>NC_090931.1:175930892-178330892 GCF_040938575.1 Ambystoma mexicanum
TATTTTTTCCTCCCTCCAATCTACCCATCTCCTCTACTGCCCGCAATCTTGGTCTTTGCTTCGACTCTAACCTTTCCTTTGCTCATCATCTCTCACATCCCGTGCCTGTCGATTCTTTTTCACTTTTCACGCCGCTAAACTTCTTATCTCTTTGTTAATCTTTTCTCGTGTTATCTATTGTTCCGTCACCTTCTTTGGTCTTACTCACTCACGTCTTGCTCCTGTTAAATCTATCACTCGTCTATTCGATCACTTTGTCTTCTTTCACCTCATGACTCGCTCTCTTCTGCTCTTACTTCACTTGGCTGGTTGTCCTTCTACTCAACTTAAATACAATTTTCTTTGCCTAGTGTTTAAATCCATCTATGGACTTGCCCCTGACTATATTGCATCTCTTTTCATTCTACTCTCCTTGTTCTCTCTGTTCCTCGGATCTCTTTAGACTGACTGCCCCCCATCCCCTTTTTGGGTGTTTTTTACTTTGGTGATTGTCGTATTTCTTTTTGGCCTTTTGAATATCATTTATTTTTTTATTTTTTTTATTTGTGTTTGGTTCATTTACAATTTTTTTAGAGCCTTTACAAAAACAGCATACAAAAAGAGAACGATAAAACATTAGAATATTTGCATATACATTGTATAAATTTTCAAAGTAATCTACACACATTTAAAAAACAGGGAGGCAATCCTATCAAGCACTTTATATCCTCTAATACTTAAAATGTAAGCAACTCCTTTTCAATGTGTTTACACAGACTAACCAATTCAAATATCAGAGGTTTATGGGTGCCTTGCATCATTCGTGCCCAAAGAAATTGCATACAATCTTCATAGTCCAGATTCACAAATTTCGAGAGCCAATTGGTCCTCATTAGTTTGAAATGTGGACATTAAAGAATGAGATGTTTCATGGACTCGATCGGCTATTTACAAAGAGGAAAGCGACATTTCGTTACCGTTGGCTCACCATAGTTGTACCAATTTGCAGTTCTTTCTCTAGTATGGTCTAAGTTCAATCTATACCGAATGTAAGCTTGTCGTGTATGGTTACATAGGAAAGTGATTACATGGTCAAACCTGGGAGTATGTTTGAGAAAGGCACCATACTCTTTGTACATTTTATAAGTTGATATACTTTCAATTGTACATCACCAATCCTGTTCAAACAACTTCTTTTTAGCAAACGCAGGACGCTGGTATACATCGTCTATCGTAATGCATAAAGAATTCAACATGCTTTGCATATTCAGATGATATTTCTTAAAGGACACGGAAGAGGAGTTCAACAACCCATTCAAATCGGCATACAAAGAGTTTTTAGGGGGAAAGCAGATCTTTGCGTAACCAGATAGTTGACGCCATTTCCAGCGTGAAGATGATGCAACCAACTCCAACTCATGACGTAACACTGCAATGGGTATACACATTGGCAGGTGCATAGCAGATTTTAAGTGATCCCTGTGTAGAGTCCAAGATTGAGGTAATGTCGCTTAGGCACATATCAATAGAGTAAAGGATGACAGTTTCTATTTATCATGGGTATCAATGAAAATTTACAATATTTTGAGTAGATCATTTTAAGTTGGGATGATAGAGGGCGTGACTTATTTTTAAGTCCGTCCAATATTTAATTGAATTTTGTGCGGTTAAGTTATAACCCAGATATATTGCACTAAGGGAACAGTGAATTTTAGTTTGCATAATCTCCCATTGATAACTTTTACTATTTTGCTTACCACCACATTTTAGAATTACTATTTTTGCAGGATTTGGGGTAAGATTATGTGCGACTGCAAATTCCTGAAAGAGCAATAACTTAGTTTGTAGCCCAGCCGTCGTGGGATCAAAAACAATGATGGTCATCTGCAAAAGCGATCCATTTCAACCGAAGGGAACCAATTTTCAGACAACAAGTTGTTAAGGTCCCATTGCTTATCCAGGTCAGCGATGTACAGATTAAAAAAGGTTGCCGCCTTGCTTGAGACCTGTAGACGTATTAATGTGGTCGGTGGTTCTACCGTCTGCAGAGATTTTTATTTTGTATGAAGTATTAGTGTGGAGTTTGATAAACCAATAAAGTAGTGCTAAGGGGATTCCCATCAACCTCAGTTTATTCCATAGAAGGTTTCGTACCACGTTATCGAAAGCTGATGTCATGTCTATCTTGGCCATATATATATATATATATATATATATATATCCTTTGTGGCTGCAGTAAGGTGGGACATGACCGCAGCGTTCAACGAGGTGCTCATACCTTTTCTGAAACCTGTTTGGAATCTCGAAAAAAGTCTGTTTTCTTCAATGAACTTTTCGAGGTCATGTAAGAGAAGGATGGCGAACAGTTTCGCATCAGTATCAATCAGCGAGATTGGTCTGTAATTCAGTGGAAGAGAGGGGATCGCCTTTTTTGAATATTGGCACAATGTTAGCTATAGTCCAAGAGGGGGGAATTTGACCAGTATTGATGATAGAGTCGAATTTAGTTTTTAAAATTTCTACCCAAAAGTCCGGGTCAGCTTTATAAAGGCAAGGAGGAAGACCATCCGGGCCTGCTGATTTAGAGTATGACATTTTTGATATAGCCCATTTAAGATCGTCCTGTGTCCATTTCAATCGGCGATCTTGCTATAACACAGCTGTACATTTGGAACAGACTCAAATCTCAATGGTATGTGAAATTTCGTAGTTATATAATCACACCATACTCTATCAGATATACAGCAAAAAAGTTAAAGGGGTTCCCTTATCCTTTTTTATCATGTGCCATATTGTTCTTGTATCATGCAGGGCTATCGCCCGTATGAGGTCGCAATTCTCTATATTATATTTAAGTATGCGTGCGTGTTTTAAATTCCTCTTAAATTCTTTCTGAATTTGCGACCGCATAAAACGGCAATGCTCCTCTCCAAGGCCAGATGTGTTAAGTTGTCTAAGTGCCTTATTTTTCGCTCGCTTGATGGTTTTACAAGTAGCGTCAAAGGGGTGGGTGTGAGCAATCCCAGAATACCTTTTACTAAAAGTAGCGAGCGCATTTTCAATTACCTCAGCATAGTAAATTATCTTTGTTTCGTTTTCATTATTGGAGAATTGAAATGAGTTTATCTGCCGAGATACATAGTTGACAAATTGATGGCATAGTCCTTGACTCCATCTAATGGATATTTGTGGACGATCAATCTCAGCTAGGGCTAAAGCTGGAACAATAGCTAATCGTCTACATTCATATCCTTTTTTGAATTAACTAATTTGTCGTCGAAATAGTTGGCCCTGGTCGTTTACTTTTTTTTAATCTTTTTTTCTCTCCTCCATTCAATTTCCAGCTTCTTGTTTTTCCTTTTCATAGCGCAGAGGTGAAGGGTGAACCATTTTGCCATTGCTCTCTTGAACAATGAGGCGAGTATTTTCCTTGGAGATATTGTAGATGGTTTTGGTGATCCATTTATGAAGTTGTTCTTTTTTGCATAGAGGTCCGCTTCGTCCAGGTTTGTGGTTGATTGTTTTGTGAGTTCAAGTTGTTATAAGTTACTATCTTTTGATAGTCTTTCAGATTCTTTTCATACAGTCGAAGTTTATTGGGTTGTTTGGCTGCTTTCGTAGGTAGCCTGATCACAAATGGAGTGATGAGGTGATCGCTCCAAAGTATCTGTTTTGGTGGTGATGAGGTTTTTTGGCAAAGATTGCATCAAGTGTGTCCCGCTGTGTTGCTCCTTTAACTAACTGATGTAATTTCATTGTCTTCAGTTGCTTGACTAGTGATGTGAGCTTGTGTTTTCTTCTTCAAACCAGATGTTGAATTCTCTGAGGATTATCATGTGTTCATGTTCAATGGCTAGGTTGGTGATGGCTTCTGTGAAGGTGTCCAGGAATGCTGCGTCGTATGCCGGTGGTCTGTAAACCAGAACGAATTTGTGGTTTGTTTTGGGGTTCACTGCCCAGTGAAGAATTAAGGATTCACGGTTTTTGATTTTTAGCAGTTTGTCTGTTTTTATTTTCAGATGCTCCTTGTATGCTACTTGAGTCCTCCTTTTCTTCTTTCCTGTTTACCTGTGAGCACTTGAAGTTGTCTCGAAAGCAGCTGTGTAGTGACTTTTGTAGTTGTCTTGCCATGTTTCTGTGAATAGGATGTGAAAACCTCTGTTGCACAGATCTATTTGGCATGTTTGGACATTGATCTTGCATTGATAAGGTTGCAGTGGATCCTTTTGATGCGGGTTAGTTTTTAATATCTGCTTTGTCTCGTGGATGTTATGTTGGTCAGCTTCCATGCTGCTCCCAGGATGTGGTGGGTGTTCAGTGCGATGTGTTTCATTGTTGAATCTGTCTGCTAGATTAATTATTGGGTTGCTGATTTCTTCGGCTTCCTAGTGTGTATTTTGTTGTAGTTGGTGGAGATGTGATATATGCGGTTTCCTTTTCCCTTCTGGGTGTTTCTCTTTTTCTGTGTGGTTCCAGTAAGTTTTCGGCACGCCTAGCAAGGTTGGTGGTGCTGAGATGTTCTTGTGAGTGGTCAGTTGCGAGGTACGATGTTGGATATAGGGATTTTCTCAAGTTTGTTCTGTTGCCCATAGTGTTTGTGGTGGTGTGTTCTGCATTTGAGGCAGTCTCTACTGGAAGAGGATGTGGTTCCATTTGGTTTGTTCCTTGTTTGTTTTTCTTTGGCGTCGTCCTGTTCTGTGTTGTGGTCCTTAGTGGTAAATTGGTTTGGAGGTTTGAATGTAGGACACAGGGCAGTAAGACCGCCTGTACCTTGCAAGGCTTGGATTGTGATGGTTCTTATCTATCTTGCGTTGTGATTATAGGTATAGCCAAGGTATAACTGTAATCTCGGTTGTTTTGTGGCTTGATAGTTGGGTGATAATCCGGTGAAGGTGGGGACGGTGGGAAGCAGCTGGTGGGGGTATGGAATGTGGTGACCTTCTCCTGCGGCAGGATTGATTAGAGGATGTAGTAAAGCGAGTCCGAGGTTTGATAGGATTATAGGGTTATGAATATTTTGCAGTGTGTGTCTGGAGCTTCCCACGCTGCGGGTTAGAGTTCAGTGTTACTCATCCCTGCGTACTGTGGGCCTAAAGAGGAAGGCTTTAGGTTTCTAAGCGTTGCCGTGAGCAACACACTTGGCAGTCGGTTGGTTAGGAGTGGGGGAAGAGGACCTGCTTGAGTTTCAGATTGGTTTGAGACGGTTTTCCAGCCATAATCAATTGTTTTTCTGGTTTGCTGGTAGTGGGTGTGGTGTCGGAGTGTAATAGTTGCACCAAAATATAAGTTTCTCTTATCAATGGAGAAGGCTTGGCTTTTAAACTATAGCAGTTGGGCAAGATGGCACTGGATTTGACTCTCCCGGATAATGGGGGACGGCCTAGCTATCAAGATGTAGCAGTCGGTGCGAATACAGATTTGACTTTCCTGGATAGTGCAGAAAGCCCCATGTTTCACAGTATAGCAGCCAATGAAATGAATATAGATCTAGATTAGTTTTTCTGAAGGATGTCTTGCGTGCTTGCAGAAAAAAGTAAATGGTGTAATTGGCAAATGTGAGTGGTGGGGTGGATTTGGAGAGTAACTGAGACAGACTTTTGCATTGTGCCTACCTTGTTAGCTGACATTGATTAACGGCTGCCTGTTCCCCTGCTGACACCATCTGGAGCTGCTTCCGTGGGAACTGCCCTTTACCTTGGGGGTCCTTTGCCGCAGTGGGATCCCACGGGCCGTGGGGCTGCCCTGAGTTGATGGTCTGTTAGGGAGAATTTTCAGAAATGTGCAAATCCCTTCTACCTTAGACCCCTAGCTCTTTTGCTGGACTTTAGGACTATCATTTTTATCCTGAAGAGAGCGAGGCCTTTTTTCCCCACTCTCACATGCATTTTTATTTGATTTGAACAGTTTCTTTTGGTTTTGGAGTCTGGCAAACTCCATAGGCATTTTTTTACATTGTGACACACAGCATCCTCAGTGCAGTGTCACAGAGAAGTCCCTTGGATTTCTGCTAAGGTTTAAATACCTTTCTTGGATAACTACTGTTTACAAGAGTAGTAAAGTTTCTCCAGCATGGGGTCTGGCATGGATTCACATGCTCATGAATATTCCCAGTCAGGCTGGGAATCCTCGGTAAAGGAAAAAATCAGTTTCAGTTTCATTTCTGTACTGTCTTTCTACTAACGACCAATCACTGAGCACTGGGTCATACTGCCCTCTACCTAAGCCCACTCCTCTGGCAGCCATCTTCAGATTTCTACAGCACATTCAAGTGTTGGGAGTCCTCGTGCTTGGCTCTTGAGCTTTTGCTGCATATATCGCTCTTTTGAAGAGTTTCTTTTTTTTTTACTTTATTTTTCGGACAGTCTAGACTTGTGCTCCATCGATCATGCTTCCGATTAAGTGGGACCCGTTTTTCGGATTCTTCAGTGCCCCTCCATGGAAGATTTTGGCGTATTTCTTCATGGAGGCTTCCAGAAGGTTCTTCAGGCCTACGCCACGTGGACCATGTCGTATGAGAAGGATTCCAACCCCATTTTCAAGCTTTGCTCCGACTGTGGTTTACGGAATGTCTTCTCGGACGACAAACATTCCCAGTGCCTTTTATTGCCTGTAACTGACGCCCACGGACGACGATTGCCCATTTCTGGGATGAGATGGGCCTAGCTGCAGGGGCATATTCGCAAGATGCTGGGTAAGCAGCAAAAACTGGAGATCTTAGTCATTCATCTAGGCGGTAATGACTTGATAAGCATGGGGAGGGGTGCTTTGATGAGGGAGATGTTTTCATGGCATGAGTTGTTGGCACAACTGGGCGAGACGTGTGGTTGGAAATAATTCCAAGACAGGAATGGAGGGGTGCGGCGAACCACACAGCGGTGGAAAGGTCTAGGAGGAAATTGAATTGCGCTAGGTCACAGTTCTGCAAGGCCAGAGGTTTCCCTCATATCAGACATGCCTTGATCAACTTGAAGTCCCTGGAATATGATCTAACAAATGGAGTACATTTGTCAGCGATGGGGATGGATCTTTTATTGGAATGTGTGCACAAAGCTCTTGGAATTGTAAATGCAGAAAGGGGGGAGCCACGATGGACGGTAGCCCACCTGTGGCGTGGCGGTGTTTCGGCGACCAATCACAAGAGACAGACTCCGAATGAGCCATGAGAAAGCACAACGGGTTGCTCTTCTCGGACCAGCGCCTCTTTGGAGCCTAAGAGGCAGGGGCATCTGGTGGTAACAATAAGGGCTCAGCTTCCCCTGAAGAAACAACGCTCTCCCGGCCCACAAACACCTGCAGGGGCAGGCGGGGCTCGGGCAGGAATGGTTGGGAGAGTTGGCCTTACTGTGGACTTTGTGCAAGAAAGGGGGAAGCAGGTTGTTGACAGAGCAGGTGCTGCACCTTCTGAACTATTTTCACTAAAGTATGCAGTGTTTCTTTTATGATGTTGTGAAAATAAATCTGCGGCTGTTTTATGCCAAATAAAGACGAGTCTCATTCTGCACCTTACTAAGGGGAGAGGGAAGGAACTGAAGAATGAGCAAGTATGTTTATTGGTGCAAATGGACCAATGCACAGGCTATCGTTTTGCGAGCTCAGATGGAACTGTAGCCTTGTGCCTGACCCGCTTCACCAACGCAGCCTGTTCCATTCTCTTCGCCACTCTTGTCTCTATGCACACGCCGGGTCTGGGCAGTTTGCTTCGTCTAGGGCCTCCAGTCCGCTGCCTACATTCTGCGTGAACTATGTAGCCCGCGTCCCACACAATTCAGTCCCTTTGTGCCTTGCTGCCGGTCTTGCAATGCTGTCCCTCCTTTGTGCTAATGCGCACAATGTTGCTAGTAGTACAGCTACAGAGAAATCCTGCTGCAGTCCTCACCTCGCAGGCCCGCCGGCGTTCCCGGCGGTATTGTATCCATGTCTGCAAGGCAGGACTGGCTGCTGTCTTGAGGGCTGCTGCCATGACTGGCCTCAGTTCCTTCATTACTACGTGTGTTTCGGCAGTCCTGTTATCCGAAAGCCCCCTCCGATTTCCTTCAGGATTTCGCACAAATCTGTTACCAGTATTCGGGGGGACCATCAGGCCGATTCAATTATATTTTGATGGAATCTGCTCGTTTGGAAAGGAGCTACAAGGAAGATGTCCTACTGCGTGGTTGCCTGGCCACGCCCACTTGCGCAGAGTTGCATGTCTTCATTTTGCTTGGCGCATTCTTTCTATGCGATCTTTAGCCCCACCCTCCCTGGTCTCTGGCTGAATCAAAAGGTGCAATGTGAAAGCTTGAAAGTTGGTCACTAAAGTGTGTGAAATGCCAGTGATGCTAGTACTGTACACAGCCAGACGGTTCTGTCAAGTAGCACAGTGAAGTTGAATGTTCATGTGAGCATCTCCGAGCACAGATTCTGATACTGTTATGGGTCCCTGTTGTGGGGTTTGTCCTCGCACCTCCATCCCTAAACATTTTTTGTGGGAGAAGACTAGACTCGCCCTAAGCCGTTGGCAGAGGCTAGCTCGAATTTAGCTTAAAGCTTGCATGGCTCTTCCAGCTCTGGGTAAACCCATGTGACGTGGCGTGAGGATGTCCAGGTCCTAGGGATTGCTAGAATATGGGTCTTAAAGACGCAGCACACCATTTCATACTTTCCAAGAGTCACTTGGACATGCCCACTTGCCCATGGTTAGTGGTGACTGCTAATTTTGATGCTGGATTATGTGACTGGGTCCTTAATGCAGCCTCTCCTTCACACATGTGCTGTAAATTTACATTTCGTTAAATACAATGCGAACAAATGCCCTAGGTTCTCTACGTTTCGTTATGGCTATGGTTTCGCTCTACTTTTATTTGGGACATGTGATTGACTACACAGTAGACTTTAGTAGATTGGAATTGCAGCAACTTGCTTTTTTTGGGGTGGGGGTGGGTTGTATCTATGCTAGCCTTCTCCAGAGGCATAGACTGGGTAGGGCCTGAGCTGGCAACCCCCCCGCCCCAATCTGTTAATGCCCATTTAGCATCTGTGTGCCTATTTACAGATGTTAATTTCACTCCGGTGGGCCCAACTACATTGGCTTCAGCCCCCACATGTTGAACAATCCTGGCTACGCCCCTATGCCCCTCCTTCATTTATTGTTGTCCGGTCCTGAATTCACCTGCAAAGCTACTGAAAACCCAAACAGACCCAATATGGCTGTCTTGCCGACTATTGCTCTGTACCAGCAGCACACCTTTTTTAACCCACCCCCACCCCTGTGGAAGGGAAAGGGGAAGTGAACAAAATAACAAACTCAAACTCCTGCTCTGCTTTCTCCTCTCTGTACTTCTGTCAAATGAGATTTGTAAACACTACCACTTTCCTTGATGCGTTAGAGAAATTTCTATCTGGTAACTCTGCAGATGAGTGACATTCTTTTTGTATTTGCTTTTTACAAGTATGTAGTCTTCAGGGAATTTTTTTCTGGGACCTTTTTGTTTATTCCTTCTTTCTTATTGACTCTTCCAGAAAGACTGCCTCACGTAACTACACTAATCTGTTCCTAAGCTAGCCTTAAACTGTGTACATTTACTACCATATACTCGCAGCTTCGGTCATAATTTGAGTTTCTTGTGTGCAGTGGTTTCTTTTTACAGTAACCAGATTTTTTAAACGTCAGACTTTCCAACTGTCAAGATGGCGCATGAAATCAGAGTCCAGTGCCTACTCGCATAATCTGAATCGCATCTTCTTCCATTCACTGTAGTACCCTATTCACTAAATTTCTTTATTGATTAAATGGCAGCTGGGAAAAGTCCTCTTCAGAAGCACTCTTTCAAAATCTGTTGAAGAGGTTTGTTTTCTTCCATGCGATACAGTTTAAAAATAGATCTGCTTGAGTTAGTCTGTAGTAAATTATAGTTAGTTACAATACAGTGGACTTTCCCCGCTACTGGTTGTAAGCGCTTTGTGAGGATAAAAGGGCTTCCCAACTTCTTGCATACAAGTTAAGTGTGTTCTAAGAGGAATAAAATGGTATAACCTTTTGGTCTAATGCATCTCTCAGATTTATCTGTAGCATGTTCTACACAGGTTACATCCTTTTGGTTGGTTCATAAAAGGCCTAAATGGCCTCTGGTCAGGGAATTCAGAAAGTGATGCTTACAGGCCCATGGGTATCATTACAACTTTGGTGGCATTTTGGTGCTAAATCTGACATACCACCAAATCGAATGTTGCAGCCACTTTGGATTTAAGGTAGGATTACAAGTGGTGGTAGGCGGTGCAAGTCCCCAGGACTCCACAGGGATGTCGCCGGTGGTAATTCTGCTGGTTTTTGCCAGTACGTTGGAGGATTTACTTTCAGCATTTTGTTGAAGGAAAATCTTCCACCCTACCAGTAAAGTTGTAGTACGGCAGTGTTGGGGAGGTTTATCATTTTTATGCTTCATCTCCTCTCCTAGTGAGACCCCCATCACCCCCCCCGCCCCCCCAGGGGCCGTGTTGCTGGGGATCTTGGGGTCTTCCTTTGAGAATGTGTTTCCATATCCTATAGCAACTACAGTTCTTGAGGATAGAGATCAGTATCTCTCCTAAAAACTTTAGTCTTGAGAGATTGGCACACACCACCTTATGTGGAATGCCAAAGGGATACGTGTATTCCCCCTTCTCCCTGCTCCTGTGACATTTACATCACATAGGACATGTCCACTACAACTAGGATAGTCTAACAACTATTGTGTGATTTGTCTCCCACAGGCTATGTCCATAGCCCCCGTAGTGCACAATAGAGGGGCACTCAAGTACCAACTTGGGGGTGGCGCCCTTCTATTTTTGCCATGATTGTCAGCCCGTCTACCATTCCGGGAGGGGAACCCTTTGTTGTCCCCCCCCTAGGCTCCAGTGTCTGGGCAGACGGGAAGTGGGTAGAAGTTTTCCACCTTACCCCCCTGACGCGCCTTTCTGTAAACAGCTGAGGAAGATTGCAGAGGAGTGAGCGCTTGAACTGTATAAAAGGTGAGGTCCAGAGTGTGTAAGCAAGTCGACCATTAAAAGCTGAAGTAACTGAAACGATCAGACGCCTGCAGACCCCTTGCAACAACGTGAAGCGACCACTGCTGTCCTGACCCAGTCTTCTGTTCGACAGGAACTCCGAAGAGGACTCCTCCTTCCCTTTGACTGGTGTGAACAAACAGTCCCAAGACTAACTGTTATGAGCCATCTACTGAGGTCCTGTGAGTTTCCAGAGCGGAGAAACCCCAATACCAGGAGACTTGCGGCCCATTTCGAGTGCAACTTGGTGGAAAGGCTGGATCCATACTAATCTTTGCTGAGCCCTCAATGACACTTCAAAGATATGATTCAACTTGCACAGACCCCCTCAGCAGAGTGTGGGACTGTAAGAAGTGCAGAATATTGACTGGGAAAATTGCGTCCTTTGGCGCTGCAGAAGACACCAAAGCCATAGTGACCAGAGAAGCTGCAAGTCATGCCAAAGGCCCTCTCGAGACTGTTGCTCAGAGATCCCGTCCATTGGCCTGTCTCGTCATCAGACCAAGGAATCTGAAGGTTGGTTCCAGAGCTGTAACATTGCGGAACATCCAGCACAGACCTTTTCTTCTAAGGTATTGTGGGGGAAAAGGTATAGCTTACATGATTCCAAAAAGTCGCTGCATAGCTTTGAGTAAACGTAGAAGTGTCTAGGGCAACCCCCCTCTTACCTTCGACTCAAGCCGCTGCTTGTGTCCCTTCAGTGAGTCAAGTCTTGTATCTTCCTTCTAATCGACTTCAACATATCCTCAGGAGCTTTTGATTTCTGCTGCTTTGCAAGACTTTGAACCCTTGCCTCTAGCTAGGGTTATGTTTTTGGACTTAAGACTTGCTGTGCTGGGAAACTGCCTCTAGAACTTGAAGCTCTACAAGGAAAACACTAACCAACTATTTTTCTCCCCAATAATCATCTTATGTGTATGTTGACTAAATATAATTACTGTTACTTTGTGGGTGCGCGCTATTAACGATGAGACCGTAATATCTATTTAACTTGTGTAACAATTGTACACGTTCAGCAACTAAGTGGCCTTTTGAAAGTATTGTAAACTATACCTATGTGTGTTGGTTTATTGTGGTAAGCATTTAACAGTAATTCTTGTGTAAGAAAATATAATCTATATTCATATGTGAATATACTCATATTTTAAAATACATTTATGTGTTTCTTTGATGTGCATAACTAACTGGGTTCAGTGTACTTACCTACAGCTCACGTCTTCCTCTTAAGATAATCCAGACTGCTCTGCCACTCTACCAAGTTTGCAGCAGTACAGACTGATACTTAGACTTGGATCTACAAACCACTTGGATAGCTTTCTAAAGTCTTACTGCCAAGTAGGACTCGAGGAAAACACCCCTAACGGGCAGAGCAGTAATGTGGCCAATATGCATTGGCACTATTTTTTTGCTGTACTCTTAATGAGGCGCCTCCCACCCCCATCTTAAGATGAAAGGGTTTTTAGAACTTCTGTTCTCAACTTCTGCTTCTTCCAGATCCCAACCAGAAATTCAATCTTCCATCCAACTTGAGTTGGGGAAGATAATTCATGCTGAAAGGAAATAAGCTAAGGAAAGTGAAAGAATATATACACTGTCAATAACCCCACTGTGGGGAGCCAGAAGGAGTCTGACTAGAATGAGATGTTCATGGATGTTTAGTTAAAAAAAAAAATAATGCCCATTTAGCCCCACCGCTATGAGGGCAATTCCCTACCTACGAACTAAAATAAGGGTGCACCTCAAATGTCTGAAAGATATAGCCATTAGTCCAAAACCTACCTCCTATCAGGCTCTACCACTTCTAAAAAGTAACACAAATAGCCAGAGCAATACCCTCTTATCGTTCTGCTTTTCTTGGCCCAATTAATTGGATCTTTGCCAAAGAAGGTTTTAAAAGTTTGTCAATTTATCACGATACAGTCCTCCAACCTCTTTGCAGGTTCTGAATGGCAAGTCTACATGTATATCCAATAAGTTTCCTTTTTCTACAGGTGGAAAAATGAAAATGTATTCTGGACAGGGTTTCTTACAGGAACGGGAGTCCTTTTCTCCAAGAGTGGAGTCACTCCCAGGGAGGGTCTTGCTTAGCGGGCTCATCTCCTTAGTCTCCAAGGGGGTGGCTCCTGTGACGTTTCACCAGGTCTGGTCACATCTCCCCAGGGGGAGCCCTTTCCCATTAGGCCAGGGACGTACGGCCCTGCTACCCAATAACCCCCCCCCCCCCCCCCAAGGGTGGTTTAATGCAGGAGGACCTCATGTGGAGGGACTCCCCTTCTGGAGAACAGAACGATCACCTAGGGTACAGCCCATTGAGCCATTACCTAGTTCCCCCATACCAAGCCATTTAATAGGGAGTAAACCTGTGTATTTTAGTAGCATATGGGCAATATCCAGAACATACAGAGACTAAGAAGAACACCACAACCCTGACGAATAACTAACTAGTACTGCAACGAGGTGGCTCACTGGAAGCATGAGTAATGCCGAAGAGACATTATCTGCAAGTGTTGATGCTAGTCCAGGAAATGAAAAGGAAAAGAAGAGGGACTAAAGTGTCTGATCACATGTTAGGCAAGATTGTATGTTGTCTCCCTGTGGGAGACTACTCCAAACTTGTCCTCTTGGCAATAGATACCCGACTATTGGTATAGGTCTGTACTACACAAGTTGGTAGAGTGACTGAGCAGCCTGGCTTATCTCGAGGGGTAATTGTGAGCTGTAGAGGTGTAACATAGAGGTTCACAAATACAAGTCAATATACTCAGTTTTCTAGTAAAATTATTATTTAACAGTTTTAAAATACGCCTTCTTTAGAAAGGGCGATATGCTACAATACACTTCCTCGGATTTAAGTTAAGCAAGTAGATAACCTTTTGGGATGCCGCACACACGCTTCCTACACCCTGTGGGGACTTTAATAGCTAGGACACTGTGGACATTGATATCACTTTTAACACTTGATGAAATACTTAAATACTGAAGTTGGTGGAAAAGGTTAGGGAAGGAAAAAGGTTAGAAAGTTCTCTGAACAGGCGAGTACTTTACAATCCCCCAATGTAGTGTAGGTTAGCACTTTCCCAGCAATAAAAGTAATTTATGAGGGACAGTTAACCAGAGTCAATGGGCCCGAAGAGACTGCAGGGAGCCAGGACAACCAATGTCAATTGGGAATGTCTAGGGGAGCTGAGGCACTTCTTGTAGATGGCACAAAAGTCTTGCACAGTGTTTTATATAGAGTTTCAAGAAAATTATCCCTGTTGGGCCTCACGCTGTAAGGCTTGTGAAAGCAAAGCAGCAAGCAACTCTGCAGGAAAAAGCAGCCACTGCAAGTCTACAGTGAGAACAAGCAAGCTACAGTTATCAAGAGGACAGGCCCAGGTCACACCAGTGTCCCCTCCACCAGCTGAGGTCGTGTGAGGTTCAACCAGAAGATGGTGAATCGGCTACTGATGACAGAGCTGGAAGAAGACATCCCCCATCCCCCTGTTGGAGATCTGGATCCTAAAGACCATCCTGAACTGCAGACTTTGCTTGCTGAAGGTGCCTGTAGGGCAGACTTCAGAGGTCAACGAGGGTGTCCTACTCTTGAAGGTCTTCGCCAACAGGCAGCTTCCCAGCTGGAAGGGCAAGAGCCACGGAAGCACAGGCAGTACTGGGAGGATGGTCTCCTCTACAGTGAGCTTAATGAGTCTACCGCAGGGGACTACAGAAGACTTGTAGTGCCTCATGAGCTAAGACCTCAGTTTCTACAGTTAGTCCACGACATTCCTTTAGCTGGTCACTTAAGTTTTAAGAAGACCAAGGAAAGGACTTCTCTTTATTTCTACTGGCCCAGGATGGGGTCTGATATAGATGCATTCTATAGAAGCGGTCATACTTGCCAGACTTCTGGCACGAGTGGAGCCAAGAGCATAGCACCTTTGGTGTCTCTCCCAGTGGTAGGCGTCCCTTTTGAGAGGGTAGGAATCGACATTGTTGGTCCCTTAGACCCTCCCACATCTTCAGGCAACCGATTTATATTGGTTGTGGTAGACATGCTACCAGGTATCCTGAAGCCATTCCTATGAGGACTTACTGCTCAGGCAGTGGCTAAGGCCCTCCTTGGTATTTTTACCGCGGTAGGTTTTCCTAAGGAGGTTATCTCAGATGGGGGACCAATTTTTATGTCCCACTACATGCAGGCCATGTGGACAAATTGAGTGACCTACAAGTTCTCAACAGCCTTCCATCCCCAGACCAGTCGGTTGGTGTAGAGGTTTAATAGAACTATGAAGAGCGTGATGGGTGCTTTAAAACAACCCCGTAGAAGAAAGTGGGACCTTCTACTTCCATGTTTTCTTTGCTTATAGAGAAGTCCCTCAAGAAGGGGTTGGCTTCAGCCCCTTTGTGCTTCTCTATGGTCATCCGGTTAGAGGTCCATTGGCCCTAATCAAGGAGGGGTTGGAGAGTGCTCCTTCCCACAAGCCAGTGACAGCCACTGACTATGTGTTAGGTCGCCAAAGGACAATGACCCACATGACAGAAGCTTCTGATAACTTGAAAGCAGGCCAGGCTCTGGTTAAATATTTGAATGACCAGACGGCAAACATGGTTGTTTACTCAAGACCAGCAAGTTCTAGTTAAGATGCCTACAAGGTTGTGGGAAAACTTGGAGAGGTCAATTATTTGGTGGACTTGGGCAATCCTAAGGAGGCCCCCAGGGTCTTTCACACCAACCGCCTAAAGGCTTATGTCTTGAGACCAGAACTAGGAGCTTTGCTCTTAGCCTCTGCTCGAGGAGGAGGAGGAGGATGAGCAGGAGCAGCCGCAGCCGCAGCCTCTACCGACCTCCTCAGGGGGACAAACTTTATATGGGACGATGGGAGTAAATCTCTCTTCTGACACTGGAACTACAGGAGTGCAGAATTATGTTAAATCAGTTTGCCCCTCTGATTTCACTATCACCAGGCTTGACCCCTTAGGGCCAGCATGAGATTCTCACTGGTGACTGTCTCCCTGTCAAAACAAGGGGTTACAGAATGTCAGACCATGTAAGAACCCACATTAAGGAAGAGGTCAAGAAGATGATTGATCTTGGGGTAATAGAGCCCTCTACAAGTCCGTGCGTTAGTCCATTTGTACTAGTGCCAAAGGCAGGATCCAAGGAGTTGAGATTCTGTTTGGACTATACTGCTCTTAATGCAGTCACCACGACTGATGCCCACCCTTTACCTAGGACAGATGAGCTGGTGGACAAACTTGGTTCAGCCATGTTCCTCAGTACATTTGACCTAACCTCAAGCTATTGGCAAATGGCTCTGATGGACCATGCCAAGGAGAAACCTGCATTTCCACCCCAGGAGGCCTCTACCTAAGGATATGCCTTTCTGACTAAAAAAAATGAACCTGCTACATTCCAAAGGATGGTGAATCATGTGAATGGGAGGCAGGACTTCTTCATGGCATACTTGGATGACATTGCAGTGTTCAGCCCTACTTGGAAGGAACATATTGACCACTTGTTATATGTATTGAAGGCTCTGGAGCAGGCCAATCTGACCATAAAGGCAAGTAAATGTAAAATTGGTCAGAGTAAAGTGGTCTGCTTTGGACATGAGGTGAAATAAGGCCATTGCCTAGCAAAGTACAAGCTGTACAGAACTGGGCCACCCCTACACCTCACACCCAATTAAGAGCCTTTCTAGGTTTCACAGATTACTATAGGAACTTAACTTTGGGACTTTAGCTTCTCCCTTGAATGTGATCTCCTCACCCAAATTCCCCAAGGTGGTCAGGTGGAATAAGGTGTGCACCAAGGCATTTGAAGGACTTGAGAAAGCCCTTTGTCAAGCTCCAGTCTTGAGAGCTCCTGACTACAACCAATCCTTGTACAAACTGATTCTTCCAATACAGGTGGGTGCGGTTTTGAGTCAGCTGGATGAGAAAAGCAGGGAACACCCAATCTGCTTCATCAGTAGAAAACGGAAGGACCCTGAAACAAGATGGGCAAACATAGAACGTGAATGTTTTGCCATTGTGTGGTCTTTGAAGAAGTTTAGACCATACTTGTATGGATCTAGTTTTGTAATTCATACAGACCACCAACCCTTGAGATGGTTAATGCAGATGAAGGGTGAAATCCTAAATTGGTAAGAGTCCGCCTACAGCGGTTTGATTTAACCTTAGAACACAGGTCAGGGTGTAATCGCCAAAATGCTTATGGTCTCTCCGGAAAGTATGACCGACTGGAGTAAGGAGATTCATCCAGGGGTAATTAAATCCTGTCGCTTAGTCTGGGGGGGACGAGTGTTGGGGAGAATTCTCAGGTAGAGAGGAATTGGCACATTTCTAAGAGACCCCCCAGCTCTTTACTGGACTCTAGGACTTTGATTTATTACCACTTTCTCATGTAATTTTGTGATTTGAACTGGGTTTCTCTTGGTTGTGGAGTCTGACAAACTCTAGGTCTGGGAGAAACCTGCATAAAAGGCAAGGCTGTTTGGCTTGGAAGGCAGAGTCAACCACTGGACGATGGAATTTGAAGAACTTGAAGAGGACACCTGCTGTAACTCCTGAACTGTTGGTTTGCCCGGTGAAGCCCTGCTGCTGTGCTGAGCTCAATTTCGTTTTGACTAGCAAAGCCCTGTAAGGATGACTTCTCCCCTTGAGTTGGTGGGACCAATCAACTCCAAAGTAAGCCACCTGGTCATCTTCCCGGAGCTGGTGGAAATTCCACTGCAGTTGCTGCTTGAACCTAATAGCCAGGGAGAAGAACACCAGATGGTGTGCTTTGCTTTTAAGTTGGACAAGAGCTCCATGGAACGTCCACCGGACTCCCAGGAAGCAGGACTGACTGAGCCTGAGCCACCAGAGTGCTGGACCACAGATGCGAGGAAAGCCCATCTCGACAGCCAAGAGTCTGTGGTGTTGCTATTTGCTTAGACGCGAGGAGCTGACACCGCAAAGTGCTGCTGAATAGAAGTTGGTCAATTATTGTTGCTGCTTGTCCCCTTGCAGTGCAGGAGTCCTCCAGACGTCCTCCCTCTTTTCCCCACGACTGAGGCCCAGGAACACGGGATCTGCAGAACTGCACAGGAACAGCGCCAGCCAAAGCCCTTTTCTTCTAAACAAAGGTACTGTACAGTCCAGTCTAAGAGTACTTACCTCTTGTTGTAACTTTACTTGTTCTCTGCTGAGACGTCTGGGTTGCTCTGTAGAGTTGCTAACGACTTCTTTACTTCACAAGCATAATCAGCTTGTGACCCTGCTTTGATTTCTTCTTTTCTACAAAGACTTATAAAACATTGCAAGACTTTTACATACCTACAAGAAGTGTTTCAGCTCACCTAGACTTTTGCCCAATTGATTTTGGCCTAGCCTGGCTCCCTGAATGACTCTTCTTGCCTCTGTCATTGTGTTGGGGCTTCCTTCCAGGAAGGGGTTAACTAACTTTGTAGTGGGGATTACCAAAAGTACTTAACTGCTTAAGAATATTTGTGTGATCTTTTTCGTTCTAAAAAACCTTTTTCCTTTCTCATCGAAGTCAGATTCTAAATGCAAACAGTGGTATGTTCAGTAACTAGGACACTTGGACGCTAAGTCACCTGTGGTTATAGGAAGTGCCTGTGTGCCATCCCAAAAGGGTACTTACTGATTAAGAAATATTAAGAGTGTGTATTTTGTAGTGTATTTGTTACTATTATATTGCCCCTTCTGAAGAAGGCTTACCTAACTGATTGATAAATGAATAATTGTTTATTCAAGAAACCTTGTGTGTAAGAGTTTATTTGAATGTCACTGTGAACCTCTGGAACTACCCTACTGCTCACATTGACCCCTCTTGAGATAAGCCTGGCTGCTCAACACGCTAACAACCTGTGTAGTACAGACTAATACCAAAGGTTGGGTACCTATTGCCAGGAGGGCAGGGTTGTTGTAGTGCACCCAAAGGGTACAATCTTGCCTAACACCGGTCAACAGCACCACTGCAGTTATTGGACACTTGATGGGCTTTCCTTGCTTCTGGGGTCCAGCACTCTGTTGTGGCTCAGGCTTGGGTCGTCCTACTTTGGGAGGGTCTGTTTGATGCACTTGTTCCTGTCTGCTGGCTCTCTGTGCCAGTTGCAGCAAAGAAGTACAGCCAACAGGTAGGGTCAAGTTCATCTTGTGGTCAGTTGGTCCCACCAACCCAAGGGAAGAAGTCTTACTTTCCGGGCTTCTCTAGTCAATTTGAAATTTGGAGCTTCAGCACTGCAGCAGGACACTGGGCAAACCAACGGTCCAGGAGGTGCAGCAAGCTTCTCTTCCAGTTTTTCTTCGGTTCCTTCGTCCAGTGGTCGACTCTCCCTTCTATCCAAACGACATTGCCTTTTTATGCAGGTTTCTCACATTCATTCGCAGCCTAGCTGTCGCTCACACAGCAGGGTGGCTGTCCTCCAAGGCCACTCAGCCAATCACCTTTGGGTGCATTCCTGTAACCAAGGAGACTAAGCACAGGGAGTTTCAGGAAACTCCCTTGCTTCCTGACCTGCCAGACACACTGGAGCCAGAGGTGGCTTTCAGCACTGAAGCCTGCCAAAGGCAAAACAAACGACCAAACCCAAGAAAGCCCTCCCAAGTACGAAATGGTGAAAAAAGACGACCGGGGCCATTTTGACAAAATGAGCACCCATGGGTGCAATGCTGGAGCTGAGGATTCAGCCTGTGGTAAAAACTCACAATAGTAACACATTAAACCACTGCCACCAGCCATTAAATGTAGTGAAGGTAACATAAAAAATGTTACATGACTGAGTAGGAAAGGTCTACTAAGTAACCCTGCAGTACTTCCACATAAAATGAGCTGTACTGGACCAACATAGGAAAAACGGGTAAGTAAAGTCAATATCGCTTGGGAACAGTAGTTTACTCAAGAGCAGTTCTTTAAACCTTAAGAGAAATCCAAAGGACTTATGTCACAATACAAAAAGGTGATGCCTATGGAGTTTTCAGACTCCAAACCCAAAAGAAACCGAGTCCAAATCAGATAAATATGAGGGTGAGAAAAAGGGCTCACTCACTCAAGGATAAACATTAAGTCCAGCAAAAGAGCTGGGGGGGGGTCTCTAAGTTAGAAGGGAGTTGGCACAGAAATGAGAATGCTCCCTAACACTGCGGGGAAGCCAGGAGCCTGCTGGAGCCGGGAGTTTCGAACTTCGAGTGAGGCTGGAAGGCAGACTGCATAGCACCCAGGCAGCAGCCTGCAAGTCTGTTGTGGGGCTGGCGGGAGCAGACCTAACTGCGAGGCTCATCGTATGATGCAGTGGCATGATTGCAACAGGGCGGATCGTCTGGTGCAAAAGTGAAGCCAAGAATGTGAGGAGCAAAGACTATGAAGAGCAAAGGAGCACCGGCGCCATCAAAGTGGATGAGAAGAGCAGAGGAAACCGCCGACCAGGAACCCAATCCTAGGAAGCTCTGGTGACGTGCTGCATCCCACAAGAAGGTAAAGGGGTGCACAGGAGATACGGCTACAGGGAGGCAGGAGGGACACAATGTTCCTCACACCAGTTGCAGCTATGGGGAACAGAACAGAGTACTGTGCATCAGGGAGGATCTCCTTCGTTCCAGTAGTAACGAAGTAGCTACTGGACACTGGAAGAGCAAACCAAGCATCCCGGGAGAACTTCCTCGTCACAATGGCAGCCAGAAGTCCCCTGACCACCAGAGAAGGGTCTGGGACCCCAACACAAGGGAACTGAGAATCCAAAGAGTACTTCCTCGGCGGAGTGGCAAAGATAAGTCCATTGACCATCAGAGAAGGGCTTTGGACTTTCCCAATATCGAGAGAGTGGCAAAATATACATCAATTTGAAAGCCCAGAAAAAGAACTTTGCAATACAGGGACAAGGAAGAGATTCTTTTGGAGACTACACAAAACCTACCTGTCTAGCTGACGTGCGCCACATGTAGAAGGGATTCTGCATGTTGGCCTGTGCCACATGTAACATGCGCCACATGTAGACTGGCTTGTGCATGTTGGCCTGCGCCACACCTAGACAGGATCGCAAACGTTCCTTGTGACACACCTAGACAGGACTGTCAGTGGTAGCCATTGCCACATTTAGTTACAATCTTTAAATATCAGCTGGCGTGACATCCAGACGTGACTGTAAATGTCTGCTGGCACCACTGCTAGACAGGATTGCAAATGTTAACCAGTGCCATATCCAGATAGAACTGTGAATACTAGCCATTGCCATATCTAGACCGGATTGACTTACCCAACACTCAAATCTCTGCATACCCGAACTCACACAAATCCACACATCCATCTGCTCGCTCAGCAAACCGCACACACTTCACCACACCGCAACAAAGAACACATTAACTGCACCAACAGCACATGACTCCTCGCATCGATCGGATATTCACACCAAAGTTCAGCGCACAGTGAAAACCAAACTGAAGCTGCCAACAGCACACCACTGTCTCACTTTCCTACTCCCTCTTCACCCGACTAACCCACCCTGCCTTCCTGTTTGCAGTTATGCCTGAGCGCCTGGAGACCAATTTCATTGGTCATGGTGTGCAGTACAAATACCTTTAACATTAACAAAAGCCCTTGGGACGTAATGGAGACGCCAGGGGAAGGGAGTGATTATAACACTGTGGCAACCTTTTTGCAAGAAAACATTCTTGTGAACACCACACAAATATCAGGAGAAAAATGCCCTTTTCCTGGAGAAGCAACTTTCTGATACATTAGTCTTTAGTTGTAGTGTGAGGGAGAGAAGTAGGTTGTGACCAATGACTGTGGAGTTCGATTTTTGATGGGCATTCTGATGGATCCTTTGAGGCAGGGTTAGTGTAGATTGTTCCCCTTAAATAAGTCTATAACCACCATGCTACCTTTTTGTCTGCATCCCTCAACACCCTATGGGGAGAAGGGGCGACTAGTCAAGATTCATCACACTACTTCACTTCCCCTTTGATTTCTATCTTTTTATCTGAAAGTAAAACGCCAACCTACCTTATGAATAATTGCCTGACCTTTTCTGAGCCACAGGACCTGCTAATTAAGCACTGCACATATAGTGGAAGGCAAGTAATTGAAGTCTCTTGGTCTAGTAAAATATTGAAGTAATGGGAGTGAGTTTGCTTGTGAGAAACCATAACATTGCCTGTATTTCTTTCCTGCAGGGAATTGTTTTACTCCCCAGAAGAACTGCTTGGGATGGTACTCAACTATTCCAGATCTTTGGCTGAAGAGTTTGCAGGTGGGTGAATTTTAATGCAGGGTGGATTTATGGGTCTCGTCTTAATTGCCACTGTGTAGCAACATTATGTATGCAGGGTGTTCACCTGATTCGAGCGAAAGTGACTGGCTTGCGACCCTATACAAACCAGCAGAAATGTGGGGTCCACAACACTCTCCTTACCTTACAAGGGACTTTGTCAAGCTTGGTTGTGGTAAATTTATCTTGTGTGAAATCCCCATGCACTTTTTGCTGGACCCTGGATTTTTTTGGTCTAATTTTCGACACTCTCCCCTTCTTTTACTCTGATCTAAGGAACCTTTTTATGATTTCTTTTTTGAGTTTTAATGGTGCATGGGACATGATTGGTGGATTCAGCCGGTGTTCTGAATAAATTCTAAGGTGCTGGAGCAGAAACCCAGAGTCGACCACAAACAAGATTTCGAAGAGAAACAAGAAGGACATTGCCAGCACTTCATACGTCTGCCACAGCCTTTTGAGTCGCAGCTGCTGTCTGGACCTCATCATTCAAATCGGCAGGGAAGATCTGAAGACCACTTCTTACCAGACTGGTGGGCCTAATCAGTCTGACCTACAATTTGCGCCCTCCACGGAAGTGCTGCAACCTCTGCCCCGCCCCGAAAGGCATGCAATCTCCCAATACCTGAGGCCCTGTGCTGCTTCTGAGTTTATTCTCCGGAAGCGTGGTTTCATCTGCAACCATGTGCGCATCGTCCTAGCCCTCCAGCAATTCGAGCCAGCTCCAGAGTCCTCATCGGAGGCAATGACTGACTAATTGAGTAGAGTTGACCGCCAGTGACCACTGTAAGCGCACCAATCCGGTAGAAGGCACCAACATGCAAACACCATCAAGATTCGTTGCTGGGCAGCCTCCTGAACAAGCGCTCTCCTCAGATCTATCGGTCCCATTCTCCACCTCGCCAAGACCGGAGATCGGAGGTGTTGTCGCCTCACTGTTGGAACAGTCCTTCAGTGTAAACCCTTTTCACTTAAAGATACTGTTCCCTACCGGTACACCCTACCTGGGGTCTGCATGTGTGTTGCTGAGACTTTGGGGCCTGACGATACCTTGTATTTTACTACCACTAAGGTCTCCATAGACTAATGTTGGGGGACAGCCCTTTGTGCTCTCATGGTTAAACTGCCTGCCCTAGGTCACTGGTCCTTGGGGCACCCATTAAGGGAGTCACCCTAAGTCCACTTGTAACCAACTGTACTTGCCTGTTTCTTTAGGGGCTCCCCCCTGCATCGTAGTACTTTGAACACTGTTTTTCTTCCTCCTCTGGCCAACCTCCAGCCCCTCGTGACCAGTGGCTCATCTGAACTTGGAGAGACTCAAGCTAGGTAGGGTTGGACTGTTAAAACAGGAGTGGGTGGAAGTTGCAAAGTTATGAAGAGGTTGGAAAGTTTGCATATGTTTCCGGTTGGTTTACTAAGTGATTTGTTATCCTATGTATAAGCTATTCTTCCCATTGAAAAGTATTGCAAGTGATCCTACACTGTCTGTTTTGCCTATAGTACTTGCCTGAACTTTTAGCAGTGTAACTGTACCTTGGAGTGTATGTCTATTTTTATATTATTTCTGTGTGTTTTTGTGAACCAAGGTATGCTCTGAGTTCTTTGTACCGAACAACAGCCCTCCTCCCTTCTTAGACTAAGTCTAACTGCTCGCCACACTATCATACATTGGATAGTTCAGGCTGATCCTAAGGGGTGTAACCCTGTTCACCCTATATGGGCTTTTCTGAGTTCTGTCACAAACTAACTTTTGTAAAACCCCCTAAAAGCTCATTCTTCCATTTACCTTTTTGTAGAGGCGTTGTTCCTGGCCTGATCACATGCTGGGAGAAATGTGTACCTGGCCAGGCAAGGTATGGGGCCATGCTAAAACGCAGCAGTATCTGAGAACCTTGTTTTTCATGTATGAACCTTTTTAGTTAGTTTGAATGTGATATATATATATATATATAATGCTGAAGGAAAAGTAAGCTGATAATGTGAATGCTGTGCTAGACCTATCCTCTGTGGCCACCCATAGGAGTCTGACTCGAAGGACATTTCACGGGTTTTTGACTGAAGTAAAGAAACTCCTAACTGTCCCTATTGCTAAGAGGGGTTTCCCTACCTAAGAAACTAAACTTAAGGGTGCTTGTCTGTTCTCTAAAATCATAAGTCAGTCCTTCGTCAAAATCCTAGCTTCTATCTGGCCCTACCACTATATGAAAAAAGGTTTATAAAGCCAGAGCACTATGCTTCCGGCTCTGTCTGGCCAAGTTAACTAGGTTTCTGGCTGAATACAGCACTTCGTTCCAAGGAAGAAAAGGGTTCATATAAAAATCGCCAAAGCACGTTCTTATCCATCCAAGAAAAAGTATTCATAAAGGTCTCTCAAAACAAAGTTTGTTCATCCTCTCTTCACACATTCTCCAAGAGTTCTTGCTATATATTTAACTTTGAGGTTCCTTTTTTAATGTTGGGATCCTTGTTTCCCCTTCAACAACATGCATGATTCTCAGAATCTCAGATTCCCTACCTATGGAGTCCTCAACCCTGTTGCTCCTTCTTATACAATATTATTGCTTGACTTCACTGACATGCGATTCTCGGACTTCCGTAAGTCACATCATGCTTTATTTATTTATTTTTTTAATCTAGTCTCCTCCTTTCCTGCTACACCAGCTACCTCTGGCAGCATCTGGACCGCTGCCTGGGAAAAGCAGTTTAACGGGGCGGCTTTCACATGCGCAGTTCGCTCCTTGAGTTGATACCACCGCCTCCTTCGGTAGGCTTGCTGGGTCCGGCAGCCTTCGTCTCATGCAGAGTAGAGGAGCTGTTCCTCCATTCGATTCTGGTGTCTGCATTTGTTTTCGGGCTCCCAGCCCACCTCTGCGTGGTACGCCACCAGGCGGGACAGCCTCTCCGCCCCAGTCTCTGCAGCGGGTTCTCCACTCGCCAGTGTTGGGGAAAGTTTTCTCTTTACAGCATCGTTCCTTCCATTTCTATGGACCCCCCCCCCAACTTTATTTTATTTTTTGATTCTGACCTGCTCTTTTTTGCAGTGCAGTGAAGCCTTAAGCTTCACTACACTGGCTTTTGTTCATTTGTCATGGGGAAACTGACATGGCCTTCAGTCTCAGTACTGAGTACTGAAACCTTGTTTCCCGTAGTCTTGATACTTTGTTACTAATGTTGGTAATATCTTTTGGTAACGTTTATCTTTCTACAATGCAGTAGAATAGGGGTACATTTTCTGTTTTTCCCTAGACTGTTGGTTACTCTAGGTTTGCTAAAGAGACAAGCTGGTGGCAGCAGTTACTTTATGCTAATTGTTAGGTATGTTTTTCTAAAGTCCATCTGGTGTGGGACTTCATAAGATTTATCTCTTGGTATTAGGCACCCAACTGTTAATATATGCCTGTACTACATAAGTCAGGAGTGGCTGAGCAGCCAGGCTTATCTGAAGAGGGGTAATGTGAGCTGTAGAGCAGTACCTTGAAATCCGTAAACACAAGGATCCAAGTAAACTCTTATGCACTTAGTTATATCAAATATATTTAACTGAAGTGCCGTGTGTGTGTGTGTGTGTGTGCATAGATAAAAAATCCAAAAACACAGCAACTAACAACATTCAAAGAAAAATGGAATACTATTATTCCATCAAACAATACTGCAGGTGAGTAACTTGTCTATGCTCTACATGTCCAGCACATCAATAAAGGTCAGTATCGGTGTGTGTGTGTGTGTGTGTGTGTATATATATATATATTCTCTGAGGCTTGTGGAATCTGCTTAGATCACGTGCTGTGCATAGGCCGACATCTAGTGGAAGCTGCGAAGTATTAGTTGGTGTTTCAAAACTCGAAAATGGGCGTCGACACAGGGCGTGCCAGTAATACTATCCCTAGTGTGACGTCCCCTGTACTCATGATCCCTCACGCGTCTAGGACCCTCAGATTGTTTTTTTCCGCCATACTGGTCGGAAGCATTTCGCGGAGTTCCTGGCACTAAGCCATAATTCTGCAAAATATTGATAATTTTACCCCTTCTCCACCCCAACGTCGAGATAACGAATTTCTACACTCTATGCCGGATCGGAGAGGATTTCGACCGTCGACTGCACAACGACTTTGGGCCTCGAGGCTTCCGTCTCGGCCCGGGCCTGGGCCGATGGCCAAGGCCCTGCAAGTAGGGAGAGTGGGGGGTGGTCATACTCTACACTCTTGTAATATATAGACACACTTATATAGTCCTACACTTACCAGCCCGCTGCCACAAGGTGCGTATGGAGGGTACCCCTTTCCAATTCTGCCCCAAGTGCAATCGCAAATACCCTTGGGTCGACAGGCACGCCACGTGCAACATCTGCTTGCCGAGGGACCACACCGAGGCAAATTGCAGAACATGTAGTAGGTTTAAGCCTAAAACACTTAAGGACCGTTCAATCAAGCGTTGGGCCCACCACGCCAGGCGTAAAGAGGCCATGGCAGCGGAGGGCGCCTTCAGCGACGCCGTACTTTTGGACGGCGAGGGCTTTATGGCGTCGAAAGACAGCCGAGCGCATGTCCCCGACCTCGGAAGGTCGGTAGGCTGGCTATGGGGAACACCCCCGGCGACACGAGCGCTTCCCATGACACCTTCACAAAACACAAAGTCCAACCGAGACTCGACGCGCACGTCGAGTTCTCGGAAAGAGGCATGTAGAGAACGGTCCGAATCGGCGTCCTTTTGGCGCTCTCGATCGCCAGGCAAGCATCCACTATTGCCAAGAGTGCCTCGCTCCCTAAGGTCACGGAAGCTCGATCGTCGGGTGACTAAGCTGATTTCCACCCTCAGGCCGCATTCCAAGAGTCGGCACCCGCAGTCCGAATTACTACAGGTCCTGAAACCCTACCTCCACGCTCGAAGGATAGGGTCAAGACCCCCGAACCTCGACGCCAGGCGTCGAAAAGCTCAAAGGGCCCCAAAACACACGGGAAACACTCCTCCAGTCACGGGGAGGGAGGGAAACGGCAAAGGAAGCAGTCTCTACCCACTTCCAAGCCCGTAGAACACTCCACTCCTCAAACAGAAAGACAAGTCCACGTCTTCTAGTAACACCAAAACCCCTGCACAGGCTACCAAGTCTAGTCAGGATAAATTTGGAAAACTCCCAGAAAGAGTCATTCCCAATTCCAGAGAATGGACCAGTGTTGACATAGATAGGGTAATGTCAAGAATGTCATCTTTGGCAGATTTTTATGCAAAAAACCCAGAACACTTTCTTGCTTATACTCCCGATGGGTCAGCACCCTCTGGCTCTAAGGATCCCATACCTCCAAGTGCAAGGTCCCACTTTGATACACCAACAGGGTCTTCAGACCCCTTCTACGTCCAGCCCTACTCTCATTACCAGGGAGAGACATCCTTTGTTGAGGATCCAGATTTGGGCATGGTGGAGGAACAAACTGGGACAGGCTACTATGGGGATGATGAGGATCAAGATGAGGAGAAAGACCCCTACAGGGTAGACTCCCCAGTAGAAAGAGGCCCCCATTACCGACTCCCCTGTCGACAACCAGCCACTCCTGAATGAAGTGCTGTCTCGAGCAGCCGAACATTTCCACATCGACACCCAGGGTGCCCAGGAGGAAAGAGATTTCGCAGAAGAGTTAGTGGGGGAGAGGAGGCCTGTTGCTCAGGCCATCCCTATCCTAAAATCTATTCAAAGAAGAATAGACCCGTCACTCCTCAATCCTAACCTCACCAGAGCAGTGAACCCTAGGATTGAAAAACTTTTCAAGGCGGCCCAATCAGACCCACTTTATATAAGAGGGCATCTGAAGTCCGAGGCTCCTCCCGAAAAGGAGAGCAAAAGACTGTACGGGTTAGGCAGGAAAGCGGCCTCCACTTCCGCCTACCAGGCAAGGATTGCCAACTCCACCACCCTATTGTCCAGCTACAACTGCCATCAGTGGGAAGAGGTCGCGGCACTCATAGACTCCGCACCAGAACCCTTAAAGAGCCAATTGGCACGAGTTTCAGCGGAGGGGAGAGCCGTATCCGGTTGCATTTTAAAGGCAACCTTTGATGCCGCGGATAACACAGGCAGATTAATAGCAGAAGGAACTGTTATTAAGAGACACTCTTGGCTACGCTAGTCTGGTTTCAAGGCTGAAACACAAGCGTCACTATTGGACAAACCGGTGGAGCCGGATCTGTTTGGTAAGGCGGTCGAGGACGCACTAAAGCATGCTAAGGACGAGTATGAAACAATCAAATCCCTAGGCCAGCTAACCACTAAACTCCCTAATCAGAGAGGGAATGGCAATTTTCGTCGCCAAAATTCCCAGAGAGGTTCTAACTATTCCCAGGGGCAGGGTACACAGTGGAACAATAATAACCAGCAGTCTACCCAGGTTACGGCAGGGTGGGATAAGAGGACGTGGTAGAGGTAGAGGCAGCCTCAATAAAGGAGGCGACACGCCTCCACCGAAACAGTGACGCTCCGTTCAGGGTCCCTTCTCACGCAACCCCAGTAGGGGGGACGCATTTCCAACTTCACCCAAGCTTGGGAAGGGATCACATCAGACAGATGGGTGCTGTCAACAGTATCCGAGGGGTACTGTATAGAACTACTAGAGCGTCCCCGAGACCATCCTCTACGACAAAAAAATACATTCTTTGGAACACCAGAAGATCCTCCTAGAAGAGATCGTCAATCTGCTAGCAAAGGACGCGATAGAACTCGTCCCGAGACACCAGGTAAACAAGGGTATTTATTCAACATGTGCCAAAAAAAGATTTGACAATGCGCCCAGTATTGGACTTACGGCCTGCCAACAAGTATGTCCAGCCCCAAAAGTTTCGCATGACAACTCTCCAAGAGGTAATCCCCCCCCCCCCTCCTAAAAAAGGGGGATTACATGGCAATATTGGACATGAAAGATGCCTATTTTCATATTTCCATGTTCCCAGCGCACAGAAAATACTTGCGCTTCAAGGTGGACAGTCGGCACTACCAGTTCAAGGTACTGCCCTTCGGGATAGCTTCGGCCCCAAGGGTATTCACCAAGGTACTGGCCGTGGCAGCAGCACACCTACGGAGGCAATCTCGGTGTACCCTTACCTGGACGACTGGCTCATCACGGGGGAAACCACAGTAATTTGCAGAACAAACATTCAAAGGACTATCGACCTTCTCTTCGAATTGGGCTTCTCAATAAACTAGAAAGTCAAGTCTAGTGCCAAGCACATCCAAACAATTCTTAGGAGCTATCATAGACACTCAAGAGGGGTTGACCTTTCCTTCAGAGGAAAGAATTCAGAATATACTGCTGCAATACCAGTCCGGTCGCCAGATAACGGTACGCAAAGAAATGCGTTTGCTGGGCATGATGCCAACATGTATTTACCTGGTCCCCCACGCGCGCCTGCGCATGCGTCCCATGCAGGAATGGTTGGCGAAACAGTGGTCTCAGGCAAGTGGTCAGTGGGATGATCTAGTGGTCGTTTCGCCAACACTGGTACAAAGCCTTCACTGGTGGACAAGAGAGAATCTATCCAAGGGGAAACCCTTTTACGATCCCGAGATACAGGCGGTAGTCACAACCGATGCATGCCTGGCGGGGTGGGGAGCTCACCATCTCCACCACACAGCTCAGGGTCTCTGGCCTCACGCAGTGGCCAAGAATCACATCAACCTTCTAGAGCTTCTGGCAGTTTTCAGAGCGCTTCAAGCTTTCGAACCCTACCTTTTAAACCTGTCAGTGCAAATCCGGACGGACAGCACTACAGCCATGTTCTACCTGAACAAACCAGGAGGGACTCGCTCGCCAAATCTGTCCAAGCTTGCCCAGAAAATCTGGATATGGGCACTCAGACGGAACATCTTCCTGTCATCACAACATGTTCCAGGAGATCGCAATTCCCTAGCGGATGCTCTGAGCAGAGACCCCCCTCCCAGAGGAACACGAGTGGTGTCTACACAGAGAAGTCGTAGAAGACATCTTCTCTCAGTGGGGTTTCCCCACTATAGACCTATTTGCCACAAGCGAAAACAGACAATGCCCAGGATTCGCATCCAGGTTCCCCCAACCAGACTCCCAGGGGAACGCCCTGTGGATGAACTGGTCAGGGATGTTTGCGTACGCTTTTCCACCAACTCCTCTAATCAGGAAGGTGGTCAACAAGATGAACTGAGAATCGATGACGCTCGTCCTAGTTGCTCCCATGTGGGCGAGACAACCATGGTTCCCACACCTGCGCAGACTGGTGGTGTGCGAACCCATCAGACATCTGAGCTGCTACAACCTATTGTCCCAGCACCAAGGTCAAACAGTGCACCCTCAACCCAACTCAATGAACCTGGCAGCATGGCTCCTGAGGTCATAGAGTTTGGACATCTCAAATTACCACAGAGGTGTATGGACATTCTAAAAGAGGGTAGGAAGCCCAAAACGAGGCATGCTATTTTGACAAATGGAAGAGATTCGTAATCTGGTGCCAGAGTAAGCAAATCAACCCAGTTGATTGCACTCCTTCCACTATTGCTACTTACATGCTCCACCTGCTAGATGCGGGGCTGGTTTTTAACTCACTGAAGGTACACCTGTCAGCATACACCACTTCCCATAACAAGATGTCGTGGTGGAAAGTACCAGTAGTTAAGGCCTTCATGGAAGGAGTAAAGAGACTTCACCCTCCTATTTCTAACCCACCACCAGGATGGGACCTGAACGTGGTGCTATCTAAACTCATGGGCCCCCCATTCGAGCCCATGCATAAGACGAGTCTCAAGCACCTGACCTATACGACTGCCTTCTTAGTAGCCATTACATCCATAAGAAGGGTCAGTGAAATGCAGGATCCTTTCTTTACTATTCATAAGGATAAGCTGGTTTTACGGACACACCCTAGGTTCTCACCTAAGTTTATTTCCAAATTCCATGTAAACCAGTCCATCAAGCTTCTGGCTTTCTTCCAAAACCCACTAAGCTCGGCTGAGGTTAAACTACACACCCTAGATGTGCGTAGGGCGGTCCTTTACTACGTAAACCAGACCAGACCGCTTAGGAAAACAGATCAACTGTTTGTCTCCGTAGCCACAGGCAAAGAGGGAGATCGCGTCTCTAAGGGTGCCATCTCCAGGTGGATTGTCAACTGTATCCAGTTGTTAGTCTCTTTCTGACAAAACTTTGCCTTTTACACCCAGAGCCCACTTGACAAGAGGCATTGGGGCCACTCTGGCTTTCATTGCAAATGTTCCCCTTGACACCATTTGCAAAGCAGCTACTTGGAGCTCTATTCACACTTTTACTCAGCACTACTGCATTGACACCCATTCCAAGACAGATACTCAAGTGGGACAAGCGGTTCTAAGACATTTATTTGCTCATGACCCTTCTCAAATCCCACCTCCTTCTAACACTGCTCGCTAATGTATGCACAACATGTGATCTAAGCCGATTCCACAAGCCTCAGAAGGGATACATTACTCACCGTAATCGTATTTCTGATGCTTGTATCTGCTTAGATTCACATGCGACCCACCCTTCCTCCCCTCTGAGAGAAGGCGCATGGATGCTGGTAGTCTTATCTTATCTATCTGCTTGGATCATCTGTACTTGCGCTACTGTCAGAAAAAATACAATCTGAGGGTCCTAGACGCATGAGGGATCATGGGTACAGGGGACATCACACTAGGGATAGTATTACTGGCACGCCCTGTGTCGACGCCCATTTCGAGTTTCTAAAAACAAACTAATACTCCACAGCTTCCACTCGGCCTATGCACAGCATGTGAATCTAAGCAGATACATTACTCACCGTAATCGTATTTCTGATGCTTGTATCATATATATATTTTCTCTCTCACCTTTACAAAATTGAGTTTGAGAGGGAAAGTTTTAGAGTTGGGACACACTTTAACTGTTTTGATGGTCTTTTCTCCCAGAGGGATGCAGGTAGTCTTGTTTCCTAGCAATACAAAGTAATATACAATTTAGAACCTATAGAGGAACCAGCACTGCCGATAGGGTGGGGAACAGAAGCCTTTAGGAAACCATGACAACCAGTCAAGCAGATTAGTTCTAATTCTGATGTAGTTCACTAAACAGTAGTTCTTCATGAGAGACAGGAGCTCAAGGGGAGCCTGCCTGATAATGCACAAGCTGCAAGGCCTGCACAAAGGAGTTAAGGGCTTCTCTAAATTGGAGAAGGTAGCACTTTCCAAGCCAGGAAGAACAACAAATGGCAAAAGGTATTTATACCCCAAGCCCCACAGTACCTTTAAAGATGAAGCAGAAGTTGTAGCTGGCTTACTTCCTGATGCAGACCCTGTTTCCTGCTTCTTGGTCGTGGTGACTAAAGGGGGTACCTTTGGCAGACTTCTGCGGCAGTAATCTGGAGAGGGACTCTGCAGCAATGGATTCCACTCAACGTCAGCAGCTCTTTGTGGTTTTGGCACCTTTTCCTCCACGCCATGAAGGAACGAATACCTCAGTTTGGATTTTCCTCGGTCACTTGGTAATGCACTCTGGTGAGGGGACTTTTGATGAAGAATTCCTGCTTTTGTTGGACCCCACGGATGCCTGCAGTTTCAGCGGGATTCACTGTTCGGCAGACAATGCACTCAATGGTGGTCCAGGGACCCTGGGTGTTGGGGATATTGCAGCCCCGCAAGGTCGCAGCAAGTTGTTGGCCCAGAAGGAAAGCGGTCTTGAGGCTAGTTGGTCCCAACAGCCTAAGGGAGGACGTCGTCTTTGGCGGATCTTCCCTGTTGATCTGAAAACTGGGTCGGCTTAGCTGCAAGGCTTCACCAGTGTTTTTGCGGTCCTGGAAAGTGCTGCTGGTATCACTGCTTGTCGTCCTCTGGTTCCTTGTTCTAGTCGTAGACTGTCTGTAGTCCTAAAATCCTGGCCTTTTGTGCAGTATCCCATTCATTCAGTCATCCAGCTGTCAATCCCCTGGGAGTGGCTGTCCTCCAGGGACATCCAGAGAATGCACGGCGAGCTGCCGGGGATGTCTGAGTTGAGTGATGCAATTGCAGCTAATATAATTTACTGAAAATGGTGTACTTTCAGTTCCAACAAGTGGAGAACAGAACAGTCAAGCCTGGCAGAAGACCTTGTGGTCAAGTGTCTGCTAGTTTCACTGTCATTCAAATATTCCATTCATCTAAATGAAAGGTATATGCGCAGTGTGGTTGTGAATCCGTTTTACTTTATTCCTTGTTGGTTACTCTGGGCGTAGGGTCCAAATCATCACAACTACCCGCTGCATCTTCATTAGAGAAACGACCAGTGTCAACCTTGAATGAGGGTTAATATTTACATAGCTCAAGTTATAGCATTGATGAGCGCTTTGTGGTCCAGTCTTATGCCATACAATTATTGTTATACTCCTTTGGGACCCCTTAAAAGCGCACCACATCTTGAGACTTACCCTAGACCTCTTGCCTTGCTACCTTGAACTGGTTTGGCTACAGCTCCCACAGTTGCACCCGTCACAATACTAGGTTGGCCTGTCCACCAGGCCATAGTATAGAAAATCAGTCTTAACAGCCGGTCCTTCGGTATTCCTTTGCTCTGTACAGTAGCTCCATGCTACTGCCGGCTCCATGGTACAGCATGGCTCCACCCCTACCAGACTTGTCGTGACAGGCTCGCTTCTGCTTAGGATTATCCATCTCCCTTGTTGGCTCTCTGTATGAGAGTGAATGACCCATTCCTCCCTCGCTCCCTCCCTTCCTTCCTGGACTCCATTCTGGGTATGGTTTGCCTTGTGCAGCCTCTGCTTCTTAGGTCTTGTGAGTTGCTGTGCAGGGTGGACCTCTTCTCCCTGGCTCGTCCGCGTCCCTTCCTGCTTCAGCCGGCTCTGTGATTCTGTGCCGCTCGTCCCCTTGTTGAAGGCCTCACGTCTTGGACTAGCCTCAGCATTGGGTTTCTTCTTTTCCACTCGAGGATCAATGGTCCTTTATTTTCTTTGCTTCAACGAGTGGAGGTGTATTCAGCACAAGTTGTCAAACATTTAGAAAGTGCATCATTATCTGGAGTTACACACATGACGGTTTTGTCACTATTATCTTGAGGCAAATGGTTAGAAGTATTACCCAGGTTACTTACTCCCATATAAGCAGATGATATCTCATGAATAGGAAGTTACGATGGAAATGTGAGTCCTTGCAAGGTCCCATCTTGCCCAAACCCTTAGGGAGTGTTTGACTGAGGAGGCTCCGCTCCCTAGCATCAAAGGGGTGGGAGGTCCCTCACCTTGGTGAGAAGGTAAAAATACTCTGGATTCGTTGCACCGCTCAGTATTTCGAGTGCACCTGTTGGATATCTTATTCTTGGACAAGATGTGGCAAGGTTCTAACAATGAGGTTTTCCCAATATTTTGTGATGTTCTGTACCCTTTTTTATGGAGTGTTGCCTTTTTGAATTCACTCAATTACAGAATGTTTGAGAATGTATGTATTAAAGCCACCATCTGATTTGGCAGCACCACACACTAGGTAACAATGTGTATTTTGGGTCTCCTTTGGAAATGTATCCATAGGTTGCGTTTTTTTAAAAATGTTTCTAATTTCAACCTTATTAGCTCTAGAGGTTCTATTCATTAGTGGTTCCAAGGCTCTGTATACTACTCATTCTCCAGCATAGGGTCTGGCATGGATTCACATACTCATGAATATATCTTGTCGTCCAGCTGGGAATCCTCAGTAAAGAAAAAAATATTTTTTTTCATTTCCGAACTGTCATTCTCCTAACAACCAATCACTGAGCTGAGTCATACTGCCTCCAGCCAATGACTGCCCTCTCCCTAAGCCCCTCCTCTGGCAGCCATCTTCAGATTTTTACCGCACATTCAAGTGTTTGAGTCCTCGTGTTTAGCTCTGTTTTTTCCCTTTTTGGAAGAGTTTACACTATTTTTCAATCAATCGAGCCCCGGTGCTCCATCGATCATCTTTTCAATTAACGAGGACCCGTTTTTCGGGTTTCTTCTGCGCCCCTCAAGGGCAATTTACTCTGACTGTGGCTTGCCTTCTCGGATGACAAGCATTCCCAGTGCCTTTACTGCCTGTACCCGATGCACGTGGAGGAAGACTGTGCGTTTTGTCAGGAGATGCCGCCTTACATGGTGAAGGATCGGCAGCTGAGTGAGTGGCTGCAGGTGAAGGCCCCTGTTCTGTGTGGGTACCAGCAGCATGTCTCTCCCGGTTCCAAGAAGGCTGAGCGGGCTTCTAAGACCGTTGAGGGCGCCCCCTCCCGCGGTGGTCCAACAGAAGGCTATGCACAGTCCACTGCCACCTGGAGCGCCGTTGCTACGGGCTACTCCGCGGCCATGGCGCGTCGGACGTCTCCAGTGACTTCAGTCAGCAGTCAACGTTCAGGATCTTCGGCCAAGAGTAAGTCGGACTATCCGGGAAACTCGAGGAGAAGCCCAAGACCGACCCCCCCCCCCCCCTGCCATCGGGGGAGACGCTGGCCAAGAAGAGGAAGTTGCATCCTCCACCTCCCAGCCACTCTTTGCCCTCCCCTCCCCACCCCACTCCCAAGGGATGAGGTGGACCCTGATATCGGAGAGACTGGCACGGATGACTGTGGAATGGGGGAACCGCCTGTCTCCACCTCACAGATCTTCCCCACCCGATGAGATGGGCTGGTTTCACGCGATGAGCTTCGGAGCTCTTCCAGCTTGCTCCAGAGGAGAAGGAAGGATTCTTATATCAGCGCTGCGAGGCAAAAGACGACCCTCCTCTCGGTCCTTCTCCTGGATGACATTTGGGATGAGGGCTTGTCTCACGAAGAACCCTTCTACGGCCCTGGCGAAGAGGGATCGCTTTGAAAAGTACAGGGTGCCAAACTCTGCGCCCAAGTGCTTGCAGGCCAGCCGGTGCTGGACTGTGATGTCAGCAGCGGCCAAGAAGTCTTCGGGCGCTTCTTCAGCAGCCTCCACCCCTCCAGACAGCATGTGGAAGAAGTTGGATGCCATGGGACGACAGGTTATCTACTCGGCAGCGACTACCATCAAGGCTGCCAACGCCCTCCATCATAGCACGCTACAACTGAGATCTGTGGTTCAAGATCGCTCCCATCCTGGACTTCCTTACCGATGACAAGAGGTCAGAAATGTTGGAAATTCTGCAGAAGGGTGAGGTGGCGTCGGACCACACCTTCACGGTGGCCACGGACATCGGACGCGGGTTTCCACCAGATGGGTAACAGTTTGCCTTCGTCGTGGCTGGCTCAAGGCCGCCAACTTTCGTCAATGTTCAGTCTAGGGTTTTATATATGCCCTTTTGACGAGGGCAATCTCTTCGGGAAGGCTGTAAATGAGTCTCTACAAGCCATTAAGGAGGACACGGAGACGGCGCATGCACTTTGTACTCTTAACGGCGGCGGCCGTCCTTTCGGCCCTCAGGCAGCACGTCCCATGTTAGGCAAAGTTTGTATGCAGTACCCTCTGGGACCACTACCCACCACTGACTACGGGTATAGGCAACTCAACCTTTGGTATAAGCTTATATCACAGTTTGTGTAGCGTGTTGAGCAGCCAAGCTTATCTCAAGAGGGGTAAATGTGAGTTGTAGTGGAGTTAAACAAAGATTCAGTTACAGGTCAAATAAATTCTTACACTCAAGGTTTCTTGCATAAACAATTATTAATTTATCAGTCCTTTATAAAGCCTTCTTCTGAAGGGAGTAATAGTATAGTAACACGCAAATATACTTCAATACTGAACTCTGAGTTTCTGAATCAGACAAGACACTTTTGGGATGGCCCACAGACGCAACCTACACCCACAGGTGACTTCAATAACTAGGGTGCTGAGGACATTAATATCTTGCTGTTGGCATTTAGAATACTCTTAAGTTGGTAAAAGGCAAATGTTATTTAGAACAACAAGAGACCAAATGTTCTTAAGCAGGTAAGTCATTTTAGATTTTCCTAGAAGAGTCATTCAGTTCGATAGGCTAAGCCAAAGTCAATGGGCAAAAGTCTTGTAGAGGATGAAGCACTTCTGGTCAGTAAATGGAAAAGTCTTTGCACAGGTTCTTGGGGGTCTTTGATGAAAAGAATCAAATGTCGGGCCACAAGCTGATTAGACTTTTGAGCCACAGAAGTGGGAAGCACTCTACAGTAAGAGGTAAGTTCTCTCAGACCTTTTACAATACATTTTTAAAAATGAAGAAAAGCTGCAGCAGATGACTTCCGTTCCTGTGCAGGTCCTTTTTTTAAAAAAAAATTTAAAAAATGTTTAGTTGTATTTAGTTCGATTAAACTTTTACAACAATTCAATTTACATTCAACCAACTTTTGCAACACTTCATAATTTTTACAAATATGCATTCAAATAGAAAACGCTTTAGTTGCAGTTGTTTCAATTACACTACTCCCACTTAAATCTTTGTACTTCACAGAAGTAAAGAATGCTAACTGTATTGCCAGAGTTCAGTTCTTCCATATGCCTATACAGTTAATATAAAGATAATGTATTTAAAAACAATTTCTACATTACATGATGATCTATTTAATAGTATTAAGAACCTGTACAGATATATCATATACAATATCATATACTAAGTATACTTGCACTTCATGTTGCAATCTAGCATTAAGAACCTTTATAGTAAATTCATCGTCCATGCATAAGGGTAATTAATATCTGCTTTGGAGATTTATCCGATGTAATTTATATCCTGTTATATTGTATTAGAATCTTTGTACAACTGACATTTCAAACAGATCCTAATCAATTAAACAAATTTTTCTATGGTTGGTAACTGGACCCCATCTTCATCATGTGTTTATTATACAGAGGATCTATTGCGTTCCATAAAGATTTATTATACAGAGATATACGTATGTGCCTCTGAACCTCTCATACAACCACAAAGTTAGAACTAGAACAAAATGTATCTTTGGATTCGCCACTCAATTATATAAGGGAAATGGATCCACATCGTATATTTTTCGAAGTTTAAATGGCATAAAAATAGCATAGCTGTATTTGGCTCAGCAGTGGGCAGGTCGCATGTACCTTTTTCTGTAACTCTACATCAATTATATGCAGTGAACGTACCAGAGACAACACCAAAGTAACATTTGTCCCCTACATACAACGGACCCACAACCATTCCCTACCAAACAACGTAGAGCTAATATTAGCCTCCCCAAAGATAGTTCTCTGAGATGTGTCAAAGTATGCACAGTACACTGTTAGATGTTTTAATAATTCCTTCTGAGAAGGATTTACACAGAACCGACCTGTTCGAGGATTAATATCTTTACATTCTTTACGCCAAAATTGTATTTTTTAATTAGTAGAAAACTGATTCAGTTTAAAGCGTAGATACATGTCGCAGGCTATTTTGCCCAGAAATTGTATGAAGTATCTTTGTCAGGGAATACGTTTGGTGTTAAAATGTGCAATTTCAGTGTACAGTTTATACTTTGATATAGTCTCGGTGGTGTCTATCCAATCCTATTCAAAGAGCTTTTTTTTCACATAGGTCGGGCATAGCCGAAGATCACCAATAGGCACATTAATTGTATCTAAAAGGGCTAGCATCTCATTGTGGTATCTCTTGATGGAGCTCGGGGGTTGGGGGGGGGGGGTCCTCTAGCATATTAGCAATGTTCTCATACAGGGAATTCTGAGGGGGATCTAACATTTTTGAGAAGTTGTTTAAACGCCTCCAATTGAGTCGAGCTGCGAGCGATATTCTACCAAGCTCATGACGCAAAATTGCACTGGGTACTGCATTTGAAAGCCTAAGCGTATATTTCCAAATCGATGCTTGGACCTGGTTTAAGTATGTACCAATTTTCTGGAGGCACTTATCAAGGCCATAAAGGACTACAGCCTCCACTTTTAGTATATAATATTCAAGTAAAGGGGTCATAGAGTATTCGCAAAATCTACTGTATATGATTTTCATTTGTGAACATAAAGGTTTGATCTTATGCTTAATCGTTCGTTTCCACATGTACATTGACGAGATGTTACATAAATTGTACCCAAGATGCTTTACTGAGAGGGCACGTTCATTTTTGAGCCATCTATATTGAATATAATTACGTTAGATTTTGCTGGGTTCGCCTTCAAATTATGATGGGCATAAGAGGCAAAAAGCTAATTTGTGTTGCAGTCCAAATGGAGTCAGATCGAAAATTGTAATACCGTCCGCAAATGCCAACCATTGTATTTTCAGATTATGAAGCCTGGCAGGAAATTCACTTTCCCATTCCATTTGCTGTCCATGTCACACTGGTACACGTTAAACAGGGTAGCTGCTAGATTACATCCTTGTCTGACACCGATGTAGGTGGGAATTAGATCAGTCAAGGCTCCCTGTTTTCATGAAGCAAAGCTAGCATATGGAGGAGAGTTAACTCAAAACCCATGTCAGCTTGTTTGGACCAAAGGCGGGTGCGAATTACTGAGTCTGGCTGCTGTTGGGTCTAAAGATGCCCTGTAGATAGGGCCACATTCACCATTTCTAGATTTTGCCAGGTGAGCTAAAATAGTGGCAATCAAAGTCGTACCCATCGAGCGACGGAACCCTACTTGATACCGTGATAGAATGTTCTTTTTGTTTCAAGTGGGATTCTATTTCCCTAAGAATAAGTATCGAAAACAATTTCTCTGATGCATCCAGCAATGCAATAGCACGATAACTCGCTGGATCTTCTCGATTGGCTTTTTTCCAGATAGAGCAGTATGCCACGACATCGGTATCCTATATGATCTAAAGATGTCAAATTTTATTGTACGTACATGGGCCCAGAAGCTAGGGTCCTGCTTCATGACACATGCAGGGATGCCATTCGGGCCTGAATGTTTCAGCTGTATTATTGCCCACTCAGTCTGTTACCGACCAGGGGCATATCCGGGATCTAGAAAGGACAGCATGACCACACACCTTATTGTAGAATCTAGTGGGCAGTTGGTATTTATCTAAAAAGGTGGTCCATATAGATGCTGATATAGGGATTCCAGACCATCTATCTTTTTGTGCAAACCGAGTCGCAACATGGTCCATATAGATCTCCTGTTATTTGTGCAGAGATGGACCATATGTTTATCTTTAATTCTCAAACCTTGTTTTATATTAGGACATTAGTATACTAATTACTATTTTTTCTGTATTTTTTTTATGCATCAAGTATTCTTCAACAGTTATACCTTCTTTAGTCTGTGAATCTACTTGTTTTTGAGGCATTTTAATCTATGGATCTCATTTTTACGACATGGAATTTTATTAGTACCATAGGTGATGGGTGTCGCCTAGTCAAAGCAGCATTGCTGCCGTCAGATTGGTGTATTGCTTCTCGATCCTACTAATGTCGCTATATTCATTCATGTGGCAGTTCACCTGTAAAGTGAGCTGCCTTTTTGATCAGGTTTAATTTGAGACATGAGTAATCTTTCATCTCAGCAAGCCTGGAGATCGCTCAATCTCTGCAGGTGTCACTGTTCCGGTGCCTGAGTCATGGGGGACAAGAGGGAGGATGTCGGACTCCTTCAATGCACTGGGATAGTCAAAACTCACAACCGGCAAACTTCCCTTTCAGTGGCTGTTCAGTGTTTCAGCTCCTCGCGTCTACCGCAAATAGCAAACACAGCGGATCCTGGCTGTAGAGATGGACTTTCCTTGCTTCTGGGGTCCCGCACTCTGTAGGGGGCTCAGGCATTGGTCAGTCCTGCTTCTTGGCAGTCTGGAGGATCCTCCAAAAGCTCTAGGCCATCTTAAAAGCAACACACACAATCTTGTGTTCCTCTCCCTGGCTATACAGTTTCCAACAGCAACTCTGTGGAAATTCAACCAGCTCCGAGATGGATGTCCAGGTGGCTTACTTTGGAGTTGATTGGCACCACCAACTCAAGGGGAGAAGTAGTCTGTGCAGGGGCTTCTGTTGATGCGAACTTGGCATTTCGCCACTGCAGCAGGGCTTCGCCGGGCAAACCAACGGCCCAGGAGTTGCAGCAGATGTCCTCTTCAAGCTATTCTTCGGTTCCTTCGTCCAGTGGTCGACTCTGCCTTCCAAGCCAAAGAACTCTCCTTTTTATTCAGTTTTCTCCCATTCATTCCAGCCTAGCTGTCAATCACTCAGCAGGGTGGCTGTCCTTGCCGGCCAATCACCACAGAGTGCATTTGCGTCTCCTAGGAGATTAAGCACGGAGTTTCGGGCTCCGCCTTCACTTCCTGCCTACCCCTGAAACTCTGGAGCCAGAGGCGGGCTTCACTTGTGAATCCCGCCAAAGGCAAAATGAACAAAGAGACCAAACCTGGTTTGGCATGCAGAGTAAATCTCAAGAAGGACATTTCCCCAAAGAAATGGCGAAAAAAGACCAGAAGCCACTTTGACAAAGATGGTGCCAGGGTTGATTTACAGCAGCTGTGAACGCAGCCCGCGGTAAATGCACACCATGGTAGTTTAAACGAAACCACTGCCACCAGCCATTCAATGAGAAAAGGGTAACCTAAATGTTACATGAGAAGCTAAAGGGGATACTAGGTAACCTCTCCAGCACTCTATTGTAAGATGGTGTGTGCTGGGTCTAGACAATTATAATGGTAAGTAAAGTCATTTTCACTTTAATGCTCTGGGAAACAGTAGTTTATCCAGCCTACCAGTTAACGTGCGTATCTTGCCCTTTTACGCATGTAAATATGGCAAAAATACGGACCATTTAATTTTGTACTGCGTACCGTGTACGCTTTGATTTATTAATTAAAAAAAACATACTTTCCACCACTAGATGGCAATGTAGCATTTCTTTTGTCAGCAGCATAGCCTTCTTATGCATGATGGTGAATTTCCAACTGAAAGACCAAATCTGTGACGGCTAAGCGAGCAAAAAATAAAGCATGCACCCTTTTAAAATGGGTTCATACCCATAACGTATGTGTTGGATAAGTTTTACTCTCTTGCAGAGGAGAAAACGAATGTTTACTCTCTTGAAATTGCATTTACGCTCTAATTTGAAAAATCATGCGTAAAATACTCCCACCTCAAAATCTTATCTGGAGCACTGAGTTTATCCCAGAGAAGGTATTTAAACCTTTGGGAAATCTGACATACTTCCTGTGTTACAGCACTAAAGGTGCAGTGACACAATGTAAAAGATGCCTATGGAGTTAGACTCCACACCAAAAGAAACGCAGAGGTATAAATTCACATTAAAATACATGAGTGGGGAAAAAGGGTCTCGCATTCCAAGTAAAAAAAAAAAAAAAAAAAAAAAAAAAAAAAATTCCTCAAAACCCAACAAAGTTGCTGGGGGTCTCTAAGGTGGAGGGAATTGGCACATTTGAGTTCTCACTAACATTTCAAGGATCCTCCCTTTCGGCGGGGGCTGTGTCTTATCGTCAACCCTCCCGCTCTTCGGCCCAGGAATCCAGCAGGGGCCGCTCCAAGGCTTTTGGAGGACGGCGTTGTCACCAGGGTCCTCAAGGCGGCCCTTCGATGTCCAAGCAGGATTGAACCGGCCTTGGCATTGGGCCACCACCTGTTCTCCACGGTGGGAGGCCGACTGGCGGACTTCATCAGCATGTGGAAGACCATCTCCACTGACCTTGGGTGCTGGACACTACCGCCCACGTACACACACACCCTGGAATTTCAACTGAAGTGTTCCCGGATATCACGGGTGGCTTGGAAGGAAAACCACGTTCCTCCGCTGCTGCTGGGTATGCAGGCCATGCTACGGAAAGGCACGATGGAGCTCGTCCCAAAGAGGATCCTGAGCTCAGTGCAGGCCCATTCTCGACCTCCGTCATCTACACAAATCAAGTCCCAAATGTTCTGGATGGTAACTCTTCAGCACGTGCTTGGACAGCTTGAAGAGGGAGAGTTTGTCGTTGCTGGATTTGGAGGATGCGTACTTCCACATCCCCATTCATAAGGGACACTGCAAGTTTCTGCGCTTTGTGGTTCAGCGGATGCATTACCAATTCAAGGCCCTTCCCTTGGGATTGAAGTTTGCCCCAAGGGTCTTCACGAAGTGCCTGGCGGCGCAGCTGCGTCTGCAAGGGATCCACGTCTACCCTTACTTGGACTACTGGCTCATCCGAGTCATCTCAAAGGACATCGCCGTCGACCACACGGCGAGGACTGTCCGCCTACTGACGGATCTGGGGTTCTTGGTGAACTATGCTAAGTCCTGCTTAACTCCATCGCAGGATGCGCTGTTTCTGGGATCCCGACTCAACAATGTCGTGCCTGGTGCCTCCGTCTGAGGAAAGGTTTGTGGCCTTTTTAGGCAAGGTGCGGCGGCTGTTGGCACTGAAGGTTGCCACAGTGAGGACCCATCAAGTCTCTGCTCGGCATTATATTGTCGTGCATCTCTCTCATCTGACTATGCAGGCTACAGATGCGTCCGCTACAGGAGTTCCTTGATGACCGTTGGATACAAGTGTCAGGAAGCTTCCAGGACAGGATCACATGGGTCTGGCATAGATTCACATGCTCATGAATATTCCCTGTCGTCCGGCTGGGAATCCTTGGTAAAAGAAACAGTTTCAGTTTCGTTTCTAAACTGTCTTTCTCCTATAAACCAATCACTGAGCTCTGGGTCATACTGCCTGCAACCAATGACTGTCCTCCACCTAAGCCCCTCCTCTGACAGCTATTTTCAGATTTTTACCGCACGTTCAAGTGTTGGTTGTCGCGTTTCACTCGAAGCTTTTCAGCGTTTCTCTTTTTGGAAGGCTCGATTGACTGAAAAATTGGGTTTCCTGTGTGCTCCATAGATTGTCCGTCTTCCCGATTAGCTGGGATCAAGTTTAACTGATTTCACGCCCCTCCAGGGCTGATTTCGTCGAGTGTTCTTCTTGGAAGCTTCCAGAAGTTTCTTCAGGCCTACACCGCGTGGATCATGTTGGATGAGAAGGACGACTTCAAGCTTTGCTCCGGCTGCAGTTTGCGGAATGTGTCCAGAGGACAAGCATTCCCAGTGCCTGTGTTGTCTACAACTGACACATAAAGATTTGTGAGAACTGCCGTGGCTTCACTAGACGCACGATGAAGGATCGACACCAACGGTTGGAGACGTGGCTGGGCCAGGGCCTCTACCCGGGTTGTTCCCAGGGGCATGATTCTTCCGGATCCAGCCAACCTGATCAGGCTTCTAAGTCCTTTGAGGGCGCCTCACCCGCGGGGGCCCAACACAAGGCCAAGCACTGGAGTCCACTTCTGTCGGTCGCCGCGAGTCCTGCCACGGTCGGCGTGCGATCATCATCTCCTTCTATATCGGTCTCCAGCCACCGCTCTAGCTGCTCGTCCAGGAGAACGCAGCTACCCCGGGGAAGCTGCGGTAGACTCTGGAGAAGGCCAAGCATGGTACGGGGTCTGACCTACCCACAAAGGAAAAGGCCACGCAGGCCAAGGTGTCTGATCTGGCCACGAAGGCCGAGCAGGAAAAGGTATCTGACCCGGTCTTGGAGCAGGCCAAGAAAGCAAAGGAGCTGGCCTTACCGTGAAGGCCCACGGTACCAGGCCAAGTCATCCTCCATAGAGCCAGACCAAGTCATCCTCCATAGAGCCGGTGGTGGATTAATTCTCGAAGGCCATTGGTGCTGACCCAGGCCAGGGTATCCTGAATACGGCCAGAGTGGCTCTTCCAGGAGAGAGGCTTCGATCAAGCTGGTTAAGACTCCAGAAAAGAGGATGCCGGACCTTAGCCCAAGACAGACCCCTCAGGACCTGAATAAAGGGGGAGGGGGTGTTGAACTCCAAGGAACCTACATTTCTTCGTCCGAGGAGGAGATCCTTTCTATCCACTTCATCCAGGGGGATGACGAGGGGGATGACGAGGGGGACGACAAGGGGGACGACAAGGGGGACGTCAGTCTCCCGGAGGCGACAACGACTATGACTGTGATACGTCCATGTGGACGACGAAGGCCCTGGGAAAAGCGCCTCCTGAAGACCTTTCACTGGACATCCTTTCGACTCTCCACACGCTGGTGTCGGAGATGGAGGAGGATGCCAGCGACGCCCCACCGAACCTGCCTGCGGCCCCGTTGACACTGGGGGAAGCGCCGAAGAAGACGTCCCTTACCTCCATACCAGCCATTGCTGTCCTCACCTCCCCTCCTAGGGGACTGAGTCAGACACAGCAACAACAGGCTCGGGTGACGGTGGGATGGGAGACTCACCCATCACCTCCTCCGAGAGCTTCTCCACCAGACGAAGTGGGATCCTTGCATTCCATCATCGCCCCGGCATCGAGCCTTTCCAGCTTACACCGGAGAAGAAGGAAGGCTTCTTGTATCCGCGCCGGGAGGCCCTGCTCCTAGATAAAGTTTGGGATGAGGGGCTGGCGTTTGCTGAGGAACCCTGCCTCAGCACCAGCAAAACGAGACCGACGTGAAAAGAAGTGCAGAGTGCCGGACTCTGCACCCAAGTGCGTGCAATCTCAGCCGTCTCCAGACTCTGTGTTCTTGGCGGCAGCCAGGAAGAAATCATCCAGCTCGGCGTCGTCTTCGTCCGCCCCTCCGGACAACGAGGGGAAGAAGTTGGATTCCATGGGTAGAAGGGTCTTCTACTCGGCAGTGATGACTGTCCAGGCTGCCAACGCCTTGGCAATTGTGGCCAGATGCGACGGGGAGCTTTGGTACAAGATGGCTCAGCTCCTGGAGCTTCTCTCCCGATGACAAGCAGGGTGAGGCATTGGACATCCTGCAGGAAGGTGAGGTGGTGTTGGCCCACGCCATCAGTGGCCCTGGACATATCGGACACTGGGTTCCACCAGATGGGAAACAGTCTGCCTGCGCTGCCGCGGTTGCCTCAAGGCCACCAACTTTAGACAGGAGGTACAGATGAGGGTTCTGGACATGCCGTTCGGTGACAACCTGTTCGGGAAGGCTGCCGATGAATCCCTCCAAGCCATCAAGAGGAACACTGACGTCCTGTTCCCTGGGCACTCTGCAATGACAGCCGGCCTTTCGTTAAGCCTGCAGGTCTTCCAAAGGATTCAGCGGGGGTTTGTCATCTTACCACCCACCCTCCCGCTCTACGACCCAGGAAGCCAACAGGGGTCGTTCCAAGACTTTCGGGGGTGGCTGTCGTCGTCAAGGTTACACAGGGCGGTGCCTTGACCTCCAAGCAAGATTGAACTGGCGAGGACGTCGGGGCCCCCACCCGTGCACCCCAGTGGGAGGCCGACTGGCGAACATTGTCAGATGGGTGCTGGACGCTCGCTCTCGCCCTCGGACGCATCCTGGAATTTCATGGCCCGGCAGGAACACCCTGTCCCGCAGCTGCTGCTGGAGGTCCGGGCCATGGTAAAAAAAAGACGATGGAGCTGGTCCCATGGTGACTACGTGGCTCCTGTTTACTCAAGGTACTTTCTTGTAAGAAAGAAGACCAGGTGCTGGAAGCACATTCTTTACCTACGACGACTCAACTACATAAAGTCCCAGAAGTTCAGGATGGTCACCCTGCAACACGTGCTCGGCCAACTATAGTAGGGAGGCTTTCTGTCATCGTTTGATCTAGAGGACGCAAACTTCCAAGTCCCCATACAGTTAAAGCATTGCAAGTTCCTGCGCTTCATCTTCCAGGGGAAGCATTACCAGTTCAAGGCGCTACTCTTTGGATTGAAGTTGGCGCCAGAGTTTTTATCAAATGCCTGGCTCTGGTGGTGGCCCAACTACGACTGCAGGGCATCCATGTGTCCCTTATCTGGACGACTGGCTCATCTGGGCCAAGTCAGGAGATCGTTGTCAATCACACAGCGAGGACCATCCGGCTGCTGACGAACCTGAGGTTCTCAGTGAATTATGCCATGTCCTGCTTGACTCCATCGTAGGATGCTCTGTTCCTGGGATCCAGACTCAACACGGTTGCTTGCCTAGCGGCTCTGTCGGAAGAAAGGTTATCGGCCATCCTGGGCAAGGTGCAGCGGCTGTCGGTACTGAGGATCGCCACAGTGCTGCTCATCAAGTCTATGCTCGGCATGATGTCGTTGTGCATATACCTGATTCTGCTCTGCAGACGGCGGATGCGTCCACTCCAGAAGTTCCTCGACGCCCGTTGGGTACAGGTATCTGGAAGCTTTCAGGACAAGATTGCGCTCAAGGAAGAGTTCCGTCAAGCGATAAGGTGGTGGGGCGTGTACTCCAACATCGCTGGAGGAACAGACTTTCAGAGCTCCCCCTGCCCACCCTCATACCAGGAGATGGTGGACGCTTCCTTGGAAGAGTGAGAAGCCCACACGGGACGTCTTCATGCCAGCTGTGGCTACCGGAGGAGAAGACTCTACACATCGACGTACTGGAACTACGGGCAATGTTTTGGGCCCATAGGTCATTTATGCGGTCCCTCAAGGGCAAAGTGGTGAGGGTTTTCACAGACAATACCACCACAATGTTTTACATCCAGAAACAGGGGGGGGGGCTACAGATCCCCACCGCTCTCCAGAGGCGCACGACTTGTGGCACTGGGCTGTTGCCCAGGTTATGTTCCTCATTCCATTTCACCTGGCAGGAGTAAAGAACACTGTCGCAGACTCTCAGCAGGGAGCTGTGCTCTTACCACGAGTGGTAACTTCGGCAGTACCAAGTGCGTTTTCCGGAAATGGGGCAGTCCCCAGATCGATCTTTGTGATGCCCAGCCCACCAAGTGCCAGAGGTTCGCCAGGGAGCATGGGGCATGCATGCTCATTCCCTTGGGAAGGCCTGTTTCTGTATGCATTCCCTCCGTTGCTGTTAATTCTTAGTCATCAGTCAACTCAGACGGTACCGGTGCAGGATGATCCTTGTCGCACCAGTGTGGCTGAGGCAGATCTGCTACCCGAACCTTCTCAGCATGTAAGTGGCCCCTCCGGTCAAGCTGCCAGTGGTTGCGGGTCTTCTCACCAGGGAAAGGGGCACAATGCTACACCATGACCCGGGGTCTCTGAACCTGAAGACCTAGCTCCTGTAGCGTTCGGGTTCGGGGCTACAATCTCCCGACGGAATGCAAGCAGATACTCGCCAAGGCCAGGGCGTCGCCTACTTTAAAATACTACGGACACAAATGGAAGCATTTTGCAATTTGGTGCTGTTCACAGAAGATCAACCCTCCGAGGGTCACGGCTCCTCAAGTACTTTTGTATTTACTGTCCTTGGCTAAATCTGTGCTGGCTCACGCCTCCTTCGAGGTACATCTGGCGGGTATCTCCCGCTACACCAGATCGCCAGGACGGGCTTCACTGTGGTCGCACCGTCTAGTCAGTTCATCAAGGGACTGTTCGGCGTGGGAACTCAATGTGGTGCTGACTAGGCTCGTGGGGGCTCCATTTGTACTTATGCATTCAGCTCTGCTCAAGTTTCTGTTGTGGAAGACCACTTTCCTCGTGGCCATCACCTCTGCAAGAAGAGTAGGCGAGTTCTAGGTCCTGTCCTGCAAGCGGTCTTACTTGAGTTTCCACGAGACTAGGGTGGTACTGCGGATGCACCCCTCCTTCATGTTTAAAGTTCAGTCGGAATTCCATCTCAATGAGCCCTTGGCGTTACCTGTGTTTTTTCCAAAACCTTTGTTGCCGGCTGGAACTTGTTTGCCCTTGCTGGATGTGGCTCCTGCTATATGTGGCACGCACAAAGAGTTTCTGGAAGACCTCTCAATTATTCGTAAACTTTGGTCCTGTGAACTATGGGAAGGCCTTGTCCAAGACTTCCATCTCCAGGTGGCTCTCCGGCTGCATCACGCACTGTTACCGGTTGGCCATCCGAGAGCCCATTCCACCAGAGCGATCACTGCGACAATGGCACATTCCTGTCTGGTGTGCCCCTGCTGGACATCTGCAGGGCTGCTACGTGGAGATCCACGCACACCTTCACAAGATTCTACTGTGTCGACAGGGATTCCATAGAGGAGTCCAGGGTCTGGCAAGCAGTGCTACACAATCTGTTCGTTTTAGGGTGAGCCTGTTCCAGAGTAATTGCTTCTGTTGAGCTTTGCCACCGCCCATGGATGTGTAATGTTGTACTGCTATGTATTCTTCATTCATGAGCATGTGAATCTATGCCAGACCCCATGCTGGAGAAGGAACAGGTGTCTTACCTGTAACTATTCTCCAGTGTGGGTCTGGCATGGATTCACATGCCAACCCTCCCTCCTACACCTCTGCGGCTCTTCTTGGTCATACTGCCACTTTACGTGCTACCAAATCTGAACATGGCTGCCAGACGAAGGGCTTAAGGAGAGGGCAGTCATTGGCTGGGGACAGTATGACCCAGAGCTCAGTAGTTGCACTATAGAAGAAAGACAGTTTGTAAATGAGACTTTTTTTCTTTTACTGAAGATTCTCGTCCTGACGGGGAATATTCATGAGCATGTGACTGTATGCCAGACACATGCTGGAGAACAATAGTTACAGGTAAGTTACTTGTTCCTTATTTCCATTTGCAGGGACTCTTGTGTGCCCCCCCCCACCCCCTCTCCAAGAACTCTACTCGTGCAGCTGGAAAGAATGCAAGAAAAGAAATACAATTTCGCTCATTGTTAGGCAAAGTTTGTATGCAGTACCCTCTGGGACCTTTACAGACAACTGACTACAGGTATAGGCAGCCCAACCTTTGGTATTAAAGAGAATTCTCAAAAATGTGCTAATTCCCTCCACCTTGGGGAGACCTAGCAACTTTGCTGGATTTTGAGGACTTCATTTTTTTTAACCTGGAGAGAGTGAGATCCTTTTTCCCACTCATGTATTTTAATGTGGTTTTATATACATTCTTTTTTGGTTATGGAGTCTAACAAACTCCATAGGCAACATCTTTTACAATTGTCACACAGCTCCATCAGTGCAGTGGCACAGGGAAGTATTTTATATTTCTCAAGGTTTAAATACCTTCGCTGGGATAAACTACGGTTTCCCAGAGCAGTAGTGAAATTGACTTTACTTGGCATTGTACTTGCTAGACCCACCACACCCTATCCTACGATAGTGCTGCAGAGGTTACTTAGTGTCACCTGTGTCTAAATGCTCATGTAACATTTTTTTTGTTACCCTTTCCTCAGTTTACTGGCTGGTGGCTGTGGTTTTGTTTTGAACTACCAAGGTTTGCATTTATCGCGACCGTTCGCGGACCCGTAAGGTTAACTTTTGGAGCCATCGTTTTCAAAGTGGTGTCCAGCCATCCTTGTTAAAATGGTGCCCGGTCTTCTTTTTTAGCCATGTCTTAGTGGAAAGGTCCTTCTAGAGTTTTTCTCTGCACACCAAACCAGGTTTGGTCTCTTTGTTCATTCGCCTTTGGCGGGCTTCAGGAGTGAAACCCACCTCCTGGCTCCCGAGTGTCTGGGGTAGGTAGGAAGTGAGGGAGGTGCCCTAAACTCCCTGTGCTTAGTCTCCTAGGAGACCCAAATGCACTCTGTGGTGATTAATTGACTGGCTGGCTGACTGTCCGGCAAGGACAGCCACCCTGCTGGGTGAGTTGCAGCTAGGCTGGAATGAATGGGAGAGAACTGAATAAAAGGCAAGTCTTTTGGTTTGGAAGGCAGTCGACCACTGGATGAAGGAACCGAAGAAGAACTTGAAGAGGACGACTGCTGCAACTCCTGGACTGTTTACCCGGTGAAGCCCTGCTGCAGGTCCAAATCACCAAGTTTGCATCGACAGAAGCCCCTGCAAGGACGCCTTCTCCCTTTTGAGTTGGTCAGACCAATCAACTCCCAAGTAAGCCACTTGGACTTCCATCTCTGAGCTGGTTGAATTTCCTCAGAGTTGCTGCAGGAAACAGTATAACCAGGGAGGGGGACACCAGATTATTGCTTGTAAGCTGGCCTAAAGCTTTTGGAACAGCCTCCGGACTCCCAAGACGCAGGACTGACCAAGCCTGACCCCCACAAGTCCCCCGCAGTCGAGTGCGGGACCTCGGATGTGAGGAAAGTCTACCTTGACAGCCAGGAACGGCCCTTATTGCTATTTGCTGTACCGCAAGGAGCTGAAATGCGAAACAGCCACTGAAAGTAAAGTTTGCCTATTGCCAGCTTTGACGGTGCCAGTACAGTGCAGGAGTCCCCTGATGTCCTCCCTCTTGTCCCCACAACTGAGGCCCAGGAACCGTGAGATCTGCACAGGAACAGATGTAATCGCCTGCATCTTTTCTTCTTTACCAAGGTACTGTAAAACCAGCTTAAGAGTACTTGCCTCTTACCGTGGAAGTGCTTGTAACTTCTGCAACTCGCATGCCTAATCAGCTTGTGACCCTACATTTGGTTCTTCTTTTTATCAGACTCCTAAGAATGTGTGCAAAGACTTTCCCATTTACTTACCTGAAGTGCTGCATCCTATGCAAAGACTTTGGCCTATTGACTTTGGCTTAGCCTATTGAATTGAATGACTCTTCTAAGTGCTATCTGAAAGTATTTGCCCTGCTTATGAAAATGTGTAACATCTTGTGTTCTAATGGCCTTTGCCTTTTTACTATTCTGAATGCCAACAGTAAGGTATTAATGTCCCCAGCACCCTTGTTACTGAAGTCACTTGTGGGTGTAGGTTGTCAGTGGGCCATCCCAAAAGGTCCTTGTCTGATTCAGAAACTCAAAGTGTACAGTGTTGAAGTATATTTGTGTTCCTATTCTACTGCTCCCTTCTGAAGAAAGCTTTATAACTGACATTAATAATTGTTTATGCAAGAAACCTTGAGTGTAAGAGTTTATTTGAATACCTGTAACTGAATCTTTGTGTACCTCCAATACAGCTCACATTATCTCCTTTTAAGATGAGCCTGGCTACTCAACACGCTACCAAAACTGTGTAGTACAAGCTTATACCAAAGGGTGGGTTGGTTATACCTGTAGTCGGAATTGTTTGTAGTATTCCCAGAGGGTACTGCGTTCAAAGTTTTTCCTAACCGGTATAATCTTGTACTACACAGTTTTGGTCGCGTGTTGAGTAGCAAGGCTTCACTCAAAAGGAGTGAATGTGAGCTGTATTGGAGGTACACAAAGATTCACAGTTACAGGTATTCAAATAAACTCTTGCACTCAAGGTATCTTGCATAAACCATTAATAATGTATCAGTCAGTTAGAAAGCCTTCTTCAGAAGAGAGTAATTTAATAGTAACACACAAATACACTTCAATACTAGTACACGCTAGTTTTTAAATCAGTAAAGACCCTTTTGGGATGGCCCACATACGCAACCTACACCCACAGTTGACTTTAATAACTAGGGTGCTGGGGATATTAATACCTTACTGTTCGTATTTTGAATAGTTCTAGGAATTAGTAAAAGGCAAAGGTTATTAGAACACAAGAGACCACAAATATTCCTAAGCAGGCAAATACTTTTGGATCCTCAAAGTAGTCATACAATTCAATAGGCTAAGCCAAAGTCAATGGGCAAAAGTCTTGCATAGGATGAAACACTTCTGATAATTAAATGGAAAAGTCTTTGCACAAGTTCTTAGGAGTCTTTGATGAAGAATACAATGTAGGGCCACAAGCTGATTAGACTGGTAAGTTGTAAAAGTTTCAAGCAACTCTACAGTAAGAGATCAGTTCTTAGACTTATTTTACAGTACCTTAGAAATGAAGAAAATATGCAGCAGATGACAACTGTTCCTGTGCAGCTCTGTAGGGGTCTCACTGTTCCTGGGGCTCTGTCGTGGGGACAAGAGGGAGGACGTCTGGGGACTCCTGCAATGCACTGGGACAGTCAAAACTTGCAACCGGCAAACTTCACTTTCAGTGGCTGTTTTGCGGTAGACTCAAGGAGCTGAAACACAAATGGCAACACTGTGGTTCCTGGCTGTCGAGATGGACTTTCCTTGTGTCTGGGGTCCCGCACTCTGAGGGGGCTCAGGCTTGGTCAGTCCTGCTTCTTGGGAGCCTGGAGGATCTTCCAAAAGCTCTAGGCCAGCTTAAAAGCAACTCGCACAATCTGGTGGTCCTCTCCCTGGCTATACGGTTCCAGCAGCAATTCTGTGGAAATTCAACCAGCTTCGAGATGGATGTCTAGGTGGCTTACTTTGGAGTTGATTGGTCCCACCAACTCAAAGGGAGAAGTCGTCCTTGCAGGGGCTTCTCTGTCGATGCGAACTTGATGTTTCGGCACCGCAGCAGGGCTTCTCCAGGCAAACCAACTGTCCAGGAGTTGCAGCAGGAGTCCTCTTCAAGCTCTTCTTCGGTTCCTTCATCCAGTGGTCGACTGCCTTCCAAGCCAAAGGACTTGCCTTTTATTCAGTTCTCTCCCTTTCATTCCAGCCTAGCTGCCACTCACCCAGCAGGGTGTCTGTCCTTGCCGGACTGTCAGCCGGCCAATCACCACAGAGTGCTTTTGGGTCTCCTAGGAGATTAAGCACCGGGAGTTTCGGGCACCTCCCTCACTTCTTGCCTACCCCAGACACTCTGGAGCCAGAGGCAGGTTTCACTTGTGAATGAATAGAGACCAAACCTGGTTTGGCGCGCAGAGTAAATCTCAAGAAGGACCTTTCCACAAAGAAATGGTGAAAAAAGACCGGGAGCCTTTTTGACAAATATGGCGCCCTTGTTGCTTTACAGCAGCTGTGAACGCAGCCAACAGTAAATGCACACATGGTAGTTTAAACAAAACCACTGCCACTAGCCATTCAATCAGAAAAGGGTAACATAAAAATGTTACGTGAGAAGCTAGACAAAGGGGATAGTAGGTAACCCCTCCAGCACTCTATTGTAAGATAGTGTGTGCTGGGTCTAGAAAGTTATAATGGTAAGTGAAGTCAATTCCACTTTACTGCTCTGGGAAACAGTAGTTTATCCCAGAAAATATAGTTAAACCGTTGAGAAATCTGGAAGACTTCCCTGTGTCACTGCACTGAAGGTGCTGTGTGACACAAAGTAAAAGATGATGCTTGTGGAGTTTGTCAGACTCCACAACCAAAAGAAACGCAGAGGTAAAATTCCACATTAAAATGAGTGGGGAAAAAGGGTTTCACTCTCATTTAAAAAATAAAAAATCCCTCAAAATCCAGCAAGTTGCTGGGGGTCTCTAAGGTGGAGGGAATTAGAACATTTCTGAGTTCACTCATGCTGTCTGAAAACTCTATTGCTGTTCATGTAACATAGTCATTAACAAGGATGTCATAAACTTCTAATTTAAGGTAACAAAATGCACTAGTGGCTGTGGCCGCACTCTAGTTTCTTGCGCTACTGTAATCTCATTACGAAAGATAATTGGGGTGGCCAGTGCCTTTGGATGGGGAGGTTGTGTTCGGTCTCTCATGGGACTCCATGTCAGAAGCCATCTGACACCTGTAATGTTGACGTTTGCAGAGCAGCCAGTCAAGGATGCAGTCATCACCGTGCCAGTGTATTTCAACCAGGCGGAGAGGAGGGCAGTGCTCCAGGCAGCACACATGGCCAATCTGAAGGTCCTACAGCTCATCAATGACAACACTGCTGTGGCGCTCAACTATGGGGTGTTCCGGAGGAAGGACATAAATGCCACTGCCCAGGTGAGTCTTGACTGGTTGAGGCATACTTTCCCCCCTGCTATGTGGAAGAGGGTGGTGAGGTTGCTGTGTAGAATCTAAAATGAGTAGTTTATTTCACATTTTAGTTTTGGGTCCACACAATTATGCATTCGTTTCGTCTGTGTGACATGCTAGAGGGTAGACGAAATACGAAAAAATCTGCAGCCTGAAATGTCCTTATGTTTGTGCCCATTCTTGTCAGTGTATGGCCTACATGAATGTGCATGCCTTGCCTGCCAGCACCATGCTCACTGGTGTAACACCCATGTTCAGCTACCCATTCGTGCAAAAGCCAATTCCCATCTCTCCTGGCCACCCTCAAGTCTACCGTTTCAACCGTGTACTTGCATGTTGGCTGGTGCAGATTCCCACGTGCTCTCCCTCTTGACGCTGTGAACTCCACCCCCCCCCCCCCCCCAACACCCTCCACCTACCATTTTTTTGTTTGGATTATTTCTTGCAGAGCATCAACTCTTCACAGGACGGTGTGAGTGTTGATTCACTCCTCTAAAATGGGATGCACTGTAGCTACCATATCACTCAACAAAAATATTTCAATGTTGTTGGTGCATTTATCACTTCCTTTTTCAGATTTCTTTCTCAATCTAGGCCTTGTCTGCGTCTTATTGGCCATTCCCTATAACTACCGGTGCTGGCAATGTCTGTTTTTGTATTTCACATTTTAATTTTAGTGACGCAATCCACCTTCAATGGATTGCAACAGAACACACTGTTCCTTTTTTTTTTTTTTTTAATGTTTCTTTAACATTCAAGTTACCTTTTTGATGTTTACTGAGCAGGCTGGTGACATTTGATTTTTCTCCTTTTTTTCTGGTATACATCATGCACCTTTTTATTTAAGTGTACGATACAGTTTCTAAGGTAAGTTAGAACTTTATGAAACTTTCAGAATAGCACTAATGCAATTCATGGGAAGCACAACCCATTGTTGGTAGTTTAGAAGAGCAGCAGCTATTCAAGGTAAGTAAACCCATATACTTTTTTTTTAGTTGGATTTTGTCATTTAGGTTATAACTTCATACAGTAACAATCATATTATACCGTTTTGTTTCAATTATAACATAACCCCTAAAAGCAAGCGTCCCCCATCAGGCAATAACCCCCCTTAGTGAGAGGCAATAAAGGACACACCCCAGGAGGGAATGAGACCAGGACCAAGTGCAGATGAAGTAAAAGGTTTTTTTATATAAATTGGCAAAGGGCATGCAAAGGACACTGCAAGCTCCAAGAGCGCTCTGTCTGAAAATAGCAAAGACGGTCATATTTATTACAAAACTGTCATTAATCTTGTAAGCGACAGGGGGCACAACATCTCTGGGATTGGGTGGCGTTGACTAAGCTATAGGTGGTGTATCGATGAACTGCTCCAGGATTGGTGGACATCTGCGTGGTACCAAAGTGGGTTGGACGGGTCAGCTGGGCTTGTCGGGGTGGAGCTGCCAGGCCGGACGTCATCTCTGTGTAGATTGGTGGCTGCACTAACACTTTGCCCTTGTGGCCACACACATCAGTTTATACGACTCTAGGTGTCCTGCAAATCCTACAATGTTAATCTAAGATCACATGAGAGACAGGAGAGACAGCATGCAATATGAAGCTTCACCAATACATCAGTGTACAATTACTCTTGACCTAATGACCAGGTGTCATAAGTCCAGGTGTCTTGTCAGAGGGCACGGAATAAGCTTCTTTGTCATTCTATTATGTGAGATGTGGTGAGGGATTGTTTTACGATATGTTAGTGCAAGGGTGAATAACTGTCTCTACGGCCCATTAACGTGGGGTGAACTGGAGTACTCTTGGATCAGTAGGGGCACATCTCTGGCACCGCAAAGGCGGTGGGATTTAGGACCAGGTAGCACATAATTCATTTGGCTTGGCCATGGCGGCCTCTGACATGGGGGAGGTAAATACCTGAAGCAGGTCCAGCAGAAATGTGGGGAGGTGAGGCTGTGCTGTTCGAACACCAGCAAGCCCTGGTGGGCCTTGGCGGGAGGAGGGGGAGATGGCCTTGTAGCTCCAAGTGATTCTCTATTCACTGAACTGCACAATATACCATTAGAGGGGACAGATGCTAAAGTTAGAAATGTTAGAATGATTACATATTTCTATTTATAACTTCATACATTTCAGCATTCATAGCAATGGGGGGGTTGGCCATATCGCACATGATACATTACGTTACTTGAACACATACCTGTAATTCATAGGACAGGCAGATGAATAAAATGAGGTAGTGTTAGGTTGTGTCATGTACTCGGGAGCATAGATGCAATATGTTGGTTTACAGTTTTGTTTATAGCACACACTTGCTCAACACCTTTGAGGATCGTCCTACACTTTCAAGCGTGTTTTGCTACCGTTTGCTTCTCGCTTTGTCCTTTGTACATTTAGCAGCAATCATTAATTAGCAGAAGGTGGGATCTATGGAGAGCTTTCATGAAACCTTTGGGGGACATAGTATCTTGCGTCGGCCGGGGGTCATCCTTGCTTTAATACAAGTTACATCCCTTCCCACCACCCATTTTAGCAATTACAAACAACCCTGTGAGCCGTTGGGGTTTGGTGTCTGTAATTGGCACTCGATCTGGGGGATCTGGGTGGGGGTTCATGAGGGAGGTCGTGGACACCATATATTTTAAATGTTGGGGGTCAGTTGCAGGGTTGGGGCTTGTTTGATTGGGATGGTTCTTGTTGTTTCCAGACTGGCTACAAGTCAGGTCACTTCTAGGGCAGTGATGTTCTGCGGAAGGTAAACGATAGTGTTTGTTCTGATACTTGTTTGTGTCTGGTTGCTCGTGAGAGCGGGCCTGCAGCGGATCTGCCATGGTGTGGAGGCGCAGGGGGGGGGGGGAGTACATGGCTCTCTGCACGCGGTTCGCGGGGGCCCCGGCTACAGCTTTCACATGCAGGCTATTTCGCTTGAGCTTTGGTCAGTACATCTAAAATGGAGTCTTGGCGTTTTCGAAATGGTGTCTGATATGTTACAGTATGGGTCGTGTGGCCTTGTGTCGATCAGCAGCCATCCTGCCTCCCGGGCCCAGGTTCATGGGGGGGGGGGGGCCGCGACGAGCCTCACGGAGGTGGGGAATGTGGGGCAGAGGGTCCTACAGACCTAGCCTCCCATGCACCCCCTTAGCCATAGACCCATCAATTGTCATTACTTCCGGGGTCGGACCCACAGAGCATCTTTTTCCCTTCTTGTTCAGAGTAGCTCTGCTGTGCATGCTTGAATGATGGGCACTGCCACCACCATTTTTCATTGTTCATCACCACCCCATCCCCCCCACCATCATCACATAAACCCATATGCTTTTAAGAGGGGCTACAAGCAACTCCTAAGACTATTAACTCAGAAAGCTGTTTTAGATCTGTATAAAGCACAGCAGGGAAAGTAAAACCCAAGGGTACAATTAAAGAATGACCATCTGTTATTCAAGGTAGGTTAACCTTATTGGTAAGCTTTTACACTCCTTCAGTTAAGAATAATAAAACCATACCAATACTTAACACCATTCAAAGTTAGTAACTTAAATACTTGGGGCAGAATGGTAAGCATAAACTTAATGGCACTTTGTAACCTTTTCTTTCACAGAGATGGTTATCACACTGAAGTACTTTTACACTTGTTTTACTTTCAAGACCGAATCCTTACCTTACAAAGTCCTTCCCTAATCTATAGCATGAGTTTTCTGAGGCAGAAGAGGGACCCTAGTGGTCTAGGAGCCAGCTGTAGGCATGTCAGGATCTGTTTCTGTTGCAGGAAAATCAACATTTCAGAGGACATCTTCTTAAACAAGTATTTGCTTCAGAATTAGTGTTTGGGGGTCTTCACAGGAGGCTCCCTGTATGCATTCCAGTACTAGGCCTGGGCAAATGGCATGGTTAAACTTCCAACCACACGTCACCCACTCAGCCTTACGGGATGCACACCAGACGTAAGGTAAGTATTACCCAAGCCCACACAGTACCTTAGGAGAAAAGAGCTGATGCCTTTTGGATGCAGCAGCACAAGACCCCATCCCTGGATTCTGGTCTGGTGACAAAAGAACTGGACACTGGATGGGAAATTGCAGCAGCAGTCAGAGAATTGTGTCCAGCAAAGCCTTCATGGATTCTTCCTGGCTCTTGGATTTGGTGCCTTTTTACAGCACTCTAAATATCAGAGGAATCCCGGTTAACATTGGGGAAACATACATTTGGAGTGAGAACAGTATCTAAGTCCGGGGGTGGATAAACAATTATAAATGAGATAGAGCTATGAGTAACAGGTTCTACTTTCTGAGGTGGCAATTAGCAGCCAACCTACATAAAAATCAACAATGGTTTATTAAATGTAAACAATTGGTATGTGCTAATGACCAGATGAAAGGAAAATCTTATAGGAATAGTTCAAAATCAATGAATTAATCTTATTACAGAAATAATGGTGTTGCAAGGCATTTTGTCACTGCATACAATCATCAATTCATTGACGCATGTATTAGTTTTCCAGGCTCAAGCGTAATTTCAGAGCAGGGTTCATATGTAGACTGCATAAATCGCGTCCTAGCTTGAGGCGAAGGTAGAGATTGCCAAACGCTGGCCCGCTGCAGAGGTGCTTAAACAGATACCAGGGAGAGCTCCCACAAGAACCGACTAAGGTTGTACTTTTTTAACCTACCAGTCAAGTGTGACATTTGCTGAATAGGAATCGGTTATACGATTGCCCTCCTGATGACTGTTCAGTATTCAATTCTTTAAAACGGAAACTTGTTGAAACATTAACTCTCTGGACTTTAACAGAGACAGAAACAAATATATATATGTCAATGAATTGATGATTGTATGCAATGACTAAATGCCTGAAAAACACACATTTTCTTTCTGTAAGATTCATTCATTGATTTTGATGTATTCCTATACGATTTTCCTTTTATCTTGCCATTGGCACATAGGTGCAATTGAATGTTTTGTGTTTTAATAACTTTTTTACCAATTGTTTATATTTCATAAAACATTGTTGTTGTTTTTTTTTATGTAGGGTTGCTGCTAATTGCTACCTCAAAGTATAACCTGTTAATCATAGCTCCATCTCATTTATAATTATTGGCTTTTTACAGCAGCCAGATGAATATCGCTGGTCGATACTCTTCACTCTCCTGGTCCTTCACTCTGGTGAGGAGACTTCAGGGATTCAAATTGTCTCTGGAGATGCAGCAGGAGTTTGCCAGTTTCGTACGGATTCAGACTTTGGAAGACACTTCATTGCACTCTGGGTTAAGGTCCCAGGGTATTGGTGATTTGCAGCCCAGCATGGCTCAAAATGCAGGTATTGTTGAGACTAGTGGATTTCACCAGCTTGGGTAGGAGTCGTTTTCAAGACCCCCAGGTCTTTTGGAAGGAAGGGTTCCATCAGGCTCTGGTTACACAGAAAGCTCTCCGGTTACTGGAAATCGCTACATAGGTCTTTTCTTAATCTTCCTCTTTGGTTTTAGCTCCAGTGGTCAACTTGTCGGCAGCTTCCAGAATCAGAATATTTATCAGGAACTTGCAGCACAACTTCTGCAAACTCCCTGCACTTTACAGAAAGGGGCGGTCTGGCTGTCCAATAAGGACAGCCAGCCCCCAATGGGAGTTGGTTCCTCTCGGGCAAGGTGAAGGACAAAGGGCTGCAGCGTTTTGGATTCCTCCCTCGCTTCTTCCCTTCTCAAACTCTCTGGAACCTAGGTGTGGGAATACAAGGGATTCCTTCCGAAGACCCAACTTCCACAGAGGTCGTTTCCGATTGGAATGGCAGGGGGGGGGGGGGGAGACCTTGAACAACAAGCAAACGAGAAATGGCGAAAAAAAGGTGCCCACCATTTTAGCAGAATGGTGGCCCTTCTGAGCCTTACCGAGGCTGATTTAACAGCCTGCGAGTAATAAGACTAAAGTCACAAAGGTAAAACCATTGCCACCAGCCATTCAAGTAAACTTGCAATTGTATCAAAAATGTTACCCGGCAAGTAAGAAAGGGGATGCATTGTATACCCCAGCACTCCACATAAGGTGGGGTGTGCTGGCTCACTTAAATCAGTGGAAAGGGGATGAAAAGCCCGCTTTACCCCTTGGGAACAGTAGTTCACCCAAGTACATACAAGATACATTAAAAGGGAAGGCCCAAGAGGCACCCCAGTCTAAGCCCAAAAGTTATAGGAAACTATCACACACTGTGGGGACACATAAAAAGGTTCCCCATAAAAGGAGTGAAGACTAGGGGAGAGTGGAAAAAGATTGCCCTTTACCTGGGGACAAGGGAAAATAATCCCCAAGTGCAAGCAAAATGTTTTGGGGTTGATACGGGTCAGGAAGGTTTATCGTAATGAAAATCTTACCTAACGCCATATACTCAAAATTGTTCACTCTCGTGGTAGAAACTGTTTATTGTGTCATCTCCCTTGTTGGCCACAGGTCAGAAATTGTGTGTGTGGGCTAAAACTGGGTTTTGGGGGAGTGCCTTGCCCTATTACATACTTCATCCAGGGTATGTCATTTTGGAGGCCAGAATTTGAGGGGCCAGGCTATCCCTGATTGGACAGCCTTCACCGGTTTGAAAGTTGCTGATACTTTCCATAAGTCGCATGCACTTTTGCATTTTACCCCATAATGACTTTTAGAGTACCATGTACTCTTAACATGGTTATTCCACAAGATTGCACCCTTTCCTTTTAGTTAACTTGTTTTTTGGCCTTCCTGCCCTTTAATGGGTGGCTTTGCAATACATGGGGAGCCCTTTCTCAGGCACGGCCTCTGCTTTCCCAGGCAAAGTGGCAGTATGTGTTTGTGGCTGGCTGTGAGAGCATGGGCTGTCAGGTCCCATTCCACATCCTGGCCAATGTACCTGTCTGGCAGATGTGGTGGCTGGATAGCCCCTGCCAGTATGAAAGCTGCAGATCCTTTTCATTGGTGGGCTCTTGGTCGTCAACTGATCAATTTCTGGATAAAAAAACTACTCCTGAGGCCCTTCTTCAGATCGTCATGATTGCGAAGACACTGAAGAGGAGCATCACCCTGAAGACCCAAAACTTGTTGTAGCCATCCTGCATTGTCTTTTTCAACTGTCCCACTGAAGCTGTGCTCCTATGCTGATCGCTGGAAGGCCTACATCAGTGCTTCGATGCCCTGGACTGGTGGGAACAATCGGTCTCGACCCCTGCTTGAGGATTCTCCCCTGGGAAGCTTTCATAAGAGCATCCTGGAACAATCCTGTGGGCTGACTAGCTTCCTGCTCAGCTACATTGCTGCATCAGTCATCCTGATTTCGGATTTGGGACTACGTAGGCCCTTTTCTAGTGAAACAAGAGGAACACAGCATTGTCTTCAGTAAATGTATATCCCAGCCAAAGACCAATCCCTTTGTGATGAACAAAAAAAAAAGACTAAATGTCCCAATTCCTTCTTGGACTTTATCCAGGGAGTGGACTTTTGGACCCAGGAAGGGATGGACCATGCAGAAGACCCTGGCCAGATCACCTGGGGCAGGAAGAAGGCTGGAAAACCTGTCCCATGGCCAAATGACCCACGCCATGTTAACAAGATGTTTCAGAGAATTCTCAGAAATGTGTTAATTGCTCTCTAACTTAGAGACACTCAGCACTTTTGCTGGACTCTAGGACTTGTTACTTTTTTTTTTTATATATCTTGTTTTTTTTTAACAATGTAACAAGACGCAATTATGATCAATAAGACATTCTCAAATGTAGATCGGGTGTCGAAACCCCCCCCCCCCCCCCCATCACCAGGACCAGGGGCAAGCCATTAATGACCTTTGAGTCTGTTTACAAGCCAGGGCTATTACTTCTGTTTGAGGCGCTGTCCGGCGCCTTTGGGTGAAGCAGCGGTACCGTTGGTGCTACCCACCGCTGTAGTAGTTCACTAGAGTCTAGCCTTTGTTCTTGAATTGCAGTTTCCCATGCTCCGGTCTCAGCGGTTATCCATGTGCGGAGATCTCCCCACCGTTGGGCTACGCTTGGGCATTTAGGGCTTTTCCAACCCATGGCTATGCGTCTCTTCGCAGTGATGTATATCAAATCTTGGAGTCTATTGAGAGGTTTGTTTTTCCTGCTGTGTCTGTAGTTTCCTAATATACAAGCCGCGTGGCTATGGATTTCAACTTCGACGTCCGCCTTGGCAACCCTATCTTTTATTTGAGTCCAGAAGCCCATTATCACTGAGCAACCCCAGAACATATGGGTCATACCAGCCGTGGGCTCTTTGCATTTGGGACACGCTTGAGTTCCAGCATCCTTGAATCTTGAGTTGGCTTCTGGCGTGAGGTAGACCCTGTTAGTAATGTACAGTTGAATGCGTTGTAAACTGGTATTCCGAGAGATTTTCCTGTGGTAATGGGTTATCTTTTCCCATTCATTGTCTTCAAATACAAGACCCAGTTCCTTCTCCCATTTGACCTTGTAGAGTCGTGAAGTTGCATGGCCTCCCTCTGCAGCGTTAAGCATAGTTTCTATGGTCTCGTCTTCTATTGCAGGGTTAGCAGCCTCGGGCCATCTGCTCTCCATAGCTTTTGTTACTGCTCTATGGAGCAAAAAATGACCAGCAGGCAGCCCTGTGGCCTCGCTAAGTTCGTAAAAAGTTAAAGTTCCTTGTTCATGAACCAAGTCTCCCAGCGTGGCTACTCCGTAGGATTCCCATTGGGTACGTACTTCTGGGCGTCCCATACTTGTTTCGCCATAATTGAATTGCTGCTATGGGAATTTGAGGTGAGACCGTTGTTACAACCAGTTTGCAGGTCCGTTTCCAGAGCTGAATTCCCAGCAGGACTTGTTACTTTTTAACCTGGAGAGAGTGAGACACTGTTCTCACTCATGTATTTTTCTGTGATTTAACACTGTTTCTTTTGGTTATTAGTCTGACAAACTCCATAGGCATCATCTTTGCATTGTGACACACAGCACCTTCAGTGCAGTGGCACAGGGAAGTCTTAGATTTCCCAAAGGTTTAAATACCTTCTCTTGGTGAACTACTGTTTCCAAGAGATGTGAAGTGAAATTGACTTTACTTCCATTTTGTAATTTTCAAGACCCAGCACACACACCATCTTACCATAGGGTGCTGGAGGGGTTACTTGATATCACCTTTGTTTTAGTTTCTCATTTAACATTTTTATGTTCCCCTTTCTACAATTAATGGCTGTTGGCAGTGGTTTACTTTGTGCGTCTCCTTACCGCGGGCTGCATTCGCAGCTGCAGTAAAACACCCATGGGTGCCCATTTTGTCAACATGGCCCGGTCTTCTTTTTTTCACCATTTCTTGTCAAAGGTCCTTCTTGAGATTTACTCTGCCCGCCAAACCAGGTTTGGTCCCTTTGTTTTGTCTTTGGTGGGATTCACAAGTGAAGCCCGCCTCTGGCTCCAGTATGTCTGGCTGTTGCAGGAAGTGAGGGAGGTGCCTGAAACTCCCTGTGCTTAATCCCCTTGGTTACAGGAATGCAACCTGTTAGGCAAGATTGTATGCAGTACCCTTTGGGTACACTACAACAAGCCTGACCTGGCTATAGGAACCCAACCTTTGGTATAAGTGTGTGCTGCACAGGTTTGTAGCGTGTTGAGCAGCCAGGCTCATCTCAAAAGGGGGGTCGGTGTGAGCTGTAGGGGAGTTGCACAGAGCTTCAGTGACAAGTATACAAATAAACACTTACACTCAAGGTTTCTTGTATAAACTAAACATTTATACATTTAACAGTTTGAGTAAGCCTTCAGAAGGGGCAATAAACTAGTAACACACAAATGCACTCCAAAATACACACACTGAGATTCTGTAAATCAGCAAATACCCATTTGGGATGGCACACAGTCACTTCCTACACCCTCAGGTGACTTTAGGTAGGACACTCTGGTCATGAATATATCACTGTTGCATTTAGAGTAATACTGAGGAGTATGTCAAAAGGATTATTACAATAAAACAAGAGATCACACAAATAGTCTGAAGCAGTTAAGTACTTAAACCCCCCAATGCAAAGTTAGTTAACCCCTTCCTGGAAGGAAGACCAAGCACAATGACAGAGGGAAGAAGAGTCCTCCAGGGAGCCAGGCTAGGCTAAAGTCAATTGGGCAAAAGTCTAGATGGGCTGAAGCACTTCTTGTAGGTTAGTAAAAGTCTTGCACAATGTTTTAGAAGTCTTTGTAGAAAAGAAGAAATCAAAGCAGGGACACAAGCTGATTAGACTTGTGAAGTAAAGAAGCTGATACACCTGTGTATAGGCGGGTTATAAATGCCATCTCATAGCAACTCTACAAGACAACCAAGACAAGTCTTAACCGGGAACAGGTGAGGTTACACAATAAGAGGTAAGTTCTCTCAGACTGTACAGTACATTTGGTTAGAAGAAAGGGGCTTTGGCTGGCTTCTGTTCCTGAGTAGCTCTGCAGATCCTGTGTTCCTGGGCCTCAGTCATGGGGACAAGAGGGAGGACGCTTGGAGGACTTCTGCACTTCAACAGGACGGTCGGTGACAGAAAAGGACCAACTTCTATTCAGCTCCTCATGTCTAAGCAAATGGTAACACAGTGGATTCTTGACTGTTGAGATGGGCTTTCCTTGCATCTGGGGTCCAGCACTACGAGGTGGCTCAGATCCAGTTAGTCCTGCTTCCTGGTAGTCCAGAGGGTCTTCCTGGAGCTCTTGGCCAACTTAAAAGCAACGCACACAAACTGGTGTTCCTCCCCCCCCCCCCCCCCCCTCCCCCGGCTATTCGGTTTCCAGCAGCAACTCTGTGGAAATTCAACCATCTCAGAGAAGATGTCCAGGTGACGATTGGTCCCACCAACTCAAGGGGAGAAGTTGTCCTTGCAGGGGCTGCTGTCGATAGGAATTTGGAGTTTCAGCACAGAAGCAGGACTTCACTGGGCAAACCAACGGTCCAGGAGTTGCAGCAGGCGTCCTCTTCAGGTTCCTCTTCGGTTCCTTCTGCTAGTGGTCGACTCTGCCTGCCAAGCTTTTATTCAGGTTTCTCCCATTCATTCCAGCCTATCTCAGTCACCCAGCAGGGTGGCTGTCCTTACCGGGCAGTCAGCCGTCCAATCATTACAGAGTGCAAAGCGAACAAAAGGACCAAACCTGGCTTGGCACGCAGAGTAAATCTCTAAGGACCTTTCCACAAAGAAATGGCGAAAAAAGACTGGGGCCATTTTGACAAAAATGGCACCCTTGGGTGCTTTACTGCAGCTCCGAACGCAGCCCGCGGTAAACTCAGCATGGTAGTTAAAAGTAAACCACTGCCACCAGCCGTTCATTGAGGCAAGGGTAACATAAAAATGTTACGTGAAAAGCTAGACAAAAGGGATACTAAGTAACCCCTCCAGCACCATATTGTGATAGTGTGTTCTGGGTCTAGATAGTTAGATGTAAGTAAAGTCAATTTCACTTTACTGCTCTGGGAAACCGTTTATTGAAGAGAAGGTATTTAAACCTTTGGGAAATCTGGAAGACTTCTGTGTCACTTCACTGAACGTGCTTTGTGACACAATGTAAAAGATGATGCCTAGGGAGTTTGTCAGACTCCACAACCAAAAGAAAGTGTTCAAAATCACATTAACATGCAGGAGAGAGTGGGATGGAGAGTATCTCTCTCTAGGTTAAAAATAAAATCAGTCCTCAAAATTCAGCAAAGTTGCTGGGGGTCTCTAAAATAGAGGGAATTAGCCCATTTCGGAGAATTCTCCCTTACACTCCCGAGGACGACTCCTTCCCTTTGACTGGTAGGAACAACCAGTCCCAAGACTAACTTTGATTTGAGCCATCTCCCGAGGTCCTGTGATTTTTCCAGAGCTACGAAACCCCAATACCAGGAGACATGTTGCCCATTTTTAGTGCAATGTTGTGGAAAGGCCGAATCCGTTAATCTTTGAGCCCTCCAGGATACTTCAGAGATCCTATCCAATTCGCCCAGACCCCCTCAGCAGAGTGTGGGACAGTAGAAAGCGAAGAAGATTGAGTGGGCAAATTGCATCTTTTGTTGGTGCTGCGGAAAAGGTGCTAAAACAGCAGTGACCAGAGTCTTTGCTGAAAGCTGTGCCAGAGGTCCTCCCTAGAGAATGTTGCTGAGATTCCTTTCATCATCAGACCAAGGAGTTCGTAGGGCGGGTCCCGAGCTGCAACATCGTGGAGCATCCAGCACAAACGTTTTCTTCAAACCTAAGGTACTGTCGGGAAAATGGTTTTGCTTGCCTTATTCCAGAAAGTCGCTCCAGAATGTTGGAGTGCACATAGAGGTGTGCAGGGCAACCACCTCTTTCCTCCAGCTCAAGCCACTGCGTGTGTCCCTTTAGCAAGTCCTTTAACAGGGTCTCCAACGGTGGTTAAGTCTTCTTGTATCTTCCTTTCTAGGGACTAGAAAATATTGACTGCAACTTTTGACTTCTGCTGCTTTTCAGCCTCTCCAAACTGCCTTTTAGCTAGGGTTGCGTTTTGGACTTGGTGTACATGGAAACTGCCTCTAGAACCTGAAGCTCTACTTGGATAACACTATCCAACTCTTTTCTTTCCCAAAAATCACCATCTTATTCGTGTATGCTGACTAAATGGAATTACTATATTACTTTCTGCGTGCATGTTATTAACGATAGTACGGTAAACTCCTGTAACAACTGTGCACATTCAGCAACTACCAACTAAGTAGCCTTTTGAAAGTATTGAAAAGTATACCCATGTGTTATTTTATTGTGCTTATTTAACAATGACACTTGTGTAAATATAATCTGTTTTTAATATAATTGTATGGGTAAGTGTTTCCTTGTGCCTAATTAATTGGGTTCAGTGTACTTACCTACAGCTCACATCTTCCTCTTAAGATAATCCTGACTGATCTGCCACTATACTAAGTTTCCAGCAGTACAGACTAAGAGTTGGGGGTCTACAAACCACTGGGATAGCTTACTAAAGCCTTACCGCCAAGTAGGACTTTAGGAAATCTCCACTAACAAATCCCGAAGACGATGACTCCTACCCAGAGGCTGATGAGACCCACTAGTCTCAAGAAGATCTGCATTTTGAGCCATCCATCAACGAGATGCAACTTGGTTGGCTTGAAAACCATCGATACCCAGGGACCTTGAGCCAGTGTGCGGTGTATGGTCTTCCGAATTCTTGCTGAACCTTTGGACTCCTGCTGGATCTCCAGAGACACAATTTGAATCCCTGAAGTCCCCTCACCAGAGTACTGGACCTAGAGTGAAGAGGATCCGACAAGCGATATGCATTCATCTGGTTCTTGTAAATGGCGCCAAATCCACAGTGCCGCGAGAAGCCTTGAAGAATCCTTTGTTGGAAGCCTTTTCTGCCTTGACTGCTGCTGCAAGTTCCCATTCAGTGTCTGTTTCATCACCAGACTGAGATTCTGTGCTGCTGCAGCATTAAGCCATCCGTCCCAATGCTCTTTTCTGCTAAGGTACTGTGTTGGGTTGGTTAATACTTACCTTGAGTCTTGAGTCTATCCTGTGAGGCTGAGAGGGTGATGCATGTTTTCGGGAGTTTACCCATACTGTTTGCCCCAGGCCTAACGCTGGAACACTGATGGCCTTCTGTGAAGTCCCTGAACACTTATAAATAACTCTGAAGTGAATGTTCAAGGACACATCCTCTGGAACTCTGACTTTCCTGCGTCTGATCCCTATTCTGGCCTGCTTACAGCTGGCTCCTAGACCACTAGGGTTCCTTTTCTGCCTTTGAGAAAATTCATGCTCTAGAATAGAGGACTGTATGAAAGTACTTGCTTGCTAAAGACGTTTGTTGTAACTGTATCTCTGTAATGTAATTATGTACATGGGTTAATACTTGTAAGTTGCTGGTTGCTCCTTTAGAAAGTATAGAAGTTGTTTCACTTATTCTGAAATGGTGTTTCACTCTTCTTAAAAGTAAATGTTTGAACCGTTTTATTCTTAACTGAAGGAGTGTAAAAGCTTACAAATAGGGTTTACCTAACTTGAATAACTGTGGATTTGTCTTAAAATGTACCATTGGGTTTCGCTTCCCCTGATCTACTTAGTGCGGATCTAAAACAGTCTCAGAATTGATACTTGTCCTAGGGTTGCTTCCTGTCCCTCTGAAAAGTATATAGGCCATTACCTTGAACAGCTGATTACCGTTACTTTACAGAATTGTAGAATACAATTTTAGGGTATCTTTGAAACTGTCTATTCCTATGATAGAAATAGTGTAATATTTTTCTGAGTTTTGTATATCTGCTTAGTCACATGCTGTGCATAAAGTCCGAAATCTAGTAGTAATTGCGGAGTATTGCATCTTGCCTTTCGAGTATCGAAAGGGGACGTCGACATGGCTGTGCTTGTAATACTATCTGTGATGTGTAGCGTACCCAAGATCCCTCACGCGTCGAGGACCCTCACTTTGTTTTTTTCCGCCCAGCTAGCTAGTGGCCTTATGCGGAGCTCGAAAAATTGCCAATGGATGTCTTTGTACTTGACCTCTGGTCATTTGATATTCGTCCCCTTCACCGACTACTTCACAGCCAACGCCAAAGACTGCAGAAGACAACTCCAGACTTGGCAGTTGGTGCTCCGGTCGACCGCGTGACCTCAGGCTTGCCTTCACAGTAGGGAGAGTAGGGTCCGGGGCTCTGTTTCTTTTCAAGAATGAATTTCCTTCTCCCTTCTGGTGTTGCTGTCGCTATGGACAGGACACCTTTTTAAAATGTTGCCCTTCTTGCAATGGTAATTATCCTTGGAAAGAAGCACACCGGAGGTGTAATAAGCGACCACCACAATGAGTCCTGTCGGTCTTGCAAGCTTTTATGTCCTAAGATGAAGGATCAGAGAAACGGTGGGCAGCCTATGCCATGCAGCAGGCCGAGAGAAGCTCCCCCACCGCTGCAGGCCGCCTCGAGTGACGAAGTGAGCGACACCCGTTGTACCGACGTGGAGGCCATTGACCTATCTTTGGAGCAACCACGTTCCAAGGTATCTGTCCCCGGCAGGCTGGCCTTTGGTTTTGCTATGGGGATTTTACACTCCGGCGACAAGGACACACACCACATAAAGGAAGGCACACAACCCCCGAGCCTCCTTGGTGCCTTTGGCCTTCCTGACGAGTCGGTCAACGGGTACGTCTATCCTTTCGGTGGAACCCACCAATCCTCCGGGTCGGCCACCCTCCCCGCAACCATCTAGGCGGCATGCTTCCGGGCACTTGAGTCACTAGGGCGTCGGCACCAAATCTCATAAGAGCGGCGAGACTCCTCAAAAGAGCGCGTCAACGCCTAGGTTTTGGCGGTTCCGAAAACTGGAAATAAGCCGCAAAGCCCGTAAATCTCTCCCAGACAAGTCGGAAATCCGCGAGAGCCTCACAAACCTCATCTCAGCGGCGAACAAACCTAGAGACACGTCAAAAGACACGTCGAGAGGGTCAGAAAGAATATTCTGATGGTCCCCAACCCGTCTAAGACTCTGTCCGACAAGGCTTGACAACCTAAAAAGACGAGGCCCCAACAAGAGCCCCTTCCACCTCCAGAACCCTCTGGGTCATCCTTATGGACCAGGGACAGGTTTGAGGGGTACATGAATTAACTTTCTAAATTTGTGGATTAAATACAGTCAAATGTATCGCCCGTAAAAGGCCAAGAGGAAGACTAGACTTCAGAGAACCTCCAGCCACACTCCTCATGAGTTGTTTGATCTAACAGAACCCGAGGAGACTCCCTCAGGGGCGTTATGATCAGGGTGAGGATCCCTTTGAGGGACCTATAGACCACTCCCCAGATTGGGGCGATGACCTGTGGGCAAGGCACCATGGCTGTCAGTGCCCTATCCTGGATCCAGACACACTGTGCATAGATCCTTCCGCCTCACCTCCCATCGATGACAAGATGGCGTTCAATGGTATCCTCAAAAAAGCAGCTGAACACTTTCAGATTGCAACTCAAGAGGCGGTGCAAGACACTGACTTTGTAGAGGATATTTTGACGGAGAAACCACCTGCAAGCCAGGTGTTAGGCAGAGTTTGTATGTAGTACCCTTTGGGACCACTACACACAACTGACAACAGGTGTAAGCCAAACCAACCTTTGGTAGAAGTCTGTAGCACACATTTTTTGGTAACGGAGCTGAGCAGCCAGGCTTATCTCAAGAGGGAATATGACCTTGTAATGAAGTTAGAGGTCTACAATTACAAGTAGCCGAATAGACTCTTACACTCAAGGTTTCTTGTCAGTTAGAAAACATTCAATAGGAGGCAATATATATCACCCAAAGATACTTCAGTACTTGATACTATAAGATTCTGAGACATTTAACTACTTCGCAGGAGGAGCAAAATGGCATTCAGAGTACTTTGAAGTAGGAGCAAAAAGGCATATGTGTCATGATGCCTACCCCCAGCCACCGGGCCAAGCCCATCAGCCCCGAGAGCAGGCATCTTGACATTTAGTAAAACCTCAGCAGCCCCGGCTAGGGGCTATCTGGGTTCAGTCCTGGCGCCTTAGGCGCCAGGCTCATAGTAGGAATCCGTCCTGGCGCCTAAGGCGCCAGGCTCATAGTCATTACTTACCTCAGGCAGACCGTGCTGGAAATGACTCCAATCCAACATGAAGCCTGAAAGGGACTATTTTTCTACAGGGACTATTTTTTTACTCGGGTGTGGTTCTAGGGACTACTTACCTGGGACTACTTTTGAGGCTATTTAAACCACACCCGACCAGCAACACACGATTCGTGTTATTCTGCATCCAGCAGCGTAACACTCACCGTGCCTGCAGCCTGCATCCAGTCTTCTGCCACACCTGCCTCGAATCTGGAGCTCCTAAAACAAAGAGGAAAGAAAGGGACAAGCTTAGAAAACAAACTTATTTCTATTCCACACCTGATTCTGGATCCATCTTGTCTCCGGACCTGTAAAGAACATCATTTCTGCATGCGCCGCACCTCCAGCTGCAGCGCTGCGCCATACTCGCCAGTCTTCACAGCATCCTTCGGGTCGGCGCTGCCTCCATTTCTTTGCCGAACTTTGGCACCTTGGAGACCAAAGAAAACCACAAGGTGAGCCGAGGGAACCAACAAACATAATTCTTACCACCATAGACTTACCTGATTTACCACCGGAGGCATCCTTTTGTGACTCCATATTTTCACGGGCTGCATCTATAAAGAGAGACAAAACACGTTTTCCTCGTGCAACATTTACCGGAAAACGCCGGGTAATAGAGACTCTTACCTGAGCGCCACCAGCTGCCACAAGAGCATCTTTTCACGAGCCAGCTGCAAGACAAGAAAGGAAGGGGGGAACAAGAGTGAACATCGGACATATTGAACTCTATGAACTTAATAATTACTGGTCCTCACCAGGAACCACTGAGTCAATACTCTCGAACTCTCCCAAGCATTCAAACCAGTGAATCGACGCGCCCCTGCAAATCCACGCAGGATGGAGAGCTCATCTTTCAAGAATATAAGGTGAGGGAATGGCATCCACGTGGTTTAGTGTTGAGTTGATTTGTCCCACCAACTCAAAGGGAGAAGGCGTCCTTACAGGGCTTCTCTGTCGAGATGAACTTAGAGATTCGGACCTGCAGCAGGGCTTCACCGGGCAAACCAACGGTCCAGGAGTTGCAGCAGCCATCTTCTTCAAGCTTGTCTTCGCTTCTTTGCTTCCAGTGGTCGACTCTGCCTTCCAAGCCAAGAGACTTCCCTTTTATCCGGTTTCCTCTTTCATTCCAGCCTAGCTGCCACTCACCCAGCAGGGTGGCTGTTCTTACCGGACAGTCAGCCAGCCAATCACGCCAGTGTGCATTTGGGTCTCCTAGGAGACTAAGCACAGGGAGTTTTGGGCACCTCTCACTTCCTGTCCGCCCCAGACTCTCAGGCGCCAGAGGCGGTCTTCAGTCCTGAATCCCGCCAAAGGTGAAGGAACAAAGGGACCAAACCTGGTTTGGCGCGCATAGACAAACTCTAGAAGGACCTTTCCAAAAAGAAATGGAAAAAAAGACCAGGACCTGTTTAAATAAAGGGGGCTCAGACGGCATCTTGGTAAAAAAAAATGGCTCCTGCGATTTAACGCTACCGGTGTTTGCGGTCGGGGAAAAATCATGGTGGTTCGTTGTGAAACCACTGCCACCAGCCATTTGAGGAAAGGGTAGCATTTGACTGCTACATGAGTATCTAGACATGGGGGGGGGGGGGGTGGGGAAATACTACGTAACCCCTCCAGCACTCTATTGTAAGATGGGGTGTGCTTGGTCTAGGCATTTAAAAAGACCAAGTCAATTTCACTTTACATTATCTGGGAAACAGTAGTTTATCCCAAAGAAGGTATTTAACCCTTGGGGTGCTGAGGGTGCTGTGTGACACAAATGAAAAGATGATGCCTATGGAGTTGTCTAAAACTCCATAATCAAAGAAACGAACACAGAAAACAAATAGAAATAAAAGTTCAAAGTCCCAAAGTTTAGGAAAAGAGCTGGAGGGCTCCAAGGTAGAGGTAATTGGCACATTTTAGAATTCTCCCTAACACCACGCGATACCTCTGTTAAACTCCAAGAGGTGTCTCGCCCTCTCTTTGCTGACTCATCACAAACAAGGGCAGTGAACCCACGGGTAAACTTTTTCGCCACTTGCCTACAGACCCTCTTAACATCCGGGGACATGCCACCCCGATTCCCTAGTAACGACTAGGAAAAGAGCAAGAGTACCCTTGTCAACAGCCGAGGCACTGCTGGACAAGGACTGCAAGAAGTTGTATGCCCTAGGGAAACGCATTACACAAGCAGCAGCTTGTTCCACCAAGATAGCCATCAATACCACATTGTTAGCTAGTTACAGCGACGTCCAGTGGAATCTGCTCCAAGAAGGCCTGCAGGAAGTCCCAGAGCCAACACGATCACGCCTGCTGGCGGTTCTGCCGGACGAGAGGCATGTGAATCAAAACATCAAAAAAAAAAAACTTAAAAAAAACACACCCTGGATGCTGGCTCAAGGTACCATGGTTGAATTTGGGATTCAAACTGAAAAGGGCATCCCTCATTAACAAGGCGGTAGAAGAATCTAACCTGTTTGGAAAAGCGGTGGATCAGGCTTTAGAGACTGCAAAAAAGTAACATGAGACCTTGACGTCACTAAGCCAGGTAACAGAGACCCTATCGGCAGCAAGGGTGTAACTCGCTGCTCCTTTCGTGGACAGTCTTTCCCATGTCCCCCCAACCCCCATAATCAGTACGGAATGGGAAATACATCATGGTCCTCAGGACAGGGGGCAGCTGCCTCAAACCAATATCAGCCAAAAGGGACAGCGCTGTGGCAAAGGAAGGGGTAGAAGCACCACCCCAAGAGGCTCCCCAACCTCAAATAAAAACGGATCCAGGTCCCCTCCCATGCCTCCCCGGTCGGTGGGACGGATAACCTCATTCGTCCATGCATGGGAGGAAATTGCCACAGACCAGTGGGTGCACAAGACAGTCACCCATGGATACTGTATCGCGTTCAGCCGACCACCTTGATACTGGCCACCAACGTCCAGGCGATTGTCACCAGAACATCCTGCAAAAAAAGGGCTCCGCAAACAAATTTGTCCAACCACAAGTTTCTTATGACGACACTGCAAGAGGTAATCCCTCTACTAAAACGGGGATTACGTGGCAAGATTGGAAATGAAAGATGCATACTCTCATATTTCAATGCTGCCAGTGCCCAAGGTTCATGATGGAGGATAACCACTATCAGTTCAAGGTCCTCCCCTCCGGCATTGCCTCAGCCCCAAGGGTATTTACAAAGGTACTGACGGTAGTAGCGGCTCACCTCCACGGGCAGTCCATCCTTACCTCGACGACTGGCTAATAACAGGGTATTCGCATGGAACATGCCTATCTGTTAGGAAGAATTCTCAGAAATGTGCTATTCCTCTCTACCTGGAGACCCCTAGCTCTTTTGCTGGACTCTAGGACTTTAATTTGTTGCCTGGAGAAAGTGAGACCCCTTTTTCCCCACTCTCGTGTATTTTAATGTGATTTTTAAACTTGTTTCTTCTGGTTGTGGAGTCTGACAAACTCCACAGGCGGCATCTTTTACGTTGTCATGTGGCGCCTTTGGTTCAGTGACACAGGGAAGTCTTTCAGATTTCCCCAAGGTTTAAAAGCCTTCTCTTTGATTAACTACTGTTTCCAAGAGCAATGAAGTGAAATTGACTTTACTTAAATTTGTAACTTTCTAGACCCAGCGCACCCTCTTACTATAGGGTGCTGGAAGGGTTACTTAATATCACCTTTGTCTAGCTTCTCATGTAACATAAACATTTTCACTTCTCCTCTGTGAATGGCTTTTGGCAGTGGTTTGCTTTTAACTATTGTGGAGTGCATTTTCCGCGGGCTGCGGTCACAGCTGCAGTAAAGCACCCAAGGGTGCAATTTTTGTCAAAATGGTCCGGGTCTTTTTCAAACAAGGTCCTTCAGTTTTACTCTGCACACCAAACCCGGTTTGGTCCCTTTGTTTGTTTTGTCTTTGGCGGGATTCATAAGTGAAGCCCACCTCTGTCTCCAGGGTGTCTGGCGGGGGCAGGAAGCGAGGGAGGTGCCCAGAATTCCCTGTGGTTAGTCTCCTAGGAGACAGGAATGCACTCTTAGGTGATTGGCCGGCTGGCTGTCCGGCAAGTACAGCCACCCTGCTGGGTGACTGACAGCTAGGCTGGAATTAATGGGAGAAACCTTCAAAAGGCGAGGCTTTTTGGCTTGGTAGGCAATCGACCACTAGACGAAGGAATCTGAAGAAGAACTTCGAGGAGACGCCTGTTGCAACTCCTGGCCTGTTGGTTTGCCCAGTGAAGCCCTGCTGCTGTGCTGAAACTCCAATTTCGTTATGACTAGGGAAGCCCTGCAAGGACGACTTCTCCCCTTGAGTTGGTGGGACCAATCCACTCAAAGGTAAGCCACCTGGACATCCTCTCGTAGCTGGTTGAAATTCCACTGCAGTTGCTGCTGGAACCGAATAGCCAGGGAGAGGAACACCACATCGTGTGTGTTGCTTTTAAGTTGGCCAAGAGCTCCAGGAAGATCCTCCAGACTCCAGGAAGCAGCACTGACCGAGCCTGAGCCACCTCAACAGAGTGCTGGACCCCAGATGCAAGGCAAGAGGAGCTGAAACCGCGAAGTGCCACTGAATAGTTGGTCCATTTCTGTCGCTGATGAGTTCCCCAGACGTCCTCCCTCTTGTCCCCACGAATGAGGGTCAGGAACACGGGATCTGCAGAGCTGCACAGGAACAGAAGCCAGCCAAAGCCCTTTTCTTCTAAACAAAGGTACTGTATAGCCTAAAATAACTTGCCTCTTGTTATAACCTTACTTGTCCTCTGCTGAGACTTGTCTTGGTTGCCCTGTTGAGTTGCTAACAGCTTTTTCTTCACAAGCATAAGCCGCTTGTGGCTCTGCTTTGAGTTCGTCTTTTCTACAAAGACTTCTAAAACTTTGCAATACTTTTACTTGCAAGAAGTGCTTCAGCCCACCTAGACCTTTGCCCAATTGACTTTGGCCTACCCTGGCTCCCTGAATGACTCTTCTTCCCTCTGACATTGTGTTTGGTCTTCCTTCCAGGAAGGGGTTAATTAAATTTGCATTGGGGGTTACCCGAAGTACTTACCTGCGTCTGAATATTTGTGTGATCTCTTGTTCTGTTCTAATAACCTTTTTTCTTTGACATATTCCTAAGTCTGATTCTAAATGCAAACAGTGGTATATTAATGGCCACAGTGTCCTATTTACTAAAGTCACACGAGGGTGTAGGAAGTCTTGGTGGCATCCCAAAAGCGTACTTGCTGATTTAGAAATATTCAGTGTGTATTTTGGAGTGTATTTGTGTTACTATTACATTGCGCCTTTCTGAAGAAGGCTTACTCTAACTGTTAAATAAATGAATAATTGTTTAACCAAGAAACCTTGTGTATAAGTCTTTATCTGAATACTTGTCACTGTGAATATCTAACTTCCACTACAGCTCACATTGACCCTTCTTGAGATGAGCCTGGCTGCTCAACACACTACCAACCTGTGTAGGACAGACTTATACCAAAGGTTGGGTTCCTATTGCCAGGGGGGTCAAGGTTGTTGTGCACCCAAAGGGTACTGCATACAATCTTGCCTAACACTATCAAACACCCTAAAGACAGTAGATCTGCTCCTCAGTCTGGGATTCTCAATAAACTAGAAGTTCAGTCTAGACCCTAGCCAAGTGAAGCAATTTCTGGGAGCTCTAATTCGGACAGAAGACTGCCTCATCTTCCCCCTCCAACGAGAGGGTTCAAGACATGCTGGTCCCGATCCCTCACTATGTAGTCAGTCGCGTGTTGACTGTATGCAAATCCATACGACTGTTAGGGAAAATAGCTTCCTGCATTTACTTAGTCCCTCACGCACTTTTGCCTATCCGCCCCATGCAAGAGTGGCTCAACAGCCAGTGGTGTCAGGCCAGCGTACAATGGGACGTAGTGGTTGTCTCGGCAGCCGTCGTTCTCGCACTGCAGTGGTGGCCGAGAGAACCTCTTGAAGAGAGAAACCTTCACCACCCCGCAGTAGAAGCCACTCTCGCTACGGACGCATCTCTGGCAGGTTGGGTGGTGCTCACCATAATCGCCCTACGCCCGCCGTTTGGTCCCCAACAGTAGCATCCAACCACATAAAGCTTTTCAAACACAACTTCAGGGGAAGACGGTCCTGGTCCTCAAGGACAGCACCACGGCCATGTATTACCTGAACAAACAAGGGGGCACACACTCTCCAGTGCTATCCAAACTGTCCCAGAACATTTGCAAGTGGTCTCTCAAACACAGAATGTTTCATGTCGCAACATGTTCCAGGGGAACTCAATCTTCTGGCAGACGTGCTCATCAGAGACTTCCCTCTACCCACAAATGGCAATTACACGAAGACATTGTCTCCAACGTCTTCGCGTAATGGGGATTCCCAGAGATTGACGTGTTCGCAACCCTGGAGAACACTCAATGCGAAGATTACGCCTCCAGGTACCTCCAGTATAGCTCCAAGGGGAACAGTCTCTGGATAATGTGGTCAGGGAAATTTGTCTACACTTTCCCCCAACTCTCCTACTCAAAAGGATAGTTCACAAGCTGCACCAGGAACCAGTCACGATGATTCTGGTAGACCCCATGTGGGCCCGCCAACATTGATTCTCCCATCTGATGGCGATGTCATTCTCTCCTCCGATGAAGCTACCTTACCCATACAACATGCTCTCTGAGAACAAGGGGGAGACACTACACCCTTTCCCGCAAACTCAACTTGGAGGCATGGCTCCTGAGGTAATAATTCGGGTACCTCAAACTTTCTCAGATGTTTGGATGTTCTTAAAGAGGCAAGAAAGCCTAACACCAGACATTGCTATTCCAATAAATGGAAACGCTTTATCTGGTGCCATATTAAGAGCATCAATCTCATTGACTGCTCACCTACCCACATTGTGTTATGTGACTCGGGTCTGGTTTTTAATTCTCTGAAGGTCCACTTGGCTGCAATTGCAGCATAAACTACATCCCAAAAGGTGTTGTGGTGGAAGATCCCAGTGATCAAGCCATTTATGTAAGGGTTTAAAAGACTTAACCCCCCCCCCACCCCTATTTCGAACCCAGCTCCCAGAGGGGAGCTAAATGTGGTATTAACTGGGCTAATGGGATCTCCCTTTGAGCCTATGCATAAGGCTAGCCTTAAGGCTCTCGCATACAAGACTGCCTTCTGTTGGTCAAAGTTTGAATGCAATACCCTCTGGGAACACTCCAAATTATGACTACACGTATAGGCAACCCAACCTTTGGTATAAGCTTGTACTGCAGTGTTGGTAGCGTGTTGAGCAGATAGGCTTATCTCAAGAGGGGGAATGTGAGCAGTAGTGGAGTTACACAAAGATTCAGTTACAGGTATTCAAATAAACTTACACTCGTTTTCTTGCATAAACAATTATTTAATTTGTCAGTTATAAAGCCTTCTTTAGAAGGGAGCAATATAATAACACACAAATACACTTCAATACTGTACACTGAGTTTCTGAATCGGACAAGACCCTTTTGGGATGGCCCACAGACACAACCTACACCCAGATGACTCCAGTAACAGGGGTGCTGGGGACAATAATATCTTACTGTTGGCATTCAGAAAACTCTTAAGTTGGTAAAAGGCAAAGATTATAAGAACACAAGAGATCACCAATATTCTTAAGCAGGGCAAATACTTTCAGATCCTCTGAGTCATACAATTCAATAGGCTAAGCCAAAGTCAATGAGCAAAAGTCTTTGTATATGAGGCAGCACTTCAGGTAAGTAAATGGGAAAGTCTTTGCACAAGTTCTTGGGAGTCTTTGATAAAAAGAATCTAATGTAGGGCCACAAGCTGGTTAGACTTGTGAGTCGTAGAAGTTACAAGCACTTACACATTAAGAGGTAAGTTCTCTTAGACTTGTTTTACAGTACCTTAGCAATGACGAAAAGATGCAGCTGATGACTTCAGTTCCTGTGCAGCTTTGCAGATCTCACTGTTCCTGGGCCTCAGTCGTGGGGACAAGAGGGAGGACGTCGGGGGACTCCTGCAATGCACTGGGACTGGCGAAAGATGGCAACCGGCAACTTCACTTTCAGTGGCTGTTTCGCGTTTCAGCTCCTTGCAACCACCGCAAATGACAACAATGCGGTTCCTGGCTGAGGTGGGCTTTCCTTGCTTCTGGGGTCCCGCACACTCATGGGGCTCAGGCTTGGCCAGTCCTGCTTCTTGGGAGTCTGGAGGATCTTCTAAAAGCTCTAGGCCAGCTTAAAAGCAACGCACACAATCTGGTGTTCCTCTCCCTGGCTGTACGGTTTCCAGCAGCAACTCTGTGGCAGTTCAACCAGCTCCGAGATGGATGTCCAGGTGGTTTACTTTGGAGTTGATTGGTCCCACCAACTCAAAGGGAGAAGTTGTCCTTGCAGGGCCTTCTCTGTTGATACGAACTTGGCAAGTTGGCACTGCAGCTGGGCTTCACCAGGCAAACCAACGGTCCAGCAGTTGCAGCAGGTGTCGTCTTCAAGCTCTATTTCGGTTCCTTCGGCCAGTGGTCGACTCTGCCTTCCAAGCCAAAATACTCTCCTTTTATTCAGTTCTCTCCGATTCATTCCAGCCCAGCTGTCACTCACCCAGCAGGGTGGCTGTCCTTGCAGCACAGTCAGCCTGCCAATCTCCACAGAGTGCATTTGGGTCTCCTAGGAGACTAAGCACAGGGAGTTTCGGGCACCTCCCTCACTTCTGCCTACCCCAGACACCAGCGCCAACAGGAACCAGAGGTGGATTTCACTCGGAAACCCTGCCAAAGGCGGAATGAACAAAGAGAACAAACCTAGTTTGGCATGCAAAGAAAATCTCTATGGACCTTTCCACAAAGATGTGGTGAAAAAAGACCAGGGGCCATTTTATCAAAGATGGCTTTGCGCCATTTTGAAAAAGATGGGTCCCGCAGTTGCTTTTCCGGAGCAACGAACAGTCGCGGTAAATGCAAACCACGGTAGTTCAAATGAAAACCCCTGCCACCAGCCGTTCAGTGAGGAAAGGGTAACATAAAACGTTACATAAGAAGCTAGACAAAGGGGATACTAGGTAACCACTCCAGCACTCTATTGTAAGATAGCGTGTGCTGGGTCTTGAAAGTTACAATGCTAAGTAAAGTTAATTTCACTTTACTGCTCTGGGAACCAGTTTATCCCAGAGAAGGTATTTAAACCATTGGAAATCTGGAAGACTTCCCTGTGTCACTGCACCGAAGGTGCTTTGTAACACAATTGGAAAAGATGCCTATGGAGTTTGACAGCCTCCATAACCAAAAGAAACGGTGTAGAAAATCGCATTAAAATACATGGGAGAGAGGGGGGAAAAAGGGTCGCACACTCTCCAGGTTAAAACACCAAGTCCTCAAAATCTAGCAAAGTTACTGGGGGTCTCTAAGGTTTAGGGAATTGGCACATTTAGAATTCTCCCTAACACCTTAGTGGCAGTCACTTAAATTAGTAGTCCGTGAATTACAGGCCCTTTCTGTTCAAGATCCATTTGTCACAAAGATAAGGTAGTTTTGCGCCAAAATTAATTTCAAAGTTCCATGTGAACCAATCAATTGAACTACCTACCTTCTTCCAGAATCCAACTAATGTTGGAGAAGGAAGCCTACACACATTTGATGTGCGCAGGGCAGTCATATATTATCTCGAATAAACAAAACCACTAAGACAAACCAGTTTTACGTTTCAGTGCAGCTGGTAGAGAAGGGGACCTTGTATCAGCCATCTCAGTGGATTGTAAACTGCATCGCACTCTGCTACACTCTTGCTTGGAGAGATCTGCCCTTCAAGCACTCTACACGGGGCACTGGTGCTTCCATAACATTCATTGCAAATGTTCCCCTCGCATCCATTTGCAAAGCAGCAACCTGGAGTTCTATTCACACCTTTACAAAACACTACTGCCTAGATACTCATTCTAGGTCAGACTCCCAGGTGGGACTAAGACATCTCTTTACTATTGTTCCTTCTCACACACCACCTCTGGGTACTGCTTGCTAGTCTATGCACAACATGTGACTTGAAGCATATTCTCAAGCATCAGAAGACATGCATTACTTGCTGTAATAGCATTTCTGATGATTGTATCTGCTTAGATTCACATGCACCCACCCTTCCTTCCCACTTGGAGTAGGATCATGGATGCCTTACTATTCTCTCTTTACACACGTTAGTCATAAGGCTCCCTCACAGAAGAAAAAATACGATCTGAGGGACCTTGACGCGTGAGGGATCTTTGGTACACTACATGTCACATTAGGGAAATAGTGTTACAAGCACGCCCATGACGACATCCCTTTCGGTCCTCGAAAGACAAGAAGCAATACTCCACGATGACCACTAGATGTCGGACTATATGTACATTATGTGAATCTAAGCGGATGCAATCATCAGAAATGCTATTATGGTAAGTAATGCATGTCATATACCAATAGGTTGTACTGACCTTGAATGGCAGCTGCTCGTCTTAAACTGTAATGTTGGGTTGTGCTTTCCCTGAACAGCTTTAGTAGCTTAAGGCCCCTCTAGAAAGGAGGAGTTATGTTACTATCGCTTAACTGTTATTAAAAGTAATTGTGGTGGTGTGTAGCCATTCATAATAGAAGTTACATATGTTGCTGTGAGGCAGATTTATCATTTTTATGATTCAGCCCCTCTCCTAGTGAGACCCCCAGCACTTTTTGCTGGACTTCTGGACCTTTTTCTTTAACCCTGAATGATTGGAGCCTTTTTTCCACTCATTCATTCTGGAGGGCACTGTCTTTAGGAACTCTATTCTTTGTATTCTACCTGTACTATGGAATCTCCATAACTCTTAAAGGCATCTGTGTTTTTACTACTGCAGCACACAGCTCCTTATTGGCAGTGTTGCCGGTGACCCTTGGGATCCTCCTTTAAAATTGTTTTTCTATATCAAGTAACTGCAGTGCTTAAGGATAGAGAGATCTCTCCCAAAAATCTGTAGTCTGGGAGATTGGCACTGTACTGAAGGTGTGTGTGTGTGTGTGTGTATATATATGCCAAAGGGATACCTAGTAACCACCTATCTACTCATGTTACTTTTTAGACACATGGACAATCTCCTAGTTATAGCTGGTGGACGTGTTCTACAAACTATTGTGTAAACTTTATACCGTAGGATATGTCCATAGCCTTGGTTGTGCACAATAGGGGCACAAAGTACCAACTTTGGGCCTCCCTTCTTCCACCATTCTGGGAAGGGGTGGTCTGTGTGTGTGTTTTGCCTTTGGGGGGGGACCCTTCGGTATCCCCGCCTAGGCGCCAAGTGTCTGCGAAGGCAGGAAGTGGGGCAGGAGTCTTTCACCCCCCTCCCTGTCCTTTGTCTGCCAGAGTGCCTGAATGGGACCAGCTCCCACTGGGGGTTTGGCTGTCCCGATTGAACAGCCAAACGCCCATTTCTGTAAAATGCTGAGGGAGAGTGCAGAGGAGTGTGCTGGAATTGCATAAAACATGAGGCATCTGGAGTAAAAAGCAAGTTGACCACTGGAAGCTGAAGTAACCGAAGAAGACTATGGCCAGAGACTCTTGCAGACACTTTGCAACCCAGTGAAGTGACTACTGTCCTGACCACATTTTCTATGCGACAGAGGAGCTCCTAAGAGGACTCCTCCTTTCTTTTGGCTGGTGGGAACACCCAGTCCCAAGACTTAATTTGAATTGAGCCATCTTCCGAGGTCATAGGAGTTTCCAGAGCTGCAGAACACATACCAGGAGACCTGCTGCCCATTTGAAGTCAGTCGCTGTGGAAAGGCCGAATCGTCCAAATCTTTGCTGAGCCCTTAAGGACCCACCAGAGATCCGATCCAACTCTCCTATACCCCCCTCACCAGAGTGCAGGACTGCAAGAAGCAAAGACGATTGACCGGATGATCCGTGTCCTATGATGGTGCTGCAGAAAAGGCGCCAAAACGTAGAGTGAACTGAAATTGCTCAGTCGTCCCACAGGTCCTCCCTCGAGACTGCTGCTGAGAGATCACTTCCATTGTCCTGCCTTCAGTCATCAGAGCAAGGTATTCGGAGGTCGGGTCCTGATCTGCAACATCGCATAGGTGCATCCAGCACAAACATTTTCTTCAAACCAAAGGTACTTTGGGGGGAAGAAGTAGCTCGAGTGTTGGAGTGCACCTAGAGGTGTCCAGGATCATTCAACCCCTCTTACCTCCGATTCAAGTTGCTGCGTATGTCCCTTCATAGAGTCCTTTTACAGGTCTCCCTTGTTGGCTGTTAACGTGCTGCTTCTATAACACTAGAGGCTGAAAGAAATCCTTGAACTCTTCGTATTCTGCTGCTTGTCAAGACTTTGGGCATCATCGCGAGTTTGGCCCTGGGTGGAAAATGGCATTTTTACCTCTAGCTTTTTGCTGGAGGAGGTAAAAATGACAATTTGTGGGCCATTTTCGGCACTATTACTGCCAGTGGTAATAGGGTTCCCCAACATGATTAGGTCATATAGAACCAATGGGGAATGAGTATTTAACACCCCCCACCCCCAACCAACCAACTACACACACCAGTCCCCCAACGCAATCCCCACTGTGTTGGGCAAGATTTGGAGCAGTACCCTTTTGTGTGCACTACAACTTTAAAAAAAATAATAATGTAAACCTTTATTTCGAATGGATTGTGTAATCCAACATATTCCACAGCTGTGGACATTACATGTCAAAGATGTGGAATATGTTGGAGGAACATCCAGTCGAAAGAACGTTACGCAATCGGATTCTTGAGTGTTACCTCCCACCTCTCATTTGGGGTTGTCGGCTTATTTGTGGCGGTCGTTAGTAGATATTTATACTCTATCAGCCTGCCTTCACTTTGCGCTAGAATCACCCCGTGTAGGAGTTGCCATAAAGCGGTTGTGCTGGAAACAGTGGGAAGAGTGATTTTAATGTGTGTCGGAGTTGGAAATATATGAACACGTCGAGGGCTGAGTTTTCTCCCCTTTCACGTGCCTGTTGGATCGTTCGAACTTTACCTCCTATGAATAGATCGCCTAGAGTTACTATTTTTTAGTTTTTCCGCCCACTGCAAATGTACCCTCTCAGCTGTGAGCCATATCCCCGGGATAAATCTTGCTGGGATGAGGGGTGAGTATCTAAGAAACTACTTTTCCTTGCGATCCTTTTCCATATTTCATATGTGATTAAGACTACGTTTAGTGTCCTTGGCGGCACTCGAACTTCACCAATGATCGCTGCCCGCAGAAGATTGGGGCCGTGGGTGGTTGGGGGGGGTGGGATGCTTGTGTCGGGGCCAGTTCAATTTGGACATGGGGTCGAATGAAATGGGTGGCATACCAGTGTCCTAGGAATTGCGCCTGTGCGGACCAGTAGTAAAGTTCTAAGTTTGGTAGTGCTAATCCCCCTTTTTGTTGGTTGGATAAGGATTGAGAGGGTCACTCTGGCTGGCTTGCCTGCCCATATTTGCTCCAGTATTAGGCTGCGTAGACCCCGGAAGAATGTCCCTCGCAGTAGTAACTGGACGTTAGCGAACAGATAGAGTTGAGGTAGTATAACCATTTTGACTATGGAAACGCGGCCCATCAGTGTGAGGGGAATGTGTTGCCACCGTGATAATGTGTCACGTAGTGACTCCATTGAATTCCCGTAATTGTCCCGGAAAAGTTCTTCGCGATTTCTCGACAGCATGACCCCTAGATACTTAGCTCCTTTTGGACTCCCGTCAAACTCAAATTCATCTCTAAACTCTGCCGTTAAGAGAAACACTGACGATTTATTATGGTTAATTTTTAGCCCAGCATGCATCCCGAACCTGAGCACTTCCCCTTCATCACTGGGTTCAGATTCACTACTGGGTCACTAATGAAGAGGGCTACATCAGCATATAGTGACAAAAATAATTTGGGGGGTTCCTAGGGTGAGCTCCCTTTTTTTTTTTTTTTTTTTTATTTGCATTTAGTTCATTTACAAGAATAATTTCGAGTAGAACCTTTGCAAAAGAGCAAGTTAAAATCCATGTATAAAGAAGAGAAAATTTAAACATTTGAAATTACATTATTTTACATTAGCACACAATACTTTAAAATGCTTTAAAATACAATTTAAAATACAAGTGAAAGAAAAGATATACCAATCAGTTTACCAACTCAGCATTTCATTCTCCAGTCAAAATAAGTTCTTTTTCTATATGCTTACAGAAGCTTACTAACTCATAGATTAAACGGTTGTGAGTTCCTTGCATCATGCGAGACCATAAAAACTCAAGGCAATCTTCAAACCCTATATCAACAAATTTCATAAATCTTGCTGTACGTATTTTGTTAAAATGGGGACAATAGAGTATGAGATGCTTCATTGTTTCATATGGTTCGTTACACTCATCAAATCGACATCCCACAGCAAATGTGGTGGCATTTGTTCGCCAATTCTTTATTCTATCTCTAGTATGGTAAAGATTAAATCTAAATCGAATATATGCCTTCCTGGTAATTTCACAGGGGAATAAAGTGATATGTGCATAGCGAGGGATGCGCTGTTTTACAAAGGCACCATATTCTTCATAAGATTTATAAGTCATAATCCGATCAATAGTTACGCACCAGTCTAAATCAAAAAGTTTTTTTTTTGCATAGCACGGGCGAAGGTGGATATCATTCACTGTAATATTCACTTCACTTAAAAGTTGTTGCATTTTCAGTTGATAATTATAAAAGGAAGGAGGACAGTGGGTACCCAGCATCTTATGCAAATCCGCATATAGCGAATTATTCGGTGGATAATTCATTTTTGCAAAATGAGATAACTGTCTCCATTTCCATCTAGACGATAGTGCCACCAACCCCAATTCATGGCGTATGATGGCATTTGGAATGGACATAGGCAAGAACATTGCTGCTTTTAAAAGTGAACCTTGTACACAATCCAACATATTAGACATATTGCATAAACATATATCTAGTGCATAAAGAATGATACTCTCAGTCTTCAAGGACATAAATTCAATTAACGGAGTTAATGAGAATTTGCAGAACCGGGTATAGATCCTTTTCATTTGCGAAAGGAGTGTCCTGGTTTTGCATTTGATAATGTCTGTCTTGATACCTTGATAGAATTCTGATCAGAGAGATGATACCCCAAATAAATGGCGTTGTTAATACAAGATATCTGCGTATCCATAGTATGCCATCTAAAACTGCCCTTTTTCTGCTTCACTCCAAATTACATAATGGCAGTCTTTGCCGGGTTGGGAGTCAGATTGTGGTCCTTTGCAAATTCCTCAAAAAGTAATAATTTCGTTTGTAAGCCTACAGGAGTAGGGTCAAACAAAATAATATCATCTGCAAAGGCAATCCATTGTAAGGATATACTCCCAACCTTCACAAAGAACAGGTTCATCTTTTCCCAGGTTTTATCCAGATCCGCCATATATAGATTAAACAGGGTTGCTGCAAGGTTGCAGCCCTGTTTCAGGCCCAGTGCTGTTCCTATTGGAGCTGTGGTGCCCCCGTCCTGTGATATTTTTATTCTATAAGATGTGTTGGTATGCAATTTCATGATCCAATACATTAAATCTTTTGGAATTCCGAACGCCAACATTTTCATCCACAATAAGTTGCGGACAACATTATCAAAGGCTGCACTCATGTCAATCATTGCGATATATACCGGATTGGAGTTCTTATTCTTGGCTCCAGCAATGACATGCGCAAGGATAGTTGCATTTAAGGTGGTACTCAAATTCTTTCTGAAACCCGTTTGAAATTTAGAATAAAGACCCTTGGACTCAATAATCTTCTCCAGATCGTGAAGAAGTAGAATCGCAAAGATTTTAGCCTCGGTATCGATTAGAGAAATCGGGCGATAATTTTCAGGACAGGAAGGGTCACCCCTCTTAAATATTGGGACTATATTTGCAGTTAACCAAGATGGTGGGATTTCCCCAGAATTGAAGATGGTTTCGAATTTGGTATTTATAATTTCTGCCCACATGGCAGGGTCCGCTTTATAGAGACAAGGGGGGAGCCCGTCTGGTCCTGCAGCCTTAGAATACGACCGCCTCGAGATTGCCCAAATTATGTCTCTAATGCTCCAATTAAACCGAGGGATCGTGGTAGAGTCTAGCATTATACCAGGAAGAAATTGGAATTTATAAGGTAGTTGAAATTTTGCAGTTATATACGTCTGCCATGTCTGATCAGAAATACAATTTGGCATAGATAACACGGCATTTTTTGGGTCAGCTTTTAGAGTACGCCATATAACTCGAGTGTCATGTGACGTGATGGCACAAATTAAAGTACAGTTATCTTCATTGTGTCTCGAGATCCGGGCGAATCTTAAGTTTTGTTTGTACTGTGAGATGATTTGATTCCGCCTTTCTCTGAGTCTTTCAGTGCCTAAAACATTATATTTTAATTGTCTTAGTGCTTTGTTTTTTTCCCTTTTCAACAGTTTGCATTTCTGATCGTAAATGTGTGTGTGTTTCGCACTACTGCGGTTTTTACAAAATTTGAGCAAAACGGTGTCAACTATTTCGGAGTAATCCCTATCAGATAGTTTTATTCTTAAATTGGTACCATATTGATCAACTCGCATTGTTTCTCGAGATATGTGTTTAACAATCTGATCGCACAAACCATTGTTCCACCTAATTGAGTGCTGAGGGCGATCAACTTCTACTGCTGTTAGTGAACTATTTGCCCCTAACAATTGACATTTCAATTTCAATGATGTTATAAGTTGTGCATGATCACCAATCAATATAGGCTCTATTACTAATGGGGCCATGTAGGCTATAAGATTACGAGATACAAAGATAAAATCTATCATTGACTTCTTGACGACTCTTTCCCATGTGAATTTGGATTTCATTTTGTGTGTCGTCAAGAGATCCATGTCCCAATCGGTTAAGAGTTCTCTAAACTTGGCTCCTCTAATGCATGCTAAGGTTGCGAGTTTGGATAGACTAGTTTCATTCACATTTCTACAGTCGCAGTTAAAATCGCCACCAAGAATGATCTCACAGTTCTGATATGTACTAGCGGAGAGTTCCAAGCATGCTTCAAGATCATCAAACATCTCTTCAATAGTTAAATTGGCAGGGTTCCAATATAGTGAGCTGATAATTAATGATGGGTATCTGATTGAGGGTATATTAAGATGAACCCCTAAAACTCGGAGAGTTCCACACTAAATTAGGTTGGACTTTAAATGAAGTGTTTATTGCAATCGATAAGCCCCCAGATGGGCGGCCTGAGAAATGTCTTTTAGCTAATGAGTTAAAAGTAACATAACCAGGGATAAGTAGTGGTTCTGTTTTCATCGACTCTTGAATTATGATTATAGTTGGTGGTTCATCACAATTGAAATTGAGATGCCAGTTCATTAAATTCACGAAGCCGCACGAATTCCAGGACATGATTTTAAGTTCTTTGTGATTAGATAGCTATGTGACTGGTTTAGTAGGTGGTGAAGTAGTATTAGAAGACAAAATGGCCGAGAGCATAGGTTCCAGCCAAGGAAGGCCGTTGGTTTGAGCTACAACTTTCAGAATCTCAGCCAAGTCCAGAGCCCGTATTTGTTTTAACAATGGGTACAGTCATATCAATACAATTTCCATCGGTTACTTTTGGTGGATCTAGGAATAGAGCAGCATCATCCTCGGATCCAAAGGTAAGTAAAACCAAACCTTCTCTTTTTATTTCCTCCCGATTGGACCAAATGAATTTCATTACTGCCTCAGAACCAAGATAACACAGGGCCCTGAAGTTGTTAATTCTGGCCAGGGAGACTCTGGTAATATCATTGGATTTAACCATTCTCAATTGAGGTATTTTTGAGAAAAGGGAGAAGATAAATGAACGATTAATACGTTTATCTACCAATTCCTCAGCATTTCCTTCAAATCCTATGATGTATTCCTTCCTCTTATCTGACTGCAAGGACCTGTGTGAAATTGGTGCTGAGACAACTGAAGTTCCTGCTTCAATAGCAGGATTGATTAATAAATTATTAGGTTGTTTTAATAGGATCTTGTTATGATTGTTTGTGTTCTGGGTGTCCATAAAGAAAGTTTTACTCGGAGCTACAGAGGCTTCGCCGTTTTTATACAAGAGTGGATTGATATTCGTATGTTGTGATAGTGTTCTACTTTGCGCAGGGCCGTGTATAAATATAGGATTTGGAGTCATTGCATTATCAATTGATCCAGTTTGATCGAAGCAGCTGAACTTAGGACTCTCTTTATGAAGTACGGCCGATGCCTCAACCAAAGTAGTTCTTTTTCCCGTGCCATTTACTGCGATTACCGACTTGGATATTACCTCCTTCTTTATTAATTATTTCATCTACCTCTACCTTCCCTATTTTACCAATGCCGTTTACAGCGACTAAGGGTATATTTTTGGACTGTTCAGGGATATTGTTCGCACAGAGTTCATTGGTCACAACGCTCGAACATACTTCGCTATAGGTTTTCCTAGTAAATGAAATCGAATTGTCACTACCATGAGGGCCCGATTGAATAATGTTGTTTTTCATGGTACGACATCTCCCTATAATGGGGAAAAAGTCCCTTAAATTATTTTGTACCGCAGAGCCGATAACAGGTTCAATTAGAGTTGTTACACATCCGTTGTCCTGATTATCTAACACCTTTAGAGACATTTCACATAATTTTGATTTGGTCAAAGGTTTAGAAATCGTAATTTCCTCAGTTATGCTATTCACTGGATTGACGATGCCAGATTTAAGATTAGCAATCTGAGGAGGGATGGCACCCATCATTAGTGACTTGGTAATAATACCATTTTGACTTACTTCCTCCGATGAATTAGTAACCGGGGTAAGAGCATCTTGGCTTTCTTTGGACAGTTGTCCTACATCAATATGATCTTCATCGATTAATTCTATACTAGGAACCAAGGAGGTATCCTTTCCACGTCCGTCATTCTTATGTAATAGTGCTTCCTTCCTACGCTTGGCATGTCTCTTGACCGCTCTCAAGTGATTTTTTTTGACTCGACGGGACATAAAAGTAAGAGGTTCCTCAGAAACACAGCGTTCTGTCTCTGTTTTGTTTTGTGATTCAATTTCTTCAAGGAGAGCAGATGGGCTATCGGGAAACCGCATTGAAGGTTCTCTTTTGGTAAAGTGAGTTGTAATTGTGAAGTTCAGTGCGTCGACTGATGCCTTAATTTCTTTCAAGTCGTTGTCGCACTTACATTTCACAGGTTCAATTAATGCGTCCTGATTGCACTGTTCCAAACTGTTTGCATGAAAATCTTGTCTCCCTGCCTCTTCATTGCTATGGCCTTGCCCTCTAATTTCAGATTGAATGGATTTTAGGGTGTCAACTGCAGTGATAAACCCCTCGATTTTATCCATTTTGGAGCAGAGATAGTGCAAGATGGCCTTAATTTCCTTTAATTCAAGATGAGTGAGCTCATGACCCTTGTCAAGGAGATCTAAAATTTTGGTGATCACCGGAAGAGGAGTTGGGGATTGATTTTCAGTTCCGCGCACACTATTCATACCTACTCCAAGATCCTCAATTGATACTTTATTTGAGACATTAAATTGATCAGGCGAGAATGAAAGCGTGCGCGGAATTGCTCCAATTGGTGCCTCATCCGATACATAATCATCTATTTTGGTATGATAACTCCTGTTAGTATTTCCGATGGTGCCAGAGTTTGTTATACCATATACTAGTGGAGTCATCATACTAATAGTTTGATTGACTTGTGCATTTAATGCAGCCATCTTCTGCAAAGTAGTGCTAAATTGCACTTTGTTAGGGGTACATGAATCCGATCGAATCATACTATCATTCGTATTTACATCTACAATCTCTTTTTCCTCAACCTTTGTTGGGGCATACATAACAGAGGGAGTAGCATGCACTTGGGCTGCATGAGTAGAGCAGTTACCATTATCTAAGCAAACCACAGGGGTAGTAGGTATATTGTCATCCACCATGTCAACTAATGACACTTCATGATATGAAGTTCGACCTTTGCATATCGTAGAGTCAATGCTGGAAGATGTTAAGATATTAGTTATTGCCTCAATGCGACGCCCACTTCGCAGGCCATTGGCCATTGTAAAAAAAGAGGTACACCAAATATTAGAATACTTTTTACAAAATCTCAGAAAGAACAAACACCTTTCCTATTGATGGGTCAGAGAATTTAAACGTACACTGACAGCCTTCTCAAAGTAAACAAAGAATTAAGTACTGTGCGCTATCACGAAACAGTACTTCTCAAGAACTTAGCTCGTGCCAGTTGCCCAGGTCACAGCACAACAGCGACTCCAGCCCTTACTGCCTCCAGGGCTTAGCGCCGCAAGGGTGGTTGTGCCGGCGATTTCAGTGCTGGTTGAAGTCACGTGACCAAACACGTGTCGGAGTTCAGCTCCGCCCCCTCCAGGAAGCGGTTACTGCAGCAAGAGCAACGCTCGCAGTGCTGCCAACGTGGTGCGCAGGGTGAAAGTGATAAAAATGACACAGCGCTCCTTGTAAGAGTGAAAGAGCTCCCTTTCTATTTGCCTGTTTTTAAGGCCTGCGGCGAGTGGTTCCATCGCAAGAGCAAACATTAGGGCCGACAAAGCACCACCATGTCTGGTCCCTCTTTTTAGTTTGAAGTGTCGACTGCATTCTCCCTCGTACAATTCTGGTTAAGGGTATTTTGTTGAGGAGTGAGATTAGTTTCGAGAAGTAACTTGCTAGTCCCTGTTTCCGGAGCACTGACCATTCCACTGAATCAAAGGCTTTTTCTGCATCTAAAACCACCACCACTGCCTCGGTTTAGGGGTCTAAAGCTTCCATGATGCCAAATAGTCTTCGGATACTGAATGTCGTATTCCTCCCAGGTATGAATCCTACCTGGTCAGCTAGTACCAGCCCTGGCATCAATGGCAGTAGTCATTTAGTTAGGAAATATTTATTAATGAAACCGGCCTGTAGGAGCTGCATTCTTCCGGGGGCTTCCCAGGCTTTTGAAGTAAAATTATGTTCGCTTCTCGTATTGTTGGGGATAAGCTTTCTCTAGGGCCTCTTCATACACTGACTTTAGAATGGGTGCTAGGGTTGCGTCAAATGCTTTGTAAAATTCCCCAGTTAGTCTGTCTGGGCCTGCTGATTTGTACTCTGGTAGTTCTTTTATTGCTGCTAGTATTTCTTTGAGGGTGATCGGTTTGTTAAGTGACTCTCATTTTCCCCCCTCCACTCAATATAGCTCAGTTTCCTCTAAATCTCATAAGGCTATGGTATCCTGCAGGGACTTGGAACTGTATCCTTCTTGATAAAGTGTGTTAAAAACCTCTACAATCTCACCCTCAGTGTGGACAAATTTGCCATGGAAATCTCAACGCTTTCTACGTATGGGGGGTGTCTTGTCAGTGGCCAAGATCCTTGCCAGAAGAGCTCCCGGTTTAGAGCTAGGGTTTGAGGTTCTTGGTTTTCAATGTATGCCCTCTCCAGTTCCTTGAGCCGGGGCTCGTTTCCTACAAGCTCCCTTCTAATGATTTTCAGGATCCCATTTTCTTTGGCCATGCAAATCCCGCAGGTGTAGCATTTTAGAGATTCCTCAAGGGTTCCACTTGATGCCACCGACGCTTGGTTTGTTGTGAGAAAGGATATAATCTCGGCTCGAAGTTGTTGGGCAAACACCGAATGCTGGAGTGCTCCTGCTTTGAATCTCCAGCTATAACTGCCCCCTACACCCCCCCACCCCCCCCTCTCTCACTATCTGTGAGTATACACTCTAAGGTGACTGGGAAATGATCGGAGAGCGTTCTTGGGAGAATGCAACTGTCACTCCAGTGACATCCCCGTTCTATGGACACCAGTATATAGTCTAATCTGGAGCTCGTACCGTGAACCCAGGAGTGTTGGGTACATTCTCGATTTTCTATGTGACAGTCTCCATGCATCAATTAACTTGTAGGCTGTGCAAATTTCTTGTATTTGGAGGCTCACCTTGGTGAGTGTACTCGTGGTCGTGTGAGATTTATCCCATTTGGGGTCTAGGGTTGTGTTCAGGTCTCCGCCCCAGATAATCGTAGTTGTGTTAAACTCTGATAGGCGTGTCATCACCCAGTCGAATGTGTTGGTGCTGTCAACATTCAGTCTGTATGTGTTTACTAAGACTACTAGTCTCCCTTCAAGCACCCAGTGTACTAGTAGCGTTCTACCTTATGCATCCCTTGCCAAGCAGTTGAAACTTCACCCTTTTGTTTTAGTATTGCCAGCCCCCTGGCGTAGGATGAGAAGGGTTTCCTGTATTAAAGTGATGTCTACATTATCCCTTTTAAGGTATTGAGAGATTCTGTGTTTTGGATGGGCAGTCTCCCACCCCCCCCCCGCCCCCTGCCCCCCACCCCCAAGTACCCCTAATGTTCCATGTTACTACTGTGAATTTCTTTGGCCCTCTGTTTATTCAGTATGTACAATATACTTCTCCAACATGGAGTCTGGCATGGATTCACATGCTCACGAATATTCCTTGCCAGGCCGGGAATCCTCAGTAACAGAAAAAAAAACAATTGGTTTTATTTCTGACTGTTTCTTAATAACCAAGCACAGAGCTATGGGTCATACTGCACTCTACCTAAGCCCCTCTGGCAGCAATCGTCAGATTTGTACAGCACGTTCAAGTGTCGGGAGTCCTTGTGCTTAGCTCTCAAGCTTTTACTTAGTTTTCGGTCAATCAAGCCTCTGTGCTCCATCGATCAATCGGAGAACTGTTTTTCGGATTCTTCACGCCCCTCAAGTGAATTTTCATCTAGTTTTCTTCATGGAGGTTTCCTGAAGATTCTTCAGGCCTGCGCTGCGTGGACCATGTCGGAGAAGGATTCAACTCCCCTGTTTAAGATTTGCTCCGACTGTGGCTCGGTGGAATGTCTTTTCGGACGACCAGCATTCCCAGGGTCTTTCCTGCCTGTACCTGACGCACAATGAGGAAGATTGTGCGTTTTGCCAGGAGATGGTCCCTCACATGAAGGATTGACGCAGGCGGCTGAGAGTGGCTACAGGCCAAGGTCCCTGCTCTGGGTGGGTCCCAGCAGCATGTCTGTCCCAGTTCCAAGAAGGCTAAGTGGGCTTCTAAGACAGACCTTTGAGGGCACCCCAAAAAAAGGCTAAGCACGAGTCTACTGCCACCGGGAGCGCCACTGCGACCAGCTTCTCAGCGGCAATGGGGCGTTCGGCTCCAGTTTCTGTCACCAGTCAACGCATAGGATCTTCGGCCAAGAGGAACTCTAGGAGAAACTGTAGTCTGACCTGCCGAGAAGGCCAGGGGATCGGGGCACGGACCCTTCCCATAAGGCCAAGCAGGACAAGGCTCCGGTCCCGACTGTGAAGGCCCTGGTACACCTGGTGAAGGCCCAGCCTTACATTGAGGGGGTGGTGGCGTCTCTTGCAAAAGCTGCCGAGATGACTGCACAGGGCACTACCCCCTGGGAGGGACGCTGCGTTCCGGCCCATAGAGAAGACTCCGGAGAATAAAATGCCTGTCCTCTCCCCAAGACCTTCCCTGCTGGAAGCGAAGGAGAGGGGGGGGATGCGCACGGTGGCCTTCCAGGATACAGCGCTCATCTGAGGAGGAGCTCATCGGCCTGCAAACCATCCAGGAGGAGGAAACTGTAGGGAACAGGCACTACGACGAGCGCAACAACTAAGGTGAACACGGTGAGGATACCGTTGAGGAGTAGCAAGGCAACGAGGGCCTGGGTTGCTTGGTGCCCAAGCGGCCTATTCCACCGCCACCCCCACCTCATCTACCTCCTAGAGACCTCTCGGACATTCTCGCTGCATTGCATACTCGGGCATCCTTGTCAGTATCTCAGACTAATCGCGCTGGCGGCCCCACCCCCCGGCAACAAGGGAGCCTCCGGCCAAGATCATACACCCTCCCCCTCCTTGCCACCCTTCGCCCTCTTCTCCCCCCTCCCCCCCACCCCAGAGGGATGAGACCAATCCCGACAGTGATGATGGGCACGGACGACTGGCATGGGCGATGACAGTGGGATGGGGAACCTCCCGTCGCCACCTCCCAGATCTTCCCCGCCGGACGAGATGGGCTCGTTACACACGATCTCAAGAGTTCTAGAACTCTTCCAGCTTGCTCAAGATGAGAAGGAGGGCTTCAGCATTTGCCTTAGTTGTCGTGGCTGGTCTATGGAGCAAGGGGCCCCCAGGACCCCTCGCTCCGTACACTCCTCAGTACGGGATTTGGACCACTGCCTCCAGTAGTGGTGTTGCCCTTTGCCCTTATGTAAAGTTAACCACCGTTGACCGCTACATAGATGGGACTACTGAGCAGGACACGGGGCATCCATCTTTTGTGCCCCTTTCGACTCCATCTTGGGTAAACAGGCCTCACTGCGATAGTACAGCAAGGCTCAGCTCCCCTTCCACCGCAACAGCCAAGGACAGAGACACACAAGGTGCGCAGGCATCTGGCTGGCCCCCACCCTTGCACTCCCCCTGCGAAGGAAAGCTCTGCGCTCCCATTCTCACGCTGAAGCTGGAGAAAGTTGCAACAACCAATATGATAGTTTTCTTCCTCTGAGATCACTGCTAGCATGAGAACCAGGATGAGCTAAGCACTTTTTGCTCATTCGTCCCCATAAACGTGCAAGCCACCCATCCCCATTTTGAGTAATTTATTGCCATCCTGACCCTGCGCTCCCTGTAAGGTATTTCTTTCAAGTGCCAGACCCTCGCCTGCGCTGCGAAACCCACCCAACACACCCACTACTAACCTTATGCACCTTGCCACAATATGTTTTTACTTATAATAATAGGTCTAACGTTTAGGAGATATGTGAAACACAGCTTCACTCTTTTTACATGCACAATAAAGGTCAAGGCCTCCAATTAAAGCTACGAATGACCCAATTGTACTGACAATAAATACTATGTGTGATTTGTGTAGAAATATGAAAGTATAAAATGTTTAGATAATTTGTTTAGTGTTTTACGAATGCAACATATTAGCTTAGGTAGTGACCACAGTGACTGGACCCTGACCTGCGTGGAGCACAAAATATTTGACGTCCATCAACTCGTCAGCCACTCAGCCAATCAGAAGGAAGAGATGCCACCCACACCTACAGCACCACACCGCCTGGCCAATTGGGTCCATTTAGTATTTTTTGTTAGTTACTTTAATTGACATATATATATGAGTGATGTAAATGAGAGTGGGCATTTTTTGGGTTATTTCCTAGCTGGAGAAATAAACCATCCTTTGAACTCTTGCAGCCGGTTCTCAGTGCCTCTTTCCCCGACAGGGGTTGTGTTGGTTATTTTATTTTCTCTTACACGTAGTAAGCCGGGGAAAGGCACCTACACTGGCTCAAGGCCCCAACTGTCAGGACATTGAGTTGAAGGTACTGGACATGCCCTTCGACTGGGACAATTTGTTCAGGAAGGCTGTGGATGAGTCTCTACTAGCCATAAAGATGGGCACTTACAGAGGCTGTCCTTTTGCGCCTTAGGCAGCAAGTACCAAGGATCCTCCAAGGGGTTTGGCAGGGGCTCCTCTTCTTGCCGCCAAACCTCCCGCTTTTCGGCCCAGGAAACCAACAGGGCTGCTCCAAGGCCTTCGGAGGACGACGTTGTCGTCGACAGGGTCCCAAAGGCAGCTAATCGATGTGGCGTCGGGCCTCCACCTGTGCACCCCAGTGGGAGGCTGGCTGGTTGGCAAACTTACTCAGTGTGTAGAAGACCACCTCCACCGACCGTTGGACGCTCTCGCCCACACACACCCTGGAATTTCAACTTAAGTGTCCCCAAATACCACCCGTGGCCCGGCAGGAAAACCACGTCCCTCAGCTGCTGCTGGAGGTGTGGGCCATGTAAAGGAAAGGCGCAATGGAGCTCGTCCCAAAGAGGCTCTGGGGCCCCGCAGTGTACTCAAGGTACTTCCTCGTGAAAAGCTGGAGGCCCATCCTTGACTACAAAAATACAAAGTCCCAAAAATTCCAGATGGTCACTCTTCAGCACGTGCTCGGACAGCTAGAAGAGGGGGACTTCCTGTTGTCGCTGGACTTGAGACTGCGTACTTCCCCATTCACAAGGGACACCGCATGTTTCTGTGCTTTGTGGTTCAAGGGAAGCAGAACCTTCCCTTCGGATTGAAGTCGGCGCCAAGGGTTTTCACTAAGTGCCTAGTGCCGGTGGCGGTGCAGCTGCGACTGCAGTAGATGCAAGCCTACTTGGATGACTGGCTGATCCTCGCCAGTTCGGAGGACATCGCTGTCGAACACACGCCGTGGACCGGTCGTCTACTGATTGAACTGGGGTTCTCGGTGAGCAATGCAAAGTCCTGCTTAACTCCATCTCGGGACGCGCTGTTTCTGGGATCCCGGCTCAACAGTGTCTTGCCTGGCGTCTCCGGAGGAGAGGATAGCTGCCATTTTGGGCAAGGTGCAACAGCTGTTGGCACTGAAGGTCGCCACGGTGAGGACCATCAAGTCTCTGCTCAGCATGATGTCATCATGCATCTACCTCATCTGAATATGCAGGCTACGGATGCGTCCGTTACAGGAGTTCCTAAACGACCGTTAGACGTTTTGGGAAGCTTCCAGGACAAGATCACGCTCAAAGAGAACTTCTGTCGAGTGATAAGGTGGTGGGAGTGCACGCTCATCTGTCTGGAGGTGCGGATTTCCAGACCCCACGGCACCAGGGGATGGTCACGACAGACGTCTCCCTGGAAGGATGGGGAGCTCCCACCAGAAATCTTCACACAAGAGGCCTATGGCTACTGGAAGAGAATACATTGCACATCAATGTGCTGGAGCTGCAGGCAGTGTGTTGGGCCCTCAAGTCTTTCCTTCTGTCCCTCAAGGGCAAGGTGGTGCGGGTCTTCAGACAATACCACCACAATGTTTTACATTAGGAAGCAGGGGGGCACTAAATCACTGGTGCTCTCCAAAGAAGTTCAGGAGTTATGGCATTGGGCTGCGCCATGGGGGCTATTCCTCATCCCGTTTCATCTGGCAGGAGTGAAAAACACTGACTCTCAGCAGGGAGCTGCGCTCTTGCATGAGTGGGAGCTTCGGCAGGACCAAGTGAATCGCCTGTTCCGCAGATGGGGCAATCCCCAAATTGATCTTTCTGCGACGGCGATGAACACCAAGTGCCGTAGGTTCGCCAGTAGGTTTCCCCAGCTGGGGAGCATGGGTGACTCATTCTCATTCCCCTGGAAAGGCCTTTTTCTGTATATGTTCCCTCCGCTTCCGTTGCTTCTTCGAACTCACTGTCCTGGTGCAGAGTGATCCTCGTCGCATCAGCGTGGCTGAAGCAGATCTGGTACCCGGACCTTCTCTACATGTCAGTGTCCCCTCCAGTGATCGCAGCTCTCGCCGGGGAAGGAGGCGCAATTCTGCGCCACGACCCAGGATCGCTGAACCTGAAGGCCTGGCTCCTGCCGCATTAGAGTTTGGATGATACGATCTCCCAGCGGACTGCAAGGCGGTACTTGCCAAGACCAGAGCATCTTCTACTCTTAAATGCTACAGACATAATTTGCCGTTTGGTGCCGTGCACAGAAGATCGACCCTCTAAAAGTCACGGCTACGCAGGTGCTACCGTATTTGCTGTCGTTGGCCAAAGTAGGACTAGCTCATGCCTCCATCAAAGCTGAGCTGGCCGCTATCTCGCGCTACACCAGATCTCCGGGACGGTCGTCATTGTGGTAAGACCGTCTGGTTAAGGAGTTTGTCAAAGGACTGTTCCCTTCGTTCCTGCCAGTGAAGGCTCCAGCCCCAGTGTGGGAACTCGATGTGGTACTGATTAGACTCATGGGGGGCCTCCATTCGAACCTATGCACACAGTTCCATTAAAGTTCTTGTTGTGGAAAAAAGCGTTCCTCGTGGCCATCACCGCTGCACGACGAGTGGGGGAAGATTCAGGCCCTGTCCTGTAAGCCACCTTATTTGATGATTCACGACACAAGGGTGGTGCTGTGACGCACCCCTCCTTCATGCCCAAGGTGCCGTCAGACTTTCATCTCAACGAGCCCTTGGTGGTGCCTGTATATTTTCTGACACCTTCTTCGCCGGCTGAAAGGACTTAGCACTTGCTGGATGTGGCTAGAGCGCTTAAGTTATACGTGGCCCGCACAAAGTTTCCGGTAGACATTGCATCTTTTTGTGAACTTTGGTCCTGTGAACCATGGGCAGGCCCTTTCCAAGGCTTCCATTTCCAGGTGGCTCTCTGGCTGTATCACCCACTGCCACCGGTTGGCAAACCGACCGTTGCCTGGCCGTCCCAGAGCCCATTCGACCTGAGCGATTGCTGCAACTATGGCGTTCCTGACTGGTGTGCACTGGCTGTACATGTGCAGGGCTGCTACATGGAGGTCGACTCGCACCTTCCCGATACTCTACTGCGTCGACTGGGATTCCAGGGAGGAGTCCAGAGTCAGCGAAGCAGTGCTGCGCAACCCTGTTCCCTTGAAGGTGAGCCTGTGGAGGAGGTAAGAGATGTTTATGTTGAGCCTTGCCATCTCCCGTGGTGGTGCATGTGTGTACTGCTATGTATTCTTTATTCATGAGCATGTGAATCCATGCCAGACCCCATGCTGGAGAAGGAACAAGTTGCTTACCTGTAACTGTTCTCCAGCATGGGTCTGGCATGGATTCACATGTGAACCCTCCTGCCTATCCCTCTGCACCTCTTCTCTTGGTCCTATTGCTACTTTACGTGCTAACAAATCTGAAAATGTCTGCCAAAGGAGGCCCTTAAGGAGAGTGCAGTTATTGGCGGGAGAGGGGGGAGGGGAGGGGGAAGAGTATGACCCAGAGCTCAGTGATTGGTTGTTCGGAGAAAGACCGTTCTGAAATTGATTTTTTTTTTTTCTATTTTTTTTTCTGTTACCGAGGTTTCCCAGCCTGACTGGGAATATTCATGAGCATGTAAATCCATGCTGGAGAACAGCTACAGGTAAGTAACTGGTTCCTTATTTGCTCATTTTCCTGTGCCTTGTCAGGTTTTTTGGTATCTACCAGTGTGGTTAGTTGGCGGGGATTAGGCACCGGACTAGTGCAACTTTGTGTAAAATTCCCTTTTCCCAATTCAAGGTATGCTGCTCGTATTGACTTGTAGCAGAGATTCCCACCCAATCCCTCCCTTGCGGGCAACCCCTAACCCGCCCGTCAGCTGTTCGCTCCCGTTAGACCAATAACTTCTATCCAATGCTGAGCTTGGGGTGCTAGTGCATAGCAAGTCCGATGGCTCCCTTCAGTTGTTGTGTACGGTTGCGTCTAGGTGTGTTTCCTGTATGTTCTAAGTGTTGTGTATGTGAGGTGAACTGGGGCTTCCCTGTGTGTAAATGTAATTTTGTCGACTTTGTGGTGTAAGTTGTCAGATTTGTTGGTTAGTTCGTCACATACAGGTGGTCTCGGGTGTGGTCTCTCCTGTCCCTGGACCCTCTCGTTGGTCTCAGGATTTTGCTGGAAGGTCTGCAGCCGATTTCGTCCAGGGAACTGCTTGCTGCTTCGGGTGAGTTGAAGTGCGTCATGCTGGCATGTTGAACTCCGAGTTTTGCAGGAAAGAGCATAGAGTATTGTATTTGGTTGTCTCTCTGGCGTCTCTTCACTCCTGCGCAGGACCTGTGCGATGCTTGGACAGCTGATGTAAGTCTGGGTATATTTTAATCTTATCTGCGTCATATTGCAGATCTCCTTTTTCCCTGGCCAGTCGCAGGATTGTGTCGCGGTCCCAGCTCATGAGATTGAACGATTGGTTGGTGCCCGGTTGGCTCTTTCGACTATAGAGATGGGCTAGTGCGGGTTATCCGAACAGCTCTTTAGACATTTCTGCAACTGCTTTCATCTTCTGCAGTACTTGTCTCTCACCCTGACCAGGCGGATGTTATTGCGGCGAGTTCTCCCTTCTACGTCCTCATTTTTGGCTGTTGCTGCTTTCACCTGGACTTCTAGCGCCTGTCACTATGGCTAATGGTGCAGTGCTTCCATCCTCCAGGTCCGACACCTCTGTTTGACTGTGTCTAATCTATCACTGTGTTCGTCTAGTCTAGCCAGTGGTGCAACTGGTCGAACTTTGAGGATAGAGTCCAGTTAGAGTCTAGTTTCCCGATGTCTGCTTTGAGTTCTAACATCTCTCGGATGTCATTGTTCGGAGTTTGGGCCATATTTACATCCTGTTCCATCATTGCATCTGGGGTCTGTGACTGTGCTTGTAGCCCGGGAGTCTTGGCAGAGGGTCCGCATTCTGAAGTTTTGTTCCCTTTGCGATTTGTCTGTTTTGCCCATCTTCGCTATTTGATTTTAATGGGGCTGCAGATAGGCTTAATAGGCAGTATTACACCAGGGTTGGAGATGCAGTTGTGTTGAAGGAGTTTTGAGCAAGATGGTGAGTTCGCCCTGAGGACTCAGGGAATTTACTGGTTTGAATCTGTGATTGCCGTTTTGCAGGACTGATTCTTATTGCTTTCCACAATGTGCTCCGTCATCTGTGGGGCTGTGTGCCAGTTGGAATTACTCGTGTACCTTCCACTGAAGTGGCTCCGTAGGGTAGCCGTTTGTCATTTAACCTTGAGTTGCCGGGGTGTTGTTGCCATGCTGATTTCCTTTTTCCTCTCGCTTGATTTGTCAAGACAAAGTGTAGTGTGCTGAATTTCTGGAGAGATTTTTGTGTGGGGGATGATCTTTGCTGTCATTGTGAGCTGTCTGCTTTCAGGGTTTTCCGGCAGGACTTGGGTCTCTTTCCCTGGGTAACTCGTTTTGGGGGTGGTGTCCCAACTCCCCACCTACTTGATTAATGGGTATATCTTGCAGTTAGACCTTGCCTTTTAACCTGGCCCCTTGTCGCTGTGCTGTTTGGCTACTGCTTTTATAATTTAGGGTCGCCCTGCAGCGCCTGGCATGTCTGCCCTTGTCACTGTGGTTTAGCCCACAGTGGTGTGATAAGTAGGGTCTATGTGGCTGTGGGCAGTAAGGCCGACTTACCCTCACTTTGGGGTCGAGTTCCTCTGGGGGACCTTGTGATGAGCTCCAGCCTACCTCCAAAGGGGCCTTCACAGCCAGCTCGGTCGGGTCGGCCCGGCATATTCTGTTAAGGGTGCAGCCGGGGGGGGGGCTTGAGACTGGGTTTTCAGCGGGTTCATGCCCATGTTGGGCTGAACCCCAGTGAAGGATTGACGCCAGTGACGGTCGCCTCTGAGAGCAGCGCCTCCCGTCTCGTGGCCCACACCGGGGAAAGAAGGTGGGAGGGGAATCTTACCTCTCCCTCTGCATGCTGGCTGCGTTTGGTGGGTCATTGAACTCCCAGACCTCCAGATTGCTACTGGAGCTTGGCGGGTGTTGCGAGTTGTCCGGTGTTTGTGTGCACTCTGGTTTTGATTGGCTGCACTTCTGCCCTGGTAGTTGTGTGGTGCAGTGTCTTCGTGAGCTTGAAGCGGGCCTCCCACTGCCACTCCTGGTGGGTCTGCACTATGGTTTTGGACGAGCCCAACGACCTGGGATTTTGTTTGGGATCGCTGTCCCTCCGTAACTCTGATGGATGGTCTTGGTGATTCCGAGCGTCTGGCCCGCTTGTGCCCGCTGCTTGTCAATTCTGTGCGGGTCGCCTATTTCTGCATGTCCGCTAGCTAGGACGCCTCGACGGGGACTCCACGAGCTCCTGCACTGTTTTGCTTGCGTGCCCGCTCCCCCTCATCGTTCGTTGTCATTGCACCACAGGGACTGCACTGGTGATGGCACCTTTGGTGCCACTACACTAGCGACTCAGCAGGGGTTTACGACTGACCTCACTGCCCTTGAGTTCTATGGGGCGAGTTGTCCCGCCATACACCTTATTGGTTGCCTTCTAGTTCGGTGTGCTTGTCAGGAGCGGCGGGTTCTTGGCGTCACTTCCGATTTCAGGTCAGCTGTTAATTCTTCTCCGGAGCTGAAGCTGCGTTCCCGCCAGACATTGCTGTTGTGTTCTAGCTGTTTGAGGTCTTCCCATCACTTCTCATTTACAACATGGGGTCAGCGGAGCTTTGGAGAGTTTCCACCGTTTTTATTGCGTTGTCTTTTCCACCTCCTACACCTTATTTACAGGATTTCCGGGAGCTCTACGTGAAGCTTACAGGGCAGCCGGCCTTTTGGCTGGGCTCTCTAGCGCCCTCTCGGGTGCACTCCAACAACCTTGACCTCCTGGCAATAGGAACACAACCTTTGGTAATTCTGTACTACACAGGTTGGTAGTGTGGCTGTGCAGCCAGGCTTCTCTCAACAGGGGTCAATGTGAGCAGTAGGGGAGTTGCACAGAGATTCAGTGACATTTATCCAAATAAACACACATGTTCTTGATTAAACAATTATTTATTAATTTAACAATCAGTTTGAATAAGCCTTCTTCAGAAGGGGCAATGTAATAGTAACACACATACTCGAAGATGCACACTATTAGTGTCTCTAAATCGGCAAGTACTCATTTGGGATGGCACACTTCCTACACCCTCAGGTGACTTAAATAGCTAGGACACTGGGCATTAATATATTACTGGTACTTTTAGAGAAATACTGAGATGAGATCACACACACATTCTAAAACTGATAAGTACTTTTGAGCCCCCAAATGCAAAGTAAATGAACCCTTTCCTGGAGGGAAGGTAAGACACGAGCAGAGGAGAGAAGTCATTCAGGGAGCCAGGCCAGCCACTGTCAATTGAGCAGATGTCTAGGTGAGCTGAAGCACTTCTTGCAGCTAAGTAAGTCTTGCACAATGTTTTAGAAGTCTTTGCAGAAAAAGTAGAATCCATGGAGGGTCGTAAGCTGGGAGGCTTGTGAGAGGTAGAAGATGCAAGCAACTCTACAGAAGCAACCAAGACCAGTCTCGACAGAGATCAAGTAAGGCTACCACAACGAGAGGGAATTCCTCTCTAACTTGGTTAGAAGAAATGGTTGCAGCTGGCTTTTGTTCCTGTGCAGCTCTGTAGATCATGTTACTGGGCCTCAGTCGTGTGGACAGGAGTGAGGCCGTCTGGGGACATTCAACTGCAATGGGATGGTCAGCGGCAGAAAAGGACAAACTTCTATTCAGTGACACTTTGCGGTTTCAGCTTCTCCTTTTCAGCTGTGCTTAGTCTCCTGTAACCAAGGAGACTAAGCACAGAGTTTTGGGCACCTCCATTGCTTCCTGCCCTGCTAGACAACCTGGAGCCAGAGGCAGTCTTGACTCGTGAATCCCACCAAAGACAAAAACAAACAAAGGGACCAAACCTGGTTTGGTGTGCAGAGTAAATCTCAAGAAGGACCTTCCCAGCAAGAAATGGTGAAAAAAGATGACCAAGGCATTTTGGGCGAAATTGGCACCCATGGGTGTTTTACTGCACCTGTGAACGCAGCCCGTGGTAAAAACACATAATGGTGGTAAAAAGTAAACCACTGCCACCAGCCATTAATTGTAGGAATGGTAACCTAACAATGTTACATGAGAAACTAGACCAAGGGGATACTACGTAACCCCTCCAGCACCTTATTGTAAGATAGTGTGTGCTGGGTCTAGAAAGTTACAAACTGGAAGTAAAGTCAATTTCACGTCACTGCTCTTGGAACCGTAGTTTCACCAAGAGAAGGTATTTAAACCTCTGGGAGATCTAAGACTTCCCTGTGCCACTGCACTGAAGGGGCTGTGTCACAATACAAAGATGCCTTTTGGAGTTTGTCGGACTCCAAAACCAAAAGAAACCGTTGAGTGGGAAAGGGTCTCGCTCTCTCCAGGTTGACAATTAAAAAGTTCTAGGGTTCAGGAAAAGGACTAGGGGCCTCTAAGGTAGAGAGGAATTAGCACATGTCTGTAATTCTCCCTAACACTTATTCTTGGCCTCAAGCCCAGGGACTACATCTCTCCAGTGATGAATTCCTACCACTGGCTCCCCGTGGCTGCAAGGATCAAATTCATGACCCTTTACATTGGCGCCAGGCTTTCTGGGGCCTGTGACCGACCTACCTTCAGCAAGTGAGCCGGTTCTCCAAGCAGAGATTTGGTCGGAGATCCTTCTCCTCAGCAGGTGCCTCCCTCTGGAAAAGCTCCCTGGCGCTCTACGTCTTGAGCCGGATCTCCTGAAGTTCCGGAAAACTTCTCAAGACCTTCCTCTCCTACTATTCCTTCTCTCTCCATCTACCCTGTTAACCCACTTCTGTCATTTCCCCTCTCTCCCTCCTATCCCTTGCAGCATCTTGACTGGTCGCCTGGTGTATGTCAGTCTCACTAGTCCCCTGGACCCTGGCACCCCCCGCCTGTCCTCTCGCACGTGCCTCAGGGCCCTACACCCCACCCACACTCAATGTACTGAGAAATTAACCCAAGAGTGGCTCTCTCAGCACTTGCAATCCGTATGCACCACGCCTGAAGATCGTCTGTCTGGTTCCCCCCTGTCTTCACCCCTAATTGTACTGTTAAAATGGCAGACTCGCCGTCAGGCTTATTTACTGAATCCTACACGGTTAAATGTATTTCATGCACTTAAGTCTGCACAGGCAGATTATCGTCTCAGATTTTCTAGGGCTCTGAGCGACTGTTGTATGTACCCGTGGTCCCACCCTCCTTGAGCACTTTGAAACACTTGCCTGTGTATATGCACTATATAAATAAACAATACAGTATACTTTATGAATGACTGTTATTCTGGGTAAAACCTAAGGGTGACTTATTCTAAATAGGCTATACAGCAAGATGGGGAAGCAAGACCCAGTTGGGGAATGTATACACTGATTCTCGGAAAGAAATAGTTAGTGAAGCCAGCAGCATTACTTTTGAGAGGGAGGCGCAACCATTTCACAGGAGTAAATTATCCTTGTATATACTTTTCAGAATGGCACAGCACACGTTCAAGTTAAGAACTTTTGTAACTGTTCACTCTTGAGTTGGTTACCAACCAACTTTCACAAGCAATTACTTTTAAACACTTGTTTTTCTTTTCAAGACAGAATCCTTTACGTATCCAGTCCTTCCCTAGTCTATTGCATGAGTTCACTCGGGGGCAGAATAGGGACCCTAGTGATCTAGGTGCCGTATGTAGGCAGGGCGAGATAGGGTTCTGTTGCAGGCGAAAGTCAGAGTTCCTGTGGAAGACTGATCAAGTAAGTAGTTCACTTTAAAGTTAGTTAGGGTCCAGGGACTGCTGAGAAGACACCCTAGGAGGATTCCAGCAGTGGGCCTGGGTGAACTGGTTGAGAGGACTCCCAATCGCAGAAAGCACCCCAAAAGCTTTACAGAAATCATACAGGCAGAAGGTGAGTAAATACCCCAGCCACCACATCAGCACAGAACAAGAGTTGCAGCAGGAAGACTACAGGATCTGCAGCCAAAAACCTGGTGGATGGATTCCTTTGTCATAAAGACAGAACACAGGGCTTTGCAGCAGGGATCAGGAAGGAAGGGTTACAGCAGGCTCCAGTTACACAGCAGGCTCTCTGGAAATCCCAACAGCCTTTGTTTCTTTATCTTACTCTTCGGTTGCAGCTCTACTGGTCCACTTGTCGGCAGCTTCCAGGTTTTGGAGTATTTATCAGGAACTACATCACAAGATCTGCATTGTCTTCCCACATTGTACAGCAAGGGGCGGGCTGACTGTCCCGTAAGGACAGCCAGCCCCCTATGGCCCTTTCAGGCAAGGTGGAAGACAAAGGGCTGCAGAGTTTTGGACTGCTCCCTCGCTTCCTGCATTTCGAGACACTCTGGAGCCTTGGCGGTGAATCTAAAGGCTTCCCGCTGAAGACGAAACAGCCACTGAAGTCGTCACCTAGGATGGTCAGGGGAAGACACTAGAAACAGCAGCCACACAAGATTGTGGAGAAAGTATCATCCTACCATTTTGAGAATTGTCCCTTCTGTACGTTACCGAGGCTGTGAGTAAAGACTAAGTCATAAAGGTAAAACCACTGCCCCAGCCATTTATGTAAAACTCGTAATTGTTAGAAAATGTTACCAGGTAAATGAGAAAGGGGATACATTGTATCCCCCCAGCACTCCAAATAAGGTGGGGAGTGCTGGCTCACTATTTTATATAATGTAAAGGGGATGACAATCCATCTTTACTAGTTCGAACGGTAGTTCGCCCAAGTACATGATAAAGAATTGAAGAGCAGCCCAGCATAAGACCAAATGTTGTAGGAACCTATAACATCAACCTTACACTGTGGACAGACATAAATAGGTCACCCATTACGAGACTAGGCAAGAGGTGGGGATGCTCCCCCTTCACCCTAGGGAAAATAGTTACCTAGTCAAAGCAAAATGTTCTGGGGTTGACGGGTCAGGAAGATTTATCATCACTATGAAAATGTTATCTAACAGCCATGATTCCTGTTTTCAGAGGTTTGTATTTGGTTAGCCCTTACATGTTTGGCTGGTTGTTTAGAGCACCTAGAAATGGCACCACAAACTGTGCCTTTGGTTGACGCTAGCTTGTCTATGAAAGCAACACAGTTGAGTTGTCAAAGGGTAATGCTTGGTTCTTTTTCTTTTTCCCCCCTCCCCTCAATAGCTGGTAAAGTGCTGTCCTCTGGTTGGAATGCGACGTCTGAAGGGGGCACTGCTATTGTTGGTTGTCTCACGGCTGTAATAGTACTATTCAATGTCTTTCTGTGTATCCTGATCATTGGCTGGAGAACTGTGCTTTTATTTATCATCCAGCATCTTATGATTTATTGTTGCATTACAGCCATTCTTGCCTTATCAGTTGCTGTTGATTGCAGTCTGCAGTGACTTTACGGGTACACACTTGGAACTTTTGAATGAAGCATTATGCAAAGAAAGAGTACAATTTGGCTGGCTATACTGTTCTGTCATGATAAATTCTTCTGTTTTTCTAGAATATCATGTTTTATGACATGGGTGCCGGGAGTACTACTTGCACTATAGTGACGTACAACACAGTCAAAACCAAAGAATCTGGCACACAGCCGCAGCTGCAGATCCGTGGAGTTGGGTAAGTTAGGGTTAGCGTAACTTTGGAGCTTCATGTTTTGTCATGCTTGCAAATGCTTCCATGATCAATATCATATTGGTGCCTTTACCTGCCGTGTGTATTGTATTCTTGAGTCCACTTTTCTTGATGTTCTTTCAAAATTGTGAAGTTTTTTTGGGCAAAATACTGATGTTTTAAGTTTGTAAACTATGAAATGTTTGCACCTTTCAAGTCTTTTAATTATGCAAGTGCTCCTCAGTCATTTGAAAACAAAAAGATCCCAGTTTAAATTTCAAAACATTTAAGCAAAAGTGTATACTTTGCATTGGCGAGTCACTCAACGAGTAAATGGTGTGGTATGGTATCTGCATGTGAGTTTTTTTGCCCGGCTAGTAGCTTGCATCTTGACCAGACAGTTTTTATTACCCACTTAAGTGGTGCACCTATTGGTCCAAGCACACACTTTCTCGGTTTGAACCTGCGCTCAGCAGGCTGCACACCTTTGCAGCATATGCACCTCTTCGTGCGTTAAGCAAATGTAAGCTCTGAACACATTATAAAATTAGTAAATCAACCTTGCAAGCACCTCTTAGTGAACCACTTCCGAGACCTCGCACAATGATGACCTAGAATGCTTAATAATTGACATTGCAGCCAGATACTAAATTCTTGTTAGGACAGTTTTTCTGAAGCCCATCTAAGGGCTTAGTAAAACCATTCTACTGAGATGGTACAAGACTCCACTGGTTGTAGGTCAAACGGTCGACAGGACAAATGGTCGACACCAAAAGGTTGACAGGTCAAATGATCGAATTTTATTTTTTGTTTTTGGGGGGGGGGGGTCTCCCAACCCCCTTTTTATTGCTAAGAACCACTTTTTTTTCCCCTAAACGAAAACCTAAAAAAATATATATAACTAAAAAAAAAAGTGATCATTTGTCCTGTCGACCATTTGTCTGTCCACCATTTCACTAGACACCAACTCCACTCTTAGTATAAGACTGTACCACCTGAGTTCATGGTAGTGTAGACAGAGCAGCCAGGCTTATTTTAGGAGAAAGAGGGCATTGTAGAATGTTGAATTGTTTTACTAAGCCCTTAGTTGGACTTAAGAAAAACTGTCATAACACTGGTGGCAGAAGTGGGATTCTCGTTGTTAAAGATGTCCAGCACTCTGGGAAGGGGACTTTTTGGACTTGATCCGTGTCTCTGGAGATGCACCAGGATGCCCACGAAGTTTCGGTGAGATTTGGAAGACTGCACAATGGCTCGAGGTCCCAGGGTATTGCAGCACAGCATGGGATGGCTCAAAATCCAGGTCCTCTTGTGTCTAGTGGGTCTCACCAGGCTAGGGGTCTGGGTCGTCGTCCTTGGTTTCCCCAGGTCGATTGGAAGGAAGGGCTACAGCAGGCTCAGGTTAAACAGCAGGATCTCTGGTCGCTGAAACTCGTCTCAGCCGCTTTTCGTTCCCCTTCGGATTTGGTTGCAGTCTCCGGCTTCCAGGTTCAGAGTATTTAACAGGAATTGCAGCAGAATTGTTGTAAAATTCAGGGAGATAATGCAGACAAGGGGCAGTCTGGTTGTCCAATCAGCACAGCCAGCCCCCCAGAGGGATTTGTCCCCATTTAGGCAAGGAAGAAGACAAAGAGTTGTAGAGTTTTGGACGTCTCCCTCGCTTCCTGCCTTCACAGACCGACTGGAGCCTGGGCTGGGAGTACAGGGAACTCCTGACGAAGATAAAAAAACACACAAGGGGATTTCCTTCCGTGGATGTCGGGGGGGATGGAAGAAGGAAGGATAAACACTAAAATGGCGAAAAACAAGACTGGGCCATTTTGGTAAAATGAGCACCCTTGGGTGCCTTTACTGCAGCTGTGAACACAGCCCACAGTAATGGTGCACCAAATTAATAAGACATCACGGCCACCAGCCATTGAAGGTAAGCTTGTCCTCTGAAAGGGGAGACATTGCATCTCCCCAGCACTCGACATAAGGTGGGGGGGGTTCTGGTTTCACCAAATAAAATGTAAAAGGGATCCAAAGATCCTTTCTACCCTCAATTCTCTTGTTTAGGCAGATAAAGTTAAAAGGGCAAAAACCCAGGAACAGGCACTTATTGCCAAAAACTTGTCAGAGGATAGCTTTAAAAAGACACTATGGAGAGTCTAGCACCCATAAAGAGTAAAAGCATCTCTGTGGAAAAGGTACCCACTCAGGGGTATAAGTAAAAATAATCCACCAATAAAGCAAAAAGTTCTGGGGTTGACTCTGGTCAGGAAGATATGCCATTACTATGAAAATCTTACCTAACACTATTGTGTTGCAAACCGAATTTGAACAGCAGTTGAGTCATGTTTAGACTCCCCAACATCGGCTAAACGATGGCCTGCAATTCCCTTTTTGATTACAATATTTTAAAATCCAACTACTACTTTCTTGTGGATGTGAACTACAAGGATCTGGTAAGGTTTTCGTCTCTTCCACGATAATGGCTGTTTTCTGACCCCCCCCCCCCCATAAATGTTTCTGGTTTCTTTCCAACTTGAGTTAAGTTTCACAATGTCTTTGTTTCTCTCTTCTGACAGGTTATGCCTCCCTTCCTCCGAGGGTTCTATTGCTATTAGTACCCTGGCACATCATTACTGGGCTACTAATAGTATGTTTTCTTTTAGTTTTGTTTTTTTTTTTAAACCTTTTATTTTTGGTTCTTTTTTTAGACAATTACAAACCAAAATACAGATGCCCCCTCCCCATAGTATGAATATTGATATTCCTGTCCAGCATACATTCATGTTACACTTGGTGTTCGGTGGTTGCATAAGAGAAGGTTCTAGACCCAGAGTCCATGGCGCGGGGGATAGTTCTACACGGTTCAGTCTGGCATCGCCAACAGGTGGCTAATATTGGGCCCCCATATGTCTGGTCCTGTGTGTAGGGGTAAAGTTTTAATGAAGCTTGATTCCATGTCATGGCAATATGTTACATCTTGCAGTCATAGTTGTGTTGCAGGGGGGGCGCCCTGTTCTCCAAGCCATTGCAATGCGTTGTCGTGCCAGAACTAGCAGGAGGCCAGCTAGTCTCATCACCGAGGATTGTAGGCTTCTAGTGCACCCTAGCACTGATACTTTAGGACTTTGTTCAAGGTCTTCGCCTATTATTACTGAAGTCTAGTTTAGCACCTCAGCCCAGAACTGTTCAGTGTTCGGACATTCCCAGGCCAGATGCAAGAATCCTGCCGGGTTTTCTCCACATCTCTTGCAGGTGGCCGCAATAGACGGTTGTCTGTGCAGTCTGGCTGGTGTATGATACACCTGTTGGATATTGAAATGGATCAGTTTATATCACGAGTTTGAGACTTTCGGCATTTGCCATAATATGTACGGCCAATCTTCGTCTTCAATCGCATCTCCTAGTGCTCTTTCCGATCTCAGTTTCGGGTTGGGCTGCTGGCTAGTGATGATCAGCAGTAGGTTGTTGTAAATACTGGATACTAGTCTCCCTGATCCCTGTGCTTGAATCACTCCGTGCAGGAGTAGCCATGTGGTTGTTTGAGCCGGAAACAAAGGGAACAAGGATCGAAGCATGTGTCTGAGGCAGAAGTACACAAAAATTTCCTGGGGAGAGTTGCCCTCTCCGCTCCCCGCCCTGCCCCCTGTTATCCGGGTTTGCTGGATCATCAGGAAGTGACCGTCCACAAACCAGTCTTGAAGTGTCAATCTTTAGCTTGTCTGCCCATTGGAGGTATACTTTCTCGGACGTGAGGGGTATTCCAGGGATGGATCTGGCTGGGAGGAGGGGGGAGAATCACACTGATGTTGCTTTTGAGTGCAATCCTTTTCCATATCTCGTATGTGGTTGGTACCACGTTCAGAGTTCTTGGTGGAACTTAGTTTTTCTATGATGGCGACTCGTAGAAGATTGGGAGTTACCAGGGCCCGTTCAATTTGGACATGGGCAGACAGGTTGTGTGGCATACCAATGGCTTAGGAATTGTGCTTGTGCAGCCCAGTAATAGCATTCTAGGTCAGGCAGTGCCAAACTGCCCTTCACAATTGGTTGGACATGAATCTTGTGGGCCACTCTTGCTGGTGTACCGGCCCATATTAGCTAGAGTACCAGGCTGCGTAGGTGTTAGAAGAAACTCTGCGTTAGTAGAAGTGGAATGTTCATAAACAAGTATAGAAGTTTGGGCAGGATGACCATATTTATGAATGAGATCCAGCCCCACAATGTGAGTGGTAGGTGTGTCCATCTTGAGATTGTGTCTCAGAGCTTCTAACACACTCCTGTAGTTATCTCGGAACAGGTTTTCATAATTTCTGCACATTATTCCCAAGTACCTGACACCTGAGAACTTCCTTCAACTCTAGGTCATCTCTGAATTCCACTGTCGGGGGTTAGGGAGAACACAACTGATTTGTTTTGGTTGTTTAGTCCAGAGAAGGCTCCAAACTTGAGTACCTCCCTCATTACCGGGTTCAGGTTTATTGCTGGGTTGCCTATAAAGAGAGCCACGTCTTCTGCGTATAGGGTTAGGATCAGTTTATGGGGCCCTATAGTGAGGTCTTTTCCCAGTAGCTTGGCCCTGAGGCCTGCAGCCAGAGGTCCCATTGCAAGCGTGAACAGCAGGGCCACCGGGACATCCTTGTCTGGTCCCTCTTTAGTTCTGTGGGTGCTGATTTCGTTTTTCCCAGGGTGATCCTGGTGATAGGATGTGGGGAGTGAGACCAGTTTCTGGAAGTGGTTACTCATGCCAAGTTATTTTAGCACAGCAAAGAGATATGGCCACTTGACCGAGTCAGAGGGCTTCTCTGCGTCTAGCAGGACTGCCACAGCCTGAACTGAGGGGGTCTAGTGCAGAGCCGCCTGATTCCGAATGTCGTGTTCCGCCCTGGTATGAATCCCGCCTGATCCGCCAGTACTAGCCCGAGCATCAGAGGGAGCCATCTGTTAGGATTTTAGCAAGGATTTTGTTTATATTTATTAGCGAAATTGGCCTGTAGGAGGCGCATTCTTCTGGAGGTTTCCCCGCTTTATGGAGCAGGATGAAGTTGGCTTCGCGCAAAGTGGTAGGCAGCCTTTCTCCAGTGCTTCTACGTATACTGATCGAAAGATCGGTGCAAGGGTCGGGGCAAATGCCTTGCAATATTCATCTGTCGGGCTGTCAGGACCTGCTGATTTAGTCCCCAGTAGTTCTTTTATAACGGCTGATATCTCCTCGAGTGCGATTGGTCTTTGTAAGGATTCTTGCATTTCTCCTTACACCTAGTAGTTAAATTTTGTTTAGGTATTCTTGGAGGGCTTCTGGGTTATTTGAGGCCTTGGAGCTGTATAGGTCTTGATAAGAGATGCAAAATGTTTCCACTATTTAGCCTCCGCTGTGGACTAGGCTCACTTGGGAATGGGGGGGGGACGGACACTTTCCACCTGTGGGGGTCTCCTGTCTGCTGCCAACAGCCTTACCAAGAGGGCTCCTGGCTTTCGCTGTACTTTGTGACCTTGAGCCATGAACGGGCTCTCGCAGTCGGCGTTGTTTCTGAACTTGTCCAGTTCTTCCTTGAGGAGAGCTAGGGTTTGAGGGTCTTTTGAGTTGGTGTAGGTCTGCTCGAGTTCTTTCAGATGGGTCTCGTTGCTTAGTTCCCTTCGGATGGTTTTCAGGATCCCATTTTCTTTGGCCCTACATATCCCCATGGTGTAGCACTTTGCCACAGTTTCTTGGTTGATAAGAAAGGATCTGATCTCTGTAAGGAGCTCCTGTGTGAATACTGGCTCTTGGAGTGCTCCTGACTTGAATCTCCAGCTGCGCTTTTCATTGTCATCAGTGGGGATACATTCTAGGGCAGTGGTCTTCAAACTTTTTGACCCCAACCCCCTTCTAAGAAAGGTTTCTATGGCCCAGGCCCCCCCTATACACATGGACTCCAAAATTTTACTCGGTTGCGAACTGTTATCGCACGCTGGAGTAGAATGGTGCCCCTAATGCAGCAGTGGGTGCCAACACCAAATTGTTTCAAAATCCTTGCTTGCAATGATTCAAATCAGATTGGAGGACACATATTTGTGAACAAAGCATTCAGATTATTTTGCTAGAATACAAAGGACACGACTAAAAATAGTGTTGGATATTTCACACAAACGAAAACAGCCAATATTGCTGTCCTGCAGTAACATTTGCCATGCAAGTGCTGTAACAATTTGTTTCTCAAGTACAACAACTTACTGTCAATGTTGTCACTTGCAAGTTGGACAGTGGCATACTGGAGAACTAGTGTGAAGGGTGGGCCTGCCTTTCACCATCCAGCCTGTCAATATTGGGTTCTGAGAACTAAGGCTGACTCCTGTCTTCAGCCTGTGCAGCCGTCCACCATCCACCCGGAGGAGCAGGAGCTCCCCCAACACTGCAGGAGCAGTGCCCACTCACACCAGTGGGTCCGGATCATATGCCGCCTTATTTAGGTAAGCCCCTGGGCTTGCTGAACCCCTGGCAGCAGCATATTGCGTTTGTGCCTCGATCGCCCTACCTTGAGCATAAATCTGCACTTCACGTAATACTGCATCGTGAAGGCCCTCACCGGAGCTGATCAGCTGTTTATGCTGATGTTTTCTACTTCGCCATTGCAAACCACGAGGTTTGTACAATCCAATATGGCCGACCGCTGACCTACAGAAGCTCTCCCTGCCTAACATCTCACTGCCGCACCACAATTGGCTGGAGCATCCCTCTTTGCACCAATTGGGAGCCGGCAGGCGTTTAGCCGGCCCAGAAGCACGAAGGCCCTGAGAACTAAGGCTGACTCCTGTCTTCAGCCTTCCTCGCCGTTCGCCCAGACTCCATGTCCAGCATCGATCCCATGAACAGATAGCCTTTTACTTGCAGACCTTGACGAAAATCGCTGGCACCGTGGACATTTCATCATACTCTAGCAAAAGTAAGGCTCTGTAAAACTGGGAACATTTAAATTTCCACCTGTACTACTGTATGTGTGCTCCCCCATGAACCCGCTCACACGAGCCTTTGCTCTTTTCAATCCGCCATGTGCATGCCTCCAGTACCCTGAAACCGCCCCCCGCTCTCTCTGGCTCTGTCATCCCTCACCTGCCTTGATCTCGATCCTATCACTACCTGCCCTTCTTTCCTCATCGCCCGTTGCTCTGACTTTGTTGATGACCATTTATACTCCTGATACTCAGTTGCCTGCCTTGCCCATATTGCCTGTACACCTTATTCTCGTTCCGCCTGCCTCCATGGCCCCACCTGCCCATTGTGACGCCATTGCATGCATGCACCTAGCGATTACAATGCCAATGTACTTGTGATGCCTTGCACGCATGCACCTAGCGATCTCAATGCCAATGTACTTGTGATGCCATTGTACGCTTAAACAGCTACTGGCCTACACTGTTGCAACGCTAGTGCCGCACCCCTGCTCACTGCCACTGTGATGCCCCAGCGCTTGTAACTACTTGATGCACATACATTTCATCCAACCTTCACGGTGCCACTGCACTTGTGACCATACTGTGCACCCTTCATGCGCGCTTGTTCTCTTACTGCTCTGTGCGATCTACCGCCTTTGCGTACTTGCACAGTGTTACTATGGTCAACCAGCAGACGCAGATCGTCTGCATCTGCCGTGCTCTGTGCTGCACCCTCTTCCTAGCTGCACTGCTAGGCCCTACCCTCCTCAGTAGTAACACTCTACTTGCAGCCCTATCACTGACCCACCCACACATGCACCCTCCTTCCTGCGCACCACAACACCCAACCATCATGTCCAATACCCTTCCTACTCCATGCCTCAGTGGCAACTTGCGCCACATTCAGCAGCCAAACTCTGCCCCAGCTAATACCACTGCCACGTGCCCTAACAACCCTCATCTTAACTCACCCTCCCTTTGGCTTGAACACTTTGCATCTAAACCCACCCCCAACCAACCATGCATTGGTCCCGCGAGGAATCTTGGACTTGGTTCTAGACTACATCATGCCTCCTACCACCACACCAACATTAACTTACGGACTAACTCATCCCACCCACAGCCAAGAGTACCCACCCCTCTTCACCCTCCCACACCCACAGTGGATGACAATCCTATTGCCAGTAACCAACCTCACACACCTACAGCATCTCTAAAGGCTGCTTTTTTCAACACCAGGTCACTTACAGCACAAGCACTCGATGTAGCTGAACTTATCACTACCCACAACCTCGTTTTCTTAGCTGTCACCAAAACCTGGCTCCATGCAGCTTCAGGCCCTCTCCTATCCCTAGCCATCCGAGATGGTTGCACCATTATAAGAGGTGACCGCAACTCCGGCCAATCCAAAGGAGGCGGTATTGCCTTCATACACAAAAATACCATTAGTCTTCGCCCTACCACCACTCTCCAAATCAACTCCGCCGAACTGCTCACAGTAAAGCTAGCGATCACCCACATTCAGACTATCACACTCCACCTCATCTACAGACCACCTTGTCCTCAAGATTTGCTGTAGATCTCTCATGTATCCTTGCCGATAACACTAAGTCTAAGAGCCAAATCATTTTACTTGGCGACTTCAACCTAGGTTACCAAGACCCTCATGATGCCCGCGCGCACGACATCAACAACCTGCTACTGAACCTCGGCCTCACACAACATATCAATACACCAACACACGTTAAGGGTAGGATCCTCAACTGGATTGCTACATTAAACTGTGACACTGCCATTGCCTCCAACCAACCATATGGACCGATCACCTTCAGCATCCCTACCAAAATGATCAACACCACCACTGATATCGCACCTGCCACCGCCACAAGAAACAAGCGCAACACAACCTGCGCCAAATTACTTCCACTTATCCTCCCTGCTCTCAACAATCTCTCCCGCTCATGTTCTGACCCTACAGCCCTTGTAGACACCTACAATCGGACCATGCTAAAAGCCCTTGACCTCATTGCTCTGTCCAAACTTCGTAAACCTAGACCCCGAGCCCACCTCAACTCCTGGTACACACCACAGCTAAGAACCCTGCGCAAAGAAAAAAGGAACCTTGAATGACGTTGGAAAAGTAACCCTACTGATACTAACAAAGCTAGCGTTATTCTTGCCACTCTAAATTACAAAGAGGCCATACTCCAGGCCAAAAGAGAGGAGTTTAACAAACGCATCGAACAAGCCCAGTCAAACACAAAGGAGTTATTTAAAATCTTAAAGGAACTGGAGTCACCTGCAATCCCTCCTGACACCTGTTCCAAAGACAGTACCTGGTGTACTAACATTCAAAAGGCCCTCCTTGGCAAAATTACCACTCCAACAAAATCAATGACAAAAAAAAGCCTGCAGACTAGCGTGCAGCACAAAATCCATCAGACCAGTGCTAGCACCAACCGTGATACCCTAAAACCATTCTCCTTTGCTCCCTTATCCACTACTGATGTTGAGCACATCATTAATAACCTCAAACCGTCCAATTATCAGGGCGACTTATGTCCTCCCACCATTATTAAAGAAGCATTGCACAGTCTAGCTCCTTTCATCACCACACTCATAAATTATTCTTTCAGTACTGGGATTGTCCCCGATAACCTTAAGGATGTCTGGGTCATTCCCCTCCTCAAAAAACCCACCTTGGATGCGAATATACCCATTACAACAGTCCCCTTCCTCTTAAAGATTCTTGATAGCGCTGCATACTTGCAGATCCAGGACTACCTGGAAACCAATAATCTCCTGGGACTGAGACAGTCAGGCTTCCGCCCTCGGTATGGTACAGAAACCTTCCTTCTAGATCTAAAAACTCAGATCGAAGACCTGAAAGACAAGGGCAAGCTTGCCCTACTACTCCTTTTAGATCTCTCTGCAGCCTTCGATTTAGTAGATCGCCAAATCCTCTGCCGTCACCTTAAAAGTGCCGCCAACTTCTCAGACAAAGCCACGGCCTAGATCACTTCCTTTCTGGAAAACGGATCCATGAGAGCCTTTTCTCCCACCACCATGGCTGATCCCGTGCCTGTCACCTGCGGGGTCCCTCAACGTTTGCGTGTTTCCCCGACACTCTACAATGTTTTTCACGAAACCACTCTCTGATATTTTGGACTATCTGAGTGTCACATATACCAATTACGCCGACGACACCCAGATACTCATCCCCATCACAGGTGATCACAAAACTGACACTCTAGCCATCAATTCCATCTATCAAGTCATCCAGGCCTGGATGGCGCAGCATGAATTGTGCCTGAACGATGAAAAGACGGAGATGCTCATCCTAGGCTCTAACCAAAGACTTGGCAAGCTAGACCTGTCCTTCAAATCATTCATAATTGATGGCAATACCATCAAAGTGGCCAAAGATGCAAAAACACTATCTTGACGCCACCTTATCACTCTCGAGACAGGTTAACGCCGTCTCCTCTGCAGCATCATACACATGCAAGCTCATCACTGCATGTCGCCCATTCCTATCACCAGCCAACTGTACTACCTTAGCCAGAACCCTGGTCCTGTCGAAGATCGACTATTGTAACGTCCTCTACCTGGGTCCTAACCAATGTAACATCAGCGAACTACAGATCATTCAAAATAATGCCATCAGAGCGGCACTTAACATCCCCAGGAACCTCCACATCTCAGACACCAGATGGAATCTCCATTGGCATCAGTCTCCCAAAGAGTTTCTCTCAAAGCACGATCACTAACGCACAAAAGCCTCTTGCTTCAAGCACCTAGTTACCTGGCCAGCAGATTCTCTCTACGCACCTCCTCAAGACCACTCAGGCGCCCAAACCAACTGCCTCTCCATCCCCCGCCTTAACCTCCAGAGATCTGGCGGGAGCAGTTTCCCAGTCATGGCTGCAAAACTTTGGAACTCCCTTCCCAATCCACTTAGAGCAGAACCATCCCTCCTGGCCTTCAAGAGCAAAGCCAAAGCCTGGCTGGCAGCCCAAGAGCAGTCTGATTACTAGCATCCACTGGCACTCGGCTACACCTGCGCAAATCTGCTAGCTGCTCTGCATGATCGTTATTATGTATAGTAATTGTATAATTGTATATTTTTCAAAAATTGCATTCTTTATCATTATAATTGCCTTTATTCCCTCCCCCTGTGATATTGCTGTATATACCCTGTAACATACCTGTAACCTAAATCATGCGCCCGGATGCCCTTGGGCCTGGTCCGCTTTACAAATAAATAAAATACAAATAGTTTTGAAATAGCCAACTGCAGGTTTTCTTCCACCTCCAGCTTTGACTGATATTTTGTCTTTAGGGCTGCAAGTGCTGAGAAACCAATCTCGCACAGGTATAAGGCACTGAAACAAGGCATAAAATAAGTGGTGTTGCATAGCAATTTGCTATTAAATTCTGTCAGTTTGCTAATCAAATGCACACACGTGTAGCAAAGATAGCTATTTAAGTTGCCCTATTCAATGAAATCATAGCTCGCCCAGCATTCCTCTCTTGCCCTCTGTGCTCTCTTCCCCCCTCTTCACTTCAAGTCCTAATGGAGAGAAAGTGCAGCAGTAATCCTCTCCTCCACTCAAGTGCCAAATGCATGTGTGGGAGTGCTAGGCAAGAATGTTTTTATTTTTCAAATATTTTCAAACCAGAAATAATTGGGATGCTACTTTTATTAGGCATTCTATATGTTATGTTAGCGATACTTGTATAGCGCACCGTCACCAACGGAATTGGTCCCCAGGCGCTCTGGCGGATCTGTAAACAGGAAGGGTGGGTAGGGGTAGTCAGGAGGAGGGGAGAAGGAGAGTGGGAGAAGTGGTGTGCTGTTGGCAGCTTCTGCTTCATACACAGAGTGCTGGGCTTTGGTGCTAGTATCGGATCGGATGAAGGCCTCGAGTGCTGTGGGTGAAGTTTTATGTGTGGTAAAGTGCGTGTGGATTGCTGGGAGAGAGATGGTTGTGTGGTTTTGCGTGGGTTTAAGTATGCAGAAGGTTGAAGGTTGGGTTAGTGGGGTCTGTATCCTGGTTCAGGTACTTATGATTGTTGTACACCTGTGGATCCGGATGTTGCTGGTTCCTCGTGGGCACGACTCGGTTTGGTGGTGTTGCGCTGAGCCAACTGTATCTTATTGAGTCTAGTTTGGATTGGTGGGTGCGTCTGAACCTAATCTTCAGGTGTGGGACTGGGTGGGTGATATCTATTCTCAGGTGATCTAGTATGACCATGGTCGGTTAATGCTTTGGGTGGTTCACGGTCGGGGTCGTGTTGAAGTGTTGTCCTAGTGGATCCGTCTTGGTGAGCGTGTATATTCAGACGTTCGTATCCTTCTGTCCCGAATGGTTCTTTGATTTCCCTGGGGTGAACATCCTTGGGACTGTTTAGTTGTACTTTTGTGTGGTGGGGCATTGTGCTTCCTGCTTTGTATTGGTGGACCGTGTGTAGTGATGAAGTTATGCTTTCTGTCAAATACCAGTATGTGTCAAAGGAATATTTTTTAAGAGTCATGCAATTCTATTCCTAAAATGTAGGTTGTTAAATAATGCATGACTAGAGTATTGATACTGTAAAACACGGCATCATTTCCATGCTTTACAGTAAAGTTTAGGTTAGTGTATCTAAATTTCATTGTGTCAACTATATTTCATAATGTTGGGGAAGAGGCATCCTATTAACGAGTGAACACTTCTAAAATGTACATGATCGAATGCTTTTGAGGGCAAACCTAGTTCTGTAACCTACAGGTTGCATGCATCTTGCAACTGGTGCTCAACCCATGCGCAAATCCGTACTCCTTTACATTCTATATTATCACCCAGTTGCTTTATACCAGGTACCCTGAAATTGAGAAGACCACACACTGCAATATTCCATCTAGTTTGCCCAGTTCTCTTCCTCTACTTTGCTAAGTCTTTCTGTCCTCGTACATAATGAATAAACAATGCGAACTAGATGTTTACGCAAAGTAGTGATCAATAGTTCCATCCAATCTGCACATCTACACATCTATTGCAATACCAGACAATGTAGTTGGCCTCCAGAGCTCGCTTTGCTTTATGATTATGGCTGCATTGTATATTACCACCTGCAGGAGCTGGTCAAAATGTTTTCAGAGCCTTTTTATCATATCTATTTATTTGTGTCCATTCATGCAGCTAACCTTTTACATTGTATAGACACTCAGCTTTGGCTCACAATGTCTTTTCACCCACTTGCATAGTCGAGTACATTTTATGACGGACCAGTAGCATTTGCAAGAGATGTTTGAAACTTTTGTAACATTTACTTTGTTTGCAGTAAATGTTAAACAAAAGTTTCACTGTGCATGGCTGGCCTCTGGGAGGCATCAGTGTGCCAGACAAAGCGGGTTTGTAGTGACATGCACCATTGTACACTAATAGCATTTTAAATTTGTTATCCTCCAATGCTGTGGGTCAAGTGCATTTCTCTTAGGTTGAATAGGGAAACTAAGTTACCCGACCTGCAGGTCTACCTTCATTTTAAAGAATTTGTAAGGCCTGACTCCTCTAATGTGTCATTTCAGCGGTATGCAAAACTGCTGTATTGTTGCTCATTTAATGTCTTGGGTACGAAAAACATCTCATGACATCAACAATATTAGTAAAAAATTGCTAATAAATGCGTATGTTTACTAATCAAAGAATTTATTTAGCAAACTCTGCTAATCAATTTTTGTAAACTAATTTATGCCTTGTGAAAGGTAACAGTACATTAACTGCACATTAAGATAAAGTTGGAAACTCTGCAGACACATGTTGCCAAAATCCACCCAAAGACAATTTTCTGAATCGGCTCTCTAGTAGGCGGTCACTTTGGAGCTCCATTAGTTCCTCCTGGAGTTGTATTGGGAGATGGGCTCCTATGTCTGCTAGGATAGGCTGAACCACCAAGGCATTCAGGTTGCAATTGTCCTTGGGGGGGGGGGGGGTGGTGGGGGTGGACGGAGGAGGGGAGTACTTTTCGAGACTGGTTCTGAGAGCATTTAAATGGTTTCCAATTCGTTCAGAAACGCATGAAAGATCATACTCGGTCTCCTCAAGAGCGTCTTCTAATAATGGGAATGCATCGGTAATGCCAATATCAATTTGCATTCATGGCAAATTATGTGGTTTCTGTGCCTTGCAGGGAGAGGTTTAGAAAATGTAGCTTTTCGCCAACCATACAAGCCAGCGTGAATCACAGAAGCTCTGCTTTCGTCTGGTCTAAATCCAGGCGAAAGTATCTCACTTCGTTTCTGAGTTCATAAATGCAATTTAAAACGTTCCCCCCACTGGATAGCCACCTGACCTCTTTATGAAACAGCAAAGCATCATGGTCTGCTCCCATTTCTGCACATAATGTGGCAAACCGGCATGCTTTTGTGGGGTGCATCTTAATAAAATGTACAATCTTTACAACAGAAGTCAAAACATGTGAGTTCATGCCCCATATTGCGCACAGCCAAAGCTTCCCGTTGTATCATGCAGTGTGTCCACACTATGTGGAGCTACTGCCAACACTTTTGCTTTTAACTCGACTCTAGCACCACACATTGGAGTACAATTCGTGCAAATACCAACACACGCCTCCCACTTTAGGCAGTTGGACTTAGGAAGTTGTTTAAAATTTCAAAGCGTTCAGGTGCAGTTCTGCCCTTAATTGGCTTACAAAACAAGAAATCTTGCAACATCTCTTTTCCATGGCAGTATCTCACACAGGCAATCGTGAGCTTCTTTTGATATGTCATTTGCCTCATCCAACTGTAGGGCGAACTGGCTGTGTTTCAAGCACGATAACAATTCTGTACTGATATCAAAGGACAGGTCAGCAATGCGGCGGCAAATTATCTGCCATAGGGATACTTTTGCATTTCTCTGCTGCACTTTCACCAAGCATAACCTGGTTAACAGCGAATTGTTGGGAGAATCACTTTCTCAGCATCTTTAAAAGGCTTTTTGTTTTTGCTGAGAAAGTACGCAATGTGGTAAGATGTATTCAAAGCTTTTGCAGGTACAGAGGCCACATTTTTAAGTCTCTTTTTGCTTTTTTATGCCTTGCAACTGCCGTACAAAACTCCCTGGTCTTTTTTGCTAAATCAACATGTTTGGTTTCCAAATGCTGCCTTAGTTTTGTTGGCTTGAGGCTGTCATTTGCTAATGTAGCGCCACAAATCGCACACTGCGGCTTCACTTCCCCTGCAACTGCGATCCATGTGAACCCAAAGTCCAAATAAGAGTCATATTTCTGTGTTTTTGCATTTCTTTTGTCTGTTCCTACATCTCCTGCTTTACGTTTGAGATCCCTACCATCTTTGGGCACTAGGAAACGATCCATCTAGAAACGGTGCCCGAATCTGTCGAAACATTGCAAACTGGTTTCAAAAATTAAAAATGCAAGCATAAAAATGTCACACAAGCAAAGAGTAAAAATGACCATGTGAAAAGGTTGGGGTTGCTGGGAAACGCCCCACACAAAAATGGGTCAAACACTGGTGTTGGATTCAAATACATTGGTACAAGACTCAGAAGACTTCCTATTCACATCATGCAGTCCTAGCTCGAATTTCTTTTTGAAGTGTGGTCCCGGAATAGGTTGCAGGCGCAACTTTGCACAGGGTGGATATAAACATTCAGCATATGTACTCATCCAATGGCACATAGGGAAAATAAAACCTTACCTGCGTAACTGGGGCAAGTGCTTCACTGGATTTTTCTTGCTGGGGCACAGCTTGGAGCAATGGCGCTGCAACGAAAACAGAACAGTTGGTCAAGGATACATGGGTCTACCTGAGACTTCAAAATTCTGATTTGATGAGCAGGAGCTAAAACCAGCTCTTGGGTGAAAGGCATCGGAGAAAGGCACAGCCCCAGAAATAGGTTTGAAATCCCTGATTCGCACCCCAGCCCATCATGGCACCCACACACCTGTCCCCAATTCCCCCTTCCTACCTACTCTGAAACGACACCGACACCTACCAGGGAAATACGAAGATCTGATGAAGGGCTGGAAAGTTCCGTCAAAGTATGCAAAGGTGAAGGTCTTCTGGTGCACGTTCTTCAGCAGCAGGGCGGAGTCCGGGGGGAGATGAAAGGTGTTGGAGCAGAGGCGGGGAGACATCACTGTTAAAAGCGGGCTTTGAACATGCTGAGAACTAAAGAAAATAAGTCATTTCCAAACTCGAAAGTGGTGCTTAAACTTACATTTACTAGTTTTCCTTGAAGCATGAATCTTTTTTTGACAGACTACCACACAAACCTAACATAACTTCTCTGGCTGACCACTCGGAGCAGCGCTGTCCAGAAATAGCCCTAATGTGGCACATTGCTAGCAGCAGCACTATTCCTATGCATAGATAGTGAAGGCAATTGAAACCATGATGGGACACTTCGAACTGAAAGCCTCCACACAGCTGCAACTATCTCAACTCGGCCTGCCAGCCAGCCCGGCAATCAATGTGAGTCACAGGTGCTTTATTTTTTAAAGAACATCATTTAGGAGAGAAACGCAATAAAACCATATAAAGATTCATGACAAGAAGTCATGTCTTAGTTAAATGATTAGCATGCCTCTTTACTGACGAGACACTGCATGCTGGCTACAGGAGTCCAGACTGGCGAGGCCGCGGAGAAAGACATTGCGAGACATTTCATGCTAGCATAGCAGTCAGAACTTCAATCATCTGAAAATAAACACTGCTACATTATATTGCCCGTGGAATATAGGTCAAATAAAAGGTTATTAATGTGCATAATTTATACAAGTAGGCTCTTTAAATTATCTGTTTACCATCATACCCACCAAGCCATCTCATCCATGTTAGAAGCTGAGGCAGGGGTTTCACATTTTTATGGGCAAAACCGAAGAATGCATTTGATAAAAAATTGTGTGTAGCATCTCCGAAAAGTAAATTGAAAAGTACAGTGCATGTTGATTACAGCATGCAGAACTCTAATGGCCTGTACTTCAATGAAGTCTGCAAAGGCTAGACTGGAGGCAAGGGCTAAATCTTACAACCTTGCAAAAAGATGATATAAAATAAAAGGTGAAAAGCTTTGTTTAGCTTGGAATGTTCTTGTCTGATCCCCACTCTGAGGAAAGTTGACAAACGGAAGAAAAAATAAATAACGATCAGATTCAGGACTGGAAGAGCATTCCAATGTTTTGGGTACAAGAAGCAGTGAGGGGGCGAGGGGACCGGTGCTGTATTCATAACACGGCTTCCCTGTGGCAGATTGCTGGGCTCCAGCAATCTGCATGGGGGAGCCGCGTTAGAAATACAACACAGGCAAAAGGCAGTTTCGGTCCCCCGCTCACCTCCTATCCTTCATGGCCCCTAATGTGGGGGCGCAGGGGAGATGAGCACTTACCAGGCAGGACGAGAAGCAAGGCAGGACAGACACAGCAACACAGGACACCACAACGCAGCCTGAACTCGCAATCCAAATGCAGGGAAGTGCGTTCCAGGCTGCGTTTTTTTCCTGTTTCATGGCCACACCACACCACGTCGCACTGGCTGAGCATGGGCGCCAGTGGCTCCCCATTGCACATGCTCAGTTCAGGACAAAAAAAATATGAATTTCTTTTTCCGCCCGGCATTGTGTGCCCCCCAAAGCATGTGGCCGCGCCCCCTACAGATTGAAGGCCTCTGCTCTAGGGTAACTGGGGAGTGGTCCGAGAGCGTTTGTGGGAAGATCAAACATTTGCCCCATTGGAATCCTCTGTGGGACACCAGTAGGTAATCCAGTCGTGAGCTTGTACCGTGGACCCAGGAGTGGAAAGTGTATTCACGAGTGTTGCCATGGCTGAGTTGCCACACGTCGATCAAGTTGTAAGTTTCGCAGATTTCACAGATTTGAAGGCTTGCTTTTGTGGGTTTGTTGGTAAGGGATTGATTTCTCAATTGCGGGATCTACAGTGGTGTTCAGGTCGCCACCCCAAATGGTCGTGGCTGTCAATATCCGCCAAATGGAGCCTCACCCAGTTGAAAGTTTGTGCCGTCAGAATTTGGACCATGTGTGTTCACCAGGGCGACCTTGGTGCCCTGCAGCACCCTGTGGACCAGTAGCACACTGCCCTCTTCATCCTGCTGCATCGATAGCAACCTGAACTTCTTGGTCCTGTTGATCAGTATGGCTACCCCTCTGGCATAAGATGAGAAGTAAGAATATCTGTGGCATCCCCATGTTGTGGAATACAAAGGATAACCTCTTATTTGCAAAGGGGTGAAACTTTCCTGCTCTCCTGTAGGGTTAATGCTGTTCTTATGTTCTTTTACTTGAAGAATAATAACTTTTAGAATTCAAATGTACTTCCTTTTTACGAGTAAATCTCAGAAGTCAAAAATACATATTTCCAAGAGAATCAGAAAATATACATATTTTAATCAAGTAAATAACAATAGGATCAGAAAATATATGTTGTGGCCCATCGGTTTTCAGAGGATGGGAAGAGGTGGGTCTCTTGAACTAAGGCGATGTCTTTTGTGCCTCTTGAGGTAGTATCTTCCTAGTTTTGGCTGGGTTGTTCCCCCTCTAATCCTCCACATTACCAGCTTGAATGGTCCAGGGTTCTGTGTTCTTTCAGGGTATATTCATCTTTTTTGGGTGTTGTGTTACGGGTGCGTGCATGCTTCTTTTGGGTAATCGGGACTGGTAGTGGGGTCTTTCTGTGGTGACTTGGTCCACCGTTGGTACGTTCCGTTGAACTAGTCCCTTTTCCCAACTGGAGGGCGCTTCCCTGGTTAACTTGTAGTGGAGATTCCTTCTGTCCCTTTCCCGCTGGCAACCCTCCAACTCTCCCGTTGATTGTTCCCTCCCCCCGAACCAATAACTTTGCAACATTGATGAGCTTGGGGCGCTAGTACCCAGCCAAGTTCTGTAGCTCCCCTCTGCTACATAGTCTGTTTTCTCCCGGGGTACCCGGTGTGTCTTTGGATCATGTGATGAAGTGTTGCAGGTGAGCTATCGGATGAGTTCTTGTGAGCTGGCTTTTTAATCCGTTCCGTGGGGTGGAGGGAACATCGCATTTTCGGAAACTTGCATACCGTGAGAGCTCACCCGGGGCGCCTCCTATCTTGGTCATCTCTCGCTGGCCTTGGGTTATTAGGGGGTCGGCAGCCAGTTTCGTCTAGGAAGCTGCTCACTGCCTCAGTGAAGTGAAGAACTGTGCCTTTCCGTGGTGTTGGATTCAGAGTTTCGCCAGGAAGAGCATGGAGTATTGGATTTGATTGGGTCTCAGACGTTTCTTTACCCCTATGGGATTTTCGCGATGCTTGGACTGAGAAGTCAGGCTAGATTTGGATCTGGTCCCCATTGTGATGCAATGCTCCTTTCTCCCTGGCGAGACGCAGGATTGTGTCACGATGTTTGTAATTGAGTACGCGTGCCAGGATGGGAGCGCGCCTGGCACCGGGGCAGTTGTGGTCGACAGAGCACACCGGGTGCCAGCCAAAGAGGTGGGACATTGCCGGCTGCTCCGAACAGTTCTTTGCATATACCTTTGACAAATTCCTCCATCTTCTGCATGGTTTGTTGCTCCCTCACCCCTAGAAGGCAGGTTGCGTTGGCTTCGTCCCTCCAAGTCCTCAGACACCGCTTTCAGTTGTACTTCCAGTGCCGAGACTCTGGCTGTTAGTGCCGCGCTTCCATACTCCAGGTCACACACTGCTCAGCTGTGTCCAGCCTATCACCATGTTTGTCCAGCCGGTGTTGGAGTTGGTCCACTTTTGAGGATGGGTCATCTAGCTTGGAATCTAGGTTCCTGATGCCGGCTTTGAGGTCCAGTAGTATTTCACAAATGTCTATATCTGGAGTAGGGCGAGCTCTGACGTTCTGTTCGCTGCTTGTTGACAGGGGTTCTGGTTCTGATTGTTGATACCAGGAGTTTTGCTGGCTGGGGCTGACTCAAAATTCAGTTTTCTTTGACTTGTCGTTCTTCCCCATTTTTGGGTGTTTGTCACTCTGATTTGAGTGTCTCTATTGGGATTCACAGGCTGTGATGCCAATGGTGTCAGGATACCATGGTTTAGTTTTAGAGTTTCAAAAGCACATACTTACAAAGCACCCCATGGTATATTTCTAGAATTCCAAAAGCATTAACTTGCAGAAAGCACTCACTTAAAAGGTCTATGTAAATATTCACTTTTTGATCTACCAATTACATATTTTAATTGAAAACATTTGCAAAGTGATGATTGGGTTTATGTTTTGGATAAGATTTAAACTATGTACATTTTCCTTAATGAAACTAGCAGGAGGCCTTTGTTTTCCCCAAAACAAGATGGGAGTTTCCATTCAGCAACAACGATTGGAGGAGATGAATTGTGAGGTAGTTTGGAATTCTAACTGGAGTTCTAAACTGCCTTTTATTCGAGTTTCACTAAAGACGGCTCGCAGTTTCTGTAGCTCTGTATATATGTTAATAAAAGTAACCGAGTAAGCTTAGAACCAGAGAAAAACCAAATGAGAAGATAATCTACGATGCCAGTGACATTTGGGTCATTTTGAGAAGCAGAAGGAAGAAAACAGAAGAAGCAAGCTAAGTTTCTTTTACTGAACTGATTATTAGTAGTTAAAATGTTCTGAACTTCAAAGTGAGACAATTCTTAAGGGAAAGACTTTAAATACAAGAATTAGTCATTTGAAAATTTTGTGTGACCAACTTTGAAATCTGCAATTATGCGCGCGTAAATATCGAACTGTTTTAGTAGTGCTGAGTGTGCATGTAATGATTTAACATATGCATGTGTTAACGTATTAACAGTCGCACGGATAAAGTATAAATAGTTACGAGTCAGTGAGCGATCGAGTAAAGTACTTTTGCATCAAACACTAACACAGTTATTAGTTTAATTAAATCTGTTCATTGCGGTTACCTTTCGTCTCGTGTATTCCTTGTTCGGGGCTTCATTCAAGGAAAGGACCTTGGCACGTAGTCTACGTGCCGCGTGAGCATTTTACAAGTCCGTAAAAGGAAGTTTGAATCGGAATAAAACAAACATCGTTTTAGTGCCTTCGGCAGTCGGAATGTTAATTAATATTTTATGTAGCACGGAAGAAATCCAGTTTGCAGATTTATAGTTCTGAGTTAGTCAACAAGAAAAGGAAGTTAAAATTGAAGATTGATCTTTAAACAATATTTATCAGTTCACTTCGGATTTAATTAGAAAACCAAGTAAACAGTTAAATTGCAGTAAAATTGCGAGCAGTAGTGAAAGAACAGATATGAAAACACAATAACGAGAAATTTAGCAAGAGAAGCAGAAAGAACAGACAATTGAAGACATAACTGAATTTCACCACTTATAAGAGTGAGGGAGAAATCTTCAACACAGGTTTGAGCGGTTTATTAAGCAGGTTTACAGAAAATATTCCTGATAGTGTACCTAACAAAGACCAACTGTAATTCAACTGCAACAAATTAAGGAAGCCTATCAGCAAGCGAGCATAGGCAGCAGGTATTGAGGAGGGTACCAAATTATAAAGTAATTATTTGGAGCAAGGTTGAACAGATGGTAACATACATATTGTTGTCTTTTAGATATCAGACACTGAGGCATCTAATCCAGTACCAGAGGGCGTCAGTGAGAGCAAGTGAAGATCTTCATTTTATTTTCTCCATTCCCTTTTCCCCTTGGGTTTGCCAGCTTGGTAGTTATTTCTGCTAAGAGACTGTTAGGCAGGCAGACTTGGGTGTCTGGTGGGCCAGCATCACTCCTGCAGGAAGATTCAAGACTGGACCTGACAAATGGACAGACTTATTATGCCAGGGAGGGAGCTTGACAGTGCTTTTTGGCAGGCCTCCGTCATGATTCCTGCCCCTCATGTCCCCAGCCCTCTAAGATGTTAGCCTGGAGCCAGGCCACGATCACCTACATGGCCCTCAAGGGCCTCTCCATCCCGCCAAAGACCCACTTGGAGTCAGACTTGGCGCATGTGGCACCAGACTCACTCCCATAGGATAACATTGGGGATTGGACTTGTAGTGCATTGATGGGGACAAGATTGATGCCCCCACATATTTCGGTTCCCAGAACTGCATGTGCGGTCTAGTCTTTTGGGTGTGGTTCAGCCCAGAGGCACCTGGGATACCCAGAGACTGTTTAAACCACACCCAGGCTGAGAAACCTGCTTTGCGTTTTCTGCACCTGCAGCGGGACACTCGCTGTGTTCGGATTGGTCTCCAGTAGGCCTGCATCTTTCTTCTGCGCTCAGCTCCTGCAAGAACAAGAACAGCCTTACCTTGCGGCGCTTCTGCCCATCAGTCATCGCTCCTTCTGTTTTGCGGGCATCTTCAGTGGTGTCATTCCCATCCCGGCACGCCGCTTCCTAAGGAAAAGGGAAAAGAACAGAAAAAAGGCATTAGTAAGCATTCTGCAAATCTTTGCTTATTTTTAAATACTGTACGAGCTTCAAACGCTTACCTGAATCACAGCCGCTCTGGGGAACTCTGTCTCCGGGAATTTTTCCTCCATCTGCAAGAGGGAAAAGACACTCCAGGTTAGCGTGGAAACATCTATAGGCGCCGCATACCGCGCTTACCCACCGCATTTGCTTTTCATAACCGGCATCCACGCTGAAAACATTGCGGCACCTAAAAGACACAGAAAAATAACTGTTCAATGCAAATACGAAAGGGGTGCATCGCGCTTTTCATCTCAGCAGCACGCCGCCATCCCCGGACGCCGGCCATCATCTAAGGAAGGAAAGGAACGAAGTTGGAGAACTGTTCAAAAGACTCATTATATTTGCCTGTCGGGCTCTTGCCAGTGAAGTAACTAAGCAGCAACGAGCCCGCATCAATCAATGCGCCCCTGCGCTGAAGGCAGGACGGAGAGCACACTATCCAAGAAAACAAGGTGAGCTGTGGATCAAAGGGAAGGGTTGGACCCCAGGGAAGAAGGGGTTCAAACACACAGACAATAGGGAGTTAAACTCTACCAATCCTGTGTTCCAGGCCCAGTCTCCAGTTGAATAGTCTCCGGGGAAGGGTTTGAGGTCGTAAGAGGTCAGAACAGGCTGAGTGACATCCCCGTGGATACCAGGTGAGCGTGCAGCCTCCATGTTTCCCCAGCTCCTGGATTGGCACCCTTGGCCTGCTGATTGGGCAGGTTTGGCTCACCGCCTGTGCAGTGATGTGCTCTGTGGCCGGTTTTATGTGGATGCACGGCTAGCGTGGTGTCTGCGCCACGCATGAGAACCATTGGTATCGTGGACAGCAGTTGAGAGCGTCCTGACTGGGGCTGCAGAGATGGTGTAGCCCCGCTGGGATGGGATTTGGGCTGTGCTGCCTGGGGGTCTGTTGATGCTTCCTCCCTGCGCTGTCAGTTGGGGATGTGCAGTTCTTCAAGGGCTGTCTCGCGCAGTCCAGGAGTGCATATCATTGGCAGCGAGACCACCTTGAGCCAGGAGCCTCCGGTCTTCGCTACGCTTGAGTTGGTCCACCCTCGAGCGCTGCCAGATTGGCAGAGAAGACTCAGTCTTCATGGATTATCAAGGGGAGGGAGAGGGGCAGTGGGAAGGGGTCCGGGGCCGTGGCTGGGCCAGGCTGGTGGGTGTTACAGGGTTGTATCGCTGCCTGCACTCACCGGACTGGCCCTTGTCACCATCCGTTGTCTCTTGGGTACGTGGGTACAAGCGGTCGGCCCGCTTTCTGGTGTCTCGTCAGGCGAGGTCGTGTCTTGGCTCCAAGGCGGGATGTTCTGGACCGTGGCTCTGGCTATGCTCTGGTGAGAGGCGGATAACTTTGCGGCTTTTTGCTGTGTTGCTTGTCCGGCGGCCCACCGGTACCGGTGCCCCATCAGGGTGGTTGCCGGCTTGCGAGGGTCAGCACCGTTCTGCCACGCTGATTTTTCGCGCTGGAGGAGGGGTCAGTGCATGGCTTTTTGTGCGGCACACTTGCCGTCGCAGCGGGTCGTTTCAGGCAATATAGTCGCCTGTGTTTTCATGAGCCCACTCTGCTTGTGATTTCTCCAGTCCTGTTCTCGTGTATACTTTATATGGCGGGCTTTATGAAGTTTGGCTCCTCTAGTTGCTGCGGTTCTCCACTGGCCCTCGGTTGGTGTGGGGGGCAGGGCTCCTGCTCGTGCTCCTCTGCTGCAAATTGGATGTGGTTTCTCGATCGCCTTCTCACCGGTCTCTTCGGAGTCGGGTGATTGGGGGGGATTTCACATTCAGTTTGAGTTGTCGTGGGCACTCTCGGCAGGTTTTTCAACAGGATTTTTGGGAGCTTCACTGAGAGCTCACTTAGGAGCTCTCTAGCGCCATCACTAATACGTTTTCTTGTTGAGAAATGGCATTGAGACCGTTTCTCGACTGGAGTAAAGAAGCAACGAAAATGGCAAACTGGGGATCAGGAGAAGGGACTAGAGGTTGTCCCTTCTCCCTTTCCATGATGGCCAGACGTAGAACCGGAAGGCACCTCGATGGACACTGCACGTGTTGCTCTAAGTCAGTTGTCTTTTGTCGGACGTAACGACCCGGCGGGGTCCAGTCACATTGATTGTTACAATCTGAGTGTCCCTCGCTGGGTACTGTTTTTATGTCCTGCTCTTTGCCATTTTGTTTTAGGGGCTTCCTCTGTTAAGAGCCATCGCGAAGGAGGTGTAAAATGGCAGTTCGCCCCTGGTTGGTTCTTTGTGAGCCCAGCGATGCAGCCTCTACTGATCTATTTTTTTAAACCGTCTGTCCCTGAGCTGGCCACATACCATCCTGTGGTGATTGTCTGGGTTCAGTGGTTCAGTGGCAGATTCAGGGGCCCACCAGATGACCTGACTCCTGACCCTTTGTTTGCAGCCCCCTATTGTGTTTAGTGTACTGGCTTTGCCAGCACCTGCATGTGGTGGTATTTAAGGGGATACCCCTATACCTAAACCCAGTTCTGTTACATGCCGCAGGGCTTACCACCTTTGCTGCAATTTAAGGACTAGTTTTAGCCCTACTGGCTGAATTCTGAGTCTTTGGCTGATCTCCAGCTTAGGTTTTATTGCTGCTAGGTGCCCATCTCAAGCCCTCCTGCTGGCTCTACTTGCATACCGGATCAGTCCTGCTGTTTACCACCAAGGGGTGTCCGCCTTGGTGCTCAGCCCTTCATCACCTGGAAGGGTGGTGGGACCCCTGCACCACTCCAACTGCTCTTCAGGGCCGTCCTGAGTCACTTGGTTTTTGTCATTTCCACTTCCCCATACCCCTTGAGGTTGTCAATGTAGATTTAGAAGTGGCAGGTGGATTGCTCTGGAGGGGTCTGCCGGGTTTAGCATCTCCTTTGAGTTTTACTGTGTCATGTGGAGCGAGGAGAGTTGGGAGAAAGCGAAATGACGTGCAGGAATGGAAATGGGACATGTAGGTTTAGTGCAGAGGAGGATTGGAGGTAATGAGATGGTGAGTAGGCAGAGAAAGACTGGTACAGAGGAGCAAGACAGTTTATCGGTTTGTAGACCAGGAGAAGGAATTTGAAAAATTAAGTTTTTAATGGAGAACCAACTAGCATGATGTCAGGAGATTGGGGCGAGGATCTGGGGGTACTGAAGATGAGGAATTAGTCTACAGTGAGAGATGGAAGGCCATGGTGCAGACTTGATCAGCAGCCTAGTTTCTTGAGCACAAGGGTGGAGAATTAGTAGTGGTTAGTAAGAAATGTTGAAGGTTAATGTGAACTGCAGAGTTGGTTTTACAGTCCGAGGTCACTATCTAAGAGGACAAAGGTTGCAAGCTTTGGGTGAAGGGAGCAAGGTCAGATGGGGATGGGAAGGGGTGGGTGGCATTGGAAGCTGGGAGAAAACTTCAAATTTTGAAGAGTTCAGAATTAGGCAGCAGAGAGCCATCCAATGACCGATTGCAGTGAGTTCAAAGATGGCTGGGACTTAAAGGGGGGGGAAGGAGAGAAGGATTTGAGCATTGTCGTTGGGCAAGATTGGATGCAGTAACCCTATGGGGAGACTACACCAGCCTTGTCCTCTTGGTAATAGGTGTTAGGGAGAATTCGCAGAAATGTTCCAATTCCTCTCTACCTTAGACCCCCAGCTCTTTTGCTCGAATCTAGGACTTTAATTTCTTGCCTGGAGAGAGTGAGACCCTTTGTTCCCACTATCTCATGTATTTTAATGTGATTTTTGAACTGTTTCTTTTGGTTATGGAGTCTGACAAACTCCATAGGCATCATCTTTTACATTGTCACACAGCACCTTCAGTGCAGTGGCACAGGGAAGTATTTCAGATTTCCCCAAGGTAAATACCTTCTCTTGGCTAAACTGTTTCCAAGAGCAGTAAACTGAAATTGACTCAACCTTCTAGACCCAGCACACATTATCTTACAATATGGTGGTGGAGGGGTTACTTAGTATACCATTTGTCTAGCTTCTCATGTAACATTTGTTCTGATGTTTGTTAATCTGCTTAGAATCACATGCTGTGCATAGTCCGACATCCAGTGGTCACTGCGGAGTATTGCATTTTGTTTTTCGTACTCGAAAAGGGGACGTCGACAAGGCGTGTCTAACACTATCCCTATAGTGACGTGCAGTGTACCCACAACCCCTCACGCGTGAAGGTCCCTCTGTTTGTATTTTTTATGCCCTGAGGGAGCCTTCTATACGTGAGTGAGTACAGAAAAGAGAGAGATGTAGAAAGATGTCTATGTTCCTTCCATCTGAGCGGGGAGGAAGGGTGGGCGCATGTGAATCTAAGCAGATACAACCATCAGAAATGCTTTTACGGTAAGTAATGCATTGTCTTCTGATGTTTGTTAATCTGCTTAGAATCGCATGCTGTGCATAGACTAGCGAGCAGTACCCGGAGTTGGAGGTGGGTTGTGAGAAGGAACAGCAGAGAAAAGATGTCTTAATACTGCTTGTCCCACCTGGGAATCAGATCTAGAGTGAGCATCTAGACAGTGTTTTGTAAAGGTGTGTACAGAACTCCAGGTTGCCGCTTTGCAGATGGACTCAAGGGGAACATTTGCAATGAATGCTATGGATGCCCCAGTGCCTCGAGTAGAGTGTGCTCTTGGCTTGAAGGGTAGTTCTCTCTTAGCAAGATTGTAACAGAGTGATGCATTGAACAATCCATCTAGATATAGTGGACTTTGAGACTGCATCTCCTTCTCTTCCTACTGCCACCGAGACAAAGAACTGATTAGTCTTTCTCAGTGGCCTAGTTCTTTCCATATAAAACATGACGGCTCTGCATACATCGAGTGTATGCAGGCTCTTTTCTCCCTAATTGGAAGGGTTTTGAAAGAACGTTGGTATTTCTATAGACTGGTTGACATGGAATTTCAATATGAATTTCGGTGCAAACCTTGGGTGTGTGCGTAGAACCACCTGATCTTTGAACTGTTACGAAGGGGTCTAGAATAGAAAGAGCCTGTAGTTCACTTACTCTTCTAATGGAGGTGATAGCTATTAGGAAAGCAGTCTTAAGGGTGAGGTCCTTAAGAGTTGCCTTGTGCATGGGTGAGCCCATGAGCCTGGTAAGTACCACATTAAGGTCCCAGCCGGGAGCTGGGTTTGCTATCGGAGGGTGTATTCTCTTTACCCCCTCCATGAAGGCTTTGATAACTGGGACTTTCCATCATGACACCTTAAGTTGAGAGGTGGTGTATGCATAAAGTGCCGCTAGATGGACTTTAATAGAATAGAACACTAGCCCTGAGTCCAGTAAATGGGGCAGGTAAAGGACAATTTGTGTGGGAGAGCAGTGGACTGGGTTGATGCTCTTACCTCTACACCAGATGACAAATCTCTTCCACTTGCTAGAATAGCAGTGGCGAGTGTTGGGTTTTCTAGCTTCTTTGAGAATGTCCATGCATCTCTGAGGGAGTTGTAAATGGCCAAATTCCATGACCTCAGGAGCCAGGCTGCTAAGTTCATGTTCTGTGGGCATGGGTGTAGTGTCTTGCCCTTGTCCTGTGACAGCAAGTTGTACGGGCAGGGCAGTTTCACTGGTGGGGACAGGGACATCTCCATCAGGTGCGCTAACCATGGTTGGCGGGCCCACATCGGGGCTTTCAGTATCATGGTGAATGGTTCCTGGTGCATCTTGTGCAGTCTTGTTCAGCAGAGGAGTCGGGGGCAAGGGGGGGGAGCGTAAACAAATTTCCCTGACCATGGTATCCAGAGACTGTTCCCCTTGGAGCGGTTCTGTGGGTATATGGAGGCATAATCTAGGCATTGAGTTCTCCAGAGTTGCGAACAGGTCTATTTCTGGGAAGCCCCATTGTGTGAAGACGTCGAAGACGATGTCTTCGTGTAACCGCCATTTGTACTCTGAGGGCAGCTGGAAGTCTCTGCTGAGTTCGTCTGCTAGCAGATTGAGTTCCCCTGGTACATGTTGTGACAATAGGAACATGTTGTGTCTGAGAGCCCACTTCCAGATGTTCTGGGACAGCTTGGACAGTCCTGGAGAGTGAGTGCCCCCTTGCTTGCTGAGGTAGTACATGGCTGTGGTGTTGTCCGTGAGGACCATCACTGTCTTCCCTTGTAGGTGTCTGGAAGGCTTTTAATGCCTTGAACACCGCAAGTAGCTCTAATAAGTTTGTGCTTGGAAGCTACGGTCGGGGTCCAGACTCTGTGAGCAGTCTGGGATAGGTGAGCCCCTCCCCATCCTGTGAGGGATACGTCTGTTAGAGTGGCTTCCACTGCGGGGGTGGCGAATGGTTTCCCTATTACCAGGTTTTCCTTCGACCACCACCGTAGCGGGAGAACCAAGGCCTGCGAGACCACCACTAGATCGTCTTATTGTCCGCTGGCCCGACACCACTGGCTGTTGAGCCACTCTTGCATTGGGCGCAGGCGCGTGTGAGGTACCAAATACATGACGCCATCATTCCTAGCAAGCGCATTGCTTTGCGTACCATCACCTCTCGACCGGCCACATATTGAGGGATCTGAAACAGCATATTTTGGACCCTCTCGTTGGAGGGGAAGACGAGGCCGTCCTTTGTTCGAATTAGAGCCCCTAGGAATTGTTTGATTTGGCTGGGGTCTAAGCTGGACTTATCGTTGATGCAGAAGCCCAGTTGGAACAAAAGGTCTACTGTCTTCTGGGTGTTTGAGAAGCATGTCTCGTAGGACTCCCCTGTTATGAGCCAATTGTCGAGGTAAGGGTATACCGGTATGGACAACCTGCGCAGGTAGGCCACTGCCAGTACTTTCGTGAATACTCTCGGTGCCGACGCTATGCCGAAGGGTAGCACTCTGAACTGGTAGTGTTTGCCCTCTATCATGAACCTGAGGTATTTTCTGTGCGCTGGCAACATCAAAATATGAAAGTATGCATCTTTCATGTCTAGTGTTGTCATGTAGCGCCCCTGGGATAACCGGGGAATTACCTCCTGTAATGTTACCATACGAAATTCTTGTAGTTTTACAAATTTGTTCGCTGGGCGCAGTTCTAGTACAGGGCGCATGGTTAGGTCCTTTTTTGGTACAAGGAAGTACACTGAATAAATACCTTCCATTACCTGAGATAGGGGCATGACCTCTATTGCTCCTTTCTGTAGCAGCTGTTCTACTTCTTACAGGAGGATGACAAGGTGTTCTGGTGACAGGCGTCCTCCCCTTGGAGGTCTGTAGGTGGGGGACCGATTGAACTCTATGCAGTTCCCGTGGGCTACGGTTGACAATACCCACCGTCTGATGTTATTCCCTCCCATGCTGAAAGGAACGATGTTATCCGGCCCCCAACCGGAGACACATGGGAGGGCACCCGAACCTTCGGGTCATTTGGTGTTACTTGCCGGGATGCCTCTGGGGCTCTGCCCTTGCCACGGCGTTGTCCTCTTTGGTTATACTGGTTACTGGTACCCTGATTAGAGGGCCAGTTGCCCGCACTGTAATCCTGTTGCTGCTGCTGCTGTTGGCCACGAAAAAAGCGCTTGTTGCCAAATCCCCGCCTGTTTGGAGGCTTTGAGATTTGGTCTAAGGTCTTTATGGTGTCAAATTCTTTCTTAGCATTTTCCAGTGTATCGTCCACTGCCCTTCCAAAGAGATTTGACTTCTATTGGCTTATTAATGAGTGACGCCTGCGTTTCTGCCTTGAAACCGGAATTGCGAAGCCAGACGTGACGCTTCAGCAGAATTCCCTGCACCGAAGAATGGCCAGCAGTTTCTGCTGCATCAAGAGTGTTCTTAATGATGCTCTGGTTGACCAGAGCTCCTTCTGTAACTGTAACCAATAATCAGTCAGTCAAACACCTTTATTCGGCCAAAAAAAGACCATCAAAGTACATCCTGCAAAAACAATTCTAGAAATAAAGATGCAAATCGGAAACAGAGTTACAGGGAAACAACATTAAGGGAAACAGGGCAGTACAAACATGCCACCCCTCCAAAAGAGACCCTAAACAGTTCTTTGAGACAATGGTCTAAACCCACCATCCCCTTACTTCAACCATTTCCCATAGCGCCTCTGGCCCAAGGTGGTCAGATTTGCCCCTGAGAGGGGGCTGTTGTTAGAAAAAACCCCAGTATTTACTCTGGCAGATCTAGGAGGGGCAGCAGAGTTTAGAAAAGGGCGCATGCTGATTGAAATCCCACTCATAGCTAGTTGGCCTGCCTGCCCCCAACCTTCCAAAACCCGGTTAGCTGTACTATGGTCCCAAAAAGAAAGTTTGATGCTATCCATGGTGTTCTTGCCCATACTTGGAATTCTGCAACAGCCCACCAAAGCTTCTCTGCGTACAAATGGGCAACCTCCAGAAGTGTTCAGCCAAAATAAACATTTGTTAAGTAGGGCGTCCTTTGGTTCAGACTTGTTTACTGCCAGTTTGGGAACCCCCTGTAGGAAGACAATAGGGCGTTTGGGCTTTCCTTGTTCTGAGGGTTTATGCTGACCCCCAGACTTCCACAAGCCCTGGTCTTTGGACTCAGTACGCACAGAGCCCAAGATAGCAGAGGACTGGGCCACCGAAGACAAAGACGTTAAACTGAAGTTGGAGACCCTGCTGCTCTCCCTGGTAATGGCATGGGGAACACAGGGCCCGTTGTTAGAGAGTGATTCCCCTAATGCCAGGTTAAGGGGGACGGCAGTCCCTTTGGGGGTGGTCAGGACTGGGGGGACCTGAACAAGTAAACTTTCCAAGGGACTTTCCAGGGATAAGGCCTTATGCCCCACGGCAGCTGAAGCGGTCACCATAGGCACCTCCTGGACAATTCCACCACCCTTCAATTGGGCCTCTAGTACAGATAGCAAGAGAGCCTTGATGATGGCCAATTCCGCCAGAACTTGATTGCACCCACACCCCCTATATAACAGAGCCTCCTCTGGGAATCGGTCAATGGACATGTTACACATGATTACTGGCGGCAGTTGGTTGATGATCTCGACCATCCGGGGTAGGGTCAAACGGGGGGGAGGGACTAGCCCCAGAGCTCGTAGATGAGAGAACATCACTCCATGAGCTGTTATGGGAGCTGGAGGAGGGTTTGCCCCTTTGGACAATTTGTTCCAATCTGTCCCCTACAGCCAGGAGGGATGACGCAAGTGCTGAGGGGGTTCCATGGGAGAGGGGTTTGATGGTTGTGGCTGTGGTCTGGGCCGAAACCGTGCTTTGAGACGGGGGAAGACTTGGTTCCGGCTTGCCACCAGCATCTCCGCTGGCATCCGGAAAGAGCTTGAACAGTCCACCCTGATTACTATACAGGGTGTCTTGGCTCCCCAGGTGCTGCTGGACCATTACTGGAGGTGGGTTAAGTGTCACTGCTAGGGTGCCAGACATAGGCAGGGACTGATTTACAATGGGCTTAGTGGCAAACAAGCCGGCACATGTCCCAATGGCCCCCAAAGTAGTGCCCATGGTAGTTACTGAGGGTGCCCCCCCTGTGGTCGCTGTCTCCTCAATACCACAGTCTTACGCTGGAATTTCTGCAGGGGGGGGTCATGGTCAGTGAGTTGGGGGCAAAAAAGGAGTGGGGGAAGCGGGGATAAGGGGTCAGTAGTCGGCTGCGCCATAGCCGATTCTTGTGAGGTTTCAGTGACCAGATATTTATGGAGGGGCACGCCACACACCTCCATCGTGGTCCGCCTCCCAAGCTCACCTCTGTTTTCAATGTCCAGTCCGGCTGGTCTCCAGCAGCGCCGAACACCAAGCGGCGCCAAACACCGCGCCCTTGCCCCGCCGCGGGCTTCACCGCTGCGGGGCTAGAAAGGCGCAGATAAGCCCAGGGGGGCGGGGCCAAAGAACCAGGAAGTCCCGGAGTCCTCCAAGCGGCGCCAAACACCGCGCCCTTGCCCCGCCACGGGCTTCACTGCTGCGGGGCTAGAAAGGCGCAGATAAGCCCAGGGGGGCGGGGCCAAAGAACCAGGAAGTCCCGGAGTCCTCCAAGCGGCGCCAAACACCGCGCCCTTGCCCCGCCGCGGTGTTTGGCGCGTTCTAATCGAGTTCTTAGAGGTTCAGGGGCTTCTTCGATGTCCTGCTTAAGCTTTCCCCATTGAGCATCAGCATAGCTTGCCAACAATGTATTATTATTGGCAATCCTAATTGAAAACGCTGCCGAGGGGGAAATTCTTTTGCCCAAGGCATAAAGCTTTTTCCCTTTATCTGGGGGTGCCAGCCCTCTTCCTTGTGTTAGTCACCACTAAGGAGTCCGGGACTGAGTGACCCCTGATATATAATGGGTCTGACTGAGAGGGTGAGAACAATTTCTCGATTCTTGGATTTAGCTCTTACCAGCGCGGGGGTGGACAGCGATGGGGTGAGTCGTCTCTTAACCAAGCCGAGGATAGGATTAGTTTGACTAGTGGGAGGTTTTTCTTTAATAATCCTTTCAACGAAATCAGTATCTGGGGTGACCGCCCCAGTTTCAACTTCAAAATGCGCTGCTGCCTTCCTCAGTAGCGCATTGAAGGTGGGCTGATCGTCTACTGGAGATGGGTTCCTGACCGGTGTGGTCTGAGGAGAAGAAATGTCTGTCTGGGTCTGTAGACCCTGATGGCGACTGCCAGGGCTGTAAGCCACCTTCACCTGGGTCCTCCTCGTAGCCCTCCTCACCTATGTTGGTGTCATCATGAAAACCTTCTCCCTCTTGTTGGTCTTCATTATTCAGTCATCCTCTTCCTGGAAGTGAGTTCTCTTCATTGAGATCGTAAGAGTTCATGTCTTCCTGTAGGGGGTTAAAGAGCTTCGGGTATTTAGCCCATGGTCCCTCCTGGAGTACCTCCCTTGGCATCTTTGGTGTCCTATTTTCTGGGATGGCCATGAGCCTGTCTTAGCTTGTCCATACATGACTGGAACCTCTCTACAGTCCAGTAAGGTAGGCCAGAGCGGTCTGGGAGTGAAAAGGGAGTTTCCTCTCCCTGTGGTTGCTTAGTTCTGTCCCATATCGTCGAAGATGGAGTCCCTTCGCCTTCTGAGAAACCTTCTCGCTGGCTAGGGTCTTCTGTCGACGGTGGGAGCTGTCCCAGCCCACCCTCCGGTGTTTCTTTGGCCTTGTGAGCGGTTTTCGACGTGTCACCCGCCGTCCGTCTCTGCCCGTCTTTAGAAGCTATACGTGCGAGGCTTACGGCGATCAGCTTCTCCGTTGAGGGATCGCTCGCCGTCGCGCTAGTCCGTGCCGAGTCTTTACTGGCAACGTACGCACTCTTGTAAGGCGCGTCGCCTGAGGATTTGGAGTTAGCGCCCTTTACAGAAAGCCCAGTCGCCGGTCGCGGAAGCGGTGGCGGGGAGGGCTTGTGACCCTTAAGGTCGGCGGAAGACGCCGGTGGGCCCGACGCCTCCGTTGACGCTATGGCTGCCTTAGTCTTCGACTAATGGGTGCCGTGGGGTATGTGCTTATGTGTTTTCCTGTGTTTGTCCTTGTCGCCGGGGTGTTCATCCCCATAATCGGGGCGTGAGCCGGGCTTGTCGGGGCCGGGGACGGACGAGGAGGAGCGGGAACGCTCCTTCGAGAGGTCTACAACCTCCGTTGCGGAGGCCGTGTAATCACGGTCCTCGTCACATTCGGCGGTGGCGGCAGCTGGCGAGGTGTCAGACCTAGACATTGCATAGGCTGCCGGATCTGAAACACCAAAGTGCCCCTTGAAGATTGCCGGTTGCGGTCGGTGACTGTCCTGTTGCAGTGCAGGAGTCCCCAGACGGCCTCCCTCTTGTTGCCACTACTGAGGCCTAGGAACACCAGGATCTGCAGAGCTGCACAGGAACAGAAGCCATCTGCTGCACTTTTCTTCAACCTAAAGGTACTGTACAGTCTAAGAACTTCTGTTGGTGAGACTTGTTGTGGTTGCTCTGTAGAGTTGCTGACGGCTTATTTACCTCACAAGCCTAAACAGCTTGTTGCCCTACTTTGATTTTCTCTCTTCTACAAATACTTTTATAAACATTGTGCAAGACTTTTACCTACCTCTGATAAGTGCTTCAGTTTCACCTAAACATTTGCTCAATTGACTTTGGCTTAGCCTGGGGAGGTTTACAAAAAGTACTTGCCTGCTTTCAGAATATTTGTGTAATCTCTGGTTGTCATGATAACCTTTTCTTTTTAATTCTAAATGCAACAGTGATATATTAATGTCCCCAGCACCCTAGCTATTGAAGTCACCCGAGGGTGTAGGTAGTATCTGTGGGCCATCCCAAAAGGGTACTTACTGATTCAGAAATATTAAGAGTGTGTATTTTTCAAGTAGATTTGAGTTTTACTGTCATATTGCCCCTTTCTGAAGAAGGCTTATTCTAACTGACAAATAGATTAATAATTCTTTACTCCAGAAACCTTGTGTGTAAGAGTTTATTTGAATACTTGTCCCTGTGAATCTGTAACTCCCCTACCGCTCACATTGACCTATCTTGAGATAAGCCTGGCTGCTCAACACGCTACCAACTTGTGTAGTACAGACTTGTACCAAAGGTTGGGTTCCTATGGCCTGGAGGTCAGGGTTGTTGTAGTGCACCCAAAGGGTGCAGTACAGTCTTGTCTAATAATTTGTAACCCACCAATTGGTATAGGTCTGTACTACAGAAGTTGGTACAGTGACTGAGCAGCCAGACTTATCTCAAGAGGGGTAAATGTGAGCTATAGATATGCAACGCAAATTCACAATTGCAAGTATCCAAATAACACTTGTACTCAAGGTTTTCTAGTAAAATAATTATTTAACGGTAGTTTTAAATAAGCCTTCTTTAAAAAGGGCAATATGCAACAATATAAATATACTTCACAACACTTCAGATTTAAGATAAACAAGTAGATACCCCTTTGGGATGCCTCGCACACACTTCCTACACCCTGAGGTGACTTCAATTACAGGGACAATGTTGCATTGATAAATCACTCCTCTACGGACGAAGAGCTGGACAAAAAGAACAGCTCACAAACGGCAAAGTCTTTATCCATTCTTACAAAGACCACGCCCAAATTGTACACCCAATCTCAGCAGCCCTCGGAAGAGGGTCGTACATATGGAGGGTTCCGCAGCTTCCAGGAACGCATATCCAGGCAGCTGGACTGCTCGCTGTCTCAGAACTGGAGCAAACAACAAAAAGATGGGGGAAGGGGGCAAGGGGGATGGAGTAAGGGCTTTTTCTAGTCCCCCTCCTCAGCGTCATCCTCCGAGGGAAAGAAGGCATGACACGCTCCTTCAGGTCCACGTGTCTCCGGTGGGGACAGGCTTGCTCTCCATGCACAATTCTGGTGCCAGAATTTCGCGGATCCTTTTCGTAGTATCCACGGGGTACCGCCTTTCTATCCCAGCCTCAACTCCCACAGGTTGAGACAGCAACTCTTTTGGCAGAGATCCGGTCGCTCGTAGAGAGCCAGGCAGTGGAGGACGTTCCAGCCTCCCAGCGAGGCTTTGGCTTCTACTCCAGGATTTTCTCCATTCAGGAGGCGGGCCTGAGAGTTGTGCTGGACCTTTCCACCCTCAACCTCTCCCTACCCCTGCAAAAATTCAAAGATGGTTAAGCCAGCTTTTATAGCGAAGACATTGGACAAGGGAGACTGGATGTGCTCCCTGCACCTGAAGGGCACGTACCTACACGTTCCGATTTGGCAGCCCCATCGTTCTTTCCTACGTTTCAGGATCATGGGCTAACATTTCCAATACAAGGCCCTTCCATTTGGCCTCAACTCGGCGCCCAGGGTCTTTACTAGACTCCTGAACGCTGTGGCGGCCCTCCTCAGAGCGCGGGGCCTCCACATCTACCCATACCTTGACAACTGGCTCGTCAGGGCTACATCTCTGGAAGCGGTTCGTCACTCTTCCCATGCCCTTGTGAACACACTGCACAGTCTGAGCTTCTCGCTCAACCTCGAAGTCACAGCTGCAGCCTACGCAGACTCTGACATTCCTGAGACTCATTTGGGACACATGCTCCGAGAGGGTTTTCCGGTTGGAGGACAAAATCTCGGCCATCAAGAGGACCACCGCCCACTTCCTCAGCAGAGGGGTGACCTCTGCATGGTGGTACCAACATCTCCTTGGTCTACTGGTGGTGGTCCTGTTAGCTGTGCCGCACACAAGACTAAGGATGAGAAGGATTCAGCTGCACTTCACGGCCTCATGGAATCAGGAGCGGGACTCCCAATCAGAGATCAACTTTCCTCCCATTCGTCATTGATAACACAGAGAGCTTATGGCAAAACATGTGTATGAATGTGAAGTTGTGCTCACTGGGACTCATGGAAAGATCGAGACAGATTAAAATTCTTAATCGAATTTATTGGACGCCTGAGAGAATGTGTAACAGAGGGTTGTTGGAGAGTGCAGATTGTTGGAGATGTTCATGTGAGATTGGTACGATGGAACATCTGCTATGGGATTGTAGGCTGGTGAGACTGTTTTGGGGTGAGATTGGACGTGTGTGTGATGAAGTGATTGTTGGTCTCCTGGTCTTGGCTTTTTTTATTTTTTTTATTTTATTGACATTAGTTTTGTAAATGAAAAACAAACTTTTTTGTCATTCCCTCCGTGGTTTACATATTGCGATCCTTTTAAGAGGCGAAAGGTTCAAAAATAAGATTAATAAGATGGTGGAAACAAGCAGTACAGCAACTAATTGTCTCACGTTGCGTCGAAATTTGGTAGAATCGAGTCCATGAAGTTAATGGTTGCACAAGTTAGTTGGGTGTTTGTCCCTGAGATTAAATGGTTCCACCAATCCTGCATATTTCCGTTTTTTGGCGCAAATCGAGCCAAATGCAAAGAGCGTTGGGCGGCGATTTCTGGGCACTCCGTTATCAAATGTTTACTCGTTTCCACGTCTTTTGAACAAAACCGGCAGATATTGCTCGATGTCATTGGATCTTTCCTTTGTGTCAGAACCTGTCGAGTTTTATAGAGGTTTAGATATAATCTTAGAAATTGATTTCTGTGGTGTCGAGAAGGAAATTTCATAAGGTATCTTGGCAGATCTCCAAGCCTGTTTGATGACAATCCCAGATCTATTGACGAAGTTAAAGCACTTAGTTTATTCGTATTTGTTATCCAGTTCCATTGGTGGAACTTTTTTTTCGCTACCTGCGGAGTCGACAATAACAGGTTCATGTTGATGTTGGCGTCAAGTAGGATTGCCTTCAGTTTTGCTTCCCATTGACTTAATAGGTCGGCTGACGGATCATTGGTGTTTTCATTTAGGATCTCATAGGCTTTTTCTGGTGGTGAGTGGATTTTAGTGTGATCATATTGGGGAGTGATGAGTCTTTGGATGATCGCTCAAAGTGAGAAGTGGTTGTTCAGAGAGGCGATGACTGGTAAAAGAATTATATTGAGGAACTGGAAAAATGCTTTGACATTGAATGTGCAGACGTGGTTGTCTGAGATGCATGAATTGGCAAATATGGAGAGTGATGTATAGGAGACTTGGTAAATTGGCTTTGTTTGAGAAAATATGGGGTAGATTTTTGCAGTTGTTAAATTGACATTATAGTTGTTGGGTGGGGGGGGTAATTGGGTAATTGAGAGATGTATTTGAGATGTTGGGGATTTAGGGTATTGTATATCTCCCTGTGTACATAGTACTGTGTAAAATGTTGTGCTTTTCTTGTGTTTCTTTTCATGTTATTTGATATACGCTGATTGTATTGGGATTTGTTATGGATGTTGTGTAAATAAAGTTTCCAAAAAAAAAAACTTTCCTCCACCCAGACCTAACCTGGTGGTCCATGGACTGCAACCTACGGACGGGCAAGCCTTTTCAGCCGCGCTCTCCGCAGGCCACGATCACCAGAGACTCCTCTCTCGAGGGCTGGGGATCCACCCTGGACGATCTCTCGGTCCACGGCACCTGGACTCGACAGGAGCAGGAATACCACATCAGTTGGTTGGAGCTGAATGCCATCTGGCCAGCGCTCAGAGCATTCCTACCACTTCTCAGGGCAAGGCTGTCCTCATCCAGACAGACAACTCGACCAGCATGTACTACGTCAACAAGCAGGGAGGCACCAGATCCCCTCCTCTGTGCAGACTGGCGATAAGCATGTGGGAATGGGCCCTGGAAAAAGACATTTGCCTCTCGGCAGTCCACCTCCCAGGGGAATCCAACCTGGAGGCGGACAGGCTCAGCAAGCTGAGAGCGGACAATTGCGAGTGGTAGCTAAACCATCTCATTATTAAGGAGATCAACAGGTGGGGTCACCCCCCAAGTGGATTCTTTGCCACCTGGCACAACAAGAAGTGTCCCCAGTTTGCATCCTGGCAGGGTCAGGGCCCCAGCTCTCTGGGCGACGCATTTCACCTCCAATGGACCGACATGAAGGCCTACGCCTTTCCACCCACTCCCCTGATCCACAGGGTAATTTGCAAGATCAAGGAGTCTCACTGACTTTGCATCATTGTGATTGCTCCATGGTGGCCTGCCAGGCCATCGTTTTTGGAGCTCCTCAGCCTCTCAGAGGTGCCCCTATACACCTCCCGACGGGCCCATCACATCTTCTGGCACAGCAGGGGGGCAGGATCATCCACCCCACCCCAGGGGAAACTAGCCCTCACAGCGTGGTACCTGAGCAGGTAACGCTTCAGAACCTTAGCCTCTCACAGGCCAATCTGGAGATCATACAGGGCGCCAGGAACAAGGCCACCAGGGCCCAGTACAAAAGCAGATGTACCAGATTCTGCCACTGGGCAGACTCCAAGGGAATTGACCCCTTGGCCTGCAATTTGGACAATGTGCTCTCCTTTTCGGCGCACCTCGCTCATTAGGGCTTACAGGTGGACACCTGCCGTACATACCTTGCAGCCATTGGGGCTTACAGGAACTCGGAGGAAGGCATTTTTTTTCCTCCTCCACCTTTTCGTCAAACATCTGACTGATCTCGCTAGGCTCTACCCACCCGTCGCAAAACAGCACCCTGTGTGGGACCTTAACATAGTCTTGAGGGCCCTGGGGCACAAACCATTAGAGCCAGTGGCGTCCGTGGACATTAGGCTGGTCACCACCAAGACGGCCTTATTAGTCTCTTACCTCGGCTCGCAGAGTCAGTGAGATCCAGGCACTGGTCATCTCTGAACCATATACCACCTTTCACAAGGACCAGGTAGTCCTGCGGACGCACCAGGCATTTCTGTCCAAGGTTCCATCTGTAGTCCTTCCTACGTTCTTTCCCGATCCCAAGGACGAAGCACAGAGTGCTGCACTGCCTGGATGTCAGGCGTGCCCTAAAATTCTACTTAGACAGGACCAGGGGCTTCCGCAAGTCAGATGCCCCATTTGTCAATTTCGGAGGCTCGAGGCCAGGCTATCGGGCCTCTAAGGCCTCGATATCACGCTGGATGGTCTCTGCCATCAAAGAACCGTATGAGGGCCAGCTCAAGCTGCTGCCGGCCAACATGCATGCCCATGCAGTCAGAGCCAAGGAAACGGCCATCGCATTCCAGCGCCATGTCCCTTGGCAAGTCATAAGCAGGGCGGCCACTTGGGCCTCTCCCTCAGCTTTCTGCAAGCATTACTGTTTGGGTGCCGGCTCTAGATCTGATGCGGCTTTCGAACAGGCGATTCTCAGGAACCTATTTGGAGGATCTCCTCTCCACCTTGGGGCTACAATCAATTGTAAACGCCCATACAGTATGGAGGAAAGGGGACGGGATGTAAGAGTAATTATATGTTACTCACCGTAGTGACTAACATACTCTTAGTTCATAGTCCCCTTTCCTCCATACGTTCCACCAACCTCCCTCTAATAATACTGGTGTCATTGGGCATGTTAAATCTGTTGTCAACGCGTTAATGTGGACTGAGATGTGGCACTGGAGGGCGGAGTCAGGGCAGCACATGCTCCCAAGGCCGCGCACCAGCGCGCCTCAAAATTTAAAGGGGAAGGTTTTTTTCTAGTGAAAAAGGTCTCGTCCCTTGGAAGGGACGCCTATACAGTATGGAGGAAAGGAGACTATGGACTAAGAGTATGTTAGTCACTACGGTGAGACACCTATAATTTTTGTACTTAATGCCATTCTGGGCTTGTGGAAAAGGAAATGGTTGGGGAAGGAAAAAGGTTAACAGGTTCTCGGAGCATGTGAATACTTTTCAATCTCCCAATGAAGTCTACATTAGATCTTACTCAGCAATATCTGGTGAGGTGACACGGGCTTGGGTCATCCTGCTTTGGGAGGTTCCTCTGGATCTTCCTGGAGCTCTGTTCCGGCTTAAAGACCATGCACTCAACTATGGATTTCTCGACACCTGGCACTAGGTTCCAGCAGCAGCAAAGAAGTACAGCTGGTTGGGGGAAGGTCCTCCAGCAACATTAGTCTTGGGGTTAGTTGGTCCCACCAACCCAAGGAAGAAGTTGCCCGTTCCGGGGCTTCTCTAGCCTATTCGGAATCGGAGCTTCAGCACTGCAGCAGGCCTTCTTCAGGCAGTTCAATGGTCCAGGAGGGTGCAGCAGGCTTCTCTTCCAGTTTCCTTTGGATGTTTCGTCCAGTTGTCGACTCTTTGGTTCCAGAAGCCTCACCTTTTATGTAGGTGTCTCCCATTCATGCACAGCCTAGCTGTCACTCACACAGCAGCGCGCCTGTCCTTGCAGGACAATCTGCACTGGGTGCATTTAGGTAACCAAGGAAACTAAGGACTGAGTTTCCGGCACCTCCCTCGCTTCTTGCCCTGCCAGACACACTGGAGCTGGAGGCTGCCAAAGGCAAAACTAACAAAAGGGTTAAACCTGGTTTGGTGTGCAGAGTAAAACCCAAGAAGACCTCACAAGCAAGAAATTGTGAGAAAGAGACTGGGCCATTTTAACAAAATTGGCACCCATGGGTGCTATACTGCAGCTGAGGATTCAGCCTGCAGTAAAAACACACAATGGTAGGAAAATGTAACCACTGCCACCAGACATTAATTGTAGTGAGGGTAACCTAAACATAAGGAGGAAAAGGGATACTAAGTAACCCCTGCTGTACTTCCACATAAGCCGGGGTGTACTGGACCTACATAGGAAAAACAGGTAAGTAAAGCCAATTTCACTTTACTACTCTTGGGAATTGTAGTTTACCCAAGAGAAGGTATTTAAACCTTTAGCAAAATCCAAGGGACTTCTGTGACACTGTACTGAAGGTGCTGTGTCACAATACAAAAGTAGATGCCTATGGAGATGGTCACACTCCAAAAACAGAGTCCATATCAGATCAAAAATACATGAGGGTGAAAGAAGGGTCTTGCTCACTCCATGATAAAAATCAAACGTCCTGAAGTCCAGCAAAAGAGCTGGGGGTCTCTAAGGTTGAAGGGAGTTGGCACAGAAATGAGAATTCTCCCTAAAAGTCAGCAAAGCGATTTCAGGGAGTTTTCCTGAAGTCCTACTGATAATAAAGCATTAGTAAGCTATCAGAGTGTCCTGTAGACCTCCCCCCCCCCAATGCTTAGTATCAGTCTGTACTAACTCAGGACCTCTGTAGGGTGGTAGAACAGTCAGGCTCATCTTAAGAGGAAGGTGTGAGATGTAGGAAATACACTGAACCCAGTTAGACATGCACATCAAAGAAGCACTTGGACTGAATTTATCAAATGTTTTTTATATTTGCACTAGAACCTTTCTAAATACCTCCTATGTTTACACTACAACACTTTGGAATACTTTAGAATATATTTCAAAGGACGCTTTCACTTTTGTATTTGTTCACGGTTACATTTGTTGCAACGTTTGGAAACGGAAAAGACAATGCGACCTATTGGTAATAACACGCACATGTGGTTCTTAGCAGATTTAAAGCAAGACATTTACTCTGCAAACACATACAAAAAAGTAACTTCAAGGAAGGGAAAATGGTTAGATTAACTTTAGTCTGGTTCAAGGCTCTAGAGAGGGTTTCTTCGCTTAGCAAGTCCATTAACTCCAAAAATGCAACCCTAGCTAAAAGCAGTTCGGAAAAGGGCTCAGTCTTGACAAGCAGCAGAGTATGAAGAGTTCCTGTGGATTTCTTCAAATATCTAGTTGTTCCGAAGCAACAAATTAACTATTGATGGAGATCCTAATTAGGACGCAAAGGGACACAAGCAGCAGCTTGAGCATGAGGTAAGGGGAATGGCCTGGACACCTCTATGTGCACTCCAGAGCGACTTCTCAGAATTGCCCACCCCTGTACCTAAGGTTGGAAGAAAATGTCGGTGCTGGATGCTCCGCAATGTTACAGCTCTGGACCTGACCCCTGGATTCCTTGTTGCTCCATGTCGTCTTGCTTACAAGGCGAGCATGTTGCCCCGGAGCTATCCTCCCAAGCCCATGGTCATAGGAGGGGGTGGCCTTTGGGGGTGAAGCGAGCCCAATAATGCAACTATGCTAACTCATACGGTCATAATGTCGCTTGTGCTGTAGAGGTAAGCACCCCAGATCAGCGCGACATAACTAAAGAACAGGCTCTACAGGGCACCACAACGTTCCTGATCACCATATTGGAAAAAGCAAGCCTGCAGACAGGGGAGGCGTACTGCCCCCACAGCCTTTGTTCCTCCCAAACAAATAGCAACTTACCCCCCAGCTGGCTCCAAAACGCCAGATGGTCGTCAGACGTTGGGGCCCAAGGACACGTGTGGGGCCCATCTGCCCCACCCCCAGCCCTGCAAACCCTCCGGGTGCTCTCCTCACCCTACACTCCTGTAAGTCCTATAGGGGTTCAAGTGATTGCACAGCATGTCGGAGCTGGGGGAGTCGCACACGGGCGCCACTGACATATTGCTACCGAATGGCCCTCTGTTATTTCCCAGAAAACGGATACCTGTGAGGAAGTCGGATCTCCAGAATTCTCAGAAATGTGCTAATGCCCTTCTACCCCCAACTCTTTCTGCTGGATTTAGGGCTTTTAATTTTTAACCTAGAGAATGAGACCTTTTTCCCCACTCATGTATTTTTGTGATTTGGACTGTTTCTTTTGACTTTGGAGTCTGACAAAACTCCATAGTGTTAGGCAGAATTGCATGCAGTACCCTCTGGGACCACCACACACAATTGGGACTACAGTTGAAAGCAAGACCAACCTTTGGTATAAGTCTGTACCACAGTTTGTTGGCAGCGAGCTGAGCAGCCTGGCTTATCTCAAGAGTGAATGTGAGCAGTACAAGTAGTTACACAAATGACTTTCAATCACAGTGGTTCAAGTAGACACTTATACTAAAGGTTTCGTGGTAAAACACTTATTAATTTATTGCACAAACATTTAGAAAACATTTCACTAGAAGACAACTTATTATATACCAATACACTTCAATACAAAACTCTAAGCTTTTGAGACAGTTAGAGCTCCCCTGAAATAGGAGCCAAATGCAGTTCAGTTACTTAGCAGTGAGCTCCTGCACGGGTTTGTTGAGGAAAGCAAACAAAATGGAGTCACTTCAGTTCCAGTAGCTGTAGATTCAACCTCTCCCTGGTTAATCCTAACCAGCCTTGTGAATGGTGTCCAGGTGTCTTATAAGTTGATTGGCCCCACCAACTCAAAGGAAGAAGCCATCCTTGAAGGAGATTCTCTGTTGGCAACTTGGACCTGCAGCAGGGCTTCACTGGGCAAACCAACGGTCCAGGACTTGCAGCAGCTGTTCTCTTCCAGCTTGTCTTTCGTTCCAATGGTCGACTCTGCTTTCCAGTCCAAGAGACTCTCCTTTTAAACAGTTCTCTCCCTTTCATGCCAACCTAACTGTCACTCACCCAGCAGGGTGGCTGTCCTTGCCAGATAGTCAGCCAGCTAATCACGCCAGAGTGCATTTGGCTCTCCTAGGAGACTAAGCACATGGAGTTTCGGGCACCTCCCTCACTTCCTGCCCACCCCAGACAGACGCCAAGGGTGGACTTCAGTCTTGAAGCCCGCCAAAGGCACACAAACAAAGGGATCAAACCTGGTTTGGCACGCAGAGACGAACACTAGAAGGACCTTTCCAAAAAGAAATGGCGAAAAAAGACCGGGAACCGTTTAAACAAAGTGGCTTAAGGCGCCATCTTGAAAAACATGGCTCCCGTTCATTTTTAGCTACTGGTGTCGGCGTTCGCGGTCGGGAAGAATCATGGAAGTTCATTGTAAAACCACTGCCACCAGCCTTTTCAATAGAAAAGGGTAGCATTTAACTGCTACATTAATGTTTAGTCACAGGGGATACTATGTAACCCCTCCAGCACTCCATTGTAAGATGGTGTGTGCTGGGTCTTGGAATTTGGAAAAGACTAGTAAAGTCAATTTCACTTTACATTCTCTGGGAAACAGTAGTTGATCCCGTAGAAGATATTTAAACCTTGGGGAAGTCTAAAAGACATCCCTGTGTCACTGCACTAAACACACATGAAAAGATGATGCTGATGGAGTTATCTAAAAACTCCATAATCAAAGAACACAAGTGAAAAACCACATCAAAATACATCAGAGTGGGGGGGGGGGGCTCACATTCTTTCCAGGTAAAGGAATCCAGTCCTCAAAATCCAGCAAAGTTGCTGCGGGTCTCTAAGGTGAAAGGAATTAGCACATTTATGAGAATTTTCCCCAACGCATGGGCATCATCTTTACATTGTGTCACAGCACCTTCAGTGCAGTGGCACAGGGAAGTCTTACATTTCCCAAAGGTTTAAATACCTTCTGTTAGGCAAGAGTGTATGCAGTACCCTTTGGGTGCACTACAACAACCCTGACCTCCTGGCAATAGGAACCCAGCCTTTGGTACAAGTCTGTACTAACATGTTGGTAGCGTGATTGAGCAGGCAGGCCATCTCAAGAGGGGCCAATGTGAGCTCTAGGGGAGTTGCACAGAGATCCACAGTGACAAGTATTCAAATAAATTCTTACACACAAAGTTTCTTGATGAAACAATTATTAAAGTCAGTTTAAGTAAGCCTTCTTCAGAAAGGGGCAATATAATAGTAACACACAAATACACTCCAAAATACAAACTGAATATTTCTAAATCAGTAAGTACCCTTTTGGGATGGCACACAGATACTTCCTGCACCCTCAGGTGACTTTAGTAACTAAGACACTGTGGACATTAATATATCACTGTTAGCATTTCGAATCTGACTTTAGAGTTTGTCAAACAAAAGGGTTATTAGAACAGAACAAGCGATCTCACAAAATTCCTGAAAGCAGGCAAGTACTTTTGCCCCCCCCACCTCCGCCTCCCCCAAATGCACAGTTAGTTCACCCCTTCCTGGGAGGAAGGCCAAATACAATGTCAGAGGGGAAGAAGAGTTATTCAGGGAGCCAGGCTAGGCCAAAGTCAATTGGGCAAAAGTCTAGGTGAGCTGAAGCACCTCTTAGAGGTAGATAAATCCTGCACAATGTTTTAGAAGTCTTTGTAGGAAAGAAGAAATCCAAGTAGGGTCACAAGCTGTTTAGGCTTGTGGAGTAAATAAGCCGTTTGCAACTTTAAAGAGCAACCAAGAAAGGTCTCAGAACAAGTACGTTTACAACAAGAGGTAAGTTCTCTTAGACTGTACAATACCTTTTAGTTGGAAGGGCTTTGGCTGGCTTCCGTTCCTGGGCAGCTCTACATATCCTGTGTTCCTGGGCCTCCGTTGTGGCGACAAGAGTGAGGAAGCCTGCAGGACTCCTGCACTGCAACAGGAGGATCTGCGACAGAAAAGGACCAACTTCTATTCAGTGGCACTTTGCGGTTTCAGCTCCTTGCGTCTCGGCAAATAGCACCACCATGGACTCTTGGCTGTCGCGATGGTCTTTCCTTGCATCTGGGGTCCAGCCCTCTGTTGTGGCTCAGCCTCGTGAGTCCTGCTTCCTGGGAATCAGAGGATCTTCCTGGAGCTCTTGGCCAACTTAAAAGCAACGCACATGATCTGGTGTTCCTCTCCCTGGCTCTTTGGTTCCCACAGCAGCTGCAGTGGAATTTCAACCAGCTCTGAGAGGATGTCCAGGTGGCTTACTTGGGAGTTGATTGGTCCCACCAACTCAAGGGGAGAAGTCGTCCTTACAAGGCTTCTAGTCCGAACGTATTTGGAGTTTCAGCACAGCAGCAGGGCTTCAACGTGCAAACCAACGGTCCAGGAGTTGCAGCAAGCGTCCTCTTCAAGTTCTTCAGATTCCTTCGTCCAGTGGTCAACTCTGCCTTCCAAGCCAAAAAGCCTCGCCTTTTATGCAGGTTTCTCACATTAATTCCAGTTTAGCGGTCAGTCACTCAGCAGGGTGGCAGGCCAATCACCCAAGAGTGCATTCCTGTCTCCTAGGAGACTAAGGACCGGTAGTTTTGGGCACCTCCCTCGCTTCCTGCTCTGCTTCCTGCCCCTGCCAGACACCTTGAAGCCAGAGGCAGGCTTCACTTGTGAATCCCGCCAAAGACAAAACAAACAAATGGACCAAATCTGGTTTGGCGTGCATAGTAAATCTCTAGGACCTTTCCCGCAAGAAATGGCGAAAAAAGACCAGGGATATTTTGACAAAATGGGCAGCCATGGGTGCTTTATTGCAGCTGCGAACGCAGCCCACGTTAAAAACTCCCCGTTTTAGTTAAGTAAAACACTGCCACCAGCCATTAATTGTGCAAGGGGTAACATAAAAATGTTACATGAGAAACTAGACAAAGGGGGATACTAAGTAATCCCTCCAGCACCCTATGGTAAGATAGGGTTTGCTTGGTCTTGAGTTACAAAATGTAAGTAAAATCCATTTCAATTTACTGCTCTTGGAAACAGTAGTTTCTGATGTTTGTTAATCTGCTTAGAATCACATGCTGTGCATAGGTCCGACATCCAGTGGTCACTGCGGAGTATTGCATTTTGTTTTTCGTAGTCGAAAAGGGGACGTCAACAAGGCGTGTCTGTAACACTATCCCTATAGTGACGTGCGTTGTACCCACAATCCCTCACGCGTCGAGGTCTCTCAGATTGTTTTTTTCCGCCCAGCAACTGGTCGCCTTTACGCGGAGCTCCTCGAGAGACATTGCAGATTTCATCTCCTCGACCTTTGGTCGTTTTCCTATATTAATATAGAACATATCGATCCCCCCCTCGACGCTGTTGTGAAGCTGTCTCCGCCGAGCAAGATCTTCGACGGAGGGGACGAGCGGAGGAGATCCTTCGGCGTTGCCGAACACGTGGCCTGGCCTCGCAGGCCAAATACAGTAGGGAGAGTGGGGGTCGTGGGACATCTCTAGTTTTCTGAGAATGCCTTTCCTTTTCCCCTTCCTTTCCCTTGGGGTGGTTATCACGATTTATTGCCTCGGCTATGGAGAGGCACCCTTTAGGTTTTGCCCGCTTTGCAAGGGCAAGTTTACTTGGAAGGACAAGCATTCACGGTGTAACCGCTGCTTGCCCCTCGATCACAAAGAGGAAGGTTGCACGGCTTGTCGGCTTCTTAAGCCGAAGACTCTAAAAGACCGTAGGGTCAGGAGGTGGGCGGCCTACGCTATGTCGAAGGCTGACGCTCCACCCACCGTTGCTACCTCCGACAGTGACGAGGAACGTGATACCACGACCTCCGCTACGGAAGTCGAAAACCCCCCTAGAGAGCGCACACACGCTTCGTCGTCTGTCCCCGGCCCCGACGGGCTCGGCTCACGCCCTGCTTATGGGGATGAACACCCCGGCGACATTGACGCACACAAGACCACACATAAGCACACAACCCATGGCTCTTCTTCGTCGAAGGCGAAGAGAGCATCAGCGCCCAAGGAGACGCAGGTTTCACCGGTGGCCTCCTCGGACCGTTCGGGTTCGAAGCCCCTCTCGCAACCGCAGCCGCGACCAGCGACTGGGCTTTCGGCAAATAAGGGCGCCGCCCCCAAATCATCGGCCGGCGCGCATCAGCAGAAAGCGCATGCCGCCGTAGAGCGATCGACACCCATAACGTCGAAACCACAGCCCTCCGCTGACAAACGAGTCGCTGAGAGCTTGGCGAGGATCGTGGTAGCCGACGCCCGCAAGCGTACGCCTAAAGACACGTCGAGCGCTACGCAAAGGTCGAAAGACACGCCGAAAATGCCCGAAGAAAGGCAGGGACGATCTCCTTCAGTCGAAGGGATTCCCAACACACCTGAAGGCTTTTCGGAGGGCGACGGGACACTTTCCTTGACGTTGTGGGAGAGGTCGAGCCGTTTTCAGCTACAAGACACCATTTTTCCCCCGCTAGACCGCTCAGGGGTACCCCATGAAACCATGGAAAGGCTCCATCTCTGCATGGAAAGAATGGAGAGGTTTATGAATACCCAGAACCCTCCTACTCCCAAGAGAATAAGAGAAGGGCCTCAGCAGGACCCCAGGGCCAAAATTCCGAGACTAGTCAATCCCCACCAGGACACAGCCTCAGACTTCCATAGTGTGTATGACCTCACTGGGGAAGAACATTATTTTGAGGAAGAGGATGATTTTATGGACGAGGAAGAGGGACGGAACCAGGAGAAAGGTCTGGAAGACAGCCCAGACTTGGTAGGAGAAGGCTTCGGAGAAGATCCACAAGAAGGACCTTCTCACCCCTGGCAATCCCCATCAATATATTCCGACACTGATGTCCTGAACCTAAATCCTCCTGACAATTCACCTATTAGAAACACGTCTCCCATTGACGATCAGCCCACATTTAATGCCCTGTTGCGCAGAGCAGCAGCACATTTCGAACTGGACACTGGGGAGCTCTCTCCTGAATTAGACTTTGTGGAAAGAGTAATTAAGGAGAAACCCCCGGTCAGACAGACCATTCCCCTCCTCGCTTCGGTGAAGAGAAGAATCATCCCTTCGCTGTCCTCACCCGCACTTATCAGAGGGGTCAATCCTAGAATTGAAAAACTTTTCACTCCTTCACCCTCAGACCTGCTGTACATCAGGGGACATTCCATTCCGGATTCCCTGGTAGTAACCAACACAAGAAAGAGGGCAGGGGTACCACTTTCCACCAGTGAGGCACCACCTGACGAGGAGGGCAAGCGGTTATATGCCCTTGCAAAAAGAGTTACATCCTCGGCTGCCTTTTCGGCAAGAATTGCGAACAACAATTCTTTGCTCGCTAGCTATGCGGACGCGCAGTGGGCCAAACTGCGCAAAGACGCCGAAGAAGCGCCGGAACCATTACGTACACGCCTGCTTACAACTATTGGCGAAGGAACCCAGGTCAACCAGAGTATTGTAAAGAACTCTCTGGATGCGGCAGAAACAGCAGGACGTTCCCTAGTTCAGGGAATAATCCTAAAACGCCACGTATGGCTGCACAACTCAGGGTTCAAACCGGAGACACAGGCGTCTTTAATAAATAAACCTGTTGAAGACTCAAACCTCTTCGGGAAAGCGGTGGATGAGGCTCTGGAGATGGCTAAAAAAGAGTTCGATACTATCAAAACTCTTTACCAAATCTCTAAACCCTCTACCAGGCGCGGCTATGGCAACAAACGCTTTTTTCGTGGCCAACGCCAACAACAAAACCAGCAGCAACAGTACCCTGCCACCAATTTCCAGACCAATAGTGGCCAGTACAGCCAAAGAGGCCAGCGCCGGGGCAAAGGAAGAGGCCGGGGGTCCACCCCTAGAGGCTCCCAAGCCCCCAACAACACCAAGTGACGCGAAGATTCGCGTCCCCTCCCATGCAACACCGGACGGGGGCCGGATAACATCCTTTCTTCCAGCATGGGAGGGTATAACGTCAGACCGTTGGGTACTTTCCACCGTAGCCCACGGATACTGCATCGAATTCAACAGTTCCCCAATATACAAACCCCCGAGGGGACGTCACATGACACCGGAACATCTTGCCATCCTTCTCCAAGAAGTGGACCAACTGCTGGAAAAAGGAGCCATAGAGGTCGTACCTCTATCTCAGGTAACGGAAGGTATTTATTCAGTGTACTTCCTTGTACCCAAAAAGGATCTAACCATGCGCTCTGTATTAGATCTGCTCCCAGCGAACAAGTTTATCAAACCCCAAAAGTTTCGTATGGTGACCTTACAAGAAGTGATCCCACTGCTATCACAGGGAGATTACATGACAACATTGGACATGAAAGATGCATCCTTTCATATTTTAATGTTGCCAGCGCACAGAAAATACCGCCGGTTCATGATAGAGGGCAAACGCTACCAGTTCAGAGTGCTACCCTTCGGGATAGCATCTGCACCAAGGGTATTCACGAAGGTGCTGGCAGTGGCAGCGGCCCACCTGCGCAGGTTGTCCATCCCAGTTTACCCTTACCTCGACGACTGGCTCATAACAGGGGATTCTTACGAAACATGCTTCTCCAATACCCAAAAGACTGTAGACCTTTTGTGTTCCAGTTGGGCTTCTCCATCAACGAAAAGAAGTCCAGCCTAGACCCCAGCCAAATCAAACAATTCTTAGGGGCTCTAATTCAAACAAAGGACGGCCTCGGCTTCCCCTCCAAAGAGAGGGTCCAAAACATGCTGTTTCAGATCCCTCAGTATGTGACCGGTCGAGAGGTGACGGTACGCAAAGCAATGCGCTTGCTAGGCATGATGGCGTTGTGCATTTATTTGGTACCTCACGCGCGCCTGCGCATGCGCCCAATGCAAGAGTGGCTCAACAGCCAGTGGTGTCAGGCCAGCGGACTATGGGACGATCTAGTGGTGGTCTCACAGGGCTTAGTTCTCTCGCTACGGTGGTGGACAAAGGAAAACCTGGAAAAAGGGAAACCCCTTGCCACACCCGCGGCGGATGCCACTCTAACCACAGACGCATCCCTCACAGGATGGGGGGCTCACCTATCCCATCAGATTGCTCACGGAGTGTGGACTCCGAACGTAGCATCCAAACACATCAATCTTCTGGAGCTACTAGCGGTGTTCAAGGCGCTAAAAGCCTTCCAGGAACACCTACAAGGCAGGACAGTGATGGTCCTTACAGACAGCACCACAGCCATGTATTACATCAACAAGCAGGGGGGAACCCACTCTCCAGGACTGTCCAAACTGGCCCAAAATATATGGAAGTGGGCTCTCAAACAAAATATGTTCCTACTGTCACAACATGTACCAGGGGAACTCAATCTGCTGGCAGACAAACTCAGCAGGGATTTCCCCCTGCCCGAAGAGTACGAATGGCGACTGCACGAAGACATCGTCTTCGACGTCTTCACGCAATGGGGATTCCCAGAAATAGACATGTTCGCAACCCTGGAGAACTCACAATGCCAAAGTTACGCCTCCAGGTACCCCCAGAACCAATCCAAGGGGAACGGTCTGTCGATTCAATGGTCAGGGAAATTTGTTTACGCTTTTCCCCCCGACTCCCCTTCTCAACAAGGTGGTGCACAAAATGCACCAGGAACAAGTAACCATGATACTGGTGGCCCCAATGTGGGCCCGACAGCCATGGTTCGCTCACTTGATGGAGATGTCTCTATCTCCCCCAGTGAAACTCCCCTGCCCGTACAACATGCTGTCACAAGACAAGGGCAGGATTCTGCATCCATGCCCCCAGAACATGAACTTAGCAGCCTGGCTCCTGAGATCATAGAATTTGGACATCTACAGCTCCCGCAGAGATGCATGGACATCCTCAGGGAAGCCAGAAAACCTAACACTCGCCACTGCTATTCTAGCAAGTGGAAGAGATTTGTCATCTGGTGCAGAGGAAAGAGCATCAACCCAATTGACTGCTCTCCCACGCATATTGTTCTATACCTGACGCATTTATTGGATTCAGGTCTAGTGTTCAATTCCATTAAAGTCCACCTAGCGGCACTTTCTGCATACACCACTTCCCAACTCAAAGTGTCGTGGTGGAAGATCCCTGTTATAAAGGCCTTCATGGAGGGAGTAAAGAGAATACACCCCCCGATAGCTGACCCAGCTCCCGGATGGGACCTGGGACCTTAACGTGGTACTTACCAGACTCATGGGCTCACCATTTGAACCCATGCACAAAGCATCTCTTAAACACCTCACTCTTAAGACTGCTTTTCTAATAGCTATCACCTCCATCAGGAGAGTAAGTGAACTACAGGCTCTTTCTGTTCTAGACCCCTTTGTTACAGTTCACAGAGATAAGGTGGTTCTACGCACTCACCCAAGGTTTGCTCCGAAATTCATCTCAAAATTCCACGTAAACCAGTCTATAGAACTACCAGCGTTCTTTCAAAATCCTTCCAACTTGGGAGAAAGGACTCTGCACACACTAGATGTCCGCAGAGCGGTCATGTTCTACATGGAAAGAACCAGACCACTGAGGAAGACTAATCAGTTCTTCGTCTCGGTGGCAGCAGGAAGAGAAGAGGATGCAGTTTCAAAGTCCACTATTTCTAGATGGATTGTTCAATGCATCACTCTCTGCTATACTCTTGCTAAGAGAGAACTGCCCTCTAAGCCAAGAGCACATTCTACTCGAGGCACGGGGGCGTCCATAGCATTCATTGCAAATGTTCCCCTTGAGTCCATCTGCAAAGCGGCTACCTGGAGTTCTGTGCACACCTTTACAAAACACTACTGTCTAGATGCACACTCTAGATCTGACTCCCAGGTGGGACAGGCAGTATTAAGACATCTTTTCTCTACTGTTCCTTCTCATAACCCACCGCCAACTCCGGGTACTGCTCGCCAGTCTATGCACAGCATGTGATTCTAAGCAGATTAACAAACATCAGAAGACAATGCATTACTTACCGTAAAAGCATTTCTGATGGTTGTATCTGCTTAGATTCACATGCGCCCACCCTTCCTCCCCGCTCGGATGGAAGGAACATAGACATCCTTTTCTATATTTCTCTCTTTTCTGTACTCACTCACGTCTAGAAGGCTCCCTCAGGGCAGAAAAATACAAACAGAGGGACCTCGACGCGTGAGGGATTGTGGGTACAACGCACGTCACTATAGGGATAGTGTTACAGACACGCCTTGTCGACGTCCCCTTTTCGACTACGAAAAACAAAATGCAATACTCCGCAGTGACCACTGGATGTCGGACCTATGCACAGCATGTGAATCTAAGCAGATACAACCATCAGAAATGCTTTTACGGTAAGTAATGCATTGTTTTATCTAAGAGAAGGTATTTAAACCTTTGGGAAATCTGAGACTTCCCTTCACTGCACTGAAGATGGTGTGTCGCAAGGTAAAACAATGCCTATGGAGTTTGTCAGACTCCATAACCAAAGGAAACCGAGTTTAAATCAGTTAAATACATGAGCGGGTAAAAGGTCTCTCACCAGGTTAAAAATGAAAGTCCCAGAGTCCACCAAAGTGTTGGGTCTCCAAGGTAGCTTACTTTTAATGTGCACTTTGGCAGATGGAAAATGCAAGTGAGTGACTGCTGTGTCGGAGCTTGTCTTGATCTGCTGTAAATATTGTGAGGGGGCTGCTGTCAGGATGGTACTAAATGAGTCAACCCTTCCTTTATCTGTCAGCCCTTCCTCTGTTCCTCAGCATTTTCCCATTTCATTACTTTTTTGTCCATTTTTGCACCCTTTGATTTACTACCCCTTTTTGTTCACTTTTCTCTCATCCAACTGACACAAACTTTCTCTTGCCCACATCTTCTCAGTTGCTGTTAGGTAAGATTTTCATAGAAATGGTAAATCTTCCTGACCTGGGTCAACCCCAGAACTTTTTGCTTTACTGGTGGATTATTTTTCCTTAATACTTCTGTGAGTGGGAACCTTTTTCCACTTTCACTGAATCTTTTACTCTTTTTATGGGTGTCATTTTTTAGACTCTCCATAGTGCCTTTTTAAAGTTATCCCCTACAACATTTTGGCAAGAAGTGGCCTGTTGTTGCTGGGTTGCCCTAGGGGCCCTAGGGGCTCCCCTTTCAACTTGTTCTGGCTAACGTTGAGGGAACTACAGTTCCCAAGGGTAGAAAGATCTTTGCATCCCTTTTACATTTTATTTTGTGAAACCAGCACACCCCACCTTATGTGGTATGCTGGGGAGATGCAATGTATCCCCTTTCACACTAAAACTGTAACCATTCTGTTACAGGGACAAGCTTACCTGGCTGGTGGCAGTGATACCTTGTATTAATTTGGTGCCCCTTTACCCCGGGCTGTTCATAGCTGTAGTGAAAGGCATCTGAGGGTGCTCCTTTTACCAAAATTGCCCCTCTTTTTCTCCATTTTAGTGTTTCTTGTCCTTTTCTTGTTCCTTCCCCTGACATCCAGGGTGAGAAATTCCTTGTGATTTTTTTTTGGTGATGGGGAGGCCTCTCGTCCAGTGCACCCAGTCCCACTGCTAGAATCTTGCTAGGTTGTCTTCTGTGAAGCCCTTGGCCCCTCAACTAACTAAAGTAAACTACTCAGCTGTTTGCCCAGTTTTCCTGGGGAACTCTGACTTTGGACTATTGCTACTGTAGAACCTATCCTGACACTGTCTGACACTAGATCCTAATGACCGCCCTCCCCTTCTGCCACTGAGAACACTCTTGCTCCAAGAATAAAGGAAATACTTTTTTTAAGGGATTGAGCCTTTTGCCTAGAAAAGAAAATAAGTGTTTAAAAGTTACATACTTGTAAAAGGGATGGTTGGTAACCGGTAGCTGTAACTGAGTGAACAGTTAAAAAGAAAAAAAAGGTTCTTATCTTGGATGTGTGATGCACTATTCTCAAGTATGTTTACCATATTTCTTTCCTTAGAAACCATTTGGCCATTCTAACAGAGTATATGTAAGGGTATATTACTCACCTGTGATTTGGTTGTGCCTCTTCCCAAAAGTAATATTGGTTTCACCAAATTATTCCTGTTGGGAGAATTGTATGTGTCCCCCCCAACTGGGTCTTGCTTCCCCTGTCTTACTGCTAGCCTGTCCAGAATAAGTCTGCATTAGGTTTTACCTACCTAGAATAACAGAGCCGGGCGATGCTTAGCGGCCATGCAGTGAAGTAGCAGACCGTAGCTCCTGAGAGCCTGCAAAGAAGCGGCGTATGCTCCGGATACAAGATGGGGGACACGAGATGGCTCCCCAGAAGGGGAAGCGGAGCGAGACGAGCATGAATGCAAACACAAGGACGCTGAAGCACCTGCAATAAAGCAAAGGACCGTATGCACTGAGAACTCTGCTCCGGTCCTACAGCTGTTCGTCACACTTGCAGTCTGTCCGGTGCAGAGCGCAGCATTGGCCAACGGCTACAGCGAGGCTGCTGGCCAACGACTACAGATGGCTGCGGAGGAAAGGGTAAGCCCGAGAAGGGGTGCACACAGCCGGACAAAGTTCAACGGAAGGCAGCCTATGGCGGTCGTTTGGCCCTCCCTGCGCCCCCCGTGGTGGGCGAGAAGAACAGCGATGGGGATAAAGACTGGGAGCGCGGGATGGCAGACCATCTGCGCTAGCACACAGAGCATCCCGTGGATCGGCTGGGCAAGGGTCAGCGGGATAGCTTTTGTGTGATCCCACGAAGCTTCCGGTGAGGAGCAGCCCCACCACTGGGACGAGATGGGTACAGGTGGCGACAAATGGCGAGGAACACTGGCAGCATATCGTGAAAATAAGCCATTGGGAGTACAAACGCTCCAACTAACACTAGGGCGACACAGTGGCTACAGAACGAGGTGTTCTGCCTCACAGGAGATGTTGTTGGTGCCTTGACATAATCCCCACCCGGACCAGTGAAACCCGAGGAGCTGACCATTGAGACTGCAGGGGAAGCAGGAGTACACCCGCTCAAGGTAGAAGGGGTGAGAAGGTGACCAGCAGAAAAGCACAGGGAAGGTGGTACTTGGCTGGTGTGAGCTCCCACCTAGGTCCTGGGAGGGACTAAACTTGAAGTAGGCACAACATACGGCTAGCAGCTGAGGTACATTGTGATACTGTCCAGGGGCTCATGCTAAGGAGCCAGACGGCACACCGTGAGATACCACATGAAGCAGGGTGCAGCAAGTGTAGCATCCACCCCAGCATTCAGAGCGAGGTGAATGGAGTGGTGGGCTGAATGCCGGGGGAACGAGATGGACGCACAGAGCTCAAGAACTGAGTGTGACGGAGCGTGGCCTTGCTCCCCCCCACCCCCTTCCCTCTCGAAATTAGAGGGAGCCAGCAGTGAGGCACCCTGAACGTCACTGCCAGACTTCTGAGCTGCAGAGACTAGAACTGAAGCCGCTGACCTGTGTAGGGCAGGACCAAGCAAATAGACTGTTGAACAGGTCCTGAGAAAGGATCCTGCACACATGCGGCCCCTAGCAACAACTGATTAGGGAAGCCTGGACAACTGTGGACAGACTGAGGCAAAAGCACAAGACGGAAGGCAGAAAGATGCCAGACAAAGACTGGGTAAGAATAAGCAGACCAGTAAGGAGGCATATGCTCGTAAGAAAGAAAACAGCCTGCATACCTCAGCGGACACGAATGCCGCAAGCTCACACCCAAACAGGGTGGCAGGAAAACAGACCCATTTTATAGGCAATAGCAGTGCTGAAAACCACTAGAGCACAAAATGGATGCAGTGATTGTAGACGTGGTTCTGCTGCGTCAGGACGTTGGGGCACTAGTGGAAAGGATGGGCACAGCATAACAGGTGCAAGAAAATACAGATAACCTAACAAGCGCCCAATCCCAAATCACAAGCATGCTGGAAAGGATAAGGACGCTGGAGCACAGAGCTGAGGATGCAGAGGGTAGAGCCCAAAGAAACCATATATGCATTGTCTCCTTACCGTAGAGGAGGGCAAGGATCTTACGAACTATATAGAAAGCCTACTGCTGCAGGAGGTGGGGGCGGGCACACCGTTGCAGGGTTTTTCAGTAGAAAAAGCCCATAGATCCTTAGCCAGAAAGCCCCCACCAGGAACTTCGTCGAGACCCATGATAGCCAAAATCATGAACTTTAAAGACCGAGAGAAGATCTGTACATTCTCACGAGAAGGCGGCATGATCACCAGGAACTCCTCGAACTGCAATCTACCCAGATTACACTGTGCAGGTGTAGAAACGGAGAGCACAGTTTGCGCTAACGAAGGAGCTACTTAGAAGAGCGGACCTGAGATGCATGCTACTGTACCCTGCCAAGCTTAAAGTGTTGGAAAACGGACTATCCTATTTTTTCGAGAGCACATGGGAGCCGCACACCTGGATGGACCAGCAAGGTATACCCCAATTGGAAGTCAGAAACCGCAATAACCAGGTCAATGCACCGCTGTAACCAAACGGGAAACGGGCTTGAAGCGGCTGAGAAAATGCAGAACAGAACATGCAGAAAGACACCAAGACAAACTAAGACCAGGAGCATAAATAAACGGGAGACTGAAAACAGTAACCCTGTGTCTGCACCGACGGTTGCCACAGTGAGCAATGCCCCCCATCCTACGTCACCCCCCCACAACTCCCTTGACCCCTGCACAGACAACGCTGAAGTTTAAGATGTCAGTTAAAAGACATTGGCTGCGGGGGGGCTATCCCGAGGAATTGAGACTGAGCTAGAGAAGCAGCAGAGCCTGAGAAGGCAGCCGTGGTGGGGAGAGACTGGGCGTTTGTTCCAAAAGTTAGAATGGAGGCAGGAGAACACATCAGCATCAATGATCAGAAGGCGCACAGAGTAAACCACTGCGCATACCATGGAGAACCAACCCATATGAGGTAAACGCAGATCAACAGAAATCATATCGGACCCACACATTGAGAGGCCGACAAGAGCATGGAAGAGACACGGGAAGAGAGAGTTGCAAACATGAGGACATAAGTAAAAGAAAAGATGGAGGATGTATGGAGCAGATGGGCTAGTGGGAAACGTTGGGCCACGCAAACGGAGGGAAAGAGGACTCCTGAGGAGATGAACATAGCTACAAGGACTAAACTAGGTCAAGAGGCTAAGAGTGTACTCCTGGCTGTCGAGATTGATAGCAATGCTGCAAGAAACAGTTTACAAATGGGAAACTGGCCAGGATAACAAGTGGGTGGGGAGGAAAGATATACGGATCAACCTACTCCGGCTACGCCACTGGAGTTCTGATTTGGATAGCTCCCAGTGTCCCCTTCCAGCTTATAACTGTTGACAAGAACAGTGGGGGCAGGCTAGTAATTGTACATGGACAACTAGAAAATAGGTAAGTGTGTTTTGTGAATACGTACGCACCAAATCATGACAGTTGGATATCTTTAGGACACTTGCCACGCATCTCTCCCCCTTATAGAGGAGCGGCATACATCTGGGGCGGGGACCACAACTGCACACTTACACGCTGCAGGACAGGTCAGACACAAAATTCAAGAAACCAGTGCCACCGGCAAAGGCCTTGCAGACGCTTCTGAGCCAATTGAGGCTGGTTGACATCTGGAGGGAAGCACATAACTCACTACCACACACGGGACTGGAGGGGACGTTCATTAAGGCAGCAGCACATAGTCGTCTGGGAAAGATTGGGGAAACTAGACTATGGGAAATGCTTCCAAAAACTACACGCTGAAGGCGACAAACTGGGCAGACTCCTGGCCTGATTGACCAAGCAAGAAGTGCAGAGTCCCATTCAACGCAGTGGGAACACACAGTGGAAATAGTAAGACCCAAGAGGACATTAATCGGGTGTTCTCGCAATTCTATGAGGAATTATATGCTCCGAATCTGAGACCAGAGGTGTGGGAAATGCAAGAGGCCCTGTCCCAAATAGACTTGCCACAACTCACAAAAGAACAGACGGAGATCCTAGATGCCCCAATAACAATGGAAGAGATTGTAACAGTTATTGAGGGCCTCCCAACGGCGACGACACCTGGGGTGGATGTCTTATCAGGGGTTTTCTATAAGCAAAACAGACACACTAGCACCTAAGCTATTAGAGGCATATGAAGAGGCGTATACACCGGGCCAACTGCCAGATAGCATGCTAGAGTCACTGATCATACCCATACTAAAACCAGGCAAATCACCCCTAGACTGCAGATCATATTGACCACTCTCTATGATCAACCAGGACAGTAAGATCCTTACTGCAATTCTAGCAAACCGACTAAAACAGGTCATACACACATTGGTACACACGTACCAGACTTGGTACATCCCCAGACGCAGCACCACGTGGAATCTAAGAAGACTTAACTGTGTCCTAGACCAGATTAATCACAGGTAGGAAGAGGGCGTTGGTACCTCCCTGGATGCGGTCAAGGCCTTTCACTCAGTGAACTGGGACTAGCTTCTGCGTGTGCTTCAACACTTTGGGATGGGCACAAGTTTCCCGCGATGGTTCAAGCTGATATATACGGAACCCAGAGCTAGGGTCAAAACGGGTAAGCATGTCTCTGAAGCATGGAGAATATACCGGGGTAAAAAACAGGGCTGCCCGCTGTCACCAATGTTCTAAATACTGGCCCTATAACCACTGGCAGCCTTCTTGAGGACAGAATATAGCGAAATGGGAATAAACCTAAACATCACCCACTTAGTCTCGCTATATGCTGATGACCTGCTCTTGTATGTCAACAGCCCGGATGACAACCTGCTGCAATTGCTGGAGGTAGTAACAGCATTTGCTAGGCTATCAGGAATATGTATTAAAGGATAGTTCCGGGACTTATATTGTTCCTATGGTTCGGCCATGTGTTTTTAAGCATAAATCGGTAGATCGTAGAAAACTTTCCTATGGACCTTACCCGACTTTTCGTCCATTAACGCACTCGAAATCAGCCGCCATTTTCTGATAATCCTATTATTTCCCCCCATCGCCCTGGCTCACCTGCTTTTGCGGCACTAAATCAAATCCGCCGCCCCTGAAACAGACTTGATCAAAACATTCATATTCCCGCCTCTATCCGTGACGTGACTGAGCTGCGTAGGCAAACGCGCCCAGGCGTCTTCTACGCGACTCCACACAGAACCAGGAAATCAACACAGATGAGCTCACACAACACAGCGCGCCACAATTGGAAATATGAAACTGTACTTTTAAATTAAACCGCAAGATTGTAAATTTGGTAAAGTACATTTATTTGACATCAAATGTTTTGAGAATATTCAGCGATTTGCATTTTTATTTGCTCTCGATCCAAAATAGTTTGTCTTGAGGCAAGCGATGTTCGTGTGCAGTACACAGGGTGTTGGTTTACGATAAAATAAGCTCTTCGGTCGCACTGATAATCGCATGGCTGTTCCAACAACGAGGCACTAGGCCACCACAACGGTCTGTATGTTGCATCTAGCCGTTAGTACCGCGTAAGGGCATACTTGTACTTGGCGATCGTCCCATAAAATGGTCAGGGTGGTAACGTTGTTCACGCGGAGAAGCAACTGGCGGTTGAAAAACCCATCCGCCGGTGTCTGGTACTCGTGACAGACAATAATGGATGATGTACCTGTTTGAAAAACATAAAAAATGAAATTAGTCTCACCATCAGATCTTTATTAAAATTATTCATTTTATATATTAGGTCGGGAAATTATTTCATAGCTAGGACAGTGCAACTGGGTATTATACGTCAAGGGGGGGCTGTAGGATACTGAGACAGTCCCCCAGTGCAGGGGTTGACAGGGAGGCAGTGCAGGTGGAGAGTGGAAGGGCCCAGGACCGAGGTCGCAGACAGTGGACCAGTTGTAGCAGGGGAGAGGGAGAGAGAAAGCAGAAGCAAAGAGGAAGGTTTTGAGGTGCTTCCGTAAAAGGAGATGGTTCTCCTCAAGATAGTGCGCGGTACAAAACAATATGCCACATAGAACGAACAAGTACAACTTAACCCGTCTTTAAAGCTACTGTATAGTAATTAAATTGCGGTATAAACTCATCTAAAGAGTTACTTACATTATATTTGCATTTTCCATTGTGTCTGTGCGTAGGGCAGCCCCGAAATACCACTCCTTCTATGCCGACGGTATTTCTTCTAATGAACGGACATGAAATGGCTTTCGTTTCTGAAATTATATTCATTATCGTTTCTTACGTTATTGCCCCACACCCCCAAAAAGAAGTCTTTCGGGATGGTCCCGGCCTGTCAAGGTCAAATAACAATACAACCTTATACTGAGTCGTGGGCCATTCCGGCACCCGAGCAAAAAATCAAAGCAGCTGACCTTCACTTTGAACGAGCACACATTCCTAGTTAGCTACATTCAGTGTAAGGCCATCTCACAGGACTTGAAATTTACACTCCATCTTTGCATTTTGTCTGCGTGCTTTGCATCCCCAGAGAACCATAAATACGGAGACATTCTATATTTTTTGAAAAATGATTTATAATACTGTTTGGTTTAATTTAATGCGCAAATGAACAAGGTTGGATAGACACATTGCATGTACACTGAGCAATCACTTTTATTTACACATTACATAGATACACATATTCAATGGGCCTGCGACATGAGGAGACTCGAGAGAACAGACAATCAAATTACAATCATTTAAACCGTGATATGTATTTCTCAATGAGCTCTTCTTTAGGTGGACATGGAACAGAGGCAATGTTGGGTGGCAATGCAGTTGTCCCCTGCACAGGTTCGTTCACAACTCCATTTATGTGCCTATCTAGGACGTCAACAATAAGTCTCTCAATAAACTCATATTGCATATCCTCAAACACTGGTTTGATCACCCATTGTTTACTTCTTTTAGTGAAGGCCTTATTGTAGCGAAGCGTCCCTAAAGTTCTGGTCGTCCTACTTTGTTGACGGCCAACATTATGGTTGTGCCAAGACCGCTAGAAGAGTCCGATTTATCATGCCCTCCATGCCAAAATGCAATCGTTTTGGCCTGTACTTTAGGCACATATTGTGGAACACCTCCAAATCTCCTGTGTGGCAGAATTCCGTGAGTCCCCTCAAATCTCTTGTTATAGTTTTATCAAATACAATCTTTTCAATGGCTTTGTGAGTGGGTGATGAAGGAATCAACCACTTCTTCTTCCGTGCCTCCTCTGTGGACAAATGGCCATGTTCACAATTGTGGAAATGTTGGTTTGTGTTCCAACGGTGAACGTTGGTACAGTGTAGCATTGCTGACCGCCATTTTTCCAGTAGAATTTCCAACGACCCTCCACATGTTTTTGAGCTCCACCAAAGATGGTTGCTGATTGACTTGGACCACTGTGAAATACCTTGAATTTCTTTTTTTTTACATGCAGCCGACATTTTTTTATTGATTGTTTTTGTAAGATGCCAAACGTCAAATTGGTGATTTATATTTTTGTACTCTTCTCTCATTGTCTTGGCAATTGAAACGTGTCTGTCCGTGGCTATCAGGTCGATCACCATTCCCCGCGATTGTAGTTCTTGCAATGATGCTACAAAGCCAACTTTCTCCACGGCCACTGAGGATGTACTTTGTGACACCTGCACGACCACCGAACTCACAATTTTCTTACTTTCCATGTCCTGAAAGTGGTAGGTGCAGTACTTGGCTGAAAATCCTGGGCTGTCGCACTGTCCATCACCGGCTAGCCTGAACAGTTTGTCCGCGAATGTACTATCAATAGACATTTTTTCCATTCTCCAAGCTTCGCTAATGGCTGGAAATACATAATCGGTTTGGTATTTGTAGAACTGAGTTTTCGCAATGAAACGGATTCCCACAAACTGAAAGAAAGACTCTAACTTTTTAAAACTTGAACCACTAAAATGTGCAGCCGCTGCACAAAGTAGATTGCCTGCTGGCAGTTGTCCCAGCATGGGTTGTGCAGACCATGAGAAAGGATGATATTTTGTACAGGTGGCATGTATTTTAAGGTTAGTGCCTCGAATTGCACGAGTCACATTAATCAATGGCTCCCCACATACTTCCCCACCTACCGAATGCCCACATTTCAACCGAATAATATCAATCAAACAACTATCGAATACAATGAATTTGGCCTCTTTCCTTATACTGTCACTCTGCATCCCAGCTGGTTCGGCCTGTAACGTTGAGGACATGTCACTCACATGAAAGGTAGAATCTCTGATATCGTCTTCCGCTATGTTCAGTGATATTGATGGTGTTTCATTGTAGTCCACTTCCTTCTCTTCCATTGCAACATCTGTTCCTTCTCCGGCGATGGGTGAATAAGACAATTTCTTCAACTTTCTCGCGGTCTTAGTTTTTGCGGGTGTGGATTCTGTGAACTGATCTCCGACTGCATCCGAACTACCAGGAGGACATTCACTATCAATGGCTGGATGTGGTATAGCTCCGTTGTCAATCACTTCATATTCTTCCCATTGGCACGATGCATCTCCAGTCTCAAGTCCCTGCCAAAAGGTTTGACAAGCAACATCTCTCGTTCGCTTCACTGTCTGTGTAGATCTAGTTCGTACACCCACTCGCAACTAGAGGACAGGTTGGAAAAGGGATGTTCAGTTTAAACACAACTTACAGTATTGAACTATTAACAGTGAAAAACAACATAATATAGTTACCAGGACACTAACCTTCTTTTGCTTTCTTTTCTTTGAAACTTTCTTGCCTCGAACTTCAACATCAGGACGCTGTTGCTCCGACTCGTGTGTGCATGTCTCCACTTCCTCTTGCGCTGCAACGACTATATTTTCATGATAAGCACATCCGTCACGCACTGACGCTCCATCGACTCCCTGAAACATAGAACTTTCATTAGTATGTATAATAATATCGAAAACGCAAAATGTACTTGGGGACCAATACCCACGTACATCTCAATAGCAAAACACGAATGAACGCTTTGTGTAGAACATTCAAACGACAATTATTCACGCATAGTTGATCTAGTTAGATGGAACTGTCAAGATCCTTACCTTGTGCTCCTCATAGACTTCCATTGATTATATTATTGAAGATGATGCTTCAGTAACTCCCTGAAACACAGTAATTGCATTAGTATGGTTTTCTATTTTGTTAAAAAGAACAGAAACTTTGTGCAGGCGTCAACGGCTCATCTAAATAGACCTGCACAAATGATCAGTTGTCTAAAATAAATAATGGATATGTAAATATGATTCGATTTGCTCGATCGTTGGAAGTGTCACCACCCAGAGATCTGCATCAACTACTAGGGGTGATGTTCTTGTAGAAGAAGGTCCGTCATCTCCCTGAAACATAGTACTTGCGTTAATAAAGAAGGAAGTATAGCGGATGTAATCACGTCATATGATTTTGCTTGATCGAACTGTCCGTATCCATACCTCGAAATGCATAAGAACATCAAGGGACGATGTAACTGCGGTGCACACTTCTGCAAGCTGTTGCGCCGACCCGTAACTGCATGCTCCCCCTTCTTCTTGGACTAATGCTCCATCGACTCCCTGAAACATAGGACTTTCATTAGTAATGAACACAATATTGAAAAAAGAAGACACATAGGAGGGCGACGACAGAAGGACATATCAATGGCTAAAACGAAAGAAACATTGTGTGTAACAATCACGCTACAAGAATGCAAGATCTGATGATCTCCATCGATGGAACTGTCCGGAAACGTACCTCGAGCATCTGAGTGACATCAACGGTAGTCGTCTATACGTTGGACTCCTCAGCATCTCCCTGAAAGACAGTACTTGCATTATTTTGGATAACAATAATTATAACTGAAAACAAAGACTAGAGGACGAGTACAAGGGTGTACCATTAGGTAAAATAATTACACGATAAATTAAAACTATTGATTTACATGCCTAAAACAAGTCAGTGGCAGAATAGCCAAGTAAGATTACCCGATAGGCGCTTGAAGTGGCTGATGACTGCAATAACGACACGGATGGAGAATCTTCCGCCTTCATATTGAGTGGATACATAAATGGGGAAATTATTGTTAGCTAATGCTACACATTACCGCAAGGCCGAGAGATAAATACGTAAACTTGACTCACCAGTGGAGGAATGTGGACGAATAGAGTGGGAATAGCGGTTGAGAGCAATTTTCGCCTCGCTCGCGGTGTGTTCTTCTTTATTAGCAATGATGTGGAGTACATGTCAGAGGTAAAGTGCCTGCTGCAGATGCGGTATCGATCACCCCTCTTGTCCGCAAAGACTTCTAGGACTCTACTTTCAAGCTCAGACGGTGGATATCCGCAATATCGGACCCATTCTCTTATCTGATCTATTGTCTTAGGGAAAACATGCATTATAGTACCTTCAGATTTATTATGGGTCTTCGAAGGGCAACCGCCAATGGAACAGGCAGGCATTGTGGAAAGTTCTGAAAAGTAAAGATCAACAATTCTCTATGAATACCAATGTAAACTCAGAACATGTGACTAGTTCCTTGCATGTACTGTCTTGAACGAAAAGAAATTGGACGCAAAATGATTATGGTACATGGCCTTACCTTGACGAACAAACAGTTAGATGCAGGGATCAGAGTAGTTTCTTGTCGTAGAACAGGGAGCAGTTCACAGGTTGCAAACTGAGGAGTTTCCTCGAAGTGGTCACGGAAGTTCACAGAGACGAAGAGCAGATAACCAGCACCTTCACGGGTTGACTAGCAAAGCGCAAAGAAGTGCTCATTAGAAATACGAAGTGGGTTATAAAGGATTCGAAACAGGGGTGTGTTTGTGAATGAATGACGTGTATATGTCGTGGCATTATGCGGTTTGCAGGGGGGCGTCCAGCGTGAGGGGGGATGCTTGGCAGGAGACACGGGGTCTGGAGGTAGACATGGGAACAACCGATGCTCTATAGACCACTTTGAAGTGTACATGGTCTTTGGCACCTCTTGGCCTTTATCGCTCCCTGACAGCTCCACTTGCCAGCGCAAGTACCCCGGTGCGAACTGCCTTTGATAGGGTGGGGGGGGTGTGGATTGGGGCGGTGGTCGTGCAGACAAGACTCGTTTGCCGCAGGGCCTCACCAAGGAGAGGCCATCTAACTGCATGTAAGAGGCAGGCTGCAGGATCTAGTACATGGAAGGCAGGGGGTGAGTTTATAAATACCTCACCCACCCAGGAGAATATATGGGTGCAGTTCACCCTGGATGCCTAGGCAGTTAGTCAGCAGCAGGCTGGCCTGTGGTGGAAAGGCGGCACGGGCCAGAGGGGGTCATCTCTGTACCCGGTGCCCAAAAGGATGATTTATTATGATCAACCATATTGATTATTTACCTATAACCATGTTTTGTGTCAATAAAATCCAACGGCCTTCCTTTTATTGCCAACGCTTGAACAAAGTGGTGTGGTAAGTATTTTTGGGGGAGGAGGCAAGGCCGGGAGGCTTGATGCCAACCCGCAAAATAACATATGTATGTCTGCTGCATATGGGTTCAACGGTTATGTGGATTGAAGGTGGGCGGCCTGCGTGAGGGAGGATGCCTGCTGGAGACATGCGGTGTGACAAGACAAGGCACAGGAAGACTATTCAATGGAGACACACTAGATTCATTTAAAAAATCAAAACAACCATTGTTAAAATATATGTTGGGTTTTATTTTAGATCTTAATTTCAATTGAACATAAATAATAAACATTACACATTGTAAAGTTCCGGTTGCAGCACATCCAGGGAAAATCCGCGGTATTGTCCACTGTCACTGGGGAAATGTTGTCTAATGGCAAGTACCGCACAGGCAGGTATCACTCTCCGAACGCGGTGTCCGAGCCTCCCGTGAAGCCACCAAGTGAAGCAACGATAGGCCACCAGCCTGTACCACCTGTGAAAATGAAAGATGCAAACTGTATTAAAATGACAAAACTTTCTTATCACTGTCGATTCAGGTAAAAAATGTCATTCTGCTTTGAAAAAAAATCTATCTAGAAAATGCACAATATGGAACCAATTTACATGCATTCGAATGATATGTAGGTGTAATTTTATATGTGGGAGACGACCATGACATAGTAGTGGCATCACTGACATCACAAACAGAGTATACTTACTCGTTACTCGGATTACGCGGACGAACAGTGCCGCGAAGTTCGTGCATAAGCACCATCATCATCCTCAACACGTTCCGTGAGAGGCAGGCTTCCCTGAACTCTGGCAGCTCGGTGATGCATTGCGGACTTGGCTCGCCTTCTGAAATGTAGGCCAAGCACCCGGAATTTTCACGGCAGCAGCAGTTCTCCTCCTCAGTTGGCATTAGCTCGCACCGATTGCACGTGCACCAGGTGGAGACGCCGTCCATGCGACATGGTCCAGGCTCTTCATCCGTTGACTGGTCCTCCCAACTGCCGTCCGAATCCCCATCGTTTCCGCGTGCTTGCCTTTCCAGTAGTTCCTCCTCGGTGTACTCGGGCTCGTACATATACGGCATTATTGTAGCCATTGTGTGGTAAAGAAAGTAAAATAATTTACAGAGATGGTACAGGTGTTCACAAGGCCTAGAAGCGGCGAAGGTAGCTGACCAGAGCACAGAAACGAGTCACAGAATACTCAAAGTAACACAGAGAGAGGAATGGAATCGAAAATCTGCTGCTGTGTGTTGTGAAACGGTGTGTTTATACTTATTGAGGAAAGAGGCGTCCTGCCATTTCCATGGCGACACTTCATTAGCTGAGGCGCAGCGATTGTTGACACGAAACGTGCTTTGGCGTTGGGAAATGGGCGGTACGCGTCTGCTGATGTCAGGGGCAGGGGGATTTGATTTGGTGCCGCAAAAGCAGGTGAGCCAGGGCGATGGGGGGGAAATGATAGGAATATCAGAAAATGGCGGCTGATTTCGAGTGCGTTAATGGACGAAAAGTCGGGTAAGGTCCATAGGAAAGTTTTCTACGATCTACCGATTTATGCTTAAAAACACATGGCCGAACCATAGGAACAATAAAAAAAAAAAAGTCCCGGAACTATCCTTTAACAGATAAATCCTCCCTGTACCCTCTGGCGGCACTTAAGCGAGTTAACATGGATCTGCCTGATCTGAGACTAAAATGGGCTCCGGTTTCCTTCCGCTACTTGGGGATAGATACATCATGACCCAGCAGCATCACATCAGGCTAACACACTGACAGCCCTAAAAAATGTCATGGAGTTCTGGAAAACGCTTCCCCTGGGAAGGCTGGGCAGAGCAGCCCTGCTGAATAGGATAGTGCTCCCCCGCCTATTGTACCCTACACGATACTGAGGAAATTCTTCAAGCAGTTGAATACAATGGTGAGAATTCCTGTGGGGGCAGGAACAGATAGCGTAGGGTACACTAAAGAGAGATTACGACACAGGTGGGTTTAAATTGCCGAACTACGAATTGTACTGCCTAGCAGGGCAGCTGCAGTTCGTTGCGCATTGGCTGGGAGACAAGACCTCCATAGATGCACTACTTTTAAAGCCCGCCCTACAACACTGGTACCGGAGAGAGATCATTTGGCTAAAACAGCCCACGCATCAAAACGCATCCCCATGCTCCTCACACTGGGCTTCTCCCTGTGGAGGAGAGCATGGAAAATCTTGAAAATCCCAGACCCCTGCTCGGTAAACGTCCCCCTGGCAGGGGTGGTGAATGCCCAACAAGGTACGCTCATGACGTAAAGACTACATGGGATAGCCCAAATAGGAGCCATCTGGAGGAATGGCCAGTGGGTGGAGTTCCAAACCCTAATGGAGGAAGGCGACCTACACAGTGGTCAATTCATATTATACACGGGTATGGTGATTGCAATGAACAAAAAGTGGCCGGGTTTGAGCACTGGGGAAGGGACGGACGAGGTGCTAGACGCATGGTATGATGGAGCAGAAGGAGGGCACACTATCCAGACTGTACGGGCTTAATCAGCATCCTAGCAAATCTCAGAATAGCGATAGCTTGGAAGTCCAACACAGGCCCGGCAGTGGAGGCATGGTGGGCAGATTTAAAGAGATGGGCACTAGCAGAGTCGACTGTCCGGACTGTGGCATTACAGGGGGTGCACGAGAAAGCAGCATTAAAATAACAGAATGGAACATGTTGGCACAGGAGTTATTTGCACCCAGCGCCGGAAGTAGCACAGACAACTGAGAAATAAGGGATATGCACACGCCTGATAGTAATATGTAGACACGGCACCAACAGGACAATGCAGTAAATCAGAAGCAGACAGCCTGCAGTAAGAACCCCATCTTGAGAAGGCAGACTTGCAGGAACCAGTGGACATGACACATGGCAAGACTTCAAAGTGTGGCAAAACTTAGTTTGACACTCCTGCCGATGCATGTTGTATTGGAAGAGAAGTTTGTCGTTTGTTGGTTGGTACGTTGTATAGAAAAACCAACAAAATGCAATTAGGGAAAGGAGGCAACTTGGCTACATGCCAACTGGATGGCTCATCCGGCGAGGGAGCCAAGACAAACTAAGGCAGGGACCTGGGACCTGGTTGGTCCCAAGTTAACGAAATTAGAGCATTTGCAAAGACCCTGCTTCCTTGGGATGCTCCTTCTGTTTTCTGTCTCTGTTTTATTTGTTTTACAGTTTTTCGTTTGCAAAATGGCAATAAAAAATGTTTTAAAAAGAAATAAGTCCTTCAGTAAAGTGTAACATTGGGTTTTGCTGTTTAAAGAGACACAGTCTTCGGTTTATACCTGCCCCAAGTTGCTGATCGCTCCTTGAAAAAGTATATGGGTTTTACTTTTGCATTAGCTGTGTTATCACAAAAGTAGTTATAGGTTTTTACTGTACCTAGAATAAGTGTTCCACTATTCACAAAATGTATACTGTCCAGTTGACTGATTATGTGATTTGTTACTGAATGTCACAGTACAACTGGTAGGGTCTGCTACCCTTGAATTACTTAATGTAATCTGAAAGTAACTATTGGTTTTTACTCCCCAAGAATAGGTGTGACCTATACTGAATGTTTATGAAAAGGTTTTACTTCTAGAACTACTGTTGGGTGTTTCAAATTAGGTTTATGCTTTGATCTGTGAACCTTCAGGCATAGTGTTTTTATAATTGTGATTACATGTGTGTGTGTGAGTACACATTTACCCCTAGATTTAACTGGGCCTACCTGCAATTATGTTTACAATACATTGTGTTTCTTTGGACCATTTGTATTAAAATTTCATTTGTACTGATTCTACAGCCCTCTCCCTCCTAAGATGAGCCTGGCTGCTCAGTCTACGCTACCCTGAACTCGGGTGGTACAGTCTTATACTAAGTGGAGTCTTGTACTGCCTCAGTTGAATGGTTTTACTAAGCCTTTAGTTGGCGTCAAGACATTCCATTCAGCCGCTGAAAATACGCGAAAGCCCCGTGGCTATTTCCGCAGTGGCAGAACACAAGGGCACCCCCTCTCGTCGAGACTTATTCTGAAGTCCCCCAGCCTCTCTCGAAGGCCTTACCATGAAAATATCCCCCTACGGGCCAATGTTTTCCACCTCCAGTCCATTGTTCATCTATTCCTTTCTCACAGCTCTTGCTACCTAAATCAATTGTCCTCTAATTTTCCTCTCTTCTCGGAACACCTTTGCTGAGCTCTGCATTCTGCTTAGACTGCACTGTCCTTAGATAAGATAGGCTTTCATGTGTGCATGTCAAAGGCTATTTTGTGAACGCATATGAAGGCATGTGGAGAGCATCTATGTGAAAGGCTGAGTGTGCACATGTGAATCTTTGGTGTGTATGCATGTGAAAGGCTATATTGTGAGTCAAAATCCATGCTACTGGGTGTGCACCTGGTCTGTACCTGGTGTGCACCTGGTCTGTACTTGTGAAAATCTACACTGCTTGTTCAAAGTTGTAGTGGCTTGGTATGTGTTGCTGCAGTTATTGTACGTGTTACATTTGGGCACAATCTTAATTGAATGATTGCACCAAAAGCTAAGATGATGTTTAATCCTTCTATTGCAAGTTTGTATAGTCCGGACCAAGCGTGCAGGGAAAAGACTAGTCGTTTTTTTTTTTTCATGCCAAACTTGAACTTTGCTTTCCATTGAAAGTGGACAGTTGAATAATTTGCGTGGATATGTGAAACAAATAAATTGGCCTGCCTTCATTTGCATATGTATTGACATCACAAAGTAATACAGTAAATTCCCTCCTATGCAGTTTTTGATACTCGATGGAATGATGCTAAGTTGCATTTCAAAAAGTTTCTATAAATTAAGACAAAACTTTTGATGTGCAGACTAACAAGTGGCATTATCGTTATTTATTAAATGGTACCGTGATTGAGCTTTTTTGTGTAGTGTACACATGTGAACTGAATAGCTTGTGGGCACTTCTTATTTTGGCGGATTATCACACAGTGAAATAAAATTTGCCAAAGATCTCACACACTTAAATACCGGCTTCATTGTGAAGCCGGTATTTAAGACCTGTCTGCAACATAAGGCACTTAACCAGATATCTTCCCAGCTTTAGTTGGCATAGGTTGGTTTTAAAGAATAGCATGTTTTGTAGAGATGACTTGAAATTTACAATCACCCAAACTGAAAAATATATAAATCCATATAGAAATATGTTTAGAACAAATACTATGGTCATAGCTTTATTTTTCCATTCTTGAATGGAAAACTACATGAAAAGAAACAAAGCTAAAAAACATCCTCTGTTTGGGAAATGTACATTCAAGACTTAGACACACATCAAAATGTATTGCATGATAATGTCACTTTATTGTAGTCCTTGTTTGACAGACTAATGCTTCAGATTACATATCTTGTGAAGGAAAAGGGAAGTAAACACTTATCGGAATCAATGGTCATCAGTGAACCAGCACTGATGAGGATCTTCCCATTTAAATGTTCTGCCGGACAAGTGTGATTTGTGAGGCCGTAGTGTGGGGTTGTCCAACTCGAGGTATGGAGGGCTGGGATCCAGACGGGTTTTCAGGATATCGCTCAATATTCATGAGGCAAAATGTGCGCACATTTAGAATAATTGTTTGCTTGAAATCTGCTTAGAATCACATGCTGTGCATATAGTGCTACATCGAGACATCTAGTGGTGATCGCAGAGTATTTTATCTTTCTTTTGAAGATCAAAAGGGGATGTTGACATGGGCGTGGCTGTAACATTATCCCTAGCATGACGTGTAGTGTACCCAAAATCCCTCGCGGGTCTAGGTGCCTTAAGATTGTTTATTTTTTTTTCCCACCCAACTAGTTGATCGCCTTATGGGGAGCTCGCAAGAGTTCATATCGCTTACTTTGTCCCACGACCTAGGGTCGTCTAGTCTCCCAGCTATTTTCGACTGCTTGTGGGCTTCCTACCGCCAAAGACATCCAAACAAATGCTCAGCAACTGGTGAACTGATTCCGACCGTGTGGCCTCGTCCCTCCGGCCAGGCCCTTGCAGCAGGGAAGAGTGGGGCCCTGGGTTTATTCTTCTTCAAGAATGTATTTCCTTTCCCTTCTCTTTCTCTATTTGGTCTGGCTGCCTTCACCCTCTGCTATCGAGAGGACGCCAATTCGATTTTGCCCGTCGTGTAATGGCAACTTCCCTTGGAAGGACACCCATCGCCGTTGCAATCGGTGTCTACCTCGAACACGACGAGCATGCATGCATGCATGCAAGTCCTGCAAACTTTCGACCCAAAATGTTGGACAGGCAGATTAAACGGTAGGCGGCCTACGCAATGCAGTCTGAGAGCCATTCCCCCATTGGCACTGTAGCTTCGGATGGATGACAAGGAATCCATTGGCAGCCATGGCTCCGAACTGGAGGCCATAGACCTTTCGGTGAAACCTTCAGGTTCACAGATGCCCAGCCCGACAGGGCACTAGCTCTGTTATGGCGAGTACACACGCGCACCACCAAAGGCCAAACACACAACCTCTAAGGCCTCCTCGACAGACGTCCAAGCACGTAACGCCAACCGGATCGCCAAAAACTTTGGCACCTTTCGATCCTCCCGGTTCAGCTCCCTACACGCAACCGTCTTCGTGGCATGTGACTGGGCTTTCCTCTGGCAAGGGCGTTCCCCCTCCCAATAAAATACATGGTCGCCGACACATCGTCCATGGGTGCGCAAGCACCTAAGGCTTGGATGGAGTCATTGACCGCGCTGGCGCGTCAAGACCTTCCATTCAGCTGCCGAAAATGCGCAAAAGCCTCAGCTATTCCGCAGCAGCAGAACACAAGGGCACCCACTCCTGTCGAGAGATGTATTCTGAAGGCTTTATCAGGAAAATCTCCCCCTTCTGGCCAATCTTTTCCACCTCCAGACCCTTCTGCATCTTCCCTGTGGACTAGGGAGATTTGAAAACTACATGGACAAGATGACACAATTTGCTTTTCAGACAAATCGATCACTCCCAAAAGACCTAGGGAGGAAGAGTCCTTCCCCATTCCACAAAAACTGCAGAAATGTCCCATTTCACAAGGCCACCAAGAGGATATCTTGGATTTCTCACAACAGGAGGATACCTTTGAAGACATTGATCCATTTACTCGGGAAACAGCTGATCAGGATCAGTCAGGGGGTGATCAGGGCCCTTGGCTATCACCTATGCACCCTGACCGGACATAATTTGGCTAGATCCACCTTATTCGCCTCTACAAAGGGGGAGTCGCCTGTGGATGACCAAATGCTATTCAATACCATTTTAAAGAGAGCGGCCCATTATTTTGAGATCGCTACTTATGAGGCAGTCCCTGACTTAGTTGAAAATATCCTCAAGGAGAAGGCTCCCACTAGTCAGGCCACCCCCTTACTTAATTCATTAAAGAAGCGCCTAGCTCCTTCTTTGTTGTCATCGTCCCTCTCATGGGCAGTCAACCCTGGGGTTGAAAAGTTATTCCTCCCATCTCCTTCTGACCCACTGTGCATACAGGGTCATGCCACAGGGGACTCCCTGGTGGTTACAATCACTAGAAAGCAAGGGGGTCCACTGTCCACGGCGGAAGTCCCTACGGATAAAGATTGCAAGAAACATTATGCCCTTGGGAAATGAATCACTACCTGTGCAGCCTATTCAACTAGGATTGCTAATAACACAACTCTCCTGGGAAGCTACAGCGATGTCCAATGGGGCCTACTCCAGGAGGGCCTTAAAGAGGTCCCAGAGCCCACCCGATCACGCCTGCTGGCAGTCGTAACTGAGGGCAGACAGGTTACCACATTTTAAATACACTGGACTCTGCTGATACTGCAGGGATGCACTCTAACACAGGATACGTTACTTAAGAGACACGCCTGGCTGAATAAATCTGGTTTTAAACCAGAAACACAGGCCTCGTTTATTAATAAACCAGTCGAGGACATTTTTGGTAAAGCGTCAATGACGCCCTGGAGACTGCCAAGAAGGTGCACGAAACGCTGAAATCACTCAGCCACATCACGGCCAAGCCCTTCCACCAACACGGAGGCTCGAACTCCCACTGTTCCTTTCGTGGACAAACTTTCTCCTGGTCTCCCTATCGATCATATGGCTCAGGAAGCACCCCCTGGTCCTCCGGCCAAGGCTCTTCCGGTAACCACCAGTATCAACAGAGGTCCTCGTTGAGGCTGGAACTCTACTCCTAGAGGCTCCCCTGCCTCAACCTCAGTGACTCACTGTAAAGACTGGAGGGTGGTGTCTTTACTCCTGCTCTCTATATGGTAGAGGAGAGGCACAGTGTACCCCAGCCAAGAATCTCTATGGTTGGGAGCATTGGACGAGCAATCAAGGCCTAGCTTCTCAGGAGTTGATGCAGGCTGGTTCTTGAGTACAGTGTAGTCCCCAAGCACCCATAAAGGAATGTCCACCCACTGTCTTAGTGAAAACACTCTTTATATAATTAAGGTTCAAGGTTATATACACAATCCTAACTCACTTTGTGCTCAGTTAATCTACAATGGCAAAATATACAGTTCTAAGTGGTACGACAATTATCAGATTTCATTGAAGTGTATCAACTCTACTATGGTCAAATGTCACACAAATCAATTAATAAAGGTAACCAACAATAGACCTAGGAGGAAAGCAGTTGGTTAGAACAATTGGCAGAATACTGACCCATTTACCTAGACACAGTTCTGTGTGGAGATCCTCCCCCCCACCCCTCCCACACACCTGAGCAACCTGTAATATAAAGATATGCTACAATACAAGTCCAGTCCATATATTGTTCAATAAGTCTCCTTTCCTTCTACAATGTTTATACCACCCCCATGTACCTGGAATAGCAGAGTTTGACGTGACAGGTCGTCGATGGATCTTTCTTGAGCGCTCCCTTTAGAGCAGGAGCCACAGATCGAGATCCTTCGAAGAAAGCTGTGAACAATGACGGTGAGGTAGCAGCTATGGTCCTGGCAATGCTCGACGACGAGTCGAAGACGTCCTGCAAGGAAGAGGCGTCCGGGGCACCTCAATGTCGATATTTCAGGACTGCAGAGTTTAAAGAACTGTGGCCCAGCAAGAGTGTCGAGTCGTCCAGCGTGTCTACGGTCTTTGGGTGGCGGGAAACACACCGGCGGATGCTCCTCGGCGCGTCGATGGCCTGGCCTTCTCTGGCAGGATAAGGCGGTCAACGATGCGGACAGGCAGGTCTGGGAATTAAATGTCTTAATGGAGCATTGTGGCTCCAGTCTTCGAAGGCACAGCATCAAGCAGTCCCCAATTCTGGGCAACTAACTTCGACGGGCCGCCAGCGGTTATAGCATAAGCGGTTATAGCAAACCGGCGAACCCTGGTCGACTACGGTGGACAGACTGTCCGGTGCTTCTCTTAATTTCGCGTCGGCGGTCCCTGTCTCCGGCTCAGTCTTTTGTAGGCTAACTTCCAGGGCGCTTTGGCAAAGGTTAGCAGTGCACGATGGTCCCTCGTAGCTCGGGAAGAGGGCGCATAACCAGGTCCTCTCTGGGTCAGTTCTTGAAGACACAGCAGCTTTCAGATCGACGTAGAGCGGCAGCAATACTTCTCTTCCAGCGGGGGTCAAGGTTAAGCTTCAGTTTCAATGTCAGTTTCAACTCCAGCTTCTGAACGATTTCTAGCAGGGAGAGGCCCGCAGATCTACTAGCTGATCTCCCTTTCATTCTGCTCGGTCACACTCGGGCAACCAATCACTCAGAAGGGCATTCAGGCAGTCAGCCAATCAGGCGCACGGTGCATTCAGGCCATTCTTCTCCATCCAGACGCTCACAACACAGAATGTGGATTCGGACAAGTATCACGCCATTCAACACTACACACTGCATTCATACCAGTTTCGGGCAGGGCTGTCTCAGTCATTGTGTCAAACACCAGATACTAGACATCCACAACACAGAATGCGTATTTGTCACACACTCCATTCACCCAGGGCCTACCCACAGGCGTACCCACAACATACAGTCGTTGGGAAGGCTCCAGCCAGTCTAGTCGGCACTTCGCCACACTACCATATATGGAACTTCCACCCAACAGCCAGTCAGGGGGAAGGGACAAAGTCGGGGCTTCCCGGGACTTCGGGAAAAGCAAGGTAACGGGTGATGGAAGGCAAGAGGCCACGGGGGCCATCTTGTCTCCGTCAGGAATCTGATTCCAATGACGGGGACTGGGAATCCCAAAATGGAGGATACTCGGAGCACCTGTCAGATTCAGCATGGAGCTGCCACCAGTCCATACACTAGGGGCACAGGATTGTACCCCCACGCATGGGTGCCATAAGGGTATCCCATGGGTCTGTACACCAAACCAAAAGAAAGCTGCACCATCAGGAGTCCCACATGAACTCCTGCGCAGAAAACACAACAGAACACATGATAAAAAGCAGTAAAGGACAAGGATACGGAGGCCCTGTCCCTCCGGTGCATTTCCAGCATCACTCACCGATCTGGGTCCCCTCCAACGCCACCCCGATGGGGGGGTTGTTTGTCATTCATACACGCCTGGGAGGGGAATCACATCAGACCAGTGGGTGTTTAAGACAGTTACCCACAGTAACTGCATCAAGTTTCACCGACCACCTCGATGATACCCACTGACGAGCAGGCGTTTGTCACCATAATACCTGCACATCCTGCTGGAAGAGGTTAAAGTTCTTCTGGAAAAGGTCCCTGTAGAAGTCGTCCCCATCCACCAGGTAAACAAGGGTATTTATTCAGTGTCCTTGTACCCAAGAAGGATCTTGCCATGCGCCTTCTGTTAGACCTCCGCCTAACAAACAAGTATGTCAAACCTTCAGGATGACAACACTGCAGAAAGTAATCCCACTGCTGCTGCAGGGGATTACATGGCCACATTGGATATGAAAGATGCATACTTTCATTTTTCAATGTTGCCAGCACACCAAAAGTACCGGTTCATGATCGAAAACACCCACTATCAGTTCAAGGTTCTCCCCTTCTGCATTGCTTCAGCTCCTCCGGTGTTGACAAAGGTACTAGCGGTAGTAGCTGCTCACCTGCACAGGCAATCTTTCCTTACCTCGACGACTGGCTCATAATAGGGGATTCGTACGGAACATGCTCAATATACCCAGAAGACGGTAGATCTCCTCTTCAACCTAGGTTTCTTGATTAGCAAGGAAAAATGCCAGTCTAAACCCCAGCCAAGCAAAACAGTTTGTGGGAGCTCTAATTCGGACAAAAGACGGCCATGTCTTTCCCCCAGAGTGCAAACCGTGCTGTTCCTGATTTCCCCTAGCACCCCCCCCCACTATGTAGCCAGTCACAAGGTGACCGTTCGCAAAGCCATGCCACTGTTAGGGATGATGGCCTCCTGCATCTACCTACTAGTTCCACACGCTCGCTTGCGCATGGGCCCCATGCAAGAGTGGCTCTTGAGCCAATGTTGTCAGGCCAGCGGCCAGTGGGGTGATCTAGTGGTTGTCTCGGCAGCCCTAGTTCAGTCTCTTTAGTGGTGGTTAAGGGAAAACCTTCACCACCCCGCAGTAGATGCCACTCGCCAAGACGCATCTCTGACGGGTTTGTGTGGGGGGGGTGGGGTTCACCTCCTTCAACAGACTGCACACAGCGTGAGGTCCCCGGCGGTAGCATCCAATCACATACATTTGTTGGAACTGCTAGCAGTGTTAAAGTCCCTAAAGGCCTTCCAGACACCTCCAGGGGAATACCCTTCTAGTCCTCATGGACAGTACTACGACCATGTATTACTTAAACAAGGGGCACTCACTGTCTAGGGCTGTCCAAACTGTTCCAGAACATATGGAAGTGAGCTCTCAAACTCAAGATGTCGCTCCTGTCGCAACAAGTTCCTGGGGTATTCAGTCGTCTGTTGGACGTATTCAGCAGAGACTTTGCGCTACCAGTAAAGCGTGAATGGCGACTACAGCAGGACATAGTACTCAACGTTTCGCAGACTGGGGCTTCCCAGGGGTTGACTTGTTTGCCACTCTTAAGATCGCCCAATGCCCAGATTACACCTCCAGGTACCATCAGAACCGCTCCAAGGGGAACAGTCTCTGGATAATATACTGCCCCCCCCCCAAACCTCCCGTTTCCCCCACTCAGATTCCCCTGCTCAACAGAATAATGCACAAGATGCACCATGAGCCAGTCAGGATGATTCTGGTGGCCCCGATGTGGGCCCGCCAACCTTGGTTCTCCATCTCATGACAATGTCAAGTCTCCCCTCTCAGGAAGCTGCCGTGCCCTTACAATATGCTATCTCAAGACTAGGGGGAAACACTTCATCCATGCCTTCAAACTCTCAATTTAGCACCCTGGCTCCTGAGCTCAGAGTTCAGGCACCTCAAACTCCCTCAAAGTTGTATGGACATACTCAGAGAAGCACGGAAACCGAACATCAGACATTGCTAGTCCATCAAATGGAAGCGCTTTGTCATCTGGTGTAATGGCCAGGGCATCAATCCTATGAATGCACACCTAAACATATTGTCCTGTACCGAACCCACCTGTTAGATTCAGGTCTGGTTTTCAGTTCTCTAAAGGTCCACTTAACTGTGCTTTCGCCATACACCACGTCCCAGAGCAAGGTTTTGTGGTGGAAGATTCCAGTAATTAAATAATTTATGGAAGGGGTAAAAAGGCATCACAATTCCCCCCCACCCACCTATTTCCAACCCAGCTCCCGGGTGAGACCTGAATGTAGTTCTTACCAGACTAATGGAGCTTCCTTTTGAACCAATGCACAGGGCTAGCCTTAAAGCATTCATCTGCAAGACCGCCTTCCTGGTGGTGATCACCTTTATAAGGAGAGTTGGTGAACTGCAGGCCCTTTCAGTTCAGGACCCATTTGTCACGGTTCACAAAGATATGGTGGTTTTACCCATACACCCACGCTTTGCTCCTACATTTATCTCAAGGTTCCATGTAAACCAATCTATAGAACTAGAAGAAAGCAAACCTTTGCGCGCCAAACATGATGTCCATGTGTTTGTAGTTGGACAAGAAAGATATATTCATTGAATCACTTGTTTTTGTTGAAAATGCATTTATTAAGGTATATTGGCAATAAAGTCTGACAGGACAAAAATATATTCAGCAATTTCTGCGAGGATACACCAAGAAAGCTGCAAACTTTACAGTTCCTTGTTAGGGCTCGTACATTAAACAAGAAGGCTCCACCCTTTATTATTGGAAGATAAACCCGTATATGGGTCTCCTCGCTATAACTAGAAAACCCAACCTTATAAAGGACTTCATTTAGACTACTCCGTCAAAGCGAAACTTGCAATTAATTACAACTGATACTGCAGTTAAAATATAAACTGTCTTTAAACCCCTCATGATGAACCAGCATTAACACTGCTGGAGAAACGCATGGAGCGGATAAAGCAATTTAGGACCATTCATTACAAAATGTTTTCGATGTCTTTTTGCCAATATACCTTTTTAATAAATGAATTTTCAACAAAAACAAGTGATTCAATGAATATATACTTCTTGTCCAATTACATGGACATGTCTAGCACGCAAAGTGCTGCTCTCTTCTAAAATCTATTTTCAACCAGTGTTGGGCAGATACAATATTTGGAGCAGCAGGTCAGCGACAACTAGTTATCAAAACTAAAATGAAGTTGCTGGTGGTTTGTATTTTGTCTGCAGTCCATAGAACTAACCGCCTTTTTTCAGAACCCCACTAACGTGGCGGAAAGAAGCCTCCACACACTAGATGTGAGGAGAGCGGTTATCTATTATCTGGAAAAGACAAGGCCACTAAGAAAAACAAACAAGTTCTTTCAGTGGCAGCTGGTAGCGAAGGGCACCCTGTCTCTAAATCGGCTATCTCAAAGTGGATTTTAAACTGCATCAGTGTTACTCTTGCCAAGAGAGGTCTGCTCTTCACGCCTAGAGCACCCTCTACTCAGGGCACAGATGTCACATAGCATTCATTGCAAATGTTCCTCTTGAGTCCATTTGTAAAGCAGCAACCTGGAGTTCTGTGCAAACCTTTACACAACACTATTGCCTGGATACACACTGTAGGTCTGATTCTCCGGTGGGACAAGCGGTGCGAAGACATCTTTGCTACTGTTCCTTCACACATCCCACCACCATCTCTGGGTACCACTCGTTAATCTATGCACAGCATGTGATTCTAAGCAGATTCACAAGCATCAGAAGGACATGCATTACTCACCGTAATAGCATTTCTGATGATTGTATTTGCTTAGATTCACATGCACCCACGTTTCCTTCCCCCTGTGGAGAAGGAACATACTCACGGCAGAAGAAACATAACCAGAGGGACCTCGACGTGTGAGGGATTTTGGGCACACTGCATGTCACGTTAGGGATAGTGATAGTCATGCCCCTGTCGACGTCCCCTTTGATCTTCGAAATAAAGATGCAATACTCTACGATTTCCACTAGATGTCGAACTATATACACAGCATGTTAATCTAAGCGGATACAATCATCAGAAATGCTATTACGCTGAGTAATGCATGTCATACAAATTCATCTCATGAATGTTAATTATTGATGTCCTGAAAATCTGACCTTGATTCGGCCCTCGAGGCCTGGAGTTGGACAACCCTGCTAGTGGAAGCCATGTTGAATTTGCAAGGGTAGCGGTGTCCGATCACATGTCCAACAAAAGGCCACTCTCATAGCATCAGTGGCGAAGCAAGCCTGCGAAGCCACTAAAGCCTCTGCTGCCGTACAAGGGGCACATGACTTGCACTGGCCCTGATTGAAAGTAAGGCCATGCAAATTTGCTGTACAAATTTGTTAATCATATACATTGGATTGCTAATCAAAATTTTTTTTTTTTTTTTTTACATTCTCGACTGATCAATTTTGCACAACTAATTTATGACTTTGCCAAGGCTAATTTTACTTTTGGTCTCCCTAGGTTTGATCGCACACTTGGAGGACTGGAGATGGAGCTTCGTCTGAGAGATCATTTGGCTAAACTCTTCAATGAGCAGAAAAAATCCAAAAAAGACGTGCGTCAAAACGGCAGAGCTATGGCAAAGCTCCTAAAAGAGGCAAATCGTATCAAGACCATCTTAAGTGCCAACGCAGACCACATGGCACAGGTACCAAAATGTGTGTGTGTGTGTGTGTTTAATGGTAGATTGGCCTAGGGTGATGGTCAAAGTATGTAGGGTTGTTGATTATTTTAAGGGCACTGTTTGTTGGAGCTGGGTAGGAATAAGTAATGGTAGTTACCACAGTGTTTGTGAGAGGTGGGTTATCCAAGGACTATCACCACGTTCCTGGATTATTTGTTCTTTTTGTTTCTCCCTTTTTTTGTTTTTTGGGGCTTAAGCACATGGCCCAGATATTTTGCTTCTATTCTCTCGGATACAGTTGGTGTTGGACAAATGTGAGCAAAACAAGGCTCAATCAGCCTAGCTGCTGCGCCTCTGGCTAGTCTAAGGTGTATGCTGGTGGCCAATGTCTTTTCTGCTTAAAAGGAGGGTACATCCTCCTTTAAATCGGTGTTGCCTATGGTGAAGTTTCACACCCCCTCCCATTTCCTAATGACTTGATGGGTGCCATGTTTGAAAAACAAACATTTTTATTTTAGCTGAGAACATGAAACTAATCAGCCATCTGATATCGGGCGTGCTAGTAATACTTTCCCTAGTGTAACGTCCACTGTACCCATGGTCCTTCATGCGTCGAGGTTCCTCATTGTTTTTTTCCACCTACGTGAGCTGACGCTTCTCAGAGTTCAATTTTGGCTGACCCCATTTGCTTATGTTAAGTTTAAATATAGTTACTCTTTCTATCCTTTTCCTTCCGGCATCGACAAATTCATCGACGTGGTGGAAAAGACAAGACAGCATCGTCGGACGAAGTCAAGATTCAACAGACCCCTTTGGCCTATGAAGGCCCACCGGGCCAAGGCACTTAGAGTAGGGAGAGTGGGTGGGGGGGGGGTCATTGTACAATGCATTTTCCCACCCTTTCCCTTTATCGCCTGTCTTCTGTTTCTAGACATGGATAAAACACCCTTTAAATTCTGCCTGACATGTAATGAAAAATTTCCGTGGGTCGACAAACGGTGTGCAACCTGTGTCTGCACCGCGACGACGCCGAAAGGCACTGTTCAGCTCGCAAGCTTCTTAAACCTAAGACACTTAAAGATCGCAGAACCAACCGCTGGGCCCATCACGCCATGCAGGCCAAGGCCGCCATGGACGTGGAGGCAACTTGGGAACTGCCAAGTTCCCAAGTGCAAGCCCCCCAACCGTAGAAGGCAGGCCGGCGGCTCTTTTATGGGGACGACACCCAGCGGCAAGAGCACTTCCACTTCCCACGCCACTAAGTGCACACCCTGTGGCGATGTGTCGCTTGACCAAACGCCTAGATACGGTGTCTAGGTGGAGATCTGTAGATTCCCTGTCCTTTGGGCACAAAGTAAGTGTCCCCCCCCCCAATAAGGCAGCTTGCCCCCCCTCCCTAAATGAGAGGCAATAAACGATAAAGGACACACCCCAGGAGAGAATGAGACCAAGTGCGGATGAAGTTAAAAGGTTTTTATCTAAATCAATATAGGGCATGCAAAGGACTCTGCAAACTCCGAGCGCTCTGTCTGACAATAGCAAAGACAGTCAAATATATTACAAATACACGTCACGCATGAGCTAAGCTATAGGGGCCACATAGTCTTTGGGATTGGATGGCGACACCTGGCTACTCTGTAGTATACGTGCTTGGTGCTCCATGATTGGTGGTAATCCATGTGGTGGCATCACAGAGTGCTTGGGTAGCTGGGCTCATCGCGGTGGAGCTCCAGGGCAGTGGCTGTCGTCGAAGATTCACCACTTTGGTTCTAGACGCTTGCCCTTGTGGCCATTCATACACATTCATCACACTCCTCTGTCAAGTTGCTAAGTAAAACTTCTAACCCCTCAATCTAATACATTGGTGGGGACACAGGAAAGCAGTATGCAATAAGAGACTTCCTCCATACATCATCGTAAAGTTGTCCTTAACAAAGGGTCCAGTCTCCTGGGTCTAGGTGTCTTATTGTGGTGCACGGGTCAAGCTACCGTCATCATTTTATCCTGTTAGATGCAGTAAATGATGGCTATGGGTGATTGCACAAGGACGGAGACATGCCTTTGTGGTCTTTTGAATTTGGGGTGAACTGGAATACCATTAGGTCAGAGGGGACACATAGCTGGCACCTCAAAAGCGGCAGGATTTAGGACCGGCCAGCTCGTAATTCACTTGTTTTGGCCATGGCTGTACACAGTGGTTGTATGACGGCCTCTGACACGGGGAGGTAATACTTGAAGCGGGTCCAACAGGAATGTGGGGAGGTGAAGCTGTGCTGTTCGAACACCAGCAAGCCCCGGCTGGCCTTGGCGGCCGGGAGGGGGAGATGGCCTTGTAACTTTGTGTGAGTCTCTGCTCGCTGGGCTGCACAAACACTATTAGAGAGGACAAATGTTAGGGATGGGGGGGGGCATTAGGTAAATTATACATTTCTGCTGTTTCCATATGCTTACATTGCTAGGTTCATAACTATGGAGGTTTTTCACTGGCACATACTTTACATATCGTTGGTCGGTCTTATGCTTGAAATTCATGGGTAAGGTGAACCTATAACAAACGTGAAGTAGTATCAGGTTGGGTTATATACTTGGGAGCAAGAAGGCACTGTGTTAATCTAACATTTTGCTCATAATAAAAACTGGCTCAATGCCCTAGGTGGCTTACATGCAATACAACATATTTCATCACATCATACACAAGCATTTTGTATATTGCTTTTCCATTACCCTTTTTACAATAGCAGCAAACATTAGTTGGTACAAAGCAGATTTTCAAGTGGTCGTACACTGGGCCTTGGGACAGGAAGGTGTTGCGGGGGTGGGCGGGGGACACCTCGCATTAATACGAATGGCTTGCATTGTACATTTTAGCATTATTGAACACCCATCCTTTAGCAGCATGGATGAGACTGGGAGGCTCAAGGGTTTAGCATACTTGGTTAACACTTCATCTGGGAGAACGGGGCTGGGTGTCATGAGCACCATCTATCACAAATGTGGGGGGTTAAGCGCAGGGTCAGGTATATTTGATAGGGGTGACTTCTTTCCCAGACCCTGACTGCTAGGCAGGTCACTTCTAGGGCAATGATCTGCGCAAGGTATATGGTTCTGTTACTTGTTCGCATCTATTTGTTCGTGAGAACGGGCCTTCAGCGGATCTGCTATGGAAGGAGGAAGGGGGAAGTGCAGGACTCTGTGCGCGGTCAAGTAGGCGCTGAGCTGCAGCGTTTGCACGTTGGCTGTTCTGCTTGGGCCTGGGTTCGATGTGCTCAAAATGGAGTCTTGGTGTATTATAAAATGGTGTCTGTTATGCTATGCCGTGCAGCCTCACGTGTCGATCTGCAGCCGCCCTGCCTCCCAGGCCCAGGTGCAAGGGGGGGGGGGCTGCTGACGAGTCATGAGCCTCACGTAGGTGGGCAATGTGGGGGGGTCCTAAAGACCTGTTCTCCCATACAGCACTCGAGGTCCCGATGGCTTCATGACGGGCCCCGTAAACCGAAAGACGCCGCCCATATCGGCAGACGAGGCAGAGGTCCTCTCATGCCAAAACTCGACACAATTCGTCAAAATCGGCTGTACAATCTAAAAACACTGGCTTGTCGCACCTAGTTAAAAACATGTCCCAGAAAGCCTGTTAAATGCTTCTCATTCCAAGAAGGCGGCCTCCCAAGAGTTCTAATCGCAAGGACTAGTATCATAAGGACAAAGACAAGTCTCATAGGGACAAGTCTAACCCCTTACCTGCCCCACATGAAGAGGGTTCTTTGGCTGAGGCCTTAGAATAAGGGCCTACCTTCAGCACAAGTCCCTGCTTTACCTTACCCTGGGGTCTGCCCCAGTTCAGCCATATGGACCGCAGAAGACATAGATGGGGTGATGTCTAGAATAGGGGTGTCACATATTCATTTTATGACGGTACAATAACCTTCTGGCCAAATGATGGTATATCATGGTTATCGCGATGTAGCAGGTGGAGTTAACCAATCTTAACAAATATTTTCTAAAAGGTCATAAATTTGACAGATTTATCATCACAAACAAAACCAGGCACCCAGGGCCTGAATTGGGCTTTTCAACATACTTCCCACTGAAATGCCAGCCCTTGCTTCCACCAAACACAAGTGTGGAGAGGAGGAGCACTGCTGCGATTGGCAAAGCAAACTGAATAGTTTTTCTTAAGTGGTCATTTAGGCTTTTTGCACCCCACTGGCTCCTCTTCTCTCCTCCTCTTTCTTTCTCTCTTTCTCCTTCTTGGCACTATGTATTCTTCCTATTGCCAACATATTGATTTTGTGTCAAGCATGTGTGGTTTATGGAATGCCGGTATTCTGGCACAGGAGACTCAACAAGACAAAGATGTTGTCGAAGATATCCTGGGAGACAAAGCAGCCACCCGGTTCATCCCCATCCTAAAGTCTGTCCAGAGAAGAATCCAACCTTCAGTGGAGACACCCAATCAAACACTGGCAGTAAACCGGCAGGTCGAAAATAGTTTCCGCCCAGCGCCATCTGACTTTTTATATATCGGAGGACAGCTTAAGCCTGAGCCAAAAAGATCCAACCATGCGCCCAGTATTAGATTTACGCCCTGCAAACACTTATGTAAAGCCACAAAAATTCTGCATAACAACGCTACAAGAGGTAATCCCCCCCCCCCCCGCTAAAGCGGGGGATTACATGGCAACACTGGATATGAAAGATGCTTATTTTCATATTTCAATGTTACCAGTGCACAGAAAACTCTTGTGGTTCAAAGTAGCCAACCAGGACTGCCAATTCAAGGTGCTACCCTTCGGAATAGCTTCAGCTCCAAGAGTCACCAAGGTACTGGCGGTGGTGGCGGCGCACCTGCACAGGGAGGCAATCCCAGTGTACCCCTACCTGGATGACTGGTTTTGGGGAGGAGCAAGCACCTTCCTGCACCCCTCAAGTGCTTTACAATTAGTCAAGACTTCTAAGCACTATAGCACTAGGAAATCTTTTTTCATGCAAAATTAATCCGACACAAGCGTGGCAGTCACCAAATAAAGATTGTTAGGATTGAAATCTAAGTGCAAACAACTATGTAGATGGATTTATATGTGAAACTGTTTTACATTGTAAATTAGCTTTGTTTAAAACACACGGTAAAGAGCAGGCTCTCTGCCAAAGAGGAATGTGCTTGCGCTAAAAATTGATCGCACAGCTCGTGTGCGGTGTTGCATCACTGAGTCTAAAGCTGGAAGAGAGAACGAAGTGGAGGAGCAATTGTTCCTGTCAGTCACAGGCCAATGGCGATTCAGCACAAGAGTATTAGAAAAGTGTTTTTCTATGAGAAAGTGAGTTAAGGAAATATGAACTAACTAAAAATGATTCATTAAATACTTCAATAACATCCCCTTCTAACTTTCTTTGAATAGCATTTGAAACACCCTATTCTCCAAGGAACCCTGCCAATGTGAGATACAAATTGTGAGGTCCTGACAGTGCCCCCCCCACCCCCCCCGTAAAGCCAGCCCTGTCCCAGGGCCTGGTTTAAAAGGCTGCAGACAATGAATTTTTTTGGTTAATTTAGGAGCATAGACATCCTCACTTTTAACCCAAGATCTCTCTTCTGGACCATACCCTTTCCAGTCCACTAAATATTGCAAATGACCTCGAACAATTCTAGAATCCAAAATAGCTTGAACTTCATATTCAGAATCATCATCAGAAAATACTGGACCAGGTGCTCTCATCAATCTAGTGTCTTTTCCACATGGCTTCAACAATTTAACGTGAAATATAGGATGTATTTTAATACTAGATGGCAAATTCAACTTCACAGTAACTGGGGAAAATACCTTTTCAACTTCAAATGGTCCAATAAAACGGGGACTAAATTTGTTTTTTCCTTTCAAAGCTAAATTTTTTGTGGACAACCATACCTTATCCCCTTCTTGATATTTAGGAGCCTCCCTACGTTTCTTATCAGCAAATTTCTTGTAACTCAATTTGCTTACTTTCAAAGCTCGAACTGCCTTCTCCAAATTTTGTCCCATAGTTCGCAACCTGCACTCCACATCAGGAACCTCCACCTCTTCAAGAACTACTCCCCTAAGAAAACGTGGATGAAAGCCCTGATTTACAAAAAATGGTGACATGGAAGTAGAATCCTTTACAGTGTTATAGCAGAATTCCGCCAACCACAACAATTCCACCCAACTGTGATCTGAACCCAAATAACAACGAATGTATTTTTCTAACTCTTGATTTACTCTTTCAGTTTGGCCATTACCTTCGGGATGATAACTAGTTGTCAAGTTAATTTCAATTCCCAATTCCTTACAGAATGCCTTCCAGAATTTTGAAACAAACTGTGTGCCTCTATCAGAAATTACTTGGCATGGTAAACCATGAAGTTTCACTACATTCTGCAGAAAGGCTTGTGCTAAAGACATAGCTGTGGCAGCTCCCTTAATGGGAATAAAATGTCCTGCTTTGGAAAAAACATCTACTACTACTAAAATTGTAGAGCATCCTTTGTCAATTGGTAATTCTACAATGTAATCCATTGATACGGTATGCCATGGACGAGGCGGAATTGGCAGAGGTACTAATAATCCAGCAGGCTTTTGATGATCTGATTTTGCTCTAATACAAACTTCGCATGTTCTAACATAATTTTCTGTCTTCACGCATCTTTTCCCACCAAAACTCTCTTCGAAGAAGTTCCAAAGTTTTCTTAACTCCTGGGTGACCAGCCAATGGTGAATCGTGACAATTCTTCAATGCTTCTTCTTGTAATTCCTCAGAAGGAAGGTACAATTTTGCATCTACATAAGGTAAACCTTCTTTAATACTTCGCACCGGATCTCCAGCTTCCCATTCTTCCAATTCTTCTTTGGATAGTAAACAATGAATTTGTTCTCGAAAATCTATTTCCTTATGCACTTCACCCACCACAAAATTCTTCTCAGACAGAAGTGACACTGGAATACCTTCATCAGACTTCAAACTTCCAGGAAAGCATCTAGACAAGGCATCAGCCTTCCCATTCAAACGTCCTGGCTTAAACGTTATTACAAAATCAAATTCTGCAAAAAACAGTGACCAACGGAGTTGTCGTGAAGTTAAGGTCTTGGCGGAACGAAGAAATGTCACATTTTTGTGATCTGTTAAAACTGTAACTTGATGACGTGCACCCAACAGATAATGTCGCCATTCCTCAAATGCAGCCTTGATGGCCAAAAGTTCTCTGTCAGTAATAGTATAATTCCTTTCAGCTGAAGTGAATTTCTTTGAAAAGAACGCTACAGGATGAAGTTGACCTGTTTCAGGATGACGTTGCGATAAAACTGCTCCCATGGCACAGTCAGAAGCATCTGCTTCCACAAAGAAAGGTTGATTCACATTCGGGTGTAACAAAATTGGTCCTGAAATAAAATTTAAAAGCGTTGTCAGCCTCTTCACTCCAAACAAATTTCATTCCTTTTTTTAACAATTTAGTAATGGGAGAAACTACCTGTGAAATGTTTTGAATAAATCGACGGTAAAAATTTGCAAATCCAATAAAACATTGAATATCTTTTACTGAACTCGGTTGTGGCCAATCCTTTACTGCTTTTACTTTACTCGAATCCATCTCAAGACCTTCTGGAGATAACACAAAGCCCACAAATTCCACACAATTAGTGTGAAACTGACTCTTTTCCAGTTTTGCAAAAAGATGATTTTCACGCAATTTCATTAATACTTTCTTAACATGTTCCAAATGTTGTTCTTCTTCTTTAGAAAAAATTAAAATATCATCAATGTACACCACTACAAATACATCTAGATATTCGCGAAGAACTTGATTTATAAAAAATTGAAAAGCCGCTGGTGCGTTACACAAACCAAACGGCATCACCTGGTATTCAAAAAGTCCGTAACGCGTTCTGAACGCGGTCTTCCACTTGTCCCCTTTACGAACACGAACCAGGTGATAGGCTCCTCGTAGATCCAATTTAGTGAAAATCTTAGCTCCTTGAATCCTGTCCAACATTACTGATATTAAAGGTAATGGATAACGATTCTTTCTAGTTATTCTATTCAAAGCTCTGTAATCAATGCAAGTTCTCAGGGTTTTGTCTTTCTTGGGGACACAAAACAATGGTGAGGCTGCTGGTGATTGCGAATGTCTAATAAAGCCTTTAGCAAGATTTTCTTCTAAGTATTCTTTTAAAAACTCATTCTCTCTCTCAGTTAAAGCATACATTCTTCCACAAGGAACTGGTGCTCCTACCTCAAGATCTATCTTGCTATCAAATTCTCTATGAGGTGGTAATTCATTAGCTTCTTTTTTGTCAAAAACATCCTGAAACTCCTTATAACACTCAGGTAAGACTCCAGCTACAGCCCCCACAATATGTTCCTTCACTAATCCTGCTGCTAAACATACTCCTATTGGTTTAGAAATTTCTTCCTGATCATCTTCTGTTACTCTTGCCAAACATTGTCCTTTACAAAAACCTGACTTGAACTCTAGCCAAACATTGTTCTTTACAAAAACCTGACTTGAACTCTACTGTTCTCCTTCCCCAATCAATCAAAGGATTATGTAGAGATAGCCAAAGCATACCTAAAATAATCCGTAATTGTGGTGCATCTATTAATTCAAACTCAATTTCTTCACTATGTTCCTCCCCAATTTTCATCTCCAATTTAGTTGTTGTCTGAGTTATCAAACCAGAGGTTAGGGGAGATCCATCTACAGCTCGTACTTGTTCTGGTATTCCTTTTTTTTTACTACTGGAATTCCCAATCTACCTGCCAAACCAATATCAAAAAAATTTCCTGTTGCCCCAGAATCAATTACACATGGCCCACCACATTTTGGCTTACCTTCCCATGTAAAGGATATGTTTAATGTGATGTAGGGAACTGCAGTCTGGACTGTATTCGCCACCTGTTGACCTTTTCCAGTGAATGGTGGAAAACGCTTGGGCGCTCGTGGGCATTTACCAACAAAATGAGTACTATCCCCGCAATAAAGACATACATTTTCTTTTCTTCTTCTGTCTTTCTCTTCCTTGGTCAATGGAGGTCTAACTAAATTTACTGAATCTTTCCTCAAAAAACCCTTAACTTCTTTAACAACTTGTTCTGTTCTGGGACGTTCACTTCTGAACCAAACCCTATTCTCAGGAAAATGTCTTCGCCTTTCCAACCTCCTCTCACTCAACCTCATATCCAATTGCATGACCAAATTAATCAGATCTTCACTTGAAGTGGGTCTCTCTACAATATTTGATAAAGCATCTTTCAACTCATCACGCAGACCTCTTTAAAAAATGGAAGCTCTTTTTTTTCTTCAGGCCACCCACTTTCTAACACTAATGCTCTGAACTGTGTGATATAAGAAATGAGCTCACGATTTCCTTGACGTAACTCTAAAAGTTCACCATCAACACTTTGAGTATATGTCCTTCGATCAAACATCTTTCCAAAGACCATCTTAAAATCCAACCAACTATGTAATTCTTCAGCCCTTTGCTCTACATAAGGCACTGACCAAGCTGCTGCTTCTCCAGTGAGATAAGAGATTAAAAATGCTACTCTGGAGGTGTCTGTGGGAAAAGCCTCTGGTCTGCACATATAGTGTAATTCACATTGCATAATGAATGATTTGAATTTTCTAAAATCTCCTCCAAATCTTTCTGGGGGTGCTAATGGAGTGGAAATCACTACCTCCCGAAAAACTATTTAGTCCTCTCCCCTTTACGGTAACTTCTCTGGCTTCACTAATAACTTCTTCTTCTGGATACAAAGTAGGTGGTTCCCTTTCAAAACTAAAACTCAAACCTGATGTTTTAGCTGAATCTCCTTTTTTAACTTGGCTATTCAACTCCTCCATCTTAACTCCCAAGGACAATGTCTCCTTCCTTGTCTCCCTTAATTCTGACTTTACTTCTAACAGAATCTTTTCCAATGCTGCTAAACTCAACCCAGATTCGGCGTCCATCTTCACTCAGGCAGGATCAAAAACGTGGGCTATTCATTCTGTCAAAGGTACTGAAGCAGTTGGATCCTGCAGGAGTGAAGCTGGCCCACCAAACCCCCTACGCCTGCCTGCTCAACAATCTTTATACTATTCAACTATTGGCCAGGCAAACCCGAGGGGAAAGGGGAATGGATAAAATAACAAAAGACAAGAACTCCCACTGCAGGTACTTCAGACCGTCTTCTCCGGATGGCTCTTAAATCAGTGGAATTCCTAAAAGGAAAATACAACCTTAAATAAGTAATATAAACTTTTTTTCTGACTCTCTCTCTCTCTCTAATCTTTTTCTAGTTACCTGTTGCCTAAGCTAGACTTGCTCTTAGGCTGCTTCAAAGAGAATGCTGTTGCTACTTGAAATGCTCTGTACGAACTTCTCTTCTATGTACCTCTTCTTTCTTTTCAAATCTGTGATTTTAACAAAAGATATCCAACAATGTAGTTATTCCTAAAGCTAATGTGTATCTTGCTTCTGTTTATTTTATTACACTAAATAGATATTAATGTATGTCAAATACCTTCTACCTCTGATGTGTCTCAGATGTGTCTTTTATGTTCACTTGAAATGTCATACTCTGCAGGAATTCTTATTTGAAAACTTCCTCAATGCTATATTTTTCTTGAAGAAAATTATTTACATCAGATCACGCTCACTGGAAAATTGCAACTGACACACTTCGTTTTCTGAAGCGCTATCTTCAGACGAATGTCTTTGAAGAAATGCTGTCCGTAACACTACGCGACGCATTAAAAAATAAATCCAAGATGGCCACGACGTTAACGCTACGTCTTAATGTCCTTTCTTCTACCACGCTGTAAAAATACGATCGAGCAAAGCGCAACGAACTAAAACATTGAATTATATTTAGAGGGTTAGAAAATAAGAATTAGAATTAGTAACTCGGCGAAATAGATCCGCGCGCCTGGTTAATGTCAAAAACACCCTTTAAACATCAAAAAGAAAATGTACTTATTTTTCTAGTATATAAACAAATAGTTTTTCCTTCTACATAAATTTGCACAGCATAAAGATTTCTAATCGTCTTCAAATTTAAAGTCTTTGAATCTTCTTCCTTTTAAACAAAAATGCACTTAGCTTAGTTCAGTTCTTCTTTTAAATCTTCAGCTGCCCAGCAAACAGGTTCTGGTGAAAATCTTCAACTTTAGATTTCTTTCTTGCCTCTTTGCTTATTAAATAGATTTGGAAACTACAAAAGATTCTAGACTAGTAATTTGTAACTAATACTTAAATTTACTGGAGCTAAAAATTACATGACCTAACCAGATGAAAAACTTTAATGAAAGGCAGTTTAGAATTGTCAGGAGCATTCTAAATGACTACACAATGCTGCCTGCATCAGAATAAACCAATCACTGCTGGGAAAGTGTTCCACCATCTTGGCTTGGGAGTGTTTCATCTTTCTACATGAAAGTGAGTTAAGGAAATATGAACTAACTAAAAAGGATTCATTAAATACTTCAATAACATCCCCTTCTAACTTTCTTTGAATAGCATTTGAAACACCCTATTCTCCAAGGAACCCTGCCAATGTGAGATACAAATTGTGAGGTCCTGACAGTGGAGGAGCAATTGTTCCTGTCGGTCACAGGCCAATGGCGATTCAGCACAAGAGTATTAGAAAAGTGTTTTTCTATGAGAAATACTGAACCAGATCATACATAATTTATGGAGTTAATGTTGAGAGAATGGCGGTAATATGTTTATGTATGAATGTTTATAACATAGTAAAGTATGCTAAACGAGAGCGACAAAGTATTCCTGCTAATACAGCATTAATGTTAAGTAGGGAACATGACCATGCAACACTGGAGCCTCTGCAGCATCCCTTGTATGGCAAGAGGGATAGGTTTGGAGGAGCTCTGCAGGTATTCAGTGACAAACTGAAGAGTATTCAGGCTGCAGGCCCAGGAGCAGTCTTTGGGATCTTGGAGTTGGCGAGGGATGACGACAGAATGCTGACCTCAAATGGCAGAGTCCTCTGCTATTTCCCCCAATCCTCATGATCTGTAACTCTTATCTGCAAGACAGACTCATGGCTTTTGATGCCCTAGAGCGGTGCATTTTCTCTGGTTTGGGGGTGATGAGGGGGTACCCCAAAAATATATTTTTAAGGGGCGCACATGCAAAATGGGGTTCGCTTTCACTGGCTGATCACAGGAGAAACACCCCATCTTTGCAAACAAAACACAGAAAGAACTATAAACCTTCTCTTCCAATTGGGCTTCTCCATAAACGAGAAAGTCAAGTCTTGTACTAAACACAACAAAACAGTTCCTAGGAGCTGTATTGGATACAAGAACAGGCTTAGTCTTTCCATCCATGGAAAGAGTGCAGAACATGCTTTGGCAAATACCCCAGTATCAAGCCGTTCTCCAGATAAGCGTACGCAAAGAAAAGCTTTTGCTAGGCATGCTGACATCGTGCATATATCTAGTCCCACATGCACGTCTGCGCATGCGACCGATGCAGGAGTGGTTGGCGAAACAGTGGTCTCAGGCAAGCCGTCAGTTGGACGATCTAGTAGTTTCGCCAACACTAGTTCAGAACCTACACTGGTGGACAAGAGAAAATCTGTTAAAGGGAAAACCCTTCCACGATCCCAAAGCGCAAGCAATTGCCACAACAGACGCATCACTCTCCGGGTGGGGGGGGGGCGCTCATTACCTTCACCACACAGCACATGGTCTGTGGACTCATCACAGAACCATATCAACCTGCTGGAACTACTAGCAGTATTCAAAGCACTTCAAGCATTCGAAGTGCAACTGACTAACCAGTTGGTTCAAATCGTAACAGGCAGCACTACTATTCTATGTTAAATGGGGGGAGAACACACTCTCCACGTCTGTCCAAGTTGGCGCAGAAAATATGGAGATGGACGCTCAAACGGGGGATATCCCTATCTTCCCAACACGTTCCAGGTTTACTCAACACTCTAGCAGACTCTCTGAGCAGAGATCCCCTACCAGAGGAACACGAATGGCAACTAGATTCTGGCGTCATGGATCACATCTTCTCTCACTAGACTTGTTCGCTAAAGGAGAAAACAGGCCCCTACTTCGCACCCAGGTTCCCCCAGCCAGACTCCAAGGGGAACGCCCTATGGATGAACTGGTCAGGGAAATTTGCTTACACTTTTTCTCCGACTCATTAATGAGCAGAATAGTGAACAAGATGCACAGAAAACAGATGGCGCTCATTCCTCGTTGCTCCCATATGGGGCGTGACAGCTGTGGTATCCACATCTGCGCAAGCTGGCGATGTGCAATCCCATTAAACTCCTGTGTCAAAACAACCTGTTAACCCAACACAGGGGAACAGTGCACCCTCAACGAAATTCTATTAACTTGGCAGCATGGCTCCTGAAGTCATTGAGTTTAGGCAACTTAATCTACCACAGCGGTGTATGGATATCCTCAAGGAGGCACAAAAACAAAACGCTAGACATTGTTTTTTCGACAAGTGGAGGAGATTTGTAATTTGGCGCTTTTAGGGAGAATTCTCAGAAATGTGCCAATTCCCTCTACCTTGGAGACCCCCAGCAATTTTGCTGGATTTTGAGGACTTGAGTTTTTTTACCTGGCGAGTGAGACCCTTTTTCCCTACTCTTGCATGTATTTCAAATGTGATTTTTGAACTTTCTTTTGGTTATGGGGTCAGGCAAACTCCATAGGCATCATCTTTTACATTGTGTTGCAACGTACTCCTCAGTGGCCAAGGAGAGTATGGCGTCTCAAGTGATGTCAATCACCAGTCAATGCTCTGCATCTTTGTCCAAGAGGAAGTCTGACCATCTGGGCAAGCTCAAGGAGAAGTCCAAGGCTGACCTGCCAGAGAAGGCCAAGGGGATCGGGGTGCTGACCCTCCCCCTAAGATTTAGGCTGCGTGATCGACCAAGGCCACGCATGACAAGGGACGGCCCTGTCGGTAAAGGCCCAGCCTTCCATCGATGGGGTGGTGGCGTCACTTGCAAAGGCTGCAGTGGCTGATCTGCAGGACTCACCCCCGAAGGCAAGAGTGTCCCTCCCGACCAGGAGAGTCCTCTTTTCAGCCCATAGTGAAGATGCCAGTCATTTCCCCTAAACCGTCCTCTCTGGTCACAGAAGAGTGGGGGGATGTGCTGTTGTCTTCCAAGGCAGAGATATCTCCTCAGAGGAGCTCACTTGCCTCAGAACCATCCAGGAGGAGGAGAACGTCAGGAGCAGGCCCTACGACGAGGGTTCCGGCAAAGGCGGCAACAAGGATACCGTTGAGCAGCAGCAGGACAACGGGGCCTGGGCGCCCAACCTACGCCCCAGTTGCCGGTTCTACCTCCACCTCAGTTGCCACCTGTGCCTCAGTTACCACCTCTGCCGCCACCTGGAGACATCTCAGTGGACATTCTCTCGGCTTTGCATACTCTGGTCTCTTGGCTATGGATGAGGATGCCTGTTAAACCGGCAGCGCCAGCGACGACGGGCGAGCCACCGGCCAAGAGGAAGGTACACTCTCCACCCCCTGCCACCATTCACCCCCCACCCCAGAGGGATGAGACGCACCCCAACACGGCGACGACTGGCACGGACAACGGTGGGTTGGGGGACCTTCTGTCTCCAACTCAGACCTTCCCCGCTTGACGAAATGGGCTTGTGTCACGCAATGATCTCCAGGGCTTCGGAGCTCTTCCAGCTCGTTCAGAGGAGGTGGTGGGCTTCTTATATCAGCGCCGTGAGGCAAAGGGAAAGACTGCCCTTTTGATCCCACTCCTAGATGACATTTGTGACAAGGGCTTGGCTCTCATGAAGAACCCTTCTATGGCCCCAGCGAACAGGGATCTTTTTCAGAAGTAGTACAGGGTGCCAGACTGTGTGCCCAAATGCTTGCGGACCCAACAGTCTCCACACTCTGGTGTCAGGAGCATCCAAGAAGTAGTCTTTGGCCACCTCTTCTTCGGCAGCCTCCACCCCTCCGAACAATGAGGGGAGGAAGTTGGATGCCATGGGACGACAGGTTATCTCCTCAGCAGCGTCTACCATCAAGGCTGCTAACGCCCTCGCCACCGTGGTGCGCTATGACCCGGAGCTGTGGTTCAAGAATGCTCACATCCTGGACTTCCTCCCTGACGACAAAAGGTTGGAAGTATTGGAGATTCTGCAGGAAGGTGAAGTGGCGTCGGACCACGCCATTACTGTGGCCATGGACATCGCTGACGCGGGGTTCCGCCAAATGGGCAACAGTGTTTGTCTTCGTCGTCGGGGCTGGCTTAAGGTCACCAATTTTCATCAAGACGTTCAGTCGAGGGTCTTTGACATGCCCTATCTGTTTGGGAAGGCTGTAGTCTCTTCATGCCATAAAGACTGACACAGACGGCTCGTTCCCTGGGCACTCTTCAACAGAGATGGCCGTCCTTTTGCCCCCTTGGGCAGCAAGTCCCAAGGATCTTCCAATGGTTTTGGCGGGGGCTTCTCTTACCGCCAACTCTACTGCCCTTCGGCCATGGAAACCAACCGGGGCTACGCCAAGGGTTTTGGAGGAGAACGTTGTCTTCACCAGGGTCCCCAAGGCGCCCCTTCGACGTCCAAGCAGGATTAATCCGACCATGGTGTCTGGCCCCCATGTTGCACCCCGGTGGGAGGCCGGCGGGCGGGCTTCATCAGCGTTTGGAAGACCATCTCCACCGATCGTTGGGTGCTGGATGATCTCCCCCATGGGCACACCCTGGAATTTCAACAAGTGTCCCCGAATACCACTGGTGGCTCGGCAAGAAAACCACATTCCTCCGCTTCTGCTGGAGGTGCAGGCGATGCTACGGAAAGGCACGATAGAGGTTGTCCCAAAGCGAGTGTGCTCAAGTTACTTCCTCGTGAAAAAGGTCTGGAGGCCAATGCTCGACCTCTGTTTACTAAACAAATACATAATGTCCCAAAAATTCTGGATGGTCACTCTTCAGCACATGCTCGGACAGCTAGAAGAGGGGTACTTTCTGTTGTCGCTGGACTTGGAGGATGCATACTTCCACAAGGGGCACTGCAAGTTTCTGTGCTTCGTGGTCCAAGGCAAGCACTACCAATTCAAGGCCCTTCCCTTTTGGATTGAAGTCGGCGCCAAGGGTTTTCATCAAGTACTGTCATGATGCCTACCTCCAAGGAGCCAGGTCCTACCCAGCAACCCCAGAGGCAGGCATCATTTCCCCCAGGGGAGTGCCAGCGGGCCCAAGCTGGGCCCTTTGGACGCAGTCCTGGCGCCTTAGGCGCCAGGCTCATGTTGGACCTCTGTCCTGGCGCCTTAGGCGCCAGGCTCATAAAGCTAGACATGTGTTCAAGTGTTTTAATGTGCACTTACCTGATGCAGACCATGCTGCCACATCCAGGCCCTCTTGAGGCCTGAATGGAACTACTTTACCTGTGGGATTACTTTCCACCCGGGTGTGGTCGGGGAAGGATACATACCTGATCTAAGGAAGGATACACACTTGGAACTTCTTCCAAAGCTATTTAAACCACACCCGATCAGCAACTCACGCTTCGCGTTGTTCTGCTCCTCGCAGCTGGACGCTCACCGTGTCCGCTCCTGCATCTGGACCTCAGCCACGCCTGTCAGTATCCTGGGTCACCTGCAAAGGGAGACAAAAGACCTTACCTGCTAAATCAGCACCACAGAGACATCACACCGACGATCCTGAAAAGGAAGACATCATTTTAAAAGCATTTCGCTACGATCGCTGCAGCACTGCATTTCACTCAACCTTTCCTGGACGCCACCATCTTCAGCAGCGATCATCCGCATCCACAGCCACTTCCCAGAGCCTAGAGAGAAAGACAAGAACACGGTGAGAGAAGGAAGAGAATAGGAAAAGCTCAGTTTCCTTCTAAGTCTTACCTGTTGGGTCATTCCCATTTCATTTCGGGTCTTGCCGCTTCCAGGCATCCGGACCCCGGCCCCTATGGGGAAAAAAGACAAAGACATTGAATGAGCGAATGCAAAGACATTACCCGAGCGCTCATCCAGAACTTACCTGTCATTTACTGGAACTGCACGTTTCACCTCGGGTCGGCGCCATATCTCCGTCATTCCGAACCCCGGCCCCTAAGGGGAAAAAGACAATGAACATTATTATTAAGCTTGGACTTTTGAACTTGCAACAGAACTTTTACAGAGGCTTACCTGAACTCTCCTCAATCCAGTGAAGTAACTGGGTTTCAAAGCGGCCCTGCATCAGAAGCAGGATGGAGAGCTCATCCTTCCTGACCCTAAGGTGAGACTTCACGGGGAATCGTGGAAGGGTATCGTGGAGGGTTGGAAGAGAGTGGAAGGCTTGAGCATAACTCAGTCAGTAGGTAATACTCCCTTTTCACGCACAGGGGAATATTCTTGCGAGCCGGAGAAGCCAGAGTAGAGGGGCCCTTCCTGTCCATCTTCAGAGTCCTGCGCTTCACTGTTGAAGAAGCATCAGCACTCGAAGCCAGACCTGCGCCTCCGTGGGAATCAGGTGAGCGTTACAAGTACCTGGCGCCAGTGGCGGCGCAGCTGCGACTGCAGGGATCCACATCTACCCTTAGCTGGACGACTGGCTCATCCGGGCCAGTTCAAGGGACATTGCTGGTGATCACACGGCAAGGACCATTCACCCACTGGCAGATCTGGGGTTCTCTGTGAAATATGCAAAGTCCTGCTTGACTCATCGCAGGACACGCTGTTTCTGGGATCCTGTGCCTGGTGTCTCCAGAGGAGAGGACACCGGCCATCTTGGGCAAGGTGCAACGGCTGTTGACACTGAAGGTAACCACTGTGAGGACCATCAAGTCTCTGCTCGGCATGATGTCGTCATGCCTCTGCCTCATCTGACCATGGATGCGTCCACTGCAGGAGTTCCTCAACGACCGTTGGATACAAGTGTCGGGAAGTTTCAGGGCAAGATCACGCTAGACGAGAGCTTCCGTCGAGCGATACAGTGGTGGGGGGGATTGGAGGGGTTCGCACACCTTTCTGGGGGTGCGGATTTCCAGACCCCACCGCACCAGGAGATGGTCACAATGGACGCCTCCCTGGAAGGATGGGGAGCTCACACCAGAAGTCTTCACGCAAGAGGCCTGTGGCTGCCAGAGGAGAAAACGTGGCATGTTGGAGCTGCGGCAGTGTTTTGGGCCCTCAAGTCCTTCCTTCTGTCCCTCAAGGGCAAGGTGGTGCAGGTCTTCACGGACAATACCACCACAATGTTTTACATCAGGAAGCAGGGGGGCACCAGATCCCCAGCGCTCTCCAAAGAAGCGCGGGATCTATGCCACTGGGCTGTTGCTCAGGGGATATTCCTCATCCCATTTCATCTGGCAAGAGTGATGTACACTGTCGCTGGCTCTCTCAGCAAGCAGATGTGCTCTAGCCACGAATGGGAACTTCGGCAGGACCAAGTGAATCACCTGTTCCGCAGATGGGGCAATCCCTAGATAGATCTATTTACGACAAACACGAAGTGCCGGAGGTTCGCCAGCAGGTTTCCCCAGAAATGGGGGCTCCAAGGGGATGCATTTTTATTCCCCTGGTACGGCCTGTTTCTGTATGCGTTCCCTCTGTTGCCGTTGCTTCTTCGACTAGTCAATCAACTCAGACTGTCCTGGTGCACGATGATCCTCGTCGCACCAGCGTGGCCGAGACAGATCTGGTACCCGGACCTTCTCGATATGTCAGTGTCCCCTCCAGTCAAGCTTCCGGTGGTTGCAGATCTTCTCACCAGGGAAGGAGGTGCAATTCTGCACCACGAGCCAGGATCACTGAACCTGAAGGCCTGGCTCCTGCAGCATTAGAGTTTGGGGGGGTTACGCTCCCCCATTGGACTGCAAGGAGGTACTTGCCAAGGTCAGAGCATAGTCTAGTCTAAAATGCTACATACAGAAATGAAAGGGGTTTCGCCACCTGGTGCTGTGCACAGATCGACCCTCTACGAGTCATGGCTCCTCGGTTACCTTATTTGCTGTTGTTGGCCAAAACAGGACTGGCCCATGCCTTCTCCAAAGTTCATCTGGCGGCTATCTCCCTCTACACCAGATCTCTGGGACGGTCGTCTTTATGGTCGCACCGTCTGGTTAAGGAGTTTGTAAAAGGACTGTTCCATTTGTTCCTGCCGGTGAAGGCTCCAGCCCCAGCGTGGGAAATCAATGGTATTGACTAGGCTCATGGTGCCTCCATTCGAACCTATGCAGACAGTTCCACTGAAGTTCTTGTTGTGGAAGACCGCGTTCCTTGTGGCCATCACCTCTGCATGGCGAGTGGGTGAGATTCAGGCCCTGTCCTGTGAGCCACTTGATTTGACTTTTCATGACACAAGGGTGGTGTTGCGGATGCTCCCCTCCTTCATGCCCAAGGTGCCGTCGGACTTTCTAAACGAGCCCTTGGTGTTGCCTGTATTTTTTTACGACTCCTTTGTCGCCGGCTGAAAGGACTTTGCACTCGCTGGATGTGGCTAGAGTGCAGAAGTTCTACGTGGACTGCACAAAGAGTTTCCAGAAGACGTCACAGCTTTCTGTGAATTTTGGCCCTGTGAACCATGGGAAGGCCCTCCCCAAGGCTTCCATTTCCAGGTGGTTCTTTGCTCTATCACCCATTGTCACCGGTTGGCAAATTGACCGTTGCCTGGCCGTCCGAGCCCATTCGACCAGAGCTCCAACTACGACGTTCCTGTCTGGTGTACCCCTGCTTGGCATCACATCTGCAGGGCTGCTACGTGGAGGTAGACGCACACCTTCACGAGATTCTACTCCGTCGACCGGGATTCCAGGGAGGAGTCCAGAGTTGGCCAAGCAAGCAGTGCCACGCAACCTGTTCGCTTGAAGGTGAGCCTGGTGAGGAGATAAGAAATGCTTATGTTGAGCCTTGCCACCTCCCGTGGTTGTGCATGTGAACTGCTGTGTATTCTTTATTCTTGAGCATTTGAATCAATGCCATAGCCCATGCTGGAGAGGAAACCAGTTACTTGCCTGTAATAGTTGTTCTCCAGCATGGGTCTGGCATGGATTCACATGCGACCCCCCCCCCGCCTTTCTGCACCTCTTCTCTTGGTCCTACTGCCACTTTATGTGCTACCAAATCTGAAGATGGCTGCCAGAGGAGGGGCTTAGGTGGAGAGCAGCCATTGATTTGGGCAGTATGGCCAAGAGCTCAGTGATTGGTTATTGGGAGAAAGACAGTTCAGAAATGACTCATTTTTTTTCTTTACCGAAGATTCTCAGCATGACTGGGAATATTCATGAGCATGTGAATCCATGCCAGACCCATGCTGGAGAACAAAAGTTACAGGTAAGTAACTTGTTCCTTACGTACTCATCCTAGGTTCTCCCCTAAATTCATTTCCAAATTACACGTGAACCAATCCATTGAGCGTGCGGCTTTCTTCCAGAATCCAACTAGCTCGGCTGAGATGCAACTACACACACTGAATGTGAGGAGGGCGGTCCTTTACTATGTAAACAAGAACAGGCTGCTTAGGAAAACAGACCAACTGTTTGTCTCCGTAGCACCAGGCATAGGAGACCCCACTTCCAAGAATGCCATCTCCAGATGGATAGTCAGATGTATACAATTTATGCTATTCATTATCAGGCAAGACACTGCCTTTTACACCAAGAGCTCACTCCACACGGAGCACAGGAGCTACTCTGGCTTTTATCTCAAATGTCCCCTTAGACAGCATATGCAGAGCAGCTACATGGAGCTCAGTACACACTTTCACTCAGCACTACTGCATTGACACCCATTCTAAAGCAGATTCACAGGTGGGGCAAGCAGTTCTAAAACCTCTTTCTCCAGCATGGATTCACATGCTCATGAATATTCCCCGTTGTCAGGCTGGGAATCCTCGGTAAAGAAAAAATCAGTATCTGTTTCGTTTCTGATCTGTCTTTCTTAGCAGTAACCAATCACTGGTCTCTGGGTAATATTGCCCCAGCCAATGACTGCCCTCTCCCTAAGCCCGGCCCCTGGCAGCCATCCTTAGATTTTTACCGCAAGTTCAAGTGTTGGGAGTCCTCGTGCTATAGCTGTCGAGCTTTTACTGCAATTTGCATTTTTTCAAGGAGTTTAATCTAATTTTTTCGGTCAATGGAGCCTCAAGCTCCACTGTTTCTACTTCTGATCAACGGGGACCCATTTCAGAATTTTCTACGCCCCTCAAGGGCGAAGTTCTCGTCGAGTTAAGCTTCTTGGAAGATTCCAGAAGATCTGAGGCCTACCTCGTGGACATGGCCCAGGACAAGGGAAGCTCGACACCCGGATCCAAGCTGTTCATGAACTGCCCTGGATGCGGATTACAGAATGTTCAAGGAGGATGAGCTTTCGAGATGTCTCTACTGCCTTCATGAAGACAAGACTCACGTGGAAAAGAACTGTGCGTTTTTGCAAGAACCTGTCGGAACGGACTATGAGGGATCGTCGGACCCGCCTCACCAGCTGGCTGGAGAAGGTCCCAGCAGGTGCGAAGAAATCTGAGCGGTCTTCTAAGTCCTGTGAGGGCGCCCTGGCGACAGAGGCCCAACAGAAGGCAAAACACTACGAGGCCGCGGGCACCAGGCGCACGCTCTGGCTTGGGAAAGAGAAAATCCGAGAACCCGGCTAAGCTCCAGGAGGGGCCCCGGTCGATCTCGAAAGGATCAGCCGAGGGGGAGCGAGGCGGTGACCCCTGCCCCAGGTGAAGGCCTTGATTCACCCGGTGAAGGCCTCTATTGAGGTAGTAGCGACGGCCCTGGCGAAGCCTGTGGAGGCTAACCCAGTGGAGGCGACCTCTGGGCCCAGAGTTTCCCCTGCCGCCACAGAGGGAATCCTTTTAGCCCATCGATAAGACCCCTGTGAAGACCTCGGTGGAAAAAAGAGGGGGGGTGGGGCCGTCACGGACACGGATAGAGCCTCTGAGGAGGAGCTGGTTGAAGTCGTGAAGGGCCTCAAGAGGTTCGAGGCGGTCCGGTCCCACGGGGGGGAACCCAGAGGAGGCGGACGAAGAGCACGACTGTGGCGCCGACGAGACTCCCGTGGAGGAGCAACGATCGCAGCCAGTGCCCGAGCCTCAGGAGAACTCAGTGGCCATTTTGATGGCAATCCAAACCTTATGCACGGAGATTAGGACGAGATTGCCCCTCACCCCAACTGACGACCCAGCAGAAGCGGGCCCATCGGGAAGCCCTCCAAACAAGCGGAGGAGAGTTCACCCCCCCCCGCCTTTCCATCCCTCGCGGCCAGCTCAGTCTTCATCTCCTTCCCCTGATCCTAGGGATGACACGGGAACAGATAGGCCACGACGGGGACGGATGACTATGGTGGTGGCCTCCCCGCCCGACGAAATTGGCTTCTTCCACGCCATGATTGCCAGGGCATCCAAGCTTTTTTCAGCTCTGCCCTGAGGAACAGAAGGAAGGTTTCCTCTATCAGCGGCGCGAGGCCAAGAGGAAGACGGTCCTCGCTGTACCATTGACTGATGATATCTGGGAGGAGGAAGGTGCTCTCCTGAAGAACACGTCCATGACGCCTGCCAAGAGGGATCGGTACGAGAAGTACCGGGTCCCCAATTCCGCCCCTTTGTGCCTTAGGGCACAGCCGACCCCAGATTCGGTTGTCTAGGCGGCGGCCAACAAGGCGGAGGGGGCGTCTTCCTCAACTTCGACCTCCCCACCTGACTGCGAGAGAAAAAAGCTGGACGCCATGGGACGACTAGTCATCTCGTCTGAGGCGATGGCAATTAAGGTGGCTAACACCCTAGCAATTGTGGCCCGCTACGACGGGGAGCTGTGGTACAAGATCTCTCCCCTGCTGGACTTCCTACCGGATGAAGAGGTCGGAGGCCCTGGAGATCCTGCAGGAAGGTGAAGTGGCGTTGGACCACTCTATAACGGTGGCAATGGATATCTCTGACACCGGATTCTGCCAGTTGGGCAACAGTGTTTTCCTTCAACGGCAGGGATAGCTCAAGGCAACTGATTTCCGCCAGGATGTGCAAACCAGAGTTTTGGACATGACCTTCGACGGGAACAACCTGTTTGGAAAGACAGTGGATGAGTCACTTCAGGCCATCAAGACCGACACGGAGATGGCTCAGGCCTTGGGAGTGTTGCAGCAATGGCCGCCCTTTCGGAACGCCAGAGGCAGACAGGGTGCCTCCAAGGGATCCAGCCGCGGCTCCTCGACGTTCAACCAGTCGGCCTGCTCCTCGTCGCAGGGGGCCTACAGAGGACGCAGCAAGTCGGGAGGATTTCGTCGTCGCCAAGACGGCAAGGCCGCCTCCAAGCAGGAATCAACCGGCCGTAGCGGCGGGGGGGCCCACCGGAGCACCCCCGGTGGGAGGCCGGCTGACTAAGTTTGTCAGCGTGTGGGAGTCCATCTCCACTGACAGTTGGGTGCAGGATGCCCTGGCCCACGGGCACACTCGAATTTCAAAGGAATTGCCCCCTGCATTCCTCCCGTGGCCAGGAAGGAAAATCACGTCCCTCAACTGCTGTTAGAAGTAAGGGCGATGCTCAAGAAGGGCGTCGTCGAGCTCGTCCCGAAGAGGCTCCAGGGCTCCAGAGTATACTCAAGGTACTTCCTCTTCGGAAAGAACACAGGCGGTTAGCGCCCCATCCTGGACCTGCGGCGGTTAAACAAATACATCAAGGCACAAAAGTTCAGGATGGTCATCCTCCAGCACGTGCTGGGACAGCTGGAGGAGGGCGACTTCCTATCGTCGCTGAACTTGGAGGATGCTTACTTCCACATCCCCATTCTAAAAGGACATCGAAAGTTTTTCTCAGATTCGTAGTCCAAGGGCAGCACTACCAATTCAAGGCCCTGCCATTCGGGCTGAAGTCAGCACCCAGGGTGTTTACCAAGTGCCTTGCACCAGTGGCGGCGTGGGTGCGCCTGCGGGGGATCCACGTCTACCCCTACCTGGACGATTGGCTCATCCGTGCAAGGACAAGAGAACTCGCGGTCGAACACACAGCGGAGACCATCCAACTTCTCACATATCTGGGATTCTCCATCAACTACTCGAAATCCCACCTGGTCCCGTCGCAGGTCGCACGGTTTCTGGGAGCCAAGCTCGATACAGTGGCGCGATTGGCCTCGCCGTCGAAGGAGAGGACGAAGGCCATCTTGGGCAAGGTGCAGCGCCTGCTGGCCACGGGCGTGGCCAGGGTCAGATCCATCAAGTGCCTGCTCAGAATGATGTCCTCATGCATCTACCTGGTTCACCTGTGCAGGCTACGGATGCATCCTCTACATGTGTTCCTCGACGCCCGTTGGATGCACGCGACGGGCAGCTTCGAAGACATGATCCCGCTCAACAAGGTTTTCTGCCAAGCGATTCAATGGTGGGGCACCCGCGCGCCTCTCGCGGCGGGCAAGAACTTTCAAAACCCAGTAAACCAGGAGACGGTGACGATGGACCCCTCCCTGGAGGGATGGGGAGCGCACACCAGAGATCTGCACGCGAGAGGCCTTTGGCTCCCGGAGGAGAGGTCACTCCACATCAACATCCTGGAACTGGAGCAGTGTTCTGGGCCCTCAGGTCGTTTCTCCCGTCCCTCAAGGACAAGGTGGTGAGGATCTTCACCGACAACACCACCACGATGTTCTACATTCGGAAGCAGGGAGGCACCAGATCCCCAGCCCTGTCCAAGGAGGCCCAGGATCTGTGGCACTGGGCCGTCGCCCAGGGGAGGTTTCTGGTGCCCTTCCATCTAGCAGGAACAAGGAACGTCATAGCCGACTCAGCAGGGAGCTGCGCTCGTGCCACGAGTGGGAGCTGCGTCAGGATCAAGTGGATTGACTTTTCCAACGATGGGGCAAACCCCATATCGACCTGTTTGCGACGGCAACAAACTCCAAGTGCCAGAGGTTCGCCAGCAGGTTCCCCCAGCCAAGGCGAATGGGCGATGCTTTCTCGTTCCCCTGGGATGGCCTGTTCCTGTATCCGTTCCCTCCTTTGCTGTTGCTGCTCCAGCTCGAGGTCCCGGTGCAGGATGATCCTCGTGGCCTAGACAGTTCTGGTTCCCGGACCTTCTGGACTTGTCGGCCCCCCCCCCCAAGTCAGGCTGTCGACGGACGCAGATCTTTTCTCCAGAGAAGGAGGCGCCATCCTCCATCACTAGCCGGAGTTGCTGAACTTGCAGGCCTGGCTCCTGCAGCACTAGCTTTTGGAGGGTATGATATCCTGGCGGACTGTAAGGAGGTGCTTGCAAAGGCCAGGGCGTCCTCCACTCTAAAGTGCTACGGACACAAGTGGAAGAGGTTCTCTGTCTGGTGCCGTGCACAGAAGATTAACCCTCTGCAAATTACGGCCCCTCAAGTGCTGCCGTACCTGCTGCACTGGCAAAGGCGGGGCTAGCTCACGCTTCCATTAAGATCCATCTTGCAGCGATTTCACCAGAACTATGGGACGGTCATCCCTGTGGTCTCATCGCCTGGTGAAGGAATTTATGAAGGGACTGTTCCGATTGTTCCCGCCGGTGAAGGCTCTGGCCCCAGCGTGGGAGCTCAACGTGGTGCTGACCAGGCTCATGGGGCCATCATTCCGGCCTCTGCACTCAGCACCGTTGAAATTTCTGTCATGGAAAACAGCGCTCCTTGTGGCCATCGCCTCCGCACGACGAGTGGGAGAGATCCAGGCCCTATCCTGCAAGCCTCCATACTTGACTTTCCACGAGACGAGTGGTGCTGAGGATGCACCCCTCCTTCATGCCCAAGGTGCCGTCGGACTTCCACCTCAACGAGCCCTTGGTGTTGCCAGTTTCTTTCCGTCGCCTCCGTTGCCGGCCGAGAGGACTTTGCACTCGCTGGATGTAGCTAGAGCGCTGAAGTTCTACGTGGACCCCTCGCAGAGTTTTCAGAAGACATCACAGCTTTTTGTGAACTTTGGACCTGTGAATCAAGGGAAGGCCCTCTCGAAGGCTTCCATTTCCAGATGGCTCTCCGGCTGCATCATGCACTGTCATCGGTTGGCAAACCGACCGTTGCCCGGCCGTCCGAGAGCCCATTCGACCAGAGCGATCGCTGCTACTACGGCGTTCTTGTCTGGTGTGCCCCTGCTGGACTTCTGCGTGGAGGTCGACGCACACCTTCACGAAATTCTACTGCGTCGACCGGGATTCCAGGGAGGAGTCGGAGTCGGCCAAGCAGTGCTGCGCAACCTGTTCGCCTGAAGGTGGGCCAGGTGAGGATGTAAGAGTTGCTTAATGTTGAGTTTATGTAATGCTTAATGTTGAGCCTTGCCACCTCCCGTGGTTGTGCATGTGTGTACTGATATGTATTCTTATTTCTGATGTTTGTTAATCTGCTTAGAATCACATGCTGTGCATAGGTCCGACATCCAGTGGTCACTGCGGAGTATTGCATTTTGTTTTTCGTAGTCGAAAAGGGGACGTCGACAAGGCGTGTCTAACACTATCCCTATAGTGACGTGTGTTGTACCCATAATCCCTCACGCGTCGGGGTCCCTCAGATTGTATTTTCCGCCCAGCTTCTGGTCGCCTTACGCGGAGCTCCTAGAGAGACATTGCAAATACTTACTACGGACCTCGGTCCTTAATTATACTTATTATATTGTTAAAGATCCCTCCCCTCGACCTTTGCTGTGAAGCTGTTTCTCCGCCGAGCAAGTTTTCGACGGAGGGGAAGAGACGGAGGAGATCCTTCGGCGCTGCCGAACACGTGGCCTGGCCTCGCCGGCCAACATACAGTAGGGAGAGTGGGGGTTCGAACTTTTATGTTCTCTTTGAGAATGACTTTCTTTCTCCCCTATCTTTCCCTTGGGGTTGTTATCACCAGTTATTATTGCCTCAGCTATGGAGAGGACACCTTTTAAGTTTTGCCCACGCTGTAGGGGCAAATACACTTGGAAGGACAAACACAAGCTCTGTAATCGTTGCTTGCCCCTCGATCATAAGGAGGACAGCTGCGCGGCCTGTAAGCTCTTGAAACCAAGAACTCTTAAAGAACGCAAAGTTAAGAGGTGGGCGGACTACGCTATGTCGAAGTCAGTTTCCTCACCCGCCACCGCTGTTACAGAAAGTGACGAGGGTGATAACTCGACGTCCGTTACGGAAGTCATTAACCCCCAGAAGGAGCGCTCGCGCTCCTCGACGTCTGTCCCCGGCCCCGACGGGCTCGGCTCACGCCCTGCTCATAGGGATGAACACCCCGGCGACAAGGACGCACACAGACCACATAGGCCTAAGCACACAACCCACGGCTCTTCTTCGTCGAAGACGAAGGATCCATCAGCACCGAAGGGGACGCAGGGCACTCCGGCGTCTACCTCAGACCGTAAGGGTCTCAAGCCCCACCCGCAAACGCAGTCGCGACCAGCGATTGGGCTTTCATCAAACACGGGCGCTACCCCAAAATCATCCGACGTAACACTCCATAGAGCGGCCGTCGAGGAACAACGTGTAACGCAGGCAACGTCGACACCAGAGTCCTCTACTGACAACCTCGTTGTCGAGAGCCTGGCGAGAATTGTTTCCGAAGACGCACGTAAGCGGACGACGAAACAAACGTCGAATACCGCACAAAAAGCTATGGAAACGCTGAAAAAGCATAAGAGTAGCCAGGAACTGCCCCTTTCATCTAAGGGCACTTCGGAACTACCGGAGGGCTTTTCAGATGGCGACGGAAACCTTTCTTCGACGTTGTGGGAGCGTTTTAAGTGTTTTGAAGGTGAAAACACTGATTTCCCCCCCTCTAGACTATTCAGGGGTCCCTCATGAGACCCTTGAAAGACTCCATTCTTGTATGGAGAAAATGGAAAGGTTTTTGGGAAACCAAAACCCACCCACACCCAAAAGACTAAGAGAATGGCCCCAGGATGACCCTAGGGTCAAAATTCCTAGTTTCCCCCTTCTACAGACGTATATGTCCTCACTGAAGAGGAGCAATACCTCCAGGAAGATGATGGGTGTTTGGGTGGAGAGGAAGAACATGAGGAAGAGGGGTTTGAAGAAGATCCTTACACAAGTGCAGGAGCTTTCGAAGAAGATACAGCTACCTCGCAGCCCTGGCAATCCCCATCAGTGCAGCCTTGGCAATCCCCATCCGTGCACTCAGACCCTGATGTCTTTCACCCTTCTCCTCCCAAGGATTCACCTATTGGAAACACCTCTCCCATAGATGACCAACCTTCACTTAATGCACTATTGCGCAAGGCAGCAGCGCATTTTGAAATAGAAACAGGGGAGACTCTTCCTGACACAGACTTTGTAGAGAAAGTTATTAAAGAAAAAGCCCCGGTTAGTCAGTCTATTCCGCTCCTGGCTTCTATAAAGAGAAGAATAACTCCTTCCCAATCCTGCCTTAGTCAGAGGGGTCAACCCTCGGATAGAAAAGCTCTTCAGCCCTTCGCCCTCTGACCCGTTGTACATCAGAGGCCATTCTATTCCGGACTCCCTCGTAGTTACTAATACAAGGAAAAGAGCAGGGGTACCACTATCCATTAGTGAGGCACCACCTGACAAAGAGGGCAAAAAGCTCTACGCACTTGGGAAGAGAATCGCGACGTCCGCCGCCTTTTCAACTAGGATTGCAAATAACAAGTCCCTACTAGCTAGCTACGCAGATGCACAGTGGAGCAAGCTGCGCAGCGAAGCAGACGCACCAGAACCCCTGCGTTCACGCCTGTTAGCTACAATCTCAGAGGGAACTCTTGTAAACCAAGGCATCGTAAAGAACTCCTTAGATGCCACAGAGACGGCTGGCCGTTCCCTGGTTCAGGGAATACTTCTCAAATGCCATGTCTGGCTGCGCAATTCGGGATTTAAGCCGGAAACCCAGGCTTCCCTGCTAAATAAGCCCATAGAAGAAACACATCTGTTTGGGAAAGCAGTTGATGAGGCCCTAGAACATGCGAAGAAAGAGTTTGATACCATCAAAACTCTTGACCAAATTTCTAGGCCCCCTAACAGACGCGGCTATGGCAATAGACGCTCCTTTCGTGCCCAACGCCAGCAGCAAAACCAACAGCAATTTTACTCTGCTACCAACTGGCCCTCTAACCAGGGTAACAACACCCAGTTCAGTCAAAGAGGCCAACGCCGTGGCAGGGGAAGAGGTCGCAGCTCCAGCCCCAAAGGTTCCACGCCCAATACCAACAAATGACCCGAAGATTCGGGTTCCCTCCCATGCATCACCGGTCGGGGGCCGGCTAACATCGTTCCTTTCAGCATGGGAGGGAATATCGTTAGACCGCTGGATATTATCCACCATAGCCCACGGATACTGCATCGAATTCAACGGTTCCCCAAAGTACAGACCCCCATGGAACCGACGCATGACACCGGAACACCTCACCATTCTTCTACAAGAAGTAGAAGAGCTACTGAAAAAAGAAGCTATAGATGCTGTCCCCCTATCTCAGGTAACAGAAGGTATTTATTCAGTGTACTTCCTTGTACCCAAAAAGGACTTAACCATGCGCCCTGTATTAGATTTGCGCCCAGCGAACAAGTTTGTCAAACCCCAAAAGTTTCGTATGGTGACCTTGCAGGAAGTAATCCCACTGTTATCATAAGGGGATTACATGACAACACTGGACATGAAAGATGCATACTTTCATATTTTAATGTTGCCAGCGCACAGAAAATACCTCAGGTTCAAGATAGAGAACAAACACTACCAGTTCAGAGTACTACCCTTCGGGATAGCATCTGCACCAAGGGTATTCACGAAAGAACTGGCAGTGGCAGCGGCCCACCTGCGCAGGTTATCCATCCCGGTATACCCTTACCTCGACGACTGGCTCATAAAAGGGGATTCTTACGAAACATGCTTCTCCAATATCCAAAAGACTGTAGACCTTTTGTTCTAACTGGGCTTCTCCATCAACGAAAAGAAGTCCAGCTTAGACCCCAGCCAAATCAAACAATTCCTAGGGGCTCTAATTCGAACAAAGGACGGCCTCGTCTTCCCTTCCAACGAGAGGGTCCAAAACATGCTGTTTCAGATCCCCCATTATGTGGCAGGTCGAGAGGTGACGGTATGCAAAGCAATGCGCTTGCTAGGAATGATGGCGTCCTGTATTTATTTGGTACCTCACGCGCGCCTGCGCCCAATGCAAGAGTGGCTCAACAGCCAGTGGTGTCAGGCCAGCGGACAATGGGACGATCTAGTGGTGGTCTCGCAGGCCTTGGTTCTCTCGCTACGGTGGTGGACAAAAGAAAACCTGTTACTAGGGAAAACTTTTGCCACACCCGCAGTGGAAGCCACTCTAACCACAGACTCATCCCTTACAGGATGGGGGGCTCACCTATCCCATCAGACTGCTCACGGAGCATGGACTCTGAGCTTAGCATCCAAGGATATAAACCTGCTGGAACTACTAGCGGTGTTCAAAGCACTGAAAGCCTTTCAGGAACACCTACAAGGAAAGACAGTGATGGTCCTCACAGACAACACCACAGCCATGTACTACCTCAACAAGCAAGGGGGCACTCACTCTCCATGACTGTCGAAGCTGTCCCAGAACATCTGGAAGTGGGCTCTCAAACACATGTTCCTACTATCACAACATGTACCAGGGGAACTCGATCTGCTAGCAGACAAACTCAGCAGAGACTTCCCCCTGCCCGTAGAGCACGAATGGCGGTTACAAGAAGACATCGTCTTCGACGTCTTCACACAGTGGGGTTTCCTAGAAATAGACCTGTTCGCAACTCTGGAAAACTCTCAATGCCAAGATTACGCCTCCAGGTACCCCCAGAACCAGTCCAAGGGGAACGGTCTATCGATTCCATGGTCAGGGAAATTTGTTTACGCTTTTCCCCCCCCGACTCCCCTTCTCAACAAGATAGTGCACAAGATGCACCAGGAACAAGTTACCATGATACTGGTGGCCCCTATGTGGGCCCGACAGCCATGGTTCGCTCACTTGTTGAAGATGTCTCTATCTCCTCCAGTGAAACTGCCCTGCCCGTACAACATGCTGTCACAAGACAGGGGCAGGACACTGCACCCATGCCCTCAGACCATGAACTTAGCAGCCTGGCTCCTGAGGTCATAGAATTTGGACATTTACAACTTCCACAGAGGTGCATGGACATCCTCAGAGAGGCCAGAAAGCCTAACATTCGTCACTGCTATTCTAGCAAATGGAAAAGATTTGTCATCTGGTGTAGAGGGAAGAGTATCAACCCCGTTGACTGCTCTCCCACACAAATTATTCTGTACCTGACCCATTTACTGGACTCGGGTCTAGTATTCAATTCTATTAAAGTACACCTGGCAGCGCTTTCGGCTTACACCACTTCACAACTCAAAGTATCGTGGTGGAAGATCCCAGTAAACAAAGCCTTCATGGAAGGGGTACAGCTCCTGGCTGGGATCTAAATGTGGTACTCACCAGGCTCATGGGGTCACCCTTTGAACCCATGCACAAGGCAACTCTTAAAGATCTCACTCTTAAGACTGCTTTCCTAATCGCTATTACCTCCATTAGGAGAGTAAGTGAACTACAGGCCCTTTCGGTTTTAGACCCCTTTGTAACAGTTCACAAGGATAAAGTGGTTCTACGCACACACCCAAGGTTCGCACCGAAATTCATCTCCAAATTCCATGTCAACCAGTCTATAGAACTACCAACGTTCTTTCAAAATCCTTCAAATCTAGGAGAAAAAAGCCTGCCTACACTTGATGTGCGCAGAGCTGTCATGTTTTACATGGAAAGAACTAGTCCACTGAGAAAGACTAATCAGTTCTTTGTCTCGGTGGCAGCAGGAAGAGAAGGAGATGCAGTTTCAAAATCCACTATATCTAGATGGATTGTACAATGCATCACTCTGTTTCTCTCTTGCTAAGAGAGAACTACCCTTCAAGCCAAGAGCACACTCTACTCGAGGCACTGGGGCATCCATAGCATTCATTGCAAATGTTCCCCTTGAGTCCATCTGCAAAGCGGCAACCTGGAGTTCTGTACACACCTTTACAAAACACTACTGCCTAGATGCCCACTCTAGATCTGATTCCCAGGTGGGACAAGCAGTATTAAGACATCTTTTCTCTACTGTTCCTTCTCATAACCCACCGCCAACTCCGGGTACTGCTCGCTAGTCTATGCACAGCATGTGATTCTAAGCAGATTAACAAACATCAGAAGACAATGCATTACTTACCGTAAAAGCATTTCTGATGGTTGTATCTGCTTAGATTCACATGCGCCCACCCTTCCTCCCCGCTCGGATGGAAGGAACATAGACATCCTTTTCTATATCTCTCTCTTTTCTGTACTCACTCGCGTCTAGAAGGCTCCCTCAGGGCAGAAAAATACAGAGGGACCTCGACGCGTGAGGGATTATGGGTACAACGCACGTCACTATAGGGATAGTGTTACAGACATGCTTTGTCGACGTCCCCTTTTCGACTACGAAAAACAAAATGCAATACTCCGCAGTGACCACTGGATGTCGGACCTATGCACAGCATGTGAATCTAAGCAGATACAACCATCAGAAATGCTTTTATGGTAAGTAATGCATTGTCATTCATGAGCATGTGAATCCATGCCAGACCCCATGCTGGGGAAGGAACACGTTACTTACCTGTAACTGTTCTCCAGCATGGGTCTGGCATGAATTCACATGCAAACCCTCCCTCCTACCGCTCTGCGGCTCTTCACTTGGTCATACTTCCACTTTACGTGCTACCAAATCTGAGGATGGCTGCCAGGGGTAGGGCTTAGGGAGAGGGCAGTATGACCCAGAGCTCAGTGATTGGTTGTTAGGAGAAAGTTCCGAAATGAAACACATTTTTTTCTTTACCAAGGATTTCCAGCCTGACGGGGAATATTCATGAGCATCTGAATTTTGCCCGACCCATGCTGGAGAAAAAAAGTTACAGGTAATTAACTTGTTCTTAAGACACCTGGCATGGCTTAGGAAATCCGGTTTTACGCCAGATGTACAGGCACATTTGCTGCACATCCCCTTCGATGGAAGACAATTTTGTGAGAAAGCTGACAGCAGCTTGGAGAACTACAAGGATCAAGAGCAGCTGCTAAATCTCCGTGCGGCAATAAGGCAACCTGTACAACCTTCAGGACAAGGGTGGAGAGGACGCCCTATTTGCTTCTCCTCTTCCATTTCAAGAGGAAGAGGGCAATTCTCTCAAAGGGGTCATAGAAGGGCCCCTCGTGAAGCCAGAGGTAGAACACCCCTTGCAACACCTGTTGAATTTTTTTTAAAAAAATTTTTGTTAGCACTATGGTTTGCACAAAAGAAAACCTTTTGGCTATTTAATTTCAAATAAATCACATCAATAGCAGCAAATCAGTTAAAAGAAAAAGAAACCACGCGAACAAAAAGAAAACGGAAAAGAAGTAAAAGTTGGGTAAAGAGGAAGAACAAAAACAGTAAAGCACTTACCAAATCAACACAACCTTCTGGTTAAAAAAGAAGCCACATCAAAAGAGGTCTGAAAATGTTTTAGTCAAGTTTGTTTATAGCGTGCGCCAGACCCAAAGCTATCCGGGTGCGAGTACAAGAATACTTTAAGCTTACAAGTTACCGTTACACATTTCAGGTACATACAGGATACAATGACAGCAGGAGGAATGCTTACTCTAAAAAGTTTGTACATGGGGCAATATACAGGGTTATATACACAGGTAATAGTACAAAGGGATGTATACACAGTATACATTAAGAGGCAAAAAGCAGGTAGGCTAGGGGAGTAATACTTACATAGATGTTCATCTATGTGTTAACAGATGGACTAGTCTTAGTGTCGGTCAGATACATGTCATTTTCTTTGAGCCATTTGCTACAGTTAAGTCTGTAGTGTGGATAGGATGGTCCGACCTTAAAGAGTTAGGGAGGGAGTTCCACAACTGGGTAGCTTTGACAGGGAAGCTGTTCCCACCGGCAGTGCTCCGTTTAAATGGGGGCACAATTAGCTGGTTAGTATATGCTTCTGATGGGTCTAGTAGAAGTTCTTCTTTTAAACCTTTCTGTAAGGTATTTGGGGGCTAAGTCATTTAATACTTTTGAATGTTAGTGATACTGTTTTAAGTTTAATTTTGTCCGCTGTAGAAAGCTAATTGGCTTGTCTTCTAGCATCAAATATGCTCTTTTTGAGTCCTAAGGCGGCGCTGAGGGCATTCTTCTGCAAGGTTTGGATTTTTTGCAGCGTGTATTTATTAGACGCTAAGTAAAGCGTGTTACAATAGTCCAATTTGGATAGTGCCAGAGCTCTTGATAGTGTGAGGCAGCTGGTGGTGGACAGGAATGGTTTTGCTGCTCTAATCAGCTTACAGGTGTATGCAGTGCTGGAGGCCATTGCACTTACCTGCTTTGTTGGAGAGAGGCACGAGTCGAGGTAAAAACCTAATGTTTTTGCCCTCTTTTGCTACTTTAATAGTATTGCCATCTATAACCAATAATTAGTCGTCGTTCAGATTTTTGATATTTTGTATGTTCCCCCGGGATGATTTCCGTTTTGTCATCTTTCAGGCATAGACCGTGATGGGCCATCCATGCCTGAATGATGAGGTATATCTTGTTCACCAAGGCCAAATCCTGTTCATAATTCCCCGAAAGTGGGATGAGGATCTGAGTGTCATCTGCGTAGTTCGTGAATGTGACACCCAGAGTCCATCATCGAACAGGGGCTGTGTGAAGATGTTATACATAGTGGGATAGATGCATGAGCCCTGGGGGACGCCACATGTGGTGGGTATAGGGTCAGCTGCTGCCGAGGCAGAGAAAACCCTTAGTTCTGCCTCTTGGGAACGACTTGATCCAAGCAATGGCATGTGTGGAGAAGTTGGCTGCAGATTCCCGGTGGGTGCAGAACACATCATGATCTACCAGGTCAAAAGCTGCTGAGATCCAGTAGGAGTAAGGCAGTTTTTCCAAGGTCTCATCGACACAGATTTTGAGAGAGATGAGCGCGGTTTCTGTACTGTACTAAGGCCTGAAACCTGATTGTCTGGTACCTAATAGTTGATGCAGCTCCAAGTATTTTTGGATCTGTTGGTAAGCCAATCTGTATTTTTAACAGAAATGGTACCGTTGTAATTGGCCTATAGTTGGTCGGGATGGACGGGTCCAAGGTTGGCTTTTTAAGGAGGGGGAGGACCCATGATTGTTTGAGGTTGTCTGGTATCGTGCCTGATGCAAAGCAAGCTTTTATGAGTTTAGAAATAAAAGGAGATAGGTCTCTGGCTGCATCATTTATCAGTTGGGCTGGGCATAAGTCACCTCGACAGTTGGAGGGTTTGAGTGAGAGTATTTTATCTTTTGATCTCTAAGATAGTCACTTTCGTGAAGTTGAATTTTTGTTCTAGTTTGGTAGATGTGGGTAGTTTACCACTTTGAGTGGTTGAGGGAGGAATAATTTGTTTTTCTCAATTTTAGTTTGGAGTGTGGCTATTTTGTCGTTTAGTACTTTTTCGATGTTGGAGCACCACAGTTGTCAGGGGCAGGGATGGGGTTCTCCAGTTCTTTTAGTATGATGAATAGCTCTTTGGTTCCGGGTTTAGCCTGCAGTATTCGGTTGTTGAAGTTCTTTTTTTAGCTCTCCTTTTCATTTTTGTAAGTCTTAGAGGCGTTGATAAGAGCAGCTTTATTGGTCTCAGATGGGGTTAGTCGCCAGGCGGATTCACATTTGCGTTTTTCAATCCTTAGAGATTTGAGGTGATCCAGGTGTTTTAAGTGTGCTCTAGGCTTACTTTTTCTCATTTTCAGAGGGGCAATAGTATCCAAGGCTATGGTCCTGGTTCAGTTAAATTCATTCACTAGATCTGAGGGGTTTAGTGATTCAGGTAAGGCGTTTAGAGTTGGGAGGATAAGTGGTAACAGTTTGTCAGATGTTATGTTTTTTTTTTTTTATTTCTAGTTGGTAGTGGGGGAGCCAGTATATTTTTCCTTAGATTGGGTGGTATCTATAAGGAAGGTTATTAGCGCATGGTCTGTCCAAATTTGTGGGATGACATCCATAATGGATTTAGGATTTAGCTTTGTGGGAGTGGTTTGCGCTCAAGGTCAATCGTCTCAATACAAAAATGTTTCAAAAAGACGTTGCAATAGTCCACATCATATGCAATATAAGGTTGTTTATTATCCAAAATGAGCAACAGCCGACACGTGTTTCGACCCCCTGGTCGTTGTCAAGGCTGAACATATCATGTATGAATTATAACACAATTGTTGATGTCCATAAAATAAAATTATTAACATTGAATAAAACAATTATAAATGTTACAAAAAAGAAGCAGCAAACACCCCGAACTCTCCAGCAAGAATTTAACAAGTAATCAAGAACAACACGGAGTACGACTGGGCCTAGAGTCTGAGCTTCCAGAGTCATGATGCAGAATAGGAAGAATACCTCTGAGGGCAAAAAACTGTGAAATAAGCATAGGTGGGGTGGGGGGGGGTAAGGGTGTTGGGCGGACTGGAAAGGGGTAACGCGCTCAGTTTAATCCACCCAAATTTGGGTGTGTAGTTGTACCATGTTGGGAGAAGAAAACCAAAAGGTTGTATCTTTAGTTTACTCGAAATTATATATATTCTTTGCAGGCCATATAATATCACTCATACCAGAAATGGTCCACAAAAAATGCAGTTTCTTCCATTCCACTATTACGCAATAAGGTAAGAGATCCAATGTAGGATCACCTTACAATACATATCTTTAATTAGATCACTACAGATTTTTAAATGTACTTTCCTTTACCGCAGATGTAATAATAATCATTCGCTTTGGAAGCAGGTTTGATGTTAGAGTGGTCTTATGAGATATCCACACTCACTAGCCGCTATTGTTATCGGGTTAAACTTCAGGGTGAGTAGGTTTCATTCAATCAATTTGGCACACAGGATATATAATATTCGATCCTTAAACCCGTGTTATATTGGTCATATCGGGTACTGATTTCGGAATATCTCACGATCTGCGCGACATCTGGGTGTTTATGTAATAAGAGTTAAGACCACATATATATGGAATTTAATATAATGGGAGATTTAGCAATAATTGTCAAATTTGCTTATTGCAACTTTATTTTTCTTTTTTACCATTTGGCATTGAATTCCCATCCTGCTCTGACGCCAACCCTCAAAACCTGACCTGGTGTATGATGCAACATGGTATGACCCATCTATTGTCATACATTTTTTGTAACATTTATAATTGTTTGGTTTCAATGTTAATTTTATTTTATGCACATCAACAATGGTGTTATAATTCATACATATGTACAGCCTTGACAATGACCAGGGGTCGAAACACGTGTCGGCTGTTGCTCCTTTTGGATAATAAACAACCTTATATCGCATATGATTTGGACTATTGCAACGTCTTTTTGAAACATTTTTGTATTGAGACGATTGACCTTGAGCGCAAGCAACTCCCCGAAGCTAAATCCTAAATCTTCATTGTTCTACACAAACTTTGTGGGAAGTTCGAGGGGGTAGGATTTGCCTTGCTGCCAGGGTACCCGAACTATTTATATTCCGGGTTTTGAAAGTATTTCAGAGTGGTCACTAGCACGCCAACAGGGCCCGATCCCACAGTAATAACAATTCTTTGTCAGACATCTGTAATAGTGATGTTACAGTTGTGGTTGGCTACCCAGTCGAGTGTTCGACCACTTATGTGGGTAGGCTGTGATATTCTTTGGGTAAATCCTAATTCTGTGATGACATTGGCAATGTTGGTCGCCTGTGTGTCTTTGTGGTCGTTAAAACCGAAGTTTAGGTCTCCCAGAATGATGGCTTGCAATGAGTTTAAGTTATTTGAGAGGATCGTAGAAATGTCTTCCTCAAAAGTACCAATGGGACCTGGTGGCCTATAGATGAGGTGTATATGGATGGATTGCGAGGATGAGGTTAGGAGTTTGGCAGTTAAGGATTCGCAAGATTTGGTATTTGACGAAGTTTCTATTTTTAAGGTAAGAATTTTTTTGCAATGATAGCTAGGCCGCCTCCTCGGGAGTAGGTTCTGTCTTCTCAGAGGATGTTGTAGCTCAGGGGCAGGCATCAGAGCGGGTCCTGCTGCTTGGCAAAGCCATGTTTCCGTTATGGCTAGGAAATCATAATCACCTATTTGTATGAGATCGCCAATTTCGGTAGCATGTGCTATTAATCTAGCATTAATAAGGGCACCCTTCAGGGGGGTGTTTGGTTTAGGTGTCGCAGGGGAGACGCACCTTTTTCTTTTTGTTTGTCCTATTGCTTAGATTGCAGTAAGAGTTAATATGACTATTAAGGTTTGAGTCTTTTAATGGGTGAGGTGTTTGGTTTGGGGGTGTTGAGGTGGGGGTCTCTTCTGTTACTAAGTTTGGTGGCTAGACTGGCTAGAGGTTCATAGACTTTAGGTAGTCTTGATCGTAATTTGGCATTTCTGCTTAAGGTGTCACATGGGATGTTTGTTAGAGAGTGGTAGGCGATAGGTAATTTTGTAGGCTGAAGGTCAGTATCTAGGTTGGTCAGTAGGCGCTCATCAGAGTTCGCTGTTGCAGTGGGCATGGATTGCGGTTGGAGGTTTACTGTTATCATTATGGACCAAAGAGTGGTCAAATCGAGGAGGGTGGAGGTCATCCTATCCTAAAGATGATTATCGGTCTAGTGGAGGGGCCACTATGATGTCTTGGTCATCACTGATTGATTATAAGGCTCATGGTTACTGGCATTATAGTAGTACCAGTCTTAGTGGTGGAGAGCAGAGTAGTTTGTTTCCTGTTAAGCTTGGGACATAGGCTGGTGCCAAGGTTTACTAAATTGTGAAGGCAGCTCAGCGGCTGGCATTGGGTGCAAATCACGATATAGGTCCGCTAGCTAAATACAGCTGTCAAATGGCACTGCAAGAAAGGCTAAATGCAATGATCAGGTGGCAATGCAAAAGGGTGCTAAATGCAGATATCAGTTGTCAGTACAATTCTAAATACCATTAATTGGCAGTACAAATGGGTATAACTGTCAGGTGGCAGTACGAATGGAGGTTAGATGCAGGTATCAAATGGCACTGCAATAGCAGGTATTAGGTGGCTATGTAAGTGAGGCAAATACTCAAGTACAGCTATCAGGTGGCAGTACTAATGGGAGAGAATGGTTATGTGCGGGTATTAAGAGGCAATGCAGATAGTAGGCTACATGCGGCTGTCAACCGGTGCAGACAAGAGGTTAACTGTGAACTAACACGTAATAAGCAGAATTGTTATGAACAAGGTTACTTGTACAGTTATTAGAGCATTAATCTGAACATTCAGGATAGGGAGCATACATTGAGGGGAGCTAATGAACTAGTGGGTTGGATCCGACAAATGGGGAACATGGAGATGACACAAATGCAAGTAGGATACAAATAGAGGTATGAGTACAGGCAGGAAGTACTCGCATTTGGGGTAGTACTGCACCTGCTGAGTCCTAGCCTGTCAATAGGTGGCACCAAGGTGTGCTGCAGGGGGCAGAGTCCAATGCCCAGGTCCTGGAGGTTCTGGACAAGCACAGGTGGGCGTAGGTCTTCGTGGTCGAAGGGGGAGTTTCCATGGTGGGTCGCGTGGGAGACAGAGGGGCAGACAAATGCTGTCTTGTTGACGCCCGACTTGCCGGTGCTGCACTTGAAACTTTGGATGTAGTAGGGCTCACTTGTAGTCAGGGGCTGAGTTTGCAGGCAGGCACGGGTGGCTGGAATGATGCGTGGTGACAAAGCTTGGGGCTCTGATGCAGCCTGCAGCTCGGTCAGCTCAGTCAGGAGCTGAGCCTTTTCTGAGAGCCTTCTCTCAAAGGCCGTCCCTCGCCTGCCGGTGCTCCGATTGGCCTGCCAAGAAGCCAATCACGACGATCATGTTACAGGCCTCTCCACTGGGAGCTACATCAATGCAGATGGCTTGTCTGTTTGCACCTCATTTTTTTTTGTTAGTTATGTTTTCAAATGTCAATAAAAAGTTTGCTACTACTAGATTTGCAGACAGTTTTTCACCTTCTAGGAAAGTTCTCCACCAAATGTCTACTTCTCTAGCAAGGTAGTTTTCCCAAAGTTCTGCCAGATGGGCGTCTCTTTCGTTACTAAGCGATGGACATTTGAGTAATAAATGCTTCAAAGTTTCAGTGGGCTTAGTGTCTTGGCAGACCCTACAGTGCTTTGGTTCGCCCTTAATTCTCACTCTGTAGTTATCTCTACAGGGCCAAAGGTTGAAGTGAAATCTCAAAGGCGGTTCGGAGAAACCAATTTGGAAAGATTGAAAGAAACCTTGGCAATCGGTTTATTTTTCATGGCTCTGACCAAGTCTACGTAACCTCGGTATTTGTACAGATGTTCTTGGGTTCGGATCCAGTCGTAACTTTTTTTTTTTTTTTTAACTCAATCTGGATTTGTGACTAGCGATTCTTCGGATTTGTTTAGGTTTTCGAGGATGGCCTTGCAGATAGATGCCCATTCAGTGAGTATAGGTTCATTAAGGTTGTCCATAGCTTTTTTCAGAACTTTAAAGCCACCAATTTGTTGTGCTTCTCGACACTTTCTGAAAAAGGCAATCGTTTTCCACTCTGCTATTGCTTTTAGAGAGGTTAACGGCAATTCTCTGCAAATAATTTGAATCGGAAATGATTTAGGTAAATGGAGCGTTATCCTCCAAAATATGCCCTTTAATGATGGCCATGTTTTAGCAGGTAGGATAAGAGAAGTTTCTGCCCCATAAGTCAAAATGGGGACTACTTTCGCTCTGTAAAAGGCTACCAACGTTGTCGACGATAATCTACAGAATCATTTCGTCAATATTATGGCTTGGCCTGCCGGGTGTTTTCCCTTGCTTCTAAAAATGGTAATTATTTGGGCTTCTTCATTGCTGTCATTTTTGACACACCCCTAGGTAAATGAATGCTGGAACCTCTGTGATTTTCTTGTTTAAGGTCCATCCTTTGTATGTATTCTTTGTATGTATTCTTGTTTCACCTTCTTGAGTTGTCAAATATTAATACTCTGGATTTATCTGGCTTGATCATGTTATTTGCGTCGACATAGCTCTGTAGGGCTGTTAGTTGTTGTTGGAGGCCTATCGGCGTTTGATCAATCAGAACTGTCGTCTGCATAAATCAGTCTTCCTACCGGCAATACCGCTATTTTTGGGGGAAATGTTCTAATTTGCAGGAAGGAATCTTTGATGTCCGAGGTGAACAAATTGTATAGTTCAGGTACCAGAGGACATCCCTTCTTTAGTCCTATGTTGGTGGGTATCCTTTCTGAGAGCAAGCCTTTTTTATTTGGGCGTATTTAGATCGAGGTGTTCTTGTGTAGGTCTTTGATATTGTCCAATATGATCTCTGGACAATACCATTTCTTTAATTTTTCCCAGAGGGCTGGTCTTTGTCTCAAAAGCCTTTGATAAATCTATAAAGGCAGCATAAAACTTTGTTCCGTAGTTTCTTATTGTTTTTGATTTTAATAGATTCAGTAAAGATTTTCAAGGAGGTTCCCCTCCCTTTTATGAAGCCAGATTGCCATTGGTCCCTATGGCCTGATGATTCCGCCCATTTGACTAACGCTTTTAACAGTATGGAGGCAAAGATCTTCCCTGCCACATCCAGTAAGGTGATTGGCCTGTAATTATCTGGATTTAACCTGAGACCTTTTTTGAAGATTGGAACGATCATACTTTCATTCCAAGTTAACGGGACACTACCAGATGTTAAAACATATGTGTACAAGTGATGTAAAAATGTTGCCCATGCTTCTGGGTGGGTTTTAGCACCTCATTAGTCAGCCATCCGGGCCATGACCCCTTGAGTTCTTTAGTTTTTTAATTATCGTTTCCAACTCAACTGTATCAATGTCTAATAGATCCTGATCTTGATTTCTTCCATTAGAGCTACCAGGGTCACTATATAGAGTATCTTGTAGATCTTCATTGTACATAAACCATAGTGATTCCGGGATAGGGTTGACTATTAGGGCATCTTGGGAAGTTTCCTTTTCGTTTAACAAGGCCCAAGTTTCCGTTGAGTTACTGTTACAAATCGTTAATATATGTTGAGAGTAGGGGTGTCACGGTATTAGTTTTATGACGGTACAATAACCTTCTTGCCAAATGACGGTATATCATGGTTATCGCGGTATAGCAGGTGGAGTTAACTAATCTTAACAAATATTTTCTAAAAGGTCATACATTGTCAGATTTATCATCACAAACAAAACCAGGCACCCTGGGCCAGAACTGGGCTTTTCAATATACTTTCCACTGAAATGCCACCCCTTGCTTCCACCAAACTCAAACACATGTGAGGAGGGGCAGGGGGAGCCCTGCTGCGACTGGCAAAGCAAACTGAATGGCTTTTCTTAAGTGGTCATTTAGGCTTTTAGCCCCCCCACTGGCTACTGGTGAAGAGAAAATGTTGCCATTTTGATAACCTGCATGCCACAGATCAAAGGAGTCTGATGGCAGTATACGCTTGTGCGCATACACACAAACACACACTCTCTTTATGTTACAGCCTTTAGTTTACTTTCGGGCCAATTGGTGTTCAGTAATCACGGACATGTTGCACCTTGGTATGGCAGTAGGGAATACCCACAGAGATGAGTAAATTTCGCAGTGTGACTTATTATATGTAAATTCAATGATGGAACCAGGGAAATCCCCCATTGTCATATGTTTAGAAAACTTTATCCATTATAAATATATAAACCTCAAAGCCGCCAACCCAAAATAAACCCTTTTCCTTCTTGGCACTGTATTTATTCTTCCTATTACTAACATATTGATTTTGTGTCAGGCACGTGTGGTTTATGGAATGGCATTTAAAAATTGCTCCAACTGAAACTACTTGGCAGACGGCACATCCAACACTGCAAGACCAAGACTGCAAGACCAAGACTGCACAGCATTTGCTTACTGCAGCCTTTCCAAATCAGATTGAAAAGCACACTTAACGGTATGAACGGTATACCGGTATAAACAATGCGACAGTTATTATTGTTCAATTAAGTGGTTCACGGTATCTTTAATGGTATACCGTAATACCATTACATCCCTAGTTGAGAGTCATGGTTCAGTATTTTTTTGTGGATCGTAAGCCAATTAGGCTATGTTTGCTTGGCCTTGTGAATCTCGGTTGCAGTGTTCATTAGTTTACTTTTGGTCAATTGTCTAATCTTTCTCCTCCGCGTTAGCTTCTTTGACGATTTCTCTGTCATACACATGTCGATAGGTCATGGACGGTTTTGAAACACCAGGTGAGTGGCTGCACTGGATTATTTTCAGTAAAGAAACATAGTTTATGGTCAGCAAAGGCGTTTGAATCATCAAAGTAGTGATTGTAGTAATCGGTTATTCAGTCGGGGCAGAAATCTTTCCTGGTTGAATTTTTAGCCTGTTGCGACCCGGGTTGATTTCTAGGTCATGTCCATAGTATTGATGTTTGATTCTTCCGTTCAGATTAAAGCATGTTAGCTTAATTGGATTGTGATCGCTGAATTCTATGGTCCTTCAAGTTTGTTAATAAAGCTAGACATATTCGATGAAACAGTGACGTAGTCCAATATCGCTTGTGATTTATTACTTTGCCGGGTCGACTTGGCTGGTGTGTCGCCTTGGATTGCCCCATTTAAGATTGTGCAATCTCGTGATTGGGTTGCAACAGTCAATGCTAGACATGTTTAACTGTTGCTGATGTTGATAGAATTTTGATTGGTTTGTTTTTTGTCTAGGCAAGTGCAGTTCAAGTCTCCTACAATTATTATGAAGGTCGCTCCATTTATTTTTTTTTGGTTGTCAGTCAAGGTCTAGATAGTTTAAAGTAGGCTGTTGCAAATGTTTTTTCCTGGCGGCCAATGTATATTTATTAAGATATGTATTTGAGGATTATTTGCAACCTCCAATTTGGGCAGTTGCACCACCAACATCTGGATATATTGAGAGGGATTTGTGGTGTTCAACACCGCCCATTTTAAGTCCTGCTTAATTGCTATCAGCAGCCCAGCCATTGGTCTCCCCGTTGGGCCCTTTACAGCCTGATTTACAAAGATGCTGTAGCCTTCCATCGTTGGTATATTTCTCAGCCATGTTTCTTGTAAACGGAGGACTGCAGGATTTTCGATTCCCAGTTCGTTGTTGGATAGCAAGTGATTAAAGCCCTAGTATTCCACGTTAAGAGTCAATTCCGTGCTATCCAAGACCTTTAAACCTTATTTCTGTTTCATTTTGTCGGCAGCTAAGCTAGCCAGCCATTTCCATCTCGCCTGTTCTCCATCAGAAGATTGCATCCTCTCAGGTTGATACATTGCTTGTTTCTGGGTCTTGTATGCCTCTTGGAATTGAGTTTCTTCTGTTGATTTCCAGGGTCTCTTACTGTGGTCGTTGTTGGTTCCTTAATTTTTTCTATCAAGTCGAAGCCCATACATTTCAAGGTTTTGGCTTCCTCCAGCAAGAGTTTGTGGACTAATTGTGATTCCATGTGGATACTAACTTGGTCCATATGCATTTTATCTGGTAATTCGACTATTGCAATGTCATTTGAACCAATTTATTCAGGATGGCGCTGGTGTTTGATGGAATAATCTCAGCACGTTCGCAACGGTTTAGCATGAGGCCATCTGGCAGATGTGAGATCCTTTCCAAGGATAGTTGGTTGCTGAATTTTGCAGTACCTTTGTTTAGGCTAAAAGGCCTTCCCGGTAATTGTCGTCCAAAGCGACATCTGGCTCCTTTTTCTGTTTGTTGGAGGAGTCATCCTTTGCATTTTCTGGGATATTTGTGTATGGTGACTCCTCCTCTTTATATCTTGGCTTGTTGTTATGGGATGCCCGTTCTTTCTCTCAGTTTGTGATTTCTTTTTGAGTGTCTTTTCTTGACTTCTCCCGGCCATTGTCTTTGTTGGGTTCATTGGTTTCTTTGTTCGCCTTACTGGTTGGTTTATTCGTTGAGGGCTTAGTTGCTTTTTCGTTGTGTTTGAAGCGTACGAATGTTATTTTTGTTTCCGGTGCCGCCAGTTTTTCTTACACTCATTGTCGTCGTGTTGCTCCTTTTCATTTTCTACTATCCCGGGCCTTGTAGGCCACATTCTGAGGTGTCTCCTGCATCTTCAGAAATCTGATATACTGACCATTCCATTAGGTCAATGTCCGTCGTGTCCTTTGATGAATCCTCGAAGTCTGGGCTAGAAATATTCAGACAGTTGGGTTTCGTGATTTCTGCGGGGCTTGATTTTTCATCATCTGCAACGTCTGAGATGGTCTTGATTTCCTTTCGGCCATTACTTGTATATAGTTCTTAAGCGGCTTAGTGGTGGTCTTTTGAGCTCCCTTTGCCTTTGTAAAGATTTCACATATTCTAGGGGCTTCGTTGTATTTTAGTCACCTTTCTACCATCCGTAGAGATAGCCCTTTGGGGGCCTTTTTGGTGAGAGTTCTCTTTTTGTTCGAGGCCTGCCTAGTCGCCGTTTGTGGTGCCACCTTTTGTGGAGGGTTACACTCATGGGGTTTGTCAATGTCTGAAATGGGATTGCTCCAGTGATTGGGTAGCTCCATTGAGCTTCCTATTGTAGTTTCAATATCTATTGATCTCTCCCCTTTGTGAGTTTGTCGATGGTATAACCTGGTCGTCTGTCTCTGTGGCTATTTGGGGGGGAGGGGGGTGCAGTATTGTTGGTACTTGAGCTTTTTGTTGCTTCAGCTAGCTTCCCAGGTATTGGGTCTTTGCTTGTTCCCTGGGATCTTAGCCATTCTTCGCCTGACAATCTGTCAGCTGCTTCTAAGTTTGAAGGCACTATCAGCCAAACCTCCCAATTAATACTTTCTCTGGGTTTTCCATCTCTCTTCTCCTTGATGATCAGATCTAGCATGGATTGTAAGATTTCGGAAATTCTTTGTTCATGTTATTTTGTAGGGTTGTGATAAAGCCCTCTATATGTTACTTTCGAGTGGACCATTGGGATGAGGGTAGAGTGATAATTTAGTGTCCAATTCCTCATGCAGCTTCATAAAGGGAGTTAGGATTGTAGCCATTGTTGAAACCATGAGGAAGTTGTCCTTTTCGTATACTTTCTTTTGCTCCTCGTCGCTGGTAATCAGATGGTTGCTTTTTTGTGGATAAATTGTAGGAACCGCTAGGTCTTGGTTAGCTAGATTGGGAGCCTGTATCTCTTCTTGGGGTCTAGTTTGTGTACATTGATTTATAGTTCCTTCCATTGTCGTTTGTCGCCGTTTCCTTTCAATGTGTTCAATCTCGAACTTTCCAGAAGCATTTTGTCTGGAATTGCTATAGATGGCTTGTTTTTTCTAGTCTCTCTGTTAGCCCAAGAGTTTAGATGTCCATTTAGTGATTACTTTAGGGGAGTGGCCAAAGAAGCTTTTGGGTATATCGCTCAGTTAAAGCTGACAATGTTTGGGGTTTCCCTATGTTTTTGTCTCGTCACGTGTATCTTATGTAATGGAGAAAAACCCAGGATGAGACTGCGCCCAATTTTCCAAAAAGTTGTTTAATATTTCACAAAGTGCACTTTTGAGATGTGTTTCGGTCCCCTTTGAGACCTTTTTCAAATCTGGGCTTGTTTTCTCTAGTGCCCCTATTTGGTTTAGCAGAAAATATCCACTCTTCAAATTTCGGGTTAGATCGCTAGAGTCGGTGGTCTCAAGTTCGATCGCGTGCTTTCTATTGTCTGGACTCTCACCCACAATTCAGTGGTAGGAGGCAGACTGGCTCAACATCTCCGGAGTTGGCGAGGCAGATGCATGGGTGCTACCGACTGTAGCCTACGGTCATTGCCTCCCTTTCATAAGGAAACGCCCAGATTGCCCCCCCCCTCCTTCCCCCAAGAGCCCGATCTTCTTTGATTTCAGATCCTCTCCTCTAACAGGAAAGTCTAATCCTGATGGAGACGGGTGCTATAGAATTGGTACCTGGAGCGAAGAGAAACTTGGTTGGTACTCTCCCCATTTCCTAAGAAGGATGACAGAATGCGACCCATCCTAAACTTTAGATGCTTGAACAAGTTCCTCAGGAATGACAAGTTCAAGATGGGAACTCTTTCGCAGATCCTTCAGGCCCTTCGACTCCAGGACTGGTTGGTGTCATTGGACCTTCAGGATGCTTACTTTCATGTGCCCATTCATCTCAAGCACAGGAAATACCTAAGGTTTTCGGTTGGCGGCTAATCAGTTTTGGGTTCTGCCATTCGGGCCCATCTCAACCCAGAGGTGGTTGACTAGGATTATGGCAGTGGTGGCAGCAAGTCTATGGAGGGAGGGGGATTCACATCTACCCGGAAGACTGATCTGGGCTTGTTCTCCCGAAACAGTCTCATCTGAGTCACACCTGCCAATTCCTCCATGAGCTGGGCTTCTCCCTGAACTTCAAGAAGTCTTGCAGTCTTGGATTCAGCCTCAGGAAAAGCCTTGCCACCCGAATTAAGGGCTCAACATCTTTTGCAGATGGCCAAAGAAAAAATGCCCAACGTCTCCAGGACTTCGACTTCCTAAGGTTGCTCAGCCTCATTGCATCCTGCATTTTGCTGGTGCCAGAAGTCAGTTTGAGAATGAGATCCCTTCACTGGGCTCTCGGATCCCAGTGGTCTCAATTCTCCGGCAGAATGACGGACCCTGTTCAGGTCCCGACAAAGCTTGCCCAGGATCTACTGTGTTGGGCTTGCCGAGAGAATGTAATGAGGAGAACCTTTTTGCCAACAATGGCCGGAGACCAGTCATGACTGACGCCTCACTTACAGGATGGGGCACGTGCATGAATGATCTTTGTCAGTGGACACTGCTCTCGGTCCAGACTCCATATCAACCTTTTGGAGCGAATGGCAATCCGATTAGCGCTGATGGCCTTCCTGCCCTCAGTACGAGGGGAAAAGAATGCGGGGGAAAAGTGTCCTGATGACAACACAGTGCAGTGGCCATGCACTACCTCAAGAGAAGGCATAGGGTCATGCCCTCTGTGCAGAGGGGCAATGCAGCTCTGGTTCTGGGCACTAAGCGAAAGGAATCTTTTCTGGCAGTTTATCTAGACAGAGCAGAAAACTTTGCCCTTTGGGGAACCCCACAACTGGATCTGTTTGCGACCAGTTCTGCTCCAGAAGAAGAGAATTCCCCTGAAGAAGAGTTTTAGGGGATGCGTTCAGAGTGGAATGAGATTTCCACTTCTGTATGAGTTTCCACCAGTCCAATCATTCCTCATGTCATGAGGTTTAGGAAAACCATGATCCTCGCTCCAGATTGGACCAGGAGTGCGTGGTACCTTACTTTTAGAAATGACCATGTGCCCTACTATTTTACACCCCCCGCCTACTGCCTCCCTCCCCCGAAGAGGGCCTACATTCTTTATTCGTTTGTAAAGCACGCAAAGGCCATAGGCAACTAGGCACTAACTAGGCGCTGTGTACTGCTTAAGGATATGGTTGCATGCTTGCAAATCTTGAGAGAATTGGTTACAAGTTACATAATTAACAGTATATTTACATATTTATATATTGTTACTTTTCATTTCCTCCTCAAGACATATCTTAAGTTACCGAGCAAGGGGATTATTGCAGGAGGTCCAATCTGAAGTTTTTAGGTTTTTTCTGAATGACCAAAAGGCAGTGCGGTTTCTCAGTTGATGAGGGAGGGCGTTCCAGGTTCAGAGCTATTCCCGGGAAGCTAAAGCCTCCTGCTTGTTTTCTATATCTAGGGGTGATGAGCAGGAGTACACAGCGCTGGTAGGTCTGTTAAAATTGACTTTGCAAATGTGGTTGCTAAGATATTTAGGAGTCTTGGTCGCAATGCCTTTGTGCGTCATTGTCGGGATTTTAAATTTGATCCCATAGTCGACAGGAAGCCAATGGATGTTCCTTCTGGTGGTAGAGATGTGATTGTGGCTTGGGATAGTTAAGGCAGCTATTACTGCGTTGTTTTGTATGGTTTGTAAAACAATTTTTTAAGGTTTCTAGTGCTGGTTCCAGCATAGTTGCAATAATCAATCCTGGAAAGTATCAAGGCCCTAGCCAGGGTGATGTTTTCAGAAGAGAGAAAAGGGCGGCTAGCTCTTATTAATTTAGCCATGTATGCTGCTGAGGAAACAGCATTTACCTGTCTATTTAGTGTGAGGGACAAATCAATATAGACCCCTAGGGTTTTTATTTCGTTAGCAACCGGGATGGTGCCATCAATGATGAAGGAATTGTAGAGCGGTGGGAGGTTTCTGAGTTTCGTTTTGTTTCCGATGAGGATAAGTTTGGTTTTATCATCATTGAGGCATAATTAGATGAGGGCCATCCAAGCTTGGATTGCAAGATATATTTTGTTTAGATTTTCACCCAGAGATCAGGATTCTCAATCATGCATGGTGTCTGAGAGATTTGGATCTCCCGGAAGACGTGATGGAGGTGTGTTCGGCTAGAAGACCAGCTTCTAAATCCCTATACCGCTGCTGTTTGAACCAGTATCGCAGCTGGTGCAGGGAGAAGAAAGTTGATCCTTTCACATGCAAACTTAATAATGTTGTTTCTTACTCCATTTAACCTGTTCAGGGTTACAAGTGACCACAGTCAGACTACTTGGCGTCACTGATGAGGGATCGTACTTTAAAGTGCTGATTGTCATTCAGTTTACACTTGAGTCCATTGAGGTCGCTTACATTCAAGACTGCCTTCTTATTGGCTCACATCTGCCCACAGGGTAAGCAAACTGCAGGCTCTGTCTTCAAAACCACTTTGTCCTTCTTTAAGGACAAGGTAATGTTAAGAGTCCTTTCATCTTTTCTCCTGGAGGTAATGTCAGAATTTCACATAGCTCAACCGATAGTCTTACCAACCTTTTATCCTCTGCTTCAACCATCAAGAGAAGCTTCGTCTGGACCATAGAAGGGTGTTTAGTTACTACATTTCAGACAGCCAGTGTTCATCAGGATGACCAACTTTACAGAACAGAGATTAGGTTTAGCGGTCACAAAGCAAACCGTTTCTCGTGCATAGTTATGTGCATAACCGAATGCTACACACTAGCAGGGAAAGACTTGCCCAAAGGCTTGAGGACACATTACACTAGAGGGGTGGTTGCTTCTTTGGCTCTGGAATGGGGAGTGACAGTGCAAGATATCTGCAAAGCGGCAACTTGGTCGTCCCTTCATACTTTCAGCAGGTTTTACTAAATAGTCTTTGTCCAGAGAGGAAGCTGAATTTGTTAAAGCTGTCCTCCATAATATCAACAAATAGAAATTCTTAGCACCCTCCTCCTGACAGACTGCTTTGGGAGTGTATCAAAGATGAGGAATATGAGGACACAATCCATTCGCAGAACAAGTTACTTACCCATGGTAACTTTCTTTTGACTGGTTGTTCATCCCACGTATACCTCATCGTCCACCCATCTGTCCCCACTTGCTTAACAAGAATTTGTTTTACACCTTCCTTTCTTGCAAAGTCAGATCTGTCTCCATTAGTGATTGGGCATGCAGAACAGAGGTGGGGGGGGGCTTGAACTGAGGTAACGCTCACTGTGTGTGCTGCAGACACCAGCGTCTACGTCATGGTCGAGGGCCATGATTCGATGTTGCACACCACTGTTGGGGGTGTTTTCCTGAAGTCCTACTGGTAGTACTATCCCAGTGGTTTGTAGATCTCCAACTCTTAGTAACGGTCTGTACTAACTCAAGGCCTTGGAAGAATGGAAGAGCAGTTGGGCTTACCTTAAGAGGAAGTTGTGAGCTGTAGAGAAGTACACTGAATCTAGTTGGACATAGAAACATTTAAACTTATTTATATAAAAGTATATATTATATTTACACCAGAATCACTTCAAATACTTTAGACGTTTACACTAGAACACTTCGGAATACTTGAGTACACTTCAAAGTGCACTTTCATTTGTGTGTGTTCGCGGTCACATTTGTTGCAACGTTAGAAAGGGAAAAGATCATTCTATTTTATTATCGGTTATTGCATACTGATACGGTGTTAAATGGTTTATACGGTAATCCCTTTTCTCTGCAAACCTATAGTAAAGTCACTTACAGGGAGGAAAATGGTTAGTGTAACATGAGCTTGGTTCAAGGTTCTAAGGAGGGGGTTTCTTCACCTAGAAGTCTTTTGTCCCAAAACGCATCCCTAGCTAAAGGCAGTTCGGAGAGGGCTCAAAGTCTTGACAAGCAGCAAAATACGGAGAGCACCTGCAGATTTGTTCCAGTCCCTAGTGTTATCGAAGCAGCAAATTAACAACAAACATAGACCCAAAAAAGCAGTCATGGAAGGGACACAAGCGGCTCTTGGGTAAGAGGGGGTTTCCCTGGATACCTCTACGTGCTCTCCAGCACAGTGGAGCGACTTCTTGGAATCGGGTAAGCAATAAAGTTTCCCCCACAGTACCTTAGGTTTGAAGAATATGTTCTTGCTGGATGCTCCGTGATGATGCAGCTCTGGACCCATCCTCCAGATTCCTTGGTCTGATGACTGAAGGCAGGAAAATGGACTGACTCTCTCGGCAGCAGTCTCGAGGGAGGACCTGGGGCATGACTTTCAGCAACTTCTTGGTTCACCCTGCTGTTTTGGCAGGATTGCAAGAAAGAGGTCAAGTCAAGCAAAAGTGCTGGGGGTTTCACTAGGAGAGTGGGATGAAGCATAAAAATGATCTCCCTAACAGCCGCTCAACCCTAAATAAATTCTTTAACAAGCTGCAAGCAGACTTTAATGTATCAGATGAGGAATACGTGGGAGATTCATTCAGTCAAAAGAACGTTACCACGGGGTAAGTAACTTGTTTTTCTAAACCGGTCCAAACCACTACAGAGGTTGTAAGGGTAGGCTCCGTGAGCCCATGCTTGCACAACAGCCATTTTAGACCTGCAACTTGTTTTCCCACAAGAAGTGTTGGCCCAAACCAAATACTAGACAGTGGGACGTAAAATATTTGTCCTCAGTGACTACCAAAAAGGTAAATTGGGCTACTAATGTGTTAACATTGGGTGCTCTCTTGGTGAATCCAAAAGTACATTAGTTTCCACCATTCTACCCCATAATGCCATTGTAGCAGGATCTCACCCTAAGGCCAAAATGAGGTTCTTATGTCACCCCTGTCCTTAGGAGCCTGTAGTGGTAGGCAAGGGGGGTGGAGGGTTGAGTAAAAAGTACTTCTGACTACAAAAATAAGTGGGGGGTTAGAGGGGGGCTAAGTTTAGGGACTCCATAAAATTGGACTGCAGACTCCCCCTTAGCCCCCAAAATGAAATGCTCACGTAACAAAAATCCCCTCTTGGCTAATCTACACCATTTTCTGATGTCTGGCCTCTGTTCTTGGCTATGGGGTAAACCATGTATTCTTTAAACTAGTTTGAAGGAAATCTCTTTGAAGTTTGTAGAAATGCAATGTTATTCATTAGTCAGTGAAGGTGCAATGCTTCGAATGAAAGTGCTGGGTGTATCATAGCAGGCCCTTTACACAGTGTTTGCTGTGAAAATTGATGAGGAGCACTTTTTTCTTTTACAGATCGAGGGTTTGATGGATGACATTGACTTCAAGTCAAAGATTGTTCGCCAAGACCTGGAAGACTTGTGCCCGGATCTGTACGAGCGTGTGGCGGCCCCTGTGCAGCAGGCATTAAACGTGGCTGAAATGAACTTGGTTAGTATGGAACACCCAAAGTAATGTTCCTTGCTTGAGGCATTGTGCAATTTGTACTCTTGCAGCACGATGTAGTCTGTTAAACACTTGGACACACCTCAATATGAGTTGATCTCTGCACATGCTGCAATATTCCATCCAGGGTGGACCATGTCTGAACACTACATACTGCAATGTAGTGCACTGTTCATTGCATGCACACCATAAATGTACAACTGCTACATGTCCTGGGTGTGGTATGATGTAAAGCAGGTCGTGTTTTGCTACCTTTTGTGGAGCAGTATCCTAGCTTCCTTTAACTCGAGAATGAGGCTAGTTTCTTACAGGTACAGTTTTGGCATAGTGTTTGCCAAAACTCTAACCTGTCTGTAAGCTTTAACCCCTGAGAAAATGTGGTGCTGGTGTGTGATTAAAAACATTTTTGGTTAATGTGAGCTTCATAAAAACAATGCAGTTGACAATATTTAAGTGCAGCACTAAAGTGTTAAATGTTTCATTTTATGCCAAATCTCCATCTGGAGTTATAGTATTCCCCTTTCTCCAGCATTGGGGGGGGGGGGGGTCTGGCATGGATTTGTATGCTCATGAATATTCCCTGTCAGGCTGGGAATCCTCGGAAAAGAAAGGTTTGTTTTGGTTCTAAACTGTCTTTCTCCTATAAACCAATCACTGAGCTCTGGGTCATACTGCCCCCAGCCAATGACTGTCCTCTACCTAAGCCCCTCCTCTGGCAGCCATCTTCATTTTTACTGCACATTCAAGTGTCGGGAGTGCTCGTGCTTCGCTTTTCAAGCTTTTTTGCTGCATTTTTTCAACTTTTTGATAGTTGAGCACTCTTTTTCGGTCAATCGAGCCTGTGTGCTCCATCGATTATCCTTCGAACTAACCAGGACCTGTTTTTTTTTTTTCTCTGCATCCCCCCCCCCCACCCCCATCAAGGGCTGTTTTCGTCGAGTGTTCTTCTTGGAGGCTTCCAACAGATTCTTCAGACCTACACCGCGTGGATCATGTCGGCCGAGAAGGACAGAGCTTCCCTCTTCAAGCTTTGCTCCCACTGCGGTTTGCAGATTGTGTACATGGACAAGCATTCTCAGTGTATGTACTGCATGCACCCGACTCATAAGGAGGATTGTGTGATTTGCCGTGGCTTCACAAAGCGCACAATGAAGGATCGACACCAACGGTTGGAGTTGTGGCTGCAGGCCAAGGCCTCTGCCTCGGGTGGTACCTAGGGGCATGCCTCTCCCGGATCCGGCAATCCTGAGTGGGGTTTTTAAGTCCTTTGAGGGTGCCCCTACTTGGGGGCACAACACATGGCCGAACACCCTGAGTCTGCTTCCGTCGGGATCGCCGCTGGTGCGTGTCCCACGACGGTCAAGGCGTGATGGTCCTCCCCATCCGCATCCATTGCCAGTCGCCACTCTGGCTCTTCATCCAAGAGGAAGTGAGGAAGTCAGCTAGCCTGGGGGAAGCTAAGGGAGAATCCAGAGAAGGCCAAGCGAGGTGCGTTGTCCGACCCACCCGCGACGTAGAAGGCCAAGGTAGCCAAGGGATCAGACAAGGCCCCAAAGGAGAAGGCCACGCAGGACAAGGTGTCCGACACGGGCGTGAAGAAGGTCAAGGCATACAAGGGATCCGGCCTTTCTGTGAAGGCCCAGGTGCACCAGGCGAAATCGTCACCCTCCATCGAGTTGGTGGTGGGGTCACTCTCTAAGGCCGCAGGAGCAGACCCGGCCCATGGCACCCCGACGATTGCCAGGGTCTCTTCCACCCATGAGTAGGCTTCGAGCAAGCCTGTTGAGAAGACCCCTGGAGAAGAGAATGCCGGACCTCAGCCCAAGAACGACCCCCTCGGGACCCGATGAAAAAGGGGGCTTGGGGAGGGGAGAGTGGTGAAGGCGACGGGCAACTGACATTTCTCCGGCTGATGAGATCATTTCCGTCCACACCATCCAGGAGGGCGATGACTAGGGGGAACGTCAGGGAATTGCCCGACGACAGGGGTTACCATCTATGGAGACAACAAGGGGCCCCAAGACGACGGGGGTCCTGGACCTAGTGCTACTACACCCCAGATACTGCCTAAATATCTTTCGCTGGACATCCTTTCGACCCTCCACACACTGGTGTCGGAGATGGAGGATGCGGGCAGTCCCTCTGCCCCCTTCACCCGCGGTGCCAGTTCCAGCCACCCTGTTGACACCGGGAGAAACCGCCGGCCAAGAAGAGGAGGCACCTTATGCTTCCATGCCACCCATCACCCCTCTCTCCCCCAAGGGAGACTAAGTCGGACACAGCGACAACGAGCACAGATGACTGACTGGATGGGGGACCTCCGCCCAGAGCCTCTCCGCCGGACGAAGTAGGATCTTTCCATGCAATGATCGCCCATGCATCAGAGCTTTTCCAGCACATGCCGGAGGAAAGGAATAAGGAAGGCTTCTTGTATCGGCACCGGGAGGCGAAGAGGAAGACCATTCTTTAGGTCCCGCTCCTGGATGATGTTTGGGATGAAGGGTTGGCTCTGCTGAAGAACCCCTCGACAGCCCCAGCAAGAGAGACCGGCTGGAGAAAAAACACAGGGTGCTGGACTCTGCCCCCAAGTGCTTGCTGTCTCAGACATCGCTGGGCTGTGGTCTTAATGGCCGCCCGGAAGAAATAGTCGAGCTCAGCGTCTTCTTATTCCACCCCCTCCAGACAACGAGGGGAAGAAATTAGTTTCTATGGGTAGAAAGGTTATCTACTCAGTGGCGACGGTCAAGGCTGCCAACACCCTTGCGATCGTGGCCAGATATGACTGGGAGCTGTGGTTTAAGTTGGCTCTGCTACTGGACTTCCTCCCCGATGACAAGCGGGTAGAGGCTTTGGAGATCCTTCAAGAAGGCGAGATGGCGGTGGACCATGCCATCACAGTGGCCCTGGACATCGAGGACATGGGTTTCCGCCAGATGGAAAACAATTTGTCTTTGCCGTCATGGCTGGCTCAAGGCCACCAACTTTAGACCGGAGGTCCAGACAAGGGTTTTGGACATGCCCTTTGACGGAGACAACCTGTTCGGGAAGGCTGTGGATGAATCCCACCAGGCCATCAAGAAGTACACAGCTGAAGTTTTATGTGGCCTGCACAAAGAGTTTCCGGACAACCTCTCAACTTTTTGTGAACTTTGGTCCTGTGAACCATGGGAAGGCCCTGTCCAAGGCTTCCATTTCCAGGTGGCTCTCCGGATGTATCACTCACTGTCACTGGTTGGCAAACCGACAGTCGCCTGGCTGTCGGAGCCCATTCTACCAGAGCTATCGCTGCTACAACGGTGTTCCTGTCTGTTGTGCACCTGCTGGACATTTGCAGGGCTGCTACGTGGAGGTTGACGCACACCTTCACAAAATTCTACTGGGTTGACAGGGATTCCAGGGAAGAGTCCTGTGTCGGCCAAGCAGTGCAGCTCAACCTGTTTGCTTGAAGGTGATCCTGGTGAGGAGGTAGGAGATTGCTTCTGTTGAGCCTTGCCACCTCCCGTGGTTGTGCATATGTATGTACTGTTATGTATTATTTATTCATGAGCATGTGAATCCATGCCAGACCCCATGCTGGAGTAGGAACAAGTTACTTACCTGTTACTGTTCTCCAGCATGGGTCTGACATGGATTCAGATGCGAACCCTCCGCCTGCCCCTCTGCGCCTCTTCTCTTGGTCCTACTGCCACTTTGCATGCTACCAAATCTGAAGATGGCTGCCAGAGCAGGGGCTTAGGTAGAAGGCAGTCATTGGCTGGGGGCAGTATGACCCTGAGCTCAGTGATTGGTTTATAGGAGAGACTGTTTAAAAACTGAAACTGTTTCTTTAACCGAGGATTCCCTGCCTGACGGAATATTCATGAGCATGTGAATCCATGCGAGACCCATGCTGGAGAACAGTTACAGGTAAGTAACTTGTTCCTTCTCACTGTTCCTGTAACGTTTCTGTTAAAGTAACAAGCCTACCTGAATGGCTGGTAGCAGTGGCTGTGTTCTACCGACTTTTGTTAGTTTTCACCAGCGGGCTGTACTCGCAGCCCCGGTAATACACAGGAAGGGGTCCCCATTGAGGCAAAATGGTGACTATTCTTCTTTCGCCATTTCTTGTGTGCTTGTTCTTTCTTGGCCCTTCTGCCATCCTTGGTGTGGGAGGTCCTGGTTTGACTTTTGTCTTCAGATGGAATCTTTTGTGAAGCCCGCTGAGGCTCCAGTGTCTGTGAAGACTGGAAACGAGGGAGCAGTCAAACTCTGCAGTCCTTTGTCTTTTGGCCTGCCTGAAACCTGTTCCAACTAGACAGTCGCCCCCTAAAGTTTGAATGTAGCATGAGTGCTGATTGACTGTCTTCTAGTGTAAATGTCCTGGATCTGGATGCTGAAGACAAGTCGACCACTGGAGCTGAGTCCGATGAGGAAGAAAAGTCTCCTGTAGCTGCTTCCAGCAACCAGAGATGCCTGCTGGGTGACCACTGCTGTGCTGACCCTTTCTTCCATGCGACCGTATACCCAAAGAGGACGTCTCCTTTCCTTGGACTGGTGGGACCAATCCGTCTAAAGACCTGCATTTCGAGACACCCCCCAGCACGCTGTAATCTTCTTGGGCTGCAAACCGTCGATACATTGGGACCTCGAGGTTGAGTGCTGTGCATCGTCTTCCAAAGAACGCATCTCTCAGACTTTGGACTCCTGCTGGACCTCCAGAAGTCCCCTGACCAGAGTGCTAGGCCGAACAAGCAAGGCAAATTATTCGGACAAGAACAGTTATTCATTGGCATCTTTGAAAAGGTACCAAAACGCAGATCCTCGTTGGACCACCAAGAATGCTCTTCTGGAAGTCCCATTCTTGACTACTGCTGTGAAATACCCTCCTTTTGTCACCACGACCAAGGAACAGGAGACCAGGTCTGCATAGTGAAGGTGTTCATCTTCATTGGTCCCAGGGTACTGTGGGATTCAAGGTAATACTTGCCTGGAGTCTGTCTTTTGCTCCTGTGTAGCTAGAAGGGGTGGGGGCGTAGGTAATTTGTGTAGTTGAGTTTGCACATCCATATTCGCCCAGGCCTAACGCTGGAACACATTCCGGAAGCCGCCTACGATGTCCCTGAACCCTTTTACCTACAGGAACTGTTAATTAACTGCTACAGAAGAATTCTGCAGGAACTCTTGCCTTTTCTACAGCTTGTGCCTGCCTTTTTTGACCTGCAATCGGACCCTTAAAGACTCGGAACTCGATAGGGAAAGGCTCCTAAAGCCTAGGCTCTGTGTAAAGATTGCTAAATAACCTACCTTGTGTTGGTCATAAGGATCTGAAACCAGGTTCTTTCTTACCTTTTGAATTGTCTACTATTCGAAACAGTATTACAAGTAACTGTAAATTCTGTTTCAGGAATAATGCAAAGTTCCTACACTCCTTTGAATTGTATCCAGTTATGTCGCCATGAAAATGGCTTCCAGGTGACGACATTTCCCTAAAAATGCCCAATCTAACACTTTAACCAACTATTCTAGGATCAAGATAATCTATAATTATACCCCTCCTAAAATATTGTGGGTAACATTTTTTTGGGGGGTCAGGGGGAAGGTGCAGGGAAAGTCACCTACTTGCCGACTTTTTCACGGCACCATTATCACAACCCTTTGAATTACACAATGTCTTGCTGAAAAGTAATTGCCAAGTTGTTAATTACCTTAGAATTGTCTACTATTTTAGAACCTCTATCGAAAATAACGTGTTGAAAAGGTGCTCACTTGTTCAGGTGGGTAGTGTAACTGTATTCCGGAAACAGACTAGGTGATGGTATTCTACAAAGTGGGTTTTAATTAACTTGAATTGCATACTGCCATTCTAAAAGCCTATTACACTGGTTTACTGAGCAGACATATTGTATTGATTTTTATATTGTGGTAATTGCTAATGATAATACTTAACTTTCTGAAGAATTCTCTTTACCTGTGTACATATATAATAAACCATGATGTGTACATAACTAAGTATGTAAGTGTTTAATTGGACCATAACTATGCTACAAGTTCGTTGCACCTTCCTACAGCCCTCTCTCCCTCCTAGAAGTCTGTCTGCTCTATATTGAGTGGTACAAACATGTACTAGAAGTTGGATCTCTGTATTTGGGTGAATAAACTCCTTAAGCAGCTCCATTTTCACACGCATTGCCTTCTCTGGACAAATGCTTTCTCCTGTTTCTTTTGCTGCAGGATGAGATCGATCAGGTGATCCTGGTAGGTGGAGCCACACGGGTTCCCAAGGTCCAAGAGGCTCTTCTGAAGGCTGTTGGAAAGTTAGTGTTGAAGGTCATGATTTGGAGGCCTTTATGGGGTGAGGGTAAGCGGATTGAACCTATTGGTGTCGGCAGTAACTTGTCTTTCTCATCTGTTTCTCCAGGGAGGAGCTGGGTAAGAATATAAACGCGGATGAGGCAGCTGCGATGGGGGCAGTGTACCAAGCTGCAGCTCTGAGTAAAGCCTTCAAAGTGAAACCATTCATTGTACGTGATGCTGCTGTATTTCCCATTCAGGTGAGTGTGTTGTCCCTGCCCCCCAAATCTGACTCTTAAATTAAATAAAGCATGTGAAAATCCCTTCTACTTGAAGTGAGTAGCTGAAATGGGTGGACAAGCCACAGAACTACCCAGGACCATCACTAGAAGTGCACCTTCAGTTAAGCAATGCTGACTAATACATTATGGGTTTGAAAATTAGCTCAAAGGAACCTTGACAAAGATGATGATGTAGATATTGCCGAGCAGAATGTGTGCTTTTTAAGCTAATTAGCTTGTTAGGTGAAATGATCCATCACCCCCTGTTAAGGAGATTTATCATGCTTATGCTTCATCCCCTCTCCTAGTGAGACCCCCAGCACGTTCTGTTAGACTTCTGGACCTTTTTCTTTCTATCCTGAATGAGTGGATCCTTTTTCCACTCATTCGTATTTGCTCTGACTTTTGGAACTCTGTTCTGTGTTTTACTTTTAATATGGAGTCTACTTTACTCCATATCTCTTTAAAGGCATCTGTGTTTTACTTTTGCAGCACGCAGCTCCTTATGGGCAGTGTTGCTGGGAACCCTTTGGGCTCTCCTTTAAGGATATTTTACTATCTTCAAGTAACTACAGCTCTTGAGGATAGAGGGATACTTTGTATCCCTCATAAAAAGTTAAACTATGAGATATTAGCACGCACTATTTTATGTGGAGTGCTCCTTTATTTTCATTTTTTGCCATTTCTAGCGTGGTTGTCCTTTGTTAGCCCTTCTACTCTTCTAGCAGGGGGAGGGGGGAGTTGTCTGTGTTTTGCCTTTGTCAGGAATCCATGGGTATCCCCCACCTAGGCTCCAATGTGTCTGGGCAAGCAGGAAGTGGGGGAGGAGTTTTTCACTTCCCTGACCCTTTGTCTGCCTCAGTGCCTGAATGGAACAGGTGCCCACTGTGGGAGAGTGGGAGGGGCTGGCTGTCCTGATTGGACAGCCACCCACCCCTTTCTGTAAACTGCTAAGAGATTGGAGAAGCGTGTGTGCTGAAACTTAATAGGTGAGGTTCCTCAGGTGAAAGGCTAATCGACCCCTAGAAACTGAAGTAACCGAAGACTACCAGAGATCCCTACAGACCCTTTGCATCACTGTGAAGCGACCACTGCTGTCCAGACCCCGTTTTCCAATTGAAAGAGGACTCCTTCCCTTTGGCAGGTGTGACCAACCAGCCCTGAGGCTAATTTCAATTTGAGCCATCTCCCGAGGTACTTTGCCTTTTCAGAGCTGCAGACCGCGAATAACAGGAGACCGCCGACTCAATTGCAGTTGAGAGGCCACATCTCTCCCTCTGAACCTCCAGGGACACATTCTGACTCGTCCAAGTCCCCTCACCAGAGGGCAGGACTCAGAAGATTGACTGGGCGAATACCATCCTTTGGTGCTGAGAGAAAAAGGTGCCAAAACCGCAGACTGACCAGAGAAGCTTAAGATATCCGTGCCGAGGGGCCTCTGCCGAGACCACCTTGTCGGACCGTTCTCTCGTCATACCGATGATCCCGGAGACTGGGTTTGTCCCTGCTACACCGAGGAAAATCCAGCCACAAACTTTTCTTCTAAGCTAAGGCACTATGGGGTGAAAAGGTATTGCTTACCTTAAACCAAGAAGTCGCTCCAGACTGTTGGAGTGCACAAAGAGGTGTCTAGGGTCTTCACGCTTACCGCTGACCCAAGCTGCTGGCTTGTGCCCCTTTTGCGAGTCCTTTTAACATGGTCTCCAACGTTGTTGGCTCTTCTAGCATCTTATCCTGGAGACCAACTATCCACAGGAACGTTTGCTATTCTGCTGCTTTGTAAGACTTTGAGCCCTCTGAACTGATTTGGGGATTGGACTTTAAAAGCGTTAGCTTGCTCAGAAATTGCCTCTAGAATGTTAAGCTCTGCTACTGTAGGACTAACCAACCCTTTTTCTTCCTAAAAGACTTTATGTGGTTTTGCTAACTGAATACAATTACTCTATCTTGTCTTTGCGGGAGTGCGTGTTCGTACCGATGATGGAACTATCATTAGTGTCAAACTCTGTAACAATTGTACAGCGAGCAATTATCAACTAAGCATTGGCCTTTGAACAATGTTTATAAGTATTCCTATGTATGTTGATTAAGTGATCTAAGTATTTTAAGACATATATATTTTAATATAAATTTATTGGTGTGTTTCTTGGACTACTGTACTAACTGGGTTCAGTGTACTTACCCACAGCTCACATCTTCCTCTTATGATCAGGCTGACTGCTCTGTCACTCTACCAAGGTTCCATGAGTAGTACATACTAATACTAAAGTTTGCGGACCAATGAACCATTAGGATAGCTATATGGGAACAGTACAAACATTTCGGCCCCAAATTACAACCATTTCATTAATGCGTCTTTGCTTGGTAATGAAATGACGACCACCTCCCCTCCCCGCCTCCTCCCAACAGACTAATGGGAGCAGGGGTTGTGCGGGTGTCCCCAGCTTCCATTAGAGGGGAGCGAGGGGAAAAAGAAAAGGACCCTGTAATGCCAGTTTAGACCCACATTAGTGGGCGAGAACTGACGCTGCAGGCTCAGGGGTGGGGGGGGGGAGAGACGGCGGCACACTTCATTGTGTGCTGCCGAAAAGGTAAGTGGGTAGGGGGGAGGTGGTTGCAGGGGATGCAGGCCAAGCGTGATCTGTGTAGTCACTGCACAAGCCATAATGGGTGTATGCAATTTAATTGTCGACATTATGAGCAGCGCGGTAATCACATGGGATTCATTAGAAGTCTAACCGCGAGGACATTAGGAAAACCTCCTTAACACCCCCACTAAAGTATTAAACAAAAATCAATTGCTTTTTTTATCTCTTACTTCATGCTGAAGTGCAGCCTCTAAGCATGGGATACGGTATTGAACCCATGCTAGCATTGCATTGTCTTGTTTCGAAGTTAAGCATGTTACCCTTGAGCCATCCTCCCGGCACACAATGCATAACGTGCATTGTGATGGATTTTTACCTTCTGCTCAAATGTTCAGTGAGTTGTTCTTGGATCTGTAGGTAGCTCCAATTTCAGTCTCTAGTAGAATGTGTAAAACACTCTTGGGTGTGATTTCTTTTTCTGTCTTTAAAAAAAATGTATTTGTTTTTATAACGTAATCTTCGCACCATTTTGAATCTGTTTCATGTAATATTTTATAACTCATCCCATGCAAAAGTGTGGCTTCAGTATTGTTCATTACCCTGAAATTCTCCTGAATATGTCCTTCACTGTAGGTCGAATTTACCCGTGAGGTGGAGGAAGATCAAAGCAAGAGCTTGAAGCATAACAAGCGCATTCTGTTTCAGCGGATGGCACCATACCCCCAGCGCAAGGTCATCACCTTCAACCGCTACACAGACGACTTCAAGTTCAGTGTCAACTATGGTGACCTCGGCTTTCTTGGGCCGGAGGGCCTGCGGTAAGTGTCTTGGGGCCAGGTAGAACTTCTACACCCCTTCCATGAGGTTAACACCTGCGGTTTTTGGCACAAAATGATTTTTCTTTTCTCATTTCTTCTGATGAGTTCTCATATTACTGCAATGGAAGCTAGAGTTCTCTAGCATGGGTTCTGGCATGAATTCACATGCTCATGAATATTCCCCGTCGGGCTGGGAATCCTCTGTAAAAGAAAAAGATCAGTTTAACTTCTGAACTGTCTTTTTCCTAACAACCAATCACTGAGCTCTGGGTCACACTGCCCCCCCCCCCCCCCCCCCCAAGCCAATGACTGCCCTCTACCTAAGTCCCTCCTCTGGCAGCCATCTTCAGATTTTTACTGCACATTCAAGTGTTGGGAGTCCTCGTGCTTAGCTCTCAAGCTTTTACTGCTATTTTCAATTTTTGGAAGTTTTACTAAATTTTTAGGTCAATTGAGCCTGTGTGCTCCATCGATCAACCCTCTGATTCAACGGGGACCCGTTTTTCAGATTCTTCAGCACCCCTCAAGGGCGAATTAAGTCTTGTTTCTTCGTGGAGCCTTCCAGAAGATTCCTCAGGCCTACACCACGTGGATCATGTTGGATGAGAAGGATTCCCCCTCTTTTCAAGCTTTTCACCGACTGCGGTTTGCGGAATGTTTTTATGGACAAAAAACATTCCCAGTGCCTGTACGCAACGCACAAGGAGGAAGATTGTGCGTTTTGCCGTGAACTCTTGACTTGCACGTTGAAGGATCCGTGTAAACGACTTGGAGTGGCTTCAGGCCAAGGCCTCTGCACAGGGTGTTTCCCAGAGGCATGCCTCTCCTGGTGCTGGGAAGGCGAGTGAGCTTTTAAATCCTTTGAGGGCGCCCCTCCTGTGGGGGTCCAACAAAAGGCCAAGCGCCACAAGTCCACTACCGTCGGGAGCACCGTTGCGGCGGGGTCCTCAGCCCGGGCGCATTCGACATCACCATGGCATCCGTCTCCAGTCAACGCTTCAAATCTTCATCCAAGAGGAAGTCTGATCACCCAGGCAAGGTGAAGGTGGCCCCAGAGGCGTCCAAGGAGAAGATCAAACGGGGTACAGCATCCGGCCTCCCTCAACAGAGCAGGCCAAAGGGGACTGGGCCTCCGAGCCAGCCCCAAGGAGAAGGCCAAGCAGGATAAAGTGTCTGGGGGGACCACGAAGGCTAAGCAGGACAAGGCTGGCCTGACCGTGAAGGCCTAGGTGCAGCAAACTAAGGCAGACCCTTCCATCAAGCTGGGGGCGTCCCTTTTAAAGGTTGTGGGGGCTGTTCCGCAGGGCGCCCCTCCAAAGGCAAGAGTGTCCCTCCCTGCCATGTGGGAGTCTTCATTCCAGCCCATAGAGAAGATGCCTGTTATCTACTCAAGACCGTCCCCTGTGTACGTGAAGAAAGTGGGGGAGGCACTGAAGTCCTCTAGGGCACGGATATCTTTTCGGCTGAGGAGGAGGAACTAGCCTACCTCCAGACCATGCAGGAGGAGGGTGCCGACGAGAGAAACGTCTGAGTCGAGCCCTATTACGAGGGAGCCGATGAGTGTGATGATGCTGTCTAGGAGGGCGACGGAGGGCCTCAGGACGACTAATGCCTTGGCTCTGCTCCTACGCCCCAGCTGCTGGTCGATGCCTGTCATGGACGACAGTGAGATGGGAGACCTCGGGTCGCCACCGGCCATATCCTCACTGCCAGACGATACTGGTTCGTTCCATACAATTATCTCCAGAGCATCGGAGCTCTTCCAGCTCATTCCAGAGGAGGGTGGTGGCTTCTCCAGCAATGGGGTCTGGCATGGATTCACATGCTCATGAATATTCCCTGTCAGGCTGGGAATCCTTAGTAAAGAAAAATTCTGTTCTCCTAACAACCAATCACTGGTCTCTGGGTCATACTGCCCCAGCCAATGACTGCACTCTACCCAAGTCCCCCCCCCATCCCCCGCAGCCATCTTCATTGCACGTTCCTGAGTCCTCGTGCATAGCTCTCGAGCTTTTACTGCATTTTGTGCTCTTTGGAAGAGTTTTACTCTGTCAATCGAGCCTTGTGCTCCATCGATCTACCTACTGATTAACGAGGACCCGGTTTTCAGATTCTTTAACGCCCCTCAAGGGCCAATTTCATTGAGGTTCGTCATGTAGGATTCCAGATGTTTCTTCAAGGCCTACACCGTGTGGACATGTCGGAGGAGAACGATTCAGCCCCACTTTTCAAGATTTGTTCCGACTGCGGCTTACAGAATGTCTTCTCAGACGAGCATTCCCAGTGCCTCTACTGCCTGTACCCGGACCCAATGCACATGGAGGAAGACTGTACGTTTTGTCAGGAGATGTGCCCTGCACGCTGAAGGATCAGCATAGGCGGCTCAAGGAATGGCTACAGGCCAAGGCCCCTGCTCTGGGTGGGTCCCAGCAGCATGCCTACCCTGCTTCCAAGAAAGCAGAGTGGTCTTCTAAGACCTTTGAGGGTGCACTGGCCACTGGGGCCCACCAAAAGGCTAAGCACCGCGAGTCCACCGTTACCAGGAGCGCCGTTGCGATGGGCCCCTCGGTGGTCAGGGCGAGTACTGCGTCTCCAGCGGCTTCGATCACCAGCCAACGCTCTGGATCTTCGTCAAAAAGGAAGTCGTCCCCCACCCCCACCCCACCCTCCCCTAAGGAGAAGGCCACAGGGTTGACCAAGGCCAGGCAGGACCAGGGACCTGTCCTGTTCATGAAGGCCCAGGTGCATACGATGAAGGCCCAGCCTTCCATCGAAGGGGTGATGGCGTCCCTCACGAAGGCCGCCGTGGCTGATCCGCAGGACGCAACCCCGAAGGCGAGTGTCCCTGCCAGCCAGGAGGGAGTCCTCTTTTCAGCCCATAGAGAAGACACTGGAAAAGATTCCAGCCACTTCCCCGAAACCAGCCCCTCTGATCGCAGAGAATGGGGGGCCCTAGTAGCTCTCCAGGCACATTACTTGTCTCCAGACCATCCAGGGGGAGAGGAACGTCGGGTGCGGGCCCTACAGCAAGGATTCTGGCGAGGGCCACTATGAAGGCGACGAGGAAACTGAGGAATAGCAGGGTGTTGAGGGTCTGGGTGGCCAGCTTATGCCCCAGACACCGGTGTTACCTCCCCCTCCATTGGCACAGCCGCCTCAGCAGCCACCTGGAGATATCTTGATGGACATTCTCTCAGCTTTGCGTACTCTGGCATCGGAGATCCAGACAAGGATGCCTGTTGCAACGACGGCCCCACCCACGGCGCCAGTGCCGACGGGGGAACCACTGGCCAAGAAGAGGAAAGTTCACCTGCCACCTCCTTGCTGCTCTTCCGAGCCCCCCCCCCCCCCCCCCAGGGATCTTCACCGCCCGACGATATAGGCTTGTTTCACACCATCTCCAGGGCTTCAGAGCTCATCCAGCTCGTTCCTAAGGAGAAGAGGGAAGAGGGTTTTCTATATCGGCGAAGGCAGTCATTGGCTGGGGCAGTATGACCCAGAGCTCAGTGATTGTTAGGAGAAAGACAGTTCAGAAATGAAACTGATTTTTTTCAGTACCGGATGACTGGGAATATTCATGAGCATGTGAATCCATGCCAGACCCATGCTGGAGAACAGTTACAGGTAAGTAACTTGTTCCTTCTTATACTAGCGTGCGCCACGAGGCAAAGACAATCCTTTGAGTCCCCTCTTGGATGACATTTGGGATGGAGGACTGCTGCTTATGAAGAACAAGTCTACGGCCCTGGCGAAGAGGGACCGCTTAGAGAAGTACAGGGTGCCAGACTCCGCAATTAAGTGCTTGCAGACCCAACAGGTGCCGGATTCTGTGATTTCTGCAGCGACCAAGAAGTTGTCGGACTCTGTCTTCTGCAGCATCCAGCCCTCTGGTCAGCGAGGGGAAGAAATTGCATGCGATGGGGAGGCGAGTTATCTCCTCTGCAGCGATGACTATCAAAGCCGCAACCCCCACACCTCTCCTCCCGCTCTGCGGCCCAGTAAACCAACAGGGGCTGCCCCAAGGCCTTCGGGGTCGTCGCCAGGGATCCCAAGGCAGCCTGTTGACCTCCAAGCAAGAATGAACCATCTGGGATGTCGGGTCCCCACCCGTTCACCCTGGTGGAAGGCCGGCTGGCAGGCAGACTTTCAGTGTGTGGAATACCATCTCCACCCACCGTTGGGTGCTGGATGCTCTCACCCACGGACACTCCCAAGTGTCCCCAAATTCCAACAGTGGCCCAACAGGAAAACCACGTCGCTCAGCTGCTGCTCGAGGTTTGGGCCATGCTAAAGAAAGGGGCGATAAAGCTAGTTCCAAAGCGACTCCGGGGCTCTGGAGTGTATTCAAGGTACTCCCTCGTGCGAAAGAACGGGGACTGGAGGCCCATTCTCAACCTGCAACGACTAAATAAATACATTAAGTTCCAGAAGTTCCGAATGGTCACTCTTCAACACATGCTCTAACAGCAACAAGAGGGAGACCTTGTCGTCGTTGGATCTGGAGGATGCGTATTTCCACATCCCCATTCTTAAGGGACACCACGTTTCTGCGCTTTGTCGTTCAGGGGAAGCATTACCAATTCAAGGCCCTTCCCCTTGGGCTGAAGACGGTGCCCAGAGTGTTCAAGTGCCTGGCGCTGGTGGCGGCCCATCTACAACTGCAAGGGATTCACATCTACCCCTACTTGGACTCACTCATTCAGGCCAGTTCAAGGGACCTTGCCCTCGACCACACGGCAAGGACCGTCTGCCTACTAACGGATCTAGGGTTTTCATTGAATTGTGCACATTTCTGCTTGATTCCATCGCAGGACCCGCTGTTCCTGGGATTCCTGGCTCATGCCTGATGTCACCGTTGGAGGAGCGAATATCAGCCATCCTGGGCAAGTTGCAACGGCTGCTAGCTTTGAAGTTAGCCACGGCGAGGGCCATCAAGTCTCTGCTCGGCATGTCATGCATTTATCTCATCTGACTCTGCAGGTTACGGATGCGCGCTCTGCAGGAGTTCCTTGTTGCCCGCTGAATTCAGGTGTCCGAAAGCTTCCAGGACAAGATCACACTCGACGAGGGGTTCCGTCTGACTTGAGGCACGGATTTCCAGGCCCCACCAGACCAGGAGACAGTCACGACTGACGCTTCCCTGGAAGGATGGGGAGCCCACACCAGATGTCTTCACGCAAGAGGCCTGTGGCTGCCGGAGGAGAAGACATTGCACATCAATGTTCTGGCGCTACAGGCGGCGTTTTGGCCCCTCAAATTGTTCCTGCAGTCCCTCAAGGGCAAGGCGGATCTTCACAGACAATCCCACCACAATGTTTTACATCAGGAAACAGCGCAGGCACCAGATCCCTGGATTACTCCAAGGAGGCGCAGGACTTACGGTACTGGGCCGTCGACCAGAGGATGGTCCTCATCCCGTTTCATCTGGCAGAGTAAAGAACAGTCAGTGACTCTCTGAGCAGGGAGCTTTTGCTCTTGACCCGAGTGGGAGCTTCTGCAGGACCTAGTGGAGAACCTGTTCCTCAAATGGGGCACTCCCCAGATCGACTTGTTTGCGACGATGACGAACACCAAGTGCCAGAGGTTTGCCACCAGGTTCCCCCATCAGGAGAGCATGGGGATGTATTCCCATTCTCTTAGGAAGGCCTCTTTCTGTATCTCTTCCCTCTGTTGCCGTTGTTACTTTGAGTCATCAGTCAACTCAAACGGGACCAGTGCCTTATGATCCTCGTCACCCCGGCGTGGCCGAGGTAGATCTGGTACCCGGTGCTACTCGCCATGTCGGCGTCCCCACCAGTCAAGCTGCCAGTGGTCGTGGATCTTCTTGCCAGGGAAGGAGGCGCCATTCTTCACCATGATCCCTGAACCTGAAGGCTTGGCTCCTGCAGTGCTAGAATTCGGTGGCTCTGATCTCCTGGCAGACTGCAAGGAAGTTTTCGCCAAGGCTAGAGCATAGTTTACTTTGAAATGCAACGGACTCGATAGCGAATAGATTTGCTATTTGGTGCCATTATCAGAAGATGGAATCGCTAAGGATCAAAGCCCCTCAGGTGCTTCCGTATTTGCTGTCATTGGCCAAATCTGGGCTGGCTCACGCCTTCCATCAAGGTTAATTTGGCGGCTATCTCCCGCTATACCAGATGCCCAGGACGACCCTCTTTGCGGTCGCATCAGTTGGTCAAGGAATTGGTCAAGGGACTATTCTGCTCGTTCCCGCCAGTGAAGGCTCCGGTCCGGGCGCGGGAGCTCAATGTGGTACTTATTAGGCTCATGGCACCCCAGTTCAGGCCTATGCATTCTGTTCCGCTCAAGTTTCTGTTGTGGAAAACAGCTTTTCTTGTGGCCATCCCCTCTGCACGACGGGTGGGTGAGATGCAGGCCCTCTCCTGTGAACAAACTTATCAGACTTACCACGAGACAAGGGTGGTGCTGCGGACACACCCCTCCTTCATGACCCAGGTGCCGTCAGACTTTCCTCTAAACAAGCCCTTGATGTTGCCTGTGTTTTTTCCCTCGACTCCTTTGTCGCCCGCTGAAAAGACTTTGCACTCGCAGGATGTGGCTAGAGCGCTGAAGTTGTATGTGGCCCGGACGAAGAATTCCCGGAACACTTCTCAGCTCTGAGAACTTTGGTCCTGTGAACCAAGGGAAGGCCCTGTCCAAGGCTTCCATTTCCAAATGGCTCTCTGGCTGTATCACCCACTGTCACCGGTTGGCAAATCGACTGCTCCCAGCCGTCCGAGAGCCCATTTTACCAGGGCAATCGCTGCTACAATGGCGTTCCTGTCTCGTGTGCCCCTGCTGGACTTCTGCAGGGCTGCTACGTGGAGGTCGACTCACACCTTCATGAAATTCTACTGTGTCGACGGGGATTCCAGGGAGGAGTCCAGAGTCTGCCAAGCAGTGCTGCGCAAACTGTTCGCTTGAAGATGAGCGTGGTGAGGAGCTAAGAGATGCTAATGTTGAGCCTTGCAACCTCCCGTGGTTGTATGTGCACTGCTATGTATTTTTATTCATGAGCATGTGAATCCATGCCAGACCCCATGCTGGTGAAGGGACAAGTTACTTGCATGTAACTGTTGTTCTCCAGCATGGGTCTGGCATGGATTCACATGCAAACCCTCTCGCCTGCCTCTCTGCACCTCTTCTCTTGGTCCTACTGCCACTTTACGTGCTACCAAATCTGAAGATGGCTGCCAGAGGAGGGGCTTAGGTGGAGAGCAGTCATTGGCTCGGGCAGTATGGCCAAGAGCTCAATGATTGGTTATTGGGAGAAAGACCGTTCAGAAATTCCTTTTTTCTTTTTTTCCTTTACCGAGGATTCTCAGCCAGGCGACTGGGAATATTAATGAGCATGTGAATCCATGCCAGAACCATGCTGGAGAACAGTTACAGGTAAGTAACTTGTTCCTTATTGAAGCATTGAAGATGGAAGGGTGTAAAGTGGGGGCTTTCTCAGGTTTAAACTGAATGTAAAACTCACTTACTTCAGCTTGCTGGGACAGTGTCCTCTTTTCAAAAAGCAATATCTACCTGCCCTTGAGGTAGATGGAAACTTCCTTAAGAAAAGGCACTGCATTGTAATGACCATCCTCCTATATTCTACAAAATGTAATTTAGGGTCTTTTGGTTTTAAGGATTAAGGAGTGTTACTAGTTATAAAAGGTTACTAGTTATAAAAGGTGATCCTTTCCCATCTCCAAGATCACATGACCTAGGGCTGTCTTTGTCCTCTTGATGTAAACTTAACCCCCTTTCCAGGACGTTGCTGCCTCTGTATAAGACATAATCCTGGTGTTGGTGTGATTCTAGGGCCCCTTGTTAAGGCCCCTCAACCTTTTGCTGTTTGGCCTGATTTTCTGGATTTGACTTTTCTGATGGTCAGAGGGACTTCTCCAGAAGTCTCCCTGCCATTAGAACCCTTTTTACTTTAAGGTATGGGATATTGGGTTTCCTGCCGAGGAACCCTGTTTTTGCTTTAGGGTGATCATATCACCGTACATTAGTTTTGGGGAATAGGTTGGTGGCAGCTATTCAGTAATGCTTCATCATGGTGCAAGCCATTTTACTGCATTGATAACCCCCTGTACATTCTATGTAGTCATTGGGGCATGTTAGAGATCTTTTTGGCTATGTTTTGATATCTTGTGTTATTTTTGTGGTATTTTGTTAGCTCTTGCTTGGTAATATATTGTGTTAAACTTATTGGGGTATCTTTTTAGTGGTGAGACGAATTCCAGAACCCTGACTAATTGTTTTACCAGGGTCACTAAAGTTAAGCAAGGACTGGACTTAGTACACTCTGACTAATGAACTCCTCCCCTGCTGTGGGATCTTATCTACAATAACTCATTAAGCCCTTGTGGCTTACATCCCAGAATACATTTACCATGTAAATGAAACATTTCATTCAGAACCTCTCTATTTTTAGTGACTAACTTTTTTTTTTTAACTGCTTGTTCTGCTTATCTCTCTGCATGCCAACCCAATAAATCTGAGTGTAGAATAAATACTGATGCTAAATCACCTTTTCGAATTGTTCTTTATCAAAAGCTATAAATATACATGTTACACAGAATGACATGTGCATTTACATTGTAATTCAAACAAGCGAAGTATTTCCTGTAAGATTTCAAAATATTCTATTTGTGATAATGCCCAGAGTTCTAATTCCACATTTCCAGCTCTTCCAGCACTCATTGCACTCCTAAGCAGTGGACTCAATTGCATTGAATATCAGTAAGGGAATAGGTTATTGGGTCTTGGAATGTTATATGCTAATTTTAATTTTCATTGCATTTTAGTCCATTACTGTGGTGCAGTGCAGGGTCAAATTTGCTAGCATGTGCTTTACGCGGTATTTTATGCAGCTTATTTTAAAAATTGTTTCCACGCATTTTAATTGTATGCTTTCAGTTTGATTGCTTTTGCATTCCATTTTAGCTTTTTGGTATCTTTGCCACGTGTAATTCATCTTGTTCCCTGCTTATCTGGGATTAAGTGTGCTTGTAATATTGGGTCTGCAACCTGCTACTGGGTTTAGAAGTAGTTGTGATCTGATTGGCTTGGGCCCTGAAACCAAAACTCCCAGTCCACCTGGTAGCTCTCGCACTTATTTTTTTCCATACCAGGAGCGAGATCGCCGGCGCGACAACACCGATCTGTGAAGGGCCGGAAGTGGGAAGCTCCCCGCCATGGGGATTGCCAAAGTCTTTTGCGATGATAGCTGCACAAGAAGCATCTTGTGAATAACAATAGGGAGAGAGGTACACTTTCTAAGGTAACTCCAGCTGCTAATTGTGCCCCGGTTAGCTCTGAGGAAATAAATCCGGATTCCTTACTTATGGATGTGGTTACCCAACCCATAGATGCTACATCCATAACTGGTAGGGTTAGTTGCTCCGCCTGTTATGTTAGATAACTACAGTCCCCCGGAATTAATAGGCCAAGACGGTCAGTTCTCTGATCACACAGGTCCTTCACTCTTCGAGGAGCCATTGTTGCCAGAAAACGCACACCTGGTTTCTCTTCCGTGAACAAATGGCACTCCCATATCGGAGTAAAAAATGGTTTTGTTAAATACTGTCTTTGATTAAACATGCTATCGAAGTAGCCTCATATCACAAGTATGAAAATTTATATCTGTGCTATTACAGAAACCTGGGGCCAGTAGGCAGCCTGCCCTTTGCGGAGCCTGGCTATTCCTGATGGCTATAGCATGCTTACAGGATAGGACTTTGGGGAAGGGTCGCATACATTTTTAAACCGCATCCCTCTATCTGGGAGATGAAATGTCAAACCATTGAAGGCAGAGAGTTGAAATTGGTCAAGATTGGCCCTAATGTGGAGTCCAATGTTAACCTTCTTTTGTTATACAGACCACCTGCTGTTATGGATGACTTTACTACTGCCCTTTCTAATCTTAGTCTCACGTTTCTTAAACCAAAACCAGGTTTTTAGTATTGGGTGAATTTAACCTTTGGCTAGGACAGGAATCTAATAGTAGAGCTTCAGACCTTGATTGTGCGTTGTCCAATCTGGGTTTCGTTCAAAATATCTATGAACCCACTCATTGCGAGGGTGTATACTCTTAATGTTACTACTAAAGATTTTTCTGTACTCACATGCCCGTGGTCGTATAATTTCTTTATACATTTTATGTTACAATCTGAATTTCCTATTAAATTTAAAGACCTGTGTTAGGCACGATTGTATGCAGTACCCTTTGGGTGCACTACAACAACCCTGACCTGGCAATAGGAATCCAACCTTTGGTATAAGTCTGTACAACACCAGTTGGTAGCATGTTGAACAGCCAGGCTTATCTCAAGAGGGGTCCATGTGAGCCGTAGGGGAGTTGGAGATTCACAGTGACAAGTATTCAAATAAACACTTACACACAAGGTTTCTTGAATAAACAGTTAATTTCATCAGTCAGTTAGAATAAGCCTTCTTCGGAAGGGAGCAATATAAAAGCAACACACAAATACACTCCAAAACTATACACTCTTAGCTTCTAAATCAGTGAAGACCCTTTTGGGGAGGCCCACAGTCACAACCTACACCATCAGGTGACTTCAATAATTAGGGTGCTGGGGACATTAATATCTTACTGTTGCATTTAGAATACTCTTAGAACGTGGTCAAAGGAAAATGTTATTAAAACAAACAAGAGACCACAAATATTCTTAAGCAGGCAAATACTTTTGGATCCCCTAAGCAGAGTCATTCAGTATAACAGGTTAAGCCCAAGTCAATGGGCAAAAGTCTTATATGAGCTGAAGCACTTCTGGTAGGTAAGTAAGAAAAATCTTTGCACAATGTTTTAGAAGTCTTTGAAGAAAAGAATCTGTGTAGGGCCACAAGCTGTTTAGGATTGCGAGTAGTAGAAGATGCAAGCAACTCTACAATAAGAGCGAAGTTCTCTGACTTTACAGTACCTTTTGGATTGAAGAAAAAGTGCAGCAGGTGACGTCTGTTCCTGTGCAGCTCTGCTTCTGGGGACTCCTGCACTGCAATGGGATGGTCACCGCTCGCAACTGGCAATCTTCAAATAAACGGCACTTTGGTGTTTCAGCTCCTCGCGACTACCACAAATAGAAACACAGTGGTTCCTGGCTGTCAAGATGGACTTCCCTTGTTTCTCTGGTACCCCTCTGTTGAGGGGGCTCAGGCTCGGCTAGTCCTGCTTCTTGGAGTCCGGAGGATCTTCCTGGAGCTCTTGGCCAACTTAAAAGCAACGCACACAATATGGTGTTTCTCTCCCTGGCTATACGGTTTCAGTAGCAACTCTGGAAATTCAACCAGCTCCGAGAGAATGTTCAGGTGGCTTACTGTGGAGTTGATTGGTGTGATGCTGGAAATGCATTGGAGGGACAGGGCCTCCCTGTCCTTGTCCTGTAGTCCTTATTCATTTGTGTTCTGTATTGTTTTCTGCCCAGGAGTCCATGTGGGACTCCTGGCAGTGCAGCTCTTCCTGTTTTTGGTTTGGTGTACAGACCCATTGGATACCCTTATGGCACCCATGGGTGGGGGTACAACCCTGAGCCCCTAGTGTGTTTTTGGGCACCTGTGTGTGGCCCACAGAGCAGGGTATGGGCTGGTGGCAGCTCCATGCTGAATTTGACAGGTGCTCGGATTATCCTCCATTTTGGGATACCCCGGCCCTGCCATTTGGAATCAATGGATTCCTGATCGGAAACAAGATGGCCCCTGTGGCCTCTTGCTTTCTATTGCCTGTTATCTTGTTTTCCCAAAGTCTTGGGAAGCCCCAGGTCTGTCCCTTCCCCCTGACTGGCTGTTGGGTGGAAGTTCCATATATGGTGGTGTTGTTAAGTCCAGGCCAGACTGGAGCTTTCCCAGTGATTGTTGTGGGTACACCCTCTGGGTGCGACCTGGGTGAATGGAGTGTGTGACCAATATGCACTTGTTGTGGATGTCTGGTTTCTGGTGTTTGACACAATGACTGAGACAGCCCTGCTCGAAACTGGTATGAATGTAGTGTTGAATGGCTGGGTACTTGTCCCAATACACATTCCTTGTTGTGAGAGGGAGGAGAATGGCCTGAATGCACTGTATGCCTGATTGGCTGACTGCTGAATGCCCTTCTGAGTGATTGGTTGCCTGAGTGTGACCCAGCAGAATGAACGGAAGATCAACTAGTATATCTGGGGGCCTCTCACTGCTAGAATTCGTTCAGAAGCTAAAGTTGAAACTGACGCTTGATCTCGAAGCTGAGCCTGAAGAAGGTTGGATGCTGTCTCCCTTCGCCGAAAGCCGTCAAGACCGATCCAAGAGGACCTGGTTAGGCACCCTCTTCCTGTGCTCCGAGGGACCATCGAGCACTGCTAACCTTCACTGAAGCTCCCTAGAAGTCTGACCCTCGACAGGCTGCCGACCAAAGACTGGGACCACCGAGGAGAACGAAGAGAAGCACCGCCGTTGAGCAGGGTTCGCAGGTTTGCATAACCGCTGGAGGCCCGTCGAAGCCGTGTTGCCCAGAAGAGGGGACTGCTGGACGCCGTGCCAATGACGACTGGAGCCGCACGCTCCATTGATTAAGACTGTTGATTCACGGATGCGCTCGTCTGCACCACCGCACGCCTTATCCCGCCAGAGAAGGCCAGGCCGTCGACACGCCGAGGAGCACCCGCCGGTGGGTTTCCCACCACCCAAAGCTCGTAGAGACGGCAGACGACTCGACGAACTAGCTGGGCCACAGTTCTTCACACACACTTTGCGGTCCTGAACTATCGACATCGAGGTGCCCCGCATGCCTCTTCCTTGCAGGACGTCTTTGCTCCGTTGTCGACGAGCACTGCTGGAACCGAAGCTGCCACCTCGATGCAGAGTTCACTTTTTTCGAGGGATCTCGACGATCTGTGGCTCCTGCTTCAAAGGGAGCCGCTCAAGAAGGATCTGTCGACGACTTGTCTTTGAACTCTGCTATTCAGGTACATTGGGGTAGTAGAAACACTGTAGAAGGAAATGAGACTAATTGAACGATATATGGACTTGGCTTTTAGTGTATCTTTATTTTACAGGTTGCCCAGGTTGGGGTGATCTCCACACAGAATTGTCCAAACGGTAGGGCCAGTATTCTGCCAATTATTCTAACCAACTGCTTTCCTACTATGTCTATTGATGGTTACCTTTATTAATTGATTTGTGAGACATTGGACCAGAGTACAGTTGATGCACTTTATTGAAATCTGATAATAGTCGTACCAAAGGCAAAGCGAACAAAGGGACCAAACTTGGTTTGGCGCGCAGAGTAAATCTCAAGAAGGACCTTGCCACAAAGAATTGCGAAAAAAGACTGGGCCATTTTGACAAAAATGGCACCCTTGGGTGCTTTACTGCAGCTGTTGTTGGGGAGAATTCTCATAAATGTGCTAATTCCCTCCACCTAAGAGACCCCCAGCAACTTTGCTGGATTTTGAGGACTTTTTTTTTTAACCTGGACAGTGAGCCTTTTTTTCCCACTTTCATGTATTTTGATGTGTATTTTACTATTATGTTCTCTGATTATGGAGTTTGATAACTCCATAGGCATCATCTTTTCATGTTACACAGCACCTTCAGTGCACTGACACAGGGATGTCTTTTAGACTTCCCTAAGGTTTAAATACCTTCTCTGGGATAAACTACTGTTTCCCAGAGAATGTCAGGTTAAATTGACTTTACTAGTGTTTTTAAATTGCTAGACACAGCACACACTATCTTCCTATAGAGTGCTGGAGGGGTTACCTAGTATCCCCTGTGTCTAAAAACTCATGTAGCAATCGAATGCTAACCTTTCCTCTCGAAATGGCTGCTGGCAGCGGTTTTACAATAAACTACCATGATTTTTCCCAACCGCCAACACCGGTAGCTAAAAATCACGTGAGCCGTGTTTTTCAAGATGGCGCCTTAAGCCCCTTTGTTTAAACTGGTCCCAGTCTTTTTTCGCAATTTCTTTTTGGCAAGGTCCTAGTGTTTCTCTGTGCGCCAAACCAGGTTTGGGTCCTTTGTTCGTATTCCTTTGGTGGGCTTCAGGACTGAAGGCCGCCCTTGGCATCTGAGTGTCTGGGGTTGGCAGGAAGTGAGGGCGGTGCCCGAAACTCCCTATGCTTATTCTCCTAAGAGACCCAAATGCACTCTGGCGTGATTGGCTGGCTGACTGTCCGGCAAGTACAGCCACCCTGCTGGGTGAGTGACAGCTAGGCTGGAATGAAAAAGAGGAAACTGGATAAAAGGCGAGTCTATGGACTTGGAAGGCAGTCGACCACTGGACCGAAAGACCCGAAGACGAGCTGAAAGGACGGCTGCTGTAACTCCTGGACCGTTGGTTTCACTGGTGAAGCCCTGCTGCAGGTCCGAATTGCCAAGTTCATCTCGACAGAGAAACCCCTTCAATGACGACTTCTTCCTTTGAGTTGGTGGGACCAATCAACGCTTAAACCACCTGGATACCATTCTCGAAGCTGGTTAGGATTAACCAGGGAGAGGGCCACCAGCTAGTGTGCTTGAATTAAAGCTACTGTAACTGAAGTGACTCCCATTTTGTCCTCTTTTTTCCAACGATCCTGTGCAGTGCACGAGCCCCCCGACGTCCTCCCTCTTGTCCCCACAACTGCCGCTCAGGAACAGTGAGATCTGCAGGAACTGCCAGGACCCAACGTCTTCAGTTGCATCTTCATATTAAGGTACTGTGCCAACCCGATTGAAAAAATGTACCTCTCGCAGTGAAAGTTTGCTGAACTTTCCCAACTTGCAGGCCTAATCAGCTTGTGACCCAACAAATTATTTTTCATACAAAATACTTTTTGAGAACTTTGGCAAAGACTTTACTGTTTATCACAAGAACTGCTCTTTTTTATCCAAGACACTAGCCCATTGACTTTGGCCTAGGCCTATTGAACTGAATCGAGTCCTCTAGTGAACTGAAACTATTTTCACTGCCTAAGAAAGTATTTGATCTATTCTATTAACTTGTTCCTTTGTATTTCCATTTAAATAACTGAAATGCTGTTTGCTCCTATTTCAGGGGAGCCTAATGTATTCAGTAACGTATTGGTTTTGCGCTGAAGTATATTTGTGTATAATTTTTCTCCTTCTACTGAATGTTTTCTAGATGATTGTATAATACATTTTTAAGTGTTTTACCAGGAAACCTTGAGTGTCTACTTGAGCCACTGTGATTGTAAGACCTCTGTGTAACTTTATTTACTGCTCACATTCCCTCTTGACATAAGTGTGGCTGCTCAGCTTGTTACCACAAACTGTGTACAACAGACTTACACCAAAGGTTGGTTTTGCTTACACCTGTAGTCCTAATTGTATGTGGTGGTCCCAGAGGGTACTGCATGCAATTCTGCTTAACAGCTGCGAACGCTGCCCTTGGTGAATGCACATCACAGTAGTTGAAGGTAAAGCACTGGCACCAGTCATTCAGTGAGGAAAGGGTAACCTAAAAATGTTACATGAGAAGCTAGACTTAGGGAATACAAAGTAACAACTCCAGCACCGTATTGTAAGATGGTGTGTGCTGGGATTAGAAAGTTACAATGGTAAGTAAAGTCAATTTCACTTTACTGCTCTGGGAAACAGTAGTTTATCCCAGAGAAGGTATTTAAACCTTTGGGTAATCTGGAAGACTACCCTGTGTCACTGCACTGAAGGTGCTGTGTGACACAATGTAAAAGATGATGCCTATGGAGTTTGTCAGACTCCACAATCAAAAGAAACGCAGTGTCCAAAATCACAATAAAATACATGAGAGAATGGGGGGAAAGGGTCTCCCCAGGTTAAAAAAAAATCAAGTCCTCAAAATCAGCAAAGTTGCTGGGGGTCTCTAAGGTGGAGGGAATTGGCACATTTCTGAGAATTCTCCCTAACAGCCTGCATAAGGAAGAGTTTGTTTCTAGAAATCGGAGGACTCTTACTCGATCCATTGAACCCCTCTTAGTTCTAAACTTGCGAATATAGCTAACCTAGAATCACCTGAGGAGCTCTCTAACACTCTTGTTTCTTCCTTTGATAACTTCTCGAACTCTCTAGCGCCATTAAAAATTTTTTCCAAAAGTTGCTTTTAATAGGAACACTTGTTTTTCAGAAGAATACGAAAAACGTAAAACTCATATGCTCAAGTGCTTTTATGTCTGGAAAATCAATCACTCTCCACTTGCATAGCCTACAAAAAAGCAGCTGAAGACTACAAATTGGCTATAGTTCATGCAAAAAAATAGCCTTAATGCTAGAATTCAGAATGCACAATCTGCAAAAATTATTCAAAATTAAAGAACAGGAATCCCTGTATAGGCAGGACACTGGCATTAATAATCAAGGACACTGCTTGGTGTAAAATTCAAGAAGCCATGCAGAGTAAACTCTATAAAATTAAGTTTGATAGTGTCAAAAAATAGAAAATCAAAATAAATCCTTGGGGGTTAGGGACAATGTTACCCCAGTAAATAATCCCCCGATTCCTCTTTTCAGGTTCACGGCTATAACAGTAGCTGAACTAGCCAAAATTATAGAACATGTTAAAACTACATGTAAAGGAGATCCATGTTCAGCGGTTAATATTAAATCCTGTCCTTCCACACTGTTGGATGCTATTTGCAAATTTGTCTATGCCTCTTTCCAAGAGAACTGTGCCTATGGGTCTAAAAAAGGCATGGATAACACCCATCCTCAAAAAAAACAGGTTTACCGGATGATATCCCGCTGAGTTACAGACCCATTACAAATACTCTGTTCTTGCTAAAAAATTAATTATTCTAGAATTTGGTGTACCGCAAGGAGCGTGTATCTCACGGTCTGTATACAACATCTTCACAGTTCCAATTTTCACGCTTCTTGAGCAAAATGGTATAGTGTTCACGTACTACGCTGATGATACTCGGTGCCTCATCCCTCTCACGGGTACCCATGATAAAGACTAACTCCACCTCAAGGTATATAACCTCATTGAAAACTGGATGGTTCAGAACAACCTTGCTTTAAACGGGGAGAAAACTGAGCTTCTGGTAGTGGGTACCCCGAACATGATTAGGAAACTGGGACCAGTTTATGTGGGCTTTAGTTTAGAGAACACCAATATTGTTGTCCAAAAGGTCAAGCGTTGGGTGTTCTTGATCAACAGCTCAACATGAAAGCTCATATCAGTAGCCTTGTGTAATCTTCAGTTTATTACATCAAGCGCCGACTCATCTGTCCCTTTATTACTCAATCTAATGCTGAGACTATCGCGAGGGCGATAGTGGGTGCAAAAATAGATTGTTGCAGCCTATTGTTTGAGATCAATAAAGGGGTGTAAGCGCTTACTAATACTGATCAGTTGACATTACCCAAGTGTAACACTAATAAAGCCAGTAAAGGAGCATTTTTGAATGCGGCTCCAAGAGCCTGGAATGGACTTCCTTCAGAGCTGAGGTCCTAAAATTGACTGGGCTCTTTAGGATGAAATTACAAACTTTGCTTTTCAACTGAACTCTCTCCCCTTTAGTTCCTCTGCTATGCTCTGCAGTTATCTTTTGACTTGTTGGATGTTCTATGTTGTCCTGGTGCCCTTAAGCCTACGGGTCCATGGTTTGCGCGGTACAAATGATTAAAGTTAAAATATAATGCTGACATCCACACAGCTTGAGCCTTACAAATCCGTCTTAAAACCTTGGCCCTAGTTAAAATTCAAATCTTTACTAAAATGTGGATGATGAAATGTGGAGCTACCCTTGATGAAATTCAGAATGGGGGGAAAAGCATTTGCCGATTACATTTCGCTACATACCCTCCTTATTTTTCTGCTGGTACACAACCAAAATCACTGCCTTTTTGTTTATTTTAGGATGGGTTTATTTTTAAATCTTAGATTTCCATCTTCTGCTCACCTTTTCTTTTAATTGATCTCTTATGTGTAGACCTTTTTAAAATATTAGTTTTTAAATAAAACATTACAGGAAGATATTATTTTCAAAACCATAAGTTCATACACCTGTGCCACTGGCCTCAGTCTGATGTAAAAATCAGTTTGTAAAAATAATTTAAAAAATGATTAAAAGTGTAGTCAGAAATTGTTCAGGAGACTGTTCTTGGTTAAGTGTACTTCCATCCTCTGTAGGTGGGACTTCTTCTGGGGTCATCTTCACCTGTTTTTTAGGTCCATGTTTTCTAGGGGACTCCATTCCAGTGGCATCCTCCAGCGATCCGGTGCACTCTAGTTCCCAGAGCGCTAACGGGAAAACAATTATTGTTCTAGAGTAAAAGGAAAGACTACTTAGTCACATCAATCCATTTACTTTTCCCTTGTCATTTGGATGTCTGAAATCAAACTTAATTATGCATAGAACTGCACATTATACACCAAATACCATATAATGCAGCAAGGACCTCTCTTTAGGACCATCTGAAAATAACATAAATTAAACACGCTAATTGAACACGCCACTTTTTCAGGCAGCTGTTTCAAACACAACCAATCTTAACACATCTGATAAAATAATGCAACTTAACTAAGCCTTTACCTATTTACAATACCCCCTTTCTCTTAGTTACTGATTTTATATATTTGTTCACTAATTTTATACATATTTCCCCATTTATCCCTTCAAACCCCATTTTGATATCTTCAAACTATTTACACCTATTCACCTGCTATGGTAAGCCTATGTAATAGGTAAGCACTTTCTTTTCATACCCTCACATTTTTCACTCCCTGCTAGTCTTAATTCGCTCTAGCCTTTTCACCTCATGTTTCGGGTGGAAGGGCCTAATCTGATTAACATGGACAAATTGTTCTACTGTTAACTCTCCTTCCTTTCTCGCAATTCTGCAGACCACAGGTGAAATCCTAACTACAATTCTATAGTGCCCTTCTCATGCTGTAAGAATTTGAGTTTTTATGCTTGCCTTTCCCACAGTTGACTTTATAGACCTGGTCTCGTATCTCATTCTCTCACAGATGTCTTCCTATCATAATATGACTTTGTACTGTCAGCGACCTTTTCCAAATTTCACTACGCAAATGCAAAAGCATATTGCAAGTGCTTTCTCAGTTCTTCCACATATTAATGGATTGTGGATGAATTTACACGAACCCGTTCATTTGTTCTGTAGAGCAAATGTTGCGGCAAAACCATTTTCCTGTCCGTCAACATTTCGTGGGTGCTGATATTTGTTGATTTAGAGGGCGTTGACCTGAGAGCCATTAATACCAAAGAAAGCCGCAAATCCAAACTAGATCCTGCTTCAACTACAAATGTTTTCAACATGTCAACTATCGATCTGTTACCCTTCCACTTTCCCTGAAAAGGGCCGGTAAGAAATGCGTAGCTTCCTCTTCACACCCAAGGTTTGCCACATTTTTGTTATTACTGTACTAGTGAAATGACTTCCACAGTCTGATTCTATTCTTAGAGGTAAACCAAATCTTGAAAAAAATGATTCACAAGTAAAGTGGTTGCCGTTAGCGCACTTAGTTCGGAGCTGGAATGTACTCCACCCATTTAGACATTAAGAAATCGACCGTTAACATGTACCTGTTTACCCTTGCTGATCTCCTCACAGGCCTTACAAAATCTACTTGCAATTCAGACCATAGTAGTGTGAAACCCCTTTTCATTAATCATTAATGATGCTCTGAGCTGGTGATGCAGGCTGAAACTGTGCACTCTCTAAACACCCTCTGATTAGAGCTCAACATCTTGAGACGTGTGGCCGATAGACATCATCTTTTCAAATTTAAAACGTTTTCTGTGAACCTCTTTGGGCTACAGTTATGTCATTGCGGCATGATGTAACATCAATCCCCAAAATGACAAAAGCACTACCCATTAGACTTGGCCTGTCATGGATTCTCTAATCATTTCATCCTGTAATCTAATTAGATTTGTTTTTTATTAACACTGTCCATTCCTCTTTCCAGTCCCCTTCATTCAGAGAATTTTGTTCTGCATCTAGCAAATGGTTGTAAAATGGGCCTAGAATATCCTCCTTTTGTGCCTTAATCAAGTCTTGATCTGGAGTATCGAAGCTCCATTGTGCCACAGGCTGTTCAACTGTTATCAGAGTTTTAGAGAATGTTATCGCATCCACCTGTATTTCACCAAGCAGGTGTTCAATAGAAAATAACTCTCCCAATGTGAGGAACTCATGGTGGCCACAAGTAAGACCGACAAGTGAACACAGTTCAAGGGTGTTTATTGAACAATTGATGCTTTATGCAGGTTGGAAAAACACTGAATCTAAACCTATATCGAAGATGGGAGCCAGCCTCGACCATGAAATAAAAAAATAAGGAAGTCCTAAAGGCGTTGTCAAAATAAAAAGGGCCTATATTAAGAAACCTATCGTTCAGCCTCACAACTAATACAAAAAGGGGTGTGGGCTAGTTCTCAAAAAAAGAAAGCAGTGTTTTCAAATATGTCGGGATGCAGTAGCGTGGGATCTCCTTTCCCCACGTTTTCGATATAGGGTGAGATGGGAGCTTGGAGCACAGTAGTCTCGGTATTCTCCAGCACGAGACAGTTCTATTGGCAGCTCTTAGGACACACTCAAGCTTTCAGCTGTCAGGGCCGTCGATGGCCAAGTCTCGTTTCACTTGAAAATCTCTTGCCTTCAAGGACCTGACATGTTTAGAATAACAAATCAAAAATTCCTTAAACAAATGAAGTTTGTTTCCAATGTTCGTTGGGTGATGAGTTCACTGCTGGGTCCACCTCCTCTTGGTGCCGACCCTCCTCAATTGTTTATCAGTTTCACGTAGGATGATGGCTTCACCCTTGGTCCCCCTATTTTGGGCGCTGACCCTTCGTGTACCATATTCCACAAATCTTAATGTCTTTTTAAACTGTTCCAAAAGCAGTGTTTCTCTGGACTTTAGACTTTGCCCCTCTTGGGATTCGCTTCCCTTGCTTCTTCTTAGTTTGTTGATCAGTCTTTCGATTGTACAGGGATTTTGCTTGACCCTCTCTATAACCACGTTGAACTATTTCACTGGCCCTTCTACGGCCTTCTGATGTATGTAGTTTCACTCTGATGGGGATCGACCAGAGTCTCTTGAGTTAGCACTTATGTGGTGCCGAATTTCCTCTGCAGCTGGTCTCCCCTTAACTCTCGTTACAGTTCTTTCATAGATAATCTAACTTGGTTCAAAACTTGCCACTTTGCGATTCTCCCTCGACAGAGCCCGGTTCTTATCGGTTCCCCTTCGACTCACCGGCTGTGATGAACCGCTTGGCCTTTCCTCTTCATCGGAATCGACGCTGGTACCACGGTTGCGGAATCTTCCATCGCTCCCGCTTATCAGCATAGCCTTGCCCCGTGTACCGCTGACATCTGCTACAAGACACTGGTGCTAGGCTCTCCTCCACAAAGGCTCTGCGGGTCCAGGAAGACAAGGGCAGGGTCACTTCTCTTCTCACAACCCTCTCGATTCCTGGTGTCTTTCTCCTTCGCTTGAACTGCCGCACCTGCTTAGCTGTCTCGTAGTGCTGTCTACCGGCCTTGCTCGTCCTGTGCTCTCTGGCTCCACCTTTTGCCCCTGTGGGGAAGGGCTGTCAGGTGTTTGTGTTTCTGATCAATTGCCTGACTTTGCTTGACCCTTGTATTGGGACATGTCTGGTAAATGGCTCTGGTGTTAGTCAGTTGTCCTTTGTTAGGCAAGATTGTATGCAGTACCCTTTGCACTACAACAACGCTGACCTCCTGGCAATAGGAACCCAACCTTTGGTATAAGCTTGTATTACACAGGTTGGTAACGTGTTGAGCGGCCAGGCATATCTCAAGAGGGGTCAATGTGAGCTCTAGGGGAGTTATACAGAGATTCACAGTGACCAGTATTCAATTAAAGACTTGCACACTAGGTTTCTTGAATAAACAATGATTTATCAGTCAGGGAAAGCCTTCTTCAGAAGGGAGCAATATAATAGTAACACTCAAATATAATTGACAAAATACACCATTAATATATTTAAACCAGTAAGTACCCTTTTGGGATTGCCCACAGACACAACCTACACCTTCAGGTGACTTCAATAGCTAGGGTGCTGGGGGCATTAATATATTACGGTTGTCTTTAGAATCACTTAGGAGGAAGTCAAAGGAGAATGTTATTAGTACATACAAGAGACCACAAATATTCTTTAAGCAGGCATTTACTTTCAAATCCTCCAATAAGTCATTCAGTGGAACAGGCTAAGCAAATGTCTATATGAGCTGAAGCACGTTGCAGGTAAGTAAAACGTCTTTGCACAATGTTTTTAGAAGTCTTTGAAGAAAAGAATCAATGTATGGCCTCAAACTGTTAGACTTGTGAGTTGTAGAAGATGCAAGCAACTCTACAGAAAGAGGTAAGTTCTCTCACTTTTACAGTAACTTTGTATTGAAGAAAAGGTGCAGCAGATGACTTCCGTTCCTGAGCAGCTCTGCAGATCTCACTGTTCCTGGGCCTCAGTCATGGGGACAAGAGGACTTCTGGGGACTCCTGCACTGCAATGGGACGGTCACCGTTTGTTAGGCAAAGTTTGCATGCAGTACCCTCTGGGACCAATATACACAACTACAGGTGTAGGCAAAACCAACTTTTGATAGAAGTCTGTACCACACAGTTTTTTGTTAGTGAGCTGAGCAGCCAGGCTGATCTCAAGAGTGAATGTGAGCAGTAAAAGTAGTTACACAGAGGACTTTCAATTGCAGTGGTTCAAGTAGACACTTATACTCAAGGTTTCTTGGTAAAACAATTTATTACACAATCATGTATAAAACATTTCACTAGAAGAAGGCAACTTAATAGTATAGACCGATAGACTTCAATACAAAACTCTAAGCTTTTGAGACCATTTGAGCTCCCCTGAAAAAGGAGCCAATTGACAGTTCAGTTACTTAGCAGTGAGCAAAAAGGACAAAAGTAGAATAGATTACATATACTTTCTAGGCAAAAGAGTTCAATTCAAGTCAATAGGACAGGCCAAAGTCAATGGGCTAGGGTTCTGGATAGGAAAGAGCAGTTCTGGTATCAAACGGTAAAGTCTTTGCAAAAGTTCTCAGCAGTAGTTTAGACGAAAAAGAATAAATTGTGGGGTCACAAGCTGATTAGGCCTGCAAGTTGGGAAAGTTTCAGGAACTTTCTCTGCAAGAGTGGCGTTCTCTCAATCGGGTTGGCACAGTCCTTTTGTATGAAGAAAACAAATGTTGCTGAAGTCGTGGTTCCTGGCAGTTCCTGCAGATCCCGCTGTTCCTGAGCCTGTCGTGGGGACAAGAGGGAGGACGTCGGGGGACTCCTGCACTGCACGGGATCGCAAACAAAATGGAGTCACTTCAGTTCCAGTAGCTGTGGATTCAAGAATTCAAACTGGTGTCACTCTCCCTAACCAGCTTTGAGAATGGTATCCAGGTGTCTTGGGAGTTGATTGGTCCCACCAACTCAAAGGAAGAAGCTGTCCTTGAAGGACCTTCTCTGTCGAATGGAGTTTGGCAATTCTGACCTGCACCAGGGCTTCCCCGGGCAAACCAACGGTCCAGTGATTGCAGCAGCTCCTCTTCGAGCTAGTCTTCGGTTCTTTCGTTCCAGTGGTCGACTCTGCCTTCCAGTCCACGAGACTCACCTTTTAAACAATTCTCTCCCTTTCATTCCAGCCTAGCTGTCACTCACCGAGCAGGGTGGCTGTCCTTGCCGGACAGTCAGCCAGCCAATCACACCAGAGTGCATTTGGGTCTCGTAGGAGACTAAGCACGGAGTTTCGGGCACCTCCCTCACTTCCTGCCCACCCCAGACACTCTGGTTCCAGCGGCGGTCTTCAGTCCTGAAGCCCGCTAAAGGCACCACGAACAAAGGGACCAGAGACAAACACGAACAACCTTTCCAAAAAGAAATGGTGAAAAAAGACCTGGAACCCATTTTAAACAAAGGAGGCTCGGGCAATTTTGAAAAACCTGGCTCCCGTGATTTAACGCTACTGGTGTTCACGGTCAGGAAAAAATCATGGTAGTTTGTTGTAAAACCACTGCCACCAGCCATTTCGAGAGGAAAGGGTAGCATTGGACTGCTACATGAGTTTCTAGACATAGGTGATACTAGGTAACCCCTCCAGCACTCTATTGTAAGATGGGGTGTTGGGGTCTAGGAATTTAAAGACTAATAAAGTCAATTTAACTTTACTTTCTCTGGGAAACAGTAGTTTATCCCAGAAAAGTCCCTGGGACAGCCTAAAAGTCTTCCCTGTGTCACTGCACTGAGGGTGCTCTGTAAATGAAAAGATGCCTGGCCTGTGGAGTCATCTCAAAACCCCATAATCAAAACACCAGAGTAAAACGCACATTAAAATACATGAGTGGGGGAAAAGGGTTGCACACTCGCCAGGTAAAAAAATCAAGTCCCCAAAATGCAGCAAAGTTGCTGGGGGTCTCGAAGGTGAAGGGAATTAGCACATTTATGAGAATTCTCCCCAACACTGCTTGCAACCAGCAATCTTCAAACAAGTTGCAGTTTAGTGTTTCAGCTCCTTGCATTTACCGCAAATAGCACCACTTTAGTTCCTGGCTGTCTAGATGGACTTTCCTTGCTTCTGGCGTCCTGAACTCTGAGGGGGGCTCAGGCTCGGTCAGTCCTGCTTCCTGGGAGTCCAGAGGATCTTCCTGGTGCTCTTGGCCAGCTTCAAAGCAACGCACACAATTTGGTGTTCCTCTCCCTGGTGTTTCGGTTTTCAGCAGCAACTCTGTGAAAAGTCGACTAGCTCCGAGAATGTCCAGATGGCTTAGTTTGGAGTTGATTGGTCCCACCAAATCAAGGGGAGAAGTCGTCGTTGCAGGGGCTTCTGTCGATACAAATTTGGAGTTTCAGCACAGCAGCAGGGCTTCAGCAAACCAATGGTCCAGGAGTTGCAGCAGGCGTCCTCTTCAAGTTCTTCTTCGGTTCCTTCGTCCAGTTGTCGACTCTGCCTTCCAAGCCAAAAGCCTCATCTTTTATTCAGTTCTCTCCCTTTCATTCCAGCCTAGCAGTCAGTCGCCCAGCAGGGTGGCTGTCCTTGCCGGACAGTCAGCCGGCCAATCACTAGAGAGTGCATTGGGGTCTCCTAGGAGACTAAGCACAGCGAGTTTAGGGCACCTCCCTTACTTCCTGCCCACCCTAGACACCCTGGAGCCAGAGGCAGGCTTCACTTGTGAACCCCACCAAAGGCAAATCGAACAAAGTGACCAAACCGGGTATGGCGCGCAGAGTAAATCTCAAGCAGGACCTTTCCACAAAGAAATGGTGAAAAAAGACCGGGCCATTATGCAGCTTTACTGCATCTGCAAACGCAGCCTGCGGTAAATGCACACCACGGTAGTTAAAAGTAAACTGCCACCAGCCATTCATCTGGGAAAGGGTAGCATAAAACTGTTACATGAAGTAACCCCTCCAGCACCCTATTGTAAGATGGTGTGTGCTGAGTCTAGAAAGTTATGATTGTAAGTAAAGTCAGTTTTACTCTACTGATCTGGGAAACAGTAGTTTATTCCATAGAAGGTATTTAAACCTTTGGGAGATCTGGAAGACTTCCCTGTGTCACTGCACTGAAGGTGCTGTGTGACTCAATGTAAAAGATGATGCCTATGGAGTTTGTCATACTCCACAACCAAAAGAAAGTGTTAAAAATCACATTAAAACACATTAAAATAGTCCCTCTCTCTAGGTAAAAAAAATCCTGTCCTCAAAATCCAGGACAGTTGGAGGCAATTAGCACGTTTCTGAGTATTCTCCCCAACACTGTTGTGTGAAAGTGTTAAAGTTAGAAAGGGGGGTGGGGCAGTGGTTTGGAATGTCCTACATGAGAGGATGGGTAAAAGGTGTTAAAGGAAGAGGGATACCACGTCTCACCTGTCGGTGTCCTACTCCGAGGACCCCCATCCAGGTGATCCCACCCAACCCCCCCCCCCCTAATCCACCCACAGGAACTGGATCCAATAGCGATGGCCTTGTCCTGGCCACCTAGATGACAGATCCCAGGGACTAACTAGGGAGACACCTTCAGGTTTCTCACCCATTACCGCTCCAATTTCGGCTAATTGATCTGCCTTATAATTTCCTTCCTTATCCTCACCTGGTGTTTTCAACTGACCACGTATTTTTCTCTATTATTTTTATCTGATAAGTTTGTCTATCGCTTGAATCATCTTGTCATGTTTAATTGGCTTCTTGTTATATGTGAGCATTCCTTATAAATACTCCACAAAACTATTTTGCGCATAATCTGAATCGGTGACTAAAACAATTTCTTTGAGTCTATTTTCTACTGCTGTAGAGATTGCCTTATAAATGGCAGCCAATTTTGCCACTTGATTGCTTTTGGCGCCTATCCTCATGCTTGCTCTTGGAATGCTGTCGCATTTAAGTCAGACATTTCCTATTCCTGCCACAAGTTATTTTTCAGCATCAATTTCTACATGGTATGCACATCCATCTATATACACAGTTGGTGCCTTTTGTGGGGATTGCTCAAATACATTCAAACTTGATTCTAGCTCTCATCAGGCACACAGACAGCTACAAAATCATGCCACGCGCTAGCCATTGAGCAACTGGTCTTTTTGTTTTGTCCATGTCTCACTTCTACTGGAAATCCCCCTTGAAGTGCTACTGTCCATCATGCTTTTGATATAACCCTCCTAACATACATTGATCTTTGAATCCTAGTTCAACAAAGAAATACTGTGGCATAACCACAGAAAAAACAAACATGCCGCTTTCATTAGACCACTTTTTTAGCATGGCCACTGCCTCACATTGTGTGTTTTTACCATTTCCAGGGTACACCCTGCTTCAATAATCTCGTCAAAGGTTGTGTAATCTCTGCATAATTTTCAGTAAACTGTGTAACTTGTCATTCCTAAAACTCTTTAAACTTCAAGTTAGTGGGATCTTTTAGTTTATGAATCGCATCCACCTCTTTCTTTTGTGGATTTAATCCATGCTCTGTCACTTCATGGCCTAGGAAGTTTACCCATTTTCTGCACCTCTGTGCTTTTGTAAATATACTTCGAAGGGATTGTGTCCTCCGACGTATTCCTTATCTATGACAATTGTATCTCCAGCTTGCTGGCCTCGGAAAACTTTTTTCCCAGTAGAGGGCGCTGCACGTCGAAGTCCGTCGAGTAGGTGTTCCTCGACAGCCACCGTATCGACGCCGAGGTCGTCATGTCCATAAATAGCCACGCGCAGCGTCCGTTGCTCAGTTCGGTTTTTCCGCGCTTCGTGTGCCTCGGAATATCGTTGCTCAGTTCTTCAGTTGAAATATACTTCATTATTCCTCGAGAATACCGACTTGTACTCGATGGCTTCCTCCTCCGACCCGACGACTCCTTGGTCCGGCTTCAAAAAATGTCGAGACTGTGGGAAGAAAATGTTGACGGATCCTCACAGGATCTGTTTGTGGTGTCTGGGAGTCGAGCACCAATGTTCGGAGTGTGAGGAATGCTTGTCCATGACGGCGAAAGCCTTGAAGGAGCATAAGGGGAAGCTCGAGAGAGGTAAGTCAGTTAAAACTTCCTCGAAAGTTTCCGAGTTAGAGTCGAGACATTAGTCTCCTCACCGTCGAACACTCTTGATCCGTCGATCGAGTCGACGCTGGCATCGATGCCGATAAAAGAAAAACCCACGGCTACTCCACAGCCAACGGTTACACCGAGAGCCTCCGACACGACGTCGAACGTCATCAACATCCTCGAGCAGGATTCCAATCCTCTCGAGTTCAAGGCCTCTTCCAGTTTTCTCAACGCCTTTGTCGGCGCCTTCGAGGATTTTTACATCGGCGTCGACGACATCGACCTTTTCAAGGCCACTGATGATAGCTCCCTCTGCTTTAGAGATGTGTTCTAAACCATTTCACAGGCCAGAGCATCCCCCCTTAATTTCAATTCATGAAAAAGGGAAGCTTCTGATCAAGAAAGGCCTTTTGGGCTGCAGAGGACCACATCACCTGAACCAGAGACTTTTGCCTCCGAGGAAAGAAGGTTGAAAGACCTTCAGGATGCATTACAGGAAGCAAGTGGCCTAGCCACTTCCCCAGAAGTGGAATTTGTCAAACCAGACCCAGGGGAACATGCTGAAACCCCTTACAGAACCCTAATGTCAAGAATTATGGAGTTCATGGGTTGGTCTGCGCCTTCACCTGTTTTTCAACAGGATGACCTCAGATATTCTGGATAAAGGTCCACAGGAGGATCCTGTGGTTCCCTTTCATTCTGCTTTACAAAGAGATTTTAACTGGGAAACTCCTGAAGTTGTCCCTGCAGTTAATAAGAAGTTGTCAACAAAATATAGGGTATCTGCTGCTGACCCTGAATACCTATCGAAGCACCCTACTCCAGAGAGTCTGTTGGTCCAAGCAGCAACTTCATCAGGCATTACATCTGCATACCCCACTGCTCCACAGGACAGGGATGACAAAAAAATATGATGCGATGGCTAAGAAAGTCTTTTCTGCTTGTAGTATGGTATTGAAATCCTATTAATGCTACTTGTACGCTCGCTAGGTTCAGCCACACTCTTTGGGAGTGTGCTTCATCAGCGGCTGACTGCCTCCAGTAAGGAGAAGAAAGGGACGCATTTTTAAATATCATCAGAGATGGTAAAGATGCAATGTGCGAGTCCCTTCAAAGTGGCATTGATTCTGCTGACAGTATCAGCAGGGCCATGGCGGCAAGTACCACAATTCGCAGGCATGCATGGTTACGAAAGTCTGGTTTTGCTTCAGACGAACAGGCCAGACTTTTGAATATGCCCTTTGACGGATCTTCCCTTTTCGGTAAAAAGGCAGATGACAGTCTGGAAAAACTGCAAACATCCAAAGCAGCAGCAAAATCATTAGCAGCTGCAATCCGTCAGACTACTTTTCGTCCCTCAGGATCCTCTTGGAGAGGAAAGTCCTTTCGCTATTATTCCACATACGGAAGAGGCAGAGGACGGCCGGCTTAGAGGCCAAGGAAAATTTACCCGTGGTGGACGGGGTAGAGGAAAGAAAGCCGCAGCAGCAGGAGCCGCTTTACCTTCGGCATTTGCATCAGCCGCTCCCAAACCGCTCTGAGGTCTCCCCTCACAAAACACCTGTAGGGGGCAGGTTAACTCACCATCTGACAGAATGGCTGGCTATTACGTCAGATGCTTGGCCTCTGAGACAGTGGCCCAAGGTTACTGCCTTCCTTTCTTACGCACCCCTCAGAGCCATCCACCGGGGAACAACTCTTTGAAGTTTCCAGATCCGCTCCTCCTGCAGGACATTCTAGACCTGCTAGAGAAAGGTGCCATAGAACCGGTACCTGTAGCGGAAAGGAACAAGGGTTGGTACTCCCCCCCCCCCCCCCCCCCCCCCCTACTTCATGGTACCGAAAAAGGACGGAGGACTGAGACCCATCTTGGACTTACGAGAATTGAACAAGTTCCTCAGGAAGGACAAGTTCAAGATGGTAACTCTTTCTCAGATCCTTCAGGCCCTCCAGCTTCAGGACTGGCTGGTATCTCTGGACCTTCAGGATGCTTATTTCCATGTGCCAATTCATCTCAAGCACAGGAAATACCTGAGGTTCGCAATTGGCAACTCTCATTATCAATTTCGAGTTCTGCCATTTGGGCTTACCTCCACCCTGAGGGTCTTTACCAAGCTAATGTTGGTTGTGGCTGCAAGTCTAAGGAGGGAAGGGATTCACGTCTACCCCTACCTGGACGACTGGTTGATCAGAGCGTTATCTTCGGAACAAGTTCAGATCCAACTAGATTATGTCTGCCACTTCCTTCACAAGCTGGGCTTCTACCTCAATTTAAAGAAGTCACAGATGATGCCATCACAGAGACTCCAGTTCATTGGAGAGGTCCTGGACACTTCCCTGGGAAAAGCCTCGCCACCAGAGGTGAAGGCTCAAGATATTCTGCAGATGGTCACCAGATTTAAAAATGCCCAACGTCTCCCAGCCTACGACTTTTTGAGGTTGCTAGGCCTCATGGCATCCTGCATATTCCTTGTGCCAGAGGCTCGCCTGAGGATGAGATCTCTTCAGTGGGCACTAAGAATTCAGTGGTCACAGTTCTCAGGAAGAATGACAGATCTCCTTCAGATCCCGGTCAGAGTGGCTCCAGACCTTCAGTGGTGGGCCTGTCGGGAAAACATTTTGAAAGGAGATCTGTTTTGGCAACCATGGCCGGAGAGAACAGTAGTCACGGATGCCTCACTCACTGGGTGGGGAGCCCATGCCAACGACTTGACCATCAGCGGTCGTTGGTCTTCATCGGAGTCCAGCCTACATATCAACCTGTTGGAGCTGAGAGCCATCAGACTGGCACTGAAGGCTTTTCTGCCGTCTGTACGGGGGAGAAATGTTGTGATAATGACGGACAATACGGTGGCCATGCACTACCTCAACAAAAGAGGAGGCGTAGGATCACTACCCACTGTGCAGAGAGGCGATGCAGGTCTGGTTTTGGGCAATTCAGGAAGGAATCTCTCTATTGGCAATTCACTTAGCCGGAGAGAAGAACTTGACAGCGGACGCTCTGAGCAGGCAGAACAGTCTCCCACGAGTGGGAGATAGCTCAGGAAGTCCTTCAAGAGATCTTCGCCCTTTGGGGAACCCCTCAAGTGGATCTGCTCGCCACCAGTATCAACAGGAAGTGCGACCGGTTTTGCTCAAGGGAATTTCCCCCGAGAGGAGCTCTAGGAGACGCGTTCATAGTGGACTGGGAGTTCCCACTTCTGTACGCGTTTCCTCTGGTCCCTGTCATTCCTCAAATGATCAGGAGGTTGAGAAGGTTTCGGAAGACCATGATCCTAATTGCCCCGGATTGGGTCAGGAGAACGTGGTACCCGGACCTTCTGGACATGTCCATCTGCCCTCCAATTCGTCTTCCATACAGAGAAGATCTTCTCTCGCAGAAGGGAGGTCAGGTTCTCCATCCAGCCATCAAGACCCTCAACCTTCACGCTTGGTTTCTGAAAGGTTGAGGTACAAGGATTTGGACCTTCCAGATGACGTCATGGAGGTGTTGCTTTCGGACAGAAGGCCAGCAACTAAGACTCTATACCGCTGCCATTGGAATAAATTTTGCAGCTGGTGCAGAAAAAGAATATCGAACCCTTTTCATGTGGTACACCTGCGGTGTTATCCTTTTTACTTTACTTTGCAAATTCAGGCCTTCAAGTTGGCACTATTAAGGGCTATCTCGCAGCGCTGTCAATCTTCAAGCGCACTGCAGAGGAGCCATCATATTTCAAAATTCCATCAGTAATACAATACCTGAAAGGATTAACTAATGTTTATCCTCCAAGACCATTCCAAGTTCCCTTATGGGACTTAAATGTAGTTCTAAACTTCCTAAAGGGTGCTCCATTTGAACCACTCCCCTCTTGTTCATTGAAGTTTCTCACCCTCAAAACTGTCTTATTAATAGCATTAACATCTGCTAGAAGGGTTAGCGAGTTACAAGCCCTATCTTGTAAACCTCCTCATACAATTTTTCATAAGGAAAGAATTGTTCTACAGGTGAAGCCTAACTTCCTCCCAAAGGTAGTTTCTGAATTTCACATCACTCAAAAGATTACTTTACCTTCATTCTATCCTCCTCCCCATCCGGGGAAAGAGGAAGACTACACAGGCTGGACCCTAAGCGAGCCTTGACTTTTTATATCAGGTGACTTGCTAAGATTAGGCAAGCAGACCAACTCTTCGTAGGTCACGCAGGGCAAAAGTTGGGATTACCAATAACGAAAAAAACCATTTCCAGATGGATTATTTTGGCCATTCTGGAATGTTATAAATTGTCATGGAAAGAGCCCCTCAAAATCCAAGGGCTCATTCGACCAGGGCTATCGCAGCCTCTTCAGCTCTCCAAAGAGGGGTACCAATTAGAGACATATGTGCGGCCGCCACATGGTCGTCCGCACATACCTTTACCAAATTCTATAGCCTGGATTCCTCCTCTAGTCAAGAGACTAGATTTGGTAAAGCTGTGTTACACTCTGTCCATTATTAAAGGGTAACATGGCATCCCTTACTCCCGCCTCCAATCACATACCACTGCTATGGAAGTCTATCATAGTTAAGGAATACGTCGGAGGACACAATCCCTTCGAAGAACAAGTTACTTCTTACCTGGTAACGTTCTTTCGATGGGATGTTCCTCCGACGTATTCCTTATCGCCCCTCCCATCCATCCCCGCAGTAACATTTCCCTTGTGGTTGCAGCTTGCGCTCCTTCGAGGGTAATAACCAATTCATGCAAAGACTATCTTACTCTACAAAACGGAACTGAGCAATGGACGCTGCTTGTGGCTATGGACATGATGACGTCGGCGTCGATATGGTGGCTGTCGAGGAACACCTACTCGACGGATGTCGACGCGCAGCGCCCTCTACTGGGAATGAGTTTTCCGAGGCCAGCAAGCTGGAGATACAATTATCATAGATAAGGAATACGTCGGAGGAACATCCCATCGAAAGAACGTTACCAGGTAAGAAGTAACTTGTTCTTTTGCCCCACCCTTCTCCAGCATGGGGTCTGGCATGGATTCACATGCTCATGAATATTCCCCGTCGTCAGGCTGGGAATCCTCGGTAAAGAAAAAACCAGTATCAGTTTCGTTTCTGATCTGTCTTTCGTAGTAATAACCAATCACTGGTCTCTGCGTCATACTGACCACAGCCAATGACTGCCCTCTACCTAAGCACCGCCTCTGGCAGCCATCTTCAGATTTTTACCGCACGTTCATGTGTTGGGATCCTCGTGCTATTGCTCTCGAGCGTTAGTGCTATTTTTTCGCGCTTTTTCACAAAAACTTCGATTCTTTCGGTCAAAAGAGCCTCAAGCTCCACCGATCCTACATCCGATCAACGGGGACCCGTGTCGGATTCATCTGTGCCCCTCAAGGGTGAAGATTTCGTCGAGCTACGCTTCGGAGGACTCCAGAAGCTTCTCAGGCCCGGTCTCGGAGATGGCCCAGGAGAAGGGAAGCTCGACGCCCGGAAAGCTGTTCAGGGCCTGCCCTGGATGCCAGCTGCAGAACGTCTTCAAGGAGGACGAACACTCTTTCTGCCTTTACTGCCTTCATGGGGACAAGACGCACGTGGAGAAGGACTGTGCGTTTTGCGGCAACATGTCGGAACGGACCATGAAGGACCGCCATCAACGTCTCGCCAGCTGGCTGGAGGGTAAGAGCCCGTCTGGCGAGAAGAAGAAGAAATCTGAGCGGTCTTCTAAGACCTTTGAGGGCGCCCCGGCGACGGGGGCCCAACATAAGGCCAAGCACCGCGAGTCCGCTGGCACCGGGAGCGCCGAACGGTTGGGCTCTACGGGCGCCAGGCAGGGCGCACCCTCCCCGGCACCATCAACCACGAGCCAACGCTCTGGGTCGGGTAAGAGGAAGGCCGAGCACCCGGCGAAGCTCCTGGAGAGACCCCGGTCGAGCTCTAAGGCAGAGGAGGAGCGTGGCAGTGCCCCCTCCCTCAAGGATAAGGCGGTGAGCGCACCTAAGGTGGTGAAGGCCTTGATCCATTCGACCAAGCCCTCTATCGAAACGGTCGCGGCGGCCCTGGCCCAGCCTGTGGAGGCTGCACCAGTGGTGGCGGCCTCGGGGCCCAGAATCTCCCTGCCTCCTCGGAGGGAGTCTTCTTTCGTGCCCATCGATAGGACCCCCGTGAAACCCTCCGTGGGGAAGAAGGGGGGGCAGGGCGTCGTCGTAGATTCGGCCTCAACCTCAGAAGAGGAACTGATCGAGGTCTTAAGCCACGGCCTAGGCGTGGAACAAGACCAGCCCGTCGGAATGGGCCCCGACGCAGGTGACGACGACGACATCGTCGAGGATACCGACGGGGCCCCTGCTCGCCCGTCGGATTCCCCTCTGCCAGCGCCGCAAGACAACTCAGCGGCCATTTTGTTGGCTATACAGTCCTTATGCTCCGAGATAAGGACGAGACTACCGTTACCGACGGAGGAACCTCTCCCGTCGGGGGATCCAGAACCGGGACCTTCTGGTGTTCCCCCTACCAAGAAAAGAAGGATTCATCCACCGCCTCCTTTTCAACCGTCGCGCCCCGTCCAGCCCTCCTCCCCGTCCACCCGAGGGGATGATACGGGGACTGACACGGCAGCGACGGGTACGGACGACGAGGCATACGACGAGGATTTTCCGTCGTCGCCTCCCACCAGGGCTTCTCCGCCCGACGAGATTGGATCGTTCCACTCAATGATCGCCAGGGCATCCGAGCTTTTCCAACTCTGCCCTGAGGAGAAGAAAAAGGAAGGCTTCCTTTACCAACGGCGCGAGACCAAGAGGAAGACGGTCCTCGCAGTGCCTCTGTTGGACGACATTTGGGATGAGGGCCTTTCCCTCCTCAAGAACCCTTCCACGACGCCAGCGAAAAGAGACCGGTACGAGAAAAAGTACCGGGTCCCGGACTCGGCCCCCCTATGCCTCCGGGCGCAGCCTACCCCGGACTCCGTCGTCTCCGCGGCAGCCAGGAAGAAAGCGGGGGGGGGGGTGCGGCCTCCACGTCGACTTCCCCGCCGGACGGCGAGGGAAAGAAATTGGATGCCATGGGGCGCAGAGTCATCTCGTCGGCGGCGACGACGATTAAAGCGGCCAACGCCTTGGCTATCGTGGCCCGCTACGACAGGGAACTCTGGTACAAGATAGCTCCCCTGCTGGATTTTCTGCCGGACGACAAGAGGGCGGAGGCCCTTGAGATCCTGCAGGAAGGTGAGGTGGCCTCGGACCACGCCATCACCGTGGCGACGGACATCGCCGACACTGGGTTCCGCCAGATGGGCAACGGCGTTTGCCTTCGACGTCGCGGATGGCTCAAGGCTACGGACTTTCGGCAGGACGTCCAGACCAGGGTCCTGGACATGCCCTTCGACGGGAACAACCTGTTTGGGAAGACAGTGGACGATTCCCTTCAGGCCATCAAGGCGGATACTGAGACGGCCCGGGCCCTTGGAGTACTGCAGCAACGGCGGACGCCCTTTCGGAGCGGCGGAGGCAAGGGCGCCTCCAAAGGTCCCGGCGGCGGTTTCGCTTCCTACCGTCAAGCGGCCCGCTCGTCGTCGCAAGAGGCCTACAGAGGACGAGGCAAGTCTGGCGGACCCCGCCGTCGTCGCCAAGGAGGCCAAGGCGGCAAGGCCGCGTCCAAGCAGGATTGAACCGGCCGTGGGGTCGGGCCCCCACCGAAGCACCCCGGTGGGAGGCCGGCTGGCGGGCTTCGTCAGCGTGTGGGAGTCCATCTCCACCGACCGTTGGGTGCTGGACGCCCTGGCCCGGGGCCACGCGCTCGAGTTTCAAAGAAGGTGCCCGCGCGTCCCCCCCGTGGCCAGGAAAGAACTTCACGTCCCTCAACTTCTCCTGGAGGTAAAGGCGATGCTCAGAAAGGGCGCCATCGAACTCGTCCCAAAGAGGCTTCGGGGCTCCGGAGTCTACTCGCGTTACTTCCTCGTGAAGAAGAAGACGGGAGGATGGCGCCCCATCCTGGACCTGCGACGCCTGAACAAGTTCATCAAGGCGCAGAAGTTCCGGATGGTCACCCTCCAGCACGTCCTGGGTCAGCTGGAGGAAGGAGACTTCCTATCGTCGTTGGATTTGGAGGATGCCTACTTCCACATTCCCATCCTAAAGGGGCACCGAAAATTCCTCAGATTCGTGGTCCAAGGGCGTCATTACCAGTTCAAAGCCCTTCCCTTCGGACTGCGGTCGGCACCCAGGGTTTTCACCAAGTGCCTCGCACCGGTGGCGGCGCAGCTGCGCCGCGAGGGGATTCACGTCTACCCCTACCTGGACGACTGGCTCATCCGCGCCAAGACGAGGGAGCTCGCCGTGGTCCACACGGCAAGGACCGTCCAACTCCTCACGGACCTGGGATTCTCCGTGAACTACGCCAAATCCCACCTGGTGCCCGCGCAAGTCGCACTGTTTCTGGGAGCGAGGCTCGACACAGTGTCCCTTCTGGCCTCCCCGTCGGAGGAGAGGACCAGGACCATCCTGGGCAAGGTGCAACGGATGTTGGTGGCCGACGCGGCCAAGGTGAGGTCCATCAAGTCCCTCCTCGGGATGATGTCTTCCTGCATCTACCTCATTCCCATGTGCAGGCTCCGGATGCGCCCGTTGCAAGAGTTCCTGGATGCGCGCTGGATCCAGACGACGGGCAGCTTCGAGGAAAGGATCAAGCTCGACGAGAGTTTCCGACGAGCGATACGGTGGTGGGGCACCCGCGCGCATCTGACGGCGGGCATGGACTTCCAGACCCCAGCCCACCAGGTGACTGTGACCACGGATGCCTCCCTAGAAGGGTGGGGAGCGCACACCGAAAATCTGCACGCAAGGGGACTCTGGCTCCCGACGGAGAAGTCCCTGCATATCAACGTCCTGGAGCTCCGTGCAGTGTTTTGGGCCCTCAGGTCCTTCCTTCCGTCCCTCAAGGGCAAGGTGGTGAGGATCTTCACCGACAACACCACCACCATGTTTTACATCAGGAAACAGGGCGGAACCAGGTCCCCAGCGCTGTCCAAGGAGGCGCAGGACCTGTGGCATTGGGCCGTCGCCCAAGGGATTCTTCTGGTGCCGTTTCATCTGGCAGGGATAAAAAACACCATCGCCGACTCACTCAGCAGGGAGCTGCGCTCGTGCCACGAGTGGGAACTACGGCAGGATCTGGTGGATCGCCTCTTCCGACGGTGGGGCACACCCCAGATCGACCTGTTCGCGACGGCGACGAACACCAAGTGCCGGAGGTTCGCCAGCAGGTTTCCCCAGACGAGGAGCATGGGCGATGCTTTCTCGTTCCCCTGGGAGGGCCTGTTCCTCTACGCGTTCCCTCCCTTGCCTCTGCTAATCCGGCTCGTCAACCAGCTCAAGAGGTCACGGTGCAGGATGATCCTCGTCGCACCTGCGTGGCCGAGGCAGATATGGTTCCCGGACCTTCTGGACTTGTCGGCGTCCCCGCCAATCAAGCTGCCGGCGGACGCGGATCTACTCTCCAGGGAAGGAGGCGCCATCCTCCACCACGACCCGAAGTCGCTGAACTTGCAGGCCTGGCTCCTGCAGCGCTAGAGTTTGGAGGATACGACATACCGGCCGATTGCAGAGAGGTTCTTGCAAAGGCCAGGGCGTCCTCGACTCTTAAATGCTACGGACACAAATGGGAGAGGTTTTCTGTCTGGTGCCACGCACAGAAGATTAACCCTCTACGGATTACGGCTCCCCAAGTGCTGCCGTACCTGCTGACGCTGGCCAAAGCTGGTCTGGCACACGCGTCCATCAAGATTCATCTTGCTGCGATCTCCCGATACACCAGAACCACGGGCCGGACGTCCTTGTGGTCTCGTCTGGTGAAAGAGTTCATGAAGGGACTGTTCAGATCGTTCCCGCCGGTGAAGGCTCCGGCCCCGGCGTGGGAGCTCAACGTGGTGCTGACCAAACTTATGGGACCTCCGTTCGAGCCTCTGCACTCGGCCCCGTTGAAGTTTCTATCGTGGAAAACAGCTTTTCTCGTGGCCATCACCTCCGCACGACGAGTGGGAGAGATCCAGGCCCTTTCCTGCAAGGCCCCGTACTTGACTTTCCACGACACGAGGGTAGTGCTCAGGACGCACCCCTCCTTCATGCCCAAGGTACCGTCGGACTTTCATCTCAACGAACCCTTGGTGTTACCTGTGTTCTTCCCGTCGCCTTCGTCGCCGGCTGAGAGGACTTTGCACTCGCTGGATGTAGCTAGAGCGCTGAAGTTCTACGTGGACCGCACGAAAGGTTTTCGGAAGACGTCACAACTCTTTGTGAACTTTGGACCTGTCAATCAGGGGAAGGCTCTCTCGAAGGCTTCCATCTCCAGATGGCTCTCCGGCTGTATCATGTACTGTCACCGGTTGGCAAACCGACCGCTGCCTGGCCGTCCGAGAGCCCATTCCACCAGAGCGATCGCAGCTACCACGGCGTTCCTATCTGGTGTGCCCCTGCTGGACATATGCAGGGCTGCTACGTGGAGGTCGACGCACACCTTCACGAAATTCTACTGCGTCGACCGGGATTCCAGGGAGGAGTCCAGGGTCGGCCAAGCAGTGCTGCGCAACCTGTTCGCCTGAGGTGAGCCTGGTGAGGAGGTAAGATGCTTAATGTTGAGTTGATGTGATGCTTAATGTTGAGCCTTTGCCACCTCCCGTGGTTGTGCATGTGTGTACTGCTATGTATTCTTTATTCATGAGCATGTGAATCCATGCCAGACCCCATGCTGGAGAAGGAACAAGTTACTTACCTGTAACTGTTGTTCTCCAGCATGGGTCTGGCATGGATTCACATGCGAACCCTCCCGCCTACCCCTCTGCGGCTCTTCACTTGGTCATACTGCCACTTCACGTGCTTCCAAATCTGAAGATGGCTGCCAGAGGCGGTGCTTAGGTAGAGGGCAGTCATTGGCTGTGGTCAGTATGACGCAGAGACCAGTGATTGGTTATTACTACGAAAGACAGATCAGAAACGAAACTGATACTGGTTTTTTCTTTACCGAGGATTCCCAGCCTGACGACGGGGAATATTCATGAGCATGTGAATCCATGCCAGACCCATGCTGGAGAACAACAGTTACAGGTAAGTAACTTGTTCCTTCTTTAGCTGACTGTCTACATGTCTAATCTCATTGAAATGGCATTTCCAATCTTCATTTTTGCTTAACACATCCACATAAACTATTGTTCCTCTTTCAGCTACAACCGGGAGTGTCTTGCTCAGGAATATCCCAAACTCACTTCCACTATTGACGTAAAAGGGGCCCGGCCCCTGCATATTGTGATTTGTCAAATGAAAATGCAAATACATTTTGAATGTCTTCAGCTAGTGGCACACACACCAGTATCCAGCTGTGGGATGTAAGGTGTTAAATGCCTTTTGACCAGTGAATCTGCAAGGCCCTAATGGAAGGGGGCCACATTTTAATTCCCGTAAATCTGCACACAAGCGCCATTGGCCATTGGGTTTTAGCACACCTAATATGGGAGTATTTGATGTACTTTGAATAGGCTGAATGATTTCTCTAGATTCAACATTGTTGATTTCAGCCCGTGACTCCAAACAGGTCAAGGGAAACCTATATTGTCAGGCCAAGTGAAACCTATATTGTCGCACAAATACTGGCTCCCTACCATGTCCTTCTGGTAGTGTGGCAACATGCAAATCAATTAGCCCACAGTCCTAGGCATCTTTGGCAAAAACCTGTTTGAACTCCTCAATTGGTATTTTTCTTTTGTGCAAGCATCTGCAGCTTGAATCTGCTCCTCTACCATTTTAGAAAACTTTGGGAAATCCTCCAATGGAGGAACCGCTGTACTTTCCTCTAACCGTGTGACTGTGTCTTTGGAGAGTCGTTACCCTCAAATATTTAGAAATATTGACCTCCACTTCAATATGCTGCTTTTCTCTTTTATATTCCCCTAATTCGACTAGGATACATTCATCCTGATGACAGCATACCATTTCACTTGGCTCATAGGGGTAGACCGACTGAATTTGAAAGATTCCTTTAGGCTTAGACTCAATGATTCTGGTAATTCACCCTGTGCTGTCAGGTAGCTTTCAGAGATGTTCCGGATCACTGGGTTACTGAAATAAGCAGTATAGTAAGATTTCTGTACTGCCATTCCTAATGCTGAATTCGAATGGATTGTGCCCTCCAATGTATTCCACATCGTTGACATGTAATGTCGACAGCTGTGCATTTCAGACATTTTTTCGGCAGAGGGTGTCCTGCGTGGGGTCGATGTCCCTCGAAGGCCTGAGTCGAGGGCGATGTCACCGGATGTTATAAATGGGACTCGCAGCACCCGTAGCCTCAGTTCCGTTTTTCCACGAACGTGTTAACTTCGTGAGACTCGGCGCGCCTCATGTGTTCATCGTTACAATGTCTTTCTCTTCGACCCCTCCGACTCCGTGGTCTGGCTTCAAACCTGCCGGGACTGCAAGTCGAAAATGTCGCTCACTGACCCGCACCGCATTTTGTGGTGCCTGGGCGAGTCACACGACACCGGCAACTGTTGGAAATGCTAGTCGCTGACTGCCAAGGCCTTGCGGGAGCCGAAGGGGAAGCTCCAGGTAGGTTGAGGGCTCTAAGCCTGTTAGTCCTGAACATCGAAGTCCAAAGGGGTTTCCACCAACGACACGAGGAGCGACTCACCTCGTTGGAAGGAGTCCTGGGGGCTCTCGGTCCCAGAGTGGTTCCCGCCATTCGTCTTCCTTGTCCCGGCACTCTAGGAAGCGCCATCACTGGTCACCTTCCCCGTCCTCCTCGGAGTAAGGTGCCTCGAGGAAGGTTATGTGCCCAACAAAGTCCTTGACTCCGGAGGAATGGGCAGCGTTTGAAGAATCTGTGTTGGCAATTTTTCAATCGCAGGGCACGGGTCCGGTTGCGCCTTCTGACGAAGCCGGCCAGGCTCGGTCTCGTACCGCGGCTTGCACGTCTTCGGCTCGGTTCAGCGCCGCGACTTGCATCGGGAGCCTTTGAGGTCCCGTACAGACAAGGATTTGGAAAGTCGCAAAGACGTGTCTCTAGGTCTCGGTCCTCGTCCCCAGCGAGATCACAGCTACCTACTGTGGGCTCGATGTCGACTCGGTCTGACTCGGACGTTGACGCTTTACCATTGTACCAGCCCACGGGGCATGTGTCGACGCCGAAGCCTTTGGCATGCACGACGTCTAGGTTGTCTATGCTCTCGGCGTCTAAGCCTTCGGCGCCTTCGGGGATTTTTTCGTAAAATTTGCCTAGTACCTGAATCCTCCAGTGAAGGCTACTGGGAAGTCTGTGCGGCCCGTTTTGGCCTCCAGGCCCTCTTCCGTCCCCAGGCCTGGGTTTCAACTCCCTCTGGATGACATTTATGAAGAGGAAGAAATGTCAGAGGTTGAAGACCCTGGTACCTTTATGAGGCTCCACTTTTTTCAGGGGACAGTCAGTTGGAGGCGTTGCGGCTGACCCTCCATGATGTCAGTGGGTTGGACACTTCTCCGGAAGTGAAATTCGGTAGGCCTGTGCCTGGTGCTCATGCAGAGTCTTCGTACAGGAGGCTCATGGCAAGGGTCTCTGAGTATCTGGGCTGGTCCAGTTCTGAAGACTTTGTGCAGGATGATCTAACAGACATTTTAGATCAAGGTCCGTCCTCTGACCCTGTTTTGCCATTTCATCTTACCTTGCAGAAAAGGGTGGCAGCTGCTTGGCAGTCCCCGGAATCTCTTCCGGCTGTTAATAGTCTTTGACCAACAAATGCCACCCTTCTGTTATCGACCCCAGTTATTTATCTACTCTCCCCGCTCGCAAGAGTTTGGTGGTTCAGGTGGCTACGGCCACCTCGAGGCAGGCAGAGTACCCTACCATCCCTCCGGATAGGGACAAGCGCTTAGATGGTTGGGCCCGGAAGGTATTTTCTGCTGGGAGCATGGCCTTGAAATCGGCCAACTCCGTGTGTACCTTGGCAAGGTTTTCACACACACTGGAATTGTTTCTCTGCAGCTGAGCATATTCCCAAGGGGGAACAAAGGGATGGGTTCCTTGCTCTCGTGCGGGACGGCAAGGATGCCATGTGCGAATCCCTTCAATCAGGTTTGGATATGGCCGACAGCGTTAGCCGATCCATGGCTGCAAGCACCGTTATACACAGATTTGCGTGGTTCAGGAGGTCTGGTTTTGCTCCGAATGTGCAGGCCCGTCTTCTCGACATGCCCTTTGATGGCGCACATTTGTTTGGCAGCAAGGCTGACGGGAGCCTTGAGAGGTTGCAGACCTCGAAAGCTGCGGCTTAATCTTTGAGTGCAGCTGTGTGTCAACCTCTGCCTTTTCCTCCTAGGGGACAGCAGTTGAGGGGAGTTTTTTTGGTTACTACTCCTCCTTTGGTAGAACGAGAGGGGCCGCTAGTCAAAGGGGCCAGTGAAAGAGTACCTGGGGTGGTTGGGGAAATCGTGGTGCCAAAACCACACGGGCAGCTGCCTGTTTGCCTTCAGGCACTGCCGCAGTCGCTTCCAGTCGGTTATGAGGCCATGTCCCATGGTTCGCTGGTTGGGGGCAGGCTGTCTCAGCATCTCGTAGAGTGGCAAGCCATTACTTCAGATGGGTGGGTTCTGGATACCGTAGCCCACGGCTACTGCCTTCCCTTTCTTCAGCGTCCTCACGACAATCCACTCGGGGGAAACCCTCTTTGAAGCTTCCGGATCCGCTCCTTGCGCAGGAAATCTTCTCCATGCTGGAGAAAGGCGTTATAGAACTGGTGCCTGTAGCGGAGAGGAACAAGGGATGGTATTCCCCTTATTTTTTTAATCCCCAAGATGGATGAGGGATTGAGACGCATCATGGACTTGCGTTGGTTGAACAAACTTCTCCGGAAGGACAAGTTCACGATGGTCGCACTTTCTCAAGTGCTCCAGGCCTTTCAACTTCAGGGCTGGTTGGTGTCTCTGGACCACAAGGATGCTTACTTTCATGTGCCGATCCAACCATTGCACAGAAAGTACCTGAGTTTTGCGTCTGGAAACTTGCACTTTCAGTTTCAGGTCCTGCCGTTCAGATTGACCTCCGCCTGAGGGTCTTCACCAAGCTAATGGTGGTGGTGGCAGCGTACCTCAGGCCAGGGGGATTTACGTCTACCCCTACCTGGATGACTGTCTGATCCGGGCGCTCTCTCCCGAGCAAGCGTTGGATCATCTCGGTCTATCCTGCTGCGCGCTCCACAGACTGGGCTTCTCCCTGAATTTCAAGAAGTCGCACCTGACACCATCCCAACAGCTCCAGTACATCAGGGCTGTGTTGGACACTTCCTTGGAAGTGTTCGCCTCCCATGGTAAGGGCACATCACATTGTGCAGATGGTGGACAAGTTTCAACATGCCCAGAGTCTCCCGGCTTTCGAATTCTTAAGGTTGCTCGGCCTCATGGCATCCTGCATTTTTCTGGTGCCAGAGGCCAGGCTCCGGATGAGATCTCTGCATTGGGTCCTCAAGATGCAGTGGTCACAGTTCTCCAGTAAGATGTTGGATCCCGTTCACGTTTCACTCTCGGTCTCCCAGGATCGTCTGTGGTGGGCCAACGAAGAGAACCCGATGAGGAGGGAACTGTTTTGGCAACCGTGGCCGGGGGTGACTGTAGTGACGGATGCTTCCCTCGCAGGATGCGGCGCTCGTGCCAAAGATTTGACAGCCAGCGGTTGTTTGTCTACGGAGTTCAAATTCCACATCAATCTGTTAGAGCTGATGGCCATCAGGCTAGCCATGAAGGCTTTTCTGCTCTTCTGTGCGGGGGAAGAGCGTCATGATCATGACGGACAACACAGTGGCCATGCAATACCTAAACAAAAAAGGGGCAGGGGTAGGGTCACTCCCATTGTGCAGAGGCAATGCAGCTCTGGTTCTAGGCCATCCAGCAGGAAATTCTGATCTCGGCAGTTCATCTGGCCAGAGACAATGCAGCGGCAGATGCTCTGAGCAGGCAGAGCACGGTCTCTCACGAGGGGGAGTTGGCTCAGGCGGTCCTTCAGGAGATCTTCAACCTTTGTGGAACCCTGTTAGTGGATCTCTTCACCACCAGTGTCAACCGGAAGTGCAAGAGATTCTACTCAAGGGAATTTCCGCCAAGAGGAGCTTAGACACGTTTGTGATAGATTGGTCATTCCCACTGTTGTACGCGCTTCCTCCAGTCCCCGTCATTCTTAAAGTGTTGTGAAGGTTCGGTTCCCACATGATCCTCATTGCTCCAGATTGGGCCAGGAGAGCGTGGTACCTGGACCTTCTAGAAATGTCCATCTGCCCTCCACGCCGGCTTCCCTACCGAAAGGATCTGCTCTCTCGCGAGGTGACAGGTTCTCCATCCAGGGGTCAAGAGACTCCACCTTCACGCTTGATATCTGAAAGTTTGAGGTATAGGGATTGGGACCTCCCGGATGACATGTTGGAGGTACTGCTTTCAGCCAGGCGGCCTGCAACAAAATCCCTGTATTGTTGCCGTAAGTGCTGCAACTGGTGCAGGGATCACAATGTTGATCCTTTTTAGTGCTCCATTCCTATGGTTTGTTTCTTACTTTCTTTGGCTCACAGGGGCCTTCAAGTGGGTACCATTAAAGGTTACCTGGCGGCGCTGTTTATCTTTAAGCGCTCGTCTGAAGAATGTTCTTACTTTAAAATTCCTTTGATTTCTTAGTTACTTAAAGGACTGACTAATGTATTCCCGCCGTCCCCTTTCCAGGTGCAGGTTTGGGATTTGAATTTGGTTTTGAAATTTCTCATCGGTGCTCCGTTTGAACCTTTGCACTCTTGTCCTTTGAGATTACTGTCCTTCGAGACGGTTCTTGGTTGCTGTCACTTCTGCTCGCAGAGTGAGTGAATTGCAGGCTCTTTCATCTAAGCCACCCTTTACTGTGTTTCACAAGGACAGGGTTGTACTGCGAGTACATCCCTCTTTACGTCCCTCTTTACTACTTAAGGTAGTTTCTGAATACATTTGTTACCAGTTTGGTAAGTAACTTGTTCGTCTCTTCCACATGAATGGGTCGACACCCTTTATTGTCCACCAGGATTTAAATGTGTCCATCCCCAATCTCTATCAATGGTGTATATTCACATTCTAATCCTGATGTTTTATGGATTGATTGAGGAATACAAATGCATCAGAATCTTTTATCTGTTATCCCTTCCTGTATTGTTATGCTACTCTAAATTGTCTCGTAAATGTGGGAATGGTAACATCCTTTTTCACTTGAAGCTCAATTGCATATGGTGTCATTTGGGCACAATGATAATAAGTTGGTCTTCATATTCGGGTGCGGCTCAACCCAATCTGGACCAGACATATGATTTAGAAAGTCTAATACCATGCACATTCTATGCATGTCATTTCCCAAATATCTGCTGTGTTGCGCTCACGATCCACACATTGTGATGAATGCTTTTAGAGCTAATTGTATCCTTTAGCATGCATCTTCCTACAATTCTTTGTCCCAACTTGGTCATCTAGGCCAAAGATGTGTCAGTTTTTTATTTTAAACTTTGAGATCGCCTCTGTCTGTGCCGGAGTACCTTTTCACTAATATCCTTTCAAGCGTCAAAGTGGCTTTAATCATTTCAGAATGCCCATTACCATGGCTAGGGATCCATGGCTGCCCTTCTCCCATGTGTATTTCTGCAATTGTTGAAAATGTGTTTTTCCAGATTTAACTCTGGAGTAATATTTGCTTTGTGTTTTCTTCATTTAAATAAGAATGCAACATGTTTATCTATTTGTGTGCCAGTTTTTCTTGGGGTCCAAATAACTCTCCAAAGACTGCCTCTTTTTCTCCTTGCATTTCATCCTGACACATGAGTGACAGTGACACTAGGCACACATCCATTGTGAAGATCTACTTCCACTGCACTGTCTGATTTAGCAATGGTGTGGCATTCTTTTTACAGTGTTGCTTTGAGTCATTATTTTCTTAGGTTTCAATGGCATTTTAGCTAAGGACCACAGAACCCATTTACCCCCATCAATGAGGGGCGATGATCTCCTCAGGCAATTTGTCCCTATGAGGAAGGGCGTTTCATTAATCGGTGTGACCAACACTTCCTGTCTCATCCGATGCTTGTCGATCTTTGTCAATCTCCGTGACACTTTGGATGGGTATTTCATCCCCCTTGAAATTGTGCACGGGGCCTTCACATTGCCTCACCTTTACATGATTTTATGGAGATCTCCCATCATCGATATTTTTTCACCAGTTCTTTTGACATTATTGTTGCTTGGGCACCTGTCAATCATTGCAAATTGTGAGAAACCTGAAGGTGTCTCCCTGACTAGTCACCGAGGATCAGTCATCCAGGTGGCCAGGACACAGCCATCGCTATTGGATCCAGCTCTAGGGGTGGACCAGTGAGGGAGGATCACCTGGATGGAGGGGGGGTGGGGTCGGACCTCGGAGTGGGGCACCGACTTATGAGATGCAGTATCCCCCTTCCTTGAACACCTTTTCCCCATCCTACCACATAGGATACTCATACATGCTACCCCTAACCCCCTTTTCGGACACAAACACTTTCTTACACCACTAAAGACGACAGACTAACACCAGAGCCATTTACCTGACCTGTCCCAACACAAGGGTCAGGCAAAGTAAGGCAATTGACCAAAATCCCACACCAGACAGCCCTTTCCTTTTCCCTTCCCCACAGGGATAAAAGGTGGAGCGAGAGCACACTGCGAGCAAGGCAGACCGCACAACGAAGTCATCACCCAATGTACATTGGAAAGTAACTTTTTGTATGTTCTTTTTGAACACATCAGGTCTTCGGAGGCAAGAGACTTTTTGTAGAAAAGAGACTTTTTGTAGAAAAGAGACTTAACCATTGAAGGTTGCTGGGAAAGCCTAAGTGTGCTGTGCACAGGAGTCCCGCCTTGTCCCGTACTCAAAACGTGGGGAAGGGAGACCCCCGGCTACCACATCCTGACTTATCATTTGTAAAGCCTTTCTTTCTTGTGAACTATCCCACTCTTTTTGTATTTAGTTGTAAGGATTGGCAATAGGTTTTATAGTTTAGGCCTTTTTAATTGACACAACGCCACTAGGCCAGCCTTACTATTTGATGGTTATCGCTTGCCCCATCTTAGATTTCATTTTAGATTGGGCATTTTTCCTACCTACCTCTACAGTTTAATAAACTGGCATTTGAACTGTGATCATTTGTGTCGGTCTTTACTGTTGCGACCATGAGTTCCTTGCAAAATGCATTACATTTTTCTTCAATAGTGATGGGTGCATAGTACCTATCCTCAACCCCTTCTAGTAAGCATAAAAAATGTGAATTTGCAATAATTTCAGGACTTACTTTTTTAGCTAATTTTTACTTTTTGCTAGGCAAATAGGCATATGAAATGACATTTTACCCTCCTTTTTTGCCCATTTCGTTTTGAACTTGGTCTATTCTCCGGGCTCAGAACCAATTTGGAGTGTAGCCACTGACTGCCCCTCTGACTTTGGGCAACTAGTGTTCACACCCCAATTTCTCATTGTGCCTGTCCCACTGTCTGGGTCCTCTCTCCTTACTTCCACATTGCAACCTATTGGCTGTTTATTTTCACGAGTGTCATATGGCAGCATGTCACTTTCTGGTGAGTGACACTTGCCTGCTTTTTGTACAGAGTCTGTCACCTCTGTCCCTGGTGACTGACCTGCACATGCCTTATGGGCAATTGTGTTCTCTGGGGGGGGTATCAACAGTATTTTGATTATCAAGTAATGATGACCTGTTGATCCTAATTTTTCATTTTGCATTTTCACTTAGGATTCTTTTTATATCTGCTTCTCTGTTCTTTGATTCTTTACTTTTTTGTTCAATTCCCCTTTTTTGCTCTTCATCTTCACCTGAATGGTCTGATTCAACTCCAAATTGAACATTCCCTTTTTATACGTGTTCTAATTCCCTGTCATACTTTAATTCGTTTGTTTTCTTGTTTTTAAATAGACAGGCAATTCAGTATTTTTATTCAAAGGCGATTCATGGGTGTTAAGGAGAATTCGCAGAAATTTGCGAATTCCCTCCATCTAAGAGAACCCTAGCAACTTTGCTGGATTTTGAGGACTTGGTTTTTTTAACCTGGAGAGAGTGAGACCCTTTGTCCCACTCGTATTTTAATGTGATTTTGAACTCTGTTTCTTTTGGTTGTGGAGCCTGACAAACTCCATAGGCCTCATCTTTTACATTGTCACACTGCACCTTCAGTGCAGTGGCACAGGGAAGGCTTTCAGATTTCCCAAAGGTTTGAATACCTTCTCTTGGATAAACAGTTTCCCAGAGCAGTAAAGTGAAATTGACTTTACTTACATTTTTAACTTTCTAGACCCAGCACACACTATCTTACAATAGGGTGCTGGTGGGGTTACTTAGTAGCCCCTTCGTCTAGCTTCTTAACATTTTGATGTTACCCTTTCCTCCATGAATGGCTGGTGGCAGTGGTTTACTTAACTACCGTGGTGTGCATTTACAGCGGGCTGTATTCACAGCTGCAGTAAAACATCCAAGGGTGCCATATTTGTCAAAATGGCCCTGGTCTTCTTTTTTCACCATTTCTTTGTGGAAAGGTCCTTCTTGAGATTTACTTTGCGTGCCAAACCAGATATGGTCACTTTGTTCGCTTTGCCTTTGGCAGGATTCACGAGTGAAGGCCGCCTCTGGCTCCAGGGTGCCTGGTGGGGGCAGGAAGTGAGGGAGGTGCCTGAAACTACCTGTGTTTAGTTTCCCAGGAGACCCAAATGCACTCTGGTGTGATTGGCTGGCTGACTGTCGGGCAAGGACAGCCACCCTGCTGGGTGAGTGACAGCTAGGCTGGAATGAAAGGGAGGAAACTGTTTAAAAGGCGTGTCTCGTGGACTGGAAGGCAGTCGACCACTGGAACGAAATGTTAGGGGAATTTCTGGTGGTCGGCAGAGCCGTACCTGGGGTCCGCGGACCTCCAGCTCTCGGAAGGCCCCAACTCCTTCCGCGTCCCAAAGAAGTAAAGGGGCCACACAAGGGCAATCAGTTAATGCTATTTACTACAAGAAAACAGGCAGAGACAAATACATGGAGCGTAGGTTCCAGGCAACTTCTCATCTTAGTCGGGCTCGCAGGCCCGTTTTGTACCCGAGTGACATAACAATTTGCGTCATGTGAAAGCTCATCCCCGAACCTATCGCCACTCCAGGTTGGCTCCCTGAGTGGTAGGTTCAGTATAGGACCATATAGTGAAAGGGGTTATTGGTGGAGTAGAGGTCAGGTGGTACGCTTGGTTCGTCCCTAAAAATTGTTACTTCGTTACTTCGAAAGTGATACATGGAGTTATTGATTGGTTGTGTGGTAATGTCAGTTGTTAGCCCTGCCCCCTCCCCCCCCGGTGTCCTGATTGGTCCATCAGTGAGCCCCCAGGCCTGGGGCCATCGTTGCTCCCAGCCTGCGATGTACCTGGTACTGGCAACAATGTATGACTGTCAGTAAAAGACAATGGACAGGTTCTGCTACTGCCATTAGAGCGCTCCTTTCCCATCGCCACCTGTGTCTGGGTTGTTACGACTTTATTGCCAGAGGGGTCCCAGACGTGGGACAGCAGTGCTTCAGTCTTCGGAATTGGCATGGTATCGGGTCGGCCTGGCCACCTGTTGAGACCGTGGCTGAGGCAGAATTACAGGGATTTGATTTGGGTAGTCGCAGCAGTGGCAGGTGTCACCTTGGCTTGGAGAGCATGGAATGTGGATTGTGACATTGCGACCTTGGCTGCGGTGGCTCCAGCCAGGGTCTGTTCTGTGTGCTCAGCACCTTGTAACTCTGTATGAGCTGTTCTCGCCTGTCTGCTCTGAGGCCTACTTTGGCTCAGTTGTATGTTATGGCATAAGGTCCATAGAGCAATGGGGTGTGAGGAGCAATGTGGTTCCTTGTACATCGGTCCATCTGTAGGTTCTTGTCTCCAGGGTTAGTAGCATGAAGCCTCTAAGCATATACACTAGCTCTACCGGCGTCTTGCGTTTCTGCGATGCGGTTGCTGGCCTATGTGAAATAATAACGATGCATGTCTGGGAATGTACTCTGTCTGCTACGTCATAGCACTGAGCCTGTTCTTCGTGTGGATTGGTGTGCGTCTGATCCAGGTGCGCTGCAGCACATGTTTCTGTCTATCGCGGCTATGTCATATCATCTTTAACGATGGCAGCTTAAGTTGTAAAGTGTTTAGTCTAGTTGGTCCATGCGATCGGTCCCAGCTCTGTCTTGGTTCCTTGGGCGGAATGCGGCCTGGTTTTGCAGGTGGAGCATGGTCATGATGTGCGTTGGCTTCCGGGGCAGTGGTCAGAGGTGCAGATTTGTGTGGTCGGAGGTTCTTTGGCCGTGATGTCGTTTTCCACAATTTGTACGTGGGTTGGGGGAAGGGACGTCCCATTTTTCCTCCTCAGAAAGAACTGAATACTAGCTGGAAGAGGACGGCTGCTGCAACCACTGGACCGTTGGTTTGCCCGGTGAAGCTCTGCTGCAGGTCCGAATTGCCAAACTCCATTCGACAGAGAAGCTCCTTCAAGGACGGCTTCTTCCTTTGAGTTGGTGTCACCAACCAACTCATAAGAAACCTGGATACCATTCTCAAGGCTGGTTAGGTTTAACCAGGGAGAGGGACACCAGTTTGTGTTCTTGAATCTACAGCTACTGGAACTAAAGTGACTCCATTTTGTTTGCTTTCTTCAACGATCCCGTGCAGGAGTCCCCCGACTACATCCTTGTCCACACAACTGACTCAGGAACCGCAAGATCTGCAGGAACTGCCAGGAACCACGACTTCAGCAACAATTGTTGTCTTCATACAAAGGTACTGTGCCAACCCGATTGAGAGAGCACCACTCTCGCGGAGAAAGTTTGTGAAACTTTCCCAACTTGCACGCCCAATCAGCTTGTGAACCCACAAATGATTCTTTTTCACCTAAACTACTGCTGAGAACTTTTGCAAAGACTTTACCGTTTGATACCAGAACTGCTCTTTCCTATCCAGAACACTAGCCCATTCACTTTGGCCTGGCCTATTGACTTGAATTGAGCTATTCTGGTGAACTGAAGCTATTTGCACTGCCTAGAAAGTATATATAATCTATTCTACTTACTTTTGTCCTTTTTGCTCACTGCTAAGTAACTGAACTGCCATTTGGCTCCTTTTTCAGGGGAGCTCAAACTGTCTCAAAAGCTTAATTTTGTATTGAAGTGTATTGGTCTATATTATTAAGTTGCCGTCTTCTAGTGAAATGTTTTATACATGATTGTGAAATTAGTGTTTTACCAAGAAACCTTGAGTATAAGTGACTACCTGAACCACTGGGATTGAAAGTCCTTTGTGTAACTATTTGTACTGATCACATTCACTCTTGAGATAAGCCTGGCTGCTCAGCTCGCTACCAACTGTGTGGTACAGACTTATACCAAAGGTTGGTCTTGCTTACACCTGCAGTCCTAATTGTGTGTGCCGGTCCCAGAGGGTACTGCATGCAATTTTGCCTAACAATATAGTGTATATGTTAAAACGGGAGATTCCTGTGGAATCTCCCAGCGATTATCTAAAACACTATCACATGAAGGTAATTGGGTTTATAATGTCACTGAGATTGGAGATACTCCCAACATTCTCTAGAACTGGTGCATGGAGTAACATTCCATAGCTCCAATGCTTTTGTAGATTTGTAAGGAGATCGAAACTCCTCAGCATCTCCTGACTCGATGTATACAAATGGACACGATCCATAAAACTTACCTTAATTTGAGATACGATATTGAAAATGAGTAAGTGATCAGAATGGGAGTCTTCTATACTCTGATAATTGCAGTCCTACATTTTACTGTATACCATATAAGGTTGAGAATAATGGAATTTTTGAGTAACTTACTTAAATGAGATTTTAGTGAATCATTTTTAACAATTTTATTCATACAAGATGCAATGATTTTATGTATATGCTAAATATATTTTGTTGGAATTTATTAAATGTAATATGACGTGTATTGTAAAAACATTTACACATTATCTTTTCTGTTGTGTTTAAAAGCTTTATTTAACCATAACACTAATACCAAAAAATACTTTCACGCCACAATCATTTTCTTATCCAGTCCTTCCCTACTCTATCGGAGGCAGAAGGTGGACGCTAGTGGTCTAGGAGCCAGCTCTAGGCAAGTTGAGATAGGGTTCAGTTGAAGGAGAGACAAAGTTCCATAGGAGATCTTCAACAAGTAAGTATTCACTTTCAGAGTTGGTGTTCAGGGAATGCGTTGGAGCATTAGGTTTTGGCAAGTGGTATGGGCAAACTCTCAACCACACATCTCCCACTTAGCCTTGCAGGCTGCACACCAGACTTAAGGTAAGTTTTGTCCAAGCCCACACAGTACCTTAGGAGCAAAGAGCTTTGGAGTGGATGCCTCCAGGATGCAGCAGCAAGGACCCAGTCCCTGGATTCTTGGTATGGAGACGAAAGAACTGGACGGTAACTTGTAGCAGCAGTCAGCGGACGCTTCCAGCAAAAGTTTATCCTCAAGATTCTTGTGGCTCTGTGGACTTGGTGCCTTTTACAGCAGCCAGATGACTAATCTCGCTGGTTGGATTCTCTTAACTCTCTCGGTCCTGCACTCTGGTGAGGGGACTTCAGGGACTGTAATCCCGTCTCGGGAGGTTCAGTAGGAGTCAGACCGATTCAGACTTCCAAAGATCATGCAATGCACTCAGGCTTGAGATCCAAGGGTATTGGCGGTTTGCAGCCCACCAAGGTCGTAGCATGTTGTGGGATGACTCAAAATGCAGGTCTTCTTGAGACTAGTGGATCCCGCCAGCCTCTGGGTGGTAGCTGCCGCATTCGGACAAGTCAATTGGAAGGAAGGGTTGCATCAGGCTCCAGTTACACAGCAGGCTCTCGGGTCGCTGGAAATCACTACAGACTTCTTTGCATCTTCCTCTTCGGATTCAGCTCTAGTGGTCGACTTGTGAGCAGCTTCCAGGTTCAGAGTATTTATCGGGAACTACAGCACAACTTCTGGACTCTCTCCCTGCTGTTTACAGAAAGGTGTGGTCTAGCTGACCAATCAAGACATCCAGTCCCCTACTGGGAGTTGGTTCCTTTCAGGCAAGGTCAAAGACAAAGGGCTGTGGAGTTTTGGTCCTGCCTTCTCAGACACTCTGGAGCCTAGGCGGGGACTACAAAGGATTCCCGCCGAGGCCAAAACTTCAACCTAGGTTGTTGCCGCCTAAAATGGCAGGAGAAGGCCTCAGAAACAACAAGGATACTTAAATGGTGAAAAAGAAGCACAACGGTGGCCCTCCTGTGAATTACTGAGGCTGAGTTAACAGCCTGCGAGTAATAAGACTCAAGTCACGAAGGTAAAACCACTGCCACCAGTCATGCAAGTAAACTGGTTACCAGGTAAGTAAGAAAGGAGATGCACTGTATCCCCCAGAACTCCAGGTGGTGTGTGCTGTTCTCACTATATTAAATGTAAAGGGGATGAAAATCCCCATTTACCCATTGGGAACAGTAGGTTACACAAGTACATTAAAGAGAAATGAACAGGGAAGAGCAAAGGAGCAACCCAGCCTAAACTCAAATGTTATAGGAAACTAACTCCAACAAGACACTATAGAGGCATAAAAAGGTCACCCATAAAACGAGAAAGACGAGGTGGGGGGTGGGCAGGAGAGAGTGGAGATTCCCACTCACCTAGGGACAATGTAAAATAATCACCAAGTCCACGCAAAAGGTTCTGGGGTTGACACCGGTCAGTAAGATGCATCACACATATGAAAATTGTGCCCAACACCCCTACTTTCTAATTTTTATCTGACTGAACAGCTGTCCGGTCAAAGGGTCGAATGGTCAAAGGATCGACACCAGAGGACCGAAAACAAAAGATCGTTTGTGTTTTTTTTTTTTTTTTTTAGGACATTTTTGGGGGGGTTTTCGTTTATGGAAAAACGTGGTTTTTACCACAAAAAAACAGGGGTTGGGGGGGTGGAGAGGGAACCCCCAAAACATTTTTTTCAATCCTTTTGTTTTCGGTCCTTTGGTGTCGACCCTTTGACCATTCGATCCTTTAGTTGTCGATCCTTTGACCTACAACCGACTGAACATTATATGATTTTGTGCATAGTATGTCCTAATTTTTACATCCTCATAAACTGGCTTACTACTTGTTCTCCACTTTATGTAATTGTACAGACCCCCTTCATGGCAATACTTCTGCCATCTGTGAATGCGTTGTAAGTGATTTCTGATAGAAATGTAAATCCCTGTTCAAATAAATACCAATACATATCGTACTATTTGTGTTAAATATTGGATGACCTTTTCAGCAGAAATGGTGTACAAAAGTAGTCTAAAGTAGAAGAGGCAATTACTTTACAATGGGATCGAGATGCATACATTCAAGTGATCAGTTGGTGGTGTGGTGTGGTAGTGGAAAATAGACCTGGGAAATGCATCAATGTACAGACATGAGTAGTAATGTTCCGGGGCGAGGGAGTTGGTTGTTGCAGCTTGTTATTTACATATAAACAATTTTTTCAGCAATCACACCAGAGTGGTGGTGGGCAGGTAGCGGAGGAGCAGGGCCACAAATTGCTTTGTATACGAGAAGAAGGAATTTAAGGAGTAATTTTGCCTAGACATCTGCCATTGTGACGATTAGTGGAGGTGTGGGAAGAGCATCTTAAGTTGTAGCGGGCGTGAGTAGTACGGTTTAGGAGACTAGATTTAGAGGCAAATTAGTAGACTCTAGCAGTAATCCAGTTTGCTGAGCACAAGAGTAGCAGTAAGAGTGGTGGGTGAGATGGTAACAGATTTTCTTGATGTTGAGTTGGTTGACTAGCAGCTATGTCTGCAGCAGTGATCTGCTGGAGTTTGAGTTTACTATCTTGGATGGCTCAAGTTTGCAAGTCTTTCGGGTGAGAGTATGTCTGAGGGGCAAAGGGAGTGTGCGATTAGCATTAGTAGGTAGGAACATGATTTCAGTTTTTTAGAATCGTTAACCATCAGGCAGCAGTCATCCAGTGACTGAGGACTGTTACACAGTTAATGATGTGTTGGTTGTTGGGGGCGAAGTAGCAGAAGGAAAATTATTTTGGGTGCCATCAGCAAGTGGTAGCTGAAGGGGCGGGGGGGTTTAATTTGCCCAGAGAAGGGAGATGATTTATTGCCTGAAGAGAAACTAGGACACATACTTGGGACATGACTACTACTCCTCTCAATTAATATACTACTGTGTACAATGTACTCCTCAATGGGAGTTCTGCTACAATCAATGCTACTGAAATTACTACTACTGCTTGATGGTTGGATTTCCAGATATGTAATTTTGTTGGCTCACATTTGCTGCTATTATGGATCTACATCCTGCACGTCCTCGCCTACTGTGTCTCTCCTTGTTTCCGGGAAAAAAACGAACAAAATGGAGGACAACCCAATTGAGAGATGCTTCCACAAATGCTTAAAATAGTTTGGAAAATACAGATTGAGTAAATATTTAGTAGGGTCTACTATAAAAATACATCGTGCAACAATGTCTTAAAAGCAATGTGCAATTGATAGCTTGATAAATGCAAACCCTACTGGTGACCTTTTAGATTCCACACATGGAAGCAAATTTGGTGCTAGAGCCAAGTCTCTGCTGCATATGTAGAAGTTTAGTGTTTGAGCAGGCAGTGACATGAGCAGACTTGAGTGCGCCTCCGTCTTTCCTTTGGTGTTCGATCGACTGTGCTTGCTTATTCCTTTCACTTTGTCTGGTAGAACCAGAAATTGCATCAAGTAGATTGACTGCGTTCATGAACTTGCGGGCATTGAGTTGACTATCTTTTGTTTGATTTGTTTCTGCAGTGTGTTTGGGTCTGTGAACCTCACTACAGTGAATCTAATGGGTGTTGGTGAAAGCTTTCATAAACACCCTGACTACGAGTCCAAAGGTATCAAAGCACATTTCAACATGGATGAGAGCGGTGTTCTTAGCCTCGATCGGGTAAGGTTTGCACAGTGATTCAGATGCAGATGACCTTAGATGTCTAAGGAGTACAGGTCCTATTGTTTCAAGGGAATTTAAAGGTCTGCATGCTAACCCACTGCCACTCTTAAACTACACCTGGAATTAGTGGGACAAACGAGGATAGCATGTGTGCTTCAATAGTGCTGAAATTAAGACCATTTGGGTATGTCAGATTATTGGATTGTGTGATCAAAGTGGCAGACTGTGAAGTGCATTGGGCTTTAATTGTAAAGCAAGTCTGGTCTGTATAAATGCAATATTATTTCAGGGAAATACTAATCTTTAATCACCCTAGAAAGTCAACACATGCACCATATGTGATGGCTATATCTAGTGTAAGGCAAAACTGGGCTGTTGTAAGTGTGCAACCAGGAAAAGGACACCAGATTGGCTCAGTAATGGTCCTCCAAGTGGAAAACGGGTTGGGAAAGGATCTATATGAAAAAACCAAAGCCAAAAAGAAGGCGGCTCGATAGAGCAGAGTGGAAAGCTTTGCATAGCAAAAATGATGACCGCGTTTAGATAACAATTGTCCCCTTGCTTTGCATTAAATGGAAGCGGGGACACCACCCCAGCAGTCCTAAAATCCCTTAATGCTGAACTAGGGAAGTGGGGGACACCCACTCTCCCCTTGTTCGGCATTTTTGGATTCAAAGTTTTCAACCATGCCGCATGTGAGCTAAATGTGCATTCAGCATTTTTTTTTTCTACATTTTCGGGCAATACGGGTTGGGGAAATATCCAAGAACCAGCTTTGCCTTCTGTGCCAGATTGTTCTGCCTAATGATTTTACTTTTCATATTAGGTGGAGTCTGTGTTTGAAACGGTGGTGGAAGAGAAGCCAGAGGAGGAATCTACATTAACAAGTGAGTGGTTGTGAGTTCTCTGAATCTCCAGTTCTTATTTTGCCTTTGCAAGCCATCATTTTATACCTGCTGCTGACCGGAGTTCAGCCACAGTGCTGTGCAAGAACACTGACTACATTATGCCTGGTAGAGGTATAAACCAGTGTTAGTTTTCTAAAAGACCACCTTAGGTAGGACTTTAGAAGACTCACACTTGGGACACAGGGCTTCAACTCTTAGTATAGACCTGAACCAAAACTTAGTATTTGGTATTTACTTTATTTGTATGGCGCTCCAAACCCAGGGGTAGACGGACGGATAAGGATTTGGTTACAGCGTTGCAAAGTGTTGCATACTTCGTACATGTTTATAGAATATACATATATATACAGTTATCAATATACAGAGCATATACAATATGGATAATATACAATTTTCTGTAGAAGTATAGTACCTAAACCAGTTACCGCACAGGGTCTGGTGTTAATGGCGCTATTCTTTGTTTAGGAGCCATCTAATGACCTGCTTCCTGAAGATTTGGAAGGATTTGACTGTTTTGATGTTGAGCGGTAGGGTGTTCCAGAGTTGGGGGGCAAGTACTGTGAAGCCTACCCCTCCAGCTCTTTAGGTGGAACCTGGGCACTGTCAAGCAAAGTGTGTTGGAGAATCTGGTGGATCTGGTAGCAGGTTTCAGGGTGAATTTGTTAACTAGATATGGTGGTGCTAGATGATTGAGGGATTTGTACGTGAGGCAGATGTTTTTTAGATCAATTTTATGGCGTATGGATAGCCATTTGCAGGCTCTCCTGGTAGCAGAGATATGCTCTTGTCTAGGAATGTTGAGGGCTGCGCGCAAGGCGTTATTTTGTATTACCTGCAACTTGTTGAGTACGGATTGGTTGGCACCTAGGTACAGGCTGTTACAGTAATCAAGTTTGGATTGATTTGAGGGCCCTGGCAAGGGTGAGGCAGCTGTTGGGTGATAGGAATGGTCTGCTGGCCCTGATGAGCTTGCCGGTGTAGGCAGCGGCTGAGGCTGTCATATTGGTGTGTTTGGTAAGGTTGGTGTTGGCATCTAGATAGAAGCCAAGGGTTTTTACACTTGGCTATGGGGATGGTGTGGCCATCTATAGTGATGTTATAGCTAGGGTCAAGTTTAGTTAGAGTGTTGGGGGAGCCAACGATTAGGAGCTCTGTCTTCTCATCGTTCAGGCATAGGCCATGGGAGGCCATCTATGCCTGAATGATGGAGAATATTTTGTTGAGCCGGGCGGAGTCTGCTTGATAATTGCCTGAGATGGTGAGGAGTATCTGGGTGTCATCTGCGTAGTTTGTGTAGGTGACACCCAGACGGTCCAGTTGGTCAAATAGAGGCTTTGTAAATATGTTGTACAAAGTGGGGGATACACAGGATCCTTGTGGGACCCCGCATGTGATGGGGATGGGGTCTGCTGCATCTGTTGTGGAGAAGACCTGCATGGTTCTGTTTGCCAGGAAGGACTGTATCCATGTGATGGCGGAGGAGAAGTGGGCTGCGGTGGCAAGGTGATTCGAGGATGACCCGGTCAAAGGCCGCTGAGAGGTCTAATAGGAGTAGGATTGTGGCATTGCTTTTGTCTTTGATTTCGTCAATCTGGCTTTTGAGATCAACAAGGGCGGTTTCTGTTCCGTGTTGAGGTCTGAAGCCAGATTGACGTATTCCTAGCAGTTGGTTGGATTCCAAGTATTCCTGAATTTGGATGTAGGCAACTCTGTCCAGGATTTTCAATAGGAAGGGGACTGTGGTGATGGACCTGTAGTTAGTGGGTATGGCCGGGTCGAGGGATTGTTTTTTCAGGAGTGGGAGGACCCACGATTGTTTTAGGTTGCTAGGGATAGAGTTATTGGTGAAGGATAGGTTGATTTTGGTGATGAAGGGGGAGAGCTCTCTGGCTGCATCTTTTATGATCTGTGCCGGGCAGCTGTCCCCTTTGCAGTTAGAGGGTTTCAGGGAGGTGATGATTTTTTGAACTTCCGGGATGGTGACTTTCTTAAACGAGAAGCCTAAGCTAATATTATTAGGCCGAGGTTGGTGAACTTGTTGCCGTTTGTCCTCAATTTTAGTTTGGAGTCCTAGGATTTTATTGTTGAGGGCGTTTTGGATGTTGGTGCACCAGGATTTGTCTTTCAGGCAGGTGTCTGGAGGTGCAATAGGGCTTTCAAGTTCCTTCAGAATTTTAAATAATTCTTTGATGGAGGATCCTGCCTGAGCAATCCTGGTGTTGTATACATCTTTTTTGGTACCTATTATCTCGTTTTTGTAAAGTGAAGATAGGTTAGTGAGGTTGGATTTGTTTTCTGCGGTGGGGTTAGTCTTCCAAGTGTGATGTGCCTTCGCTTTCTCTTTTCTGAGTAGTTTGAGCTCAGGGGTGTACCACGAGTTTAGATGAGCTTTGGGTTTGACTTTGCATATTTTCAGGGGGGCAACGGTGTCCATTGCTCTAGCCATGGAGTCATTGAAGGTGTCGATCAGCAGGTTTAAGTCAGCGTTGGCTGGGAGAGCGTTGAGTGTAGGTAGGACCAGTGGTAGTAGGGCTTCCGCAGTAATGTTGCGTTTATTCCTGGTGGGACATGCTGGTGCCAGGGGGTGTTTATTGGGCAGTGTCTGATTGGTGTTGACCTCAAGAGGGATCATGTAGTGATCGGTCCATGCCAGAGGTTGAGGGTCTTTGCAGGTTGTATTGCAATTGAAGGTTGCAACCCAATCAAGACCTGAACCACAAACGTGTCAACTCGAAGGGACAACGGGGCGTGCCATTACTACTATCCCTAGTGACGTCCACTGTACCCATGATGCATCACGCGTCGAGGTCCCTCAGATTGTTTTTTCCGCCATCATAGAATGACGCTTATAGCTGAGTTCCTCTTTTGGCTTATCACCATTTATTACCAAATTAACGATAGTTCTTTTTGTTATCCTTTATAATCACTGACTTTCGAGACATCTGACGCTGGTGAATAACAAGAAACGACTGTCGAAAGACTCCCGTCGACGGATCCTTTGCGGCCTTGGAAGGCCGCTACGGACTTTGGCCCATGCAGTACGGAGAGGGGAGGTCATTTTTTGTAATGTTTATATACTCCTTTTCGTACACTACATTTGCCTAGCTGCTGTGTCATTCCGTTATGGACAGGACCCACTTTAAATTTTGCCCTAAGTGCAACAAGAAATTCCATTGGGTTGATAAACGCCTTGTCTGTAACCTCTGAGACGACGTCAAGGATTCTTGTCGAGTGTGCAGACTCTTCAAGCCCAAGACTTTGAAGGACCGATCAACTAAATGCTGGGCCCACTACGCCAGGCAACCGTGAGGCCATGGAAGTAGAGGGTGCCTTCAGCGATGGCAGCAAACACTGCGATATCCGACGGCGATGGGGTTACTCCGGTTTCCCAGGTGCATGCCCCTGAGCCCAACAGACAGGCTGAACGTCCTGTTACGGGGACAACACCCGGCGGCAGAAGCGCTGACATTATCCCCCCCACCAAACACACCACCCACTGCAGAGACTCGACACACATCGAGCAAACGGCACTGCATGATGTCTAGAGAAAGGTCAGTTGATTCTGTCCTCTGGGCACTCAAGATCGCCTCCTGATAAATCCCGACTGTCGAAAGACCAATCGGACGTGGATAAATATATTCCCGAAGATCGTGAATCAGAGGGTGAGAATTCGGGAAGGCCCGTAGCCGAAATTCAACGTCCCTGGTCAAAATCTGTAAAGCCCATACAGGCGGGAGTAGCTCATCTAATAGAAAAGCACGTCCGAAAGGAGTCTATGAAGAGTTCTTCCAAGACCCCTCATGGAGATAAATCACATAAGGCCCCTCACAAGAGTAAGGAACCTCACGTACAGGATTCCCCATCTTCAGCCCTAAAGAAAAAGGCTACGCCTTCTACTATACTCCCACCCACTCCAGAAGATTTGGGGTTCCCACCTCAACAGAGTGTATCTGAGTTATGCCCAATGGTCATCTGAGGCTGTAGATGGGGTCATGAGTAGAGTCTTTCATTAAAAAGACCCGAACTACTTCGCAGGTTTTTACTCCACCCCTCCCACAACAGCACCCTATGGGTCTCTAAACCCTGTTCAATCCCCTGCTAAGAGGTCTCGCCCTAGTGAGCCAGTGCAAGATCCCACCATCATTGAACTATGACCCGGACACTGATCATGAGGATCTGTATAGTCAGGAGGCCGCAGACCCTTATGTAGATAATGACGACGATGAGTGACCCAGATACTGTCATGTACAACCTCGACTCCCCCAGGGGATAAGGACCCCCCCCCCAGTGATACTTGCCTGTAGATAATCAGCCTCTTTTGAACAAAGTACGCATTGAAGCTACCAAGCACTTCCAAATATCTACTCCAGAAGATCCACAGGACAAGGATTTCGTTGACAAGATCTTGGGAGATAAAAAGGCTGTCTCAATTTATTCCCCTACTAAAATCTTTCCAGCGAAATGTACAGCCCTTGCTAGAAACACCAAATCCGACGCAGGCGGTGAACCCCCTGCATAGAAAAACTTTTCAAGCCTGCCCCATCTGACCTGCTGTACATCAGGGGTCAACTAAGACCTGACTCGTTCGTCGTTACTACAAGGAAAAGGGCAGGTACTCCCCTAGCCGCCTTTGAGGCTCCTCCAGACAAGGAAGGTAAGGGGCTATACGCTGTGGGCAGAAAGGTGGCCTCTTCTGCTGCTTTTCATACCAGAATAGCTAATAACTCTACTCTATTAGCCAGTAGTTTCAATTGCCATAAATAGGACGAGGTCTCGGCATTATTACCCTAACCCCCTGAACCCCTCCAGTCTCAATTAGCTCTGGTGGCTTCAGAAGGAAGGGCAGTCTCCAGCTGCTTGCTTAAGAGCAGTCTTGACACCGCAGACAGCATCATATCTGAGGGTACCATTATTAAGCGTTGCGCGTGGTTACGCCAATCGGGGTTTAAACCAGAGACGCAGGCTACTCTCATTATGCCCGTCAAGCCTAATGTTCTCTTTGGCAAGGCTGTCGGATGCCTTGAAGACTGCAAAGGAAGAATGACACACTGCAGTAATTGGCAATTGACAAACCTTCTGGCCAAAGGGGAAACGGCAATTTTCGTCGCTTACGCACACAATTTTCCCAGAGGGGCTCCAGCTATAACCATGGTCAGGGAACAGCATGGGGAAATAAAGTCGAAGCCTCTCAAAATTACCCAAGAGGGCCACGCAGATCAGTCGGGGAAGGGGTCCCTCCTCCAGAGGTGGTACCCCACCTCAAATGGTGACATCCCGCTCCAGGTGCCCTCCCATGCCTTTCCAGTAGGAGGGCACATTTCCAACTTCTCCCAAGCATGGGAGGGAATCGCATCAGTCAGATGGGTGCTGTGCACTGTAGCGGGTGGTGTTGGGGAGAATTCACATAAATGTGCTAATTCCCTCTACCTTGGAGCCCTCCAGCTCTTTTGCTAAACTTTGGAACTTTTCATTTCAATGTGTTTCCTGTGTCGGTTTGTTTTGATTATGGGGTTTTAGATAACTCCATAGGCATAATCTTCTCATGTATTACACAGCACCTTCAGTGCAGTGACATAGGGATGTCTTTTAGACTTCCAAAAAGGTTTAAATACCTTCTCTGGGATAAACTGTTTCCCAGAGGATGTAAGGTTACTTTGACTTAATTAGTTTCTTTAAATTCCTAGACCCAGCACACACTATCTTCCTATAGAGTGCTGGAGGGGTTTCCTAGTATCCATGTGTCTAGAAACTCATGTAGCAGTCAAATGCTACCCTTTCCTATCGAAATGGCTGGTGGCGGTGGTTTTATAACTAACTACCATGATCTTTCCCGACCGTGAACACCGGTAGCTAAAAATCACGGGAGCCATGTTTTTCAAGATGGCGCCTTAAGCCCCTTTGTTTAAACATGTCCCGGTCTTCTTTTTTTGCGCTTTCTTTTGGAAAGGCCCTTCTAGAGTTTCTCTGTGCACCAAACCAGGTTTGGTCCCCTTTTGTTCTTATGCCTTTGGCGGGTTTAGGACTGAAGACCGCCTCTGGCACCTGAGTGTCTGGGGTGGGCAGGAAGTGAGGGAGGTAGCCGAAACTCCCTGTGCTTAGTCTCTTAAGAGACCCAAATGCACTCTGGTGCGATTGGCTGGCTGACTGTCCGGCAAGGACAGCCACCCTGCTGGGTGAGTGGCAGCTAGGCTGGAATGAAAGGGAGAAAACTAAATAAAAGGCAAGTCTCTTGGCTTGGAAGGCAGAGTTGACCACTGGAACTAAGGAACTGAAGACGAGCTGGAAGAGGACGGCTGCTGCAAATCCTGGACCGTTGGTTTGCCTGGTGAAGCCCTCCTGCAGGTCCGAATTGTCAAGTTCCTCTCAACAGCGAAGCCCCTTCAAGGAGGACTTCTTCCTTTTAGTTGGTGGGACCAATCAACTTGTAAGCCGTCTGGATACCATTCTCGGAGCTGGTTGGGTTTAACCAGGGAAAGGGACACCAGCTTGTGTGCTTGACTACAGCTACTCGTACTGAAGATCTTCCATTTGCCAGCTTTTTGACCAGTCCCCGTGCAGTGCATGAGTCCCCTCACATCCTCCCTCTTGTCCCCACGACTGAGGCTCAGGAACCGTGAGATCTGCAGGAACTGCTAGGAACCAACATTTTCAGCTGCATCTTTTCTTCATATTAAGCTACTGTGCCAACCCAATTGAGAGAACTTGCCTCTCGCGGAGAATGTTCGTGGAACTTTCCCAACTTTTAGGATTAATCCGCTTGTGACCCAACATGATTCTTTTTTGTACAAACTACTTCTGAGAACTTTGCCAAAGACTTTACCGTTTACTACCAGAACTGCTCTTTCCTATCCAAGACACTAGTCCACTGACTCTGGCCTAGGCCTATTGAATTGACTCTTCTAGTGAACAAACTATTTGAATTGCCTAAGAAAGTATGTGATCCATTTTATTAGCTTGTGCCTTTTACTCCTATTTAAAGTGACTGAAATGCCATTTTGCTCCTACTTCAGGGTAGCCTAAATTACTCAAACCTATTGGTTTGGTATTGAAGTTTCTGATGCTTGTTAATGTGCTTAGAATCACATACTGTGCATATGGTCCGGCATCCAGTGGTAACCGCAGAGTATTGCATCTTGTCTTTCGGGAACCAAAAGGGGATGTCGTCATAGGCATGTCTGTAACACTATCCCTATTGTGACTTATGTAGTACCCAAAAACCCCTCAAGCATCGAGGTCCCTCAGATTGTTTTTTCCGCCCAGATAACTGGTCACACTATAGCGGAGCTCTTACTAGAGACATTGTTTATCTTTACCTTATTGTCAGTTTATTCCCCGTTAAGTCACTTCGCCAATAAGAACATCTTCGACGAAGACTACGGGGAATAGTCTACGGCTGTGGTTTCGGCACCTAAGATCCAGTGGCCGGATTTTCCACGTGGTTGTGCCCTCTGGCCGGCCTATACAGTAGGGAGAGTGGGGTTGGGGTGGCCATATTGTTTAGTATGTCTTTCCTCCTTCCCCTCTTTTCCCTTTCGGTCTAGTCACCCTTCCCTTTTGCTATGGAAAGGACTCCTTTTAGATTCTGCCCTAAGTGTAGGGTCAGATATCCTTGGAAGGGCAAACACAGGACGTGTAATGCCTGTCTCCCCCTAGAGCATGTCAAGAAGCGGTGTGCGGCGTGCAAACTCATTCGGCCTAAGACCGGTAAGGAGTCCCGTGTAAAGCGGTGGGCCGCGTACGGCATGTCACGTGTGGAGCCCCCTCCCCCCACCACCGCACCAGCCGAAAGTGACGGGGATACTTCAGATGACCAAATATCCAACGCGGATGTTATAGACCTTGAGGCAGACACTTCAAGGTCCGCCACGCCCGTCCCCGACCCTTCCAGGTTTGACTCTGGTCTTGCTACAGGGACTACAACCGGCGACAGGGGCGTACAAGCACATCGCACTAAGCACACAACCCCTACGCCAATTTCGACGCCTTCGTTGAAAAAGGCGAAAGCGCCAGCGGGGCAACCGAGAACTTCGCCGGTTCCCCCGGATCGCTCCGATCCAAAGCCTTTGCTGCATCCGCAGCAGCGTATTGCGACTGGGCAATCAAAACAAACCGAGGGCGCTACTCCAAAACCTCCACGCGTCGAAGTTGGGGAGCCCGTCGGTTTCCAAGGCCTCAGTAGGCCTAAAAACTACAGCTAGGCCACTACCCGGAAAACCGACCGCTAGGCCCTCTAGTGCCGCGGATGGTATTTCAACTGCCGATAAATCATCGGACTGTCTCTCGACGATTCAGCGACTATCCAGAGTAGCATCGTAAGAATTGCAGCGGCGGTGGGCCTTACTCCTGTTCCGCCTTAAATTGTTTCTCCTCGCATAGGCACGTTTCAATTGAACCCGCCAGAACAAAGCTGACAGATCTCCTCCGGATTCCGGACAAGGTAGTGCACGACCTTCAATGGTGGGCCTATCCAGAGAACATCTTGAAAGGAGAACTGTTTTGGCAACCATGGCCGTAGATAACAGTAGTCACAGACTCCTCACTCACGGGGTGGGGAGCCCATACCAACAACTTGACCATCAGCGGTTGTTGGTCTGCATCGGAGTCCAGACTACACATCAACCTATTGGAGCTGAGAGCGATCAGACTAGCACTGAAAGCTTTCCTGCCATCAGTACAAGGGAGACTTGTCCTGATGATGACGGACAACACGTTGGCCATGCACTACCTCAACAAAAGAGGAGGCGTAGGGTCACTGCCACTGTGCAGAGAGGCAATGCAGCTCTGGTTTTGGGCAATTCAGGAAGGAAAATCTCTATCGGCAGTCCACCTAGCCGGAGAGAAGAACTTGACAGCGGACGCTCTGAGCAGGCAGAGTAGTCTCCCACGAGTGGGAGCTAGCTCAGGAAGTCCTTCAAGAGATCTTCGCCCTTTGGGGAACCCCTCAGGTGGATCTGTCGCCACCAGCAGGAAGTGCGATCTGTTCTGTTCAAGGGAATTTCCCCAGAGAGGAGATCTAGGGGACGTGTTTGTAGTGGACTGGGAGTTCCCACTCCTTTACGCGTTTCCACCAGTCCCTGTTATTCCTCAAATGATCAGGAGGTTGAGAAGATTCCAGAAAACCATGATCCTAATTGCCACGGACTGGGCCAGAAGAACGTGGTACCCGGACCTTCTAGATATGTCCATCTGTCCTCCAATCCGTCTTCCACTCAAAGAGAATCTTCTCTCACAGAAGGGAGATCAGGTTCTCCATCCAGACATCAGAACCCTCAACCTTCACACTTGGCTCCTGAAAGGGTGAGGTACAAGGTTTGGGACCTCCCTGATGACGTCCTGGAGGTGTTGCTTTCGGACAGAAGGCCAGCAACAAAGTCTTTATACCGCTGCCGTTGGAACAAGTTTTGCAGCTGGTGTAGAGAAGGGAATATCAACCCTTTTTCATGTGGTATACCAACGGTGTTATCGTTTCTACTCTACTTGGCAAACTCGGGCCTTCAAGTTGGCACTGTAAAAGGCGATCTCGCAGCGCTTTCAATCTTTAAGCGCACTGCGGAGGAACCATCGTATTTCAAACTACCTCTAGTAATATAATAATTTCTCAAGGGATTAACTAATGTTTAGCCTCCAAGACCATTCCAAGTTCCCTTATGGGACTTGAATTTAGTCTTCAATTTCCTAATGGGTACTCCATTCGAACCACTCCACTCTTGTTTGCTGAGATTTCTCACTTTGTCCTATTGGTAGCACTAACATCTGCTAGGAGAGTCAGCGAATTACAAGCGCTCTTGTAAACCTCCCCCCAATACAATTTTCCATAAGGACAAAGTTGTCCTACAGGTGAAGCCTAATTTCATCCCAAAGGTGGTTTCTGAATTTCATATCACTCAGAAAATTACCTTACCTTCGTTCTACCCTCCTCCCCATCCGGGGAAAGAGGGAGAAAGGCTACATAGGCTGGACCCAAGGCGAGCTCTGAGATTTTACATCAGCATACTGGCTAGGATTAGGCAAGCAGACCAACTGTTTGTAGGATACTCAGGTCACAAGTTGGGACTACCCATAACAAAACAGACCATTTCCAGGTGGATTATTTTGGCCATTCTGGAATGTTACAAACTGGCAGGGAAAGAGCCACCCCAAAATCTTAGGGCTCATTCAACCAGGGTCATCGCAGCCTCTTTGGCCCTCCAAAGAGGGGTACCGGTCCGAGACATATGTGCGGCTGCCACATGGTCGTCCGCACATACATTCACAAAATTTTACAACCTGGATTCCTCCACTAGTCAAGAGACCAGATTTGGCAAAGCCGTACTACATTCGGTTAATTCCTAAAAGGGATACATGACATTATTACTCCCACCTCCAATTACATGCCACTGCTATGGGAGTCTATCAAAGATTAGGAATACGTCGGAGGACACAATCCCTTCGAAGAACAAGTTACTTCTTACCTTGTAACGTTCTTTCGATGGGATGTTCCTCCAACGTATTCCTTATCGCCCCTCCCATCCATCCCCGCAGTAATACTTCCCTTGTGGTTGCAGTTTACGCTCCTTCAAGGTCAATAACCAATTCAGGCATGACTTATCTTATGCTACAAAACGGAACTGAGCAACGGACGCCACGCGTGGCTATTTATGGGCATGGTGACGTCGGCGCCGATACGGTGGCTGTCGAGGGACATCGACTCGGACGTCGATGTGCAGCGCCCTCTACAGAGAAAAAAATTCCGAGGCCAGCAAGCTGGAGATGAATTATCAAAGATGAGGAATACGTCGGACGAACATCCCATCGAAAGAACGTCACAAGGTAAGAAGTAACTTGTTCTTCTGGGAGCGCTGATTCGGACGGAAGAGGGCCTTGTCTTCCCCTCCAGCAAGATGGTTCAGAACATGCTCTCTGATTCCTCAATATGTAGCCAGTCAAGAGGTGACGGTATGCAAAGCGATGCATTTGCTAGGGATGATGGTGTCATGTATATACTTGGTTCCCCACGTGCGGCTGTGCATGCGTCCCATGCAAGAGTGGCTCAACAGCCAGTGGTGTCAGGCCAGCAGACAATGGGAAGATCTGTTGTCTCGCCAGCCCTCGTTCTCTCTCTGCAGTGGTGGTCAAGAGAAAACCTCTTGAAGGGGAAGACCTTCACCACCCCTGTAGTGGAAGCCACTCTCACGACAGATGCATCTCTCACAGGGTGTGTGCTCACCTGCTTCAGCAGACAGCACACAGAGTGTGGTTCCCCTCAAGTAGCGTCCAACCATATAAACTTACTGGAGCTACTAGCGGTGTTCAAAGCATTCAAAGCTTTTCGGATGCAACTGCAAGGGAAGACAGTGCTGATTCTAACCGACAGCACTACAGCAATGTATTACCTGAACAAACAGGGGGGCACTCACTCTCCAGGGCTATCCAAGCGGTCCCAAAACATTTGGCTATGGGCTCTCAAACACAAGATGTTTTTGTTGTCCCACCATGTTCCAGGGGAACTCCATCTTCTGGCAGACTTACTCAGCAGAGATTTTCCTCTGCCAGAAGAATACGAATGGCGACTGCACGAAGACATTGTGTCCAACGTCTTCACAGAATGGGGTTTCCCCGAGATTGACCTGTTCGCTACTCAGGAGAACGCCCAATGCCAAGACTACGCCTCCAGGTACCCCCAGAACCGATCCAATGGGAACGGTCTCTGGATAACTTGGTCAGGGAAATTTGTCTACACTCCCATCCTCAACAAGATAGTGCACAAGATGCACCAGGAACCAGTTACGATGATACTGGTGGCCCCCATGTGGGCCCACCAACCCTGGTTCGCGCACCTGATGGAAATGTCACACTCCCACCAGTCAAGCTGCCCTGCCCGTACAGCATGTCTCAGGACAGGGGGGGAGACCCTACACCCATGCCCACAAACGTTAAACTTGGCAGCCTGGCTCCTGAGATCATAGAGTTTGGACACCTGCAACTCCCTCAGATGCATGGACATACTCAGGGAAGTGAGAAAACCTAATACACATTATTGCTATGCCAGCAAATGGAAACGTTTTGTCATCTGGTGCAATTCCAAGGGCGTCCATCCCCATCGATTGCTCACCCTCACACATTGTGTTGTATCTAACCCACCTGTTGGACTCTGGGTTAGTCTTCAATTCCCTAAAGGTTCATATGGCTGCTCTGTCAGCCTACACCACATCACAACAAAAAATATTGTCGTGGAAAATACCAGTGATTAAAGACTTTATGGAAGGGATTAAGAGGATTTATCCTCCCATCTCTCACCCAGTCCCTGGATGGGATCTGAAGGTGGTTTTGACCAGGCTCATGGGAGATCCCTTTGAGCCTATGCATAAAGCATGACTTATAAGACAGTCTTCCTAGTGGCTATCACTTCTATCAGAAGGGTTAGCGAACTACAGGCTTTCTGTCTTAGACCCCTTTGTTACAGTTCACAAGGATAAGGTAGTTCTGCGCACACATCCCAGGTTTGCGCCTTAATTCATTTCGAAGTTCCATGTGAACCAGTCAATCGAACTACCCACTTTCTTCCAGAACCCTACTAACATGGCTGAAAGAAGCCTTCACACACTAGACGTGCGCAGGGCAGTCATGTTTTACCTGGAAAGAACTAAACCACTAAGGAAGACTAAACATTTCTTTGTTTGAGTGGCAGCTGGTAGAGAAGGGGATCCTGTCTCTAAATCAGCTATCTTTGTGGATTGTCAAATGCATGACACTGGTACACTCTTGCTAAGAGAGAACTGCCCTTCAAGCCTAGAGCACACTCCTCGAGGCACTGGGGCTTCCATAGCTTTAATTGCAAATGTTCCTCTTGAGGCCATTTGCAAAGCGGTAACCTGGAGTTCTGTACACACCTTTACAAAACACTATTGCCTAGACACTCATTCTAAGTCTGATTCTCAGGTGGGACTAGCAGTACTAAGACATCTTTTCTCTACTGTTCCTTCTTACAACCCACCTCCAACTACGGGTACTGCTCGCTAGTCTATGCACAGCATGTGATTCTAAGCAGATTAACAAGCATCAGAAGGCCTGCATTACTTACCGTAATAGCATTTCTGATGATTGTATCTGCTTAGATTCACATGCGCCCTCCCTACCTCCCCGCTCAGGGTGGAAGGAACATGGATGTCTTACTACTTTCTCTCTTTATGTGCTTACTCACTATAGCCTTGGGCTCCCACATGGCAGAAAAAATAAAATCAGAGGGACTTCGGCGCGTGAGGGATTTTGGGTACTACATACGTCACACGTCACGATAGGGATAGTGTTACAGACACGCCTATGCCGACGTCCCCTTTCGGTTGCCGAAAGACAAGACGCAATACTCTGCGGTTACCACTGGATGTCAGACCATATGCACAGCATGTGAATCTAAGCAGATACAATCATCAGAAATGCTATTACGGTAAGTAATGCATGTCATATTTGTGTATAACATTAAGTTGGCTCCTCCTAGTGAATGTTTTCTAAATGAATGTAATAAATTAATACGTGTTTTACCAAGAAACCTTGAGTGTCTACTTGAACCACTGTGATTCAAAGACCTCTGTGTAACATCATTTACTGCTCACATTCCCTCTTGAGATAAGCTTGGCTGCTCAGCTTGCTACCAAAGACTGTGTGGTGCAGGCTTATACCAAAGTTTGGTTTTGCTTACACCTGGAGTCCTAATTGTGTGTGATGGTCCTAGAGGGTACTGCATGCAATTCTGCCTAACAGGCCGATATTGTATAGAGCTCCCTGAGCGACCCCCGGAACCACCCCGCATGCCAAAATACCCACTCCAAAGAACACAAGCGCATCCTCCTCGAGGAAATCGCCACGCTTATAAAGGATGCCATAGAAGTCGTCCCGGTCAACCAGGTAAACAAGGGTATCTATTCAACTTCCTTCCTTGTGCCAAAGAAAGATCTAAATGCGCCCAGTGTTATATTTGCGCCCTACAAACAAATGTCAAGCCACAAAAGTTCTGCATGACTACAATACAAGAGGTAATCCCTCTACTAAAAAAAGGGATTGCATGGCAATACTGGATATAAAAGATGCCTATTTTCATATTTCAATGTTCCCAGCACACAGATTCTTGCGTTTCAAGATAGCGAACCAGCACTAACCATTCAATGTGCTTCCCTTCGGAATAGCATCTGCTCCAAGGGTATTCACAAAGGTACTGGCAGTGGTGGCGGCACACCTGCACAGGGAGGCAATCCAGTGTATTCTTACTTGGACGACTGGCTGATTACAGGGGAGTCTCCCTCCCCTTATTTGCAGGAAAAACATTCAAAGAACTATCAATCTTATCTTTCAATTGGGCTTCTCCATCAATGAGAAAAAAATCGAGCTTAGTGCCAAGCACAACCAAACGGTTCCTAAACACAAGAGTGGGTTGTCTTTTCCGTTGGAGGAAAGAGTCCAAAACATGGTACTGCAAATCAGGCCAGCAGCCAGATAAGGGTGCACAAAGCTATGCGTTTGCTAGGCATGGTGGCATCTTGCATTTACCTGATACCTCAGGCACGCATGCGACCCATGCAGGAGTGGTTGTCAAAACAATGGGACCAGGCAAGTGGTCCGTGGGACGATCTAGTTGTTTCGCCAACACTAGTACAAAATCTTTGTTGGTGGACAAGAGAAAATCTGTTGAAGGGGAAACCCTTCTACGATCCGTAAGTACAGGCGATCGTCGCAACATTACCTTCACCACACAGCTCAGGGTCTGTGGTCTTGTGTGGCGGTACAGAACCCCATCAATCTGGTAGAACTGCTGGCAGCATTTAAAGCCCTTCAGACATTCGAAGTTCACTTAGCAAACCAATCTGTCCAAGTCCTGACAGACAGCACTACAGCAATGTTTTACATCAACAAACGCGGGGGGGGCACACTTTCTCCAAATCTGTACAGGCTTGCACAACAAATTTGGAAATGGGCACTCAAACTGAAGAGATTCCTATCATCACAGCACGTTCCTGGGGAACTCGACTCTCTGGCAGACTCATTGAGCAGAGATACCTCTTCTCCCAATGGTGTTTCCCCACAATAGACTTGTTTGCTACAAGCAAACAGTCAATGCCCAGACTTCATGTCCAGGTTCCCCCAGCCAGACTCCAAGGAGAACGCCCTATGGATGAACTCGTCATGGAAATTTGCTTACGCTAATCCGCTGCCAGGATGCGATTTCAACATTGTACTTGATAAGCTCATGGGACCTCCCTTCGAGCCGATGCACAAGTCTAGCCTTAAACACCTAACTTATAAGACTGCCTTCTTAGTGGCTATCACTGCCATAAGAAGAGTTGGTGAAATGCAAGCATTGTCAGTGCTGGATCCTTTCTTTGTTGTACACTAGGACAAGCTGGTTTTACATACTCGCCCTAGGTTCTCCCCTAAATTCATCTGTAAATTTCACGTAAACCAGTCTATCGAGCTACCGGCTTTCTTTCAGGAACGCACCAGCTCAGTTTAGGTTAAACTCCACACACTAGATGTGAGGTGGGCGGACCTCTACTATGTAGACAAGACCAGACCGCTAAGAAAAACAGATCAACTGTTTGTTTCCATAGCACCAGGCAGAGCAGGAGACCGCATTTCAAAGAATGCTATCTCCAGGTGGATAGTCGGATGTATACAATTGTGCTATTCCCTATCAAACAAGACACTGCCTTTTACGCCCAGAGCACACGCCATAAGGAGCACAGGAGCCACTCTGGCTTTCATTGCAAATGTCTCTATCCAGCATTTGCAAAGCAGCTACATGGAGCTCAGTACACACGTTCACTCAGCATTACTACATTGACACTTGTTCCAAGACAGATACAGGTGGGACAAGCGGTTCTAAGATATCTGTTCGACCATGAACCCTCTCACATCCCACCTCCGAACACTGCTTGCTAATCTATGTACAGCATGTGATCTAAGCAGATTCCACAAGCCTCAGAAGGGATCCATTACTCACCAGAATCGTATTTCTGATGCTTTTATCTGCTTAGATTCACATGCGCCCACCCATACTCCCCTCGGAGAGAAGGCGCATGGATGCTTATGAGCTTGTCTGATACGTATCTGTTTGGATAAAACTGTACTCCTGCTACACTTCATGCTACATCATGTCAGAAAAATAACAATCCGAGGGACCTCGTACGCATGAAGCATCATGGGTACAGTGGACGTCCCACTAGGGTTAGTATTACTGGCATGCCCTGTCGACGTCCCTTTTAGAGTTTTGAAAAAAACTGTAATACTCTGCAGCTTCCACTAGATGTCGGCCTATGCACAGCATGTGAATATAAGTAGATGCAAGCATCAGAAATACGATTCCAGTGAGAAATTTATACTATCCATAGTGACACATCCACTGTACCGATGGTGCTTCACGCGTCGAGGACCTTCAGATTTTTTTTTCTGCCATCATGAGCGGTCGCTTATCGCAGAGTTCTATCTCGGCTGACGCCATTTACTTACGAAAAGTATAATTCTAGTCACTCTTGCTGTCCTTGTACTTCCAACATCTTCGCGCTGGAAAGTATAAGACCACGCTGGCGGATGGAGTCAAGTTTCGACGGACCATCTCTGCCTTGCAAGGCCCACCGGGCCTAGGCCCATACAGTAGGGAAAATGGGGGGCGGTCATTGACAATGCATTTTCCCACATTTTCCCTTTATCGCCGGGCTGCCCTTCCCAGACATGGATAGGATACCCTTTAAATTCTGCCCCACTTGTAATGGAAAATTTCCGAGGATCGACAGAGTGTGCAACCTGTGTTTGAAGAGCGACCACGGCGAAAGGCCCAGTGAGCTTGCAAGCTCTTTCGACCTAAGACCCTTGTAAATAGCAGAAATAAACGCTGGGCCAATTACGCCATGCAGGTTCGAAGCCGCCATGGACGTGGAGGGAGCCTCCAGTGACTGCAGTGTTGCTGTCTTTTTGGATGGCGAGGGCGATCCAAGTTCCCAAGTGCAAGCCCCTGACCCTAATAGACAGGCCCGTGGCCCTGTTGTGGGGATGACACACGGTGGCTAGAGCACTTACTCTTCCACACTAAGCACACTGCGCTGCGATGTGTCGGCGCTGCCAACCAAACGCCCAGATTTGGGGTCTAGGGGTAGATTCCCTCTCCTGGGCACTCGAAATACCGGCAGCCCCATGACAGGCCCCATAAGACAAAGGACACGCCCATAAAACTCCTTCGACCAAACTTCGACAGATGAGGCAGAGGTCCCTTCCAATGCCGAAACTCGATATATTGCGTCGCAACTGGCTTGAAAGTCAGTTCTCACCTGGTTAAGAAACATGTCCCAGAAGGACTGTTTAAGCCTTCGAATTCCAAGAAATCTTCTTCAAAAACTCTAATCATTGAGATAAGTCTCATAAGAACAAGACCGGGCTCGTAGGGACAAGTCTACCCCTTCAAAAGAGATTGTAACTGTTCCACAGGAAGCTGAGTGTTCCTTAAGTGAGGCCTTACAAAATAAAGGCCTACCTACTTCTCCACCACAAGTCCCTGCCATAGCCTACCCAGGGGGAGGGGGGGTCATCCCCAATGTTAGGCAGAGTTTGTATGCAGTACCCTTTGGGAGCACTAGACACCACTATGACTACAGGTGTAAGCAAAACCAACCTTTGGTGTAAGTATGTACTACAGTTTTTTGGTAGCAGAGCTGAGCAGCCAGGCTTCTCAAGAGGGAATGTGAGCTGTAAGGGTGTTAAAGAGGTCTACAATCACAAGTACTCAAATACACTTGTACACTCAAGGTTTCTTGGTAAAACAGTCAGTTATAAAATATTCAATAGAAGGAGGAAATATATATCACACACAAATATACCTCAATACCTTATACTATACGTTTCTGAGGCATTTAGACTACTTTGAAGGAGGAGCAAAAAGGCATAGGTTAATAAAGATTACAAATATTCTTAGACGGTGCAGATACTTTGAGTTCACCAGAAGCGTCAATTCAATAGGCTAGGCCAAAGTCAATGGGCTAAAGTCTTGGATAGGTAAAAACGGCTCTGTAAGTAAACGGTAAAGTCTCTGTAGAAGTTGGTAAGAAGAATTTTGTGGGGTCACAAGCTGATTAGGCCTGCTAGTTGCGAAGGTTTCAAACACTTTCAGCGCGAGTGGTAAGTACTTAGTCTAACTTCACAGTACCTTAAAAATGAAGAAAAAGATGCAGCTTCAATTCCGGTAGCTGTAGTAGAGCACACATTGGTGTCCCTCTCTCTGGGTATTCGGTTTCCTGCAGCACTCTGAGAAAAATACAACCAGCTCCGAGGTGACTTGTTGTCGAGTTGATTGTCGAGATAAATTTAGCAATTCGGACCTGCAGCAGGGCTTCACCAGGCAAACCAGCGGTCCAGGAATTGCAGCAGCCGTCCTCCTTCAAGTTCGTCTTCGATTCTTTCGTTCCAGTAGTCGACTCTGCCTTCGAAGCCAAGAGACTTGCCTTTTTATCCAATTTCCTCCCATTCAGTCCACCCTAGCTGCCACTCGCCCAGCAGGGCAGCTGTCCTTGCCGGACAGTCAGCCAGCCAATCACGCCAGAGTGCATTTGGGTGTCCTAGGAGACTAAGCACAGGGAGTTTCGGGCACCTTCCTAATTTCCTGCCCACCCCATACAGTCCTGAAGCCCCCCAAAGGTGATGAAACAAAGGGACCAAACCTGGTTTGGTGCGCAGAGACAAACTCTAGAAGGACCATTCCCAAAAAAAGGCGAAAAAAAGACCGGGACCTGTTTAAACAAAGGGGTCTCAGGAGCCATCTTGAAAAACATGGCTCCCTCGATTTAACGCTACCGGTGTTCGCAGTCGGGAAAAATCATGGTAGTACGTTGTAAAACCACTGCCACCAGCCATTTCAAGAGGAAAGGGTACCAGTTGACTTCTACATGAGGATCTAGACACAGGGGATACTAAGTAACCCATCCAGCATTCTATTGTATGATCGGGTGTGCTGGGTCTAGGAATACTAAGACTAGTAAAGTCAATTTCACTTGACATTCTCTGGGAAACAGTAGTTTATCCCAGAGAAGATATTTAAACCTTAGGAAAGCCTGAAAGGCTTCCCTGTGCCACTGCACTGAGGGTGCTGGGGTGACACAAATGAAAAGATGCCTATGGAGTTGTCTAAAACTCCATAATCAATGAAAGCAAACGCAGGAAACAAACAGAAATAAAAAGTTAAGTCCCAATCTTTAGCAAAAGAGCTGGAGGGCTCTAAGGTGGAAGGAATTGGCACATTTTATGAGGATTCTTCCTAACACCCAGCTCGGCCCTATGGTCAGCAGAGGACATATATAGGGTGATGTCCAGAGTGACTTTTTGGAAATTTCTTTGATGAAAACCCTCATGCACTAGAGAATTTTCAAAATGCACCCCTTACTGCTCAAGCTCTCAGCTCCTGTCTTCAACTTCTCCGCCACCAATGTCTTCATCACACCCACCAGCAAAAATATCTTGCATTTCTGCAGACATGTATGACCTCCATACTGACACTGAAGGGGATCAGGAACTATATCAACACTATAATGGTGATGAGGCAGAGGTCTATAATGTCATCCCCAATTCAACAGGATTCCCCAGTGCCTGATTCTCCAATGGATAATCAGCCCTTATTCAATGACTTACTAATCAAAGCAGTTGAGCACTTCAGAATTCAAACACAGGAGCGTCAGCAAGACAAATATTTTGTCGAAGACATCCAGGGGGACAAAAAAAGCTGCCACCCAGTTCATACCCATCTTAGTCTTTCCAGAGAAGAATGCAACCATCACTGGAAACACCAAATCAGACTAGGGCCGTAAACCCGGGGATAGAACATCTTTTTCGCCCGGCGCCATGTGATCCCTTATCCAGAGGACAGCTTATGCAGGATTCACTAGTTGTCACAACCTCTTGGAAGAGGGCAGGTACACCACTAGCCTCTTCAGATGCTCCCACAGACCAGGAAAGCGAGAAGCTCTATACCATGTGGTGGAAAGTTGCAACTTCGGCAGTGTTTCGAACTAGAATAACCAACAATTCCACCCTGTTGGTGAGCTATGACTGCCATATATGGGATGAGATTACCGCCCTCATCGACTCTGCTCCAGAGCCTTTAAAGTCTAGACTTGCCCTAGTGGCAGCGGAAGGCAAAGCCACTGCCAGCAGCTTGCTGATGAACAACCTCGACGCTGCAGATAATGCAGGCCGTATTATTGCGGAAGGAACCATTCTCAAGCGCCACGCGTTGGCTTCAAGCTTGAGGCCAAGGCAACGTTGCTCAAGATGCCAGTGGAACCAACCGTGCTATTTAGCAAAGCGGTAGAGGATGCTCTCAAATCAGCCAAAGAGGAATATGATACCCTCCAATCCCTTAGGCAACTGACTAACAACCGGGCCAAAGGGGCGGGAACACTTTTTGCAGCCAAGGTTCCCAAAGAGGGTCCAGATACGGACAAAATCAGAATACATCATGGAACAACCAGGGTCAAGCATTCCTGGGTTATCCAAGAGGCCAGCGCAGAGCCCGCGACCAGGGGAGAGCTTCCACATCTAGAGGTGGAGGAACACCTCCCAAACAATAGCACGCTACAGGTACCCTCCCATGTCTCCCCAGTAGGGGGATGGATTTCACACTTCACCCACACATGGGAGGGAATAACCACGGACAAGTGAGTGTAATCTCCAGTAGCGGGAGGTTATTGTGTGGGACTCCCAGAAAGACCATCGAACAAAGGAAGACAACAAAGGAAGAACAGCTCATCCTGGTAGAAGTCAACATGCTGCTCCTCAAGGACGCCATTGAGATTGTGCCGTCCAACGAGGTAAACCAAGGTATTCAACATATTTCCTTTTGCCAAAAAAATCTAATGATGCGCCCAGTATTTACGCTTTGCAAACACTTATGTAAAGCCACAAATGTTCTGCATGACAAAGCTACAAGAGGTAATTCCACTGCTAAAACGTGGGGGGGGTTTACATGGCAACATTGGATATGAAAGATGCCTATTTTATTTCAATGCTCCCAGCGCACAACTCTTGTGGTTCAAGTTCGCAAACCAGCACTACCAATTCAAGCCGAAACCTTTTGGAATAGCTTAAACTCCAAGGGTATTAACCAAGGTACTGGCGGTGGTGACAGCGCACATGCGGAGGAGATGCAATCCCAGTGTACCCCTACCTGGATGACTGGCAGATCACAGGAGAAACCCCCCATCTTTGCAGACAAACATGCAAAGAACCCTAGATCTTGTCTTTCAGTTGAGCTTCTCGATAAATGAGATGGTCAAGTCTTATACCAAACACCACAAAACAGTTCCTAGGGGCTGTATTAGATGCCAGGAACAGGCTCACCCTTTCCATCCATGGAAAAGGGTGCAGAACATGCTTTGGCAAATACACGTGTTTGCTGGGCATGATGGCATTGTGCATATATCTAGTCCCACACGCACGTCTGCGCATGCGACCAATGCAGGCGTGGTTAGCGAAACAGTCTCAGGAAAGTTGTCAGTGGGACGGTCTAGTGGTCGTTTGGCCAACACCAGTTCAAAATCTACGCTGGTGGTCGAAAGAAAACCTGTTAAAGGGAAAACCCTTCCACGATCCGGAAGCCCAAACGATTGTCACAACAGACGCATCGCTCTCCGGGTGCGGGGGCTCATTACCTTCACCACACAGCACATGGTCTGTGGATGCGGATCACGGCACAGAACCATATCAACCTGCTGGAACTACTAGCAGTATTCAAAGCACTTCAAGCATTCGAAGCGCAACTGACAAACCAGTCGGTTCAAATTATAACCGACAGCAAACCTGCAATGTTCTACATCAACAAACAGGGGCACACTCTCCAAGTTGGTGCAGAAAATATGGAAACGGGCACTCAAACGGGGATATCCCTATCCTACCAACACGTTCCAGGGGTACACAACACTCTAGCAGACTCTCTAGGCAGAGATCCCCTACCAGAGGAACAAGAGTGGCAACTAGACTCGTGTGTTGTAGACCACATCTTCTCTGTGGGGTTACTGCACGATAGACTGTTTAGCTACAGGAGAAAACAAGCAATACCCAGACTTTGCGTCCAGGTTCCCTGAACCAGACTCCAAGGGGAACGCCCTATGGTGATGTGTGATCCCATCAAACTCCTGTGTCAAACCAACCTGTTAAGCCAACATGGGGGAACAATGCACCCACAACCACACAATGAAATTGGCAGGATGGCTCCTGAAGTCAGAGTTCGGTCACCTTAGTCTACCACAGCGGTGTATGGATATCCTCAAGGAGGCACGAAAACAAAACACTAGACGCTGTTATTTTGACAAGTGAAGATTTGTAATTTGGTGCCACTCAAAACAAATGAACCCCATAGAATGTACTCCTTCACATTCTTAATTATATGCACCACTTGTTAGATTTGGGGTTAGTATTCAACTCTATAAAGGTCCACCTGGCGGCTTTATCAGCATACACCACCTCTCAAAGTAAAGTATTGTGGTCAAAATTCCAGTCATTAAGGCATTCATGGAGGGAGTAAAAAGACTCCAACCTCCAATGTCTAACCCATCGCCTGGGTAGGATCTCAATGTAGTACTAGCAACGCTCCTGGGGCCCCCATTTGAGCCTATGCATAAGTCAAGTCAGCTGACATACAAGACTGCCTTCTTAGTGGCTATTACTTCCATAAGAGTTAGTGAATTGCCAGCTTTGTCAGTGCAGGACCCTTTCTTTATTATCCATGAAGATAAATTGGTTTTACGTACTCATCCTAGGTTCTCCCTAAATTAATTTCCAAATTCCACATGAACCAATCTATTGAGCTTCTGGCTTTCTTTCAGAATCCAACTAGCTCAGCTGAGGTGAAACTCTACACACTGGATGTGAGGGTGGGCAGTGATGGGCAAGATTGTATGCAGTACACTTAGGGTGCACTACAACAACCTTGACCTCTTGGCAATAGGAACCCAACCTTTGGTCACTGAGTTACCTGGGGGCAACCAGACGTGGACTCCCTGCTCACTGTGCTCAGAGGCACAGCTTCACCTCACTGATGAGGCCCAACAAGGCTGAAACGCGTGTATGGGGGTTGCTGTTGGTACTCTTGTTCAGAGAGTCATTGCCATAGCATTTCGGTGCTGGACTACCATGTGTGCGGGACAAAGACTGATATGCAAATGGATATTTCCTATCTGTGAACGGCAGTGAGCAAAAAGTGTGTGCTGCAAACTCTCATCTCAGAACAGGGGATCATGCCATGGTCTTTCTGGAGAGGAGCGCCTGCTACCTTTTTTGCAACCTTTGGTAGAAGTCTGTACTACACAGGTTGGTAGTGTGGCTGAGCAGCCAGGCTCATCTCAAGAGGGGTCAATGTGAGCTGTACGGGAGTTGCACAGATTCAGTGACAAGTATTCAAATAAACACTTAATAATTGTTCATTCAGGAAACCTTGTGTTAATTTATCAGTCATTTAGTGTAAGCCTCTTTCAGAAGGGAGGAATATAAAAGCAACATACACATATACTTCAAAACTGTAAACTCTTAGTTTCTAAATCAGTAAAGACCCTTTTGGGATGGGCCACAGTCGCAACCTACACCCTCTGATCACTTCAATAGCTACGGTGCTGGAGACATTAATATCTTACTGGTGGCATTTAGAAAACACTTAGACATTAGTTAAAGAAAAAGGTTATTAGAACAAACCAGAGATCACAAATGTTCTTAAGCAGGCAATTACTTTTGGTTCCACTAAGCAGTCATTCTGTTCCTGGGCATCAGTCGTGAGGGCAAGAGGGAGGACGTCTGGGGACTCCTGCACTGCAATGGGTTGGTCACCGCTCACAACCGGCAATTTTCAAACAAGTGGCACTTCAGTGTTTCAGCTCCTCGTGACTACCACAAATAGCAACACTGCGGTTCCTGGCTGTCGGGATGGACTTTCCTTGCTTCTGGGGTCCCACACTCTGTTGGGGCTCAGGCCCGGTCAGTTCTGCTTCCTGGGAGTCTGGAAGATCTTCCTGGACCTCTTGCCCAACATAAAAGCAAAGCATACAATCTGGTGTTCCTCTCCCCGGCTATTCGTTTTCCAGCAGCAACTCTGTGGAAATACAACCAGCTCCGAGAGAATGTCCAGGTGGCTTACTTTGGAATTGATTGGTCCCACCAACTCAAAGGGAGAGTCGTCCTTGCAGAGGCTTCTCTGTCGATAAGAATTTGAGTTTCAGCACAGCAGCAGGGCTTCACAGGGCAAACCAACGGCCCAGGAGTTGCAGCAGGCGTCCTCTTCAAGTTCTTCTTCGGTTCCTTCGTCCAGTGGTCGACTCTGCCTTCCATGCCAAAAGCCTCGTCTTTTATTCAGTTCGCTCCCATTCATTCCAGCATAGCGTCAGTCACTCAGCAGGGTGGCTGTCCTTGCCGGACAGTCAGCCGGCCAATCATCAGAGTGCATTTGGGTCTCCTAGGAGACTAAGCAAAGGGAGTTTCTGGCATCTCCCTCACTTCCCACCCAGACACTCTGGAGCTAGAGGCGGGCTTCACTCGTGAATCCCGCCAAAAGCAAAACCAACAAAGGGACCAAACCTGGTTTGGCGCGTAGAGTAAATCTCAGGAAGGACCTTTCCACAAAGAAATGGCGAAAAAAGACGGGGGCCATTTTGACAAATTGCACCTTTTGGGTGCTTTAATGCAGCTGCGAACGCAGCCCACGGTAAATGCACACCACGGTAGTTAAAAGTAAACCACTGCCACAAGCCATTCATCGAGGAAAGGGCAACATAAAAATGTTACATGAGAAGCTAGATAAAGGGGTTACTAAGTAACCCCTCCAGCACACTATTGTTAGATGGTATGTGTGCAGGGTCTAGAATGTTAAAATATAAGTAAAGTCAATTTCACTTCACTGCTCTTGGAAACAGTAGTTTATCCAAGAGAAGGGATTTCAACCTTTGGGAAATATGCACTGAAGGTGCTGTGTGACACAATTTGAACAATGATGCCTATGGAGTTTGTCAGACTCCATAACCAAAAGAAACAGAGTTCAAAAATCACATTAAAATACATGAGTGGGGGCAAAGTGTCTCATTATCTCCAGTTGTAAAAATTCAAGTCCTCAAAATACAGCAAAGTTGCTGGGGGTTTCTAAGGTAGAGGGAAGTGGCACATTTCTGAGAATTCTCCCGAACACGGGGGGGTCTACAAGTTTAAACGGAATTGGCACATAAATGAACTTTCTCCCTAAAGTCTTCAGTAACCAGTAAATGCACTCTTAGTTGGGGGAGTGAAGGGGTGGGGACAGATCCAGGACTTTGGAGAAGGTTCCCTATAGGCACACAGCTGTGGACCTGGGAAGTGTATGGGCAAACTCCAAAACACACGCATCAGCACTGCAGCAACACAGGAGCAGCAAAGCAACTCTAGTTAAGTTGTAACGAGAGTCGCACAGTACCTTTTATTAAACATGACGAAGAGGATGCAGTACGATACACCAGCGATGCAGCAGACCCGGTGTTAGAAAATCAGTCCTATTCGCTGGCCTGGTGGACAGATGTATAGAAGGCCAACCTATATTGTGACAGTGACAACTCTGGGATCTGTAGCCAAACCAGTTCAAGGTAGCAAGACAAGTGGTCTAGGATAAGTCTCAAGAGGTGGTATAAAAATGATTTACTTGTGGACAAAACGGTGAAAAATTACTACAAACGGGTTACTATCCCACAACACTATATACAATTGCTGGTGTTGGGTAAAATATATCAAATCCCTTAAAGGAAAGGTATAGATTAGTATTTGTACTTCAAGTCGGTAAGAGAATTAATCCGAACTTCAGAAGGTCATACATTATATGTATGGGGCCTTGTGCCCAAAGGTTCAGCAAAGTTCTACACAGTTTATACAGCTGGACAAAATCAAGGTAGGGTCTCTGGGGTCCAGTGAACAGTTCAATGTGTCGGAGGACAAGTTAATACGTGTTCCTATCTTACGGAGTGCTGGTGTGAACAAGCATTGGCAAAGCCTAAGTGTTACAAACATTTTATTAAAGTTATCAAACTTTTAAAAGGGAGTTAGGGGAGCAGGTATCGCTACAACTCACCTCCCATATTCTGTTTCTTCATGCAACTTGTCAGGTCGGTTGAAGGTCCTAGGTTGCTTTTCCCACAGTCTGCCTCAGCCCTTGATCCCCAGCGATTGCGGATTCGATCATGTCGGTCTGAGCATGTGGTGCAAAAATGGTCAACTGTATTTTACTGCTTACACTGGTATAGATTAGTTTGCAAGTCATACCCACATCTAGGGGTGGGAATGTGTCTTGGCTAGAGGTAAAGACTTGCTTTTAAAAAGGATCTGAAAATGGTACATACCTATGGAAGCTTTGAGAAGATGTCATGGTGGTTTGTATGAGAAATGCACCAGAATTGATTTCTAATGTACACTTTTCTTAGAGTCAAATGATTGGGACTTATCCCAGAAGGAAAGTTTGCGCAAAAAGGAGACCAATCTATTCGAATTGTCCTGCCTATTAAAGATACTATTAGGGAGAATTCTCATTTGTGGAGTGAGCCCTTGTTCTCATGTGTTTTGACGTGATTTTGATTGTTTCTCCTTGGTTTTTGGAGTCTGACAAACTCCATAGTGATCTACTTTTTATATGGTGACTCACGGCACCTTCAGTGCTGTCACTGAGAAATCATTTAGATTTCTCTTGAGGTTTAAATACCTTTTCTTGTGAGAACTACTGTTCCCAAAAATAGTAAAGTGAAATTGACTTTACTTATCTTTTCTCTTTGTAGGTCCAGCACACCACATCATATGTGGAATGCTGGGGGGTTACTTAGTAGCCCCTTTTTCTACTTACTCATGTAACATTGTTACCCTCACTACTTTAATTGGCAGTGGTATAATTTTCCTGCTATTGTGCTTTTCTACCGCAGGCTGAATCCTCTGCTGCTGTATAGCACCCATGGGTGACCTACTCCTTGCATCCTGCTTTACCCTGTGCTCTGTTGTGAAGTACAGACTTTTAAAATGTTATTTGCTGTGTATAGTAAATGTCCAATATCATCTGGCTCTCATCTATGGTATCTTAACGCCCTGCCTATTTAGAGCTGTGATTTTCGGTATCTGCAGAAATAATCGAATCCAAAAATACCTAATGAGAAATGACCGAATTAATTTGGTCGTAATTGTTGGGTATTTTTATTTTATTAATTTTTAATATATAGATGTGGGGTAAGGGTTTATGTGAAGGCAGGGGAAGTGGGGGAAGGGAGCAGACCAGTCTCCCCTTGCATTAAAAATAATTTGACCAAAAATTCTGTCATTTCTCATTAGGTATTTATTTTTCCGGTCATTTCATGGTAAACCGTGATTTTAACTCTTAAGCACCCTTCCAATTTGTCCTCATCTTAAGCATGTTCTGTTTGTATTTTATAATTAAGTGCTCATCTGTAAAATTGTCGGTATGATTTCCTTAGGAAAAAGTGGCCTTTCTGTAGTCCTCACTACTTTACAATCGAATGGGATAACATTCACGTGTCCTTTTTAATTTCCTGAGGAGTTGAGTGGCACCACTTTGTAGGTGCGAGCAGTGGCACTTGCTGAGACTCAAACTTTGCATCTGGAGCCAGCTGTTAGCATTGCAAGGCTAAATATAATTAAAGGATATCGTTAGCTTGCCAGTTGCTCCCTATGGACACATGCCGAGACAACTATAGTTCTATAGTACACCTTCTGTATCTTGAAGGGTCTGATGGGTTCATCCTAAAGCACTTGAAATGGGCTTTAATGCATGATCTAGGTTTGACTTTGTCTGAAGATCAAGCTCCACCTTGTTGAGACAAATTTGGTCAGGAGGGGAGGGAGTAGGCGGAGATGTGGAGGATGCTAACATCTGTTTGATTTCTTTTCTTTTAAGAACTGGGTAATACCATTTCCAGTCTTTTTGGCGGTGGAAATGCTGCTTCCGATGGCAAGGACAATGGTACTGAGACAGTGCAGGTAAGATTGTACCCGTGGTGAGCATGGAGGTGACTGCTCAAATATCAGACTTTGGTGGGGTGATGCATGCCTTTTGGGAATAACCTTATTGGTGAGATGTGACCTCTGGAGGATACTAAATGCTATTGATATAATGATAAAGCGCATAGCCAGGATAATATTTCAGTGGTGAAACTGGGGAGAAAAGCCACTGCAAGGGTGGAGCACCTGCCGGAGAGTATCTGGTCACTGTTACAGAAAAGGGCCAGCCTTTCAAACACCATGTTGTTCTAGGATGGGCTTTTTCTATACCACAGTCTGCAAAATACCCTGGAATCATCTCTGACCTGAGGCAAATAATTAGTCCGATTAAAAGATGTTAGTTGTTAAGGAATAGACATTTGATTGTTGTGATGTAGCACTGATACCTGCGGATCATTAAGGTAGTGTGATTTAGCAAAATGGCTGGTACCTGTATCCAAGTCATGGGAGGCTTTAAGGTGTAATCGGTCAGGGATTGTTGCTTGCTCAATCATGGTTGAGCCCCTCATAAGTAAATGGTGTTGCCGGGCCCCCCAAATGCAATATCTGCTTATTGTCTGTTGAAAGCAGTCACCGTGCTCCCTTTTAGAGGAGCCTCGAGCTAACCAGACACCTGGGCCATCCATCAGGCCCTTTGGGAGGGCAGCACCATAGTTTGAAGACCACTGGTGGAGGGATTTTGTCCATGTGTGTTCATCTTCACGCAGGAGGAAGATGAGAGCCAAGCAGAAGCAGGCAGAGAGGAGGAGGCAGCAGAGGAGCCAAGTAAGGAGAAGGCAGAGTCTGCAGGTGAGCAGCAGGAGAAGGAGGGTGCACAAGAGAAGGCAGATGGTGGGTCCAAAACTGAAGGAGAGAAGCCTGAGGCAGAGAGTCAAGGGGAGAAGGCAGAGCCTCAGGTAAGCTGTGAACATTACCTTTTGACCACCTGTCCTTCCTCAGGCTTTGTGGATCACCTTGGGTGAGAAAATAAGTGTCCCTTGTATCTGGGTGTACACTAAGCCCCTTGCACAATCTACAACCTGTGGAGGATTCCCCCTACTTTGAGAAATTGCATGCCAATCTCCAAAGCTTGTAGATTCCTTTCTTTTTAGGAACTGAGATGTCTGCTGATCATGCAAGGTTCCCATCTTTCACCGTCCCTCTTGCCACTGTAACCAAGCAATGACAGTCTTAAAAGCCATCAGCAGAGCTGTATGTCCATCAAAAGAATAGACCACAACCCTTTGGCTTCTAAAGCTTTGTCTGCCGATCCTGTTCTCCGCCCTCCCCTCAGACTAACGGCTTATATTTGACAGAAATAACTTCAATAAAACCAATCCATCTTTGCTCCCATCCCTTGGGGGCAGTTTGTGAGCGGTAGTTGCACTGCCTGTGTTGTCTCCAGTGACTGTCCTGGCATGCAAGGGCTGGACCGTTTGTTAGTGTGTGCTTTAAAAAATCTTTTTGTTAAGGTACTATTCCTAACATCCACTGGCAATGTTTGCTAGCAGTAGTGGGTATAAAACCACTATGATGATGAGCCTAGCCTATACTTGGCTTAACGTTTTTAATGGATCTTTGAGATTTGTATGCAACTGCCAGAGGTATGCAGCCAGTACACCTCTAGGGCACTGTTAGGGAGAATTCTCATACATGTGCTAATTCCCTTCACCTTAGAGACCCCCAGCAACTTTGCTGGATTTTGAGGACTTGGTTTGTAACCTAGAAAGAGTGTGAGCATTTTTTCCCACTCTCGTGTTTTGATGTGTGTTTTTACATTTGTTTTCTCTGATTATGGAGTTGTAGATAACTCCATAGGCATCATCTTTTCATGTTACACCGCACCCTCAGTTCAGTGACCGTGTCTTTTAGACTTGCCAAAGGTTTAAATACCTTCTCTGGGATAAACTACTGTTTCTTAGAGAATTTAAAGTGAAATTGACTTTACTAGTCCTTTGCAAATTCATAGACCCAGCGCACACCATGTTACAATGGAGTGCTGGAGGGGTCACATAGTATCCCCTGTGTCTAAACGCTCATGTAGAAGTCATATGCTACCCTTTCCTATTGAAAAGGCTGGTGGCAGTGATTTTACAACGAACTACCATGATTTTTTCCCGACCGCGAACACCAGTAGCTAAAAATCACGCGAGCCATGTTTTTCAAGATAGCGCCTTAAGCTTCTTTGTTTAAATGGGTCCCTGTCTTCTTTGTTCGCCATTTCTTTTTGGAAAGGTCCTTCTAGTGTTTGTCTCTGCGCGCCAAACCAGGTTTGGTCCCTTTGTGTGCTTTTGGCAGGCTTCAGGACTGAAATCCGCCCTTGGCGTCTGAGTGTCTGGGGTGGGCAGGAAGTGAGGGGAGGTGCCTGAAACTCCTTGGGCTTAGTCTCCTCGGAGACCCAAATGCACTCTGGCGTGATTGGCTGGCTGACTGTCCAGCAAGGACAACCACCCTGCTGGGTGAGTGACAGCTAGGCTGGAATGAAAGGGAGAGAATTGTTTAAAAGGCAAGTCTCGTGGAGTGGAACGAAAGAACCAAAGACGAGCTGGAAGAGGACGGCTGCTGCAACCACCGGACCGTTGGTTTGCCCTGTGAAGCCTTGCTGCAGGTCCCAATTGCCAAACTCCATTCGACAGAGAAGCTCCTTCAAGGATGGCTTCTTCCCCTGAGTTGGTGGGACCAATCAACTCGTAAGACACCTCGATACCATTCTCAAGGCTGGTTAGGTTTAACCAGGAAGAGGAACACCAGTTTGTGGTGTTGAATCTACAGCTACTGGAACTAAAGTGACTCCGTTTTGTTTACTTCAACGATCCCGTGCAGTGCAAGAGTCCCCGCCCCCGCCCCCGATGTACTCCATCTTGTCCCCACGACTGAGGCTCAGGAACAGCGAGATCTGCAGGAACTGCCAGGAACCACGACTTCAGCAACATTTGTTTTCTTCATACAAAAGTACTGGGCCAACCCGATTGAGCGAACGCCTTTCTTGCGGTAAATGTTTGTGAAACTTTCCCAATTCGCAGGTCTGATCAGCTTGTGACCCCACAAATGATTTTTTTCGCCTGAACTACTGAGAAACTTTGCAAAGACTTTACTGTTTTATACCAGAACTGCTCTTTCCTATCCCGAACACTAGCCCATTGACTTTGGCCTGGCCTATTGACTTGAATTGAACTATTCTGGTGAACTGATACTATTTGCACTGCCTAGAAAGTATATGTAATCTATTCTACTTACTTTTGTCCTTTTTGCTGCCATTTGACTCCTTTTTCAGGGGAGCTCAAACTGTCACAAAAGCTTAGTTTTGTATTGAAGTATATTGGTCTATAATATTTGTCTTCTGTGCAGTTTGGAAAATCTTGAATAATGTAAGAATTGTGAATAAAGCTTATATTCTGAACTCATTAGGAGAGAAAATGTGGACAATCCACATTAATAGCACCATGTATAAGAGATCAGATAAGAACTTCCCAAGACCCTTTTGTAGAGAATGGCCTCTCCTTTTCCACCAAAATGATTGAGTCCATTATTATTAAAATGAACAAATCTCGAGCCCCTGGACCCAATGGACTTGCCACCGTTGTATTGAAATATGACCCTGTTATATGGAGCAATGTATTGTTCAAGCTGTTTAACAGTGTTTGTCGAGATCGTTGTATCCCAGACTCATGGAAGAATGCTATTCTTATTCTGGTGTTTAACCCTTTAAGTGCCATGGGTATTTCTCCCCAGTGCCAGAGCCTTTTTTGGTGATTTTGGTATGTGGCCATTCAATGGCTTGTAACTTTTTTGTTACATGAGATATCTCGGCCAAATTTGGCTCCTTTTTTTCCCACATGTAGGCGGTCGTAACGCCACCCAGGAATCCCAGGTTGCTGTAGGGGGTGAGAGAAAATAAGGAAAAAGTGCGAAACGTTTGGGTTTTTTCAAAAAATGCCAATAAAATGATGTACAAAGAAGCCTGTGGTTTTTTCCTTGTAAGAGCTAGGAACAAATGGTTTGCTGTGCTGAGTTCCCCAATGTGTTGGCTTTCAGGAACAGGTTGAGTGGAAATGGAAAAAAATTATTTTGATGGGGTTATCAACCGTTTTGTGAGAGATAGGCGATTTTTGCCAATTGAACATGCATGGACGGAATGGAAGAAAAGGGCAGGAAAGCCAAATTGGAGGACAGAAAGGCATATATTTCTGAAAAGTAGACAAAATTCCAAGTTTAGGAAGGGGTGATTTGCATAGGTCAGGCAACAACTAGGTAGGGGAAACTGCCATCGAATGGGGGAAAAGCGGGAACATGACTGAAAAAAAAGGTGTGTTGGACATGGTTGGCTTGGTACGGCAATGGCTTCTATGAATTTTGAGAAAAGCAATGCTCCGCTACATTTCCCCGACTCTTGCAGTTAGGAGAGCATACCATTTTTGTAGTGTTTTTACAAAACAAGCAATACCACAAGCCAAACACTGAGCCATGGTACACAGGAGTTTTATGCTCGCGGCCTGACCAGACGCACTTAGCATGTGTAAATTGGGAAAACCAATGTGGTAAGGAACGGCAGCCATACATTTTTTGAAAGAGCACAGGCAGACCTTTTCAAGGGTAGGTGACTTGTGCAGGTTACAAAAGTGTATGGTGGCTAAAGCAGCGACTAAATGTAGGTCACATTTGGGAAAAGAAAGGGTTGTGAGACAAAGGGCACCAGCAAATGGGTCAAAACGTTATGAAAACCACACAAACACAACACATGGCCTACCGTCCTGCGTTCCCACAGGTGTCCCGATGAAAACGGTACCCCACATGTGTGGGTGCACCTAGCTTGCCGCCAAGGGGAAAGCCTAAAACACAAGTAACCCCAAGTCTGTTTTCAGAGCGAAATCTCAGACATTCTGCCGACCGGCACAACGTACAGATATGGGCCTCGGGTGTCCAAGCCACCGAGGAAAACGGGGAACCCCATGCATTTTCGAAAAGAGGACACCCGTGGGAATCCGCAGAGGTATGATTTGCGCACATCGCCCCAGATTTTTTTACCCAGACAGCCCCGCAAAGTCTGAAATGTGGGGAAAAAACGCTTTTTCCGCACATTTCGCTCGACGCACCCATCGAAACACGCCCCCACAACACATGGCCTACCGTCACGCGTTCCCACAGGTGTCCCGATGAAAAGGGTACCTCACATGTGTGGGTGCACCTACCTGGCCGCCAAGGGGAAAACCTAAAACACAAGTAACCCCAAGTCTGTTTTCAGAGGGAAATCTCAGACATTCTGCCGACGGTGTTTCGGTGGGTGGCCAGAGCGAAATGTCTGAGAATGGTCCTCGTTTCCGGCCAATTTTAGAGACATTTCCCTGTGTCCACTCACCGCAACACGTCGCCAACAGCAGATGTCATACCTTCCCGCGTCCCCACACGTGTCCCGATGAAAACGGTACCTCACACGTGTGGGTGCACCTACCGGGGGTGCAAAAGGAAAAGGGTAACCGACTGAGAACCCCAAGCCATTCGCCACTGCCCATTTTGTTCATGTGGGCAACCTACAGATTTGGGCCTAGGGTGTCGCAGCCAGCAAGGGAAACGGGGAACCCCATGCATTTCCCAAAAGAGGACACCCGTGGGAATCCGCAGAGATATGATTTGCGCACATCGCCCCAGATTTATTTACCCAGACACCCCTGCAAAGTCCGAAATGTGGGGAAAAAAAACGCTTTTTCCGCACATTTCGCTCGACGCACCCATCGAAACACGCCCCCAAAAACACATGGCCTACCGTCACGCGTTCCCACAGGTGTCCCGATGAAAACGGTACCTCACATGTGTGGGTGCACCTACCTGGCCGCCAAGGGGAAAGCCTAAAACACTGCTATCCCCCCCAAAGGGTTTGGGGAGGTAACCGACAGATTTAGGGCTGGGGTGCTTCAGCCTCCAAGAAAAACAGGAACCCCCATGCATTTCCGAAAAGAGGACACCCGTGGGAATCCGCAGAGGTATGATTTGCGCACATCGGCCCAGATTGTTTTACCCAGACAGCCCTGCAAAGTCCGAAATATCGGGAAACGCTTTTTCCGCACATTTTGCTCGACGCACCCATGGAAACACGCCCCCAACAACACATGGTCTACCGTCACGCGTTACCACAGGTGTCCCGATGAAAACGGTACCTCACATGTGTGGGAGCACCTACCGGGGGCGCAAAAGGAAAAGGGTAACCGACTGGGAACCCCAAGCCATTTGCCACTGCCCATTTTGTTCATGTGGGCAACCTACAGATTTGGGCCTAGGGTGTCGCAGCCAGCAAGGGAAACGGGGAACCCCATGCATTTCCCAAAAGAGGACACCTGTGGGAATCCACAGAGGTCTGCCTTGTGCAAATTGCCCCAGTTTTTATTAGCCACAATCCCCGACAAAGTGTGATATTTGGTGGGGAAAAAACACAATGTTCACTTTGTCTGGGGTTCTGGGTAATAAATTCTGGCCCGCTTCGCGCAAATCAGACCTCTGTGCTTTCCCACGGGTGTCTTCTTTTGGGAAATGCATGGGGTTCCCTGTTTTCCTTGCTGGCTTCGACACCCTAGGCCCAAATCTGTAGGTTGCCCACATGAACAAATTGTGCTGTGGCGAAAGGCTTGGGGTTACTAGCAGGTTACCCCTTTCCTTTTGCGCCCCCGGTAGGTGCACCCACACATGTGAGGTACCATTTTCGTCGGGACACCTGTGGGAACGCGAGAAGGTATGACATCTGTTGGTGGCGACGTGTTTCGGTGAGTGCACACAGGGAAATGTATCTGGAAATGCAGACAATTCTCAGATATTTCCCTCTGGCCACTCACTGAAACACACCGCCAACAACACGTGGCCTACCTTCCCGCATCGCCACACGTGTCCCAATGAGAGGCTGACCTCTTGTGTGCAGGTGTGGTACCTGAGTGACAATGGGTACATCTTTTGTATAGTAACTTCGCTGTAGTGCGCTTAGGAAACAGTAAAGTACTGGTAGTAAGCCATTTCACATGCACCTTTCCTCACACTTCCCATACATACCAGACACAATGCAGTTAGACACGCAAGGTGGGATTTAGCACAAGGACAAACCTCCTTGTGTAGCACAAGAAGGTTTGTCCTTGTGAGCAGTGATGCCACGACAAGGCACCCACCGGATCACTGGCCATTCGTATCCCTTTCGTGTCTGCAGTCAGTTGGCATCCATTTCAGCAGTTGCACTTCTACCAAATCACTAGCACCAGAGCAAGTGTATCTACACATGAGCATATCTACACACTTATATCACGTGGACATGTGTGTACAATGCAACTGTGTCTCTAGCAATATCTTAACTATCATTTGGCATCAATTTCATAGCAACTGTGTCTGTATGCAAACTTTATGTGCCGGCAATCACATGTGGACAGTGATAGCAAGTGCATACTGGCTGACTTCGCTACCCTGCCCTACAGGCGCTATCTTCCACACCAGCTTTGAGTATGCCCATAGCAACTATGGGCAAACATTCTTATTTTCCACCGTACCCACACAAAACAGCCATCCTGCAACATGACAATCATTTCGGCAGTGCTGGAAAAGTCCATTCACAGAAATTGCATCTGCATGTTTTGTATCTTTACCTAATTCACACACCAATCATATCCAATTCATTCCTACAGAAGACGTGTCACTTACACCACACATAACATTACTCGCAGTAAAACAATAAACAAGGCAGGATCTTACGAGGTACGCAAGACACCGCTGCCATATAGTTGGTGTCCAAGTACCACTTTCATGACACTTAGACCTCAAGGGAGGGAGCCAAAGTGGCGTGTATTATTTTGAAAAGACACCCCTTGAGTGGAGGGAACCTGAATGGTGTTCTGGTCTTCCACAACGCACGGCTTGAGTAGAGGGAGCGGGACTGGCCTTTCTTTGCTTGCCAAACCTTAGGTGGAAGGAGCCAGATTTAGGTTCCTGTCCAAAGTACGCCGGAAGCAGATGGGGTTTTCCAGACTTTTTTTTTTTTTGTAAGGCAATCCCGAACAGGAGCAAGCTGCACTCCCATAGGTGAGTGACCCAGAGTGCTCCACCCTTCTTCTCCATGGCCCGCCTCAACTAGAGGCGGTGGAGTGGCATTCCTTTCCAAGATGCGCCTGCTTTGGAAGAAACGAGCATTGCGTTACTTTGCAAGGCACACCACGCGCAGAGGGAGCTAGACTGCCTTTTCCTTATGAGGCAGACCTGAAGTGAAAGGTACCGGGGGTGATGTCTCTTTCCCAGGCAGGCCTCAAGTGGAGGGGGCAGGACTAGCATTGCTTGCCAAAGCACGCCAAAGGGGGGTAAAGCAGAGTGCTGTCCCCACCTACTCCAAGGCACACCTCAAGTGGAGGGAGCTAGAGTGGCATTTCTTTCCAAGATGTGCCTGCTTTGGAAGAAACAAGCATTGCGTTACTTTGCAAGGCACACCACGCGCAGAGGGAGCTAGACTGCCTTTTCCTTATGAGGCAGACCTGAAGTGAAAGGTACCGGGGGTGATGTCTCTTTCCCAGGCAGGCCTCAAGTGGAGGGAGCAGGATTAGCATTGCTTGCCAAAGCACGCCAAAGGGGAAAGACCCGCATTGGCACAACTCAAGTACAGGGACTCATAATGATTACTATTTCGTAGGCACGCCTCCAATGGAAGGAGCCTGATTAGCGTTCCTTTGCAAGTCACGCTTTGAGCTGAGGGATCTAGACTGATGTACATTTTCTTGGCAGGCCTCAAGGGAAATCTACGGCTGTGGTTGCCTTTCCAAGGCAGGCCTCAAGTGGAGGAAGCAGGACTAGCGATGCTCGTGAATGCACGCTAAATCAAGTGAAGTGAGTTGACATCCTGTTGCATTTTCATTGAAGGTACACCTCCAGGGCAGGGTGCAAGAGTGCCATTCCTTTACAAGACATGCACGATTTCAGTGGCTAAGGGTCCCTTTCAAGGAATGATGGGCATTTTCGGAAATCAGTCGATCTCCCAATAATTTTCCTTTGTATGATACAAAAGGAAACAAGGCTGAAAGCAGAGGGCAGGCTGGGAAGGGCATTGGGGACAGTACACCCGAGTATCCTTCCTCTTTCCTTGTTTTGTACACACCTTACATTTTCGGTACGGTTGTGCCTTCGTGGCAGTGGGAGGAACATAATCATCAAAGTGTCGCTCTTGCAATCTGGCCACATCTTCGACCTCTGGAAAGGAGGGAATTTGTACATGAACATTAGCCAGAGATTGAACAATTTCTAATTCAAAATCCAAAAAGGAGAGCTTGTTTTCTAGAGTAGCTGCACGGTACACCACATAAGCATTGTACGTTGCCATATGCACAATGTGTGTGGCTAACTTTTTGTACCAGAAACGCGACTTGCGTTCAGCGTGGTATGACTCAAGCACTTGGTCATTTTTGTCTACTCCACCCATGTACTTGTTGTAATCCAGAATGCAATTGGGCTTCAACACTTGCTGAGTCTGCCTGCGCAGAGGGACAGCTGAAGTACTTTCATCATGAATAGTACTTAGCATGTACACATCCCTTTTGTCGCAGAATTTCACTGCTAACAATTCATCCTGCCGCAATGCCATACATTGTCCCTTGGCCAACTTTTTACACACAAGTTGTCTGGGGAAGCCTTTGCGGTTACTGCGGATTGTACCGCATGCCAGTGTGCCCACATTGAACAATTCCTTGAACAGTGGAATTCCGGTGTAGAAATTGTCTACATACAAATGATGTCCCTTGTGGAGCCATGGTGTGAGAAGATCCCAAACAATCTTCTCACTTGTCCCTAAATGGGCTGGGCAGCCCGGAGGGTTTAGGGTAGAGTCTTTACCGGTGTAGACTCTCATGCTGCTGACATACCCAGTGTTACTTTCACACATCATGTACATTTTAATCCCATATCGTGATCTCTTGCTAGGAATGTATTGCCTGAATATAAGGCGACCTTTGAACAACACCACCGATTCATCAATGGATATGTTCTGGCTAGGAACATACACCTCTGCAAATCGGTGAGTGAAGTGGTCCAGAAATGGCTTCAGTTTGAACAGCCTATCAAAGTTTGGGTCCGTTTTGGGTAATGCTGCTGAGTTGTCATTGAAGTGCAACATACGGTGCAGTGCTTGAAAGCGATTTCTGCTCATTGTAGCTGAAAAAAACGGGCAATAAAGTGGTGCTACAGTAGACCAGTATATTGCGACAGACGGCTTGTGTCCAATTCCCATGAGCAAAATGAGACCCCAAAACTGTCTCATTTCAACATTGTTTGTGGGTACCCATGCTTGTGCTCTGGAGTGGGGTTTCAGAGTGGGACCCCTAGACCTCATGAACTGTGCAGCGTATAAATTGGTTTGCTGAACCACATCTGCAATGAACCCATCATCAACAAAAAGGTTGAAAAAATCAATAGGATGAAACCCTTCTGTATTCACTGTGCACCCTGATATACCAGTGAAAGGGGGCACAACAGGCTGAGCCACTGCTGGAGGCACCCAGAGCGACTCTTGAGTCATGTCAGGAACTGCCACATTGCGTGGCCGTCTTGCACGTCCCCTCCCCCTTACAGGTCCCCTGCGTGTGGGAAGTGTGCGAAAAGGTGGACGCACTCTTCCTTCCTCTTCATCAGGTGATGACGATGATGAGTGGGAGGAGGGACTTTCGTCAATGGCCATCTCACTTCCCCAATCACTTCCCTCCTGCCCCTCAGAAGCACTATCTGTTTCAGAATGCATGTACACATCTGTGCCTTGCTCTGAGCCAGACTCCATCACTGCAGCTAATGCCTCCGCACCAGACATTGATCGCCGAGAAGCCATGAGTACCTTCGCTATGGAACCCTTCACTGCCCAAAGACCAGATGAAGACTGAAACAAGAAGTGTGTGCTTCTGAAAGTATGGAACGTAGCACAGTAAGTGGTATTCAGTGCCACAAACCTACTCCACACAAGTACACCAAAAGGTCCAGACTTTGCTCACAAACTGTAGCAGCCCTCTGCAATATGACGTACTCCCTGCACGCTACAATAAACGGAGTAGTACTTTGCAAACACTCACGTGAAATGCTAAGGACCAGCTGACTGCTTTCCTACAAGTGGGTAGACAGCTACAACACACCTGCACCTAAAAGAAAGAGAACAAAAAATCTATGGACAATGTACTATTCCGCTAAACTGTACAGAAATACAAGCGTGGGGACGAGGATTTCAGCCACACTACCTATTCAGAAACAGCCAACATGCTTTGCACCATGCCCTCCTCCATGGGATGCTTGTGGATGGGAAATCGAGGTGAGAAGGAACCATGCAACGTATTAGTGATTGGGTGAGTTGAAAAGCCATAGGCAATGAAGAAGCAGAAAGGGAAGATAAAGTACACGGCTGGCCCTTCCAGGCAACTGCTGGCACACTTTTGACAAAAACACCTGCTCATTCACATAGGGGTGTCTATTGTAAGGGGAAAGCTCACAAGGACAAAATTATTGCAAGGCCAAGCAAATTGATGTAGGCTGAAGCAAGTAGTGATGGGTACCTAAGAAATAAGTAGCAGAAACATACTGAATGCTTTGACATGCCATGAATGCAAACAATTGCTAGAAAGTGGAAGTCTCACTGCCAACATACTTCCATTTTTATTCACTTTTCACATCTTCCAGTGCGCCCGTCAGTCACTGGGCAAACCCCCCCCCCCCTAAAATAGCGTCTGGGCAAAATCCATTATGTTTCCAATGAACAGCTCCATGCCTGTTTTGGAAAGGTGCACCCCATCTCTGTGAAACATCACAGCACCTTTGATATTGCCATGGTGAATGGTCCGTATTCTGGTGTTGCCCTCTGTCAGTCTAGTGAACTCGCCATTCAGTTTCCACACCGAGCGGTTGATGGCCCTTCTATTCCCTCGAGTTCTCCAATCCATCCTGGGAATCATCTGGGACCAGGCCACCACAGTGTTTGGAAACCTCTGTGCAATCCATTCAAGGTCTGCCATGAGCTGCTCCCGTACCCCCTTCCGTCCCACAGACGCAAAATCATTTCCTCCCAGGTGAACCACTATAAGGTCAGGGGGGGGCTTTCCTTTTGCTTGGGCAGCGATGATGGCTCCTCGGAGCTGGTGAAGGTGCATCCCCCCCACCCCAAACCAATGCACTGCAAGGCCATCCCTTCCAGACCCAGATGTAGGTGGCCCTCGGAAAAGTCGTTCAGCCCTTTGGATATAAGAGTGGCCGAAAATCCACACAACCCTCATCCTCACTAGGAAATGGAAACAGGAAAACCCCCATGATTATGGCTACACATACATTTTACCAAATTACACAACAATTGCGCCAATACATGACTGACTCTTGTAACAATCCCAGACACACACTTCACCCATTCGGAAACCACCTCTCATTTGAGATAACAGTAGGTCGACACATAATTGAAACATTATTTTCAGGGGAAGGAGGTGAAGAAGAAAGTATGTCACCTTGTGCCAATAACACAGTTGTGCTGGCGCAATTGTAATCAGTAAAAGTTGTCTGCTCCTGTGGCCCACCGCCTGCCCAGCACGGTGGTAAGGTGACTTGCACATGCTACATCGTTACGCTTTGGCAGGGTGACTAGTCTCTCAGAGGATATGAAGTCCACAGGAAGTGTGCTTTGTACGCTCTCTGAATATAGGTACCCTGACAGAATGTGCCACATTTACCACAAACGGGTGCACCTTCAGACACTTTCAATGTGAGTGTTTCGACCATAGCTCCAGGACCACTGGTGAACTTGGGGGCACTTCACTACCAAGGAAGGGAGGTGGCCAAAGTCACACCCATCACCCACCACTACCCTACATAGCTTCCTGGTCAGCACTACAGCTTTCCTCTCCTGGAAGGGATTGGACCCTGCCAGGGCACCCTGCACCCACTGCTGAATTTGGAGGACAAAATATCCACCTGGGGGACGGACGCCCAAGGCCAATGACACCCCCCTCTCTAGCTACCCTGCGTTACAGTTTTTCCCCCTGCAAAAGGATGGGGACCCTGACAGGGCACACTGGGACCACTGCTGGAATTGGACCACAGAAATGGTGAACTTTGCAGTGAAAGGAATGAGCTCTGTAACAAGTGTGCATAGCATGCTCAGAAAAAATGACCATTTATATAACTACTGGGGAAAAAAAATTAAAATTTGCTGCTACTTATGTCGGCCAAACCTTACCTTCTGCAAAGCAGCTGCCTTACTCAATGCAAGGCACACCCATCACTGGCCCCCGACCCTCCCCACTACCCTTTCCCACCCTTATCACTGACAATGCAGCTACAATTCCTTCCACCGCAATAACCCTCCACCCCCACATTACCAAGTAATAAATGTTGTACTTACATAAGTCAGCAATAGCTTTTCAGTAGCCGCAACTGCAAAGGAAACATAAAAGAATTAAAATCAATGCTTTGCCTACCAATAACACATCCAAACTGTCAGGCAACTATCTGTACATTTTTCACTTCCTTCCACCAGTTCCATGACACTTCTCAGTCATCTACCACTACGGAAGGCTAGACTGCACACGGATTGGAAATGGAAATAAGACAAGTGGGCATATGGCATCCTGCAGAAAATAAATAAATCCCGGAAATCTGGCACCAAATCATCACTGTTTGGAAACATCTGTGCTATCCATTCCAGTTCCTCCATTAGCAGCTCATGTATCCCTTCCCCTCCCACAGACGCTAAATCTTTTCCTCCCAGGTGCACCACTGTAGGGTGGGGGGGGTTGCATCTCCTTTTGCATGGACATCGCTGATGGCTCCTCTGAGCTGGGGAAAGCACTTCCCCCTAACCCCAAACCAATGCACCAGGAGGGCATCCCTTTGAGAGCCAGATGTGGTTGGCCCTCGGAAAATCGTGCAGCCCTTTGGGTGAAAGAGTAGGCAATTATCTACACAACCCTCATCGTCACTATGATATGGAAACAAGTGAACCCCCATGAATATGCCTATACATACAGTTGGTTTATAGTAAAAAAGTCGAAAACAAAAATGTCAAATTTTTTTTTTGGTTGCTTTTTTTCGAAATGGGGGGGTCCCCCCAAACCCCCTTTTTTAATTTTTTTTTTTGTTTTACCACTTTTTTTTTTACCCCCGGAGCCCAAAAAAAATATATACATAAAAAAAATAAAAATTCGACATTTTTGTTTTCGACTTTTTGGATTCGACATTTTTGTAATTCGACATTATTGGTTCGACATTATGACTGGACACCCATACAGTTTACCAACTAGCTGAATGATTGCGTGAACACATGGCTCTTGTAACAATCCCAGACACACACTTAACCCATTCGGACATGCACCTCTCATGTGAATTTACAGTAGGTCATTACATAATTGGCACTTGTGTTTTAGGGGAAGGAGGTGGGAAAGAGGTGAAGAAGACAGTGTCACCTTGTGCCAATAACACAGTTGTGCTGGGGCAATTGTAATCAGTAAAGGTTGTCTGCTCCTGTGGCCCACCGCCTGCACTGCACGGTGGTAAGGTGACTTCCACATGCTACACCATTACACTTTGGCAGGGTGACTAGTCTGACAGAGGATATGACCTGTGCAGCAAGGGTGCTTTGTAACCTCTCCGAATATAGTTACTCTGACGGAATGTGCGCCATTCATTACACATGCATGCAAATTTGGACACTTTGATTGTGAGAAATTGGGGCGCAGCTCCTAAAGTACTGGTGAACTTGGGGCCATTCGACTACCAAGGCAGAGAGGCAGCCAAGGTCACACACATCAACCACCACCACCCTACATCTCTGCCTGTCCAGCACTGCAGCTTTCCCCTCTAGGACGGGATGGGGACCGTGCCGGGGCACCCTGCACCCACTGCTGCTTTTGAGGGACAAAATATCCATCTGGGAGATGGACGCCCAAGGCCAATGACTTCACCCCCCACCCCTCCTGCCCCTCCTGCCCCTCTAGCTACCCTGCGTTACAGCTTTTCCCCCTGCAAAAGAATGGGGAGCCTGGCGGGGCTCACTGGGACGACTGCTGGAAAAGGACCACAGAAATGGTGATCGTTGCAGTAAAAGTAGTGTTCTCTGTATCAAGTACGCGTACCATGCTCAGAACAAAATGACCATCTGCATTACTACCGGCAACATTTTTTAAAAGGAGCTGCTACTTATGTCGGCCAATTTTTCCTTCTGCAAAGCAGCCACCTTCCTCAATGCAAGGCACTCCCATCACTGGCCCCCGAACCACCCTACTACCCTTTCTCACCCATACCACTGACACTGCAGCCACAGTTTCTCCCACCACAGTAACCCTCCATCCGCAAATTACCAAGTAATATATGTGGTACTTACATAAGTCAGCATAAGCTTTTCAGTAGCCACAACTGCAACGGAAACATAAAAGAATTACATTCAGTGCTTTGCCTACAAATAACACATCCAAACTGTCTGGCATATATCTGTACATTTTTCAGCTCCTTCCACCACATACATGAAACTTCTCAGTCATCTACCTCCACAGAAGGCTGGACTGCACAGTGATAGCAAACTGGCATAAGACCAATGGGTGTATGGCAAACCCCAGCACACAAAAAAAAACATTGCACAGATGGCTAAGTGGCAAACTTCCCTCCCAGGGAAACAGCACTGTTCAGCTGCACTGGGGGGCATTTTGTCCGCAACCCGGGCAAGTGTGTTCCTGGCCACCCCAATACCCCCCCAGAGCACCCGCTTCCTCCACAACAGAACACTACAGGCCCTGTTCACCCCCATCCCAATAGCAATGTGCCCTCCACCCACTATAAAATGTTGGAATAAGCAAAATTTCATACGTACATAACAAGGGAGAAGCTTGAACTGCTCAAGACCTGTAAAGGGAATAACAAAACATATATTATCTGTGTCAGCCAACCCAAATACCAGACCACCCATATTGGCCCCCCCTGTTGCATTGGCCTGTACGTTTTGGGCACCCCGGCGCCAGACTGGCACACCAATGTGCCCCTCTACGCCAAGGCAGGTATAGTAAACTAAGAACCCAATTCAAAATGGCAGGCTGCCCTTTTGTGGGGGCAGAGGGGCCCCCTACACCGCTGTGGAATTTTCTAACGTGAAGGGGGTTGCACCTCTCCACCACCACCCCAATTTGAGGGGCAGCCCATCTCATGTAGCCCTCCCAAGGGGCAGATAAGGGGGGAGGCTGTCCTGCACTCCTCCCTGGGCTCAGGCGTCCATTCCTAGGAGCAGATATCTTTGCATGACATGGCACCCACTCCATTGTGGGTGGGGGGGGGGGTTAACGCCCCATTCCTTTAGAAACTTTCCCAACCCTTTGGGGTGCCCCACCTAAAAAACGTTCCAACATTTTCACTTTTTTCCTTTGGTAACCCAACTCCCCTTTGTGCACAGGGGCACATTGGTGTGCCAATCTGGCGCCGGAGTGCCCAAACCTTACTGCCCCATCTATTGGGGGTCCTGCCCCACCTTTTGGGGTGCCCTTCGCCCCCAATGGCTGGGGGACGCACTTCATGCAACCCTCCCTGGGGGCAGATATCTGCTCCTAGGAAGGGGCATCTGACCCCAGGGAGGGATGCATGAGGTGCGCCCCCCCTATCTGCCCCCAGGGTGGGTTGCATGAGGTGGGGCCCTCCATTTGGGGTGGGGGGGTTGAGGGCCACCCCCGTTGCAGTACATCATTCGGTGCCAATTTAGGGTGGCCCTCAGCCCCCCCTAAAAAGCAGCCTGTGAATGTGTATTTTTTTTTTTGTTTACCCTACTTTGCTTGGTGCAGATGGCCACATTAGTGTGGCTATCTGCCCCCAGGGTGCCCAAACCCTACTGCCCCATCTATTGGGGGTCCTGCCCCACCTTTTGGGGTGCCCCCCCACCCCCAATGGCTGGGGGACACACCTCATGCAGGCCTCCCTGGGCCTCCTCCAAACGGCTGCGTAAGGTACACCCCACCTCCATTTGACGTGCCATGCCGACGTGAAACTGAAGGTAATCCAGCCCCCTGGCAGTGAAGGGGGAATCTGCTTTCCCATTTGGGGCTCTCGGGCTCCCCGTGGGGAGCCCGAGAGCCCCTAATGGGAAATCGGCTGTAGGCAGAAACACTGCGGCATGGAAACACAACCGCGTTGTGTTTCTGCCTGCCTTGGCTTTCACTTTGGGTCTCCGGTGCTCCCCTGAGGGAGCACCGGAGACCCAAAGTGATAGCCACGGCAGGCAGAAACACAACGCAGTTGTGTTTGAAAACGCTGCGGTTTTTCTTTCTAAGTTTCTCAGGCTCTTCCGGCTCGGAGGAGCCTGAGAAACTTGGAAAGAAAAACCGCAGCGTTTTCAAACACATTAGTTGTATTTATGTTTGCGGTCGCTTCAAAAGCTACCGCAAACATAAATACAATGCTTTCAAAGCTGCGGTTTTATTTCTAAGTTTTCCGGGCTCCTCCTGCCTGGAAAACTTAGAAAAAAAACTGCAGCTAGTTCTTATTTATTTTTTTTAAAATAGCACTTACCGAGATGCAGCTGCAGCTTTTCTGCCTGTAGTCTCTGGTCCGCGTCCTCCGAGTCCCGGCACCAATGAAGGAAAAGCCACCCAGTGGTAGCTTTTGTTTACTACAGCTGGCTGGCTTTTCCTTCATTAGTGCTGCAAAAGCAAGCATAGGCGAGCAGCCATTTCACAAAATGGATGCGCCCATGTGTTTGCTTTTGCAAATTTTGAGCTTGAATTGCTCAAAATTTTACATAGGAACTTAAAAAAAAAAAGTGCGAGTATATTGGTTTTATTATTGCCCATTTTTTTTCGCCAATGAAAATTTTTGGGCGAACCATTCCTTTAATCTGAAAGCAATGTGCCACCCTGAGTGCGATCTGCTACAAATTATCAGAACTAATGTGGCTAGAATAGATTTTCCTACTTCTAGGAGCAAATATCTAGCCAGCTGCTGCAAATACTTTGAAGAATTACAGTGGGTGGTAAAAACGAACCAATGTGGTTTCTTTCCAGCTATTAAAAAAGCGTTTAAAGCCAAAGCAAAGAGTTGACTGGGAAACATTTTTATTCGTATGTATGAACTGAACAATTTTAAATATATTGAATGGATTGTGCAGGAGCATTATATGCCTCAAAGATATTTAATACGTTGTCCTGACCCCCTGGTATGAAATTTAGACTTTTAATGCGCACCAATCAACTTCCGGTGATGAAGTCTACCTTTGGTTCTCGGCGGAAGATTCCTGAAAAAGAGATACTGTTGAATGTGTCTGGACATGGATAAATGTGAGACTGTTAGGCATGTACTAACCTCATGCCCAGAAAGACGAAATCACTGTTGAATTATGGTCGCTTAGTCCATAACATGAGTTATATACAGTCGGAGGAATTTTGGAGATGGTGCCTGAATGTGCAATCTGAGGCTGTGCATATAGCATTATATAGAGTATGGAAAACATTTCCGCCTAGAAATAATGAAAATGTCAATGATACATTGGTGTCGACATGTGATAACTATGATTTAAGGTAATTATCACTTGTATTTATATTTATGCATTGTACTTTTGTGCTGCAGTATGAATGAATATTTAATATTTATTGTGCTAATATTGTATGAGTTAACATGTGATTGATATGAATGTATGTAAAGTTGTAAAGTTTTATGAACTGAAAACATTTTTTCAAAAGTTGTCGTCTTCTAGTGAAATGTTTTATAAATGATTGTGTAACTAAATTAATAAGGGTTTTACCAAGAACCCTGTAGTATAAGTGTCTACGTGAACCACTGTGATTGAAAGTCCTCTGTGTAACTACTTGTACTGCTCACATTCACTCTTGAGATGAGCCTAGCTGCTCACCTCACTACCAACAAACTGTATGGTGAAGACTTATAACAAAGGTTGGTCTTGCTTACACCTGTAGTCCTAATTGTGTGTGGTGGCCCCAGAGGGTACTGCATGCAATTCTGCCGAAAAGGTGTCCCTCCCGAAGGCCACCGGGGTGGATTCGCAAGGCACAGCCCCTAAGGCGAGGGTATCCCTACCTGCCAGGAGGGAGTCCTCATTCCAGCACATCGAAAAGACTCTGGAGAAGGTAATGCCCATCATTTCACTGGAACCATCTCCCCTGGTTGCAGAGAAGGGGGTGGGGGCACGGTAGTCCTCCAGGGCACGGACATTTCCTCAGAGGAAGAGCTCACCAGCCTCCCAGTCCTCCAGGAGGGGAGATGCGTCGAGAGCAGGCCCTACGGGGGGGGATCCCAATGAGGGCAACGACACGGAGGAGACCGACTAGCAGCAGGGCGGTGACTACAGAGCCGATCAGCCTAAGCCGCAAACACTCAGTCACCTCCACCCCAGCAACCACCTGGGAATATCTCGGTGGACATTCTTATGGCTCTGCATACCTTGTGGTCGGAAATCGGAACAAGGAGGCCTCTTGCGCCCGCGGAACCGCCACCCAAGAGGAGAAGCGTTCACCCCCTCTGCCTTTTCACCCCTCGCCTCCCGCTCCCCCACCAAGGGATGACACGGTACTGGACACAGCAACGACTGTCACGTATGACTATTGCGGCCTGGGGGGGGGAGGGATCTCCTGTCTCCACCGGCCAGATCTTCACTGCCCGTGATTGGCTTGTTCCATACCATGATCTCCAGGGCCTCAGAGCTGTTCCAGCTCATCCGGAGGAGAAGGAGGGTTTCCTTTACCAGCGCCGGGAGGCAAAGAGGAAGACCGTACTTTCCAGTTATTTGGTGACATTTGGGGTGAGGGTTTGTCCCTCATGAAGAACCCTTCATCTCCTCCGGCGAAGATGGATCGCTATGAGAAGTAGAGAGTGCCAGACACTGCGGCCAATTGTTTACGGTCCCAGCTGTCTCCAGACTGGTTTTGGCGGCAGCCAAGAAGTCGTCTTCGGGCTCATTTTTGTCGACGGCCTTATCCCTGCCCGCCCCCAGCCCCCTCCCCCCACAAGGACGGTGAGGGGAAGAAATTGTATGCCATTGGGCAAAGAGTGATCTCGTCAGCTGCAACGACCATCAAGGCCGCAAACTCCCTCACCATCGTGGCGTGCTCCGACAGGGTAATTTGGTTCAAAATGGCCCTCCTCCTGGACTTCCTTCCCAACGACAAGCGGGCTGAGGCGTTGGAGATTCTACAGGAAGATGAGGTGGCTTCAGACTACAACATTAAAGTGGTCACGGACATTGCCAACACAGGATTCTGCCAAATGGGCAACAGCGTTTGCCTTCGGCAAGGCTGGCTGAGGGCCACAAATTTCTGCCAGGATGTTCAGTTGAAGGTGTTAGACATGCCCTTCAGGGACAATTTGTTTGGAAAGACTGGACGAGTCTCTCCAGGCCATCAAAGCGGACACTGGGACGGTTCGTGCCCTGTGCACGCTTCAGCAACGGCAACCGTCCTATTGGACTTCTGGAGTGGAATCCCAAAGTTCCTCTAAAGGCACCGGTGTGCAAGATCTGCGGTGGTGCTGTTTACAGAGCGCTGAAACCGCAAAGTGCCGCTGATCCGAAAAGAGTCTGTAGCTGCCACCATCCATTGAATTGCTGTGTAGGAGTCCCCCAGACATACTGCCTCTTATCCCCACGAATGAGGCCCAGGAACACAGGATCTGCATCACTGCAACCAGCCAGCTGGATCCTCTTCTTCCAACCAAAGGTACTGTTCTGACTTTGGGGTGCTTACCTTTGTCTGTAGTTCGGCGCTTCTCAGTTGAGACTTGCAGTAGCTGCTTTTCTAGAGTAGTTTTCAGCTCTCATTTTCATAAATTTTACGGCTTGTGGCCCAACAGTGATTTTCTACAACAGACTCTAACTTTGTGCATGACTTTTTGCTATCTAAGAAGTGCCTCGGCTCCACAGACTTTGCTCCAATTGATTTTGGCTGTCCCTGCAGACTCTTCTAGTCCATTGTCTTTGATTCTTACTGTCCCTCATAGGTGATACGTTGGTTTTTAACTAATATTGCTGGGAAAGATTTTTATCTAGAGTTCATTGGGAGGTTTAAACATGCTCCCATGCTTCGAGAACCTGTTTAACATTTTTCCTTTGTTTTAACCTTTCCTTTCTACCAATCTCAGAATTTGACAAAGTACAAAAGTGAAATATAAATGCCAATACTGTACTAGTTAGTGAAGTCAATTCAGGGATTTGGAAGTGTATGAAGCATGTCTAAAGAGTATTTACTTGATTTGCATTAAATCTGAGAACGTATTTTGAAGTGTATTGTTGCACGTTGCCCTTTTTAAAGAATGTTTAAACTGACCTTTTAAATTATTTTACTAAACCTCCAGTGTAAATGTAATTTGGATACTTGTATTGGTGAATTTCAGTGCTACAGCTCACATTTACCCCTCTTGAGAGAAGTCTGGCTGCTCAGTTACACTACCAACATGTGTATTACAGACCTCTACCAATATATGTTACCTAATACCAAGAGTACTAGGGTTGTGTAGTCTCCCCCCAATTCTTGCCTAACAGCTATGGGAGTCTATCAAAGATGAGGAATACGTGGGGGGACACAATCCATTCGAAGAAAAAATAACTTACCCCTGGCAGTGTTCTTTCGGCTGGATGTTCCTCCTACGGATTTCTCATTGCCCTCCCAAACAGCCCCTCTACCTTTGGGAGAATTTCAGTGTTTTCCTCTCTTCCAACGTCGGGTCATCCTGTGTCCTTAAACCTCTCTGCATAGGAGAGGGGTAAAGCTAAGAACTAAAGTAACCGGCGTGGTGTGTGCGCTATATAAACTGACATCGCCGTTCTCTAGAGCGGGCAGAGGCTGCCGAGGGACACTAGATCGATGATGCCACAGCGCCCTCTGTTGGGAAGAAATTTCCAATGCAGCTGACGCTGCATAGGAATATATCAAAGACGAGGAATACGTTGGAGGACCATCCAGTCATCATCCATGTAATGTTCTTCAGTCATTTGTTCCTCTACTGATTTTTGCCCTTAAGACTTGCTGCCATTACAAGAAAATGACCTCTACAACGGGATTCTGCTTGTTGACTCTACGGTCAGTCCAAATTCTTAGTAATTTGCTTTATACTCTCCTGGGGGCAGTCCCCCTCACTTAGCTATCACTTACATATGTACCAAAAAGGTCGGCATCTTAAATTTACCCATTAACAGAAACTTGGGTCCACCTAACGTGACCCAGCATATCCTACTCCATTTAATTGATATAGAAGGTATGCAATAACATCACATGAGCAAACATTAGCACACTTATTATTTTTTATCACATACTGTCATTTAGATTAGTTGTTGATCAACCATGTGAATAAAGTGAACCGTGTATTTGCCACACTTCCAGGTAAATGAAATTAATATTTCATCCAGTTGCCTATTTGAGAACATACAATTACTTGGTGTCAAAATGTCTACGGCATCTTTACTCCTAATATTTTCCAGATTAACAAAATGTTGTTACTGAAGAAGGGAATATTTCCGAAACTCCATTGAGCTCTGCAATGTATAGTCCTTATAGGATTTGAATTTTGTTTAACTTTGTTTTTCTATATTACTAAGCAGAATGCATTACCTATATATTACTTACCCAGAATGCATTGTCAACTATACCTTCTATTGTCAATTTGAATATATACTTGTTGGAGATTCTGATCTAAAACTTAAACTGAGTTTAATGGTGTGCAGGGAACGGGAGTATCCTACAGTTTAGGATACCATTTGTCTACTATATACTGTATCTTTGTGCCAGGTTTGTTTTACCTCCCCACCACCCAGACTTTGTGAAACTCTGCATATCATTTTTCTAATTCCTTACATTGTTTTACCTAATCTAGGGAGTGCACCTTCACACATTTATTATCACTTATAACTTTTCACTTGTATTGCTCAGACTGCTGAGAAAGCAGACTCTGGAAAGGAAGAGGAACCTTCCAAAAACCAAGAAGAAGCGAAGGCAGAAGATGTGAAGAAAGCACCTAGGAAGCAGAAGCTGGTGGAAGATATCCGTGTTGAGTTGAGCGTGAATGATGTCTTGGACCAGCATGAGGATGAACTTAAAGCCTCCATCCAGAAGTAAGTTGTAGGTGGTGAGCCTCAACTTCACCAAGCCCTACATGCCCTTTTACGAGATGGACCCAAAATATTCTCTGGCTAGCCGACATTTGGGTAACATGAGTTTCAAATGTACTTCATTTCTGACCTGCTTGCTTGTCTGTTTTACATAGGCTTCAAGATCTGACTAATAGAGACATGGCGAAAGAAGAGCGTGAAAAAGCAGCTAACAGCCTAGAGGCCTTCATTTTTGAGACCCAGGTAGGAAGGTGGTGTTGGTGGTGCTGATGGTTGAGGGTGCGGGGGAATTTATGGGGGATAGGCCTGATCAAAAGGTTTTGGTGAATGCAGAGAATGGGGCTGGAACAATGAAAGAAAGAGCAGTGATGGATGAATTGCCTCTCTCAATGGCTCATTTGCAGCTGGAACCTGATGCAAAGATGTTGTCTTTGTAGGACAAACTTAACCAGAAAGAATTCAGATTGGTCTCCACCGGAGAGCAACGTGCAGAAATAACCAGCAAACTGAGCGAAGCCGCCAACTGGCTTGAAGAGGAAGGATATGGTGCTACCACCAAGGTAAGGTGTGAGAAGCGGGGGCTCTCCGCCTTTCTGTGGAGGGGTTTATAATGGGGCTCTCCAGGGTGGGGGCATGGGTGGGAGGAAGGGTGTGCAGGCCAAATTGTAGATTGGAGGAGCAGTGTTGGCTAGGTTTTGGGGACAGCTAGTGCACTGCGTTGGGATTGGGTGAGTTGCGCAGGGAAATAGGAGTTCCAGGCAAATGGCGGTGGCCGCCAGTAGGAGAGTGGTATGGGCATAGGTGGGTGTGAGGGAGCAATGCTGAGAAGGATGACAAATGGAGTGTACCAGAGCCCTAGCCTGGTATGAGTTGGGGTGGTGGCGTGGCTGCGAATAATACTGTGAGTAATAAAGCTGGCAAGCCCACATAGCTGAGAGGTATGGGGCCAGCCAGGGCACATTTGTAGGAGAATCATAAATGGAGTAAGGCATAATGCTTGAAGCAATGTCGCTGGGCACAACTGGGGTGGTGGGTGCAATCTGGGGAACCATGCAATGCCTGGTTGTCACCCTGAACACAGGTTGGAGGACCTGGATGAGACTGGGAAGGGCATACCTACCAATTTTACTGAGTTTAGTTGAGAGATGTCTAGTGTGCCATCATTGTGCCGAATCAGATGTATAGTATAATCTTGGACTTCTGTAGCTGTTTGTTGCATCCAAGAGTTGACATATCACTTCCTCTTGTTTGTTGCACATTTTCATTTTAACAAGATTTTGACACATCTCAAACTTAGGTGGATTCTCATTTAAACTTGAACGAAAGCAGATAGAAGTGCGATATTCTGGTCTTGGTTAGGAAATATTTTCTTTTTGCTGCTTTCCCTCCAGACATCAGTGGTACTCCCAACCATTTACTGTTTGGAACCTGTTCTGAGTTTTCGAAGCCTTTTTACTTCAACGGCCTTGCTCTGCTCATCTGTTTTGGGGGCACTAATCTGTTCCTACGGCCATCAGTGCAGGAGCTCCATAGTCAAATTCTGTTTTTCTCTGCACACATCTTTTTGTGAAGTGCAGTATGAACACCTTGTGTTCTTGTACCTTTTTGTTACTTGTAGTTTGGTCCAGTTGAAAGATGAGTCATGGTGTAATAAAATTCAATCTGACATGCTCGATGAACTAGAAACCCTACACAGTAAAATTCTAGCTCACCAAAAAGCCCTGTCCAACCTCCTAGATGACTATCATCACACCTCCGCACCAGCAACCCCCCATTCAAGTTCCCGTGTTCGACTTTAAGGAGATGACTGAACTCGAAGTCGCGACCCTCCTCAAATCATCAAACCTAATTGCAAAGGGGACGCCTGCCCTGCCCAGCTCAGGTCATCAAAGACTGTGCCCCTTCCCTGACCCTTCTTATCACTGCCTTCATTAATTCCTCCTTCCAGACTGGACATGTTCCTTCTGGATTAAAAGAATTATGGGTGTGATCGCTCCCAAAAAAAAATAAAACCTGCCTTCGATCCCAGGTAATTACAGGCCAATCACCAGTGTGCTGTTTTTGCTAAAAGTTGTAGACTAAGCAGCTTACCTACAAGTCCAAGAATTCGAGGACAACCACCTTCTTGGTCTCCGGCAGTCCGGATTCCAGTCCAGACATGGTACGTAAACGGCCCTGCCTGACTTAAAAAATCAAATGGACGACCTTGGAGACGCAGGCAAACCCGCGCTCCTTCTGCTTCTGGACCTCTCTGCTGCCTTTTGATCTGGTGGATCACAACACCCTATGCCACCACCTCTCCACTGCAGCCAATTTCTCCCTGAGGGCCTGTGCATGGATAACTTCCTTCCTACAGGAAAGAGTGATGGAGATTTTCTCAGAATCTTCTTGAGACTGGGGTTGGCACAAGTGTGGGGTTCCACAGGGTTCTTGCATAGCTCCCACTCTCTATAACCGCTTTACACGGCCCCTGTTTAAGATCCTTGACGCAGAGGGCATCGCATACACGAACTATGCTGATGAAACTCCGGTGCTCATCCCCCTCTTGGGTGATTACGTATCTGACCTTAACACCCTCAACTCAATCTATTCAACAATCCAATCGTGGATGGCAGAAAACTGGTTATGCCTCAACAGTGAGAAGACCGAACTTTTGCTGATTGGGTCCCCGTCCTCCTTGTGTAAACGGGATGAACATTATCGCTCCTTCAGTCGATAACATCCCTATCGCTGCCTCCAAAACCATAAAAACACTGGGCGTTTACATTGAACCTGATCTATCCATGAATAGACAGGTTAACGCAGTAGCCTCCACCTCGGCTTACCACTCAACTTCTCACTGCAGTTAGACCCTTCCTTTCACAACCGAACTGCCTCACCATTGCCAGGGCAATTATTGGGTCAAGGCTTGACTACTGTAATGCCCTTTGCTGGCACCTCCCAAAAGAATCTGACCACTGCAATTAGCACAGAACAATGCCCTGAAGGCTGCAACTGGCATCTCCAGACGTGATCACATCTCTGAGGTCCGGAGGAAAGTCCATTGGCTCCCCGTGAAGGAAAGAATGAACTTCAAGACACTAGCATTGACGCATAAATGCCTTTACGATCTTGCCCCTCCCTATCTAGCTCAAAGAATCACCTTTCACACCTCTTCCAGACCCTCCAGAGCTACCTATACAAACAGAATCACTGTCCCCTTCATCTGCGGGCGGGTGGTTCCAGCTTCGCTAGCATGGCAGCCACCTTCTGGAACTCCCTGCCTCCTCCTCAGTATGATTGACTCCCATGCAACCTTCAGGAAAGCTATCAAAACTAGGCTTTGTGTGACAATGCATCTATGCCATATTTGATATGTTGAAAGAATGGGAGGGTTATCAAGTCCCACGCTCAAACCCTATAAGTTACAAAGTCCAAAGGAAAAGGCAATGTTGCCAATCATTCAAGAGAAAAAATCCCAAAGTTACAGAAATTCTTTTTAATATGCTGTACAGCCGACACGTGTTTCGACCGCTGGTCGTTTTCAATGCTGTTTTTTTAGTAATTCATTCATGAAAATATACAGAAAGATACCAGTAAGCAAAGAGAATATTTTGTTTTCAATACATTGGTTCCAAAAATTAAAGAGCATATATGAATTCATAAGTACAAGTATCAAATATGAATCGAAGGTTGGATGGACATAAGAAAAGGTTAAACATACCATATTTAAGTCACACCATCGAGACAAGATGAAATGGGTGGGTTCGGGGCGGAGGGGAAGAAAAATGTATACATGTATGATAAGTGATCGTGGTTGTAACAAACCCTTTAAGTATTCATTTATGCCCTAGACTATTGAAATCTCATTTTCTTGTGTAATAATATGATCACACAATTTGAAATGTACCAGAAAATGTGAAGCCACTCAATCACATACTCATGTGATACAGTTTATCTATTAACATTACCTCTGTGTGCTTTCTGAAAAAACGTTCCTAAATGCACCCAATCGTAATATCAATAAATATATTTTTGAGCTTACCAGCCAATTGTTGAAATGGTCAAAAGTCTTGTCGAAAGATTAAATCATTGGTCCCAATATGAGTTAAGTAAATAACTGTTGATCATCAATTTAAGTCTTTTTGTTCTTAAGGTATAGATTATATACAACCTTTATGGAAAAAGACCAAAAATAATGCTAAGTCCCTAAAGGGAAAGGATTACTATAGACATTAAAAAAATGTCAAAGAAGATTGATTTATAGCTTACAAAAATGTTGTGAATGTTCAGGGACAAGTCTGTAAATGTTCTGTGGCTTAGAAATGCTCAAAATGAAAATCCATGCTTCCAATAGCATGACACCTATGTATATAATAGGATCTGTTGGTACTATCCTTATGATTGGTAAACTTACTTACTGTCATATTAAACAATTATATGTAGTACCTGTATAGATAGTCATGATTAGACCGTTATTAAAGAATTCTCTATCATATGAAAAAATCCTCACACAATTTATAACACTATATTAAATGTGATTATCTATGGCTCATTAATGTCAGCCAATTCCATGTGCTGAATGTTAATCGCGGCCTCAGGTTAAATTGGTAAAAGTGGAGTCTGATATTCTATTGTGGACCTTTTAACACATCCACTAATTATGTGTTACCCGAAAAAACAGGAAACCCCTGATCATCATTACCTTAGGTACCGTCACTGCAATGGCGGGGTAGATCCCGTGTAAACCGCTTCCTTCAGAATCGTTCGTCCTACTGACAAGTAGTTAACGGGAAAATCGTGTCGTTGCGCGATGACGTCACATGTTGTTGCGCGTGACGTATGAAGTAAACGTATGATGTAAATGTAAACATTCTGCTTTGTTAGGTAAGTAAAGTCTTCGAAAGCTAAAATAGAAAGCGTGTGCCATATTTACTGAAGTTCATTCGATGGATAGGGTATTAAATCTTTAAAGCGAAAAGTGCTATCTGAAACATTATCAATTTACCAAAAATAAAAATAGTGAGTCTACCCATGATATTTTCACATGCGGTCTAATAAATTGTCAAATAAGAATATGCAGAATCCTGTGAACCTTCCTTGTCTTTTGTTGAGACCCACATATTGCCAATGAACCCCGGTCCACTCTATTTCAAAAAAATGATAAAAAGTTATTGGTGATTCAAAGTACTGACTGGATGGCTTCACTAGCGGACATTCCATATGGGATCTCACATCACACAGATACTGCCATCTATGCCATATGTTTGTTATACTTGTAACTGCAACTAAGCTCTCTGTACCAGCTTTCTCTGTTGAGGCCGCATTCGTGTAACCATGAATCAAGCCTTCTGTTGTCTCTCAGCGCCTCGATGCCCGTGGGCTGCAGTGCGCTCTACAAATACTAAAAAGCCTTCACTGTAATATCACGGCTAATGACACTGGGAGAGGTACAGTATAATGTTATTTCTCCTCCTTAGGTGCCTACTAAAATACAGGAATATCTGTGACATGCTAAAACTTGGTCCTTCTCATTTGGCATCTACTAGGTATATGGATGTCCAAGGAGTTCTAGGGGGGAAAAACCCTACACTTAATTGGTCGACTGGTTTCAGCAGATTCAATTTATTTATGCTTGCATTTTTCAGGACCCCTTGTTTTCAACTATAACCAGGTTTTACTGGAGATTTTTATCAGTAAATTTGTTAGGGAGTGTTAGGACAGCTTAGTAAAATCATTCAACTGAGACCGTACAAGACTCCATTCTTGGTATAAGGCTGTACCACCCGAGTATATTGTAGGGTAGACGGAGCAGCCAGGCTTATGTTAAGAGGGAGAGAGGGATGTAGAATCAGTACAACGAAATTGTAGTACATGTATGGTCCAAAGAAACACGGACACACTAGGTATTGTAAAAATGGTTATTTAAATACAAGCAGATCAAGGTAATTCTTGGGTAAATAAGTACTATCACATTATATATAAAGCACATTATAAAACTCAGAACTAAGCTTTACAGTACACCAACCAAAGCATAAAACCTTATACAGAACAGCCATCAGTAGTTCTAGGGAAGTCAAACCAATAGTTACTTTTAGATTACGTTCAGTAATTCAAGGGTAGTAGATCATAGCAGTTGTACCCTGACGCTCAGCAAGAAATCACACAGTAATTCAACTGGACAATCTACTTTTCTGATCTACGGAAACACAGATTCTAGGAACAGTATTAACCTTTAAGTTTTGGATAAGTTATACCAGGCTAGTAAGACCTTTTTTGTGTAATATTCAATTATAGTTGCTATTCAGTTCCAGACTAGGGGAAGCAATAACTTAACTTAGTTTTTGATGGCACGCCGCTATGCAAGGTAAGTAAAACCTATTTCTCCAGCATGGGGTCTGGCTTGGATTCACACGCGCATGAATATTCCCCGTGAGCCTGGGAATCCTCCGTAAAGAAAAAATCAGTTTCAGTTTCACTTCTGAACTGTCTTTCTCCTAACAACCAATCACTGAGCTCTGGGGCATACTGCCCCAGCCAATGACTGCCCTCTACCTGAGCACCTCTGGCAGCCATCTTCAGATTTTTACTGCACGTTCAAGTGTTGGGAGTCCTTGTGTTTAGCTCTTGAGTTTTTACTGTGTTTTTGTGCTTTTTTTAAAGAGTTTTACTCTATTTTTCGGTCAATCGAGCCTTGTGCTCCATCAATCAATCTTCTGATTAACAGGGACCTGTTTTTGGGTTCTCTTCAGCACCCCTCAAGGGTGAATTTTTGTCTAGTTTCTTCGTGGAGGCTTCCAGAAGATTCTTCAGGCATGTGTACCATGTCGGAGGAAAAGGATTCAACTCCCCTGTTGAAGCTTTGCTGCAGCTTGCGGAATGTCTTCTTGGACAACAAGCATTCCAAGTGTCTTTACTTCCTGTACCCCACGCACAAGGAGGAAGGTTGTGCGTTTTCCCAGGAGATGGCCCCTCACTCAATCGGCACATGTGGCTGAACGGATGGCTACATGCCAAGGCCCCTGCTCTGGGTGGGTCCCAGCAGCATGCCTCGCCCAGCTCCAAGAAGTCTGAGCGAGCTTCTAAGACTTGAGGGCGCCCCTCCAGCAGGGGTCCAACAAAAGGCTAAGCACAGCAAGTCCACTGCCACCTGGTGCACCGTTGTGACTGGCTCCTCGGCAGCCAGGGCGCGATCAACATCTCCAGCCTCAGTCACCAGTCAACGCTCCAGATCATCGGCCAAGAGGAAGTCTGATCATCTGGGAAAACTCGAGAAGGAGCCAAAGTTTATCCTGCCGGAGAAGGCCAGGGGGGGGGGGGTCGGGGCGCAGACCCTGCCCTTAAGGAGAAGGTCCAGCAGGACAAGGCTGCAGCCCTGACCGTGAAGGCCCAGGTATACCCGGCGAAGGCCCAGTCTTCCATCGATGGGGTGGCGGCGTCGCTTGCGAAGGCCACCAAGACTGCTTCGCAGGGCACAACCCCAAAGACGAGGGTGTCAGTCCCTCCCAGGAGGGAGGCTGCGTTCAGGCCCATAGAGAAAACCCTGGAGCAGATGATACCGGTCATCGCCCTGAGACCTTCCCCTCTGGAGGCAAGGGGGGGGGGGGGTTTGGTGGCCCTCCAGGGTACGGCTATCTCCTCTGAGGAGCTCACCAGTCTGCAAGCCATCCAGGAAGAGGAAAATGTGGGAAGCAGGCCCATCGACGGCGAGGACACTGTCGAGGAAAAGCAGCAAGGCAACAAGGGCCTGGGCTCCCAGCCGGTGCCCCAGCGGCCTATTCTGCCTACACCTCAGCTGCCACCCCCACCTCAGCTACCTCCTAGAGACCTCTCTAGACATTCTATCGGCACTGCATACGCTGGTCTGAGAGGTACAGACCAGGATGCATATTGTTCCCGCAGCCCCAACAGCGGCGCCAGAGACGACCGAAATCCCCCCCTTCCCCCAAACAGGGGAGCCTCCGACCAAGAAGAGTTCACCCTCCACCTCGACACCACTCTCCCCGAGGGATGACACAGGCACCGTTCACGGCGATGACAGCGGGTTAGGGGACCTCCGCCACCCACCCCCAGATCTTAACCCGCCGGACGAGTTATGCTCGTTCCACTCGATCTCCAGAGCGTCAACTTTTCCAACTTGCTCCAGAAGAGACGGGCTTCTGATATCCGCGCCACTAAGCGACGAGAAAGACCATCCTCTCATTCCTGCTCCTGGATGAAATTTGGGGCAAAGGTTTGTCTCGCATGAAGAACCCTTCCATGGCCCTGGCGAAGAGGGGTCGCCTTCAGAAGTACAGGGTGCCGGACTCTGCGCCCAAGTGCTTGCGGGCCCAACGGACTTTGGTGTCGGCGGCCAAGAAGTACTCTGGCACGCCTTCCTCGGCAGCCTCCACCCCTCAGGACAGCGAGGGCAAGAAGTTAGATGCATTGGCAAGGCATAAATTAGTTTTCAGATATTGATCAGCAGAGTTAGCTAATTAAAATGTGTTTGATTAGCAAACAGACCCATTTGATTAGCAATTGTGTACTAATATTGCTAATGTCACCGGATGTTTGTACCCAAGATATGAAATGGGCAACAATACAGCAGTTCCTTACCTCTGAAATATGACATTTGTGAGGAGTCATGCTTCAGCTAGACCTCAGGTCGGGTATCTTAGTTTACGTATTCAACCTAAGAGAAATGCACTCGACCCATAGCAACGGAGGACAACGCATTTATGTGATTTCTGTACAATGGTGCATGTCACTACAAACCCACTTTGTTTGGCACACTGCTGCCACACAGAGTCCAGCCATACACAGTGAAACTTTTATTTGATATTTGCTGCAAACAAAGTAGATGTTAAATAATAATTTCAAACATCCTTTTGTAAATGCTACTCGCCCTTCATAAAATCTACTGGACTGAGTGGGCAAAACGACTTTGCGAGCTAGAGGAGCGTCTATAAAATGTAAAAGGTTGGCTGCATGAATGAACACAAATGATAAAAATCATAATGCAAAGCGAGCTCTGGAGGCTAACTAAAGTGTTTGGTATTGCAGATCTGTAGATCTACGGACTGGATGGAACTATTGATCACTACTTTGCGTAAGCATTTAGTTCGATTTGTGTATTTATTATGTAAGAGGAAAGAGACTAAGCAGAGTGGAATGCGTAACAGTCAGAGAACTGGACTAACTAGGTGGAATATTGTAGTTTGTGGTCATCTCACTTTCTGGGTCCCTGGTATAAAGAAACACGGTGATATAGAATGTCAGGGAGTATGGGTTCGGTCATGGGTTGAGCACCAGTTGCAAGATGTATGCAACCTGCCGGTTACAGAACTAGGTTTGCCATCAAAAGCCTTTGATTATGTGATAATGTACACTTTCAGAAGTTCACTAGTCAACATGATGCATCTTCCCCAACAAAATGAAATATAGTTGACACTATGAAATTCAGATAGACTAACCTAAACTTTACTGTAAAGAATGGATCGATGCAAGGTTTTACAGTCTCAATGTAATTATGCATTTAACAACTTACATTTCAGGAATGGAATTACATGACTGTCTTTTTAAAATATATAAAGTTGACACATACTTGTCTTTGACAGACAGGATCTAAAGAGCTTAATAAAAGTACCATCCCAATTACTTCTGGTTTGCAATTTTTTGAAGAAAACAGTTCTTGCACTCCTACACATGCAGTTGGCACTTAAGAATGGATGGGAAGCATTACTGTTGCACTTTCCCTCCATTAGCACTTGAAGTGAACAGAGAAAAGAGGGTGGAGAGAGCACCGACGGCAATAGAGGAATGCAGGGCGAGCTGTGCTTTCATTGAAGTGGGCAACTTAAATAGCTAACTTTGCTACACAAGTGTTTATTTGATTAGCAAAACTACAGAATTGCATAGCAAATTGCTATGAGACACTGCCTATTTTATACCTTGCATGGGACGACTGGTAATCTATTCTGCAACGACCATCAAGGCTGCCCTCGCCATCGTAGCACGCTATGACCGGGAGCTGTGGTTCAAGATCACCACCATCCTGGACTTCCCCCGACAAGAGGTCCGAAGCGCTGGAAATTGTGCAGGAAGGCTAAGTGGCGTCAGCCCACGCTGTCACGGTGGCCACGGACATTGTTGATGCGGGATTGCGCCAAATCGGCAAAAGCGTTGGCCTTTGTTGTTGTGGCTGGCTCAAGGCCACCAGGACTTTCATTCAAAGGTGTGGGACATGCCCTTTGACGGGGACAATTTGTTCAGGAAGGCTGTAGATGAGTCTCTACAGGCCATAAAGATGGACACAGACGGCGCGGTCCTGGGGCACTCTTCAACAACGGAGGCTGTACTTTTGGCCCTCCGGTAGCAAGTCCCAAGGTTTTTCCAAGGGTTTTGGTGGGGGCTCAGTTAGTTACCACCAAGCCTCCCGCTCTTCGGCCCAATACCACTGGTGGCCCGGCAGGAAAACCACATCCCTCAACTGTTGCAGGAGGAGCGGCCCATGTTAAGAAAAGACGCAATAAAGTTCGTCCAGGAGTGTACCCGAGGTACTTCCTCGTGAAAAAGAAGACCGAAGGCTGGATGCCCAGCCTCTATCGCCGTCGACTTATCAAATACATGAAGTCCCAGAAATTATGGATGGTCACGCTTCAGCACGTGCTGGAAGAAGGGGACTTCCTGTCGTCGCTGGACTTGGAGAATGCATACGTCCACATCCCCATTCACAAGGGGCACCGCAAGTTTCTGTGCTTCGTACACCTCCCTGGAGGGATGAGGAACTTGCACCGGAAGTCTTCATGCAAGAGGCCTTTGGCTACCGGAGGTGAAATCGTTTAAACCTTGTGTTGGAGCTGCGGGCAGTGTTTTGGGCCCTCAAGCCTTTCCTTCCATCCCTCAAAGTCAAGGTGGTGCAGGTCTTCATGGACACCACCACCACAATGTTTTACATCAGGAAGCGGAGGGAGTGGGGGGGGGGGGCACCAGATCCCCGGCGCTCTCCAAAAAGCGCAGGTTCTATGCTACTGGGCCGTCGCCCAGGAGATGTTCCTCATCCTGTTTCATTTGGCAGGAATGAAGAACAGTCACTGACTCTCTCAGCAGGGAGCTGCGCTCTTGCCATGAGTGGGAACTTGGGCAGGACCAAGTGAATCGCCTGTTCCGCAGATGGGGCAATCCCCTGATCGATCCATTTGCAACAGTGACGAATACCAAGTGCTGGAGGTTCGCCAGCAAGTTTCCCCACCGGGGAGCATGGGGGACACATTCTCATTCCCCTGGAATGGCCTATTTCTGTATGCGTTCCCTCTGTTGCCTTTAGTTCGACTAGTCAATCAACTCAGACGGTCCCGGTGCAGGATGATCCTCGTCACACCATCATGGCCAAGGCAGATCTGGTTCCCGGACCTTCTTGACATATCGATGTCTCCTCCAGTCGAGCTGGTGGTCGCAGATCTTCTCGCCAAGGAAGGAGGTGCAATTCTGCACAACGACCCAAGATCGCTGAACATGAAGGCCTGGCTCGTGCAGCATTAGAGTTTGGGGGTTACGATCGCCCAGCAGACTGCAAGGAGGTACTTGTCAAGGCCAGAGCATCGTCTAATCTTAAATGCTACAGACATGAATGGAAGAGGTTCGCCGTTTGGTGCTGTACAAAGATCGACCCTCTACGAGACACGGCTCCGCAGGTGCTACTGTATTTGCTGTCGTTGGCCAAAGCAGGACTGGGCCATGCTTCCCTCAAAGTTCATCTGGCGGCTATCTCCCGCTACACCAGATCTCCGGGACGGTCTTAGTTATGGTCAGACCGCCTGGTTAAGTGGATTGTCAAAGGGCTGTTTCGTTCGTTCACGCCGGTGAAGGCTCCAGCCCCGGCGTGGGAACTCGATGTGGTACTGACTAGACTCATGGGCCCTCCATTTGAACCTATGCAGACGTTCTTGTCATGGAATACCGCGTTCCTCGTGGCCATAACCTCTGCACAACGAGTGGTGAGATTGAGGCCCTGTTCTGTGAGCCAGCTTATTTCACTTTTCACTACACAAGGGTGGTGCTGGGGACGCACTGCTCCTTCATGCCCAAGGTGCTGTTGGACTTTCATCTTAATGAGCCCTTGGTGTTGCCTGTATTTCCCCTCCCCTCGCCCCCACCCCTGACGCCGGCTGAGAAGACTTTGCACTCGCTGGATGTGGCTAGAGCGCTGAAGTTTTACGTGGACCTCACTAAGAGCTTCTGAAAGACGTCGCCACTTTTTGTGAACTTTGGTCCCGTGATCCATGGGAAGGCCTTCTCCAAGGCTTCCGTTTCCAGGTGGCTCTCCGGCTGCATCACCCATTGTAACCGGTTGTCAAACCGACCGTTGCCTGGCCATCCGAGAGCCCATTCGACCATAGCGATCACAAACTATGGTGTTCCTGTCTGGTGTGCCCCTGCTCCACATCTGCAGGGCTGCTACGTGGCGGTCGACGCACACCTTCACGTGATTCTACTGCATCGACAGGGATTCCAGGGAGGAGTCAAGAGTTGGCCAAGCAGTGCCGCGCAACTTGTTCGCTTGAAGGTGAGCCTGGTGAAGAGATGAGCGATGCCTATGTTGAGCCTTGCCACCTCCCATGTTTTGTGCGTGTACTGCTATGTATTCTTTATTCAGGAGCATGTGAATCCATGCCAGACCCAATGCTGGAGAAGGAACAAGTTACTTACCTGTAACTTTTGTTCTCCAGCATGGGTCTGGCATGACGAACCCTCCTGCCTACCCCTCTGCGGGCGGCTCTTCTCTTGGTCCTACTGCCAATTTACGTGCTACTAAATCTGAAGATGGCTGCCAGAGGAGGGGCTTAGGCAGAGGGCAGTCATTGGCTGGGGGCAGTAGGACCCAGAGCTCAGCAATTGGTTGTTAGGAGAAAGACAGTTCAGAAGTGAGATTTTTTTTTTTTATTTTCTTTTTTTTTCTTTTTCTTATTTACCAGCCTGGCGGGGAATATTCATGTACATGTGAATCCATGCCAGACCCATCCTTGAGAACAACAGTTACAGGTAAGTATTGTTGGGTAAGATTTTCACAGACGTGGTAGATCTTCCTGACCTCGGTCAACCCCAGAACTTTTTGCTGTACTAGGGGGATATTTTTCATTAATGCCTCAGTGAGTGGGGACCTTTTTCCACACTCACATAATCTTTAACTCTTTTTATGGGTGTCATTTTTAAGACTCTACATAGTGTCTTTTTAAAGTTATCATCTTTAACAACTTATTGGCAGGCAGTGCCTGTTGTTGCTGGGTTGCACTAGGGGCTCCTCTTTTAACTTTCTTGTGCTAACATTGAGTGAACTACAGTTCCCAAGGGTAGAAAGGATCTTTGGATCCCTTTTACATTTTAAGTGAAACCAGCACACCCCACCTTATGTGGAGTGCTGGGGAGATGCAATTAGTGTGAAAGGCGATACATTGTAACAATTCTGCTAGTGACAAGCTTACCTTCAATGGCTGGTGGCAGTGATACCTTAAGACAATCCCCATTCCCATTTGAGCCCCCATGGGGCTCAATGGGAATGGAGAGGGAGCTAATAACGGGGAGCAATTTGCGGTACACTTTGTGGCTCCCGGGTCCCATAGCGGGACCCATTAAGGGACCTCTGAAAAGGGCACAAAGGGATTACCGGCACCGGTGTCCTTACCGGTGCCCGGTATCCCTTTGCGCCTAACTCGTAATGAGGCCCATAGTGTTTCAGTGTTTCTTTGGACCATTTGAATACATTTGTTTTTATTTTAATTTTGATGAAGAGATGATTTTTATTGATACTGCTGTGTACATTACAGTTTGTACAATAATCTCATCCAATTCTAGAGGATTGTCTCGAAGGCATTACAACTACTTTCCAAAATAGATGCCAGAGGACCATTTGTATTACAATTACATGTGTACTGATTCTACACCCCTCTCTCCTAAGATAAGCCTGGCTGCTTTGTCTGCGCTACCATGTACTCATTTCGTACAGCCTTATACTAGAAGCGGAGTCTTGTACTGCCTCAGTTGAATGGATTTACTAAGCCCTGTTTGGCAAAGTTTGTATGCAGTACCCTCTGGGAACACTACAAACAACTCTGACTACAGGTATAGGAACCCAACCTTTGGTATAAGCTTGTACTACACCGTTTTGTAGCGTGTTGAGTAGCCAGGCTTATCTCAAGAGGGGTCAATGTGAGCTGTAGTGGAGTTAGAGATTTACAGTTGCAAGCATTCAAATAAACTCTTACACTCAAGGTATTTTAATAAACAATTATTAATTTATCAGTTAGAATAAGCCTTCAGAAGGGAGCAATATCATAGTTGCACTCAACTACACTTCATGCAATATACACTTTAATCTCTAAATCAGTAGATACCCTTTTAGGATGGCCCACAGACACTACCTACACCCTCAGATGACTTCAGTTGCTAGGATGCTGGGGACATTAATATCACTGTTGCATTTAGAACCATATGGTAACAAGTCAAAAGGAAACGATTATGTAGAACATACAAAGGACCGCAATTATTCTTAAGCAGGCAAATACTTTTGGATCTCCCCCACACCCTCCCAGAAAGTCATTCAGTACAATAGGCTACGCCAAAGTCAATGGACAAAAGTCTTATATAGGATGAAGCACTTCTGGTAGGTACATGGAAAAGTCTTTGCACAATGTTTTAGAAGTCTTTGAAGAAAAGAAGAATCAAATGTAGTGCCACAAGCTGATTAGACTTGAGTGGTAGAAGATGCAAGCAACTCTACAGCAATAGCTAAGTTCTCTCAGACTTTGTACAGTACCTTTAAAATGAAGAAAAGATGCAGCAGATGACTCCTGTTCACGTGCAGCTTTGCAGGTCTCACTGTTGCTGGGCCTCGGTTGTGGGGACAAGAGGTAGGACATCGAGACTGCTGCAATGCACTGGGACCGTCAAACTCGCAACCAGTAAACTTCCGTGGCTGTGGTTCCTGGCTGTCAATATGGACTTTCCTTGCTTCTGGTTTCCCGCACTCGGTTGAGGGGCTCAGGCTCGGTCAGTCGTGTTTCCTAGCAGTCCGGAGGATCTTCCTGTAGCTCTTGGCCGGCTTAAAAGCAACGCACACAATCTGGTGGTCGTCTCCCTGGCTATACAGTTTCCAGCAGCAACTCTGTGGAAATTCAACCAGCTCTGAGATGGATGTCGAGGTGGCTTACTTTAGAGTTGATTGGTCCCACCAACTCAAGGGGAGAAGTTGTCCTTGCAGGAGCTTATGTCGATGCGAACTTGGCGTTTTGGCACTGCAGCAGGGCTTCTCCGGGCAAACCAACGGTCCAGGAGTTACAGCAGGCTCCTTTCTTCTTTGGTTCCTTCATCCAGTGGCCGACTCTGCCTTCCAAGCCAAGAGACTTCCCTTTTATCCAGTTTCCTCCCTTTCATTCCAGCCTAGCTGCCACTCACGCAGCAGGGTAGCTGTCCTTACCAGACAGTCAGCCAATCACCAGAGTGAATTTGGGTCGCCTAGGAAACTAGGCACAGGGAGTTTTGGGGCACCTCCCTCACTTCCTGCCTACCCCAGACACCTTGGAGACAGAGGCGGGGTTCACTCGTGAATCCCGCCAAAGGCAAAGCGAACAATGGGACCAAACCTGGTTTGGTGCGCAGAGTAATTCTCAAGAAGGACCTTTTCACAAAGAAATGGCGAAAAAAGAGTGAGGGCGTTTTGACAAAAATGGCACCATTGGGTGCTTTACTGCAGTGGAGAATGCAGCCCACGGAAAATGCACAACACGGTATTTAAAACAAAACCACTTCCACCATCCATTCAGTGAGGAAAGGGTAACATAAAAAATGTTACATGAGAAGCTAGACAAAGGGGATACTAGGGAACCCCTCCAGCACCCTATTATAAGATAGTGTGTGCTGGGTTTAGAAAGTTAGAAGGCAACTTATTATATACCAATACACTTCAATACAAAACTAAGTTTTGAGACAGTTGGAGCTCCCCTGAAATAGGAGCCAAATGGCAGTTTGGTTACTTAGCAGTGAGCAAAAAGGACAAAAGTAGAATAGATTACATACACTTTCTAGGCAGTGCAAATAGTTTCAGTTCACCAGAAGAGTTCAATTCAAGTCAATAAGCCAGGCCAAAGTGAATGGGCTAGTGTTCTGGATAGGAAGAAGCAGTTCTGGTATCATATGGTAAAGTCTTTGCAAAAGTTCTCGCATTAGTTTAGGAGAAAAAATCATTTGTGGGGTCACAAGCTGATTAGGCCTGCAAGTTGAAAACTTCACAAACTTTCACCGTGAGAGTGGCGTTCTCTCAATCTGGTTGGCACAGTACCTTTTGTATGAAGAAACAAATGTTGCCGAAGTCGCAGTTCCTGCAGATCTCTGTTCCTGAGTGTCGTGGAAACAAGAGGGAGGACATCGGGGGACTCCTGCACTGGATCTTTGAAGAAAGCAAACAAAACGGAGTCACTTCAGTTCCAGTAGCTGTAGATTCAAGAGCACAAACTGGTGGCCCTCTATGGTTAATCCTAACCAGCCCTGAGAATGGTGTGCAGGTGTCTTATGAGTTGATTGGTCGCATCAAAGGAAGAAGTCGTCCTTTAAGGAGCTTCTCTGTCGAATGGAGTTTGGCAATTCGGACCTGCAGCAGGGCTTCACCAGGCAAACCAACGGTTCAGGAGTTGTAGCAGCTGTCCTCTTCCAGCTAGTCTTCGGTTCTTTCGTCCAGTGGTCGACTCTGCCTTCCAGTCCACGAGACTTTCCTTTTAAACAGTTCTGTCCCTTTTAGTCCAGCCTAGCCGTCACTCACCCAGCAGGGTGGGTGTCCTTGCCGGACAGTCAGCCAATCACGCCAGAGTGCATTTGGGTCCCCTAGGGGACTAAGCACAGAGTTTTGGGCACCTCACTCACTTCCTGCCCACCCCAGACACTCGGGTTCCAGAGGCGGTCTTCAGTCCTGACGCCCGTCAAAGGCACACAAAGGGACCAAACCTGGTTTGGAGCGCAGAGCCACTAGAAGGACCTTTCCAAAAAGAAATGGCGAAAAAAGACCGGGACCCGTTTAAACAAAGGGGCTTAAGTCGCCATCTTGGAAAAACATGGCTCACGCGAGATTTAGCTACTGGTGTTCGCTGTCGGGGAAATATCATTGTAGTTTGTTGTAAAACCACTGCCACCAGCCTTTTCAATAGGAAAGGGTAGTATTTAACTGCTACATGAGTGTTTAGACACAGGGGATACTATGTAACCCCTCCAGCACTCCATTGTAAGATGGTGTGTGCTGGATTTAGGAATTTGGAAAGACTAGTAGTCAATTTCACTTTCATTCTCTGGGAAACAGTTTCAAAAGAAAACAAACGGAATGAAAAAGTTCAAAGCCCCAAAGTTTAGCAAAGAGCTGGAGGGCTCTAAGGTAGAGGGGAATTAGCACATTTTGAGAATTCTCCCTAACAAACCATGATTAACTAATATTTTTGGACCCCCATGTAAAGTAAATTAACCCTTTCCCAGCTACACAAGTTATAGAATGTGTGACTTTTGTGGAGGGAGAGTTAAGCACAAAGTCAGAGGATAGCAGAGTCTTTCAGGGAGCCAGGACAGCCAATGTTAATTGAGCAAGTCTAGGTTAGCTGAAGCACTTCTTGCAGGTAAGTAAAAAGTCTTGCACAATATTTTCGATGTATTTCTAGAAAATGAAATCGCTGTAGGGTCACAAGCTGGGAGGCTTGTGGAGGTGTGGGGGCAAAGCTGCAATCAACTCTTCAAAAGTAACCAAGACAAGTCTCAACTGAACTAGCAAGGCTACACAAGAGGTAAGTCCCTTAGTTTTACAGTACCTTTGGTTTGAAGAAATTGGTTCCAGCTGGCTTCTGTTCCTGTGTAGGTCTGCAGATCCTGTTACTGGGCCTCAGTCGTGGGGACAAGAGGGAGGACATCTGGGGACACCTACACTACGAATTGAAGGTCGGCAGCAGCAATGGGCAAACTTCAGATCAGCAGCACTTTAAGGTTTCAGCTTCTCGTGTCTCTCGCAGATAGCACCACTGTGGTTTTCAAATGACTTTCCCCGCATCTGGGGTCAGCACTCTGTTGAGGTGGCTCAGGCTTGGTCAGTCCTGCTACATAGGAGTCCAGAGGATCTTCCTGGAGCTCAGGTCCGACTTAAGACAACACTCTATTCTGATGTACCTCTCCCCAGCAATCTGTTCCTGCAGCAGCAATGGAAGTACTGCCAGCTCAGAGGATTTCCAGATGAGTTCATCTTTGGGTCGATTGGTCCCACCAACCCAAGGGGAGAAGTTGTCCTTTGCAGGGCTTCTTTAGTAGAGGCGATTTCGGAGCTTCAGCACTGCAGCAGGGCTTCACCAGGCAAACCAACGGTACAGGAGTTGCAGCAGGCGTCTTTTAAGTTCTTCGGATTCCTTCGTTCAGTGGTCGACTCTGCCTTTTATGCAGGTTTCTCCCATTCATTTGCAGCCTAGCTGTCACTCACACAGCAGGGTGACTGTAGTCCAAGGACAGCCAGGCAGCCAATCACCTTTGGATGCATTCCTGTAACCAAGGGGATTAAGCAGTGTTTCAGCCACCTCCCTCACTTCCTGCCCCTGCCAGACACTCTGGCGCCAGAGGCAGGCTTCACCAGTGAATCCCACCAAAGACAAAATTAAACAAAGGGACGAAACCTGGTTTGGTATTTGAATAAATCTCAAGAAGTACCTTTCCAACAAGAAATGGTGAAAAAAGACCAGGGCCATTTTGACAAAATGGGCACCCATAAGGTAGAAGGGAATTGGCAGATTTCTGAACATTCTCCCTAACACTCTTCTAAACAAATCACTGTAAAATGGGTCATACTAGACCCCAGTCAATGAATACCTTCTCCCTAAGCCCCTCTTCTGGTAGCCATCTTCAGATTTTTGCCGGACGTTCAAGTGGTGGATCTATTTGTCAGTGAATTTCAGCGCCCCACAAGGGCAAGGTTCGTCGAGTTTCGTCAGTTTCCAGAAGGCCATCGGGCCTACTCCGCACCTCCCGACCATGTCGGATGAGAAGAAAGGGGGAAACTCCCTTTTCAAGCTCTGCTCCAGATGCGGATTGTGGCCCAGGCGGCGCAAGAACCATCTATGATCAAGATGGTGGTGGCCGCTCTCTCGAAGGCCAAAGGGGTGACCCAGTGAAGATAGCCCTGACTGTGCCTCTGGTATCCGTACCCCCGAGGCGGGAGGCATTGGCCGTGGCAGTGACAAAGACACTGCAGAAGACTGGGTCGGTCGCTGTGCAAGCTGTTTGGACAGTTTTTCTGAAGTCCAACTAAGGGCTTAGTAAAACCATTCAACTGAGGCAGTACAAGACTCCACTCTTAGTATAAGGCTGTACCACCCGAGTACATGGTAGAGCAGCCAGGCTCATCTTCGGAGGCGAGAGGGCTGTAGAATCAGTACAAATTAAATTGTAATACAAATGGTCCAAAGAAACACAAACACTTTGTATTGTAAAAATAAAGGATTTATTTAAATAAAAGTAGGCTCAGATAAATCTTAGGGCTAAGTAAGCACTAACACATTCTATGAAATCACAATATAAAAACACACTATACCTGAAGGTACACAGACCAAAGTATAAACCTTATTGGAACCCCTGACAGTAGTTCTACGGAAGTCCAAACCTTTTGATACACATTCAGTCAATGTCACACCTATTCTTGGGGAATAAATACCAAGGGTTACTTTCGCAATTGCATTCAGTAATGCAAGGGCAGTAGACCCTTCCAGTTGTACAGTGACTCTTGGTACAAATCACATAATCGGTCAACTGGACAATATCATTTTGGCCACCCACTCCATCGGAAGCATGTGAGCAGGACCACCTCTGAATTCGATTTTGGGCCCTGTTTGTAACCACCTGCCCCCGTGTGCAGCCTTCCTTTCCAGCCTCCTCCCCAGCATCCATTTCCTCTGCGTGCGCCCTTTCCTGCCCGCCCACCAGCTCTGATTGGATCACTGGGAGGTGATAACTGACCTTTCCAGGGCAGCCCTCTGCTCGTGCAGCCCCTGCAACTAAGGGCCCCAAGGCAAAGGGCGGCTCCCGACAGTGTCTGCAGGTGTCAGCAGGGGAAGCCAGTGAAGCCAGCCATCAACCGACAGCAACAGAAACTAAGTTTGGTATGGGTAAAGCAATCACTACTCCAGCAAGCCCTGCCACTCTACATTACCTTACCAAAACATAGACTGCCAGGCGAACATTACCTACAACAACCATACTTAGCTTGAATTCTGACCATCAGCCTACGTCTATTCGACACAGGATTGTAACTTCTGCCTTGCATCGCATCTAGACATATTGACCATGTTGGTGAGTTCCACACTTACAAAGAAATTTGAGAAGTACCACGTTAGATAGAATGCTGAATGTCAGCATGTGCCACACTTAGATGATACTGTGAAAGATAGCATGTGCCACACTGAGTTGGAACTGTGAACATAAGTCAGTCGCATCTAGTTAGGATTGTGAATATCAGCATGTACCACACTTAGATAGAAATGTGATTGTTAGCATGTGCCACACCTAGATGGAATCTTGGACATTAGCGTGAGTCCCATCTAATTAGGATTGTGAATGTCAGCATGGGGGCCATGCTTGGATGATATTGTGAATGATGGCATGGGCCACACTTGGTTGGAATTGTTGACATTGGCCAGAGTCGCATGCCACCTGGAATGAGCTGTGGATGTCGGCATGTGCCATGCTTAGATAAAATGTGAATGTTAGCTATGCCAATTAACCAATCCACTAACAACTTCACCCCTCTGCATACACCTCTCAAGCTCTAACCAAACACAACCACAAGCCTATAAACACAACAATCCGCACAAGCTGCACTGCAAAAACAAACCAAACCACACATAGACTCACACAACAGTACACAACGGCTATTGACTGGAAAACACCCCAAGTCCAGCCAATGGAGTTAACCAGGTTGAGACTGCCAACAGCACATCACTGCTCTCTTGCTCATTCCTACTACCCCTTCCCTTTTTTTTTTAGAGCCGCCATAGTGCCAGGGGACCACTCCCCGGTGATAGTGCGAAGTACAAATATCCTTTAACATTAACAATAGTTGAACACTTATTCTAGGTACAGTAAATACTTAGAACTACTTTTGTGATAACAGTTTTACTATGTGAGTAAAACCTAAGGATGTAATCTACAATTACAAATGCTTTTGATATTCGTGAACCACAGATGGAGATAAGCAGTAACTCTTGTAACTTAATTTTCGGAAGGCACACAGCTAACTCAAAATAAGTAAATCGCACAAGCAGTCCAGGTTAGATCTTTACCAGCTATAAGGATAACTGAAGTATGACCTATCCGGGACAGTTGGAACCACAGTCTAGGTTGGATAGCATAGCATAGCACAGCGAAAGTAAACCCTAATGTTACAATAACTGAGTCATTCAGTAAAAGTGTATGTAGCCAACAACCTAATGCAGACTTATTCTGGACAGGCTAAGCGCAAGGGGGAAGCAAGACACAGTTGGGGGGGGGGGGAGGGGAGGCACTCATACAATTATCCTCAAAGGACTGAACTGGTGAAACCAACATTTTACTTTTGGGAAGAGGCACAACCTAATCACAGGAGAGTTAAATACCTTCACATCTACTTTCCATTAGAATGGCAAAACAGTTTCTAAGGAAATAAAATATATTAACCATACTTTTAAGAATAGTGCGTCACACACCCAAGGTAAGTAAAAACTTATGTAACTGTTCACTCTTAGAATTACAGTTACCAACCAACTCTTTACAAGTAAGTAACTTTGAAACACTTATTTTTTTTTCTAGGCAAAAGTCCCAATCCCTTGAAAGTCTTTCCCTTATTCTTGGAGCATGAGTGTTCTCAGTGGCAGAAAGGGGTTCACTAGGACTAGTGACCAACAGGCAGTGGCAGGATATGTTCTGTAGCAAAAGTCAGAGTTCATTATGAAAACTGGGCAAACGGGCGAATACTTTACTTCTAGGATTAGAAGCGGGTCCAGGGGCTTTGAAAAAAACACGCTAGCAGGATTCTAGCAGTGGGACTGGGTGCGCTGGATGAACGTCCTCCTCATCACAGAAAACACCCCACAGCTACACAGAAATCCCAAGAGACTTAAGGGAAGTACATACCCAAGCCAACACAGTACCCCTCTGCATTGAAGATTTTGCAGCAGGAGGACTTCAGGGTTTGCAGCTAAATTCCCGGTCAGTGGATTCCTTGTCGTGGTGATAGAAAACAAGACCTCAGAAGGGACTTGGCATCAGAGATCGATGAAGAAGGCTCTAGGCAAGGCTTCCCTTAGGGCAAAATGCAGTTCTGCGGATTTGGCGCTTTTTCAAGAAGCACAGAAGACAGAAAATCGCGGTTGAAATCTCATTGTTACAAAGGTCCAGCAGTCTGTTGGAACTTTTCGGACTCGGTTCGTGTCTCTGGAGATCCACCAGGATGCCCACGAAGTTTCAGCACAATTTGGAATTCGGAAGACTGTGCACCGCACAGTGGCTCGAGGTCCCAGGGTATTGGGGTGTTGCAGCAAACCATGGTCGGAAAAAAAACACGTGGGATGTCTCAAAATGCAGGTCTTGAGTCTAGTGGGTCTCGCTAGGCTCTGGGTCGGGGTCCTCGTTTTCGGAGTCCCCAGGTCGATTGGAAGGAAGGGCTACAGCAGGCTCCAGTTACACAGCAGGCTCTCCGGTTGCTGGAAATCATTTCAGCCGCTTTTCCTTAATCATCCGTTTCGGTTCCAGTGGTCGACTACTCTGCAGCTTCCAGGTTTGCAGTATTTATCAGGAATTAAAAAAAACACCTGTGCTTTCTCTCCCCGCATTTTACGAGAAGGGGCGGTCTGGTTGTCAATCCGGACAGCCAGCTGCCCACTGGGATTTCTCCCCATTCAAGCAAGGCGTAAGACAAAGAGCTGTGGAGTTTTGGACTCCTCCCTCGCTTTCTGCCCTCAATGACTGGAGCCTGGGCGGGGAGTCCCGGGTAGGGTACTCCCACCGAAGATAAAAATCACACAAAGGAATTTCCCGCTCTGAATGTCAGGGAAAGAACAAGAATCGACAAACACTAAAATGGTGAAAAAAAAGACGGGCCTTTGTGGTAAAATGAGCACCCTTCGGTGCCTATACTGCAGCTGTGAACACAGCCTGCTGTAAAGGTGGACCAAATTATACAAGGTTTCACTGCCACCAGCCATTGAAAGTAAGCTTCTCACTGTAAAAGAATGTTTAGTTTTAATGTGAAAAGGGCGTACATTGTATCTCCTCTGCACTCCACATAAGGTAGGGTGTACTGGCTTCACAGAATAAAATGTGAAGGGGATCCAAAGATCCTTTACACCCTTGGGAACTGTAGTTCACTCAAGGTTAGCAAAAGAAAGTTAAAAGGGGAGCCCCTAGGGCAACCCAGCAACAGGCACTTATTGCCTATAAATTGTTAAAGAGGATAACTTTAAAAAGACACTATGGAGAGTCAATAAAATGACACCCATAAAAAGAGATAAAGATTATGTGAGTGTGGAAAAAGGTTCCCACTCACTGAGGTGTTGAGGAAAAATATTCCACTAGTAAAGCGAACATTTCTGGGGTTGACACAGGTCAGGAAGATTTACCGGTTCTGTGTGAATCTTACCTAACACAAGTGGGTGCCGCAAAGGGAAGGGCGCAATCAACCTCACCATCTGACTCCATCTCAGCCATCGATCCAGCTCCTCTTCAAAGAGGAAATCGCCCAACCCGGCTAAACTGCGGAAGAGGTCCGTGGAAGGAGAGGCGGCTGGCCCGCCCAAGAAGGCCCAGGCGGCGCAAGAAATATGGTCATCCATTCAGATGGTGGCAGCCGCTCTCCCGAAGGCCAAATGGGCTGACCCAGTGAAGGTAGCCCCGACTGCGCCCCAGGTATCCCTACCCCCGAGGCGGGAGGCTTAGGCCAGGGCAGTGGAGAAGACACCGCAGAAGAGGATGCCATCACGGAGCACGGCTCCAACCCCCCCCAGCCCCTCACACCCACCTCATGATGCTAAATGGGGGTTGGTGGGTGAGGTGGCTTCAGGCCTGCCACAGGCAGTACCCCAAGACACGGATGTTTCTTCCTCGGACGACCAGGAGTCAACCCACAATCCACGAGGACGTGGGGGACGACCACGGCAGAAACGACGGCGCAGGGCCTAGTAGGCCTATCGCTCCCAACTCCACCAAGAGATGTATCGCTGTACATCCTTTTGACCCTACACACGTTGGTATTGGAAATCCAGAAAAGGATGCCGCAGGCCCTGGTGAACCCGGCCCCCGTCACCTCCCCCCCCAGCCCCACTGAATCACCCTCTGGCAAAAAAGTGCAAACCACATCCAACACCTCTATCGACCTCCACACCCGCGGCTACTCCAACCCCCCCCTTGGCATCCTAGACACTGGGACAGCCAAAGCGAACAACATCGTCGCAGCTGAGGGCATCCCCACCGGATGAAGCCGGGTCGTTCCATGCTATGGTCGTCGGAGCATCCAAGCTCTTCCAGCGGACAACCAAGGAGACAAAGAAGGAAGGCGTGAGGCAAGAGGAACACCATCATGGCTGTGCCCCTCCTGGACGACGTTTGGGAGGAAGGTCTGCCGTTATTGAAGAATCCAGCCCCGGCCAAGCAAGACAGCCTAGATAAAAAGTGCCGGAGTCCGCACCCAAGTGCCTACTGTTACAACCGTCACCAGACTCTGTGTTGGCGGCTGCGAGGAACACAGTCTAACCCCATGTCATGATCCTCCATCCCACTGGACAGCGAGGGGATGAAGTTGGAAGCCATGGGTAGAAAGGTAGTCCACTCAGTGGCATCGACTGTCATTGCGGCCAATGCACTGGCGATTCTGGCCAGGTACGACTGGGAACTGTGGTTCAAACTGGCCCCAATTCTGGAGTTCCTGCCCGACAAGCGAGTGTTGGCGATCACACTCCAGGAGGGGCGAAGTGGCTAGGATCATGCCTTCACGGTGGCCCTGGAAATGGCTGATACTGGTTTCTGACAGATGGGGAACAGTGTCTGCCTCCCTTGTTGAGGCTGGCTGAAGGCCACCAATTTTGGCCAGGAGGTCCAGATGAGGGTGCTGGATATGCCCTTTGACATAGACCACCTCTTTAGGAAGGCCGTTGACAAATCCTTGCCGTCCATCAAGACGGACACAGCGACGGCCCTTGCCCTGGGCACTCTCCAGCAGCACCGCTCTTCCTTTCGCGCTTCCAGCAGAAAGTCAGCCAGATTGACTAAAGGTTTTGGTGAAAGCTCCTCGTACCAGCAACGCTCCCAGTCCACGACCCAAGAGGCGTACAGAGGCCACTGCAAGGCTTTTGGTGGCGGTGGTCAACGCTACCCCCCCCAAGGCAGACCGCAGGCACCGCTGGATACAAGTGTCAGGAAGCTTCTCAGACAAGATCCCCTCGACGAGGAGTTCCATTGAGTGATAAGATGGTGGGGCATACACTCCAACATCACCCGGGGCACAGGGTTTCAAACCCCCCCCCCCTTACCAGGAAACAGTCACCACAGTCTCTTCCGTGGAAGGCTGTAAAGCCCACACCGGACGTCTGCATGCCAGAGGCATGTGGCTGCTGAAGGAGAAAGATCACCACATCAATATCCTGCCGCTGCAGGCAGTGTTCTAGGCCCTCGAGTCATTCCTTCCGTCCCTGAAGGGCAAGGTGGTGAGGATCTTCACGGACAACTCCACCACTATGTTCTACATCAGAAAGCACTCTGTCCCCAACGCTCTCCAGAGAGACGCAGAACTTGTGGCACTGTGCCGTCGACCAGGAGATGGTGTTGTACCCTTTCACCTGGCGGAAGTCAAGAACACCATTGCTGACTCCCTCAGCAGGAGTTGCGCTCCTGCCACGAGTGGGAACTTCGGCAGAACCAGGTGGACAGCATCTTCATCAAGTGGGACAGACCCCAGATCAATCTGTTTGCGACGGTGGGGAACTCCAAATGCCAGAAATTTGCCAGCAGGTTCCAGAAGCCAAGGAGCATGGGGGACGCGTTCCTCCTCCCGTGGGGCGGCCTGTTCCTGTAAGCTTTTCCTCTGCTGCAAGGCATCAATCGACTCACTGTGTTGCAGGATGATCCTTGTGTCCCCGGCATGACCGGGGCAGATTTGGTACCCAGACCTTCTCAGCCTGTTAGTGTTTCCTCCGGTCAAACTGCCAGTGGTTGCGCATCTGCTCACCAGAGGAGGCGCAATCCTGCAGCACGACCCAGGGTCGCTGAACCTGAGGGATTATCTCCTGCAGCACTAAAGTTTGGAGAATACGAGTTGCCAGCGGACTGCAGGGAGATCCTTACCAAGGCCAGAGCTGCAGTGTTATGTTCACAAGTGGAAGCATTTCGCTACGTGGTGCGGGTTGCAATAGATCAGCCCTTTGAGGGTCACGCCCCCACAGATTCTTCCGTACTTGTTGTCCTTGACCAAGGTGGGGTTAGCGCACGCCTCCAAGGTGCGTCTGGCAGCGATCTCCTGCTACACCAGGTCTCCAGGAGGATAGTCTGTGGTCACACCGTCTCCATCACAGGAGTTTCTCAAAGGACTGTTTCGATCTTTACCGCCGATGAAGGTGCCTCCCCGGTGTAGGAACTTAACGTGGTGCTGACCCCCCCTTTGAGCCTATGCATCAGGACCCTCTCATGGAAACCTGTTTTTGTCATGGCCATCACCTCTGCCGGGAGGGTGCAGGAGATCCAGGCCCTGTCCTGTAAACAGCCATGTCTGACTTTTCACGAAACAAGGGTGGTGCTACGAACACACCCCTCTTTCATGCCAAAGGTCCATCAGAATTCCATCTCCACGAGCCTGTGGTGTTGCCGGTGTTCTTTCCGAAACCTTTGTCGCTGCCTGAATGGGCCTTGCACTCTGGACGTTGCTTGTGCTCTGAAGTACTACGTGTCACACATGAAGAGTTTTCGGAAGACGTCTCAACTGTTCGTGGACTTTTCTCCTGTGATCCATGGGAAGGTCTTGTCCAGGGCATCCGTCACAAGGTGCTTCATCGGCTGCTTCACACACTGTCATCGGTTGGTGAACCGACCACTGCCCGGCCGTCGGAGCCCATTCTACCAGAGCGATTGCTGCAACGACTGTTCCTGTCTGGTGTGCCCCTGCTGGACATCTGCAGGGCTGCTAGGTGGAGGTCCGTATATCCTTCAAGCTTCTACTGTGTCGGCAGGGATTCCATCGAGGATGCAAGGGTCGGCCAAGCTGTGCTACGCAACCTTTTTGCTTGAAGGTGACCCTCTTCGAGATGTAAGAGTAATTGCATCTATTGAGCCTTGCCACCTCCCATGGTTGTGTTGATTGTACTGCTATGTATTCTTTATTCATGAGCATGTGAATCCATGCCAGACCCCATGCTGGAGAAGCAGCAAGTTACTTTCCTGTAACTATTGTTTTGATGCTTGTTAATCTGCTTAGAATCACATGCTGTGCATATGGTCCTACATCCAGTGGTAACCGCAGAGTATTGCTTCATGTCTTTCGGGGGACCGAAAGGGGACGGCGGCATAGGCGTGTCCGTAACACTATCCCTATCGTGACATGTGTAGTACCCAAAATCCCTCACTCACCGAGGTCCCTCAGATTGTTTTTTTCTGCCCAGATAACTGGTCGCCCTATAGCGGAGTGCTTACTAGAGACATTGTTTATCTTTACCGAATTGTCGGTTTATTCCCAGTTAAGTCACTTCGCCAATAACATCTTCGAAGACTACGGGGGAATAGTCTACGGCTGTGGATTTTGGCGCCTAAGTTCCGGCGGCCGGACTGTCCACGTGGTCGGACCCTCTGGCCGACGACCTATACAGTAGGAAGAGTGGGGTCAGGGTGGCCATATTGTTTAGTATGTCTTTCCTCCTTTCTCCCCTTTTCCCTTTCGGGCTGGTCATCCTTCCCTTTTGCTATGGAAAGGACTCCTTTTAGATTCTGCCCTAAGTGTAAGGTCAGATATCCTTGGAAGGACTAACACAGGACGTGTAAAGCCTGTCTCCCCCTAGAGCACGACGAGAAACGGCGTGCAAACTCCTTCGCCCCAAGACCCTTAAAGAGCGCCGTGTAAAGCAATGGCCCGCGTACGGTATGTCATGCGTGGAGCACTACCTTCCCATAAACCCCCCCCCCCCCACTACCCCCCCACCGCCACACCAGCCGAAAGTGACGGGGGTACTTCGGATGACCAAACGTCTAACCTGGATATTATAGACCTTGAGGCAGGCAATTCTACGTCTGCCATGCCTGTCCCCGACCCTTCCAGGCTCGACTCTGGTCTTGCTACAGGGACCACACCCGGCGACAGGGGCATACAAGTGCATCGCACTAAGCGCACAACCCCTACGCCAATTTCGACGCCTTCGTCGAAAAAGGCGAAAGCGCCAATGGGGCTGCCAAAATCTTCGCTGGTTCCCTCGGATCGCTCTGATCCAAAGCCTTCCCCGAATTTGCAGCAGCATATTGCGACTGAGCAATCAAAACAAACCAAGGGTGCTACTCCAAAACCTACACGCGTCGAAAGTCGAGAGCCCGACGCTTCGACGATATCCAAGGCCTCAGTATGCCCGAAAACTACAGCTAGGCCTCTACCCGGAAACCCGACCGCTAAACCTCCTGGGGTCCCGGATGGGATTTCTACTGCCGACAAATCATCAGAGCCTTTGTCTCGCGACGAATCGGCGACTATCCAAAGTAGCATCGGAAGAATCGCAGCGGCGGTGGGCCTTACTCCCAGTTCCGCCTAAGGTTATGGGCCAATCCGCAGAAAAGTTTTCGGCGGATTGGGTTCCCGATGAGGCTTACATAGATAGTCAAGAGCCTCTCTCCGACACCCTTGGAGGTTCCCGTCAACGCCACAGTGTGGAGAATGTTGCTTCTCATCGTGTTGGCCCGTTTGGGTCCTCTAAATGGACTACAGAAAAATTTGAGGGTTGTATGGATCGGCTGGAGCGGATTATTGGTTCTTCTGATCATCCGCCCCCGAAAAGGGCTCTGGTAGACCCTAACCCCCAAGTTAAAGTAGATCACTCTCAGGTTTTCCAACAAGAAGACGTGATCGATCCATATGGATACTTATAGACTCTTCTATAATGAAGAAGCTTCTTAAACTATGAGGAAGATCAACAGGATATGACGGACAACTGGGAGGAAACCCAGCAGCAAGGTCAAGACCCTTGGACACAGCAAGATCAGGACTCTGATATTTTGTGCCTCGACTCTCCTCCATCCACCCCAGCTCGCCGGGCCTCCCCTGTGGATGACCAAATAGCTTTCAACTCAATGTTGAAAAAAGCGGCAGAGTACTTCAAAATTACCACTCAAGAGGCGTTACCTGAGCAGGATTTCGTGGAGGATATTAAGGAAAAGCCTCTGGCGAGTCAATCCATCCCACTCATTAACTGTTGTGACTGGTAGCTCCCTCATTGGTGACACCTGCTCAGACACGGGCAGTGAACCCGAGAGTCACAATTATTTCAGCCTTCTCCTACCGACCCTCTGTATATCAAAGGGCACGCCATCCCAGACTCACTGGTATTGACTACTACCCGAAAGAGGGCAGGGGTACCCCTTGCCACGGGAGAATCCCCACCAGACAAGGAGTCTAAAAGGTTATATGCCCTGGGCAAACGTCTCACATCAGCAGCTGCATACACCATTTGGGTTGCTAATACTACGTTATTAGCAAGCTATGCTGATGCCCAATGGAACTTACTCCAAGAAGGCCCCCAGGAGGTTCCTGAACGCGCCAGAACAAAGCTTCTCGCCCTTGTTTCGGAGGGAAGAATGGTTAACCAGAGTATGGCGAAGAACACCCTGGACACTGCAGAAACAGCAAGCAAGTCTCTTGCACAAGGTACTCTTCTGAAAAGACGTGCATGGCTGCATACATCAGGCTTTAGACCTGAGACTCAGGCCTCCCTCATTAATAAACCCATTGAGGAGACTAACCTCTTCGGGAAAGCAGTGGATGAAGCGTTGGAGATGGCCAAGAAGGAGCATGATACTATAAGGTCTTTGCACCAAATTACACAGAAACCCTCTTCCCAGAGGGGTAATAATTTTCGGCGGTCCTTTCGAGGGCAAGCCTGTGCTGGTCAGAACTATGGCTCGGGTAACTTCAACACGAATGAAACCTCTGGAAGCCCTACTTACTACCCCTCTAGGGGTCAAACGCGACAAATGTAGAGGCAGAGGCCTCAATCCCAGAGGAGCCACAGCCTCTGGTCAGAAATGACCAAGTCCAGGTCCCCTCCCATGTCTCCCCGGTCGGGGGCGATTAACATCTTTCCTCAAGGCATGGGAGGGGATAACTTCCGACCAATGGGTCTTAAAGATGGTCACCCACGGTTACTGCGTGGAATTCGCCCGACCTCCACAGTTCAGACATCCGCGCTCACGGCGCCTTTCACCAGACCATCTGGAGATCCTGATCCAAGAGGTGGAAGCACTGCTGGGAAAGGACGCCATAGAAGCCGTCCCTATTCTTCAGGTAAACGAGGGTATTTATTCAGTGTACGTACTTGTACCCAAAAAGGATCTCGCCATGCGTCCTGTTCTAAATCAGCGCCCAGCGAACAAGTTTATAAAACCCCAGATGTTTTGCATGGTAACACTGCAGGAGGTTATCCCATTGCTGAAACAGGGGGACTTCATGGCAACATTGGACATGAAAGATCCATACCTTCAAATTTCGATGTTGCCAGCGCACAGAACATATAGAAGGTTCATGATCCAGGACAAACTCTACCAATTCAAGGTACTCCCCTTCGGCATCGCCTCGGCGCCAAGGGCATTTACCAAAGTCCTGGCAGTGGCAGCAGCACACCTGCGCAGACTATCGGTCCCAGTTTACCCTTACCTCGACGACTGGCTCATTATGGGGGACTCGTTCAACGCTTGTTTTTCGAACACCCAAAAAACAGTAGATCTCCTCTTCAGCCTGGGTTTTTCAATCAACAAAAAGAAATCCAGCTTAGTCCCCAGCCAAGTAAAACAATTTCTGGGAGTGCTAATTCAGACGAAAGATGGCCTTGTCTTCCCCTCCAGCTAGAGGGTTCAGAACATGCTCTCTCGGATTCCTCAATATGTAGCCAGTCGGGAGGTGACGATACGCAAGGCCATGCGTTTGCTAGGAATGATGGCGTCATGTATATACTTGGTTGCCCACGCGTGGCTGCGCATGCGTCCCATGCAAGAGTCAGGCCAGCGGACAATGAGAAGATCTTTTGGTTGTCTCGCCAGCCCTCGTTCTCTCTGCAGTGGTGGTCAAGAGAAAACATCTTTAAGGGGAAGACCTTCACCACCCCTGCAGTGGAAGCCACTCTCACGACAGACGCATCGCTCACGGGGTGGGGAGCTCACCTGCTTCAGCAGACAGCCCACGGAGTGTGGTCCCCTCAAGTAGCATCCAACTATATAAACTTACTGGAGCTATTAACGGTGTTCAAAGCATTGAAAGCCTTTCAGGTGCAACTGCAAGGGAAGACAGTGCTGATCCTAATCGACAGCACTACAGCAATGTATTACCTGAACAAACAGGGGGGCACTCCCTCTCCAGGGCTATCCAAGCTGTCCCAAAACATTCGAATATGTGCTCAAGATGTTTTGTTGTCCCAACATGTTCCAGGGGAACTCAATCTTCTGGCAGACATACTCAGCAGAGATTTTCTTCTGCCAGAAGAATACGAATGGCGACTGCACGAAGACATTGTGTCCAACGTCCTCACAGAATGGGGTTTCCCAGAGATCGACCTGTTCTCTACTCAGGAGAACGCCGAATGCAGAAACTATGCCTCCAGGTACCCCCAGAACCGATCCAAGGGGAATGGTCTCTGGATAACTTGGTCGGGGAGATTTGTCTACACTCCCCAAATCCCCCCCCCCCCCCCCCGACTCCCCTTCTCAACAAGATAGTGCACAAATGCACCAGGAACCAGTTACCATGATACTGGTGGGCCCCCATGTGGGCCTGCAAACCCTGGTTCGCTCACCTGATGGAAATGTCCCGCTGCCCTGCCCGTACAACATGTTGTCTCAGGACAGGGGGGGCGACCTACACCCATGCCCACAAACGCTGAACTTGGCAGCCTGGCTCCTGAGATCATAGTTTGGATACCTGCAACTCCCTCAGAGATGCATGGACAAACTCGGGGAAGCGAGAAAACCTAATACACGTTATTGCAATGCCAGCAAATGGAAACCTTTTGTCATCTGGTGCAATTCCAAGGGCGTCAATCCCATCGATTGCTCACCCTCACACATTGTGTTGTATCTAACCCACCTGTTGGACTCTGGGTTAGTCTTCAATTCCCTAAAGGTTCATCTGGCTGCTCTGTCAGCCTACACCACACCACAAAAAAAAGTATCATGGTGGAAAATACCAGTAATTAAAGCCTTTATGGAAGGGGTTAAGAGCTTCGAGCCTATGCATAAAGCAAGTCTGAAAGACCTGACTTATACGACAGCCTTCTTAGTGGCTATCACTTCTATCAGAAGGGTTAGCGAACTACAGGCTCTTTCTGTTTTAGACCCCTTTGTTACAGTCCACAAAGATAAGGTAATTCTGTGCACACATCCCAGGTTTGCGCCCAAATTCATTTTGAAGTTCCATGTGAACCAGTCAATCGAACTACCCACTTTCTTCCAGAACCCTACTAACATGGCTGAAAGAAGCCTTCACACACTAGACGTGTGCAGGGCAGTCATGTTTTACCTGGAAAAAACGAAACCACATTTCAGTGGCAGCTGGTAGAGAAGGAGATCCTGTCTCTAAATCAGCTATCTCAAGGTGGATTGTCACATGCATCACACTGTTACACTCTTGCTAAGAGAGCACTGCCCTTCAAGCCTAGAGCACACTCTACTCTAGGGACTGGGGCATCTATAGCATTCATTGCAAATGTTCCTCTCGAGTCCATTTGCAAAGCGGCAACCTGGAGTTCTGTACACACCTTTACAAAACACTATTGCCTAGACACTCATTCTAGGTCTGATTCTCAGGTGGGACAAGCAGTACTAAGACATCTTTTCTCTACTGTTCCTTCTCACGACCCACCTCCAACTCCAGGTACTGCTCGCTAGTTTATGTACAGCATGTGATTCTAAGCAGATTAACAAGCATCAGAAGACATGCATTACTTACCGTAATAGCATTTCTGATGATTGTATCTGCTTAGATTCACATGCGCCCTCCCTACCTCCCCGCTCTGGGTGGAAGGAACATAGACGTCTTACTACTTTCACTCTTTATGTACTCACTCACTAGAGAAAACAGAGAGTACCACAAGGCACAGAGAATTAATTACCCCTTACTACTCTAACTCCAGAGATGACAGAAATCAGAATACTATAGTCACATAAGTTTACAACAGACACACAAAGATCACTATCATACGAGCGTGGAGAACTAGAGAGAAGAAAAACTTTCACCCAAAGAAAATGTTCACAGATACTTTAATTCATATAGATATAAAAAGACAGAGTCTATTCCTACACCAATGTATCAAGAAGATACCAAACACTTAAAAAAGACATAAAATACATCGATACAAATATAAATGTGTCAAACAATGACCCTATTTTTAGAAAGAATTCATAAGCCTGTAAACGAAGCAACCCTGACGAGCGGCCTCATACGAATACAACGCAATCTTTGCCTCGTACTCTGGATACATTTGATCCGGGAACCTGAGACACGCCTGCATGAGCGTCTTATGTGTGAACAGCCGTTCCATTACTGCGCCCCCTAAATAACCGTGCCTGCGCGGACCTCAATGAAGAGAAGGACAAGGTGAGCCTTGCCAGTGAAGTCAGTGTATAATCCACAGTGGCGTGGACTAATTTTATATACAATACGGATGCATGTGTATCATCGAATGAAATACACTCTCTCTAGAGTCAACAAATCTATGATGTCCCATCTACATCACATAAAAGACCAAGTGTGAAGAAATCATATGTCCTGAAGATGGCCACAATATCTATCTCGAAATAGACATTTGAGGAAATGTCTGATTTCTGTATGGGCCGAAACATGTTGACAATTTATACCTCAGCTAATGTCTAATGAGTGACAATATAGCTTATGAATTCTTTCTAAAAATAGGGTCATTGTTTGACACATTTATATTTGTATCGATGTATTTTATGTCTTTTTTAAGTGTTTGGTATCTTCTTGATACATTGGTGTAGGAATAGACTCTGTCTTTTTATATCTATATGAATTAAAGTATCTGTGAACATTTTCTTTGGGTGAAAGTTTTTCTTCTCTCTAGTTCTCCACGCTCGTATGATAGTGATCTTTGTGTGTCTGTTGTAAACTTATGTGACTATAGTATTCTGATTTCTGTCATCTCTGGAGTTAGAGTAGTAAGGGGTAATTAATTCTCTGTGCCTTGTGGTACTCTCTGTTTTCCCTATTACTGGGTTCCGTTTGAGAATTTCTCCCCCGTTAACAAAAAAATTTGGGACCGTGCCTTTTCTGTTCGACTACTCACTCACTAGAGCCTTGGGTTCCCTCATGGCAGAGAAAATACAATCGGAGGGACCTCGGCGTGCGAGGGGTTTTCGGTACTACACATGTCACGATAGGGATAGTGTTGCAGACACGCCTATGCTGACGTTCCCCTTTCGGTCCCCGAAAGACAAGATGCAATACTCCGCGGTTACCACTGGATGTCGGACCATATGCACAGCATGTGAATCTAAGCAGATACAATCATCAGAAATGCTATTACGGTAAGTAATGCATGTCTTCTCCAGCATGGGTCTGGCATGGATTCACATGAAAACCCTCCTGCCTGCCCCTCTGTGGCTCTTCTTGGTCATACTGCCACTTTACCTGCTTACCCCATCTGAAGATGGCTGTTGGAGGGGCTTGGGGAGAGGGCAGTCATTGGCTGGGGGCAGTATGACCCAGAGCTCAGTGTTTGGTTTATAGGAGAAAGACAGTTTGAAAGTGAAACCGTTTTTTCTTTTACTGAGGATTTGTTAGGGAGAATTCTCAGAATTGTGCTAATTCCCTCCACCTTAGAGACCCCCAGCAACTTTGCTGGATTTGGAGGACTAGAGTGAGACCCTTTTTTCCTATCTCGTATTTTAATGTGGATTTTACCTGTGCTTCTTTCGGTTGTGGAGTCTGACAAACTCCATAGGCATCATCTTTTTACATGCGTTAATAAAATTAAATTGACTTTACTTACCATTGTAACTTTCTAGACCCAGCACACACTGGCTTACAATAGACTGCTGGAGGGGTAACCTTGTATCCCCTTTGTGTAACTTCTCATGTAACTTTTTTTGTTACCCTTTTCTCATTAAATGGCTGGTGGCAGTGTTTTGGTTTTACCATCGTGTGCATTTACCGTGGGCTGTGTTCACAGCTGCTGTAAAGAAACCGCGGGCGCCATCTTTGTCAAAATGGCTCCACGTCGTCTTTTTTCACCATTTCTTTGTGGAAAGGTCCTTCTTGAAATTTACTTTGTTCATTTTGCCTTTGGTGGGATTCACGAGTGAAACCCGCCTCTGGCTCCAGAGTGTCAGGGGTAGGCAGGAAGTGAGGGAGGTGCCCGAAACTCTGCTTAGTCTCCTAGGAGGCCCAAATGCACTCTGTGGTGATTGGCCGGCTGACTGTCTGGCAAGGACAGCCACCCTGCTGGGTGATTAACAGCTAGGCTGGAATGAATTGGAAAGAACTGAATAAAAGGCGAGTCCTTAGGCTTGGAAGGCAGTCGACCACTGGATGAAGGAACCGAAGCATAGCTTGAAGAGGACGTCTGCTGCAACTCCTGGACCGTTGGTTTGCCCGGTGAAGCCCTGCTGCAGTGTCGAAATGCCAAGTTCAAGGAAAGGGTAACATAAAATGGTTACATGAGAAGCTAGACAAAGGGGATACTCGTTAACCCCTTCAGCACCCTATTGTAATATAGTGTGTGCTGGGTCTAGAAAGTTAAAAGTGTAAGTAAAGTCAATTTCACTTCACTGCTCTTAGAAACAGTAGTTTATCCAAGAGAAGGCATTTAAACCTAGGGGAAATCTGAAAGACCTCCCTGTGCCACTGCACTGAAGGTGCTGCGTGACACAATGTAAAAGATGCCTATGGAGTTTGTCAGACTTCACAACCGAAAGAAACCCAGCGTTCAAATCACATTTAAAAAATACATGAGTGGGGGGAAAAAGGTCCCACTCTCTCCAGGTTAAAAATTCAAGTCCTCAAAATCCAGCAAGTTGCTTGGGGTCTCTAAGGTAGAGAGGAATTGGCACATTTCTGAGAATTCTCCCTAACATTAGACTTGTCTGATCTTCCATGTTGTCTCATCCTCTTTCCTTCATACTGTATGGGAGGCGGATATTTTTTCACCAGAAAAAACCTTCTTCCCATTTAAGGGAGCATGTGCTGGCCTGACTTCTCCCTCCGGCGCCACACCTCAGTCCCCTTTTCCGCATTGACTGGAACGGACAGAATTCACCAGCGCACCTGGTTTTGGTTTCGGCCATGTAATTCCACGCGCGGATACTGCTGTCTTTTTTGTCTAACCTATCATTCAGGTACTCGGTCCTCAGGCGCCACGCTCCTCCCTGGCGCATGTCGACTTCTACAGGGTTCAGCAGGTGTCCATCCTGCAACAGGCTCTTCCCAACTTCAGACCCCCACGTCCTCTGCCTACGTTGCCTTGGCCCAGACCACGGTTGGCAATCATGTTCAGTGTTTGACTCGCTGTCCTCGAAGGCTCTGAAGAACAGACTAGCCAGGTGGAGGGAGCTTTTCCAGAATTCTCCTCCAGAGGATCTCGGGAACTTCGTGAGGCTTGATCCCAGGTCCAAGGTAGGGCCAATATTTTCCAGCGCACCCCGCAAGGGAGACTCCTTCCCAGGGACACTCCCGCGCGGGAGGGACCGGCCAGGTCCTTCTACCGGCACGTGCACCGAGGCTGCTACAGCTACTGACCCTTGGGTCGAGGGGGTCCTTGGATCCTCCCGGACGCAGTGTCGAGGGACCCGAAGGTTCTTGTACCGGGCTTACACCCGATGGGCTCTGCCCTTTTACCGGCACTATGGCCGAGAAGGCTACACCCTAACACCGGCAATACATCCGAGGGGGCGCCTATACGTAGCTCTACTGACCCCCGAGTTGAGGGTGTCACACCTACCGGGCCGTGACCCGGGGAGCATGGTATGCCCAGTGATCCACACGCTAGAGTCTTGGACCAGGCCGGACCCAGCGGGCTGGGCATCACGTGGCAGGCAGCTCAACACAATGGCCGCCACGCCAATTGGGAACACCCGTCTGACGCCATTCCCCAAATTAGGCGAAGAACGAATGTCAATGTGGGACTGGTAGCAGCCAGGTTCGTGGCCTACAGTCTACCCTTCATATGCGCAGGACAGCTTTCACATGCGTCCATACGGACTGGGTACACAGCGGCTCCAGCAGTCCCCCACTACCCTGTCTGTACCCCCTATCACCTCTTCGGCCAGTGAGGAGGTGCTCTTCGACAAATTCCTCGGCCTCATGAGGTCTCCGCAGATGGGGGGGGGGGGGCCATCATCAAGGACTCAGTCTTGGAAGTCCTTCCCGCCATGCTAGAGGCACCTTTGCATGCTCCGGAGGTCTTCGCACTGCATTCCGGCATCTGAAAGACAAAAGCTTACCAGCTCTTCGCACGCTCCGGAGGCCTTCGGCGCTGCATCCCGCATCTGAAAGACAAAAGAAGGTGCGTTTAAAGACATTGGGCAACTTTATTACTCACGTGCCATTACTCCTTCCCACGCCGAATCCAGTGGGTATTCCAGCACCCTTCAGCTTCTCTAAAGCTCCGAACTTGTACCTGCAAGATAAAAGGGACAGTTAGTGCGCATTGTGAAGCAGGCTACAAGCGCTTACTTACGTGCTTCCAGGCGCTTCTATTCCTCACGCGGGTTCGATCCAAAACTCTCCAGCCCACCATCCGCCATCGCCGGAACCCTGCAAAACAAGAGATATCATTAGAAAAGACTTTTAAGACATTTGAAGTGCCCAGAACTTACCGTTTGTGCAGTTAACGACGGACAGCAGTCCTCTGAGGTCAAGTGGCCTGCACCCTTATCCAGTGAAGAAACTGGTTACGGCACCCTGCCCCGAGGCAGATGGAGAGCTCGGCGTTCACTTACCTAAGGTGAGGGTGTTAACCTTTGGGGTTCTACAGGAGGAGAGAAAGGGAAGAGGAGAGAGGCACCCAATAACCCGAGTTCATTAATCCCACATTTTCTATCTGCAGACATCTTACTCTTCGAGTTAGACATACAGTGCACAGAGGTCCAGCCCAAAGAGCCAAACGTGTGTTACACATCACCTTTGAAGATACGGCATTCTCCCAGTCAAGACCGGCGCCTCTGCGGGAATCAGGTGAGCGTTACAGCCGTGCCATCTGCATTGCCATGGATATGAGGCGCACGGCCTGGCTCTGGGCGACGAAATTCAACCCGGACGTCCAAGAGTGCATCCTAGATCTACCGTTGGAGGGGAGGGGGGGGGGGCCTTCCACTCCTCTACGGACACGAAGAGCTGGACAAGAACAGCTCACTAACAGCAAAGTAATTGTCCATTCTTACAAAGACCATGCCCAAATTTTACACCCAATCTCAGCAGCGCTCAGAAGGGTCGTACATATGGAGGGTTCCGCGGCTTCCAGGAACGCAGATCCAGGCAGCTGGACCGCTAGCCGTCCCAGTGCCGGCACAAACAGGTGGGGTGGGTAAGGGATTTTTCCAGTCCCCCTCCTCAGCCTCCGAGGGAAAAGACATGACATGCCCCTTCGGGTCCATGTGTCTCCTGTGGATGGCAGGCTTGCTCTCCACGCACATTTCTGGCACCAGAATTTCGCAGACCCCTGGATCCTCTTCGTAGTATCCACAGGGTACCGCCTACCGATCGCAGCCTCTCCTCCCTCCTCACTAATCCCCTCCCCTCCACTCCCACAGTTTGGGACAGCATTTCTTTTGGCTGAGATCCGTTCGCTCATAGAGAGCCAGGTAGTGGAGGAAGTTCCAGCAAGGCTTTGGCTTCTACTCCAGGATTTTCGCCATTCAGAAGAACCAGGCAGGCCTGAGAGTTGTGCTGTACCTTTCCACCCTCAACCTCTCCTTACCCCGGCATAAATTCAAGATGGTTATGCCAGCTTTTATAGCAGACACATTGGACAAGGGAGAATAGATGTGCTCCCGGGACCTGAAGGACAAGTACTTGCACGTCCCAATTTGGCAGCCCCATCGTTCTTTCTTCCAGTTCAGAATCCTGGGCTGCCATTTCCAATACAAGGTCCTTCCGTTTGGCCTCAACTCAGCCCCCCGGGTCTTTACCAGGCTCATGAACGCTGTAGCGGCCCTCCTCGGAGCTCAGGGCCTCCATCTTCCCGTACCTTGATGACTGGCTCGTCAGGGCTACGTCTCCAGAGGCGGTTCACCACTCGTCCTATGCCCTTATGAACACACTACACGACCTGGGCTTCTCGCTCAACCTCAAGAAGTCACAGCTGCTCCCCACACAGACTGACATTCCTGGGACTCATTTGGGACACATGCTCCGAGAGGGTTTTCCCGTCGGAAGACCAGATCCCGGCCATAAGGAGGGCCACCGCCCACTTCCTCAGCAGAGAGGTAACCTATGCATGGTGGTACCAACATCTCCTGGGTCTTCTACCAGCAGTTATGTTAGCCGCGCTGCACACGAAACTAAGGATGAGGAGGATTCAGCTGCACTTCGCGGCCTCATGGAATCGGGAGCAGGGCTCACAGACATGATCAACGTTCATCTCTCCGCCTGGACCTAACTTGGTGGCCATGGACTGCAACCTATGGACGGGCAAGCCCTTTCAGCCGCCCCATCCTTCATCAACCCTGCTCCAAAGAAACTAGCACTCACAGCGTGGTACCTGAGCAGGTAACGCTTCGGCACCTGAGCCTCTCACAGGCCAATCTGGAGATCTGGAGGGCGCCAGGAGCAAAGCCACCAGGGCCCAGAACAAGAGCAAATGGACTAGGTTCTGCCACCGGGCAGACTCAAAGGTAATTGACCATTGGCCTGCAATTTTGACGACATGCTCTCCTTTTCAGCGCACCTCGCGCATTCAGGAGTACAGGTCGACACGTGCCGTACATACCTTGCAGCCATTGGGGCATACAGGAACTATTTATTCCAGTTGTATAATGATTCTCAGTACAAATTACTTAATCAGTCAACTGGACAATATACATTTGTTGAATAGTGGAACACTTATTCTAGGTGCAGTAAAAACCTAGAACTTCTTTTGTCATAACAGTTATACTAGGTGAGTAAAACCTAAAAGGTGTAATATACAATTACAGGTGATTTTGAAATCGGGGCACCCCAGATTGAGGTAAGCGGTAACTCTTGTAACTTATTTTGGATGCCACACAGCTACCACAAGGTAAGTAAAACCCACATACTTAGTTTAACCTCACAATGGAGGGGGAAAGTAAAACCCAATGTTACACTTTACTGAATAGTTATTCTAGGTAGGCAACAACCAAATGCAGCCTTATTAAGGACAGGCTAGCAGCAAGTCAGGGGAAGCAAGACCTAGTTGGGTGAGACTCATCCTCAAAGGACTAATCTGGTGATACCAACACTTTAGTTTTGTGAAGAGGCACAACCTAATCACAGGAGGGTAAAATACCTTCACATCTACTTTCTATTAGACTGGCAAAACAGTTGCTAAGGAAGAAAATATGTTAACCGTACTCTTAAGAATAGCGCTTCACACATTCAATATCAGTACGAACTTGTGTAACAGTTCATTCTTATAATTACAGTTACCAACTCTTTACAAGTAAGTAACTTTGAAACACTTATTTTCTTTTCTAGGTAGAAGGCCCAATCACTAGACAGTCTTTCCCTTATTCTTGGAGCATGAGTGTTCTCAGTGGCAGAAGGGGGTGGGAGGGTGGGCGGGTCACTAGGACTAGTCGCCAACGGGCAGTGTCAGAATAGGTTCTTTAGTAGCAAAAGTCAGTTACTTAGGAAAACTAGGCAAACAGGTAAGTACTTCTGAGTTAGAAGAGGGTCCAGGGGCTTCGCAGAATACACCCTAGCAGGATTCAGGCAGTGGTACGGGGTGTACTGGACGAGGGACCTCCCAATCACAGAAAACACCACAATGCTACACAGAAATCCTAACAGGCTTAAGGGAAGTACATATCCAAGCCAACACAGTACCTCAGCATTGAAGATTTTGCAGCAGGAGAACTTCATGGTCTGCAGCCAAATACCCGGTCAGTGGTTTCCTTGTCGTAGAGACTGAAAACAAGACCTCAGAAGGGACTTTGCAGCAGGGATCGAGGAAGACGGCTCTAGGCAAGGTTTCCCTTGTGGCTGAATGCTGTTCTGCGGATTTGGCGCCTTTTCAAGGCGCACAGAAGACAGAAAATTGCGTTGAATTCTCATCGTTTTAAAGGTCCAGCACTCTTGTGTGGCGACTTTTTGGAGTCGCTTAATGTCTCTGGAGATCCACCAGGATGCCCATGAGGTTTCAGCGAGATTCGGAATTCAGACGGTGCACCGCACGATGGCTTGAGGTCCAAGGGTATTGGGTATTGCAACAACGCATAGTCGCAGCAACGCATGGGATGGCTCAAAATGCAGGTGGTCTTGAGTCTAGTGGGACTTGCCAGGCTCTGGGTCGGGGTCGTCGTTTTCAGAAATCCCAGGTCGATTGGAAGGAAGGGCTACAGCAGGCTTCGGTTACACAGCAGGCTCTCTGGTCGCTGGAAATAGTTTCTGCCACTTTTCCTTCGTTATCCTCTTCGGTTTAAGTTTGAGTGGTTGACAGATCTTCAGCTTCCAGGTTCGCAGTATTTTCAGGAATTACAGCACAACCTCTGCATTCTCTCCCCGCAATTTACAAGGAGTGGTCTGGTTGTCGAATCGGGACAGCCAGCCCCCCACTGGGATTTGTCCCCATTAAAGTAAAACAAAGGACTGGGGAGTTTTGGACTCCTCCCTGACTTCCTTCTCTCACACAGACTGGAGCCTGGGCGGGGAGTCCAGGGGACTCCCGCCGAAGACAAAAATCGCACAAAGGAATTTTTACTGCAGCTGTGAACACAGCCTGCAGTAAAGATATACCAAGTTAAAACTGCCACCAGCCATTGAAAGTAAGCTTGTCACTAACAGAATTTTGTTTTATTGTGAAACGGGATACATTTTATTGCCCCAGCACTCCACATAAGGTGGGGTGTGCTGGTTTCACTGAATTAAATGTAAAAGGAATCCAAAGATCCTTTCTAACCTTGGGAACTGTAGTTCACTCAAGGTTGGCACAATAAAGTTAAAAGGGGAGCCCGTAGGGCAACCCAGCAACAACAGGCACTTATTGCCAATAAGTTGTTAAAGAGAATAACTTTAAAAAGACACTATAAAGATCATGTGAGTGTGGAAAAAGGTTCCCACTCACTGAGGTATTAATGAAAAATATCCCACTAATAAAGCACAAAGTTCTGGGGTTGCACCAGGAAGGGAAGATATACTAGTTCTGTGCAAATCTTATCTAACAGCAGCTTATTGTGTCTGCACTGCAAAGCACACATTTGAATATAAGCAGTTTGTTTCTGTGTCATAAAATAACTGATTGCCAACATGGGGGCCGCTGCTGAGGGACCCCCTTAGGCTCAGGCCCCTTTGAACTGAAAAGGTTGGAAGGCCCTGATGCCGTCCCTGGACTAGTGATTTGCTCCCGCCCGCGCTTCAAAGAGCATTTAGTAGGCATATACCTACAGGCTGTGTGCTGTCAAGTCTCTGGGAATATTTTTCCTGCTTGATGATTGACTGGAGATATATTCTTCCCAGCCACATGCTAGCAGTTGTCCCGCCATTGATAGCCTGCAGGCATGAGGCCTTCTAAATGTTGAATATCCACGTGATAAATGGATGGTGCCTGCGCTGCACAGTTAAAAAGGCCCAGAGATTACAGCTGTAACACATTTCATTGTTGGCCGCAACTGCACCTTGTTTAGGCAATTGCAATTAACTACCCCTCCCTTTAAAAACAAAGATATAAAAATTGCTAATCATTTTTGTTTTATTTAGCAATTGCTGCTAATTAACTTTGGAAAACTAATTTATACCTTGCTGAGACATAGAGCCTCGTTACGAGTCTGCCGATAACCCGCTGGTACAACTGGCAGGTAATTGGCAGACTTGCCTTGCCTTTATCGGCGCCCAATATCCTGGTGTTGGCGGGATATTGCGGGTGCCGGCAACAGCGTTAAGTTCTCATTCCATGGAGTTGCATAGGACTCCATGGGATGGGAACTACTGAAGCACTGGCATAGTTGCTAATGTTGCCAGTGCTTAAGTGATTACTCTGCCGGTAGGGGCCTGAACTGCCCCTACCGGCAGACTGAGTGAGCTGGTCCAGGAACAATGCTGGAGCCGGTGGTACCAGCTTTTTTCCAGACCAGCTCACTCCTGATAAACTGCATTGTCTCAGTAATGATGGTCTCATGGACCAGTCGGTTTTCCCATAAGAATGAACACAGGCAAGGGGAGTACATTAGAAGACTTTACTTCCAAAAAGTCAGGACAGGGTTTAAAACAATCCAATGGAAAGGGTGTTGCATTAAATCTGTAGAGGTAAAGTTGCAAAAATAAAATCTGCCTAACACCTTGACAAAGGCATTTAACTGAAAAGTGACTTGGGAAGTGAAATGCTATTTGGTTTTGTAGGTTTTATGGTGCTAGAAAGCTCAGCTGTGCGGTACATCATTAACCTGTTTTGGTGTGCACTGAAGTTATCTGCAATTGTTTTTCAAGCCCTTCCTGAAGTCTATTTTCCAATTTCCAGGAATTGAAGGACAAGCTGTCTGATCTTAAGAAGCTATGCAAAACCCTTTTCTTCAAAGTAGAGGAACGAAGAAAGTGGCCAGATCGTCTGTCTGCCTTGGAAAACCTGCTCAATCACTCCAGCATATTTCTCAAGTAAGGGTGGATTTGAGTGGCTCTTGCATGACAAGATTGTTCTTTGAGGCATTGTCTCCGTGCTGCAAGATTTGTTGACTTCCTGTCACTGCAGATGAAATCCTTGTAGGTCCTTTGATTTGGTCAGTTCAGTATGATAGTCCCTGGCACCCTGCTCATGCAGATGGCTTAACTGACACTATTGCTGGTTTTCAGTTTAGTTTCCTTACTGCAAGCATTCATCACACACATTATGCCAATTCTAAAGCAAGCCAGGGCTAGTGTTTAGCGTTGTTGAGAATCTTGCAGATAATCTACCACTTACGTCCCGTCCCCTTTCCTCAATACTGCATGGGTTTCCCTTTCCTAGTGACTGGATACGGAACCTTTTTCACCAGAAAAAACCTTCCCCTTTAAATTTAGAGCTGCACTGGGGTGTGGCGCTGGAGGGTGGAGTCAGGGCAGCGCATGCTCCCAGGGCCACACCCCAGTGCGCCTCTAAAGTCCCCTTTTCCACGTCGACCGGAATGGGCCAAATTCACCAGCGCTCCTGGGTTTGGCTTCGGCCATGTAATTCCACGCGCGGATACTTCGTCTCTTCTGTCTTTTTGTCTTTTTATCATTCAGGTACTTGGTCCTCTGGCGTCACGCTCCTCCCTGGCGCATGTCGGCTTCTACAGGGTTCAGCAGGTGTCCATCCTGTGATGAGCTCTTTTCATCTAAAGAGCCCCACACCCACTTTTTACGTTGCCTTGGTCCAGACCACGGCTGGCAAGCTTGTACCACGTGCAACGCGCTTTCTTCAAGGTCCCTGAAGAAAAGACTAGCCAGGTGGAGGGAGCTCTTCCAGAGATCGCCTCCAGAGGACCTGAAGGACTTTGTCTATCATCGATCCAGGCCCAAGGTAGGACTGCTCTTTTCCAGTGACCACCGCAAGGGAGACTCCTTCACAAGCACTCGCCAGCGTGGGAGGGACTATTCAGGTTCTCATACCAGCATGAGTACCAAGGCTACTTCAGCAACTGGCCGGCAGGCCGAGGGATCTGTGGATCCTCCCAGTGACAGTGCTGAGGGACGCCCTAGTACCGGCAACATGTCCGAGGGGGCACCTAAACTCAGCTCTACCAGCGTATCCGCCGAGGTCAAAGCGCCTACCAAAGGCCTGAGGAGCAGGATAGGCCTCCTGTTCCACATTCAAGAGTCCTGGACGAGGCTGGTCCCAGTGAGCCAAGCAACACGATGCAGGCACGTGGAAGGCAGCGCGACAAGATGGCCGCTGTGCCAGACAGTAGGGACGCTTGCCCGATGCCGCACCATGGAAGGGAGCAGATGGAGGAACGAGTGTCAAGGTGGGACTGGTTTCAACCAGGTACGTGGCCTACAGCCTATCCTTCATTTGTGCAGGGCAGGTTCTTGCTGCATCGATATGAGCAGGGCATGCAATGGCTACAGCAGCTGCCCGCTACCCCGTCAATATCGCTTACCACCCCACCGGCCTGTGAGGACAGGTTCTTTGAAAGGTTGCTCGGGCTCATGAAATCTCCTCAGATGGGGGTCATCCTCAGACGCCATCAGGGATGTGCTCCCACCAATGGCTCTGGTGCCACAGACCCCTTTCACCGGCACCCCTGGCCCCTGTAGAGTCTCTGCCGCCCGCTTCAACCCCCCAACCGATAGTGCGCACGGCAAGAATGGGGATCCCAATGCAGAAGGTGTCATGATGCCTACCCCCGGGCATCAGGACCAAGGCCCTCAGCTCCGGGGGCAGGCATCCAGACATTTGTTTAAACCTCAGCAGCCCCGGCTAGGGGCTGTCTGGGTTCAGCCCTGGCGCCTTAGGCGCCAGGCTCAACATAGAAATCAGTCATGGCGACATAGGCGCAGGCTCATAGACTTTACTTACCTGATGCAGACCATGCTGCAAGAGAGTCCAAGCCTACATGAGGCATGGATGGGACTATTTTGTTACAGGGACTATTTTTTTACTTGGGCGTGGCTCTAGGGAACTTCTTACCTGGAACTACTTTGGAGGCTATTTAAACCACACCCGAACAGCAGCACATGCTTCGCGTTATTCTGCATTCAGCAGCGTGACGCCACTTTGCCTGCAGCCAGCATCCAGTCGTCTGCCACGCCCGCCTCGAATCCAGAGCTCCTAGAATAAAGAAAAGGACAAGGTTAGTAAACAAACTTATTTAAAATTCCTCACGTAATTCCGGAACCATTTCATCTCCGGACCTGGAAAGTACATCAGTCTTGCACGCGTTGCTTCGCCAGCTCCAGCACGGCGCCATACTCAACAGTTCTCACAGCATCTTTCGATCCGGCACTGTCATTTCTTCGCCGTAATCCGGCACCTAGGGGACACAAGAAAAAACAAGGTGAGCCAAGGGAATCAACAAATGCAACCTCTTACCACCATAGACTTACCTGATTTACCACCGGCGGTATTATTCCATAACTCTCCACATTTTCATATGCCGCATCTCTAAAGAGGGAGAAAAAAAAACACGTTAACGCATGCAATAGTTACCGGACAGCGTTGGGTAACCGACTCTTACCTGAACGCCAGCAGCAGCTACGAGACCACCTTCTCACGAACTCAGTTGCAACTTAAGGAAGGGGACAAGAGTGAACATCGGGCACATTGAACTCTTTGAACTTGATACTTACCAATCCCGCCAGGGACTTCAGAGTCAATACTTACCGGAACTCTCCCAACGCCTTCAAACCAGTGAAGTAACTGGTATCTACGCGCCCCTGCAAGACACGCAGGATGGAGAGCTCATCTTTTACGAACATAAGGTGAGGTTACTAAGGGGATATCGGAGGTTATTAGTGGGGGAGAGCGAGAACAGTTGGGAGGCCATCACTAAAACCCACAGGTGGTTAATCCCTGTCTCCACTTGCAGGAAAATACTTCTTCGGGTCCAGCAGACAAGACTAGGCGGGCCAGTCCAGACGGTCATCTCTGCACTACGCATCACGTTGAAGGAGACCGCAGCTGTCCGGGTCCGATCGATACCCTTGTGGGGTCCAGGTGAGCGTAACAGAAGAATGCCGCCTTAGCCAAAAAGGGCTGGCACAAGCCCTACTCGGTCCAGCTGGTTGATTGACACCTGGACGCCAAGTACAGGTAGATGGAGGGCATACACTCTTGCTATCGGCCCATCCTCGCCCACACTCCTCGGTGATAACTGTGGCATCACTATACTCAAAGCCTCTCGTCCTCGGCCTCCTTGTCTGCAGCGCTGCTAGGCAGGAGGAGAAGATCTTGGAGGCGTACAGGAAGAAGCTGTATTCCGACGCGTCCTTGTATCTTCGTCAAGCCAACACGGATTCCATGCTGGCAGCTGTTAACAAGAGGCTGTGGCGGGAAATTGTGGATTTCCTCCCACAGCTTCCGGCACAGAGCCAATCACGTTTCAGGGCGGGACTGGCAGAGGCCAAGATGGTGGCACAAGACATCATGGAGTCCACCGTGGCCCACATTGACACCTCTGGCCGGGCCATTTGCATCACCACGGACATGAGAACAGCCTGGCTATGTGCTACTAAATTCAACCCGGATGTCCAGGAACTCTTCTTAGACCTGCTGTTCTAAGGGGGTGACTTCTTCCACTCCACTACGGACAAGGAGCTGTGCTAAAAGAAAAAGAGCCCACAAACGGCCAAGTCTTTATCCATTCTTACAAAGACCACAGCCAAAACATGCACCCAGTCACAGCAGCGCTCGGACAAGGGGCATACATACAGAGGGTTCTGCGGCTCCCAAGAGCGGAGGTACAGGCAACCGGACTGCTCGCCAACCCAACATTGGCGCAAGCAGCAAAAGGGGGGGGGGGTTCAGAGGGATAAGGGCTTTTCTGATGCTTGTTAATCTGCCTAGATTGGATGTCGACATGTGCGTGCCTGTAACACTATCCCTAATGTACCCAAAATCCCTCGCGCATCGAGGTCCCTCAGATTGTTTTTTTCCACCCAGCTATCTGGTCACCCTAATTTGGAGCGCTTCATAAAAATTGCGTTGTTATATCTCTCGACCTTTGATAGTTTATTCTTATTGTCCTTCCCTGGCTGATTATTCCTGTGCCACTGGCAAAGACTGCTGGCGACAGAATTTCGATGGCTGTTGATCCAGTCGGCTCTGCCGACCACTTGGCCGGGCCTTCTGGGCGGCCTTTACAGTATGGGGAGGGGGGTCTGGGTGGTCATACTCTTCAAGAATGCCTTTCCTTTTCCCATCTTTGTTCCCTTGGGTTTGTCATCGCTAGCTATATCTTGCACTATGGACAGGACTTCATTTAGATTTGGCCTTACTGTAAGGGGAAATACCCTTTAAAAGACTAGCATTGTCGGTGCAACAATTGTCTTCCTCTCGACCACAACGAGGTGGCCTGTAAACCCCTACGGCCTAAGACTCTTAAGGAGTGCCGTTTGAAGCGATGGGTGGTCTACGGTATGTCACAGGTAGAAAGTAATTCCGCCGCCACCACAGCCGCTGAGTGTGACTAAGGGATTAGCGATGACCAAGGCTCAGTTTGAGGCCATTGACCTTACTGCAGAAAGTTCTTGTTCCGCAGCGTCTGTTCCCGATAGGCATGGCGTGAGGCCTGCTATGGGGATGATACATCACGGGGACCCACCCGTTTCCCACACTAAACCCACAACCCACGGTTCTGCTTTGGCAGTTAAGTCGCAGCGCTCCAAAGCGCCAACGGACACATCTGATATTTCAGCGATGCCTGCTGATCCTCATTCATGCTCTGCAGCGCCCCCCGCAACCGCGTCAGCCGCATGCATCTGTGCAAACCAAAAGTAAGCGCGCTAGCACCAAATCACATGCGGCCGTCAAGACACTTCAGAAGAAGGCTCTGACACCACCTAAGGCCCCAGTGGTGCCGAAATCCACCACGAGAGGCCTCGTGAGGAACTTCCTTTTACGCCTATGGCTAGGTTTCAGAGGACCGTTTCAGAGGACCTTTGAGGATCCTCAGGATCCTAATGTTTTTGACCTTACAGATGACCAGGTGCCTATCAATACCTATATACAGGAGGAGACCTTTGGGGACCCTATGGATGATCCTGCTGATCCCATGGACAATTGGGAAGACAGCCATCCAGTTGATAATCAAACTTGGGCATCTCCTACTCCGGACCCCGACGCTCTTGTGTATGGATTCGTCTCCTACCACCCCAGCCCGTCAGGCCTCACCTACAGATGATCAAATTTCATTGAACGCCATCTTAAAGAAGGCGGCTGAACATTTTCAAATCCCCACACAAGAGGCTGTGCAGGATTCAGACTTTGTAGAGGACATGCTGAAGGAAAAGCCTCCTGCCACTCAGGCCATTCACTTACTGAACTCTTAAGAGATGTCTAGCACCTTCATTATTAACTCCAGCCCAAACCAGGGCGGTTAATCCCAGGGTAGAGTAGATGTTTCGCCCTTCTCCTACCGACCGCCTTTACATTAAAGGGCAAGCCACTCCAGGTTCCCTGGTAGTTAGGACTACGAGGAAGAGAGCAGGTGTCACCCTGTCTGCAGGGGAGGTACCACCTGACAAGGGGGGCAAATAGTTGTATGGACTGGGAAAGAGGGTCACGACTGCTGCAGCATTCTCCACCCGAATAGCCAACACCACCACTCTGTTGGCTAGCTATTCAGATGTGCAGTGGAATTTGTTGTAAGAGGGCCTTCAAGAGGTCCCAGAACCAATGCGGGTTAAACTGCTCGCAATTGTATAGGAAGGCAAGTAAATCAACCACGATCTTCTGAAAAACACTCTGAACACTGCTGAAACAGAGGGAAGAACCTTTGCCCAGGGGACACTACTCAAACGGCACGCCTGGTTGAGGAACTCTGGTTTTAAGCCTGAAACCCAAGCAGCTTTGATAAACAAGCCGGTTGAGGAGACCAACTTGTTAGGCAAGGCCGTGGACGAAGCGCTTGAGACGGCTAAGAAGGAACAGACTATCTCAACCTTAAACCAGATTACCCAAAGGCCTTTTTAACAGAGGGGGCGGTTCTGTCGCTCCTTTCGCGGGCAGTCTTGCTCTCCTCAAAACCAGTATGGTTCAGGAAACAACTGGTCTTCAGGAGCAGGATCCAACACCACCACCACGTATCCACCTAGAGGACAACACAGTGGAAAGGGTAGAGGCCGGAATTCCACTCCGAGCCTCCCCGGCCTCAGGTCAGAAATGACCCTCCGATCCAGGTCCCCTCCCATGCTTCCCTATTGGGGGGGAGAGAGAGGGGGTGTTTAATTTTCAAATTTCTTTATTGGCATTTATATAATAAACAGTTGCATTGTAGCATCGAGCGATCACAGTGGTATAAGTCAGGAATAATCAAAATAAGCCAATTAGAAATTAACAATTAAGCAGAAACAGCAAAACATAAACAACATTAACAAGTCTCCGTATGGTCAATAATGTAAGCAACGCGGGGAGGTCAGGCAACAAGTTCAGGTTAGGGACTGCGCAAGTATTCTGTGACAGATAGCATGTATCAATAGGGGCAAGTTTCTCAAGGGGGTTTATCGTCATTGGGGGGGTTAAGTAAGGCCCAGGTGAGGGTTTTCCAGGCAGCAAGTGCTAAGCTCGTGTCTTCGGGGGATGTGGTAACACCATCCTCCCAAGCTGAGGTTTCTGCCCCTATCCAGCGCTCCAGTTCGTTACGCCATACCTGGTATCGTGGGCCTCCAGGTCGCTTCCAAGCCATAGCAATGGTCCTTTTGACCAGAATGCATACCAGGTCCATGAGCTTAACTGAGTGTTTGAACTTGGCCAGTCTGGGATACGTTCCAAGAAGGCACTCTTTCGGGGTCCACTCATATCTGGTCATGCCTGCCTCGCTACAGAGGAGTTCCACTCTCGCCCAGAGTTGTCGGACCTGGACGCATCCCCAGAACATATGTAAAAGATTTGCTTCATCTCTACCGCACCAAGGGCAGTTATGTTGGGGTAGCTCATATATTTTGGCTATTCTAAGTGGTGTCAGGTACGAGCGGTAGAACATATTAAGCTGAATCAATTTAAATCTAGAATTTCTAAATACCACGTTGGGAAACGCTAGTGCTCTACCCCATTCAGCTTCAGACAGTTCATGTCCCAAGTCTCCTTCCCATTTGAGTTTGAGATCCTGACTGCGGGGATTGGGCCTATCGATTAGGTGACTGTATATACGGGACACAGGCCTCCATCCATCTCCCAAACTATATAGGTGTGTTATGAAGGGGTCAGTTTCAGGTTCTTCTGGCCACGAGTCCCATTTAGTCCGAGCAAATTTACGGATCTTTAAGTACCAAAGGAATTGGCCAGCCGGAACGCCATCGACAGATTGCAAGGAGGAGAAATCCCGGAAGGAGCCCTCGTTATATAGATCCCCCCAAGTGTACACTCCCAGCCTTTCCCAGTATCTAATGGAGGCAAGGTCTACAGAGTTCTGACACAGGTCGGCAAGGAGCGGTATGTCCGGAATATATCTATGTTTCAAGTGGAGAAGAATTTTAACCCTTTGCCATATCTGACGACCCAGGGCAGCTAAGTATGGAATCCCATCCACAAGACGTTGAGGGGCCCAAATGAGTTCGTTTAGCCGGAACGGAGCAATTGAGCGTTGTAAAAGCATTGTTTCGGGGGTGTCATCATCAGCTAGCCATTTAGCCACGAAGCTTAGTTGGGCAGCCAGGTAGTATCGTTCCAGATCAGGGAGACGAATGCCTCCCTGCTCATAAGGGAGGGTCAGCGTGGATAATGCAAATTTGTGCCTACTAATTCCCCATAGGAAGTCTTTAAGTATCTTCCCCAAAAGACGAAAGAAGGGAGTCCTAATATAATAAAAAATGTTTTGGAAACCATAAAGAAATCTGGGGAGAACAATCCTCTTAATGATGGAAGCCCTACCCACCATGGATAGGGGGAGGCGAGCCCAAAACCCAATCGACTTGCGCAAAGGAGGTAGCGCCGCTGCCGTGTTATTGACGTGCATAAGTTCGGGCGTGTGATAGATATTAATGCCCAGATAGCGGAACGTGATGGGGCACCAACCTATACCCAGCAAGGGGAGGTCATCAACGTGTGTATTTTGGAGGGCACCCAACGGAAACAGGCAAGACTTATGTCTGCTAAAGTGTATGCCTGATACCTTGGCAAAATTGCCGAGGACCTCCAGCATGGTTGGGACATTCAGCTGTGGGTCCCTCACATAAAGGAGGACATCATCTGCATACAGGGAAATTATGTGGTCCACCCTGTCAAGCCTTATACCAGCATCGAAGAATTGTTTCCTAAAAAAAATGGCGATGGGTTCAAGCCCAAGTATATATAGCATAGGGGAGAGCGGGCAGCCCTGCCTTGTGCCCCTTTGTATGTCCCATGCCGTGGAGATGAGCCGGCCAGATTTTACTCGTGCTCGTGGTTTAGTATAGAGGACTGTGATCCATCTAACGAATCGTTCTCCAAAGCCAAATTCCCGAAGCACCGCAATCAGCCATTCCCAGAAAATAGAATCGAACGCTTTGATGGCGTCCAAAGAAAGCAAAGCATAAGATTCCCCTACATGAGTGGAATGTGACAATACATGTTGTAGCCTACGAAGATTGGCAGTGGTGTTGCGACCCGGCACAAAGCCGCTCTGGTCGGGGTGCACCACTTCTCCGATCACCTTGGACAGCCGCTTAGCCAGAATGGTTGTAAGGATTTTAACATCATAATGAGCATCGCAAGAGGGCGATAGGAGTCAGTCATCTGCAGGTTTACCAGGCTTGAGGAGCGGAACCACCAAAGTCTCACGCATACTCCCAGGCAGGATACCCGACTCATAGGCTTCTAGGAACACCTCGTGCAGCAGCGGAGTCAATTCCGGCTCGTAGGTTTTGTAAAATTCGGCGGGTAGCCCATCACTGCCCGGGGCCTTGCAAGTGGCCAGAGACTTGATAGCATCGGTTATATCATCTATGGTGATATCAGCATCCAAAGCCTCCTTATGTGACAGCGGGAGTAGGGGCAGGCCAATTTCGTCCAAGGTGTTTGAAATTTCCTCAGGGGGCACCATGTCATTATGGGAGTATAGTTGGGCATAGAACTGCCCGAAAGTGTCATTAATTCCATGTTGGGTCCGATGTATCGTGCCATCAGCATCTCTTAAGGCTGTAGTCGAATATTTAGGGTGTTCTTTCCTACACAGCCAGGCGAGCAGTCTACCAGGTTTATCAGCGTGGGCGTGTGCTTTATTGGTTCTGGTGATGTAATCAAATTTGGCCAGTCTGTCCCAAGCTTCCCTGCAGGTGGCCCTAGTACTGGCAAGCCTGTCTTCCTGCGGTTGGGGGTCCAGGGTGTTGGATTCTAGCTGTTCTATTTCAGTTTCTAGTAATTCAAGTTCAATTCTTAGGTGTTTCCTCATTCCTCCAGCCTTTGCTATGACCTCTCCCCTTACAACCACTTTGAGAGCATCCCAGACTGTGCTTAGGTGGTCAACACTGTCTTTATTCTCACGAATGTAGTTCTCTAGGGATTCTCTGAGATCTTCCCTGAACTCAGAATCTTTAAGTGCCTCGATGGGCATCCTCCATGTAGGTATGGGAGGTCTGGGTCCAGTGATGTTCCATTCAATTACCAGGGGAGAGTGATCAGAGATGGTGCGGCCCAAGTAATTGGAAGAATCAATCTGGGGAAAGCTTTCTCTGCCGGTAAAGAGGTAGTCAATTCTGGTGTGAAGATTATGTGGCGAGGAGTAGAAGGAATAGCCTCGATCCCCTAGGTGTTGCTCCTGCCAGATGTCTACCAGGTCTAGGCGGTTTAGCATGACATTCATAGCGGTGGTAGCAGTCGACGGGCCCCCCAAGGGAGGAGCAGATCTGTCAAGCACAGAGTCACTGACGCAATTAAAGTCGCCTCCCCAGATAAAGAATGCATCTCTATAAAGTGCAATCTTTGTGTACAACATAGCTAGGTGCGCAGGGATATTGTTGTTGGGGAGGTATGAATTGACAATACATATCTCTGTTTGTTCGATGTGGCCCCAGAGTATCACGTACCTTCCTTCTGGGTCCAGTTCAGCTTTTGTAAGCTGGAAGGGGATTTGAGGGCTGATCCAAGTGAACACCCCTCTAGCGAATTTAGAATACGTGGACCCGAACCCCTGTCCGCCCCAGTATGATTGGAGCGTCGCGGTGGATTCCTTGGTTAAGTGGGTTTCTTGTAACAGGGCCAGCCCTATCCTCTTCCTGTGTAGATAGGATTTAACTCTGTTGCGGCGTAAGTAGGTACCCAAACCCCTCATGTTCCAAGTGGCGATCTTAAGGCGTGTAGACATGATGGTCGCAGAGGAGTTGGAGCGCTGAACTCATGGCAGTCTCAACCGTCTTCAAGCCAGCTTCGTGTGCTGAGCAATTGCCCCCTGGGTCGGCCGTCAACAATGCGCATTGTAATCTTCCTGCTGACCATGATTGTTGTGTTGATGTATTAAACGGAGACTTATGAACAAATTTAACTTCCACTCGAACAGGTGGATTGAACATGAAAGATAACTGTATGTTGCCCCCAGCAGCCGTTCTGGGAGGACAACGCTCGGGGGCTTCCGCTACCCATTGGCCGATCCGGGTCGTGAGGTGCGGATGTGGTGTTGGCCATAGGCCAGCCATGCTTGGGGTGGGGTGGGTTGTGACAATGTCTGTGGGTAGTCCATATAGCTCCCGTCCTTGAAAGAACTAATTGATCATTACAGCAAAGAGATCTGTTTGTGATCAGCCATTGGGCGTCAAGGCGTGATCCTCTCCCTCAGCCAAATTATTGTGCTCCATCCACATAGTGGCTGCTGCCGGAGTCTCCATGAAGACAGCTTTGCCTTTGTATAGTATCTTAAGGCGCGAGGGGTACAGGAGCATGTATTTAAGATCAAGCTTCCGCAGTTGAGCTTTGAGAGGTATGAATGAGTTCCTGGCGCGCTGCACTTGCGGGGTATAATCGGGGTAGATAACGATCTTGGAGCCATTGCGTCTAATCTCGCCTCCGTCCCTCGAGACTTTGAGGATCGTCTCTCTATCACGAAAGTTTAAGATCTTGGCTATCATCGGGCGTGGGTGTGATCCCGGTGGGGGTCGTTTCTGTAGGGAGCGGTGGGCTCTCTCGACGGAGAATCCCTGTGTAAGCTTGCCAGCTCCAACCTCTTGCATTAATAGAGACTCAATAAATTCCGTGGGGTCAGTGCCTTCCATCCCCTCCGGAACGCCAAGGACTCGGATGTTACTGCGGCGGGCCCTTCCCTCTGCTTCCTCTGATCTCGAGGCGAGATCAGCCACTTGTTTCTCAAGTGCGATAACTTTGTGCTTTAAGTCCTTGGCAGTGTCTGTGGTATCCTGCAGATTTATTTCCACCGTGCTTATTCTTTCCGCTATGTTGCGGGCATCTTGGCGGATGAGCTGCATGTCCACCTTAAGTTCATCTATCCTGGTCTCCATGCACGTTTGGAGTGTAGCAATAGCCTGCAGCACTTGGGCGTTGCTGGGGTCATCAACAGTTGCAGGGGGTTCCGTCTGTGTGGGGATCTCATATTGGCTGGGCTGTTTGGGTTTAGCCCCTGAGAACGAGTCCATAATTGATGCACCCCTGTTTTTGTTTCGTGAAGTAGACATTAGTCCCTCCTAGTGTTATGACGGCAGGTATGAGCCCCTGGACAGTGTGTAACAAAGTGAGCCTCACAGGTCAGCGTTATGCAGTGATGCTCAGCGATACCCAGCGGCGGCACCGGAGAACACAGGGGGGTGCAGTTAAGTATGTGCTCCTGCGCAGGATATTCTCCCAGTAGGGCAATGGAGTGCTCTGCGATCTCCCAGCACACTGGGCCACTGTCCCGTTACCCTGCTGGGCCTTGCTGTCTACGGCACAGGCGAGTTCCTGCTCCCCAGTGTTGGGTTAGGGTCTGCAAGCCTACCGGCTCATCCGAGCGTGGACTGTTCCCTCTTCAGACGCTCAGTTGCCTATTCAGGGAGGGAGGAGGGCCGCGTGCAGTTCGCTGTAACGACAGCGGCAGGGGTCCGCTAACGCTGCTGCCGCTCCGGCCCACGGAGCACCACCGCACTCGCGGCTGGCAGATCACCGACGGATCTCCCTCGAAATGGCAGCGGTCTGCTCACACTCTTGTCTCCTCTGCAGCGATCCCGGAGCCTCGGATGTAGCTCCGTTCGCGCCCCTGGGTAATGCGGAGGTTCTCCTGTGCGCTCGGGGGCTCCCAACAGTGGGACGTCTCCTGGGGGGGAGGGAGATCCAAGGGTGGCCGGTCCAGCGCTTGGTTTCCTCACTGGGGTCTTTCCGCTCTGCTCACAGGGACTTCTTCGACCCAGCCCGCGACAAAGGAGGCAGCGCCCGATGGACCGTCTCCCCGCTGCCTCGCCGCCGGCTTAATCTGTTCTTCCTTCAGGCCGCGGCGCCGTCCGCCATCTTGTTTCTCCCGGGGGTACCAGTTCAGATGCTGCATTTTCAGGGACGCCGGCTCCGTTTCTCCTCGTTCCTGCGCCGAGCAGGGCCGGAATCGCTTCCCCCACCGGAGTATGAGTTTGGCTCCTGTTCAGGTCAAAAATATTGATCAAATTAAGGATCTAGGCCAGGATCGAGACGGGAGCTCCGCACAGACACGTCTTTACGCCATCAGCGCTGGCCACGCCCCCGGGGGGGTGTTTAATATCTTTCCTTCATGCATTGGAGGGGATAACAGACCAGTGGGTGCTCAAGACCGTCGCCCATGGGTACTGCATAGAATTTTGATGCCCACCTCAATTCAGACTGCCAAAATCAAGACGCCTGACGCCGGAACACCTAAGCATCCTGCTGCAAGAGGTTGAGATTCTGCAGGAAAATGGCGCCATAGAAGTCTTCCTTCTTCTACAGGTTAACAAGTATATTTATTCAGTTTACTTCCTTGTACCCAAAAAGGATCACACAATGCGCCCTGTGCTAGACTTGCACCCAGCGAACAAATTTATCAAACCTCTTATTTCGCATGATCACATTGCAAGAGGTAATCACTCTGCTGAAACAGGAGGATTACATGGCAACACTAGATATGAAAGATGCATACTTTCAGATTTCAATGTTGCCAGCACACAGAAAATACCTAAGGTTCATGGTAGAGGACAACCGCTATCAGTTCAAAGAACTCCCCTTCAGCATTGTCTCAGCGCCAAGGGTGTTTACGAAGGTACTGGCAGTGGCAGCCACGCACCTGCGCAGAGAATCCGTCCCGGTTTACCCTAACCTCGACGACTGGCTCATAACGGGGGATTCATATGGAAAATGCCTGTTTATTACTCAAAAGACGATAGACCTCTTATTCAGCCTGGGATTCTCCATCGACAAGTCCAGCCTAGACCCCAGTCAAGTCAAACTGTTCCTTGGGGCTCTAATTCGGACATACGCCCTCAACCTCCCCTCCAACCAGAGGGTTAAAAACATGCTGTTTCAGATCCCTCAATATGTAGCCGGTCGAGAGGTGCCGGTACACAAAGCCATGCGACCGTCAGGAATGATGGCGTCCTGCATTTATTTAGTTCCTCTCGCCCGTCTGCACATATGTCCTATGCAAGAGTGGCTCAACAGTCAGTGGTGTCAGGCCAGCAGACAATGGGAAGATCTAGTGGTTGTCTCGCCAGCCCTCGTTCTCTCTGCAGTGGTGGTCGAGGGAAAACCTTTTTAAGGGGGGGAAGACCTTCACCACCCCTGCAGTAGAAGCCACTCTCACGACGGACGCATCTCTCACGGGGCGGGGGGCTCACCTGCTTCAGCAGACGGCACACAGCTTGTGGTCCCCAGATGTAGCATCCAACCACATAAATCTGTTGGAGCTGTTAGCCATATTCAAAACACTGAAAGCCTTTCAAACAGTTGCAAGGGAAGACAGTCCTGGTTCTTACAGACAGCACCACAGCCATGTATTACTTGAACAAGCAAGGGGGCACACACTCTCCAGGGCTATCCAAGCTGTCCCAAAACATTTGGATATGGGCTCTCAAACACACAATGTTCCTGATGTCTCAACACGTTCCAGGGGAACTCCATCTTCTAGCAGACAGGCTCAGCAGAGACTTCACACTCCCCGTATGGCGACTACACGAATACATCGTCTCCAATGTTTTCGCACAACAAGGTTTCTCAGAGATCAACCTGTTTGCAACTCTGGAGAATGCTCAATGCCAGGATTACACCTCCAGGTACCCCCAGAAACAGTCTCTGGATAACATGGTTAGGGAAATGTGTTTACGCTTGTCGAACCCAGCCTCCCCCCCCCCCCCACCCCCACTCCCCTACTCAAGGTAGTGCAAAAGGAACCAGTCACCATGATACTGGTCCATCAAACCCTGGTTCTCACATCAGATGGAGATGTCCATATCTCTGCCAATGAAACTGCCTTTCTCGTACAACATGTTATCTCAAGACGAGGGGGAGATTCTTAACTCATGCCCGCAAACCCTGAATTTAGCGGCTTGGCTCCTGAGGTCATAGAGTTCGGGCACCTAGCGCTCCCTCAGAGATGTATTGACATACTTAAGGAGGCAAGAAAACAGAACACCAGATACTGCTACTCCAGTAAATGGAAGCGGTTTATCTGGTGCAATTCCAAGGCGTCAATCCTATTGACTGCTCTCCTACTCACATTGTATTGTAGCTGACTCACCACCTAGACTCAGGCCTGGTTTTTAATTACTTAAAGGTTCGCTTAGCTGCTCTCTCAGCCTACACTACGTCACAACAGAAGGTGTTGTGGTGGAAAATACTAGTTATTAAGGCTTTCATGGAAGGGGTTAAAAGGATTCATCCCCCCCCATTTCTAACCCGGCTCCTGGATAGGAACTAAATGTGGTTTGGACTAGACTTGAGGGGTCTCCTTTTGAGCCTATGCCTAAGGCAAGTCTCAAAGATCTTACCTATAAGACAGCCTTTTTGGTGGTTATCACTTCTATGAGGAGAGTTGGTGAACTATAGGCCCTTTCAGTTCTAGACCCTTTCGTTACAGTTTGCGCCTACATTTATTTCCAAGTTCCATGTGAACCAATCAATAGAACTGCCTACTTTCTTCCACAATCCCACTAACATGGCCAAAAGAAGCCTACACACATTAGATGTGCGCAGGGCAGTCATGTTTTACATGGAAAGAACTAGACCACTGAGAAAAATAAACCAATTTTTCGTTTCACTAGCAGGTGGTAGAGAAGGGGATCCTGTCTCTAAATCGGCCATCTCAAGGTGGATTGTCAAATGCATCACTTTCTCTCTTGCTAAGAGAGAACTGCCCTTCAAGCCTAGAGCACCTTCTACTCTAGGCACTGGGGCTTCCATAGCTTTCATGGAGTATGTTCTAGAGTCCATTTGCAAAGCGGCAACATGGAGTGCTGTACACACCTTTACAAAACACTTTTGCCTAGACACTCATTCTAGATCTGATTCTCTGGTGGAACAAGCAGTATTAAGACCTCTTTTCACTGCTGTTCCTTCTCACAACCCATCTCCAACTCTGGGTACTATTCACTAGTCTATGCACTGCATGTGATTCTATGCAGATTAACAAGCATCAGAAGACATGCATTACTCACCATAATAGCATTTCTGATGATTATATCTTAGATTCACATGCGCCCACCCTTCCTCCCTTCTTGGGTGGAAGGAACATAGACTTCTTACTACTTTCTCTTTTATGTACTCGCGGTAGTCATGGGCATCCTCATTGCAGAAAAAATACAATCAGAGGGACCTTGACGCGTGAGGGATTTTGGGTGCACTACACGTCACGTTAGGGAAAGTGTTACAGGCACACCCATGTCGACATCCCCTTTTGATTCTCGAAAGACAAGATGCAATACTCTGTGGTTACCACTGGACGTCGGACTATATGCACCGCATGTGAATCTAAGCAGAAACAATCATCAGAAATGCTATTACATTGAGTAATGCATGTCTTTCCAATCCCCCTCCTCCGCAACAGCCTCAGAGGGAAAGAAGGCATGACACGCCCCTTCGGGTCACGTGTCTCCAGTGGGGCGGGGCAGGCTTGCTCTCATGCACATTTCTGGTGCCAGAATTTCGTGGACCCCTGGATCCTCTCTACTATCCACAGGGTACTGCCTACCCATACCAGCTTCTCCTCACTCTTCCCCTCCACTCCCACAGATTGGCACAGCAACTCTTTTGGTGGCGATCCGGTCGCTCGTCGAGGCTTGGGCTTCTACTCCAGAACCAAGCGGGCCTGAGAGTTGTGCTGGACTTATCCACCTTTAACCTCTGCCTTCCTCTACAAAAATTCAAGATGGTTACGCCAGCTGTAATAGCGGAGACACTGTGCAAGGGAGACTCTATGTGCTAAATGGATCTGAAGGACGCGTACCTACACGTACCGATCTGGCAGCCTCCTCGTTCTTTCCTACGATTCAGGATCATGGGCTACCATCTCCTATACAAGGTGCTCCCTTTCGGCCTCAACTCGCCCCCCAGGGTCTTTTCTAGGCTGATGAATACAGTGGCGGCCCTCTTCAGGGCCTCCACATCAACCCGTACCTCAACGACTGGCTCGTCAGGGCTACATCTACGGAGGCGGTGCACCACATTTCCCACACTCATTAACGCACTGCACGATCTGGGCTTTTCGCTCAACCTCAAGAAGTCACAGTTGCAACCTCCGCAGAGACTGACCACCGTTGGCCTCATCTGGGAGACTTGCTCAGAGTTTTTTCCTTCGGAGGACAAGATCACAGCCATCAAGAGGGCCACTACTCCCTTCCGCAGCAGAGGGGGTGACATCTACCTGGTGGACCAACACCTACTGGGTCTCATGGCGGCGGTCCTATTGGCCGTTCCCAACACGAGACTCTGCATGAGGAGGATACAGCTGCATTTTGCAGCATCATGGAACCAGGAACGGGGCTCTCAGGCGGAGATGATCAATGTTCCTCCGTCTCTTCACCCAGACCTCACATGGTGGTCCAGGGACTACAACCTGAGGACAGGCGAGCGCTTCAGGCAACCTAACCTTCATGTGACCACCACCACGGACTCCTCTCTCGAGGGATGGGGAGCCCCCCTGGACAACCACGGCATCCATGGCACCTGGGCACGGCAGGAGTACCACATCAATTGGTTGGAACTGAAGGCCATCTGGCTAGCACTCGGGGGGCCTTCCTTCCAATTATCAGTGGCTCGGTTGTACTTATTCAGACAGACAACTCGACCAGCATGTACTAGGTCTACAAGCCGGGTGGTACCAGATCCCCTCCCCTGTGCAGACCCTGGAAAACATCTACCTCACAGCAGTCCATCTTCCAGAAGAATCCAACCTGGAGGCGGACATGCTCAGCAGATATGAAGCTGACAATTACGAGGGGCAACTAAATGACCTCGTGCTGCAGGAGATCTTAAGCAAATGGGGACACACCCAAGTGGACCTCTTTGCCACCTGGGACAGCAAGAAGTGCCAACAGTTTGCCTCCCGGCAGGGACAAGGCCCCGGCACCCTGGGCGACGCATTTCAGATTCAGTGGAACGACATGACAGCATACACCTTCCCGCCCTCACCGCTGATAGGGATATGCAGGATCAAGGAGTCTCTCCACCTCAGCGTCATTCTAATGGCCCGATGATGCACAGCCAGACCATGGTTCTCGGAGCTGCTCAACCTCTCGGACAGACCACCTATCCACCTTCTGATGGGCCCAGCACATCTTCTGGCGCAGCAGCAGCAGGAGGAGGTGGGGGGGGGGGGGGGGGGGGGTTTCAGGGTCATCAACCCTGTGCCACAGAAACTAGCCCTCACAGAATGGTTCCTGAGCAGATCGCGCTAAAGCGCCTCAGCCTATCCCAGGCTAATCTAGAGATCATACAGGGCACAAGGCTTCGAGGGCCTAGTACAAGAGCAAGTGGACCTGGTTCTGCCACTTGGCAGACTCTAAGAACATCGACCCATCTCCCCCTCCCCCCCCCCTGGCATGGACGTTGGACGACATGCTCTCATTGTCTGCACACCTCGCCCACTCGGGCGTGCAGGTCGACACTTGCCGCAGGATCTGGTCATTTTTTCGAAATGCAATTATCTCAAACATTTCGTCAAAAATTGTTTTCGAATGTATTCCTTTTCATTTAATACGTTTTTGGGGGGTTTTCTAAGGTAAAAAAAAAAAGTGGAACCCCAATTAAAATTCACATTTTGTTTCCCGACTAAATGTTTTCAAGATAAAGGCATTTGAAAAATTGTCATTAGAAAAAAATACTAGAGCCTTGCCGCACTTACCGGTCAGCCATCGGGGCTTACAGAAACTCGGAGGAAGAGATGTTCTCTTCTTCCAATCAGATTGTCAAAAAAGCATTTGGCTGGACTCGCCAGGCTCTACCCGCCCATCAAGAGACCACACCCTGTATGGGATCTCAACATAGTCTTGGGTGCCTTGGCACACAAACCATTCAAGCCAATGGCGTCTGCGGACATCCGGCTGGTCACCATTAAGACGGCCTTACTGGTCGACCTCACATATTGTAGCAGAGTCAGCGGAATCCAGGCGCTGGTCGCCTCAGAACCATATACTATGTTTCACAGGGATAAAGTAGTCCTGCGGACACACCCAGCATTCCTGCCTAAGGTGCCGTCTGCTTTCCATCTAAACAAAGAAATAGTGCTGCCTACATTTTTTGCTGAACCTAAAGATGAAGCCCAGTGTTCTGCACTGCCTTGATGTCGGGAGTGCCCTGAAGTTTTACTTGGACAAGACCAAGGGCTTCCGCAAGTCGAACTGTCACCTTAGGAGGTTCAAGACCAGGGTATCGGGCCTCAAAGGCCTCCATAGCCCGGTGGATGGTCTTGTCCACCAAGGAAGCATACGAGCGACAGCATAAGCCACTCCCGGCCAACATGCACGCCCACACAGTGGGAGCCAAGGCAACAGCCATTGCATTCCAGCGGCATGTCCCCAGGCAAGTCATAAGCAGGGCAGCCACCTGGGCCTCCCCTTCTGCAAGCACTGTTTGGATGCCGGCTCTAGATCAGACACGGCTTTTAGAAAGGCGTTTCTTAGAAACCTGTTTGCTTAAGGAGGGTCTCCTCTCCACCCTGGGGCTACACTCGGTTGCAATCTCCCATGCAATATGGAGGAAAGGGGAAAGGACGTAAGAGTAATTATAATTTACTCACCGTAGTGACTAAGTCCTTAGACCCCTTTCCTCCATACATTCCACAATCCTTCCCCCCCGCCCCGCCTAATAAATCTGGTGTCATTAGGCAATGGTAATATATTGTCTACGCGACTATGGGGACTGAGTTGTGGCGCTGGATGGCAGTCAGGGCAGCGCATGCTCCCAGGGCCGCAGCCACGCATGCCTCTAAATTTAAAGGGGAGAAAGGTTCAGTGTCCCATCCCAAGGAAGGGACTCTCATGCAGTAGCAGTATGGAGAAAAGGGGACTAAGGACTAAAAGTATGTTACTCACTACGGTGAGTAACTTATAATTTATGCCCACTTCCTACCACTAAGCTCAGCAATTTTTTTCATATCTGTCCAGAAATGTTTTTTATTGGATTTGTCAATTTTTCTTTCTTGGCATTTGGGGACAGTTGCATATCTCTAAACGTATTCACTTGCTTCGTCTCTCTGGGTGCAGTTTGAAGTCTTTCCTGCTGTGTATGTTTCCACAAGACACTCACTCTGTGTATATACTGCTTTTTGTTCTTTATTTCAACTATTGTTACAGGGGAGCCCGGATGATTCCAGAAGTAGATCAGATCTTCACTGATGTTGAACTGACGACACTAGAGAAAGTGATCAATGAGACTTGGGTAAGGAACTGCTGGGGAAGACTTGTAGAGGTTCAGTAAGTTGGAGGGGCAGCTAAGAATCTTTGAAGGGGTGATTCAAGGCTTCCGAATTGGCTTCAGCTTGGTCACTGGATATGATGTGGGACAGTAAGTGGCAATAGTGGGCTGAATTGGGGAGGGGGGGCGTATGGATGTTCTGGGTTTGGTGGATTATAGGACCATAGATTTGATTGCCGCTATTCTGGCATGATTCTAGTACGCTGAATTTGAGGAGTCTACTTTGTGCTTAACATAGAATCCTGAATAGAGTTGCAGGTATTCTGAGCTGAACATGTGACCCTAGGTGTGCTTGTAGGTAATGTGGCTGAGGGCTTAATGGTTTTCCCTTAATATGGGTCCTTTTCGGTAGGACCTCATGTGTTTGCAGGTATTCTTCACTCTGCTGAATGTTGCGCCTTCAATTTGTTTACTGCCATTCTGACCTGTTTGTAGGTTGCTGGCATTTTTGCCTAAATGCAAGTCCCCTAGCTATAATTGCAGATTGTCTGGTTTGTTATGGATGCTGGTGATCTGGATCTAATGCAGCCCAATCTAATGTTTTACATCTTTCCTGCGGTGGTTGTTGGACAACTGAGGGTTACATGCTCCTTGTCTGGCATGCTGAATCTAAAGACCGGGTTGGTGGACAGTGCACGGGGCAGTAGTGAGGGAAGGAAGTCTGGCCCATCTCACTGAAACATTTCTCACTCCTGTCCAGACATGGAAAAATCAGACGGTTGCTGAACAGGGGAAGCTGGCTCCCTCTGAGAAGCCAGTGCTGCTGTCCAAAGACATTGAGCTGAAGCTGGGAATGCTGGACCGAGAGGTGCAATACCTTCTGAATAAAGCAAAGTTTGCCAAGCCTAAGCCCAAGAAGGACAAGGAGAAGAGCAAATCTGATGCAGACAAGAACACAACATCCTCTTCCAAGGACAGCGAGAAGGTCATTCCACCGAAGGAGGGGAGTCCGGAAGGTGAGATGTTACTTTAATATATTTATAACACGCGCCACCGACCCGTAGGCTTAAGGGCGCACAAACAAGCAAACTAAGAAATAAATCAAACGGGCACAAAACAGAGTCCAGGGCAGTACAGAAACATGTCAGAAACTGGTCAGAGGACCGTGCAGTTAACTTCCACTATCTAAACAGAAAGGTTGTTAGCCGTTTCCTAAAGAGGGCTGTTGATTTCTCTTCCCTAATGTCAGGGGGAATAGCATTCCATTTCATGGGTGCTGCCACAAAAAAGCTTTTTTTTTGTTTTTTTTAACCTGGGTCATCCTATGTGCTGTGACTCTGTGTTGGTGTTATTTGATCTAAGATTGCATGCGTTTAATTTTGTCTCCAGTACTTCACTCGGATATAGAGGCGAGGATCCGGTCAAGCACTTCTGTGTTATAAGGAGAAGGCAAAAGTAAATTCTGGCTTCACTGCGGTCACAGCCCTACCTGGACTCAGTGGTCTCGGCGGCTGCGAGGAAGAAGTCTTCAAATCCCTCATCTTCAGTCTCCGTTCCCCCTTCAGACAGCGAGGGGAAGAAGTTGGACGTCATGGGTAGGAAGGTGATCAAATCGGTGGCGACGAAGGTCAAGGCAGCGAATGCACTTGCGATTCTGGCCAGATACGACCGGGAGCTGTGGCATAATATGGCTACACTGCTGGAGTTTCTACCATATGACAAAAGGGTCGAGGCGCTGGAGATTCTCCAAGAGGGCGAGGTGGCATCAGGCCATGCCATCACAGTGGCCCCGGACATCGCAGACACAGGGTTCTGACAGATGGGGGAACAGTGGCTGCTTGAAAGCCATCAACTTTCGGCAGGAAGTTCTGACGAGGGTCCTGGACATGACCTTTGACAGGGACATTCTATTTGGCAAGGCCATCAACGAATCGTTGCAAGCCATTAAGACCGACACAGAGATGGCCCGTGCCCTTGGCACGCTTCAGCAACATCGGCCTTCCTTTTCGTGCCTCAGGAGGGAAATCTAGCCAGTCGTAGGGTTTCAGCGGGGGGGGGGGGAATCATCCTCATACCGCCAGCCCTATCGTTCTATGACCCCGGAAGGCCTACAGGGGGCATTCCAAGGCTTTTGGAGGTGACAGTTGTCGCTCCCAAGGCGGCACGCAGACCCTGAAGCAAGATTGAACCGGCCAGGACGTCGGTCCCCCACCCATGCACATTGTGGGAGGCCTGCTGGCGGGCTTCGTCGGCAAGTGGGAAAAGATCTCCACCTATTGATGGGTGCTGGACGCTCTTGCCTTGTCACACTCTAGATTCCAGCAGAAGTGTCGGTGGATACCACCGGTGACTCGGCAGGAGCAGCACATCCCTCCGCTCCTGCAGGAAGTATGGGCCATGATGAGAAAAGGGGCGATAGAGCTGGTTGCAAAGCGACTCTGGGGCTCTGGAGTTTACTCCAGATACTTCTTGGTGAAGACCAGGGGCTGGAGGCCCACTCTTGACCTGCGGCATCTCAACAAGTATCTCGAGTCCTAAATATTCAGGATGGTCCTGTTGCAGCATGGGCTTGGACAACTGGAGGAAGGAGACTTCTGAAGTCGCTGGATCTGGAGGACGCAACTTCCATGTCCCCATTCAAAAGAAGCATCAGAAGTTCCTGCGCTTCGTCGTACAGGGAAAGCACTACTAATTCAAGGCCCTTCCTTTCAGACTGAAGTCAGTGTTTACAAAGTGCCTGGCACCAGTGGCTGCTCATCTGCGTCTACAAGGTATACATGTGTACCCGTACCTCGACGACTGACTCGTCTGTGACAAGTCAAGGGAAGTAGCCGTCAAACACACGGAAAGGGCCGTCCGACTGCTGATGGATCTGGAGTTCTCTGTGAACTATCCAAAGTCCTGCTTGATACCATCGCAGAACACGCTGTTTCTGGGGGCCAGGCTCAACACTGTCTCCCGCCTGGCAGCCCCCTCGGAGGAGTGGATAGCGGCCATGCTGGGCAAGGTGCAACGGATGTTGGCACTGAAGACCGCCACAGTGCGGACCATCAAGTCGCTGCTCAGCATGTTGTGTATTTATCTGATCCGACTCTGCTGGTTGCAGATGTGACCCCTTCAGGAATTCCTGGATGCTTGGTGGATCCAGGTGTCCAGAAGCTTTGCAGACAAGGTTGTTCTCGACGAGGAGTTCTGTCGAGCAATAAGCTGGTGGGGCATGCACTCCAACATTGCCGGGGGCACAGATTTCCACAGCCCACCATACCAGGTGACGGTCACCACAGACGCTTCCCTGGAGGGCTGGTGAGCCCACACCGGACGACTTCATGGCAGAGGCCTGTGGCTACTGGAGAGGAATCTCCACATCAATGTCCTGGAGCTGTGGGCAGTGTCCTGGGCCCTCAAGGCGTTCTTTCTGTCCCTCAAAGGCAAGGTGGTGAGGGTCTTCAAGGACAATACCACCATGATGTTCTACTGCAGGAAGCAGGGGGTACCAGATAACTAGCGCTCTCCAGAGAGGCGCAGGATTTGTGGCACTGGGTCATCTGGCGGGAGTCAAGAAAAACCATTGCCGACTCCCTCAGCAGGGGGCTGTGCTCTTGCCATGAGTTGGAACTTCAACAGGATCAAGTGGACAGCCTCTTCCTCAGATGGAGCAGGCCCCAGATTGAGCTGTTGGCGACGAAATCCAAATGCCAGAGATTCACCAGCAGGTTCCACCAGCCGAGGAGCATTGGACGTGTTTTCCTTCCTGTGGGAAGGTGTGTTCCTATACGCGTACCTCCCACCCCCCTCCCGTTGCCTCTCCTGCTGCGAGTTATCAATCAAATCAAACGGTGCTGATGCAGGTTGATCCTCGTTTAGTAAGATTGGCTGCAGTAACCCTGTGGGAGACTACACCATCCTTGTCCTCTTGGTAATGGGTAACCCACCTATTGGTATAGGTCTGTACTACACAAGTTGGTAGAATGACTGAGCAGCCAGGCTTATCTCAAGAGGGGTAAATGTGAGCTGTAGAGAGGAACACTGATTCACAATTACAAGTATTCAAATAGCACATATACTCAAGATTTTCTAGTAAAAAAAATTATTTATGTCAGTTCTACATAATCCCTCTTTGGAAAGGGCAATATGCATCAATAAAAATACTTCAGAACACTTCCTCAGATTTCAGACCAGCAAGTGAATACCCTTTTGGGATGCCACACACTTCCTACACCATGAGGTGACTTCAGTTACTAGGGCACTGTGGACATTGATATATCACTTTTGACACTTAATGCAATTCTGAAGTTGTGAAAAAGCAAGAGGTTAGGGAAGGAAAAAGGTTAACCACTACTTGGAGCATGTGATTACTTTTTAATCTCCCAATGAAGTCTAGGTTAGACCTTTCACAGCAATCCAAGTTAAACTTAGGCACCACCTATGAGGGACAGTTAAAACTAAAGTCAATGGGTCAGAAGAGTCTGCAGGAAGCCGGGACAGCCAAAGTCAACTTGAACAATGTCTGTGGAGCTGGGGCACTACTTTAGATATCACAAAAGTCTTGCACAATGTTTTTAAGAGTTTGTAGAAAAAGAATCACTGTTGGGCCACAGGCTGTTAGGCTTGTGAAAGGCAAAGGCCCAGATAGTAATAAACTCTGCAAAAAGCAGCTACTGCAAGTCTCCAGTGAGAACAAGCAAGCTATAGACACAAGAGGTAAGTACCCCTTAGTCAAGACAGTACCTTCATTTTGAAGACTAGGATCCAGCTGGCTTCTGTTCTCGTTGCAGTATTGCAGATCCTGGGTTCCTGGGCCGCTGGTCCTCAGTCGTGGGGACAAGAGCGAGGACGTCTAGAGGACTCCTGCACTGCAGTTTGAAGGTCGGTGGCGGCTACGGGCACTTTCCAAATCAGTGGCACTTTGCGGTTTCAGCTACTGGTCAATAGCACCATGCAGTTCTTGGACACTTGATGGGCTTCCCTTGCTTCTGGGGTCCGGCACTCTGTTGAGGTGGGTCAGGCTTGGGTCGTCCTGCTTCGGGAGGGGCCTCGGGATCTTCCTGGAGATTGGGTCCGGCTTGAAGACGATGCACTCTTTTTTTTTTTTTTTTTTTAATTCTGGGTTTCCTGACCCCTGGCACTCTGTTCCAGCAGAAGCAAGGAAGTACAGCCAGCAGGGAGAGGAGTTCCAGCAAAGTTAGTCCTGGGGTCAGTTGCTCCTACCAACCCAAGGGAAGAAGTCGTCATTTTCGGCTTCTCTAGTCTATTCTTAGTTTGGAGCTTCAGCACTGCAGCAGGGCTTCACCGGGCAGTTTAACGGTCCAGGAGGATGCAGCAAGCTTTTCTCCCAGTTTCCTTCGTCTGATGTTTCGTTCAGTTCTGCCTTTGTTCAAGAGACCTCACCTTTTTATGCAGGTTTCTCCCATTCGTGCAAAGCCTACCTGTCACTCACACAGCAGGGTGGCTGTCCTTAATGACTTCCAGCCAATCCGCACTGGGTGCATTCGGTAACCAAGGAGACTAAGGACATAGAATTTCAGGCACCTCCCTCGCTTCCTGCCCTGCCAAACACATGGGAGCCAGAGGCGGGTTTCAGCACTGAAGCCCGCCAAAGGCAAAATGAACAAAAGGGTTAAACCTATTTTGGCGTGCAGAGTAAATCCCATGAAAGACCTTGCAAGCATGAAATGGCAAAAAAGGAAGACTGGTGCCATTTTGACAAAATGGGCACTTGTGGGTGCTATACTGCAGCTGAGCATTCAGGCTGCGGTAAAAACGCACAATGGTAGGAACATTAAATTACTGCCACCAACCATTAAAAGTAGTGAGGGTAACATAAAAAATGTTACATGAGTAAGTAGGAAAAGGGGCTACTAAGTAACCTCCCAGTACTTACACATAAGATGGGTTGTACTGGACCTACATAGAAAAAACAGGCAAGTAAAGTCAATTTCACTTTACTACTCTTCGGAACAGTAGTTTACCCAATAGAAGGTATTTAAGCCTTATGGAAGATCCAAAGGACTTCCCTGATACTGCACTGAAGGTGCTGTGTGTCACAATACAAAAAGCTCACTCACTCCAGGATAAAAATCACAAAGTCCTAAAGTCCAGCAAAAGAGCTGGGGTCTCCAATGTTGAAGGGAATTAGCACAAATAATTTTCCCTAGCAATCCTTGTCCTCACTGCGTTGCCGTGACAGATTTGGTACCCGATCAAGCTGCCAGTGGTCACAGATCTGCTTGTGCGAGGCGGCGCAATCCTAAATCACAACCCAGGATCACTGAACCTGAAGGCCTTGCTCCTGCAGCCTTGGAGTTTGGTGGGTATGAGCTGCCGGTGGGCTGCAGAGAGATCCTTGCCAGGGCCAGAGCATCATCGACTCTATAGTGCTACGGGCACAAGTGGAAACTTTTTGCAACATGGTGCTGGGCGCAGGAGATCAACCCTCCTGAGGGTCACTGCCCCGCAGATCCTTTTGATACTTGTTATCCTTGTCCTAGGTGTGGCTGGCGCAGGCCTCCATCAAGGTGCATCTGGTGACTATTTCCCTCTACCCCAGATCTCTGGGACGCTCTTCTCTTTGGTCAGTCTATTCAGAGTTCCTCAAAGGACTGCTTCGACCGCTGGCAACTCCTAAAACCCCCCACCCCCCCCCCCCCTCTTACCCCAGCCTTCTGCAGCTCTTCTTGGTCATTGTTAGGGAGAATTCTCAAACGTGCTAATTCCGCTATACCTTAGAGACCCCCAGCAACTTTGCTGGATTTTGAGGACTTGATTGTTTTACCTAGAGAGAGTGAGACCCTTTCTTCCCACTATCTCATGTATTGTAAAGTGATTTTTGAACTGTTTCTTTTGGTTGTGGAGTCCGACAAACTCCATAGGCATCATCTTTTATATTGTCACACAGAACCTTCAGTGCAGTGGTACAAGGAAGTCTTTCAGATTTCGCAAAGGTTTAAATACCTTCTCTTGGATAAACTACTGTTAGATCAGTAAAGTGAAATTGACTACTTACAATTGTAACTTTCTAGACCCAGCACACGCTATCTTACTAAAGGGTGCTGGAGGGATTACTTGGTATCCCCTTTGTCCAGCTTCTCAGGTAACACTTTTGTTAAACTTTCCTTACTGAATGGCTGCTGGCAGTGGTTTGCTTTCAACTACCGTGGTGTGCATTTACTGCGGGCTGCGTTCGCAGCTTCAATAAAGCACCCAAGGGTGCCATTTTTGTAAAAATGGCCCTGGTCTTTTTTCGCCATTTCTTTATGGAAAGGTCCTTGAGATTTACTCTACGCGCCAAACCAGGTTTGATCCATTTGTTCGCTTTGCCTTTGGCGGGATTCTCAAGTGAAGCCTGCCTCTGGCTCAAGGGTGTCTGGTGGTGGCAGGAAGTGAGGGAGGTGCCCGAAACTCTGTGCTTCGTCTCCTAGGACACCCAAATGCACTCTGTGGTGATTGCCTGGCTGACTGCCCTGCAAGGACAGCTACCCTGCTGGGTGACTGACAGGCTGGAATGAATGGGAGAAACCTGCATAAAAGGCAAGGCTTTTTGGCTTGGAAGGCAGTCGATAACTGGACGAAAGAACTTGAAGAGGACACCTACTGCAACTCCTGGACCGTTTATTTTCCCGGTAAAGCCCTGCTGCTGTGCTAAAACTCCAAATAAGTATTGACAGAGAAGCCCCTGCAAGGACAACTTCTCCCCTTGAGTTGTTGGGACCAATCAACTGCAAAGTAAGCCACCTGGACCCTCTCGGAGCTACTTGAATTTCCAGAGTTGCGGCTGGAAACCGAAACGCCAGGGAGAGGAACACCAGATTGTGTGCGTTGCTTTTAAGCTCGCCAAAAGCTCCAGCCTCCGGACCGCCTGACTCCCAAGCAGCAGGACTGGCCTGAACCACCTCAACAGTGCTGGACCCCAGATACAAGGAAAGTCCATATCGACAGCCAGAAACCGCAGTGTTGCTATTTGCGGTAGGCGCGAGTCCCTGAACCACTGAAGTGCCACTTGTTTGAAGATTGCTGGTTGCGATCGGTGACCGTCCCATTGCAATGCAGGAGTCCAAACAAGTCCTCCCTCTTGTCCCCACCACTGAGGCCCAGGAACATCTGCAGAGCTGCACACTAACAGAAGTCATCTGCTGCACTTTTCTTCAACCTAAAGGTACTGTAAAGTCTAAGACCTTACCTCTTGTGTAACTGCACTTGTTCTCTGTTGGTGAAACTTGTCCTGGGTGCTCTGTAGAGTTGCTGACGGCTTCCTTAGCTCACAAGCCTAAACAGCTTGTGGCCCAACTTTGATATCTTCTATCTACAAAGACTTTTAAAACATTGTGCAAGACTTTTACCTACCCCTGAGAAGTGCTTCAGTTTCACCTAGACTTTTGCTCAGTTGACTTTGGCTTAGCCTGGCTCCCTCAATGACTTCTTCCCTCTGTGAATGTGTTTGGCCTTCCTTCAAGGAAAGGGTTAACTAACATTGCATTGAGGGGTTTACAAAAGTACTTGCCTGTTTTGAGAAATATTTGTGAGATCTCTTGTTCTCATGACCACCTTTCTCTTTGACAAACTCTTAAATCTGACTCTAAATGCAACAGTGATATATTAATGTCCCCAGCACCCTAGTTAAGTCACCTGAGGATGTAGGTCGTGTCTGTGGGCCATCCCAAAAGGGTGCTTGCTGATTTAGCACTATTAAGAGTGTGTATTTCTTAAGTGTATTTTAGTGTTACTGTTATATTGCCCCTTCTGAAGAAGGCTTACTCTGTTAGCATGCGCCACACTTAGATGAAACTGTGAATGTTACCAAATGCCACACTCTGATGGAATCGTGATCACTAGCCTGCCTCACATCTAGATAGGATATTGAAGATTAGCAAGTACCACAGTCAGATGGAATAGTGAATGATAGCAAGCATCACACCTAGACATAACTGCAAGGACAGCAATGCCAATTAAACAATCCACTAACAATTTCACCCCTCTGCACACACCTCTCAAACTCTAACCAAACGCAACCACAAGCCTATAACATAACAATCCGTACAAACGTCACTACACTGCAACAACAAAACAAACCACACATAGACTTGCACAACAGCATACGACTACTGACCGTTAAACACCCCAAGCCCAGCCAACGGACCCACCAGGCTGAGGCTGCCAACAGCACATCACTACTCTCTTGCATGTTCCAGCTTGTCCCACTAACACACCTCCCACCCCCCTTTTGTCAGAGCCGCCAGAGTGCCAGGGGACTACTCCGGTGGTGATAGTGCACGGTACAAATATCCTTTAACATGATAGATAAATTAATAATTAATTCAAGAAACCATGTGTGTAATTTTATTTGAATACTTGTCACTCCGAATCTGTGTAACTCCCCTACAGCACGCATTGACCCTTCTTGAGATAAGCCTGGCTATTCAACACGCTACCAACCTGTCTAGTTTAAGCTTATAACCAAAGGTTGGGTTCCTATTGCTAGCAGGTCAGGGTTGTAGTGCACCCAAAGGGTACTGCATACAATATTGCCTAACAGTCATACTGCCACTCTAGGTGCGACCAAATCTGAAGATGGCTGCCAGAGTTGGTACTTAGGGAGACGACAATCATTGGCTGGGGGCAGTATGATCCAGAGCTCAGTGATTGGTTTATAGGAGAAAGAAAGTTTAAGTGAAAGTGAAACTGTTTTTTCTTTTACCGAGGATTCCCAGCCTGATGACCGGGAATATTCATGAGCATGTGAGTCCATGCCAAACCCATGTTGGAGAACAATAGTTACAGGTAAGTAACTTGTTCTATATCTCAGTTTGGCCTAGAGATAAAAGGGCGTGCTCGAGTCAGCAGTTTAATGTAGTATGAAGCTGTTGGGGAGAATTCTCAAATGTGCCAATTCCCTTCACCTTAGAGACCCTCAGCAACTTTGCTGGATTTTGAGGACTTGATTTTTTTTACCTGGAGGGAGTGTGAGCCTTTTTCCCACTATGTATTTTGATGTGCGTTTTACCTCTGTTTTATTTGGTTATGGAGTCTAACCAACTCCATAGGCATCATCTTTTCATTTTGTCACACTGCACCTTCAGTGCAGTGGCACAGGGGAGCCTTTCAGGCTTTCCCAAGGTTTAAATACCTTCTCTGGGATAGACTGTTTCCCAGAGAAAGTAAAGTGAAATTGACTTTACTAGTCTTTTTAAATTCCTAGACCCTGCACACCCAATCTTACTATAGATTGCTGGAGGGGTTGCCTAGTAACCCCTGTGTATAGCTACTCATGTAGCAGTCAAATGCCACCCTTTCATCTTAGAATGTCTGGCAGTGGTTTTACAACGAACTACCATGATTGCTCCCGACCGCCAACTATTAGTAGCTCCAGTAGTGTTAAACCGAAGGAGCCATGTTTTTCAAGATGGCGTCTGAGCCCCCTTTGTTTAAACAGGTCCGGTCTTCTTTTTTTACCATTTCTTTTTAGAAAGGTCCTTCTAGAGTTTCTCTGCACGCCAAACCAGGTTTCGTCCCTTTGTTCCTTCGCATTTGGCGGGGTTCAGGAGTGGAGACCGCCTCTGGAACCAGAGTGTCTGGGGTGGGCAGGAAATGGAGGTGCCCGAAACTACCTGTGCTTAGTCTCCTAGGAGAACGAAATGCACTCTGGCGTGATTGGCTGGCTGACTGTCCGGCAAGGACAGCCACACTGCTGGCTGAGTGGCAGCTACGCTGTAATGAATAGGAGAGAATTGAATAAAAGGTGAGTCTCTTGGCTTCGAAGGCAGTCGACCACTGTAACAAAAGAACCAAAGACCAGCTTGAAGGGTGAAGCCCTGCTGCAGGTCCGAATCGCCAAGTTCACCTCGACAGAGAAGCCCCTACAAGTATGACTTCTCCCTTTGAGTTGGTGGGACCCATCAGCTCAACAGTAAGCCACCTGGATACTCCCCTTGCAGCTGGTTAACCTTCCTCAGCATGCTGCAGGGAACCATAGAACCAGGGAGGGAGATGCCAGTTTGGGTGCTTGACTTACAGCAACTGGAAGTGATGTTTTGACTGTTCAAATGCAGTGCAGGAGTCCGTCCTCCCTCTTGTCCCCACGACTGAGGCTCAGGAACCGCGAGATCTGCAGGAACTGCCAGCAACAGAAGTCATCAGCTGCCTATTTTTCTTCATTTATAAAGGTAATGTAAAACACTATGGGGAGTACTTGCCTCTCGCGGTGAAAGTGCTTGCAACTTTCCCAACTCACAGGCCTAATCAGCTTGTGGCCCAGCATATAATTCTTCTTGCTACAAACTGCTCCTAAGAACTTGTGTAGAGACTTTTCCGTTTAACCACCAGAACTGCTTTATCCTATCCAAGACTTTATCCCATTGACTTTGGACTAGCCTATTGAATTGACTCTTCTGGTGAACACTAAATATTTGCACTGTCTAATATTTGTAACCTTTCATTTCGACTTTTGCCTTTTACTCCTCTTGAAATGTATTGTGAATGCTAAGATATTCATGTCCCCAGTACTCTTGCTACTAAAGTTATTTGTGGTTGTATGTTATCTGTGGGCGATCCCTAAAGGGTCTTAACTAATTCAGAAACATACAGTATTGAAGTATATTTGTGTTATATATAATTGCCTCCTTCTATTGAATGTTTTATAACTGACTGGTTAATTAAGTGTTTAACTAAGAAACCTTGAATGTAAAAGTATATTTGAACGCCTGTGATTGTAGACCTCTCTAACACCATTACAGCTCACATTCCGTCCTGGCTGCTCAGCACCGCTACCAAAACGGTATAGTACAGACTTATACCAAAGGTTGGTTTTGCTTACACCTGTAGTCCTAGTTGCTTGTAGTGTTCCCGGAGAGTACTGCATTCACACTTTGCCTAACAGAAGCTGAGGACACCAATCTGCCGACCTGTTGGCAACTGATCAGAGGAAGAAAGACGTATTCTCGAACGCACAAGGATCATTCCACTTTAAATGGGATAGGCGATCAGGTGTGGATCCCGCTGTGGCACTTGTTTGGAACAGAGGTGTTTACATTTCATAGCCCCTATTCAGTTTTAATAGTTGAACAGCTTCGACCCAGTTTAGCTCTCCAACTCTTCTGTCTTGTAGTCTGTACTGATATGTTGCCTGCCTATCATCCATGTAAAATGTGCTCACTCGTCTTGTCACTGTGCAGTTGGATAGGTTCCTATTATTAAAGTGTGGTGGGACCTCCTGTATACAGCTGTTACTCTTACTGTACAGCCTGACATAGTCCTGTGCATAATGGTGGAGAGTACGATTTACATGTGTTGCTCTGTGGCCTCCAATCATGGATCTACGTGATCCGACCGCGGCTGATTTTCCCCGCGGCCCGGAAAGTTTGCATGAGAAATGTGCAAACCACAAAAGGTTTGCACATTTCTCCAGCATGGGGTCTGGCATGGATTCACATGTTCATGAATATTCCCCGTCAGGCTGGGAATCCTCAGTAAAGAAAAATCAGTATCAGTTTCGTTTCTGATCTGTCTTTTGTAGTAGTAACCAATCACTGATATCTGCGTCATACTGACCACAGCCAATGACTGCCATCTCCCTAAGCCCCGCCTCTGGCAGCCATCTTCAGATTTTTACCGCACGTTCATGTGTTGGGATCCTCGTGCTATTGCTCTCGAGCTGTAGTGCGTTTTCGCGCTTTTACATAGGAAAATTCTCTTTTTTCGGTCAAAAGAGCCTCGAGCGCCACCGTTTCTTTATCTGATCAACGGGGACCCGTGTCGGATTCCTCTACGCCCCTCAAGGGTGAAGATTTCGTCGGGCCACGCTTTTGGAGGTCTCCAGAAGTTTCTCAGGCCCATCTCGGACGTGGCCCAGGAGAAGGGAAGCTCGACGCCCTGAAAGCTGTTCAGGGTCTGCCCTGGATGCCAGCTTCAGAATGTCTTTAAGGAGGACGAACACTCCCTTTGCCTCTACTGCCTGCATGAGGACAAGACGCACATGGAGAAGGACTGTGCGTTTTGCGGCAATATGTCAGAGCGGACCATGAAGGACCGCTATCTGCGTCTCGCCAACTGGCTGGAAGGGAAGAGCCCGTCAGGCGAGAAGAAGTCAGAGCGGTCTTCTAAGACCTTTGAGGGCGCCCCGGCAACGGGGGCCCAACAGAAGGCCAAGCACTGCGAGTCCGCTGGCACCAGGAGCGCCGAACAGTCGGGCTCTACAGTTGCCAGGCAGGGCGCATCCTCTCGGGCGCCATCAACCACGAGCCAACGCTCTGGCTTGGGTAAGAGGAAGGCCGAGCACCCGGCGAAGCTCCTGAAGAGACCCCGGTCGAGCTCGAAGGCCCCATCGGAGGGGGAGCGAGGCGGTGACCCTCCCCCCAAGGAGAAGGCGGTGAGCGCACCTAAGGTGGTGAAAGCCTTGATCCACCCTGCCAAGGCCTCTATCGAGACAGTCGCGGCGGCCCTGGTTCAGCCTGTGGAGGCTACACCAGTGAAGGCGACTTCGGGGCTCAGTCTCCCTGCCACCGCGGAGGGAGTCCTCTTTCAAGCCCATCGACAGGACCCCGGCGAAACCTCCGGAGAAAAAGGGGGGGGGGTAGGAGGTCGTCGTGGATTCGGCCTCAACCTCTGAAGAGGAGCTGATCGAAGTCTATGCCACGGCATTGGCGTGGAAGACCAGCCCGTCGGGAGGGATCCCGACATAGGAGACGACGAGAACGTCGAGGGTGCCGACGAGGCTCCTGACCGCCCGTCGGAATCCCCTCAACCAGTGCCGCAAGACAACTCGGCGGCCATTTTGTTGGCTATAAAGTCCTTCTGCTCAGAGATGAGGATGAGATTGCCGTTGCCACCAACGGAGGAACCGGTCCCGACGGGGGACCCGGAGCCAGGCCCTTCTGGGAGCCCTCCTCCTAAGAGGATTCATCCTCCACCTCCTTTTCAACCATCGCGCCCTGCTCAGCCCTCCTCCCTGTCCACGACCCGTGGGGATGGTACGGGGACGGACACGGCCGCGACGGGTACAGACGAGGTTTACGACGAGGATCGTCCGTCGTCACCTCCTCCCGGGCTTCCCCGCCCGACGAGATTGGATCGTTTCATGCCATGATCGCCAGAGCATCTGAACTTTTCCAGCTCTGCCCGGAAGAGAAGAAGGAAGGTTTCCTTTATCAACGGCGCGAGACCAAGAGGAAGACGCTGTACCTCTACTGGACGATATCTGGGATGAGGGTCTCGCCCTCCTCAAGAACCCATCCACAACACCTGCGAGAAGGGATCGGGACGAGAAGAAGTACCGGGTCCCGGACGCGGCCCCCTTGTGCCTTGGGGAAACAGCCGACCCCGGTCGTCTCCGCGGCAGCCAGGAAGAAAGCGGGGGGGGGGCTTTGGCCTCTACGTCAACCTCCCCACCGGACGGCGAGGGAAAGAAATTGGACACGATAGGACGCAGAGTCATCTCATCGGCAGCGACGACGATTAAGGCTGCCAACGCCTTAGCCATAGTAGCCCGGTACGACAGGGAGTTGTGGTACAAGATCGCCCCCCTGCTGGACTTCCTACCGGATGACAAGAGGGCGGAGGCCCTAGAGATCTTGCAGGAAAGAGAAGTGGCGTCGGACCACGCCATTACGATAGCGACAGACATCGCTGACACTGGTTTTTGCCAGTTGGGCAACGGCGTGCGCCTTAGACTGCGTGGATGGCTCAAGGCAACGGACTTCCGGCAGGACGTGCAGACCAGAATTTTGGACATGCCATTCGACGGGAGCAACCTGTTTGGGAAAACAGTGGACGATTCCCTACAAGCCATCAAGACGGAGACGGCCCGGGCTCTTGGTGTTCTCCAGCAACGACGGCTGCCCTTTCGGAGCGCCGGAGGCAAGCAGGGTGCCTCCAAAGGTTCCGGCGGCGGATATTCCCCCTACCGTCAGGCGGCCCGTTCGTCGTCACAGGAAGCCTACAGGGGACGAGGCAAGTCGGGCGGACCCCGCCGTCGTCGCCAGGGAGGACAAGGCAGCAAAGCCTCGTCGAAGCAGGACTGAACTGGCCGTGGGGTCGGGCCCCCACCGAAGCATCCCGGTGGGAGGCCGGCTGGCGAACTTCGTCAGCGTGTGGGAGTCCATCTCCACCGACTGTTGGGTGCTGGACGCCCTGGCCCAGGGTCACGCGCTCAAGTTTCTAAAGAAGTGCCCGCGCGTCCCTCCCGTGCCCAGGAAGGAACATCACGTCCCTCAACTTCTCTTGGAGGTAAAGGCGATGCTCAAGAGCGCCATCAAGCTCGTCCCAAAGAGGCTTCGGGGCTCCGGAGTTTACTCAAGATACTTCCTCGTGAAGAAGACCGGAGGATGGCGTCCCATCCTGGACCTACGACTGAACAAATTCGTCAAGGCACAGAAGTTCCGGATGGTCACCCTCCAGCATGTCCTGGGTCAGCTGGAGGAGGGCGATTTCCTGTCGTCGTTGGATTTGGAGGATGCCTACTTCCATATCCCCATCCTAAAGGGACACCGAATGTTTCTCAGATTCGTGGTCCAAGGGCGTCACTACCAGTTCAGAGCCCTTCCCTTCGGATTGAGGTCGGCACCCAGGGTGTTCACCAAGTGCCTCGCACCGGTGGCGGCGTGGCTGCGCCTGGAGGGGATCCACGTCTACCCCTACCTGTACGACTGGCTCATCCGAGCAAAGACAAAGGAGCTTGCCGCGGAGCACACAGCGAGCACCGTCCAACTACTCACGGACCTGGGATTCTCCATAAACTACGCCAAGTCCCACCTGGTGCCCGCGCAAGACGCACTGTTTCTGGGAGCGAAACTCGACACAGTGGTGCTTCTGGCCGCTCTGTCGGAGGAAAGGACGAGGGCCATCTTGGGCAAGGTGCAGCAGATGCTGGTTGCGGACGCGGCCATGGTGATGTCCATCAAAGCCCTCCTCGGAATGATGTCTTCTTGCATTTATCTCATCCGCCTGTGCAGGCTTCGGATGCGCCCGTTACAGGAGTTCCTGGACGCTCGCTGGATCCAGACGACGGGCAGCTTCGAGGACAGGATCACACTCGACGAGAGCTTCCGACGAGCGATCCGGTGGTGGGGCACCCGCGCGCATCTGACAGCGGGCATGGACTTCAAGACCCTGGGCCACCAGAAGACCGTGACCACGGATGCTTCCCTGGAAGGGGGGGGAGCGCACACCGAAAATCTGCACGCGAGGTGCCTTTGGCTGCCGACGGAGAAGTCCCTCCATATCAACGTCCCGGAACTCCGTACAGTGTTTTGGGCCCTCAGGTCCTTTCTTCCGTCCCTCAACGACAACACCACCACCATGTTCTACATCAGGAAGCAGGGCGGTACCAGATCCCCAGCCCTGTCCAAGGAGGCACAGGATCTGTGGCATTGGGGCGTCGCCCAAGGGATATTTTCTAGTGCCGTTTCATCTGGCAGGAATAAAAAACACCATCGCCGACGCTCTCAGCAGAGAGCTGCGCTCGTGCCACGAGTGGGAACTACGACAGGATCTAGTGGACCGCCTCTTACGACGGTGGGGCACACCCAGATCGATCTGTTTGCGACGGCGACGAACTCCAAGTGCCGGAGGTTCGCCAGCAGGTTTCCCCAGCCAAGGAGCAAGGGCGATGCTTTCTCGTTCCCCTGGGAGGGCCTGTTCCTATATGCGTTCCCTCCATTGCCGCTGCTGATCCGGCTCATCAACCAGCTCAAGAGGTCACGGTGCAGGATGATCCTCGTCGCACCTGCGCGGCCGAGGCAGATATGGTTCCCGGACCTTCTGGACTTGTCGGCGTCCCCGTCAAGCTGCCAGTGGACGCGGATCTTCTCTCCAGGGAAGGAGGCGCCATCCTCCATCATGACCCGAAGTCGCTGAACTTGCAGGCCTGGCTCCTGCAGCGTTAGAGTTTGGAGGATACGACATACCGGCCGACTCCAGAGAGGTTCTTGCAAAGGCCAGGGCGTCCTCAACTCTTAAATGCTACGGGCACAAATGGAAGAGGTTCTCTGTCTGGTGCCACGCACAGAAGATTAACCCTCTCCGGATTATGGCTCCTCAAGTACTGCCGTACCTGCTGACTGGGTCAAGGCTGGACTGGCGCACGCTTCCATTAACATTCGTCTTGCTGCGATATCCCGATGCACCAGAACCACGGGACGGACGTCTTTGTGGTCTCATCGTCTGGTGAAAGAATTCATGAAGGGACTGTTCAGATTGTTCCCGCCGGTCAAGGCTCCGGCCCCGGCGTGGGAGCTCAACGTGGTGCTGACCAAGCTCATGGGACCTCCGTTCGAGCCTCTGCACTCAGCCCTGTTGAAGTTCTTGTCATGGAAAACAGCGTTTCTTGTGGCCATCACCTCCGCACGACGGGTGGGAGAGATCCAGGCCCTTTCCTGCAAGCCCCCGTACTTGACATTTCATGACACGAGGGTAGTGCTCAGGAAGCACCCCTCCTTCATGCCCAAGGTGCCGTCGGACTTCCACCTCAACGAACCCTTGGTGTTGCCTGTTTTCTTCCCGTCGCCTTCGTCGCCGGCTGAAAGGACTTTGGACTCGCTGGATGTGGCTAGAGCGCTGAAGTTCTACGTGGACCGCACAAAGAGTTTTCGGAAGACGTCACAACTTTTTGTGAACTTTGGACCTGTCAATCAGGGGAAGGCTCTCTCGAAGGCTTCCATTTCCAGATGGCTCTCTGGCTGTATCATGTACTGTCATCTGTTGGCAAACCGACCGCTGCCTGGCCGTCCGAGAGCCCATTCCACCAGAGCGATCGCAGCTACCACAGCGTTCCTATCTGGTGTGCTCTTGCTGGACATCTGCAGGGCTGCTACGTGGAGGTCGACGCACACCTTCACGAAATTCTACTGCGTCGACCGGGATTTCAGGGAGGAGTCCCGGGTCGGCCAGGCAGTGCTGCGCAATCTGTTCGCCTAAGGTGAGCCTGGTGAGGAGGTAGGAATTGCATAATGATGAGTTTTGGATGTAATGCTTAATGTTGAGCCTTTACCACCTCCCGTGGTTGTGCATATGTGTACTGCTAGGTATTCTTTTATTCATGAGCATGTGAATCCATGCCAGACTCCATGCTGGAGAAGGAACAAGTTACTTACCTGTAACTGTTGTTCTCCAGCATGGGTCTGACATGGATTCACATGCGAACCCTCCCGCCTACCCCTCTGCGGCTCTTCACTTGGTCATACTGCCACTTCACGTGCTACCAAATCTGAAGATGGCTGCCAGAGGCGGGGCTTGGAGAGATGGCAGTCATTGGCTGTGGTCAGTATGACACAGAGATCAGTGATTGGTTACTACTACGAAAGACAGATCGGAAACAAAACTGATACTGATTTTTCTTTACCGAGGATTCCCAGCCTGACGGGGAATATTCATGAGCATGTGAATCCATGCCAGACCCATGCTGGAGAACAGTTGCAGGTAAGTAACTTGTTCCTTCCCATGCAAACACAGGTACACAACCCCTACATACCCATACCCCCACCCACGACACACCCCCCACATAAACATACCCTACTTACCTTTTTCTTCACGCTGAGTCTCTGCGGCGCCAGTTCCCTTTCACTTTGGTGATCGGGAACCGGCGCTGCAGGGTCTTTTTTTAAAAAGAATTTTACGGGGGCTGCAGGGGTTTCCCCCACCCACTATACTTTACAGTATAGTGAGCAGGGTGTTGCGGGGGACACCCCTGCAGTCTTTTTTGTGTTAATACTTACCTACAATGCTACCACCAAAGGTTCAAACTTTTGGTGTTCGAACCTTTGGTGGTAGCATTTTTAGAAAATTTTGTACATGCAACCTTTTGGATACGGTCAAATCGTACAATACCGAGATCACATACTGCTGTTGATGGTCTGCACCTCTGGTCTGTGGCCACTTTTGTGATTTGAAACATCCAGCCAAGACACTGAACACTCCTTTCCATTATCTAGGTACGTCTGAGGAAGTAAAACCAGCAAAAGAGCCACCCATAGCAGAGTCGACAGAAAAAGGAACACCAGAAGTGGGTGAAGAGGCGGCAGGTAATTCAGAGCCGTATTCTGAATTATGAAACACCAGAACCTTGTGCTCTAAATTATCAAAGTGAGCAATTAAAATTCAGGACTGCTGCTTTGTCCCTTTAACTCTATACATGGGCAGGCGTGTCTATAAAAGGGTATAATCTGCTCCCATTACTATAGGGTGGTGGGTGCCTGTCTCTAAATGTTATGTTTTTGCTCCTTCCTGCTGTATGCATTTCTTTTTTTTTTTTGTGTGGGGTCTCACGTTTATACCATCTTTGCCCCTGCACATGTAGAGAACCTGTGTTCATCTGTTGAATGTGGCAATTATGATTTGTTGCAACCAGTGCAAAATCAGATGGGCATCTGTTAATAAGAATCACAATATGGGAGGCACATTAGAAAGGATCACTAAACATTAGCAGGGATCTTGGAGGGACCAACACACTTCTAAATGGCTGTGTTAAACAAGATGTTGGATGTCATGCATGGCGATCAGTCAAGCAAAGACAATGGGGGTTGTGATTATATTAGGAAAATCTGAGGTTTTATCTGGAGTTTTTTAATTATGGAAGGCATGTGTACAATAAGGACAATCGAGATGGGACACAGGGCAAACGCTGCACCCAAAATGGTTAGAAGGCAGTGTCCTGTAAAAAGTGGCTCAAGCGTGTAAACCGGTTTTCTTTGGATAGATTGGGGGGGAGGAGGTGAGGAGGGTGATTGGAAGTGTTCTTAGTGGATAGTGGAACACAAAAGGCTGCATTTTTCAGAGGGGGAGTCCTTGAATTGGAGATCCCAAACGTAAGGCTCAAGGTTTCAATTGTGTTTGGGAAGGAAAGAACCGGCAACTTTCCAAGATATTGGTTGGATTAAAGGTTACTGACCGGGAGCAATATTACTCTGCAATAAAGAGAAAGATTAAAGACCATTGGGGGGTTCTGTTTAAAAAGCGGGGAAGAAATGGTCAGACTGGATGAACATGGGGATTTCTTAGCTGCGGGCCACTTCATTATGTGCCTTTGCCCATAGGACTGAATCGTAAGCTCTGCTTTGGCAGTACAAAACTACTTTGTAATGTGGCATTTTGTCAGTACACTACCATCGTTAATAAAATGACAAATGGGAGGTAACCTTGAATAATGGTTTTGTCCCTCAAGTTCGCCATGACCTAGTATGTGACTTTTCAGCTTGCTGCATTCAACCCAGCTTACCCGTTGGCGGTTTGGATAGTGCCTCTGCACTGGATTTGGCTCACCCAACCCTCCAGTAGGTTAAGGTACACGTGTCTAGGTCTCTGAATGTTGGTTGTCCTAGGAGTAGAAATGGGTGAGTGCCAAGTGTGAATGCAGTTAAGTGGATTCAGACAAAAACCTATTTGTGACTTTGAAAGTGAGTGTTGTCATTTTGGTATCTTGTCGAGTTTATATTGGAGATTAAATATGCTGCGTGTTAGTTTTCCTAGAGTCTTACTGGCAGTAAGGCTTTAGTAAGCTATCCCAGTGGTCTGTAGTGTAGAGCCCCAACTCTTAGTATCAGTCTGTACTAGCTCAGGACCTTGGTAGAGTGACAGAGTAGTCGGACATATTTTAAGAGGAAGATGTGAGCTGTAGGTAATGTGAGAAACCAGAAGGTGTCTCACCTGCTAGTCCCTACAGGTCTGTCATCCAGGTGGCTAGGACACAGGCATTGCTTTTGTATCCAGTTCCTGGGGGTAGACCAGTGCACGAGGATCACTTTGAGGGATGTTGTGAGAGTGGGACACCAGATGGCGAGGCACGGTGTCCCCTTCCCTGTAACCTCCCCCTTTTTCGACACAAACACTCTGACAGCTCACTGAGAGAATGGAATAACACAAGCTGTATACCTGACACGTCCCTACACCATGGTCGGGCAGAGTCGGGCAATTACCGATCATTACACACACCTGACTTCCATCACACTTCCCCACACGGATAAAAGGCGGAGCACGAAAGGACGCGGCAGTTCCAAGATGGTAGTTTAATACGAGGAGAAAGACTGCAAGGCCGGAGAGGGTTGCAAGGAGGGAAGTGCCCTTTCTCTTTTCAGAGAAAGACTTACTTTCATGAGCCTTTGAGAATAATCACAAGACCTGGAATTAAAGCTGAAGAAACCTGTATTGTGTTGGAGGTACCCAGGTCCCTCCTGCGTCGATGGCCAAAGTTGGGCAGGAGAGTTTGCTGCTGTGGTACTGTCCTTGGCTCCTACAACAAAGCAGTGCCAGTAAAGTCAGCGCAGCCGGTGAATCTGTAGACCAATACCAAACCGGTCTGTTAGAGCCAAGGTTGCAAGCGGCAACATTGTATGGAGAAATCTGAAAAGAACAGTGTGTGAAGCATATGTTACGAGCTACGTAAATATAATTGAACAGCAGATGAGTGACTGAGCTTTTTGAGGCCAAAGCAAGGACTGTAAACTGGTCCGGCGCCAAGTGGGTGCTCATTCGAAGGTCTGTTAGGTATCCCAATAAGAGGTGGAAAAGGCAAAAAGGAATTGTGAAATTGAAGGGGTCCTGCAACGGGTCAAGCCAAACCCCATGCACATTCGAAAGTCTTCGATAGGGAATACTAACTGAAATTGGTTTGAACCTGACAGAGGGAGTCTAATTGTGTAAGAGGAAGGATCTGAGCCTGGCTGAGGGGGATCCAGGGTGAACAGTGAGTCGCCTGAGAGAGAATATTCTATGAACATTGTAAAAGGGAATCTGAGCCCGGAAGAGGGGATCAAGGTAACAATCGTTGGATAAAAGGGATCCGAGCCTGGCAGTGGGATCCAAGGTGAAGAGTGAATCACTGAACTTGAGTACTTGTAAGAGGAATATAACTTTTAGTTTGTGACCTTGATAAGTGAAGAGACTTGGACACAGAAGGCCCTGATGCTGGTAATTGAACTGTATCCTTGTGCTGAAGAAGCCAGAGATTGTGGTACGCTAGAGTGAACCGCCTTGTCTCGTGCTGAAAATGTGGGCAAGGGAGGCCAACGGCCTGAACATCCTGACATAGCATACTTATGTCCCGTCCCCTTTTCTCCATGCTCTATGGGCGTCCCTTCCAAGGGACGGGAGATGGAACCTTTTTCATCAGAAAAAACCTTCTTCCCCTTTAAATTTAGAGGCGCGCAGGGGTGCGGCCCAGGGAGCATGCGTTGCCCTGACTCTGCCCTCCGGTGGCACACCTCGGTCCCCTTTTCCACATCAACGGGAACATGCCGAATTCACCAACACGGATCTGTGATTATTGCGATGGCCGAAAATGCCGACTTAACCCTATACACCACATATATATGTGGGTGGAGACCACCTGCCGTCCCCATATTAATAATATATATATGCAGATACAAGCATCAGAAATTAGATTATGGTGAGTAATGTATCCTCCCTTACTATAATTATATATATATATATATATTCTCACGAAACGGCCACAGGGGTCCTGCTCCACAGCAGATAATTCAAAAGGGAGCCGCTTATGTAAGAGGATCAGGACTCCCCGGGATCCCATTGTGTACCCCGCGTGATACGCTAGTCGATGGTTGGTTCTACGGAAGAACCGGTAGGTTGAGCCCGCTAAATGGGTCTCAGTAAGGAGGGCTATGTCAGGAGAGCGTCTGTTAAGGAATTGCATAATGAGCTGACATTTTATACTTGTGCCTAGGTCATTTACGTTCCAGGTAAGGATTTTTAGGGACCTGTGGCGTTCGTTGGGTATCATTGGGGCTTGTGCATTTCCATTAGTGGAATCATCATGGTACTGTGTGGCCATTACTGTCTAGGAGTCTGGGATGTTATGCCAGGTGGGTACGTGGTGCGTTTGGCCGTGGAGACAGCGTTCGCGCTTGGTGGGGGCATGAGCAGTGAGCACTGTGTGTTTGGCGGCATCTTTGGAGAATAACTAACAAAACAATTTCCCTTCACCCCTCCCCATATTCCTCCCCAACATGAAGTATCCGTCACCCAAACTCTACTGGCGCTTAAACTATGTCGCCAGATCAACTTAATATAAACTGTTTTCACCTTCCCACCGACTTGCTACTCCTTTGTGGGTCTAGCGTCTTGGGTCAGGGGTGTGGCGTTTGCCAATGGTATGGTAATGACAGCAGGTAACTCATTTGATCCTTCATGTAGGGGCGAAGGCAACCCTCCGTTTATGTCGCTCCTGGAGGAGTGTGTTGTTTCAAGTGGTTGCCAAGAAAGGGGCTGATCATTGAGTGCACTAGTGATTCAATCCGTTCTTGCGTCTGGCCAGTGTTCCTTCTTAACCTTGCTAGGGATTGGGGCCTCCATCTGGCTCAATCAGGATCTTCGGTATGGGTTGCTGGGCAGGTCTTTCTCCCCTTGATCGGATCTAGTCCAGTCACCTCCGATGTGGGTCTCCGCCCATTTCCAGGCTTCCTGTGGATCGGTAAAGTGGACAGTTTTGCCTTCATGTTGGATTTTCAACTGGGCTGGCAACAGTAGCCCTCATTTCACATTCATGGAGTGAAGCTTCCTTTTTAAGTGCTCGAAGTATTGTCTGGCTTTCTGGACTTTGCGAGTATAATCCGGAAAGAAGGCGATTCTGGCTCCGTTATGTGATCAACCCTTTTGTTCGGGCCATTTGTAGAATGGGGTCTGTCGCAATAGTTAAGAAGCCTGGCAAAGATTGTCCTCGGGGGTGCAGCCGTAGCCGGGCGACCCGCAGGCATGCGATGTGCACGTTCCACTGAGAAGAAGTTCGAAAAGGTCTTTGGCGCAAAGAGGTCCGCCAGCCACTCCTCTGGGAAAAGTTCCATGCTGGGTCTTTCTGTGCATTCCGGCAGTTCCAGGATGCGGATATTATTGCGGCAGGACCTGCCTTCTCCCTCGTCAACTCGGGCTTCCAAGGCTTTCAGTTGAGTCAATGCTTGTGTAAGCTGTTGGTGCACCCCACAGAGGTTGTCCTCCACGCCGGACATTCGTTGTTCCACTTCCCCCGTCCGGGATGAAAGTTTCTGGAGGTCGTGGCAGAGGAATGAGACCTCGGTGGAGATGGTGTCCATTTTCTGCTCCACCGAGGAGCGCGAGCTGGCGATGGCGGCCATCACATCTTTTAGCGACAGAGGCTCGTCTGGCGGAGGGTGTGGGGTTACCCCTGGGTCCTCGACGTTCGGTGCCGTAGATTTGCTCGTAGCATATTGGTCCATGGTGCTTTGCATCGAGGTTTTCTTGCTTTTCGTCTTTGCCCATAATATTGCTTTGCGCAGACCATCCGGTGCAAGTTCTGGAGGAGCACTCTTTCCCGTGGCGTTGTTCGAGCCTCTATTAGCGATTAAAGTGCCCTTGCTTTGTTGCTTCCGTGTTGAAGTTTGAGCGGCTGTGACCTCCCAGAGGTGCAGAAGGGTTCCATTCACTTAGGCTCAGGTGTGGCGTTCCAGTCTCTGTGACCGGTTTATCAGTAAGGGATACCACAGTGGTGCCAGTCTTCTTACAGGCAGTCAGTTGGCAGTCCGTTTCAGCTGCCCAACGAGGCGGGCTAGTAAGTAGAGTACAGGGCTGTGGCCACTTCCCAAGGGGAGGCCAGATCTGCCCCCCAGTTGTGACTGCAGCAGGGGCTCACTTGGTATTAGTTGCGAGTAGTAGTTAGTGTGTCACCATCAATGTCTTCCTACCACATGACCTAGGGTTGCTGATCAGTAGTGCGACCAGAGATTGCACCGCCGTGAGGCCGTGGCTGCCCAGAAATGCCCAGTGTTCACCTCCCTTTTTGGTCCGTTGCACTGGTCACTGTGATTTGGTGTTATTTGTAGAACAGTGGCGGCAAGTCCTTTACCAAGTTGTCAGAAGCCAGAGTCTTGGTGCGCAGTCTGGGGCTGTTCATGGAGATGTATACTCAAGCGTGCTGGAGAATCGCTGTGGGTCTCCTTACTTTGCTTCTGTGAGGCTGTTGATGTTCCTGCTGCCGTCCAGGGAGCTCACATGACGCTGCATATAGCGGTGTCACTGTGCCGAGCCTCTCGGGTAGTTGCCCCGTTTGTGCAATATCCTCCTATTCCTCTGTTGCGTCTTGGCTCACAGGTTACTTATGTGTGCCAGCGCCAGTATAGGGAGCCCAGTTTGTCCACATAGGTCGTTCCCTTACCCCTCACAAGCAGCGCCTCTCAGATGTATAGTGCTGTTATTGCTGCCGCCTTAGCAGGTTGGCATGTGCTGGCACATAATGTGGCCTGCTGCAGAAGCGCTCCCTCCTAGGTGCCCCCGGGTTTGCATATGTATATTGACAGAGTCCCGGCTGGGAATTCCAGCACAGTGGCTTACCCGCTGCAAGCAGAGGCACGTCAGGTCCACGACTCCCTTGGGCCGCTGGGTATAGAAGTGTGGCTCCAGGGGCGTCGCAGCTCGTGGTGGCTCCGCGCACAGGAGGAACCCGCTCTGTTCTTGCCCAGGGCAGCACCCGGAGGCAGGCCCAAGCCGTCAGGCCCTTATCCGTGGGTGGCACCACGAGTCCCGGCTGGTGTCATGGGCACAACCCCCCGCCCCCCCCCCCCTCCCCCCCCGGTTTTAAGACAATTAAGCTATTTTTATAGGTGAAAGCTAGTTAACTATTGGACTGCAGTGGTTTCTCGCACTGCCAGAAACCTGTAAGGTTAGACCTAAAAGAAAAGCCTCATTTTTAACCTGCTAATCTTGGACCAGGGCATCAGTACACCATACTGGTAACATGGATTATGGTTCACTCATTACTGGAATCTTATTGTAATTCTATCCATACAAGCATTTTGCACATACGTTAGCCAAATGGAAATGCCAGAGTTAGCTGACGCATAAATGAAGAGGTGGTAGATCTGTACCACTGGTCACAAGGATTTGTACATATGACTTAGCTACCAGACAAGCAAGTGGGCCCTGGGGATCTTTCAAGACTACCAAGCACAGTTGGCTAGTCCACCTTCCAACTGTTAAAGCCGAAGAGTGGGAGGTGGGGGGAGGTGAGAAGTCAATTGCGGAAGAACTATCCAATTTAACAAAATAAAAAGCAAGCCAAAGAAAACCACGGTTTCAACTCGGTTTGGTTTTGAAAACAAAGATTGAAGCCACAAGCCTCTCGGCACACCAACCAACTGCAGGAAATGCATTATTTAATTCCTGAGGCACAGTGAAGCCTCAGCATTACTGTACTGCAGAGGACTCATTTCAGATGTAGTACATACTATGCCTAGTCGTCCGTTCCATCTTTCGTGCCACCAATCTGAGGACATGCCACTAGTTGCTCTTTCCGTGGACCAGATTAAAACCTATCAATTGACCCAACATTAATACAGACCTTGAACTTACATATATATGTTACATTTTCCACAAAATCCAAATCGGTTTTCTTTCCAATACAAACATTGTCGAGATGCCATATCCCAAGTTAAGTAATAGAAATGTCGACATAATAAACATGGTGCTCGACAACCTTATACACAGCAATCATATTTCCAAATCCTAATGAAAGATACTAGCTTGAACCAAAAACCATAACCCACTAAAACCTGGCAGCAACGCACTGGGCTTTTAACTAACTCAGTGAGTGTAATGATGCATCATATCCATGGTAAAGCGTTGCACAATTTTGGAAGTCAGGAAATGGTTAATTGACCTGCAAGTGTCCGCACCAGTGTAGTATTGCGCTAAACTCTAAGTAGGCTGATGAAAAAGAGAAATTACTTACCTTTAATGTTCTCTGTGGATTTCTCTCCATAAGATTCCTCATCAGATAGATATGCCTTCCAGCGTCTCTTTCAGCAGGGGGCATAGTATTACTCAGACTCCTCTTGACTACTCTGTGCAACTCGTCGACCGGCTATATACCACGTCTCTATGCCACCATACCTCAGTACGCCCCCCCCCCCACTCGCCCTCATGGGCTCAGCAAACACGCAGGAAGAATCCAGAGCATTGAGCTGGAAAATAGCCTACTTATATTTTAGGACAAATAGAACAGACGTCAATGACATGTACAGCTTGATGCCTTGCTGTAGTAGTACTAACACCAAATCATCATAATCTCATCCTAATAGAAGAGGACAACCAAAATATAGAATATAGACCACTTTCAAAGCGGGCCGGATGGGTTGGTGAGGAGTGATCTGCTGGAGAAGAATCCATAGAAAGAACATTACTGTAATTTACCCTTCATTGCATTTTCCTGCAGATTCCTCCTCAGATTGTACTGCTTTGAGTGCGGGCCGGGATGAAAGCCCTGAGACAAGGATGCTCTGCAACACCGCTCTGCCAAATAGAGTAGCCGAACCCAGTGCCACATCCAAGCAGTAATGCTTGGTTAACATGTGGAGCGATGACCATGCTGCTGCTCTATATTTCCTTTACTGGCACACCCCTCTGCAATGCTGATGATGCACCACACTGCTGGTGGAATGTGCCCCGATGCCTGGTCGCAGATCTTTACCAGCTCTCTAACACCAGAGTCCGAGTTATCCACCGAGAGATTGCCTGTGTGGACACAGCCAAACCCTTCCTGAACAGAGAGAAAGCCACAAAGTTGATCGTGCCCAAATTCTACTGTCCTAGCCAGAAAAAAAAGCTCTGAGCACTCTTAGGGCTCAGCCTGTGCAGACACATCTTTAGAAAAGACAGAGGAGGCTAAAACACTGGCAAATCAATGCTCTGACACATGGAATTCAGAAACCACTTGGGCAGGAATTTTGGGTGAAGCTTTCTCCTTGAATCTCCGGAAAGGTGGTTTGCAGGATAGGGCCTGCTGCTCACTTACATGTCTTGCTGATGGGATTGCCACCCAGAAAGTCGTTTGCAGGGTAAGTTGCCTGATAGGACATGAATGCATGGGCTCAAATAGAGACTCCATCAAGAATGTCAATCTAGATTAGCCATCAATCTGGAACATAAAACTGAGTAGGTGGAGACCCATTTACAAGGCCTTTCAGGAATTGGGTCATAACCGAGATCGTGACGAAGAATAGAACAAGTTACTTACCTGTAACTGTTGTTCTCCAGCATGGGTCTGGCATGGATCCACATGCTTATGAATATTCCCTGTTGTCAGGCTGGGAATCCTCAGTAAAAGAGACGATCAGTTTCATTTCTGTATTGTCTTTCTCCTAACAACCAAGCACTAAACTCTGGGTCATACTGCCCGTAGCCAATGACTGCCCTCTACCTAAACATCTCCTCTGGCAGCAATCTTAAGATTTGGTAGCACGTAAAGTGTTAGTAGGACCAAGAGAAGAGCCGCAGAGGGGCAGACGGTGGGGTTTGCATGTGAATCCATGCCAGACCCATGCTGGAGAACAAAAGTTACAGGTAAGTAACTTGGTTCCTTCTCCAGCATGGATTCACACGCTCATGAATAAAGACTACAAAGCAGTACACACATGCACAACCACGCTAGGTGGCAAGGCTCGCCTTAAGCATCTTTTACCTCCTCACCAGGCCCAGCTTCAAGTGAACTGGTTGCGCAGCACTGCCTGGCTGACTCTGGACTCCTCCCTGGAATCCCTGTCACGTAGTAGAACTTCATGAAGGTATGAGTCAACCTCCATGTAGCAGCCCTGCAGATGTCCAGCAGGGGCACACCAGACAGGAACACTGTAGTAGCAGCGATCGTCCTGATAGAGTGGGCTCTCGGATGGCCAGGCAGCGGTCTGTTTGCCAAACAGCAACAGTGGGTGATACAGCCGGAGAGCCAACTGGAAATGGAAACCTTGGACAAGCCCTTCCTATGGTTCACAAGACCAAAATGCACAGAGCTGAGAACATTTCTGGAAACTTTGTGCGGGCCACATAAAATGTCAGCACTCTAGCCACATCCAGCGAGTGCCAAGTCCTTTAAGCCGGCGACGAAGCCGTCAGAAAAAACAGGTAACACCAAGGATTGTTTAGATGAAAGTCCGACGGTACCTTGGGCATGAAGAAGGGGTGCATCTGCAGCACCACACTCGTCTCGTGAAGGGGGTTTATAGGAGAGCCTGGATCTCCCCCACTCGTCGTGCAGAGGTGATGGCCACGAGAATAGCGGTTTTCCACGACAAAAACTTGAGTGATGCAGAATGCATAGGCTCGAACGGAGGTCGCATGAGCCTAGCAAGCATCACATTGAACTCCCACGCTGGGGCCTACACTGGCAGAAATGAGCGGAAAAGTCCCTTGACAAATTCCTTGACCAATTGGTGCGACCACAAGGATGGTCGTCCTGGGGGATCTAGTGTAGCGGGAGATAGCCGCCAGATGAACTTTGATGGAGGCTTGGGGCAGCCCCGATTTGGCCAGTGACAGCAAATATGGAAGCACCTCAGGGGCCTGACCCTCAGAGGATCGATCTTCTGGAAACAGCACCAAACAGTAAATCTCTTCCACTTTAGTAGCATTTCAGAGTAGACGATGCTCTAGCCTTGGCGAGAACTTCCTTACAGGCCGCTGGGAGATCGTAGCCACCAAATTGGAGACCCTGGGTCGAGGTGAAGAATGGCACCTTCTTCCCTAGTGAGAAGATCCACGACCACTGGCAGCTTGACTGGTGGTGACGCTGACATGCTGAGGAGGTCCAGGAACCAGATCTTCCTAGCCGCGCCGGTGCGACGAGAATCATCTGGCACCATTTGAGTGGACTGATGACTCGAAGTAAAAACGACAAAGGAGGGAATGCATACAGAATGAGGCCTTCCCACGGGAATGAGAATGCACCCCCCCATGCTCCCCTGTTGGGTAAACCTGCTGGCAAAGCTCTGGAACTTGGTGTTCATCGTCGCAAACAAGTCGATCTGGGGGTTTGCCCCATCTGAAGGACAGGTTCTCCACTAGGTCCTGCCGAAGCTCCCACTCATGGCAAGAACGAAGCTCCCTGCTCAGAGTCGGGAATTGTGTTCTGTACTCCTGCCAGATGAAACGGGATGAGGAACCACTGCCCAATGCCATAAGTCCTGTGCCTCTTTGGAGAACGCCAGGACCTGGTGCCCCCTCCCGTTTGCTGATGTAAAACATTGGGGTTCTATTGTCTGAAGACCCTCACCACCTTGCCCATGAGGGGCGGCAGCAACGATTTGAGAGCCCAAAACACTGCCCGCAGCTCCAAAATGTTGATGTGCAACATCTTCTCCTCCAGCAGCAACAGGCCTCTGGCGTGAACACTTCTGGTATGGGCTCCCCATCCTTCCAGGGAAGCGTCCGTCGTTACCGTCCCCTGGTGCGGTGGGGCCTTGAAATCCATGCCTCCGGTCAGATGAGAGCGCACACTCAGCCTATCGCCCGACCGAACCCCTCACCGAGAGCGATCTTGTCCTGGAAGCTTCCGGACACATGTATCCAACGGAATTGGGGTTTTACCGTCGCTGAAAGGTCCGCAACAGAAATGACCGCATGAGAAATGTATGATATACATAAATGTTCGTACATGTTTCAGACCTTTGTTTAAAACCACCCCAAAACCTAACCCCTGCCCACACCCCCGCCCCCCTACTTTTCACCTCGAACCGCGATGTATGTGCAACGCTGGTTCCCTTTCACTTCCGTGATCGGGAACTGGCGCCACAGGCTACCTTTTTTTTTGTCGGGTGTTAGGTCGAATTTGCAGAAATGTGCTAATTCCCTTCACCTTATAGACCCCCAGCAACTTTGATGAATTTTAAGTACTTGATTTTTTTACGTGGAGAGAGTGCAACCCTTTTCCTCCCACTCTCATGTATTTTAATGTGCGTTTTACTCTGGTGTTCTTTGATTATGGGGTTTTAAGATAACTCCATAGGCATCATCTTTTCATGTGCGTCACACAGCACCCTGTTAGGCAGAAACCTGTGCAGTTCCCTTAGGGACCACTGCAAAAGATTTAAGACTATTGGTGTTGGCAGTAAACCCACTTGGTAGCAGTCTGTACCACCCAGATTTACCTGGTAGCTGTGGCTGAGCAGTCGGACTTCCCTCAAGAAGAGTTAGGCAGTATGCAAAGTTTACTCAATAGGCACTCACATACAATAATACAAGCAAACTCTGACCAGAGCTTTGGTATCAAAGTATATAATTATTTATTTAAAAACACACAGTTGAAAAACTCCAGCACTCTTATTGTAAAATATTCTAAACAGTTACTATTATGATATATACACCCCTTTTTCCCTATTAGAAAATCACAGTAAAACACCACTTATTTTCATACAGAGGTGAGCGCTTAACTAGATTGCACTCTAATAAGTTTGTGAAAAAGGGAGGGAAAAAGACAGAATAAGAGGTACACCACTCTACGATTCCAGAACACTGTTAGCAAGGCAGAGAGCAAAAAGTCACTGGTGAGCCAAAGTCCAAAGGCTGGGCCCACTCTTAGAGAGAGCAGAGCACAAATGCGCCCAAGATCACACAGTTACACTAGGCTTAGAAAGTCTTGCAGAGGGTTCAGAAAAGTGTTTAGAGAGGCTTAGAAAAGTTTAGCCAAGGTATCCCAGGCCAACCCAGGTTCGATAGCCGGGGGCTAAATCTACCCCGTACAGTCGGTAGCAAGGGAAGCCAGGCGGGACACGGTACCTTAAGTGGGAAGGATCCTCCAGCGGTGGCAGTTGTTCCTGGTAGTGGGTGCATGTTGCGTCGTCGCCCAGGGGAAGAGAAGATCTTGACTTGGAGGAAAGATTAAGGTCGTTGCACTACCAGGGCAGAAACCAGCCGCAGAGTTTTCCAGTTAAAGGTGGTACCTTGGTTTCGCGGTCGGGGTAAAACGTGGTATCCCGGTTGCCGGGGTGCTTGGCACGGGCAAGGCGGCCACGAGATACGTCGGGAAAGCGAAAAGATGGTGAAACTGGTTATCCCCACCAGTTAAAGGAAGAAGACTCTCCGGCGGGAGATCTCCTCTGTCGTTGGGAAAAAGTGGTGAGACGGTCCAGCAGGGCTCCACCGGTCGTGGTGTCGTGGCAGGTCGGCTCAGCTTCTCCCTCGTCGGATTCTTGGGTCCTGTGGCGACTTCTGAAGTTCCAGTCCCCAAAGCCCTGCTTTTATGCAGCAAACCCCCATTCACTCAGCCTAGCTGTCACTCAAACATGCTAAGTGGTGAGCCGGCCGGCTCACCACTTGGGCCAATCAGGATGGAGTGCGACTTGAGTTGCCTAGGCAACTCAGTCCAGGGTGTCTAAATTTCCTCCACCCGTCCCAAGTACCCCAGACAGAGTGGCACCACTTTGGAGGGCTTCTGTGGAGAAGCCCGCCAAAAAGTGGAACAAAGGGCTCGACTTGGGTTGGAGTCACAGAGGAGAACACAAACGCCATTTTAGAATCAAGTTTTGGCAAAAAATACCAACCGGAGAATTAATATTAATTCAATAAACCGGCAGTATGTTCGAGGCTACCGTAAATAATTAAATAAAGATAGTAGCCTAAAACAATGGGAAATCCTATAGGAAAATATTTGCGGTTGAATATAAAAAGTAGTATCCACTGCCACCAGCCAAAACTCGATCAGGGGGGGCGGAGACATGCCCCCTCGACTAACAGACCCTGGGGCAATCGAATTGTCCCAGCCAGTACGTCCACAAAATGATGGTTTGTACTGGTTCTGTTCAGAATTTAAGACTAGTAAAGTCAGTGGTGACTTTACATGCCCTGGGAGACAGTAGTCAGTCCCAGGGTATGGAGTCTATACTGGGGAGGTCACTAAGACACCCCTATGTCACTGCACTGAGGGTGCTGTGTAACACATCACAAAAACACATGAAACCCTATGGAGTAAAAGACCCCATAGCCCATTAAACGCTTCTAGATCCAAAGAAACACACTCAAATCATGTCCAAGAGTGAGGGTGAAAGAGTCTCACTCTTGGCAGGAGAAAAAAATAAACCCCCAAAATCCAGCAAAGCTGCTGGGGGACTCACTAGGTTAGGAAATTCAGCCTAAACCGAGAATTCTCCCTAACACTCCCTCACTGCAGTGACACAGGGAAGCATTTTAGGCTGTCCCAAGGTTTAAATACCTACTCTGGGATAAACTGTTTCCCAGAGAAAATAAAGTTAAATTGACTTTATTAGCCTTTAAATTCCTAGACCCAGCCCCCCCCATCTTATAATAGAGTGCTGGAGGGGTTACCTAGTATCCCCCATGTCTAGAAACTTATGTAGCAGTCCAATGCTACCCTTTCCTCTCGAAATGGCTGGTGGTAGTGGTTTTAATACAAACTACCATGATTTTTCCTGACCGCAAACATCGGTAGCGTTAAATCGTGGGAACCATTTTTCTCAAGATGGCGCCTGAGCCTCCTTTGTTTAAACAGGTCCCAGTCTTTTTTCGCCATTTCTTTTTGGAAAGGTACTCCTAGAGTTTGTCTCTGCGCGCCAAACTATGTTCGGTCCCTTTGTTTCTACACCTTTGGCAGGCTTCAGGACAGAAAACCGCCTCTGGCGCATGAGTGTCTGGGGTGGGCAGGAAGTGAGGGAGGTGCCTGAAACTCTGTGTGCTTAGTCTCCTAAGAGACCCAAATGCACTCTGGCGTGATTAACTGGCTGACTGTCCGGCAAGGACAGCCACCCTGCTGGGCGAGTGGCAGCTAGGCTAGAATGAAAGGGAGAAAACTAAATAAAGAGGCAAGTCTCTTGGCTTGGAAGGCAGAGTCGACCACTGGAACGAAAGAACCAAAGATGAGCTGGAAGAGGGCGGCTGCTGCAACTCCTGGACCGTTGGTTTGCCCAGGGAAGCCCTGCTGCAGGTCCAAATCGCTAAATTCATCTAGACTGAGAAGCCCTGCAAGGACGACTTTTCCCTTTGAGTAGGTGGGACCAATCAACTCGTAAGCCACCTAGACACCACTTTCGGAGCTGGTTGTATTTTCCTCAGAGTGCTGCAGGAAACCAAATAGCCAGGGAGAAGGACAATAGTTTGTGTGCTTGAATACAGCTACTGGAATCGGAAGATTTGCCAGTTTGCCAGCTTTGTGACCAGTCACCGTGCAGGAGTCCCCCGACATCCTCAATCTTGTCCCCACACTCCAGCTGCATCTTTTTCTTCAATATAAGGTACTGTGAAAACTCGACCGAGAGAATTTACCGCTCACTGCGAAAGTGCGTGAAACTTTGGCAACTTGCAGGCCTGGTCAGCTTGTGACCAGACATAAGAAGCTTTCTTATATGAACTACTTCTGAGAACCGTGGCAAAGACTTTTCCGTTTAACTACCAGAACCGTTTGCCTATACAAGACTCTAGCCCATTGACTTTGGCCTACCTATTGCATTGGATCAACCCCTCTGGTGTAAACTATTTCCATTGTTTAGAAGTAACTACTATTCATTTTATTAACTTATGCCTTTTTGCTCCTACTTCAAATGCTCTGACTGCCATTTTGCTCTTCCTTTAAAGTAGTTTAAATGCCTCAGAACCAAGTAGTGTTAAGTACTGTAGTATATTTGTGTGATATTGAGTGCCTGCTTTTAGTGAATGTTTTCCAACTGTGTAATACATTACTAAGTGTTTTACCAAGAAACCTTGAGTGCAAGAGTTTATTTGAATACTTGTAATTGTAGACCTCTGTGTAACCTCATTACAAGCTCACATTCCCTCTGGAGATAATCCTGGCTGCTCAGCTCGCTACCAAAGACTGTGGTACAGACTTATACCAAAGGTTGGTTTTGCTTACACCTGTAGTCATAGTTGTGTGTAGTGGTCCCGGAGGGTACTGCGTGCAAACGTTGCCTAACAACTGCTGTGAGGTAAATGTTTTCCAGGTCCCAATCCCACATGCTGGTCACAAGTCTGCACATCAGAGGGGGGAGGAGGGAATCTGGTGCCTCCCTGTTTGTTGATGTAGTATAAGATGGTCGAGTTGTCCGTCTGGATGAGGACAACCTTGCCTCTGAGAATTGGTAGGAATGCCCTGAGCTCCAGCCAGATGGTGTTCAGCTCTAGCCAATTGATGTGGTATTCCTGCTCGAGTAGAGTCCAGGTGCCAAGGACTGAGAGATCATCCTGGATGGCTCCTCAATCCTCGAGCAAGGAATCTGTGGTGATGGTGGCCTGCAGCGGAAGGGGTTGCCCGTCCATAGGTTGCAGTCTCTGGACCACCAAGTCAGGTGCGGGAGGAGAGATGGAAGAACGTTGATCATCTCGGATTGAGAGCCCTCCTGCTGGTTCCATGAGACCGGGAAGTGCAGCTGAATCCTCCTCATCCTTAGTCTTGTGTGCGGAAGGGCTAATAGGACCTCTGCCAGTAGACCCAGGAGATGTTGGTACCACCATGCCGAGGTCACCTGAGATTTTGTCCACCATAGGGAAGACCGTCTCGGTGCATGTGTCCCAGATAAGGCCCAAGAATGTCAGATTCTGCCTGGGCTTTGACTTCTTGAGATTGAACGAGAAGCCCAGATCGGCAGTGTGTTCATAAGGGTATGGGAAGAGTGGTGAACAGCTTCTGGAGATGTAGTCCTGACGAGCCAGTCGTCGAGGTATGGGTAGATGTGGAAACCCTGTGCTCTGAGGAGGGCCGCCACCACATTCATGAGTCTGGTAAAGACCCTGGGGGCCGAGTTGAGACCAAATGGAAGGACCTTGTATTGAAAATGGTAGCCCATGATCCTGAACCGTAGGAAAGAACGATGGGGCTGCCAAACTGGGACTTGATGGTACATGTCCTTCAGATCCAGGGAGCACATCCATTCGCCCTTGTCCAATGTCTCCGCTATAAAAGCTGGCGTAACCATCTTGAATTTTTGCAGGGGTAAGGAGAGGTTGAGGGTGGAAAGATCCAGCACAACTCTCAGGCCCGCCTGGTTGTACTTCTAAATGGCGAAAATCCTGGAGTAAAAGCCAAAGCCTCGCTGAGAGGCTGGGACTTCCTCCACTGCCTGACTCCCCACGAGCGAGCGATCTTGGCCAAAAGAGTCGCTGTCTCAACCTGAGGGAGTGGAGGGGAAGAGGGAGGAGAGGCTGTGATAGGAAGGCAGTACCCCGTGGATACTCTGGATAGGATCCAGGGTTCCGCGAAATTCTGGCACCAGAAATGTGCATGGAGAGCAAGCCTGCCCCCACCAGAGACCCGTGGACCCAAAGGGGCGTGTCATGCCTTCTTTCCCTCAGAGGCTGTTGCTGAGGGGGGACTGGAAAAAGCCCTTTCTCTTCCCCCCCCCAAAACCTCTCACACCCCCCGTTTGTTGCTTGTGCCGGTTTTGAGACGGCAAGTGGTCCGGCTGCCTGGATCTGCGTTCCTGGAAGCTGCGGAACCCTCTGTACGTACAACCTCTTTCTAAGCGCTGCTGAGATTGAGTGTATGATTTGGGCATGGTCTTTGTAAGGACGAAAAAAGACTTCGTTGTTTGTGAGCTGTTTTTTTTCTTGTCCAGCTCTTCGTCCGTAGAGGAGTGGAAGAGGTGCCCCTCCCCCCCCCCCCAACACGGTAGATATTGTATATGTTCTTGGACATCCGGGTTGAATTTTGTTGCCCGGAGCCAGGCTGTCCTTCTCATGTCTGTGGCAATACAGATGGCACGGCCTGAGGTGTCAATATGGGCCACTGTGGATTCCATGAGGTCATACGCCATCAGCTTGGCCTCGGCTGGCCCCGCCTTAAAGCATGACTGGCTCTGGAGTTCCGGGAGGAAGTCCGCAATTTCCCGCCATAATCTTTGGTTGGCAGCTGCCAGCTTGGCATCGGCCGTACGCAGATGTAAAGAGGCATTGGAATAGTGTTTCTTGCCAAGATCATCTTGCCTAGCAGCGCCGCAGAGGAGGCGGTTGAGGACGACTGAGGCTTGGAGTATAGTGATGCTGCACCGATGACCGAGGAGTGTGGCTGAGGGTGGGCCAAAAGCAAGAGTGTATCCCCCTCCATCTGCATGTACTTGGCGTCTAGGCGTCGATTGATCGGCTGGGCTGAGTGGTACTTGAGCCAGCCCTTCTTGGCCAGGGAGACTACATCAGTCTACATAGGAATCACCGATTTGGCAGAGGGGGTCATGTGAGGACTTCAGCCAGAATCCCCTCTGTCAGCTGCTCGACCTCGGGTTGGGGTAGGCCCAGATAATCCACCAGACTAGCAAGACGTTCGTGGAAGGCCCTGGCTGAGGATGGCGGGTCCGGTTCCTCCTCATCCGTATCCTGCAGATCTGGAGGATCCTGTGGAGGAGTAGTTGGCACCGGAGGCTCGGGTACAGGGACTGCGGCCTGAGGCTGAGGAGGCAGCGGAGGTGGAGGAGTCGTTTGTGGAGCCGGAGGAGGTCCATCAAGACCAATGCGGCTTCATGCCACAAAGATCGACCAGAATGAACTTACGCTGGTTACACCTACTACTGGAAAGGGCCCCAATTATCAATACACCACACGCTCTTCTCGCAATTGATTTAGAGAAGGCTTTTGACTCGGTGTGGGAAAGCCTCTGGGCAACAATGAGGCGCATGGGCATCGGTGAAGCCTTTCTTAGCTGGGTTCAACTTCTATATGAGCCCCATTAGCTGCAGTCAGAGTAAATGGCTAGACCTCCGGGTACCCGGCAGGGTTGTCCTCTGTCCCCCTCCCTAGCAATCGAGCCACTGGCCCGATGGCTCAGACAGGTTACCACCTGGTTTGTATTCCACTGGCCAGATAGACGAGGGACAAGGTCTCCCTTTACGCGGACGACCTATTACTCTACCTGAGCAAGCAACCCAGACCATGCATGCCCAATCATAACTCAAATGCTAACGACATATGGGGACTTAAGTGGCCTCAGAGTAAACTGGGGAAAGTCAGTTCTTTTCCCAGTAAAAGGCGGTGACCTAGCAATTCCCAGGGACGTCCCATATCGAGTAGAGAGAGAGAGGGCTTCCGCTACCTGGGCATATGGGTCTCCGGGGCTCTATCTGACTATGTGCTTCACAACCTGCATCCACTTATCGACCGCTTCGCTGGGGACGTACAGCACTGGATGCTCCTCCCCCTTACACTTATGGGTAGAGTGGCCCTCTTTAAGATGATGGCACTTCCACGCTTTCTTTACATACTGCAAAATGCCCCACTGGCTATACCGAATTCGGAATTCATCCGGCTGGAACGCCTCCTTAGGAAACTGATATGAAAGGGAGTGCAGCCTCGAATTGCGCTGACTATGCTGCAGCGAATGATCTGGGAGGGGGGTATCGGAGTCCCAAACCTTAGGTCCTACTACTGGGCCAGCCAATTAAATGTAGTCAATGACCTCCCCCACAGGGATCGCGAACTTCCACACATCTGAGCGTAATTGCCCATTATTCAAGACACCCCGCCACTCTAAACAATATACCAGAGCCTACCCAGGCCCCCCTTACAAACAATGTCGTCCCATACCGCGATCATCTGGAAGCAGGCTAACACGCACATAGGCTGGGGGAACAGGATCACCACAGCACAACCGCTGTGGCATAACTACATGTTGACGGAGGTACGAAAGCTGGCTGCATGGACCTGGTGGGTGGGGGCGGGGATAACCACGATAGATGTTATTGCTGATGGTTCCATCCTTCCGTTTGAAGCACTGCAGCAGAGATTTGGAATCTCGGCAGCAGAACACTACCAATATACACAATTAACACACGCCCTCAATGGACACAGGCAAGCACTTGCCGATGCACCAGATTATACACCCCTGGAATGCAACCTACTCGCACAACATATCCTCACCAAGGTTACAACTATTCTATGTAAAGCTATTAACGCATTTTCCACCCTGGAATTTGTCAACCTCAGAACTAGGTGGGAACGAGATGTTGGGACCATTGACCCTGAGGATTGTATTCAAGTTCTCATGCACCCACGCGAATTTGCAATAGACTCCAAAATTAGTCTGGTACAGCTCAAGATACTTCATAGGGTGCACTACCCCCGCATGGCCCTTTTCGGTTAGGGAAGGGCAACGGATCCCAACTGTTTAAAATGCCGGGGGGAGGAGGGCACCTTCATTCATCTCCTCTGGGAGTGCCCCCAGAAACGAGACTTTCTGGACGCAATGCTCTCAAATACTAACAAGAGCCATGGGACACACGATAGCACTACAACCTGCAATAATGTTACTGGGGGCCCCAGATGGAAACACCTTGAACAAATGGGAGGATATATTTCTCTCCACAGCAATGGGCCTGATAAAGCGTGATATAGCACAGAAATGGGGAGCCCCGGAGTGCCCAACAGTGGCCCGATTGTCTAACGAAATGGACATCGGCACGGCGAAAGAACACAGAATTTACACAGCATGGGGGTGCCAGGCAAAGGCTACTAAAATTTTGGGAAAGTGGGAAGAACGTGTGACCTGAGAATTGCCCGGCAGGGGGGAGGGGCGCAGAGCGGAACACTGCAAGTAATGTATTACTGGAAAGTAACGCATAGAGTGGCAAGACACGAGCAGATCGATGAACCTACCAGGGTGATGGGTGGGAAACTGTTGGTATGTTGTATGAATGCTTAAAAATCAATCAATAAAATGTTATTTAAAAAAATATTGTCTTAAAACCAATCCAATTATCCCCCTCAGATTGTGTGAGAGGTGGGGAATTTGATTGGTTCGATTTGTCCGATTCATAAAGCCAGCCTTCTTCTTTGGCACAAATTCAGAAAAGAAATGTACAAGATAGGTTTTCTGTCTCCAATAGCGGTAGTCACCAATGGTCCCTTTAATGATGATCCATTTCATGTGATCTCACCCTGAGATGGTCTTGTTTGTGCCTGCCCAAGTTGTATATTGCCCCAATATAAACTGGGGTTTTAACATGAAATCTGCAATTGGCAGCAATCTTGCACTTACTAGACCTTACCATAAACTGTTGGGGAATGTAATGCACTTTATTGAATTCCAAATTAACTTTCTTTTTTTGTCTTCAAGGATCTGACAAGGTTGATACACCACAAAGCCCAGAAGAAGCAAAGAAGACAGAGTTATAATGCCCCCTTTCAGACCACCCTGGACAGCTCTTAACGGCTCGACCCACTGAGACCATCCTGCAAATCTATTTATGAACATTACTTTTTATGTAATGGACCCTGCCGGTTTCATGTGTTCGGGCAAAATCCTAGACTTCAGCTCCATGAAATAGAGATGTACATTTTGGTTCTGTCTGGGATCTGCTGTTCCAGTGGTTGTATGCGTTTTTTTTCTGTTTCATGTGTTTAAAGAAATGATGCCCAGGAATTCCTTGTTGCATTTTGTTCTAAGCTCACTGCACACCAGTCTGGGCGTCATGGCTGCTGCCCTTATACTGGAACACTTCCATTGCAAAATGCTGCCCCCCTCCATGCCTCCTCCTTTCTGAGCAATGCATTGCCGGACAGGAGGATTTACTTCATACAGTGCCTCTCCACAGGGCTCCAGGTCCCCCTAGATGTTTGTGGAAGTAGAGGCTTACACTGACCGGGTTGGCAGTAGAGGATAGTTGACAGTGCAATGGATATGTGGAACATTGATGGGTGATCCTTGAAGGTGTGGTGGCGGCAGACTGGGTCTTTTGGAACAAGAGCTTGTGGAACTAGTCATTGATTGATGGTATATGTTGATTGTCTAAATATTCCCACATGTAGACCATCTAGGCACTAGGTGGGGTGGCTTGAAGTTTGTGGATTACAGTAATGTGCATTACCAATGGTGGCATTTACGCTGATGGCCACATGCCTCTAATGCTATCCGTACCCTCCCAAGTTTCTCTTTTGTTAACCTTCAGATCTGCTCCGCACAGCTTATCTTTTCCGTTTCTTTGTCACCTCCTCTTCTCCATTTGTGCTAAAACGGAAATTGTAATTAAATACAATTCTTTACCCAGGAAAGGACAAAACAATCTCAATGTCCCATGTCCTTCAGAATGGAATAGGATGCTGTGGAAGTAGGGTATCTGTTTCCAAATGGGCATGTTTGCTGGCTTGAGCTCCTATGGGTTCGTCTGTGATAAGGCCAAAGAGTGCACTGAGATCAAAAGCTTGTATTTTATGGGCACCAGAGCACCCTTTGTGTGTTCCTTACTAGTCCAATCCGCACCAACCCCAATTTTATTTCCGAACAGGGGGGGCACAATCTTTGATCCCCCAATGAGGTAGGTGGTTGTGTTGTAGTTCCTTTTTTGGAATATTACCCCTTGTCCCTGCTGGCAGCTTACACCCTACCCACAACATACCTTAAACCTTGGCCCCTGTGTAGCCATTTGACTGACTGCTGTCAATAAGATGTGAAATGTATTTTGTAGGCACAATTATCCAGCTCAGGAATGTTGTTGGTCCTCAAGTTTCCGTCCTCTGCCTTAGAGATGGTTTGTGGACCTTTTTGTTTTTTTCACCTCAATCCACAAGGTGGAATAAGCAATTTCTTTACATCTAAAAGAATACTGAAATACCAGTGCTCTTGTTAAAACGGTTTAATACAAACCATCACATTGAGTGTGTGCCTCTTGCCCGAAGTTCAGCTTGTTCCTCCCCTTTCCCAAAACAAAAGGTAGTGTCCCAGGTATCTCACATCAGTCCCTTGCTTGTGGAAGATGCATCAGTTCTTAGTCTCATGGCTGAGATGGCTACCCAACATACCTGCGTAAAGATTGTTCTTGGGTCCAGTAATCCCCTAACCAATGGATTGAATTCAGAGATCCCCTCTCTTGCTTGTACTGTAAGTATAAGGAATGTTTTTATAATGTTTGTCTTTTTTACTTCTGCCGTGGTACTGTATTGCATTTTCTTGTATGCCTGATCTTCCTGCATCTAATCTCATCACCTGTGGGCAAACTCTGCATCTGTGGTTCTCAGTGCCTGTAGTCTTAGTGTGATGCAAACTGTTGCAACATGATACCTGAAATCAGTCAAACGTTTGCCTAAACAAGGAGTGCATTGACCTTGTAAAGCCTTTTATGCTGCCAAGTGGATAGTCCAGACTGCTCTTGACTATATTGTATGTATAGATCCTTTAATGATTTTGTGCACAGATCTGTGGCTCCTGTGTTTCTCTCCGTTATTGTTGGATGATTAGTCTTTAGTTCATCGGGGTACAGCACTTAAAGGCGTTTGCAGGCTGCTTTCCTTGTAAGACAAGTTCCACACGCTTTGGATTGTTTGGGGCTGGTTTTGGTCTGATCTTGTAGGCTGAGTGGAGTATTGTGTGGGTAGCTTTCTTTGTTTTGCCATGCTGTTTTCTGAACTGTCTGTAGCTAGTGTTAACAAATGTCATCTTGTTCTTGTCTCGACTGTTTTGTCGATTATATATTTGGCTGAATTGTTTGACATGTCTGAAGTGTATTGCCTCTTTGGTGTTTATGGTTCTTGGCTGCCTCTCAGATGGTTGAGCGGGTTTTAACCTGGTCTTACTTGTATGGTATTTACTAGGAAACCTGGTTGATTCTTTCTGGGCCAGTGCTTTCAGATGTACCGTGTTTCAGTGGGGAAGGGTGTCCTGGCTGTTTTATTTTGTAGGATGCAGTTGGTTTGGTGGCCTTGCTTCGGTAAGGCTTGCTTGTTGTTGACATCCAGTCTCTTGATCTTTTGCTATGGTTTTAGCTTGGTGTAGTGGTTGGTCAGGAGTTTGCAATGGTTGGTTGATGTTGAGGGTCTGTATCGGACTTTGATGTGTATTTGGAAGTCTGGTGCTGGTGCTCTAACCAATGTTGGTGCAGACCATTCCTGTGGAACTATCTTTTTGTCCCCCTACTTAACCAGAGAAGTTCCCATTGAAGCATAGTGAAGCCAAAGTCCATCCATAAGCGTTCTGTTCTGTACCTTGCTGATTGCCGTAGGAAGAGTTGTAATCTGTTAAGAATTACCCCTTTTGGGGGCTGACTTATTCTTGCATAGTTGAACGCTTTCTGAGGTGGGTCAGTCTTTGATGTACATTTATTTTTTTTTGTGAAGCCTTTGTGGTTCCCTCTATAGCAACACTGCCTGTATTAATACCCACAGTGCGCCTCAGATCCTAAACCGTTTGTTAATCTTATTACAGCAGGGAACATGTTGAACATCTCTTCTGTCACAACTCTAACATGGTCATGTTGCCCTTTTGTGCTGTGCTGTGCTTTATCCCAAATTGTCAGGATGAATTCACTGTGGTTCAAAGGATCCTTTGTTTGCATCTTCAGAAAGGCCAGGAAGACAACCGGAAATGCAGGACTGAATGTAAAATGCAGCCTTCACCCAGCCTTTGGGAGCCTTTTGTTTTAAGTATGCTGCAAATGTGACTGTGAAACCCCCTTTAATTATTAACCATGGTTGCTTGGATTTTCGTCAAATTCAGGCCAGTTATCTGTTTTATTTTTTGCTGTTTGGAGGGAGTGTGGGAGTTAACAATAAGGCATGAACATGGTTTAATGTGTTCGACTGAAGTTCAATTGTCACTTATGGTTTAAATAAAATGTGCTTTCTATTCTCGATTTGTGGCTTTGTATTGTGGGAAACCTTGAGACTGACGGGTCTTCATGCCTTAGCACCTCCATACTCTTACGTCCCGTCCCCTTTCCTCCATACTGTATGGGCGTCCCTTCCAAGGGACTGGAGACAGAACCTTTTTCACCAGAAAAAACCTTCTTCCCCTTTAAATTTAGAGGCGTGCGGCCTGGGGGGCATGCGCTGCCCTGATACCGCCCTCTGGCACCAAACCTCAGTCCCCTTTTCCGTGTCGACAGGAACGGGCCGAATTCACCAGCACTCCTGGGTTTGGCTTCGGCCATGTGATTCCACACACGGATACTTCTTCTTTGTCTGATCTATCATTCAGGTACTCGATCCTCAGGCGTCACGCTCCTCCCCGGCGCATGTCGACTTCTACAGGGTTCAGCAGATGTCCACCATGCAACCGGCTCTTCCCAACTTCAGACCCCCACGCCCTCTGCCTCCGTTGCCTTGGCCCAGGCCACAGTTGGCAATCATGGTTGGCATGTGACTCGCTGTCCTCAAAGGCGCTGAAGAGACTCGCCAGGTGCAGGGAGCTCTTCCAGAGGTCGCCTTCAGAGGATCTCAAACTTTGAGAAGCATCGAACCAGGCCCAAGGTAGGACCAATATTTTCCAGCGCACCTCGCAAGGGAGACTCCTTCCCAGGTCCTTCTACCAGCATATGCCCCAAGGCTGCTACAGCTACCGGCCTTCGTGTCGAGGGGTACTTGCTTCCTCCCGGGCGCAGTGGCGAGGGACTTGAAGGTTCTTGTACCAGGTCTACACCCAAGGGGCTATGCCCTAATACCGGCAATACGTCCGAGGGGGGTGCCTAAACGCAGCTCCATTGACCCCCCCCCCCCCCCCGGGTCAAGGGTTTTACACCTACCGGGCCAAGGCCCGAGGAGCAGGGTAGGCCTTGGACGAGGATTAGTCTTGGACGAGGCTGGGTCCAGCGGGCTGAGCAACACATGGCAAGCACGTGGCAGGCAGCTCGACAAAAAGGCTGCCATGCTAGGCACCTGCCCAACGCCATTACACAAATTCGTCGAAGAAAGAGTGTCATGGTGGGACTGGCCTCAATCAGGTACATGGCCTACAGTCTACCCTTCATTTGCACAGGGCAACTTTACTTTGCGTCCATATGGACCGGGTATGCAGTGGCTCTAGCAGCCCGTCGATACCCCCTGCCACCTCTTTGCCCAGTGAGGAGGTGCTCTTCGAGAAGTTTCTCGGCCTCATGAGGTCTCCTCAGATTGGGATTATAATCAAGGACGCAGGCAGGGAAATCCTCCCAGCCATGCTACCGGCACCACAGATGCCTCCATCGGCCCCCCAGGCCCCGGTGCAGCTGCCTCCTCCGGCTCTACAGTCAACTCTGCAACCTCCGCCGGCCCCTGTACCCCAGCCTCTGGTGCCATCTACTACTCTCCCACAAGATCCTCCAGATCAGCAGGAGGCGGAGGAGGAGGATGATCCGGACATGCCATCCTCAGCCAGGGCCTTCCATGAACGTCTTGCTGGCCTGGCGGAATACCTGGGCTTTCCCCAACCCGAGGTCAAACAGCCGACAGAGGGGGTTCTGGCTGAAGTCCTCCCGAACCTCCCCTCTGCCAACACGGGTATTCCACTGCAAACCGTTGTAGTCTCCCTGGCGGAGAAGGGTTGGCTCAAGCCCCACTCGGTCAATCGACGCCTGGACGCAAAGTACAGGCAGATGGAGGGGGAGACATTCTTGCTCTCTACCCATCCGCAGCCACACTCCTCTGTGATCGCTGCAACATCACTATACTCCAAGCCTCAGTCGTCATCGGCCTCCTCTGTGGCGCTGCTAGGCAAGGTCGAGAAGATCTTGGAGGCGTACGGCAAGAAGATCTACTCCAATGCCTCCTTGCACCTGCGGCGGGCCAAAGCAGATGCCATGCTGGCTTCCGCCAACCAACGGTTATGGCGGGAAATTGAGGACTTCCTCCCGGAACTCCCCACCCAGTGCCAATCACACTTTAAGGCGAGGCTAGCGGAAGCCAAGCTAGTGGCGCGTGACCTCATGGAATCCACATTGGCCCATACCAATACCTCGGGCCGTGCAATCTGCATTGACATGGACATGAGAACAGCCTGGCTCCAGGCAATGAAATTCAACCCTGATGTCCAGGAGCGCATTCTAGATCTACTTTTCGGGGTTGGGGGGGCCCTCTTCCACTCCTCTATGGACAAAGAGCTGGACAAAAAGAAGAGCTCACAAACGGCAAAGTCTTTATCCATTCTTACAAAGAGCACGCCCAAATCGTACACCCATCTCAGCAGCGCTCGGAAAAGGGTCGTACATATGGAGGGTTCCGCGGGGGAGAGTAAGGGATTTTTTCAGTCTCCCTCAGCGTTGGCCTTCAAGGGAAAGCAGGCATTGTCACGGTCCATACCCCCACACATCAGGTGCAGACCAACCTGCCCAGGACTTCGACTTCCATGGGGGCCTTTAAGGCCCCAAAGGCTTTCTCAGGGGCCTTCTGGACTTGGTCCTGGCGCCGTTGGCGCCAGGCTCATGCTGCCATCACCAACATGACAAGTTTCAAACTAAGTGAAGCACGTGTGGACCAATCTGAGGCAGGCTGAAGGGACTACTTGCCTAGGGAACTATTTGCTTGGGTGTGGTTGCTGGGACTACTTTACCTGGGGACTACTTTCTGAAAGCTATATAAACCACGCCTTTAATACAGAACATGCTTCGCGTTATTCTGCACTCCTGCAGCGTAACGCTCACTGTGTCTGTTACCTTCAGGCCAGTCTGCTACCACGCCAATCCAGTTTCCTCTCAAGAAACCTGCAAAGGAAGGAAAAGACATCAGGTTAGCCGCGCTAGTCAAGGATTCAACATCGCTATCCAGCGCATTGTTCATACCTACCTGAGAGCTGCTATTTCCGGCGAACCAATGAACCTCCATCTCTCGACCGCTCCCATCTTTCGCCCGCCGCTCCGGAGTCGCCGCACCTGTCGGATGCAAGAAGAAACATCAGGTTAGCGCATATTGGGGAAAAGCCACTTTGAACAGTCAACTCATTGCAGTGTCATACTCACCTGAAGGCCGCTCCTACTAGCTATCCCGCTAGTCTTCACCATGCGGTCCGAGGTACAGCACCTGCAACACAAGAGCAGCAGGTCAGCCGCACAGAAGAGCAATAGCGCGTATAAGGACTTATCACAGAACGCTGGTGTGAACTTACCTTTTCTTGGAAAACAAATATGCGTCCTACGTACTTTCGCATCAAAGGGAAACCTACAAGGGAAAGACAACGAAGTGAAAACTTGGGCAATTTGAACTCTTTGGCGAATCATATAGATAGTAAAGACTTACCCATTGAATCAACGTTGTCTGAGACTCGACAGGATCAGTGAAGTAACTGGATCCTAGAACTCTACGCACCCCTGCATACTGTTGAGGACGGAGAGCCTACCATTCTTAAAACAAAGGTGAGACATAGCAGAGGGGGCTTCAGAAAACCACGGGAGGCGGGTGTGGGCCTTCAGCCTAACAGTTGGGTAACGTTTCATTTAACCATTTAGGCGCACCTTTGTGACTGCACGGATACAGAGGAGACGCGTGAAACCATTTAACATCAGATCTGCCAATCCCATTCGGCACCCCTGTGGAGATCAGGTGAGCGTAACAGAACACAAAGCCTCACACAAACCTCTACCTGGGCGCCATGGAAACCTCAGACGGATCAACTAGCCCAGCTTTTGGGGGAACTCAGAGCAGAGGTGCATTCGGCTCGGCAAGAGTAATGCTCTAAGAAGGGAACTCACTGTGGCAAAAGAGCGCACTGATGACCTTGCCAGACAATTACTTCAAGCCCAGGCTGGTAATACACCGCTACCCGCGATGAGGGGTTGGGGGCGTGGGGGAGAGGGGGGAGATCAATCTCAACTCCGCCAAGTAACTCAGTACAGGTGGTCCTACTGGGAGCCATACCCTTAGCTCCACCAGAACGCTTTGCGGGAGACCCCAAGTGGTTTGCGGTCTTTATGAACCAGTGCCATCTAGACTGTCTATGTCGGCCAGGGGCCTTTCCGAGTGATCAATCCAAGGTGGCCTTTGTGCTTTCATACGTCAGCGGCAGCACAGCAGACTGGTCAATACCACTAGTTAATCAGGATTATCCTCTCCTCCGAGACTTCCAGGGGCTTCAGCAGAATATGGAAAAGCTATTTGCCCGACACTCCCAAGGCCAGGCCCTAGATAACGAACTGCTGTCTCTTCGCCAAGGGAACCAAGACTTGTTAACTTATATTGCAACCTTCAACAGATTAGTGTTAGAGACCGGTTGGCCGGAAGACAAAAGGACTAGCATATTTCATCGGGGGTTGAGAGGCGAACTAAAGGATGTCTTGGCCCAAGTCGTGAATCCTCCCCGAGACTGTTCAGAATACATAGACCTTGTGGTGCAATTAGACCACAGGTTGGAGAACCGGAAAGCTGATCGAGCTAAATTTGATAATCGAGTGTTTGTGCGTCCGAAAGACAACGCCCCGAAGAGTTCGGACACTTCGGAACCCATGCAAATCGCAGTTGTTTGAGGGCCGTTATCTAAATCGGAGAGAGAGAAGAGGAGACAACAATTGTGCCTGTATTGCGGAATGGCCGGTCACTTCCTCCGAGACTGTCCTGTGAAACCTCCCAAGGAAGGCAGTCTGGGTTGCCGACAAGGTCAGTGTCGAACCAGAGCCGGAAACTACCCTGCCCGGCAAGCGTAGAGGTCCGCTTGTCGAGCGAGAAGGAATCCCAGACCTCGCGTCTAGCCTTACCAATAATCCTTATTAGTCACCAGCACCCGTCTCGTATGCACACAGTTAGGGCTTACATCGACAGTGGAGCTATAGGTAACTACATGGATCAAGAATTGGCGTCAAGGATGTGCCTTTCTCTGTCTCAAAAAGCAACAACCGATTTGGTCACCACCGTCGACGGAACGGAGATCTCCTCGGGTCCTGTAACACACTCGACGAAGGAGATGACCCTGTTGTGCCAAGATAGGCATCGAGAAACCATTGTGTTCGACTTAATCAAGGCCCCGCAATTTCAAGTAATTCTGGGAATACCGTGGTTAGAAATGCATAATCCTTGCATAGACTGGCGTGACAAGAGGTTAACCTTCTCAGAATGTGCTCATACCTGCTATCCAGAGAAACCACTGCCCAAAGCAATGGCAACAGTCATGGGTCCAGCAAATCAGCTACCCCAGGAATGCCAGGATTTTCAAGACGTTTTTCAGAAAGACCAAGCCAACACGCTACCACCTCATAGGCCATATGATTGTCAGATCGACCTAATACCTGGAGCTCAGATCCCATGCAGCATAATTTATGCCCTCATGGAACCCGAAAATCTTCACCTAAAACAATACTTAGATCAGTACCTGGCTAACTGCTTTATTCGTCCGTCCAAATCCCCGGCGGCCTATCCCTTATTCTTCGTCCCAAAAAAGGAGGGGGACCTAAGAACTTGTATAGACTACTGTGCATTAAACCAAGTGACAGTCAAAAATCAGTACCCCCTACCTCTAATCCCAGAACTGCTGGACCAAGTAAAGGAGGCTCGAATTTACACTAAACTGGACCTCAGAGGGGTGTACCATCTCGTACGAATTAAAAAGGGGGACGAATGGAAAACTGCCTTCCGCACTAAGTATGGACTTTTCGAATATCAAGTGATGCCCTTTGGCCTTTGTAACGCCCCGGCAGCGTTTCAATATTTCATCAACAATGTCCTTCGAGAGCTGATCGATGTTTGTGTGATCGTATATATTGACAATATCCTTGTGTACTCGGCCTCAGAACATGAACATGTAAAATACGTTTGTGCCGTACTTGAGAAACTTCGGCAACACAAGCTGTATGCCAAATTAGAAAAATGTTATTTCCATGTTGCAGAGGTCGAGTTTCTAGGGTTCGTTCTAACGCCAGGTGGAGTGCGAATGGATTCGCGCAAGGTGGATGCTATCCTTAAATGGCCCTCCAACTCTGGTGAAAAGAGTGCAAAGCATGCGTGGATTCGCAAACTTCTATCGCAGGTTAATTTCAGGTTTTTCGCATTTAGTACATCCCATCACATCCTTGTTACAAAAGAACAAACGCTTCCAGTGGTCTGACGAAGCTGAAAAGGCCTTCCAAGGCTTGAAAAAGAAATTCACCTCGGCTCCAGTTTTAAAACATCCACGCCCAGACCTCCCCTAATTGGTGGAGACTGATGCGTCCAGCTTGGCGATGGTGGCGGTTCTTTCTCAGAAAGATCCCGAAACAAGTCAACTTGATCCGGTGGCCTTTTGGTCATGAAAATACACAGCGCCAGAACTGAACTATGGTATAACCGACAAGGAGCTTCTGGCCATCAAGGCAGCATTCAAAGCGTGGCGACATTACCTCCTTGGGGCCAGGCACACCATCACTGTGATTAGCGATCACCAAAATCTACAGTACCTCAAGTCAGCCAAGGCCCAGTCCTCTTGCCAGCTCCGATGGGCTTTATTTTTTGTAGAATAATTTTGTGATTACGTACCGATCCGGTTGCCGAAACGGCAAGGCTGATGCACTGTCCCGTATAGGGATGGAAGAGGCATACTCCAATCCGGATCCTGTACCCATCATCCCAGGGAGAAGAATCCTTGGAATCATCACTTCACTAACCCTGGACGACATCCACAAGGAAATCTCGCACCTCTTCAATTCTGAGGCTTTACAAGAGTGGTCGACCAAAAGCAGCCCATCATTCTGTTATTGAACACTTCTCCAGCATGGGGTCTGACATGGATTCACATGCTCATGAATATTCCCCGTCGTCAGGCTGGGAATCCTCGGTAAAGAAAAAACCAGTATCAGTTTCGTTTCTGATCTGTCTTTCGTAGTAATAACCAATCACTGGTCTCTGCGTCATACTGACCACAGCCAATGACTGCCCTCTACCTAAGCACCGCCTCTGGCAGCCATCTTCAGATTTTTACCGCACGTTCATGTGTTGGGATCCTCGTGCTATTGCTCTCGAGCGTTAGTGCTTTTTTTTCGCGCTTTTTCACAAAAAACTTCGATTCTTTCGGTCAAAAGAGCCTCAAGCTCCACCGATCCTACATCCGATCAACGGGGACCCGTGTCGGATTCATCTGTGCCCCTCAAGGGTGAAGATTTCGTCGAGCTACACTTCGGAGGACTCCAGAAGCTTCTCAGGCCCGGTCTCGGAGATGGCCCAGGAGAAGGGAAGCTCGACGCCCGGAAAGCTGTTCAGGGTCTGCCCTGGATGCCAGCTGCAGAACGTCTTCAAGGAGGACGAACACTCTTTCTGCCTTTACTGCCTTCATGAGGACAAGACGCACGTGGAGAAGGACTGTGCGTTTTGCGGCAACATGTCGGAACGGACCATGAAGGACCGCCATCAACGTCTCGCCAACTGGCTGGAGGGTAAGAGCCCGTCTGGCGAGAAGAAGAAGAAATCCGAGCGGTCTTCTAAGACCTTTGAGGGCGCCCCGGCGACGGGGGCCCAACATAAGGCCAAGCACCGCGAGTCCGCTGGCACCGGGAGCGCCGAACGGTCGGGCTCTACGGGCGCCAGGCAGGGCGCACCCTCCCCGGCACCATCAACCACGAGCCAACGCTCTGGGTCGGGTAAGAGGAAGGCCGAGCACCCGGCGAAGCTCCTGGAGAGGCCCCGGTCGAGCTCTAAGGCAGAGGAGGAGCGTGGCAGTGCCCCCTCCCTCAAGGATAAGGCACCTAAGGTGGTGAAGGCCTTGATCCATCCGACCAAGCCCTCTATCGAAACGGTCGCGGCGGCCCTGGCTCAGCCTGTGGTGGCTGCACCAGTGGTGGCGACCTCAGGGCCCAGAATCTCCCTGCCTCCTCGGAGGGAGTCTTCCTTTGTGCCCATCGATAGGACCCCCGTGAAACCCTCCGTGGGGAAGAAGGGGGGGGCAGGGCGTCGTCGTAGAGTCGGCCTCAACCTCAGAGGAGGAGCTGATCGAGGTCTTAAGCCACGGCCTAGGCGTGGAAGAAGGCCAGCCCGTCGGAATGGACCCCGACGCAGGTGACGACGACGACATCGTCGAGGATACCGACGGGGCCCCTGCTCGCCCGTCGGATTCCCCTCTGCCAGCGCCGCAAGACAACTCGGCGGCCATTTTGTTGGCCATACAGTCCTTATGCTCCGAGATAAGGACGAGGCTACCGTTACCGACGGAGGAACCTCTCCCGTCGGGGGATCCAGAACCGGGACCTTCTGGTGTTCCCCCTACCAAGAAAAGAAGGATCCATCCACCACCTCCTTTTCAACCGTCGCGCCCCTTCCAGCCCTCCTCCCCGTCCACCCGAGGGGATGATACGGGGACTGACACGGCAGCGACGGGTACGGACGACGAGGCATACGACGAGGATTTTCCGTCGTCGCCTCCCACCAGGGCCTCTCCGCCTGACGAGATCGGATCTTTCCACTCCATGATCTCCAGGGCTTCCGAGCTTTTCCAACTCTGCCCTGAGGAGAAGAAAAAGGAAGGCTTCCTTTATCAGCGGCGCGAGGCCAAGAGGAAGACAGTCCTCGCAGTGCCTCTGTTGGACGACATTTGGGATGAGGGCCTTTCCCTCCTCAAGAACCCTTCCACGACGCCAGCTAGAAGAGACCGGTACGAGAAAAAGTACCGGGTCCCGGACACGGCCCCCCTATGCCTCCGGGCGCAGCCTACCCCGGACTCCGTCGTCTCCGCGGCAGCCAGGAAGAAAGCGGGGGGGGGTGCGGCCTCCACATCGACTTCCCCGCCGGACGGCGAGGGAAAGAAATTGGATACTATGGGACGTAGAGTCATCTCGTCGGCAGCGACGACGATTAAAGCGGCCAACGCCTTGGCTATCGTGGCCCGCTACGACAGGGAGCTCTGGTACAAGATAGCTCCCCTGCTGGATTTTCTGCCGGACGACAAGAGGGCGGAGGCCCTTGAGATCCTGCAGGAAGGTGAGGTGGCCTCGGACCACGCCATCACCGTGGCGACGGACATCGCCGACACTGGGTTCCGCCAGCTGGGCAACGGCGTTTGCCTTCGATGTCGTGGATGGCTCAAAGCTACGGACTTCCGGCAGGACGTCCAGACCAGAGTCCTGGACATGCCCTTCGACGGGAACAACCTGTTTGGGAAGACAGTGGACGATTCCCTTCAGGCCATCAAGGTGGATACTGAGACGGCCCGGGCCCTTGGAGTCCTGCAACGACGGACGCCCTTTCGGAGCGGCGGAGGCAAGGGCGCCTCCAAAGGTTCCGGCGGCGGTTTCGCTTCCTACCGTCAAGCGGCCCGCTCGTCGTCGCAAGAGGCCTACAGAGGACGAGGCAAGTCTAGCGGACCCCGCCGTCGTCGCCAAGGAGGTCAAGGCGGCAAGGCCGCGTCCAAGCAGGATTGAACCGGCCGTGGGGTCGGGCCCCCACCGAAGCACCCCGGTGGGAGGCCGGCTGGCGGGCTTCGTCAGCGTGTGGGAGTCCATCTCCACCGACCGTTGGGTGCTGGACGCCCTGGCCCGGGGCCACGCGCTCGAGTTTCAAAGAAGGTGCCCGCGCGTCCCCCCCGTGGCCAGGAAAGAACTTCACGTCCCTCAACTTCTCCTGGAGGTAAAGGCGATGCTCAGAAAGGGCGCCATCGAACTCGTCCCAAAGAGGCTTCGGGGCTCCGGAGTCTACTCGAGATACTTCCTCGTGAGGAAGAAGACGGGAGGATGGCGCCCCATCCTAGACCTGCGACGTCTGAACAAGTTCATCAAGGCGCAGAAGTTCCGGATGGTCACCCTCCAGCACGTCCTGGGTCAGCTGGAGGAAGGAGACTTCCTATCGTCGTTGGATTTGGAGGATGCCTACTTCCACATTCCCATCCTAAAGGGGCACCGCAAATTCCTCAGATTCGTGGTCCAACGGCGTCATTACCAGTTCAAAGCCCTTCCCTTCGGACTACGGTCGGCACCCAGGGTATTCACCAAGTGCCTCGCACCGGTGGCGGCGCAGCTGCGCCGCGAGGGGATTCACGTCTACCCCTACCTGGACGACTGGCTCATCCGCGCCAAGACGAGGGAGCTCGCCGTGGTCCACACGGCAAGGACCGTCCAACTCCTCACGGACCTGGGATTCTCCGTGAACTACACCAAATCCCACCTGGTGCCCGCGCAAGTCGCACTGTTTCTGGGAGCGAGGCTCGACAGTGTCCCTTCTGGCCTCCCCGTCGGAGGAGAGGACCAGGACCATCTTGGGCAAGGTGCAACGGATGTTGGTGGCCGACGCGGCCAAAGTGAGGTCCATCAAGTCCCTCCTCGGGATGATGTCTTCCTGCATCTACCTCATTCCCATGTGCAGGCTCCGGATGCGCCCGTTGCAAGAATTCCTGGATGCGCGCTGGATCCAGACGACGGGCAGCTTCGAGGAAAGGATCAAGCTCGACGAGAGTTTCCGACGAGCGATACGGTGGTGGGGCACCCGCGCGCATCTGACGGCGGGCATGGACTTCCAGACCCCAGCCCACCAGGAGACTGTGACCACGGATGCCTCCCTGGAAGGGTGGGGAGCGCACACCGAAAATCTGCATGCAAGGGGACTCTGGCTCCCGACGGAGAAGTCCCTGCATATCAACGTCCTGGAGCTCCGTGCAGTGTTTTGGGCCCTCAGGTCCTTCCTTCCGTCCCTCAAGGGCGAGGTGGTGAGGATCTTCACCGACAACACCACCACCATGTTTTACATCAGGAAACAGGGCGGAACCAGGTCCCCAGCGCTGTCCAAGGAGGCGCAGGACCTGTGGCATTGGGCCGTCGCCCAAGGGATTTTTCTGGTGCCGTTTCATCTGGCAGGGATAAAAAACACCATCGCCGACTCACTCAGCAGGGAGCTGCGCTCGTGCCACGAGTGGGAACTACGGCAGGATCTGGTGGATCGCCTCTTCCGACGGTGGGGCACACCCCAGATCGACCTGTTCGCGACGGCGACGAACACCAAGTGCCGGAGGTTCGCCAGCAGGTTTCCCCAGACGAGGAGCATGGGCGATGCTTTCTCGTTCCCCTGGGAGGGCCTGTTCCTCTACGCGTTCCCTCCCTTGCCTCTGCTAATCCGGCTCGTCAACCAGCTCAAGAGGTCACGGTGCAGGATGATCCTCGTCGCACCTGCGTGGCCGAGGCAGATATGGTTCCCGGACCTTCTGGACTTGTCAGCGTCCCCGCCGATCAAGCTGCCGGCGGACGCGGATCTACTCTCCAGGGAAGGAGGCGCCATCCTCCACCACGACCCGAAGTCGCTGAACTTGCAGGCCTGGCTCCTGCAGCGCTAGAGTTTGGAGGATACGACATACCGGCCGATTGCAGAGAGGTTCTTGCAAAGGCCAGGGCGTCCTCGACTCTTAAATGCTACGGACACAAATGGAAGAGGTTCTCTGTCTGGTGCCACGCACAGAAGATTAACCCTCTACAGATTACGGCTCCCCAAGTACTGCCGTACCTGCTGACGCTGGCCAAAGCTGGTCTGGCACACGCGTCCATCAAGATTCATCTTGCTGCGATCTCCCGATACACCAGAACCACGGGGCGGACGTCCTTGTGGTCTCATCGTCTGGTGAAAGAGTTCATGAAGGGACTGTTCAGATCGTTCCCGCCGGTGAAGGCTCCGGCCCCGGCGTGGGAGCTCAACGTGGTGCTGACCAAGCTCATGGGACCTCCGTTCGAGCCTCTGCACTCGGCCCCGTTGAAGTTTCTATCGTGGAAAACAGCTTTTCTTGTGGCCATCACCTCCGCACGACGAGTGGGAGAGATCCAGGCCCTTTCCTGCAAGGCCCCGTACTTGACTTTCCACGACACGAGGGTAGTGCTCAGGACGCACCCCTCCTTCATGCCCAAGGTACCGTCGGACTTCCATCTCAACGAACCCTTGGTGTTACCTGTGTTCTTCCCGTCGCCTTCGTCGCCGGCTGAGAGGACTTTGCACTCGCTGGATGTAGCTAGAGCGCTGAAGTTCTACGTGGACCGCACAAAGGGTTTTCGGAAGACGTCACAACTCTTTGTGAACTTTGGACCTGTCAATCAGGGGAAGGCTCTCTCGAAGGCTTCCATCTCCAGATGGCTCTCCGGCTGTATCATGTGCTGTCACCGGTTGGCAAACCGACCGCTGCCTGGCCGTCCGAGAGCCCATTCCACCAGAGCGATCGCAGCTACCACGGCGTTCCTATCTGGTGTGCCCCTGCTGGACATATGCAGGGCTGCTACGTGGAGGTCGACGCACACCTTCACGAAATTCTACTGCGTCGACCGGGATTCCAGGGAGGAGTCCAGGGTCGGCCAAGCAGTGCTGCGCAACCTGTTCGCCTGAGGTGAGCCTGGTGAGGAGGTAAGATGCTTAATGTTGAGTTGATGTGATGCTTAATGTTGAGCCTTTGCCACCTCCCGTGGTTGTGCATGTGTGTACTGCTATGTATTCTTTATTCATGAGCATGTGAATCCATGCCAGACCCCATGCTGGAGAAGGAACAAGTTACTTACCTGTAACTGTTGTTCTCCAGCATGGGTCTGGCATGGATTCACATGCGAACCCTCCCGCCTACCCCTCTGCGGCTCTTCACTTGGTCATACTGCCACTTCACGTGCTTCCAAATCTGAAGATGGCTGCCAGAGGCGGTGCTTAGGTAGAGGGCAGTCATTGGCTGTGGTCAGTATGACGCAGAGACCAGTGATTGGTTATTACTACGAAAGACAGATCAGAAACGAAACTGATACTGGTTTTTTCTTTACCGAGGATTCCCAGCCTGACGACGGGGAATATTCATGAGCATGTGAATCCATGCCAGACCCATGCTGGAGAACAACAGTTACAGGTAAGTAACTTGTTCCTTACCTTATTTTCTGGATGTCTCTACTTACCTAGTAAGGAACTGCAACGACAGGTTATCTCAAATTATCATGAGTCATTTATGGAAGGCCACCCTGGAATTGCAAAAACTGAAGCCAAGATCAAGAGACATTTTTGGTGGCCAACATGGCGAAAAGATATCTCACAATTTGTACTATCATGTGGCATTTGTGCGCAGAACAAGGCCCAAAAAAAGAAACCACCAGGTCTATTACAGCCTTTGGACATGCTGCCTACACCCTGGCATACATTATCCCTTGATTTTATCACGGATCGATCTTCCCTGTAACTGCTTCAACACCATATTACTGGTGGTAGACTTATTTTCAAAAATAGCCCATTTCATTCCGTTAAAAGGCTTGCCCTCCGCTTCAATTTTGGCAAAGGAATTCCTAGAACAAATTGTCCGGATACACGGATTCCCCTCAGTCTTAGTCTCAGATTGGGGCAGTCAGTTTATTTCAATTTTGGAGAAAATGTCAGTTGGCCCAAATTGACGTCAGACTTTCGACCAGCCACCATCCCCAAACGGATGGTCAAACCGAGAGAACCAACCAAACAGAGCAATACCTAAGATGCATGTTGCATCAAACTGAAGGCAATTGGAAGGACATTTTATGGATAACCGAGTATGCCTACAATAACTCTTTGCATTCCAGCACGGGGCAAACTCCATTCTATACAATATATGGAATACATCCACGAACCTCAGCACTCGACCCACCTCAACATTGGGAAATGCCTGCCGTAGGAGGTCTGCACACAACCATTACCCAAGCCTTCAAGAGGGCAACAGAACATTTGAAACAAGATAAAGAAAGATGCAATAAATCTGCAGATCAACATAGGAGTGAAGCTCCTAAATACCAGATGAGAGATGAGGTTTGGTTAGCCTCCAGACGTATACCACTAAAAGGAACCCACACATTCAACCCCAGGTATTTGGGACCATACACCATCAAGGCCATCATCAACCCGGTGGCAGTAAAACTGGAGCTACATCCAAACATGCACGTCCACCCCGTATTCCACGTTTCCCTTTTGAAACCAGTACAAGCAGGAACTTGGATAACAAAACCGCCAAGACCTATTTTGGTAGACTGTGAACCAGAATTCGAGGTTAGACATTCTGGACTCAAAGTGGGTCAAATCGAAACTTTTCTATCTAGTTGACTGGAAAGGCTATGGTCCCCAAGAAAGGTCATGGGAGCCAAGTGACCACCACGTTCATGCACCCCACCTAGTAAACTGGTTCCATCGAAATTACTCGACCAAACCCGGACCAGCGAGACAAACCACCTTGGGAGGGGCCTTGACGGAGGGAGTGCTGTCACGGTCCATACCCCCACACAACAGGTGCAGACCAACCTGCCCAGGACTTCGACTTCCATGAGGGCCTTTAAGGCCCCAAAAGCTCTCTCAGGGGCCTCCTGGACTTGTTCCTGGTGCCGTTGGCGCCAGGCTCATGCTGCCATCACCAACATGGCAAGTTTCAAACTAAGTGAAGCACGTGTGGACCGATCTGAGGCAGGCTGAAGGGACTACTTGCCTAGGGAACGATTTGCTTGGGTGTGGTTGCTGGGACTACTTTACCTGGGGACTACTTTCTGAAGGCTATATAAACCATGCCTTTAGTACAGAACACGCTTCGCGTTATTCTGCACTCCTGCAGCGTAACGCTCACTGTGTCTGTTACCTTCAGGCCAGTCTGCTACCGCGCCAGTCCAGTTTCCGCTCGAGCAACCTACAAAGGAAGGAAAAGACATCACGTTAGCCGCGCTAGTCAAGGATTCCACATCGCTATCCAGCACTTTGTTCATACCTATCTGAGAGCTGCTCTTTCTGGTGAACCAACGAACCTCCATCTCTCGACCGCTCCCATCTTCTGCCTGCTGCTCCGGAGTTGCCGCACCTGTCGGATGCAAGAAGAAACATCAGGTTGGCGCATATTGGTGAAAAGCCACTTTGAACAGTCAACACATTGCAGCGTCATACTCGCCTGAAGGCCGCTCCTACTAGCGATCCCGCTAGTCTTCACCATGCGGCCCGAGGTACAGCATCCGCAATACAAGAGCAGCAGGTCAGTTGCACAGAAGAGCAATAGCGCGTATAAAGACTTATCACAGAACGCTGGTGTGAACTTACCTTTTCTTGGAAAACTCTGCGTCCTACGTACTTTCGCATCAAAGAGAAAGCTACATGGGAAAGACAACGAAGTGAAAACCTGGGCAATTTGAACTCTTTGACCAACCATATAGATGGTAAAGACTTACCCATTGAATCAACGTTGTCTGAGACTCGACAGGATCAGTGAAGTAACTGGATCCTAGAACTCTACGCACCCCTGCATACTGTTGCAGGATGGAGAGCCTGCCATTCTTAAAACAAAGGTGAGACATAGCAGAGGGGGTTTCAGAAGACCACGGGAGGCGGGTGTGGGCCTTCCGCCTAACAGTTGGGTAACGTTTCATTTAACCATTTAGGCGCACCTTCGTGACAGCACGGTTACAGAGGAGACCCGTGAAACCATTTAACATCAGATCTGCCAGTCCCCTTCGGCGCCCCTGTAGAGACCAGGTGAGTGTAACGGGCATGACATGCCCCTTCGGGTCCACGTGTCTCCGGTGGGGGGCAGGCTTGCTCTCCATCTGGCAGCAGAATTTCATGGACTCCTGTATCCTCTCCATAGTATCCATGGGGTACCGCCTTCCTATCCCAGCCTCTCCGTCCCCCCCACTCCCACCCTCCTCCTTCCTCCACTCCCACCCTCCTCCTTCCTCCACTCCCACAGGTTGGGACAGCAACTCTTTTGGCGGAGATCCGGTCGCTCGTAGAGAGCCAGGCAATGGAGGTAGTCCCAGCCTCTGTCATGATTCCTGCCCCTCATGTCCCCAGCCCTCCAAGATGTCAGGCTGGAGCCAGGCCACAATCGCCTACATGGCCCTCAAGGGCCTCTCCATCCCTCCAAAGACCCACTTGGAGTCAGACTTGGCGCTTGTGGCACCAGACTCACTCACTCCCATAGCATAACATTGGGGATTGGACTTGTAGTGCATTGATGGGGACAAGATGGATGCCCCCACATATTTTGGTTCCCAGAACTGCATGTGCAGTCTAGTCTTTTGGGTGTGGTTCAGCCCAGAGACACTTGGGATACCCAGAGACTAAGCCACGCCTAGGCTGAGAAACATGCTTTGTGTTTTCTGCACCTGCAGCGTGATGCTCACCGTGTTCGGATTGGTCTGCAGTAGGCCTGCATCTATCTTCTGCGCTCAGCTCCTGCAAGAACACTGTTGGGAACAGCCTTACCTTGCGGTGCTTCTGACCATCATTCATCGCTCCTTCTGTTCTGTGGGCATCTTCAGTGTTGTCATTCCCATCCCGGCACGCCGCTTCCTAAGGAAAAGAACAGAAAAAGGCATTAGTAAGCATTCAGCAAATCTTCGCTTATTTTTTAAAGACTGTACGAGCTTCAAACGCTTACCTGAATCCCAGCCTGTCTGGGGGAACTCTGCCTCCGGAACTTCTTATCCATCTGCAAGAGGGAAAAGGCACTCCAGGTTAGCGTGGAAACATCTAGAGGCGCTGCATACCGAGCTTACTCACCGCATTTCTTCTTCAGAACCGGCATCCACGCTGAAAATGTAACGGCACCTAAAAGACACAGAAAAAGAACTCAGTTCAATACAAATACGAAAGGGTCGCATCATGCTCTCACTCAACTTCAGCGCTACTCATCTCAGCAGCACGTCGCCATCCCCGGACGCCGGCCATCATCTAAGTAAGGAAAGGAACGAAGTTAGAGAACTGTTCAAAAGACTCATTATACTTGCCTGTTGGACTCTTGCCAGTGAAGTAACTAGTCAGCAACGAGCCCGCATCAATCAACGCGCCCCTGTGCTGAAAGCAGGACGCAGAGCACACTTTCCAAGAAAGCAAGGTGAGCTGTGGATCAAAGGGAGGGGTTGGACCCCGGGGAAGAAGGGATTCAAGCACACAGACAATAGGGAGTTAAACTCTACCAATCCGGTGTTTCAGGCCCAGTCTCCAGTCGAGTAGACTCCAGGGAAGGGTTCAAGGTCGTAAGAGGTCAGAACAGGCTGAGTGACTTCCCCGTGGATAATGGGTGAGCGTTACACCCTCCCAGCGAGGCTTTGGCTTCTACTCCAGGATGTTCACCATTCAGAAAAACAAGGCGGGCCTGAGTTGTGCTGGACCTTTCCATCCTCAACCTCTCCCTACCCCTGCAAAAGTTCAAGATGTTTACGCCAGCTTTTATAGCGGAGACATTGGACAAGGGAGGCTGGATGTGCTCCCTGGACCTGAAGGACGCGTACTTACACGTCCCGATTTGGCATCGTTTGTTCTTTCCTACGGTTCAGGATCATGGGCTGCCGTTTCCAATAAAAAGTCCTTTCATTTGGCCTCAACTCGGCCACCAAGGTCTTTACCAGACTCATGAACCCTGTAGCGGCCCTCCTCAGAGCGCAGGGCCTCCACATCTACCCATACCTCGACAACTGGCTCGTCAGGGCTACATCTCTGGAAGTGGTTCTCCGCTCTTCCCATGCCCTTATGAATACACTGCACGCCCTGGGCTTCTCGCTCAACCTCACAGTCACAGCTGCAGCCTACGCAGACTCTAACATGCCTGGGGACTCATTTGGGGCCCGTGAGGGTTTTCCTGTCAGAGGACAAGATCTTGGCCATCAAGAGGGCCACCGCCCACTTCCTCAGCAGAGAGGTGACCTCGGCATGGTGGTACCAACATCTCCTGAGTCTACTGGCAGTGGTCCTATTAGCCATGCCACACATGAGACCAAAGATGAGAAGGATTCAGCTGCACTTTGCGACCTCATGGAATCGGGAGCGGGGCTCACAATCCGAGATCAACTTTCCTCCATCCCTCCACCTGGACCTAACCTGGTGGTCCATGGACTGCAACCTATTGATTTTATTTATAGAGTGCTTTACACCAAAGCCCTTTCGGCCGCCCTTTCCGCAGGCCACCATCACCAGAGACTCCTCTCTTGAGGGCTGGCGAGCCACCCTGGACGATCTCTCGATCCACGGCACCTGGACTCGACAGGAGCAGGAATACCACATCAATTGGTTGGAGCTGAACGCCATCTGGCTAGCGCTCAGTGCTTTCCTACCACTTCTCAGGCGCAAGGCTGTCCTCATCCAGACAGACAACTCGACCAGCATGTACTAAATCAACAAGTAGGGAGGCGCCAGATCCCCTCCTCTGTGCAGACTGGCCATCAGCATGTGGGGAATGGGCCCTGGAAAACGACATTTACCTCTCGGCAGTCCACCTCCTGGGGGAATCCAACTTGGAGGTGAACAGGCTCAGGCTGTGAGCAGACAATTACGAGTAGCAGAAATTCAACAGGTGGGGTCACCCCCAGGTGGATCTCTGCCACCTGGCACAACAAGAAGTGTCCCCAGTTCGCATCCTGGCAGGGTCGGGGCCCCGGCTCTCTGGGCGACGCATTTCACCTCCAGTGGACCAGCATGAAGGCCTACAGCTTTCCGCCCACTCCCCTGATCCACAGAGTAATCTGCAAGATCAAGGAGTCTCACTGACTCCTCATTCTGATTGCTCCTTGGTGGCCGGTCAGGCCATGGTTTTCGGGGCAGCTCAGCCTCTCTGAGGTGCCCTCTATACACCTCCCAATGGGAGGGGGACAGAATCAACCACCCCGTGCCAGGGGAAACTAGCCCTCACAGCGTGGTACCTGAGCAAGTAACGCTTCGGCACCTTAGCCTCTCACAGGCCAATCTGGAGATCATACAGGGTATCCAGGAGCAAAGCCACCAGGGCCCAGTACAAAAGCAAATGGACCGGATTCTGCCATTGGGCAGATGCCAAGGGAATTGATCCCTTGGCCTGCAAGTTGGACGACGTGCTCGCCTTTTTGGCACACCTCGCTCATCCGGGCGTACAGGTGCACACCTGCCGTACATACCTTGCACCATTGGGGCTTACAGGAACTCTGAGGAAGGCATTTTTTCCTCCTCCAACCTGATCGTCAAACATCTGACTGGTCTCGCTAGGATCTACCCACCCGTCAAGAGACTGCACCCTTTGTTGGACCTTAATATGGTATTGGGCGCCCTGGCGCACAAACCATTCGAGCCAATGGCGTCCGTGGACATTAGGCTGGTCACCATCAAGACGGCCTTATTAGTCGGTTTTACCTCGACTCGCAGAGTCAGCGAGATCCTGGCGCTGGTCACCTCTGAACCATATACCACCTTTCACAAGGACAAGGTAGTCATGCGGACGCACCCGGCATTTCTGCCCAAGGTTCCATTTGCATTTCACTTGAACAAAGAAATAGTCCTTCCTGCGTTCTTTCCAGATCCCAAGGACGAAGCACCGAGAGTGCTGCACTGCCTGGATATCAGGCGTGCTCTAAAATCTTACTTGCAGGACCAAGGGCTTCCGCAAGTTGGAAGCCCGGTTTGTCACTTTCGGATGCTCGAGGCCAGGCTATCAGGCCTCTAAAGCCTCTCTCGCTGGATGGTCTCAGCCATCAAAATAGCATATGAGGGCCAGCACAATCCGCTCCCGGCCAACATGCATGACCATGCAGTCAGGGCCAAGGCAACGGCCATCGCATTCCAGCGCCGTGTCCCTTGGCAAGTCATAAGCAGGGCGGCCACTTGGGCCTCTCCCTCGGCTTTCTGCAAGCATTACTGTTTATATGCAGGCTCTAATTCTGATATGGCTTTTGGACAGGCGATTCTCAGGAACCTATTTGCTTAAGGAGGGTCTCCTCTCCACCCTGGGGCAACAATCAGTTGTAATCGCCCATACAGTATGGTGGAAAGGGGACGGGACGTGACGTAAGAGTAATTAGAGGTTACTCACCGTAGTGACTAATTTACTTAGTGCATAGTCCCCTTTCCTCCGACATCTCACCAACCTCCCCCCCCCGGCCCCCACCCACACACCCTCCCCTAATGCCGGTGTCATTAGATAATGTTAAATTGTTAGATCTATTGTTGACGGCTCAATGGGGACTGAGGTGTGGTACAGGTGGGTGGAGTCAGGGCAGCGCATGCTCCCTGGGCTGTGCCTCCCTAAATTTAAAGGGGAAGGTTTTTTTTCTGGTGAAAAAGGTTGTCTCCTGTCCCTTGGAAAGCATGCCCATAAAGTATGGAGGAAAGGGGACTGTGGACTAAGAGCATGTTAGGCACTACGGTGAGTAACTTATAACTTTTGCTTAATTTGTACAGCGTAATGTCATTTTTTTTTCAATTCCCCCGGCTTACCTGTAGCACTTAATGGGACAACAAAGGTTTTTTTTTAAGGGTTAAGGATCCTGGAGTTGTGCATCTCTGCATCAGATTCCCCACAAACACCTGTGGTTTCCAGTCATAATCTGCAGTTCCTGGTTTCTTTTTGCTTTAGCCCCACAGTATAGACTTTCCATTGTTCGGCAAAGGGCTCCAACTTTCTTCCTTGCCAGAAAGAAATTTTGTCCAGGGAATTTCATGTTTGTTCCTTCCCAAAGAATGGAATACTAAAATGTAGATTATGCATGGGCTGTTTAAAATATTCCTGATGAGGTAACCATTTAAAAAAAAAAAAAATCCACAGACCGCTTCGTAACTAGAAGGAAAGCCTGCGGTGAAGACTACAAATTTGACAAACATTTCAGAGAGGCCCTTGTGTCTTAAGTTGTGACCTGATGCAAGTGGTTATTTTTTCTAGCTCCAACTACTTCTTAAACTACAATGCATTTTGAAAGACTAGCAGTGGCATGAACTGCTTACAGGACCAGCCTACTGGCTGAGTCTGTGAACTGAGTCAAATAAATGTAGGAGCTGTGACGAATCTAGGGTGAATTTGTCCCCGCTCCAGAAGACCCTCCTAGGCGGTCTGGTCAACTGGGACCTCAATGTGAGAGACTCCCCCTTTGGGGACAAGGACTCCCGTTCCTGTGAGGGATTCCCTCCAGCCTAGTAACATATATGGGACTATCAGACCCGAAGAACATTTTAGCACCCAGAGACTTGAAACCTGCCTTGATGAACATGGAAAAGGATCTCTCTTTTTAAGAAAACTCATACATGGGGGGGGGGGGGCTGTGGGAATGCGAGCGGATGAAGAAGTGAGCCTCTGTAGCTCTGCTGCTGCTGCCAACCTGTCAAAATATCCTGCCTGCCTGACTTTATTTTTGGAGATTCTCGCCTCCAAGCACTCGTTGAACCTCTTGGCTTCAAGCAGCTGAAGTCCTGGCTGAAATCTGGGCCACGGAGCACGGTAAATCCTGGTGGACAGTGACTGACCTGGTTTGGTGCCTTTTCACTGAGGAGCAGAGTAAGCCATGGTGGCCGGGAAGCTGCTGCCTGGGACCAGTCGGAGAGGCGGAGTGCTGCAGAGGGGCACTTGGTCCGCAACACTGAGGGTGCCCGAAAACACTGGTCTGAGCCCTGAAGACAACTGTGGGGGCTGGCAGTGGCTCAAGCGGCTGCTGCTGCATGGACTGGGGTAGCCAGCCACAAAGTGACATACCCTGAAGGTGTGTGGGGAACCAGTGCCGTAGCCACCTGTGCGGTAGAGACGGCACAAGAGTAGACGCGGGTGCTAGTTGAGGCACCAGCTGGCACTGGCTGTTATGGTGGACTGCCTACTGGGAGTCCAGCTATACAATAAGGCCAGGCCAGGGACAGTGACATTCCGGGCCTGGGAGATCCCCGACGGGCTGTAGCAGCTGAAAGCCCTCCCAGCAGGAAAAACGGACAGCTGGCCTGGTTCCCTGGAGAGAGGAGCAAGTTGTTGCAAGGCTGAGCAGCCCGGCACACAGCAACGAGATGGAATATTAAGCAGTGGGATAACAGAAACTGGCATGCACCCACCGACTTTTGATATAGTGCTTAGAAGCTTGGACTGTCAAGAGGGCCCAGGCATGTAAGTGGGCCAAACGAAAGCATAGGAGTAGGTAGAACTGGGTTTAGACTGGACCCCTAGCAGACTTGCGGACAGCGTCAGGCAGGACCCACCATCAAGCCCTCTTCCAAAATTTGAGGTGAAAGGAGCGGGACCAAGACGCTGTGGTGTGGCTGAGGGGAGGTAGGGAGGGAGTGAGGTCTGGGCCCTGTGGGATGGCGGGATGTGAGGCCTAGAGGTGAAAGTGCCATGCTAAGCCTTTGGGAGTGGGGCTCCCTGGTGCGCCTCATAACCAACACCGGAGACTACGCACCATGAGAGGCGAGTGCTGACATACAAGTCGTAGTGAAGGACATCAGAAGAAGTGTGCTCTGTGTGGGGTGCAGTCAAGAGTGTCACCACAGACATCGAGGGGTCACATACACCATAGATTGGGGGGGGGGCGGCCTGTGGAGGCGTTGGCAGCGAATGGGGTCGGGCACGTAGACGCTATGGTGAAGGACAAAGCAGGAAGCCAGGGCTTCAACACCAAATCAATCGGTACACAGTGAGTGGCCCACTGCCCTCAGTGGCTTCCACTCCAGCAATGCCTGGCACAGGAGGAGAGACACAGATCTCCCTCAGACATTGAGCGTCATAGTGGAGTCCAGATCTTCTGTTGAAGAAAAAATAGATGGCCTATCTACAGAGGTGTCCTTCCTCCGGCAAGATCTTGGAAAGCTCGCATCAAGGGTGGGAGAAGCAGAACAGTTCATCTCTGACTCGGTAGGGGTGGGGGGTGCGCTCAAGCATATGGAAAAGCAGCTGGCGGCGGTCTCTCAAACTCCCAGAGGATGGCCGAAGACAGCGAGGGTAGGTCATGGCGTAACAACCTTTGCATCCTTGGCGTGCTGGAAAGAGAGGGGCCCAGCATGGTGCTCTTCCTGCAACGCTGGCTGACAGATCTCTTTGCCCTGAAGAAACTTTCCAACTTTTTCTGAGTGTGTTGCTAGAATCCCTAGGGCCCGTCCCTGGTGCTCCTCCTTGCACTAATATTGCAAGACCTTTGAACTACTTGGACTGGGATGCTTTGTTACAGATTGCGAGGGCTACGTGTCCCATTACTTAAAATGACTATTTGATTGGGGTTTTCCCGGATTACACCAGAGAGGTCCAAAAGTCCCACCAATCCTTTGACTCTGTAAAGAAGAAATTGGCCTCAATGGGCATCAAATATGCCTTTTATCCAGCACAGTTGAAGATGTATCACGGAAGCAAGGTCCAGTTTCTCAACCCCAGGGAGGCATGGACATGGCTGGAAACTTGGTTACTGTTGGCACCAGGATCTCAGCAACCAGTGGAGAAAACTGCAGCTGGAGCCGTGGTTGTCCCGGGTTCTATTTACGACACAAACCGTGGAACACCCCGCCGATGAGATGGCTGCTCTGGGGTTGGCAGGCACAGGCTGAAACTTGTCTGGGTAGGTGGTGAACCACACGAACTTCTACGTCCCGTTGCCATTCCCTGCATACTGCATGGGCGTCCCTTGCTAGGGATGGGAGATGGAACCTTTTTCACCTGAAAAAACCTGTGTTCCCCTTAAAATTAGAGGAGCGCGTGCTGGCGGCTCTGGGAGCATGTGCTTGTCTGACTCTACCCACCGGCACCACTCCCCAGTCCGCTTTTTCGCGTTGACTGAAACGGACCGCCTTCACCACTGCTCCTGGGTTTGGCTTCGGCCTTGTAATTCCACATGCTCTTCCCCAGATACTGTCTTTTTTTTTGTCTTGATCAGGTACTCTGTCCTCTAGCGCCACGCTCCTCCCTGGCACATGTTGAAGTCAGCAGGTGCCCAGCCTGAGTAGGGCTCTTCCCTACGTCCGACCCCCACGCTCTTTGCCTCTGCTGCCTTGGCCCTGATCAGGGCTGGGAGGGTTGTGACACGCTTACACCGCGCGTTCTGAAGAACAGGTTAGCTCGGTGGAGGGAGCTCTTTGAGAAGTCTCCTCCAGAGGACTTTAACTTAGTCAGACACAAGTCGAGGGCCACTTTTTTCCATCGCACCCCGCAAAGGCAACACCTTCCCAGGGAAACACCCGAGCAGGAGGGACTGTTCAGGTTCTCGTACCAGCACAGGTAACGAGGCTGATTCAGCTGCCAGGCTGATGGGTTGTTAGAGCCTTCCGGAGACAGTGCTGAGGGACTGAAAAGTTCTTTTACCGGGTGTCCACACCAGATGCTACACCCTATTACCGGACATATGTCTGAGGGGGCACCTGTATGCAACACTACTGGCGATGCAGCCGAGGGCAATACGCCTACAGGCCTCGTCCTGAGGTGCAGGGTAGGCCTCAAGCTCTATTGCCAAGAGTCCTGGAGGAGTCCGGGCCCAGCGAGAAGCACCACGACGCAGGCACGTGGCATGCAGCCCGACAAAATGGCAGCTTGTCAGATACCACCTCCTAGTGCGGAACAGTTGGGATAACGCTTTTTGAGGAGAGACTGGTCTTCACCAGATACGTGGCCTACAGCGTCGCAGGGCAGATTTACCCCTCAACCAGCAAGGCAGAGTGTGCACAGGCCCCAGCAGCCGCCCGCTACTCCGTCAGTACCACCTACCACCCCACCAGCCTGGCAGGACAGTTCATTTTTTTTTTTAAAGTTCCTCACGCTCATGAGGTCTCCTCAGATGGGGGCCATCCTTCAGGATGTGATCAGGGACATGCTCCCACAGGTCCTGGCGCCTATACTGATCCCTCCTATGGCTTCAGCACCTCGGGCCCCCACGCTGCACCTGACTGACTACGCCAGGTCCTTCAATTCCTGCTCCGCTGCCTCCCACAGTTCAGGCAGTTCCATACCAGCCTCCACAGCAGCCACTGGCTCTGGTTCTCACACCGCAGCCTTCAGCTCCCAGCACTCCTCCACCCGCACCAGACCAGCTGGACACCCTAGTGACACTGAGGAGGAGGAGTAGGACCCCGACACGCCATCCTCAGCCAAGGCCTTTCATGAACGGCTGAATACTTGAGGCTTCCACAACCCGAGGTGGAACAACCAGAGGCTAGAATGGGGATCCTGATGCAGAAGGACGTTGTCATCTTGGCCAAAAAAGATAGGCTGGACCGAATGGGGATTCAACCATCTATCGGCGCCTTGACGCCAAATACAGGCAGGTGAAGGCGGATCCACTCTTGCTATCGGTGCATCCTCAACCACTCTTTGGTGATCGCTGCAGCATCACTCTACTCCAAGCCGCAGTCGTCCTTGGCCACCTCGTCTTCGGTGCTTCTAGGCAAGGAGGAGAAGATCTTGGAGGCTTATGGAAGGATGGTCTATTCCAACGTCTCACTGCACCTTTGTCAATCCAACGCAGCTGGCAGCCGATAATCGGAGGCTGGGAAATAACTGACTTCCTTCCAGTGCAGATCAAGGCGGGGCTGGCAGAAGCAAAAATGGTGGCCCAGGATATCGTGGAGTCCACCGTGGCGCACATGGACAACTCAGGCCATGCCATCTGCCATGGACATGAGAAGGACTGCTTTGCTACGGGCAACCTGGACGTCCAGGAACGCATGTTGTACCTTCCATTCGAGGGTGGCAACCTTTCATTCCACCACCGATGAGGAACTCTATAAGGAACAGTTCCCAAACTGCGAAGTCCTTATCTATCCTCACAAAGGCCACGCCCAAAACCTACACTTGTGGGTTCCGGGGCTTCCAGGAACAGAGGCCAAGACAGCCAGACCGTTTTCCTAGTCAGCACCGGTGCAAGCAGCAGAAGGGGGAGGAGGGCGAGCAAGGGCTTATTTCAGTCCCCCTCCTCAGCCGCAGCCTCAGAGGGAAAGGATGCATGACACGCCCCTTTGGATTCACGTGCCTCCAGTGGCGGCACGCTTGCCCTTCACGTACAGTTGCGGTGTCAGAAGTTTGCTGGCCCCTGGATCCCATCCATAGTATCCATGGGTGTCGGGTTCTAAGGCTTAGGTTGGGCTTAGGGGGGAGTCGACTGGAATGTTACTTCTTGGTATCTTTTATTTTTGTCCATTCGACCCCATTTAGATTTTAGTTTCCTTAATTCCTATTGTCCTGCAGGAAGTTTCCCCAAGCCATCATGGTTGTCAGGGGGCAGGAACTTGATTGGCTGGGAACATTCTGCCAGGTGATTGGAGGCTGAATGGGTTTGGAGACTGTGGGAGAATTCTAAACTGACTTTCATTGTCCTTCTCTGTACAGGAAGGTCCTGTTCTATGAATCTCTAGTACAAGGCCCAAACTTGCCCCTTTGAAACAAGTTCTGGTTTGTGAGAATGAAGATTTCTATGCTGAACGTTGTGGGACAAGACATGCAGTAAAACTGGTGGGAGCGCTGCGCTCTGACTCTCAAGAAAAGTTGTTTTCAGTGACTGTGTAGGATATTGGAGGAGCTGAGCAGCAATTCAAGTTCATTTGAATATTGATAGTTGGGTATTTAGAGAGTTAAACGTTACGATTTAAATTTCGTTGAAACTGAATTGGTGAGAACTGCAAGTGATTTCAAGCAGCAACTACGAACATTTATTAAGAGCACGCTTTCCGTTCGTTCATTAATTACCTGGTATCAGCTACGGCTCAAACTCAAACAAGGGAACTCCAATTGAGATCAGCTCCTGGGCGGCGCTCATGTAAAAGCAGATTTTGTCTTGGGTCTGCTAGTCGAGCTCGCACATGAGAGCACTAACTCCCTGAGGGAAGGAAGTAACTCATATCTCAGTGGACACATGCGCAAAGACCATTAGATTGAGTAGTTTGGTCGTAGTGCGCATGTCCGAAGGGAGGGGTCTCCGTGTGGCACAGTAACAGTGAAAAATCAATTTGTTCCTACGCTCCGTTCGATATTAAGTTGAATGGGAAGAACGTAGGAACGAGGTTTACTCCTTTCGGCGCAAATACAATATAAAGCTTAAAGTAGAAGACATCACAATTGTTTTCTTCAAGGTGCATTTTAAAAGACTGAATTATTTGATGCACATCTCTAGAACTATCCTTTACTGAATTTTATTTTAGGTCCATATGGCTTTGCAAAGAAGGGTGTCTGCAGCTTGGACTGCTCCAGAGTCTCTCCCGGCAGTGAGCAAGTCTTTGCCGCGAAAATACCGTCCAGCCAGTAGTGACCCCTGCTACTTGACCACGCACCCCACTCCGGAGAGTTTAGTGGTGCAGGCGGCCACGGCCCCAGCAAAGCAGATGTTGTACCCGAAGAAAATGTTTTCTTCAGGGGGTATGGCTTTACAGGCGGCCAACTCTGTGTGCCTTGTCACGTTTCACGCACACTCTGTGGAACTGTATTACATTGTCGGCTGAACATATTCCCGAAGGGGAGGAACGGGATGGTTTTCTTGCTATCGTACATGATGCTGTGAGTCCATTCAGTCGGGTCTGGACATGGCGGATTGTGTCAGCCGGTCCATGGCGGCGAGCACCGTAATACGCAGGTTTGCGTGGTTGCAGAAGTCAGGGTTTCGTCCTGATGTGCAAGCCCGGCTCCTCAACATTCCCTTTGATGGTGAACATATTTTTGGCAGCAAGGCTGACGAGAGCCTTGAGAGGTTGCAGACCTCTAAAGGTGCAGCAAAGTCATTGAGCGCTGCAGTTCGCCAACCTCTGCCTTTTTGTCCTAGGGGACAGCAATGGAGGGGAGGTTCCTTTTCGATACTACTCATCCTTTAGTAAATTGAGTGGAGCTGCAAGTCAAAGGGGCCACCGTGGGAGTGCCAGAGGTGGAAAACAGGGTACTCTAGGGGCCAAGGCCACTCTGGCAGTTGCCTCTTTGCCCTCAGGCACTTCCGCAGCCGCTTCAGCTCATTCATGAGGCCATGAGCCCATGGTTCGCCAGTTGGGGGAAGGCTGGCACAGCATCTTGTAGAGTGGCGTGCCATTACTTCAGATGTGTGGGTTCTGGAGATCATAGCCCACGGATACTGTCTTCCTTTCCGGCAGAGGCCTCACGACAATCCACCAGGGAATCTCTCTTTGAAGTGTCCGGATCTGCTCCTTGCGGAGGAAATTCAGTCCCTGCTGGAGAAAGGCGCCATAGAACTGGTGCCTGTAGCGGAGAGGAACAAGGGATGGTATTCCCCTTATTTTTTGATTTCAAAGAAAGGCGGAGGATTGAGACCCATCATGGACTTGTGCGGTTTGAACAAGCTCCTCAGGAAGGACAAGTTCAAGATGGTTACTCTTTCTCCAAGTCCTCCAGGCCCTTCAACTTCAGGACTGGTTGGTGTCTCTCGACCTCAAGGACGCTTACTTTCATGTGCAGATCCATCCAAAGCACAAAAAGTACCTGAGGTTTGCGGTTGGCGACTCGCACTTTCAGTTTCGGGTCCTGCTGTTCGGATTGACCTCCGTCCCGAGGGTCTTCACCAAACTCGTGGTGGTGGCAGCATATCTCAGAAAAGGGGGATTCATGTCTACCCCTACCTGGACGATTGGTTGATCAGGGTGCGCTCTCCCGAGCAAGTCCTGGATCATCTGTCCATCACCTGTCACTCCCTTCAGAAGCTGGGCTTCTCACTCAACTTAAAGAAGTCCCATTTGACACCAACCCAGCGGCTCCAGTACATCGGAGCAGTGCTCGACACATCTCTGGGGCACTGTTTTCCTCCCCAGGTGAGTGCTCATCACATTCAGCAGATTGTGCACAAGTTTCAACATGGCCATAGTCTCCCGGCGTTTGAGTTCTTGAGGTTGCTCGGCCTCTTGGCATCCTGCATTCTTCTGGTGCCAGAAGTCAGGCTGCGGATGAGATCTCTGCAGTGGGCCCTCAAGCTGCAGTAGTCGCAGTCTTCCGGCAGGATGTCGGACCCTGTTCAGGTGCTGCCCTCGGTCGCCCAGGACCTTCTGTGGTGGGCCGTCTAAGGCAATCTGATGAAGGGGGCTCCGTTTTGGCAACCCTGGCCGGAGGTGACGATCGTGATGGACGCATCCCTCACGGGATGGGGAGCTCATGCCAACGAGTTGAGTCAGCGGTCCTTGGTCTCCGTCGGAGTCCAGACTCCATATCAATCTGTTGGAGCTGCGGGCTGTCAGGCTTGCCCTGAAGGCTTTTCTGCTGACTGTGCGAGGAAGGAATGTCCCGATTCTGGCAGACAATACAGTGGCCACGCACTACCTCAACAAAAAGGGGAGGCCAGGGTCAGGAAGTTTCGATCTCGGCAGTTCATCTGGCCGGAGACGAAAACGAGATGGCGGACGGTCTGAGCAGGCAGAGCACGAGCTCTCACGAGTGGGAGCTGGCTCAGGAGATTCTCCTGGAGATCTTCGCCCTTTGGGAGGCCCTTCAGGTGGATCTCTTCGCCTCCAGTGTGAACTGGAAGTGCGAAAGGTTCTGCTCGTGGGAATTTCCTCCAAAAGGAGCCTTAGGAGAAGTGTTCGTGGTGGAGAGGTCCTTCCCACTGCTGTATGCGTTTCCTCCGTCCCAGTCACCCCGCAAGTGCTGCCGAGGTTACGGTGGTTCGGTTCCCGGATGATACTCATTGCTCTGGCTTGGGCTCGTGGGCGTGGTACCCAGACCTTCTCGAGTCCCTGTGCCGTTGGAGAAAGTTCTGCAACTGGTGCAGGGTTTAGAATATGGATCCGCTTTCATGTGACATTCCTGTAGTTCTGTCTTTTTTTTGCTTTCGTTGGCCCACAGGGGCCTGCAAGTGGGTACTGTTAAAGGTTACCTGGCGGCGCTGTCTATATTTAAGCGCTCGTCTGAGGAGTGTTCTTATTTTAAAATTCCTTTTAATTTCTCAGTTTCTGAAAGGGCTCATTAATGTGTTCCCTCCGTCACCTTTCCAGGTGCCTGGTTGGGATTTGAACCTTGTTCTGAAATTCCTTATGGGTGCTCCGTTTGAGCCTTTACATTCTTGTCCTTTGAGGCTGTTAACCCTTAAAACTGTTTTGTTGCGGTCACTTCCACTCGCAGAGTTGTTTAGGTGCAATTACTTTCAGTTAAGCCACCCTTCACTGTGTTTTATAAGGACAGGGTTGTCTTTGGAGTTCGTCCTTCCTTTCTTTCTTCCGAAGGTGGTGTCGGAATTTAATTTGAGCCAGAAGGTTGTTATTCCGGCATTTTATCCTCCTCCACGTCCTGGTAAGGAAGAGGAGAGGCTCCATAGGTTGGATCCTAGGAGAGCTTTAAGTTTCTACATTTCTCGCATGTCCTGGGTCAGAATGGACGATCAGCTCTTTATTTGTTACGCTGGAAGGTGTTTGGGACAAGCTGTGACTAATCAGACTTTGCCTAGATGGATTATCTTGGCAATTTCTGAATGTTAACGCTTGGCGTGGAAGGACCCTCCGGTAGGCTTACGGGCCCATTATACTAGGGGTATGGCTGCCTCTACTGCCCTGCAGAGGGGTGTTCCTATTCGTAACATCTGTGATGCAGCCACTTGGGCTTCGGTCCATACTTTTGTACGTCACTACTCCCTCGATTTTGTCCATGGGCAGGATCTGGCCTTTGGCAAGGCGGTCCTTTACTGTGCAATTTGATTGGGAATTCTAAATTTCTGTATTCTAAATTCTTTTCCCTCCTCCATACATTGGTACTGCTTTGGGAGTCTGTCATAGATATGGAATACATCGGAGGACCCAATCCCCTCGAAGAACAAGTTACTCTCTTACCTGGTAATGTTGTTTCGATGGGATGGTCCAACGACGTATTCCATATCGCTCCCTCCTTACCCCGCTACAGAATTACGTTTCCGCAAGGCTTTCTGTGGTCATACTGGCAGTGGTTTGGTGCTACATGCTCTGTGGAAAAAACTACAACTGAGGCTACGGGCATCGTGCGTCCTACTTATAACATCCAGTGACGTCGGCTCGACGGAGGCCCTCTAGGACCGTGTATCGACGTCATCGACGCAGGATGCAGACTCCGAAAGATTTTCTGAAGCAGCACAGCTGTGGTGATTACTGTCATAGATATGGAATGTCGTCGGACCATCCCATCGAAAGAACGTTATCAGGTAAGAGAGTAACTTGTTCTTCTCGCAGCTGCTCAGCCTCTCAGGCAAGCCTCCCATTCACCTTCCATTGGGCCCGGCCTATCTTCTATCACAGCAGGGAGGCAGGGTCATCCACCTCGCGCTGCAGAAGTTGGCCCTCGCAGCGTGGTTCCTGAGCAGGTCACACTAAAGCATCTGCAGCTGTCACAGGCTAACCTAGACATCATACAGGGCGCTAGGAGAGATGCTACTAGGAGCCAGTACAAAAGCAAACGGACAAGGTGTTGCCACTGGGCAAAATCAAAGGAGGTTGACCCGCTTACTTGCATGTTGGATGATGTGCTATCCTTCTCTGCACACCTCGCACACTCGGGAGTGCAAATAACATGCCGTACCTCCTGTTTTCTCTTCCTCCATCCCTGTGGTTAAGTGACATCTGACGGGCCTCATCAGGCTCTACCCGCCTATCAAGAAACCACACCTGGCGTGGGACCTCAACGTAGTGTTGGGCGCCCTTGCACACAAACCTTTTGAACCGATGGCGTCTGTGGCCCTCAGACTAGTCGCCATTAAAACAGCTCTCTTGGTGGGGTCTTAAGTCTGCACATAGGGTTAGCGAAATCCAGGAACTGGTGGCTTCAAAACCTTACACTACTTTTCATAGTGATAAGGTGGTCCTGAGAACGCATCTCACGTTCTTACCTAAAGTAGTCTATGCGTTCCACTTAAATGAGGAGATAGTGTTGCCTACTTTCTTTGCGGACCCTAAGGGTCTTGCAATGTCTAGATGTCAGGCGTGTTCTGAAATTCTACCTGGACAGGACCAAGAGCTTCCACAAGTCGGGGGGTGGGGGAGGAGGTCTTAAAGCTGGCTTATCAGGCTTCCAAGGCCTCCATAGCAAGGTGGATGGTTTCAGCCATCAAGGAGGCCTACGAGGGGCAGCACAAGCCACTTCCAGTGAACATTCATGCCCACGTTATCAGAGCCAAGGCCACAGCGGTCGCATTCCAGAGACATGGCTCTAGGTCAGACTCTGTTTTGGACAGGCAGTACTAAGGAACTTGTTTTCTTAAGGAGGATCACCTCTCCACCCTGGGGCTAAATTCAGTTGTAATCGCCCATGCAGTGTGGAGGAAAGGGGACGGAACGTGGAAGTAATTATAGGTTATTTACTGTAGTGACTAAGGTAATCCTAGCCCATAGTCCCCATTCCGCCATATGTCCCACCACCCCCCCCCCCACCTATTAAAACTGGTGTCATTAGGCAATGTAATATTGTCGACGCGTCAATGGGGACTGAGTAGTGGCGCCGGTGGGCGTAGTCAGGGAGCGCATGCTTCCAGGGCCGTGCCCCCGCGCACCTCTAAATTTAAAGGGAAAGAAGGTTTGTTTTTTTTCCTGGTGAAAAAGCGATCTCCCATCCCTAGCAAGGGACGCCCATGCAGCATGGAGGAAAGGGGACTATGTACTAGGAGTATGTTTGTCGCTATGGCGAGTAACTTAGAATTTATTGAGCGTGTTTGAATTCATAGGTAGCCCGTGGCAGGGGGAGGGGGCTGCACTGACTGCTGCAGCTGGTACCTTGCACAAAGTTGCAATTGTTTTTCCATGTACGTTTGAAGCAGGGTTAGGGCGACGGTGCTTCTGGTTCTGGAGGAAAGTACGGGGGGGCGGCGGCGGAGAGGTTGGTTCTCGTTTGTCGTTGCTGTTCCTGCATTTGGTTTGTTGCTGTGCTTGGGTCATCTTGGTGTAGAGGCCGGGCCCTGGGGAAGAAAATGCCAAAGGAAGGGGTGGGGAGGAGGGTTTGGCTGACAATATCTTGGTTGAAATGCCATGCGGGTGATGGCTCATGATGGGGTGGTTTCGCTCCCAACAGGAATGTAAATGGGTTGTGCTCCAGCATCAAGGGCATGCTTGTGCTTCAACTCCTTAATAGACACACACTGGGCATAGCACTACTAACAAGCACATCTGGCTGGGATAGAATTTAAGTTCTTCAAAAGAACTAATTACACATTGGCCTTTCATGCTGGTTTCTCTAAAGGGGCATGGGGCACATTAATCCTTATACACAAGATCCCTTTCCAGCTTGGGGCAGTGCGGCAGATCCCAGGGGGAGATTTGTGCTGGTGAAGGGGGAGATATGGAAGAGCCACATGGGAGATCGTGGCTGTGTACGCACCTCCACCTCTCACGATTGATTTACTGAACAACCTCCAGGCCATGATACTCAGTTCAGGGGGATGCATGGGTGCTTGGTGGGGGGGGGGGGACTTCAACAAGGTCATGGATGTGGGTATGGACAGGACACATATTGGCAGCAGTAACCCTGCTCTTCCCACTAAATTACTCTTTTGCGGCCGCAATGGGCCTGGTTGATGCGTGGAGAACACTGCATTGGTCCGAGTCGGGGTATGCATTTTTCTCTAATGCACATGACTCCATGTCCTGAATCGACTACTTCATTCCCATGGGCATAATGTACAGGCTACTCAGTGAGATTCCTGGCAAGAGGGATCTCGGATCACTCCCCACTTCTTATGGAGCTCAAATCTGGGTGGGTGCAGCCCATGGCAATGTGGCACCTCAATGCACATTATCTGGTTATGCCAGAAGCTCTGGAGGGGCTGTCCCAAAAAACATCAGAATATTTTTGTGTTAAATAGAGGGTCAGTCAACAGCCTGGCTATGCTGTGGGAGGGCTACAAAGTGGTACTTTGGGGGTGCAGGGGGTGGAGGCTCTTTCTCTAGTGGTGGGCAGGTGCAAATGGCATGCAAAGATGGTGGAAGAGGCAGAGGGGTTATCTGTCAGGGTAGAGGAGGACGTTTTGGCTTCTGGGCTTCACAAGAGGCACTAGTCACAGCGCAGCACTCTGTCCGCAATGTGGCACTAGACAATGCTCGATCGGCCCATTAGGCAGTGCATAGCCAGAAGCACGATTCTGGGGACAACGCAGGGAAAACGCTAGCCTGGTTGGAAAGGCAAAATAGAGGGAGCGTGTATGTGCGTACCATACAGGATGCGCAAGGGGAGATGGAGGATGCGGACATCGCTGACACATTCGTCTCCTTCTGAGACACTGTATGTACAGTCCTGCATAGGAGTCGCCCTTACTGGACGCACCAAGGTTTCTTGACTCAGTGGCACTTCCCCGTCTTACGAAACAGCAGGTGTTTGGGTTAGAAGCGGACATCACAGTGAAGGTGGTAACAACGGTGCTCACAGCTACAGTCAGGCAGAACCCCTGGGGCCCAATGGCTTCCCTGTAAAGGCTTTCAAGTGACTGGGGGACCTGGTAGCTGGACCCATGCACTGTCTATTCCAGCAATGTCGGCGGTATGGGCTTCCCCAACCTCCACATCCCCCAAACCCACAGGAGGGTGTGCATAGTGGTACTTCCAAAATCTGGGAAGCCCCCCGAGCTCTGCGCCTCCAATCACTCTGATCAGCTTGGAGGCCAAAGTGTTGGCACAGATCCTAGCCAATCGCTTATTGGATTTGATGGATTCCTTAATGCACCCTGATCAATGTAGTGTTATGCCCGCTAGATCTATGTGCATGAACCATTGCAGATTACAGTTGGCCATCAGTCAATCCGCTTTAATATCTGATCCACTGGCACTTCTGGCAGTCGATTTTTGAGAAGGCTTTTTATTCCGTTTCGTAGGCTTCTCTCTGGGAGATCATGAGGCTTGGGGAAGGCTTTCTATCACGAGTCTGGTTGCTCTACACAGCTCCGGAGCTGGTTGTTTTAGTTAATAGTGTAACCTCCAGGACATTCAACTTTGGGCGAGGGACAAAGGCAGTGTTGCCCCCTCTTCCCCCTGCTGTTTACTTTGGCCATAGAGCCACTTGCAATTAACTCCGGACGGCCCCAGAATGGGTGGGATTCAAATGGCCCTGGAAGAGGGAAGATAGGGTTTCACTTTATGCCGACAACCTCTTGATTTATATGAGCAATCCTTTGGTTTCTTGTCCAGCCGTGACCACCACGTTGGCAGAGTACCAGCGATTTATCGAGCTGAAGGTGAACAGGCAAAAGGATCCCATTACAGGGAGGGGACAGGGCTATTCCCCAGAACTGTCCTTATCCGGTTTCAGTTTCCGATATTCTGTGCCCCTCAGGTTTTCTGACTCAACCTGCACCTGGTAATGGATAGATTCTCCTTTGATGTTTGATGTGGTGCGGTGGCAATCCCTCCCGCAGAAGTTATTTGGTAAAGTGGCTCTTTTTAAAATGCTCACACTCCCTAGATTTCTACATGGGCTACAAAACGCTCCATACCTTGCTCCCAGGACGGTCTTCAGCCCGATCGGGAGCATGCTGCTGGGACTCTGGTGCAGCATACACCTCCCTGAGCTAGTTAGAAGGGGTCCGTTCAAAAGCTGTGCGGGGTGCATGTGCTGGCTGATGTTGTGCTGGATGGACGGCTCATCTAATTTGGGTCACTCCAAGACCCTTTTGGGCTAGCGGATAAAGAAAAGTACAGGTGACAGCAGCTGTCTCACTGTTCCCCTCATTGGCACAGGTCCCAAAGAGCTTGCCCCTGGAGGCAATACTAAGGTGACCTCGACGCTGTATCAGGTACTGTCAGCATTTGGGGCCCAGGAACTGTCCGACTTAAGGGCAAATGGGAAAGGGATGTAGGTCCACTGGACCCAGAGGAATGGGTAGAGGCTCTAATGTTCCCACTTGAGATTGCCTCAAGACTCCGCCTTATTCAATGTAACACTTTGCATCAAGTATGTTGCCCACGCGTGGCACTGTGGGGTGGCAGATGGGGACACTTGCCTGGGGTGTTGGAATGCGGTAGGCACTTTCTTCCATATAATATGGAAATGTGAACAAATACATATTTTTTTTGTATCCGCAATTTAACAACATTGCTGGGGTTGCAGGTGCCTTGTGAACCAGAACTGGCATTGCTGGGAATTTGGGGGTAGGTGGGGTTCACCAAGTACGAAAAGGTGTTTATCGCTGTAACTTTTATTTTTCTCCCTTATCTCTAACACTTGGACTGAAGAATAATGGTGACAATGTGGGGCTTGGCGGATCGCCCAAGACTCAGTCATTGGTCTACTGAGGTTGGCAGGTGTGTGTCACTTTAGAGGTGAGTATATAATGCAAGAGGCTGCCCCCAGAAATTCCAGAAGGTGTGGGTGGGGGAGGGCTGAGGTATGGTCCCATTCTTTTCTGTTTTTAGCTTTACCCTGGCATGGGCTTTTGCCACGTTATGTTCTTCACTTTGCTGCAGGGACTTCTTAAATGACACACTTCTGAGGATGGTTTACCAAGCAACGGCACATGTTTGTTACATGTTTTTTTTTATTTCAAAACAAGTTATATTTAAAAAAGTAAAGACATACAAGGAGACTGAGAGAAAGCACCCAAAGAAGAGGAGAGGTGAAGCACAGAGACTAGCATAAGCAGGGGATGCCCCCCCCTGACAACATAACCCCTGCAGGGAGGCATTGTCAAGGAGAGCCACAGAGCCCACGACTTTGAGAATGCTCCTGAACTCTAGAGGGAACCACTGGAGGCCCAGTGTTTGCTGGCTGATGGAAGCAGTGGATAGGGGAAATGCTAAACCCTGGCGTGGTGTGACTAGAGCAACTTCTTGGGCTGTGCGGCCATTTTAAAACACTGATACCATCCAGCTGGAGAATTGACGAGATGCCCTGCTACCCACAGCCAAACCCAGTTGCAACAAGGGTGAAGACTGAGGACAGCTCGCCGATGGTGTCAAGCAGGTGAACAGAAGAAACCAGCCCTGGCGAGTACCAAGCCTGAGGGCGTTCACCTGCAGACCCAGAGGTAATGGGGGGGAAAACGGGAGAACTGGGAGGCAGCCGGTACCTGGTTATGAAGTTTGAAAAACTCGTCCCTGTGGAAGTGACTAGTTACTAAACCTAAATTAATTTAAGTGGAACTGTACTACAGCGATAGAGCATAACCAATGAGCCTAAAGGAGAAGGCATTAAAACTTGGGCCTAATATCCTGGGAATAGGGGAAGGGACCCCTGAAATTGTTTCACTGTATCTCAGTCTAGAGAAAGTATTCAATGAATCTGAATGTAAACCGAGTTCAAGTGAGGTAGAGGAGGAATAAGTTGATCAAATAGAACAACCCCGGAAGAGGGGGAGACTCGAACCAGAAGAATTTATAGCCCATCTGAGGAAGCCTGGGTTACAAGAAACAGGAAGAGCTACAAGCCTGTGTCAAAGTATAGGAACGAGTGATATAAAGGACTCCCGAAAAAAGCACCAGAAAAGGGGAGATAAAACCAAGAACATTGTGAAGGAGTTAAAAGAACTAATCCAGAAGGTGGCAAGCGATTTATTTAAAGACTTCACATTAAAGTGAACTTTGTCTGACAGAAAGTCTCTTCTTTATTCCAAACTAGGAGAGGGGAGACATTCTCCTAGTCTAATTCAAATTAGTTAAAATAGTGGTAGGGTCAGTTAAAACTAGCTTTGGACAGTTGACCTATTCCGGTTACGCTCACCTGTCATCCACAGGGACGCCACCCAGCCGGGTTACTCGCTGGTATGCTTCTCACCTTTGCCCTGTTGTGGTCTGCGGGGAAGTATCTGCCTGAAAATACAGGAGGACTGTGTTCAAGACTGACTGACTGGTGTAAGTATCCTCCCTCCACCCCCATATGATTTCAGTCCCTCTGGCGCCCTTTCCTCACCTTGTGGTAGAATTAGGCATGCTCTCCGTCCTGCCTTCTTTGCAGGGGCGCGTTGTCTTTCATGGGCGAGTGCTGTCCAGTTACTTCACTGACGCCGGCCCATTTGATATTGTTCAGGTAGGTCTTATTGCTGTTCTTTAGTTTTGTTGCTATCCTGCATGCCTTTCTTTGTTTAAAATGTCTCTTTTTCCTGCCTTAGGTATGCGGAGCTTCAGCGCGGCGAACTGGCTTGGTTGAGCCCCGCTGGTAAATGATGGCGCATTAAGAGCGCTATGATGCAGTAAGTAAGCGCTATGTGCAGCGCTGCAAAGTCTTGTCTTTGCTAACCTGTGTTTTCCTTCCTTGTAGGTCGCGGTATTCTTCAGCGCGAGTGGAATGTCCGGAGTGGTGCCAGCCGAGAGGCGACCAGCGAGGTGAGCTTTTTGAGCAGTTCGTAATTTGTAAATGTCTCTACTGCTTTCTTTGTTGCCTCTATCTTCCTCTTTCAGGTCGTTCTGTCCAGGAGGCGTGCAGATTCGAGGAAGCTGTTCTCAGTAGCTGCAAGTGTTTAAAGATGAAGACTGCAGGTAAGATGCTGCTGCTAATGATGTTCCTTTTGTCTCCTTGCAGGTTCTGCTTCTCCGAGGTTCGAGGGAATAGCTGGACACGGTGAGCGTCGCGTTGCAAGCTGCAAAGTAACGCGAAGTGTGTTGTCTTGCTCGGGTGTGGTTTAAATAGCCCCAACAAAATAGTCCAGGTAAAGTAGTCCCTAGGTTACCACACCCAGAACACTAGACCGCATAGCTTGTTTCTTAAGAACCAAGCTATGTGGATGCCTCCATGTTGGCTGACAATACAATAAAGTAGTTCCCAAGCACTTTGTTTTTCATGGTGTATGAGCCTTGCGCCATAGGCCAGGAATGGCCCCATGAGGGCTTTTGAAGAGGATGCCAGGCTCTAGAGGCCCGAGTCCTGACTCCACCTGGCCAATGGGTTTGCCAGAGGGGGTTTTGGGCGAGGGACGTGACAATTCGCTCGAGACTTACTACAGAGCACCTTTAGTTATTTACATAGGAAGGGACTGCCCTCTAGCAATAGGGAAAGATCGTCCTTATCCTTATTTAAATATCATTCAATATATCCGTTAACTGTCTGCCTCCTTCCGACTTGCCACAGAGCTAACAGAATTGCAGTGCCAATGCAAATACTCCCCGGTATTGCAGCCCTCTGCTGAAGTGTACTGCTTCTGCCAACCCTATCCACACAATGGAGAATGCCTGACCATGGGGGAAACGGTATGGATCAGTGAAATTATTAGACCTCCGTTGAGGAAGAGTTGCTAACAATCCCTCAAGTGCAGATGCCCAGACAAAACGCTGGGTAAGGAGGATCAAACGCAGGGAACGGGCCCAAGGCGGTAAGACCTTGGCAAAGCAGGACTGAACCGGCCTTGATGTCGGGCCCCCACCTGAGCACCCCGCTGGGAGGCGAACTTCGGCGCGTGGAAATCCATCTCCACTGACCGTTGGGTGCTGGATGCCCTGGTCCACGGGCACACTCTGGAGTTCCAAAGGAAGTGTCCCTGTTTTTCACCCATGGCCAGGAAGGAAAACCACATTCCTCAACTACTTCTGGAGGTACGAGCAATGCTAAAGAAAGGCACACTAGAGCTCGTCCCCAAGATGCTCCGGAGTATTCTCACGGTACTTCCTCATTCGAAAGAAGGCTGGCGGCCCATCCTAGATCGCTGCTGCCTCAAATACATAGAATCCCAGAAATTCCGGATAGTCACCCTTCAGCACGTGCAGAGACAGCTGGAAGAAGGGGACTTCCTGTCGTCGCTGGACCTGGAGGATGCCCACTTCCACATCCCCATTCACAAGGGGCACCGAAAGTGTCTGCGCTTCGTGGTCCAAGGATGGCACTACCAGTTCAGGGCCCTCCCCTTCAGTCTGAAGTTGGCCCCAAAGGTCTACACCAAGTGCCTGGCACCAGTGGCGTCGTGGCTACGCCTGCAGGAGATCCACGTCTACCCTTATCTGGATGATTGGCTCATCTGAGCAAAGTCAAAGGAACTCGCCGTCGAACACACAGCGAAGACCGCCCGCCTGCTCACAGAACTGGGGTTCTCGATAAACTATGTTAAGTCCTGCTTGGAGCCATCTGTCATGATCTCTGCTTCCAAAAGGTCAGGGTTTTCCCAACTCCCTTGGAAGCAGATCCATAACCCAGGTTCCGAGTGCCAACCAGTCCCAATTGGGACCTTTTGGACCCAGTCCTGGCGCCAGTGGCACCAGGCTCATAAATATGCCCAGTCCCAGCGCTGGAAGCGCCGGGCTCATAATGCTTGGGTGGACTTACCTGCAGCAGACCATGCTGCTTACTTGCCTGCCAGTTGAGCCTCTGATCCTCTTCTGTTTGGAACTACTTTTCCTGTTGGGTGGGGCAGGAGCCACTCCCTAGATTCAGAACACGAACTCTTCTGGAAAGCAGGAACTCTTTTCTTACCTAGGCGTGGCTGTGGAAGGAGACACCTAAGCACTACAGGAGGCTATTTAAACCACACCCGATGGATGAATCTTGCTTTGCGTTATTCTGCATCCTCTGCAGCAGAACGCTCATCGTGTCTTCTGCATCTGATCCTGGGCCTAAGGAAAAAGGCTTACCATCCTGAATCCAGTCTTCAGCAACACCTATAAAGACAAGAAAGAACAGGTTAGCATTACGGTCTTCAGTGACAGCTCTTCACTTACCTGGTCCATCGGCTGTCACCAACGCCTCGCGCTGCATTCCGGCATCTGAAAGACAAAGGCTTACCTACTCTTCGTGCGCTCCGAGGTCTTCACACTGCATTCCGGCATCTGAAAGACAAAAGCTTACCAACTCTTTGCACGCTCCGGAGGCCTTCGGCGCTGCATCCCGCATCTGAAAGACAAAACAAGGTGCGTTTAAAGACATTGGGGAACTTTAATACTCACGTGCCATTACTCCTTTCCACATCTAACCTAGTGGGTATTCCGGCACCCTGCAGCCGCTCCGAACTTGTACCTGCAAAATAAAAAGACAGTTAGAGCGCATCGTGAAGCAGGCAACAAGCGCTTACTTACATGCTTCCAGGCGCTTCTATTCATCACACGGGCTCCATCTTCAACTCACTTCAGCCCGTCATCCGCCATCGCCGGAACCCTGCAAAACAAGAAACATCATTACTAAAGACTTTAAAGACATTAGAATTACTCGAAACTTACCGTTCGTGCAGTAAACGACGGACAGCAGTCCTCTGAAGTCAAGAGGCCTGCTCCCCTTATCCAGTGAAGAAACTGGTTACAGCACCCTGCCCCGAGGCAGATGGAGAGCACGGCGTTCACTTACCTAAGACATCTTACCCTTCGAGTCAGACATACAGTGCACAGAGGTCCAGCCCAAAGAGCCAGCCGTGTGTTACACATCACCTTTGAAGATACGGTATACGCCCAGTCAAGACGGCGCCTCTACGGGAATCAGGTGAGCGTTACACCATCACAGGACGCCCAGTTACTGGGAGCCAGACTAAACACAGTGGCGTGCCTAGCCGCACCGTGTTTAGGACAGGATGAAGGCCATCCTGGGCAAAGTACAACAGCTGTTGGCCATGAAGGTTGCCAGGGTGAGGTCCATCAAGTCCCTGCTCAGCATGATGTCGTCATGCATCTACCTCGTTCAGGTGTGCAAACTGCGGATGCGACTGCTGTAGGAGTTCCTCAACGCCTGTTGGGTGCAGGCGAAGGGAAGCTTCGAGGACAGGATCGCCCTCAACGAGACATTCTGTCGGGCGATTCTATGGTGGGGGGGTCCGCACGCATCTAGCGGCGGGCACAGACTTCAGACCCCGGTGCATCAGGAGACAGTGACAACGGACGTCTCCCTGGAGGGATGGTGCGCACACACCGGAAATCTCCACGCAAGAGGCCTTTGGCTCCCGGAGGAGAAGTCGCTGCACATCAACGTCCTGGATCTCTGGGCCGTGTTTTGGGCCCTCAAGTCATTCCTTCCGTCCCTCAAAGGCAAGGTGGTGTGGGTCTTCACCGACAACACCACGATGATGTTCTACATTCGGAAACGGGGGCACCAGATCCCCTGCTCTCTCCAAGGAAGCGCAGGACCTATGGCACTGGGCCGTCGCTCAAAGGGTGTTCCCCTGGTACCCTTTCATCTGGCAGGAGTGAAGAACACCATCGCTGACTCACTCAGCAGGGAGCTGCACTCTTGCCACGAGTGGGAACTTTTGCAGGATCAGGAGGCCCTACTGTTTTGACGATGGGGCAATCCCCAGATCGATTTGTTTGCGACGAATACCAAGTGCCGGAGGTTTGCCAGCAGGTTTCCCCAGCCGGGGAGCATGGGGGATGCGTTCATTCCCCTGGTATGGCCTGTTTCTCTCTGCGTTCCCACTGTTGCCGTTGCTCCTACGACTCACCAGTCAACTCAGACAGTCCCGGTGCAGGATGATCCTTGTTGCATCGGCGTGGCCGAGGCAGATATGGTACCCTGACCTTCTGGACTTGTCAGCGTCCCCTCCAGTCAAGCTTGCGACGGACACAGATCTTCTCACCAGGGAAGGAGGCGCAATCCTGCACCACGACCCGTCACTGAACCTGCAAGCCTGGCTCCTGCAGCACGAGTTTGGTGGATACGAGATCCCGGCAGACTGCAAGGAGGTGCTTGCCAAGGCCAGGGCTACTGATATAAACGTAAGATGTTCAGTCTGGTGCCGTGCACAGAAGATAAACACTGTGCGGATTACCACCCCTCAAGTGCTGCCGTACTTGCTGTCGCTGGCCAAGGCCAGGCTGGCGCATGCCTCTATCAAGATCCATCTGGCGGCTATCTTCCACTACACCAGAACTCCGGGGCGATCGTCATTGTGGTCTCATCGCCTGGTTAAGGAGTTCATGAAAGGACTTTACAGCTCGTTCCCACCGGTGAAGGCTCTGTCCCCGGCATGGGAGCTCGTTGTGGTGCCGACTAGGCTTATGGGTCCTCCATTCGAGCCTCTTCATTCGGCACCTCTGAAATTCCTGTCATGGAAGACGGAGTTCCTGGTGGCCATCACCTCCACACAAGTGGGAGAGATTCAGGCCCTCTCCTGTAAGCCTCCGTACTTGACTTTCCACACAACTAGGGTCGTGCTGAGGACGCACCCCTCCATAATGCCCAAGGTGCCGTCTGACTTCCATCTCAACGAGCCCTTGGTGTTGCCTGTTTTCTTCCCGTCGCCTTCATCATCGGCTGAGAGAAATTTGCACTCGCTGGATGTGGCTAGAGCACTGAAGTTCTACGTGGACCGCACAAAGATTTTCGGAAGATGTCACAGCTGTTTGTGAACTCTGGCCCTGTGAACCAGGGGAAGGCCCTCTCCAAAGCCTCCATTTCCAGGTGGCACTCCGGCTGCATCATACTCTGTCACTGGTTGGCAAATCGACCGTTGCCTGGCCGTCCAAGGGCCCATTCGACCAGAGGGATCGCTACAACTACGGCGTTCCTGTCTGGTGTGCCCCTGCTGGACATCTGCAGAGCTGCTACGTGGAGGTTGACTCGCACCTTCACGAGATTCTACTGCGTCGACCGGGATTCCAGGGAGGAGTCCAGAGTCGGCCAAGCAGTGCTGCGCAACTTGTTTGCTTGAAGGAGAGCCTGGTGAGGAGATAAGAGATGCTTAATGTTGAGCCTTGCCACCTCCTGTGGTTGTGCATGTGTGTACTGCTATGTGTTCCTTTATTCATGAGCATGTGAATCCATGGCAAACCCCATGCTGGAGAAGGAACAAGTTACTTACCTGTAACTGTTGTTCACCAGCATGAGTCTGGAAAGGATTCACTTGAGAACCCTCCCGCCTACCCGTCCGCGGCTCTTCTCTTGGTCCTACTGCCACTTTACCTACTACCAAATCTGAAGATGGCTCCCAGAGGAGGGGCTTGGGTAGAGGGCAGTCATTGGCTGGGAGCAGTATGACTCCGAGACCATTGTTTGGTTATTAGGCGAAAGACAGTTCAGAAACAAAACTGAAACTGATTTTTTTTTTCTTTTACCGAGGATTCCCAGCGTGACGGGGAATATTCATGAGCATGTGAATCCATGCCAGACCCATGCTGGAGAACAGTTACAGGTAAGTAACTTGTTCCAACTGCTACGACCGTCTGTCAAAGATTAGGAATCCTTGGCAGGACACAATCCATTAGAGTAACAAATTACTTACCACTGCTCATGTTATTTCTGCTGCTGGATGCTTCTCCCACAGATTCCTCATCACCCTGCCAGCATACCCCTCCGACTGGGTGCATTTTTTTAATACACTTCTCTTTCAATGCACAGGCTGGTTTTCATAATCCTCAAGTCAGCTATACAGAAAGAGGTGAAAAACTAGGACTGAGGCAATAGGCGCTGTGCGTGTTATTTTTACCATCAACATCACGTCCGAAGATGGGGATGGACATTGTTGAGGGCCATCGACTCGATGCTGCACAGCACTCTCTGCTGTTGAAACAATTTGAGCCTGCAAGCTGGAAATCGATACATCAAAGATGAGGAATCTGGGGAGAAACATCCAGTAGAAAGAGCGTTACCAGTGGGAAGTGATGTGTTCTCCTTTTCCCCACTGACTGATTTGGATGCTGATGCTTTTCTCATGCTCATCCAACTGCCTCCCCCTCTAACTCCTATGCCCACTTCCCTTGTTGCACAGGTCTACCCATTACTTACACCTTTAATGCCCCTCTTCTCGCTTCTATTTTTCCTGTATTATTTAAACATGCCATTATAATTGCCCATCCTTAAAAAGCCTTCTCTTAGCCCCTCTATTGCTTCAAATTTCATCATATATCCCTTTTCTCTCAGCTTGTGGAATGGGTCCTCCATGCTAAGATTTCTTCTCGTATACAACTCCAGCCCCTTCTTCCTTCTACTCAATCTGGGTCTCAGCCCACACATTCCACTGAGACTGCTCTTTGTGTGTCTTATCTTCTTTCTGCTCAGCATAACACTCTCCTCCGTTCTGGATCTTTTGCTGACTTTTGACAGTTGATCATCCTACTCCTCTTTCATTAGTTTTTCTGGGTCATTCTTTAACTTGTTTCACTCCACTCTCTCGAACTTGCACTGTTTCTTGGTCGTGTAACATCGCCTCTCCCCTTCCGTTACTGTGTGGTGTCCCCCAAGTCCTCTTCTATGTTGTAGCTATACTGTCCCTCTTACCTCCCATTACCTCTTAATCTATTTTGCCATTTCTACACAGACGATTCCCAGATAGGTTTCCTCTCTTCTCTGATTCCCTTCACACCAACATCTCTTCTTGTTTCTCTGCCATCCAATCCTGGATGCCCTCTGGCTCTTATCCTTAACTCTTCTAAAACTGAAATTCTTCACTTCACTCCTGCATCTATCCCCATGTCCCTATTTCTTTTTCCCCATCCCTTATCCCCCGTTCTCCTACTGCTCGTAACCTTGGTGTGTTTTTTCTCTCTGAACTTCATTTCGTTCGTCAGATTTCCTCTACTGTTCAAGCCAATCGTTTCCACCTCTTCGACTTATTTAAGATCCAGCCCTTTCTTTCTTTTCATGCTGCGAAAAATTAAACTTTGTTAGTCAGCATTCTGGTTTCTTCTCTTGCCCCCACCTCTGCTCTATTTTCAACTCTACCATCTGTCTTCTCTTTCAACTACTCACTCTTCTCTTAAACGTACTTTTATTTATAATTCCTCTTCTACCTTTTCATTCCCGCTGCTTTTCCTATATCTCTATTGTTTTCAAATGTTATCATGGTCTTGCCCCTAGCTATCTCTCTGCTCTTATCTGTCCCTATATTCCTGCTCAGGCTCTTCGCTCTCAGCACCTTACCTCCTTTCTTCTCCTAAACCACCTTGTGCTCCTTCATATTTCCCCCTTCTTTTACCTCTTGGCCGCGAAACACAGGAATGCACTTCCCTCCGATATCTGTGTCTCTCCCTCCTCCCATTTCTTTCAGTCTCACCTAAAGACAGATCATCTTCTGTTACTCGTGATCTACTATTCACATGACCATATAATTTTACTGTCTGTAACGCTCTCTATAAAGGCCAATACAGTTAAATAAAGCCATATAGTATGAGAAATGTTACAGCGCGCGATAGCACACTATAAGGCACGGTTTTACTGTGCACAAAACACAGGCTTCCCCCTTTTGTGCCATCTGTGCAAGATGCAGAATGGGAATGCCTACCAGTGGCATGTACCCAATGGTCTTGCTTAAGCAGCTAGCTCCAGGAGAGTAGTAAGTCCTGTTACCTTTAGACGCACTCGAATTCCTCATTCTGATGAGTAACGCCCTTATACCACAACTGTGACAAGACAATATGCATTGTAGGTGTGTGGCCTCTTTGCTAAACAGTAGTTGTGTGTGGGGGCGGTGTCAATTGGTATGATATTTCTTTTTCATTTCCTGTCTGCTCCAAGTCTACATGGATTCAGATGAGCAATGCCCATATGCCGCACCCATTTGGCACCACTTTTTTCTTTTTAAAAGGAAGGCTGATGGGGGAATTGCTTGTAGGACAAATCATTAAAAGCTGTATGCTGCAGACGCTGCTTCCACAATTGATGCCCAGTATGCTGAAGTCGGCATACACTAACCACTGATGTTTAGTAATGTCAATTGACATGACCTTTTACTCCTTTCCTGGTCTGCGCCCCCCTCTTGCTTGAGGGAAATGCAAATAAATGATCAACTTGTTGTTCTCTTCTTTATTTGCAGATATTGATTCAATAGGACTGCATCATTAAATGATGCCTAAAAAAGGGATTGCATTAACGCAGCACAAAGCACCATTGGTGGCACTGATGGGCTGAAAACTGTAGGCCTTGGCATTCAGTGGTTATTGGGTGAGGAAGAAGTGGTGGGCAGCTGTAGCTCAACAGAGAAGCTGTTCCCGTAGAGAGGGGAGGTTTCGAGAAGGGTAGACTGTTGAGTGTACGGGTTTATTTTTCAACCACCTTCCCACTCCCCAAGTGTATTCTAAAATGCAAACCAGTCCTTTAAACCAATACCTTGGGACTTGGGCACAGAATCGCAACATGTACTGTGCCTTCTAATCAGTTACATTAGTAGTACGTCCTTCTCAATGGGGCGGGTGGGGGGGAGTTTCAGTGGTGATTGTTACACAAAAGCAAACCCGATGCATGTGTTGTGTGTAGTACAATGCATGCCAATATGTGCAACACATTCTGGAACATACAGCTCAAGATTTCAAACATGAAAAATAAAACGGATGAGTCCCAGGAGGACAAGAAAAAAGGCTGGGCTAGATGAGGATCTCCTAAATGACCGAGCACCATAAACCGATTGGAAACAGAAAACATCTGAAGAGTCAAAGGTTAAAGACCAGTGTGGTAGGGCAAAGGCCTTGGACATCTGTGGCAGCTGTGGGGTCTTGACGGCTATTGTGACCTATTCGGAGGCCTGCTTTTGAAGTCTGAAATAAGGCACTGCAGCATTGCCCCAAGGCTCATGTTGCCAAACCTGCTTGGCTCTTTCACCAATCTCCTGTCTGTGGTGGCTACCTTTCAATCTTGCAACGCTACAAGGAACATGGTTTGGCAATTTTGGGGCACTGTACGCACATTTCAGTTTAACAGCTACACTGGGAATAGAGTACTGTAATGGCTTTACAGTATGCCATATTGCCTAAGAAATTAAAATGGTGTTCACGGAATGCAGGGACAAAAGGACATTGGGGAAGCAGATCAAAACCTGGTGCCCTGTTGATTTTGCACAAGGGGTTTGATCATGGTGAACCCCTCACTCTGTTATAGCTACACCAGGCAGGTAGTCAATGGATTTTTTAGGAGCAAATATATATATATATATATATATATATATATATATATATATATATATGTGTATATATATATATATATATATATATATATATATATATTTTTTTTTTTTTTTTTTTTCCTGAAGCTTGTGGATCTGCTTAGATCACATGCTATGCATGGGCTGACATCTAGTGGTAGCCGCGGAGAGTATTACATGATTTGTTTCCGAAACTGAAAGGGACATTCACCGGGCGTGTTAGTTATACTATTCCTAGTTTGAGGTATACTGTACCCATGGTCCTTCAGGCGCCGAGGTCGATCAGATTGTTTTTTTTCCGCCATTGTAGTCTGATGCTAGTTGCGAGTTCCTTCAGGCTAACTCCTTTTGATGAACAAAAAGTTAATTGTAGACTTCTTACTGTTCGTTCGCTAACCTCTTTCACCCGCCGCAATATCATATTCAGCGGCTTTCGATGGACTGAGCCATCATACTCAATGACAAGCCAAACTGTCTCGACGAACACTGACTCCAGCCTACAGAGGCCTTGGCCCTCCACAGTAAGAGTGGGGGAGGAGATGCTTTCTTCTCCAGAGAATGCCTAATCCGTTCCCCCCCTCCTTTCCTGTTTATTGCTGTGCCTCCTTTTCCACCGATCCTAGAAAATACTGTTTCAGTTCTGTCCATCCTGTGCCAGGAAGTACCCCTGAAAAAACACAAACATGGAATGTAACCACTGTCTCCTAAGGGACCACCCTGAAAAGAACTGCAAATCCTGCAAGCTCTTTTGCCCTAAAACTCTAAAGGACCGTAGAACAAAACTCTGGGCCTGCTGAGGCCTTCATTGATGTGGAGGTAGCATCCAGTGATGGCAGTGTCAGTGTTGTAAGTGATGCTGAGGGCGATTGGGATCTGGCAGATTCCCATGTGTGAGCCCCTGACTCCATTAAGCAGGCCAGCGGTCCTGTTACAGAGGCTACACCTGTAGGCTCAGGCACACATACTTCATGCCACACTAAACACACAGCCAATTGTCGACTGTTGAAAGCCCTGCAGTGTTGAAGGAAAGGCCCTCTAAATCCTTGTTCTTGGGGGTGTTGCGGTCGCCGCACGACAAGCCTTTGAAACAGATACCCAAGTCTGTTTCTGACACTGTGCCTAAAACGGACCACCTTTCACTTGCCGAAGGGCATGCGTCGAAAGGCGCTTCGACTGCCCCCCTCCACTATGTCCAAAATGTAAGAACTCATCACAAAGCATGTCCCATTCACACTCTTAAAATCAAGTGTCTAAATCTTGGATGCCCCTATTGTCCAAGTCCTCTACCTCCAAAGATAGCAGCATTTCCCACTCTAAAGACACTCTCTCAGGAGCCTTGCATCGCAAGGAGCCTACTGTGGGAAACCAGAGCGTGCCTCACCGGCTAGGCCCCAGGGATCTCTCTCAGGTGGCTAGGGCAGGGGAGGGCCATCTTCTTTGGATCCAGACCCTGGGGGTGGACCAGTGCGGGAAGATCACCTGGGTGAGGGGTCTTTGGGAAGTGGGCGTGAGGCAGCCGATGGTGGGACACGGTATGCCCCTCCTTTTTGTTCATCTATCCTATCCTGTTTTTTTTTTCTTCTAAGGATTCCCTGAGGTCCCAATCCCCCCAACCCCACTTTTTACACTAACACTGGGCAGAGGAAGAGGATGACTGAGAGTAACAAGACTAACACTCCTACATCGTACTGGACATGTCCCGTCAATCAGGTCAGGCACTTGACTTTAAGTGCATATACCTGATACCAATTCGCTCTCCTCACATGGATAAAAGGCATAACCTAGAGACTCTCTGAGCAAGGCGGAACACGAGTACGAGCAGTACTTACGGGTCAAAGGCGAACCTACTGGAGTAGAGCGAGGGACCAAGGGACAAGAGCAGTGGGTCGAAAACCCCAAGAGTTACCTACTGGACGTCATTGCCTCTGACAGGCCGCGAAAGACTTGTGGAGGAGGCCAGCTCCCACATCAGAAGGCTGCATTGTGTTTCAAGGACGCCAGCAACCCTCCCGGGTGAATGGCAGAGTTAGGGAGGCGAGGCCAAGCCTGTGGTACTAACCTTCACTCGTGAATTGGAAATCGTAAAACCAAGAAAGAAGCACACACAGCCAGAGAGTTGGCAAGCAACCTGAGAGACCGGTGTGTGTTAAAGTTTGAAGTGGCAACATTATATCACAAGTGAAGATTGAACATGTGTGGATGAGACGCAAAGAAAGGCAGATTTGTAAATGTACTTTGAAGTAAGGACAGCGAGACTGAGTAACAGAGTGGTCCAGTAAAAGGAAGTGGCCCACTTGAAAGTCTCAGTGAAAGGTTCATTGTTTGTAATGATTAAGCGAATGAACTGAAAAAGGGAAGTAAGAAAGATTAACTCCTAGAGAAGGGGAGAGTGAAAGTTGAATCATGAACATTTAGTCGAAGAGGTCCTGCTGAGGTCTGTAAAGAAAGCCATGCACATTTGAAAGTCTTCAACATCCAAAAGCATTCTGAGTCTGACTAAGGGAGACCCGAAGTGTAATAAGCTTGGGGAAGGGAGCCCCCTTGCAAGTCTTGTTGAACTGTGTTCTGAAGAGGTCTGAGCCTGACCGAGGGGGGGCCTACATTAACTTTTTGTTGAAACATTATTTGGAAGGCTGGAAAAAAGACTTAAATGTGGAAGGCCAGGCGTGCCTCGGTCCACCTTTTTGGAACGGTTTGTGTTGAAAGCCCAAGCCAGAGTGTCATCCTGCCAACAGGGACTGTCTTACTCCGTGTGGTCTAACGTGGGGTGGAGAGCTGATTCAGCCACTTTTATCCTTTTCAACACTGATTTTTTTTTTCCTTTATGTACATTTCTCCTTTGTACACTTTTTGTACAAGAGATAGGGCAGGCATTAGGTTTTGTTAGCATATGCCATTTTGATTTGATGGACTCCATTAGGACTGTTTTGTTTATTGTTTGATGGTCGTGACTACTCCCGTCTTAGTTATAGGATAAAAAGTAGGAGTTTTTTCGAAACCCAGAAACTTCAATAATGGTTTCACAAATTGTACCCACTTTGTCAGTGTCATACTTGTGATACCATGCCTCTCCTACACTACACACTTATAGGATACTCCTACACCCTGAGGATGTCCAAAGTCAAATGAGTGTACCACAGAGAGTTTTGATAAAGTTGTAAGGAAAATTGCCTTCTTTGTGGACTTCATGGACCGGCACCCTGAAGAGCTCTCCAACTTTCAGGGACCTACGCAAAAACAAGTAGCTAAAGATCAACCAGCTACCAAAAGGCCACGCCTGGACACCTCACAGCACCTCCACCCATACCACCTCAGTGCCCCCTCCCCTCTCAGGATCTATATTTTATAGACCCCACAGGTTCTCAAGATCCTGCATCTTGTGAGATAAAGGGGACTAGTATGACCAGGACCAATATTATGACATCTACGTCGTTTAGTCACCAGATCATCATTATCGGCCAGTGGTTGACTCCCCAGTCGATAATCGGCTCCAGTACAATGAGCTGCTACTCAAGGCCGAAAAACATTTTAAAATAGACACCCAGGGGGCCCAAGTTGATAAGGACTTTGTGGAGGACATTCTTGGAGACAAGAGGTCCGTTACACAATTTGTTTGCAATCTATTCAAAGGCGCATTCAGCCTTCTCTTCTGATACCAAACCTTGCGAGGGCGGTCAAACCCTGCAACGAGAAGTTGTTCAGACTGGCCCCTACAGACCCTCTGTACATCAGGGGTCAGTTGAAACACGACTCCATGCTTGTCACCACTACAAGAAAGAGGGCAGGCACACCTCTAGCCTCTGTGGAGGCACCGCTAGAAAAGGAAAGTAAGAAAATATACACCTTTGGCAGAAAGGTGGCTTCCTCGGCTGCCTAACAAGAATAGCAGATAATACCACCCTCTTGGCTAGCTACGGCTGCCATAAGGGGGACGAACTAAGCAACAAATTGAGGCAGTCGCAGAGCCTCTAAAATCACAGCTCCTGAAGACTGTCTGAGGGTATGCCGGTAGCTAACTGCATTCTGAAGAACAACCTGGATTGGATGCTGCTGACGATGCAGGCTGAATCATAGCCAAAGGAACATTAAGTGCCACACCTGGCTAACACAATCTGGCTTTAAGCTTGAAAGACAGGCCACATTGCTCAACATGCCCATTGAACCGAAGGCCCCTGGTAAGGTGGTGCAGCATGCCCTTAAGTGTCAAAGAAGAATACAATGCCCTGAACTGTCTTAGCCAACTGTCCAACAAACTGTTTGTGCAAAGAGGCTCTTTTAACACAACGCAGTTCCATGTGCAAGGCCCACAGCGTTCCTCCAGTTATGAGCAAGGTAGCCAATCCACATCATGGGACACCTCACTGGGACAGTCCACCTACTCCAATTTTCAAAGAGGCTACAAAGCAGAGGTAGAGCTTCCTCAGCCAGAGGCTCCAGCCCACCCAAGCAATGACGCCCCACACCAGGTCCCCTCCCATGCCACTCCAGTAGGATGTTGCATCTCACAATTCACCCAAGCATGGGAGGGGGATCACCGCAGACAAGTGGGTGCTATCCACTGTAGTGGGCGGATACTGTATAGAGCTTCTACAAAGACCAATCAACCTCCTGCCCAGACAAAGAAAGCCAACACAAGAGGAAGAACACCTATTACTGGAGGAGGTGAAATCGCTGCTGGAAAGACACCATAGAAATCGTCCCAGCAAACCAGGTAAGCAAAGGTATTTATTCAACGTACTTCCTTGTGCCAAATAAAGACCTGACAATGTTCCCGGTACTAGACCTGCGACGAGCAAACACATATGTCAAGCCACAAAAATGTTGCATAACAACGCTTCAGGAAGTAGTTCCCCCTTCCAAAGCAAGGGGACTAAATGGCAACATTGGAAATGAAAGATGCATACTTTCATATGTTCCCAGCACACAGAAAATACCTGCGCTTCCAAATTGCGGGAGAGCACTAGCTGCAAGGGTATTCACAAATGGTACTAGCAGTAGTGGCGCCGCACCTACGCAGAGAATCGATCCCAGTGTACCCTTATCTGGACGACTGACTGATAGCGAGGGGAAATCTCCTCAAACACAACACCCAAAGAACAATCAACCTTCCTTTCCAATTGGGATTCTCCATCGAGAAAAAATCAAGTCTCGTTCCCAGTCAAACAAAACAATTCCTGGGACCAATCGTAAAAACTAGGCTGGGGCTAGTTTGCCCCTCAAATCAAAGAGCTCAGAACATGCTGTTGCAAATACCTCATGTTGGGGAGAATTCTCAGAAACGTTAATTCCCTTCTACCTTGGAGACCCCCCAGCACTTTTTGCTGGACGTTAGGACTTTTTATCTCTCATGTAATTTTGATGTGATTTATTCTGTGTTTCGTCTGACTTTGGAGTCTGACAAACTCCATAGGCATCATCTTTACATTGTGACACACCGCACCTTCAGTTCAGTGGCACAGGGAAGTCTCTTAGATTTCCCAAAGGTTTAAATACCTTCTCTTGGTGAAACTGTTTCCAAGAGCAGTGAAGTAAAATTTACTTTACTTGCATTTTGTAACTTTCTAGACCCAGCACACACTATTTTACCATAGAGTGCTGGAGGGGTTACTTAGTATCTGCTTTTGTCTAGTCATGTAACAGTTTTATGTTACCTTTTCTGCAATTAATGGCTGGTGACGGTGGTTTACTTTTTACTACCATTGTGTATTTTTACCGCGGGCTGCGTTCGCAGCCCACGGTAAGGCCATTTCGTCAAAATGGCCTGGTCTTTTTTTTTTGCCATTTCTTGTTGGAAAGGTCCTTCTTGAGATTTACTCTGCATGCCAAACCAGGTTTGGTCCATTTGTTCATTTTGTCTTTGGTGGGGTTCACGAGTGAGTCCCGCCTCTGGCTCCAGTATGTCTGGCAGGGGCAGGAAGTGAGGGAGATGCCTGAAACTCCATGTGCTTAATCCCCTTGGTTACAGGAATGCACCCAAAGGTGATTGGCCGGCTGACTGTCCGCAAGGACAGCCACCCTGCTGTGTGATGTGATTGACAGCTAGGCTGGAATGAATGGGAGAAACCTGCATAAAAGGCAGGGCTTTTTGGCTTGGAAAGCGGAGTCGACCACTGGACAAAGGAATCCGAAGAACAACTTGGAAGAGACGCCTGCTGCAACTCCTGGACTGTTGGCTTTCCCGGTGAAACCCTGCTGCTGTGCTGAAGCTCCAAATTTGCCTCGACTAGAGAAGCCCTGCAAGGACGACTTCACCCTTTGAGTTGGTGGGACCAATCAACTCCAAAGTAAGCCTGTCTGGACATCCTCTCGAAGCTGGTTGCATTTCCACTGCTGCTGGAACCGAAGTGCCAGGGAGAGGAACACCAGATTGTGTCAGTTGCTTTTAAGTCGGACCCGAGCGCTAGGAAGATCATCCAGACTTCCCTGATGCAGGTCTGATCAAGCCTGAGCCACCTCAACAGAGTGCTGGACCCCAGATGTGAGGAAAGTCTGAAGTGGTATCCGAGAACTGCAGTGTTGCTATTTGCTGTCAGACGCAAGGAGCTGAAACACCGAAGAACCGCTGAATCGAAGTTTGCCCATTGCTGCCGCTGACCTTCCCATTGCAGAGTAGGAGTCACCAGACGTCCTCCCTCTTGTCCCCGCGACTGAGGTTCAGGAACAGGATCTGCAGAACTGTACAGGAACAGAAGCCAGCTGGAACCATTTCATCTAACCAGAGGTACTGTAAAGTCTAAGAAAACTTGCCTCTTGTTGCGTAGCCTTACTTGCTCTCAGTTGAGAACTGTCTTGGTTACCTTGCAGAGTTGCTAAAGCTTTTCCCCTCACACGCCTCCCAGCTTGTGGCCCTTCAAGTGTTCTGTTTTTCTACAAACATTTTTAAAAACATTATGCAAGACTTTTTACCTACCTGCAAAGATAATCTTCAGCTTCCATTGACATTGTGCAATTAACATTGGCTGTCCTGGCTCCCTGAGAGACTCCTTTTTACCTCTGACTTTGTGCTTTGGCCTTTCCCCTAGGAAAGGGTTAATTTACTCTGCATTGCAAGTTTTTTAAAAGTACTTTATAGGCGACTTTCAATATACTGAGGAAAAAATCTGTTCATTCCCGCCAAGAGTGGGACTATCTAAAGTTTCCAGGTTATGGTATGCTGATGATCTGATCCTGATGGACCAGACAAAAATAGGGCTTCAACGACAATTATAAAATCTGTCTGTTTATATGAAAGAGAACAATCTTGAAATTAACACCCAGAAAACCAAAATCTTACTTTTCACCAAATCATCATCTGACTATAAAACCCCTTAGGTCTGGTTCCTGGAAAACAACAAATTGGAAGTGGTGACAGACTACAAATATCTCGGGGTGTGGATTGATAATTCCCTAAATGACAACACCACCCCGAAAGCCCTGTGGGATAAAACAAGAACCCTGACAACCCAACTAAAAGCTGTAGACAAAAAATTTGGAAAATTCTCGTGGACACCAGCTCTTCGCTTCTATAAGGCTAAGATTGTTCCCGCTCTGGTTTATGGAATGTGTGCAAATTTAACCCTTCCGGATGAACTTTGGCTTAAATTGGAAGGCTTTGTATGGAAGGCGGTGCTGGGCCTTCCTAAGTCAGCCCCAATGGTGGCGATTCGAAGAGACCTTGGTCTTACGTCTCTCCTCTCTACAGTGGAGCAAGGGGCGATGCTACTGTATAGAAAAATTCTTATGCCCAATGGCCTTCCCATTGCTCAGGTGGTAGCAGAATAAATCCAAAAAGGGGGTTGCAAACCCCTAACAGACTGGGTTAAGAAACAGAAAGACAAACTGGAAGAAATAGCCTGCACTGAAGAGCTGCTAATCTCAAACCCTGGCAGAGTGAAAACAAAATCACTGCAGCTAGATTGGATTTTGACAAATGAAAAAATCCTCTTGTACAAACTATTGAAAGGTCTCCCGCCAGGGCTTAACAAACTAAATACCCCACTTAAGTATTGCGAAAAATTTCCAGACAGAGCTCTGAGAAGAACTTTTATGAGAGCTCGGCTTAACACTCTACCCACAAGAGAAATTTTGGCCATCAGATCTAAATCTACAACAGCTTCATGTCGCCTATGCGAGAATCCTGACCAGCTCGAAACGGTGAGGCAACTTCTGACATCTTGCCCAGCAATGTCCACCAAAAGAGAGGCGTACTTGACACCGCTATTATCCTATCCGTCGGTATTAAACGAGGAGTTGGGGTGGTATCGGCTTATTTCTGGAGACTCGTCACGATGGTCGAGGGCCGCAGCCAAACTTTTAGACATTGCCCTGAAGCGTGCAAACCCTTCAAACTGAAATTTTCAAATGGACATTGACCAATCTGAAAAAGACAGTGGGGAACTCGACCACTGAGGAGAAAAAAAAAATGAAACTGAAAGCAGTGTTTTAAGTGCGCTCTTCATCATCCTCAGAACTTACAAGAGCAAAAAGACTTTTTTGTAAAAATCTTTTATTGATTAAACACAAAAAAAAGTACTTACCAGTTTGTGAATTATTTGTTAACCTTTGTTTTTAATCCTCTATTCTATCTTTTGCACCAAACTCAGTATTGCTCTAAATGTACCAGTGATAAATCGGTGTCCAGTGTCCTAGCAATTTGTCACCTGATGGTGTAGGACCTGTCTGTGTACCATGCCCAATGGGTATCATCTGATTTAGAGAAATTAAGAGTGTGTTTTGAAGTATATTTAAGTGTTACATATTTTGCTCCCTTTCTGAAGAAGGCTTATACAACTGACTGTGAAATAAATCAATAATTGTTTTATCAAGAAACCTTGAGTATTGGTGTGTATTTGGATAACTTTATTGTGAAACTGTGTCACAACCTTACTGCTCACTTTGACCCCTCTTGAGAGACCAGACTGCTCGACCACACTGCCAACCTGTGTAGCTTAGACTTATAACAAAGGTTGGGTCCCTATTGCCAGGAGGTCAAGGTTATTGTAGTGCACCCAACGGGTACTGCATACAATCTTGCCTAACACCTCACTATCTGCCAAATAACAGTATGCAAGGCAATGCGCCTGCTTGGGATGAGGCCTCATGCATTTACCTAGTTCTGCACGCACGGCTGTGCTTGCGCCCAATTCTTGAGTGGTTAGCAAAACAATGGTGAAAAAAGAAAAGGATTCAACCTAGGAATCCTCCCGTCCCCTGCACACTTTTGAGTGTTTGGATCAAGTCCAATACTGTTATTTTATACATCAACAGAATGTTTAAGGTGTAATACTTCATAAAAAGAAATGTCAATAGACAAAATTATACAAAAACATTTTTTATATCACAAATAATGTGATTCAATTCTTTCAAAATGAAATTTACAACATAAAGAAGCACAAATGGTATCAAAAGATCACATCAAGTTTGGAGAGAAAAAATGAAAAGCGAAAAAGGATTTTTTCTGAAGAAAGAGATGTATACATATGGAGTCCATTTCACTTGGTGACGCGTTTCGAGGATACTTTCCTCTTCTTCATATGGCCCAAATGGGATTCTTAACACAAAGAGAAAACATTCATTCAGTTGCTTGTAAAAAACAAAAACTATTATTCAATTTCAGTGAATTATACAGTTACATAATGTGCATATGTAATACTCCATGACTTTTGATAATACTGAATCTCCTCGTTAACCGAAATTCAAAATTACATCTTATTCTTGTATAGTGATTAGGTTAGTATAATGTTGTTCATGAAAACATGAACATTGGGTCGGTACTCATCATTCTGTGGGACTGGCAACAGAGTCATTCAATTGCTGTTTTCAGGGTCACTGGTTTTAAGTAACCGTGGGTTGTGATAGAAGCATGAATATTGAATAGAGTAAGGAATGATAAAAAAGAAATATAAAGAAGAAATATATAATTAATTGTGTATATTACTGGTTCCAATCTCAAGCAAACAAAGTGTTAAGAAGGGATGACTTGTCGATATTCAGAAAGCCGCGCACAACGCGCTATGTCTGAAAATAAATCAAAAGAGGGGGGGAAGGGTCTGTATAAAACGAAAAACTAATGAGCAAATCTTTTAACTGGAAACTAAACGAATAGACGTACCAAAAAATGAAACGTGATGAAATAAAGACGAGCGGTGAAAGGGTCACGGTATAACTCAATATCATGCCAGCGAATGGTGGCAGCATTCAGAAGTCCAACCTATGTATATGGGTTTAGGAAATGGATCAAGAGGTCAGTGAATGAAACTGGCACAGACAGTTCTGGTAAATAAATAAGAAGTTGCTATAACAAGTACCTCAATGGTGCGTCTAGCTCAGTAGACAGGTGGAGGAATATCAACATTGACAACATGAATGATGAACAACATTATACTAACCTAATCACTATATAAGAATAAATTATGTAATTTTGAATTTTGGTTAACGAGGAGTGGGTGCGGTAGAGGAGGAAACGCGAGAGGTGGTGGCGAATGTTGGGCCTTGGGAGGAGCAATATGAGGTTTCATTTTCGATGGTAGAGTTGAATGGAGCGATTCGAAAGGGGAAGTGGTCTAGCCCTGGGGTGGATGGAATTATGTATGTATTTTTGGAGAAGTTGCCTGAGGAATGTAAGTTGGAGGTATTAGCGTTGTTCAATGAGATCTGGAAGAATGGAGTTTTGCCGAAGATGTGGAAAAGAGCGATTGTAGTGGCTATTTTGAAGGGTGGCAAGGTTCCTACAGAGTGTAAGTCATATAGACCGATCGCGTTGACTGTTGTGTTGTGTAAGATTATGGAACGGATGGTGGTTGAGTGATTGGGGTTTTATTTGGAGTCGAATGGATGTTTGAGTGACTTTCAGAGTGGGTTCAGGAGGAATCGGTCGGTGGCTGACCCATTAGTAAGATTAGTGACTGGGGTGGAGGAGGCATTATGTGATGGAGAGTTGGTGGGAGCGTTCTTTTTGGATTTGGAGAAGGCGTATGATATGGTGTGGAAGGGAGGTTTGTTAGTGAGACTGTTGGAGATGGGTGTGAAGGGAAGAATGTTTCAGTGGATCAAGGCATTTTTGGCAGATAGGACATTTCAGGTGAGAGTGAGGGGGGTGCTGTCTGAAGTTTGGAAGATGGAGAATGGGACACCACAGGCGAGTGTGATTAGTGCGACGTTGTTTAATGCGATGGTGGATGGGTTGATTCGAGCTTTGGCAGGAATTGGGTGTCAGGTTGATTTCTTCGCGGATGATGGTGTGGTCTGGGTAAGAGGGCGGTGTTTGTTGTTGGTACAGAGACGGTTGCAAGCTGCGATTGTACGCATGGAGGAGTGGTGTGGGAATTCGGGTTTCTCGGTGTCTGTGGATAAGAGTGTGAGTATGGTGTTCTCAAGGAAAAGAGTGCAGCAGGAGTTGAATTTGGTTTTGAAAGGTATGAGGGTGAAGAGCGTGGAAGAGTTTCGGTACTTGGGGGTGATTCTGGATAGAAAGTTGAATTGGAATGTGCAAGTGGATGGTGTGGTGGATAAGTGTAAACGCAGGCTGAATTTGTTGAGGGCGGTGACTGGGAAAGAATGGGGTGCGCAACAGAAGTGTTTACTAATGTTGTATAAGGGGTTGATTTTGAGTGTGATGGATTTTGGGTGTCAGGTGTCAGTGGGTTATACGTCAAGTCAGAAGTTGCGGTTAGATAGAGTACAGGCGAGGGCATTGAGAGTGTGTTCGGGTGTGATGAGGTCCTCCCCAGTGTATGCGGTTCAGGTGCTTGTGGGAGAGATGCCATTGGGGTTGAGGAGGGATGCGTTAAATATGAGATGGTGGGTGAAGTGTAGTGCGAAGAGTGTGGCTCATCCGGTGCGTGAATGTTTGAAGTATAACTGGAGGTTTGACTATTACAGGGATCGGTGGAGGAGGAAGGGGGGCACTTTTGGGTTTCACATGTGGGAGAAGGGAGTGCAGAGGGGTGTGGGTGATTTGATGATTGTGACAGATATGGATTTGGAGAGAAGGCCGAGGTGGATGATGAGATCTCCAAAGGTGCGTTTGGAGTTGGCAAATGTGGTATCGAAGAAGAGAGGTATGCGGGGAGAGATCAAAGCTTTGGGTCAGGAGTATGTGGCAGGAAAGGAAGGATACAAGGTGTTTACGGATGGTTCAAAGGATCCTATGTCTGGGAGAGTGGGAATGGCGTATTATATAGAAAACATTGGGGAGTATAAAATTGTCACGCTCGGCGACCGCGGCCGCGATCGCTGGTGCTTATGGAGACGCTGGCGCTGGAGCGGCCATTGACATGGCCGCTACGCTGCCGCACGTTCTCCGGCAGCGTTCTAGCGTTCGGACGTCTTTCCAACGGCGCACTTTATCAGGAGCGCCAACCCGGAAGTCCGCGCGTTGCAACCCATTCGCGTTAGGCTTCCGGGTTAGTACGCTCCTGTCTCTGTCCTCCGTGTTCCACTTACCTCTCCCCTATTATCCCTTAGTCTTGGCTCTTCTCTACTAGCCTTGGCTCTGCTCTGCTTGCAGTCTAGAACTTCTCCTCGTGGTATTCTACTCCCTCTCTTTCCCTTACCCTCTTAATCCTCCAAGCTTCTCTTCTTTCCTTGTATTCCGCTTCAGATTGTCCTCAGCCATTCCCCTGGTCTTCCCTTCCTGGTCGGATGGTCTTGGCCTGCATATCATTTCAATCCGGTATCCAGCCTGCGTACTCCATCAAAAGGGGTTTTTTTATGCCGGTTGGCTTTTTCCCCTGCATTGGTCTGCCCCGGTTCGGGGGCCCCCCTTAGGCCCCGAGTCAGAGGGGCAGGGTGGCTTCCTCTCGAGGCAGACCCCATCTGCTTTCCAGAGAAGAAGCTTTGAGAAGGAGGAGATTTGGACTCCAGACTAAAGAAGAGTCAGCAGGTGAGCAGGAGGGCATAAGGGACACCGTGGTTGGAAAGGAATCCGTTAATTCAGGGAGCAAATCTGACAGTTTGCAACGCCAAAGAAGCAATATGGCCTCCCCTGAGCAGATCCAAGAATTAGTGGCCGCGGTCCAGGCCATGAATGTGGAATTGCAGAATGTTAAAGCCGATAATGCAGTTCTGCGGCAGATGATCTCCAATCGAGAAGCTAGAGATTCCGACCTACATCCTATGTCGTTATCCACAGGCAAATTCGATGGTACCCCCAAACGCTTAAAAGAATTCTTGGAAGCATGTTCCGTTTACTTTGCATTCCGACCGCTGATGTTTTCCAATGACCAGGCCAAGGTGGGGTACATGATATCTAACATGAGCGGAAATGCCTTGGCTTGGGCCACCCCCTTTGTGACCAACAATAACCCTATTATTAGAGATTATGGGGGTTTTCTGGCCTTATTGCGTCAGGCCTTTGAACAACCTGAAGTAACCCAAGTAGCTGCAGAGGAACTTTTGGATGTACAGCAGGGCCCCCAGGATCTGTTGACTTACATCTCCACCTTTAAACGTTTGGCCTCGGACGCTGGATGGCCAGAAAGGGCCCAATATACTATTTTCCGTCGTGGATTGAAGGAGGAGATAAAGGATGAGCTGGCCAGAATAGCCCGTCCTACTACTTTGTCAGACTTATTCTCAATAGTAACACAGATCGACTACCGCCTTAGTGAACGCAAGGCAGAGAAGAAGAAGCAGATGGGGTGTCACAACCCTCCATCCAATGCCTACCCTATGCCCTCACTGTCTCATTCCAGTAATAAGGAGGAACCCATGCAAGTTGGTTCCGCTCGGTCCCCGTTAACCTCCGAAGAAAGAAGACGTCGGAGAGATGCAGGTCTCTGCATGTACTGTGGATCCGGCTCACACTTGCTTCGGAATTGTACGGAAGTACCTCCTAGACGCTCGGGAAACGAACGACCTCGGAACTGAAGGGGACAAGTAACCGAGGTCCGACAACCAGTCCCTATGTTACAGTGACAGTAGCATCTCAGTCATCCACCATGGACTCTCGCCTCATGGCAATATCTATCCGTTTGGAAACCCCAACAAAGGTCTTCACCACTACGGCGCTTTTGGATTGTGGAGCCGCAGGAATGTTCATGGACACTGAGTGGGCACACGAGCATGGTCTCCCACTACAAAAACTGGATGAAGTCCAGAAGGTTGAAGGAGTGGATGGTTCTCCCCTGTCGTCGGGGCCCATCACCCATTCCACTATCTCCTTGAAGATGTGCATTCTTCAGCATACCGAACAGATCCAATTTGATCTAATTCGAGCAGCCCATTTTCCGGTTATCCTGGGTATTCCGTGGTTAAGGAGACACAACCCGCTCATCGACTGGACCCAAAATACCCTGGCTTTCACCTCCTCTTCTTGTAAGCAAAACTGTCTACTCCATGCCTCCGAAGAATTGGTACAGGTATTCACTCCTCAACAAGAAGGAGTACATGAAGTTTGTAAGATACCTTCGGAATTGGCCGAGTTCCAAGCTGTCTTCAGAGATAATCCGATTTTGGATCTCCCACCTCATCGCCCAGAAGACTGTGCCATTGAGCTGGTAGAGAACGCTTTAGTTCCATTTAGTCGGATGTTTTCCTTATCTCTGTTAGAGAAGAAGGCGCTCAGAAAGTACTTGGACTCTCATCTGACTAACGGTCTCATTCGTCCCTCTAAGTCACCGGCTGGAGCCTCACTTTTCTTCATACCAAAAAAAGATTCCTCAGAGTTAAGGCCCTGTATCGACTATAGAGGTCTTAATAAGGTCACGGTACGCGACCGATATCCAATGCCTTTAATAGCAGACATACTGGAAGCTGTACAAGGGTCAACCATCTTCTCAAAATTGGATCTCCGGAGTGCTTACCACCTTCTCCGGATAAGAGATGGTGATGAATGGAAGACTGCCTTTCGGACACCCTTTGGCCTTTTCGAATATCGGGTGATGCCATTTTGTTTGGTTAATGCTCCAGCCATATTCCAGCGTTTTATGGATCGCTTATTTTCTGATCTACTATTCCTCAATGTCATTGTCTACTTAGATGACATCTTGGTTTTCTCAAAATCCTTCTCGGAACATACCTCCCATCTTCAGACAGTGTTTCATCGTCTACAGATCCAACATCTATTAATCAAACCGGAAAAGTGCCTTTTCTACGCATCCTCTGTTCCTTATTTGGGATATGTCTTATCTCTGAAAGGCATAACCATGGATCCCAGAAAGGTGTCTTCCATTCTAAGTTGGCCAGCACCCACGTCGTTGAAGGAGGTCCAACGATTCTTGGGATTAGCCAACTTCTATAGGAAGTTTATAGGACATTTTTCTCAAATAGTACTGCCCATTACTTCATTGCTCAAGAAGGATGCCAAGCCTTTCCAATGGTCGGAAACGGCCAACCATGCCTTTATGGACTTAAAGAAGAGATTCTGTTCCGCACCTATTCTGGCACAACCTGATCAGCATCAACCCTTTATAGTAGAGGCGGATGCTTCCGCAAGCGCCTTGGGAGCGGTACTTCTTCAACTCAAGGACGGACTGGAACACCCTATTGCATATCTTTCTAAGACTCTATCCGCGAGTCAACTGAACTACTCCGTAATTGAAAAGGAACTTCTAGCTCTCAAGGTGGCCTGCGAAGAGTGGAGACATCTACTTCAAGGCGGGTCACATCCTTTCACTCTACGTACAGATCATAAGAATTTAAAAATTCTTCGAAACATGGAATGTGTAAACTCCAGACAGGTTCGCTGGGCACATTTCTTCAGCCAATATGACTTTTCTATTTCCTATATTCCAGGCACTCAGAACAGCTTGGCGGACGCTCTATCGAGGTGTCAGTCCTCCGATTATCACTCTTCGTCTTCTGGTCAGAAGATGTTTTTTCGGAACCGAATAGTGGGAATAGTCTCGTCATTTCTTCAAGAAGTTAAGACCGCTACTCATCCCGATTTGGCAACCTCGGTGCCGGGCGTCTTACATCCTCAACTTCGTTGGTCTGAAGGACTTTTACTGGTGGGGCAACGGTTGTACATACCTTCTAAACCCCTACAATTGAAGATTCTGGAATGGGGTCACGACCATGTTACAGCCGGTCATAGAGGTGTCAAAGGTACATTGGAATTAATCTCTCGCTCCTTCTTTTGGCCTTCTCTTTCTCACGACGTGAAACAACACTGTAAGTCGTGTATGATCTGCGCCCAAAACAAGAACCCCACTCATAAGCCTTATGGGTTGTTGATGCAACCAGTATTACCAAGCCAACCATGGTCTCAAATATCCACAGACTTTATAGTTGACCTGCCCCGATCCCAGGGGCTGACATGTCTCATGGTAACCGTTGATTCATTCACTAAGCTGGCCCACTTCTCGGCACTTAAAGGAGTACCATCCGCTACAGAAATGGCAGAAGTATTCCTTAGAGACATATTCAGAATCCACGGACTTCCGGATAAAATTATTTCTGATCGGGGCTCTCAATATACCTCTCGATTTTGGGGAGCATTATGTCAACGGTTGGGTATCGAGAGAGCCTTGTCATCCGGTTTCCATCCTCAGACGAATGGTCAGACAGAACGCCTCAATGCATCCCTGGAACAATACCTTCGATGTTATGTCAACAAGAATCAAGACAATTGGGTGAGTCTTCTACCCACCGCCGAATTCGCGTATAACAACGCTGTACATTCGGCAACTGGACTCAGCCCTTTCTTTTGTTCTTATGGCTTTCACCCGAGAAGCATACTACCAGTCTTCTCTTCTCCCTGTAATATACCCACCATCGAATCCTCATTGGATCAACTAACTACAGCTCACTCTACCGCCCAACGAAGTCTGGTATCCGCCAGACGCCGGTATAAGGAAGTGTCTGATCGAGCTCGTTTACCGGGTCCTGATTGGAAGGAAGGAGAGCGAGTCTGGTTGTCCACCAGATATTTGCCTAAATGGGTCCACCCAACCAAACTTACACCCCGGTTTATCGGACCTTTCAAGATACTCAAGAAGATTAACCCAGTGGCTTATCGACTACAACTCCCCAAGTCCATGTCTCGGATTCACCCAGTCTTTCACTCCTCTCTCTTCCGTCTAGTGGACCCAAACACTCCTGTTAAAAGGACCACTAGACTTATGTGCAATCCACAGTCTATCCCTGAAGAATATGAAGTGTCTGACATATTAGATTCCAGATATCGCAGAGGCAGATTGGAATACCTTGTGTCGTGGAAGAACTACCCTAGTTCAGAGAATTCTTGGGAACCCTGGTCATATGTTCATGCTCCTAGACTGTTAAAAAGTTTTCACCGAACTCATCCGGGGAAGCCCGGTGGGTTGGGGTCTGGAGGGAGGCATACTGTCACGCTCGGCGACCGCGGCCGCGATCGCTGGTGCTTATGGAGACGCTGGCGCTGGAGCGGCCATTGACATGGCCGCTACGCTGCCGCACGTTCTCCGGCAGCGTTCTAGCGTTCGGACGTCTTTCCAACGGCGCACTTTATCAGGAGCGCCAACCCGGAAGTCCGCGTGTTGCAACCCATTCGCGTTAGGCTTCCGGGTTAGTACGCTCCTGTCTCTGTCCTCCGTGTTCCACTTACCTCTCCCCTATTATCCCTTAGTCTTGGCTCTTCTCTACTAGCCTTGGCTCTGCTCTGCTTGCAGTCTAGAACTTCTCCTCGTGGTATTCTACTCCCTCTCTTTCCCTTACCCTCTTAATCCTCCAAGCTTCTCTTCTTTCCTTGTATTCCGCTTCAGATTGTCCTCAGCCATTCCCCTGGTCTTCCCTTCCTGGTCGGATGGTCTTGGCCTGCATATCATTTCAATCCGGTATCCAGCCTGCGTACTCCATCAAAAGGGGGTTTTTTATGCCGGTTGGCTTTTTCCCCTGCATTGGTCTGCCCCGGTTCGGGGGCCCCCCTTAGGCCCCGAGTCAGAGGGGCAGGGTGGCTTCCTCTCGAGGCAGACCCCATCTGCTTTCCAGAGAAGAAGCTTTGAGAAGGAGGAGATTTGGACTCCAGACTAAAGAAGAGTCAGCAGGTGAGCAGGAGGGCATAAGGGACACCGTGGTTGGAAAGGAATCCGTTAATTCAGGGAGCAAATCTGACAAAAATAGGACGACTGACGAATGATGTGCCTATTTGTACGGCTGAGTTGGTGGCGATTGCATTGGTGATTGACAGGGTGTATGAGTTGAGGTATGAGAAAGTGGTGGCGTTCTCAGATTCATTGAGTGGGTTACAGGCAATTGTGGCAGGGGATGGTGATAGGAAGGATGTGATTTTGGACATTAGGATGAAGATTGATCGGTGTGTGCGTGGGGGTATGGATTTAGAGTTAGCGTGGGTTCCCAGCCACAGTGGCATTTTGGGAAATGAGTTGGTGGATCTGGCGGTGGGTGAGGGTATGAGGAGGGGAGCGATTGATATGAGGTTACCTTTGAGTATGAATGAAGTGAAGGCTGTGATGATGAGACGGGTCCTGGATGAATGGCAGGAGAGGTGGGTGAATGGGGTGAAGGGCAGGTGGATGTTCGGTGTTCGTGGGAAAGTATCGGTGAAGGTGGATGCAGGGAGATTAGAATGGAGGAGGGGGGAGGAGGTGATGCTGAATCGGTTGAGGATAGATCATGTGGGGCTGAACGACTGTCTATTTCGAATAGGGAAGCGTGAATCAAGGGACTGTGCGGTGTGTGGGGTACCTGAAACGGTGGGACATTTTTTGATTAGGTGTCAAAGACATGTTACGGAGAGAGAATTGATGAGGGTTCGGTTGAATGCGTTGGGAGTGGCTGAGCTGAGTGAAAGGATTATACTGGGAGGTGATGGGGAGAGAGGCAGGAGGAGGAGTAGTGTGATGTTGGATTTTGTGAGACAGACGGGGAGGTGGGAGGAGTTGTGAGCTTAAATGGAGCCAAATAATAATTAGTGGGTGCGGTGCACATCATCCTATAGGATGGTGAAGCGCCTGCGTGGGTCCGCCCACGCTTCCGATAATTAAGAAGAAGAAGAAGAAGGTTAACGAGGAGATTCAGTATTATCAAAAGTCATGGGGTATTACATATGTGGATTATGTAACTGTATAATTCACTGAAATTGAATAATAGTTTTTGTATTTTACAAGCAACTGAATGAAAGTTTTCTCTTTGTGTTAAGAATCCAATTTGGGCCATATGAAGAAGAGGAAAGTATCCTCGAAACATGTCGCCAAGTGAATTGGACTCCATATGTATACATCTCTTCTTTTCAGAACAAATCCTTTTTCACTTTTCATTTTTTCTCTCCAAACTTGATGTGATCTTACCATTTGTGCTTCTTTATGTTGTAAATTTCGAAACAATTGAATCACATTATTTGTGATATAAAAAATGTTTTTGTATGATTTTGTCTATTGCCATTTCTTTTTTATGAAGTATTACTCAAACATTCTGTTGATGTATAAAAATAACAGTATTGGACTTGATCCAAACACTCAGGGGACGGGAGGATTCCTAGGTTGAATCCTTTTCTTTTTTCGTTTTATGTGTCAGGGTTTTGTCCCATGACTCCAGTTCCTCCCCAGCACCTAAAATGATCTGAATATAACTTCAAATTACCTAACAATCTTTATTGAACCAGAGGTGTACACCTATACTCAACCTTCTAGCAAAACAATGATCTCAGGCAAGCAGTCAGTGGGACGATCTAGTGGTTGTTTTGGCTAACCCTGGTACAGGCTCTTTGCTGGTGTTCCAAGGAAAACTTTTTTAAAAAGGAAACCCCTTTCACAGTCCATCTGGTACTAACCAGACTCCTCACTCCGGACGAGGGATGGGTGGTGGCCACTACCTTCACCACATGGCTCACCGCCAGTCAACACACACCATGGTCCAAAGCCACACCGACTTCCTATAACCTCTGGCGGTTCTCAATGCTCTGCAAGCTTTTCAGCAGAATCTCATAGGTCAGACAGTACAAGTCCTCACAGAGAGCACCACTGCTATGTTTTACCAAAACAAGCAGAGAGGCACACACTTTCGAAGTCTGTCCAGGCTATCCCAAAATATGTGGAAATGGGCACTCAAAGTGAACATGTTCCTAGTCTCAACACGTTCCAGGTGTGGGGTGCATTTAAACGCTCCACATGAATAGCAAGATTTTAAACACAAACTGCCTGAATTTTGTTTTTGTTTTTCAAGTAAAGTTAGAGCCATGTGGAAAGGGGCCTACCTGTCACTACCAATGGACAAGCAGCATTTTAATTTACAAAAGGAGGAATCCAAGATCCCTGTCAAATGGAAAACAGGATTTTTAAACCTTAAAAAAAAAACGGCCTGCACAAGTGTGTGCAAATACAAACGGCTTGCAAAGTGAAATAAAATATCACTGCTCACAGAGCAATGTCAGGAAAACAAAACATGATGTGTGGGTTGACAAAACCAATGTATATTATATTTCACTTACAAAACTCCAGTGACATTTGAAGAGCCACTTTGTCTTCATGGAAAATGTCAGCCCAAGGCAGACCCTGTTTTTGGTTGTGGGCAAAACTTCACAAAGGAAAACTCCCACTTCCAGCCTGGATATCACATCTCCCAAATAGTGACCACCCGCAGTAACATTTCCTGCTGAAGGTGTCGAAAGCCCAGTGTTCTCCAGACCTGCTGGCTCTGAAAGCAGGGACTTCAAGGAAAGTCATCCTTGGCTGGAGCACAACTAATGTGTAAAAATGGGGGCACCCACTTCAAAGAGCAAGCCTCCAACACAAAGGGGACTGCTGATGGTACAGGCTGACCCAGTGAAAACAAATGACCAGAAGCAGAAATTGCCCACAGGAAGATTCACAATTAAGTTAAAAGGACTATTATCATTTAGCTCTCTTTCTCAGCAACCATAATGTGGATTGATTTAATTGTTGTACCATTTTTATTATGTGATTTCTAGGTGATTTTGGGGATATAAAATGCATCTACCTGTGACTCTGGGAACTGTAATGGCCCGTTCGACTAGGTTTGTGGCTGATCTGAACATGTTCCAAATGTGAGAGTTGGTGAGCAGGTGGAAAATGAAATGAGGGATATGCTTAATAACTTACATATTCATAACTTGTGTTTTTTTATGGAAACGGCAGAAATGTGCCACATTTCCATGCTACATTGTACGGATTTGGTGGTCGGCTTATGTAACTCTCCATGATTAGCTAAATCAGAAAATATATTTAGTATGGCAGTTGCTAGTAGAGTTATGAAGTGGTGATACAGAACTAGTTTTTGCCAAAAAGTTGAAAGGAGAACAATGGATGACGACAAATGGGAATAGACATATGGTGCTACAGACCGCTAAACCAATCCTGACTTGGAGGCTGGGTTTGGGTCGAGAGTGAATGGTAACTGTCCAATCCTAGTGGCAGGAATTATTGCAGAGTACCTCCCATTGTTTGTAAAATTGGTGATGTCATTGATGCTATATAAGGGGGACTGCACTAGGACAGACGACTCTCAAAAACCGGGGGGACAGAAAAGGAGGAAGACTGGAGGACAGAGAAGAGACAGACCATCAGAAAGGCTCCTGAAACTTACCATCTGAAAGCTGTTAGGAGACACCGGAGGAGATTGCTGAGTGCATCTGGGTGGAGCGGTCCATTTCTAGGAAGGCCCCAAAGCTGACTGGGACCTATGGTGAAGAACAGGAGGCCATCTTTGAGAGTGGAGTGACCAGACCCCTGCCCTATCTTTCCAGAGTGTCCTGAGATGCAGCGGGCAAGGTGGGGGGTTTAGGGGGGTCTGCTTGCCCAGAATCCTTTCCCTTTATAGTGGGTGAGGTGGCAAAACGGTGTAGATCCTTAGCCTATGTAACCAAAAATATTAATTTAATTCCCCATTTGGCAGAACACTATGGGGGTGAATTTTATTAAAATTCGAAATTAACAAAGCTCACTTCCCAGTGTACGCTGAAAACTAAAGCCTATAATGTAATTGGGTAATCCTCGTTGTCCATCTGACTCAGACATCTTTAAGAAAGAGGGGGTGTCTTTGTTCTTAAATCAGTCCAACCTTTTTCTCTAGCTTCCCCAACACAGGCCTTTCAGCAAGAGGGGTATGAAATCCAAAATTCCCCAAAGCATTCCAATTTACGAACTGACTTCTGAACATAGACCAAAGCAAGGGGGGGTCTGAAAAACAAAGTGATAAATCACCCTGTGTTTGTTTTAAACCAAAGGTTTGGGCGAAACTGTATTATTGGTCAGTGTAATTATTTCGTGAAGTGAAATTGGCAGAAAGTGTACAATTGTTATGTTCTTTTTAACTCACTTATGTGATTTATTTATGCCGAGAGAAGTTGATTGTGTTGTGCCACGGATTAAGTGGCGTTTCGATATTTTTGTGCTCATTTCTATTACTGTTTAAATAAATACCAATATATTTCCCGTACACTGGCCTGGTTCTTGGCCCATTGTTAGCTCAAGGGAGAGGGATCCAAGGGGAATGGTATGTGTCTGAGATGGGGCTAATAAAAAAAAAAAATCGGTTAAATAGTTTGTTGGATAACCACTTCAGTGGGGAAGGAAGGAAGTCTCTGTGTTGAGGGTGGCTTATCAAAAACCGTTACACAGGGGAACTCAATGCTGAGCAGAAATCCTTTCCCCAAGGAGCACGAGTGACAAATCAACAGATATTTTAAACAAAATCTGCTCCCAGTGGGGTTATCCTACCTTAGACTTGTTCGCCACAAGCCAAAACGCACAATGCCCAGACTTCGCATCCAGGTTTCTTCAACCAGGATCCAAGGGGAACGCCCCGTGGATGAATTGGTCAGGGAAATTTGCTTAGGCTTTTCCACCGACACCAATGCTAAGCAGGATAGTGCACAAGATGCACCAGGAACAAGTCACTCTAATACTGATCTCTACTATATGAACAAGACAACCTTTAGATTGCTTTTCTCCTGCAGATTCATCATCTTGATAGTTGTACATCATACAGCTCTGCTGTTCGGAAACTTTTTGATAGGGGGCGTAGTTGACCTCGACTCAGCCGGCGATCTGTCTTGTCTGTGTTCTCAATCGTCGACTCCAGAAGTAGCGTCAGGTGTTGTGTAAATATAGTATGTCACTACGCCCCAAGCTTAATTTACTTTTTTCTGCATGCTTGTATGCTGAATCGGGAACACAGCTTGCGTTTGCTCAACTTTTTTTGTACCTAGTTGTACTTGTTCTCTGAAAACCTCAATGCAATGTCATCTCACAGGTTCTCGGGCTTCAAGCAATGCTGAGATTGCGAGGCCAAAATGTTGGTAAGTGACCCCCCCACAATGTGTGTCTGTGGTGCCTAGGTGTTGGTCACAACACAGAGGCCTGTGTGTCGTGGGCAAAGACGCATCCCAAGTCCCTACGTGAGGGGGCCGGGAAACTGACTTTGGGTCGACAAATCTCTGGTGCTGTCCCTCGCCTGGTCTTCGGAGGCCAAGCCCACTCCTGACATAGGGAAAGAATGACATTGCAAGAAGACTTAGAAACGGTCTCACTCCAGGAGCCATTGCTGGTCTTCCTCGCGGAAGAAAAAACAGCACCACCGCCATCGACCAGCTCGTTGTTGGATCGAGGTAAGCCCTCAGTGGGGCCGACCACTCGGGAAGAGTGGGAAAGCTTTAAAACGTCCATGCTTGATATGTTTAGGCAACAAGCTGCTGTAGGTATGGCTCCGGCCCACGACCAGCAAACTTTGGAGGCAAAAGCAGTGCTCAGTGCTCCCGACCCCAAGGCCAGTCCTTCCGTTGCCATCAATGTCAAACGCCTTTGCACGTCCTACCTACCAGGCATCAGTCACCAGTGGGCCGCAAGGCTGAGTCCCACGACACCCATCGGTTATTCGGGCATCCCTCAGCACTGAAGGAACCTTCGGCATCAAAAGCTTCGGCTTCAAAACCTATTCTCAAGCTCTCTGCGCTGACATTTGGCAACAGTACATTTGTGCTGCTGTCGAAATCGGATTTCTTTGACTCAATGTAATCCATATTTGGTGTCGATGACCCAGTTGAGCCCGTCTACATGGGAGCCGGTGGCATCTATTTTCTTCGACAACCAGGCTGATTTATTGGCTCTAGCTCCGGATCTACAAGACACCAGTGGTCTGGATACTTCCCCAGACCTTGAGTTACAACAAAACCCGCCCTATACCCATGCTAATATCAGGTTCAGAGATCTGGTTCACAAGGTTGTTGACACTCTTGGGTTGAAGGCGTCCACCACACCTCTTCAGGGGTATGAGTTCACTGACATTTTGGACGAAGGTCCCACAGTTGAGCATAACATGCCATTCAACCCAGCCATTGTGAACCCTTTAGCCTCCTCATGGCAGCGCCCTTGTACCATTACAACTGTGAATGCCAATTTTATAGGGAAGTATAGGCCGACAAGAGGAGACCCATCTTTCCTTGCCACACACCCTACCCCGGAAGGGTTGTTATAGAGGCTGCCACTATTTCCACAAGACCTGCGGCATCCACTTCCAATCTGCCTACGGACAGAGGGAAAGTAATCTGACACATTAGCCAGAAAGGTGTTCTCCTCTGGCAGCATGGTGCTCAAAGCCACTAACATAGCTTGTGGATTTGCATAGTACTCCTTTGTCTTATGGAAGCCTGTGGAACATGCTGCTGAATACGTTACTGCGGGTGCCATGCTGGATGGATTTTTTACAGCTGGTGGGGGATGGGAAGCAGGTAGCCAAGCAGTCATTGAAAAAGGGCCTGTCCATAGCGGAGTGCGTTGGCACAGTAATGGATCCAGCGGTAGTGATGAGACGCCAAGCCTATCTAAAAACTTCTGGCTCCTGTCTGAATGTTCAGAACATGCTGCTGGACATGCCCTTTGAAGGTGATGTGCATTTCAGTCATAAAGTGGATGAATTCTTCGAGGAATTTAGGGATTCAAGTTGGTTGTTAAATCATTGGGCCCCGTGGCGTAGCTTGACAAACGTGCCTTCAGCTTCGCCTCCAGGAGCATAGGCTATTGATGTTATGTACCCTATGGCAGGAATGCGCAGCTCCTGCAAGCCAGGCAAGGCAGAGGCGCTTCACATGTCCCTGAAGGGGCAGTGGGGCCTCTAGAGGCCAGCAAGCAGCAACAGCGGTCGGGTCCCCCGCGCCCTCTAAACCGCTTTGATTTTCCCCTTGCAAGATGCACCAGTTGGCAGGACATTGGCCCCAGTGGCAGGAAATAACTACAGATGCCTGGGCCCTGCAGTTGATTCAGTGGGGTTATGGTCTACATTTTCTAAAGAGGTGTCCAACCAGACCTCCGCCTCCCCCAATCCAACCGGGACAGAAGCTCCAGGAAGAACTGAGGGCCATGTTGTTGAAGGGTGCCGTGGAAGAGGTACCTTCCGATCAGAGAGGGTCGGGTTGGTATTCCCGGTATTTTCTGGTGCCCAAGAAGGGAGGATGTCTCGGCCCCATCCAGGAGCCCAGGGCCTTGAACAAGTTCCTGAGGAAAGACACATTCAGGATGGTGACGTTGAGAGAGATTCTCCACGCTCTCGAATTTCAGTACTGTCTAGTGTAAATAGACCTACAGGACAATTATTTTCATGTGCAGATAAACCAAAAGCACATAAGGTTCTTAAGGTTCCTCATAGGGGTCAAACACTATCAGTTCAAAGTGCTTGCCTTTGGGTTGACCTCTGTGCCAAGGGTCTTCACCAAGCTCATGGCGGCAGTTGGGGCTCACCTCAGGAGATCGGGGTCCAGGTATTCCCATACCTGGACGACTGGCTAATCTGAGGGAAGTAGGCGTGGCGGGTTTTCTCATCTAGAGGACACCTGCCTTTTACTGCACAGGCTGGGCTTCTCCCTCAACTTCAAGTCCCATTTGACACCAGTTCAGCTGCTCCAGTTCATCGGAGCAGTCCTAGACACCCATGTAGGGAAGGCTTTTCCTCCCGAAGAGAGTCTGCAACATAGCCCAGATGGTGCAGTTGTTTCAGAACCACGCCACCCTTCCAACGGCTTCCTCCGTCGGCCTCTTGGGTCTCATGACCTCCTGTATTTTTCTAGTGCCAGAGGCCAGGCTGCGTATGAGATCCCTCCAGTGGTACCAGTATCTGGGAGCGCTTACGGATCACCTTTGTGTCCAGCCAGGTAGTCTGCAAACTCAGCAGGTGCAACAGGCGCAGAAATCTCTCTGCGGGGGCCCCTTTTGGCCTCCTTGGCCAAAGACCGAGTGGTCATGGATGCGTCCCTGAAGGGTTGGGGTGCTCACTGCGAGTATTTGCAGGTGAGCAGCCTCTGGTCTCCAACAGAAGCCAGGTGGCACATCAACAGGCTGGGATTGCGGGCCATCCGGGTAACCCTGAGGGCTTTTGCCCCGTCTGAGTGAAGCATGTCCTCGTCCTGACGGACAACACGGTGGCCATGCACTACCTCAACAAGCAGGGTGGAGTGCACTCCCGACCACTCTGCAGAGAGGCAATTCAGCTGTGGTTCTGGTTTAGAGAACCAAATCTCGGTTTCGGCAGTTCATCTGGCAGGGGCAGAGAACACCTTGGCAGATGCTCTGAGCAGGCAGAGCATGGTCTCGCACGAGTGGGAAGTGTGCCAGGAAGTCCTAGAGGACTTCCCTCTCTGCGGTACCCAAGCAGTAGATCTGTTCGCCAAAGAGTCCAACAGGAAGTCTAAACAGTTTTGCTCATCGGAATTCCCAGCGAACGGAGCACTGGGGGACGCGTTTCTGGTGGACTGGATCTTCTCTTCCCCACTACGCCTTACCCCGTGATTCCTGCCATTCCTTGGTTTCTCAGGAGGTTTAAGAGATTCTGAACAATCTTGATCACCCTGGATTGGGTGAGGAGACCATGGTACTCTAATCTCCTGGATCTGTCCACCTCACTAGTTGACTTGGCGTCCGGATCTCCTGACGCAGTTGGAGGGTTGAGTGCTCCACCTGACCCCGGATACCCTCAAACTACATGCGTGGCTCTTGAGAGGATGAGGTAAAATGACTGAAACCTCTGAGGAGGTACTCAAGGTGTTGCTGGCTGCACGCAGACCTTGTACGATATCTCTGTGCAGGTGGAGAAGATTTGAGGCATGGTGCAGGGAGCACGAGACTGACCTCATCTCTTCCCCACCACCACAGTGATGGCGTTCCTTCCGTCACTGGCCTTGGAATTACCACAGTTGGGGGTTTTGGTGGCCCTGTGTTTAAGAGCTCCCCAGACCAAGGTTCATTTTTTACTATTCCAGTCATGGCCCAGTTCCTGAAGGGACTTCTCAACAAGGTTCTGCCAACCACATTTGTCCCCGATTGGGATCTTAATCTGGTTTTGACCTACTTGATGGCATCTCCGTTTGAGCCTATGCACACATGTTCTTTGCGGCTGTTATCCCTTAAAACAGTGTTCTTGGTCACAATCACATACACCAGTAGGGTTTTCAATCTGCAAGACTTGTGCTGCAAACCTCCTTTTCTGAAGTTCTTTCGTGAGAAAGACTCTCTTAAAGTCAGACCTGGTTTCCTCCCTTAGCTGATTTCAGAGTTTCACCTGTCCCAGTGTATTGATTTACCTGTCTTTTACGCTCCTCCACATCCTTCGAAAGAGGAAGAGCGGTTCCACCGCCTTGACCCAAAGAGAGAGTTGTTTCTATGTTGCTCGCACATCCGAGTTTAGGATATCATACCAGCTGTTCGTGGCCCATTCCTTGTCTAGAAAAAGTCTTGCCATCACTGAAACCCTGTCATGTTGGATTACTTTGGGCATATCCGAGTGTTACCAGTCGGCAGGCAAGGAACTGCCAGCGGGCATCAGGGCCCACTCAACCAGAGGGGTTTCAGCCTCTATTGCCTTTCAGAGAGGGGTTCCTTTTACAGATATATGCCGAGCAGCCACTTGGTCATCCTTGCATACATTCACCAAGCACTATGCCTTGGACTTTGCACGGGGAGCTGATGCAAGGTTTGGTAGGGTGGTTCTACAGAACCTACTGGTTTAAGTCTGTCTGCCCTCCATTATTCTAATTGCTTGGGGAGTCTCAAGATGAGGAATCTGCGCGAGAAAAGCAATCTATTGAAGGAGAAATTACTCACCGTAATTATTTCTATGGATTCTTCTCCTGCAGATTCCTCATCGGCCCTCCCATCCATCCCAGCTCAAGTTTCGGTGGGTTGTCTCTTCTGTCCAAACGATGGGTGATAGCTCTTGGATGACCTCTTCTGTCTCATTATCTTAAAAAAAAAAAAAAACTTTTTTCAATCTTTGTTGTGGGGGATCACCCGGTTGGAATGTATCCTTAAAGTTTTTAGTGGCTGATTAGCCGCCTCCTGTGGTTTTTCCTTCTGCAGTGTTCAAACACAGAGGGTTTGGGGGGGGAAGAGAAGCATGGGGCATAGTGACGTGCTATATATGACGCCTGGAGTCTCTTCCGGAGCCGACGATCGAGAACAGGACAAGACGGATCGACAGCCGAGTCGAGGTCCATTACACCCCCTGTCAATGTTTCCGAAACAGCAGAGCTGGATGATGGATATCTACCAAGATGAGCTATCTCTGAGAGAAGAATCCATAGAAAGATCATTACGGTGAGTCATTTCTCCTTCCACATCTGCTCAAACTGGTGATGTGCAAACCAGTCAAACTTCTGTACCCCTCCAACATGCTGCCTTAACACATGGGGTCAACAATCCATCTTCAGTCTATGAACTTGGCAGCCTGGCTCCTGAAGTCAGTTTGGTCACTTATACCTTCCTCACAGGTGTATGAATATCCCAAAGGAGGCATGGAAACCCAAAACCAGACACTGTTACTTCAACAAGTGGAAGAGGTTTGTGTATTGGTGCAGATCAGTCCGCAAATCCAATTGAATGGTCACCATCCAACATTCTACACTACATGTTTTATCTACTAGACTCTAGCCTAGTATTTAACTGCATCGAAGCACACCTACCGGCCTTGTCCGCATACACCACTTTGCAGAACAAGGTGTCTTGGTGGAAAGTCCCTGTTATCAAGGCTTTCATGTAAGTAGTGAAGAGATTAAACCCTCCCATTTCTAACCTTCCATCAGGTTGGGACCTTATTGTTATGCTCTCAAAGCTCATGGGTCCATCCTTTGAGGCTATGCACAAGGTCAGCCTAAACACTTAACATACAAAACAGCCTTTCTAGTAGTCATCACCTCAATAAAAAGAGTCAGTGAGCTACACGCTTTATCAGTACGGGACCCTTTCTTTGTAATCCACAAGGACAAGGTGGTCCTTGGAACACATCCTAGGTTTTCACCTAAATTCATCTCCAGGTTCCATGTCAACCAATCCCTTGAACTACCTACTTTTTTCCAAAATCCATTTAACTCCATTGAGAGGAGCCCCCATACATTGGATGTAAGGAGGGTGGTTTTGTACTACGTAAACACAAAACCTCTAAGGGAGACTGATCAGCTTTGTTTCCATAGCGCCTGGTAGAAAAGGTGATCACATCTCAAAAATGCCATCTCCAGATGGATAGTCAAATGCATACAGCTGTGTTATTAACTATCCAAAAAGACTCTACCTTTCACACCTAGACCGCGCTATATTTAAGTGAACGGCGGATAGCACAGGAGCAACGTGCTGGTCTTGGAAGCAAGACCACGCAGAGCAACAGAGTTTTGAATCCTGGACCATGCTTAGAAACCGAACTCGGTGCTTTATGAAAAATTATTTAAATAAATAACCCACACCCTACATGAGGTACAGGAGCTACTCTAGCAGTTATTGCAAATGCTCCCCTTGACACTATTTGCAAAGTAGCTACTTGGAGTTCCATTCATACCTTTACGCAGCATTACTGCATTGACACACACCATAAAGCATATTCACAGGTGGTCCAAGCAATGGTAAAGCATTCATTTGCTGCTGTACCTTCCCACAGCCCACCTCATTTTCATAATCTATGCACAGCATGTGATCTAAGGAGATCCACAAGCCCCAGAAGGTATACATTACTCACTGTAATTGTATTTCTAATGCTTGTATTTGCTTAGATTCACATGCGCCGACCCGTCCTCCCCTACTGGAGTCGAAGGTGCATGGATGTTTCTTGCTCTATCGCTATTTTCGGCTTAATTACATCTGTTCTCACGCTACACTTCATGCAACCTTATGTGGGAAACAAAACAATCTGAGGGACCACAATGCGTGAAGCACCATGGGTATAGTAGACTACACACTAGGGATACTATTACTAACACGCCCAGTCGACGTCCCTTTTCGAGTTTTGACAACAAATAATGTAGTACTCTGCGACTACCACTAGATGTCGGCCTATGGACATAGCATGTGAATCTAAGATGATACAAGCATCAGAAATACAATTACAGTGTGTAATCTATGCAATATATATATTTCTGATACTTGTGGATCTGCTTAGATCACCTGCTATGCATAGGCCGACATCTAGTGGTGGTCGCAGCGTATTACATTATTTGTTTTCGAAACTCAAAAAGGGACGTTGACCGGGCGTGTCAGTAACACTATCCCTAGTGTGACATCCACTGTCCCTATGGTCCTTCATGTGTTGAGGTGCCTCAGATAGTTTTTTTCCACCATCATAGTCAGACGCAAGTTGCAGAGTTCCTTCGTTCTGGCTAACGCCTTTAATTATACAATTTTTAAAAGTTAGATTTCTTTCTATCGTTTCAATGACCGTAATACCATAATATCTTTGAGGGCGGATTCCTAGTCGACCATGACTATTTCGACCATCTCGACAAACTTTTGACTGCGGTCTATTTAGGCCTCAACCCTTCGCAGTAGACTGAGTTGGGGGGGGGGGGTCATAACTTTCTTTCATTTAGAGAATACCTACTTACCTATTCTTCCTTTTCCATCACCGGGCTGCCAACTTTCCATATTATGGAAAACGCACTCTTTAAATGTTGCCCTTCCTGAAACTGGAAGTTTCCCTGGAAAGACTCCCACAGGGTGTGCAACCTCTCTCTCCCTAGGGACCACCCTGAAAAATATTGCAACTGTAGCAGACTTTTTTGGCCCAAGACACTAAAGGACCGTAAGACTAAGCGCTGTGCCCATCACGCCAGGCAGGCCGAAGCAGATATGGGCGTGGAGGGAGAATCCAGCGAGTGCAGCGTTGGCGTCCTAAGTGACGCTGAGGGTGAACGGGACTGGGCGGTTTCCCGTGTGTGAGCCACCGACTTCATCAGGTAGGATGGCAGTTCTGCTATGGTGATGACACCCGGCGGCTCAGGGACCCACACTGCATGCCACACAAAACCCACGACCGACAGTCGACTGCTTTGTTGACCGTTAAGCCACATGCGGTGTTGAGGGGAAGGTCTGAAAAATCCCTGTCCTCTGAGCAATCACCACATGACAGGCCCCCAAAACAGAAATCCCGTCACTGTGGATAAATCTGACAAACCCTCAGGTACCGGCGAATGTGCTTCGAAAGATGCGTCAACTGCCCTTTCCGATAGCTTGAAAATGAGGGATCTTATTAAAAAGCATGTCTTGGACACACTCCTTAAGTCAAAGGCGTTGACAAATTCAAAATCTTGGACACCCCTACTCTCTCTAAATCCTCTTTTAATGGATTACTTTTCTCCCGCAGATTCATCATGTGATAGATATTTCCTCCAGCTTTGCTGCTTCAGAAACTTTTTGACAGGGCGCAATGGACCTCGACCCGGCCATCAACCGTCGGTCTATCTTGCTCAGTATCTGGTCATTGATCCGGACGTGACGTTGGATGTCCTATAAATACCCCTTCACCACGCCCCATACTTCAGTTCCTTTTTTCTGTGTTGTAACACACTTCTTGCGAACACAGGCAAGTCTTTGCCTCACTTGACGTTTTTGTCAGAAAACGTTTTTGCCTTTTCATTCCTCGATGCAAGATGTCGGTCACTCATCTATCTGGTTTCAAGCGGCGTACCGACTGTGACACCAAGATGTCCATCACTGACCCACACCAGTTGTCTCTGGTGGCTCGGCACTGGTCACTGGACTGACTGGTGTCCGCCATGCTCCAAAATGCAGGCCAAATGCCGGCGCAATCGAGCAGTTAAACTCACTCTTGGTCGGCCGCCCTCTAAATGACTGGCACAGTCGACGGTTTGGTCTTTGGAGGCCGAAACTGAGGGACACACCCCTGAATAAGAAAATAGGCAGAAGAAGAAATGGTCCACTCGACGAGCCATTCTTCCTCATCCCATAAGAAGAAAAGGCACCACCCTTGCTCTCGGAACTCCAATTCGTCGATGGATAAAGGTAAGCCGTCAGCGGGGCCTACCACCCGCCAAGAGTGGGAGGATTTCAAGGCCCACATGCATGACATGTTTAAAAAGCATGCTTCAGTCGGCGTGACTATCCCTTCTGCCCCGCCCCCCATGCAGCAGGCTTAGGAGCCAAGAGTAGCGCTTGGCATGTCCGACCCCTCTCGTGCCCCGGTATCGACAACGTCGGCAACAATAAATCTTTCGACACCAAAAGAGGTCCAATGGAAGCTAGATCAACCCATGCATCCAAGGATGTTGATGCTATGTCTCGATCCCGATCAACACCGACATCCACCATATCGGCATGGAGAGACAAATCCTTAACGTCTACTATTGTCGAGAAAACCTTCACACCACAAACCCGGTCCGAATTCTTTTTATACCATGGCAGGTATTTTTGGTAGTAATGACGCAGATCAGGGGGATGTGGACCCGATTTACTTGGGTACAGGAGGGATCAATTATTTTGAAGACCAAAATCCGCTTTTGCAGCTGGATAAAGGCCTACTTAGCACCAGCGGTCTGGACGCCTCTCCAGACCCTGAATTCCAGCTATATAATTCGGGGCTTTAGTAGAAGGGGTTATTGATACCCTAGGATTGCATTCATCAGTGGCGCTGATACAAGATTATGACCTTACAGATATCTTAGATGAAGGCCTTGGCCACAGAGCGCAATATGCATTTAAATCCTGCCATTGCTGATCCCTTAACAAATATGTGGCAGCATCCTTGTTCTATTCCTCCTGTCAGCTCCACTGTTTCCGGGAAATATAGGCTGACTAGAGGAGACCCTTCATTCCTCTACTCTCACCCTTCCCCGGAGGTGCTGGTTATGCAGGCTGCCACTGTTTTATCTAGACCTCAATTTTCCACTTCCACTCTGCCTCCCAACAGGGAAGCAAAAAAAGTTCATGCCTTAGCAAAGAAAGCATTTACTTCGGGCACTATGGCCTTTAAGGCTACAAATGTGTCAAGCAGTTTTGCCAAGTACTTCCTTGGTCTATGGATGGCAGTTGAAAATGCTGCACAGTATGTCCCAGAAGGAGAGATGTGGGAGGGCTTCCTACAACTAGTGGACAATGGGAAAGAGTTTGCAAGACACCCGCTGCGAACGGGCCTCGACATCGCTGATTGTGTGGGCCGATCTATGGTGTCAGCAGTAACGCTAAGAAGCTGGATCTAAAAACATCTGGTTTCTCCCCTAATGTTCAATTTAAACTTCTGGACATGCCCTTCAAGGGCTCTCTTCTTTTCTGCCAAAAAGCCGATGATTCCTTAGAAAAAAGTAAGGCATCCCAAATCGCTGTTTAGGCCTTAGGCCTAGCGGCACAGCCGGCCATACCTGCCTTCCTCTTTGCCTCTAGGTCATGGGGCTATAGGCGGTATGACCCACAGGACGTGCCCCTTTTGGTCTTCCTGGTCCTTATTGCAACGGGCCTTGCATTCCCTGACACTCCCAACATGGCCGTCCAGCGTGACACGCCTTCGGCTGTCTATACGTTGGACGTAACGGATTCTACTAATAGACCGCACCCGCGCGGCTCCGCGCGTCTCAATGCTATTGCCAAGTAGCGAGCCGACGTGTGCTCCGTAGTTCGCTGTATTGCTTTCCTGGTTGCTAGCTTTTCTACTTCCATTCCTTGTCCCTTTCCCTTTTCTCTTGCTTCCTGGACTCGTGTGCCATCAGCATGTCTTCTGTGTTTCCCGGATTGCTGCATCCCAGAATCTTAAACGCATGCTGGAGTCGGAAGAGACTCGCTCAGCCTTATTCAAGTCCAGGTCTGTCCGCAAGAAGACACCGCCCACGGAGTCCAGCAAGGATCGGTCTCAGGTGAGAAGGGGGGAACTCCGTGACACTTCTGGCAAGAGAGCGCAGCTCCCATTGGCCAGGCAATGGCAGACGCGTTTCTTGTGCTCCATAAGGGGAAGAGGGGCTTCTAGTGGTCAACAGGTGGTGGGGGCAACCCAACCTCCGGAGCCGCTTTGATTTTCCCATGAACCGTTTCAGGCTCTTTAAGACAAAGTAACACTCTACAGGGTGGATAGGGATGGTGAAATTACTCAAACATCAATAATTCAACCAACTCAGGAAGTTGGCAAAAAGACTTATCCGTTTTAATATCAATTATCTAAAACAGGGAGTACAATGGACATCATACAATGTTCGACAGTAAGGTCTTGTTCGCATTTCATAAAAAACATGATTATATAGTAAATATTTGTCATTGTGACATCCTCCTACGTGGCAAACTAAAACTTATCGAGGGTTGTGTTTGGTTAAAGGGAACCGGCTAGGTATATTTTCTGAGGCTTGGGGTTGTGATTGGATCTGTCAGGTGGACAACTCTGCCCACCCCTAGTGCAAGTCATTGTGAGCTTCATAAAATACACAACGTCTTATTGGGTCTCTAAACTATAGGGCTCTTTGGTACGTGGCCCTTTATAATTGGTTGGCACGTATGTGCCCTTCTGAAATATTCTACTCGGCAAAATGTATGCTGCTACCCCAGGTGCCAGTGGGTCGGGCTTGACCATGCCTCCCCACCCAATTAGCCCATCATCACGCAAGCTGTCTGCCCTGAGAATAGTCTTTGTACTCGGCCTTGTAAAATAGCACTGCTCCTGGTACTAAAAGGGAGTGTGGGTATAACTTTATCTTCTGGTCTTGGTGTAGCCTGTCCAAGAGTCTATTTCTATCTGACCATGTGACTTTGAGACCACGTTTCCGCATTTAATAATAAATTAATAGAACTAGGAATGTCCTTCCGCCGCACCTTAACAAGAGCTTGGCTTCTTGCCTTTCTCGTACAGTGTAGCATACCATTATAATTGACTCGTTTCTTGGCTACTTCACCCCTTGATACTTGGCCAATTAGGCCTTGTGATGCTCCTTCTATTTTCAGCTGAGTTTATCTTGCTGCGCCACACTTTTCCAGCCCTTCTATTCACGGGGTCCAGTTTGCTCAAATATGATGTAGAACTTCCAGATTCCAATGGATATATATACCTTGGTGCATTGCCGCAATCTATTCCCCAAGTATAGCCAGCCTTATGATTCCTTTGTCTACTTGCGTTACTGCATCTGTGAGATTATAAAATGATTGTCATTTTCTTCTGTGCTTTTCATACGTGTGATCTTCATTTCACATGTGAACTTTTACCCGGTTCTTACTTAGTCATCGATTCTATATGGTCTATTCATCTTTTCTATTGTCATTTCTTCTGAGGCGTGTTACTTTCTTCAATCTCTTCTTTCATCCGTCTTCACGTGCTCTTCAGGGATTTTTCCCAAAAGGCTGTCGGTTCTTCGTGGGTACATAAAGAAAGGTCTTCTCAATGGATACTTTGATTCAAAGGCTGCTTGTGTTATAGGCATCATTACAGGTGTCTTGCTTGTAACTATTTCTGGTTCCCAACATACAGGCAATTTGGGGTGGGACTTCCGGTGGAGGCTTTTGGCTTCTCCTCTACACCCCTCTCACAGTGCACCAGTTGGAGAGCGGTTCAGAGCATTTGCTCCAGTGGCAGGGAATTACTTCCGATGCCTGTGCTCTTCAGCTCATTCTGTGGGGTTGTTTCCATTTACAAGAAAAGCCCTGCCCACAATCCAACCAGGACAGGAGCTTCAGGAAGAACTGAGAGTCCTGTTGTTGAAGGGTGCTGTGGAAGATGTACTTCCCGAGCAGAGAGCATTGGTTGGTATTTCCTGGTGCCCAAGAAGGGAGAAGGTCTCTGTCCCATTCTGGACCTCAGGGCCTTGAACAAGTTCTTGAGGAAAGACAAATTCGGGATGCTGACTTTGAGAGATTCTCCAACGCTCTCGAACTACAGGAATGGCTGGTGTCAGTAGACCTACATGATGCTTATTTGCATGTGCCAATCCATCGAAAGCACAGGAAGTTGCTAAGGTTTATCATAGGCGATATGCACTATCGGATCAAGGTGCTTCCATTTGGTCTAACCTCCACCCCAAGGGTCTTCCCCAGGCTCATGGCGGTAGTTGCGACTCTTCAGGAGATCCGGGGTCCATGTATTTCTAGATCTGGACAACTGGCTGATTTGAGGGAAGTCTGAAGTGCAGGTCTTGTCCACTTTAGAGGACACCTGCTTGCTGCTGCACAAGCTGGGCTTCTCCCTAAATGTAAAGAAGTCCCGAATGACACCAGTCCAGAGGCTCCAGTTCATTGGTGCAGTCCTAGATACCCGGGTTGGGAAGGGCTTCCCTCCCCAGGAGGGAGTAGTCTGCTTGAAACAGATGGTCGACTTGTTCCAGAACCATTCCACTCTACCAGTGGCTTCCTTCCTCTGCCTCCTATGTCTCGTGAAATCCCTGCAATGATTTCTGAGGGGTCAGTGGCCTCAGTACCTTCTCAGGGGTGTGCACTTCAGTGGTCAATGACCTGTCCTGGTGGCCAGACCCTAACAGTCTCCTGGCGAGGGAACCTTTCTGGCCTCAGACCCCAGTGGTTACGGATGCGTCTCTGAAGGGTTGGGGCGCTCACTGCAAGGATTTGCAGGTGAGCAGCTTTTGGTCAGCAACGGAAGCCAGGTGGCACATCAACAGGCTGAAGTTGCGAGCCATCATGCTTGCCCTGAAAGCAATCGCCCCGTCTCTGCAGGGGAAACATGTCAGTTCTGACGTACAATACAGTGGCGATGCACTATCTCAACAAACAAGGTGGTGTGCACTCCTCCCCTGCAGGGAGGTGATGACACTTTGGTTCTGGTTGTTGGATAACCTGATCTCAGTCTCAGCAGTTCATGTGGCGGGCAGAGAGAATAATTTAGCGGATGTTCTGTGCAGGCAGGGCCCGGTCTTGAACGAGTGGGAAGTGTGCCAGGAAGTCCTAGAGGTCTTCTCTCTGGGGTACCCCAGCAGTGGATGTGTTCGCCATGGAGTCCATCAGGAAATGCAAACAGTTTTGCTCGAGGGAATTCCCAGTGAACGGTGCACCGGGGGACGCATTTCTGTTGGAGTGGACCTTTCCTCTACATTATGCATTCCCTCCGATTCACGTCCTTCCATGGGTTCTCTGGAGGTTAAAGAGGTTTCGAGCTACAATGATCTTGATTGCCCGGACTGGGTGAGGAGAACGTGGTACTCAGACCTCTTGGATCTGTCCACCTCACCGGCTGGATCTCCCAACCCAGTCGCAATGTCGGATACTCCACCCGACCCCACAATCCCTCAACCTACATGCATGGCTCTTGAGAGGATGAGATATGATGACTGGGACCGCTCTGAGGAAGTACTTGAGGTGTTGCTGGTTACACGCAGACCGTCTGCAAGATCTTTTTACGCCTGCAGGTGGGGATTTGAGGCGCGATGCAGGGAACGCGAAATTGACTCCATCTCTTGCCCCACCATGACAGTGATGGAGTTCCTTCCGTCACTGGCCTCAGCAGGCCTTCTGGTCACCACAGTCAAAGGTTATTTGGTGGCCTTGTCTGTGTTTAAGAGATCCCCAGATCAAGGCTCATTTATTTCGATCCTGGTAATGGCACAATTCCTAAGAGGCCTTGTAAATGTTTCTGCCAACTCCCTTTGTTGTACCGGATTGGGACCTTAATCTGGTATTGACTCTTCTGATGGCGGCTCCTTTTGGCCTATGCATGCTTGTCCCTTAAGACTTCTCTCTTTAAAAACAGCCTTTTTGGTGGCTATTTCATCTGATAGGCGGGTGAGTGAACTGCAGGCCTTATGCTGTAAACCACCCTTGCTGTGTTTTGTTTTCCAGGAAATAGTCTCACTCCGGGTAAGGCCTGGATTTCGTCCCAAGGTTGTCTCTGAATTCCACCTTTCAGAATCCATCGACCTTGCTGTCTTCTACCCTCCTCCGCACCCTTCTAAGCAGGAGGAACGGTTACATCGCCTAAACCTGAGAAGGATGTGAAGTTATTATATTGTGTGCAATGATGGCTGATTTCAGGTGAGCTGACCAGCTCTTTGTGGCCTTTTCCTTAGCCCGTAAGGGCATGCCCATAACTCAGCAGACTTTATCCCGCTGGATAATCTTCTGTATAGCTGAATGCTACCAGTCTGCTGGAAAGGAATTACCAGCAGGCATCGGGCCCATTCGAAAAGGGGAGTCTGTGTGAACAGCATTACAGAGGGGAGTGCCTGTTCGGGAGATTTGTCGTGCTGCAACATGGTCATCCCTTCATACTTTTACTAAGCACCACAGTCTGATATATTTCATTTGTATCACACTCATACACAAGTATTTCAGAGGGTGATGAGGCAAGGGAGGACAAAAATGACGATCTTACTAGGAACATTGAGAATGTGAATGGGGGAGGGAAGGGGGAAAGTGAAAGGGAGAGGGGAGAAATGGAAAATGCAGAGCAAGGGATAAAAACTGGTAGTGCAGCCAGAAAGGTGACAAGTGCAGGTTTAGAGCATAGACAAGGGGTAGCTGATAAGTGGAGGTAAGGGTACTGTAGGGTTACAGAAACGGACCCAAGTGCAAGGGTTGCCAGGAGGCAATGCAGGTGAGTGTCTGGGTGGGCAGGGACCTGGGCACGAAATCAGAGGGTAACCATGTGCACAGTGCCGAAGCAGACCGATCAGCAGGGGGGAGGAAGAGCGAAGGCAGAAGCAAAGAGGATGGTCTTGAGGTGCTTCCGGAAGGTTCTCAAGTTTCAGAGTGGCAGGGCGACTGTTCCAGAGGGAGGCCCCAGCTGAGGCAAGAGAGATCTACCCCCAACTCGTTGCTTGGAGAAGCGACTGACCCTGAGGGAGTTGGAGGAGCGAAGAGCTCGACTGGCAAGGTATTTAAGGAGGCAGAGTTCAAGGTATTTTGATCCCAGGCCCCAGAAAGCCTTGTGGATGTAGTTCATACAGCCGATGTGTGTTTGGGCAGGGCAGGGCAGTGCTGTAAAGTTTCTTAGTATAACTTTCTGTCCACCTCCTTCATCTACTGCTTTGGGAGCCTATCGGATGAGGAATCTGCAGCAGAAAAGCAATCCATTGAAGAAGTTACTGTAATGTTCTTTCTATCGATTCCTCTCCTGCAGATTCCTCATCTCCCCTCCAGCCCTGCTCAGAAAGTCGGTGGTAGGTGCACATCTTGTCTTTCACGTTGACTTGGTGATGGTCCTATGTCTGTTTTTAATCTTTCCTGCCACAGGTTTCTTTAAAAAAAAAAAAAGATTTTTCTAACGCTACTTTGTAGTGTTTGTTGCAATTGTTCCTCCTTTCGGAGGCCTATAGTTATTTCATTTTAAGGGCACACTAGCCCGTTTGTTCTGTTTTCCTATGCAGCGTGCTGTGCTTGGGGGTAGAGGGGGAACTGAAGTATGGGGCGTAGTGACGAGGTACTTCTATGGCGCCTGACGTCACATCTGGAGCTGACAACCAGATGCCGAACAAGATGGTTTGACAGTCGACAGCCAGGTCGAGGTCCACTACACCCCCTGTCCAACTTTTCTGAAGCAGCAGAGCTGGAGGCAACATCTATCGGATGAGGAATCTGCAGGAAAATAATCCATAGAAAGAACATTACGGGAAGTCATTTCTCAATTTCAAAGTCTAAGAAGCCCTCTCTCTAGTGACGCAATTTCAGGAGCCATGCAGCATAAACAACCCCTATATCACATAGTGCATCTAACCCTGTTCCCACTGGTTTTCCAAACTCCACCCAATGGACCCCTGACAAATGTGACAATTATGCGAAGAATGTCATGCTTTGTAGACTTGATCGTCACCCTAATCAACTGTCCAAACTCCAAGGGCCCTCACAAGGGGAGGCAGCCAAAGACCAACCTGCTGCCAAAAGGCACAACTAGACATTGCCCAGCCGGCCACTTCGCAGGACATTTCCCAGGATCTCTATTACATTGACACTTCAGGCTCTCAAGATCCTGGTTCACTAGACGCCAAGGGGACCTATATGACACAGACCAGTATTATTATGACGATGTCTACATCATACAATCCCCGGACCACCATGACCAACCTGTGGCTGTCACGAACTACAGAACACGCCCCTTTTGGACTTCCTGGTCCTTGTCTCAGCGCGGCTTACACTCCCTTGTACTTACAACATGGCTGTCCACTGTGAAACACCTTCCTCGCTCTACACCTTGGACGTAGAGTGTTCTATTTATAGACCACGGCTCCGCGCGTCTCAATGCTATTGCGAAGTAGGGACCAGACGTGTGCTCCGTAGCTTGCGGTATTGTTTCCCTTGCTTCTTCCAGCCATCCCCATTCCTAGTCCCTTTCCTTCCTTTCTTGATTCCTGGACTCGTGTGCTAGCAGCGCACTCTGTAAATTTCCCGGAACCTTGCATCCCACAACTTTGAATGCACGCTGGAGTCGGAAGAGACTCGTGCAGCCTTATTCAAGACTCGATCCGTCCGCAAGAAGGCATCGATCAAGAAATCCAGCAAAGATTGAACTCCGGTGAGAAGGGGGGGAACTCCTTGACAGTTTGAGACGCCACCCGACCAAACTCGATATGGACATGGAAGCGGCCGTCCAGGACCTGATGCGTGGCATGCAAGAGCTATCAACCAAAGTGCAGAATCTGAAGGTGGAAAACGACGCTCTCAATTAGTTCTATCCTGTGCTTCTGCCACAAAAGAAAGTGTGTTGCTGGGCGGCATAGTGGAAAATACGATGGGTCGGCAAAAACCCTTCGCGGATTCCTGGATTCATGTTTGGTCCACTTTACTTTTAAGCCCTACTACTTTTCAACTCCCAGGGCTAAGGTGGGGTTCATAATTTCCCACCTTTCAGGAAACACCTTAACCTGGGCTACTCCCCTCGTTAATTCCTGCGATGCTCTCCTAGATGACTATGATGGCTTCATACAAGCCCTTGAGACCACGTTTGACCGTCCAGAGCAGGTCTATAGTGCCCAGGAACGCCTGTTAGACTTTCAGCAAGGATCCCAGAATATGCTCACCTATGTTACCCAATTCATGCAATTAGTCAAGGAAGCTGATTGGTCCCCTGAGGTGAGTTGGCCAGAGTGGCTCGCCCAAACTCATTCCAGGCACTAATGGACCTTGCCGTGCAAATAGATTTCCGTATCCAGGAAAGGAAGGCAGAAAAGAAGAAATCCAGAGGCAATCCTCCAGAGCTGTCCTTTGAGAGTACCACCAAGACGGACACAAACCCAGGCTCAGTCTCTGAAACAGAACCCATGCAGCTAGGAGCCTTCGTGGACCTACATCCCCGCAAGAAAGGATGAGAAGGATTCATACGGGGTTGTGCATGTATTGTGCCTCAGACAAACACTCTAGCCCCTCCTCGGCATTCGGGAAACGCCAGCTCCCGATCCTAGATGGAGCAGAGCTTCGGGAGAGAGATGTTTGCTCCACATCAATTCCATCCTTGAACTCTCCTGGACAAAACAATTTGGTGATACTACAGGCCTTCCTGTCGCCCTCCAAGGATAAGACCTATCCCATTCCGGCCTTGGTAGACTGCGGAGCTATGGGAATTTTCATTGATCAAGACTGGGTTGTTAGTCATATTCCGTACGAGACACGAAGCACCATGCAGCGGGTGGAAGCAATCGACGGAACACCCCTCACTTCAGGACCCATAAGCCTGCAGACAAAAGAGATCCAGCTTTCCATAAACCATCAAGAGCGGATTACATTCAACATTAAGTCAGCTCATTACCCCATGATGTATTTTCAACTGCTATAGTCCAGGCCTTACCCCCTCACAGACCTGAAGACTGTGCCATAGATACAGATCCCTCAGCAGTGATTCCCTTCGGCAGAATGTTCATCCTTTCTGAACCAGAGAAAAAGGCCCTCCGAGAATACCTGGATACCAACCTTGAAAACGGCACCATAAGTGTCATGATGCCTACCCCCGGGGACCCAGACCAAGTCCAGCAACCTCAGAAGCAGGCATCAAGTTACCCTAAGCAAGCCCAACAACCCCTGCTAGGGGCTATTTGGGTGCAGTCCTGGCGCCTATGGCGCCAGGCTCATATGGAGAGTCAGTCCTGGCGCCTATGGCGCCAGGCTGATAGATTAAAACTTACCTGATGCAGACCATGCTGCAAACTTACCTGATGCAGACCATGCTGCAAGAGCTCCAAGCCAAAAGAGGCTTGGAAGGGACTATTTTACCTAGGGACTATTTTTTTACTCGGGTGGGGCTGGGGAGGAATACTTACCTGGGACTACTTTGGAGGCTATTTAAACCGTGCCTGAAGAGCAGCACACGCTTCGCGTTATTCTGCATCCCGCAGCGTAACGCTCACCATGCCTGCAAATCTGCATCCAGTCTTCTGCCATGCCCGCCTCGAGTTTGGAGCTCCTAGAAAAAGGGAGAAAGAAGGGGAAAAGGTTAGAACAAGAGCAATACCGTCGATCCTTACCTGAATTCCTGATTCATCGCACCTTCGAGCTGGAAGAAAGAAGTTATTTTATGCGCGTCGCCTCGCCTGCTGCAGCGCCGCGCTGAACTTGCTGGCCTTCGCAGCAAATTCACATTTCACCGCATCCTCCTGCATGTTCCCGCCGCACTCCGGCACCTAAGGAGAAGACGAGAACAGCAAGGTGAGCCAAGGGAATACACAGAGGAATACCCCCCATAGACTTACCTGATTTTACCACCGGGGGTACTATTCTTCTTCACGGGTCGGCGCTGCTTCCACTGCATCCTAGCCAAACCACGGCCCCTAAGGGGAAACAAAAAGACAGCAAGGTGAAACAAGGGACTAACAAGGGGAACCCTCCTCACCACAAAAGACTTACCTGATTTTACCGCCGGAGGCATTATTGCCCGAGACTTCATACTTTCTCTCAGCGCCTGAATAAGGGAGAAAGCAACAGGTTACATATGGACATTATTTTATCGAACTGTGTTGGATAATACAAATCCTTACCAGAACATTACCGGTTGCCACGAGGAACTCTTCAGTAAGGTCAAGCTGCAACCTGCAAGAAAACGGACAAGAGTGTAAGTCGGGCATTTGAACTCTTACGAACTACATACTTACCGCGTCTTGCCGGGAATATCGGCGTCAATATTGTCCTGGAACTCACCAATTCCTTCGAGCCAGTGAAGCAACTGGTTATCTACGCGCCCCTGCGCTCAATGCAGGATGGAGAGCTCATCTTTTCAAATCATCAGGTGAGACTATAAGAGGGGACATCCAAGGTGATCAGTGGGGAGAACAAGGCGATGGGGGGGATTTACGCTCAACTCCACGGGTGGTTAATTCCCTTTCTCCACTTGCAGAAGAATATTCCTACGGGCCAAGCAAACGAAGCTAGGTGGGCCAGTCCAGTCCGTCATCTCGGCCCTACGTGTCACATTGGTGGAGTTCGCAGCAGTCCAGTCCAGATCGACGCCTCTGTGGGAGCCAGGTGAGCGTAACAATAAGACCCTCAAAATCTCCAGCGGGTGCTTCGTCGTTCTTTGTTCCCAAGAAGGACACCAAGGAACTCAGACCTTGCCTCGACTACCGTGGCTTAAATCAATGCACTCTCAAAGATCGGTACCCACTGCCCCTGATCTCGGATATCCTGGAAGATGTGAGAGGCGCCGTAATATTCACGAAGTTGGATCTCCGGGGTGCCTATCATTTGATCCGTGTCCGGGAAGGAGACGAATGGAAAACAGCCTTTAGAACACCCTTTGGTCACTATGAATATCTAGTCATGCCCTTTGGACAAGCTAATGCCCCCGCAGTTTCAACGTTTTATGGATAGGGTGTTTTCTGACATGTTATTCCTCTTTGTCATTGTCTATCTGGATGACATATTGACCAAGGATCCTCTAAAGCATGAAGAGCATCTAAAGGCAGTATTACGACTCCGTGAACACAAACTTTTAGCCAAACCCAAAAAATGCTTGTTTCACGTTACTTCTGTTCACTATCTAGGATTCATCCTTAGCCCAGAAGGAATTGGTATGGACCCTTCAAAGGTAAAGGCCATACTGGCATGGCCCGCTCCCACGTCCGTGAAACAAGTTCAATCCTTCCTGGGGCTTGCCAACTTCTACCGGAAGTTCATCTCTACCTTTTCCGAGATCGTTCAGCCCATCATTGCCCTCTTGAAGAAAGATACCCCCTTTATCTGGTCTACACCGCAAGATAAGGCATTTCAACGTTTAAAGACAGAGTTCACGCAAGCACCCATCTTGGCCCAACCCGACATAAATCGGCCATTCCTAATCTAAACGGATGCCTCCAACTACGCCATAGGAGTTGTCTTGAAGCAGGAACTTGAGGATAAACTGGAACACCCCATTGCTTACCTCTCACGAACCCTAACTCCCAGTAAGACACATTACTCCATCTTGGAAAAGGAACTGTTAGCCATCCGCCAAGCCTTCACTGAATGGCGACATCTTCTTCTGGGTGCTAGATATCCAGTTCAGGTCCGCACAGACCATCGGAATCTTCAAATTCTACCGTCGTTGGAGTGCAGGAACAGTCGTCCGGTGCGTTGGGCCTACTTCTTTGACCAGTACCAAATACCGAATCACTCATGTTCCCGGATCACAAAACATGATTGCTGACGCCTTATCTCGACGTCCTGACTATGTAACTACTGAAGACAGGGCCTATCCTAAAATGTTTCCCCACACAATCTTTGTAGCTCAAGCAGTCAACCTCCTGGAAGAAATTTGAGTGCAAACCTAATCCTCTGACCTCTGGAAGGATATTTCAAGGAAGAATCCATGGAACCTAAGAGTTAAGGAAGGATATCTATTCAAGGATAATGCACTGGTCATTCCTACACAAACTACAACAAAGAATATTAAACCTATGTCATGATACCCTTCACTCCGGACATTGTGGCATAACCAACACCCTCCGTCTCATACAAAGACAGTTTTGGTGGCCTGGAATGAAGACCAACGTACAGCAGTACATCAAAGCTTGTACTATCTGCAGTCAAAATAAACATGATAACAAGTGACTGGCGGGTCTTCTACTACAACCTACACTGCCAACAAGGCCATGGGAATTCATTGTGGAATTACCACCTTCCCGAGGATACACGACCATCATGGTTACCATAGACTTGTTCCCTCATATGGCTCATTTTACACCCCTGTGTAAGCTACCATCCTCGTCCAAGCTTGCTGGAATCTTCCTGGAAAACATATTCCGTTTACATGGACTTCCTTCCAAGATCATATCTGATCGAGGACCTCAATACGTCTCTCAATTCTGGAAACATCTGTCGCATTTTTGGAATCCAACGCGCCCTCTCATCTGGTTATCATCCCCAAACCAATGGGGCCACAGAACGTGCCAATCAGACCCTGGAGCAGTATCTTTGATGTTTCGCCACCAAGGTTCAGGATGACTGGTCGCTCCTGCTACGCGTGGCTGAATTCGCCTACAACAATTCCGATCATTCAGCACTTAAGACCAGTCCCTTTTTATTGTAATCAAGGTTTCCATCCATCGGTTCTACCCTCTGTTCTCCCTCATCCTACACCAGTACCTGGATAGAAACCCTCATCAACGTACGCCAGGAGGCCAAAGAAAACTTAGAGGGCCAGAACACAGACTAAGAGGTATGCAGATTCCAAAAGAAGACCAGGTCCTTCTTATGCAATTGGTGATCAAGTCTGGTTGTCCTCGAAATTATTGCCCCGACATCTACAGCCAAACAAGTTGGCCCCTCGGTACTATGGTCCATTTCCCATCAAGGAAATTATCAATCCAGTTTCATACCGGATCAGACTACCAGACTCCTGGAAGAAAATTCACCCAGTATTTCACACATCCTTATTAAAACCCTACACCCAATCCTCCCGGAAATCCTGCCGACGACCTCCTCTGCTGGTCGTCAACCAATTGGAATATGAAGTATCCCGAATATGTGACTCCAGGTATAAACGGGGTCAGCTTCAATACCTGGTTGAATGGAAAGGATATCCTCCTAGTGAAAGAACCTGGGAACCACTTTCTAATCTCAAGGCCCCTCGACTGCTCAGAAGATTTCACCTTATACACCCGGGCAAACCCGGAGGAACGGGTCTTCGGTGGAGGCATGCTGTCATGAACTACAGAACACACCCCTTTTGGACTTCCTGGTCCTTGTCTCAACGGGGCTTACACTCCCTTGTACTTCCAACATGGCCGTCCACTGTGAAACTCCTTCCTCGCTCTACACTTTGGACGTAGCGTGTTCTATTTATAGACCACGTCTCCGCGCTTCTCAATGCTATTGCGAAGTAGCGACCAGACATGTGCTCCATAGCTCGCGGTATTGTTTCCCTTGCTTCGTCCAGCCATCCCCATTCCTAGTCCCTTTCCTTCCTTTCTTGATTCCTGGACTCGTGTGCTAGCAGCGCACTCTGTAAATTTCCCGGATTCCTGGATCCTTGCATCTCGTTACTTAGAACGCACGCTGCAGTCGGAAGAGACTCGTGCAGCCTTATTCAAGACTCGATCCGTCCGCAAGAAGGCATCGATCAAGAAATCCAGCAAAGATCGAACTCAGGTGAGAAGGTGGGGGGGGACTCCTTGACAGTGGCTGATTCCCCCATAGATAATCAGCTGCAGCATAATAAGCTCCTCCTAAAGACTGCAGAACATTTCAATATCGATACACATGAGGCACAAGTGGACAAAGACTTTATAGAAGACATCCGTGGGGATAAAAGGTTTGCAGCACAGTTTATACCACTGCTGCAGTCCACCCAGAGGTGCATTCAGCCTTCTCTACTCAGCCCAACCTTATGAAGGCAGTAAACCTATATTGAAAAAATGTTCAGGCCAGCCCCCTCTGATCCCTTGTTCATCAGGTGTCAATTAAAGCCGGACTCTCATTGTAGCTACCACAAGAAAGAGGGCGGGCACGCCCTCAGCCTCTGCTGAAGCACTTCCTGATAAGGAGAGCAAAAAAGAAATATACAATGGGCAGGAAAGTAGCTTCCTCAGCTGCACACCAAGTAAGTATAGCTAATAACACCATTCTCTTGGCGAATTACAACTGCCATAAATGGGATGAGATGCTACAACAAATCGACTGTGTAATGGTTCAACACTAACCTGTCTCGTGCAGCAACCAACGAGGCAAATGGGGAGTCCTCTGAGGCCCCTAACACCTCCCTCCTTCCTAAAAAGGGAAACAAAGGGTTCTGCAAGGTATCCCAGAGAAACCCTCCTGGGGGGAGAAAACCCTGCTGGAACGGATGTGGAGCTGGATCGGTCGCGTTGTCCGCTGGCTACAGCTCCTCAATTTTACAGGACACACTGGTTCTGGTCACGGAATCCCGGCGAAGTCCGGATTCTGGATAAGCAAACAAGAGATGAGCGAAGGAACTAATGTACGAAAGCAATCAATGTAATTGGTTGGTGGTGTACCTAACGTGTCTGGAAGGGGAGGCTACCGGAGCTTCTTGTAGACTTGTGGGTAGCGGAACGGGATAACTGGGCAGAAAGGCAAAGCTGTAGGAAAGAGCAGGAAGAAAAGGTAAGCATAGGAATTAGCTATTGAGTAAACAAGCACTCTAGCTGCGAACTCGCATAGCGTCTGTAGAGAGTAGCGACGCACTGAGCTTCGGCTCTGCTGTGCCATATCCGGAATCCCCGGGAGAACGAGATGACGTCAGAGGACGTCTGCCATGCGAACGTGAAAACACTGCACCGTAACCCAGAGGATAAGGAGCCATCTTGGAAGAAGGGGAAGCGGAAAGTGCTTGCAATCTCCAGCGTTGCCACAGGGAACGGCCAGAGCCTTTTAAAACACAGCTCCTGAATACAGTGGCTGATGGTAAGCAGGTGGCCAACTGCATCCTGCAAAATAATCTGGATGCAGCAGATAATACAGGCTGTATAGTAGCAGAGGGTACTCTTATTGAGTGTCATGCATGGTTAAGACAATCTGGCTTTAAGCTGGAAACTCAAGCCACCCTACTCAATATGCTAATCGAACCAAATGCCTTATTATAGCAGTCGAGGACGCGCTAATAAGTGCTAAAGAAGAATACGACACCCGTAAGTACTTGCGACAGCTAAATAACAAACCCGTTGTGCAAAGAGGCTTGTTTAATACACGCCGATTTAGAGGACAAAATTTGCAACGCTCCTCTAACTATAGTCTGGGTGGACTAACGTCATCTTGGGGTTCCTCACAGGGGCAGTCGTCCCAGTAAAATATTCACAAGGGGCACAGAAGGTCTAGGATTATAGGCAGAGCCTCCTCAGCCAGAGGCTCAACTCCCCCTCCCCCAAAAGCAATGACTACCTGCTCCAGGTCCCCTCAAATGCGTCTCCAGTAGGAGGTTGCATTTGTCAATTTTACCCACGCATGGGAGAGGATCACGTCAGACAAGTGGGTACTATCCACCGTGGCGGAGGGCTACTGTATACAACTCATACAGAGACCATCCAAACACCCACCAAGAAAGAGACGAACCATGCAGGAAGAACAATGCATTCTGCTAGAATAGGTCAAAGCACTTCTGGAAAAGGACGCTATAGGAATTGTCCTGGCAAACAAGGTAAACAAGGGAATCTACTCAACATACTTATTTATTATTTTTTTATTTGGTTTATTACAAACCTTTAAAAAAAGAAAAGTTCATCCGATACAAACAAAAATCTTACATATTTTACATGGATACTAAAAAAGAAAGACTGCGTATTCTACAAAACCTCATTCATAGTACTGAGAATGGACCGAGAAAAGGCCATTGACAACAGTTGGCACCACCTTCATAGTAGGCCATGGTCAAGTGCATTTGATGTTAGGATCCACTGTGTCAATTGCCACTGCCTCCTCAGCGCAGTCCAGTCATTTGACTATGAATTCTAAGAAAAAGGTTAGAGTCACAATTAGTTTTTGATCAGTCGCATCAAACATTATCTGCCACCAGTCTTTAGCACATATAGTATGTCTCTCGGTCATACCTTTCCCAAAATGGCAATTTCTTTCCTCAGTGAGGGCGCCGCAGAATAAGACGAGATGTTTTAGGGTTTCTTTCGAGACACTGCACAGTCTACACAGGTCTGATGTTGATTTATCTGTAGACCATAAATTTGTCCTTTCTCTCGTTTTGAACATGTTGATACGAAACATCATGTAAAGTCTTCTTACATCAGGAAAAAGTTTCTATGGGGTATGTATCTCATTTAATCCTCGTTTTTCACAAGGGACCTCTTGCATGAGTCTGTAGGATCGTCTAAGGTCACAAGTCTCACAACAATCTCTTCTCCATAGTTTTTTTTTTTTTTTACTTGGTCAGGGTTGTTGTGGAGCGTATCAATGTCTGTGTGTAGTTCCGTGAGGAAGATTTTACAGCATTGCGCCCATAGCTCTTATTGTTTTCTCCACGATTTTCAAGGATTTTGAACTGAAAAGTGGTGTCCTGTAAGGTCATTTTACGAAACATTGCGAGTGTGTTCCAGGTCACTCTGGCGTTGGTGGAGATTCCTATACACGATGATGGTGTACTTCTTGGTAGACCAAGAACTTTGGACCAAAAGTTGTTTTCTAGCATGTTCCACAGATCAGCTGAATAGCCCAGAGCACACACTGCACCATAAGTTAACACTGGAGTCGCTTTTTGTTTGAAGAAGGCCAAGACGGGGAGTAATGAGTACATACAGGCCATATTTTTTATTTGGGACCATCGCCTGGATAGCCAGTTGTCGACACTTCAGTTTAATGGCTTCAACACATGGAGCATCGTTCAAACTAGAACTGATTTTCATCCCCAGGTATTTTGTATGGGTTGTAGAGTTTAGTTGTGTTTTCTCTATATGCCATCTAAAGGTTGGTCGATTCGTTTTTTTTTGCCCACACAGATCCCTCAGCACAAGTATTGCAGATTTTGCTATGTTTATGCTCAAGGCATTCTTTTTGACATATCGTTCCAGTGCAGTTAGTTTCCGTTGAAGGCCAACTGGTGTTAAATCTAGCAAAATTAAGTCATCTGCTTAGAGTAGATGACTTGCGTGTGAACCGTTAATTTTGGGTGAAAAGGAACCCTTGCTGTTAATTGTTTGGTCAATGTCAAAGAGGGATAGGTTGAAGATGATAGCTACAAGTGGGCACCCTTGCTTAACTCTGCGTTGTGTTGGAATTGGGGCGGAGAGTTTCCCCAATCGATCAAGACCTATTCTGATTTCAGTCTTGGTGTGCAGGTCTTTTATAGCAGCAAGAAGACTCCGGGGACAATTCCACTTGATACGTTTTGCCCATTACAGTTCACGGTCAATACTGTCGAAAGCTTGGGATAAATCAATTACAGCAAGGTAAATCTTGGTACCAGTCCTTATTGCTTCCATTTTCATAATATTGATGATGAACAAGTTCAAGCTACAGCCTACTCCTTTTACAAAACCAGTTTGTCTTGGGTCAATAAAGTTGTTCTGCCAAGTCCAATTTAGTAGTTTGTCTTTCGGCAAGGTCCCATATCCCTTGCTCAAGACGTCAAGCAGTGCAATCGGACAGTATCTTTGGGGTTTGATCTATTACCCTTTTTGAACACCGGTACAATAATTGCGGTCTCCCATGATGTTGGTGTGACGCGATCTGTCGTGATTTTCTTGAACAGGGTATAGCAGAAGTCGGCCCAGATTTGAGGGTTTTCTTTGAGTGTAAAGTTAGGAAGTCCGTCTGGACCAGTAGCTCATGAAGTACCTAAGTTGTTGATAGTCTCTAAGATGTCTTCTCTTGAGAACATCAGGTCCAAATGTTCTAAAGAGGGAAAAGCCATGTCTGGTGTGTTTCCTTTTTTCATGTACAATGCCTTACAATGAATTAACCAGGCATTTTCAGTGACCTTGTTGGCTTGAAGAGCAGTTTGGGAGCCGGAAAGATTATTTATAATACTCCAAAGTTCTCGTGTGTTATTGCTTCCCATTTTTGCCAGCATGACTTTGGCATCTGTTTGCATCATAGCAGTTTTATATAGCTTAAGCCAGTTTATGTAGGCTTGTTTTATTTTTTGGATCTTCTTGGCATTTTCATTAGAGTAACTTCCGCTACATTCTCTGATGTCACCTCTCATCTTTTGTTTTTTCTTGAGGACCTCTAAATCAAAAACATGAGAGTTTTTGAAGCAGCGATTTTTGAGCCCTTGTTTTTTTTTTTCTTTAAAGTTTTCCAAAATGTGTTGGTATTCAAGTTGGGTTTTGTCCTTTTGATAAGCATTGTTTATTCCTTTTGTCTCTGCTTCAGTCAGACGTAATCGGACCCGGCTTGACTCTACGAATGTGTCGTGCGACCATTTCTCGAATTCTTTTGGTGCTGAGGCAGCAATTGAGACCGTCACCAAGTTATGGTCACTTTCAGCCATATGGTTGACTTGTAGTTTCCGCACATTGATGTAGACACTCTCTGAAACAAAGCAATAGTCCAGAATAGATTCCTGTAAGTCCCTCTTCCACGTTGCTCTGGGCGGTATGTAACCTATAGTATTCCCATTCAACATGTACATGTTTCTGCTCTCCACTTCTGATGACCATTGTTGCGCCACTTTCGACAAGGCTGGGATGTTCAGATTTGATGATGTTAAATCCAATCAAGTTATGTTTAAATCCCCACATAACAAAATGTTTGCTGCCCCATCTACTTCATGGATGGAATCGATGATGTTTGTTATTTGATCAATAAAGTGACGGGCTGGAGTGGCTTTATGTTGCCAGTATAGATTGATGACATATAAATGGTCCTTTTTCTGGCTACAAAAATTTGCAGACTGCAACAGTGTTGTCTGAATGTATGAAGTGTGGTTGTGGGTTTCATTAATCTTGTAGCCCAAGCTTTTACGTACTAAGGCCATAAGACCAGCCATCGGTCTGCCCATTGATTTTTTTTTTTAATGGCAGGGTTGAAGGCTATTTCAAAACCGTCTAGGACTGGACATGTTGTCAGCCAGGTTTCCTGGATACGCATGATATCAAGGTTTTCTAACCAATTTGATTGTTGCAAGTGCATGTATCCACGAGTGTTCCAGCAGCCTATAATTGTATCGACCTTGATAGTCGATGTTAGACGTTAACTTTGATGTTATTCAGACAAGGCTTTCGAAAGCCAACCCTAGTCTTTAGTGCATCCGCGGACCATAACTTACTGTTTTTGCATTAGTCACAGGCAAACTAATATTTTTGACAAAAGTTTTTGATTTGTTCGATGGGGTACAACAAGGTTGTTTTGGTTTGGAAAGTAGATCTTTCGGCCGGTGCTGTCTTGTCGTTTCTCCGGGTGATCCACACGGGCCAATACTGTTAGACGAAGATCAGTGTTTTGTGACGTATTTTTGTGAGTGATTGTCCTTTTCACTGAATCTTTGGTCATGTTTTCAGGGTTTGTCGTTACTTAATCTTTCTTTAGGTATGTTTCCGTGATGTCAAAACCCATCGAAATCAAGACTGGAGCGGCTTCCAACAATGTGTTGCATACAATTCTCGAGTCAATATGAAGCCTCACCATGTTGTGCTGTTCGTTATTGTGAAAGTCAATGACTTTTACATCGTTTGTCTCAATCATTCTTAGTGAGGGTACATAGTGAAGAAGCTGTAGTACATTTTTACGATTGAGAACAAGGGCGTCCTCATTATGTTTATTGCGTTCCAGCACCAGACAGTATTTAGAATGTACTTTTCTGTTCACTTCAGTGTTAGTTGTTTGTCACAGGACCACAGGGGTGCCTCTCTGAAGCATTTTTATGTACATTTTGCACACTTTAGTTCTGTTATAAAATTTGTTGTTTATTGGATGCTTGGTGTAGTCCAATTGCTGGCCCGGATGGCAAGTTATTCGCGAGTTTGATTTCTTCTGCTAACCTATCACGTTTCTGGCACATCGTCAGAAACAGCAGACTTGTGGGGCCGGGCAAAGGATCTTCAGCTATAGGAACAGGCACATTTATAGTGCGGACCCTTGCACTCCTTTCAGGTACAAAACACGGGGGTGCAGTGACCGGCAGTATGACTTCCAATGAAGTAGGGGCAGTCGGTTGGACAATAGGCGCTTTGAGTTCTGTTGTACGTTGACAAGTCACGTAAATTGACAGTTTTCAGAATTAGTGGTTAGAGAATTTGCTTCTTTGAATTGTTTCCAAACTGCCACTTTGGATTCTTGTAGGACTCCACTCTCATTTGGTCCTCGAGTAAGATCAACAATGACTCCGTCTTTCTGGACTGTGTTCTTAGTTTGGTCTGAGATTGTCGCCGCCTGTAAGTTCATGTATGCGACTTTGATGTTCCGCAAGAACTTTCTGGAGTTGTTTGTTATTCTTGTAATTTTGGTTTTAACATTTTTGGATTTCTTTGACTGAACCACTTTAAATCCACCCTTAATTAGCCCCTGGTTAAGTTTGAAATTAAATATCGGGAAAGCAACAGGGTTTGGAGGGTCTAGTGACACAACGTCCTCATATGTATTGTCCGGACCTCTAAGTGGGCCTTCAGTTATTCCTGAGCATGTTGGAAGTTGGGCGTCTAAGTTTGCACTGTTTTTCTTCGGATTGAGAACTTATGACGGCCTCGGAGAAGCTCCCCATTTCCTCACCACAGGTATGCTGTTTTAAATTTCCATCCATGGTTTTTGGCAAAACGTTTGTGCGTACTAGGACTGTGGCAATTCATCACCAGTTCAGGTAGAATAGTCACTGGTTCAGCTTCTGTGGGGAGAGGTCAAGGCCGTATTCAAGGATTGATGGGTCTCCGCATGTGTGATTACGTCGTCTGTCAAAGTGCCCTTGTTGGCTTTTCTGCATGGGGTTTGGCTGTGCGACTCCGTAGGGCAGGTATTGAGCCTTGTGTTGCTGTTATGTGGTTTTAGAAGACCAAAAGCCTCTTTGGCAACTTCTGCCAATAATTTTTGTCGTCAATGTTCCGTTTTTGATCTGCAAGCGCAGCTAATGAGTGGTCAATTTTATTGTTCGAGTCATGGATCAATTGTTTGAACAGGTTATTGTCGTTTTCTAGGTCGTCATTTTTGAGTCCATAAGGGTGACCAAAGTACTCAAGTCGTTAACAAGGTCTTTCAGCTGTTCATACATTTTGAGAAATGGGCAAATTGTCATAGACAAGATCAAGGTTGGTTGTAGGATGAGTTTTTTAACTATCGCATCGGATAGGAAGGAGGTGGCAGACCTGGAAAAGTGTGCCTTATTTTGTAAGCGCCTTATTTGGGAAAAGTCTCTTTAAATGATGGATGAGTCACTCGAGGAGGAATCTGATGATGCGTTTAAAAAAAAAAAAAGTTTAATTTTATGTCAACCAATCAACCAACAACCAAACTTGCGGTACATATTACAAAATAGCCCCCGGAGCCTACATCTCTTCGTGATCTACTTCTTCAGTTTGCACAGGGATTTCCTTTCTTGTGTCCTCCTCCAGATCCTGGTCGCTTGACCAGTCTTGCGTGGGCCCAAATAGTATGGCTATTAGGTGTCTCCAGCTTGTTAGGGTTTCTGCTTCTTCCTCCACCCCCTGTTACTAGCATCTTGCCATACTGTGGTTTCGGCTTCTGCCCATTTCTGGAGGTCTTTCCACCATATTTCAATCCTAGGTCTGTGACACCTCTTCCATCCCATGGCGATCCTATGCTTCGCCAGTATATACGCCAAGTCTTTTAGTTTGCTTACATGTTTAAGTTTACGTGGTCTTGGGAAAGCCCCAAGCAGACATGCCCACGCTATCTCAACAGTTGTCTTAATCCCCTTTTCCTCCAATCTGTGTGCTCTTTCTCCCCAAAACTTCTCAATTTCTGGGCACGCCCAGAACATATGCGTCATCCCAGCATCTTTATCGCCGCATATGGGGCATGTTTGCTTTCCTGCATTGCTAAATTTAGCTATCTTCTGGGGTGTCATATAAGCCCTGTGAGTTATATATAGCTGTATTTGCTGCAGCTTTGTGTTCCTTGACACTTTCTTATGGTATCCTTGGGCCCGCTCCCACATTCCATCAGTCATCGGGGCACCCACCTCCTCCTCCCAGTCTTGTCATAGTTGTACCACTTCCCTACCCACTTTAGACATAACCAGCTCATATATCCTGGATATTTCGTGCCCTCCCTCTGCTATGTAATATATCATTTCTATAGTCGTATCCAGTTGTCCTTCCAATACTGTTTCTGGACATTTTTCTTTAATTCGCTGGACCACCCTGTGATATGCAATATATTGCCCTGTATGTAGCCCAGTTTCCTCCACCAGCGTCCCGAATTCCTTTATCTCCCCTTCTTGCCAAATATCACCTATTGTCGCTATCCCCACCGGTTCCCAGTGTTTCCTAATTATCTTCATTAACTGCACCTCTTTCCCCGCCAGCACGACCAGTGGCACCTGTGGGGAACACTGGGTCAGATTTTCCATTCTCTGACAGGCCTTGCGCCATATGTTCCACCCCAATGTCATCATCTTTGGGCGCTCTTTCATGTCTGGTTTGGACAGCCATATGATTTCCTTCAAGAAGTATGGGGCACAATCCTGTCTGAACAACTTAGATTCTGAGGTTGGGTCTTCTGATAGCCATTTTGCCACATATTGCAGCTGGCTCGCTAGGTAATAAATTTAGAAGTTTGGCAAGTTTATACCCCCCTTATCATATGCATTTTGCAGTTTCAAAAGGGCTACCCTGCTCCTTTTCCCATGCCAGAGGAACCCCCTACACATGCTGTACACCTTGTCAAAAAATCGTCTCGATATCAAATATGGTATATTCCCAAAATAATGCAATAATCTGGGTAGGTCCACCATTTTCAACATTGCCCCTCTTCCCATCATCGCCAGAGGGAGCTTTACCCAAAATTTAATTTTCCATGCCCTTGAACGCCTTCTCTGTGTTATGCTGGTGCTCTTCCTCTAACGTATGGTAGATGTCTATCCCAAGGTACCTAAATGTATTAACCTCCCACGGTATTTTTAAGATTGGAAATTTCTCTCATGGTGTACCTACGTATCTACCCATAGGGAATATGCATGCTTTTTCGGGGTTTTCCACTATACCTGACAGTGCCGCGAATCGTTCCATCACTTCCAGAACATATTGGAGATTTTCTTCTGGGTATTGTAAATACAGCAGCTTATCGTCGGCGTACAAGGAAATCAGGTGGGGTTCTCCCCTTATGTTACAGTTACAGGTTACAGTAATAGTACATTACATTTATACATATCTACAGCGAGGATAAGACATTTGCAAAGGAGAGCAGAACAGACCAACATATACAGTATATACAGTGTGCAGCCAGATTACTGCTAACAGTTGCCTAGATTACAGTGGGGTGGCCAGGGCATCCTGTTCATAAAGCCACAGTTTGGTTTTATTTTTGAAGGATTGGAAGGCAGGAACATTTCTGAGAGCATTTGGTAGCGAGTTCCACAGCTTGGCCGCTAGGACTGGGAAGCTCGAGCCTTTGGCTGTCTGCATCTTGAAACTGGGAATAGTTAGAGTGTGAGTCTGAGCCAAGCGCAAGGGTCTGGTTGCAGTGTGTTGTGTAAAGCACGTGGACAAGTAGGCAGGTGCAGCGTTATTCTGGGCTTTGCGGGTTAGGGTGAGTGCTTTGAGGGAGATGCAGTGCATAATGGGTAGCCAATGCAGGTTGTGTCTGGTGGATGAGATGTGGGAACGCCTGGGGACATTGAGAGCTGCCCTTATGGCATTGTTCTGAGTGACTTGAAGTTTATTGAGATTTCTTTGGCGCGTCCCTAGATATAGGGCGTTGCAATAGTCGATTTTTGACATGATGAGGGTTCTAGCAAGGATTAGACAGTTACCCGTTGTCAAGAAGGGACGGCACGCTGTGATCAGTTTACAAGTATAGGCAGACGCTGAAGTAACAATTAGTTTGTCTGAGAGGAGTCTAGATAAATACCAAGTGTTTTGGTGACATTAGTGACTTTGATAATGTTACCATCGATAATGAAAGCTTTGTATTTGGAATCTAGTTTAGCAAGTTTGGACTGAGAGCCTAGGATGAGTAACTCAGTTTTTTCATCATTAAGGCAGAGCCCATGATGAGCCATCCAGGCCTGGATGACGGTATAGACTGCATTTAGTGCTTTGACGTTACATAATCGCCAGTGATGGGGATGAGTATCTCGATGTCATCCGCATAACTGGTGTAGGAGACACCCAGATAGTCCAATATATCAAAGAGCGGTTTAGTAAACACGTTATAAAGCGTGGGAGATACACAGCAGCCTTGAGGGACCCCACATGGGACATGTGCCGGGTCAGCTGCAGCTAGGGGGGAGAAGACCCTCATGGATCTGTTTGCCAGGAAAGAGCTGATCCAGGATATCGCTGCGTCAGAGAAGTGAGCAGCAATCTTGAGATGATGACCAAGGATTTGATGATCAACCAAATCAAAGGCAGCAGAAAGATCTTGGAGGAGCAAAAGTGCTTGTTTGCCTTTTGTCTTTCAGGTCCTCGATTTGGGTTTTCAGATCAATCAGGGCAGTCTCCGTGCCGTGTCTGGGACGGAAACCGGATGGTCTGAGCCCTAATAGGTTATTAGTATCAAGATAGCCCTGGATTTGGAGATGAGCTGCTCGGTCCAGAATTTTAAGTAGGTAAGGCACTGTGGTGATGGGCCTGTAGTTAGCCGGGTTGCTAGGATCTAGGTTAGGTTTTTTGATAAGAGGGATGACCGATGCATCCTTAAGGTTGTCAGGTACAGAGCACGATTTGAAAGAGGCATTAATGAAGGAGGAAATGAATGGGGCGAGATCATGTGCAGCTTCCTTTATAACCGGAGCAGGGCAAGCATCTCCTTGGCAATTGGAGGGCTTGAGCTTCAGAATGATATTTTTAATTTCCTTAATGGAAAGGGGGGTGAAGCTAAAAGGTTTGAAGGAGTGCTTAGGTGGGGGGGGGGGTTGTAGGATGAGGGGTAACCCGTTGAGTCTGAAAGATGTTTTTTTTTTAGTATTAATTTTGGCTTGTAGCAAGGCAATTTTGTCTAATAGTGCCTTTTGGATGTTGGAGCACCACTCAGTGTCAGGGGTGCACGTATCAAGGGGGGGCAACTGGAGGCTCAAGTTCCTTGAGGATCTTAAAGAGTTCCTTGGTGTTTGATTGTGCTTGTATAGTCCTATTGTTATACAATTCTTTTTTAGCTGATAGGATAGCTTCTTTGTAAGTAAGGGAAGCTGTGGTGAGGTTGTTTTTATTGGCTAGCGAGGGGTAGCTTTTCCAATGGGCCTCAGCTTTTCTTTTTTCTTTGCGCAGTTCATGTAGGTGAGGGGTGTACCAAGAATTAAGGTGGTTACGAGGTTTTTGTTTGCACAGTTTAATAGGGGCAATGGTGTTGAGAGCTTTTGACATGACACGGTTGTAGGTATCTACTAGGACAGTAGGGTCCGAGCACGTAGATGTAGCCGAGTTCAATAAGGGGAGGATAAGTGGGAGTAATTTCTCAGCCGAGATATCCTTGTTGTTGTGTGTATAGGTGGGCGGGGCAAGGTTAGGTTTGTCAATAGGTGGGCTGGAATTGATGGAAAACAGTATTATGTGGTGGTCAGACCAAACACATGGAGAAATAGATGTTATGTTGAGCGCACAGTTCATGTCAGAGACCCAGTCATGGGTGCGCCCTTAGATATGGGTGGGTTCTCTAATATGTTGGGTAAGGCCGAAGTTGGTCAGAACACTAGCCAAGTCAATGGTTTTAGCATAATTAGTGTCAAGGTATCCTACGTTAAAGTCTCCCAGTAATATGATTTGAGAGTTAGGCTTGGTGCTAGTAGCTAGGATAGAAGAGATGTCCTCCACGAACGAGGAGGTGGGTCCTGGTGGCCTGTATATGAGATGCACTGCAGCGGTGTGATTGGGTGAGATCGGTATTTTAACAGAGAGTAGTTCCGCTGATGGCAACTGCAGGCTGTTGACAACTCTGAGATTAAGCGAACTCTTAAATATAAAGGCTAAACCGCCCCCCTTAGTTTGATTAGTATCCCTGTGATGATGGAATAGTTGTTGGAGATGGCCAAGGTCAAGGCAGGGCCTGAGGCCGTGTGCAGCCATGTTTCAGTGATTGCAAGAAAGTCACGATTTTCACGTGAGATGAGATCAGCAATGTCTAGTGCATGAGCTGGGACAGAACGTGCATTAATGAGTGCACCTTTGAGTTTAGTGGCAGCGTTGGGCTTATGTGCGGGCAGAGCCGTGTCAGTTTTAGGAGCCGGTGGAGCAGTGGTGATAATCATGCAAGGGTTAGTAATTTTGTCAGTAGAGGTGTTATTCAGGTGATGGGACCAGTGGTGACTTCTGGATGCTAATATAAGGTTTCTGACTGAGGCTGCACAAGGTTGATTAGGTAGGATAGGCGGGGTCAGTCTGGACGGTTGAGATAGACGGGGTTTAGTGGCGATTGTATAAGCCTGCGATGGGTAAGAGTGAGAACTCACAGCGTGGTACAGTGGGGCTGTATCAGGTACAGTGTTGTGACTGAAGGGTGAGGTTAAGTTAATGAGAGTGGTGGATTGGAAGCCTGGTATGTGGTACAGGCGCGAGCAGAGCCTGGAGTTCCTAATGTAGGTAGGGCAGGTTTGGTTAGAGGTGGGTTTGGTGGTGAAGTGTTGTAGCCAGAGAGCCGGCGAGTTTAAATAGGGATTGGGATCTGACATGTTGAGTGGGGGGGGGGGTGGCTCGTGAAGTGCGGTTATGCACGTTGTAGTAGCGGTCAGTGCGTAGTGCTGGGCGGTAATGGGGCTGAACGGTGACCTGGATAAGGCCTGTAAGGTGAATAGTACGTATGTGGCGAGGTGTAGGATGTGCAGGATGGGCAAATGTATAACCTTTAGGATACTTGCATATGATGGACAGTAGTGAGAATGTGTACCAGAGGTACGAAGCATTTTAATGACTAAGGTGAGCTGTGCACTACTGTTGACTAGCAGGGAACATAAGCACATGGAAGAATGGCAATCAGTGGCGGCACAATGAGTGAGTTATGCGAGTGGGTGGTGCAATATACCCCAATTGGGTGCTGTGGCACAGTATTCTATTTGCGTGATCTAAGTACAAGTACACAGTATGCTAACAGGCAATGTGGCAATAAACTCAAGCGACATCAAGAGAAGGCGCCCTGAGGAGGCACAAAAGAGGGGCAATGCCTTACAGTTGACTAACAGTGGCAATGTGCAACAGACCTAGGGTGGCTAACTGTGGAGACATATCGAGTAGGCAATGCAAGGTACACAGATTGGGTGCTGCGGCACAATATTCAATATGCACGATCTAAATACAAGTACTCAGAAAAGCTAACAGGCATTATGGCAATATACTCGGATGGCACTATGCAAAGGCACGCTGAAAGGAGCACAAAAGAGGGGCAATGCCTTACAAATGACTGGCAGTGGCCGTGTGCAACAGGCCTAGAGTTGCTGACTGGAAGCAAAATGGATAGAAAATGCAGGGTATGCAAATTGAATACAGTGTATAGCTATACAGTTATCAGGAATTTAGAAATTTTGCACAATATGCTAAGCAGACCGTATATCAAACAGTGCTTAATGGGCATGTGATATCAGAGTCATACGGGACGGGATAGTTGCATGAGAGTGAAAAGTCAAATGCGGTACTAGACACGGGTCTTATCCCTATCATGTCATACTGTTGCCTTAAGGATATCGCCAGGGGCTCCAGCACTAGTATATACAGCATGGGGGACCACGGGCATCCTTGTCTGGTACCTCTGCTAAATTGCCATCTTTCCGATATTATCGCTCCCGTTTTAACCCTGGCCAATGGCGCGCTGTACTGCAATCTGACCCATTTAAGGTACCCAGGTGCTATCCCATAACTGGACAGGGCTGCCATCAGCCATGGCCATTTAACTGAGTCAAATGCTTTTATTGCATCTAGTGATGCAATTTCCGATGTTTCCCCTTTTGTGTGTTCTATCACGCGATGTAGTCGCCTGAGGTGGCAAGTTATGTTTCTATGTGGGACATAACCGGTCCGGTCAGGGTGTATTAGTTTGTCATAATCCGTTTCATCCTGTTTGCAAGTACCGCCGTGAGCATTTTACCATCCTGATTAAGCATCGACAACGGTCTAAATGATCCGCAATCTTTGCCTGGCTTTTTGGGTTTGGGGAGTGGTGTTATAACCGCCTCTCTCAGGGACTCCGGCAATCTTCCTATTTCATACGCCTCATTCAACATGGCCAAATGCGGGGGGAGCACCTCCTCTCTATACAGTTTATAAAATTCACCAGGGAGACCATCAGCCTCCAGGGTCTTGCAAGTGGGTAGCTGCACCACTACCTCCTCTAGTTCTTCCAGGGTTATCGGGGCATCTAGGTCCGCTTGCTCTTCCGCACTAATTCTTGGCATACCTATGTCTTGCAGTGTTTACCTTATGTCCCTGTGGTCGCTTCCCCTTCATCCCCATACGATCGCTGGTAGTACTTTAGGAATTCTTTATTCACACCCTCTTGGGTGTCCACTACCTGCCCATCTTCCTTCTCTATTGCCCTGATTGTTGGTCTAGGGGTCTCACTTTTGTATAACCATGCTAACACCCTACCTGGTTTATCTCCTCCCGCGTGTTGCCTTTCCACGTATCTCTTGTAATTTAGGTTACATAATCTCTCCCAGTGTCCCGCACATTCCTGTTGAAGCCTGCTTATTGTTTCAGTGTCCTCTTTAGTGTTGGCCTCACTTCTCATCATTTTCTACAGCTCCCTTTCTGCTTCCTGCAGTGCTGTTAGTATCCCTCCTTGCAATCCTTTGGTTTTAGCTATAGCCACCCCCCTCACTACCACTTTAAAGGCTTCCCAGAGCGTACCCGCTGACTCTACTCTACCGGTGTTGATCTCAAAGTAACTATCTCTTCCCTCAAGTCCTCTCTGAACATTGTGTTTTAACGCCTCAGCTCTGAGGTGCCAAGTCGGTCTCCTTGCTCTTGGGGGTCTGTATTGGCATGTGAGGGTCAGCGGTGAGTGGTCTGACAAGACCCTCGCCCTGTATTCATTCTGTACTATTTCTACCATCAGCTCTTGCGTGACAAACGTGTAATCTAGCCTAGTATGCAAGTTTTGTGGGGCCGAGTAATGTGAGTACTGTCTGTCTTGCAGATGGCGCATCCTCCAAACGTCCTCAAACCCCAAGTCCTTTAACAATGACTGCAGTACCCTGGCTGCTGGGGAAGGTTTGTCTATTTTGTTATCCGATCTATCTACTCTCGGGTTTAGCCTACAGTTAAAGTCACCCCCCAGATCACTGCCTCCCCCAGGTACATGCTCAATTTGGTATACAGGGTCCTAAAGTATGCCACTGTGTCCTGATTCGGGGCATGAGTATTTGATACATATTTCTTTATTTTCCACCAACCCTCTCACTGCAACCATGCTCCCATCTGCTTCCACCATGGACTGTAATAACTGGAACGGAACATGTGGTGCCACCCATATGATCACCCCTCTAGCATAAGCCGAATATGTCGCGCCAACCACCGTCCCCTTCCATTTCAATCTAAAGTTTCTCTTTTGTAAGGTGTGTCTCTTGTATCAGGGCTATGTCTATTTTCTGTCTGCGCATGTACATCATAACCTTATTCCATTTCAGGTAACTATTGAGCCCCCTAACATTCCAAGTTAGCACTTTGAGGTCCCCCTACTATCCGATGCCTTCCCGCCCCTCCTCGCGTGAATCTGCAGGTTTTTCTTGAAGGCCATCACTCATGGCTGTCGGCTCTTCCCAAACTTTAACTCCCCACCCCCTCCTTTTCTACAAACTCCAACACCCCCCGTCCCCTCCCCTAACCCTCCCCAACTCCAACTGGTGCCCAGCTCCATGCCTGGATCTCAGGCCTACCCGCATTTAGTACCTCTTCGGCAATGCCGATACTAGGACACAGCAGGGGGTTGCCACCCTACCGGCAGCCTAACTTTCCTAACTATTGGGGTTTAAGAGTGCTTCCCTGCGTCTCCTGTTATTTCACGCACCATGCCGTGCACATTCCGCGCTACATTCTTAATCTATCGCCCCTTGAGTTCCACACAATCCTACTCTATCTTATAATCAAGTCCCAAAGTCACAGCATATACAGCACATTGGTCTCAGAATCAGGCTTCACTCGTCCGTGCTGTCCTTTTTCTGACTTTCCGCTCCTTCCAGACAATTCTGGGTATCCAGCCATTCTGTTGCATCGTCCGGAGTCTCAAAGAACAGTGCTTTGTTTTTATGGAACGCTTTCAGCTTTGCTGGATACAACAGCATATATCTTAAGCCCGCATCTTGCAATCTCCTCTCCACTGTGCCATAATTCAGTCGCCGTCTCTGGACTTGGAGAGTATAATCAGGGTATGCCGAGATGTTCGCAGATGCTCTCTGTATGGTGCCCCCTGTCCGGAAGTATTCCAATATCTTCTCTCTATCTCGGTAGTTCAATATCTTGGCAATTATTGGCCTTGGGGGGGGGGGGGCTCCTGAGGGAGGTCTCCTTGTGAGCGCTCTATGTGCTCTCTCCACTGCAAATCCTTGCGTAAGGGCCCCGCCCCCTATTTCCTGCAACAGCATGTTTTCAACATAGTCCGTCGGATTAGGGCCCTCTTCCCCCTCCGGAAGGCCTACTATATGTATATTGTTCCTCCGGGTGCGCTCTTCAGCCTCCTCCGCTCTGTTCTCTAGGTTGCTGACCTGTTTGAGGATATGAATCTCCGAGGCATGAGATGTTCGAGCTGTCGTGTTTGTGGTCACTTCATTCTCCAACTCATCTGTGCGTTCTGCTATTTTCCGTACATCCTGTCTGAGTAGATTGACTTCCTCCTGTACTGCGCCCACTTTGAGCTCCAGTGCTGCTTTGAGTTCAGCTGTGGCTGCTTCCAGCTTGCTCTCCCAGGCAGCCTCTAGGTCCGCAATTGCTTCCAAGATATGCCGGTCATCTCGCGTTGGGGTCGCATCCACCTGCGGGTTTTTGTCTTTAGGTCTTGCCCCCTCTGTCTGTTGTGGGGTTTTGGTGATGTCCTCCAATGTGGACTGCTTCAACCTGGATTTAGGAAGTTTGGATGTCATCTTGGTGCCTATATTCACACAAGCTCCAAACTCCTGGGGCGCAGCTAGGTGTTTCTTTCCTGCTGTTGCGATGCTTTTGGATCTACTCTCCAGGGGGCTGGGAATCCCCGGTTATTGTCACTACGGGACAAGCCACCCGTTATGCGGATGGATTGCGTCCTCCCACGTATTTAGCCGCCGCTCTTTCACATCTCCGTGTTGTCCCGGCTCTGGTTCGGTCACCTTCCTCACATGCATGTCCTCGGGCCCGTGGGTCCAACGTGGTTCTGTTGCGGGTCCGGACCCAGCCTGCTGCGTGGGAGCATGATGTTCGGATGCCAGCATGCAGTAGCGTGCACTTTGCATCTTGTCCTGGGGTATTTTGCATCCAGGTAAGATCTGGTAATGCACTCCCGCTTCCTCCTTCAGCCTCCTGGCGTTATTTGATCATGTGGTATTTGCTGTGCGCAGGCTCAATGCTGCATCTGTGCGCTGTTATGCTCCCCGAGCAGCTACCTGGTCTCTCTGGCCTGTATCCGCTTCTAGATCTCAGGACACCTTTCTTGTGATCCCTTTCGCCTTACTGCAGTGTGTCCCCAGTCCACCATTCACTGCGAGTGTGCTCTCCTCATTCCTTTGTTTCGTCCGATGTATTTCCTAAGCCAATGCCCTTGCTTAATAACAATCTCACTCTCATGCACACGTCAAATTCTGTGCATTTGGGGGCTACCATACTTGTTCAGTGTCTCCCCCACTGCTGCCTTGTATCGGAGCCTTAGCATTTCCTTCTTGCACCTGGGAGTGCCAGTGTTCGGTCAGTTTCAATCTTATTTGGGGTGTTGGCTGTTCTCAGGTATATATAAAGATTGTAGCAATGCAGGGAAGGCGATCTCCACTGCCTTGCTTGTGCCGGGTCACTTCTAGTCCATGTTTGTTATGCATGAAGTCCTCCGAATGTTGGGCGCCTCTTTGATACAATCCTCCGACCATGCTTCCCTGGTGCAGAGTGACAGAGTGTCCCTGCTCATCCTTTACCTGATGTTGGACGTGCTGTGCCTCCCTCCCTGCTACTTTGTATCAGGGCTTCAACTTCTCTTCCTCGCGCTGGGGATGGCTAAAGTTCGATCAATTTCAGCCTTACTCGGGGGCCCAGGCTGTGTTCGGTTGAATTTGGTCACTGCAGCATCCCAAAAAGGCAGTCTCCCCCAACCCATTTGTATCAGGGCTCTTCCAGTTGTTGTCAATATCGCACACTTCGTCTTCGGGGCACTGTGCTCCTCTTAGTTATAGTCTTTTAACCATGCGTTGTCTCCCCCAGTGAATGATCAGGCTCCACACCTCAGTTAGGTGCTGCAGTTCCAACTGCGTTGTCCGTTTCACCCCTTCTTCCAGCTCTCACTGTCCCCCTTCCTCATTTATCGCATTAGTGTGTATACAATGCATCATTCCCTGGCCTTTGATACTTGATGTGGTCCTTTGTTCTGAACGCGAGCGGCGTTCCTCAGCCTCAGCTGCTGCCGCGGCCTGCGTGTCAGTTACACTAGCAGTAATGTGTGCTGGCGGCGCGCGGCTCCTGGGTTCGCTCCGGTGGCAGTAACTGCAACGATTGCTGTGGGTCTCCGACCAACCTCACCACGCTCTGGGAGGGGGGGGTCACTTCAGCGCAGTGCCCGCCTTGCTGCCAGGGCTCGGATCACCCCGTAGTCTTCTGTTTGTCAGCGATTCCTGAATTAGTGACTCGCAAACACCAGTAGTGCGCCCATCTTGTTCTCAGCGCCATCCAGCTCTGTTGTGTCCATGGCGCTCTGCCTTTCCTTTGTTATGCCGCAGGGGCCATTTTGTCCGCCGCTCCTCAAAATGCTCGCTCTTTTCTTTTTTCTCTTTTTTGCAGTAGTTTCTCTCCGCGGATTCTCAAGGGAATGCAGTCATTCTGTTCCTTATGTTTTGACACGCAGTTAGCTTCATTTTCTTCACGTTTTGACTGGCTGCATCTTCGGTGCACGACAGGACGATGTAGGATCGATGGGAGACACACGAAGTCACGTCCTACTCCATGGCCATGCCCCCCCGAGTCTGATGATGCTTCTGTAGAGTGAAACTGTTGAGTTTTTGGTAAAAGAGTAAGGACACTTTCCTGTGTCGTCGCTGCAATCTGATTCAGCTCAGGGGTTTGTAGGGACCGTTTCTTCGAAACTCTTTGTTGCGAGCAATTCATTCCGACAGAGTCATTGTCCTCAAGCTGTCAACACTTGCCAGTAGCACCCAGGCAGTTGATACTAATTGATTTTCGGATTTTATCCTCAGCACTTTGGGAGTTGTTAGATTTGTTCAGGTCTGGGAGTTTTGTCTCACTTCTTGATTTATTTAGGTTTGTTAGGTCTTGTAGTAGTTTGTTTACTACATCCAGCGAGTTTCTCCTTATGGGCATTTCTAAGGCAGGTAGGTCGTCTAGGTTCCCAGTAGTTGTCAAACTACGGGTTACCAGAACAGATCCCAAAGAAGTAGGACACAGCCCATGTTTTCTCACAGCAGGCTGTAACTCAACAAAGATTGGCTTTGAGGAGAGCTCATGGAGGTGATTCTGTGTCATGGGACTAACAGGCTGGGCGGCTGTCCCCTGCTCTTTTGTGTATATAAACATGTCATCCAGGCCCATTTGGGTTTGCCTGCTATCATTTACAATGGGAAAGGCACACGTAGATTGGGGGCCTACAGGCAGTGCCAGATCAGACAACACATATTCCCCTTCTGAGTGTGCCCCCAAAAAACAGGCAATGTTCGTCACCACATGTTCATTGCATCGCTCATACTGGGTCTTCTCGGTCTCCGTTATGTGGACTGACGTGCAAGAGATGTTTAGGTTTTTGTTTGAGGTAGGTGTGACGCTGGTCTCACACAAGTCTTTGAAAGCAGACATCCTGCTAAATTTCAGTGTTTCTGACGCATAGTAGAACAGTGAGGTTGAAATAGAGACAGCGTTAGCCGCATTATAGACATATGTCATAATGTCTAGTTGGCGTGCAGCCAGTACACGCCATGCCAGCACACGCAGCATGGGAATCTTCAGCATGAGGGAGAGACGAGGAACAGTTCCCTGACCGTCCTTGTTTGAGACCAGAGTTTGAACATGACGAGGACAGTCCGTGGCCTCGTCAGATGTCTCGCAGGTTTCACCCCCACCCCCGATATGAATAATGTTTGAGGGGTCAGTACTTGCGGGGGGAATGGGCGCTGACTCAAGGGACATTGTACACTTTGGCGATGAGTTGGAGACACACACATTGAGGGCGTTTGACAGGGGACGCTGTTTCTGCATATTAGACGTCTCCGGCTGTAGTGAGGTGCCCTCGTTAGTAGAAGTGGGAAAGGTACTATTCCGCATTAAAACAGTCATTTCTCAAGACAGTGACACCAGGACTTACTTGAGGAATTAAGATGTCCCCATCCGCGTCTTTTTTGTCGATTATGGGGTCGGGACTGACGGGCCCAGCAGAGCCCCTCCGGAGCTGCAAGCGTGTATATGGTTGTTTAAGGACTCACGTCTTCGAGCATGTGGTGGATTGCAGAGTACGGCGAGTTTGTCTTCCTCCAGGGGACCACTTCCTCCATGCCTCCCAGAGATTCCCAAGACTCAGCTGACTCTGCGTTAGCTCCTCTTGTTCTTCTTCTTGCTGATAGATTTTTATCCATCAGCGGTGATTTTTGGATACCGAGGCTTAAGCCTCATTACTCCATCTTCTCAGGTTGAGTGTGTAGTCGTGGGTTTGTATTCTTCTTGGTCTGTGTGGTCTTGTCACAGTAGCTCCGTGACAGTCAGGGTCTTTGTAGTCGCAGCAGCAAGGAAGCTCCGCCTCCAGGCAAGAGCAATAGAGCAGCAGTTCAGGATTCAGGGAATGTTCTCCAGCACACAGCACTCCAAGACTCAGCCTACTCTGCGTTTGCTCTGCGAGAGTCAGGGTCTTTGTAGTCACAGTAGCAAGGAAGCGCAGCACTCCAAGACTCAGCTGACTCCGCCATACTTCCTTGGGCCAAAGAAAGACATTACAATGCATCCTGTCCTAGACCTGTGTCTTGCAAACACATATGTCAAGCCACAAAAGTTCTGCATGACAACGCTACAAGAAGGAATCCCACTGCAATGTGCCTGCTCGGTATGATGGCTTCATGCATTTATCTGGTTCTACACGCATGGTTGCACATGCGCCCAATGCAGGAGTGGTTAGCGAACAATGGTCTCGGGCAACCAGTCAGTGGGACGATCTAGTGGTTGTTTCACTAACCCTAGTACAACTACTTCGCTGGTGGTCAAAGGAAAATCTGGTAAATGGAAAGCCCTTTCACAATCCTTTAGTCCAAGCAATACTTGCAACAGACACCTCACTCTCTGGATGGGGAGCCCCTTACCCTCACCACACAGTGCATGTCGATACAGATCACAGCCCAGAACCACATCAACCTTTTGAAACTACTAGTGGTACTCAAAGCCCTACAGGTTTTCCAGCTGCATCTATGAGGCCAAACGGTGCAAGTCCTTACAGACTGTACCACTGCCATGTTCTACATAAACAAGCAGGGAGGCAGAAACTCTCCAAGTCTGTCCAGGCTATCCCAAAAAATGTGGAAGTGGGCACTCAAGTGGAACATGTTCCTAGTGTCTCAACACGTTCCAGCGGAACTCAATGCTTTGGCAGAGACACTAAGCAGAAATCCTCTACCCGAGGAACACAAGTGGCATCTCAAAAGAGGAATTCTAGACCGTCTTCTCCCCCTGGGATTAGCTTCCTTTAGACTTGTTCCCCACAAACCTAAACGCACAATGCCCAGACTTCGCATTCCAGGTTTCCCCAACCCAGATCCAAGGGGGAACGCCCTATGGATGAGCTGGCTGGGAAATGTGCTTATGCTTTAGCACCAACACCGCTCCTGCACAGGAGAGTGCACAAGATGCACCAGGAAAACCCTATTCTAATCCTGGTTGCTCCTATGTGGGCGAGACAACCTCCCCCCCCCATCTGCTCAAGCTGCCGATGTGCAAACCACTCAAACTGCTGTACCCCTACAACATGCTATCCCAGCAGAGGTGGACACAACTCCACCCACATCCTCAGTCTATGAACCTGGCAGCCTGGCTTCTGAAGTCAGAGTTTGGACTCTTAAAATTACCTCAAAGGTGTATGGATATCCTCTTGGAGGCATCCAAACTTAACACAAGGCAGTGCTACTTCAACAAATGGATAAGATTTGTAATATGGTGCCGATCAAAAGATGTAAACCCTATTGAATGCACACATAACACATTCTTCACTATATGCTCCACTTAATAAACTGGCCTAGTGTTTAGTTCCATCAAGGTTCACCTAGCGGCTCTGTCTGCATACATCACTTCACAAAACAAGGTGTCCTGGTGGAAGGTCCCTGTTAAGGCTTTAATGGAGGGAGTAAACAGACTTTACCCCTCCCTTCCTCCATTTCCAACCCACCTCCAGGTTGGGATCTTAATGTTGTACTCTCGAAGCTCATGGGTCCACCCTTCGAGCCTATGCACAAATCTAGCCTCAAACACCTAACATACTGGACAGCTTTCCTAGTAGCCATCACGTCAATAAGACTGGTTAGTGAACTATAAGCATTGTCAGTGCAAGACCCTTTCTTTGTTATCCACAAGGGCAGTGGTACTTAGAACACACCCTAGGTTTTCACCTAAATTCATATCCAAGTTCCATGTTAACCAATCCATTGAACTACCCGGTTTCTTTCAAAATCCATCCAACTCAGCTGAGAGAAACCTCCATACACTGGATGTAAGGAGGGCAGTTTTGTACTGTGTAAACAAAACCGCTAAGAAAAATGGATCAACTGTTTGTATCTATAGCACCTGGCAGGGAGGGTGATCACATTTCAAAGAACGGCATCTCCAGATGGATAGCGAAAGGCGTACAGCTCTGCTATACCCTATCAAAGAACACCCTGCCTTTCACACCAAGAGCTCACTGTACCAGGGGTACAGGAGCTACTTTGGCATTTATTTAAAACGTCCCCCTAGACCAGAGGTCTTCAAACTGTGCCCCCCCCCCCAGGTGGCATGGGCGCACCCCACAGGGGTTGGGGGAGGGGGGGGTTGGTGCGAGAGCCCAGCATGAAATGTAAAAAAAACTTTTTAAAACGTTTTTTTTCTTTTTTACATTGGAGGAAATGGGCAGGGGCGGCTCACATGGTCTGACTGGAGTATAAAACTGTCTCAGGCACCATTGAAAAAGTGGACCACAGTTGCAAATGGATATTCATTCCTTTAGTCACAGACTGATTGAATAGTACCCATGGGGGTGTTTGTTGTGCAAATGTAAGCAAATTGTGATATTTAAAGCATATGCATTCAGCAACAATGGTCAAAACTACTAGCTGCATAGTCAAGTAACTCATCAAACTGGCCCACTTTGCCCAAAAAAGGTCCCATTTTGACTGGCCCACCCTAGCATTTTGCATTTTTGGTACAGGCATTGCCCTATAGGCCAGTCCGAGCCTGGCCGCTCTATAATGGGCGAGGGGTCATCCACCCAGTGGCCCTCTCACCCATTATGGAGGAGCAGAGGAAGCCAACCCAGTGAAACACTGAGCACTCCCTCCGCCGCTTTTTCCAGCTGAGAGAGTGCTCCTGCGCTGGCTGAACTGTCAAAGGGAAACACTGTTTGTTTCCCTTTGACAGTTCAGTTTCCCAGATGCAAGGCTGCCTTGCTTTACCTGCCTTACATATCTCATGGGGGGTGTAGGTGGGGGGGGTTTGTTTGTGTATGGAACTGATTTTGGCGAGTGAGGGGTAGACCGGTCGAAGGAGGGTTGTACAACAAAGGCATTTTAAAAATGCATTTGTTGCGCACCCCCCCACCCACCTGCAAAAATCAGCTCTCCTCCTGAGGTGCTGTGGAGCCCAGTTTACAGGGATGGTATATTTTTTACTAGATATCTATCATAGCTGTTCAGTAAAAAAAATATCATGCCTGGGCCCTCAGCATCAATTACAAACCGTTTGGCTTTTTACCCATTTGTTTTTTTAAAGTATGCTCTAATATGCCCAAAAAAATGTCCACTTAGTTTTTATTGTACATTTTATTGGAACAAAATTTGAACATACACAACAAACAGTTGCAAACCCTCCTCCCCCATGACCTCCCGCATCGTCCCTCCCTCGCACATGAAGAACTGGGGCCAAACAGGACATATGGAATCCAAAGGGGCCAACCACAGGGCAATACAATGCCGATGGGCCAACAATTTGGGTTCTTTGGCGACGATCCACTAAGAACAACAACACAAAAAAAGAAACAAAAAAAACAGCATACAGGGAGATCATCACGGAGGCCAACAGGGAGGCAGGACCCACAAAGTCTCATTGAGCCACAGTCTTTATGCAAGAGCACTGTTGTCCAGTCCAGCAGAAAGGCATTCATTGTGTCATGCACCAGGGCTGCTAGATTCTCGTAGGTAAAAATAACACAAAGCTTTGCCAACCATTCAGCTCTAGAAGGGGCTGACCTGCTCCTCCACTTCTGGGCGAGAGCCAGCCTCCCTGCTCTCAACATGGCCTGGACCACCTTAGGATAGACTCCTGAATCTGAAGCAGGCGAAGGGAAACCAAATAGGAGGTCAATAGAGTGCAAAGGAAGCTGGATCCCTACTATGTCTTTAATCCAGTTTATGGGTTCCGACCAATGAATCTGGATTAGGGGGCATTCCCACCACAAGTGGTACCAGGACCTCCCCTGGCCACACCCCCCTGGACAGAGGGGCGGTCCAACCAATGAATCTGGATTATGGGCATTCCCACCACAAGTGGTACCAGGACCCTCCCCTGGCCTAACCCCCGTGGACAGAGGGGGGAAGCACCCCAAAAAATTTTAGCCAATCGCTCAGGGAGCAGATGCCACGCATGCAGGATCTTAAAATTATGCCCCATGGCCGCCGTGTAAAGAGAACCTGAGAAAAACACCCCAAAGAGCCTAGACCAAGTTGACTCTTCCAATGCCTCTCCCCATTTCTCCTCCCAGAACCCTTTAAACCCCTGCCTAACTTCAAGTTGAACTGTGATTAAAATGTTATAGAGCTCCACCTCGTGGAAGCCTCCACAGTCATTTTCTCCAGGGCTTGAGAGAACGGGATAGAGACGTGCCCATTTGGGGCTAGTCAGGAGGCCTTTTATTCTGAGGTAGTCAAAGATAGACAATGGGTGGTCCCCCATGGCCTCCATTAGGTTGCTATAATCAATGAAAGCGCCATTTTGAAAGAACTGAGCGGCCCTTTCCAATCCCATGTCTGACCACCGTTGGGTATCTCTGAAACATCTCTTACCCAAATCCAGAGGGGGGCCCCACAAAGACGACAGGGGAGAGGGCCAGGAGGAGAGGAGAGCGTTGGGCATATCCTGTTCCCATAAGGACCACAAAACTGAGAAGGTCGGGTGGTTTCTTATTCCATCAGGGAAGTCCCTGGTCGAGGCCCACAAAAGGTCTCTTACTTTCCTGGAGTGGGTGTGAGTATCTTTGATATACGTCCAATAGGTACGCATTACGTCCAATAGGTACGCATTTCATCTTTCATATGCTCTAACATGACCCTTAACTGAGCCGCCTTATAGTACTGGTAAAAATCTGGGAGACCAAAGCCCCCATGGGACTTAGGGAGGGTTAGATTCTCATATTTGACCCTTGGCCTCTTTCCGTTCCAGACAAACCGCAAAGCTGCAGTTTGCAGTGATTTAAAGAAAGTGTTTGGCACTATAGTAGGGAGGGCAGAAAAGAGGTACAGGAGCCGGGGGAGGATATTCATTTTTAGGGACACCATACGCCCGAACCAGAAGAGTCAGGGGAGCCCACCGTTGGAGGTCCATATGAATCTTAGAAAGAGCAGGGGAAAAATTCAGCTCAAAAAGGTTCCCCACATCTCTCGGGAGCAGAACCCCCAGATAGGGAACATCTGTATGCTCAACTTGGATACCATCCACTGAGTCTTTCCCCTCTAGATCCCTGTCTAATCTCCCCATTGGCATGAGACATTACTTTGATGGGTTAATTTTCAGGCCGGAGAAGACTCCAAATGATCGGATCAGGTTTAGGAGCCTCGGGAGCGACTCCCTCAAGTTGGTCATGTAAACAAGGATGTCGTCTGCAAAAAGGGAAAGTTTAAAGTCAAAATCCCTGCATCTAACCCCAAAAAACCCTTGGTGCTGCCTTATAGCTATAGCAAGGGGATCCATCGCAAGACCATACAGGAGGAGAGAAATGGGGCAGCCCTGCGGGTGCCTCAGGGAAAAGAAAAACAGGTCAGAAATTACATCAATGACCAAAACCCTGGCTGTCGGGCCATTATACAGAGCGGCTATCCACCCCCGGAATCTTTCACCCAAACCCATTCTGCAAAGGACTTTGCCCATGTAAGACCATTCCACCCGGTCAAAGGCTTTTTTCTGAATCCAATGATAAAGGTAAGCCTCAATCTTATTACGATCGGCCTCATGCATCATATCCAGAGTTTTTCTGATATTATCAGACCCTTGTCTCCCGGGGATAAACCCCACCTGATCGCCATGCACTAACGATGGGAGGTGGTGGGCAATTTTGCTAAAATCTTAACATCTATATTTAATAAAGAAATAGGATGATAGGATTGGCAGTTCAACAGGTCCTTCCCCTCCTTCGGGATGACCACAATACGGGCCGATAACATGGACCGAGGGAGCCTCCCAGAATTCAAGGTCACATTGTATAGTTTAGACAAGAACGGGGCCAGAGCGGAAAGATTTATAAAAAAAAAAGGTTGAAAAGCCATCTTCGCCAGGAGTGGTCTACCCCTTCATGGAACCAACAGCGTCCACTACTTCTTGGGGTGTAATGGGCATCTCTAGCAATTCTGCTTTCTCTGGCAGGAGCCGGGGGATCGGGAGAGAGTCTAGGAATTGATCAGCTTCCGGACCTTCCTCCAGGCGTAGAGGCTTTCATAAAACCGTCAGAATTGCTCTGCTATCCCCAAATCGTCAAAGCATTTTTTGCCGCCCGGGAGACGCAGCACATCCACTCTTCTAGAGCTCCTAAGCTCCCGCAAATTCCAAGCCAAGATTTTATCAGCCTTCTCCCCCTTCTCCATATACTGCTTTTTTAAGAAAGGACAATTTCCTCTCAGTTTGCCTGACCATAAGGGTAGCCAGCTTCTCCTTAAGTTGTTGAAGCTCAGCCAATTTACCCGGACACATTTGAGACCGAAGCTTACCCCCTGGCTGTATCGCTTCAATTTTTCACCTGAGAATCTTTTCCTCCCTAACACTGGCGCGCTTCCTTGTTGCACCTATCCCAATTAGGACTCCCCTAATTGTCGCCTTAAAGGCCTCCAAGACCCCTGCATCACCAATTTCCCCGTTACCATTAAGCTCAAAGAATTCCTTTATATTCGCTAGGAGAGTCTGGGCGATTTCATTTTCCCTCAATAATTGGTAATTACACGTCCACCTCATAGAAATTGGGGGTATTCAGGGAGATACCCACTTGGACAAGGACTAGGTCATGGTCAGACCATAGGATCACTTCCACCCCAAAATACCCTCACGCAAGGATTTGTCAAGCAAAACATAATCGATCCTAGAGAAGGATGAGTGGGGATGAGAGAAGAATGTGAAGTGAGGGTCCCACCCTAGGCTCGTCTGATGGGAATCGATAATGCCAAGCGCCACATTTGTGGCGTGGAAAGCCAAGGCCATCCTTCTCTGGAAATGCAGGTCTGTGAGAGGGTGGGTTGACTTCCTATCTCTATCTGGGTGGAGGACCATGTTAAAATTGCCTCCCACCAAAAGAAGACCCTCCTTGAATCCCATGATCCTCATTTTCACACTTTCCCAAAATTGATCCTGAGCTTCATTAGGAGCATAGGCAGACACCGTCGCCCTCCTCCACCTAATCTCCCCCTTCACCATAACAAACCGTCCGTTGGGGTCGGCCCGGTGAGCTTTCGCTACAAAGTGTGCTTTGGGGGACACCACTATGACTACCCCTCTATTTTTGGAAGGGGTCGAGGCATGAAAAACTTCCTGGATGGCTCTGGACCTGAGCACCATCTCCCTCCCCAGCACCCAGTGGGTCTCCTGTAAAAACAGTATGTGCAGTCTCAACCTGTTACTCTTTCGTCACCAGTGATCTTTTATTCGGAGAATTCAATCCCCAGACATTCAGAGAACCCAGTGTCGGCGATCGAAGCACATCAGCCATCCACCTGATAGACAACTCCTTGGGACCCTGTGAGGTAGCCAGACCCCCGCCCCCTCCTCCTCCTGGGTCTGGACTCTGAGTATATTCTAAAGAGAAAGAGCCCAAATGGATTCAAAACTCCTACTGGTACTTTCAAACAATAACAGTCCCCTGGCGAGTCTAAACATCTCCCCAACTTACCCCCCTCTCCACCTTTAAACGCCTGGGTTATCCGTGACATATGAAATGTCATCCGACCAGGCCACCAGCGTCTGCCTCCACTAGGGCAATAAATGACAAGAAAGCACAAATATTCTGAGCCCCCCCAATTCTCCAACCCCCACTCAGGAACAAAAATCCAACATTACGACCCCCCCATCCTGAAAGTAATTCAAGGGATACCTTCCCTCATGGAGCAAAGCGTCTCCCAAGATAATTGCATTGTGAACTTTTCCGTGTGAGCGCCCTGCAGTGTACGCAAAACAAAACAGCCTCCTTCTATTGTAAAAATGTTCTCAAGCTGACTAGTCTTTGGCAGATCCAGGGGAGGGCGGGATCACCCACCTGAATTTACTGACCCCGGACTCGATGTCGTTCTGAGGGTTCACCAGATCTCCCAATCGGCTTCCGAGGGCTCTCCTTTAGGTTCACCCAGGAGTTCTCGAGTTACTCTTTGTATGTCATCTTCAGTGACAAGAGTGTATTTATATCCCTCATATTCGAAAGAAAGGGAGAAGGGGTGGCCTCATCTGTATCGGACCCCCTTTGGTTGAAGCCATTTTGTGAGCGGGCTGCAGAGACGCCTCCTTGCCAAGGTGAGGGCTGAGAGGTCCTGATAAATCAAGACCTTCGCATCTTCCCAGACTATCATGCCCTTTTTACGTGCCAGCTCCAATATCTTGGTCTTTTCAGCATAATAGTGGAACCTCATGAGAATTGACCTAGGTCTTCCGGAGGGGGCACCCGTTCTATGGGCCCGATCAATGGTAGGCCCTGTGGTATTAGCTTCATCAAACAGCTTACTGGTCACATCATTGACAAATCTAATGATGTCTGCCTGCGTTTCGCCGTCTCCTTCCGGGATCCCCAGGAAGCACAGGTTACTGCGGCGCTCCCTGTTTTCAAGGTCGTCTTGTTTTAGGGCACATTTCTCCTTGCGCTTATCCAGCTCCGCTAGACGCATGTCTATTTGGGCTTCTAATATGTCGACTGAGGCTTGGTTCCCTTCCAAAGCTTGAACACGGTCCTCCATAGAGTCCACCTCTTTGTCCAAAGAATCCAGTCTTTTGCCAATGTCTGCTCTAAAGCCCCAAATGTCCTCCAGGAGAGCCGTCATGCTCTGGCTTACAAATAGGGCATCCATCGCTCCTAGCTGCATGTAGGTGGCTGGGCTAGCAGCTTCCATGGAGCTGGCCAGGTGTATGCCAGAATTTCCTCAATGATTGAGCCCAGTCCATCCGAGAAGGACTCAAGAACAGAGCTGGTTGCGGGATCCAAGGGAGCAGACAAATATGGAGGCCCCGGGCGAGGACCCTGCACGGATTGGGACTTCTCCAGAGGCCACACGAAAAACCCAAGTTGAGAAACCAACCCCCCAACAGGCTCATTCAGAACATATCACGCCCCGATGGCACGGGAAGCCAACCACCAGTCCCCCCGCATTCCGGGTGAGGAGGAATCACAGAGTTAGTGAATCTCCATTGTCTACTGTGGGGCGATAAGGGAAGAAGGGAGGCCGATGGAGGGGTATGTCTTGCAAAACTCCCCTCTGCCAACCCCTATTGGGCTACTTTCTAACGTGAAGCTCCAATGTCTGAGTGCTGGGGAATAACTCCTCGTTGCAAATTTGCAGCTTGAAGGTCGTAGTCAGATTATGAAAGGGCCCCAGGGTAGGCAGCAGAGCTCTTCCCCGTCTTGATATAGAGTCATACACAGAATCAGCGTACAAAGAGGGCAATCAAGAGACTCACTCAGCGAGGATAGCTAGAGGACCAGCCATCAACACGCGGAGGGGAAGACAGCAACAAAAGCTAGAGTTTTCCTTTTCAGTTATGCAGGCAGCGGAGTTCCGCAGCTAATAGTTGTCAGTAAGGCCTGTACAGTTGCGCTTTAATTATGCAACAAGCCGGTGGGAACAAACACAGCTATGGTGGTGTATCACAAGCATGTAGGATTCTACTGAATCCACCCCGGCTGCTCGGTTCGAGGGGGACGACAGTTGGCCGTGGGCTGCCCGGGGAGCGTGTCCTTGATGCAGCCTTCTCCGTGCCCTATACAGGCAGTGTCTGTGCAGGCGCTCAACGGCTGTCCTGGCGGAGCGCCAGCAGACAATGCAGAGCTCTGAACCTCCTCCTCACTGTATGCCTCTCTCCTTTTCCTGACAAGCCGACCCAGTCACAGAGCGGCTGCCACGAGCACTAAAGTCCCGGCAGCGTTTGTTGGGGCAGCAGCTGAATGGTGTCGCACAAGATGGGGTCCAGCCAGGGCGCACCTGGCACCACGCCACCCAAGGACCAAAGCGCTCCTACCGATTCCCAGGGTGTAACAGGCCTCAGTGGAAAACTGGCATGTCGGCTGGGGTGGAATCAGGCATATCCGCTGGCCTGGGGTTCAGATGGACCGTTGGAGTATTCCCAACGATGTGCTACGGGCCTCTGCCACGCTCTCCCCTGGCCTCCTCGTTCGTTCTTGGCCAGTCCCGGCCCCTCAGGCGATGGCCCCTCTCCCCTGCGAGGCCCAACCCCCGGGTTCAGCTCCTGCAACAACAAAAAAAGTGTTACAACCAAAATTCCGGTGGGTTGTAAGCACTCTGGGGGGGCAAGCTTTCCACTCCTAGGAGGGGAAAAAGAGGGGTGCTCAGGGAGAACGTTCTGGATCCAGCCCTCCCCAAGTTCTGTTTAGGCCGTGTCCGTGTAGGTGCTCAACGGCTCCCCTGTTGGAATTCCCAAGGGCACTGCAGAGGTCCGATCCTCCTGCACACCGACTCTCTCTCTCCTTCTATCAACTCAGACTTTTCACAGAGCAATTGCTGCAAATTCCAAAGTCCCGGCAGCGTTCATTGAGGCAGCAGGACTAGTCCGATGGTCTTGGCGCTGAGACACTGGCCTCCCCCGCGCTCTCCCCTGGCAAGACTCTAGGCAGCATGCGCCGCAGCGCCCTCTTCCTCGGCCACCTTTTCCGTTCTTGGCCAGTCCCGGCCCCTCAAGCGATGGGCTTCCTCCCCCACAAGGCCCGAACTCCAGGTCCAGGTCCTGCAGCAACACCAGAATTGCTGCAACGATGCTCTGGAGGGGCGTGATCACTCCTGGGGTGTCCAGCTCCCACTCCTGGAGGTAAAGGGGGGGTCGGATCCCGTGTGGCAAGCCCCGAGGAGGAGAGCAATCGAGATGCGTCCGTTCATCTCGGCGCCCCCTGGCGGTCACAATATGCAACATTTTAACCCATTTTAAAAATTTCACGCAGGGAAAACCCCCCAAATCCCTCTTGATTGGTTCAGGCACCCTCTCTGCACTCAGGCGCTATGGCATATCTGGAGGAAAACATCTTTTCAAAATTCACCAACCACCACTGGCCCTGGGACTGTGGTGGGAGCAGGGTGGCGGAGTCCAGGGACTGTGGTGGGAGCAGGATGGGTGGGAGTCATGAGATAGTGGTGGGAGCAGGGTTTGGAGAGCCCAGGGTCTGTGGTGGGGTGGAGAGAGCACAGGGACTGGGCTAAGAGTGGGATGAGACCAGGGGCTGTGATGGGAGCAGGTGGGGGAGCCCTGGGACTATACTGGGAGTAGGGTGCAGTGACAGTGTGCGATAGTTCATAGCCATTTGGATTTACTGTCCATTTGGCATTTTTGGGGGGCTCAGCCTGCCCACATTTTGCTCAGGGGGGAAGGGGGACAGGCCTAAAATATTTGAAGACCTCTGCTCTAGACGCCATTTGCAAAGCAGCTACATGGAGTTCCATACATACCTTTACTCAGCATTACTGCATGGACACACATTCTAAAGCAGATTTACAGGTGGGACAAGTGGTGCTAAAACATCTATTTGCTGCCGTACTGGCTCGCAACCACCTCCTTCTGCAGATACTTCTCGCTAGTCATAGCATGTGATCTAAGCGGATCCACAAGCCTAAGAAGAGATACATTACTCGCAGTAATTGTATTTCTGATGCTTGTAACTGCTTAAATTCACATGCACCCACCCTTCCTCACCTCTTGGAGTAGAAGGTGCATAGATGGTTTTCTGGCTTTATCGCTTCTTATCTGCTTTATTACATCTGCACTCACGCAACACTTCATTCTATCTCATGTCAGAAACAAAACAATCAGAGGAACATCCGGACCATGGGTACAGTGGACGTCGCACTAGGCATAGTATTACTGACACACCCTGTCGACATCCCCTTTCGAGTTTCAAAAACAAATAATGTAATACTCCACAACTACCACTAGATGTCAGCCTATGCGTAGCATGTGAATCTAAGCAAATGCAAGCATCAGAAATACGATTACGGGGAGTAATGTATCCCATATACACACATTGAAAAGTTACATTTTTTGTAATAATTTTTGAAATAATCCTTGGAAATAATATACTCCAATCATGTGTCACATGATTCGGGCACCACCCTTTTCAAGTGCAGAAATGGAGAACAAGACAATTTCAGCCAAATGTTCTATTTAAATCTGTGTGAACTTGTTTAGCTGTTCATGATCAATGTTCACATTCAAGATTGCTAAGCAGTGTTAGCGTCTTCAATTACTTTAGTGAGAACATCTTTGAAGTATAATTCTCCCAATAAAGTATTTACAATATTCACCATGGACAACAGAAGGAGAAAGAAGCAACATTTGGAATGTATTCCATTAAAAGAATTGTCAACAAAAGATGTTCAAAGAAGGATTTTGTTCTATGAAAAGAATTTCTCTCCCAGGTTATTCTTTTAATTTTGATGCCACTCTTCAGAAAGTAGGATTCTGGGAAAATAATCACAATTGAATAAGATTTCTAGCATATTAAGTATGCATGTGTCAAAAAATCCATGCAAGAATTTGGTTCATACCTTGATATTTTTCCATCAAGAATTAACCTGAGAAAATGGCATGTGTTCTAACATTTTTATAGTTTTCACCCTATATATAAAGTGTTCTCTTCATGCATCACTAATGCGATGACATCACACAACAGCAATATCCACATGGAGAGTTTTAGCATGATAATGTAATATAAGTTTAATTTCAGCATGATGCACTGGAGACAGAAACATTCATCAAGAAAAAAAATGTTAGAAGATCAAGATCTGATGTTCTTACCAATTAAAAAAAAAGAACTTCAAGTTTATTCACAAAACGATTACATAGAATTTCATGTTAGAGAGTGTTGTTCCAAAACAACCAACTCATAATAAAGCAAACCTAATTAGACATTAAAATCAGCAAATATTCAAATAAAGTCAATTTTCGCCATCTCTTAAAACATCTAATGTTGTGATTGGGTGTTATTTTGCTTTGCATTTGACATTTTCGAGGCCACTTGGCATTTCTACTTTGTTGTGAGCTACATGGTGAAGTGCCATAATATCTTTTGAATCGTAGGTATTCTGTTGCAAACTGAAGCACAGCCATATTATACTTTGTAGCAAGTAGCTACATGGTTCATTCTGCTTTTAGTGTAAAAAGAAATAGTCTTGTTGGCAAGGAGAAAAGGCCTGCTTGCTATGCATGTTTATCTCTGCTGCTCCTGTGATATAATGGGGCCAGTTAACCCCTTAACTGCTGAGGGTTTTCCTACCAGTGCGCCACCATTTTATAGGGGAAATTTCAGTGTGTCTGCATTCAATCCCTTGTAACATTTTTGTTACATGTGATATCCTGGCAAAATGTGGACCCTTTCCTTACCACATGTAGGGGGTCCTAACACCAACAAGGATTCATAGTTTGCTGTGGGTGGGGGCGGGCGGGGACGTGAGAAAATAGTGACCAAATGTGTTTTTTTCATAAAATGACAATACAATTATGTACAAAGAAGCCAGTAGTTTTTCTCCTGAGATCTAAGAACAAAAGCTTTGCAGGTCTGAATCCGCCATTTCCAAGCTTTTCTAGAACAGGTTGAGTGGAAATAAAATAAAATTTGTCATAAGTGTACCTTCAGTTTTGGGGATGGTAGGCGATTGTTCCCTTTTCTTTTTTTAATTAATTGGACATGCTTGCACGGCATGGGAGAGGAGGGTAGGAAAGATCAATGGGAAAGACATGTCTTTCTGAAAAGTACATACAATTCAAAGTTCAGGAAGGGGTCATTCATGCAGGTCAGGCAACAACTATGTACCCAAAATTCCTATAGTTTGGCATCCATAAAGGTGTGCAGGTGAGCCCATCCGTGTGTTTTAAACTTGCAAATCCCCCATTTTGGCCTGATTGTGTCCCTCTAGCCCGCATCGCTCGCAATCCTTCCTGGTTCCCTCTCCCAGCCCTCCCCTGTGCCTGCCCACCGTCCCCGATTGGTCCGCTTCTCACTACCATTGAACCTAGCATCCCGTAAGCAGCCCAGCCCCTCTTTCCCATCCGTAACTGGTGAAGGTGTGCAGGTGAGCCCATCCATGTGTTTTAAACTTGCAAATCCCCCATTTTGGCCTGATTGTGTCCCTCTAGCCCGCAATCCTTCCTGCTTCCTGGCTCCCTCTCCCAGCCCTCCCCTGTGCCCGCCCACCGTCCCCGATTGGCCCAGCCATCCTCTACTCCGCTCATCTCTGACCCACCCAGGGCAGCCCATCGGCTAAGGACTGTGAGGCAAAGGACGGCTTCTACAAAGATGGCTCCAGGTCGTATCTGCAGGTATCCGCAGGAGAAGCAAGAAGCCGACAATAAGTAAGTGTGGCAAGGGCAAGGTCAGAAGCAATTACTTCACGCCATACTACCCAACCACTCATCTAACAAAGCATCACCACTATAAATTCGTTATATCTGAAATATACTTGAACCTGGAAACTGTGTACTATACATGTAAAAGTTGCACTAAGAAGTGTGCCCAATAGCCTCTCTGTGAAAATCACATTTAGAAGTGTGCCCAATCGCCCCTCTGTGAATTTAGAAGTGTGCCCAATAGCCTCTCTGTGAAAATCACATTTAGAAGTGTGCCCAATAGCCTCTGTGAAAATCACATTTAGAAGTGTTCCCAATAGCCTCTCTGTGAAAATCGCCTTTAGAAGTGTGCCCAATAGCCTATCTGTGAAAGTTGCACTTAGAAGTGTGCCCAATAGCCTCTCTGTGAAAATCGCATTTAAAAATGTGCCCAATAGCCTCTCTGTAAATTTAGAAGTGTGCCCAATAGCCTCTCTGTGAATTTAGAAGTGTGCCCAATAGCCTCTCTGTGAAAATCGCATTTAGAAATGTGCCCATTAGCCTCTCTGTGAAAGTTGCATTTAGAAGTGTGCCCAATAGCTTCTCTGTTGAATTAGAAGTGCGCCCAATGGCATCTCTGTGAATTTACAAGTGTGCCCAATAGCCTCTCTGTGAAAATGGCATTTAGAAGTGTGCCCAATAGCCTCTCTGTGAAAATCGCATTTAGAAGTGTGCCCAATAGCCTATCTGTGAAAGTTGCATTTAGAAGTGTGCCCAATAGCCTATCTGTGAAAGTTGCACTTAGAAATGTGCCCAATAGCTTGTCTGTGGAAAGTTGCATTTAGAAGTGCCCAATAGCCTCTGTGAAAATCGCATTTAGAAGTGTGCCCAATAGCCTATCTGTGAAAGTTGCACTTAGAAGTGTGCCCAATAGCCTCTCTGTGAAAATGGCATTTAGAAGTGTTCCCAATAGCCTCTCTGTGAATTTAGAAGTGTGCCCAATAGCCTCTCTGTGAAAATCGCATTTAGAAGTGTGCCCAATATCCTCTCTGTGAAAGTTGCATTTAGAAGTGCCCAATAGCCTCTGTGAAAATCACATTTAGAAGTGTGCCCAATAGCCTATCTGTGAATTTAGAAGTGTGGCCAATAGCCTCTCTGTGAATTTAGAAGTGTGCCCAATAGCCTCGCTGTTGAATTAGAAGTGCTCCCAATATCATCTCTGTGAATTTAGAAGTGTGCCCAACTACCTCTGTGAATTTAGAAGTGTGCCCAATAGCCTTTCTGTGAATTTAGAAGTGTGCCCAATAGCCTCTCTGTGAAAATCTCATTTAGAAGTGTGCCCAATAGCCTATCTGTGAAAGTTGCACTTAGAAGTGTGCCCAATAGCTTGTCTATGGAAAGTTGCATTTAGAAGTGTGCCCAATAGCCTCTGTGAAAGTTGCATTTAAAAGTGTGCCCATTAGCCTCTCTATGCATTTAGAAGCGTGCCCAATAGCCTCTCTGTGAAAGTTGCATTTAGAGGTGTGCCCATTAGCCTCTCTATGAAAGTTGCATTTAGAAGTGTGCCCAATAGCCTATCTGTGGATTTAGAAGTGTGCCCAATAGCCTCTCTGTGAATTTAGAAGTGTGCCCAATAGCCTCTCTGTGAAAATCGCATTTAGAAATGTGCCCAATAGCCTCTCTGTAAATTTAGAAGTGTGCCCAATAGCCTCTCTGTGAAAATCGCATTTAGAAGTTTGCCCAATAGCCTCTCTGTGAAAATCGCATTTAGACGTGTGCCCAATAGCCTATCTGTGAAAGTTGCATTTAGAGGCGTGCCCAATAGCCTCTCTGTGAAAGTTGCATTTAGAAGTGTGCCCATTAGCCTCTCTGTGAAAGTTGCATTTAGAAGTGTGCCCAATAGCCTCTCTGTTGAATTTAGAAGTGTGCCCAATAGCATCTCTGTGAATTTAGAAGTGTGCCCAATAGCCTCTCTGTGAAAATGGCATTTAGAAGTGTGCCCAATAGCATCTCTGTGAATTTAGAAGTGTGCCCAATAGCCTCTCTGTGAAAATGGCATTTAGAAGTGTGCCCAATATCCTCTCTGTGAATTTAGAAGTGTGCCCAATAGCCTCTCTGTGAAAATGGCATTTAGAAGTGTGCCCAATAGCCTCTCTGAAAATGGCATTTAGAAGTGTGCCCAATAGCCTATCTGTGAAAGTTGCACTTAGAAATGTGCCCAATAGCTTGTCTGTGGAAAGTTGCATTTCGAAGCGTGCCCAATAGCCTCTGTGAAAATCGCATTTAGAAGTGTGCCCAATAGCCTATCTGTGAAAGTTGCATTTAGAAACGTGCCCAATAGCTCGTATGTGGAAAGTTGCATTTAGAAACGTGCCCAATAGCCTCTCTATGAAAGTTGCATTTAGAAGTGTGCCCAATAGCCTCTCTGTGAATTTAGAAGTGTGCCCAATAGCCTCTCTGTGAAAATCGCATTTAGAAGTGTGCCCAATAGCCTCTCTGTGAAAATCTCATTTAGAAGTGTGCCCAATAGCCTCCCTGTGAAGTTAGAAGTGTGCCCAATAGCCTCTCTGTTGAATTTCGAAATGGTCCCAATAGCCACTCTGGAAAGTTGAATTAGAAGTGTGTCCATTAGCCTCTGTCAAAGCCCATTAGCCTCTGTGAAAGCCCATTAGCCTCTCTGTGAATTTAGACAGTGTTCCCAATAGCCATTCTGTGGAAAGTTGCATTTTGAAGTGAGCACAATAGCCTCTCTGTGAAAATTGCATTTAGAAGTCTGCCCAATATCCTAATAGTATAGTCGGTTCGGCCCGGCATGGTATTAATCTCCCTAATAACCTCTCTGTACAAAGCTGATTTAGATTCATGCCTAATACCCCCCACCCCCTGTATAAAGTTGAATTGAAAGAAGTGCACCTACTAGCGTGCCCTAATTCATCTTATTAGTATAACGAACTGTATACTGTGTAATGTAGAATCTAAAACGGTGACTAATAAGCTAATACCCCCTCTATTCAAATTGAATCTAGAGGTAGACCTAATTCTTCTCTGTGTACAGGTGAACTTAGAAGTGTACCTAAGAGTACCTAATAGACTAATATCATCTCTGTCTACAATTGAATATTGAAATGCACCAAATAGTCCAGTATCGTCTCTGAGCAATTTGAACCTGGAAGTGTGCCGAAAAGCGTGCCACCACTGAACTTAGAACTACAATCAGAAAGCCCTCCTAAATCGACCTAAAAGCTCGCACCAAACATGAGTGCCCCCACTTCACCAGAGTCTGTCAGAAATGACCCCCGTGGACCGCCCCCACTCTTCGATCTGCCTTCCCTCCCATCCCCCCCTTCCCAAACCTCCCCGCCCTCCTTCGCACTCCCTGCCATTCCCCTCTCCAAACACCAAGCCAGGGGGGCACGATGGCGAGCCAATCACCCTAAAACCTCTCCTCCCCTGAACCCCAGCACCGACCAGCCAACGTTAACCATGCCCGCTCCCCTCACTATCATACCTGGCACACCCTGCCCTGCAATCACCTACCCCCCGTCTTGCCCTCAAACCCCTGCCACCTTCCCCCCCGACCGCACCCTTTCCCCTCCCTAAAATCTGCACGTCTAGCCCTAGCAAGAACCAAAGCTGCTTCCCTCTCCCCCTCTGAACCCCCTACCCTCTCTCTCACACCAATCACAACAAAGAAACTAAAGAGGAAACGTACCTGGTGCCCCTCAATCTCTCAGCACTCTTTGCCTCCCCTGTCTAGACCCACCACCTCATTCCCGCAATCACCTCCTTCCCCCATGGCTTCACCCTTCCTGAAACCCCTCTCCATCGATTTCTCATCAACTGCAACTGAAACTCCTAACCGCCCACACCCCACCTTCAAATCCCCCGAACCAAACCCGATCATCTTATCACACGCAGCCACCCAACCCCGCCTGAAGTCTGCCAAATTTTCTGCTCGCCCACTATTCCCATCTAGCATCACCCGGCCTACCCCTCTCCCTCCACTCTCTCTGCCACCGCCCCCTCCCGCTCCAGCACCGAGACCAACCTCGCCTGCCAATGTGAACTGCATCCTATTTAACGCCCAATCCGTAGCAAAAAACAGACACTGCATCTTTGACCTCCTCGCCTCTGCCAAACCAGACCTAGTTTTCATCACTGAAACCTGGTTCTCTGACGACTTCACCCCAACCGCTAATGAAGCCTTTCCCCCTGACCCTATGACACACTCCCTGGTTGATGGTTTAGACGCAATTAATCTCCAACCCCACATAAACGGCCCGACTCACTATAAAGGACACACTCTTGATGCCATTTTTAGCTCCAACACCCTCATTCATTTAAAGCCCCCCACCCCTATCATCTGGTCCGATCACTTCATTCTCCTGTTCACCATTCTCTCACGCGACCCCCTTCCCGTACTCTTATCTGAACCTCTGAATCTACGCAAAAGCTGGAAAAAACTAAAGATCGCCCCGGACCTAACCGAGGCACTCCTACAGTCTCCACCACCTACCTATCTACCTGCTGTCTCAACAACCAACTAACCCCTGAGGCCTTTGATTCATGGCTCAATGCATCTCTGATGCGGCTCACACCCCCTTGCAAACCATCAACACGCCGAGGCCTCTTCCCTAGATGGTTCACTCCTGAGTTGAAGACCACTAAACAACAATACAAATATCTAGAACGCAAATGGCAGAAAGACAAAACCCAGGAGAGCAGGGCCACCCTGGCCCGACACCTGTACCAGTACAAGGCCGAAATCCGGAAAGCAAAAAAAGCCCACTACAATACCCAAATCCTAAACTGCAAAAACCCAAGCAAAGAACTCCACAAAATCATCTCCGAATTCACCAATCCAGTTTGTACCACGACCGTCCCGAACCCGTCACAATCACTGTGCGACTCACTCTCCCTCCACTTTTACACCACGGCTATCAAAAGGACAAAAATTCTAACCACCAAACTGGCTCTCTTACATCCACCAGGCAATTCTCCCCCCGTACCGGCCAGCCCATCAGCTGCGACCTCCACGCAACCAACCTTCGAATCCCTTAGTCCAATATCACCGGAGCAATTTCTCAAACTTCTATCTGCCCACAAACCATCTGGATCGCCGCTGGACCCTTGCCCAGCCACAACCCTTAAAGAAATGTTTGCTTCCACCTGCGCAGGAGAACACGCAAGATCTATCATAAATGCCTCCCTTTCCTCTGGTATCTTTCCTGATGCATTCAAAACGGTCTACGTCAAACCTCTAATTAAAAAACCTTCGCTTGACCCTCTCGAGCCCAAAAACGACCGCCCCATCTCAAACACCAGGTTCCTAGCCAAACTCAGTGACCGAACCGCCTACTCCCAACTAAATGCCTTTGTCGAAGCCAACAATCTCCTAGACCCCGCCCAATCAGGTTTCAGAGCACGTCACGGAACTGAAACCACCCTAACCTCGATCTGGGATGACCTTAAAATGATGGCCGACTCCGCGTGATGTGCCGCCCTAATCCTTCTCGACCTATCCGCCGCCTTTGACACAATCAACCACTCAATCCTCCTAGACCGCCTCCACTCCCTAGGAATTTGTGGAACCGCTCTTAAATGGATAGCCTCTTTCCTCAAAGATGGGTACCAAATAACGATACTCTCCAGCTATACCTCCCAAGCCCAACCAGTCTACACGGGAGTCCCACAAGGAGCATGCCTATCTGCCCTCCTGTTCAATCTCTACCTAATCACCCCCCCACCAATAATTCGCTCACACAACATCCTGTGCTACAACTACGCCGACGACACTCAACTAACTCTAAAACTCATGAACTCGAAACCCAACTCGACTTGGCCTCATGCCTCCTTGACATAGAACTCTGGATGACCCAAAGCCACCTCCTGTTAAACCCCTCTAAAATGGAAATCATGATATGTGGCAACACAGAACTTCTTCCGCGCCCACTACCATGGCCACCCACCATGGGCAACTGACCGACCGCTGCCAAATCAGTGAAAAATCTTAACCTAACACTCTCTCACCAAGTCAACAACGTCTCAAAGTCCTGGCACTACCGCCTTAAAAACCTTAAGCGCATCTTTTCCATATCTCTCCTTTCCCAACAGACTCTCCGCAGTCCAATCAATCGTTATATCAAGACTGGACTACGCAAACCCCCTATACCTCGGAGTCCATGCGTACCAACTGAATAAACTCCAAAGAGCACAAAATGCGCCAGCCAAATTGCTACTTGCCCTTGGCCTGAGAGACCACATCTCCCCAGCCCTTAAGACGCTGCACTGGCTTCCAGTAGCCCGAAGGGTGACCTTCAAACCTTATGCATCTCCCATCGAGTACTGCATAAAACCGGACCTCAATATCTTCAAGACAAACTAAAACCCTACAACCCCCCACAAACCCTAAGATCGGGCGCAGCCGGCCTACTAGTCATACCGAAGACAAACTCTGTCAAATTAGGCGGATCATCATTCTCAGCCTTGGCCTCCACGCTAGGGAATTCACTCCCACCCCACATCCACCTAACTGAGGACCTAACGTCTTTCCGCAAACTGCTGAAAACCTGGCTCTTCCCATAAAACCAACCGTACCATACTAACCCAAACAGTCTAACAACTCAATGACACCAATCCGACAAACTACCTGATCCGAGAAATTGACAGCTAATAACCCCTAATATAAACTAGAATAGAAGGACAAACAGAACTAAACGAATAAAGTAGATCAAAGCATTAAAAGGGCCAATAACAATAAATTATATGAAAACAGTAAAGAGAGTTAAACTGCTGAAATGGACGGAATGCATGAGGAGTGAACGAAATGAATGGCACAGATGAGATAGTTAGAATTGATGAAGCAGGTGGAACAGATGAATGCGCTGAATGGAAGAATGCATGAATGGAAGTACAGATAACTATATAGTTCAAATGAGTGTGGAAATCGAATGAATAAGTAAATTGGATAAGTGTATAGAATGGATGAACATCTCGAACGGATGGGTGTGTAGAGCGGACGAGCGTGTAGCGCGGATGAATGCGTAAATACATTGAAGCGAGTAGAACTCAGGAGTGCGTAAAACAGATGAATGTGCAGAACGGATGAGCGTAATCCGAATGAGTGTGTAGAACAGATGAATATGTGGAGCGGATGAGAATGTAGAGCATGTGACAGCTCCAGGTCGTTTCTGCAGGTATCCGCAAGAGAAGCAAGTAAAGCGCATGAGTGTGGATAGCGGATGAATTCGGATGTGCGGAGAGTATGTAGACTGCTGGAGAAGATGAATGTATAGCACAAATGAGTGTGTAGAGCGGACGAGTGTGTAGAGCGGACGAGTGTGTAGAGGGGGTGAGTACATAGAGGGGGTGAGTGCATAGTACGTATGAGGGCATAAAGCGGATTAGTGCCTGGAGCAAACGAGCGAATAGTATTGCGTATATAGACGTATATAGTATGGTTTGGAATGCAGAGAACGTTCGAAAAAGCATATAACTCATCATATCTCACCACCATGCTTACTCTCTCCTTTACATCACCACTCAACTAGAACACAGAGATACTATGACACCATTCGGTATAACTGTTCTCATACCAACATCCGCCGCTCACTCCACATCATTCTAAGTAAACACTGCTGGTTACTCACCCCCCAGCCAGGCGTTTTTCTCAGGCCTAACGCAGCCACATCCGGTCTGGATAAACCCTGCCAGAATGAACACATACTCCCGATCTCTCAACCACCTCACCTACAGCTAAGAAGCAGCTATCACACGAATACCGCACGAGCTGCACACATACCCGGTGCTCACACGCACCTTTTGACTCCCTCTACTCTCTCTACTGATCTGAACTTCGGTTCCCAAGGGCGTTCAACCTACCAGCGCCTTCAGACCATACCAATGGTATATAAAGCACTATATAAATGCAAAATAACAGAACATAACAAATTGGAAAAGTGATAGAAAAAAAAGTATGTGCTGGACATGTTTGCACTTGTAAGGTAATGGCTTCCATGAATATTCAGAAAAGCAGTGGACCCCTCATTCCCCGTCCCCAAATCTACTACTTAGGAAATCACACTTTTTTGTAATGTTTCAAAAAACAAGCAAAAACCAAGTATTTTTATGCTGATGTCCTAAACTGACGTACTTAGCATTTGAAAAATAACAAAAACAAATGTGGTGGAGAATGCCAAGTATCCATTTTTTATTTGAAAGAGCACAGGCTGACCTTTTGAAGGATAGGTGACTTGCTCAGGTCACAAAAACGTACAGTGCCTGAAGCAGCGACTAAATGTAGGGCACATTTGGGAAATTAAAGGGTTGTGTAACAAACCGCAGTAGGAAATGTAATGAAAACTTTATCACAACCAAGAGAAACACCACATGTCCTTCCTTTCCACAAGTGTGCCGATAGAAATGGTACCTCACATGTGGGTGCACTGACCTGGGAGCAAAGGGAAAAGGCTAAACCACTGGTACACCAAACGCCCTCCGAAGACAAAATCCAGACTATTTTGCCTTCTGGATAGCCCACAGATTTGGGCTTGGGGTGTCGCAGCAAACAAGGAAAATAGGGAATCTCATGCAGTTCCGAAAAGAAGACACCCGCGGATATCCAAAGAGGCATCACTTGCGTGAATCGCGCCCGTATTTCTTACCCATAATGCACTGCAAATTTGTAAATGTGACAACAAATACACTATTTTCACACATTTCCCACTGGGAAATGGTGGAAAATGCTTGCAAAACACCACACGTCCCACCTTCCCACTTTCACACATGTCCCGATGAAAACCAGACCTCACTTGCGTGGGTGTCTTTAACTGGGCGGAAAAGAAAAAGGGTTGACTTCTCCCCAGCCCAGCGGCAGTCATGCCCCCTCTCACAGCGCACCGGTTAGAGGACGGTTGACGGAGCACTTGCTCCAGTGGCAGGGAATTACTTCTGATATCTGAGCTCTGCAGCTCATTCAATGGGGTTATTGTCTACCATTTCTAAGAGAACCACCGGACAGACTGCCCCCACCTCCAATCCAACCGAACAGGAGTTCCAGGAAGAACTGAGAGCCCTGTTGCTGAAGGGTGCCGTGGAAAAGGTACCTCCCGAACAGAAAGGATGGGGTTGGTATTCACGGCATTTCCTGGTGCCCAAGAAGGGAGGAGGTCTCCGTCCCATTCTGGACCTCAGGGCCTTGAACAAGTTCTTGAGGAAAGTCAAATTCAGGATGGTCACGTTGAGAGAGATTCTCCAAGCTCTCGAACTTCAGGTCTGGCTGGTGTCCATAGACCTACAGGACCCCTATTTCCATGTGCCAATCCATCGAAAGCACAGGATTGTTCCTAAGGTTCACCATAGGATATATGCACTATCAGTTCAAGGTGCTTCCCTTTGGTCTTACCTCCGCCCCAAGGATCTTCACCAAGCTCATGGCGGTAGTTGCAGCTCACCTAAGGCGATCCAGAGTCCATGTATTTCCATATCTAGACGACTGGCTGATCCGAGGGAAGTCTGTAGTGCAGGTTTTGTCCCATCTGCAGGACACCTGCTCGCAGTTGCACAGGCTGGGCTTCTCCCTAAACTTAAAGAAGTCCCACGGCTCCAGTTCATCAGAGCAGTCCTAGATACCCGGATGGGGAAGGTATTCCCTCCCGAGGAGAGAGTAGTCCGCTTGACACAAATGGTGGACTTGTTCTGGAACAATGCCACTCTACCAGCGGCTTCCTTCTTCCGCCTTCTAGGCCTCATGGCTTCCTTCATTTTGCAAGTGCCAGAGGCCAGGTTGCACATGTGATCCCTGCAATGGTTACTGGGGGATCAGTGGTCTCAGTATCTCGGCACTCTCTCAGATCTCCTCAGTGTCCGCATCAGTGGTCAACGATCTGTCCTGGTGGGCGGTTTAGGGAACTCATGGTGGCAACAGTACAGACAGACACAAGTGATCACAGTTCAAGGGTGTTTATTAAACTGTAAATGCAGGGTGGAAAAACGCCTAACCTAAACATAACTCTAAGATGGGAGCAAGCGTTGACCATCATATGAAAAATAAGGCCGTTCTTGTGGCATTAAAATGAAAGGGCCTATACTAAGAAAAACCTATTGTCAATTCCTTACAACTAATTACAAAAAGAGTAGGAGAAAAATTGAGCAAAGCTCATTCCCACAAGATAAAAGGTGAAATAGCTCTACACCCTGCTTTTTGTATGGTATCACATAGATGTCTGAGGTGGCAGAGTACTTCATCTGTAAGTCCAGGGAGATCATCATTTTATCTCTCTCGGTTATTCTATATTTCGGTGGACATTAGAGGTAATAACCATTTCCCTCTACTTTTTCCGGTCTGGTAAAATGGCTTGGGGTTTTAAAAGGTGGAACGTAACCCCCAGTCTAAAGGTGGAGTCTCTGTGTGGCCGATACCTTCTCTCAGGTTTGGCTTTCCTAGAATTCGAGTCTTGTGAAAGGGTCCCCAACGTTTTTCAGTCGAGCCATATGCCACTCTGACACCATATGTAAGGAACTCATGGTGGCAACAGTAAAGACAGACATTAGTGATCACAGTTAAAGGGTGTTTATTGAACAATAAATGCAGGCTGGAAAAACACCTAACCTAAACTTAATCTAAGGTGGGAGCAAGCTTCGACCATCAAATGAAATATAAGGCAGTCCTAGTGGCGTTGTGGCAAATAAAAGGGCCTATACTATAAAAAGAAATATTGCCAATCCTTACTCTAATTATAGAAATGGTGTGAGATAGGGTTTACAATAAAGAAAGAAGTGTTCTCAAATAATAAGTCAGGATGTGATTGCCAGGGTTCTCCCTTCCCCACGTTTTCAGCACAGGACAAGGTGGGACCTTGAAGCACAGAACAGTCACAAGCTTTCTCAGCACGAGTCGCCAGTTCTGTTCCAGCTATCGGTTCTTCAATGGTAAAGTCTGTTCAATAAAAGTCTCTTGCCTTTGAGGGCCTGATGTATTCAACCACAAACAAAGTTCCTTTATCAATGGACTTTGGATGAATACCTTTCACCCCTGGATCTCGCTAGACCAGGCTCGGACTCACTTGACAAGGGGGACCATTCACTTCCCCTGGTCTTCCAATGCTTCTTACTTTCACAAGTCTTAATGTCTTTTTAAACAGCTCTTCAGGCTTTGCCCCTGATTGTCGGCTTCCCTCTGCCAGGATCACCCTTGCCAACTTTTACATCGCTTTGTTCTTGAGGTAGTTTTCACAATGCGGGATTCCTTTCCCTTTCTTTCCCAATCATCTGTCGGTCAAAGACTTTCAACGGTACAGATGATTTTACATGACCCCTGTATGACCACTTTGACCTCTCTTTACCTCTTCTCAAGGCCTTCTGGTTATGGTAGTCTCTTATCGGGTAATCACCCGGCTTTTCCTGCGTGAGCACCCACGTGGTGCCAGATGCCTTTGTGCAGGTTTTCCCCCCTCTTTCTCAATAGTTACTTTCAACCAGTTCAAATTTAGCTGCTTGCTACTTTTCGTTCAACACAGTTCTGTTTCTTATCGACATTCCCCTCGACTCACTGGCTGTGATGAACTGCTTGGCTTTCTTCTCCTTCAAGTCAAGATTGGTACCACGGAGACCAGCGTCTCTCCCCAGCTTGGTTATCCATGGAGGAGGGTCTTGTGTACCGTAGACATTTGTTGCAATACACGCTGGCTATTGTTCTCAGTCTTAGGTTTCCATCTGCAGAGGTTTCCAGGTCTTGGTCGGAAAGGGCACAGTCTCTTCTCTCCTTGTCACCCCCTCCATATGCGCTATCTTTCGCCTCCTTTTGAACTGCTGTGCTGAGTTAGCTTTCACATTGTGCGGTCTGCCTTGCCCGTCCTGTGCTCTCGTGCTCCACCTTTTATCCCTGTGGGGAAGGGAAAGGGCCGTCCAGTGTGTGGGACATGTGAGGTAAATGGCTCTGGTATTAGTCTGTTGTCTTTTGTGTTGTGCGAAAGTGTTCGTGTCGGAAAAGAGGGTGGAGTGTTTTGGAATATCCTACGTGGTAGGATGGGGAAAATGTGTTGAAAGAAGGGGGATACTGCGTCTCACCCATTGTTCTCCCACTTCCCAAAGACCCCTCCTCCCCATCCAGGTGATCCTCCCTCACTGGTCCACCCCCAGTAACAGAATCCAATAGCGATGTCCGTGTCCTGGCCACCTGGATGACAGATTCCCGGGGACTAGCTTGGGAGACACCTTCAGGTTTCTCATAGCAGGCCGCAACAGTCTTTTGGTGGGGGAACCCTTCTGGCCTCCTTGGCCTCAGACCCGAGTGGTCACGGATGCGTCTCTGAAGGGTTGGGGCGCTCACTGCAAGGATTTGCTGGTGAGTGGCCTCTGGTCAACGACGGAAGCCAGGTGGCACATCATCAGGGTGGAGTTACGAGCTATCAGGCTAGCCCTGAACGCATTCGCCCTGTCTCTACAGGAAAAGCATGTCATTGCTCTGACAGACAACACAGTGGTGATGCACTCCAAGCAAGGTGGTGTGTAGGCCCACCCCCTCTGCATGGAGGTGATTATGCTTTGGCTCTGGTTGCTGGAAAACAGGCTCTCGGTCTCAGCAGTTGATCTGGTGGGCACAGAGAACAACTTGGTGGATGCTCTGAGCAGGCAGAGCACGATCTCACACAAGTGGGAAGTGTGCCAGGAAGTCGTAGAGGAGGTCTTCACTCTCTGGTGTACCCGAGCAGTGGATCTGTTCGCAACAGAGTGCAACAGGAAATGTGAACTATTCTGCTTGAGTGAATTCCCAGTGAACAGTGCACTGGGAGATGTGTTTCTATTGGCTTGGACCTTCCCTCTCCTTTACGTGTTCCCTCTGATTCCGGTCATTCCATGGGTTCTGCGGAGGTTAAAGAGGTTTCGAGCGACCATAAACTTGATTGCTCCAGACTGAGCGAGAAGAACGTGGTACCTCCTCTTGGATCTGTCCACCTCACTGGTTGCCTCAGCATCTGAATCTTTAGCGACTCCCCTTTCCAACGAGCCCTCCCACAAGATAATGAATATTCCCCCTGCTAATAGCGCAAGGAGCTCTTGATTCTATTAAAGATAAGGAGGTGAGCATTATGCTTCATCTTCTTATTTATTACTCTCCAGCAGTTTCAACAAATAGTAAAATTTACAATCTTTCCATTGAAATAACTTTATTTTTTTTAAACTTCATATCCCATCAGTCTTAGGCCACTGTGACCCCGATATCCTGGTCATGTGACCTAGTCCTTCCTCTTCCTGTAATCCTCCTCTTCTTGACTGCTTCCAACTGAAATCTTAAACGAAAACTGAACTGTCAACTCGATGAACATAATCTCTGAACTTTTGAGCTCTGCTGAGTCGATCTCTCGCATTCCAACTTGCGATTTCGGTCAACAAGTCTCGTTCACTTCCTGTACAATCTCAGCCATTCTTCTGCTCGTCTCCTAGTGGCGGAAACAACAGTACATGTAAGGGCTGCAAATACACACCTTATTATGGTAGGATTTCATGTAGGTTATCAGAATACAATTATCCATCAACACTTCAACTCTCCCGTGTATCTAGGGCGGGAAAGTAATGCTCGCCTCCTTGTCTTTAATAGAATCAAGAGCTCCCTGCGCTATTAGCAGGGGGAATCTTCATTCTATGTCAAGATGGAGGCAAGCATTATGCTTGTTCAAAGCTTCTTACCGTAGCTTCTGCTAACGTGATAATTGTTCTAAAATAACATGTTCTAAATGTAGTATCACTTGCCCAATCAGCTGCTTTCAGAATATCTTGCAAAGTCGAGCCTTACCTCAGTGCTTTTGACACCATTGCGCCTCAAACTGATTGTGATCCAAATTTTGACATATCTATTCCTGCTAGTCTCATAATGTCTCTAACCCATTTCGCTATGGTGGTTGTCGCTACGCCTTTATACGGTTTCCCGCGCGCTCTTAGCAATTGCGTTGTTCCCGTCGGTCTCAGCTCAGCTGTCTTATTTATATATTCTTTTATGCAGGCGGCCACAGACCACTTTGGATGTTCCTGCATATATGGATATGTTATCGTGGAAGAATCTGTCTTCGTTCTCCTGGCCACATGGAAAGTCACTCCGTCTGGTCCATATACCATCCTGTCTACTTCTAGCGCTCTGATGTCTGCTACTCTCCTACATGACACCATACATAGTAGCATCCCCAATTTCCCAGAAAGTATGTCTAAGAGCAGGTATCTATTGTTAGGCCAGTATGTTAACGACTGTAGTACGACTGCCACGTCCCATAAGGACTTGTATCTTGGTTGTGGCGGTTTCCTAAATCTTATTCCTTTTAGGAGTCTAATTACTGCTACATTCTCCCCTAGTGGGACTCCTTTGATGGACTGGTGGCCTGCTGATATCGCAGATCTATACACTCCAATTGTTCTATAGGCTTTGCCGTCTTGTAGGAGCTCTGCTAGGAAATTCAGTATCTCTACTAAAGGGGCAGAAACGGGATGAAAACCTCTCCTTTTGCACCACCTCGAACATCTGTTCCACGCTGCGTCATAGCTCCTTCTATTCGAAGGGGCCCATGACTCAGCGATGAGGCTCGCAGCCTGTGCTGAAATTCCTGGGAGATTCCAGCATCTCACCATCAGTGGCAGTGTCCCCTTCACTCTCAGAGGGTGACACGACCCAACTGGGTCAGTGAGAAGGTTTTCTCTTTGAGGCAACATTCTCGGATAATCGGCTATTAGCTCCATGAGCGTTGGAAACCATACTTGCGACTTCCATCTCAGAACTATTATTATCAGATTCGCTGCTCCTCTGCGTACGTTCATTATGACTCTGCTTATTACGAACGGAGGAAATGCGTAGAGCATCTCTCCTCTCCAATCTTGCATGAAGGCATCTACCCCCGCTACTGCTGCGTCCAACCTCCAGCTGAAAAATCTGCTCTTCTGTGCGTTCAGTCTGGACGCAAACAGATCTGTGTGAATTGGTCCCAAGAGCACTCCTATCTGACGAAAGATCACTCTGTCCAGCATCCAGTCGCTGGAGTCTACTAGATGCCTGGATTTCCAGTCTGCTATTACATTCAGCGAGCCCAGTAAATATTCTGCTATCACTGAAGTTCCTGACTCCAGGCAGGAGTGCCAAAAGCCCTTGGCTATTTATGCTAATAATCTGGACTTCGTCCCTCCTAAATGATTGATGTACCTGACTGCTGAAATGTTGTCCATCTTCAGCAGAATACATGAATTCACTTTGTCTTTCGTGAAAGCCTTGATTGCGGATGAACCGACTAACCGTTCTAGACAGTTTATGTGCAGTGTGAGTTACTCCGAACTCCACTTGCCTCCTGTTTGGAGCTCCCCGCAACGGGTTCCCCAGCCTGCTCGGCTGGCGTCTGATTCTATTACAATGTCGGGTTGGTCGCCAAAAATGGCTCTCCCGTTCCATGCCTCCATTTTCTGTAACCACCACTCCAGCTCTGTTCTGGACTCTTGATCTAGGGGCACCAGCTGGTGGTAGCGGAGGCCTTGCTGAAGGTGTCTTGTCTTATCTTAAGCCGCTGAAGTGCCCTGTAGTGCAGGGGCACTGGAAATATTGCTTGTATTGACACTGCTAAAAGCCTACTACTCGTGCAATCGTTAGCAGCGATATGACTGTTCTATTGAGGCAGTTCCTTGTTTCTCTTTTTATGTCCTGAATCTTTCTGTTTGGTAGCTCTAAAGTTGCTGTCCTGGTGTCTATGACTAAACCTAGGAACTCTATCCTCTTCGCTGGTATCATCTCCGACTTCTCTCGGTTCACTAGGAAGCCTAGGGAGGTCAGGAGATTTGCTACCCAGCTGGTCTGATAGCGTAGTGTCGTCACTGCTTGCCATTAGCAGGATATCGTCTAGGTAGACAATGATCCATATCCCTTTCTCCCTGATTGCTGCTGCTACAGGCTTTATCAGTTTCGTAAATGCCCAGGGCACTGATGCCAGTCCAAACAGCATTGTCTCAAATTGCCATAATTGCCCGTCCCAGTTGAAAGCTAGAAATCGATGGTGTTCTCTTTGCACCAGTATCGTAAGGTAGGCATCTTTCAGATCTATCCTCGTGAGCCAGTCGCCTTGTCTGAGCGTGTCCCTTAACTGTTGGGTACCTTCCATCTTGAAATGGTTGTAGACTACTCAACTGTTCATGTCTTTTAAATTTATAACTGGTCTCACTTTGTCTTTTCTGTGAACCAGAAACATATTGCTTATGAGTCTTGGTGCTTCGCACGGTTCGATTGCGCCCTTTCCGCTTAACTCTGCAGCTCTGCGTGTAGCAAATCTTTCTCTGCTAGCGCTGCCACTATTGGTCGGGGGGCTTGGTGCTGCGTTGGGGTCTGAGTAAATTCTATGCACAAGCCTTTGGCTGTCTGCAATACCCAAGCGTCGTTGGAAAGCGCACGCCAGTTCTCCCAGCATTTCGCTGTCCCCCCCCCCCCCTACCGGTGGATATGCTAATGCTCTCACCTGCGGGGAAGTTTTGTCCTCTTCCCTGGCCTCTGCCTTGCCTTCCTCTGGAGAAGCGACCTCTCGGTGGGAAGAAGGTGTCTGGCTGCTTGTTCTTCCAGTATTGGGCTCTGTTCGATTGATGTCTCCTGGATGTCTGGTAGCGACCGGTCGCTCTACCTCTGTACCGACCGGTCCCGCCAAAAACTCTTCCGGGGAAGATCTTTTTATGGAGGCATGCACCTTTTCCAGGGTATTGTAGGTCCCAATGAATCTCCCCATTTCCTTCCCCAAGGTCTCGCCGAACAGCAGCCCTTGCGCTGCTTCGCCTGCTTCGTATGAGGACAGATCCCCTAACTTGGAGTCTATTTTGAGCAGTAGCCCTCGTCTGCACTTGGATGATATTGCGCAATTGGCATTCCCTAATAAGCATACCGCTCTTTATGCCCAGTTCGCTAACGCTTCTGGGTCCACTTCCTCACCAGTGTCTTACGCTCGCTCCGCCAGGTTCATGATCTTAGCTAGAGGACTGGCTAGATCCAGCACTTTCTCCTGACAACTCCGCCATGAGCGATCAATCCCTTTCCTGGGGTCCCTGTTAGATTTGGCGACAAAGGCAAACATCTTGGGGTTTAGCTCCGGTGCTTCTGCTACTTTGCCTGGTAGTTCAGGTTTTGGGCACTCCACCCTCATCCTTTGCCTCACCTCCTTCTCCAGCACCTTGCACAGTCTTTGAGCCATATATCTTGCGACTCTTGGGGAGGGCGCCCATTCTGAATATTTTGGGTTTCGGATGTCTTCTGGGTGAAACCTATCTGAAGTCTCCTCGTCCTCCAGATTATTTAGCTTTCTCAGCCTTTTCTTAGGTGGAGGCAGACTTCCATCATCCCCTTCTTTATCAGCTTCCTCTTGCGAGGAGGTCAGGGATTCTGTAGGTTCCTCTTGAGGGAAACCCTCTTCTTCTGTGTTGCCCATATTCTCTTCCCCTGGGTAGGGGGCTGTGAGGCTCGGCGTTTCCGACTTACTCATGAAGCCTATTAAAAGTGTTGGTAGCCTCTGGGGCTCTTGGATCCGCCCCTTCAGGTTGGCCCAGGGGGTTGGGGGGGGTCAGAAGAGTTCTTGCTCTTCCGGCCCTTATTACACCTCTGTGGGTCCTCGGGCACGACCTTCGTGGACGTGCTTCCCTGCGTTATGGTGCTTTTGTCTTTTTGGCTCAGAAATAATTCAATTGTTTCTAGTCTGTCTTGAAGGGGTCTGACCCCTTGAGCCACTACCTTCATGAGTGAGTCTCCCAGCACTTCTTTGAAGCTATGAGCCAGGTTCTCTGGGTACATGGCTTCTTGCTCCACCTCACTCCCTTCAAACTCAGCCATACTGTGTGCTGATAGGTGCCTAATAGTACCTTCTCAGGTGTAATGGCACGCCCACTGACTCACTCTGTATGATTGAGGCTGCACCTGACTGCTGAAGCAGCTTCTTGACAAACAGTGCAGAGCACTGTGTACACTGTGTGATCTGCGTGACTTGCTCTGGTAATTATCTGTATTTTTTTACTTCTCCGGGGTTCCTGGGGCTCTGTGCGTGTTTTCGTGATCTGTCATGTAAGGGAGACTGGGCGCAATGCCCGCGAAGCTTCCCGCCCCCTACTGTGAGGGGGCTCGGTGCTCTCCCAATCGCTGTGCCGGCTTTCCAGCGTGGGGGCTGCTTGTGCGGCTCTCTGCGAGCCATTCTCTCGCGCTTCGGTGAGTCTGCTCTGCCCCCACAAGGGTGGGGGCTCCTCACTTGCTCGCGGTGAACACGAGCAAGGAAAATGATGCTGGCAAACCCCTGGGGGTTGGGAGGATCGCTGCTGCAACAGGATGGTCAATTCGGCATCCCCACCACCCCCAGCCAAAGGTAAGTAGTGCGGAGAACGAGATATCTCATCCTCCGCACTGGGAACAGACTGCAGATGGGATAGCTCATCCTCCGCAGTCAAGGGGTTAAGAACAGGTGTGCCAAACTAGCAGACTTGGAAAAGGCAATCAAAGAAGATTCCTATAGCAGAGAGGGGCGGCTGACGATGTCAAACAAGTTCACTGGGCAAGCAAAGCTAGAGTTTGAAACAGTGGATAAGATAACTGGTGGGGGTTCAGAGACATTCTTCAGTGCACCACTGGACCTGGACCTGAAATCTGAGGGGATCACACGGGTTAAAAGGGGCATCATCCGGAAGCTTTGCATCTGCCTGCTCTCCTCCTGAAGGTGTAGCTCTGCCTCTCATCGATTAGGTGAAACATGCTTAAGGTGGTTTCCCCACCCCGACCATTGGTGGCTGCAGACCTCTAAGCTGCAGGATCCCCTGGGAATCGCCTGGAAAGGAGTTCTACTAATTCCGAGAGGGGTCCTGTGGTGCTGCACCAGAGCGGGTGCTGCATGCTGGTCTTGCTTCATGACAGGGCTCCTGCTCTTGTTGAGCCAAGTGGGCTGCTGTGCTCGGGCCCTCCTAAATTGCATTTGAGCCATTCTTTGGTTCACTCCAACTCTGCGCCAATGCTGCTAATCCCTTCTCCATCATGGGTTTCCTGAAAGATGTTTGTGGTCTTGAGGTGCTGGCCTGGTCTTCAACTGCTGCCATGAGTTTGAAACCCCAACTCAACCCAATCCTGACACCTAAATTTACCTCTGCACCTGCCATCCCTGTGCTTTATCTGCTGGAGCCTGTGTTGCGAGTAGCCTTCCTCTGCTCCTTGGACCTGCATCCAGTTCCTGGTCTTCCAAGGTTGGGTACCATGGGCCTGCTTACCTTCCGGGTTTGATGTGCCTTTGTCTGCCACCCCATTTCTTCTGTTTGATGTTAAACCTAGACTTACTTCCATCACTGGCTCTTCAGCTGGGTACCTGCCTTCACCACCGGTTCAGAGGCCTGTACGTATGTATGAGTTATGAGTTGTGACACTATGACTGCAACATCAACTTGTATCGGTGTCCCATTACACCATATGGGATGAACTCTCAAACACCTTAGTGCTGAGACGAGTTACCTGTGAAATACTTCTTCAGGGACTTCAGTTGAACACTTTCAAACATAGAACTGAATGTTAATTCTGAGACTTCTATTATAAGTACGTGTTAACCCTCTTGAAACTGGGACAAAGTACTTAGTGTCAATATCTGCTACAGTTTTATGTGTAGAAGGCCCCCTTTTGGGTGCCTTTTATTTTTTTTTTAGCTTTATTTGTTCAGAAATGTTAAATGTCCATAAGGTTGCAGGTATTTATTAACAGCGCATATATTTTTCAGTACATAATGTCTGGACAATGCTTTATTTGCAGTATCTGTGTGAGTGATCTGTAGCCTACAATTACCTCCCCTCACCCCCACACCCTCCGGCACAGTCATGTTTACCAGTGAGAGTTTGGACTAACTTGGTGGAAAACCCTCCACACATTTTAAGAGTTCTCTGGGAAATTCCACACACCAGTGGTATTCTAAACAATCTACTTGCATGGGAAAACTTGGGAGAGACTGTTCTTCCATTTCATTCTAGGCCTTTCAGTTAGTTGCTCTTGTTCCCACTGAGAGGAGAAAATGTCTGCCTTTTAAGGGATTCTGTGCAGTCTGAGGGTCTTTCTCATGGTTGCAGGGATTTTAGCAGTAGAGTCAGTCTATTGTTTACCACCTCAGCGCCAAGTTCCTTTATGTTCTGAAGAAAGCTGCCGATTTGTCATTCAGTTGTCAAGCCACACGTCACAGCGCCACCTAGAAGCTATCCCTGGAAGTTCACCTTCAAGCATTTATGGATCTGCTGGCGTGTTCATTCTCTATCCCCTCGCGCCCCTGCGTCCTGTTTTTCCTCCTTCCCCCTATCCCCCACAATTTTCACTGCCTCGTTGAAGCGTCGGTTTGTTTTTTCCTTTTTGTTTAGCGAATTACATTTTCTGCAGAATGTCTTGTGGAAATACAACATGTGATTGTGAACATTGAGCCAGTCCAGTGTTCCGAGGCACAGAGCAAGGTAGGAAGATATTAAATGAAGCCAGGTGGTACTCTGACCTATGCCGTTTGTAGACTCACATGGCCTAGTACGCTCCATTGTTACTTTTTTGTTTTAATGCTGCTACGGTCACCACCCTAGTAGTGCAGCAGAGCAGACCCTTGTCTGCAAATGGCATGTTTTGTCCCTGCCAGTGTTATCTAGACCTTAGTATGTGTATGCAAGGGGCATGATGGGAGAGAAAGGATGAAGGTGGAGTAGAGATAGACAAATGTAAAGGATGTGTGCATATAAGAGAGTGTCATACCAGGCAGAGAAACCACTCAGAATCTTAGATGTAGGTCAAAGGTGTTTCCTTTAGCTTTGTGGGGGCCTATGGTGCTTTCTCTCTTACTCTTTCTTTCCCCCTCCTCCTTAAGCCACTGTCTGCAACTCCTGGTAAGTGCTATGGGATGTTGACCCCCCTACTATCTAATCACTGTATTTTGCTACTGGTGGCTCCCGAAGTGCTGGCTACCTAAACTTCCACAGGGACTTTCTAAGTATCTCTACTCTATCCAAGGGGGGGGGGGGTTGTATTCTAATGAGATATTGGGATAGTGTCTTGCGTTTACTTGGTTGGCTACAGGCTGTTTCATTCCCGCCCAGGCTCACCTCTTCCCTCCTACTCTTACTATGTCCGACCTCCACCATGCTACTACCACCAATCTGCTATCTGTCTGATGTTTCACTCCTAGTCCTCGCCCCCCACCCTTTGTTGCTTTTCCTCATCTCCTCTGCGCGCCTACTTCCCAGCTCCTCTCCCCTGCACTCATACTGGTGAGTATTTCACGAGGTAAGGCTGGAGATGGGGGTCTGCAAGCAAACGTTCTGGCATGGAGGGGTGGGGGCGGGAACTGAGCCTCTCTCTCTCTCTCTCTCTCTCTCTCTGCTGCTACCATCCAGCTCTGGTGCAAGACTGTCTCTGGATCCCTCAATGGTAGACCTCCCATCACCTCTGGATAAGGAAAAATCACCTGCCTTGTCAGAAGAGGGGATAAGAGTTTGGGATGAAGAGTGTCATGAGTTCCACTCCGTAGAGAATCTGTGAAGTGCGATCAGAGCAAACCACTGATCAGGAAAAGGTGCATCGCGTGATGCTCTTAAGAAGGGACATATACAACATGAGTTGGAGCAAATGTTATATAACTGCAACATGTGAATTTGAGAAATAAATAACATCTTTAAAAAAAAAAACGGGCATGTAATACATGGGGGCATTTTGGAGTTCTTTAAACGAATGCTGAAACTGGCCAATGTGTGATTTTAGCATGGACTTGAGTTTTGCTCAAGAGTACCGTTGGAGGACTTCGAGATGGCCGCTGAGGAGGGAGGACGTGTTTGAGCAGAGCTCCGTCCCCCCTCCCACACCCCAGGAGCAGCACATACGGCGGACTCCTCTCACGGATTGAGTCGTGACTCGACTCCCACTTGCAGCTACCGGCGCTCGCGCTCCCGACGAAGTAAAGCGGATATCTGAGGGCGGGCACAGCGGTGTGTGGAATCCTTTCCCGCCGCGCTCATCATCGGCGGAGGAGCAGCCGAGAGGACCCGGTGCGGAGGCTGGCCCGGCTCTCCCTGCGCTGCTCGTTTTGGCTCCCGCGGGGGGTGGTCCTGGCGTGGGGAGACCCAGTGGTGGGGACCCCCTCTGGCAGAACTGACGTTGGAGGAACGCGTTGGATCCACAGCGGTGTGGCTGACCACTACTGCGGGTGGCACCCGATCGGCTGGGAGCCCGCCGCGGGGGATATCCGATGGCGGCATGCGACCATAACATAAGTGAACCCGGTTGCAAGGTGAGCAGCGCCGGACGCAGAGGGGGGAGAGCCGAGAGGCAAGCGGAGACTCCACGAGCGAGGACCGAAAGCTGGCTCACTCTGAAGCCCGCACAGATTGGGCCGGTTGGAGGGCCTCGCACCTTCTCGGGTGACGGATGTCAAAGTAGAGGCAAGAGGGGCGGTAACGTGCGCCCTGCAAACACCAAGATTCTCTGGCGGTGGGCCGCAAATCGGATGTTCTCTTGGCCTAAGGCACCGCAAGGTTGGTCCTTCCGAGATCACTATCCTCTGTGCTGGGACAGGTGTTGGGACGCGTAATTAACCGGCACGAACAGTGGGCCAGGGGATACAGCTTCGATACAGAGAAAGGGCGGAGGACCACGCCGGTGGAAACGGCCGACTTCCAGGGACATATACTTGCAGAGGAGCCAAGAACGCGTGGGGGCCTTGGCGGCCCTGCCAGCCCAGTTTGCCTTGGGGAAGCCGCTGGGGGCACGGAGAAAGAGACACTTCCTGCGGTTGGGAAGGCGGGGGAGCCAACGGAACCCCGAAAGGCACAACTTGAAGCAAGTATAGTAAGTCTCTTACGGGGAGCGCATAGCTTTGCCAGATGTCAAAATCTAGAGGGAGGCAAAATCAGACAAACCCTCCGACCCAACTCCAGAAGCAAGGCCAGAGCTTGGTTCACCTTTGGGGTGGAGATAGAGGGACCCCAGACAAAGCAAAGTCCCATCCAACCTTAACAGGAGGCGAGGACGGGGACATCCCCCAAGGAGAGATGGCCACGAAGGAGGATCTAAAAACGTGGTTCGGGGAGTTTCAGTCTCAATTTATGGAATCCATGAACTCCCACCTGGACGTCATGAAGAAGGAATTTAAAACAGCACGGCAGGAAATAAGAACGGAAGTGGCTGGGTTAGGTGAAAGGACTGACCCGCTGGAGCAAATCATTCAGAATATGGAGGAGACGCAACAAGTAGCTGAAGCACAAGAGCATCTGGTCCGTCTTACGCACAACTTGGAGATTCTCTGTGAAGACCTAGAAAACAGATCTCGGAGGTCCAATATTAGGATCAAAAACGTGCCAGAGACGGTGGTGGATAGACCTAAAGTCAGCTGTGCAGCAGGTCTTTAGGGTCATCCTAGATTCTGGGGAGGAAGATGATGTACTGATCGATCGTGTACACAGGGTGGGCCCGAGGAGACCGACGGCACAGGGGGATTGCCCTAGAGACGTGTTGGTGGCTCTTACGAGATATGCTCAAAAAGAACAGATCCTTAGAAAGGCCAGAGTCATGGACCATATTCGAATGAACGGAGAGGACGTACAATTGTTTCAGGATATAGCAGCAGTCACGCTCCAGAAAAGAAGAGGAATGGCCCAAATAACAAAAGAACTCGCCTCGCGCCAAATAAGATATAGGTGGACATTCCCTTTTGGCCTTCTGTTCACTTGGGAAGGCACGCAGAAAAGAATAACCACCAGAGAAGGTCTGACACTGCTAAACTTACAAGATCAGGACAAAGAACCCCGGCAAACAGGCGCCACACCTTCTTCCGCAAGACCGATTCGGGGAGATTGGAAAACGATGAACAGGAGAAGGAGGCGCCTGAGTAAAAGGAAGTAATCTCAGAGGCCGGCGGGGATCGCTGGGCTTCGCAAGAACAAGTGGTGCTCACGGAGACTTGACATGTTGATAGAAAATGAGGATCCAAGTAACAAGTGTCGGGAGGGGGGAGGGCAAGGTTCAGGCAGACTCTGAAGTCATGCGGAAGGGTTTAGGAGCCCTTTCGAAGTTATCCCTGAGAGTTTTGGAGGGCCTGAAGCACAAGGCGGCACGCCTGAGCGATACTAGGTATCGTGTCATCCTCAGGGAAGTTGGGAGAGGGCGGGGGGTTATGCGCCAGTTAGGGTATGCACGAATTTTGGGGAGGGGAAGGGGGGGTGAATTGGGGGGGTCGACCGAGCATGTCCCGGGAGCGAGCTATGGAAGGGAAAAAAACTGGTGGGAAACCATTTACTTTGTAGGAAGCAATGGGGATTAAGGTCCTGACGCAAAATGTTAGGGGCCTAAACTACCCTGTCAAACGTAAACAATTTGAATCATATGTCAGGCAGGGGACATTCGATGTTCTAATGCTCCAAGAGACACACATTAGAGACAGACAAGCAGAAGTTGCGTTTTAGTGGGTTTACTCATATTTTTCAGACCAATGCACAAGACAAAAAAGCAGGTGTGCTCATAGCGATCAGAGACACCCTGCATGCGCAGATAGACTCTACTTGGCGGGACAATCAGGGCAGATCTCTAATTGTGACACTACATATAGAGGGTAGGTCCCTAACTCTAGCCACATTATACGCTCCCAATACAGGACAGGATGGCTTCCTAAGAGATTTTCTGGACAAAATAGAACGACTTGCCACAGGGGATATTATACTGGGGGGACTTTAATTTGGCGTGGGACCCAACCTTAGATAGATCCGGTCATAGGCAAGACCACCTGGGTGCCCCGTCCAAACACCTAAAGCAAAAATGTACGCAGATAGGGCTTGTGGACGCATGGCGCAATGGTAACCCACATCAGAAAAGCTACACATATTTCTCGCACGTGCATAACACGGCATCGAGAATTGATTATATATGGGTCTCGGTGGGGCTTCTGGGTAAAATCAAACAGATAGGGATTGAACCGATCACTCTCTCAGACCACGCCCCTCTTTGGGCGGACATAACATGGACAAACCTCTGTCAACCGGCTCTGGAACTGGCGACTCCCGGAGGACATTATAAGGGACACAGTACTGAACCAGACGCTAAGAGAGCATATTTTAGAATTTCTGGCTCATAATGACCTCCCAGGTACGAACAGGGATACTCTATGGGATGCCCTGAAGGCGGTTACAAGAGGCCATATAATTGCTCTTAAGGCTCAGAAAGAGAAAATGCACCGTCAGTGGGAAAAGGCGCTAGAAGGGAAAATAGGGGAGATTCAAGCAGAACTGATTCAAACACCCACTAGAAAACTAATGCGAGCATTTCGACATGCCCAGGGGCAGTTGGAGGCTCTCAGAACGAAAAAAGCTGAAAAGGCACTGTTAATACAAAACACTGGTATTTTGTCAAGGCGAACAAAGCCGACAAACTTCTAGCGAGACAATTTAAGGGGAGACGGCAGACCCAGACGATAAAAGCCCTTAAAGATGAATCCGGCCGACTTCAAACTCAGACCGCAGAGTTAGGTCAGATTATGGGAAATTTTTACCAGAAACTGTATACCACAGATCACCCGAAATTGGAGCTTCAGGAAGTTTTCTTAGCCGGGGTTCAACTCCCCACACTGACTGATCAAGAAAATCAGGCCTTAGAAATGGACATCACAGTAGAGGAAGAACACGCAGCTATTCAGTCCCTTCCAAAAAAACAAGTCCCCGTGCCCGGACGGTTATACAGCTATTTTTTACAAAACATACAAAGATATCCTTGCCCCGATTCTTACATCCCTTTTTAATACCTTTGGGGAAAAGGGAAAGGTGACCCCTACAATGAATGAGGCGAAAGTGTTAGTGTTTCATAAGAAGGGGAAAGATGGACAACTCCCCTCCGCCTATCGCCCTAATTAACCTAGATGCAAAATTGTATGCCAAGATATTAGCAGCAAGGATGGCCCCACTTCTTCCCAAATTAATACATCAGGATCAATCCGGCTTTATTCCTACCCGCCAGACTCATGATAACTTTCGAAGGGTTGTCCATCTGATTGAAAAGATAGGCATTAAACAAACCCCAGCTGCATTGGTTGCCTTGGACGCAGAAAAAGCATTTGACAGAGTAGAATGGTCGTTCCTATTCCAGGTCCTGCAGAAACTGGGAATGGGTAAAGGTTACATCAACAGAATTAGGCCTAACTACAACTGTCGGTCCATTAGGGTTGCAGTGAATGGGGGGGTTATCGGATAAAGTTTATCTAGGAAGGGGAACGAAGCATGGGTGTCCGCTTCCCCCCCCCTCCTATACGCGATATATTTGGAACCGTTACTGGCTAAAATTAGGGCTCTCACGGAGGTCAGAGGTATAGGTATGGCGGGGCTGGAACATAAAGCGGTGGCATATGCTGACGACTTGTTAGTGATCTTGGGAGACCCAGAGAAATCCCTTCCATACTTGATGGATGTCATAGAAAGATTTGGTGAGGTATCGGGCCTAAAGATTAATAGGCAGAAGTCGGAACTGCTGGTTCTCGCAGGGCAAAGAGAAGTGATCAGGGCGAAGGCCGCTGAATACCAAATGAAATTAGCGCCCACCGGCATTAGATACTTGGAAATCACTTTAACGGCTAGAATAGAGGAATTATATGCCCACAATTACCCTCAAATCTTAGAGAAGGTCAAAAATGATCTGCGGAATTGGAACCCATTAGCAATCTCTTGGTGGGGTAGGAACACTGCGGTTAAAATGTCTATACTCCCCAAACTAGTGTACTTTTTCCAGGCTCTTCTGAGAAGACCCAGTTGGGTGATCTTCAAAGCGCTCACGAAGGCGGTCTCCACATACGTTTGGCAGGGCAAAACCCCCAGAATCTCTACTGCGGTAATGACAGCACGGTTGCGCTTTGCCACACTTTAAGAAATATTACGAAGCGGCCCAGCTTTGGGTGCTGAGAGAATGGATCCCCGAGCGGGGGGAAAAGATCTGGGAGAGACAGGATAGGGCAGTGGCAAACACGTCTACCAGACACCTGCTCTGGATCAATAAAAAATGTTGACATGAAAACACACAAATAAGTGAGATACTGAAAGACCCTGCCCCGTTCACCCCCTTATTTGACAACCCTGAGTTCCCCGCCGGAACAGAAAGAGGCGCTTTTCGTAAATGGGAAGAGGCTGGGTGCAAGATGGTGGGAGATATGCAACATGACCGACAAATAAGGTTGTTCGAGAATTGCAAAGATCTATTAAATTTAACAGCAAAAGACCGCTACAAGTATGAGCAGTTATGCCACTGACTGAGCTCCCCTCATATGAGGGAAGCTATGTCAAGGGAACTGACCCCCTTTGAGGACTATATTATGACCCATACCGGTACCCGCAAATTTGTCTCTAACGTTTATAGATTTTTGAACACACAAAAGGAGCCAACCACCTGGCACTACATGAGGAAATGGGAGAATGCTTTAGGAACCACACTCCCAAGGGAAAGGTGGGAATATGTATGGGGCCTGATCCTGAAACTGACGAGGGCCAAGAGAAATGTGGTGGAAGATCATGTTGCAATGGCATTATACCCCAGAGAGATTGCACGCAATGTATCCTAACTCCCCAAATAGGTGCTGGAGGGAATGCGGAGGCAAAGGGGATTGGAGACACATTTGGTGGGATTGTCCAAAGCTATACCCATATTGGGGAGAGGTCAAACGTCAAATGCATGGAATGTTCCCGGGGACAGAGCAACTGGGAGAAGAAGAGATCTGGTTAGGGGGCCTCTGGGATCCCAGGGATAAAACGCTAAACACTCAAAAGAGAAACTTCACGGGTCTTTTGATGGGTGCATGGTTGGAAATTGCACGCAATTGGAAACAGAAATCCCCTCCACAGGTAATAGATTGGACACAAGGTGTTTGGACTTTCATAACTATGGAACTATTAACCTACAATGTCCAAGGGGATCATGGGAAATTCATGAATGATTGGGGAACAGTACTCGAATATCTCCAAACAGATTATAAAGAGCAATGGTGCCCGCATGCCATAAGGATTTTGGACTTATTTTCGTGAAAGTGATACGACTTCCGAAAGTAGACTGACATGGATTGTGATGGGCTCGGTCGGTCGGGGGGGAGGGAGAGGGTTGTTCATAATGTTTCAACTGTAGTCTTGTTTATACTATGCATAAAATCCAATAAAAAAAAGAGTACCATTGGAGTAAGTCTGGTTGTTCTAGGTGTTATCCTGTTGCTCCAATATGGGAACATCTGGGAATACCCAGCCAACTGCCAGGAGTCACAGGGCGGACTGGACTCTGTACAGGCTGTATGCAGTGGATACAAAGGTCAAGAAGAACAGGGCATGTCGACCGGCCCTCAGGGTGCCAAACCTGCATGGCTGCGTGCTTAAAATAGTGACCATTTCTAGGAAGACTCTGGAGACCTGAGCCATATCTCATTACACAGTGCTTCATTGCCGTTTTGCCCCCCCTTATTTATGATGAACACCATTTTCTTGTTGTGCCCCTGACATATGAACAGATTATACATTTTCTGAGATGGTGTCCAATTCCCTATTATAATAATACTGTTTGACCTGTTTGGAGGAAGAGCTTTTTTTTTAAAAACCTCCACCGCCTTTTTAATGATGTGAATTGTTGTCTGGTCTGAATCACTTTTTCGGGTGTCCGTCCTCATCCGTATACCTCTGATATAAAGGGACTACATTTGGCCCTCTCAAAGGCCTCTTATAGAGTTGCATGTGCTAATAGGGTTATGATAACTCTGCTTTTATCACATTGATCCCCATTTATGAAATTCATTTCAGTGGAATCGCTCCCTAGAAGAAGATGACCACTTTCTCAAAATTGTGACTAGCAAAAACTCAAGAGCACCGGGGCCCGACGGTCTTTCGAACAATCCGTCTTTGTGGTCACACATTCTGTTTGTTTTATTCAAACACAGAATTATCTCTAGGGATGTCCCGAGCTCCTGGAAAACATTGATAATAGTTCCCATTTTCAAGAATGCCGATTATCCAAAACTGGCGAACAATACGCCCATCTCCCATCGCCCTTCTGGTCATACCCGGGAAGATATTTAGCTCACTGAAAGAGTCTCAAATGAGATCTTGGGCCACAGAAGTTAGTGCTTTTGACCCATTTCATAATGGCTTTAAGGGCACTGGAACCTCACTGAATGGCTTTGTGATCAGTCTGTTGAGAATGGAAAGTTTGAAAGGTGGCTCTGGTCTCAATCTGTTTTGTCGACTTTTCAATGGCGTTCATAGTGTTGATCACCCACTTTTATGGCAAAGCTAGTGAATTTAGGCCGTCCAACACATTTGACAGAAATGATTCATGCTCTCTGTGAGGGAACTTTAATAAGGGTGAGGTGCCACGCAGAAGCCTCCTTTCTACTCCTATTAAGATTGAGAGGACTCCACGCGAGGATGTGTCCTTGCCCCTATTTTTAGGGGCAAGTATTCCTTGCTGACAATACGTTTTTGCTTGAGATATGTACTTTTACACCTAGGCTGGACACTTTATTAGTCAATTGTTTACTATACCAGGGGAGAGGGATGACTACGCCATCCATAGCCTCTTCCCCTCCCCCACATCAATACCGCAATGGTGAGAGAGAATACTGACTGAGACAGCCATTCCACCCTTATCCCCCGCAGGTACAGCATGGTTTGGGAACAATGTGAGCTGAAGATGGCAAAAGCATTCAAACTAACTTGTAACAGTAGAAAAGCATACACTAGACACAAAGCAAATATGTGCTCCACATGAAGAACATGAACAATATTACAAGATATATGCATTTAGACATGAAGATAATTAACATAGCCTTCACAGACATGAAGAACACTAACATGACCCATGTATAAGTTGAATGCAGCATGAACGACACGCGAATATAGCTCGTTAACACTGAAGCAAGAGTAGCTTGGCAGCCATCTTATTAAAACTGTAAGCCACAGCATGTCTCTGAATAAGCATGGGCCTTAAAGCCTCGGGAAAACACAAAGGGCTGAATCCACAGAAATACTTATCCATGCAGAGCTCGGACAGTGGATAACAACTAACGCCGAGGTGAAAGTGAAATTAGAGAGGATCAGAACAAAGGAGAGAAGGCACAAGATAGCAATTCCCAAGATGCAAGCAGTATACTCTCAGATTAATTAAAGTTTTATAAGAACACAACTAGCCTTTGTTTTTTAAACCAAGTTTGTTTTTGGATCGAAGGCATACAAGTAAATACAACATAACACTTGCCATCAGTTATTAAGTTCTGTTTCTTTCTTGTGTTCGTACCCTGCAGTTCGTAGAAGGTCCCTTAGCCTTCGAAGATTTTCAATTTTTTCCCCCCCAACTAGCCTTTGTTAGCCAGGTGCAGTACAACAGTAAGCCAAAAGATTCTATGAAGAATAACTCCAGTGTCCCCAGAAGCAGTGAAGTTGCTGGCGTATGTGGAATTCCAACTGGCGTGCGAGCTGAGCTCGCAGAGGTAGGAGTGCCTGCCTCAGAAGCAACAAGGGAAGCAGCGGGAGCTGCCGAAGCGGAACGCTGAAGACCGGTTAGTGTCTGTGAAAGCGACTCGGAAGCCAGGATGCTCCGGGTGGCTGCTCATAAATAACGAAGCTCTGTGTGAATGAAAGCTTGAAAGCAAGATGCATATTGAATACCAAACTGAATGGAAACTTGAACTTAAGCATATTGAATGCTGAATTGAATTAAAATTTATGGGCAAAGCAAATAGCGGATGACAGCCAAAGGAAAAGTGTCCATGTGAAAGCAACCAACAGAAAAGAGCGCAAGTGGGGACGAGTGCTATATAAAGGTGGGGCATGAACAAGTCTACCACAAAGTGAACTTTTATGAATGGATGCAGTGTGGCAAGGCCAATGACTGGCAAGAGGTGTCTGACACATTATGGCAGAGCCAGGAGGCTAACCAGGCTAACCAGGAGAAGCCAGAAAAGTATAAAACTGCACATAAAGTCAAGAGGCCGACCAAGAGTAACTAAGTGAATGTGAATCTGTACACAGGAGCAAGTACAGAAGAACCTGCGTGGGCTGAAGAGCAAAGGGATCCTGGTTGCACGACCTGTGATCAATGGACCATGTGGTCTGACAACTGCGCCTAGACCAGTGGGCCCTAAATTGTGAAAACCAAAGATATTGTGAAACAAACCAAGAAGAAGCACTGTAAGTGAACTGGTGATGCAATCCAGGAGGGTCTGGTTGACCTTGTTATGTTAAACTGTTTGAAAAGACTGAAACAAGTATGTACAAGTGGCTGAGTTAAAGTCTTGCGCAAGGGAACCCTGAGACCTGAGGAATTGCAATATTTTTCTTGAGAACGAAGCCTCAAGACCCTTTTCTTTTGAACGGTGTTGCTTAGAACTTGGGGAAGGGAAACCCCGAGGATTGTGTGGAACTGTGTTGCTTTGAACTTGGAAAAGGTAATCTTGGACACCACCAGGGGGCGCAGACAACATGGCTGCCTGATCACCGGCTTCTGCCCCAGCCAGATGTAATGCGATGAGATTGTGAACAAGTACACTTTCCAGCTGCCTGAATTATACATTCAAAGGCTTCTGAAGCCACCTGTCGCACCGATCTAGTTTACAGGGAGGAAGGTGGAGCGGGCCCTCCCTTGCTGTCTCAGCCAAGCAGAGGCAGCACTGTGTGGAGACAGCACCAGACTAGCGTGCTAATCCCTAAAACTGCTGCGGGAGCGGGAAGCATGACCTCACTGTGCCCGTGCAGAGAATAGATCCCACTGTGTAGCCCAGACGGGGGACAGCCACAACACTGCAAGGAGGAGCCCCACCCCCCTCCAAAAACATCTGAAGGAAGCGAAGCCTAGAAGGACAGCTACAAGAGTGAGAGCCCACCAGAGGGACACAGTGGGAAGCACTGCGTGACATTCCGATGGCCCAGATGCAAACATGGGTGGAAGAGCCCAGCAGACACGGCCCAGAGAGTGCACCCAAAAGGGCTAACACATGACAGGAGGGGGTGCTGCACTGCGTATAGATACCCCATGCTCCTAGGGACACAAACAGAACCCTCGCACCACCATAAGGTGAAGGAAGGGGCCCCCCAGTGACCTTTTGGGGATCTCCCTACACTGCAGGATCGCAAACGCACTGGAGGAAGCTCTGTATGGGCCAAAACAAGGAGGCAATTGAGTCTGAGGGTTGCAAGCCACCCCCAGCGGGCATCTGTGGGAAGCGGAGTCCTGAAGACCGCTCCCAGAGCGAGGGCCCCCTGGGTGAACACGGAGGGGAGTGCTGGGCAACATATCTACGACCCAGAGACAATCAGGTGAAGAGGCGCTCAGCAGATACGGCCCGGTTACTGCGCCCCAGACGGCAAACACCAGCGTGGAGGGGCCACTGCAGTGCTCATAGATACTTCATGCGTCACGTGTTGCCAAAAGGAGAAGGAGGGGACTTCCTAGCAGGCCCGGAAAGCCCTGGGGGATCTTCATACACAGCAAGGATGAATGTCCCTTGGGGCAAATCCTGGAAAGATTCATAATAAGGGGGCACATTCATTGGAAGGCCACCAGTCACCCCCGGACTACTCCAGACTGCACGGACCTCTTCAAGATGTGCCCCCACCCCTGAGAATGGGAAGTAAATCAAAGGAACAGGGGCAATGGGAGAGAGCAGTGCTACACCCGCCACTATTGAGATTTGAAATGGCGGCGAAACAAGCGGATGCATCGGGAAGCCCTCCCAAAAAGGGCCTAGAGGGCAGGACGCTCACGGAAGTTGACATGTCCTACTTTTCCACAAAGGAATTCAAGGGGATGAGGGGTGACATCCAGGAGGGAGGCCTGGATGTCAGCCCTCTATAGAAAGTAAGCTGGAAGTTCTGGAGAATAACCAACTCAACGCAGATCTGGTGGAAATGCCACTGGACGCAAGGATGACAAAGCTGGAGCTGAATGAGGAGGAGGTCACCCTGAAGATCGACCTGGAGAACAGGGAAAGGAGGAACAAGGTCCAAATACTGGGCTTGAAAGAACCGATTGGTGAGACCCTGGGGCAAGCCATTGTAAACCTCCTCTTCCGGGCGGAGGGGTGTAGACTGGTGGAGCTGGAGAGGGCGCACAGGGGAGGCAGGCCTTAAGGCAATGGCCCGCACTCCATCATGGCAAAGTTCCTAGGCAACAATGACAGAGCGGAAGTGCTGGCCAGGGCACGAGAGCGAATGGAAATAGACTTCAATGGAACTAAGATTATTATATATCAGGACCTCTCCAAGCTGACACTCTCAAATTGGAGAGATTGCAGACCATTCACAAGATGGTTAATGGAAAAAGGGATAAGATACAGATGGGGATACCCGTTCTCACTGCAATTCGAAGTGGACGCAATGGACTACCGCATTACATCAGCTGAAGAGGCGGAGCAGGCGCTAAGTAACCTGACATCCGATGTGGCGGCAGAAACCAGCCCGATGGACGGACAGGAAATCAATGGGGCCCGGCAGCAACCAGTCCTCGGCCCACAGAGAAGAAGGTAGGGCGGAAATACATGCACCTGAATGGTCCGTCCTCACGCAAAACAACCTGAATGCTGTAGAAGCTACGTGGCAATGGCACTGTAAGGACTCGGGCTGCTAACTACACACGCTGAACAGGCGTTCTGTCAATGTGCTTTATTGAAATCTGGTTGGGGAGAATGACACCTCTGGTTGGTGGCCGTTGGCAAGATGGAGGGCGTCTCAACAACCGCTGCAGCACGCTGCGGACTATTTCACACGTTTGTGCCTCCTCTTTTTTTGCTTAAGGCGTAAACTTTTACAGGTAGCATGTGTTCAACCAGGAGAAAGCTTGCTTCAGGAATGGAAGGATAGCAAGCAGTGGGCTGGGGGACAGCAGACAAGGGATAGAAGAGGAAGGTGTGGTGAAGGAAACGGGACATGAAGCCAAATGAGCGGTGCAGGAGTCTGGTCGTGAGAACTCTAAATGTGAAAGGTTTAAACTCGCCTACGAAAAAGTTCCTAGTTGCAAGGGAATTTCGAGACTCAGTCCTAGATGTGCTTTTCTTGCAGGAAACCCACCAGGTTACGGGAGATGAGAGGAAGTTGAGAGCAGTGGGCATTGGCCGGTCTTAGTGGGCCTCAGGATCTTTGAGGAAAGGAGGGGTAGTGATCATTATTCACAAACCATGTAGACTGCAGGGTTTGAAAGAGACTAGACTATTGGAAGAACGATTGCTTATACTGCAAGGGACTCCAGAGGGGGCACGGGTAGTGCTGGCGGCTCTTTATGTCCCTAACAAGGGCCAAGTGGGGTTCAAACAAAGCGCCCTAGACAGGCAACACCTACGGACATATATATCATCGGGGGAGACTTCAATTCCTGGGCGGACGAGATACTAGATAGAAAATCCATGCAAGACAAGAATGATGGGAGCAAAGAAGGGAGAAAGGGACACCTGGGAAGGCCCATTGAGACAAGGGGCTTTGTAGATGTGTGGCGTGCGAAACATCAAAATGAAAGGGGATATACCTTCTTTTCACCCCCGCACTCAACATACACCCGGATAGAATACCTGCTACTGAATCGGGAACAGGGCGGTAGTGCTGGCATCCGATATAAGACCGCTGGGATGGTCAGACCATGACATGGTGCGGATCACACTGGACATAGAAGGAATATACAGGGCAGACAGTAATTGGAGGTGTAACAAACTCCTTTGGAAAGTTGGAAAGATCCTGTATACGCAGACCAACTGACGAGTGACATAGCGGAATACTTTGAGATAAATGATAATGAGGAAATTGACATTAAGACAGTTTGGGAAGCTGGAAAGCCACATGGCGAGGGCTTCTGATAAGGGAAGGGGGGGGTGGTGGAAGAAAAGGGAGAAGAAGCTCTGAGAAGGTAATCTTCGACTGGAAATAATGGAGGGGGGGCACAGATGCACGCAGTGGGAGGGGACAGAGAACGGTTGGGGGAAGTTATACAGGAAAAAAGAGCAGAGCTGAAGGTGGGTTAACCCTGTGCAAACTTAAATATCTCAAATTAAAGTACTACGAAAAGGGGAACAAGGCCTACTCAGTCTTAGCTGCGCAGCTTCGTGCACAGTGGGCAGAAAGATGGGTTACCACACTATAAGAGATAGTGGAGGGCTTCGCCAGCTATTATGAAGACCTATATAAGATGGACTGTTCAGGCATGTTAGGAGAAGAGGATGCATATTAGGATGGGATAGGCATGGTTCGACTCACGGAAATGGAGGTAGATCAGCTAGAAGCCCCAATTACACCCAAGGAGGTTCTGTGGGCGATTTCTAGCCCTCAAATGGCAAGGCCCCAGGTGACGATGGTTACACTACTGGGTTCTATAAAAGGTTCTCTGGGGTCCTCCTAGACCAAATAGTAAAGGTATACAATAATATACTGGAGACAGGAACGGCCCAGCTTCCTTTAGTAGGGCACTGATAACTGCGATACCCAAGGAAGGGAGGGATCCGGCACACTGCCCCTCATACCGCCCTACTTCCCTGCTAAACATGGATGAAAAAATCTTTACCTGGGTCCTGGCCACATGCATAGAGGGTTTGATGCCACGTTTGGTACATCCAAACTAAGTCGGGTGCATAGCCGGAGGTCCGGGAGCAGATGCAATAAGGAAGACCCTTAACCTCTCTGGAATAAGTTTCTGGAGACTCGAGGGACTACGTGCTCCTGAGCCTGGATGCCGAAAAGGCGTTCAATCGCATCGAATGGGGGTTTCTGTTGGCGGTACTAAGAAAAGTGGGCTTTGGGAAAAGAATACAACGGGCTGTGGAGGCACTTCACATGGAACTCATGGCGCAGGTGGTGGTGAACAGGAAAAAGTCCAGGGTTATTAGACTCAAAAGAGGCACTAGGCAGGCCTGCCCTCTCTCCACTTTGCTTTTTGCATTAACTATGGAACCACTGAGCATTAAAATAAGGCAGGGTTAGGGGATTACAGGTATATGGGTGGGGGAAGCTCAGCATAAGCTCAGCATGTATGCAGACGATGTCCTGCTTCATATCTTGAAAGTGGTTGACTCTGCCAAGAAGGCACTCCAAACCATAGAAGAATACGGGCTGGTATCGGGCTTTAAGGTTAATTTAGGAAAGTCAGTTCTATTCCCCATAGGCAAAGGCGTGCAGGGGAGTAAGGAGGAATGGCGCAGCCTTGGGATTCCGGTAGAGGAGGGCAATATTAAATATCTCGGAGTGCGAATAACTAGGGACCTAGGCAAACTGTACGAGGTTAAAACCCCCACCCACCCCTCCCTCCCTCCCTCCTGCTACTGCAATGACTATTCAGCGATCTAGAGGTCTGGTCGAAACTTACTGTCATCGCTGGGCAGGTTAAACATGGTAAAACTGGTTTTGCTTCCCTGAGTGCTGTACCTATACCAAACACTCCCCATTGCAATGCCTGACGCCCATTTCACAGAGCTGACAAATGTGATGAATACATGTATATGGCAAGGACAGAATGGAGGGTCTCCTATTGAGTTCTGGTGCAGCCCAAGGAACGGGGAGGGGTGGGAATGCCAGACATGCACACCTATCACAGAGAAGCACAATTTAGAGCGCTGTACCCCACCCTCCGGCTGGACCGCCAAAAGCAATGGGTCCAGATTGAAAACCATTTATGGAGACGAGCCACCCTGGGGAATGGCTGTGGGCGCCACCGAACACTGTCCCAAGGATAGTGTAGTTACACCACATAATGGGTCCGCTGCTGGCCCTCTGGAGGGTTAAGAGGGAAGTGGTCTGGGTTACTACATGGCCCTTACCATTGAGTCACATATGGCCCCCCCGATCAGGGCGCATAAAGCTGACCACGCTCGTTCCAGGGTTGGCCTGAAGCAGGCTTGGAGAGGGTGGGCCATTTGGTGAAGGGGAAGGTATGTCTGCACATAGAGGAGCTGGAAGGGTGCCTCTGAATGGAATCTGTCTCTGTGTTCATGTACTTACAGCTGAAAAGGGTGTTAATGTCCCGGAGATGGAAGGAGGTCCTGCTGAGGGAGCTGACCGACACGGAAAAGGTATTGAGCACTGCGGTACTGACAAATGGCTTATATCAAAACTGTACCAGGCACTGTTGATGGCACAGATGGGACGGGTTGACACATACTGCGAAAAATGAGAACGGGACATGGGCATCGACCTGGACTTAGGGCAGTGGAAAAAGATGTGCGTTAACGCCCACCGGATGTCAATAGCATGCCAATATAAACTCTATGGCATAAAGCTACTCTACAGGTGGCAGCGGTACCGGCTCAGACTATCGAAGATGTTCACAGGCATTGATCCCAGATGCTGGAGATGATGCGGCCAGAGGGCTGACTACTGGCACATGTAGTGGGCTTGTAGGGAGGTTCAGAGATTCTGGAAGGAGATTCTGGGGTGGATAAGGGCCCTAGATGGAAAGGACAGACACATGGACCCCATGCTGGTGCTCTTTGGGATGGAGGAAATAGAGGGAGAATGGAGATGGTTACCCCACATGGTACGCTTTTTGCTGCTAGCAGCAAGGGAATGCCTGGCAGGGGGTTGGAAAAGGGAAGCCCTCCCGAGTTTAAAACAATGGGCTGAGAAGGGCCGGGACATATATGTAATGAAACTCCTAACAGGGCTGTTACACGACCGCTCCCCCTCAGGAGGACTGGAGTGGTCTGCGTTCCTGGGCAAGTACGGCCCCAGGAAAGGACCAGTGGACTAGGAGGGCACCAATGGATAGGTTTGGAATAGAGGCCCTGAGGGGGCCCGGAACGATTGGGCTCGCTATTGGTTGTAAACAAGGTAATGCCTATATACGGGGTACATGCAATGCAGTCGGAAAGATATGTTCGGTCCCAGGCCAGACTCCAATTCCGAACACAGAATGTAGCTCCTCGCTGCATGTCGCTTTTACTTGGCAACTGAGGCTGAATACACTGGACTTATGAGTAAGACTAGTTCGCTACCTTTGGGACAGGGGCGAGTGGGGGAGGGGGAGTTTAAATTGGGATGGGGAAACGATTCAAACGGAGCGGTTCTCGGATTTTACAGGAAGAATTATTGTGAAATATGCTACTTGACATGTTAATGCCAAAACTGTTAATAAAAACCAATTTGAAAAAAAAGAAAAAGGTAATCTTGAGACTTTTGTGAAACTTTCTTGAACTTGGGGAAGGGAAACTGAAAAGGAAGCTAAAAGCTGGAAGAAGCTTAGAACTTTGTTGATCACTATTTCTTCGATTGACATCCCTCCATGTTGTTTAGCTTTAGTTGTAAGGGAAAGGATAGGTTTTGGACGTAGACAAACTTTTTTAAGTTAAACTCTTTGACTCAGACTTTCTTTAGTTTCGTTTAGGTAGGCAAATCCCACCTTAGCATAGTGCAAGTTAGGCCATTTACCAATACCATCCTATCATATACTTTAATAAATCAGTTTGTTTTGAACTTTAAATCTGTTGTCTGTGTCTTGCTTCATGATGCTTTCACAGATAGTATTACCTGCTTGTAGTCATTTTTCAGTGTGTCATTTTGGCCATAACTAATGAAGTATTTTTATACCTGTTTGTCTAACTGTGTTCCTTGAATGCTTTGCTTTGTGTGACTTGGCTTGGCTACAGCTCCCAGAGTTGTTCCTGTCACAATACTAGGTTGGCCTTCTATACATCTGTCCACTGGGCCAGGGTATAGAAAATCAGTCCTAACAGTGTGCTATTCCAGTGCAAGTTTTAAATCCACTGTAATATTGTTAGTTTGATAAATGTACCCCAGTTCGTTGGTAATACTGGCGAATTGTCAGATTGTGGGCGGTACGGTGGAGGAAATACCTCCAGCTTCTTGCTGGAGGTTTTTCCTCCACCTTACACCCAAACCCATAGTTGGCGGTGTGGGGGAGCAGTAATGTGGCAGTATATGACTTTAGCACTGCATTTTACTGCACCGCCCAACTTATAATGAGGCCCAATATAATGCTGGGTGCATGAGCGGCTCAAGAGTGTGCTCGGCAATCCTATATATTTGGTGGCTTATTTGCCCTGAGATCTCAACAGGCTGTACCCCAGGTCAGACTCTGGAATGTTCGTTCTGTGGCTGCCAAGAGTGGCGTATTCCAGAATCGACTGTGTATAAATGTGAATGTTGTTGGTAAAAGAAACTAAAGGAATGGAGTTGTCAAACTAGTACAGTAAAAGTGAACAAGCCTGGCACCTTGATTTCAAAAAGGTTTCTATTAAGCGTGTGCTCTGTGCCTTGCCATTGCTAGTCTTCAGTTCAGGGTGAAGCAGCTGGTAGCCTCCCCCTCCCAGCAATTCGATATGAGTTATGGTATTTGTGTAGTAATGAAGCGATCCAAAGGCCACTTTAGAAGTGCTGATTCTTGTTTTTTCCAGTGTGGATACAGGAAACCAACGCCTTCGTTGTTTTGCTGTGTCGCGACTTTCATATGGAAACAGGAAGTGGAGGTGTAACTAAGGTTCAGAGGCACAGACCTTTACATGAAACCATGCTCAAAACTCAAAATAATGCATCTGGGAAGAAGGCTGAAGGGGGATGAGAACTGAAGTCCTTAGTGATGTTTAGCCCCCTCCCCACCCACCCCCACTGAAACAATAAAGCGGGCCCCCCTGTGCACATGTACATAATGCTATGTTGGTTGTTTGTAATCACTTGCACGCACCCTTCAAACTTAATTTTCTCTGTATGGACCATTTATGGAAAAATTACATTTGTATACATTGTTAGATTCTTCCCGCTTCTAAGAGTGTAATGGGAGGTACCCTGACAGTTGTGATGTTCCTATAAGACCCCGGGACCCCCGTGGTAAGGTCTTGCCCCCAGTACCTGTAATGATACACCGTGACACAGGACACTCATCGGGCTCCTGGCGCGCACTGCCGAGCCTGTGCACGCCCACTTTATTATGTAACAACACGCGTGATGGTGAATGCTGCTGTCGCGCCACATGATACCATCACAACAATAAGCTAGGCCCTAGAACCTCTCAACCCACAGAAAAGGAGGCAGGGCTCTATCCTTGCTATATCTGCAGAATGATCCTTCCGGGTGAATATCGCTCTTCCTCTAGAGCAAAGCCTAGTGATGAAGAAGGGGGTCGGCCAGAGACTGAACTGGAGGCTATCCAGGACGTACACCCCCATTGCCCCAAAGTGATCAGGGCTTCCGGGAGCACAATGGGCCGCCGTGTTTGAAGGACGCTCTTCCCAGGACCTGCAGTACACTACTTTTAGCTGCCTATTTGGTTTCTCTGGCCAGGCCTTTGGTATACTCTGGGGGGATGTGGAAAGCCCTAGAGCGCAGAACTCGGCTTGTTTTTGTTCCTGTATCAGTGGGAAAACAGAGCCCACAGGAGCCTAATACACGAGCCTTGCTCCCATTAGCCTGTCCCACTGAGGAGTACCAGCACCTTCACTGGCCAGTGAAGGGGAGTCCTGCCAAAGAAGTGTGGCAGAACAGTCTTAGTGTTCCAATTCCTAGAGAACCTAGTTTAAACAGACATAAATCACTCATGAACAGAATCTCTGTCCTCAAACTGCCCCGGCTCCTGGAGGGTTTATTTATAGCAAACTCACCCTGAGTTAGAAACTGGCTGGGGCTCTGCCTTAAGAATTGGGGGTAGATAGAATATACTGAGATTGCTGCTAGTAAGCCAAACATACATTGCGGTTCTGCCTGCTTTACGAAGCTAAGTAACCGTTCCAAAATTGGTGAGTTTCCAGAAATAAATTAGTGGTGGAAAAAATGTAGAAAATTTGTAGTTGGCGAATAACAAATGACAGCAAAGATAATTGCTGCCTCCCATTTTGGGACTTCTTTGCATCGTGTAATGTGGTACATGAATAACATGATGACTTTCATTACGCTTCCAGACTTAGCAGAATTGAGGGTCCATTTAAAGGTGTGTGTTAGTCATGAAGCCTTGTTTTATGGGGTTTTGTTTTTTTCATACCAGAATCGATACATTTTCCCTGGCAACAGCCAGGCAGATGAGAACATTCAGGGGAGCGTGAACTAGAGATTGATTTGAAGACGTCACAATTCCTGAATTCTTGGCCTGGAGTAGATAAGAGGCCCATGGAAGATCTGTGCTTCTGGGACTCAAACTCATGGAGTACTTGGGCCCCGTCTCTTCAAACCTTAGAGAGGTTTACTTAATGGTGGCCTGAGCCCACCAGTGAGAGAGACGGATGGAGAGTAGATCACTGTTATGAAGTCCACATTTTGGGAAGTTTCTCTGTAGTCAATCAGCTCAGCACTCCTACACAGACCTGCTGTGGAGTCTCAGATTGGTCCAGGTAGAGCTTTATCATACAGACTGTACATAATCCAGTTACTCTTGGGTATATACAGTCACATATGGAACAGGACAGGTACATGGATGAGTAATAACAGTATATACAGAGGAGTAGACCCACCGGCCATCCTACCATACCCAGCCCAGGCCCCAACAGACACTCCTAGAACATTCACTCACAGATCCACACAACATTCTACTCAGCTGCTCATTCAGATGTCAACATTCTGATAGCAAGCACTCCAGGCCAGTGACAAGACAAGACTTACAATACAACAATCACTCTGAGCCTCTGGAGGGATTGGCACACCGTTGAGATCCAGGTGATGAGACATATGACGGAGCTTGAAGAGAAAAGTACTTCTCTGTGTATTTGCTTCCTGGGCCAGTCTGCTACCAATATCCCAAAGCGCGATCTTGAAGTAGCTGTGCTGAATGTCTTCCACAACTAGGGCCTGTTCCTTTAGATCTTATACAGAGACCCATGTGTGGTGGAGACCATATTTCTTAAACCTATACTTAAGGCCAAAAACGCATTCTCCTACAGTGGTTCTCAAGCGCGGATGAGCCTTCTGCAAAACACATTCCAGGTTAGTACAATTCCTATCGGAGATTTACACACAGGCTGGTAGTTTTTCTTCCAAGTGAGATCTTGGATCAGAGTGAGAAAGGGTCATGAAAGCTGAAAACCTTGGAAACCTGTTTCCTTCTGTGCATGTCCTGAATATCCTAAATTAGAGTATTTACTTTACTGCGTTCTAGCTGTATAATGAAACAGTAGAATAGATCTCCCACTGAGGTCAACATGTAAAGCAACGAGAGAAGGCCCAAATGGCTGAGCCAGACAGGTGGAAATGTTCGAATGACTTGACATAAAAAGTTACTGGATGTAAACAAAAATAAATACAATTACTCTGACTGCAGAGAAATAAAAAGGCGTGTAATGTAGTTGGTTTTGAATTCCTTTATCCTTCGAATTCTCACAAAAGAAGCATGTTACCAAATGCTTCAATCTAAATAAAAAAAAGAAGAGAATCTAGACAGAGTTGCTTATTAATAGGCAAAAGGATTTACCACTGACAGCTCTGGGCCTACAAAGCAGAAAGGATAAAGGCCAAAACATCACACCATGTTAAATCGCTGCAACACAGCCAGAAAGAAGTGCTCAAAATTATCAGAGTTGAAAAACACTACAATCTGTCACTGTTAGGGGAGTTTTCCTAAAGTCCACTCGAGGTAAGACTTTACACAACTATCCAATTGGTTTTCAGACTCCCAACTTTTAGTATCAGTCTGTACTACTCATGGATCCTTGGTAAAGTGGCAGAGCAGTCAGGCTTATCATAAGATGTGGGGCTGTAAAAACCACTGGGATCGTTTTGTAAAGTCTTATTTGAAATGGACTTTAGGAAAACACCCATAACACTGATGACAGCGGTGGGATTTGTGTAGATTGGATTACATTGACTTCTGAGATACTTTGTGTCCAAAGGAAACAATCCAGTAGGTTTGGTTTAGCCAAAGTAAAGTGTACGTATTGTATTTGTAATTTAAAACTAATATTAAGGCCTACTTTAGTCCTGAGGACTACTCCCACTTGTCAATAGAGATATTGTGTAGATGCTGTAAAGAATTTGGCCTCAATGATAAAGAAAGTATACTGAAAATATTACAAAGGTTGTAGGACAATAATGTGATATGCCCCTCACCTTTGTCAACTCCTGATGATACTGATGAGAGTGAAGATGAGGATGTTTTAGGCACCAGTTAAAATTGCTCTGAGGATGAATATGAAGGTTCAGATGAGGAGGAGGATGTAAGTTTTACTCCCTCTCCTCCTCCTGTCCTTACCCTCAACCTCTAATATAACTTGTGGTGTATTCCTGGAACTCAATCAAAGGAAAATTCCAATGGACTATAACTTAAAGACCAGAAAATTGGAACAGGAGTCTAACATATCTATGGAAGAGGATTATTTGGACTGTACTTGTTTTTCAGGGTCTGATGAATCAGAAGCTTACAGGATCCCAGATTTGGTAAGTCTGTATGACTTGGAGTGTGATATTGTTGTATAGCTGAAAACCCTTAACCTTACATGTAAAATGTTTGGTTTGAGTGAGGGGGATCAGATCCCCTGGGTTGTCTTTGGGCTTCCCAAGAATGACTACCCTGTGATCTTGGATATGAATGAGGCTGAACGTAGTAGTTATAGTTGGGTACGACAAGCTCTCATAAATAGATATGAGAAGAAACCTTCTCCATCTCTAAACCCCTTTACGGGAACACTTAGACAAAAGATAGGTCTGAAAGTCCCATCTCTGCGTACCTTGTAGGGCCTGTTACCAGTAAGTGTGACAGAAAAGCTGTTGTCTTAAACACAGCTTAGCCAAGTTGTAAAAAGGTTGAGGCTGTTAAACCGGAAGCAGACCACCTTAGGAGACCACTCAGAGATAAAAGGCATTAACTGCCACTCCATAGGGTATTTGGGTGTAGAGCCCATAGCTTCAAATAGGAACCAAGCCCCTAAACCCACAAAGCTAGAGGTCACTTCTATGACCTCACCTTTTGTTAACAATGAGGTGAAAGAACCCCTTGAAAACCTACCTAGAGTAGAAGGGGTTCAACCTGTAGACATAAACTTAAATGTTTCTGTCCCATACATAAACTGGGGTAAAGCCATTAAAAAGGTCACTGAGGTGGCCCACCTTTAGTTAACCCTAAAGTAATTGGACTATCTGAAAATCCACATACAGTGGAGATGGTTCACATAGTTAATAAAAACGTAAGCGTTGCCATTAAACAAGTACTTTGGTGTATTGCCACTGTACAGGTCACTGATGTGCCCCCACCTTCAGCTGAGGCGACTAAATCCCCTGAAACCTCACAGGGTGTGGAGGTGGTCCTTGAATCTCAAAACCTGAACTATGACCCACAACCTGTGGACACAATTCAGAGGACTGACGAGGACTTAGTTGTTTCTGTCAGGAACCCAGAGTGGTGTCATACCATTGACACAAAGGCACTTGCAGTTAACACTTTAGTGTCTGAACCACTTGAAAAACCAGATGCAGTGGAACTGGTTAATAAAACTCTAAAACTGGATATTCGTGAAAATCCACTTAAAGTGGAGGTGATCCAGAAGAATGACCAGAACCTAGCTGTTCTTGGCCAACCTGAAAGGGAAAGGCTTGACCTTGACCCCAAGGTAGGAATACGTTTTCTCCTTTAGTTCAGAGTGCCCAGAAGGAAACTCCCAGGCCTGAAAAACTGAAAAACAAAAAGAGTTCTAAGAAGTCTAAATGTGGCTCCCTTTCTAGGCTTTCTAATAAAAAAGCCTGTGACTCCAACTACTCCTACAGGATGGATAAGTGTTCTAAAAAGGCTAGGGTCTCATCACGCCCACATGTTCTGGTCCTGTGTGGCGCTGTGCAGGTTCTGGAGGGAGGTGACACAGGCGCTTACTGAGATAATAGATGCCCCGGTCGAGATGGACCCGCTGGCCTTGCTGTTTGGTATGTGGACGGGGGATGATGTGATGAAAATGTCGAGGTTCCTGAATGTCAGTGTTATGGTTGCCAAACGATGCATATTACAATGCTGGAAGCGCCGCACTCCCCCCACCCTTGGCATGTGGCTGAACGCCCTTACGTGGGTACAAACATGCGAGGAGGAGTACATCGGCACCCTGCCAGCTCCATCCCGACCTGCAAATGTGTGGACTGAATTCCGTAGCTACCTCAACAGCAAGGACTGTGCCGAACAGGCATTAGCCCCCTCCCCGGCATCACTTAACTCCTCCTGACACGCGCCATAGGAGTATAAATCTGCTTTTTCTGATGTATGTCTGCCCTACTGCAATGTAAACCTGTCGTTAGCATGGTAGCAATGTATATGGACGTTGTAATACTGTTCCCGCTTTTGTTCTCATTTACACGATAAATGTACTGTACCTGTCTTGACCACCTGCCAATAAACAGAAGTTTAAAAAAAAAAAAAAAGGCTAGGGTCTCTGCTTCAAGAGACAACTCTAAATCTATGGGATCCTCCACAGAGCACCCTACTGAAAGTACTAATGTTAGCAGGGTAACCTCTAATAAAGGCAAATATAAAACTAGAGTTAAAGGGAAAGGGGAGCCTAAACCATGGTGTACTGTTTCAATTCCAATTCTAAAGCCTTTACCCCACACTGCTTCTGAGGAAGAGGTGGATAGCAAAATAGGAATCCTCTCTAGGTCTGTGGGGACTGTTAGTTTTCTAAGCTTGTGTAAAACCAGTAAAACAAATCAGGATTTAACTATGTTAATACTGTTGGATCTTCTATAGAAGACCTAATAAACATTGCTAGTGTTAGGAGGGAGACCGCTAACCAAGGTAAAGCAAGATCTCAGAGGAAGTGGAAGCATGTACAATGCCTTGCCACAACCCCTCCAACTAAGATACCCGAGACACAAACGTGCTCCAGAGGGAGAGGTGGTGAGGAACCATGGAGACCCATCTAGATCTATTGGATTCCTTTATAAGAACCCATTTAAAAAGCCTATTGAAGGTTCAGGAGCTGAAACCTATCCTGTGGGACTGGTAACTCAACCCCCTTCTTTTAAAAAGAGCAAATTGCCTAGCAATGATTGCAGGGCCTATAGTTTGTTAAGGAAGGCACACTTTCCAATTAATCTCAAAAAGAGCTACACAAAGATTTCTGATGGACTCTACAGTTGGTTTAACCGACTGTGACATGAGTTCCACCCAGGAGAGGATTAGATCATCATGTCCCTTAGTCTGGGGGGGGGGAGAACAAGTGTTGGGTAATATTTTCATTTCAGCGATAAATCTTCCTGACCTGTATCAACCCCAGAACTTGTTGCTTGGACGTGGGGATTATTTCTCCTTGTCCCTAGGTGAGTGGGACTCTTTTTCCCTTCTTGCCTAGTCTTTCTTTTTGAGTGACCTTTGTATGTCTCTCCATAGTGTATGGGTGGAGTTATAGTTTCCTATAACTTTTGGGCTCAGGCTGAGTTGCCCCTTCGGTCTTCCCTGTTAATTTCTCTTTAACGTACTTGGGTGAACTACTGTTCCCAAAGGGTAAAGAGGGATTTTCATCCCCTTTTAATTTTCTATAGTGAGCAAGCACACCCCACCTTACGTGGAGTGTCTTATTACTTACAGGCTGTTAAATAAGCCTCTGTAATGCACAGAAGGGCCACCATTCTGCTAGAATGGTGGGTTCCTTCTTTTTTGCTATTCTTAGTTAGGCTTGTTGTTTGAGGCCTTCCCCTGCCATTCCAGGTAGGAATGACCTCTGGAAGTTTTGTCTTCGGTGGGAATCCTTTGTATTCCCCGCCCAGGCTCCAGAGTGTACTTAGAAGGCAGGAAGCGTGGAAGGAGTACAAAACTCTTCAGCCCTTTGTCTTTCACCATGCCTGAAAGGAACATTCTCCCGGTGGGGGGTTGGCTGTCCAGACCCCTCCTTTCTGTAAACTGCAGGGAGAGATTGCAGAAGTTCTGCTGTAGCTCCTGATAAATACTTTGAACCTGGAAGCTGTTGACGAGTCGACCACTGGAGTTGAACCCGAAGAGGAAGATGAAGAAAGGACATCTTTAGCCATTTCCAGTGACAAGTGAGCCTGATGTGTAACCGGAGCATGATGTAACCCTTCCTTCCAATCGACCTGGGGGTCCCGATGCGATGACTCCTACCCAGAGGCTTGTGGGATCCACTAGTCTCAAATAGACCTGCATTGTGAGCCATCCCAGAATGTGCTGCCACCTTGCAGGGCTGCAAGCCGCCAATACCCTGGGACCTTGACCCTGAGTGCGGGTAATGGTTTCCGAAATCCAAATACAGCTGAAACTTTGGTGATATGATATGAGAGTTTATTTATATAGCGCCTATACACAATGTGTTTCAAAGCGCTTCAAGGCAAGGGAGGGAACAAGGGAAAATACAATGACATTCTTACAGGCCATAAACAGTAAGGATGTGAAATTAACTATCGTACTCGGCCTGACGACATTTCAGATAGTGCACGTGCTAAGACATAGACAAGGAAGGGAGGGGGAGAGTGGGAAGGAAATGGAAACAGACAGGCAACTACCGTACTAGGCCTGACGACATTTCTGGTAGAGCCGGAGAAAAACAAGAGGTGAGGGAGAGGGGTGCAGAAAGGTAGGGCAGGAACAAAACAGGCGACTATCATACTAGGCATGATGACATTTCAGATAGTGCTGGAGGGGGGGTGGGTAGAAAAAAACCAGTAAGGGGATGGGGGAGGAGACAGACGAGGTTGCTATCATACTAGGTCCAGGGACAATTCTGATAGAGTAAGTGCACAGAAGAAAGTAAGGGGAGGAGATAGGAAAAGGGAGAATGGAAAGGAGGAGAGAAAAGAGTTAGCAGTCAAGAGTGGAGAATCAAGAGGGGAGAGTGAATACAATTGCAGAAGTCAGTAGTAACACATAATGTTGCAAGCCAGGGTACAAGCCTCCTCCTGGACCTCCAGAGACAAGATTCAAATCCCTGAAGTCCCATCACCAGAGTGCAGGACCGAGAGAGTGACGAGAATCCGGCCAGCAATATTCATTCTTTATCTGGCTGCTGTACAAAAAGCACCAAATCCACAGAGCCACGAGAATCCATGAAGAAACCTTTGCTGGAAGCCTCCTCTGACAACTGTTGCTACAGTTCTTATCCAGTGTCCAGTTCTTTTGTATCCAGACCAAGAATCCAAGTATCGGGTCCTGTGCTGCTGCATCCTGAAGGCATCCACTCTGAAGCTCTTCTTATGTCCTAAGGCACTATGTAGGCTTGAGTAATACTTACCTTATTCTGGCGTGCATCCTGTGTGGCTGAGTGGGTGATTCGTGTGGTTGGGAGTACCACTTGCCTGGACCTAATGCTGGAACACATATAGGGAGCCTTCTGTGAAGTCCCTGAACAATTTAACTAACTCTGAAAGTGAATACTTACTTGTTTAAGAAGATCTCCTATGGAACTTTGACTTTCCTGTAAGTGAACCCTAATTTCAACCTGCCTACAGCTGGCACTTAGACCACTAGGGTCCCTCTTCTGCCTCAGATAACTCATGCAATAGACTAGGGAAGGACTGGATAAGAAAAAGAATTCTGCCTTGAAAGTATAACAAGTGTAAAGGTACTTACTTGCTAAAGACATTATTGTGGTAACTGTATCTCTGTGATAGAAGAAGTTACAAAGTGTCATTAAGTTTAGGTTTACCTTTGAGTTGCATTCTGCCCCTCTGAAAAGTGTATACGTTGCTTTACTAACTTTGAATGGTGTTTCCCCCCTTCTGAAAAGTAATAAGTGCTGGTACTGTTTTGTCATTGCTTAACTGAATGAGTGTGAAAGCTTACCAATATGGTTCACCTGCCTTGAATAATAATGTGTAATTCTTAAAGTGTAACATTGGGATTTGCTTTCCCTTGTCTGTTCTATACAGATCTAAAACAGTCTTGGGGTTTATACCTACATTTGAAGTAGCTGTAGGCTCATTTAAAAAGTATATAGGTCTTACCTAGATTAGCTGCTGCTCACCTAAACTTGTAACCCTGGGTTGTGCCTCCCTGAATTGCTTTGGGGCTATTCTGAAATAGTTTCATACAGATTTTCTTACCTTAGAAACTGTATCATACACATCTTCAAAGTATACTCGGTATAACTAGCTATTGGATAAAGGATAGTTATGTACCAATAGGTCAAATACTTAGTGAAATACATTGGGCCTCATTACAAGTCAGCCAGTCCGGAATCAACAGTGGCAGTAAATCCGCCGCCACCGTTGTTTCCGGACCAGCTCATTCCGAGTCCTGCAGGCAGGAGGTGTCACTCCCGCCAGGTCTGACCCTGGTGGGAGTAACACCACCCGCCTGCAGGCGAACATGGAAACACCGGCTCTGTCATAGACGGAACCAGTGTTTCCATGGTCCCCATCCCCATGGAGTTCTATGGGACTCCATGGGAATGGGGATTTACAGAATTCTGCCTCCAGAATTACCGGGTCACCAGGGTTGTAATGCCCCGGTGATTCCGGCAATAACGGAGGTGGAATGGTATTACCGGTCCCGTGGCAGCCTGCCGTTTTTTTCCGGCATGGCTAACACAGACTCGTAATGAGGCCCATTGTGTTTTTATGATGGTGTTTATATGATATAGTACTTACTTACCCAAGCAGTATCTTGGTCTACTTGCATTTAAATAAACCCTTTCTTTTTTACAATACATAGTGTTTCAGTGTTTCTTTGGACCATATGTATGTGTGAGGAAGGCATGGTATCAAGCAGTAGACGCAGACACAATGGATACAGGTTTTGACAACCTTTATTTAAAGTGTAGTTGGGTTGGTAGAATTCCTAACTGACCTTAAATGGGAGTAATCTTGACCATTAAATAAATAACAAGTAAGTCCACGCCAGTCTGGTAAAAATAAAAACGCCTATACTAAAAAAACCTAACCTTGCCTCCGTCTCAAAATTACAAATGTGTTAATCGAATACAAAAGAAAAATAGTGACTCCAAAAAGAAATCTCAGAATGGCTTCAGCATTAACTCCCTTCCCCAGGTTAAACCCCACGGGGCAGAGAGAGTCTATTAAACAACAAAGCATAGGTGGACGGCATAATTCTATCAGTCTCGCACACGTTGGCTTACTGGTACACTTCAACAGTTCAATCTTAGGCTTCCGTCTTCTGGTCGTTCATTCACTTCCTTAGGCTTTGCCCGCCTTGCCATCAATACTCAGACTGCATTTACTTTCTCAATTTCTCACAGTTCTGCGCAGGCTTCCCTCTGCCGGGCGCAAGCCTGTTCCCCCTTCGTGGGGGTTTCCTTCCCCCACATTTTAACTAAAGTATATTCTTTCACTGTCAAAGACTTTCGAGACTGCAAGGGATTTACACAGACCTCTGCATGACCACTTCGACCTCACTTTCATCAATTGTTCAATTCACAATCAATACTCACCTTGTGGCACTAATACTTGTTGTTACTTGTGTTTCTCACTCTTTTTAGTCTGCCCTCTTGGCCTTTTCAAAGGTTTATATGTAACACCAAAACTTCTTGGTATTTGTTTTCCACCAGTGCCACTTGGTACCTGTAGTTCTTATTCCCTTTAGTCTGCCTTCTTGGCTTTTTCAAAGTTCATATGCAACACCAATACTACTTGGTATTTCTTTTCCACCAATGCCTCTTGGTAATTGTAGTTTTTATTCTCTTTAATTTGCCCTCTTGGCCTTTTCCAACGTTCTTAAATGTTGTCCTCTTGGTGTATTCACAGTTCATATATTTTACTTTACTTTTATTCAACTTTCTTTCTTTATCGTGGCAACTTTCTTTCCTTTGATCTCCGCTGTAATATCTTTCAAAACTCATAACATTTCAGAGACCTTCGAATGTGCGACTTCACCTAGCAGGACCACTCTGTTACTTTGTTTCCTTTCCTTGCATCAATTGTTCTCTTCATTCACGTTTTATTGGCGCACACGCTACCTTCAACTTTCAAATTACAGACTCTTTACCTTTAACATCAACCAGACTTTTGTTCCCTTCAATAACTCACTGGTCGTGTTAATGGGATTTCTTTCATCTTTTTCCTGCAGCTCAAGGCCGTTGCCAAAGCCTCGTATGCTCCTCCCAACTCTGCCTTTCACCCGAGAGGGTTGCGGGCCACTTTCTGGAAACTTGAAGGTTTCTTTCCTCTGCTTGCTCGGCTTTGCTCTTAGAACGCTCGCGGCTTCCCGGAAGTGTGGAAATCTTGCCTGGCTTTCTCTTGATCCTTTCAGCTGCTGATCAGCCCATTGGCCTTTCACCTTCCATAGCCTAGTTCGCATCAGCCTCGGAAGAGCTGTTCCTTCTCGTACCCAGACTCGCTCAAAGTGTGCCTCTGTGCAGCAACTTTTATATTCACTGGGAGTGTTAATAAGTGTCAGGTGTACATTGTTATAGTTACGTGCCTGACTCTGCCTGGCCTCATTACAGGGACTGGGCCAATGCAAGTCAGGGGAAGTAATCTTTCTGACCTCATTCCTCATCTTCCTCTGCACTGTACTGTTGTTAACATAAAGTGGGCAGGAATTATGGGAGTTGTAGTTTCCCATAAAATAAGCAGGGTTAGGGGTTAGATTGGTTGTGGGACGAGCGCAATAGCATGTTTCACCATTGGGTGCTTCTCCCCTACTCCCCAAGGACCCCCTACCCAGGTGATCCTCCCTCGCTTCTCCAGCCCCAGGGTCAGCATACAAAAGCGATGGCCTTTCCCTGGCCACCTAAGCACAGGATCCCCGGGGACATGTGCTACAGTTTCTATGTACCAAGATACAGCCCTCTCTCCCTCCTAAAAGAATCCTGGCTGCTCTGTCCATGCTACCCACATTCTCAGGTGTTACAGCCTTATACTAAGAGTGGAGCTTATGTACTGCCTCAGATGTATGGTTTTATGAAGCCCTTAGTTGGACTTTGGAAAAAACTGTTCGAACAGTCACATAGCACAAACACCGTACCAATCCCTTTGCCACTCAACTGCAGTCCACATTAGCAACAAAATGTGGCTCATCCAGGACCAATTAGTCAGAAAACAATCATCAACACCAATGCTCGCTATGCACTGCACCGCGCCAGGGTGAGGCGTCAGGTGGGGAGAGCGCACAGAAGATCCCAGTATGCTGCAGCCGGCCAACTCTCACCTCCCCTCCACATCTGCACCGGGGTATGTCGGCTGGCCACACGCACCCATTCTCAGTGCAGTTTACTTCATAGTGCAAAGCAAATCAAGTGATAAGCTGTTAGGAAAGATTTCTTAATTGTAGGCAGGGGCGTTGCTAGGGGGGGGGCTAAGGTGGCTATAGCCCCTGATCTTTTGGTTGTAGCCCCGGATAGAATCTCAGGAGCTACAGCCAAAAGACTAGCTATCCCTCAGTCCCAACAGTACCAACGTGGCAGTGATCGTTTCTTTGTGTTTTGAGCTCCTTTTGGCTGTTTAAGCGCGTTTCTCGCACTTAGCCCAATATGGTGGCCTGGCTTCCAAAATGGCCAGACCATGAGGTTCTTTGTCCTGCCTGCTGACCGTCTTGCCCCCTTCACCTTCCCCAGGTCGAGCCGACCCGGGGCCTTCCTTATTTGGGCATGTACTTTCCCGCGAAACACAGATGCTTCTACAGGCCTGGTGTGAGCCTCCAGGATATGGGCTGGGATGTCTGGTCCCAATACACATCCTGGGTGCCAGAGAGTCTAGTGTGTCTTGAATGCCTGGGACCACAGTGGTCCGTGATAGTTCCACGTATGGTGTGAGTGTTTTGTGAGCAGATCTCCCATTGGGCCCTCTCCGTTTTGGGGCGAAGGGAACTCTGGATAAGAGGAGGCTGGAAACACCACTACCATGTCGATCTCCTGAGTTCTCACGAACGAAGGATAAAGGGGCCAAGTATCCTGCAACTAAGAGGCTGAATTGAGGAATCGCTGGTGACAGGCTGAAGGACTGCTCCTCTGCACTGCTGTCGCCCTGCGAGACCATTCTGCCTCTGATCGAACGAGAAGGCCTGTACTGGCACTTCGACCCTTTGGAATAGTGGGAACAACTATTCTCAGCATCTTCATCATCCCCTGCACGTAAGCCTTGGGAAGCGTCCCTGGGCCATCCAGTGGACTGACCAGCCTACCCAGAGCCTTGCTCTGTCACCGCCGTCAGGTTGCTGCTGTATTCCGAATCCTTGTCACTCTCACACGATTCATACACTTGGCATTCCCAGGTCTGAAGTGAGAAGTGTGCATTGGGCTGAAATACACATGGCCGCTGCGTTGCCCTGCTGTGGTAACAATCTGTGCGTGTTCGCTGCATTTGGGACATCCTCAACTCTAACTTCTGCTGCCGCGGAATCTACATGACTCCGAGACGTCCCCTGCTCGTATCTGAACCTGCCAGCACTGAAACTGACGCGGAGAAGCCTGGGTCTGCCTGCATCGGGGACCGGTGAGTAGCAACGCTAGGAGCCAGTCGCCCTCCTGCAGTAGCCTGTAGCTTTTCCTCGCTGTGTTAAACAGCACGCCTTTTTCGCACTCGCGCTCTGCTTCTGCCCACAAGTGGAGGCCGCACTTGAGTAGCGGAGATCTGTTCGTCCTCATTTGTTCACCGCTCTGAACGGCCTGATTGCCTTGAAGAGACTCCCCTTAGCCCGTTGGCACCAGCGTGTGCAGGTACTTTTGAGCACACGGCTCCACTCTCCGTAGGGCTCGGACTTCCTTCTAGTTAGGTGGCCTCTGAAGGCGAACTGGGTCTAACGATTACTTGCACTGCCTGTTTTCCTCCCCATCTAGGTGGTCTGCATATTTCGTGCTTCTAACTCTTTAGACCCTTCGGTAATTGTATATATATTGTATTTGATTGTGATGTGTTGGTTTACTTGAGTTTTACCGTGATTCTTTACTACGGTCAATTTTACAGAGGCCTTGTAATAAATATGTCTATATTGTTAATATAACACCTGCTTGGAATGATTTGTAAGTGTCCTTGCTTTGTGTGCTCATTGCGGGCTTTCAGTCACCCTCACCCCTCTTGAGACCTAGTCTTGACCGCCGCCATCGCTACCCTGATCGGTCTGGCTTGTCCAGAGGTTACCCTGTTCCAAGAAACTAGGCTGACCTTCTGAACCTCTGCCCCTCCAGGACAGAGTTCATAAATCCATCTTAACATAAGCGACTCGGAACAGCGACCTACAGTATATTGTTTTTCAACAATTGATGAGGGTGTTATCACGTCTGTCTACAGAACCCATGTGGATTACCAGTGCTTTTTGCCGGTACGTTGCTACCCTTATTTATGGACCTCCGTATTTGGAATGAGGGCCCTTGTCTTTAACGCTATCGGTCTCCATTATTGAAACACAGTCCTTAAATCGGCTATTAGTGCGATACCCCAGGTTTTGATTTTTTTTTTAACAGCAAACGTAGTCAATATTGATATTGTCTGCTACAGCTTGGCTCTCCTCACTCCCGCACATGGGCCCTTTTTTTGCCAAAGTCCTAGAGGGACGAGGTCACTCTCCAACGTCATAACAGCATCCTCCTGCAAAACCATAGATTCATAGTCATTGGGCCTCATTATAAGTTTGCCGGTCCAGTAACTACGGTACCGGTAAACTTGCCGGTACCATAGTTACCGGACTGGCAAACTACGAGTTCTGTTCGCGGGTGCCTATTCGCCTGCCAGGATTGTCCTGGCGGGCAGACCAGCACCTGCGAGCAGACCATGTCGGATGCACCGCCACCATTCAGAATGGTGCCGTGCATCCGGCCTCCCCATTTCCATTGAGCCCTGTGGGGTTTGAATGGGAATGGGGAGCATTTCTTTCCGGCGCCTGGGAATGGGCAATTATCTGGTCCGGTGGGGCCGTAATGATTCGGTAATTGCCCATTCCTGGGCGCCAAAAAAAATGATACTGGTGGTAGCCGTGCCGGTTTTGCACCAGCGGCTGCTCCAGACCTACCTCATAGTCATCCCAGAACTCTTCGGCTTCACAATCGTCCATCAAATCCTGAATATCTTCCAACCTAGGTAAGACAATCAGGGGCATAACTATCGTCGGGATCCCCAGGACTTCCGGGGGCTGTTTTTGGAAGCAGATTTTAAACAGTAAATTTACATCGCTGACTATTGCTGCTGTAAAGTTCACATCTGAAGTTTTAGCTATGCAAATCTTAGGTTTTGGATGATGATTGTATGTTTTTCTTTCTTTTTTCTCTTCTGTTTTGCTTCCTGTGTTTGTTGCATTTTAATTTGTGAAAGGTTTGTTGAATAAACGAAATTTCAATAAAAAACATCGAATACATGGAAATAGTTCGCAGGTCAAAGGTTATGGCACTAACCTGGGTTAGGAAGTTACTGTTGAAGTGTGTGAGTATAAAACCTTGCAAACATGGTGGTTAGGGGGGGCGGGACTTAACGCACAGTGCCTTTGTCATGCAAGGACTGTTGGGCAAATTAACTTTCGTCGTTGCTTGGGGGTTTATCTGCATCAGTGCGTGTGTGGGCGTGTCTCATTGGCAGGTAAACAGCAGAGTGAAGAGATGACTCCCCACAGATTTGAAAATGGAATGACGTGCAGATTACAGGTATGTAGGTGGTTGGAAGTGCCAGTGTATACAACAGAGGCGAGGGAATGAATGAATGGCTAAGTGTGGTGGAGGGAGGCTATCGCTGGGGTGCTTTATGGGACGGGAGTTTAAGGGCTTTAATATGGAGTTTAAAATCTGTGAAGGGCCATCGACCAGTCCGCCCTCCACCCAACTGTCAGAAATACGGCTTAGTAATTAACTCTTAAAATATTGTGGAGCCTTGGGTAGCGTTTGTTTCACACTTTTTCACAATAAAAATCCTGGTCCAAGCGTATACGTTTTGTTTTGACACAGGCGACAGAAAATTACAAAGAAATAGCATATTTTAGAGCACGTTGTTCTTTTCTTGGTTTACAGTCATAATGTGGAAAAAAAAATGTCAACAAACAAAAATGTCCAAAAAAAATGTAGAAAACAATAATGTCGACATCCTATACATATAATGTAAAAAGTCATTTTTTAGAAAAAAAAATGTCGAAAAAAAAATGTCAATTAGAACTATCAACACCTCACCCAACACCCCCTGCCACATACCACCCTCTCACCCCTCATACTCAACACATTCTAATTATATATTTATTTATTTATTTATTTTTTCAATAAATAAATAAACAAAAAGAGTATCATTTACTATGGGGGGTCCCCCCCAACCCCCTGTCACCCAACACCCCCCTGCCACCCCCCCCCACACCCCCTGCCACCCTCTCACCCCTCATACTCAACACATTTTAGTTATATATATATTTATTTATTTATTTATACAATAAATAGAACATTTCGAAAAAATATTGAAAAAATGTCGACATTATTGTTTGTCGACATTATTTTTTTCGACATTTATTTTTCGAAATTTTGACTGTCGACATTTTTACTGTCGAAATTATGACTGACCACCTCTTTTCTTCTCCTAACATCTGGTTCAAAGAAGTGAACGCGGTGGTTAGTGATAGATATGCCGTGGGAGGAGGCTGGATGCGGTGGGGCGGGGCTTCGTCAGGATGTCTGGTTGAACCACAGGTTTCTGGTGGACAAAATGTCCGGGGTGGAGTCGATATCCGAGGGAAGGCCTGCTGCAGAACTCGTGCTAATCATTTACTGACCCCTGGTAGTTGGCTGGGACATGAGATGAGGCATTATTTACACTTGCATTAGGCATTGTATGTGGGATTTGTGGGATGTGCGTGTGTGTGTGTGTGACTTTCAACTTTTTCAGTAGAAATAGGTCCCAGAGATTTGGGGGAACCTCCAGCAGCTGTCCTATGTTATCAATCTTAAAACACAGAAACCCGGTGCCTTAATTCGGGACATTAAACGTGTGCAGCGAGTACATTACAGGTTGCCTTTTGCTGGCGCCCTCAAGCCGTCACCTCACCTTTATCACCATGTTGCCTTTTTTCCTCTGGTGTCCCAGGCGTCAGCAACACAACAAAAACGGGGCTCCCCCACCTGGGGTGGGCATGGGCATACACTTTACTGGATCGTTAGAAAATACACACTAAAAGGTAATTTTAAGACAGTGCAGAATGGAAGTCTAAGGAGAATACAACCTGACTTCATTGGTAAATGCAATTAATGATAGAATTTTAATTAAAAAAGACATTCAAATATTAAAACCAACTGTATAAAACTAACATGCAAAATCTAACATATACAAATTAACAAGGTGACTAGTGCTTCCAAGACTAAGTGCTGGTTGCCGAATGGCTAATAAAGAGCAAAGTACACAATTAAACTGTATCTTCAGGATACATATAGAACTCCAAATGTACATATAGGTTTGTAAACAATTATACACTTTTGAGTAAGTCCAATATAAAGCTTCAAACAAACAAAAACCACACAAGGTGCATAAATTGAGACCGTTTTTGTTAGGTGTCTTTAATTGTGATTCCCTAGTCAAGGAGTACCCAAAGTGCATCAACGGAGTACTATTCCTAAATCAAATACTTCACATTAGTATCTGTGAAAAGCCCAACATGTTTCATTCCTGTAGTCCTTTAGGTTAATAGTAGGAACTTCTTCAGGGGAAAGTGTGTGGGGGTTGGGGCGAGAGACACTCCCAGCCCAAGTTGAGATGGTAGCTGTCAGAGCTTGACAAAATAAAGACTATCGTAGAAAGTGTGAAGTCTTTATCAATATTTCTTAATGGACATTTCGGGGAGATATATGTCCGTACTTTCTTTTTGTAAATACAAGTAAGCAGATCCAGGCCAAGCAAAACACAAGAAAACCACATCTTGATTAGTGTGGTTGCTCGATAAGATACATCAGTAATCAAATGTAATTAGAAGGTGTACTTAGAGTAGGTGCTTACCGTCTCTTAGTGTCGGTAAGCAATCCTGAAGTACTGCATGGATTCATAGTGTTGCAGTCACCAGTCAAATCCCTATAGATACACAGAGACATAACACAAAGTCCTGTCAATCCTGAGTGTGAGAGGCACTCTTTGAATATTGCGGTGAGTGCTGTATGATAGTTGTTAAAAGACTTGCTGGAATCACACGAGTAAATGGAGTCTTACTTTAAGTTTTACTCTCGATCCGGATGATTCATTGTAAGTTAGAGTGCCAGTTTAAATGTCGTTGAAGAAGGCGGTCAGGGCTATGGGCCAAATTCTGTGGAGTAAATAATGGTGGACCGTGTCAGTATACAGATGGTAATGGTGGTCTAAAAGTGCATCTGCTAGTTATTGGTCTGGAACACATCGGTGGACGAAATAGAGTTATATGCAGTAAAGTAGAGGAAGTGAATCATAGAAAATACAGGAACAGGTAGTCTAAGAGTGAACCTGAGTTCCTGAAAGTTGCAGGGAAGAAGCAGGTGGACGAGCTTCTATGTGGCGAAAAAGGATTCTTAATTACATGCAAACGGGCCACTCGCGCCAAAGTGGAGAAATAACTGTAATGGGCTTGGTTATTGCACACACAATATATGAAGCTGCTGGAGTGACAAAGCACTGCATAGCGTGTTACCTTCGTTGTTAGGTACGAAAAAGCTTCATCGCAATGTGGCCGTGGCTGTATGTTCCGATGTGGAGGAAAGGCTGCCGTTGTCAAGGTTGCCTTCAAAACAAGGAGACGTACGCGAGTGTAGCTGCACATGCGTCGAGACGACTAGCGCCTGAGCTGCCGCGTTAGTTGGAAAAAGAATACTGGCTCAAACCTAATGGATATATTAATAGCCCCGTATCTGGCATATTGCGAACAATATAGTGGAGCTTGTCAGGTGTAGGATTCTGAAACACCTGTTGAAGAAGCTGTCCAGGTGAGCTCGTACTTCAGTATCTGAGTAGAGCAAAGTACCGCACATGAGTAGTGACAGGGATACTAATCTCCATTGTGATACATGTGTATCTAGGCAGCTAGCAGTGGCCCTAGTATATTGGCGGTGGCAAGGGCTCCGCAAGGAAATTACGGGCATCAGTGAATAGTGAAAGGATAAAAAGTGATCTGTAATTCAGCAGAAGGTCGCAATCAGGTGCCGTAATCGCATCATGTATTGAGAGGCCCAAATCCGAGGTAGTACGCATGAGTGGAAATCAATATGCTGATCTCGAGAGCGACGTCCATAGTGGCACAGCTGCATACTTAGTGGTACATGCCCTCGAGGTACTAGTGTTCTAAAATCCTCGGGGATGAAAGTTGTCAGGTCTTCCTATTGAGGAATTGCCCAAAGGTAAAGGGTACTGCAAATTTGTTAAAAGTGATGAGAGGAGAAACACCCGTAAATATCAACGTTTGTAGGATAAACCACAGCTGGAGGATGTCTCTAGATCTGGGTACTGGTGGAGGAATAACTAATCTCAAGGGTTAGTAAAAACCACCTCTTGTGAGTGTGTTTAGTCCCAAATAGGGTAACGGAGAGATAGGTCAACAGATATGAAACATTTTTTTTTATCTGATGAATAGTTTATTTTATAAATACACTCCAATCGATATTTTCGTTGAGCCCTTCTGGATAACTTTTGGTCAGGAAAATAATGTTTTGGTCTTGCACATTCAGAGTATGTTTATCGTTAATAGGGTCTTGTGTTGGTCCAATTTTCATCACCACTGTCCATCTTAATTCTTCTGGTCTGTGTCCTAGGCTTACAAAGCGGCCTACCAGGGGTGCATTAATGGTGTTGTTCCTGATACAGCTTTTGTGTTCACCTATCCTGACTTTAACCTTTCTTTCGGTTGTACCAATATAGAGTCTCTTGCACGGGCAAGAGATTGCATAAACTACCATCATAGAATTGCAGTTTGTCAATACTCTTTGTTCCCATCTTTTGTCGAGCCCTAAATCAATGTCTTTCGAGCGGAAGGTTTGTGCACAGCAATTACAATGGCCGCAAGGCCTAAGTCCTCTAGTTTTTGGCAAGCCCCAACTCTCGGTGAGGGTTTGTTGAGCACTTATCTTTAGGGATACATAATTTCTTGTTATCAGTTCCTTAAGGTTGTTGCTCCTCCGGAATGCACACTTTGGTGTAGATAATTGGCAATCACCTTTTTCAAGTATATGCCAGTTGTGTCTCACAACCTTTGTTATGGTATTTGACAGTGGATTGAATGGGTGTCCGGTCAAATGGTCGAAAATAAATGGTCGAATGACCATTTGATCGAATCAAAATCAAAAAAGGTCGTTTTTTTAAAAAAAAATTATTTTATGGGGGGGGTTCCCCCCAACCCCTCTTTATCTTTATTAAAAATATTTTTTAAGCAACCAAAACTTAAAAAAAAAATATAAATAAATACATTTAAAAATTCGACCTTTTTTCCCGACCATTTTACTTCGATCAAATGGTCATTCGACCATTTGGTTTTCGACCAAATGACTGGTAACCGATTGAATGTGCTAACAAACACAATATTGTCATCATTAACCCTTTTCTGCCTATATTCCAAAATGGCCTATCTGTTATTATTAGATGCTCTTTTGTATGCTGTTCTCACAATCTTTTTCGGATAACCCCTCTGGATCAAATTTTGTTTCAGGTTGTCTGCTTCTTTCACAAAATCCCTTCTGGTACTGCTGTTGCATTTCATACGCAGGAATTGACCGAAAGGTCAATTTTGTCTTGTGTGTTTGGGATGGAAACTAGAATAAAGTAACATAGTTCTTATCCGTTTCTTTATGAAAAGGTCTCACTTGGAGCATCGATAATTCTTTATCTACAAAAATTGTCAAATCTAAAAAATTAATCTTCTCTGCGCTCACAGTTTTGGTAAATTGTAAGAAGGGATTTTGTGAGTTCAACCATAGTACAAATAGATCAAAGTTTGACAAATCTCCCGTCCAGATAAAAAAAATATTGTCAATGAACCTTTTACATAGTTTGATGTATTTCTTGTGTGGATTAAGGTTGCTCATGATGGTATACACTTGTATCAGACATCAGCACCCTGCTGTTAAAGAGCAATTAATGGCTTTTCAGCAGACATTTAGTGTTTCAACTCCCCAGTGACTGGCTAGCTCCTCTGATAATCTGCAGCTATTCTTATTGACTTAATTATAATGTAAGCACCCCAAGGGTGCCATGGACTGTTTTTCACAGTTGTAAACTGGACAGCCCCCAGACACCATTTTTTAAATGGGCCCAAACTAGCCCTGAAACAACTTCTGACAGCCCTGTATGCAGTAGAATATGTATTATTAAGTATTCCTACTGCCTGGCTAGAGACTTTAGTAACAAATCCTACTGCTTTAAAGTATATACTTGGATGAGACAGAAGCGTTGCATTTGTACTCCAAGCTCTTCTTCGTGTGGTCTGTGGAGTGTGTGTTTAAAATACTGAGTTATAGATTAACAAGGCTCCTTGTTGCCTCCCCCAATACAAAAAGAAATAAAAATGGCACCACCAGAGAAAGGGCTTAAGGTGGCTCGAACAGCGTGCAGAGAATGGATATTCTCGCCTGCTGTTCCAGCCACCTGATTGGCTAATGGCCCTTCCCCGTGAGCGAAAGACGAAAGAAGTTGGTACAGGACTTGGATTTATTTATTTAAATTACAGGGATGTCCATAACTTATAATCCGTCTCCTCTCCATTGGGAGGGACGCCCGTGCAGTATGGAGGAAAGAGGACTATGGACTAAGAGTATGTTAGTCACTACGGTGAGTAACTTATAATTTTTCACAGACTCGTGAGAATCTTGTGTTTCCGATGGGCCTGGATGAAACAAATGAAGTGGATGAAACGGATGAAGTGGATGAAACGGACGGAACGGATGAAGTGGACGGAAAGGATGAAGTGGACGGAACGGATGAAGTGGACGGAACGGATGAAGTGGACGAAGCGGATGAAGTTTGTGGAACGGATGAAGTGCATGGAACGGATGAAGTGGGTGGAACAGATGAAATATAAAGAACGGATGAAGTAGACGAAATAAAAAGTAGATCGAACGCGTAGAAAGGATGGAACGGCTGGATAAAGTGGATAAAAGAATTAAATGGATGGAAAGGGTTAACTAAGTGAGCATAGGAGTAGATGGAACAAAAGGAGTGGATAGAACGAATGCAGTGGTTAGAACGGATAGAGCGGACGGAACAGATTGAGTGAATGGAACGGATAGAGTGAATGAAACAGATGGAACAGAGAGCTTGTTGGACTGAGTCTACTTGTCAGAACGAACGGATGGAATGGATGGAATGGATGGAAGAGACGGAGCGAATGGAGCAAATGAAACCTATGGAACGGAGTGAACGTACTGGTTGAAATGAATGGGACGGATGGTATAGATGGAACAAAAGGAATAGATGGGACGAATGGAAGTTGGAACAGATGGAGCAAATGGGAATGGAAGAAATGGATGAAGTGGATAGAACGGATGAAGTGGATAGAACGGATGAAGTGGATAGAACGGATGCAGTGGATGGAACGGATGCATTAAAGAAAAAACTGACCGAATGGATGAAACATGTGGAGTGGATGGAACTGATGGAACCGATGGAACCGATGGAGTGGATGGAACGGACGGGCTCGTTGGAACAGATGGAGTGGACGGAACAGATGGAGTGGACGGAACAGATGGAGTGGACGGAACGGCTGAAGTGGACGGAACGGCTGAAGTAGACGGAACAGCTGAAGTGGATGGAACGGAAGGAGTGGATGGAACAGAAGGAGTGGATGGAACAGAAGGAGTGGATGGAACAGAAGGAGTGCATGGGAGTGGATGGAACAAATGGAGTGGAAAGAACAGACGGAGTAGATGGTAGGTAGGGAATGAATACAACGGATGAGTGGATTGAACGGATGAAAAGGATGAATAGTTTTAACGAATGGAACAGATGGAATGAATCGAGTGGAATGGATGCAGTGGATGAAACGGACACAGTAGACTGAAATGATGGAGTGGATGAAACAAATGGAGTGGATGGAACAGATGGAATGGATGGAACAGGTAGAGTGGATGGATCAGGTAGAGTAGATAGAACAGATGGAGTGGATAGGAACAGATGGAGTGGATAGGAACAGATGGAGTGGATAGGAACAGATGGAGTGGATGGAACAGATGGAGTGGACCGAACAGATCGAGTGGGTGAAACGAATAGAGCAGATGGAAAGAATAGAGCGGATGGAGTGGATGGAACAGATCAAATGGATGGAACAGATGGAGTGGATGGAACGGATAGAGCATATGGAACCAATAAAGCGAATGGAGTGGATGGAGCTGATGGAACAAATGGAATGGATGGAACAGATGGAGTGGATGGAACACATCGAGTGGAGGGAATGGATGGAACGGATGGTGCGGATGGAACAAATTGAGTGGATGCAACTGTTGGAATGAGTGGAACACACGGAGCTGATCGAATGAATAGGAAGGATGAAACGGATACAACACATTAAACGGATGGGAAGGATGAAATGGGTCTACGGAATGGATGGAGTAGACTATGTTGGACCTGGGTTGGTCGTTCGGAGAGGAAGGAGGTCAGCCAGGCTAGGTGATACTCAGGTTATCACGGAGACGGTTGAGCAGGATGGCATGGTTGACCGTGTCGAAGGCAGAAGAGAGATCAAGTAAGATGAGGACACAGGGGTTGTTGGAATCTAGATGGGAGAGCAGGTCTTCACGGATGTTCAGGAGAGCAGTTTACGTGCTTCTGGCAGCTCTGAAGCCAGACTGATGGTCATGTAGACAACCAACTGATTCAGTGTGAAGATTAAGCTGGGAGATGGCCAAATTGTCCAGGAGTTTGCCCAGGAAGGGTCAGCAGAGGGTTTTTTGAGAAGAGGGTACACAAGGGAGTGCTTCAGGGGGGAGGGGAAGACTCCAGTGGCGAAGGATTGGTTGCAAAGATCAGCCAGAACAGGAGCCAGGGTGTCAATGTGGTCCTTGATGGTTTTGGAGGAACAGGGGTGAATCTGTTTTGTGACGAGACTTTTATGGATCAGACTTGTCTAAAAACCTTGTCTGGAGAGAACAAGGGAAAGGCAGAGAAGGAGGGTGGAGAGTCAGCTGGAGAAGGGCCAGAGGAACAACAGGGAGTAGCGGGATGAGGATGAGAGGAAGAGAGAGGGGACAGGAGTTTTAGAGATTAAATGAGAAGCCAGGGCTGTGCAGAGAGCCTGGGAGGGGACAGGAGAGATGGAGACTGCAGCAGGATTGGCCAGATCCTTGCAGACTTTAAAGAGTTCAGCCAGCAGAGTTGTTAGATGCCACGGAGATGCAGGCTTGAATGTGGGCTCGCTTCTTGGTGCGGACAGGAAGGCAAAGAATGTGATTTTGGGAGTGTTGCATGGTGAGTTGTGAGACCAGGCGAGGCTTTATCAGGATAACCAGTTGAGGTGATAACTGGTAAGCTAAGGGACATGATGTAACTTACTGGCATGTGATGGACAACACAAGAGAAACAGACAGTTCCCACTTCCTGGTGAGTTCCAAGCTCTCCTGGCAAACGCCCTTTTCGATTCTGGGAGTAAAAGGACAGCCATCTGGGCTGATATGACTATGCTAGAAGAACTCAGCCACGGCAGCCCCATCCAAAATGCCTGTGTACATGGGAACGTCGATGTATACCCCCAGGCCAATCTCAGCCTATAGGTATTGAATCACAAGATCACAATGCAGATGATAGTCAATCCCGGACTACCAGAAGAAATCATCCTAGGAACAGATTTCCCTCTCTTTGATCAGTGTCTGAGGGGTTGAAGAGCGACCAGTATACCTTCTTGGGCGAGGGGGTCAGTGAGTCAGCAGCCAGGGACAGGGGAAGAATCGAAGGAAAGGGTGGAGGTGTGTGACAAGGGCAGTACCCTCCACACAGTAATTACGCCACAACAAACTCATGAATGTCTTTATTTTGGGTGGTTCTATCATAACAGTTGGCACACCATGCTCAGTGTTTTTTTCTGGAGGGGCTAGTGAGAAGGCATCTTGAAGCAAGACACAGACAGTGGACTCAAAGTTCAAAATAAAATGGTTTATTAAATCAAATGTCAGGATGGTTGAAGGCCTAACTTGCCCTATGCTATGGTGGGCTGTCCCTACCTGAACAAAACTAAGGAAAGTCTGAGTCAGAAAGTTCAACTTAAGAGTCTGTCTGTGTCCAAAACCAATACCTGTCTCACAACTAAAGCTAAACCATGTTTAGGGATGTCAACAATTAAAGAAATGTTGATCAAAACAAAGTTCTGAGCTTCTTCCAGCTCCAAGCTTTCTTTTCAGCTCCTCTTCCCCAAGTTCAAGAAAGTTCCACAAAAGTCTCGAGATTACCTTTCTCAAGTTCAAACCAGTTATACAAATCCTTGGGTTTCCGTTCCCCAAGTTCAAGGTAATATAGTTCCACACAATTCTCGGGGTTCCCTTCCCAGAGTTCCAAGGTAACATTTCAAAAGAAAAGGGGCCTTGAGGTACCTGTCCTCAAAACAACATCACATGTCATCAAGTCTCAGGGTTCCCTTCGCCAAGACTTCAACTTTCCATCTTATACTTAATCCTCGCCTTTCAGTTGTCAGACCAGACGGTCCACCCATCACAGGTCGTGCAACCAGGAACACAAAGGTTCTCCTACCTTTGAACCTGTGTACAGGTTCACAATCATGTAACTTCTCCTTGTTGACCTCTTGGCTTTATTTGAAGGTTCACACTCACTTGACCTTTACTGATTAGCCTATTGGCTTTGCCACAATGTGTCACATCTCCTTTTGCTAGTCTTTGGCCTTGCGGTATTGTTTTCATAGACAAAGTTAATTTCTTGCTGGTTTTATTTCTTCCCCTAACTTTACATCATGCTTGTTTGCCAACTTTCACACTTGCTTTCTCATTTCATAGGTTGCTTTTAAAATGGGTAATTTGCCTTTCATCTGTTATCGGCTCGTAGATTTGCCAATAATGTTTCCATTCAGTTTGGCTTTCAATATTCAGTATCATTTACTTTGTCACTTAATTTCCATTCAACCCGTGGCTTTGGGTTGGTTTCATTCTGTTCATGATTTTCAGCTTATGCGGCATTCGTCTTGCATCCCTCGAAGCGACTCGGTCTCGAGTGACGTTCCCCTTCACTCATCAGTCTCTGGAGGTCCTTTCAGGCAGTTGCGACTGTCCACCTCGGCTTGGCCTGCTAGCTTGCCTTTCTCTGCAAGCCCCGCTCGCACCTTTGATGCTTCTGTGTTTTCGCTGGCAGTTCCACTTCTCTTCCGCGGACGCTGGCGGCAGTCTGCTTTCATTTTCCTTTGCCCGCAGCTCTGGCTGCGGCTTCTCAACCACGGAGGCTCCCCTACCTTTAGAATTTCACTGACCCAACTTGTCCTGGGCTCCACAGGTTTTTGGGGCCATCTGCTGGCATCCTGGCTCCCTGCAGGACCCACCACGGCTGCCTCCTCACGCAGGATCCACTGCTGGACCCTCCCACACAGGCTTCCCTGCTGCTGGTTACTGTGCTGCTCTTATCTCTCTTCTTATACACATGCAACCACTTGACAGGTTGCAGGTGTGACATCTGAATTGTACGTGCCTGACCTTTACAATAGCCTATAAAGGCCAGGGGACAGTTAGGTTGGTGTTCAGTAGGTAAAGGGCGATACAATGTCTCGCCTATCTCACCCTTAACCCTTCTCTTCTTCACCCTCTTTTTGGCGCTTCTAGATTGGTAATATCTCCTGGTGTTTTTCTTGATCAGTTGGACAGGGATAGCAACACCCCATAACTGCCTCTTTGATAGAGGGTTCCTTCTGAAATGTAAATGCAGAATAAACGTATCAACTGAAGACATCTCATCCCCAATACCCAAGGACCCTCCACCCAAGTGATGCTCCCTCGCTCCTCCACCCCCCAGAGCCTTTCCCTGGCCACCTGAGAAGAGGACCCAGGGGGAGTAGATGTGAGGACACGCTCAGGTTTCTCAATCTAGGGTGGGCATTATCTTAAGACCCAGCTGGAATTGATGTCCTACCAAAAGTAGACGCATGCCCCAAACAAGTCAGGGTGGACGTGGGGAGGGATCTGTTGGGGGCATGTGTATCTGCTCTTGAATATTGACCTTCTATATGTGGACAGGGGCGTTGCTAGAGGGGGGCTAAGAGGGCTATAGCCCCTGATCTTTTGGTTGTAGCCCTGGATAGAATCTCAGGAGCTACAGCCAAAAGACTAGCTAGCCCCCAGTCCCAACAGTTCCGACATCACCGTAGCCCCGGGTCTTTTCCAGACCTAGCAACTCCCCTGTATGTGGACAACAAAATGATGTCTCGTCCTCTGAACTGTCATTTCTCTTTACTTTAAAGTATTAAGATCTTTCGGGTTAAAGACCATACCACTGAACATGATCGTTGTTTACCTTAATTTTTCAAATGTGTATAAACAAACAGCTTACATTGCCCCATCAGGCTTCATGTGTTCTTATGTACATGTGATCATCTCACTGTAGAAACAACTTGACACTTCCTGTCATTTTGACGCCATTTTGCAGGGCATAGACATTTCTATCCATTACCTCCCTTATGAGATGTTGGAATATATAATTCTTATACTGGTCTGATTTTTATGCTATTGGCTATTAATATATACATGTTATATGCACTGGCATTGTATATATTTAAGTCCCTGTGGAAGGAACCTGAGGGTGTCCTCACTTCCTTCTCGCCAACGTCCTCAGCACAGGTGGCCAGGGAAGGGCATTCGCTCTTAGATCCTGACCCTGAGGGTGGATATGTGAGGGAAGATCACCTGGGTAGAGAAGAATTGGGGAATGGAAGGGGGTATCCCCCATTTCCATTCCACGATGAACTCTCAGTCCCAGCGGCCTTTATGGGATTTTGTTACCCTTTTCCCTTTTCATCCTTCCAGGATAACCCTAGAAAATGCCATCAATGTAGGAACACTTGGAAGAAGGTGAAGAGGAAGATGTTTGGGGGAAAGACATGGTATCCCCTTGTTCTCTGTGATAACCAACCTTACCCTCCCCCTGCGCTTATTGGCTGTTGCTAATCACTTACGCTCATTCATAGCAATATAGAACTGTGACAAGGAACAGGCGACTAGGAGTGGTACACACTAACATGTCATTTCACCACTCTGGTACTGAGATGAGGAAGAGGCCTGAAGACTGTTGTGAGGGTTAGGCATGTCCGGAGAACACCAATAACTATGGTCAGACACCTGGACTTGAGGACTCACACCTGCACCCTGTTATATGGTTCCAGGTGCATAAAAGGTGGGTCTGACAATCAGCACAGAGAAACCAGCAGGAAAGAAGCCGGGCCAAGTGTATCAGGCCTGTGAGGAGAGAAATTCTGTTGAGAAGGTGGCTGCCGAGGAGGGTCCGGCCTGGAGGCCAGGATACTGGCAAAGACCCAGGAGAGACTGCGATGCAGAGGTCCGAACGGGACGTAAGAATGTCACAGCGGTTATAGCCTTCCTGGTCGTGTTGTTAATGTTAATAACTGTTAATGCTATTGACGACAATTGGGAAATCTGAACTAATCAGATGTCGAAAAAAATAATAGGCACTAACCTGGTCCGGCAGCAGAGACGAGAGCAGCAAGTGCTGTGCGTAAGGACCTCCCAGAGGATCCTGCTCCCCCGGACCGGAAATGAACGACCAGCGAGGGAGAAGCACGAACCTCAGGGAAACCCTCTGGGGGGGAAAAAACCCGGGGCGATGTAGATGGGTGAACTTATTCAATGAATGGAACTCCGTCGGGCGGTTATTCACAGGAATAATGGATCACCACTTCTATAGAGTAATGTGTCTTTGAACAAGCGAGCGGGTTCGACTCGCAGTGAATGTTGGTCCGTAGTCTTGGACTGGAAGATTCGGTAGATCCCAGGAAGACGAACAGGAATTAGCACCAGAAGAGCAAAGGAAGCTAATGATCAGTAAGGAAGGGGGACTCACTTTCTCAAGAAGGACGTGATTCCTACTACTCGTAGATCACGTGACTGAGGGGTAAGGAGCGAGGGAGATGATGTGATTTGGAAGTAATGGGCGGCTCGGGGGTCTCGTGGAAAAAGTAATTTGCAGAGGATTTCTAAGGAGAAAATTGGAAGGAAAAGGAAATGAGGACAGAATAACATGAACGATTCAGAGATTCAGGCAAAGCCCTAGATGCAAACTTACGGAGCGCCACACAACACAGTAGCGACGCTTCGAGCTGAGCGTCTTCGGTCCTTTAATGGAATCACGTGACCCACTGACAACATCCGCGGAAAGCATGAGGAAACTAGACAGCCGCTACTCCCATGGTCCAGAGCCGCGGCCACCTTTAATGTATCTCGTTGTATCGATCCACACAACCTCCTTCTCTGTAAAAAGGACCAACGTCGGAAGGGTGTAACATTATGCCCCCTGCTCATGGGTGGAGAACCCGGCTTCCCCGGGTGGAGACGGAAGAATCGTCTCACCAGATAGACTCCAGAGGCAGGTTCCTGAGTTCTTTCAGCCGGAGAATAACCCTTCCAATCTATGAGAAATTGTAGTCGGCCTCTATGATAACGAGAGTCACAAAGGTTGGCCACTTCATACTCAATTCCAGTAGCAGTTACCACCGGAGAGGGTAAGGCCTTGTTAGACCGTTAAAACCTATCTTTCACAGTTAATTTTATCTGGGAAAGATGAAAGACTGGGTGGATACGAGACCAGGAAGGAGGCAAGGCTAAGCGGACAGCAGCCGATCCTACCCAGGATAACACCTTGAATGGACCTGGGAGATAGTTTGGAAGGAACCAGATGTTTTGGGAGAAATCGTGAGGACAACCAGACACTGTCCCCCACATTTAAAGCTGGCACCTCCCGACGATGTTTGTCAGCATATTGTTTGGCTCGGTCTTGTGCTGTCTGTAGAGCTAAGCGGGCTAACCGATGTCCAGCCTGGATGTTGGCTAAAAGACTGTCCACCCCGGGAGAATTTGAGGGAGGTGAAGACACTGTAGGGATGAAATAAGGATGATACCCATAAGAACAATGAAAGGGACTAGTCTTGAGAGCTGAATGTCTGGCATTGTTGTAAGCATATTCAGCTAATGGTAATAGATCCGACCAATTATCTTGTGCTGCAGACACAAAGCAGCGTAGATAGCCTTCCAGGTTCTGATTGAAGTTTTCAGTCTGCCCGTTGGTTTGGGGATGATATCCTGAACTAAGAGCCCTCTTGATTCCTACAACGTGGCAAACCCTTTTCCAATATTGAGATGTGTAATGGGGCCCTCTGTCTGATACCATTGTCATGATGCCTACCCCAGGGCATCCGGATCAAGCCCATCAGCCCCGGGAGCAGGCATCCAGGTATTCAATAAAACCCAGCTGCCCCGGCTGGGGGCTGTCTGGGTTCAGTCCTGGCGCCTTAGGCACCAGGGTCATAATAGAAATCAGTCCTGGCGCCATAGGCGCAAGGCCCATAAACTTTACTTACCTCATGCAGACCATGCTGCAAATGAATCCAAGCCAACGTGAGGCCTGAATGGGACTATTTTTCTACAGGGACTATTTTTTACTCTGGTGTGGTTCTAGGGACTTCTTACCTGGAACTACTTTGGAGGCTATTTAAACCACGCCCGAACATCAGCACATGCTTCGTGTTATTCTGCATCCAGCAGCGTAACGCTCACCGTGCCTGCAGTCAGCATCCAGTCTTCAGCCACGCCCGTCTCGAATCCAGAACTCCTAGCAATAGAAGAAAGAAGAAGGAAAGGTTAGAAAACAGATATTATTTCAATCCTTATCTGAATTCCGGATCCATCACGTCTTCGAACTTGAAAAGGACATTATTCTACACACGTCGCATCGCCAGCTGCAGTGCCGCGCCATACTCACCAGTCCTCACAGCATTTTTCGATCCGCCGCAGCCTCCATCATTTTCTCCGCCGAATTCCACCATCTAGGGGACAAAAGAAACATAAGGTGAGCCGAGAGAGCCAACAAATGCAACCTCTCCACCATAGACTTACCTGATTAACAACCAGAGGCATTATTCTGTAACAAACCGCAACTTCGTACGCCACACCTGTAAGGAGAGAGAAACCAGCAATTTAAACACACGCATCTTTTGCCGGACAGTGTTGGGTAATACAGACTCTTACCTCAACACCATCAGCTGCCACAAAACAATCTTCCCTTGGACCCAGCTGCAACACAAGAATGTAATGTACAAGAGTGAGCATCAGACATGTTGAACTCTTTGAACTTTATACTTACGGGTTCTCGCCTGGAACCTCAGAGTCAATATTCATCCGGAACTCTTCCAACGCCCTCAAACCAGTGAAGTAACTGGTATCTACGCGCCCTGCATTCCACACAGGATGGAGAGCTCATCATTTACAAACATAAGGTGATCTTACAGAAAGTGAATATCGGTGTTGATTAGTGGGGAGAACAGAGGGGTGCCATTACTAAAATCCACGGGTGGCTGAATCCCTTTCTCCACTTGCAGGAGAATATTTCTACGGGTCAAGCAGACGAGATTAGGCGGTCCAGTACAGTCTGTTATCTCTGCACTATGCTTCACGTTGGAGGAGGTTGCAGCTGTCCGGGTCCGATCGACGCCCCTGTGGGAGCCAGGTGAGCGTAACAACGATAGTATCGGGAAGACTGTGTCGGGAAAACACTTCTGAGATGAATACTTTGGCCATCTGGGCTGCCCCTGGGATCTTAAATAAAGGGGTGAAATGAGCTAACTTCGTGAAGAAGTCTATGGTGACCATAATGGGGGTGTATTGAGATGAAGGTGGAAGGTCCACAATAAAGTCTGTAGAAATTATTTGCCAGGGTCTTTCCGGTATGGGCATACGTGCCAGTAGACCAAACGGGAGAGCTTGTGTAGTTTTGGATTGAATATACGTACTACAAGCACTTACATAGCCTCGTACATCCGATTGGATATTGGGCCACCAGAAATGTCGTCTGACAAGATCGAGGGTGGTCTAAATACCTCGATGTCCGGCGGCTCGGGAGTCATGACACATCCGGAGCACTTCCAGTTGGAGAGATGGAGAAGGAACTAGCACTTGGTCGGCATGGAAGTACAAATCTTGATTCTTTGTGAGGTTATGAGTGGAAACAAGATCCTCGCACACATGTTGTTGCTGGAAGGTTTCCTGTTTGAGAAGTTGCAGAAAGTCAGTGATTAATGCAACAAACTTCGCCTTAGGGAACATCTTTTCCGGGCAGAATCTGGTGGTTCGCGGATTCTTGCGAGATAGAGCATCTGCTTGTTGATTTTGGTTTCCTGGCAGGATAGTGAATTCGATCCGGTACGGCAAAAAAAAATGAGCCCACCGTGCCTGTATACTGTTGGTAGTTTGAGCTTGTTGAAGGACTTTAAGATTCTGATGGTCTGTAAAGACTTTCACTGAAAAGGGGGAGCCTAACAATAGATGCCTCCATTCTTCAAAAGGCTTTTTAATAGCTAATAATTCCTTTTCAAGTACAGAATAATGTTCTACAGAGGAGTTAAATGTTTTTGACATACAGGCCCCTCCCCTTGATCTGACTTTTGCAGTAGTACCGCTCCTAACGCATGATGAGAGGCATCTGTTTCGACAATAAACAGTCGGGACTGGTCGGGAGTGATTAATATCGAAGCGGAGGTAAACAAACTTTTCAAAGTCTCGAAAGCTTGTTGAGCTAATGGATCCCATGAGAATGATATCCCTTTCTTTAATAGTCGGGTAATAGGTAGAATTGTCTCTGAGTAGCAGGGAATACATTTACGATAAAAGTTTGCAAATCCCAGAAATCTTTGGCCTTCTTTGATGGTAGTCGGGGATGGCCAGTCTAAGACTGCAGAAACCTTCTTGGGGTCCATGGAAATGCCATGAGCAGATAAGACGAATCCAAGGTAAGTAATTTGTGGTTGGTGAAACTCAAATTTTTCTGCTTGCAGTATAATTGGTTGGCCTGTAGCCGATCTAGGACGGTGTTGACATGATGGATGTGGCCATCTTTATTCGCAGAAAAAATCAAAATGTCATCTAGAAAAATTATGACATTGTGAAGGAGAAGGTCGGCAAAGAGGTGATCCATAAACCGTTGGAAGACTGCGGGCGCATTTACTAGACCGAAAGGCATTACCTGGTATTGGAAATGGCTGAAAGGAGTCCGAAAGGCAGTCTTCCACTCATCACTAGGCGCATTTCTGATTAGGTGATAAGCCCCTCTAAGATCTAGTTTGGTGTACAGGACAGCCCCATGAACTTCTTCAAGAATATCCTTGATCAAGGGCATGGGGTATCTATCCAAGATAATGATCTTGTTGAGTCCTCTGTAATCATTGCAGGGTCTCAATTCTTCCGAGTCCTTCTTAGGTATAAAAAACAGAGAGGCTCCCGCAGGAGATTTAGATTCCGTTATTAGGCCATTTTGAAGATTGGCATGGAGATAGTCTTTAAGAGCTGTCTTTTCTCGTTGAGACAATATGTACATCCGTCCAAATGGAATAGGTTTGTCTGGGAGGAGATCTATATGACAGGCGTCCCTCCGGTGTGGAGGTAATGTAGGAAATTGAGGAGTGGAAAAGACTCTGTGGTAATGCTGGTGACATTCTGGGATCATTCCTAGTTGGCCAATGGAACACACCTCGGGAATGTCAGATTTATCTGAAGGAATCTGAATGCCTACAGAATTTTTAGGTAGACAGTGGGAAACGTAATATTCAGAGCCTAAAAAAAGAGTCCCTACCTTCCAGTTTATAAAGGGGTTATGAGTACGTAACCACGGAAGGCCCTGTATTACCGGGAAATGGGCGGTTCTTATCAAATCGAAGACCAATGTTTCTTTATGCGAAGCAATCAAACATGTCGCAGGTTTAGTTTGTTCTCGAATGGGTCCTGAATTTAAGGGACTCCCGTCAACCCCTTGAATGGGGGTTTTGCAAGACTTAGAAATTCTAGCTATCTCATATTTAGCTGCCCATTGATCGTCCAAGAAATTTCCAGCCGCTCCACAATCAAGTAATGCAGGAATCCCCTGCAGTATGTGATCCGGTAATATGATGGTTAAGGAAGGAACTATCACAGATTGATCGGTAGCAGATGGGTCAAGTGAGGAACCCAGTCTATGAGGGGAACCCTGATTCTGGTCTCCTGCCGTGGTTCCCCCTACGGCAGGGATTTGGCGTTTCCCGATACCGGAGCTCGGGACCATCGAGGAGGAACAATTGGGCAGTCTCGCAAAATATGGGAGGAAGATCCACAGTACATACACAGACCTAACGACTTCCGCCGTTCTCTTTCTTCAGCTGAGATGGGTCCCCTAACGGATCCTATCTGCATGGGTTCTTCAACAGGAGTTTGTTTACTTGGGACTGGAAGAGGGTCTTGATGTAAACGAAGCCCTTTGCTCTTCTTTTTCTCTTGATAACGCTCTTGAAGACGATAGTCTATCTGCATGGTAAGGGTTATCATCTCTGGCAAATTGGCTGGTCGTGGAACCTTAGAAACCTCATCTTTAAGATCCTCTGTAAGGCCCCGTCGAAAGAGGGGCAGTAATCCATCATCGGGCCACCCTGTTTCAGAGGACAATTGCTTAAATTGGTCAATATATGCCATGAGGTCCTTATTGCCTGTCTAAGGTCCAGGAGTCTCTCCTGTGTAGTTACAGAAATCTCTTGCCGGCTGAACATGGCCTCCATGGCCGCCAACAGACGGCGAAAGACATGTGGAGAAGGCCAGATCCCACAACTGAAGACTGCATTGTGTTTCAAGGATGCCAGTGACCCTCCCGGGTGAACGGCTGTTTCTCACCGCTAGTTGAACAGATCGGGGTGTTGCTCGACCTTTGGACACTAGGGTAGAGGAAGCAGCTCCGGTAAGCCTTCAGTCTAAGCTGGTATGTTCAAGATATTGAACTCTCCAGAACCAGACCTCCTCAACCTGAGGAGCTCTTTAATGCAACACACCCCTTTGTTGTTAGAGTTAATACAAGCAAAGGAATTGGTTACCCAAAAGAGCGGGGATACCCACACCGCTATACCAAGCTGTGGAAAAAAGGAAACACTGTTACAAGGCAATGATTGGGTAACAACACAAGTACAGTGTTTGCAAGAGAGAACAATACCTGAAAGGGAGGATTGATAAGGCTTTGTAAAGGTATCAAGAAGAGTAGTCGAGAGGCAACTACTAAATAGGAGAGAGTTAGAGTTAGGAAAATCAACGTCAGGATAAAATAAAAAATAGGTAATTGGTATGGGATACTACCCCGAACGGCACGAGGGGCGCAACTAGGTCCGGGATGGTGCACTGGGTCAGGATAGCGTTCAGGTGCACAGTAATCACTTATGATGTTGAAGTATTCCTGTTAAGTTGATCAGAAGGAAAGCAGGGCAGGCACATTAACTCTAATCTCAATCCTGAGAAAAATGCCTAAGCCAGGAGTATACAACAGTACTGACAAAGGAGATAGATAAAGAAAGAACAGTCTTACTTTAGGGAAGAAAGGCAGCAGTTCTTCTTAGGCAGCTATGAAACGTGATGAACAGGGATTTCTGGGCGGCTGGGAGTTCACAGCACCACTTGCACAAGGCTGGAAGGGATTGCAGTGATAAAGAAATACACTGCAGCGCCAGCGGAAGGTAAGTGTAGAATGGGGCCCGGAGGTAAGGGGTTCGGCAGAAGGACGAGACCACTGTCGAAGAAGCCGAGTCAACAAATCCAAGTAACAGGCAAAGAAGGGTCGATGAAGGAAATCCAAGGTCAATATACAGATCAACACAAGGTAAGTAAGTCCGGCAAAGTAATGCTAATTAGAAGCAGCGTTCTGGTCTCCACAGGCTTCTTTTGAACACCTCTTAGGTGTAGGGGGGTGGAGCCTATCCCGCCGTAAACGTGACAGTGAAGTCACATGACTTCCACGGAATCGGGACTGTGAGAATGGGAGTCCCCATCTCCATGGTAACCTCCAGCGTTGCCATACGGCGGAGGCACCGAGGCGAGGGGATTTTGTAACAACGGCAGAGTTTGGGAGGCGAGGTCAAGCATGTGGTACTAACCTTCACTCGAAAATCAGAAGAAAAAAAATACAAGAAAGAAACACAAACAGCCTGTGAGTTGGGAAGCGACCTGAGAGACCGGTGTGTGTTAAAGTGAATGAAGTAGCAACATCCTATCACAGGTGAAGACTGCATGCATGTGGATGAGATGCGAAGAAAGGCAGACCTGTGAATCAACTTTAAAGTAAAATACAGCTGCAAGATCAGAGATACTAAGTAACAGAGTGGTCCGGTGAAAGGAAGTAACCCATTTGAAAGTCTCTGTGAAAGGTGCATTGTTTGAAGCTAAAGGTTGAACAAACAGCAAGAGCAGTAAACCATGAACGTTGAGTTGAAGTAGGCTTGCGGTGGTCTGTAACGAAAGCCATGCACATTTGAAAGACTTCGACATCCGAAAGTGGTCCAAGCCTGATTGAGGGAGACGCAAAGTATAATAAGCTTGGGGAAGAGAGCTCTCCTCTCCCACCCCCATTGCAACTTTGTGTGAACTGTTTCATGAGTGGTCTGAGCCCGGCTTAAGGGGGTCTGTGATAGAACTGTATGGAGAAAGTTCTGAGCCCGTTGGGGAAGGGGGTGGGGCGCAGGTTTGTGAATGTTTTGGTTGAAACATTATTTTGGGAGTCAGAGAAAGGGACTTTAAACGTGGAAGGCTAACCGGGCCTCGATCCATTGTTTTGAACTGTGTACTGTGTTGGAAGCTGAGCCAGAGTGTCAGCCTGCCTACAAGGATCGCCTTATCTCGTGAGGCCTAACGTGGGGAGGAGAGCTGGTTCTGCCACATTATCATTTGAACACAGACTTTTCCTTTTGCATACATTTTCTCCTTTTTCAACTTTTTGTACAAGAGATAGGGCAGGCATTACGTTTTTGTTAGTATAGGCCATTTTGATTTGACAGACTCCACTTGGACTGTTTTGTTTATCACATGATGGTCGAGACTACTCACATCTTAGTTATTGGGCAGAATGGGAGTTTCTCCAACCCCAACATTTTCAATAAAGGTTTTACAAATTGTATCCATTGTGTCAGTGTAAATACTTGTGATACCATGCATTCCCTACAATATGAAAGAGGTTGCTGAGGTGAAGCAGAAGAAAGCAATCTATGTAAACTGTTAAGGAATTAGAAGGCATTTAAGTTCACCTGGAACTGATTTTGAATATTAAGAGACAGAAACTAAGTGCAAGTTAGCAAGCTAGACAAGCTTGTACGTTTTGGTGGTGCCTTAGGAACAGCGAGCACTGAGGCCTTTACAGAACTCTGTTGTCGACTAGGGGAGGTCATCCCAGGCCCCTTTTTAAATTCTGTTTTCTCCTTGGGAAGGACAGCCCCATGACTGTTTTGAGATTACTTTGAACCTAGAGAAGAGAAGCTTGAGTTTTCTAAACGGTTTATAGTCATTCCATCGACAGCCAAAGCATCTAATGCCATACCATCTAAAAATAAAAGTATCTAAAAAAAAGCATCTAATGCATTTTTTATTTTTTTGTTTTTTTTAATGGCGGGGTTCACCAACCCCCGTTTTTTTTAAACCTTTAAAACCCATTTTTATTAAACTAAACCCTTTACCATCTAAAAAAAATGCATTAGAATTTTTTTTTTAGATGCTTTGTTTTAGATGCTTTGGTTGTCCATGCTTCTAAACCTGTGTCATCGTCTTGTTGAAGGGAACCCTGAGACCATTTGGGAACTGTGTTGTCTTCTTGGGGAAAGGAACCCCAAGACCCTTTTTGGAAATGTGTTGTCTTCTTGGGGGAAAGGAACCCCCCAAGGCCCTTTGTGGAACTGTGTTGTCTTCTTGGGCAAAGGAACCCAGAGACCCCTTTGGAACTGTGTTGTCTTCTTGGGGAAGGGAACCCCGAGACTTTATCGAAATGTCTTAAACTTGGGGACGGGGAGCTGGAAAGCAAGCCAAGAGCCTTAAGAAGGTCGGAGCTTTATTTTGAAACACTACTTGATTTGTTGTTGACATCCCTACACATTGTTTAACTTTGATTGTGAGGGCAAGTATGGGTTTTGGACATGGGCAGACTTTGTAAGTTGAATTTACTAACCCGGACTATCCTTAGTTGCATTAGGTAGGGAAAACCCACCTTAGCATAGGGCAAGTTAGGCCTTCAACCATCCTGGCATTTAAGTTAATATAACTATTTTTATTTGAACTTTGAATCTGTTGTCTGTGTCTTGCTTCATAATGCTTCCACGCCTGCCACTGGGCAAAAATATTAGAGAACAAATAGATTAGTGGGTATGTGTGGCACAGACAAGGTCGTGTTAGGAATGAGGAATTTTATGCAATGTGGACAAGGTTATTTATTTGTTATTTTAGTATTGCAATTGTTATTGTTTAATTATAATTTTTAATGGTGAGGATTAATATTTTAAATGGGGTTTCTCTTATGATGAATATTTGCATTTGAATAATGTTGGGAAGGCATATGTGTATCACAAGTATGACACTGTGAGAAACCAGAAGGTGTCTCACCCACTAGTACCTGGGGATCTGTTATCCATGTGGCTAGGACACGGGCATTGCTTTTGGATCCAGTTCCTGGGGGTGGACCAGTGTGGGAGGATCACCTGGGTGAGGGGTCTTTGGGGAGTAGGAGTGGGACACCTTATGGTGAGACGTGGTATCCCCTTCCTTATAACACCTTTACCCCATTTTACCAAGTAGGATATTTAGGTACTCCAGCCCCCCACACCCTTTACAACATGAACACTTTCTCACGGACAGCCCGCTATGAGAGAAACCGGACTAACACCTGAGCCGTATACCTGACGTGTCCCAATACAATGGTCAGGCAAGGTCAGGCAATGACTGACCTTCACACACAGCTGACTTCCATTAAGCTTCCCCACACAGATAAAAGGCAGAGCAAGAGAGCACACTCTGAGCGAGGCAAAGCACGCAAGGAAACAGCAGTTACAAGATGGCAGTTTAACAATAGGAGAAAATGACAAAACAGAAAGGGATTGCAAGGAGCGAAGTTCCCATGACCTTCTCGACAAGGAACCGTTGCTCTCATGAGCCCTCGATATTGGAAAGCGTAAGACCAGGAAAACAGGCTGAAGAATCCTGCATTGTGTGTCGGAGATACCGGGTGCCCTCCCGCATCAATCAAGGCTGTTGAATTACCCACTGTGGTACTGTCCTTGTCTTCAAGAACAAAGCAGCGTCAGTGAAATCAACACAGACGGTGAGTTGCAGAGACCGATACAATACCGGTCTGTGTTGAAGCCAAGGTTGCAAGCGGCAACATTGTATGGTGAGCGGTGGACGGAACATTGCTTGAAATACGTGTGACAAAAGACGCAAGTAAAGTTGAACTGCTGATGAGTGATTGAACTTTGAAATGAAGATACAATAACTTTGACGGAGTGGTCTGGCACCATGTGGGTGCTAAATCAAAGGTCTCTGTAAGCTATCTAGCTGCAAAGTGAGAGAATTGTGAATCAAAGTGGTCCTGCGATGGGTCAAGTAAAACCTGCGCACAATCGAAAGTCTTCAATGTTGATACATTTTAGAACATATGTGGCCAAGTTGATAATGTTGGGCCGAGCCCGGAAGAGGGAGATCAATTGAAAGCTTTGTGTTAAAGTGGGTCTAAGCCTGGCAAAGGGGGGGCCCGGGGTGAAGCAGAAATCACAGAATGTGTACGTGTGAAACCCTAAGGAGAATGGAACTTTGTTGATTGTCTTATTGCATCAGGCCCTCTGAAAAAGAGACTTTTGAATGGCAACGAGACTTTGGCACAGAAGGCCATGATGTTAAAGGTTTTTACTGCACCCTCGTGTTAGAGAAGTCAGAGACTGTGCTCAGCTCGAGTGTGTCGCCTTGTCCTGTGCTGAAAACATGGGTAAGGGAAGCCAACGGCTTAAATATCCTGACATATCATTTCTTGAACACTTTTCTTTTGCATAAACATTGTTTCCCAGACTTTTTGTTTTTAGAAGTAAGGATTGGCAATATGTTTATTAGTATAGGCCCTTTTACTTTGACAAGACACCACTAGGACTGCGTTATTATTATTTGATGGTTGTAGCTTGCTCCCATCTTTAGATTTAGGTTTAGATAGGCATTTTACCAGCCCAATTGAAGTTCAATAAACACCCTTGAACTGTGATCACTTGTGTCTGTCTTACTGTTTGATACCATGCCTCCCTTATAACGCTGACACAAAAAGTACCATTTGTAAAACCTTTATTAAAGTTTCTGGGTTTGGAAAAACTCCTACTTTGCCCTAGAACTAGGATGGGAGTAGTCCCGACCATCAAACAAAAAATAAAACAGCCCTAGTTGAGTCTGTCAAATCAAAATTGCCTATGCTAAGAAAACCTAATGCCTGCCCTATCTATTGTTCAAAAAGTGTAGAAAGGAGATATGTATGTAACAGAAAATCAGTGTTAAAAATATAAAGAATAAATGTGGCTAAATCAGCTCTCCTCCCCACGTTAGACAGCACGGAGTAAGGCGGTCCCTGTAGGCAGGTTGACACACTCTGGCTCAGGTTTGTAACACAAAAACAGTTCAAAACGTGGCTCGAGGCCCACGAGGCATTCCACGTTAAACTCTCTCTTTCCAATCTTACAAACAACGTTCAACAAAAGGTTCACGCCAGTCCCCCTCTGTCAAGCTCAGACCTCTTCAAAACAAATGTTCACATTGGCCCCCTCCGTCGGGCTCAGACCTCTTCAAAGCAAAAGTTCACGTTGGTCCCCCTCTGTTGGGCACAGACCTTTCACTACAAAAGTTCAACAATACTTGCAGGGGCTCCCTTCCCCAAACGTATTACACTTCGGTCTACCTCAGTTGGCCTCAGACCGTTTACAGATGTCTAAGACTTTCGAATGTGCATGGCTTTCTCTACAGACCTGCACAGGACCACTTCGACTCAAAGTTCAACATTCAGCTTTTTACTCTCCCCTTCTCTCTTGGTTAATATTGATCACTTCACTTTTATAGTTCATTCACTTTATCGCTACAAACAATTCCTCTTTCACTGAGACTTTAGAGTGGGCTACGTCCTTTCGCTGGACCACTCCATTGCTCAGTATTGCTGGTTTCATAGCTATCCTTACTTAAAAGTTTATTCACAGGTCTGCCTTTCTTCATGTGTCATCCACACACGTGCAGGTTTCACTTGCGATAAAATGTTGCAACACATACTGGTCTCTCAGGTCGCTTGCCAACTCACCGGCTGTGTGTGTTTCTTTCCTGTCTTTACAGTTTTCGAATTGACGAGCCAAGGTTAGTACCACAGGCTTGGCCTCGCCTCCCCAACTCTGCTGTTCACCCAGGAGGGTCACTGGCATCCTTGAAACACAATGCAGCCTTCTGCTTTGGGATTTGGCCTTCTCCACGTGTCTTTCATGGCCTTTTGGAGGTAACCTCCTGTAGGGAACTCCTGGGGTTCTTGACCCGCTGCTCTCGTCCTTTGGTCTGCCGCACTGCTCCATAGGTTTGCCTTCGCCCCGGATGTTCTGCTCTTACTCGTGTACCACCTTGCTCAGAGTGTGTCTCTATGTTCCGCCTTTTAGCCGTGTGATGAGAACTAATTGTTATCAGATGTATGCACTTAGTCAAGTGCCTGACTTTGCCTGAGCCGATTAGCGGGACATGTCCAGTGCGATGTATAATAGTTAGTCTTGTTACTCTGTCGCCCGCTTTCTCGGCGCAGTGTTTGTGTAGAAAAGGGGGGAGTTGGGACATTGCAGAATCCTAAAAAATAGGATGGGTTACGTATACAAAAAAGGAGGGAATACCACGTCTCACCATCGGCTGCCTCACCCCCCACTCCTTGAAGACCCCTCACCCAGGTGATCCTCCCGCAATGGTCCACCCCCAGGGTCTGGATCCAAAGGTGATGGGCGTGCCCTGGCCACCTGAGAGAGAGATCCCCGGGGACTAGAAGGTGAGACACCCTTTGGATTCTCACAATAAACAGATTACATAACTAGCAATACCACACATTGGAAATATAGACTGATAAAAACAGGTCTTACCCGAAATCCAGCATCTTACTAATGTGACCCTGTAACACTTGTGAGGAGTCAGAAATGCGAGGCGGATAACTTGGTAAAGGTTTTCCACAAGCAGCCATTTTATTAACTTAAAAGGATGTGATAAACGCCTCACATTCCCTAACCTAAAGAAGATTTCCATGCCTATTAAAATAACTAAAGGAAAACACTCTAACAAAAGGAACCTGTCCCTCACACTTATATACATGAAACGCATAAAGGTAATCAAATGGCAATTCAAATGTAACAGAAATAACAGTTACGTTCAACATAGACCTGATAACTGTATATCCTGTAACCTGGGTCGACTCCCTTTCCCCAGATTCAAAGCAGGATTTTCAATCAAAAGTTCAAATAAGAAAGTTCCTTTTTGTGACCAAGTTTTGATCAGACGGTTCGGCGTACTCCAAAAGTCTTTCACTTGGAAGTTTAACAAAAGGCTCAATCTGATGAAAAGTCTTTATCTCTTCAACTGTAGACAAAAGTTCAACACAGTTTCTTCTCCTTAAGGAAACAAATCTACTGTGAGAAACCAGAAGGTGTGTCACACGCTAGTCCTCGGGGATCTGTCTCCAGGTGGCCAGGACACGGCCATCGTTTTTGGATCCAGGTCCTGGGGGTGGACCAATGCGGGAGGATCACCTTGGTGAGGTTGTTTCGGGGAGTGGGACGCATGATGGTGAGACACAGTATCCCCATCCCTTTAACACCCCTGCCCCATTCTACACGGTAGGTGTGTGGGAACTTTAACCCCCTTTCCCTTCACAAACACGTTCACATGAACAGCCCGCTCTGGGAGAAAACAGTCTCATACCTGAGCATTGTACCTGACATGTCCCACTACTATGGTCAGGCAATTACTGGTAACCACTCACACCTGACTTCCATTAAGTTTCCCCACACAGATAAAAGGTGGATCACAAGAGCACACTCTGAGAGAGACAAAGCACACATAAGGAACAGTATTTTCCCGACAGCAGCTGAACAAGAGAAGAAAGATGGCAAACCAGGAAGGGTCCGCAAGGAGAGAGATGCACTTTACATTTGTGGCGAGAAACCGTTGCTTTCCAGAATCCTTCAGATTAAAAAGTGAAAGACCAGGAAACCAGACTGAAGAATCCTGCATTATGTGTCAGAGATACCGGGGCCCTCCTTCATGGCTGACCGAGTTGGGGAGGAGCAGCAGCCGTCGTGGTACTGTCCTTGGCTCCAGGATCAAAGCAGCACTAGAGAGATCAACACAGTCGGTGAGTTGGGGAGACCGATGCAAGACAGGACTCTGTTGAAGTCAAGGTTGCAAGTGGCAGCATTGTAAAAAGAGCGCAAGAACGAAGATTGGTAACGCGTGTGATGAAAGACGCAAGGAAAGCTTAATTGCTGATGGATGTTTGAACTTTAACAAAAAAAGAAACAATACCAGTGACAGAGGGGTCCGGCACCTCAAGTGTGCTCAATTGAAGGTCCCTGTGAGGTATCCAGCCAAGAAGTGGCAGAAGCGAAAGTAAAAGATAAGAATGAGAAATTAAGTGAATCGAAGTGCTCCTGCGACGGTTTAAGCAAAATCCATTGCACAATCAAAAGTCTTTGATTTTTGATATAAAGAAGAAAGTTTAGAAAGTGAGATTACATGGTCCGAGACCGAATGAGGGAGACCAATTGTGAATATTGTGTCTTATAGGGGTCCGAGCCCGAATGAGGGAGATCCATGGTCCAAGCCCAATTGAGGGAAACCAATTGTGAATATTGTGTTAAAAGGGGGTCCGGGGATGAAGGAGGGGACACCCATGGTCCGAGCCCGATTGAGGGTGACCAATTGTGAATATTGTGTTGAAAGGGGGTCCGGGTCTGAAGGAGGGAGACCCATGGTGAACAGTGGACTCAAGAACTTGTGAATGTGAAAATCCTGATAAAGTAACTTTGGTGCTTGTTTGTTACGTCAGGCCCTCTGCAATAAGAGACTGTTATTATGAAAGAGACTTTGGCAGAAGCCCTAATACCTATGCTTTGAACTGTATCCTCGTGGCAGAGAAGCCAGAGTGTGTGCAAAGCTAGAGCGTGCCGCCTTGTCCCGTGCTGAAATCATGGGGAAGGGAAGCAAACTGCTTAACTATCCTGACATATCATTTCTTGAACACTTTTGTATTTGCATACATTGTTGTCCCACACCATTTGTATTTAGAAGTAAGGATTGGCAATGGCCTTATTAGTATAGGCCCTTTTATTTTGACAAAGGCTCCACTAGGACTGTGTTATTATTATTTGATGGTCAGAGCTTGCTCCCATCCTTAGATTTAGGTTTAGATAGGCGTTCAACCAACCCATTGAAGTTCAATAAACACCCTTGAACTGTGATCACTTGTGTCGGTCTTCACTGTTTGATACCATGCATCCCTTACATGTGGTGTCAGGAGTGAGATATGATTCCATTGAAAACAAATTTAAATCCATGCTGGTAATCGTCATACCACGAAAAGGAGAAAATAGGATTATTGAACTCCTTAGCTCCTTAGATAGAATATCCACTCTGAAAGAGGCCTTGTTTTGCCAGCTTCAAGCCCCAGGTGGCCAACATGATTTGTTTTTCCAAAACCCAGGTATTGTTAGATACTCTTCCGATCTCCCACTATAACATCCAACAATCCAACAATAGGATCTAATAGTCTTACAAATAAGACCTTCACACATTTTCATTAGACCTAGCGCTTTGCATCTGCCTTTTCCCGAGCCTGTCCTTTATGGTAACAGGCTAGTTTCGATTTTTGGTCCATCTGGTTTAGAGTTCAACATACCCAGATCTTCCCCTACATCAGGATCAAGCTCGGAGGAGGGAGATGACTTTGAAACTCTCTTGGAAGCAGTTGAGAAGGTATCACAGAGGGAACTCTTACTCCCCCGGAAGACATGCCCAACCTTGAAGCTATCATGGCCCACCTGGCTACCCATCAGATTCAGTCCGAAGCCCATCTTCAAGAAAACCTAACAAAATTAGTTGAGTTACAGACAAGACCCCTACTACCTCAAGGGACACTACAACCTTATCAGGAGGGAGAAGAACTAGGGAATTTCTTTAGAATAAGTTGAGCAATTGGGATGGGAAGAAAATAAAAAAAAAAATGTTTTATTTGGGCCCCTATTGAAAGGCGAACTACAGACTACCTACCAGCTACTTAACCTTGCCCATGGGGCTACATTTATATCCATAAAAGAGGGATTTCCTAAAAGGGAGGCGAAGCCTGTAACATCTGTTGACAGAAATTACGGCCATTAGATTAAACCCTGGTGAAACCCCTCTCGAATTGGGGGAACAAATTGAGAACACGGTATCTCTTTGGATTAACAAGGCCATGGAAGAATTGGTAGAAATTATCATTTTGGAACAATTCACCAATTCTTTACCTCCTTTTTAGGTCAGGCTATTCCAACCGTTGGCATCCCTGCTGCATGTTTTCAGCAGGGGACAAGGTGGCACACTCGAGCTTAGTGTCATGAACCGCCGCCTGCGCCCATTCCGGACTTCGTGGTCCCTGACCCATAGAGGACTGAATTCTGTGATCCTTCCAACATGGCCGTTTGGTGCAGAACGTAGCTTGGCAGTCTTTACGCGCTACGTTCAACATTCTACAAAGCAGACACACCCCCGCGGCTCTGCACGTCTCAATGCTACCACTCGGAGCAGTCTGACGTGTGTTGCCGAAGTTCGCTCGGAACTTCCTTCCGAGGCCTGTTTCCCGATTCCTTGAATCTACTTCCTCCCTTTCCTTTCCTCGAACTTACCTTTACATTTCTTCCGGGATCCTCACCTGTGCTCGAGTCACGGCGTTCCGTGCCTCTGAGCTCGGACTTTGTCTCCTTCCTGGTTCCTGGTCCTGGACATCCGAACGCCTCCTGGAGTAGGACCGCTATCCCCACGCTGGAACCCGACGACCAGCACACGGGTCTCTACAAATCCCAGACCGTGCGAAAGAAATCATCAACAGATTGAGATGACTAAAAAACGATACGAAAACAGAGATGGAAGCCGCGGTTCAAGACCTCATGCGAGGTATGCAGGAATCAACCACTGAAGTCCAGAACCTTAAGGCAGAGAATGCTGCTTTAAAGCAGCTAGTCTTGCCTCATGACTCTACTTAAGGACTCTACTTAAGGAAGTGTCTTATTGGGAGGCGTGGTGGACAAATATGATGGCTCTTCAAAGAACCTTCGTGCCTTCCTTGACTCATGTTTGGTGCATTTCACAGTCAAGCCCTACTACTTTTCCACCGCAAGAGCCAAGGTGGGGTTTATGATCTCACACCTCACTGGTAACGCCTTAACCTGGGCAACCCCCCCCAGTCAATTCGGGCGGCGCCCTCCTGGATGATTATGATGGATTCGTGGAAGCTGTAAAAGCCATGTTTGATCGCCCAGAACTTGTTTACAGCGCTCAGGAATGACTACTTGAATTTCAACAAGGATCCCAGGATATGCTTACCTATGTGACCCTCTTTAAATAACTTGTAAAAGAGGCTGATTGGTCCCAAGAAGCCAGTTTCACCCTCTTTCGAAGAGGCCTAAATGAAGAAATAATGGACGAGCTAGCCAGGGTAGCTCGCCCAAGCTCCTTCCAGGCCCTCATGGACCTCTCCCTACAAATCGACTTTCGTATCCAGGAAAGAAAGGCAGAGAAAAGAAAGTCTAAGTCAACATCTCAAAAGGCTGCCACAGACCATTCATACAGACCATAGCCTGCAGCTTCTCCAACCTCGGATCCAGAACCCATGCAACTGCGGGCCTTCCGTGGACCCATTACCCCACAAGAAAGGATGCATCGGATTTACACTGGACTGTGCATGTACTGCGCCTCTGATAAACACCTTGTGAGAGAGTGCCCTATCGCTCCACCATGGCATTTGGGAAACGCCAGCTCCGGATCCGAGATGGGGCACAGTTTCGGGAGAAAGGTGTTTGCTCCTCATCAATTCCTTCCTTGAACTCTCCTGGACAAAACAATCTTGTGAATCTACAGGCATTTCTATCGCCTTCCAAGAAAGAATCCTACCCCATCTTGGCATTAGTGGATTGAGGAGCCATGGGCATATTCATAGATCATAATTGGGTCACTAGTCACAACATCCCCCACGAAACACGAGAGACTATTCAACCTGTTGAAGCTATTGATGGGAGACCCTTATCTTCAGGACCCATAACCCTTCAAATGAAAGAGATTCTTCTTTCTATAAATCACCACCAAGAAAGGATTACATTTGATATCATAATATCTGGCCACTATCCTATGGTTCTAGGCATGCCCTGGTTACAGAAGCATAACCCCTATATCAACTGGGCAGCAGGCTCCTTATTTCTTGGTTCAGAACATTGCATGTCCCACTGTTTGTCCCCAATCACTTTACCAAGTTCCTCTGAAGACTCTCAAGAAACCCACCAAATTCCAGTCACCGTCTCCAACATTATCCGAATTCCCAGGGCCTACCAGGCAAACGCAGATGTATTCTCAACAGCAATTGTTCAAGCTCTGCCACTCCACAGACCAGAGGATTGTGCCATTGACACTGCACCTTCAGCCGTGATCCCTTTCGGAAGAATGTTTATTCTGTCAGAACCAGAAAAAAGGGCCCTCTGGGAACACCTGGACACCAACTTGGAAAATGGAACTATTCGACCATCCAAGTCCCCAGCGGGGGCTTCCCTTTTCTTCGTCCCTAAGAATGATGCCAAGGAGCTCAGGCCGTGTTTGGATTACCGCAGCCTTAACTAATGCACTCTCAAGGATCGTTACCCATTACCTCTCATCTCGGATATCCTGGAAGCAGTGAGAGGTGCAGTCATCTTCACAAAACTAGATGTCAGGGGTGCCTACCATCTTATTCGTATAAAAGAAGGTGATGAATGGAAAACAGCTTTTAGAACACCCTTCAGCCATTTTGAATACTTGGTCATGCCCTTTGGACTTGCTAATGCCCCTGCAATTTTCCAGCATTTCATGGATCGGGTCTTTTCTGATATGTTGTTCCTCTTCGTCATTGTATACTTAGACGACATACTGATCTACTCCAAGGACCATCTGAAACACGAAGAGCACGTAAGGGCAGTTTTACAACCTTTACGAGAACACAAGCTCCTGGCCAAACCCGAGAAATGTCTTTTCCATGTATCAACTGTTCACTATCTCGGATTCGTTCTTAGCCCAAAGGGGATTGGGATGGATTCTTCCAAGGTTGACTCCATTCTATCTTGGCCTGTTCCGACCACTGTAAAACAAATTCAATCCTTCCAGGGGCTTGCTAATTTCTACAGGAAATGTATACCCGCGTTCTCTGAGATTGTGCATCCCATTGTCACACTATTAAAGAAAGATACCCCCTTTCAGTGGACCTGAGCCCAGGATTCGGCATTTCAACGGTTGAAGTCGGAGTTCACACAAGCCCCCATCCTAGCTCAACCCGACACTGGCCAACCCTTCCTTGTTGAAACTGATGCCTCCAACTACGCCATCGGGGCAGTCCTGAAACAGGAACTTGGCGACAGGTTAGAACACCCCATTGCCTATCTCTCCCGCACCTTGACTCCCAGTGAAACTCATTATTCCGTCCTGGAGAAGGAATTGTTAGCCATTCGTCAAGCCTTCACTGAATGGCGTCATCTCCTTCTGGGAGCCAAACACCCGGTACAAGTCTGCATGGACCATCGGAATCTTCAAGTCCTACAATCCCTGGAATGTAGAAACAGTCGCCAAACCCGTTGGGACTTCTTTTTTGCCCAATACCAATTTCAAATCCATCATTTTCCTGGAACACATAACATTATTGCTGATGCCTTATCCAGATGTCCTGATTACGAAACCCCTGAGGACCGCACCTTTCCTAAGATGTTTCCCAACACAATATCTGAATATTTGATTACTCTCCTGGAGGATATTCGAGCCCAAATTCAGTCCTCTGAACCCTGGAAGGAGTTTAAGAAAAACAATCAGTGGAATCTCAAAACAAAAGACGGATATCTCTTCAAGGACAATCGACTGGTCATCCCTACTCCTGGATTGAGACAAAAGATCACAAGCCTATGCCATGATACTCTCCATTCAGGACACTGTGGCATAACCAACACTCTCCATTTCATACAAAGACAGTTTTGGTGGCCAAGGATGAAGGATGACATCAAGATCCATGTCCAGACTTGTGTAGTCTGTAATCAGAACAAACATGACAATAAAGGACCAGCAGGTCTCCTACACCAACAAGCACTACCAACAAGACCTTGGGAAATCATTGCCACAGACTTTATTGTAGAATTACCTTCCAGAGGCTACACGACTATAATGGTTACCATTGATTTGTTCACACATATGGCTCATTTTACACCTCTATACAAACTACCATCCTCATCTGAACTCGCTGGGATTTTTCTAGAACACATATTCCGGCTTCATGGATTACCTTCCAAAATCATTTCCGACAGAGGACCCCAGTACATATCCCAGTTCTGGAAACAGCTATGTCATATATTGGGAATTCAACGTGCATTGTCTTCGGATTATCACCCACAGACCAATGGTGCTACCGAACGAGTAAACAAAACCCTGGAACAGTATCTTCGTTGTTTCGCCACCAAAGTCCAGGATGATTGGTCACTCTTAATACTTGTGGCTGAGTTTGCATACAACAATTCGGATCATTCTGCTATCAAGACCAGTCCTTTCATCTGTAGTCAAGGATTTCATCCTTCAGTCCTACCATCCGTTCTCCCACATCCTACCCCAGTTCCGGCGGTTGATTCCTGGATTGAAACACTAATCAATGTGCACAAAGAATCAAAGAAACACCTAGAAAAGGCCCGAAGAGACATGAAACAATGTGCAGACTCCAAAGGAAGGCCTGGGCCTTCCTATTCAATTGGCAATAAGGTCTGGTTATCCTCAAAACTCCTTTGTCGGCACCTACGACCAAATAAATTGGCTCCCAGGTATTAAGGACCCTTTTCTTTAAAGGAAATTGTTAATCCAGTGGCCTTTCCACTCCGACTACCAGAGTCCTGGAAAAGGATTCATCCAGTCTTCCACACTTCTTTGTTAAAACCATATGTTCAGCCCTCTTGAACTGCTCCAAGATCTACCCCAGTGATTGTCAATGACCAACTCGAATATGAGGTGTCCAGAATTTGTGACTCTAGGTACCGACGTGGTCAACTACAGTATTTGGTCGAGTGAAAGGGTATCCTCCCAGTGAGCGCACCTGGGAACCCGTGTCAAACATGAATGCCCCCCGGCTGATACGAAGATACCATCTCATCCATCCAGGCAAACCCGGAGGAGCTGGGTTTCGGAAGAGGCATACTGTCCTGAGCCGCCGCCTGCGCCCATTCTGGACATTCTGGACTTCATGGTCCCTGACCAATAGAGAACTGAATTCCGTGATCCTTCTAACATGGCCGTTCGGTGCAGAATGCAACTTGCCTGTCTTTACGTGCTACGTTCAACATTCTATAAAGCAGACACATCCCCGCGGGTCTGCGCGTCTCAACGCTACTGCTCGGAGCAGTCTGACGTGTGTTGCCGAAGTTCGCTCGGAACTTCCTTCCGAGTCCTGTTTCCCGATTCCTTGAATCTACTTCCTCCCTTTCCTCAAACTTACCTTTACGTTTCTTCCGGGATCCTTGCATGCGCTAGAGTCACGGCATCCGTGCCTCCGAGCTTGGACTTTGTCTCCTTCCTGGTTCCTGGTCCTGGACATCTGAACGCCTCCTGAAGTAGGACCGTTATCCCTACGCTGGAACCCGACGACCAGCACACGGGTCTCTACAAATCCCGAACCGTGCGAAAGAAATCATCAAAGAAGGTTGCAAGCAAGGAAAAACAGGTGAGAAGGGGAGAGACTTGTGACACTTGGCACACTCTCTGGCTTTTCTAGCATGAGGATGCAATTCAAAACTTCAACATCAGTGCCTTCTGTGCCAAAGTCTCTTATTTCAGAGGGCCTGATGCAACACAACAAACATTAAAGTTCCTTTCTTCTTAGGATTTCACATATACAACTTCTCAGGTGATTTTTTGTTCACCCCGGGTCCTTCTCTGCCGGGCTCAGACCCACTTTAACACAAAACTCTCAATTGGTCTGCCTCCACCGGGCCCGAACCAAATTTCTCTACTTCATCAAAATCAAAGACTGTGCGCAGGATTTTGCTTGACCCATCGCAGGTCTACTTCGATTCACAATTACTCATTCTCTTGTTGATATAACCTTTTTCTGAGCTCACTTATGCCACTTTTCAGCTGGATACCTTACAGAGACCTGCGATTGAGCACCCATGTGGTGCCGGACAACTCTGTCAAAGGTATTGTATCTTGCTTTTAAAGTTCAATCACTCATCAGCAGTTCAAGTTTTAACAACCCTCGTTCCAATGCTCGCCATACACTGTTGCTGCTTGCAACCTTGGTTTCAACACAGGCCGGTCTTGTATCCATCTCCCCATCTCACCAGCTGTGTTGATTTCACTGATGCTGCTTTGTTCTTGGAGTCAAGGACGATACCACAGAGGCTGCTGCATCTTTCCGCCTTGATGCAGGAAGGCCCCGAGTTTCTGCGACATACAATGCAGGATTCTCCAGCCTGGTTTCCTAGTCTTACGCTTTTTATTCTTGAGAAAAGTAATGGTTCCTTGTCGAAAAGGTCATGGGAACTTCCCTCCTTGCGACCCCCTTCTGTTTTGCCATCTGTCCTCTCATGTTCAGCTGCCGTCTTGAAACTCTTGTTTGCTCTAGTGCTTTGTCTCGCTCAGAGTGTGCTCTGCCTTTGATCAGTGTGGGGAAACTTAATGGAAGTCAGGTGTGTGTAATGGTCAGTAATTGCCTGACCTTGCCTGACCATTGTATTGGGACACGTCAGTTATACTGCTCGGGTGTTAGTCTGTTTTCTCTCATAGCGGTCTGTCCGTGAGAAAGTGTTTGTGTTGTAAAGGGGTAAGCGGGTACAGGTCCTAAATATCCTACCTTGTAGGATGGTGAAAAGGTGTTACAGGTAAGGGCATATCGTGTCTCACAATCCAGTGTCCCACTCCCACTCCCCAAAGACCCCTCACCCAGGTGATCCCGCTGCACTGGTCCACCCGCCGGAACTGGATCCAAAAGCGATGGCTGTGTCCTGGCCACCTCGATGACAGATCCCCGGGGACTAGTGGGTGAGACACTGTATTGCTCTCCACTGAAAAGTGCACGGAACTACCATAAATCACCAATGCAATTATAGAGCAAATACTTCAACCCAAAAACAGACACAATAATTCACAGCCACGCACGCTTTAGAAGATAATCAGCTCCTTACGGTTATTTATTCAAAGCTTACAGGTACATAGAAATAACTCATACAACTAACATGGACATAGATCACAGAACACATAAAGAAGTCAAAGAAAGAAATACATCACTGTGGGCGTAACTTAACGAAACTTCATCTCGCCAGAAGCGGCTGAAAGACCCCGATAACAGCCAGGCCGAGAGCACAACAACCCACAGGAGTGTCGGACCGAAGCGTCCCCCCTCCGACTGAGGTCTTTGTGCTTATCCCGTCTGACCGTTGAGGGTTTCCGCATATATGCCCTCCTCAAGAAGGGGTGGCAACTTCTCGAACCTTCTGGCAATGCGCTTGCGCATTGATGGGTGACCGTTGGTTGCCAGCTGGGTCAACCGACAGTAACCTCAAGGAGCAAAGCGCTTATCTCTCCTAAACGCCCCGGGAAACAATTCCATAACTCATCTCAAAACCTTGGCGCAGGCATAGCAAACCAAAACAAACTTCGCTATCAGGTACCAGCCGGCACCTGCGGATCTTAGCTTTCCCAGTGCCGTGCCCTTGGCTGGGAAGGCCTGCATTCCAAGCCCATCAGCGAATAACGTTGAAAACATGTTGTTTCGCAAAGCAAGTGCAGCTTTTTACTGAGGCATGGATAAATATCCATTATGGCTCTGAGTTCCCCCAGAATGCACTGCGCACCAGCGCCATGTTTTCATACATGCCAACATTCTGTGACCAAAAATCTGTAGGAATCTTAAAGTTTCAAAAATAGTCAGTCGAGGAGGTAATGATAGGAATAGGGCGCGTCAGCAGCCCATTGTCATTGAATGAGCCCGCCGCCGCGGGTGCATTCAATGACAATGAGGCGCCTGCCACGCCTTCTGCCATCACGCCAGCTCGGGGGAGCCCTTGAAAGACTCACCAGAGTTGACGTGGTGGGGGGGCTAATGGCGCCTTTTGTGAAAGGCACTCGCGGCGGAGGGGCGCCTTTAGCCCACCACAGTGGACGCCTTTTACATCAAAGGCCTGCATGCTGCGCCTTCTCCCGCTACGGCAGCTCGGGGAAGTCCTTGAAAGACTCCCCCGAGCTGGCGTGGTGGGGGGCTAATGGCGCCTTTGACCAAAAGGCACCCGCGGTGGAGGGGCGCTTTTAGCCCACCGCCGTGGGTGCCTTTGACATTAAAAGCCTGCATGCTGCGCCTTCTCCCGCTACGCCAGCTCGGGGGAAGTCCTTGAAAGACTCCCCGAGCTGGCGTGGTGGGGGGCTAATGGCGCCTTTTGCCAAAGGCACCCGCGGCGGAAGGGCGCTTTTAGCCCACCGCCGTGGGTGCCTTTGACATTAAAAGCCTGCATGCCGCGCCTTCTCCCGCTACGCCAGCTCGGGGAAGTCCTTGAAAGACTCCCCGAGTTGGCGTGGTGGGGGGCTAATGGCGCCTTTTGCCAAAGGCACCCGCGGCGGAAGGGCGCTTTTAGCCCACCGCCGTGGGTGCCTTTGACATTAAAAGCCTGCATGCCTGGCATTCTCCCGGTACGCCAGCTCGGGGGAGCCCTTGAAAGACTCCCCGAGCTGGTATGGGCAAAAAAAAAAAATGTAAAAAAAAAAAAAATTTTTTTTTTTTTTTTTTTTTTTTTACAAAAAAAAATCGGTATTTGATGTCAAAAAATCGGTAGGCGGTAGGACTGCTTAAAAAGCGGTATCCTACCGCCTAAATCGGTAGGGTTGGCAAGTATGTGTTTTTGCTCAACCATCACAGACACCTTCTGGTTTCTCACAGTACCAACCTCAATATCAAGGAGGGTTTCCAGGAGTGTTTCAGCAGGGGAGAGGGGGATTTTTGGGTACCAGGGGAGGGCGAGGGGGTTTCGGAAGTATGGGACCACTAGGAAGAGCAGGCTAGTGTTGGACATGTGGGCGCATGGGCCACTTTTCAAGAGAATGCATGAGTATACAGGCGTATGCGTATCCTCAACAACAGATGCACCCTTATTCTCAGGGAGGTCCAGTTTCATAGCCGCAGTCGTACAGACAGATGCCCCCGGGAACCCCCTATGGCGTGCAAATGCCCACAGCCCCACTGACTTTTCTGCAGTTACCCGCCCCGGGTTCTAGTAATGTGCCACTATATGCGGCGCATCAGGGGCAGCAGCAGGGCCCCCACATCTCAAGCAATAACACTGTTCTGAATGGTACAGTGACCCAATATCAGCGTGCCACTGTGGTTGGAGGGAACTCATTTGATTTCCAGGCATGAACACATACCAAGATTAAGACAGCCCACAGAGAGCCTTAGTGTGTCCAGTTGTATCGGTCACTGCTGACCCAGAAGAGGAACCCTTGGTAGGCATGGAGATAGCAAATAAACCATTTATGTTTATGATAGATACAGGTGTGACTAAATCATGCATTAGTGAGAGAGAATTCCCTTTATCAGGTGAGGTTATGGAAACGCAGGGTTTGTCTGAGGCAGTTCAATCGATTCCTTTCACAGGGAAATCACCCATCTAAATAGGGGCAGAGGGGTGTGGGCCCCCTTGTTATACTCCACCGTGACTCCAATCAATCTGACGGGATGGGATATCTTGAGTAACCTCAACATGACCATCTCGTTCACAGAAAGTGGTGTGGTGTGTTCCACACCTTGTATGTGTGCTGTGAGGATAATGTTGGCCTAGCATGCATTAGGCATTGTGTCTGTGGCAAGATTACTCAGTGCAGTGCATCAGGTGGCAAACAAGTATTGGCAAGTGCCCTCTGAGTTTTTGTTTAGGCCTGCCAAGCCTCAGCAGATAGTTGCAAGTACCATCATTGAACTGGATATAGAAGGAGTTGTAGTGGCAGATGACTGGATTGTTCTGATAGCAGTTGATTGCAACAATGGAGAATGGTGCACGGTCCTCTGCATTGACCCCACAATACCAATGAAAAATGTTTCTGACGAGGAGTTGTTTAAGAAGAGAGAAAATTAGGGTGAAATAATATTGGAAGTGTGTGTCCCTTTTGAGATAATGATACAATACACACCATGCATCACATACGGAGAGTAATGGAATGGTCACAAATAACAACTTCAGAAAGTGCTGACTCTTCTTTTTAACCATCATTGCAACCTATTAGATCTGAAATGTCATTATGTTCCTGGAACACTCGAGGACATAGGTCGTATGACTGTTCGCGAAAGAGATGACTATCACAGTATGACATCATCTGCATATAGGAATCATGTATCACAACACAGCCAATCTGTGACAGATATACAACTCTGATGGTCCCTGCAATAAAAAACAAAACAGGACGTCCGTCTACAGGTCTCTTGACCCTTATTAAAATGTCAAACAATATTATAGTCATTGACTCATTCAAAATAAATGACTGGATTCAAATCACGATACTCCAGTCAGTCCAAACCAAAATACCATTAACTTATGACATTTTTGGCATTATCAATACCTATTGGAATCCAATGGCCATTACTGATGAGTTATATATTGACACATTTTTTACATGTATCGACGACATTACTTTACAATACCCTGTTATTCAAACAATAGTATGTGGAGACCTTAACATGCATCTTTATGATAGCGGAGGGACTGAACTAAACCAGAACAACATGTCCCCAAGAGCTCGACGATGGCAGAAAGAAACATCTACTAGGGGACTCATTAGAGTGCCCTTCCTTGATACCCAAACCAATAAGCCGCTCAATACATAGATCCGTGGCACATCAAACGCCATAATAGATTACATCTATACATCAAATCAAGTTGCATTGAAGATAACACAGAAAAAAAACATACAAACAAATCATAGTGATCATGCATTAATGATAATTACGTGGGAAATGTACAACCCCCAGAAACCAAAAATAAATTTACCAGAACTAGTTGTTAATTCGAACCAGACTAGACTGAGGATCTCTCAAAATGCCCCGGTGCTGCCATTTAAGTTATCCAGAACAACAAATACCCTGGACAAACACTGTCATATACATGCCTATTCAACAATAATAGCAGAAAGGAAAAACAAACTGAGGAAAGATATTAAGAAAATACAACAAACTGCACCCAAGGATTATGACCAAATTCGAGTATTAAAACAACAATACAAAAACTGGATGAGATCCAACAGAGCACTTCAAGGGCAAAACGATGCAGAACAAATGCTGCATGCTTTAAAAATTCACAACACCAGAGATCTGTGGAAACTATTGGCCCCACCAACAGATAATCTACCAAAAATGACAACTGATGTTGACGAGCAAGAATGGACTTCACATTTTCAGAAGCTTTACAACATAAACTCTGATTTACACACTAAAGACTCTACAAAACATCACACCTTAACTCTCACATGGCAACTAGAGGATCTAGAACGAGCCATTACCAACTTGAATCCCTCACGCGCCCCGGGACCGGATGGCCTCTCAAACCAACTTATCAAAGCCAATAAAACCTTATGGGCACATTTTTCCTCCAACATCTATGAAACCATTAACAAAACCAAGACCATTCCACATTCTTGGAAGACAGCAATTTTGATACCCATTTACAAAAAGGGAGATACAAAAAATCCGGCCAATTATTGGCCTATTGCCTTGTTGGACCCCCTAGGAAAAATGTTTGCTACTTCTCTTCTGGACAAATTGAACACCTGGGCCAAAGCAAACAACATACATGCACCAAGACAAACAGGTTTTGTTAAATATGTGGGAACCAACATCAACCTACTCCTACTTAACTTGCTGAAGCAAGAGGCCATCCGCAATCAAAGACAAATATATGCAGCATTCATAGATTTGAAGCTCGCTTTTGACCTAGTGAATAGATCACTACTATGGTCGAAATTGCAAAAATGGCGCTGCCCTGATGATATCTTGGAACCAATAAAGTTACTTTATGGGGAAACCTCGATTAGAGTCCAACTGTCACAAGACGGTACAGTAACTGATTCCATCCCAACTAACAATGGACTCAAACAAGGCTGTCCCCTAGGGGCAACGCTTTTCAATTTATTTACATCAGACTACGAAACCGAGACAAACTCGCCATGATCAAATCCACCGAAATTAAATGCCACAACCATCGCGTGCCTGATGTATGCAGACGATATTGTGTTGTGTTCACAAACACCAAGAGGCCTTCAAACAGCCCTATTAAACCTAGAAAACTATATGAAGATAAATCAACTTAAAATAAATACACAAAAATTTAAAATAATGCTCCTGGCGCCATCCCACAGAACACAACAACAGCCGAAACCATTTCTTCTTAATAATCAACCCCTTGAACAAGTAACAACAGTTAAATACTTGGGGATTTGGATGAATCAATCACCCACTGAATCGAATTGGTCCAGCTATCTACTGGCAAAAGCTTTATCTCTAGCCCGTCAGGGTCGAGTTCTACACTTAAAGTATGGAAGATTCACATTTAAACCAATTATATCATTTTACAGACAAAAAGTCACGGCGATTTTACTTTATGGAAGTGAATCCATGATTAACATCGACAAATCTATATGGCTGCGTCTGGAAGGCATGTTCTGGCGGAAAGTGCTCTCTTTACCTCGATCGTTTCCGATGGCCCGAATCCGATACGAACTGGCACTTCAGTCTCTTACCTCACTTCAAACATGGCAAAAACTAGATCTTTACAGGAAAATCGTCTCTGACTTGCATATTCCAGCGCTACATATTTTCCATCAAAAAGAACTCAAAACTCACGCAATTGCCTTACAAACCTGGAAGAATCACATGGAAAATACTAGAATAATGGCAGACATATCCATGGAGCAGCTAACCCAACGTCCAGTAAAAGCAAAACAAAAACTTGCACGCAACGATTGGATAGCAACTATCGAAACCAAAAGACAATTAAAACTTAACCAGGAATGCAAGTTGTACATGCACCCATTAAACGGTCTCCCGTTATATTTTCAATGTTTTCCATCTGCCTCTGTCAGAGACACTTTCCTACGGTTCTGTTTTAATTTACTACCAACACGAGAACTGCTACAATCCAGGCAACTTCTAACCAAGGAAAATTCCTTCTGTCGTTTCTGTAAACAACAAACTGAACTAGAAACTCTACAGCACATAGTTACCTTATGTCCAGCACTTGATGAAACCAAATCCCGAATTAGAGACATGTATCTCCCATCTACAATCAAACTCTTGCCAGAAGATCGATGGGCGAAATTTCTACACGGTGGCTCAAAGAAAGACATTTTCACAATTGTCAGTTTTTTTAATGTACTATTTGAATCTAATAGACGAAAGGATATGGTCTAAGAAAGAGACCTTATTTCTGTTTTGGAATGTATAAAAGATGAAAGGTTTAAAATTTGAACCATATCATTTTAATAAAAAATAAAAATAAAAGATACAATACAGACATGTAGTTTGCCCCATGTTGCTAGTAGGGACTGCTCCTTCTTTTTGACTCTGCAAATTTGGCTCAGGTTCCTGATAAGTTGTGGATGAGTAATCCACACGACTTGGGAAAGGTTTTACGCCAGTACGAATTCCCTTAAAACACGACGCTGTATTGCCATGAGTGAAACAGTATCCCTTATCTAAGGCAGCAGAGGAGGGAACTTATGACACCATAATGGCCCACTTGCACCAGGGAATTATAGTACCCTCAAACTCGCCCTTTAATATATCTATCTACCTGGTGAAGAAATTGAAAGGTGCTAGTTGGAGGATGATTCAAAATCTACACCCTTTTAATAAATACTACTTAAGGGCAATGAGGACACCAGATTACTCCCCCCCCCCACTCCCCTCTCGCATTCCCCTCTGACCTTGAAAAGGTAACAAATACTACTTAAGGGCAATGAGGACACCAGATCACTCCCCCTTCCCTTCCCCTCCCCCTACCTCAAATTCTACACCATAACTCCCTTCACCTACCCCCCTCCGCTACCCTCCCTCCACCGTCTCCCCCCCTTGTAAATAGTTCTACTTATTGTTCTTATGACCTGTTCATGTTTGTAAATATACTGCTCTCACTTTTGTACCTGTTGTTATATTGTAAAGCGCTTTGGCTTAAAGCGCTATATAAATTCAATAAACATAAACATAAACATTGCACAGGCAGAGTTCCCAGTGGTTCCAAACCCTGCTACAATATTGTGCAATATACCTGTTGATGCCACCCATTATATTATAGTGGACTTGAAAAATTCCCTTCTCAGTAGCCTTGCATCTTGATTCTCAGTATCTCACTGTGTTTACGTTTGCCGGGAGCCGATTTCAACATACTAGACTTCCTCAGCGGTACTGCGAGTCCCTGAGTATTTTTAATAGGGTGTGTGAAAAACCAGAGGGTGCTTAGCGACCTGGTCCCCGGGGAGCCCGTACTCAGGTGGCCAGGGAAAGGCCATTGCTTTTGGATCCCGGCCCTGAGGGTGGATAAGCGAGGGAGGATCGCCTGGTTAGGGGGTCCTCGGGGAGTAGGGGAGACGCACCCAATGGTGAGACATGGTATCCCCCTTTTTTCAACCCATCTAAGCCCTATCCCTGCTTATTTTGTGGGAAACTACAGCCCCCATAATTCCTTCCTACTTTACATTGACAACAATACTGAGCTGAGGAAGATGAGGAATGAGGTCAGAAAGATGACCTCCACTGACTTGCATTGGCTCTGTCCCCTGTAATGTGGCCAGGCAGAGTCAGGCACGTAGTCCTAACAATGCACACCTGGCACTTGTTAACACTCCCTGCGAGGATAAAAGGTGGCGCGTACAGGCACATTCTGGGCGAGGCTGGGTGCGAGAAGTTACAGCTCTTTCGGGGCTGATGCAAACAAGGCTGTGGCAGTTGGAAGGTCAACGGGCTGATTGGCAATTGGAAGTATCGAGAGAGAGCCAGGCGAGAAATCCACTCGGGCAGCCGTAAGCCTTCCAAGACTGAAACCGAGTGAGCAGAGGAAAGAAACCTTGAAGTTGCCAGAAAGTGGCCCGCTGCCCTCCCAGGTGAACACAGGAGTTGTGATGAAGCAGAGGAGGCGTTGCTAACAGCCTTGACTGCTGCATGAATAAGATGAAAGAAGACCAATTAACACGACCAGTGAGTTATTGAAGGCAACAAAAGTCTGTTGTGTGTTGAATGCAAAAGTAACTGTAATCTGAAAGTTAAAGGTTGCGCGTGTGCCAATAAAACGTGAATGGAAAGGACAATTGCTGAATTGTAAAAGGAAAGACTACAAAGTAACAGAGTGGTCCTGCGAGGCGAAATCGCACATTCAAAAGTCTCTGTGAAATGTTATGAGAGTTGAAAGATATCACAGTGGGAACCAAAGAAAAGAAAGTAACTACGATAATGAAAGAAAGTTAAATAAGAGGAAAGCGAAATATGTGAACTCTGAATATGCCAAGAGGGCAAAGTATATGAACTTTGGAAAAGGCCAAGAGGACAAACTAAAGAGAATAAGAACTACAAGTACCAAGAGGCATTTGTGTTACAAGATGAGAAAGATTGTGAATTGTAGAATTGTTGAAAGAGAGGTCAAAGTGGTCATGCACAGAGAGGTCTATGTAAAATCCTTGCAGTTTCGAAAATGTCTTTGAAAGTGAAAAGATACCCAAGATAAAACGTGGGGAAGGGAACCCCCATGAAGAAGAGACCAGCTCGAGCGCGGCAGAGGGAAGTGTGAGAAACCAGAAGGTGTCTCACCCACTATTCCCCAGTGATTTGTCATCCAGGTGGCCAGGACATGGCCATCGCTTTTGTATCCAGTTTCTGGGGGTGGACCAGTGTGGAAGGATTACCTTGGTGAGGGGTCTGCAGGGAGTGGGACACCGGATGGCGAGATGCAGTATCCCCTTCCCTGTAGCACCTTTACCCCATCCTACGAGGTAGGATACATAGGAACTCTACCCCCCTTTCCCTAAACGAACACATTCACACGGACAGCCCACTCTGGGAGAAAACAGACGTAACATCCGAGCAGTATACCTGACGTGTGCCAATACAATAATCAGGTGAGGCCAGGCAATTACTGACCCAACACTCACACCTGACTTCCATTAAGTTTCCAAACACGGATAAAAGGCAGAGCACGAAAGCACACTCTGAGCGAGGCAAAGCACAATAGGAAACTGCAGTTTTGTGATGGCAACTGAACGAGAGAATAAAGGCGGCAAAACATGAGGGGTTTGCAAGGTGGGAAGTTCCCTTGACTTTTCTGACAAGAAACTGTCACTTTCAAGAACCCTCTGGATTGTAAAGCGTAAAACCAGGAAACCAGGCTAAAGAATCCTGGGGCCCTCCTGCGTCACTAATGAAGGCAGGGAGAAGCAGCAGCCACCGCCGTATCGTCCGTGGGTCCAAGAACAAAGAAGCATCAGTGAGATCAACAGAGCCGGTGAGTTGGGGAGAACTATACAAGACCGGTCTGTGTTGAATCCAAGATTGGAAGCAGCAACATTGTATGGCGAGTGCTGGAATGAACATTGTTAAAACACTTGTGATAAAATACGCAAGTAATGTTGAACTGCTGATGAGTGTTTGAACTTAAAGCAAGATATGATACCTTTGACAGAGTGGTCCAGCACCGCCTGGGTGCTCAGTCGAAGGTCTCTGTACAGTATCCAGCTGAGAAATGGCAGAAATGAAAGTGAAAAGGTTGTATTAAGAAGAGAACAAGAATTGTGAATCGAAGTGGTCCTGCGATGAGTCAAGCAAAATCCTGCACACAGTCTCATGTCTTCGATTTTGATACAGCAAAGGAAGTTTGGAAAATGGAATAAATTTAGTCTGAGCCCGGCAGAGGGAGACCAATTGAAAGTTTTGTGTTAAAGTGGGTTTGAGCCCAGCGGAGGGGGACCCGGGGTGAACAGTGAATCACAAGAGAAGTTGTGCATATAAGAAACTTAAGGAGAAAGGAAGTTTGAATGTTTGGTGCATCAGGCCCTATGAAATAAGAGACTTTGAATGGCAAAGACACTTTGGCACAGAAGGTCCTGATACTGAGATTTTGAACTGCATCCTCATGCTAGAAAAGCCAGAGTGTGTGCTAAACTCGTGTGCCGCCTTGTCTCGTGCTGAAAACGTGGGGAAGGGAAGCCAACGGCGCAAATATCCTGACATATCATTTCTTGAACACTTTTCTTTTGCATAACATTGTTTCCCACACTATTTGTATTTAGAAGTAAGGATTGGCAATAGGTTTATTAGCATAGGCCCTTTTATTTTGACAAGACACCACTAGGACTGCGTTATTATTATTTGATAGTCGTAGCTTGCTTACATAGGCATTTTTCAAACCCAATTGAAGTTCAATAAACACTTTGAACTGTGGTCACTTGTGTCTGTCTTACTGTTTGATACCATGCCTTCCTTACAGACGCCTGTGCAGGACTGTTTGATAAAGCGAAAGATTAATGGGCAGGTTCGACCCCGGCGGAGGGAAGCCTGTGCAGAACTGTGAGAAACTGAGAAAGTGAATGTGAACATTGTATTGATGATAAGATGGACGAAGCCTAAGAAAGTGATTGAACTACCAGATGTTTGAAGCCCAAGACTGAACTGTTGAATTGTACCAATAAGCCAAAGTGTTCAAGACTGATAGAACACTGCCATCCACGTATCCTTTTTAGGAAACTCTCTAGACCCTGTGGGGCTGAACATGGGGAAGTTACTTAAGCCATTATGACATTTCTTTTCAGACACTATTTTCCCTTTGTATTCCCTTACCACATTTGTTATTTTGAGAAGGAGGGCAAGGTTAGGTTTAGTATAGGCCTTTTTGTTTTGACTAGACTGACTTGGACTTGTTTATTTGTTTAAAGGTCGAAACTACTCTCATTCTAGAGTTAGGGCCAGTTAGGAGTTCTACCAACCCAACTAAAATACTAAATAAAGGTTTTCGAAACTTGTATCAATTGTATCTGTGTCTACTTCCCAGTACCATGCCTTCCTTACAGGTGCTACATGAAGATTTAGGTAACATTGATGTTCCTAGTACCATAAATCAATATGTGGATGACTTGTTGGTATGCAGCAGCACGGAACAGCAATGCAGGGAAGAATCTATAGCACTGTTGCAATTGTTAGCTGACAAAGGTGGACCGAACAAAATTACAATATTCTCAACAGGAGCTGTTGTATTTGGGACAGTTGATTTCAGGGAATGGTAAAAGAGTAACCTCAGAATGTGCGCAAGCAGTACGCGCCACACCCCAGCCAGTGACAGTAAAGAACATGCAGACATTTCTCAGGTTGTGTAATTACTATAGAGCATGGATTTTTGTTACACGTGTGAAATACCTGAGGGTATCTCACAAAGTGGACCGCTAGAAACCCTTATTCAGGTGGCCAACAAAGGGCTGATCATCTCAGAATCCAAATCTAGGGGTGAGAGAGCATTAAAGGCTCACAGAGATGGGGAAGCCTGAGGTTTGTACTCAAGAAAATAGTCCCGTTGAAACGCAGTACTATGCCGATGTAGAGGCAGACAATATCCCTGAAGCTTTTATAGGCTATACTACATCTGTCCTGCTTCCTCCCATTAAATCTCTCCTACCCAGATCCCACAATCCCTCCATACAGAACCAACCCTCTAAAATCTCAAACCCGGTTGTACCCAAAGATTATCCATCCCCGAATCCCAGTTTGTCCTACACAAATACTCCGGGTCATTGCCCTGCCCATTCTTCTTCACTTCCCTCTAATTATTCTTTCCCGACACCCCAGTATACTGTATTTATGGAACACTATGATTCCCACAATCCCCTCTGTTCACTCTACAATCCCAGATAATCTAATTTTCTTCACAAACCCTACCAATCCCGACCCTCTGATTGTCATCTTTCGAAACCCCAATCTACTATGACAGAATACTACCATTCCCACAATCCTCTATGTTCTGTTCTCAATCCAGGTCGTTCTCGTCCATTTCGTAGACCTTCCCCATCATATCCCGTAGGACAATCCAGCAATACCTTTTCTCCATCTTACCCCATAGTATACTTAGGAACTCTACTACGCTCCTTTTTCATCCTGAACACTTCCTCACATTGTAATAGACAACAGACTTGTAATGCACCTTTTTACCTGACATGTCCTAACACAAGGGTGAGGCAAAGTCAGGCAATTGATTTAAATCACACACACCTGACGGCCCTTCCTTGTCCCACAGGGATAAAAGGTGGAGCAAAAGATTGCAGTACAAGCAAGGCGAGCACGGCAGACAGCACAATGAGATGGCTAAGCAGGTATGGCAGTTCAAGCAAAAGGGGGAAAGGAGACAGGAATCGAGAGGGTGGCGAGGAGAGAAGTGACCTTGCCCTTTTCGTCCCAGACCCACAAAACCTTTGTGGAAGAGAGCCAAAGACTACAAACAATAGTATAAGTGTCTTGCAGCAGATGGGGCAAGCCGATGGGGCAAGACGATGCCGATAATCAGGACCGAGGGAAGCTCCTATGTCCATCGTACCAGCCTTGACTCCAGAGAGAAAAGTCAAGCAGTTCATCACAGCCGGTGAGTCGAGAACCGATAAGAACCGGGCTGTGCTGAGTGAGAATCGCAGGAGTAGCAAATGTGAACCATGTTCAACGGACTTTGAATGAACTGTAAAAGGTGCAAAGGGGAGACCAGCTGCAAAGGGAAACCGGCACCATCTGGGTGCTAACTAAAGAGACTCTGGTCGAGCCCCATATGAGAGAAACTACAGATACCAGAAGGCCGTAGGGCCGCTAGCGAAATAGGTCAAAGTGGTCATACAGAGGGTCAGGCTAAATCCCAGAACAATCGAAAGACTTTGATCTACAAGCAGTGTGAGAGAAAGGGAAGTGAATCCCACTGTGAGAGTAAAAATTGAGAAATGAAGGGAATTGAATCCCGCTAAAGTCAAGAGGGGTCCGAGCCCGACCAAGCGAGATCCAGGGGTGAAGCCTCACTGAAGAATTGACATATACATTGAGTGGATAACATTTGAGAAGGGTCCGCGCCCAGAAGAGGGGGACCCAGAGGTGAAACCATCACCTTATCTGAACTGTGGTTATAAGAATTGAGAAGGGTCAGCGCCTAGAAGAGGGGGGTCCAGGGGTGAAGCCATCCCCCTACATGAACAGTGGCTAAGAATTGAGAAGGGTGAGCACCCACAAGAGGGGGGACCCAGGGGTAAACAATTATCACCCTAAGCAAAATAAGGGAACAAACTTTCATTTGGTTAAAGGAACTTTTGTTTTTGTTATTTGAACACATCAGGGCACAAAGGCAAGAGACTTTCAAAGGAAATGAGACTTGGCATTCGATGATCCTGAGAACTGCCATTCAAACTGTCGTCTTTTGCTCCAAGTTCCCATCTTACCCCGTACTCAAAACGTGGGGAAGGAAGACCCAGGCTACCGCATCCTGTTTTGTATTCGTTGTGAGGTTTGGCAATAGGTTTCTTAGTATAGGCCCTTTTATTTTGACACAACGCCACTAGGACATTCTTATTTTTCATTTGATGGTCGACGCTTGCTCCCATCTTAGATTTAGAATAGGCATTTTTCCAACCTGCTCACAGCATTCATTGTTCAATAAACACCCTTGAACTGTGATCACTTGTGTCTGCCTTACTTGTTGCCACCACAAGTTCCTCACACACGTCATATACTAAACCATTGCTCAAGGCCCTCAAAGAAGCTCAGCGGCCCAAAAATATGATTATTCAGACTGATGAAATGATTACTAGGTTTCAGGAGCTTAAAGTTATTTTCACTGCCCCAGTATTGGCTACTCCTGACTATATTTAACATTCTGATTGTCGGATGATGGATGCTGTGCTGGCACACCGCAGTACAATGGGGCATAAACCTCTGGCTTATTTCAGTGGCATATTAGATTCTGTCATGCAAGGGCAGTTTCTGTGCAAACAAGTGTTGGCTGCTGCTCCCTTTGCTATTGAGTAGTATGCGACTATTGTTCTGGGTTGTTCATTAACATTGTACGTGGAGCATGCGGTTTTCACAATACTAGAGCGATACAAATCTACCCTGACCACACAAAGTGCATCAGCATATCAAGTGATCCTTTCAAGCCCGTCCATCCATATTGTTTGTTGCAAGACAGTGAACCCAGGTACCTTTTTGAATGAACTTATTAGTGACGATGAGGAGGTACATGACTTTGTGACACATGAAGGTCCAGAGGATGATATCCCTAACACACAAGATTATGCTTTAGATGAAGGAGAAGTATATTTATTTGACACAGACACAGGTCAGAGAAATACTGGGGTGGTAGTGGTGCATCTAGTTGATGGGGAATATGAGGTTGTTTTGCAGCAGAGGGTGCCAGGACATTATTCAGGACAAGCAGCAGAATTGATCGCCCATATTGAAGCGATTGAGGCAGCACAGGATTGCTGAGATGGATGCAAAGAGGGTTTTGCAGAGCAGCTGGATCCCCCGTACGGCATGCAGTTTGTTGGACAGACTTATTGCTGCACTTGCACAACATACGCTTGCCGCAACAATAAAGTACGCTGCCCACACAAGTGTCGTGGACTTTGTCTCCCTCGGGAAGGAAGCGGCAGACACTGCGGTGAAGCCTGCCACTTATTTGTCAGTACCGGACATACCAGAGCACCCATTGTTTGTGAACATGCAGTTACAATTGCAGGTTCCATATACGGCCCTCCCTGTTACAGAGATTATTGAGATACAAGGACAAGCCCACAGAGTGAGAAGTTAGTGTGGCAAAAGAGAGGGTGTGCACAATCCCCAACGGACCTGGTGTGGAGACAGACAAGTACAGGGAAGGTTGTGATGCCTTAGGCCTTGGCGGCATTCGACCAGCTTCACTACCCCACTCATAATTCTAAACAACATATTGCACCAGATATTCAGGAGGACTGGTATGTACCTAATATTCAGGAATTGTTATCCCTGTCCACGTCCAACTGTGTAGTTTGCCAGACATATAGGACGGGACAAACTTTGAAGACATTAAAAAGCACATTGTCACGTCCAATTGGTCCATTTCGAGATTTACACATAGATTTTGCTGATATGGGTGAGAGGTGTAACTCTTTTCATGACTCGATAGTGGTTGTTTGTCCTTTTTCCCATTGGATTGAGGCTGATTTGTGTGCACATCCTGATGCTCAATCGGCTTTCAAGATTTTGGTGGGAGAAGTGTTTTCCCGGTGGGGAGTGTGCAATACCCTAAGGAGCGACAATGGCACCCACTTCTTCAATTAGTTGTTTAAAGAGATTGCAGCTCTTTTATCAATAAAGCACAAGCTGTGTTCCATTCATCGCCCTCAGGCCAACAGACTTGTAGAAAGGATGAACGGTCTGCTTAAAACAAAACTATCCAAGTTATGTGCAACACTGAAAAGGAACTGGGTGCATTGTCTACCCTTGGCCTTCTTTAGTTTAAGGACCCAGCCCCATAAGGACCATCACCTCTCCCCTCAAGAGACTGTGATGGGGGGACATATGCAGACACCACTGACTCCTGTGCCGAGTGCTTCAGATGCTCGCAGGGATGCCTCGATCCTGGGGGATGAATTCCATTTGTATTTAACGCACCTTGACTCTGATGATAGTTCCTCACCTCTTATCACCCCACATCCATGCAGCGCTAAAGTGAAAACTGTTCGAGTGTGGGGCGGAAGTTGCAGAGTTTTGCGCAGGTGCGGGATGCAGCAACCCAGGTTCAGCTGGTGTTGTGCAGGATTGGGAATTCTTCCTAAAAACCAAAACACCTGTGTCATGTTCCTGTGTAACATTACTTAACTACATCCCCACCAGTGGAAGGCTGGACTCACCTGTTGATTGTCACATGGAAGCTGGATCCCAATCTTGACTCATGCCAGTTGCTTCACTGACTGTCTTTGCTTCTCCGACTCTGCCCAGACCGGCTGTGGATTGTCGGATGGGTTGGCAATGTCCGCTTTCTCCTTAGTCTCTTGGTTTGGTCTTGTTGTCTTTGCGCTGCGTTTGCTGTGCACAGTTCTTTCAGTGGGCCTCGTCATGACTTTGGCGGTAACCCTTAAATACGGCGGTAGCGCTATTACCGCCAGATTTAAGGGTCCGCCAAATCAGGACTTTGGCAGATTTCTCCCCAGCTCTGAGCTGGGAGGAAATCTGCAGAAAATTTGCGCTATTACCGCCGGTGGGAAATCCACCGGCGGTAAGAGCGCGCATTTTCCTCATTGAGCCCAATGGGGAATGGGGCATTCCCGAATGGGCTCAATGGGGAACGGGGATTTACTTTACTGCCAAACTCGTGATCCGGCGCTATTAGCGCCGGGGAGTTCGACGGTAGGGCTAATACCGCCAGCGGTAATACCGCCGGCGTTACCGCCCAAGTCGTGATGAGGCCCAGTGTCTTTAACTTAGGAGCACAGCTGCACCTAGCGCTTGCTATCTGCCGTTTGTCTCTGCACAGTGCTTTTTCTGTGTGCTGTCCTTTGTGCCTTTGGCCTGTGTGCACGGCTGCTTTTGCACGCTTTTGCTGTGCGTTGTCTTCTGTGCCTCTCACCTATATCCACAGCGGCTTTGCTGCGTTTGTGGTCTGTTCTTAGTGTGCATGTGGTTTCCCATTTTGTATTCACCTTCTCCTTTCCCTCTCTTGTAGGTGCCGGGCCGGAAGCCAAATTTGCAGGAGCTGGAGGGGCCCGTAGCTACTAAAGAGCAGAGGCGGCGCCGGAACGGAAAGAAGCTGGGAGCTGCTGAGGGACAGATGCCGTGATGCCTGGAGCTGGAGAGAGCCGCGCCACACAGTGAGTATTATGGTCTTTGCAGTTCTTACTTGCTGAGAGTCTTTGTAGTTCTTACTTGATCTGTTTTTGACCTGCTGTCTTTCTTTCCTTCCAGGCGAGTTGCTGAAGCTGCAGGATGATTCCGGGAACCTGAAGGTAAACATCACGCTGCGAGATGCAGAATAATGAAAAGCAAGGAGAAAAAGCATGGGTGTTGTTTAAATCGTCACCCACCCATGTGCACTAGACTGCAGTTCTGTAAGAAGGTCAATTGCCTTGTTGGCAGCCATCTTGGTGGTGAAATTGGAAGGGCAAACAGGTGGCCATCTTGGAGGGACAGCCCATACAATGTTTAAGGCAAAACCTATGACCATGATGAGTGCCAGGCGTGCAATAAGGAGGTCCAGCCTTCCCTCTTCCTAACCCCAGGTGCTGTGTGGGTCCCAGGTTGCGGGTGATGTGAGAACCCACGGGTGATCATGACAGTTAACAAAATGTAGTAAATACCTTTCTCAACAGATTGCTCGACGGCGGTCGGAAGAATTCGACAACAGCGTTGCACCGGATGCTGCCAGTTTACCACCATTGCAATTGTTCCTTAATGATAAAGTTTATATAAAAAATGTTGTGCACAGGCGGAGTGACCCTCGTTACAATGGCACTTACACTGTAGTATATACTACTACCCTGGTTGTTAAAGTAAAAGAGTTGCGTTATTGGGTACACTTGTCTGATGTCCGAAAAGCACCACAAACGGTGCCCCACCTGTAAGCATTTTGACAGTGTTTTTACATTTCTTTTGTTGTTTGATAATTTCAGTTATCAGCGTTCACAGCAGTATTATTTGCACTGTTAGGCTTTTAGTGGGATTTTTATTATTTCTTTTTATGACTTTTTCATTTTCTTTTTTTCATTTTTTTTGGTTACATTTTTTGGGAGGATATATTTTGAATTTCTTTAATGTGTCATGGTTATTCAAATGATTGTGTTGTGGAAGAATAATACTAATGTGTGCTCTGTACTGTGAGAAACATGAAGGTATTCTTCCGGGTAGAGCCCAGGAAGCTCTTATCCAGGTGGCCAGGACACGGCCATCGCTGTTGCATCCAGTTCCTGGGGGTGGACCTCTGGGGAAGGATCACCTGGGTGAGGGAGACCGGGGTTATGCTCGGAAGAGTATCCAAGGTAAGGCACGGTATTGTACCAAGGAGGAAGAAGAGGATGAGACCCCTGAGGCCTTCATAGGTTACAGTACATCTGCCTCCCCCTCCTATTAAATCTCTCCTACATAGATCCAGTAAATCCGCCATACAAAACCCATTCTTTAAGATCTCTAACCCTCTTCTATTTCATTCAAACAAACCCGATACTTAAGACACAGGGGCATAAGCTACCCCACCTGTATGGCACTTGCCGGTAGTTTAATGTCGCACAAAAGATTATAACATTTGATCTTTGTATGAATTAGAGAGCACCAATCTTAGTTTTCACATATAACAATTTTTTATTTTCTAATGAATCCTTAAAAAGCCTGTTAAGGCTACTGTGTGTATGTCACCATTTTTCGACCTCCTATTCAAAAGGAGTTACATACAAAAGCAATCATATTAAGTCTTCATATGACTAACAAATAGTAATACTGATATTTTGTGAGGGTTAGTAAATGTTGTGACTTAGGATGTGGTTAATATACACAACACATCTATCTAGTCGACACTTCTGGTGTTTCTGGCATAAACTGGGTGTTTAGCTGTTCTAGTGCCGTCTTCAGGACTGTGCAAGTGGACTTGGTGGTATCCCTTGTAAACCCCTTTGGTGGGACATCTAAAAATAGAAAAATAATAAAATCAGAACCTGGTGTCTCTCTGCAGAGGTGATGAGTGCCTGCTTGGTGTGCTGCGACATAGTTCTACCTGAGCCGGTAATTATGGTGTCACGGGTACTGAGAAGAGGTGCAGCGTTCTTCTCTAAAGGTGCCTTCTGTGTGCCTTGTGTTTCTTGATCCTAATCAGAGTAGGGTCTCCAGGTCAATTTTCAAGTAGATGAACTGCAAAATTAATTGAGGCTTCGGTCATGTTTCAAGTGTCTATGGTTACAAGACAAATCTACAGTGCTGCATCTGTGGCGGGCCGATTGCCCTATAATGGTTGGGTCACTAGTGTAGGCACATAGTTGCCTTATTCTTAATGACTGGTGTGGGCAGCCCTCTCGGAAGACTGCCACCTTGTGAATAGATACAAGCGTTTGTAAAATTAAATGGCCGTGCAGCCTTTTTTTGTTCGAGTGCCCCGTGTGTAGGCGTCCTTACAGAATATGATTGACCAACAAAGTGTACCCCTCACATGGGGGGGCCACGAGGCGGTGTCCACCTGATTCAATAATTCTAGACCCTCCTAATGGATATGGGAGTAGAACCGCTATATGGAGGGAGGCGGTCTTACCTGCGTTAGGGTCCTTTGTAGTGGAGCTGCGTCCAAGGTTGTGTTCCTGGCCAACGCATGTGCATGGCTCAGAAGTAGGCGCGTTGTGCGTTGCTAGGTGACCATCATGCGGACTGCGCATGCGTGTCTGGGTAGTGTTCGAGTGAACTGGGTGTGGTCTGGTAACGTTGTACACAGGACAGGTTCATTTGAACCGTGCTCGGGAGAGTATCCAAGGTGAGGCGCGGTATTGTACCAAGGAGGAAGAAGAAGACGAGACCCCTGAGGCCTTCATAGGTTACAGTACATCTGCCTCCCCCTCCTATTAAATCTCTCCTACACAGATCCAGTAAACCCGCCATACAAAACCCATTCTTTAAGATCTCTAACCCGCTTCTATGTCAATCAAACAAACCTGGACATTCTTTTCATCATTCCTCTAGTTATTTTGTTCCGAACACTCAATCTAATATGACAGACGACTGCTATTCCAACAGCCCCCTATGTTCTGTTCTACATCCCAGTCATTTTCGTTCATTTCATAAACCTTCCCTATCTCGTTCCGCAGGATGCTCTGACACTCCAACCCCTCCCCTTTCCAATATGAAGACTATAATTCCCGATAACACTTTATCCCCATCTTACTACGCAGAACATGTAGGAACTCTACCTTTCCCTTTGTCCGACAACAACACTTTTGTCCGAAGGAGAAAACACTTGTAATAAGACTGTTTATTTGACATGTCCTAACCCTTGCGTCAGACAATTAACCTGAACCACACACACCTGATGGCTCTTTCCCTTCCCCACAGGGATAAATTGTGAAGCTAGAGAGCACAGTGTCTCAAGGAAAGCCAAAAGCCAAGCGGTTCATCACAGCTGGTGAGTCGAGGGGAGAATCGATAACAACCGGGCTGTGTTGAATGAAAAGCGCAGAGTGGCAAGTTTGAATGAAGTCTAATGAACTGTGTAATGAACTGTAAAAAGTGTTAAGGGGAGACCAGCTGCAGAGGGAAAACCGGCACCACGTGGGTGCTAATTCAAGAGACTCTGGTCAATCCCCATTTGAGCGAAACTACGGGTTCCAGAAGGCCGTAGGAGAATCGCTGAAAGAGATCAAAGTGGTCATACGTGAGGTCAAGCAAAATTCCTGTACAATCGAAAGACTTTGATATACAATCTGCTAAAGGAAAGAAAGGGAAGTGCATCCTGCAGTGAATGTTAAAGCAAGGGCAACGAATCCCACCATATGAGAAGCAAGGGAATGTGAAGTTGGCAAGTATGAGCCCGACCGAGGGATGCTAATGAGAAGGGGGCAAGTCTAAAGTCCAAGGGAACAGTGTGTTGACAAGAGTGAACCCAGCGGAGGGATGTCCAGTAGAACTGTTTGAAAAGACAACAAGATTTGTGAGCAACCGAGAAGGGTCAGTCCCCAGAAGGGGGGTGAAGCCATCACCCTACATGAAACCATAGTAAATAATTGAGAAGAGTCAATGCCCCGAAGAGGGGGACCCAAGGGTGAACCCATCACCCAGTGAACTTTGGAAAAGAACATTTAATTTGTTAAAGCAACTTTATTTTTGGAATTGGAGAGGCCCTCAAAAGCGAGGAAGCATAGCTTTCCGAGGTCTTGATATCATAAAAGAACTTTCTAGGGATTAGCGCCCAGAAGAGGGGAATCCCGGGGTGAAAGTCGTCACCCAACACCCTTGGAAAAGAGACTGTGGATTTGTTTTTGTTAGGGAAATACGTCAGCTCCTCGAAGGCAAGAGACTTAAGGAAATGAGACTTGGCCATCGACGGTCCTGAGAAGTGCCATTGGAACTGTTGTCTCGTGCTGGAGAAGCCCTAGACTGTGCTGTGCTCCAGGCTCCCATCTTACCCTGTGTCCAAAACATGGGGAAGGGAGGCCCAGGCTACTGCATCTTGACATATTATTTAAGAACACTTCTTTCTTTTCTTGAGAACTATCCCACATCCCATTTTTGTATTAGTTGTGAGATTTGGTAATAGGTTTCTTAGTATAGGCCCATTTGGTTTGACACAACGCCACTAGGATTGACTTATTTTTCATTTGATGGTTGACGCTTGCTCTCATCTTAGAGTTAGGTTTAGAATGGAATGTAGTAGTACTTTGAAGGAATGTACATATGTTCAATTTTTTGACACTTTTTCTGAAGTGACACCATTTAATGATGAATATTTAACCACAGTGGTTAAGTTTAAGCGACTGAAAATACAGGATATGTTGTATGGCATTTCAAAATACGAATGAAAAGAGGTTTGGAGGAAGAGAAGGAGTATGACCAGTACAAAGGGGTACTGTTTGATACAATGGTCAATGTGCACCACCCAGAGTTTACCAATATGTGGTATAGCTATATGAACTCAGTGGGGAAACAGAAGTACAGGAGTTATGTCTGCTCCTCATCCCCCACGTGTCGGGAGCACCCAAAATGTTAGTACCTCAGGAGATATCACCCTTGGAGGCCCAGTGGCTAGTGCACTCAGTGCTGTGTCGGGTTTGTAGTCTATTCCAGGGGCACAAATTACAAGTTGTACTAATGGACAAAGATTAAGAGGAGTGTGCAAAGGACAGCAGTGCTCCTCAATGCAAGCCTCGACCTTTGTTGAAATTGGATGGAATATTGTTCATATGTAATTAATGGTAAAAGGCGGTGGTGAGCTGTGCGGCAGGAGGGTTGGCAGGGTTCAGAGAAGAAGTCATATGGAACATTAATAAGAACTGTTTCGAGATCTGGTCTGTACACATATCTATACCAACATGGATTGAACATGTGAAACAGTGGTAAAAGTGCACGAATACCAGTTTTGTTTTGAGGGCATGAAACTATTCAAGTAGGCACTAACATGAAGTGCAATAAGACATTGTTCATTTCAGACCTTGCAAAAGGGACAGTGGCATTGATGGACATGTATTGGGATGCGGTCAACAAGCATACCTGCATCTTCCACTGTTTTGGCGAGGCACCTGTGCATTGACAACCCTGCACTCAGCTATCCTGGTGGTGTCAGAATTACACTAGACAATTGCATCTGAACGCAAGGCATTGCAATCCGTCTCACCGTCCATTCAACTCAACCCCCCCCACGCCCGAGTGAAGAAGAATAAGCGGTCGTTGAAGTCGAGAAGAAAGAGGTCAAACTATTTGTCGGAAGAATCATCCAAGTTGCTTAAAGCAATTCCAGAGATAAACATTGATTGTACACCAAAACAGAAGTATTCTTTGCGTCCCTTATGACTCCAGGAATTCAGGCGGCCGCAAATGCCAAGTGGCTGCTGATTGTTCGTTGGGAGGTGATCAAGTTGGCACATGATATTGAACAAGGCCTTAATGCAATCAAAAGTGAGCTGAGAGCGATCCAGTTGACACTCCAAACAGATAGGTTTTGGATCTCCTGATGGCGATGGATGGGGGCGTGTGCAAGAAGAATGAGTTGTAATGTTGCACGTAATACCCCCAAATGACATGGAGAGCGGGTCCCTGACGCACATCATAGGAGCCTTGCATAAGCTGAAGACCGGAATGGAAAACAAAGCAGGTGTGCAACCTGAAGATTGGTCCAACACAATGTTCTCATGAGTGCCATCCTGGCTTGGGGCACTGGTGAAAATACTCGAGGCGATTGTGGTGTTGCTGGTGTTTTGCCCATTCCAGATGATGTTCCGATGCTGTGTTAAGACTATCCCGAGCAGCGCAAAAATGATGGTTACTATTGGGACGAGGATAGCTATCGCGGGAACCAAAGAGGGACAGGTCCAAACTGAGGGTTTGAGTAAGCCTTGTATGGTCAGAATTGAACATCCCCTTCACCCCCAGGGGCATTAACATCACCACCACCAGATCCTGAGAACTACACTGAGCACTGGGTAGATTTAGGGGGTAATGGGGATTGCATTTATCTTACATGTACTCTGGAAAAGTATGCATGAGGCGGGGGTATTCTGTGTCAAGTGTGTAGGGCATGGGTACCGAAGGATGAAGTGAATCGACAAAGGGAAAGAGATAAGATAGTTAATGAAGGATTAAGGGGGGAATGTTGGGGTGCACTTCCTGACCACTGCCCTTCCTAGACGATTTAGAATTAAAAAAATATATTAAAATATGAAAGTGAGCAAGGGACAGTGCAGGGGGGAGGGAGGGTGTTATGGGTGAGGACAATTGGCGGGAGTGGAGACATAGGGGGAAGTTAACCAGTAGTATTGCAATTGAACCATGTAGGAGGTAGTATACTTATATGCATGTCAGTCATAACACAAACTAATACTGCATCTATGAGTAGGCCTGAACCCTTGCAGGCCATGTTGTCACAGAAACACAGAACAACAGGGCTTAATCCCTCACCTCACCATTGCATACTGATTCTGAGGCACGGCAAAGAACATGCATATGCCCCCACATCAGTTCGGCCTTTTAATCAATCAGGTAGGAATGCGTGCAGTCGAAGAAGTGAAGGACTGCGGTCTAGTACCAACGTCGTATTCATGGGAGCAAAGGCAGAGGTCTTGGGATGCCAGAACAAAAACCAAGATGCAAGAAGCTAGCTCTCCCCAGAATGACAGTCACTCCATTTCAATCACCAGATGTGCAGGGAAGTGGGCTCTAAATCCTTCATTAACTGGATTGATTAGTGGGACCTTAGGATCACTCTTGGGAAGGGGAACTGATAAAGGGGAAAGCAGAGAACAACATGATCTATGTTTTGTGCCAGTGAGAGCTAGGAATGATGCTCGTACAGTGGGGAGGGCATGATGGGGGCACCACTGTGTCTGGGATGAGAAAAGGGCTGCTTTGTTCGCAAGGACCAGGCTGACCTCGAGGATGGCCACTGAGTTCCAGCTGATAACCAGGTGCATGTCACGTGGTTAGGATCAAAGGTAGGGTGGTGCAAGTTTATTCTAACCAATTGCCTTTGTGAGGCAGGCATGGTATCAAGAGAGATGACACAGACAACAGATGTGCCGTTCTAAGCAAAACTTTATTAATGATCAGAATCGTGTAACACCTAACTTGCCCTATACTATAGTGGGATTTTCACTACCTAAAGAATCTAAGGAAAGTATGTGTCTGCAAGTCCAAAATAAATGTCTGTGTCAAAACCTATGCTTGCCCTCACAACTATAACTAACCATGGTGTGGGAATCTTCTCAGCAAAATATAAGTGTTCAAAATTAAAGGCCAAGCTACTTTCAGCTTGAGCTCTTCTTGAGTTCCCGTTAGGGAGAATTCTCAAAAATGTGCCAATTCCTCCCACCATAGAGCCCTCCAGCTCTTTTGCTAAACTTTGGGACTTTGAACTTTTCAAATCAATGTGTTTTCTGTGTTTGTTTCTTTTGGTTATGGAGTCTAACCAACTCCATAGGCATCATCGTTTACAATTGTGTCACAAAGCACCTTCAGTGCAGTGCCACAGGGAAGTCTTTCAGATTTCCCGAGGTTTAAATACCTTATCTGGGCTTAACTACTGTTTCCCAGAACAGTGGAGTAAAATTGACTTCACTTAGCCCTGTACATTTCTAGACCCAGCACATCCTATTTTACAATAGAGTGCTGGAGGGGTTACTTGGTATTACCTGTGTCTAGTTACTCATGTAGCATTTATATGTTACCCTTTCCTCTCAGAAAGGCTGGTGGCAGTGGTTTTACAATGAACTACCATGATTTACCCCGACCGCGAACTGTTCAATGCTCCGGTAACGTTAAATCGCGGGGGCCATGTTTTTCAAGATGGCGTCTGAGCCTCCTTTGTTAAGACGGGTCCCTGTCTTCTTTTCTTGCCATTTCCTTGTGGAAAGGTACTTCTCGAGTTTTTCTCTGCGCGCCAAACCAGGTTTGGTCTCTTTGTTCATTCGCCTTTGGCGGGCTTCAGGAGCGAAGCCCGCACCTGGCTCCAGAGTGTCTGGGGTAGGCATGAAGTGAGGGAGGTGCCGAAACTCCCTGTGCTTTGTCTCCTAGGAGACCCAAATGCACTCTGTGGTGATTGGCTGGCTGACTGCCCGGCAAGGGTGAGTGGCAGCTAGGCTGGAATGAATAGGAGAGAACTGAATAAAAGGCAAGTCTTTCGGCTTGGCAGAGTCGACCACTGGACGAAGGAACCAAAGAAGAGATTGAAGAGGATGGCTGTTCCAACTCCTGGCCCATTGGTTTGCCCGGTGAAGCCCTGCTGCAGGTCCGAATCACCAAGTTCGTATCGACAGAGATGCCCTGTAAAGGACGACTTCTCCCTTTGAATTGGTGGGACCAATCAACTCCCAAGTAAGTCACCTGGACACCCATTTCGGAGCTGGTTGCATTTCCTCAGAGTGCTGCAGGAAACTGTAGAGCCAGGGAGAGGGACACCAGATTGTGTGTGTTGCTTGTAAGCTGGCCTAAAGCTTTTGGAAGATCCTCTGTACTCCCACGAAGCAGGACTGACCAAGCCTGACCCCCCTCAGTTGAGTGCGGGACCTCAGATGTGAGGAAAGTCCACCTTGACAGCTAGGAACCGCGCTTATTGCTATTTGCTGAACCGCAAGGAGCTGAAATGCGAAACAGCCACTGAAAGTAAAGTTTGCCGGTTGCCAGCTCTGACAGTGCCAGTACAGAGCAGGAGTCCCCCGACGTCCTCCCACTTGTCTCCACGACTGAGGCTCAGGAAAAGTGAGATCTGCAGAGCTGTACAGGAACAGAAGTCTTCAGCTGAATCTTTTCCCTCTTTACTAAGGTACTGTAAAACTAGCCTAAGAGAACTTACCTCTTACTGTGGAAGTGCTTGTAACTTCTGCAACTAACAAGTCTAATCAGCTTGTGGCCCTACATTTGATTCTTCTTGTTATCAAAGACTCTAAGAACCTGTGCAAAGACTTTCCCATTTACTTACCTGAAGTGCTGCATCCTATACAAAGACTTCTGCCTATTGACTTTGGCTTAGCCTATTGAATTGAATGACTCTCCTCAGAGCTCTCTGAAAGTATTTGCCCTGCAATGACTATTTGTATTTCTTGTGGTCTAATAACTTTTGCCTTTTACTTACCTTTTAAAGAGTATTCTGTATGCCAACAGTAAGGTATTAATGTCCCCAGCACCCTTGTTACAGAAGTCACCTATGAGTGTAGGTTGTGTCTGGGGCCATCCCAAAAGGGCCTTGTCTGATCCAGAAACTCAGAGTGTACAGTAGTGAAGTATATTTGTGTGTTACTATTTTATTGCTCCCTTCTGAAGAAGGCTTTATAACTGACTGATAAATCAATTATTCATTGTTTATGGAAGAAACCTTGAGTGTAAGAGTTTATTTGAATACCTATAACTCTGTGTCATAAATCACCCAAGTATCTTATGAAAAAGGATACAGGTATAACCATAAAGGATACAATTGGTAGGGTTCTCTGAATCCTTGATGAAGCAAACGACTTGACAGTAGTGAAGTCAAAATAGACCTTCCAAATGATACCACTCTCTGACTAATTAAAGAGGCAGAGAGAGGGATCACTGGAAAGGGTGTGGGAACATCAGGGATCACTGGAAAGGGTGTGGGAACATCATTGGAAGTCAGCCTAGGATACAATAAAGTATAATGAGGAAGTGTCCCAACATTAACTCTCACTAATAGCACAGCAATAGCACCTAGTACAACACTAACCTGTATATTCTGCACTGGAGGCTACGCCAACAAGTCTCTGAAGAAATCCAAATAAGAATACAACGACAAAGGAGGGAAGGTTAGTAAGGGAAACTTATCCTGAACGGCACGAGGCTCACGCTAGATACCGGGTTGGTGCACCACAGGATAGCGTCCAGAATACCGTGCACAATCACCTTCAAATGAACAGTTGTCAGCAGTACTTCCTTTCCCACGTAGAACAGAAATAATGAGTTGAAATCCACCTGTTATCACATCACAGGTGCCAGTCATTAAATCCAAAGCATAGCACAACTTGCGTGTGGAATTACAGGTGCAATGGTAACCCAGCCAGGAAACAGCACATTAGAAACCGTGTGTGGCTTACACGCGAACAATCTATACGTAGCCGGGAAGCTGCACGTTAAAGAGTTCATGAAGCCGCGTGCGGTTTTACACGCGACCAATTTCCACGCAGCCAGGAAGACTGCACGTTAAGAGTTCAAAACCTGCGTGTTTTTTTACACGCGACAAAAGTACACGCAGCCAGGCAAGTCACGCTTGAAGAGTTCAGGAAACCGTGTGGTGTTTTACACGTGAAAAACTTATACGCAGTCAGGAAAGCCGCGCTTGAAGAGTTCAGGAAACCTGCGTGTGTTTTTACACACAACAAAAGTACACGCATCCAGGACAGCCGCACTTCAAGAGTTCTGGAAACCGCGTGTGTTATTACACGCGACAGAAGTACACGCAGACGGGACTGTCAGAACTTGCGTGTGAAGGAAAAGCCGTCCGTTGGTTTTATAGTAGACGGCTGCCGATGGTAGCATGTAGAAAGATACACGTGAACAAGAAAAGCTGCCGTAGCTTCTTGAATGCAGCTCCAGAAGTTCGCGTGTGGAAGTAACACAGGAGGAAAGCCAAAAGAAGTTGCTGAAGAGATGCGAGGACGCAGATCAGAGATTCAGCTACCAGACGCCATGTTGGTTCAATCAGAAGCAGCGAGCGACGTCCCCACGCTGCTTATGAATGTAATGCAGTAACAGACGTGACAATCCCTAATCACGTGAATTCAACAACATGAATAATGCAAATGTTGTTTTCCAGGCAAGATATCAAACAACCTCCATTTAGAATAGAAAGGCTTAGCAGTTCTATGGGCATAACCAGTTCTGTGTGAAGACAGTGTTTCAGGTCCCGAGGTACTTTGCCTGCCATGCATGACACTCTGAATCTTTGTGTAACTCCATTACAGCTCACATTTCCCCTCATGAGATAAGCCTGGCTGCTCAACACGCTACCAAAACTGTGTAGTACAAGCCTATACCAAAGGTTGGGTTGCCTATACCTGTAGTCATAGTTGTTTGTAGTGTTCCCAGAGGGTACTGCATTTAAACATTGCCTTACAGTACCGTATTCCATGTTCAATACAGTTCCCACAGACAGGGCTGTCAGAAGATGTGGTGAGGCCCGGGGCAAAACATTTGGTGAGGCCCCCTTACAGTTTTTTGCACTCGGCCAGCGGCGGCACATCCGCACACAGGAGACTTGAGAAATCTACCCTTGAGTTTGTGTGCAGGATCCCAAATATGGTTTATTACTACTTTCTCTACTGAAGAAAGGTTCATGCCAGACTAACTTTTTTATCATATGAATAAATATATATAAGATGGCATGAGCTCTCCACTGCGCCACCTCCAATTCTCTGAGGGTCAATCACTTTTCCAAGCAAAGAGTTGAGGGCAGATCTCTTTCTTCGGCTGGGGCCTCCCTCTGGAAACAGCCTCCCTGCCTCGCTAAAAACGAGGAGCACCATCTCCGGTTCCGGAAGCACCTCAAGACCTGTTTATTTGCTTCTGCCTTCTTTCTTCCTCTCCCTTGCTGATCACCTGCCTGATCCATGCACTGGTCACCTGGTCAAGCTCTGAATTCGGGCCCAGGTCCCTGCCTGTACGTCCTATTGCAATCCCAGACTGCCTCTTGGCTCCCCTGCACTTGTGGTCTGTATCTGTAACCCTACAGTCCCCGCTCTTGCTCGTATTGTCCACCCGTCGGCTACACTTATGAGTACTCACACTTGCCACCAGTTGGCTGCACTCTTGTTTCTACTTTGTTCTTGCACTTCTGCATCCTACCCCACCCTCGGCACTTCTCCCCTCCCCATTCCCTGCTCTTGTACGATCTGAATGACACAAGGCCTAGTAAGATCTGTGTTTTGTCCTACTCTTTTGTTTCTCCCTCCTTGCCTTGTCGCGCCTAGAAACACTTGCGTACAGGCACGTTATAAATGCCATATCATATAATTAAGGAGCACCCTGCCCCTGTTTGCGCATTAAAACACACATAATACACAGTGACAAATGATGTACAGTGGAGGCTGGTACATTTCTGAACTTAAGAGGCTTAAATGTTTGTTCCAATTAGTCAGGATCAACAGAGCACAGTGAGGAAGCCCAAACCAAAGGGTGGCTTGGGGGGGGGGGGGGTTCTCACTCCCAAGAAAATGTTTGAAACATTGGGTTAAAAGTATGCATTTTATAGCACTTTCTTTGCAGAATTGGGTAGAAATCCACACAGTTTGCAATTGGTTTTGTATGGAAGCACATGGAAATTCCCAATAGTTGCAAATCACAAATTGTGCATAGGAACATTTTCCAATACATTTCATGCCGCCTTTCCACACGGGATATGCTAGTATAAACATATATTCATGCTGGTTGTTCTAATTATGTTGAAGCAGGCTGCATCAATATTTGCCATTATTACCATGTACGGATTCCCAACCAGTAAAAATGCCATGCCACAGAAAGTATATCCAGGCTGACTGTGTACCATAAGTGTTATTACTGGCTAGATTGGCCTACATTCAAAGTGGGCCAATTTAGCCAAGTAGTATGTTTGCTTTAACCTTGATGCATAGTCCTGTGCATCAAGGGTAAAGCAAAAAGAGCACTGGCAATGCTAACAGTTTGGGCATTTGTGTAGGCATGGCAAAGGCACTTCTGTATTGGTATTAGCTGGCCATTGATAGTGCCAGTGCAAAATGGTTTGAGTACCTGAGTAGCTAATAGCAGTGCCTCGTAAATGCCTAATACTTATACATAAGCCAAAACTGTTGGCTTTGCCAATGCTTATTTTTAAAAGAATTTCAGCGAAAGACATGCAGGGTGTTTTTAAATTGAGTGGCCAAAGGCAGACCTGATTAAGACATTTTTATTACACCAGTTACGTGTTTACAACTCCAATGAAGTCAAGAACTCTTAGAAGACTCCTTTGAGGAAACACTTGCAGGCACATTGAGGGCAAAGTTTGATGGCTAGCCATGTTTAAAGCTAGCCCAAAGAGTTCCAGTGAGGAGTTGTTTTGGGTGGGGAGGACAGGGACTGGGTGAGAATGCCATAGGGATAAGCATGGCCATGAGAAGTCATTTCACTGTTAGCACCTGCATTCATATCCATACACTTTTAGGTAATTGAAATCGTGATGTGGGGTTAGCACTTGCATGCTAGGGGAGTGATTAGAAGGGAAGTGGTGACATGAGACATCTCATTCTCACAGCAGTCCTTAAGTGTGATGTTTCAGAAATGAAGGCAAGAGGTAGCTGCTTGTAACATTGAAGCTTCACCAGAATAGTCTCATTCGAAAAGTGGAAAGATTTTAGGTGCCCCTACACAAGGAAGTTTGCCCCTTCCTCACAGCTACTGACGTTAGCACCTCTCCCAACATTTGAAGTATTAGTCCCCTTTCCCCCCTGACATTTTAGCCTAGGTGCACCTCTGATGCCATGAGCCCACCCCTTAATGAAGTGGCCCCCAGGGTCGCTACATTTAGGGGTGGTGCTGAACACACACTCACAAAAAACACTTTCACCCATGCATTCAACCACCAGTTACACAACTCCATACATGCATGTATACATAAAACCAAACACAGCATTGACACAAACATCAACATGCACGCATGCATTCATACATACACATATACATACTAATTTAATTTAAATACACATACACACTTTTAATTTAAAATCAAAAACACTTACGTTACCTCCATGCACCCTTAAAAAGCATCCACGCAGCCGACACGTAGACATACTGCCTGACAAGAGAGAACTCCTCTCCCATCAGTCAGCGGGGTCACGCTGAGCAATGTGAACACACTGACTGACAATAGAGAACTCCTCTCCCATCAGGCAGCGTGGTCACGCTGAGCAACGTGAACACACTGACTGACAAGAGAGAACTCCTCTCCTATCAGTCAGCGTGGTCACGCTGAGCAACGTGAACATACTGATTGACAAGCGAGGAGTCCTCTCTAATCAAGATGAACACACTGACTGACAAGAGAACTCTCCTGTCAGTCAGCGTGGTCATGCTGAGCAACGTGAACACACTGACTGACAAGAGAGAACTCCGCTCCCATCAGTCAGTGTGGTCACACTGACAACATGAACACACTGACTGACAAGAGAAAACTCCTCTCCTGTCAGTCAGCGTGGTCATGCTGAGCAACTTGAACACACTGACTGACAAGAGAGAACTCCTCTCCTGTCAGTCAGCATGATCACGCTGACATGAACATACTGACTGACAGGAGAGGAGTCCTCTCCCATCAGTCAGTGTGGTCACACTGACAACATGAACACACTGACTGACAAGAGAGAACTCCTCTCCCATCAGTCAGCGTGGTCACACTGACAACATGAACATACTGACTGACAAGAGAGAACTCCTCTCCTGTCAGTCAGCATGATCACGCTGACATGAACATACTGACTGACAGGAGAGGAGTCCTCTCCCATCAGTCAGTGTGGTCACACTGACAACATGAACACACTGACTGACAAGAGAGAACTCCTCTCCCATCAGTCAGCGTGGTCACACTGACAACATGAACACACTTACTGACAAGAGAGAATTCCTCTCCTGTCAGTCAGTGTGGTCACGCTGAGCAACGTGAACACACTGACTGACAGGAGAGGAGTCCTCTCTTGTCAGTCAGAGGGTCCACGTTTTCAGCTGAATGACGGGAGGCAGCAGAGCTCACTTCTGAGCCCTGCTGTCTCCCATTATTTTGCTGTTTGTTGCGGAGCCAAACGGCTTCACAAGAAACAGCAAAATCATTGCAGGGGCAGCACAGTCCCCCGTGTGAATAAAGGACACGGGAGACTGTGTTGCCTTCCACTTAGAAGAGGGGGCCGCGAGGCCCCCAGCAAGTGCGAGGCCCGGGGCAGTTTGCCCCCCCTGCACCCCACTCGTGACGGCCCTGCCCACAGATGTTCACTTCAATAGTGTTTTGTCAAGTTCTGAAATTACCTTCTTCAATTTCGAATGTACCACAACTCCCAAAAAGGGGAGGTCTTGGGAGTCCCTTCCCCAAGTTCAAATGTAGCACAGTTCACACAAACGGAGGTCCTGGGACTCCCTTCCCCAAGACAGCATTCTACGGTTGTTTGACTCTCGGGATTTCCTTCCCCAAGACTTTAACATAGCACTCACGTTTGTTTCATCTGTTCAAAGTTCAAAAGAAAACACTGGGTCTGTTTTGACCCATTTGCTTCACCAATTGTTTCTCAGTTCTTTACAGCTTGTTCACCATTCAGGGTTTCCTGGTCTAGGCGCGGTTGTCAGACCACACAGTCCACCAATCACAGGTGACGCAACCAGTAACCCTATACTTTTCCTTGGCTTGATTCTTGATGTTTGTACCTTTTACAGTAGGAGATTTTCTGGTCTAGGCGCAGTTGTCTGACCAAACGGTCCACCCATAACAGGTCACGCAACCATAAGTCTCCCCACAGCTGTTTGGCCCATCATAGGCTCTTCTGCCTTAGGCTTTTACTTTCCACACTTGTATTCCTTGTAACACTCTTTTATACCAGTTCTTGGCTTGTCATATACTTGTGACTCTTTCTCACGGTTGCAGCTGTAATTGACAGCCTTTCTTATCTTTGTACATGTAATACTCAAAACAATTATTCAATCCTTCACATGCCTTTAGTCCTGTTAACACTGCAATTTACTTTCAGTGTGCCGTTTGATATATCTATTTGACTTAGAGTGTTCATTCACCATTCAGCATATCGTAGTTTACTCAAACAGCAGCTTTCTTTCAGTTTGGTATTCAATAGATGTAGCATTTACTTGTGCTCGTGGACCATTATTTATTTATGCTCCCATTCGGAGCGCTCCGGTCTCCCCAGTGTCCTCTGACACTGGTTCTTTGCAGCTGCTCCCGGCAGCTTCCTTGTTCCCGCTGGTTTTATCCCCGAACGGGAGACAGACCACCAGTTCACTGGGTGCATCTCCACACACACACACCGGCTTCTCTGCTCTGCTGCACACGCTGTCCTTGTCTCCTCTGGTCTCTGTGGCTTTCGCAGCTCCAGCTGCACCCGGGCTTGCGCGGACAACTTTTCTCATTCCTCTGCTGTATGGCAGCGCCTGCTGCCAGCCTTCCAGTATGAAGGCTCCCGGCCCTGCAAAGTCCCTCTTGCAGGTCTCCCAGGATTGTTGACGGTATCTCGACTTCCTGGTCTTGTCCCAACACAGCGGATTCTCTCCTCTCTCTTCACGTACGATTTTGGGCTCCACCTTTTATACTCTTTACCATTATCAAAAGTGTGCAGGTCAAGGGGTTTAGACTCAATTGCCCAACCTTGTATAAGCCTGTTAGTGTGACATGCCTGATTTTCAGTACTGGATGCCTCCAGGACCCTCTTCTTCATCTGAGTACTAGAGAGGTGTTTGCAATAGGAAGTGTGCACTACTATTAGCTGCCTGTTCTCAGTATTTGGTGGTAAACTGCAGGGGAAAATGGGATAAGATTGATACTATCCCATGAAGACTGAGGGAGGGTAGGGAAGATCAGTGTTAATGAAGGAGGTTACCATGTCTCGCCTTCAGGCACCCTCTCCCCAATGCCCAAGGACCCTCAACCCAGGTGATCCTCCCACGCTTGTCCACCCCCAGGGTCGGGATCCAAAAGCAATGGCCCTTCCCTGACCACCTGTGCAGAAGATCCCTGGAGAGTAGTTGTGAGAGTAACTTTAGGTCCCTCACTCCTTACAGTATTCCCTGATAGACGAGGATGTTACTCAGGTGTGGTGAAGATGAGTGAAAAGACAGCGGAATTAAATTGGAGGAATGGGCTATATGTAATCATTAGCATGTATATACACAGCAGCCAATGAGGGTGGGAGATTAACACTGTATATCGAGTGTGTCATGAGTGATGATTTGTGTGTTTATAGCCTGAATCTTGTACGAAAGACATCAGAGAGCTCTTTGGCAGTGGATTTGTAATACCTTGTCGCTTCATTCTTTCGTATAACAAATAAGGCTCTTGCCTTTCTCAAAAAGGGTGGATTTAGCCTTTTTCCCTAGCAGGTTGTATTTTCTTGGTCTGATTGCTGGGAGTTGCCCAACAATACGACAAAATACCACCAAATGGATTTACGGTTACCACATCCCACTTCTTTCTCTCCCCCTCTTATTCTATCTGCTCCCCTCTCCTTGTCCTCTCACTTCCACCACCCTTGCACTACCGGCACCTCTCTCCTCTCTCTCTACTTCCCTCTCCTCTCATCTCTTTCCCTCAATAACTCCTATCTACTCCTCTGTTTCCTGATATTAAACACTCGCTCTATCACTTTCACTCACTCCCGCCTCTCAAATCCCCCCTACATTTCTCTGTCTCACCTTTCACACACACCCGTGCAGCTCTGCACCACAGTTTGCACCGATCTCTGGCTAAGCTATTCACCTAAACGTTCGGGACTTCCTCTTGAAGGCTTTAAGAGGGTTTTAGCCCCACCCCCTTTTCCACCTCCATGTGTGTGCTGGCAGCCAAGTGCTCAGGCTGTGTATTTTTCAGGTATCTTTCCTTCTGTGCTGTTTTTGGGAGGGATGTCTGTGTCTCCTCTGCTCTCCTGCATGTAATTCTCTTGTCCCACCATTAATTCCCCTGGAATTCCTCTGGGGTTGGTGGGTCGGGTTTTGGGTTTTTCAACTCTTTTTGGTAGGATACATCCCAGTCCATTCTATGCCTGGTCTCTATTTTATTTATTTGGTTACATTCTGGATTGTCTTAGTTGTGACCTAATACATTCTGGGAGTTGTGGTTATGAAAAAGACAAAAGGAAACTGCCCAGAATAGAGGCTAACAGGTATTGAGGAACAGACAGCGATACCAGCAATCATATACAATTCACACTCCAATGAGGCAGGGACTTTGCCCCTCCAAATCCCTTACCCCGCCTCTGGTGTAGGATCAGTTCTGATATAGACCCTGGTAAGTCACCTACCCCGGGTTGGACGGGATCCCTGTTACCCCCATCAGGGTCATGACCATGGCCCTGTCACAGTGAACAATAAATGCAGACACCTTTTGAGTCTGGTTGAGAGGTATTAGGGGCATACATCAATACCAAATGAATACCCAGACCCAATAAATTAAAGTATTGGTTTTGGCCATCAAGGTTCTGCCAAGGCTTTTAAAAACAAAATATATTAATAATGTTGTGAATATGTCCCTCCCCACTTGTGCAACATACTTGCCGAAATATGCCTCTTAACCAGACGTTAAATGTTATTTTACTGTTTAACAGTTCAGCAGGGCCCTGAGTGAAGTAAAAGGCTTCACAAACTCAATCAAGTAAAATAAAGAGGTATGTGTTTGCTCCAAAAAAGAACCGTTCTTGAACTAAAAAAGGTTGTGAAAAGTAATGGAAGTATAAATAGTCAAAGGTAGAAGGAGTGGAACTCTGTTGCTATTAGTTCCTGCTCACTTTGACCTCTGACTGCTCTGTCTACAACAACATCCGGGTAATACATGCCACCTCATTCTGAAGGAAACATGACTTCCTAAGAAAAATTCCCCCTGCAGGAAATGTTAGGGAAAAGTGCAGAAGACATTGAAATATCTAAGAGTAAACAAAAGACAAGAAACAAAAGAAATCTGCACTTTCAACCGAAAATCTGAAAAGAATGCCATTCAAGTATCTTTTTATGCACCCCCATCCCATCATCGCCCTCCTCCTCTTTCTAAATGCCTCCCGACAACCCACCACCTACCTGTTTGTGGTAAAAAAAAAAAGGTGGGGGAGGGAATGAAGTTAGACAAATTTGACAAGTTTACACTTTACCGATACACATAAACCCGTAATTTTGTTCCTAGTCATTTCAATAACATTATATTTCCCACATGTACTTTGTGTACCCCTTCTTTTAATTTGCTAAAACTCCTCCCTGGGCCTTTCCCTCTAATTGCCCCCACCTTGTCATTGTGTTCATGAAATTCTAGCCTCTTTGTTAACTGACTAACTCTCCCTATTTTGGAGGGAGACGTGATTTGTCAGGCCAAATGTTATTTCACAACATTTTTTACACTTTCACCCACCTTATTGCTCTTGCTTCATTTATTCTATTTAATTGTTTACTGTTGATCTCATGTACTGCACTGAGCCCTCCCCCTGCCCCCCACACTTTCCGCTCCCCCCCCCTGCACTTGCGCTATCTCATTGTCACCTGGCCCATTAAGATCGTTGTCTCTGTCGTCCCTCTGTTCCCCCTCCCTTGCCTCATCGCGTCTTGAAACACTTGTGTATAGGCGCGTTATAAATGCCATATCATATCATACCATACCTAAAATGTCCTTTGCTGTAATTAAAGACAATAGGAAAACCTGTCCCTCTTCCTTTTACAAAACGCCCCCTTAAGTGTTCTTTAACTTTGGGTGGTATGGTGACCAGACATGTTTTAATGTGGGGACAGCCAGAGTTTTTCACCCCATCCCAATAATCTTCGGCAAAATAGTCTAATGCCCCACTTTTTCGTTTTGGCATTTGTTGGCACTAAGCACTGCCTATATGCAAAAACGATTGGCATTGGAAGTAAGGATAGAAGAGGGATGGGATGTGAGGAGGGAGTCAAAGCTTGTCAGTGTTTGAATGGTTACCCAACCACTGATTGCCCATGACCGTGCTAGTCCGCCTGGCTATCCCCAGCCACTTCCTGCCCAACACCTCCCCCTTGGATCTCTATGAACTATCTATATGCTTTTAAAGGGATGTCAATGTTATTTCTAAGTAGTCTTCTGAAACGTACCATCTTATTTGCAACTATAAACCAGTTCTTGGTGTAATACAAATGTTTTAACTAAGTGTACTCTCAGCATTTGATATATAAGCAATATGCGTGTTCATGCACCGAATTTGTGTTTTAAAAAAGCACTGACAAAGCCAACGGTTTGGCCCATATATAGGCATTAGTTAGGCACTTGCCAGGCACAGACAGCCCAGCTACTAACAATGTGCCTGCTGTTGCCATCTTATTGAAAGGTAGTGCCCATAGAAAGTTTATCCAATGCCTACACAAAAGACATAACTATTTTGCCAATACTCGCAGGGTCGGACTGGGACAAGAAATAGACCCGGTCACCCAAAAAAAAGTGGCCCACCCCTCGCCCCAAGAAAGTGGCCCACCCCTCGCCTCACGACCCTTGACCTCTGATGACATCACCAGAAGTGATGTCATTTGATCCCACCCAAAAGTGACATCCCTGGAAGAGATGAAACATGACCTTTCACCCCTTGACAAAGCAGGAAGTGGCATCAAATAGCATTTTTCCTAAGTACACTAAATTACTGTGAATCCAAGTAGACGTCCACGGCCAAATGATAATATGTTATTGTATAGCACTTATGCTTAAGCTCTTTTTATGGAACAAATATACATACAATATCACCCAACCTGTGCTGGTACTCATTTATCGACCTAAGAATGATGAAAGGCTTTTTGAAAAAAAAAAAAAGTGGAAAGAAAAAAATTATATTCTATTTTATTTTCGTCCAAACTGGCGCAGGCATGGCCAGAAACCAGCCCCACGGGCCGAAAGGCTCTGAGGGGCCCATCCGACTCTGAATACTCGTTAGAATTAGAATACACTGGGTGTTCAGAAGTGTGAGAAACCTGAAGGTGTCTCACCCGCGAGTCCCCGGGGTTCTGTCATCAAGGTGGCCAGGACATGGCCATCGCTTTTGGATCCAGTTCCTGGGGGTGGACCAGTGCGGGTGGATCACCTGGGTGAGGGGTCTTCGGGAATGGGAGTGGGACACTGGGTGGCGTGATGCGGCATCCTCTTCCCTGTAACACCTTAACCCCATCCTCCCAGGTAGGATACTTAGGAACTCAAACCACCCCCTTTCCCAACACGAACGTTTCCTCACGGACAGCTTACTACAAGAGAAAATGGACTAACACCTGTGCCATACACCTAACATGTCCCAATACAATGGTCAGCAGGGTCAGGCAATTACTGCTGACCATTACACACACACCTGACTTCCATTACACTTCCCCAAATGGATAAAACGCACAGCACGAAAGCACTCTTTGAGCAAGGACACGAGGTAGCAGCAGTTCCAAGATGGAAGTTTAATACAAGGCGAAAGACAGCAAAACCGAAGCAGATTGCAAGGAGGGAAGAGCCCTTGACCTTTTCAACGAATGACCGTTAATAGGAAACGTAACACTAGGAATCAAGGCTGAAGAATCCTGCATTGTGTGTCAGAGGTACGCGGGGCTCTTCTGCATCGATACTCAAGGCGGGGAGAATCGTTTACAGCTGTGCTACTGTCCTTGGCTCATACAGGAAAGCAGCAGCAGGGAAGTCAGCACAGCTGGTGAATTGGGGTGACTGATAGACCAGTCCGTGTTGAAGCCAAGGTTGCAAGTGGCAACATTGTATAGTCAAATCTGAAGAGAACTGTGTATGAAGCGCATCTGGCAAGCAATGCAAACACAATTAAACAGCCGATGAGTGATTGAACTTTGAAGCCAAGATATGATACCCTAGACAGAGTGGTCCGGCTCCACGTGGGTGCTCATTCGAAAGCCTCTGTTAGGTATCCAGCTTAAAAGTGGCAAATGTGAAGAGTGATAAATAATTGTTAAATTGAAGTGGTCCTGCAACGGGTCAAGCAAAACCCTGTGCACATTCGAAGGTCTTCGATAGTAATAACATAAAGAATGTTGATGACAAAGTAGATGAAGTTGGTCCGAGCCCAGTGGAGGGAGATCAGCTGAAAGCTTTTGGTTAAAGCAAATTTGTGTTAAGTTATATCGGAAATTGGAATTAGTCCAAGCCCGGCAGAGGGAGACTAATTGAACATTGTGTTAAGAGGATCTGAGCCCAGCTAGGGCATCCAGGATCTGAGCCTGGCTGAGGGGGATCTAGGGTGAACCGTGAGTCACCTGAGAAAGAATGTCCAACAAGAAATTGGATGCATAAATAATCTACGAACATTGTGGTGAGAGGATCTGAACCCAGATGAGGGGGATACGAGATGAATAGTGAATAGCCTGAGAGATTGAGTGCTTGTGAAAATCTGAAAGAGGAAAAGAACGTATCATTTATTTGTCACATCAGGCCCTCTGAATGAAGAGACTTTGAAAGGCAAAGAGACTTGGGCACAGAAGGCCCTGATGCTAATGATTGACCTGTATCCTCATGCTAGAGAAGCCACAGACTGTGCTAAGCTCGAGTGTACCGCATTGTCCTGTGCTGAAAACGTGGGTGAGGGAGGCCAACGGCCTGAAAATCCTGACATATCATTTTGTGAACACTTCTTTCTTTTTCGTAACATTGTTTCCCACACTATTTATATTTAGAGGTAAGGATTGGCAATATGTTAATTGGTATAGACCTTTTTACTTTGACAAGACACTACTAGCACTGCGTTATTATTATTTGATGGTCGTAGCTTGTTCCCATCTGTAGACTTAGGATTAGATAGGTGTTTTCCAAACCCTTTTTGAAGTTCAATCAACACCCTTGAACTGTAGTCACTTGCGTCTGTATTACTGTTGATACCATGCCTTTCTTACAGAAGCTAGAGCCTTGCCAGAGTACTGATGAACAGGGTTGGGCTGGGACATAAAATTGTCTTGCGCACCAATTAAAAAGTTGCCCACAGTTGCAAATGACAATTCATTCCTTTTGTGACAGAATGTTTGAGAAGTGCCCAAGGTGGAGGTTTTTGATCAAATGTGATGCAAATTGTGCATTTTAAAGAATATTTATTCAACATGGTCAAAACTACTCGCTGCATGGTGAAGTAACTTATCAAACTGGCCCACATGGGCCAAAAATGTGGGCCACTTTGATAAAAGAAAACTGGCCCACACTAGCATTTTGTGATTTTGGTTCAGGCATTGCCCAATAAACCAGTCCGAGCCTGCTGATGAAGGGTGAATGTAGGCTGCAAGAAGATCAGACCCAGATGGGTTAAAAAAAAATAGCACAAGGAATAAATAGAACAGAGTATGGAGAAGGTATGGTATAAAATAGAAGGGACACAAATCAACTTCATGATTTTGAGAAAGGGAGATCGCGCCATAAAAATGATAGAACATTTACGTACTCATCCAGTGACTCCATATTTATCCATGGATGCCCCCATCAGAGTTCATCATTAGTATTGCATATGATGTGTGCTCCTTTAAGGGCGGTCGTGACATGAAGGTCATGTGTGGCGGGCGCGCTAATAAAGGTGGGTGCCCCACTGCACACGGGTCAGTCGAGGCACAGGCCCCTATAATGATTATCAGTCTCTGTGTGGGTCTCTGTTGCCGAGCGGCCTCACCTGGACAAGGCCGGCTCCACCCACGTAACATTGGTGACGAGGCGGCTGGATCCTGCATGCTCACCGGTGACTCACCTGCCTACAACAGGGGCCTCTGCCTGCTGGATCGCGGTAGGCTGCAGGAGCGCTCACCTGCATGCGCACCCGCATCCTGGAAAAACGGGCAGAGTACAGTCAACACCCCCCTCACAGCACGGCCCGGGCCGTTGGCAGTGGTCTTCTGCCCATGAGGTCCCTGGGGGAGGAGATGTGCCACGCTCCTGTCTCCAGAGCCAGATAGAAAATAAAAAATAAGTGTGCGCGCACCAACGTCTATACAGGAGATGCGGCACACAAGGATTACAGCGAGGGATGAGTCTCATCCCGCGTGTAGCACTACGTGCTGCATGACCTCCTTCCATTTCTAAAGGGTTGCAGCTCCCCACAGGAGTGCTTGTGCGCCCTAAGGCCTCTGCCACCTAGACGTTGCCTCAGAAAAGGCTTCTGCAACTGCAGAGCCTAACACTGCAAGACACACTGCAGAACAGTGACCCCTACAGTTGGCCACAGTGATACAACTATGGCAGAGGAAGAAGATGGAGCCCCGGCAGGGGCTAGAGTGCCATGCTCATCTGCACACCTCGCCCCATTGCAGGAGTTTGACATTGCTGGGGCCCCATCGTCCCTGGGAACCAGATGGACCGCATGGGTAAAGAGACTGGAAATGTTCCTAAAAGCCACAGGTGAGGACGAAGATGAGACTATGAAGGAAATCATGCTTTACTCGGCTGGCCCAGGTGTCCACAACATTTTTTAAACTCTACAGCACACTGATAACTCATTTGGTGCCGCCAAAGCAGAACATCAAGAATATTTTTGCACCCATGATGCACTTTGATTATGAGAGGTTCCTCATGAGGACTGCCACACAAAAGGAGGGTGAATCTCTCAATGCTTTCCACAGCAGACTACGACGCATGTTAGTGGCATTTGCCTGGCCCGACGTGGAGCACGAAATGCAACAGCAACATAGAAGGCTGTTCATCCGTCAAGATGAGGCACCAGATATTGTGCAAACCCGGAATCACACTTTTGCGCATCTTAGAACTGGGCGACTCCCACCAACTGGCAGATGTCAAGGTGAGCAAAATGTGCTTGACGATGAAGTCTGTCAAAACTTGAAGACACATGTGCGGTAGTAAGACAGCAGTTACAGAGAGGTGACAAACGTCAGCCATGGAGCAGGAAGGATGAGAAAGATAACAAGCCGACCCCATGCCCGCACTGCGATTATGACCAACCCCACACCAAAGAGTGCTCAGCGATGGGTCACGTGTGCGGCTGATGTGGTGTGGTAAGCTATTTTGCATATCTATGCGCTGGCACAGTCGACGCACCCGAGAGGACAAGCATCCCTGAGGCAAGTGGCTCAGACACTTAGCAAAACAACACCACACTATTGCCCAACTTACATTTCAAGTATTGGATGTTGTTAAACGCCCTCAGAGGGGTGGCGATTACCACTCACTTCTTTCACAAAGAGAGATGTACTGGATCCATCTATTGGATACTGTTCAACCAAGGGGCTTAAATGAGCAATGTTCATTGAACTGTTTCTTATAATAAATGTCCCGCCCTCACGCTGTGATTGTCTTTATTACATCCATCCGGATATTGGAATATGTACGAAACATATATAGTGGGTCACTGGGTTTCCCATCAATAGTACATTGATTCGTCCACTGTTGCAGGCATAATTTACAGAGTGTAACTGTGTAAATATGGCCAATCTAATGGGTGATAATGAAGATTGTTCCTTTAATTTGTTTTCATACAATACAATGCCTACTCCCAGACTGCATCTATATACTTGGCTGTATATCCCTTTTACAATAGAATCACTGGACCATATAGATTAAGTCAGAATTATGATCACCGATAATAACCATTGTAATAATGTTAGTTATTGTGGTGTGACACATGTGAGCCAACTGGGTGTTGACCCGTTACATTTATAGTGAGTCGATCTAATTCAGAAATGTGGGTGTCCATCACCCCTGTTGCCTGTGTAAACATGACTCGGTGTAGACATGCCACAATTTAATGAACAGTGCTCCGCTTTATTTTATTTTCTGCCAAATAGTAACTAGTATGGCAGGTTTCGAGTGCAAAGTGTAGACACTCGAATCATTTGAATCACTTATTATATAGGTAAATGGGTTTATGGTTACATTCTTCAATGAATAGTGTTCAGCTTTATCTCATTTTCTGTTAAATAGGGACCAGTATGGTTAATTTCGAATATAGAGTGAATGCACTCGTCCCACTTGTTGAAAGGCTAATTGGATTTCTAGCTGTAGCATCCATTAACTATCTGAGTTCGCCCAAGTGGGTAACTCCACTCCAAGATGGACACTGAGCTGGATATCCTCCACCTAGTCTGTTTTCTTAGCACTGTCGATCTAGGTTCTTTGAACTTACATAAGATGGCCTGTGCCACGAGTCAACAGCGAGTGCTGTTACTGTGTTAACTGATGCCATTATTCCTGTATTCAAACTGTAGAACAGCGGCTGATAACTCGGACCGGTAAGTACCATTACTGGTGTGTGGAATCGAACAGAGTTATGAATGTTATTAGCCAGCATTTGTTATAGGGCTGCTCATTAGAGATCTTGCCAATATTTCTTTTAGAATGTATCCGCGCTCAGTGGCCACAAGGCACGGCGAAAGGAGTACCTAGTGGGACGAACACCTGTCAGGGACACAAGCAGTTGGGGGTGATTCTTTCCTTTGAAAAAGAGCATACAATACTAACAGCGAGTATTGCATATTGCAAATAAATAGGTCCATATATCTTTCCAAGTCATTACTATCCTTTACAGCTTCCCTGACTTTGAATGACCTGCATTGTGAGCTGTAGAGTCTTGGCGTTAACCAGGTCCTCTAGGAGTGTCACTTCTCCACACTGAATACATCAGTGGAATGCACCACCGCGGGTGGGGAGTGGTTATTAATATTCACTGATTTGATTATTTTTGTGAAACTTCCGCTGTAGCTATTAGGAGCACTTATAGCTGTTGAATATGTATACATTTGGCATAGTATATGTGGCTTGGAGCCTCAGAGCCTCCAATTAACTTTGGGATGTCCTCTTCCTTTAGGTGATGGATTATGCTGTCAAATCGTTTGAATATATAGACAATGAAGATAGATGAAGGTCTAGTTACCTTCATGAAGAAGACGAGAGTCCCGAGGTGGCTCTAAGAAAAGGTACTATTTAGTACTCTACCTCTATATGACCCTTCTTGCGTGCTTGATAGATAATGGTGTGATTTGAGTCCTATCTCCTTATAATCATGATACTAAGAGGAATATAAGTAATTGAATTGGGATACATCCAGATGGCTCCATGAATGGACGATGTGCACATAATAACTGGCTTAATGTTTATCTTGCTATGAATTTAACAAAGTACTATTGATTCAATTAGTTGTATAGACTGTATACCACCTTCACTGAATTTGTACTTGACATGTCCTTTTGTATGATATTTTCTCTGCAGTCCGTAAGGCTCAGGAAGAGGTACAGACCTCGAAACGCATCAGCCAAAGATACCAAACATGCAGATTGTTTTGCCTAAAAATTACCTACAATTAAAATTGTATATATTTTTTCTACAAAATTTGTACACATATGTCTTGCTGGATTTATTGACTGAACCAGTAGATGGAAAGCCTTTGAATGTACAGTATCATAAAGTGGGCAGGCGACGGGAGGATTCAACCTTTGGATCTTCTTTCTTTCTCGTATTTTGTGGTGGTTCTGTGCCAGGACCATAGTTCCTCCCCTGCACTTTAAATCTTCTTTAATTGAATGACTAAGGGCCTCATTACGACCCAGGCGTTAAGGGTTAACGCCGTCGTTAACCCTTAACGCCTGATTCCAATTTTAACGGCTGCTTTTAGCAGCCGTTAAAACCCATGGCGCTAACCCGCCTTGGTGCTAATTATGGAACCGTAATTTACGGTGCCGTAATTAGCGCCTTCCCCACTCCCATTATGCCCTATGGGGCAAAAATGGGAATGGGGAAGGGTAAATGGGAAATGGGGATTTACCGCCCCACTCACCTTGGAATGGGGCGGTAAATCCGCCATCCACCATGGTGTAAACGTAGTTTTCACCATGGTGGTAAAGTTGGCGTACTTACCGCCTGGGTCGTAATGATGGTCTAAGTGGTGTAGAACATTGAATTTGAAAACTGGTGTGCACCATTAATCCTTTGTTTTGAAAGTGGCTTAGAGGTCAGAATGCAAAGTAGCTCAGGTGGTGCAGCCTCCACCGTAAGAGGACGACCCGGAGGAACAAGAGGAGGATGAGGAAGATGTATACTTCATCTCGAGCATGTCCGAACTACAAAAGTCAAAGCAGCGCCAACCCAAATGTATGGTTCGCATTTGTTTTTCACTAGTCCCTGTATTGATCGATACTGGGGCGTTGGTGAGCGTCATGGCTGAAGACCACTACAGGCAACTAAACAATGCCCCACCTCTGAATGAGACAAATATACACATGTTACGTTCGGGGGGAAGCACCACTACCGCTGGAAGGCATGTTCGTGGCCCGTGTTCATCATGATGGCACATTCATCAGGGCCTTATTTTTTGATACCAGGGTGAGTAATGCCACGCCTTTGGCATGCGCCGCCGCCAAGGTGTATCGCATAGTGAACTTCGTTTTTCGGAGTGTACTTGGAGGACATTCCATCTCTACTTGCCCAGTATGTGGGTGTCTTCATAGGAATTGGGAAGCTTGTGGGTGACCCTGTGTGCTTGCACATTGACAGCACACTACAGCCCATCCTGTTGAAGCAGCGTTGGGTGCCGTTCCACCTTAGAGACAAGGTGGAGAAGGAACTGGACAACCTTGTCATGCTAGACATTGAGAAGGTGGAAGGGCCAACCCTGTGGGTTTCCCCCATAGTGATTACGAGGAAACCTAAAAAACCTGATTCCATACGCATCTGTGTGGACATGCACCTCCAAAACAGGGCCATTCGACCTGAGAGACACATAACGCCGACCCTGGATGACATCCTGTCAGACCTGCAGGGTGCTCGCTATTTTTCTAAGATGGACCTCAGGTCCGGGTATCATCAGCTGGTGTTGGACCCGGAGTCCCTTTACGTCACCACGTTTGCAACACACAAGGGAATGTACAGATACCAACGCTTAAACTGTGGCATAGCATTGGCTTAAACTGTGGCATATCGTCTTCCAAAATACAATCTGAGGGGCCTTAGCTGGCTGAAAGGTGCAATGAACCTAAGCAACAATAGTATGGTATATGCCAAATCAGAACAAGAGCACTTGGAGAGAGTGGGAATCCTCCCGATGAAAATCCAACGGCTGGGACTCACTTTACTCCGGGACAAGTATTCCTGCAGAAAATGATTGAGTTATTTGGATAAGTATTCCAGGAGGGGGGTATTTCCCCCAATATGGTGAAAGTGAAAGACATACGTGAGGCGGGTGCCCCCGTGGATGTGACCAAAGTATGCAGCTTTCTAGGGATAGTCACGTACTGCGGCATGTTCATACAGAACTTGGCAACCCTATTGGAACCCCCCCCCGAAGCTTCATGAAGGAGTTGGAAGTCGACGGCGCTGGAGCAAAGTGCGTTTGAGGAGATCAAGGGGGACTTGACAGCCGACGACATAATGGCATGTTTCAACCCGAAAAGAAGTCTTTGATCAGCATGGGCGCCAGCCCGTTCTGCCTGGGGCGGTATTGATGCAGCCCGATGACAGTGGATCTGACTGACCAGTAGCGTTTCCGAGCAGGACGTTCTCGGCAACGGAACAGCGATATTTGCAGATCGAATGTGAGGCCATACCGGTGCTCTGGGATTGCAAACATTTCCATTTGTATATTTATTGCAAACCTGTGGCAGTCGTCACAGACCACAAGCCCCTGATACCAATCATGACAGGGTTTTCTTCCAAACCTTTGGCTCGGATTGAAAAGTGGCTGCTCGCCCTACAGGAATATGACATTGAGCTAATATTCTGCCCATGGAACACCAACAAAGCAGACTATCTGTCCCGACACCCCAGTCAGAAGGAATGGGATCCGGAGGAAAAAGAGACAAAAGAATATCTGCACACCTTGGTGGAGTCTGTGACCCCTGTCTCCATGTCCATTGACATCATGACGATATCAGCCGAAGACATGTGCTTCAGAATACTTCACTCAGCAGGGGCCCAAGGAGAGTGGCGAAGGGTCCTCGAAAAACTGGACATACGCACGCTGGAGGCAAGGAAGGCTTTGGAGCAGATGTGGCAAGTGTGAGCCAAGCTCACGTTTATGGAGGGTGGGCACATCCTGAGGGGCTTGAAGATAGTAATCCAAGCCAGTTTGGTACCAAGGGCGTTGGAATTGGCACACAAGGGCGATCAAGGGGTTGCCAAGACTAAGGCATGATTCTTGTTGAAGGTGTGGTTTCCTGGCCTGGAACAAAGAGTGGAAGACTATGTTGCAGCTGTGTGTGGTGCCAAGTGGCGTTGCCACACCAACGGGAGCCATTCATCGAGTCAATGGACAGAAGCTGTGTGCCATGGGAGACCATGCCCATGGATTTTGGTCAACCTGCCAAGACAGACATTTCTTGGTCCTAGTTGACAAGTGGTCAAGATACCCAGAGGCTGAATTCATGGAAGATGTGATACCACCGTTAGAGAAAATATTCGCCACTCATGGCGTGCCAGAGAAAGTGTGTTCCGACAGTGGGCCCGGTTCCAGTTCCAAAGTAGGGGATTCGAAGAATACCTACATACCCTCAGCATCGCAAGATCAGACCTTTTTATGGCCAAGGGAGAACGGGTAAGCAGAGAGACTGATGCAGACACTGAATAAGGTGTTCAGGAAAGCACATGGACAAGGGAAATGCGAGAAGCGAACTCTATATCAGTTTCTGTCTTCATACCGAACAAACCCTCATTGTTCCACCGGGGTGCCCCCTGCAGAAGCACTGTTTCAGCGGTGCCCAAGAGGTCTGTTACCGGATCACTCAAGTCGAATCCCGAACATCATAGATGATGATGCCGTACTGGAAGAGAGAAGGATGGCTAATGAGAAGGAGAATGACTGGAGGAGCCTGCGACACCAGCGCCTGGAGATAGGGGATTGCGTGCTGGTGAGAACAAGACACGCGAGAGGGAAATTGTCCCTTCGCCATGAGCCTACACCACTCAGAGTGATAGACATGAAAGGATCTATGGAGACAGCATTGGATGGACACACAACAGTAACAAGGAATTCCTGCTTCTTCCAGAAGCTGGGGCAGTCCCCGGAATCTAGTCCTTACAGGAACAGGAGGGTCCCCACCGCAATGGCCGGGCCTGGACAGTGACGAGTCCAGCAGAGAAAGGCCATTGCCCAGCAGTGACGAGGACAGCCTGACTGACCAAGGCAGGGGCCTGGACACCGGGGATGAGGACCCGAGAGGGGTGAGGCGCTATCCGATGCGAGAGCGCCGCAGGCAGCCCAGCTACTTGTGTGACTTTGAAGTGGGTCTCCCCTGATCGCTAACCTCACCCAGTTGGTGTGGTTGTTATGATGGTATCATTTGACCAGTTGTTTGTGTTATATTGTTTTATGTTTGCATACACTTGTTAGGAAGTGCTATCATATAAATAAATCATATTACGATGATAACGATATAACTCATAAGTTTATTGGGAGGAGCCCTCGGGAGGCCAACCTTATTCAATGAGACATCTTCGTGTATGATTCCACATGACATTCTGGAATCATACACAAAGACGTAGTCAAGGTTATGGAACGTATGTACATCATGGAATGAATAACTATGTACAGAGATACTTAGTGTATTACACATCACAACATCTTCCCCCCTATAAATTACTTAAACCACAAAGGTTTGCATATAAAATTTGGTTGCTATCAGCAAAACTTTTGAACCTGTAACAACATATATATATATATATATATATTTCTTTTACATGAAAAATCATCAAAGGATACATAGATGCATTGATGGATGTGGACATTGGTTGTATTAACTTCCATGCGTCCATGTTGTTTATGTTTCTCAAACGTTTTCAATAATATATATAGTCTTGTTTATAGTTCCACACCCTTCTCCTGGATCTTGAAGATGGATGACTATCCTCTATCGTTTTCTCCTGTAGTTCTCTGTTTGTCAAGTTCCTCTGCATATTTCCTTTGTGTATAGATCTTGAGTCATTATACTTGTCTTTAAACATTTCTCCACTGATATTTTGTTCTCTTTCATTTCTCAATACTTCCTCCTCCTTTGCCAAGATTACATCATTACAAGACCATTTCTTCCCATCTTCTAAAATTACAGATTTTTTAGTACACTCCATTACTCTTTGAGGGGGGCGAAATCTTGACTCTCCTTTCATCACACTTGGGTTCCGTCACTCTAACCCAGTCACCCTTCTCAACTTTACTCTCTCGAACATGCTTTTGCTTGTAATAATAACTTTTGGATTCCTCTTGTTGTCTCTTTACTTTATTGACAATCTCCTCCAAGTTTATTTCCTTGTTCCTCCTTTTTGTTATCCAAGCAGGTCTAAGTCTGTTTGTAGCAATCCTTCCTCTCATTAAAGTGAATGGTTCTTCCTCAGTTACTGAGTGTGGGGCAACTTTATACGTGTAGAGTGCTTCCTTGAGCATTTCTTTCCACGGTAGATTGTTGATAATGGCTAACTGAATAATCCCCTTTATGAAACGATTCATTCTCTCTACTAATCCATTCCCCATGGGATGATATACGGCTGTAGTATTATGCTTAATGGCTCTGTCTTTCAAAAAATTTTGGATTTCTTGTGACATAAATTGAGCTCCATTGTCCGATATTAATTCCTGTGGCTCACCTTCCCTGTTAAAGATTTCTTCTAAAAACTTCATTACTTTCATAGCTGATAATTCCACATTCCACCCATTTATATGTATAGTCAACCAATACAATAAAGTAAACTTTTTGTGGCCCCAAAGTTTCATATGGTCCAGCTATGTCAATTGCCAGTTTCGTCCAAACTGTGCTGGGAATTTCTACTGGCTGCAGTGGTGTGAAATGTGTTGATTTACCTTTGTCACTTACTGCACATGCAGTACAATCTCTGACTAGAGCCTCCAATTCACCCCACATGTTGGGCCACCAGTAGGCTTCTCTCACTCTTCTTTTCATTAGATTTCTACCCACATGACCTTCATGTGCAATGTTCATAATTCTCTCCCTCATACTTTCTGGAGGTATAATCCGATCTCCTCGATAAATGCATGCATTGTCACTTGTCAATTCATCTTTTAATTTTTCCCAGTATTTAATGTTTTCTTCAATATCTTTCCAGCCATTTTCAATAGCTTTTCTCAACAGTCTTTGTTCAGGGTCTTGTTCTCTAGCCTCTAACCATTCTTCCTTTGAAAAACTTGGATGCACATGTGCTATTATACTTTACATGTTTTGATCTTCTGTTAGTTCTCCTTGTCCTCGCCAACATTTGTGTCACTGTCACGTGGTAGGCGAGAAAAACAATCTGCTACTACATTTGTTCTCCGAGGGGTATATTTTATATTGACATTGTATTGCATGATAATCAATGTCCACCTTATGCGTGGGGATGTCATGTGAGGATTCTTCGAGTTCAACACATGTATAAGTGGCTTGTGATCCGTCTTGATATCAACAGGTATGCCCCAAATGAGTCCTTTGAAGTGCTCTAAGATCCATTTGACTCCCAGGGCCTCCTTCTCAATGGTCAAATAATTTTTCTCAGCCCCTTTCAATGTTCTGGAAGCAAAAGCAATAGGAACTACTTCTCCTCCTTGCACTTGCTCTAAGACACCCCCTACGCCTATGTTACTGGCATCCACTGATATTCTAGTTGAGCACTTGAGTCAAACATTTTGAGTGGTGGTGCTTTGTTGATTAATGACTTGATCATTCCAAACTCCTTCTTGCACCCTTCAGACCAATTAAACTTTGTACCTTTGCACATCAGGTTTCTCATCTGTTTGGTCCTATAAGAGTAATGATCCACAAATTTAGAATAATATTCTGTTAACCCTAAAAGACTTCGAAGTTGATCTTTATTGACAGGATCGGGAATCTTAAGATTGGTGTCAACCAATGATTCTTTAGGCTTTATACCGTCTGCATTTATACAATGACCCAAGTAAGTCACTTCATTTCTCTTTATCATACATTTCTCAATCTTAAGTGTCATGCCTTTTTGCTGTATGACTTGTAGCACACCTAACAACTTTGCATCATGCTCCTCTTCGGACATTGCAGATATTAAGATGTTGTCTTGGAAATAATGCACCCCGTGGAGACCATCAAACAAATGATGCATTAATCTTTGAAACACGGTGGCTGCCGAAGCCAATCCAAAAGGCATTCTTTTATATCTGAATGCTCCCAATGGCGTCACAAACAATGTTAAATGTCTAGATTCTTCATCTAAAACAACCTGGTGATACGCTGATGATAAATCTAGTGTCGTGAAATATTTTGCCTGCTTCATCGTGGTCAACATTTCTCCTATGTTTGGCAGAGGATGGCGGTCTATCCAAATGTTGGCATTTAGATCTCTTAAGTCGACACATATTCTGATTGATCCATCAGGTTTTTTAACAATCACAATCAGGGATAACCATTCAGAGCTTTCAATAGGTTCAATGACATCGCGCATGCACAATTTCTCTAATTCGTTTTTTAATGCTTCTCTGGTGCCAATAGGTATGTTTCTCACTTTGTGCACTACTGGATTTGCTCCTCTCTTGAGTATGATGCGATGTTTGAAACCTTTAAGCACACCATTTTTCTTTTCATTGAAAACTTTGGGAAAGCTTTTGGCTAGATTTTCAGATGTGCTACAACTGTTCTCAGTAATGCACAGAATGGGCACGTTTTCGCCTGGATGTATCCTGATCTTCAGTGATGCTTGTTCCCACCATCCAACTATTGAAAACCCATTTTCAGCCACATACAATCTGCAGTATGTCTTCCTTCCTTCAAAATTTATTTGCACCCAAACATAACCTATGATGTTGATTGGCGTCTTTCCATAGCCAGTTGCCTTTATCTTGGTCATCTGTAAATCTTCCATTCTTTTCTTTAGTATATTCACATAGGTCTCTACATCAACCATGGTATATGGAGAGCCTGTATCAACCATAACTCGTATGGTTATGCCATTGATCTCCATTGGCACCCATGGTCCCAGACCGCCTTCATTTGGTGTGAAAGCTAGTATTTGTACATCATCTTCAAATCGATCTGTAATTGCCAACAAGCTACTTGGACCACCAATTTATTCCAACGCCTTTATGCTTGTCATGGCAGTACCTCTTCCTCTACCATATTGACCAGCATTCCTCACATAGCGGTTGTTAAATCTACCTCTTCCCCTGCTGTTGTGACACACCTTACCAAAATGGCCTATTTGTCCACATTTATAGCATTCTGCTGACGAGGCCGGGCAATCTTTCTCCGCATTTAAATGTCTGTCCATCCACACTTAAAGAATTTGTTGGTTGGCCTGTAAGTATTTTCTCTCACCTGACTAGATCCACCTCCAATATCAGATTTGATCAATTTTCTGACTATGGCAACTAAATCCTCTTCTTCCTTGCCAAATTGCCCATCAATTATCTCTTGGACCAACCTTATTTCTGCATTCTCCACTTTGTTCTGGACTTCTTTCATACACTTCTTGCCTAGTTCAATGGACCTTGCTATTTCAATTGCTTGTTCTAAAGTAGGGTTCTTTGCCTGCCACAAACGTTGTTGAATACGTGGATCTGCTACATGCAAAACTATTTGATCTCTCAAGTATTCATCTGCCACCCCTGTGAAAACACACGTAGCCAACAATCCTCTCAATGCAGCCAAGTAGGCATCTATGCTCTCAGCCTTATTTTGTCTCCTTGAAAAGAACCTGTATCGCTCTAACACAATGTTGGTCTTATTTCCGAAGTGCTTATTTAGGTTAGCGATTGCTGTGTCATACTTTCTGGCCCCACTTGAGGAATCTCCTGAGCCTTCATTGGTATGGTCTAAATCAGGCAAGGTTCTGAAAATCGAGTGCCTCTGCACCTATACAGTTGAGAAGCGTAGCTTCCTTTAAGTCATCTCATCGTTGAATTGCAACCGCCTATTGCCCTGAAGTATACTTGGAAATTGTCCTGCCATTGCTCCCAAGGACATACTGGATTTCCAGGTAGCGCCAAAAATTTAACTGGAGCTGCTATGTTCTGCATAATGTACACTTATTCATCCAACAGTTAAATGCCCCAGTTATTTTCTTTTTTAGTGTTGATGTCTCTGTATTTCCAGATTGTGGACACTCACTGCACAGCAGAACACTTGTGCATGTCTGTTGCAATGGCCTCTTACAGTGAATTTGCTAAAATTTACACCATTAGTCCATCAAATCCTTCCACTGTATTTTGTATATTTCACTTTGTTCACTTTCAATATGTATTGACATTTGCTCAATGTGTCCTTTTAATCCATCGTGCATGTAATCCCTTCATATGAGCACTGCGTTAATATTGGAGCAATGTCTGCAATTGGCAGCATCCAATACCCTAACGTTCGCCGTACTTCGATTTAAACATCTGTTCATGTCATTTGAACGTTTCACTTCCTTTCGCTTCATTCAATGAAATACATTCAGGTTGTTTGTAATTTATTCATACGTCCTTCTGTAATGCAATGGCTTGTCGCGTTTTGTTTATTGTTGTCAAGGCAACGTTCAATCTCCTCAAAATGGCGGCACGCAAACTACGTAAGAGGGTGCTTTCCTCTAACTTTTCTTGCAGTTGGCCCAAAGTCTCGCACAGCATTCATAAAATGCTGATCGACGGTAAACTTTTATAAATGCTTTACTTTGTTATTTCTGCATGGAATTAGCGCCGCTCACCTTTTTCATTTGCTTTTAAACGTTGCTGTCGTATTTTCAGTGGGTTCGGTCGCTCTGTCAGTCTTCTTTGATGTGGTTAGTTATATCCAGAAAACTTGTGCTTTACCGCATCTGGGGGCTCCCTCCCTAACGAGTCCTCGTCGCCAATTGTTAGGAAGTGCTATCCTATAAATAAATCATATTACCATGATAACGATATAACTCATAAGTTTATTGGGAGGAGCCCCCGGGAGGCCAACCTTATAAAATGAGACATCTTCGTGTATGATTCCACATGACATTCTGGAATCATAGACGAAGACGTAGTCAAGGTTATGGAACGTATGTACGTCATGGAATGAATAACTATGTACATAGATACTTAGTGTATTACACATCACAACAACTCTCTGTACTTCTCCGTTTGAAATATGAAAAAGGAGCAGTATGAAGTGTGCCCCTTTAAGGGCAGTCGTGACGTGGAGGTCACATGTGGCGCGCTAATAAAGGTGGCCGCCCCGCTTTGCACGGGTCAGTCGAGAAACGGGCCACTATGCGGATTAACTGTCTCTGTGTGGGTTTCTGTTGCCGAGCGGCCTCACCTGGACGAGGCCCACGCACATAACATTGCCTATCTACCCATGTATACTGCGGATAAAGACTACCAAATGTCCATAAAAAAAGCTGCAATTATACTAATCATTTCTGAAATGGTTGCGCTAGCTAAACGCTTGCAATGGTTTAAATGATACATCAAAATTAGCTGCACTGAAAAAACTCTTGTATACCGAAATTTTAAATTTGCCCGTAGACTTTAATGCAGTCAACCCTCCCAAAACAAATTCTGCCTCTTTCACTTTAGTGGATGGTTGGTGGATGGTAGAGAATCACTCTCCAAAACATTTGATGTCGTTTTCCAATGTCTATTATGTTGACTTTGCAGTTTTAGCCCGTTTGTCCCTGTTTTTTGTTCGAAAAATCTGGACCTCTCTTTAGAGGTCTACATTAAGAGGCCGTTCGATTGACAACCCGAGAAGCCAACGGGCTCGCCCTCCGCGTGGACTCTAGCCGACAGGCTAGCGAATCGATAAGAGGCTGTTAGTCTGGCAGAGGCGGGACTTCCGGCAGCTGAAGCAAGCCAAGCGAGGCCCCCAGGGAGAGGCGGAGCAGAGAGCGGCGAGGAGGTGAAGAAGTCACAGATTAAACGGGGGTGTGGACGGTGATGTGGTGGGGACACGCACGTACTGGGAAAAGGGGGAGGGCTAGTAACGGGGCAGGGTTGAGTGAGGGGTCCTGACGAATGACGACCCGCGAGAGTGGGATGCAGCGGCTCAGTGGGCTGGTACAGGGGTGTACAGTGACCGGCGAGGAAGTACAGACCAGGTCGTAGGGTGGTAGAGAGCGAGGGGAGTGCAGTGTCTCAGGCGGGAGGATACAGACACTTGGGAGGCAGACGCAGTGTCCTGGGTCCAGTCTTGCCTAGTAGTGCAGTGCCTACGTTCCAGAATGAGAACCCGCAGACCTAACTCGCCACGCCCACACCTTTGCAAGGGAGTCGTGATGTGGAAGTTTGGCGCACAGGGCTAAAGTGTAACTTTCATTTTTAAATGAGGGTGCCAATTATCGTTTGCTATAAAGACAAATGTCTGGCGTGTGCACGAATGCTTATTTTTGCATGACGGTTAGGGCTGGTGGCCTGGGGGAGAGAGGTGGCTCTATTGTAGTAAACACTGGCATCTAATTGACAGAAGACCTACTTCTTAATCTCTCTTGGGTCCTATTCTATCATGTGAGCATTTCAAGGTTTGCATTACCAGCACAGATGTAGGATGACCCGTCGTGCAGGCTTCTGTTTCACGTTGGTGCCATACTTTTTCAAATGGATAAACAATAGGACTAGGTCGAGTCGTAGCACTAACATCTAATCTAAAAAAAATCAAAAAATATTCCATAGGTGCCCCTCTGCGAGAACGAACACGGCCCATTGACCTGTTCTTTGGGAAAGTACCCAGGAGAGTCGTAGCCACACTTTAGCCACTGTACCTTTCACAGATGGGAAATAACCATTTGCATATCAGACATTGGGCCTCATCACGAGTCCGGCGGTAAAACCGCCTGGTTACCGCCGAACTCGTATTACAATTCCGCCTCCGTGATTCCCGGAATTACCGGGGCATTACAACCCCGGTTTTCTGGGAATCACGGAGGCGGAATGGTGTTAATCCCCATTCCCATTGAGTCCTATGGGACTCAATGGGAATGGGGATCATGGAAACACCGGCAGCATCTCGTAATGCTGCCAGTGTTTCCTCGTCCGCCTGCAGGCGGGCGGTGTTAAACCCGCCAGGTCAAACCTGGCAGGAACATCACCTCCCGCCTGCAGGAGTCGGGATCAGGCGGTCCGGAAACAACGGTGGCGGCGGGTTTACCGCCACTGTTATTTCCGGACCGCCGGATTTGTAATGAAGCCCATTGTCCCGCCCATATGGGCAGTCCAGCACTGAAATGCTATGGCAATTCCCTTCTGAACAAGAGTACCAACAGCAACCCCATACACGTGTTTCAGCCTTGTTGCCTCATCAGTGAGGTGGGGTTGTACCTCTCTGAGCACAGTGAGCAAGGGGTCGTGTGGATGACCGTAGGAAACTTAAGGTGACTAAGCCTAAGTCCCTTAAATAATCCAAAAATATTCCATATGCGCCCCTCTGTGAGAACGAACATGGCCCATTGACCTGTTCTTTGGGAAGGTACCCCCATTCGAGAGTCCGTAGCCACACTTTAGCTCACTGTACCTTTCACAGATGGGAAATATACATTTGCATATCAGTCTTTGTCCCGCCCAGATGGGCAATCCAGCAGGGAAATGCTATGGCAATTCCCTTCTGAACAAGAGTACCAACATGAACCCCATACACGTGTTTCAGGGGCGGGACAAAGACTGATATGCAAATGGATATTGCCCTTCTGTGAAAGGTACAGTGAGCTAAAGTGTGGCTGCAGACTCTTGAGAGGGTACCTTCACAAAGAACAGGTCATTTAGCCATATTTGTTCTCTAAGAGGGGCGCCTATGGGCTATTTTAACATTTAATCTATATGTATGATGTAGAAGACACCAGAATCATTCATACGTACGTGGGATCCTTTCTCATGACATGTACTGTCATTCTCTGAATTATAATTGTTTGTTTATAATGTGCTTAATACCTGAGATTGGTTTCTAAGTGCGGGATTGTTGCGCTGCGTTTTCTTGCTTCGAAGACAATCGCTTTGGGCTGCTGGCATGAGGGACTATCGTTTGGGCACACTAACTTGGCCAAAAAGCAGACATTGGCCAGGCAAACAGTTTTGACTTTTGTGTAGGCATGGACCAGTCAGTGGCCATAAGATGACAACAGCTGGAAAGTGGTGCAGGTGCCTGACCATGATGACATTGCCTGGCTAATGCTCATAAGTGAGCCAAAACGGTTGGTTTTGACCTTGCTTATTTTAACAGAAATTCAATGCAATTAACATATTCAAAGGCACATAAATTGCTTAAAACTCCACTGGCTGAAGGCACACTTGATTTAGCCATTTGTATCACACAAGGACCTAATTTACATCTACTGTTAGCTTTCAGAAGGATAATTAGAAATAACAAAGGGCTAACCTTAAAAGCAAAGAGCTGGCTAAAAGATTCTGGGGAGGTGTTTTGATTGGGGAGCGGTGGCTAGTGGGTTGGAAGCATGGCCATGGGTAATCAGTGGGTGGGTACAAATACAAACTACCACTCCAAGCAGCTATGCGTCGCTCCTTACATCACATCTCGTCCCCATATGTAGGGTTGTGCCAATAGATTTATTTTTTGGATATTGTATGTTTGGTGCCTATACACAGGTGTTGAGGGGCATGGTAAATCATAACACGATAACAATAATGAAACAGTTATATTGGTCTTGTGACAATCTTACCGTGCAAGTGCATGAGCGAGGTGGAAGTTCAAGGGGTGGGGGGTAGAGGGAGAAGTGCCGAAGTGGGGGTGATCAAGTGCTGGTTGGGCTGAGGAGGCAAGTGCCAGTGGAAAGAGGGGGGTGGAGGGGAGGAGTTCATTGGACAGGAGGACTAAGTTGGGATAACCCAGGAAAGGGAGCCCAAGGGCAAGTGCTGGCGGGGGTTGGGGGAGTGTCTGGCCCTTCTTTGACTCTGAAGGGAACAGGCCCAGTCCAGCGGCAGATGTAGAGTTTAGCATGGGGGGTAGGAAGAGGAGAATGGGAAGGTCTTGGAAGGTTTCCGGGAACTTAAGATCTGGTTCAAGTCAGGGGGTGGGAGGGGCTATTCCAGAGGGAGGCGCCTGCCCAGGAGAGGGATCTACCTCCCACTCTCTACTTGGAAAAACGTTTGACTTGCAGAGAGTTGGTTCCAGAAGACCGAAGGGCTCTGGATGACGTGCCACCTAATAGTTAAAAGTAAAAAGGAGCAAGTGGGCTGATAATACTATATTTGCAACGGCTGACAAAGCATGGTGAACAATTCAGTTCAAAGGTTACCTGGCACACAGCTTACCAGGATTCTGAAACAAATATTTTTGTGTGACCATTCTAGTCAAAGGCCCAGATGCTCTTACAACGTTTCAGAAATTAAAATATATTTCCAGATAGACCCTCTTGCTCCTGGCATGTCCGGCAGTCCTTGCACAACCTGTTAAAGATTCTTTTTTTTAATGAATTTTTTTGTTCATTTTTGAGTACCTACTATGCACAGTATTTCATAGCAATACGATAAGAAAGTAATCTTAATTACTTCAGTGAAGTGAAAAAGCACTCTGCGGGTCTGCACAATTCCTGGTTGCTACGCAGCTCCATTATTTTCTAAAGATATTTTTTATAATAAATGCATCCAGACGATCATCATTATAAAAGGAGGTATTTTTCTGATAAGGATTTTATCATTGTTTTTGCTGTTTTACCTGTGCCTGGCAGCCATTTGCATATGGCATCGTAACGTATAATTTTTTTATTTATTATTAATTATGATTATAGCTCAAAGAGCTTTAACATATATTTACAATCAAATTTACAAAATAGAAACATGGATTTCACATAACATAAGGTGTTTTTGCATTATTACATAGTTGAATTCTTCGAATATGGAAAATAAACATTTTACACACTCAAAATACCTAAAGTTGGGCTTAATTTCATTCGTGAGTTCATTATGCAGAAAAAAAACATTAATAAAATAGCGACCGTAAAATAAAATTAAGATTCATAGAAAATTGATAAAATACTTTGGTAATGGTTCCAATACTATTAATTAATAGAGCTAATACTCATTTTCAGGCACATATTAAAGAGATATATCATAAAGCTGGGCTGCATCATTATTTATTGTCATCATTTGGCATAGGTCCATACCTTGCTTTGTTTTAGGAGTGCCTTCCAAATGCTAAAAAGTGCACTGATTTGTGGCCTGAATTCAGGCAAAAGTGCCAAAATGACTGATTTAATGTTGTTGGGATCACAGACGAAGGCCCCCAGCCTACTAACATACAGTGGGCCATGCTCCCTGCACTCCGTTAATACATACTGGGCAGTCTCCAAATTGTTCCCAAGAGCGCCAAAGCCCTGCTTCCTTTAAATGCCCTGCTCCAGGCCAAGTACCAAAAGTACCAGCAATTTGCCAATTCTCAAAAAGAGCAGAAATCTGCGTACTTCTGGGGGAAGGGCACACCAACACATATACCTCGGGTGCTTTGCAGCTATGTACCAGTAAAGTATAATGTGAATTCTGGTCACCTCCGATTGATCCCAGGTCAAAGGCACGAACCAAGGGAGGCCCGTGGTAGGGCAGGCTATAATAATTATGGGGCTCCACCAAATCGGTAACCAAAAACGTTGCTTCTTTTATTGTCCTTCAAAGAAGGCAGCTTTGCAGGAGCGAAATGTGTTTTTGCACATTTGCCTAGTGCCAAGAATAATATTGCTTCTTAGTGGACCAAAATTGGCATATAATGTGGGCTAAGGTACCCGAACATATTTTACATTGTTGGTCCTGGTTTAAATTGTGTTCAAAAGCATCAGTAACTGTTTTTACAGTGGTAATGTGAGCAGAACGGTTTGTAAAGCATATGGTTTTTACACCAGTTTACCAAAATATGTTTTCCACACTTGCAACACCCCCTCCAGCCCAGGCAGTCGCTGCTCTGAATATTAATCAGGATGCTTCTTATTAGGACTATGAACTGCCTTATTACGGACATGTGTGAACTAGATTGATGACACTTTCACCATGTCATCCCAGGTGGGCAATCCATATAACCTAGTTCACCATGTGTATTAAAGCTAGCCAGGGTTATTAAAAATAAGCTTAGCCCCCTCACCTATAAGGTATTTCCCAAGTTTGTGGCAATGACCATCAAAGGCAATACAGGGGGAAATCTGTGGATCATATAGAGGATTGGGATCTGGAGAGGGATTTGATGACCAGGAGCTAAAGGCAGCTCCTGGGGTTCTGGCATCACTCAGTAATGGTTAGAGCGCGCTACGTATGGCGAACAGGGAACTCGTTTATAATATGAGACAAATGTAACTCCCAGATGAGATGCAAGCTATAACCTTTTGCCCAATTATATATGGCTCATTATGTTTTAAATGCCTTCTAGGAGTGCCACAATGCACATTTTTCACAGTCCCAACCACACAGCGTAAATGTCATTTGGGTATGTTTGATGGCCCCAGTTGGCCTAGGGAGGCAACACTAGCTCATTGGGCCTTGTGCGTGTCAAGCCAACCAGGCCATAAATAGCTTCCAGTTCCCAGTAATTTTGAACCCTGTAAGACTCGATGACAGAGCCGTTTTGTTGCTTTGGTGAAGGAAGGTAATGAGTAAATGTCAGCGTGACTGGCCCGCCTTGTAGTTTTAGTTTATCAATAGTTGGTGGGATAAGCAAAGGATGAAATGGTGTCAGTTTTATGCTTCTGATGAAATAGTAGCAGTTCTGATAGGTAGTGATGCAAGCTAAACGTCAAATGGCAGAGATTATTTTTTAAATGATTTAACGGCAGTATGCATTAGTTATGGTTATATGATGGTGGGGCTGACTGCGAGGGATTGTTTAATTTCCTAAAGGATTGGGGCAGGACTGATCTACCAGAATGTTCCACTGCTGGGATGTTGGGGTTCTAAGAAAAGCAAACCTGATTTAAGAACTGTTTGAATGGCTATGTTTCAAATGTGTTGCCTCGTTACCAAATTTGTATCTTGTGCTTTAAGTGTGTTTTATGCATTCATAGGGATTGCTTAATGTTATTACAGCTTGACTGATTTGGTTAATGAGAAGATTAAAATGGACCCAGACTGCCAATTAGGTGTATTTAGTTTCTGTTGAAAGATCATTGTGCACAGTGCGATGCAATTGTTTGTCTAATTATCTAAAAAAGCCAGGGGGGTGGGACAGTTTGGTTTGCTAGTGTCAAATGGTTAGGCACCATGGCATGATATCCTGTCGAAAATGTATTTTGTGATAAGCCTAGCCCGGTGCAAAGGTATAATAGGAGGACCATTATTATGTACGAAATCTGCCTTTTAAAATTTGATTTAATTTAGGATAATATGCTGGACTGTTCTGCTGCAAAGGCTTGTTTATATATTGAATTGGCAGTGGGTCATTCTTCAAAGGTCTAGGTATTTTGTAAACTACTTTGGAACAAGCTGCTGCAATTGTTGATCTAAAGATGAAATATTAGACCGACACTCTGAGAGAATGATGAGCCTAATTGTGTGACGATTTAATGCAAAAACATAATTGTAAGCAAGATGGAAGGAGCCTTCTGCAAATGTTTTAATAGTGATGAAGGCAGGTGGGGGTCTGTTGAAGCATGAGGTATTTATTAAATGGTGGTGAGATGGCTTGGCAAAGTCCTAATAAGAAAGTGGCAGCAGGATCAGCCTGCAGCAGTGGTCATTATTGTCACACTTACCTGTGTCTCTGCAGGAGCGATGGATGAGCCTCCTTCGACCCAGAGTTCTAAGTTCCCCTGTTTCTCCCAGAGGAGCACCGTCAAATATAAGATGCACGCTCAGACCTGGGTTCACCTGATTCCCCTGGGCCCTTCCCTTCTCTCTACTATGTGCTGTGATGTCTAATAAGGGCTTACCTTGGTTTTTAGTGGAGTGTGCACTTTATCCTGCATTCGCTTGGGCGCGATTCTATGAGAGATTCACAGCCCTACACTCGTAGGATTGCTGCCAATGTCTGTTTGCCGAGTTCTGATGCCACACGCTGTTATATGCCTTCACTGCGAGGCAGAGTGTTCAATGTGCTAGTTTCTTCACTAGCAAGAAAGTCCTTTCCACAAGGCAAACGTTGCGCAGTGGATTTGAGAGTCCGGTATTGTCCAAATTGTCTTTATTTTGCCAAAGGTATCTTGGGTGAGTAGCGCTGCGTGTAGAGCCAGAACCGCTGGTAGGTATGCGCGGCGTTAAAGGTTTGAGCGCATCTGGTAATGTCTCTCCTTTCCCTTGCAGGAGTGGATTGTGGAGTGCTTGCGCCTTGAGTCTGAGTTCGGAGGTCCGGTAGGTATGCACAGAGGCTTCGGTAAGTATGCACAGCGTTACTGGAGCGAGCGCAGTAAGTAATGTCTTTACTTTCTTTTGCAAGAATTTGAGCGCTCGGACTACGAACCTGGATTCCAGCGTAGCGGGAAGATTCGGTGAGTATGAGCAGCGTTACTGGAGCGAGCGCACTAATGAAAGTTCTTCTTTGTGCTTACAGGTGCCGGTGTAGGTTTCACCTTGTGTCCGGGGAAAGCTGCGGCGTGGAGAAAGCACAGAGGTTGATCCGGAGCAGGTAAGCAGAAGCAGGGTGATCCGGAGCAGGTAAGCAGAAGCAGGGTGATCCGGAGCAGGTAAGCAGGAGCACGGTGAGTGTGTTGCTGATGCAGCTTACAGAAAGCAACACGAAGCACTGGAAGAATCTTGGCTGTGGCTTATATAGCCAGCCAAACCCAAACACTAGAGAGCTCATGACTTTCATGCACCTCCTGTTTGGCAACATGTAGTGGTAACCAGGAAGTTACTACAAACACCAGGAAGGAATTAAAAGAAGGTATCTGCTATGGGTTTTTTGTGTGCCTATGCCAAGCCTGCCAAACCTCCAACCAGCTTGCCCTGACTACATGCCTGGTACCCATGACAATTATGGATATAAAATGTAAAAAGTATATGAACCACCAGCTATCGGGAGGATAGCTCAGGGGCAATGTGCTTGCCTTGGAAGCAAGATGACACGGAGCACCACAGGTTAGATTCCCAGGTCCGCCCTTGGAAACCTCTGGCTATTAAGCACGATATCATATCACATCTATTGCAAGAGTGAAGCCTACCAGAATTACGCTATTTCTGACTTCTGTGTCTTGCGGACAATCGAGCTAAAGTGGATCTGTCTACTAGGTAATGAATGCTGTGTATTTAGGCCATACGTTGAAAGAAAACTGACAGGCTCAACCAACAGAATTTTTACTTGGGTATTAAAATATGGGTACAGTTACATTAAGGTGGGTTTGTTTGTGTCTGTGTCAAGTATATGCATCTGAGACAGCGTAATGAATGGCAGGTTAAAAAATATGCTCACAGCCTAATTATAGCAGAGCGAGCACCAGTGGTGGTTATCCTACAACAGCCTCTGTGCAAATTAGAAATAAGGAACAAAGGGGATATGGTCTTCCTGTGTACAATGTTAATAACACACAAGGTTCCAGTGTGAATTGTTTTCAATGAAGAGTGGCTGTAACCAAATTAGCCTGGAGAATGAATGAGCCCCGTCTCAGCCCTGAGAATTCAAATCAATTGACAGGGTGGTGCAACATTTATTAAGTTGCACTCACTTAGGACCCATATAAGGACCATTCCCAATGTGTTAGAACAGATCAGCGGTTGGCTCAGTGGCCGCTATTTATTTACTATATTTTCAGATATCTTCTGACAAACAAAATCTTCAACAGACATTGATGAAGAATATAAACAGAGAAATACACAAATTGCGTTATTGAGTGCCTTCTCGGACAATCAACAAACAAATATTACAGAGCAACCTTTGTGTTACATATACATGTTCTACAAGAGATTGCAAAACCAGGTTGCATTTTACACAAACTTGTAACAAAATGAGCAACCCACAGAATTAGAGCCTAATGCGGTCAGACCAAGGATGTGTGTATTTCTGACTGTCATGAGTTGCATAATTGACTCTCAACCAGTTCAATGACATTTTTCTGGATACTGGAGTGACCAGTGCATAGTCACAGTGGGTGAGTAAAGACCAATACAAATCAGGAATAACACCATATTGGGATACAGCCTGATGATGTCAGAGTTTGCACCAATAAGAGGTGCTGATGCCAGAATGGCCTGAGGCAAATGTGGAATAAACCCCTCACACTGCAGTATATCATTGGAAAAACTATTGAAAGACCAAAATAACAGTGTAGCCAACCAGTAAGTACAAGGTCGCAATCATTTGTGGTGATGGCCGAATGGACCAGTTAAGTGGTTAAAAGGTTCTAGATCAGGGGACCTCCCACTCACTCCACCGCAAATGCCAGATGGTTTGGGAAGTCTTGAATGAGATGCTCATGATTTAAGGGGACTCTTGCAAAGAGTGTGGAGCAACACCCCTTGCTCTCCAGATGCTCTTACTGCAGGGGTAAAATGTTGAAGTTGCAAGATATTATCCAGACATAAAGGAATTTGTCACCTAAATTCTACACATTAGCATAGCATACCATTTCTTCTTTGCCAAGAGTGTATTGGCACTAACCGATGGCTAGTGCAAATTATGTGCCCTGGCTCACAGGGCATCTTGGGGAGCAAAGACCTTTTAGTTATGGGGAGTGGGTGGTTGTTGGTAGACCTGTCCCAGTCATTGTGGCGGTTAACTTATAGGCTTGACAGAACTGTGCTAGACCGTAGTCAGAAATTATCCATAGATTCCAAAGTTGGGGGCTGTTTCATGAAAGGTAATGACTTAACCTCACAATATCAAAAGTCTGCAGGTTTTCTGAAGAATTGCCACGGTTTGATTAACTGGAACACAATTGGAGATTAGGCTTAGCAGGGTGTACAACTGTCTGAGGAGGGGTCTGTGTTTTATTTTTTTATTGAATATTGAGGGTGCACGCATAGAAAGAGGAGTGGTGTAAAGGGCAACACTCAGTGGGGTGAATGGCGCAAGGGGGAGAAATCCCTTTTAGTGTGCCGGGCTTACAATCGGCCAACCAGACAAAGGAAGCCTGGACAAGGGTGTAAAAGGAGGGGGCATTGCCTCCATGCCACTTTGGAGGCCTTACATGGCAGAGACCAGATGGTCAAAAGATTACGGTCTTGCTTCTTCCAAAGAAAAGTTGAGAGATTACTACTACATGGACTTTATGCAGAGATGGAAGTGTAATATAAATAATTGGTACGCCTACCACTTGTTAGTTTCCTTTTCACAGAGCATACTTTTAGTTCAAAGGCTCAAGAAACATGTCCTGAACCCTTTCTCTTTCTCTTGAGCCAAATATAGAATCGGCTCAGCCCAGACATTCAAGCACTACCAGTTTCTCAGTCACAGCTAGGCAGACACACACGGCATCTGTGGCTCTGCCGTTCGTTAAGGTGCTCAGGTTGTAAACACATTTCTTTTATCAGTGGCAGAGCCAATCATATGCATGATGGTACATTTCCAACTTAAGCCCCAGTTACCTCGCAAATCTGTGATTAAAGTGAGCAACACACAACACCCATTTAAAGATTTGTTTATATACATGATGTCTACTATCTGGCATGCAAAAAAAATAAAGTTGCTTTAAGTCACTAATCAAATGTTATCAACATCATGGATAACAACGAGCTGGAAGTTTGTGACAAAGAATCTGCATATCTAACTTTATTTATTACACAGTTTATTTTATTAGAGCTTTCCCCCTCTTTTTAGGAAAGTCGAATCTAGGTGTTTTGCAGTGCGCCCTCCCACCGGTCCTCCGTCCACACTGCTCCTGCATTGTCCCGTGGTGGGTTGCATGCATGGCCTCCTGTGTGCTGCCTCTGGTGTGGACCGTCCCCCTCTGGTGCTTACTGTGGTGCTGGGCTGTGCTTCTTTTCCTCCCTCACTCTCCCCTCTTTCCTCCTCACATCCTCTATGGTGTTTTCAATCTCTCCCATCTTCTCAAACGGCTATTTGATCTCCTATCCTATCCCTCTCACTAAGGCTGGAAGGAAAATGTTAGCGGGATATCCTGGTCTCCAACCCAGGCCTCCCTGTCGCTGATACCCACATCAGCACTTCCTCCAGACAGACTTTAAACAACATCCTCTTTGTCGTTTCCTCTGCAGACCTGTGAACCCCTCATATGGTCTCTGTTCTCTCTCCTTTCTCCTCCTCTCCCATTAATGGTGGCGCCCAGTGGGTGGTCCTTGTGGCCCCCTTCCAATCCTCCCAAGACCATCATCAATGTCTATCTAAATGATACCTTAATGGTCCAGGGCTCTCAGCCCAATCTCCTCCTACTTGATGTGCGTCTCCGCGTCTCATCAATTTCTTCCATTCTCCTGCCACTCATTTGAAAACCTCTCAGGCCTCTTTGCCACCTCCTTCCTTCTCTGTCACCTTTCTGGCACCCACCTCCTCTCTAGCCCCTTTGCCACCTCAGTCTACTGCCTCTGTCCACTCAGACCGTTCTACTGCCTCTGGTGGGTGTACCCTGGAAGACTTGCAAATGTGGCAACCTGCTCCAGGTAGCTACTCTCGTTCTGCTGTCAAACATTCCTCTGACATCTGCCACCTCCTCAAAGACCTTCACATAGATGTCCTCGCTCTCACCAAGACATGGTTCACGGCTAGCTCTGTCATGAGTTTTGATTCTCTTCTCCCTGAGGGCTACAAGATCCTCTCCGAGCCCAGACCCAACCGGCCCAGAGGTGGCCCTGATCTTTCCGCAATGGGTCCCTGGTACTGTTATTTCTATGCAGGCCTACTCCTCCTTTGAATGCCTAGTCTGCAGTCTCTCTATCTCTCCTGGCCTCTTTCTGTCTGTGGGCACCATCTACAGGCCACCTGGCCAGGTCACCCTCTGCCTCTCAGAATGGACTGACTTCTCTTCTTACCTCCTTGCTTTGACCTCTCAACTTATCCTCGGAGACCTCAACGTCCACCTGGATGCTTCTAATCCCCCCTCTGCATTTCCGCAACACTCTCTCCCTTTCCATTCTACCCTCTGGTCTGACACACTCTGCTGGACACACCTTGGATGCTCTCATCACCTCTGACATCCCCCTCACCACTCCTCTCTCTTGTATTGACCACTTTTTGTTCTCCTTTCACCTGAAACTTCTCGCCCCATAAGCAAAGCCTACCCCAGCACTGCCACCTTCCTTCTCGGTCATCCGGCCCATGAAGCGAGTGACGCCTTTGCCTCTACTTTCTTTGCACCTCCTACTCATGTTGCTGACTTGTACTCTGACACAGCCCTCTCTAACTTGCATCTTTCTATCTCCCAACACTGGACATCCTTGCCCCTGTCATGAGAATCCGCCTGAAGCCTACCTCCAAGTGAAACTCTTGGCACGACTCCGATCTCGCCGCCTTGAGATGCAGGTGTAGGGTGGCTGAGAGGAAGTGGAGGGCTTCGGTTGCATCCTCTGACAAACTGGCCTGCCGCCTGCTCCAAAGGCAATACTGACTCTGTCCTCTCCAAGAAGAGGGTCCATGTCCAAGCCTGCATCTCTGCGGCCTCTAACAACAAGGCCAAACTCTTTAAAATCTGCAAGGAGCTGGCCAATCCTACTACAGTCTCCACCTCTCCTGTTCCTTCCCAGGCCCTCTGTACGGCTCTGGCCTCTGATTTCACCACTAAAATTCAGGACATCCTGTCCTCACTTTGCTCTTCCTCTCCCTCTCTCAGGCCTTCTTTGGCCACCTCTCCCTCCACTCTTACTTTTTCCTCTTTCGCTCTGACACCTGACGAAGTCTCAGATAAGTCCCATTAATGAAAGTGTTGTCCAAACTGGTGCTCCCCTGCTACTCCAGAACCATCAAGGACCAGATTGCCACCTTCGCTACAGCCCTGGCTGATTTCTGAAATTACTCTTTCGCCACTGGATCCTCCCCCCCTCAAGCACTTCCTTGTGCACCTCCTCCTAAAAAAAGCCTTCTGCCGATTCAACATGTGCTGTAAACTATCGCCCGATCTCTATCACTCTTTTCCTGGGCAAACTCCTGGAAAAGCTGGCCATCTCCCAGCTTACTCTCCACACTGAATCTGTTGGCTGCCTCCATGACCACCAGTCTGGCTTCAGAGCAGTCAGAGGCACGGAAACTTCTCTCCTCAACAACTGTGAAGATCTGCTCTTGAACCTCTACTCCAGCTCTCCCTCTGTCCTCATCCTCTTTGACCTTTCCTCTGCTGTGGACACGGTCAATCACGCCACCCTGATAAACCGACTCCATTTGAACCTGGGCAACACAGTTCAGGCCCTGGCGTGGCTGACCTCCTTCCTCCTGGACCTTCTCTCCCAGGTCCAACCTGGTCCTTTCTCTTCACCATCTCTCTCTCCACATGTGGTGTACCCCGGGGCTCTTCAATGTCTACATGGCCCCCCTGATCGCCTTCTCTTCTAACTTTTTTTTATGTGGGTGACACTCGGCTCTCTTTCAGGCTTCCCTCAGCCTCCTCTCATCCCACGCACATTCCTGACTGTCTATCCACGATTCAGGATTGGTGCACATCCAATGATCTCTGCCTTAATGCCAGTGAGACGAGATCCTTCTCATTGGGACCCCTGCTCCCACTATCCCTCTCTCTGGCCACCCTCCTTGGGCCCTCTACCCTCTCCTTCCTGTTAGGCAAAAAACCATGGTGTAATCTTCAACTCCACCCTCCTTCTCTCCTATCATTACGGACCTTGCCAAAAAGGCCCACTTCCAGCTGCACCTACTCTAAGGTATTCTTTTCTCACTTTCTGCAAGAAGCTCACTGTTTCCAGAGCGCTGGTTCTCTTCAGCCTGCACTACTGCAACAGCCTCTTTTTCAATCTGCATACCTCTACTCTTTGTCCCCTGCAACTAATCCAGATCAGGACTGCAAGACCTATCCTTGGCCTCAGTACCAGGGACTGTATGTCTCCAGCCCTGAAATCCCTCCACTGGCTCCCGGTGGCTGCAAGGATCTGGTTCAAGACCCTCTGCATCACCCACAAGGCTTTCTGGGGCCGGGGCCCGCACTACATCCAACTCTCTCTTCTGAAATACCTTCCTTCTAGAGCCCTTTGCTCAATTACCTCCAACTCTGAGGTTCAGATGCTTCTCCAGGCAGAGAGTGGGGGGTAGATCTCACTCCTCTGCTGGTACCTCCCTCTGGAACGGCCTCCCTGCCCATCTGACTTATGCTGGACCACCTGAAGTTTTGAAAGCGGCTCAAAACCCTCCTTATCTACCCTGCCTTCTCTCTTTTGCTCCCTTGCTAACTTTTTTGCTGCTGTGTGGACTGTTGCTTGCTTCCCTCAGAGTCTTGCTTAGTACCAGGCTCCTCCACGACCAGTCTTCCTTCCACTGCCCCCTGGGACTTAGGGACTGTAACCCTTATAGCCCGCTGCACTACCCAGAGCCACGGTGCCCTGGCTGCACTTCCCCCTTCTTCTCCTTTGCACTTCCCCTTCGCCTTGCACTTCTATTGTCTCACTTGCACAATACGAATGACACAAGGCCTAGTATGATAGTTTGTCCTGTCCTCCCTTGTCTTGTGGTGCCTAGAAACACGACGCGTTATAAATTATATATCATATGAAAACGCCTTAAATCACTGAAAGTACAGTGGGCTTAACTGGATTTTTCAGGTTGGCATTATCTTGCATTCTGGGACTGATGGTTTACCATTTAGGTTGTGAAAATTAAAGCCACAACGATATGGCTTAACATATTGCTATAAGTATTAACATGTTGCCATGTGGCTTTATTATGTAATGTGTGTTTTTTGTAAATTAACTCTGACATTATTCCTGTAGTCCTTGAAATCCAACTATTTGAGCCAGTTTGTGATCCTAGTCACCCCCCAATCTGTCCGACCATCCCACTCCCGCCTTTTCGGATGCAGCCAGAGTACTGCTTGTTCCTTTTTCCCACCTGCACCAGGACTTTATGGTATGGCAAGGCCCTCTTTGCAGCACGCAGCCGTGGCAGGCCGGGTTTCTCAGATGAAGTGTAGAAGAGGGCTGTGGATTTGGACCTGGTTTATTGGAAGTCTACTGTACAAGGCTATTTTTAGGTTTCTTTTAAAGTGCGAGGATCTGTGGAGCAACCAACCAACAAGGGTCTGCTGATCTTTTTGCGTTGCCTGTTTGCAAAAGTGATCTGTAAATATAAAATAAACTGCACTCTGAGATGTATTTCCAGTAAAAGGGTGTAAGTAGTCATTGTGTGCATTTCTTGGGGAAGTTAGAGGGAATAGAAGTCTGATAACGCTGTTGTAATGTGGTACACTCTTATGGTTCCTTTCGCCACATGGATGCCTGCCATTGGTAATGCCGTGCCAGTGTTTGAACCTTGGACTTGCTGACCTTGTGGGATATTATACGGTTTTTGGTATGCATGAACTGCAGGTGCCACATACATCTTTACAGCAGGCAAAATCAAATGATCTATCTTGCAAGTTGCATGTGTGAGTGTGACTTATGGTTTGTGTACATTCTGCGGCAGTTGCTGTACCCACTGAGATGTCCCATAAGTCTTTGTTTGTGCCCCTTTCTTAACGTCGTTAATAGTTGTAACATATGGAAGATATAGGAGACAGTGTTGGGATATAATTCTGGTGTGCAGCCCCTCCCAATAGGCACCCCTATGGGTGCTCCTGGGGCAGTGGTCATAGTTTTAAAACCCGCAAAATGCACATTCAAAACTTTAAAACGCAGGTTTATTAGCAATTACTGTAACATTACAATATCCTAACATGGGATAAGCAAATAGGCTGCAGGTAGGAACAAAGTGAGTTGCTTATGTGGGATCCTTGTAATCAGTTCTTGATTCTGTAAGAGAAGCTGGTTATGATCGGCTCTGTTTGCACGGACGATCTTCTCATGTATATGAGTAACCCAGTGATCTCCTGCCCAGTGGTGACTAACATATTAGAAGAGTATCAGGGGTTCAGTGGGTTTAAGGTTAGTTAGCAGGCAAAAAAAGTTATCTTCCCTCTACAGGAGGTTTGGGGGTGCAGCAATCCCCAGAAAGTGCCCATATTCGGTTTCCGGTCTCCAATATCTAGGCATCCATGTGAACCCGAGTCCCACGGATTTCCTCCGGCTCAACCTGCAGCCGGTGAACAATAGATTCTCTGCAGACACGAGGTATTGTCAGTCTCTCCCGCTGACTGTTGGAAAAGGCTGCTCTATTCAAGATGCTAACCCTCCCAAGATGTCTTTGTCCTACAGAACGCCCCACTCCCGATCCCAAATACTGTTTTTGTGACGATCAGCAGCATTCTCCGGGGACTGCTCCGGGTGGGGTGGGGTGGGAACTGCCACGAATCGCACTCAAGACTCTACAACGCTCGGTTTGGGAAGGGGGTATTGGTCTGGCATGCCTTCAAAGGTATTACTGGGCGGTGCAACTGGAGGTAGTGAATGATTGGCTCCACTGTGACCCCAGGCTTCCCCATATTGCAGCAGAGGAGATTAGATTAGAATGGGAACAAAATCACTGAAACATGTACTGTATGAGGATGGGAAGGGGACCACAGACTTAACCTTGATGACAATACATATCTGGCAGACATGGGCAGACGCTCACCGATGCATAGGATGGGGAGGGAAACCAATGCTGGAGCAGCCGCTCTGGAATAGTAGGTATCTCCCAGTAATACTGAAAGTGGGCTACTTTTGTGAGTTGGGAGCAACATGGAGTGCGAGCCCTGGCTGATGTAGTGAGGGATGGGCGACTCATGCTGTTCGGCACACTGCAGGACACCTTTGAGTTACCAAACAGGGAAAGATACAAACACCTGCAACGGACACATGCCATGAATCCTCAGTTCCCCACTATGGAAGGGGTTTCGAGGTGCTCCGATGAATGAGTAGAACCACTCACGTTTCCAAGGGACATTGGAAAAGCCAACAGGCTCTGCCTAATCTAATCTAAAATATTGTACCAGGCATATTATTCACAGGCAGCAATGGCATGATGGGGTTGTGGACAGCGACATGTGCCTGTGGTACGGGAGGGCAGTAGGTACATTCTTCCACATGATGTGGAGCTATGAAACGATCCAGATTTCTTTGGGGAAGTGCTTCCGTAGACTATCCGCAGTGCTGTGGTCTCCGGTCCCAAGTGACCCAAAACTGGTGCTATTGGAGATATGGGTGGAGGTGGGGTTCATCAGGTATGAGAAAACATTCATCTCTAACATTGGGGCTGGCGAAGAGGCTCATTGCTGTAACATGAGGTTCAGCAGAACGACCTAGACTCACTCAGTTGGTGGTTTGCAGAGGTTGACAGATGTGCGTCCCTAGAAAGGTGCATTTACAAGGCTAGGGGATGTCCACAGAAGTTTCACATGGTATGGGTTGGGGGCAGGAGGAGTGTCTGGGGGGATACCTGCTTGGTTCACAGCTCTCTAGGCTGGAATGTTAATTGATCAGGACTCCTCCCTGTGCAACCGTGATCTGGTGTTTGGCTGTATGTGATACTTTTGACACCACGTAACCAAGCTTTGGCAACGATTGGTTTGTTTTGAGTTTACTTTTTAAACAATAAAGATATATATAAAAAAGAAGCAGATTATGACAGCAATAGTACATTGCTGCTGGGTGAAGGATTTCACTTATGGTTTAATTGTGTTAATTGCTTCCAAGTCGAGGGGCACTTCCGTTATTTTCACCTCCTATAGCAATGGACCCCTGCCTGTGATTCAGGCTGGTCTCCCCCCCCCTCCCACTCCGCCCCTTTCCATCCACTCTCAGCCTAGATTGCAGTGAGTTTCTGGTTGCTTGTTTCAGTCATCGTTCAGTGCAGTGAAGCAAGCTAGAGCTTTTCATGAGAGGATGTCCCCACCAACCTACCTGGTGGGTTTAAAGACGAGCCAATGCTGACCCACCCTCTCGCGGTCCTTAAAACAAGTGTTGGATTACCCATACGAGATCTGTTCGGCTGGTCAGGGTTGCAAAACGGGGTAATGAGCAACTGCCACTAGCTGAACACGTCTTGCATAAGAAGTTGCTTAAACAAGATGTAACAAAAGTGCTTATTATATTTTTTTTTTTGGGGTGACCCGAATCCTTTAGTAAGGGGTGGGAGAGGAGGGGAATAAAATAGGGGAGCGCAATGCTAAGCTAGGGTCTAAGTTATGTCTTGCATGCCTAAGACTTCATCTACCCAATGTTAATATACCACCACCAGTCTTTCCTTCCTTGAACGCTGTTGTAGCCCACAATCACACATTGCAATGAATAACTTTGCAGAACGGGCTGTCTGAGTGCTACCCAAGGTTTTTTGTGTGTGGGGGAAAAATAGTTGGCAATTAATGAATTTGAAAACATATTTGTTCAGTAACATTGGTTGAAGCGAGTGCAGTAATTTATGAACCCGACCAAAAGGGCAAAAAATCTGTCCCAAATTAGAAATATAGGCTGTCGGTTCGAGCTTTTGCCTATAGGCTAATCCGGGTCTGTCATTACCTCGGAAGGGAACAGCAGCCGAGAACAACTCGAACCTACACCTTTCCTTGTGCTGACGGACTTTACCTTCTGCGGACTGAGTGCTTCAAAGACGAAAATGGCTACTCAAAAGGGACTTTGTGTTTTAACCTGATACCCTAATCTCGCAGGGCGTAGGTTTATTTTGTTATGTACTAATCCTCTGCCTTTATTGACAATCTGTGGCCCTCAATTAAATTTGCAGGAAGAAGCCAGATTTTGTCAAATTTGTAGGATTTAGCATGCAATGGGGACGGCAAAGCAACTGCTCACTGAATGTGTGAAACTGGAACCACTATATATGAATAATCTTGGAAAGTATGTAAATGATCTCAATGCCATTAGGCCTAGCACCTTTTCGACATACTGTCTCGATAGTGAATCCCTTTGGTTCCAATTAGCACTTTTTCTTATTTTGCGGAATATTTGTAAACTGATAGAATGAAATGTGTTTTTAAATTACTTTTAAGGCCGGTTTATAACTGAGATGATTGATTATCATATTTTAATTGTATTAATTGTTTGATACAGATTTTAGGCAATTGTTTTACTTGTTTATTTCTTGTTTTGTAATTGATATAATTTTGTGAAAAGTTTGTATTAACTAAACCTAAATAAAAATTAAACGGATATTCACCTAAATGTGTGCTGCATAACACACGCTGAGCTGTCTCTTAAGTATTGGCTATTCTTATTATCTAGCTCCGAGGTACTCCTCGCCACTGTGATTTTAATCAGTGACCTGTAGGATGTCCCACAATTCCAGAAGCTACAGGAGCTTCCCCTTACAGTAGAGCACGTGCCTAGGTAGAAGGGTGGAAGAAGGGTCCCCCTGCAGGTGATTGTCGTTTGGTCGACTGTAAGGTGAAGAGCATCAGTCCTTGGAGGCTGTCCTCAATGAGAACAGAATGGGAGTGCCTTCCCAGAGCCGCGACCTGTTTTGGGTGAGTCTGCTTGTTGAGCACTGTCATACCACGCACACAGAGCTCTCAAGTTTCCGGTGGCCATGCTTAAGGTCATCCAGCCATGTTTTTCCCCCTTGGAATTTGGGATGTAGGATTAGGAGTACTGCACGTCCCAGAATTCAGAGACAAACTAGGACTGATTTTCTCACGCATGGCCGCAGGAAATTTAAGAGCTGTGCCAACCCTGGCTGCCAGTGTTGAAGGGGGCAGCTTATCAGCCACTTCAAACATAGTGACACTCCTGTATGTTACTTTGAAAGTAGTGGAGTTACTTCTGCAGTGTTGAAGCTCCTAGAATGTACTGCAAGGGAAGTGACCCTGTATTTATGGGGTCTTGCATGCTTGGCACAGAAGTATAAGGGCAACTTCTACTTGACAGATTGCACACATTGTGTTCCATGCCGATTCTCCTGCTCAAGGTTTGATGACCTGCTTGTACCCAGGATTGGGTCTGCAACCGGCACAACCCCTGTTGCAACAGGGTGCTCTGCTTTGTGAGGACAGCATTTCTGACCCTTTGCTCCTGGCCCAGTGGGATGACGTGCTTGTGAGGGCAGCACGCATTCCTGCTTTATAAGGAGTTCCTTGGTGCACTCTGACTAGACAAAGGCACCTGGTCCGCATCCGGACTGTCCTGCTGGACAGGTACTGCATGCAGTACCCTAGGCAAAGGCCACTGGCTCAGACAGCACTCCTCTCCTTGACATGGATTTCATCCTACTCTGAGTCCTCTTGTCCAGACTCCCAAGCAGGGTGGCCTTCTTGGTGAGGACTCCACAAGATACAATGTATGCCATGACATCTTCTCCAGTGCCAGATTACTTTCTTGGTGAGGACAACACACGATCCCGCTCCCAATAGTCTTGGTGGGTCGGCCTGATTGATGAGGACTTGTGGTACTGCTTGTCGAGAACCTGCATAGCAAAGGTCATTGCACCTGCTTTGCAACCTGAGGACCTGTTTGAGGGCTAGGAGACCCTTCTTTGAAAGTCTGCTTGTTGAGAACATAAGTGTCAGGCTGGTTTGCTGTGGATTAAGGTTTCTGCTTGTTGTCCACTTTCTTGCCTACTGTAACCTGGGCAACTCTTTGGCGAGGACTACATACACCCCTCACTAGCCATGGGCACTCCTCCAGTGTTTTAGAAGGTGCTAACCTTCTGTTTGTGGTTCATGGATATGCTTGGAGAAGAGTTTGCCGCACAATTGATTTGGATTAACATGTCTGGCCCTGGAGGCCTTTTTTGCTTTATATGGTGAGGCCCAGGGCAGTAGCGCAACGACCATTGGGGAGATCGGACTTTAGCCCCCACCTCCCCTACCCGAAATGTTGGGCTATGTTTACGTGACCTGGCTGACGTACAGAGCAGTAGCCGGACAGAACAGGACACAGACAATAAAGGATGCCTGTAGCTGCAGTTAACAATGCCCGGCAATTACTAAATGTAAAACGCTTGATTGTTGGCGCCTGCATTTTATGTATATATTTTTAGGCAATTGAAATCACGGTGGGGTTTAGCACTTGCGTGTCAGGGGAGTGATTGGAAAGGTAAGGTGGATGGAGGCGTTCATTCTCGCAGTAGTTCTTAGGTGCCTGGTTTCAGACATGAAGGAGAGAGTTCACTCCTTTGTAACGTTGAAGCTACACCAGAATAGTCTCGTTAGAATGTGTGAGGTTTGCTGTCGCCACACAAGTGTGCCCCTCCTGCACAGTCTCGGAAGTTAGTGCCTCTCCCAATATTTGAAAGGTTACCCACCCCCGAAATGCTTGCAGAGAACTGTACACTATCCCTAGGCACCCACACCAGTGTTTTGGGCGGTGGTAAGCTTCTGGTTGAGGTTCGTGCACCTGTTTGGTGGGGACTCGCATGCCTGCTTGGTAAATGTGGTATTTCGGGTGGCACCTACAAGTCGGGGTCAGGGCAGATCTGCTTTATATTTAGTCTCGGATACCCCAGCCCCCCCCCCCCGCCTCTCCTCGCAGCCTGCCGGGCTACAACTAGACACCTAGATCCAGTTACACGCAGAGGTCGGCCGGACCCACGCCCTGTGAGGCTCCGCACAAGCAGGCTCGGATTCACACCGTCTGCAGGGACTTCTGAGAGGAATACCAGGTACGCTGGTGCTGCAAATGAGGGGGCGCTGGGTGCATGCCCAACGGTTACACTGGGACTGGCCGATAGGACCATGCCCGTATGGTTGTTCCCAGCATACAGCCGGTTCGGCAGGGCAGTTTGATTTAGTACACAGCTGATTGGGTGTGTTCGGTATTACAGTCCCACTGGGGGCTAAAGCGCAATAGCTTCCGCAATATTCGAACATTGGCCTCCTGCAGCTTGGCATGAGCGCGGCCCTTTTTTTGGGTGACTGGACCTATTCTTTTTTTGCCCCACCCTTACCTTGCCCAGAATGGGCAGGTGCACGTTCACGGTGGTGGTGAGGAGCCGCACACTGGCGCTTTGGACAAGGGGCAATGAATATGGATTTTCAGCAGAGATAACACGGGCATAAAAACGACCTCCCCACCCCCCTCCTCCCCATACACCACATCCATCCGTTCCGTCAATAGCCGCCTAGCTGTTGTCATCCTTGACACCTGGAACCAGTCATGGTTTTTTCCATTGCACGCTGGGACTCGGAGGCCCATACTTGCAATGAGAAAAACGAAGTTCCAGCATGCAGTGGGGAAAAACCGGGACTGGCTGGAGGTGTCGGCATGGCTGGCAACTTGACAGCTACTATTGCGCCTGGTTGTTTCCTGGCATGCCACCTGTTTATCCCCCCATCGCCCCCACCTTTTGTCCATGGTGTCCCTCACGCATGCAACTGCTTCCCTTTTCCTCCGTTTGATATCCCAGGCCTACAGCCAGGGTAGGGGGGACTGTTAACCAAAAGAGGCCCTGGAAATCATTTTCTAAATGGACCCATATTGCACATTTTCAGCAACCACACCCCTTTTCCTATGGGAACATTTGGAAATAGAATAGGTTACCACACGAGGCTTGGGGTGCAGAGGCCTACCAGGAAATCCCCAGAGTTCTCTATAGGCCAGTTCACCCCTGCATACAACCTCTACCCCTCTTCCTCCATGGTGTATCCCAGGCTTGCAACCCCTTCTCTCTTTCTCCCACCTTTCCTCTATGTTGTCTCTTAGGTATGCAACCTCTTCCCTCTCCCCTCTTCCTCCATGCTGTCTCTCAGGCATACAGCCTCTTCCCTCTGCCTCCATGCTGTCTCCCATGCATGCAGCCTCTTCCCTCTGCCTCCATGGTGTCTCCCAGGCATGCAGCCTCTTCTCTCTTTCTCCCCTCCATGGTGTCTCTCAGGCATACAGCCTCTTCCCTCTGCCTCCATGGTGTCTCCCAGGCATGCAGCCTCTTCCCTCTGCCTCCATGGTGTCTCCCAGGCATGCAGCCTCTTCCCTCTGCCTCCATGGTGTCTCCCAGGCACCCCATCCCCCTTCCTCCAACAGTGTCTCCTGTGCATGGAAATTGAGCAACCTTCTTGACATATTGGCAGCGCCACTGTAGCAAGAAATAATTCTAGAGTAGTTGTAAAGAGTGAATATGAATGCTTTTAATATAACATGGTAGCCCTTGTTTGAGACACGTGTTTTGGCAATTGCTATGCCTGTTTCAATCAGGGCTGTTACAAAATACATTAAAGGTTTTGTGGTTTCAACCAATAACCTATGTACAAAGTCACATATAACCTGATAAAAAGAAAAAAATTCACAAAAACAATGATTCCAAATTGGCAAAGTCATTAGTTACCACAGAGAATGGGATGGGGGAGTGGGTGCATGTTTAGAAAATGAAAAGAATGACGAAAACGGAAAAGGGGAAACAAAGAGAGAAAATACCAATGGGTACACGTTAGTGTGTTGTGTTTCCTCAAAAATCTCATCTCATAGTGTCAATTACAAGTAAACGGGTTTCTTACCATTTTCTCCTTTTATTTCTGGTTCAATGGTCTGTGGTTATGCAGGCAGGTTGCACAGTTAAGGGTTAAATCCCTCCTAGGGGGCAATACACTATCATTCAGCATTAAGCTGGATCACTGAGCTAAAAACAGCAATTTCCCTTTGCTGAGCGTTAGTGAAAATATGCCGAGATCATTGGGATTTGGACCAATCTGCCATCCAGGCACTTTATATCACTGAGTGACATGGCTGCAGGTGTCCTTTTGTCTATTAGTGGCCACATTACTTCAAAAAACGGGAGCGTTAGGGAAACATGCGCTATTTAACAGTACCTGCGCTCCAATATTCGCCGTTTTGCTATACACTAAAGTTTCCTTTATGCATGCAAGGGATAATTAAGTAAGGCATTCGGGTACGGTATGTTTACTATACTGCTGCAAATGAAACAAAAATGTCTCCGAACGTTCCGATTCCAATTACACAATCGGTACCAAAATGGAGCGGTTTCGCGTGTCAAATGTGCTGTCATTTTCCCAAAGATGTTAATTGCCTGGGATCGCGAATAAGGGCCTACTTGCAAAGTCACTGTATAGTCTCCAAGCCGTGGCAACGTTGTACTTTGGGCGCAGTGTGTTTTTTTTCTCTATTCTTCTGTGTGCTAGCGTTGCCATGGGAGCGCTAACTAGTCCTTCTTTGATTGATGTTCCACAGCATTCGCAGGCGCCATATTTTGGGTCCCGAGTGCCGTGTCAGTTATCTGTTAGGTATACATTGTTCCCAAACTATTGAGTTTATCGATTGTGTATTCAATTTATTCTATAGAGGATGGCTTAAATGGTGCTTATGAATATGAATTATCTGAGACTTGTGTATTCTATGACTGTCTCGCATTTTCGACATTTTTAAAGTTCAGTATACATACTGATTTTCCATTATCTTGTTTTAAATCCATATGCCAAATTAAACTTGAGTTGTGCTATCTCCATCTAGCATCATGAAGCAGCGTGATGGGACAGTCATTATACATATCATGGGTATTCATATATATATACTAATTTCAATACTTATTTTTCCAAAGTTTTTTCCGTAACCTAAAACGTCTTAAATCAGAACATTATTTACTGCATTTTCTATACCATCATTTCCATATGTGCATATTCAATCATGCACTATTACTGCATTTTATGTGCCGTCATTTTTACATGTTTCTGTCCTGAATTCTAGTCTTTACTTGTGAGATTTCTTGATACTACATGATTTTTGTTACAAATAACCTGACAAGTGTGAGCCCTCTTAATTCAGACAATGTAGTTACTATATTTTGTGTGCCATAATTTTCACGTGTTCTTGTCTTGAACTTGTGTATTAGTTTGTACAGTTCATGGATGACACATTCTTTTGTTTTTTTCATCCGTCGGGTGATGTCTCCAGGAACTTGTTATAAAAATACAACCATCTCATTATCCGTGTTAAGTCCAACTTCTGTAGATCTGAATCTGCATATTGTGCGTGCTTCCTCTTGTCTCAGTAGCCTTTCCTTATTTCCTCCTCGTCGGCCTAAGGCAACTTTTTTTAGGCCAATGAATTTGATGTTTCGTTCGTCATTCATCTGATGATATTTTTTCCCATGTCTGGGGGTACTATCGATCTTTTCAGTAGAAAGGGGCCTCAATCCTTGTGGGGGCGGGGGGAGCAACAACTACCCCCATGTTGCCAAGCAGCAGTCTTAACACAGCAATATATCCCTCTCTAGATTACTTTCTTTATGGGACTTTAAATGGGCACTTCGCAGTGCTCGCCTTACAAGCTGCTGGAGCCCTTCAGGCTGTCACTTCCCTCTGGGTATACAGAAGTGTTATTACCTTGTTGCCTTTTAACACCGGTTCCTCCACATCATCCACTTTCTGATAAAGCTTTTCAGTGGTTTGCAAGCTATCAGAGGGAGCAGCCTGACACAGGAGTGGCATATTCATTGGCATAAACATTGATTCATCAAAAAGAAAAGGAGAAACCTAACTTTCCCTAATACTAAGAGGGGTTTTCCCTGCCTCAACTAAAACTAAGGTTTCTGTCAGGATGTCTGGCCAAAGTAAATGGCCCACCGTCCTATGTCCAAAACCTATTTCCGTCCCTTACACTTTAACTAAAGGTAGTACCACTTTTCTTGGTCCAGGAAAATGGGTCTCTTCTCCTGTACAGGGATTTACAGTTCCTAAGGGGGCCATTGTCCTTTTCCAAGAGGTAAATTAGTATCCAAATGGTGTAACAAAGTAGTTTCAAAGTGTGCAAACAAGTTCCAAAGGATACAAAGTTCTTAAAGAAAACAAAGTTCGAGAAAATGAATCGCTTCTCTTGGTCTGACGCAGGCTTCTTCCAGTGCCAAGAAAATGTATCCCTTCTCTTGGCTTTCAACTACTTCTCAGGATACTGTAGATGGGCTATGCAAGAAGAGGTTTTCTACTTCTCTATCTTTGCCATTCTCCATAGATGCTTCACTTGAGCTACTTCTCAGTTACTGTGACTATAATAATCACCTGTGCTCCTTGAACTTCTGTTGTGGATCCCAGACTCTCACTTATTTCTCATCAGTTTCCGTCCACCTGGTATACTAGCCTGCCGGGTACTATGACTATAAAGATCTCCTTGGAGCCCTTGATTATCTCTTTGTGTGCGGGTCGCAGACAAGTGGTAGTTTCTCTTAGGATTCTGTTCGCCTGGTATACTTGCCTGCCAGGTACTGTGACTATGAAGTTCCCCTTGGAGGCATGTCACTCGTCAAGCATCCCAGACCCTTTGTTTGTGACTCTCCCTTCTTTTGAGTCTCCCGCCAACCGTCCCGGCTTCCCCAACATTTACGGAAGGCTTACTGGTGAGCTTCAGCTTTCTGCGTGTGTTCCTGGCTTTGCAGCCACCTTCTGCTTGCTCCAAGGACTGCGGCGGCTCTGCAGCAATTCCCTGCTTCTGAGCTGAAGGTCTCGGCCTGACCACGTGCTCCAGCCTTCTCGTTCGGCTGGTTGCCCAGGCGTCTGCTTCTATCCGTCTTTGGACCATGGCAGACTGGATAGGGATGCCTCTGCCGACTGGCATGTGTCCTGCTCTCGGCATCTCAGCTTCTCCAGCGTAGTTCAAATCTCCTACATCCTCCTGGGAGGTACTCTCCCTTTATGTAGTCCTTCTCCCCTTTTTGATTCTCCTCCATGTTTGGTTGATACAAATTGACTAGTACGTTTGTATTGGTTCTGTGGAGTAATCCACACTACTCAACACGTCTTCCTCATCCCAGTATTAGTTATCCCATTTCTCAATGTTCTTCCTCGGGCCAGTGTTTCTTTAGGGAAGTGACATCTATTCTACAGATCAACATGGAAGTGTGTGGGGTGTCGGGATAACCAGGTGAGGGAGATTGGGATGTAGGGGAACTATATTGTGTCTCTCCCAAAGTGTCGTCCCATAGGGGGGTTTCCCCTCCGCATGAGATCCACCCACTGAGTACTACCCTCACAGGTAATATTGGATAGCAGCCTCACCTCCCTGGACTCATGGAAAGGGGCCCTCCCCAGGGAAGAAGGGAAGACATCCAAGGATCTGTCAGGTCCCACCCCTCGTTGCGATCACAACCCATAGGTTGATCTGCTGCCTCGCAGCATTCAAAATAAGCATGTTCACCCCCTTTAAGTCCCCTTACTATTTTCATACTTGCTCTAATCAGAAGAATAAATAAGTAGAATTTGAAGGCCAACATTAGCAGTCTATGAAGAGGTTACCTCTGTTCTAGCATAGATACAGGAGACTTTTTATCAATAGCATCCAGGAAGGTATTGCAGCCGGTTCTCTTAATGCAGGGCCATATGTAAAAGGTGCATGTAACCCAGAATAGACCGAGAACTCACATTAGCTGCCTCACATAATGCAAAAGTGTTCCAGCATGAATAGAGGAGACTAATTGGAAAGAAGGAGAAGGCTACACATACAATGGCATGGATAGTGGGTGCAGATTAGAAGCTACGAGGAAGTTGTCTGTATCCAGACAGACTGAGATTAGAAGTGGGACATGGTTTTCAAAAATTGTTGCCATTAGAGATCAAAGGAACAAGTGCCTGTGGTGTGCAATATGTCAATGCTCCCTGTTATAGTGGAAGCAGCAATTTAGCCAGTGAAACCATGAGTGAGGCTTTTTTGAAGATCATACCCTGAGAAGGAAATCCCTCTGAAGGGCTGACAGTTTATAAGTACCAGCATACCAATGATTTAACAGATTTAATCTGGGTTTGTCTTTTGTATTTTAAAACTTTCAATACGTCCAAAACACTGGTTTTTGAAATTGTCATTTATAAACATGCAGAAAAACCTTTTGACTTTTACAAAAAAGCAAAGCTTTTGTGTCAAACCAGCGGACCTTAAAATATGCTTGCCCGAGGCCAGTAACATCTGGTCCACTCTCTTCTGTCTACCACCCCTTCCACGCAAATGGCCTACATAAGAAGAAAGATCAAGTAATGGGCTAAACAATGCCACCAGCACGCGAGAAGGCAAACCTCACAGAAGAATGCACAGTTATGTAAGAGATAATAGATGATTTGACCAGGATCACTGTATCATCTGCTGGGAAAGCCAGGACACAAACATGAACACTTTGGTTCCACAGTCTTGCATTTGGATACTTTTTCACCTCTTGGACTAACAGTTTATAATCGTCATTGGATGTGACTGCTTGGTTTTACAACACTCCTTCGGAACAAACTAATTTCTAGACCTTCACCATACAGATGAGATGTTCGTTTTTATAGCATCCCCTATCTGGTGCAGGTACATTGCTGATACTAGCACCTGTTGTGCTGCAAAACCAAGTACATATGCAGGCAGGTTTATAAGGTTGAGATATACGAAAGGCTCAGCCAGACTTGCCGGAATGTGTAATTCTAATCTTGCATATGAACACATATTTCTGAAGTGAGTGCTTAACACACTGAGCTAACTCTGAACCATTGTAGCACTCAATTTATAAATACGCATTTCAATGGTGGCTATTGCACATGATCAACATAATTCTCACAGGAAGGAAAGAATGCTACAGGAGTTCTGCAGTAAGCAGCACACAAACTATGTATATACCACAGTAAACACAGAAAGCATTACACAATGAATTGATGAAGCAGAACGTACTTGTCAAAACAGACATGCAATAGGTTTAGAGCCTCAGCAGCATGTCATAATATATCCTGACATGTGCTATTTAAGTCTGGTGAACAATGGAATCTTACTTCTTTAGGTCATGCAGCCCTGTGCCCCTCACCCCCCCCCCCCACCAGTGCGTGTTTTTTAAATAAAACAAAATGTCCCCTCTCCTGGATAGGATTGGGGCACATGAGCAGACAGTGCAAGGCACGCCTGGCACGTGGACCGTGTGAGGGGATTGTAGCCCATGGGGAGATTATTGATTTATGTGCCACCAACTACGCACAGTGTGCGGAGTCTGGCGCGAGGCATGGACACGGTGTGCTTGGACGCCAGGTCAGCGCGAGGAACTCGGGCAACCTAGGGAGACAGTATGAAGAGTTGTGGCCACATAGTGGTACCCGCAGGGGCGCCAAGTACGCGGGTGCGCTGGGGCTCGGGCCTGAGGGGATCTTGTGGCACATGGGGAGACTGTGAAGCGGTTGTGGTGAACACTGCGTGAGGAGCTTTGAGCGAGCACGCGAGAGCTACTTCGAGGCGCTTGGGGCACATGGCCAGACCCGGTGAGTGTGGCACGTGGCGAGGTTATGAGGGGATGCATGCATTGCTGGCACATATTGTGTCGCGATTGAGGAGCGGGTATGCATGGGACTCTGAAAGGTTTGTGGCAGACTGTTTGGATTCAGGGCAGTCAAGGGCTGGGCCTGCAACCCTCCCACTGTAGAAAACCGGTTAGACAACCTTTTGTTGATAACAAACTTGTTTTTTTCACTGCTCTCTTTTTTCCCCCTGCAGGGTGAAAGGTCTTCAGAGGAAGGCCAGCCGCTACGGTTAATCATTGTGGGAGTTTGACAATAACTGGACGTGTGCAGCCCACGGCGTCGGAGTGCACCCCGCTCTGCAGAAGGCACACCTCTTCATCCCCCGGCCTATCTCATCTTCATAGAGCACTTTTTACACCGACTCATTTCGTGATGCAGTCTTTCTTTTTTGCAAGGGATTAACTGTGACTTTAAATATATTCCGCCTGTGAGAGGGGGGTCTGGACAAAGCGGTGAGCCGAGAAGCCCACCTTATTCGGAAACTGAGCCACCGCCACCTCCACCTCCACCCTCTACCATGTCGGCGGCACACGGTTACGGGTATTACCGCACGGTGATATTCACCGCCATGTTTATCGGCTACACGCTGTACTACTTCAACCGGAAGACCTTCTCCTTCGTGATGCCGTCCATGATGGAGGAGATCAGCCTGGACAAGGATGACCTGGGTGAGCCTTAATATTTCTCATGTCTTTATCTACTTCTGCATTCACCGGACGAGGCCAGCTCTATATCCCGAGCTGTCCTTTTTCTGCACACAGCGCACGAGCTGTATTATGTGTACACAGCAGCCGCAGTGTTATTTGCACAGTGCCCAGGTGCTCTGTCTGCAGGATCTGAAAGAGTAGGCGTTGTTAGTGGCGGGAGAGAAGATGCAAGATAACCTCACTGCTTAGATGTTGCAGTTCGGAGGTGCCCCTGTAATGTCTGTGGGTCTGTTTCGAGGGCATAGAGGCATTTGTGTTCAGCTTTGAGCCCTCTGTCCCCGTGGTGGCGTTCGGATGCATGGGCCTGGGTGGTGGTGTGTAAGTTGGTGGTTGTGTTCAGTTTTTTGTAGGGAGGCGCGTGCAAGTGGCATAGAAGGTCTGCATAGCATGAAGAAGAGTGTTCGTGTTTGGGGAGTGGGGGGAATGCATAACATGCATGGGCAATCAATCCAGTATGCTAAGAAGGAAAATGCACCCGGACAACAATTTAAACTAGGCCAAACAATTCAACTGGTGCCAACCATTCATTCCGTGTTGAGGTGCAAAATACAGCGGGGCAACCGTTAAAGCAGGGCAAATAATGTATATATCGGGGGAAACAATTACATTGGGTAACCATTCATGCAGAGCAAACATTAATACAGCAGGGCAACAGTTGATGTACAATGCTAATGTGTGAGTGTGCAAGTTCGCGCACGTGTACATGTCCACTTTTGAGTGAGCACATATACTTGCCATCAATCCAATCAGAACTCTACACCAACGTCTACCTTCTATATATCAAAGCTCTATTCCCCCAACACAGACCACATACGAACAGATCAGCTCACAGAGCCTGGTTACGTCTGATCTGCACTCGCCAACACAACCGCAATGCTTAATTGCGTTTTCACTCTTTCCCCAGTAACCTAACCTACTCCCTACATTTTCAGAGCCGCCAGAGTGCCAGGAGACCATGCAAATGGCAGCAGTGTTCTCTATGGATCCCAATAACATAACAGCATGACGTTGCAGTGGTGGTGCAGTAGAGAGGCCTTTACAGAGGCTGGACAGCCCACAGTATGCTCCCTGGGGACGTCCAACATCTTCTGATGGTAAACCTTTTGTGCAGAGGTTAGAGTTGGTTGGATCCACCAGTTCACGGGTCAAAGAACCTATGATGGTCTTCTGCAGCAGAGGCAGGGCTTCACTAGGACTTGGCTTTGGCAACGCGGGTCATATTCAACTGCAGTGTTCTGGGTCTTCAGCAGAGGCTCCTCTTCAGGGACTTGGCTCTGGGGGTCGATCTGCTGAACGGCACCAGGGCTCCTCTTATCACGAAAAAAAAGAGTAGAACTCTGTTCACTACCACCAGTCTGCCCTAGGCACAACTAAAAGGTCACAAGCATGTTGAGGGAACAGGGATACAAAGGTCTCCTGTAGTACTTCACTGCAAGGTTATGTGTGCTGCAGTGAACAAAAGTGGAAATACAGAGGGGTTCTGGAAGGTAATTAGGGATGCAAACACCATACAAAGACCACTAACCCCCTTCTTGTTGGCCCCTCCAGTGAAGAATGGGAGGCATACATTGGTAATATGATGGGGGGAAAACTACGGTGGATACCCCTTATAGTATGACTTGTGAGCACACATTGGATGGTATTCCTTCGAGACTAGAAATCAAGAATTGTTATTAGTAAGTTGAACTGCTCACAAGCTGCAGGCCCGGATGGCACATGTAATGGCCATGTAAGATCTAATCCCGAACTTTGGGCTGATATACTTACTAATTTAATGATATGTATTAGTAAAACCAATATAATCCCGAGGTCATGGCTGGATAGTAATATTGTCCCCATTTATAAAAAAAGGCAATAGAAGCTCACCAGGCAAGTATAGGATGCTGACCAAGCTCGACATATCCTCGAAGAGATTTACAGAAATGTTACTGAAGGAGCTTACACCTCAATAGATGATAACCATGTTTTGCCTCCCAATCAAACTGGGTTTAGAAAAGGTTACTCAACTATCCGTAATCTATTAACCCTAAAATCTTTGGAACATTTTGGGTATGTTTGACAGCAGACGGTATACATAACTTACACAGATTTTAGTGCATCCTTGGATACTATATGGAGGGATCGCCTAGGGCACAAATGATATGTATTAGGCATATCGAAGGGCCAGTAGAAGATGATTTTTAAAACTATACTCTGATGTAAGGTTGGATGGTGAGCTGTGCGTATCTAATTGGTACAGTACATGCCATGGTGCTGTATTTTCGCCCCCATTCTTTTTAATTTGTATTGGACAAAAGTGGGCACTAGAGGCTGAATCAACATGCGCAGCACTGGGTCTTTAGCTATATGGTTTGTTTTAGGTTTTGATATTTGGATAAGCAGCAAGTTCACGAGGGGGAGAGGTGTTGCCCACACCTCTGTATTAGTATGAAAGGGTTGTACCCCGTAATGCTTGTGCTGATAAGGAAGATGACATTTTTCAAATTTTTCATATGCAGGATTTAATTAGTGATTTAAGTAGGTCAGCTGACACGTGTTTTGACCTGTCACGGTCTTTCTCAAGGCTAAAATGATTCTTGCATGCCTATGGTTGATGGGTGACTGGCTTTATGGTCTGACAATCTGTGCCTATTGGCTGCTGTCCTCCTCGGCTAGTCCTCTTCCTTATTATCAGTGCAAGTATTACAGGGTCCAACCCTTTTTAATTTACTTGACAGATCTCCAGCAAGCACTTGACATAGCTCGTGCTTTCGCAGTTTAGTGCGGTGGGATCAGCGCGTCCTGGTTAGGATATGCTGACGACATTGAATTATGGATTATACCCTGCATGGTTTACAATTAAAGATGAATGCAATGGGAGCCTATGCTTTTTTTTTAAATGGCTTGAAAATTAACATTGATCAAACAAAGATTATGGAATTTGAGTATTGTAAAAACAAAAGGCATAAGAATCGCTGGACTATTAATAGGGATTCTGTTGAAATAGTATACCTGTACACATATCTTGGGGTGGTTATTGATGACCATCTAATGTGGCAGGGACATTGGGATATTCTTGAGGATAAGGTTAATCAGCAGGTGGGTGCGTTTGGCAAGTTTGTTGGTAATAATGGAGGATGTGCCTCGTCTCATCAATACTGTCTATATGGCCAAAATCAGATTGCTGATGGCATATGGTGTTGAGGTGCAGGGAAATGCATATATTCCGAAAATAAAGAAATTGGAAAGAAAAACTCTGAAGAGGATACGGAGGCTCCCAAAGTCCACAGGCTGTGAATATATACTGCTAGAATGTGGTATAGCCAGTGTCGAAATTACAGTTTGCTGCATAGGAAATTGATAGAGCTGAAAGCAGAAGCGATAATTCTTAAGAGATATAAGTATTGCTTGAATAGAGAAATGCCTGTGCGTACTAGTTGTTTTAAGATGACCAATAGTAACCTAGTGCTTTGGACTGATGTTTTAGCTCCTGGTACCATGCAAGCTGTATGCTGGAGATGGAGAACATGCGTGGGCTGATGTGGCCACAAGGAACAATTGTAAAGAATACATGGATAGACGAGGCCAGCAACCACATTATTTATGTGCCTATCCAAATGCAAGCATCTCGAGGCAGTATATAACTTTAATTGTGTGGCTACCTATGAAATAACGGGAGCCTGGGTGGGTATATCACGTCAAGAACGCATGTGCCGGTTATTTGAGGATCATGTTTTAGAAACGTTTAGGCATTTATTTATATATTGTTATAGTATCCGTAGAAGACAATAATTAATTTAAATCCAGAAATTATGTTTAGCTTTTCGAATATGGAGTTGTGGGATCGTTGTATGAGTGGTGATGATTTTAATATTATGTATAACAGTCTCAAATTCTATGATTATTTATTTCACATTTTGAATATTCTTGTTTTATGAGTGATGGGTTTTATTGATTTTGGTCATTTTGTAATTGGAATTGATTTTGTATAAAGACTATATTTCACTGTATGTACAATTAAAACAAAAGAAGATAATGAAAGGGGACAGAGTCCCATAGCGCTGTGAACCTCGAGGGCTTGCCAGTGCCCCCAAAGTAAGGGAGTTGAACAGCGGAAGTTAAGCAAACAGGCTGTACTAACCTCAGTCAGGACAGGGTTTAAGAGATAGCAAATAGCTGGGGCTCCATTGAGGACTATGGAAGGAAAGTTTCAAAAAGAAAAATCTTAACACTAGGGAATTGGACTTGAATACTAGGTCCCCTTAGGATTGGACCCTCTGGCATGTTTTGTTGCTCCGCCACCCTGAAACTGTTGCACACATTTCTTTTCTCTCTTGTATTCTAGTACTCCCCTGGGACCGACGTACGTTTGAATTTAGGCTGGTAATTGCCTATTTGCAAGTTTTGCCAGTTGCAAATGTAGGTATATTGCCCATACTACCATTTAGTGTAACTTGGGCGTTTCCCTTGGGTTGATGCCAAGGTCTGCATTGCTTTGGGATGCTCCTTTTGTATATCATTATTTCCCAAACCCTACTACTGTAAACTGCAGCTATTGAGATGTCCTATTTGCTTACTCTTGCATTGGCTCCATGCTTGAGTCAAAGCTTTATAATTGCACATTCGGCACGTACCTTGGTAATAGAAAGCGTTAAACCACTGGCCAAACCAAAACATGTGGCAAATGAAGCTGCAAAGCCCCAGGAAGAAGACAGAAGTTAATTGCCTTTCCAAAAACACTTTGCCAGGATTTTCCAAGACGATGATTGTGGCAGTGTTGCCACAGTCCCCGGTCAAATTCCAGTTCATGGTAGGCATTTCCTGCAGGCAACAAAGCACATTTTTAGCTCCGGAAAGAGAGGGGTTGTTCTCTTGCAGGCATTAATACATTGCAATGTCGCATGTGCTCCATTGTCAATCAGCAGAACTTTAAATCATAAAACCTATTGGATTGTGTTCACTGCTTCTCAGCGTGGTTGCCTAATTGGAATGAATGTATGCGTGAAGTGCACCCTCGAGTGCGAAGAGTGCCTCCAGGGAAGGGGAAAAACAGGTGTTGGGACAATGGATGATCCTGGAAGGGTTTACAGGGGCTGGGTCTCAGAGGGGTATGTAGAGATTGGAGGCTTCCCAGGTCTCTCAGAGCTAGTTCTCCCCATCAACCTGCATGCGCTGCTAGGCTCCTGAGGTGGCTAGGCCTCCGAATGGGAGCAAAAGCAACATCAGTAATATTGTTGCCTTGTTGCCCCAGAAGCTCACTGTCTCTAGAACTCTGGTTCTCGTTAGGCTGGACTACTGCAACAGACTCTTTCCAAATCTGCCTGCTACTACTCTCTGCCCTTTGCAACTCATCCAGAACAGGACTGCGAGACTTGTCCTTGGCCTTAAGCCCTGTGATTGTATCTCTCCAGCCCTGAAATCTCATTATTGGCTCCCGGTGGCTGTAAGGATTAAGTCCAAGACCCTTTGCATTGTCCACAAGGCCTTCAGGGACCTGGGTCCGCAATACTTTCAACTCGCCTTTCGGAAATACCTTCCTACTTGAGCTTTCGTTCCTCCACCTCCAACTCCCTCAGGGTCAGTCACTTCTCCAAGCAACTAGTTGGTGGTAGATCTCTTTCTTCAGTTGGGGTCTCCCTCTGGAACAGCCTTCCTGTCTCTCTGAAACTTGAGGAGAATTGCCTTTGGTTCCGGAAGCACCTCAAGACCTTCCTCTTTGCCTCTGCCTTCTCTCTTCCTCTCCCCTGCTGATCTCTGTTGGTCTGTTTCTGCACTGGGCACCTGGCTACCCTCTGATTTCGGGCCCAGATCCCTGCCCACCCAGCTGCATACCTGCACTGCTTCCTGGCAACCCTTGCACATTGGTCTGTATCTGCAACCCCACAGCCTCCTTACCTGCACTTATTGATACCTGTTGTCTGCGCTTTATTCTTGCATTTGCTGGCCGCACTATCTGTTGTTTTTGATCACGTGTTCAGCACTTTCCACTCCTCCCCTGCTCCTTGCACTCTCCCCCTTCCGTGCACCTGTGCGTTCTCATCATGTCACTGGGCCTAGTAAGATCATTGCTTTGTCCTCCCTTGTACCCCTCCCTTGCCTCGTCGCGCCTTGAATCACTTGTTTATGGGCGTTATATAAAAAAAAAAGATCATATCATCAATTAGCTGCTGCTTGATTCTGTAAGCATGGCAAGCAAGGCATCACATCTGCTTGTCTACCTCTTTCAAAACATGTCTTGGATTGCTTGCTCAATGGACCTAACTTAATCTTGCCTGTACTCCTGTGCAGAGGGGACACTGCCTGGCACTTCGGCTGTATTGCTTCTTTTGGGGACAGGACTATGACGCTATTAATGGGCTGATTCTTCACTGGACTGGAAACCCACTTAGTGGAATTCTCAGTGGTTGTGAATAATTCAAAGCTTTCAATCTATCACTTTTCTGATGTATAGAAAACAGGCTTCAACAAACATATCCTATGACAGTTCTTTAAGCCACCTGCTAGTCATGGGTATGTGTACCGGCAAAATAGCTAAAGAGCTCTGCGACAGACTTTTATTTAACATACAGGTCACATCTCAATATCCTACAAGAGCTAATATGAACTATCATCCCAAATCCTATGCTCTTTGGCAAATTACGGTTTCTTGGTTTCTTAGCTTCCCAATTGGCAAAATCCCCTAAGGGGCCTTTTATTTTCTCGATACATCAGATCCCTTACCTCACAAAATTGGAAGAGCCCTCTGAAGCAGGTAATATGTTGTCAGCAAATGTTATAAAAAAAGTCAACTAGACCTCCCACAAGCCCGTCTCTACCTCAGCCAGGGAAGGAAAAGGGCCACAGCCAATCCGACTCCCTGATGGGATCTCGAGGGTACGTTGTCGGCTTCCACACTTCGCCAAAGTGCATAACCCTAGACAAATCCCTATCTGCCACCTTTCCCGCTTAACGCCATTTTATGCACCTGTGCAAATTGCTTGAAATCGGAAGCGTTTAGAATCCAGCTAACCGACGGTAAAGTGAACCAAAGCCTCATCAATAAACACATTTCCCACTTGTATCAGGTGTACTACCTCCTTTATTTTCTTAGCAACTAGTAAACAACACCTGTTTTATGCTCAGCAGACAAACCTCACGTTATATAAAAGCCATGCCCATTGGCTTTGCCAGCCAATTCTTGCTATTGTTACTGTCCTTTTATCAACTGCAGTTTGAACATTTGGCAGTGAAAATGCAGGTTTCCTTTCTCGTTCTAAAATAATAGCTCACAATTTGGATTCCTTTATTAAAACCCCAATAAATCAGAAGATTCTTCCTTTTAAAGACACAGCTACTGCTTGCACATTTCACAAGGGCAACTTCATTCAAGTCACGTCTTCTTCTTATGATATTGAATTTGGTCATAACGATAAATTAATCAGATCCTGTCACCAGCGCCCCTTTTGCATAATCCTCATTATTATCACGTGTGGCATAGGCGTAGCCAGATACGGATTGCCATTTAAAGGAAGGTAAACACTTTGTTTTGGCCAAGTTATCAACACTTGCCACTTGATTTGCCCTGCATTCATGGAACTGTGCGTGTATAAAATAAAGATTTTGAACTTCACTCCTTCTGTTTTGAGTGCTATGTTGTCCCCCCACAATGACCAAGTCAATCGCAAATCTGCCGTGCCCATGCAAGATGAAGGAGAACAAGACCACACTACTTAAAAGATAACCTCCTAATTCACGGTAATTGCAATCTGGTCTTAAATCTAGAAAAGGTACAAGGACCACAGTGGCTAGTGAGAGAGCGAGGATCTACTACTCACTCTAGACATGGGCAAGCCAGCAGTATGACAATTTTAGACTTGTCATCAGCTGACCACACTGGGAATCATAAGATTCTACTCCAGCACCTCCGCAGACGCACTGGGAATTCTGACACAGCCATAATCTGGATCTGATCCCTCCTCTCCAATCACAATTGGCAGTTGAGAATTGGCTCACACCAGCATGCTAAAACAGAAGACACCCCTCTGGGGTCTGCCAGGGGTCTGACTTATCTCCACAAATTTTGATTTAAGAGCAACTACAATTCCAAATATGTTCAGATGATAGTCGGATCTGCATCTTGCTGTAAATGTAATCCAGAGACCTAGACATTGGAGACATTGTCACAGCTGGCATGAGCCAGATCTTTCACAGGATGAAGATTAGCACCTACTGCTTAAACGGGTGCAACACAGAGATGTTTGAGTTCTAGGTGTAATTGTCTGCTACAAGGTGCCATACCTTAGATCACTCTCAATCTGTTGCTAAAAGCCCAACAGAACTAGCATGCCTTCAGGAAAAACCTGAAGACTGTTCTTTTCAGATAGAGCTTTGATTCATAGTGTTGTTAAATTAAGATTCTCACAGGAATAGTGCTTGGGCCTCCAAGAGAAAAGCATCGACTATAACTACAATCCTGCATCTGGCCCAATATAGCTGTCCCCAGTGGCCACAAGATGACCTTGTTTTATGTAACAAATCAATCAATTAAATGGATATTATGCTTACATATTTGAAGTGTATAGAGAGTTGTAGTAGAGTTAAGAAAGGGTTGCAACCTGCCCATAGGTGGCATGGAAAGTCCTAAACTTCAGGTTGAATATGGCAGACGGTAGTGTATCCTCTTGGGTTCCTCAGTTTGTCACAAGTACCTCCTGCTACTGAATGCCAAATTATGCGATTATAAGTCTCCATAAAAACTCTGACATCTGATAGTCAAAATAGATAAATTACCAGTGTTGCCCTAGTTTAATCTTTTTATTTACAGCTCTTAGTTCTGGGTTTCTTCAATTAATTAATGGGTGAAGGATGTCACATGTCATGCCACGAGAATTCTATATAGAATGTGAAGGGATGTAGTTGTTGATATCCTTGGCACTATGAGCGTTAGGATTCTGTGCACACTTTGCTTCTTACACATTATTGTATTCTGTCTGTTCCTTAAAGGCTTTATTTGATTCCTCCATAGGTCTAATCACAAGTAGCCAGTCAGCTGCGTACGCCATCAGTAAATTTATCAGTGGTGTTCTCTCGGACCAGGTCAGCGCCCGATGGCTTTTTGCTGCCGGCCTCTTGCTGGTGGGAGTTGCCAACGTCTTCTTCTCCTGGAGTTCCACTGTGCCGGTCTTTGCCGTACTCTGGTTCTTCAATGGACTTGCACAAGGATTTGGGTGGCCACCATGCGGGAAAATCCTTCGTAAAGTAAGTGAAATTAATATAATTTGTCTTCTATATGATCAGGTGGCAGTGTGGGGAACGGTGCAGGAGTGCCGACAGCAGGAGAGTTGGCCTCTTTGCCTTTGAGACAGCTAGATCAAAATGTTAAGTGCTTTACAAGCAACTATCATAACATGTAACATAAAGACTCCTCAGCAGTTCATGCTGAATGGAATGGGCTAGAGATGCCAGCTGTCTAGAAGCTCAGTGAAAGGAGAGACCTGTTATTACAAGGAAGACTCAAAATGTGCATGACTTCAAGGGCGAGTGAGAGTTATCAGCAACTGTGTGCCTCTCTTCAACAACACATGTATAGATAATTTGTAGAAATCTCTCCTTTGTCTCTGTTTGGGTAAGACTCTTTTGTCTGGGCTAAACAAAGACCACTCCAATAGCGAAACCCCAACACATTTCTTAGCTCTCTTAGACACGTGCTCTGGGACTGCTACAGGTATTATTAGTGTTGAACAAATTTGTTGAATCAGTGATATACATGAAGACATTGAGGAGAAGGTTGGCAGAGGGGAAGGGACCTTGTATCTCTCCTACATCATTTTCTAAAATGTAATTTAAATGATCAGCTGAAAAAACTGAAGTCTCTTGCAGAATCCTGCCAGTGGACAATTGCCACCTGTTATCAGTTACAGCTGGATTAAAATTAAGGTCTACACCTGCCCTTAATTATTTGCGATCCAAACAGAAGATGGTAACTATCTAAACTGAATGAGGTCCAACCTGGGCCTTTGGTTGAAGCTAATCGAGATTAACTGTATGGCCTGGCTGAAATTTTGCACACGTGGGACGGAGATGTCGACAGACTGTCCACCTCAAAGATGTTTATCCAAGATCCTAAAAAGATTCAATTAGAACTTGCCTGGTACACTGGGCATTTTAACTTTTTACATAAATGTTTGACTTCTCTAAGAGAGATTGCAAGATACTGCTGATTACGGAGGGACCAACCTGGCCTGTTGTTCTTCGTATTGTAGTGTGTTTCTGTTTAGCGTTTAATAATGCAATTTAGTAACCTTTTAAAAAAATATTTATTTTTATTTATTTTAAATAAATCATGTGCTTAGTACTTTTGTGAAATGGAGATGCTTGCATTCCATAAGATGTTGGTGTGCTGCAAAGCATGAAGAACAAAATATTTCTATTGCTTGGGACACTACACCATGCGCATACAGCACCAGTGTCTATGTGCTGAGAGACGGGGTTCCAATTCTACATCTGTGTTTTGTGGCAGAAACTAGTATTGTGGAACAGATTTCCTGTCACCAACACAGTTGTGGACACTGGGCACTTTAGGACTGTCCATTACATTTGTAGGGTGCAGCATTTTCAGTCATAGTTTTGGAGCTTGCTGCTTGTGTCCTGTTTTTTCTCTTCACCAAGATTTCTCCTACAATTCATTTCTTCTCTCTAGCTATGGATCGTTCATAGATTATATCTGCCTTTCCAGATGGACATTGGAGCAGTGCATGAGTTCTCTCACAGACATGACTGGTTATTGAAGCTGGATTTGGCTGGGCTCTAAGTTGTAAATCACTTGGTGCACTGGATCGTGTTGTAGGTTAATGTATCCTGGGGGCACAGGGTGTTCTCATCCCAGATGCCCTCTGCCTTTAGGACAGATATTAGAATATGTTCTGAGAGGATGTTCAGGCATCTCGGGTGAAAGCCTGGGTAGGGCCAGAGCACAAACTCAGCTGGACATTTTGTGCCCAGTTTGAGATGTTGCCTTAGGTGGAAGTGAAAACCATGGCATTTTCCTCCAAATGTAGGTTTTTGAGTTTGTTGATGGTTGTTTCTGTGAGGACCTTGCGATAGGACACAGAAGATTTAATGTGTGACTGAAATATCAGTAAGGTACTTTTTTACTGATCAATAACCCTCTTGGTACATTTATCCTTATTATCCTAAATATTCTGCATCTGTGCTAAAGAATCCTAGTGCAAGTTTCGCTGTGAGCCCCAAACTCTGTAAAACCATGCAGTATATTAGGAAAGGTTGAAAGTAAACTGTGCATAGAGGCCAGCTAATACATATGCTGCATATATTCATGTCACACCGCTACTGCTGTCCTTCGTACATCTGTTGTTTTTATCTGTTTTTATTGATATTTTTGCTATAAATAAACAACCACAAATATTAAACTTCGATAATTATTAGGCGCTTATACAACAAGTACATTGTGTTTCAAAGCGACAACAGAGAGGGAACATGGGATAGGAAACCATTAATACAAGGCCTTGTGAGCATTCAGAGAGCGTGCATATGCAAAGAGAGGAGAAGAGGGAGTGGGGGGTAAGTGCTGGAGGACCCATGCTCATGAGTGAGCAGCAAGTGTAAGTGCCCAGTGTAGGAAATGCTAGAGAACATTCATCTGTAAAAAAAAAATATATGGGTAAGTGCAGGCCTACAGTGCAAAGGCCAGTAAGTGCCAAGGCAAATGCTGTGTGTTGGCGAGGGCTGAAGGCGATTGGGTGTGGGAGGCTAGGGCCCTGAAGGACACATAAGGGCCCTTGTCACCAATCACAGCGACCATGAGATTAGCAGAGGAGAGAAGAAGGGAGGAAGGGGGTGAAAAGGAGAATTGAGGAGCTTCCGGAATTTGAGGAGGTCCGACTCAAGAGGAAGGGAGAGGCTGTTCCATAAGAGGGAGCCAGCTGGGGAAAGAGATTGGCCTCTGGACCTCTGTTTAGTGAAACACTTGACACACAGAGAGTTAGTATCAGAGGAACATAGACGTCTAGAGGGAGAGTATTTAGTAAGGGCGAGTTGCAGATAGCGTGGCCCCTGGCCCCAGACAGCCTTATGGATGATGCAGAGGTATTTGAACTTGATCCTTGCAGCAACTGGGAGCCAGTGAAGAGATTTTAGGGCAGGAGAGATGCAGTCCCCGGGCTTGAGGCCAAGGATAAGTCTCACTCCCTATTCTGGATTAGCTGGAGAAGGGCGTAGAGAGGAAAAGGAAAGAGTCAAGAGAACGCTATTGCAGTAGTCTAGCCTAGGGAGAACCAGAGCTCTAGTAATATTGAGCCTCTGGGGGAAAGTGAGAAAAGGGAGAATTCCTATGAGAAGCAAGAGTTGAAACTTGACTTCTTGGCAATGTCCTGAATGCAAGGAAGGAAAGGGAGGAGTCGAAGAGGCCTCCAAGGCTTCTGGCTTCAGATGAGGGAGACTGGTGAGTGCCCATAGAGGAAGGCCAGAGTGAGGGGATGAAAGGTGGAGCATGGGTCCCAATTGGAAGGATATCAGTCTTGCTGGCGTTGAGGCAAAGATCGTTGGAAGTGCACCAGGACTAAATGGCAGCTAGGCAGTCTGAGATGATGGAGGATGCAAGAGGATCTGCGGAAAGTTTGAAAAGAGTTGTGTGTCATCTGCGTAACACTGGAAGTTGGGGCAGAAGGAGGAATTGAGGAGTGCCAGCTGAGCAAGGTAAGTGTTAAAGAGCCAGGGGAGAGATTGGAGCCCTGGGGGACCCCAAAGGTAGAGAAAGGGGTAAATGAGGAGAAGTGCCCAGAATGGTCAGTTAGGAAGTAGGTCAGCCAATCCAGTGCCTGCTCCTGGATACCCATGGTATCATGGAGCCGTTTTGAGCATGGAGTGGTCGACCGTGTCAAAGGCAGAGGAGAGATCAAGAAGAATGAGGACAATTGGAGTCAAGAGATGCAAGCAGTTCTTCACAGGTGTTCAGAAGCAGTTTCTGTGCCTCTGGAGGCTCAGGATCCATATTAATGGTTGTGAAGACCACCAACAAGTTCAGTGTGTGAAGTAAGTTGGGGAGGGCCATCTTCTCCAGGAGTTACCTAAGGAAGGGTGTGAAAGAAACCGGGTAGTAGTTGGCTGGACAGGTAGTGTCTGCTGAAGGCTTTTTCAGGAGGCGGCGCACAAGGGAGTGCTTGAGGGAGGAGGGGAAGTAACCAGTAGCAACAGAGTGGTTGCAGAAATCGGCGAGTGCAGGGGCAAGAGAGACAATGTTGTCCTTGATGGTTCTGGAGGAGCCAGGGGAAACCTGTTTGGATGAGACCTTCATAGAGCGGACAACTCTGGTGACCTTATCCGGTGTGACAAGGGAGAAGGCGGAGAAAAGGAAGGAGGGTGGGAGGCCATAGGGAGTGTGGCAGGGGGAGAGGCTAGCAAGGGTGCTTGGGATGACCAGCGTTTTAGTGGTGAAGTGCTTTGTGAGGGCCTGTGACGGAAGAGGGGAGGAGGAGACCGCTGAAAGGTTGGCTAGTTCCCTGCAGATGAGTTCAACCTTGTTGTTGTATGCCCCCAATACCTGTGCCTGGATGTGGGCCATTTTCCTGGCACAGATGGAGAGTCTGTATTGACTTTGGAGCAGGCGGCAGGCCAGTTTGTCAGAAGGTGAGGTTGAGGTTTGCCACTTTCGTTCCGCAGCTCTACACTTGCGCTTCAAGGCTGCAAGTTCGGAGTCGTACTGGGTATTTCCCTCAGAGACAGGTTTCAGACGGATCCTCATGACTGGGCCAAGAATGTCCAGGGTGTTAGTAATGGCCAGATGGAGGTTGCTGAGAGCAGAGTCCGATGTAGCATCAGGGGTGGGGGTATGAAGGTGGATGTGAAGGCAGCAGCTGACGCACGTTTCATCAGGCGGATGTTCGTGAACAAGGTTGGCAGGGCTGGAGGTGGTGGCTGAGGGGACCCAGGTAAGAGGAGAGGAGAGAGTGGTCTGACCAGGAGAGAGGTGTGATCAAGCTGGGGAGAGTGAGAGATCAGAGTGGATGATGACGTCAAGAGTGTGTCCTGCTGTGTGGGTAGGACTGGAAGGGAGAATGCAGAGTGAGAGCGAGTTACAGAGGTCAAGGAAGAAAGTGAATGCTGTGATGTAGTCCAAATGGATATTGAAGTCTCCCTAGAGAAGGAGTTTAGAGGAGGTTGAGAGAAGAGAGGAGCAGATATCGGCCCATTCAGAAAGGAACAGGGTGGTAGCGCATGGGGGCCTGTACTTCGTGGCAATGTTCAGAGAGTAGGAGGGAGAGATGACCAACTTGCAAACCAGGCTCTCAAAGGAGGAGTAAGGCTGGGTGTCTATGAGGGAGGAAGGAACCCCTACTCAAGGAAGATTGAGGTAACCCCACCAACAACACGGTTAGGTTGGGGCTGGGAAAGGATCTTGTAGCCATTGGGAGAAGAGAGCCAAAAGCAGTGACTGAGCTGGCATTGAACCATGTCTCGGTAAGAGCGAGAATGTCATGGTCAATGTCTTCAAGAAGGAGGCAGATATCAGAGAAGTGTTTGTTGGATGAGCGGGTCGTTAAGTGTGACCACGTGAAGGGGGTCTCTGCCTTTTTGAAGGATTTCCGATTAGGAGAACAGGGGCGTGATACACCAGTCGGAGGGAGAGGGACAGAGAGAGTGGTTGGGGAAGAGGCAGGTGAGGGAAGGAAGTTAATGAGGGACGGCAGGCGCTAGTCGAAGAGAAGGTTAGGTTGAGGACCCTGAGCCAAGATAGTGCCATTGTGGTAAACCTTTAATGATGCAGCGGGATGATGAGAAGCCTGCCAAGAGGACTTCCCACTTGGTGCCACCATTAGTGGGTGATGATGTGAAGGGGGAAGAGAGTAGAGATGAGGAGTCCATAGATCTGGGGAGGGTACAGAGAAGAGGATATCGGTGAAGACCTGTCTCTAAATTGCGAAGACCCTTGATGTTTTTCTGTTCAAGACATGCCTCTAAAACAAATATTGTGCAACAGTAGGGCCATACTCTGGATCTGGTTCTGAACCCCCTCTATGGGGGTCTTGTGAACAGTCAGCGTAGGGTACGATGGGCTGCTTGCCAAGGCAAGGTGATGACTGCCTCAGGTGTGGTTCTGTCTCCCTAACCAGCACTAGATTATGACTGGTTGCAGCCAAAGTAATGTTGTCTAGTGTGAAGTGTAATTTAATGTGTGATGTCACCAGAACTGTGTTGATAATGCACCTCGCTCACAAACTCATATCATCCTGTACTGCCGCTGGGGATTTTCTGAGGTACTACCAAATATTCTCATCAGGGTTTTCCATTGAATGTGGTGTTCGTGAAAGTGACACATACCTGTGTGATGCTGCTTGCAGTGTGATGTCACCAGACAGCGGTTGTTGACAGTGTTATGTCATTGGATAGTGTTCCTTTTCATATACACTCCGACTGCACCTCCTGGTGTCAGTGGTCTCCTACGGTGTCCACATAAGGTACCGTTCTTATGTTTGTAAGTATGGGATTTATACCAAGCAATTCTAGCTGTGAAGCAACAGAGACCTGTACAGAGGGGGAACAAACTGGGGATTACAAGTAGGATGCAGGTGTAGCAGAGGAGCTCTGATGTGTAGTGGGAATGAAGGGGATAGGATTCTAGAAGAGGAGAAATGGAGTTGAGCGATCAGCGATTGGAGTGAGATTCTTTTAAAAGTAGGGTCTTCATGCTCTTCCAGAAGTGTAAAATGGAGCGGGACAGTCTTGCCTGCATTGGTAACGTGCTCCAGAGACAGGGTGCCTAGAAGTAAAATACCAGTTTCCTGTTGATTTTCCTCTTGCAAGTTCTTTTTAAGTCAACAGCAGGTAAGGCCTTTTAAGGGAATGTGATCAGCTGTTGCAACTGGTGCCTTTCATTGTGGGGTGATCAAAAATACCTCTTCACAGTTTATGGTGACACCAGAGGATGCATATCCCAGCATATAACGGCCTCCGATCATGCCTCTCCTATTGTGATGCCATTCACTTGTTCTACTCACATGATGTCATCAGTCAGTGGAACTCTTCCCAGTCCTGTAACATGGCCATTTACGCTGTCTATGAATGCATGATGCAAAATGTACACTCGCCACTAGCCATTGGCTAGTGATGTTTGACTCTTGGCGAGTAAGAAACGATGTGCTTTTTGTATGTATAGAATTGAGGTGTCAAAGGACTTTTATGGCTGGTATGTAGCTTGCAACTTAAATTTTTGCACCCTGGTGCATGTCTTATGCAGACATTAAAAAAATAGTCCACAGGCGCCCCTCTGCGAGAATGAACACGGCCCATTGACCTGTTCTTTGGGAAGGTACCCATTCGAGAGTCTGCAGCCACACTTTAGCTCATTGTACCTTTCACAGATGGGAAATATCCATTTGCAGATCAGTCTTTGTCCCGCCCACATGGGCAGTCCAGCACCGAACTGCTATTGCAATTCCCGTACCATACCATAGAACAGGCAATTTTTGCCGTGTTCGTTCTCATAGAGGGGTGCCCATGGCCAATTTTTTTTTCTTTTTTTTTTCTTCTCAAGGGCCTTAGGTTTAGTCACCCTAAGTGTCCTAGGGTCATCCAGACGTGGACCCCTTGCTCACTGTGCTCAGAGAGGCACAGCTCCACCTCACTGATGATGCCCAACATGGCTGAAACACGTGTATGGGGTTGCTGTTGGTACTCTTGTTCAGAAGGGAATCGCCATAGCATTTTGGTGCTGGACTGCCCGTGTGGGCGGGAGAAAGACTGATATGCAAATGGTTATTTCCCATCTGTGAAAGTTACAGTGAGCTAAAATGTGGCTGCAGACTCTAGAGTGGGTACCATCCCACAGAACAGGCCATTGTTGCCATGTTCGTTCTCAAGGACGGGCGCCCATGACACATTTTTTGTTTTGATTTATGCAGACATTGAGTTGAGCTGCTGCACTGGTCTCAGTCTTCACTATTGCAAAAATGCACTTGGAGGGCATAGGCTGCTGTCCAGAGAGAGCACACTTCTCTAGAACTACATGGCCCTTCCCAACCCCTAAACTCTAGATTCTATTTATCCTAACCCGTTTCTATTTTATTTAAACTATTTGTGTAATTATTCTTTCCTCTCTCTTCCAGTGGTTCGAGCCGTCCCAGTTTGGGACATGGTGGGCCGTCCTGTCAACCAGTATGAACTTAGCTGGCAGTGTGGGCCCCATCATTGCCACTGTGTTGGCAGCTAGCTATAGCTGGCGCTCCACGCTCTCCGTCTCAGGCCTGATCTGCGTTGCTGTTGCCTTCGTGTGTCTTGCTATGATTAAGAATGAGCCTGCTGATGTCGGGCTCCGAAACATCGAGCCTGGACCCAAGAAAGGCAAAAAAGGTGAGTGCTTGAATTATGAATCCCCAGGGAAGGTGAGGGCGGTGCAACTGGACCCCAGAAAGAAAAGGCTTGTTCATTAATTTCTCTTGCAAAAGGTGTTTTTTTTCCAATTACGGGGCTTCCCTTTTCTGGGCAAGTTATTGAAAAAATGCAACAAACCACCACCTAAAACCTTGTCACTCCGGTGTTTTTCCTGGTGGTGGACCTAGACGTACCTCTTGGTGGTGCTCAATGGTCTTAGACCTGGTCTGGATGATTCTACTGCTTGTTTTCTGGTGCTCTTTGATCTGCTGGCAGCTTTCAACACGATCGACCGTGAGGTTCTCTGTGATATTCCCACTTTACAGATGTATTTTGGGGGTCATTTCTTTAAACGTTTTTTCAGATTTCTGTCCAACTGTCAATAATTAAGATATGGAGGGTTTAGTTCACTTTTCTTCCAACCCAATTTGGAGTGCCACAGTGGGCTATCGGGCTCCTTTGGATATCCAATCTATAGATTGAGCCGCTGGGAGATTGGGGATAGGAATGTAACGACCACAGACTGGTAAGGGCCAGGAGTATATCTAGGGATTAAATGCAGGACCACAAGGAGTGGAATATGGGGGAAGGATACAGGAAACCAAAGTCTGTAAGGAAAGTGTGCCCTTGTTGGGGCTGAGTGAAGAACCACTGTGGAGTATAGAATGGCCCGAAAGACCCTCACTAATGCACGAAATGGGAGAGAATCCTGAGTCTGGATCCAGAGCCACATAGACAGCAGAGGAGGGGGTGCAGGAAGATTACAAACCTGGAAGGCGGAAATATTCTGGGGTTTTGTACAATATTGCAAGGCAAGTTGAGGAGAGGCACTAAGAATGCAGAAAAGCAAAGGAGGTCCGTGGTTACTAGGATTGCATGCAGATCGAGGGCAGGAATCTGCAACATTTTGGCTCACCAGATGTTCTGGACTACATATCCCATCAGCCCTGTTTAGCATTGTCAATAGTGAGGCATCATGGGAGTTGTAGTCCAAAAGATCTCTAGAGTCACAGTGGATGTCAGGCAGGGACAGGATGCACACATTTCAATCATATGAGTATTTTGAGCCTGATCACAGATGTTTTGTTAGATTAGTGGGAGACTATAAGATCCCAAAATGTAATAATGGAAAGTGTGCACTCCAGGTGTTGGTGCAGCCGTGCCGAGGAAGAGAGGACGTGGTTTGAAAGTGCTTGTAATCTGCAAATTGGAACAGAAGCACAAAGGAGCCAAGCACCACATGAGGGGCTGAGTTGAGCAAACATGTTGGAAGGGCAATTTGAAGGGGATAATAGGATGAAAATAAAGCAACATTGAAATCATCCTGACTCCCATTTTTTAAATAGTTCTTGAAACACAGTGAGCTCTTGTGAGGGGCATTTCATTACCTTAGAGGTGTCTTGGTTGTTTAAGAAGGGAACGTGGGAAGAGCTGGAGATGCATAGACCCTAAAACAGACTATTGGGGTCATCTACCAGCAAGATTCCGCAGCTTGCTCCCTGTAAGAGACGGTCTTAACTCTATCCTAGGATGATTAATCACTATTTGAAGATTTGGAAACTGCTTTAGTGAAAATATTTATTTCCATGTGAGCAGATCTATCTTTTTTTTGTCATGTTACCCATTCAATTTTTGGGATTCTCTGGGCCCACTTTTTGGGTTCCGTAAACCTTTAGCTTACTTTTTTATTTGCTGGCTCCCCTAGTGTGTTTTATTTATTATAATTTTCTTTTAATATTTTTTTTTTTTTACTTCTGTGAACAGCGTGATTTCTACTGTTGTTCATAGACCACTGAAGCCCTTTTTGTGATGTGCTCCCCCTAGTGTGATGTGCTCCCCCCTAGTACTGCATGCGGCTACCACAGAAGGGGTGCTACAAGTGTGTTGACAAGTAGGCTAGCAGCAGCTGTAATTTAGCTTTGGCCCCACCAGGGGTGCAATAATGTGTATTGCATCAGTAGCCCGATGCACTAATATGGTTGCCACTAGGGTACTCCCATATTTTCTTTAAACCCTACTCCCAAACATTTTGTTTTGGTCCATCCCTTTGTCTGTGTGAAACATGAGGTAAGCTTGAATATTGGCCCTTCTACTGACGTCTTGCATGGTTTAAACTGGTTTAACTTGCTTGTCTGCCCCAGACATGAACAATACTCCTCCTGTGTGAGTGAACCCGTTTTCGGTGGATTCTAGGGCCAGTCTCATTTGCTGGCTGCCAAAGGATTTGCATGCTGCCCTGTGGTGGGATTAGAGCACTGGCTTGGGCCAACCATTGAGTGAATGATTATCATTGGGAGACCCTGTACATTCCTCAGATTTCTACCTGAATTGCTGAGGACTATTGCAAAGATGGGCTGCTGCTGACCACCTGGTCTGGCCATATTGGCTGGACCTTGGCAGCCTTGTCCTAGTGCCTGGTTCCCTCTAAAGCAACTGGCAACCCATCCTGGTTTCTTCCTTAACCTCTTCCCCTCCCCAACCCTCCTTGCTGGTTGGACTTGCTGTTTTATCCTTGGACTGCTATTGCCTTCTACAGTGTTGTTTTCCTCTGGGGGGAGGAGTGGGGGGGGGGGGGTAATTCCCACTGGTGCTCCCTTAGGTTGGTTCTTTTGCTGCACCTGGTTTGCTCATTTCTCGCCTGCCATGGCTTAGGTGGGCTAGACACTGTGATGATCAAAGGCATGCGAGATTATGACAGAGGGGTGGGTTGGAGGATTCATTTAATAGCACATGGCAGGGTCTATATGTGATGGATGCATTATAATATAGGATGGGCCCAAGGAGAAGGGGGTGTTTGGTGGAATGTGCCACATTGCAATTAAGGACCCATCAACAAGCGTATCTTTTGACCTATGGCTCCAGAACGCTTTCTGGGTTGTGGAAGCAAGAGCAGAAAGAGATTCCCATAACATATTGAAATCCTTGATTGGTCTGTAAGAGCCTGGTTTTCCCAGTTACTATGGGACCACACCATTCCTCCTCCCGCATTTGGAAGAAAAGAAGCAAAACGCTTAACAGATGTTGTGTATTTCAATCACAAGTGGAATCTTTCTTTCCCGGCTTATGCACGATCTTCAGGGGAATGCAGGGAGAACAGTTTATGCCTCTAGTAAAAAAGATTTAGTATACCTTGGAAGAATGAACAACAAGCTAGGTGATTCTGTGCTATGCCGGATTTGTTGAAAAGTTGAGCGAATATGATATACCTTCTTGATAAAAGCGTGTTGCCTCAACCAGAGACTGGAAAATGCCAACAAACCTCGCTATTTCTTTTCTTAAACAGTCACTGTAAAGCATTTTCGGTCTGTGCTCTTCCTTAAGTAAACTCTCCAGGTTTATGCTCATTTTTTAACAGGAAACCTCTCCTGCATTCTGGGGAGACAGCCCAATGTGTTTTGGCAAAGGGGAAAAGTGTGTTTTTGCCAGCGACCTTATAGAATCTCTGGATCAATGGGCTCCCTGGAAGAATGGAGTTCTGCCTTGTCCAATATCTTCCTAAGAATGCCATCACGTAGATCATGTTATCTAGGTAGGATTTCTACAGGTGACTGATGTCTTGTTTTACACGTTCACACGTACTTGGTGATGCCACACTTGGCAAAGAAATCCCTACAAGAGTTTTTCTTTTTGGGGTGTAAGACCACCAATCTCACTCTCGTTTTATGACCCTCCTTCCTAACCCAAGCAAGCCAAACCCCTGGTTAGTAATACCAAATGTTGACCCTCCCCGCTCCAGCCCTGTGTTGTCTGATCACTGTCTTAATCAATGTCTAAATTCAGCTTGGACTGCCTAACTATTCATACTCTATCCAAACGTTAGTGTTCTATTGGGGACTGGGTAAGTGACTTACACTGGTTTGAGTCAGGCTATCTTTGCATGTCCATTCTCATCCCACCCTCTCTACTCTGACCCTTACCTGGTCACTCCTTCCTTTATGATGTTACTTCTGTTTCGCTCCACCTAATCTTGCCTCCACCCTTTGTTACTTTTCCTGTCACCCCACTACTCCTCTTCTTTGCCATTACTCCTCTCCTGCACACTACTACTACTCTCCTCTTCCTCCTTCTCCCAATACTGCCCTCCTCTTCCTACTACTATCTTGTCACCGCCTACTGAGATGGCCGGCCTTTCATTCTGTACCTTTCATTTCACATTCACTCCGTATCCTAACCTCTCTACTCACTTTCCACATGCACATTCACACTGCAGAACCACTTCCACTCCTAAACCAATACCTCACCCACTCCGCGAATCTCCTCCACAAGTCACTGCTTTCTCCTTCCTTTCTTGGTCGTCCTCCAGCTCTGACCTCACCCAAAAAACCCACACTTCCTGACCGCTCCTTAAATCTGGCCCTGTATTCCTTACCTGGCAAGTGTATGTGGGAAAATCTTGAAAAGACAAGTTGGCCCTGCCTAGCCCAACTCCTCTGCACCGCCTGGGAAGGCCAGTGTTCCTGTCCTTGTAGTTGGGCTCCCTGCACGGGGTCGCCAGGTACATTTTTTGTTAAATAATGTTTGAGATTATGAACAATGAATAGTAATAACAATGCAGAGGGTGGGTCGTTTTGTACATTAATTCCCTGGTGGTCTAGGGGGCCGTTTTGGGCTTTCCCTGTGCCATGTTGGTTGTCCGGTGTGGCTGGGGTTCTGCCTGCTGTGGAGCACTGCAGTCTTTGGTGTTGGTTTTCCTGAGTGGCTATCACACTTTTTCTCTACTGGGGTGTTCTCGCCATCTATTGACAAGTCCAGAGTACTAGCCTTGTCACAGTGAATAAACGTGTTAATTTTGATTTATTGATGACCATTTTCTATAGCCCCACTCAAAATTGGCTACGGGGTACATACTCGAGGGAACTGAAACTAAAGGAACTTCTGTATCGTGGGTTAGGGTGAGAGGGAAATGTGCATAAACCGTGCCTAACCGGGTTACAAATTCCATTCACAGCAGTTTGAGTAAAACACTGACCTGAGACTGGTTGTAGTGCTTGGTGGTTCCTATTGTCTTCAGCGTTTAATTGTTGTTATGGTTAGTCTTTTTTGAAAGTTTCTTTGAGGAGTTCTCGCATCACTGGCGTTTTGATGTGAGTGACCTAACGCTAATTTTTGATTTATCTGTGTGGGTTGATAACAATTTCATAGCCAAGAAAGTCCTCGGAGTTCTGAGTGGAACACAGTGCAGCAGTCGTTTTGAAAGATATGTCGGCCCCTTTTCACATTAACTTATTTGAATGATGCAGACGGCCTTTAATGGGACTTTGTTCAGTCAGAAGCAATTTCAGGGATCTTATTTCTAGGGTAATGTGGCTGTGTTTTCTCCAAGTGTGAGTCTAACTGGCCTGCTATGAACTAGCTGAAGTTGTTTGATCAGATAGTTGGGGAAACCCATGATGGGCATCACTTTGTGAAGGGCGTTTGAGTAGTCTACTTTGCTAACAACTAAGACGTGTATGTGTTCTATTTTGTTGTTGGTGCCCAGGAAGGGTATGATCTTTCTGAGGATGTGTACTTGAAGGTGCCACTGTTGGTTCATGTGTTGTATGAAGGTAACTATTTTGCATTATCAGTTTGTATAGATTGTGGTCATAGATGTTCGGACCATTAGAAATAGGCGTGCAGATTTAGGTTAGAGCTGAGGTTGGAGAGTACTACTTTCCACTGGTGAAACCAGAGTTTATTGAATACCATCCATTGTTCTATCGTATTGAGACACTTTGCAATGTTACTATGTTTCCGGTAATTGTGTATTTGAAAAATAAGTTGGACCCATCTCCATTTAGCTGAAACGTGTTGGCATAGTTGTCAAGGATTGATGCCTTTTGTCCTAGTATTTGTCGTATTAGGTGAAACGCAGTGCATAGGGCACACTGTCTCCAGCATAGAACGCATTCTTATCCATAGTTTTGCAAAGCTGTAACTCCACATCTCTGCAGTCATTTCAATTGCAAGGATTGGGGATGGCGCTTCTCCTCCGTGTGAACACTGCTAATCACCATGCCAGTCAGAGACAGTTTCTTTGCTGTTTGGAAAATCTTTGAATACTTGATATGTGCACACTTGAATCCAGTTATACTTTGGTCTTCGTAGTGAGTGTTCGGAACGATTTGCTTTTTGCTGCTTTTCTCCCATAGACTTCTATGGAACACCCTGTCTTTTTACTAGCCTCCTGCCCAGAGTTTTTGGGGTGTGAAGCCCTGCTTTTCGTCGTTTGTTTTTTACTCACTTTTATGGGGAAACTGATCAGTCCTAAGACTATCAGTACTGGGATACCCTGTCTTCCTTGGTGGAATTCTTGTATTTTTAAAGCTACACACATCACCCTAAAGAGAAGTGCGGTTAGGATACTTTTGTATGCTTGTAACATTTTGTTTTGTAACTTTGTGGTTACAAACACAATGTGTGCCGAATGGGCCGACGGTTGCAGATCTTTTTCTACTTTGTTTTTGGCTTTTTACATGTGCACTTTTGAATACTCTAAACTGGACGTGCAATTAGATTTCTGCCTGTACTGTTGCCATTTTGTGCCTTGGCCTTTTTCCTGCCCAATCAGGTTGAAAATTGCCATGTATGGAAAGCCTTTTCCCAGGCAAAGCAAAGCGCCTGCTTTCCCGGGCAACATGAGGGTAGGTGTGTGGCCAGATCTGTCTGGACACAGTCCACGTCCAAGGCACAGTGTCTGTTGCTTAGGACAATGTATGGCCTGTGGCTGTCCTCTGCTAGTGTGACTGGTGTAGCACCTTGGTGGACGTCGGGTGACTCCAGTCTGAATAAAAGGAGCTATTTGACAGATTGTTGGAGCCAGGCCCCTATAAAAAAACTGCAGCCCGGTGACCAGCATTGCTTCCAGCCAAGTTTTGGTGAAGCCCTGCTCCTCTCTCCTGATCTTTGTGGTTTGCCCATGGACTGGTGGGAACAACCTGTCCCGACCTCTGCTCGAGGACCTGTGCCTGCTGAGCCTTCGGATGTGTCCCTGGACCACCCAGTGGACTGGCCAGCTCTCTCCCGAGCTACCCCCGAGCAGCAGTTGCCACTACAAGTGCATTCTTGTAAGCTGGTGGATATTTAGCTTGTGTAACAAGACACCTGTTCCTGAAGTTCCAGCATCCCAAACCAAAGAGAAGCTGTGCAGGGCCTGCTCCTTTGTCTGCACCACAAGGATCGCCTGTTGCCTCCTGACTGGTCAACCCGAGGCTGCTTGTTCTATGTATGCAGTGTTCCCATCGTGTCAGGGGTGTCAGGACTCTAGAACCACCTCACAAGAGGTTGGAACCACCGACTAGCCATGGCCTATCCTGATGCTGAAATGGACCCTAGACCTCCCACAATCAGACGGAGCATAGAAGACGGCCCAGCGGATTTCGGAACCCATGAAGTGGTTGCTGGAGAAATTGGAGTATGGGATGTGTTTGCATAGCCTATCTATTCTCCTGCCATAGCGTTGTATGGGCATAAAGTCTGACGAAATGTACAAACTTTTCAATTTCAAACAAAGTAAGGTTCAATGCGGAAATATCGCTTTATTAGGTTTTTTGGCGACTCAGTTTATCTCTTTTGCAAACAAATGGGAGATGTAGAGTCATGTTCAATTTTGAGAGAAGTGCCACTATTTAGCAATAAAGATATGTATCTCTACACAAAATATGAAGTTGGAGATAACTTCTACTTTCTAAACAACTTTTTTGTTTCCTTTCTCCTCTCTCCCAAAAGGGACACCCCAATTGACAATTTTTCAAGCTAAACATAAAACTCTTTGAATTTTTGTTGTGTACCAATATCAGCCCTGATGATGACCCAATGGGTCGAAACACGTATCGGCAAAAAGAAATCTTATGGCAAATAAGTAATCTAATGTGGAATATGCTAAAATAAATTGTTGAACTTGCTGAATGTTAACACAAAAAAGTTATTGTGTACAAAAGGCAAATCAAGGGATCAATGTGGAACATTGTTAACTAAGGAAATACCAAATAAACGTAGCACTGATTTCAGGTTAATCATTTGTCAACATTGTTTCATTACATCACGTTGATTTAGGAGTGTGTTGAGCGCGGCAGAGGAGAAAAACAATCACTTCTTATTATCAAACAGTTGGGTAGGGATAAGCCACCTTTCTACCTCCACCGCAGCACAACAACCATATATTGAGTGTTATATTACATCTATCTAAACCACATGTGAGTACTAGCGCACTCTGCACTAGGTACCCCGAATACCTTATATCTTCCTTGTCTTTACAGTTTTCCAATTCACGAGTCTAGGTTAGTAGCACAGGCTTGGCCTCGCCTCCCCAACACTGCCATTCACCTGGGAAGGTCGCTGGCGTCCTTGAAACACAATGCAGCCTTCTTGTTTTGGAATTGGCCTTATCCACGTGTCTTTCGCTGCCTTTTGGAGGCAATTACCTCGTGCCGGGAACTCCTGGGATTATCCACCCTTTGCTTTCGTCCCTCAGTCCGTTGCTCTGCTCCAGTAGGTTCGCCTTAGCCCCGAAGTTCTGCTTGTACTCCACCTTGCTCAGAGTATGTCTCTATGTTCTGCCTTTAATCCATGTGAGGAGAGCTAATTTGTACCATATGTATGCACTTAAAGTCAAGTGCCTGCCTTAGCCTGACCCGATTAGCGGGACATGTCCAATGTGATATGTAAGGGTTAGCCTTTTTCCTTTGTCGCCCTCGTCTGCGGCCCATTGTTTGTGTAGAAAGGCAGGGGGTGGGCGAGTTGGGACATCGGAGAATCCTATAAAATAGTATGGGTTAGGTGTATGGGAAAGGGGGACTACTGCGTCTCACCATCGGTTGCCTCGCCCACACTCCCCGAAGATCCTTCACCCAGGTGATTCTCTTGCACTAGTCCACCCCCAGGGTCTGGATCCAAAGGCGATGGCTGTGCCGTGGCCACCTGAGAGAGAGATCCCAGGGGACTGGAAGATGAGGCACCTTTTGGATTCTCACAGGAACTTGTCCTATGTTTATCTTTTAGTGTTCTACCTAATTTACTTACATGTCTCTACTGGTTCTAAATAGTTTTCTCCATTTCTCACTGACTTTCCCACACACAGTTATTTAAAGTGTTCTTATATCTCTGCTAATTTTTGCACAACTGTTTCTAAAGGTAAGGTGTTGGTGTTCTGTTAGAAGAACCCCCCGCCCCCCAATAGTGAATGTATATGTATCTGATAGAAGTTGTGTGATGATAATTAGTAAAAGTTCTCATTGCTTGGAATGCATTTTAAATGCCTAATAAATAGCATATTTTTTACTACTTGTGTATAAATTGTATTACTGGAGTGCTCTGTGCGTGTCTTGTTGAAGCCCTAGAACACTTTCACACTCTCCCGATACTAGGCATCACTGCTCTTCTACTCTACCTTGACCGGGGTTTGCTAGGCATCAGTGTCTTTCCTGTTCACCATAATAGGTTGACCTCTCAGAATTCACCCCCCAGGGTAAATTCTGAAAATCCATCTTAACAGTGAACGTACACGTCTGGGGACCAAAAACCCCAGTGTCCTCCATTGCTGTAACGCATTCGGTCTCAGTCCTAATCATTTGCAGTGATGCACTGGAGGCAATGTTAACAGCTTAGCGCACCTAAGCGCTAAGTAATTTAAGAATTCCTTTACTCCCACATAGTTTGTGTTATTGCAGTTCTGCTTCCTTTAAGCGTAACATTAGCTATTTCAAGCTTCTGCTCCATGCAATCAATCTTGATGTTCGTAAATCCCCTCTCCCGTGGCTTGTGTGGCGATTCCAAGGAGATAATCGCCTCTCTCCAAGGGAAGTTGCCCCCTTTGGGATTGGGGAGGTTAGCCTACTATGCTTAACACTCCCTAGGTGACAGGGAAAGCGGGGGTCCCTCTGGAGGTGAGTCCCCTTAGGGGGACAGGAAACCCCCAGAAAGGGGCACCAGTCACCATCTCTCCCCCCGCCCCCAACCACAAAGACCTTTGTTGAATGCGTAGGAGCTGTAATGAAGCGCAAGGCATCGTCACTGCTCCAAAGGGGTGTTGGGGTGCACTTCTTATGAGGATAGGGATGACCATTTGGTGAGAACGCATGTCCCCCATACCTCATCAATCCACTTACCCTGCTCAAGATGCTTCTTCACCTCTCGTCCTTCCATGCGCCTCTAATGCAGAGCACAACCACTGCTTAGGAAGTACTGAGATGAGGAAGAGTAAGGGTCACATAGGTTGATTACCTCTAGAGACTGAGACAAGGAACTTGGTGAGGAGTGAAAACCTCACTACTGGAACAATTAAGATGCGCAGAGCGGAACCGACATGAGCGGACCAGACAACTTGGAACATGTACTGGGACGAAGAGGAGAAGCAGAGGCATGAAGAATACTCCTTCGAGCCACAAGGAACAGTCTAGTGGTTATTGGCTTCCGATTGGTCCAACTAGAGTAGAAATAGAGGAGGGAAACCAGGATTTGTTGTCAAGCCCTCCCTGGAGGGGCAAGGAAACTGTGTTCTAACGAGAAGGGGCTGTAGACAGATTTGCCTACAAGAGAGAGTGGGAACTTTTTCGAGCCGGCGAAGTACATAGAGCTGTAAGAAGCTAGAGGGTTCCTCGCTGGTGGAACCAAGGTCAAACCCTCACTCGAGGAACAGAGAAGCTGTGCTGTGCAAGAAGGGGTTGCAGACCAGTTCCCCTACCAGAAAGGCAGGGAACCGATGCAGACCCTGGAACCTGTGAGGGACACGAGAATGGTAGACTAGCCCCAAGGACACCCATGAGAGACTGATGAGCACCCAGAGGAGGGTTGGAGGACTGGAAATGTTGCTGGGTACCCCAAAAGACAGAGAGATAAGAAAGTAGAGGTCTGGGATCCACGTGTGAAATTGAGTGGCTGTTACTGGGAGGTTAGTGCACCAGGTCTGTTAGATTCCGAGAGTCATGAAATAAGGGTCTGGGACCCACATGTAGCCATGAAGGCTGAAAGCAACTAGGTACTTGGCGGAATAACTCCCATATTGATGAAAAGTCGAGGACCGCGTGGTCTGCTGCAAGTGGAGGAGCTGAGAGATGCCATATGCTGCGGAGCTGCAGCCCCGAGAGAGGATACAGAAGCAGCCTCAAGCCCGCGGAGAGGTCCTCTGGGTCAGAGAAGCCCACGTACGTGTTCACTGAAGGCAGGGAAGTGAAGGGCAGACCGCAGAACAAGGAGCAGACGATGGCAAGAGGAATAGAACTGTGAGAGGCAAATGTATAACTGTGTTTGGCAGGTTAGTGAACCAAGCCCGTTAAGGAGTGGAAAGAAGGGTCTGGGACCCCTACATGTTGTGAAAGGAAGAATCCAGTGTTACTGGAATTAGTGTTTGGCAAGAGAGTACACCAAACCCGTTCATGATGAAAAGGGTCTGGGACCCCGACAGATTGTCAACATTTGTGAAAAGACCAGGGGAAGAGGATTGTCGCCCTTGGCATTTCGGACCTGGAAAGGTTAGGGGAGGGAGTCCTCTCCCTAACATAAAAACTGGTGAATTATATCTATATACTGGCACTGATGCGAAACAGTCTACCCTTGCAAGGCAAGTGAAAACGAATTGGAAGCTTATTTTGTGCACCATTTGGACCATTGTTTTGTGAATTGAGAAAGAGCTTTAAGTTATAAACTTTGAAGAAGCATTCCCCTATCACTTTAGTTTGAGTTCTTAGTTTAAGGGCTCAGTGGTATAGTGGTGTAGCACACAATTTGCAGGCCCCCCTGTGAGCCATGCTGAGGACCCCCCTGCTGTAATGGAAAGAATTCCATTATGAAGGCAGAGTAACTTCAAAAAGAAAATATTTCTTTTTGAAGTCCGAGGGCCCCCACACCCAGGACACGTGGCAGCTGGCCCGCCCGCAACGCCAGTGTAAGGGCTGGAAAAAGGGTTTTGACACAATGGTAGACTTAAATTGATTTGACTTCCTGATGGACACATTAATTATTTCGAGGTAGGCAAAACTCTCGTAACCTTAGGGAAAGAGAGGTGTTTTCCCAACCCCATATTCTTAAGTCTTTGGCAAGAAGCATACCCCCAGTGTCAGACTTATACTTCTGGATCCTTATAGAGCTTAGATGTCATGGCTGGTTTGGTTTCTGACTTCCACTATCACCAGTCTTCCTGGGAGACGGCAGAGAAGCGAGTGGACCGGATCTATGGGATTTGGTCGTGGCGGAATTATAAGTGGCGGAATTGACCGTAGTCCTTTTCACCGTGAATATAATTTTACTGCGGCACAAACACTTTACATCCATGCGCCCAATACATTCCCCCGCCACTTCCCCCTTCCACACTTACCTTTTGGACATCTGCTGCCTCTCCTGACCCTGCTGCGTCAGTTCCGTCCCTCTAACGCGGGTTGGATCTGACACTGCAGGGTCCCCTTTTTTATTTTCCTCATTCTTTTTTTCCCCCGTCCCCAGCCTCCAATCATCAGGAAGCAGGGGACATCCTGCTACCCCCAAGGCCATCAATACCTAACATAGGGAGCGGGGGCGGGACACACCTGCTCTCCATTTTTGGTATTCTATACTCAATTTGATCAAATTTAATCGATCGAATAGTACTCGCAGAATTCGGCCAGATTTACCATTCGATGAAATTGGGTAATCAGCAAAATAACCAGTCAGAAGTGTTAAGCAAGATTGTATTTAGTAACCCTGTGGGAGACTGCACCAGCCTTGTCCTCTTGGCAATAGGTAACCCAACCTTTGGTATAGGCCTGTACTACACAAGTTGGTAGAGTGACTGAGCAGCCAGGCTTATCTCAAGTGGGGTCAATGTGAGCTGTAGGGTTGTAACCTAGAGGAACACAGTGACAGGTATTCAAATAACACGTATACTCGAGGTTTCTTGATAAAATAATTAATTATTAATTTAAGTAAGTTTTAAAATAAGCCTTCTTTAGAAGGTGAGCAAGTCAACAATAAAATACACTCCAGAAATGCACTCCTTCAGTTCAGTTAAGCAAGTAGATACCCTTTTGTGATGCCACACACACACTTCCTACACCCGGAGGTGACTTCAATAGTTAGGACACTGTGGACATTAATATATCACTTTTGACACTTAAATGGTAATAATGAAGTATTGGCAAAAAAGGAAAAGGTTAGGGAATGAAACGAAGGTTAACACGTTTCTCACACAGGTCAGCACTTTTCAATCCCCCTATGAAATATAGGTAAACCCTTTCCCAGCTATACAAGTAAGGTATGTATGACTTTTTTCAGAGGGACAGTTAAACACAAAGTCAGAGGGTAAGAAGAGTCTTCAGGGAGCCGGGACAGCCAATGTCAATTGAACAAAGTCTACGGGAGCTGAGGCACTTCTTGAAGATAGCATAAAAGTCTTGCACAATGTTAAATAAGCACTGCTGAGCCACAAGCTGGAAGGCTTGGGAGAAGCAAAGATGCAAGCAACTCTGCAATGGGCAGCAAATTCAAGTCTCCAGTGAGAGCAAGCAAGCTACACACAACAAGAGGCAAGTACGCCTAGTTACACAGTACCTTAAGTCTGAATAAAAGGTTCCAGCTGGCTTCTGTTCCTGTTGTAGTCCTGCAGATCCTGTTGTTCCTGGGCCTCAGTTGTGGGGACAAGAGGGAGGACGTCTGGGGACTCCTGCAATACGGTTTGAAGGTCGGCGGTAGCAATGAGCACAATTCAGATCAGTGATACTTTGCAGTTTCAGCTACTCGCAAATGGCAGCACTGCGGTTCTTGAACACCTTGTGGACTTTCCTTTCTTCTGCGGTCCAGCACTCTGTTGATGTGGCTCAGGCTTGGTTAGTCCTGCTTCAAGGTAGTCTGGAGGATCTTCCTGGAGCTCGGGTCCGGCTTAAAGACGATGCACTTGTTGCTGGTGTTCCTGTCCTCTGGCCCTCGGTTCCTGCAGCAGCAAAGAAGTACAGCCAGCAGAGAGAGGGGTCCCAGTCGAGTTTGTCTTGGGGTTGATATTCCCACCAAACAAAGGTGAGAAGTTGTCCTTTCCAGGCTTCTCTAGTCGATTAGAAATTCTGAGTTTCAGCACTGCAGCAGGGCTTCACCGGGCAAACTAGCTGTCCAGGAGGGTGCAGCAAGCTTCTTTTCCAGTTTCATCTTCGGTTCCTTCGTCCAGTGGTCGACTCTGCCTTCCTTGCAAAAGACCTTGCCTTTTATGCAGGTTTCTCCCATTGATTCGCAGCCTAGCTGTCACTCTCACAGCAGGGTGGCTGTCCTCCAAGGATAGCCAGCCAGCCAATCACCTTTTGAGTGCATTCGGGTACCTCCCTCACTTCCTGCCCTCCCAGACACGCTGGAGCCAGAGGCGGGATTCACCAGTGAATCCCGCCAAAGACAAACTGAACAAAGGGACCAAACCTGGTTTGGCACGCAGAGTGAATCTCAAGAAGGACCTTTTCAGCAAGAAATGGCGAAAAAGGAAGATGGGGCCATTTCAACAAAATGGGCACCTATGGGTGTGATACTGCAGCTGAGAATTCAGCCTGCATCAAAAATGCACAATGGTAGGAAAAATAAACCACTGCCACCAGCCATTAATTGTAGAAAGGGTAACATAAAAAGGTTACATAAGAAGGTAGACAAAGGGGACGCTAAGTAACCCATCCAGCACTCTATGTAAGATAGTGTGTGCTGGGTCTAAAAGAGAAAAAGATAAGTAAAGTCAATTTCACTTTTGAAAACAGTAGTTCATCCAAGAGAAGGTATTTAAACCTTAGCAGAAATCCAAAGGACTTCTCTGTGCCACTGCACTGAAGGCGCTGTGTGTCACAATATAAAAAGATGATGCCTATGGTGTTTGTCAGACTCCAAAACCAAAAGAAACACAGGGTTCGAAATCAAAGAAAAATACATGAGAGAGTGGGGAAAAAGGTTTCGGTCTCTTCCAGGATAAAAATGAAAAGTCCTAAAGTCCAGCAAAAGATCTGGGGGTCTCTAAACTGGTGGAGACTGTTTTGCTCGCTCGTTGCTTGGCGGGTGATCCTTCATGGGAGGCTCATGATTTGCCTTTTCCCAATCCTGGTCAAATCCCCTGCAAACAATCTATAGTGCCGAACACCAAACAGGTGACCTTTAGGAGCTTGCACACTAGGAAGTCACAAATGCCCAATATTGATAATACGTGTATCAAACCTTTCATTCTGGATCAAAGGAACTTTGTGATAACCAATGTTGAGAAGGTGGAAGGGAAAGAATCTAGAGAATCATTGCGAAATAAGGTACTTGCTTGGTTACGTCAAAGAACGGGGCCTGGAGTAGTCAGAACATCAGATCTGAAGATATTAGGCAGAATTGACCTGAATGACTGGTGCTCACGGCAATCTAGTGACTGGGTTGCGGGTCTAGCAATTTACCCACTTATCTTAGAGCGTGCAGATATCTCCCATGGGGCTACTCTAACTGTAAATTGATGATCTAGGTTCCCCGCTTCGATTGGGCACTTCTTTACTTTTATGACCAAACGGCCCTCACATGTCCGTAATATATGTTCACAGATTTATTCATTCATGGTTCTTTATTACTAGTGATGTACTGTTGTTATCTTTGCTTTTGGTCTTCCCCTTTTTCTATTTTATGTTGTCATACGTTTTGTGTTATCTGTCTGTTCGCGCCATCATGCCTCCGGGTCCATTGTGCGCTATACAAATGTAATAAAGTAAGGTAGAAGGGAATTAACACAGAATTGAGACTTCTCCCTAACAAAGTGCAGTTGGAAGCAGACTTGGTATCCTAACCCACAGTTTGCGCTGCATGAAGGCAGCAGTGCATATCAGAAGCCCCCCAAGGTGGGGAGAGCACCTACGAAGCCCCTAAGGTGGGGAGAGCACCTGTGAAGCCCGCAATGTGGGGCGAGAACAGAGTGGTCAGTCGAAGGAAGGACGATATGTGACTAAGCTTGCAATGTCATCACTACTTTCCCAGGGAAAACCTTCACCCATGTGGCCAGGGTGAGGTGGTGCTACCTGATCCTCACCTCGGGGGCGGTTATATGAAGGAGGATCACATATGGGGAGATGACCCTCATGGGAGTGGGGTAGACTCGCCAGAGAAGACATGGCATCCCCATTCAGTTTCACCTCCTTCTATTCACGTTCTCCAACCTTCCCCTTCCTCATCTCTAAAAAGTACTGGTAATAAGGAAGATGAACTACCCGCAAGAGGAGTACCTTAATTTCACTGGAAGAAGACGACCGGCCCTCATGAAGATTACCTTGTAAGTATGATATGATATAATGGGTTTTATAACGCGCTTAATACCCAGAGGTCTCTAACCGCGACCCGGGGATCGAATCTGTGTTGCTCTGTGTTGTCTTGCTTCCAAGGCGAGCACGTTGCTGCTGAGCTATCCTCCCGAGACTGGGACTATGGAGAAGCACAGAGGAATGAAGATTACCTCCAGGAACCACTCGAAGCATTCTAGTGGTTGCCAGTTTCCTATTGGTTCCCTCCCAGTAGAAATGGAGGAAGGGAACCAGGAAGTGTTGTCAGTCACTCCCTGGAGCAGTCTGGAGGACATGCTGATGCTGGAGGGGAGGCTCTGAACCAGAGGACAGGTGGACCCTTGAAGGACCAGCAGGGGGTCCTTGCCCACTTGTGTGCTCCATGAAAGACTGCACCATCACCCGGCTAAGAAGGGAAGCTGGGGTCCTGAATCTGCTGCTACTGTGGTCAGTACTTCCAGCAAGGAACCTGAGGAAGGAAGCTGTCCTGTTGGAGAAAAGGTGCAGTAACACTATCACCAGTACCCTCCAAGAAGCTCCAGGAAAGAGTGAACAGTCACCCAGCCCTCAAGGAAAACTGGGGCCTTGGGTCCACTGAAGGCAAGCAGATTCAAGGGGAGGCAGTGCCTCCCCAGAGGAATTGCAAGGAAGTTGCTGACCAGGGACGCCCACATTGAGCTTTGGCGTGGGCCCTTAATGTCCTGCAGTCTGCAGGACAACCACAAGACTGAGACCGGCGGGGCTGTGTGGAAGATTTCTGCTTCCTACCGCAGACACGGAAGGATGTCTGCTGAGGCCTTTGCAATAAGAAAAGAAGCCGGGTGGAGTGCCGCCAACACTGGTCGGGGACCCACCCTTACCCAGGGGAAGCCTGGGAGCAAGCGAGGTAGGGTGGAGTGCAGCCAACAAGGGTCTGGGACTCTCCATTACCCAGGGGAAGCCTGGGCCTGAGGAAATTGTGTCGGAAGATGCCACCTACATGGGGAAGACTGGGACAGATGAAAGCAAGGGTCTGGGACCCAAAACTATCCTTTGTAGATTTGCTAATGCCTCGTTTAGGTTAGGTGTTATCCCGCAGTCGACAAAGAATGTTGCCGTCTCTCCCCTACTAAAGAAAGCTGGACTAGATCCTACTGATGCAGCTAATCTAAGACCGATTACAAATACTTTATTCTTCCTTAAACGTATAGACAAGGTAGCAACCATCCAATTACAGGCTCATGTACAGATGGCTGGCATACTACACGTCAAACGGTCGGGGTTTAGAAGTCACCATGGTACTGAGAGTGCGCACTTAGATCTACAGACTTTCATGTTTTCTAAATTAGAAGAAAGTAAGTCTGGGCTGCTGAAGCTGTTGGATTTATCAGCAGCCTTTGACTTGCTTGATCATAAAATTCTACTTGATAGAATGAAGACTGTCGGGGGGCCTCTCTGTCAGTGCCATAGCTTGGTTGAGATCATTCTTGGAGGGTCGACGGTCACAGGTGCATTGGGGGGGATAGTGCCTCTAAATCACAACTTATAACCTGTGGTGTACCTCAGGGAGCATGTCTATCACCACTATTGTTTAACATTTACATTCTCCATCTTTGTTGTGAATTAGAATCTTTCCAGATTTTCTTTTGTACCTACGTTGATGATTTTCAGTTGGTTCTCGATATCACTGGCGATCACGATGCTGACCAACGCACAGTGGATATGGTGTACCTATTGATAAAGCAGTGGATGTCTACACATTGGCTTTGCTTGAATGCCTCAAAGACTGAACTCCTGCTATTTGGCCCCTGTCAGGCACAAACTCAGTTGGGCCAAGAGTATGTACGTTTCAGGATATATGGCAGTTATATTAAGGTTATGCAGAAAGTTAAAACTTTGGGCACTTTCATGAAAAACAGCCTAGATTGTGAAGGCCATATCACAGCCATCACTATGAGCACAAGTTATCATCTTAAAGTGCTCAGGCAGGTCGCCCCACTTATTTCGGTCGAAATCGCATTAAACTTGTGAGAGCCGTTATCCTGCCACATGTGGACTATAGTAATTAGCTCCTAGATGGGGCAAGCAAAACTGATATCCAAGAACTACAAAAAGTCCAGAATAAAGCCATCCGCATCATCTTCCAGATGAAACATTTAGAAACTACTACGGCAGCTAAGAAAAACTACATTGGCTTGCTGTGGAAGCCAGAATTCAGTTTAAACTTTTAACTATCTGCCATAAATGCATTTTTGGTAATGCTCCAGCTTATCTGAAGGATGTTGTTCGTATCTATCAGCCCAAAAGAAATCTTAGGTCAGCTGATGACTTCTTATTAGTACAACATCGAGTGAAACGATCCCGTGGGCTCGGCAGGGCTTTTCATACCCAAGGAGCGAAGGCATGGAATGCGCTACCGGCATCCCTGCGTAAGACTAAGGATCTTTTTGCGTTCTGGAAACAATTGAAAACATATCTATTTAATTAGTATGAACTCCTGCAACAAGCTTCGGTCACTATATCTGTCTCTCAGCGCCTGGATGCCTATGGGCTTTGGCGCGGTACAAGCAAAATAACATAACATAACATATCCCAGGAAGTTCTGGGTAAACAGAATTGAACAAGCTCTGAAAGGGAAACACAGGGCAAGGGCCCCAACCCAGTAGAGAGTGATGTGGGAGATGGAAAGTGTGAGACTGATGCGGAGGAACGCACTAGGGGAAGGGAAACCCCAGTGCATGTGAACACACAAGTAGCAATACAAGCAATACAACCCCTTGTGGAGCTGCTGCAGTTAAACATCGTAGGGGAAGGGCTGCAAATTCGCTTAAGTATTCCTTGGAACTCTTAGTAAAATTCTAGGGGAAGGGGAAAGACCCCCCCCCCTTACTTTGGAATATACAAGCCAGTCGAACTGTAACATATTTTAGGAACTTTGACATCCTGAAACCTTTTTTATTTCTGTGAGGACGGCTCAGGAAGAACATGCCGTTTTGAACTTTTTTTGGGAACACTGTTTAGAACCTTCTGTTTGTTTTAACATGAACTGTTGGCTAACGAGGATAAAACCCTGTGCACCTTTTTGTTTCTTCTTTTTAAATGTAGGGGACAGAGTTGGGTTAGATGAGATGCTGGACTTTTATGTTGTTTTTTTGGACCATCCTTAGTTTTAGTTTTGATGGTAGGGCAACCTCTCCTTAGTGGTTAGGGATAGTGAGGCCTTTTCCTAACCCGTTTTCCTTTCATTGTTGTCTAAATAAGTCTTTAGCCCAAACAAATATGCCACCTGTGTCTCGTCTGTCTCCTTCTCCACCCTTACAGCAGGCAACTCGACGTGTTTAAACACAATTTTATTAAAGTAAAATAAAAAGCCCTCACCTAGCCCTATTGCTAATGTGGAGGTTCCCTGTTCTATGAAAATACCAAAAGGTGCTAATCTGGAAGTCGTACCATACCAAACTCAGCGTTGTCCTCAGTCCAAACGTATCATATTTCTAACTGACCCTACCACTAACAAAGAAATAAACTTAGCCCAGAGAAGATGTTCTTACTCGTCCCCCCCCAACCTCCTCGCTTGGCTTATGCTGGCTGATGCATGATCCTCTCCCAAAGATGTCTCTGGAAATAGTCCTCTTGACTTCCTTAAGCAAACAAAAAATCTTCTGGATTTCAACACAAATACAACAGCACACTCCCGACCCTGCCACCAAGTTTTCTTTCTGGTCTTTTCACACAGTTTCAGGAAACAAGTCTCATGAATTTGTAGATCTTGCAGTTGTTCAACTGTTGTCTCTCACTCACCCCTCCAAGGCATCTCAGGTTTGTGGCAATAGTATGTTTTTGTGGCCCAACAGGGACGTTCTGCGTCTACTTGAGGCTTTGAAAGACTGTAGGTTTCCACCCCTGTGAGTGGCTCGGATTTATTTTAGCCTGGACTGGTCTCTGGGTTCTTAACCAGGTTTTTCCCTCTTTTGGTTTGCTTCGTTTCGCTGAACCCTTCTCAGGTATTTCTCTTAATCTGTCTTTCAAGTGTGTTCCCTTTTGATATTGGCTTTGCTTTCTGGCTTCTCAAAAGCCCTTTTCAGTTTTGGCTTTCAACTTCAGCCTATTTGGGTATTTCGCACTCTTTCTGGGTTCTAATAACCCCTCGCCGGTTAGGACTTTTGACTTCACCCCTTTAGGTATTTTCCTTAGTCTCTGTTGGTTTATAGGCCCATCTGCCCTCGTCGGCACTTGGCTCACCTTCCCAATGTTCTAGCTCCCAGCCAAGAACCGCGTACCTGCTTCTTTGCGGTGCCCTTCTTTGGGGGAGGCAGTCGCTCCTTCTGCAGTGGAACAGGGCTTTCGGGCTGTCTGTTCCCTGGTGCTTCCTCCGGGTGCTGCTGTTCGGGCATGGCAGTCTACTACCTTGGTCGTGGCTCGGTTTCGCTCCTCTAAACGCCTTCAAGGTTGGGGCACCCAGTGTTCCGCGGGCTCTCCGCCCACCACGTATGCAACATGGTCCTGCCCCAAGGCTGTGCAGGCTCCACGCTACAGCTGTAGCTTCAGCGCAGTCTCCCCCTGGTTGGTCTGCTCCCAGATGTGAACTTCTGCATCGACTCCCCTCCAGCAGGTTAGGATCTTGTCACTTCTATGTCTCTCCCTGCAACGAGAGAAATAATTCCATTGGTCTTGGGATGCTGGTCTCAGGCAGGGGTCAACAGCCAATAGCAAAACAAAAGAGTTGATGGCTGGAAGGTTTAGAATAAATCATGACCTCTGGCATTGCTCTGGGCAACCCTCCAGACCATCGTTCTTCGCCTGCCAAGCCATTACAAAAGGGGAAAAACCATATGCAAATCAGGCTTGGTCCCACCCCCAAAGGGGTAGTCCAGCCCGAACTGCTAGGTCACATCCCTTTTGCACGAGACCACAAGCATCCCCAGACATGTTTCAGCCTTGTTGGGCGTCATCAGTGAGGAGTAGCTTGGGTCTCTAGGCCCAGCAGGCAAGGGACCCACGTCTGGGCATACCCTTCCCACTCGGGGTGACAATAGCAAAACAAAAGAGTTGATGGCTGGAAGGTTTAGAATAAATCTTGACCTCTGGCATTGCTCTGGGCAACCCTCCAGACCATCGTTCTTCGCCTGCCAAGCCATTACAAAAGGGGAAAAACCATATGCAAATCAGGCTTGGTCCCACCCCCAAAGGGGTAGTCCAGCCCGAACTGCTAGGTCACATCCCTTTTGCACGAGACCACAAGCATCCCCAGACATGTTTCAGCCTTGTTGGGCGTCATCAGTGAGGAGTAGCTTGGGTCTCTAGGCCCAGCAGGCAAGGGACCCACGTCTGGGCATACCCTTCCCACTCGGGGTGACAATAGCAAAACAAAAGAGTTGATGGCTGGAAGGTTTAGAATAAATCTTGACCTCTGGCATTGCTCTGGGCAACCCTCCAGACCATCGTTCTTCGCCTGCCAAGCCATTACAAAAGGGGAAAAACCATATGCAAATCAGGCTTGGTCCCACCCCCAAAGGGGTAGTCCAGCCCGAACTGCTAGGTCACATCCCTTTTGCACGAGACCACAAGCATCCCCAGACATGTTTCAGCCTTGTTGGGCGTCATCAGTGAGGAGTAGCTTGGGTCTCTAGGCCCAGCAGGCAAGGGACCCACGTCTGGGCATACCCTTCCCACTCGGGGTGACAATAGCAAAACAAAAGAGTTGATGGCTGGAAGGTTTAGAATAAATCTTGACCTCTGGCATTGCTCTGGGCAACCCTCCAGACCATCGTTCTTCGCCTGCCAAGCCATTACAAAAGGGGAAAAACCATATGCAAATCAGGCTTGGTCCCACCCCAAAGGGGTAGTCCAGCCCGAACTGCTAGGTCACATCCCTTTTGCACGAGACCACAAGCATCCCCAGACATGTTTCAGCCTTGTTGGGCGTCATCAGTGAGGAGTAGCTTGGGTCTCTAGGCCCAGCAGGCAAGGGACCCACGTCTGGGCATACCCTTCCCACTCGGGGTGACAATAGCAAAACAAAAGAGTTGATGGCTGGAAGGTTTAGAATAAATCTTGACCTCTGGCATTGCTCTGGGCAACCCTCCAGACCATCGTTCTTCGCCTGCCAAGCCATTACAAAAGGGGAAAAACCATATGCAAATCAGGCTTGGTCCCACCCCCAAAGGGGTAGTCCAGCCCGAACTGCTAGGTCACATCCCTTTTGCACGAGACCACAAGCATCCCCAGACATGTTTCAGCCTTGTTGGGCGTCATCAGTGAGGAGTAGCTTGGGTCTCTAGGCCCAGCAGGCAAGGGACCCACGTCTGGGCATACCCTTCCCACTCGGGGTGACAATAGCAAAACAAAAGAGTTGATGGCTGGAAGGTTTAGAATAAATCTTGACCTCTGGCATTGCTCTGGGCAACCCTCCAGACCATCGTTCTTCGCCTGCCAAGCCATTACAAAAGGGGAAAAACCATATGCAAATCAGGCTTGGTCCCACCCCCAAAGGGGTAGTCCAGCCCGAACTGCTAGGTCACATCCCTTTTGCACGAGACCACAAGCATCCCCAGACATGTTTCAGCCTTGTTGGGTGTCATCAGTGAGGAGTAGCTTGGGTCTCTAGGCCCAGCAGGCAAGGGACCCACGTCTGGGCATACCCTTCCCACTCGGGGTGACAATAGCAAAACAAAAGAGTTGATGGCTGGAAGGTTTAGAATAAATCTTGACCTCTGGCATTGCTCTGGGCAACCCTCCAGACCATCGTTCTTCGCCTGCCAAGCCATTACAAAAGGGGAAAAACCATATGCAAATCAGGCTTGGTCCCACCCCCAAAGGGGTAGTCCAGCCCGAACTGCTAGGTCACATCCCTTTTGGTTTTTGGTTTCTGTTGGTACTCTTGTTCAGAGGAGAATTGCCTAGCATTTCGGTGCTGGACTGCCCCAGGGCAGGACAAAGACTGATATGTTTAGGATATTTCTTCTCTGTGAAAGATAGTGAGCTAAAGACTCTGGGTAAGTCTCTCGTAACCAGGACTAATGTCTGGCAGAGGGACTCCCAGGACCCCCCTTGTTGATTTACATATTTAAGTAACTTTGGGTCTCACCCTAAGTTACTAGGGGAATCCAGACGTGGACCCCTTGCTCACTATTCTTAGAGAGGCACAGATCCACCCTACTGATGAGGTCCAACCAGACCGAAACACGTGTCTGGGGTTTCTGTTGGTACTCTTGTTCAGAGGAGAATTGCCTAGCATTTCGGTGCTGGACTGCCCCAGGGCAGGACAAAGACTGATATGTTTAGGATATTTCTTCTCTGTGAAAGATAGTGAGCTAAAGACTCTGGGTAAGTCTCTCGTAACCAGGACTAATGTCTGGCAGAGGGACTCCCAGGACCCCCCTTGTTGATTTACATATTTAAGTAACTTTGGGTCTCACCCTAAGTTACTAGGGGAATCCAGACGTGGACCCCTTGCTCACTATTCTTAGAGAGGCACAGATCCACCCTACTGATGAGGTCCAACCAGACCGAAACACGTGTCTGGGGTTTCTGTTGGTACTCTTGTTCAGAGGAGAATTGCCTAGCATTTCGGTGCTGGACTGCCCCAGGGCAGGACAAAGACTGATATGTTTAGGATATTTCTTCTCTGTGAAAGATAGTGAGCTAAAGACTCTGGGTAAGTCTCTCGTAACCAGGACTAATGTCTGGCAGAGGGACTCCCAGGATCCCCCTTGTTGATTTACATATTTAAGTAACTTTGGGTCTCACCCTAAGTTACTAGGGGAATCCAGACGTGGACCCCTTGCTCACTATTCTTAGAGAGGCACAGATCCACCCTACTGATGAGGTCCAACCAGACCGAAACACGTATCTGGGGTTTCTGTTGGTACTCTTGTTCAGAGGAGAATTGCCTAGCATTTCGGTGCTGGACTGCCCCAGGGCAGGACAAAGACTGATATGTTTAGGATATTTCTTCTCTGTGAAAGATAGTGAGCTAAAGACTCTGGGTAAGTCTCTCGTAACCAGGACTAATGTCTGGCAGAGGGACTCCCAGGACCCCCCTTGTTGATTTACATATTTAAGTAACTTTGGGTCTCACCCTAAGTTACTAGGGGAATCCAGACGTGGACCCCTTGCTCACTATTCTTAGAGAGGCACAGATCCACCCTACTGATGAGGTCCAACCAGACCGAAACACGTGTCTGGGGTTTCTGTTGGTACTCTTGTTCAGAGGAGAATTGCCTAGCATTTCGGTGCTGGACTGCCCCAGGGCAGGACAAAGACTGATATGTTTAGGATATTTCTTCTCTGTGAAAGATAGTGAGCTAAAGACTCTGGGTAAGTCTCTCGTAACCAGGACTAATGTCTGGCAGAGGGACTCCCAGGACCCCCCTTGTTGATTTACATATTTAAGTAACTTTGGGTCTCACCCTAAGTTACTAGGGGAATCCAGACGTGGACCCCTTGCTCACTATTCTTAGAGAGGCACAGATCCACCCTACTGATGAGGTCCAACCAGACCGAAACACGTGTCTGGGGTTTCTGTTGGTACTCTTGTTCAGAGGAGAATTGCCTAGCATTTCGGTGCTGGACTGCCCCAGGGCAGGACAAAGACTGATATGTTTAGGATATTTCTTCTCTTTGAAAGATAGTGAGCTAAAGACTCTGGGTAAGTCTCTCGTAACCAGGACTAATGTCTGGCAGAGGGACTCCCAGGACCCCCCTTGTTGATTTACATATTTAAGTAACTTTGGGTCTCACCCTAAGTTACTAGGGGAATCCAGACGTGGACCCCTTGCTCACTATTCTTAGAGAGGCACAGATCCACCCTACTGATGAGGTCCAACCAGACCGAAACACGTGTCTGGGGTTTCTGTTGGTACTCTTGTTCAGAGGAGAATTGCCTAGCATTTCGGTGCTGGACTGCCCCAGGGCAGGACAAAGACTGATATGTTTAGGATATTTCTTCTCTGTGAAAGATAGTGAGCTAAAGACTCTGGGTAAGTCTCTCGTAACCAGGACTAATGTCTGGCAGAGGGACTCCCAGGACCCCCCTTGTTGATTTACATATTTAAGTAACTTTGGGTCTCACCCTAAGTTACTAGGGGAATCCAGACGTGGACCCCTTGCTCACTATTCTTAGAGAGGCACAGATCCACCCTACTGATGAGGTCCAACCAGACCGAAACACGTGTCTGGGGTTTCTGTTGGTACTCTTGTTCAGAGGAGAATTGCCTAGCATTTCGGTGCTGGACTGCCCCAGGGCAGGACAAAGACTGATATGTTTAGGATATTTCTTCTCTGTGAAAGATAGTGAGCTAAAGACTCTGGGTAAGTCTCTCGTAACCAGGACTAATGTCTGGCAGAGGGACTCCCAGGACCCCCCTTGTTGATTTACATATTTAAGTAACTTTGGGTCTCACCCTAAGTTACTAGGGGAATCCAGACGTGGACCCCTTGCTCACTATTCTTAGAGAGGCACAGATCCACCCTACTGATGAGGTCCAACCAGACCGAAACACGTGTCTGGGGTTTCTGTTGGTACTCTTGTTCAGAGGAGAATTGCCTAGCATTTCGGTGCTGGACTGCCCCAGGGCAGGACAAAGACTGATATGTTTAGGATATTTCTTCTCTGTGAAAGATAGTGAGCTAAAGACTCTGCGTAAGTCTCTCGTAACCAGGACTAATGTCTGGCAGAGGGACTCCCAGGACCCCCCTTGTTGATTTACAGGGGTCAACAGCCAAACCAAACATAGAAAAAAGGTCCCTTTTTTAACATTATCTGGTCCTGTATATGCAATAACCCTATGAGACATTGGTCGCAAGGGAGATGTTCTAGATTTGTTCACTGGGGAGTCCTTGTCCCCTAGGGGGCAGTCACCTACCAGTGAGATCCAGCTTGCCCAATCCACTTGGCAGGGTTTCGCGTAGTGGGCTCACCAGTACTTTCAATGCCTTTTCTCTCTGGTCTTCCTCCTGCTTTATTGTTCCTTGGCTAGGACCAGGGGGCAATAAAGCAAATTTCTCATTCTTTGAGGACCTTGACTCACTTCATTCTGTTCATTTGTTCCTTGGGGGGGCGGGGGAGGGGCTTGGAGGAGGGGCAGTCCTCTTATCCTTCTCAGGGACTTTAATTTCCACCTCTCGTTGGCTCATTCTTTTGTCCCACATATCCCCATTCTCGACTCTTACCACTTTGTCTGTCCTTTCTCCTCCTTCCTACATCTCCGGCTCCTCTTGTGTTCTGATCTTCCTGTCTCCCCTGTCTATTACCTCTGTTGCCGCTCTGCCAATCTATTCATCGAATCACCATCTCCTTTCCTGTTCTTATTCCCTCTCTTCCTGCTCCAATCAAATATCTCTGGCTGCGATCTCCGTGCCTTTGGTACCTCTGTTCATTTCTACATGTATAGCATCCCTCCCTCCTATCCCAGATTTTGCTTCTCTCTGCTACGTCCCTTGACTCTCTATGGATACCGATGTTTTTTCAATTTTTTTTTTATTTATTTTCTTTTTTTCCTACTCTGAAGTCCCCCGCTCACGGTTTACCTGCCAACTCTGCTCTTCATGGCATAATCTTTGCTGTGCCCAGCGTTGCTGGTGCGAATCTTTCACGCACCCTGCTGCTATCCCTCTCACTCTGCCTTTGGCACTGCTCTTTGCCAAAATATCCTATTACACTTCTCCACTCCTACTCTTCCTATCCTCGTCGTCTCTTCCAAACTCTCTCATATTCTTCCCCCTTCTCCTGATCCTGTTATCTCCTCATCCCTCACTGCTAATGGCCTGACCCTGTACTTCTCCTTTATAGTATTGTGGAGAAAAGTGACCTTAGCGTCTTCTTCTTCCTCTCCCTCGTCGTCCTCTTTGCCAATACCCTTGGCGTCTCTGTCCTCCTTCACCTATCTCTGATTCTGACACTGCGGTCTTTTTGGCTAAAGCACACCCTACTTCTCACACCCTTCTCAACCTAGTTCATCCACTCTTCTCAAAATATATCCCCTTCTTCTCCCCTTTCTCGCCGCTCTGTTTAGCTCCTCTCTCTCCACCTATGTTTTTCTTTATTGTTTCTAACATGCCACTATCTTTCCTATTGTGAGGAAGGCATGGTATCGAGCAGTAGACACAGGCACAATGGATACACGTTTTGAAAACCTTTATTGAATGATTTGCTTGGGATGGTAGAATTCCTAACTTGCCCGAATCCTAAAATGGGAATAATCTCGACCATTAAACAATAACAAATGCGCCCAAGTCAGTCTTGTCAAAATAAAAAGGCCTATACTAAGAAACCCTAACCATGCCCTGCTTCTCAGAATACCAAAATGTGTAAAGGGAATACAAAAGGAAAACAGTGTCTCATAAAGACATGTCAGAATGGCTTCAGTACCCTCTCCCTTCCCCAGGGGGTCTGGAGAGTCCTTTAAGAAAATAAAAAGATAGGTGGATGGCACAGTTCTCTCCGTCTTGCACATTTTGGCTGACTGGTACATTTTCAACAGTTCAATCTTAGGCTTCCAATTTCCGATAGTTCAATCACTTTCTTTTGGCTTTACCCGCCTAATACACAGTTCACATGCTTCTCAATTTCTCACAGTTCTGCACAGGCTCCCCTCTGCCGGGCTCAAGCTCGTCTTTCCTTTGTTCCCTTTCCCACATTTTATGTAAGGGATTTCTTCCACTGTCGAAGATTTTCGAAACTGCAAGGAATTATTATAGACCTCTGCATGATGTGCATGACCACTTCGACCTATCTTTCAACAATCCTTCCATTCATAATCAAGACTCATTTGATGGTACCAATACTTCTCGGTACTTATTATTATCATCACTCTTTAGTTTGCCTTCTTGGCCTTCTAAAAATGTCATATGTAACACCAATACCTCTTAGTATTTGTTAAATTCACAATCTTCTTTTGGCGCACCAATGCCTCTTGGTACTTGTAGTTCTTATTCTCTTTCACTTGCCTTTCTGGCCTTTTCCCAAAGTTCTTATATTTAGCTTTTGCCCTCCTGGCGTATTCAGTTTGCTTACTGCTTTTGCCCCCTTGGCGTAAGTTATTATATTTTGCTTTTGGCATATTCACAGATCACATCTTTCATCTTGCACTTGTTCAACTTTCTTTCCTTTGATCTCTCCTCTAACATCTTTTACAATTATTCATAACATTTCAGAGACACTTGAATGCGGAATTTCATCTTGCAGGACCTCTCTGCTACTTTGAAGAGAACGATTGTTTAAAGAAAAGGATACAATTGCGTTTTATTGGCACATGCGCAACCTTCAACTTGCAAAATTACAGTCACTTTCCCATTTACATCAACTAGACTTTTGTTCCCCTTGATAACTGTGTTAATTGGATGCCTCATCTTTTCTTGCATCTCAAGGCCGTTACCAATGCCTCCTCTGCTCCTCCCCAACTTGGACATTCATCTGGGAGGGTCGCAGTCCACTTTCCTGGACCCTGAAGGTTTCTTTCATCTGCTTGCTCGGCTTTGCTTTTGGAACACTCACAGTTCCCAAAAGCATGAAAATCTTGCTTGGCTTTCTCTTGATCCTCTCAACTGTTGATCAGCCTGTTGGCCTTCCAGCCTCCACTGTCCGGTCCGCATCGGCCTCTGAAGAGCTGTTCTTCATGTACCCAGCCACACTCAGTGTGCCTGTGCGCTCCACCCTTTATACTTCGTGGGAAAGTCAATTGAAGTCAGGTGTGAGTAGTTGCCTAGCCGTGCCATTGCGGGACATTGCTGTTCTCGAAAGTTGGTTGTCCTTATTTTCACCATAGGGGCAATCTGTATGCCTCTTGGTTGTCTCTTCTTCGTCTCAATACCTGGGTAACTTAGTGGTGAAAGGAAATTATGGGAATATGATTGGTTATTTATAACGCGCTTAATACCCAGAGGTTTCTAAGCGCGGACCCAGGGATCGAACCTGTGGTGCTCTGTATCGTCTTGTTTCCCAGGCGAGCACGTTGCCGACTGAGCGATCCTCCCGAGACTACTTTGGTAGTGTTCCCTGGGGATTGTGGGTAAGTTACCATCAGAAAAAGGGGGCTACTCACACTGTAAATAACAGTACATTTCCTGTTCTCATATGCCTCCTTTTTATCTCGATACATGTTGGAATTGGGGAGGGGGGGTAAAAGGACAGGATTCACAGTAGCCCATGAAGGTGGAGGGAAGGTGGAGGGAATGTTGGGTAGGAAGGTGTTGGAGAAAGGGCATACCATGTCTCGCCTTCGGGCTCCTCCTCAATCCCCGAGGACTCTCCACCCAGGTGATCCTCCCTAGCTTGTCCACACCCAGGTTCTGGTTCCAACAGCGAGGGCTGTCTCATGGCCACCTGAGAAGAGGATCCCCAGGGAATAGTAGGGGAAAGCCCTTAGATTTTTCACACTATCCTTAAAAAACACATCTTGAATCCCTCTCTTCCCTCTAATTTCCACCCGATCTCCCTTCACCCCCATCTATTTCAGCTTCTTGAACGGGCTGTGCATTCTCAAATCTCATCTTTCATTTCCACTCATCTTGCTTTCGTCCTCACCACTCCACTGAGACTGCTCCAGTCTCTGTCTGTGACTCTTTTCCTTGCACGCTACATAAAACACTTCTCTTCCTCGATCTATCAGCAGCCTCTGATACTGTTAGTCACTCTCCTTTGTTCTTCTCTGGATTTCACTGGGTCCATACTTATCTGGCTCAAATCCTACCTGTCTAATCGCACCTACTCTGTTTCCTTGGCTGCTAATGTTTCTTCTTCTTTCACTCTTTCTCTTGCGGGGTCCCTCAAAGCTCTGTCCTTGGTTCCCTCCTCTTCTCACTTTACACTTGTCCTCTTGCTGCCATGATCTGCCTTCGGTCTTTCTCACCACTTCCAGGCGGACGACACTCCACTCTATCGTTCTCATCTCAGATTCACGCTACAGTTACTTTCTGTCTTTTTTGGCCATTCATTCTTGGATGGCTGACCACTACCTGGGTTTAAATTCCTTCAAAACCGAGGTTCTTTTCTTTCCCGCTTTCTTTACCCCACTCCCTCACCCCCAGTTTATATCTCCTTTTCTCCATCGCTCGTGCCAATCTCCTCTATAACTCGTAATCCTGGTGTCTACTTGTTCACTCTTTCCTTTTACTTAACATGTCTCTTACACTCTTGTTTCCTGCACAGCACACCGTTTCAATATCCTTAAAGCAGGACCTTTCCTTTCATGCTACTAAACTACTCCTCCCTAATGTTTTCTCTGCATTTCTATTGCTCCTCCTTGTTCTTTGGTCTTCCTCTCTCCTGCTTATATCCACTAAAATCTATCTTCAACCGTCTTTTCTTTTCTTTGACTGCCTGTGACTTTATCAACCCTGCTATTTCTTCTCCGGCTTTCTTTTCACTCTGCTCCAGTTCAATTTCCTCTGCCTCGTTTTTAAATCCGTCTATAATATTTCCCCACCCTATCTCTCCTCACTTCTATCGTTCTACTTGTTCTCTTCGCTCTCAATCACTTATTCTTCTCCCTGTTCCTTGTGCACAGTCCCACTTATGATCCTTTACTCTTCCAGCACCCCTCCACAGTAATGTGCTCCTATTGGCTCTTTGCTCTCTCCCCTCCTATCCACTGCTCTGAACTCACCTCAAAGAACATCTTCTATCTTCCTAGGCTTTTTGGTTTATTTTTCAGCCTGACATTTGTTATACTGTTTTAATATTTTACAGCGCTTTGGTGTAAAGCACTATAAAAATACAAATAAAATGCAAATACCTCACTAGTTTCAAAGAGAGTGGCTCCCCCTTACAGAGCAGGGACGAATTCCAACAAAGAAGCCCAAAGGTGGAGAGAGCACCGAGAAGCCCATAGTTGGGGGGGCGGGGGGTGGGGAGAAGCAGAGAGAAGCCCCCGAGTGGGGGGAGAGAACGACCGGCTCCTGCGCCCTACAAAGGAGGGCCCCTCGGCAGGGGCCCCCCTTAGTGGCGACTCCCTCATGAGGCACGGCGGACATGGAGTTGGGGGAGGGTGTGGGGGGCTGTGGAGCCAAGCAGTTCCCCACCCAGAAGGGGGAGGAGTGGGCAGGGGTATGACGTCATCTCGAGCGACGCGTGCCGGCGCGCCCCAGCCATTCACTATATAAGGCCCAGGAAAATGAAAGTTGGGCCTCTTCTCCAACCAGGGGAAAGGGGAAGGTGGAATCCCGGGGAAAGGGAAGCAAAATGGGGAAAAAGGAGACCTGAACGCAGCCTTGAAAGAGGAGCCTAAGCGGAAATGGAAAATGAAAAGAAAGTAATACATGGAATGAAAATTGCACTTAAATAGAGATGGGGAAAAGAAAATGAAAAGAAAATTGCAAAATAAAGAAATGGCCAAAGGGTAGAGAGGGACTGTTGAGGAAGGGACTGGGCGCCTGCCTCGGGTCCCCCAAGGACCCGAAGGGGCGGGGGGGGGGAAAAGTTGCATTGCTCTCAGCACAGAATCCTGAGTATAAAATGGAACACCTGTAAGATAACTCCTGACTTTATGTATGTAAATAAAGTTTGCTGTGGCAATTTTTCTCCCACTCATCCAACTGGTCATGCCTCTCATTGGGGTTGTAAGGGGGTTGGGCTCTGGGGGAGGAGGGGGGCCGTGAAGAAGTGAGAGTCTGAATGAGAGCCTGGGGGGGCACTGGGAGCAACGAGGGCCAGCGACATGCCCCCCACTGAGGGTGTCGGCGCTACGATGGGCTCCCGTGCCCTACAAAGGAGGGCCCCTCGGCGGGGGCCCCCCCTTAGTGGCGACTCCCTCAGGAGGCACGGCGGAAGTGGAGTCGGGGGGGGTGGGGGCTGTGTAGCCAAGCAGTTCCCCACCCAGAAGGGGGAGGAGGGGGCAGGGGTATGACGTCATCCCGAGCGGCGCGGGCCGGCGCGCCCCAGCCATTCGCTATATAAGGCCTGGGAAAATGAAAGTTGGGCCTCTTCTCTGCCGACTCCTTGACAAAGTTGCCCTCCCATTCATTGTTGTATTGATGCGTGATGTTTTTTCTTGCAGACAAGCCCAGCGGATGTTACATGGTGTTCCGGTTAGAAAGCACTGGCGGATACCACAAGGGGAACTGCACAGCCATCAGTTTAGTATGAACGGCGCCCAGGAGTATTGGACTCAGGGGACGCCCACGTTAATGGGGAGGGTTAGGGGGCTTGGAAGACCTTCCAACTCCAAAAGTGGGTGGGGGAAATGGGAAGTGCATCGTTGGAAACAAAAGTGGAGAGCCACAATGAAGTCTGCAAGGGGTGGGGGGAGTGAATTGAAAGATTGCAATGTAAATGGGGCTCCGGCAAGTAGGTTGGAAACTGAGGGGAAGGGGGCCCATGGGAGGTTAGGGGTTGTTGAGGGGGGGGGTTCAAGAGAAGTGGGGCATTCGATATTGGCAGCTCAAGCAGATCTAAAGAAACACTGGGGAGGGGGTCCTTGGAATGCGGGGAGTAGGGGCCAGGTCGAGCGGGGGGGATAGTTGAGTAGGACCCCTCTTTAGCGAAAGGCAGGGGAAGATGATGGGGATAAGAAGGCGGCTGGGCTCTGGGGTGTAGGTAGCGCTGGATGGATTGGGCTCTCGAGATCAGGAGGGTGCTATGGGGGGGGGTGGAGGGGATGGGACAACTAAGGCGGGGAGAGCGAGGGCAGCCCGGGGTCTTGGCGGAAGGGGGAGGGGGGCTCCCAGGTAGGACGGGCTAAGGGAAGACCTTTTTGGGAGTGAGATTATTAAGAAAGATTAACAAGCCAACCAGGGGAAAGGGGAAGGTGGAATCCGGGGGGGAAGGGAAGCAAAATGGGGAAAAAGGAGACCTGAACGCAGCCTTGAAAGAGGAGCCTAAGCGGAAATGGAAAATGAAAAGAAAGTAATGCATGGAATGAAAATTGCACTTAAATAGAGATGGGGGAAAAGAAAATGAAAAGAAAATTGCAAAATAAAGAAATGGCCAAAGGGTAGAGAGGGACTGTTGAGGAAGGGACTGGGCGCCTGCGTCGGGTCCCCCAAGGACCTGAAGGGGCGGGGGGGGAAAAGTTGCATTGCTCTCAGCGCAGAATCCTGAGTATAAAACGGAACACCTGTAAGATAACTCCTGGCTTTATGTATGTAAATAAAGTTTGCTGTGGCAATATTTCTCTCACTCATCCAGCTGGTCATGCCTCTCATTGGGGTTGTAAGGGGGTTGGGCTCCGGGGGAGGTGGGGGGCCATGAAGAAGTGAGAGTCTGAATGAGAGCCTGGGGTGGGGGGGCACTGGGAGCAACGAGGGCCAGCGACGTGCCCCCCACTGAGGGTGTCGGCGCTAAGTCTAGAAGAGCTTGGTGGGCATGGCCATAACAGCGAACAAGAGTTATATTTGACTCTCCAGGTCGATTTAAGCCATCCAAAGATACCGATTTGAAAATAGTGTCTTTGCATCTAATGCGGAAGTTAGTTTTGATGGACGCTGTGTAGTAACTCCTGCCATATCTGCCGTGTTGACCTTTGTCTTCTGCGGACTATGCCCTAGTGGATAGAGGGCTAGTTAATCAGTGCCAGTTTGGTTTGTCATGCAGTGTCCCCTCGTGTTTGCGAGGGGTCTGTCCCATGACCTATAAACATGTTGAAGGTCGAAGCCACCTCCATCCGTTCAATGTTTTGAATGCCTTTGTTTATTATTCCATTTTTCGGTTTGTGGTGTTGTTCTTTACCAAGGGAGGAATTGACATGGCTGCTTATTTAGGCGTTTTACTTAATGCTGACATACCACCTTACAGCCGCTCATGAGCACGTTGAGAAACTAGGCATGGAGAAATGGCAACACAAAAGCAGGGTTCAGTGAGTTGCAGTGAACAGATCAGTGCACCGGCTCTGTATGGGGTAACCTTGAGTCCTAAAACACTGTTCCATTTTTGGCTTAACTCTCATGGATCGCGTGCTTTGTGCTAGTAAGTAGCAAGGCTAGTAAGCAACACACTAGAGGGAAACGAACCGCAAACCGTGAGTGGGAAATGGACACCCAGAACCAGGGCAGATACAGTGCACCCTCCCAATTTGGATAACAATTGGCAGACAAAGTCAGACAAAACTAAAGGAAAAGGCAGTTCGATTTCAAAAGCAGATTCAGGTTTGATCAAAAAATGCTAGAGAGAGAGAGAGCGCGAGACTGACACACAGACTGGCTTCACACTTCGCAGCCTAAACTCGTGTTTCCTGACATCGTCTCAGCCGGATGAGACGGGGACGTTGAAGGTGGGCACGTCTCTGTAACCTCAATGTTGAACCATAACATTGCCTTCTTGGCAACCTTTGAGTCCCACCTGACACCATTTCCTACATCTGTGGTGTTCTTCAGACTGGGCTCCTCTCAAGGCGCCTATATTGTCTTTCGGGAATCATTCACGCCTCACCCCCCCCCCCATCCTGTGCTGAAGTGTAGAGGGCAGCAGAATGACCCTGATGTAAATCGACCCATTTTCTTTTTTACATATCACTCTTTTCGGGCCGTTGAGGGCACAAGATTGCCTGGGGAAGGACAGGGCGCTCGTTGTAATTGGGTGAGAGTTCACTAAAAATAAACACGGAACTTGCATGAAAGGAAATCAGTTTAATCAGAAATGTGTTATCTGCTTTCTTGAAAGAAAGTCAACGTGAATCTTATTTTAAAAAAAAATGAAATGCAAAATAAGCCTCACCAATTTAAGTTTGTTGAATCATGATTTCGTCAAGAACGCATTCTTTCAATCAACACATTTTCCTTAAGGTCGATAATAAAATCTTCGGATGAAAGGACCTTGCAAGCCTGTACTTGCTTTAGAGTTGGTTTGGACCTTTTAATCTCTGTGGTCTCTTGAAGTTTAAATTCAGTTTTGTCATGTAGCACATTGGGGGCTTACGGCAGGGTAGACCTATAATTTAGACTTTTGGGATATGCATTACTCATTGAGGGGCATCTTTTGTGCTGTTCAAATCCTTGGTGTCAGAACTCCCACTTCACAAAATCTCACATTTCGTACATATCCCACAGGTTTGTGCAAAAGCGCAGCTGAACATGTTTTTTCAACTGGTAATCTCGTACTCACTAACTTGGACTTCAATTTTTGTTCGTATTCGGGGGACCACCGCCGACCTGTCCGGGAACATTCAGCATTCATATTCTGCCTGGTTATCCAATCATGAGATCAGTCAAGGTGAGGGTGTGGATTGGGGTGTCTGCACTCTAAACCAGTCCTCAGCAGTTCCAAGGAGTCGGTTGCCTTTCCCAGGCTCTGGAGAGAGCAGCCCGTCAAGAGTAGTGACGATTTATGGCTATTTCCTACTGTAACCAGGGGAAGATTGCCAGCAAACCCAGGGACCGGGCTCGGGCCAAGAGGAAGCCATTTAAGCCATACAAAATAGTCAAAAGGCACTATATATTTAAAGTGAAGATGCATTGTACTGCACCCACAAACCTACACAAATCAGACTACATTGCCACTAGTCTATACACCACTTGAGTCCGCTTAGTGTAAAAGGGAAGGGGGTTATGGGCCCCCACACTGCTACTATTAAGTAAGGTAACAAGGCTATCTCAAATAGGAAAAAATAAAGGCTGAAGTCCCTCTGTACTAGCAGCCCTTGGGGACCGATGTGTACGGTCTCAAAAATCAGACAGGATCTGCTAGGGAAGTGGGGGGGGGGGTGGTCTCGCAGGATGACGCTCAAAACGCAACACAAAGCAACGTTTTTCCCAACAGTAATCTTCAAATGTATCTGTCCCTAGTTCAGAGTTCTTGCCCCTTTCCTTTCGTGTTCAGTTAGTGTTTCTGTTAACTCTCTGGTCATTGCATCTTCCACAGCTGTAATCCTTTGGTAAGCATCCTTATTTGGGGGACTGGCACAGGATATCCTTTAGGCAGCCAAAGCGAGATGGTAATTATTGAGCTTAACATCACACATGCTTACACGTTGCTGAATGGGTGCAATCAATAGTTGGAGTTCAGAGGAGTACAAAAACGTAAGAACCCCTTTTATACTGCTTAAGAATTATAGCAATACGAGGGGGCATACTATCAGGTTTCGAAATTGAGGGGAGATGTATAGCTCCTGCTTCTGGCATAGTAGAGCCCGGATAGCTTGAAACCAACAGCTACTAGGAGCTACTTTTGGCTCCTAGGGCCAACTGGTCTCTTCTAAACATGTAAATGTGGGATTCACTTTGAGTATTTGAGAAGGTTAATGAAGAATTACAACATATCTAATATACATTTAAACACAATGGTGCATACAAAATGGACAAAACGTGAAAGGGGCATCTCTGGTAGCTCCTGGTTCCCCTGTGATGGCTCCTGCCCTTGGGGTGATGCCCAAAACACAGGAGTTGGTTTTAGCTCTGCTCATCAAATCTCAATTTCGAACCCTGCATACGATTGGGGGCTGACTGTTTGTTTCGGGAAGTGGTATGGCATGGGATTCACACTGTATGCGTCGTGTAGTTTGTGGAAGGAAAGCTGGGAGTGGGAAGGTAATCAAGGCTACGATCTGAATGGTTTCAGAAACTGAACTTTCATCTTCCTTGCATTCCTAGGGAAGGGAAGTTCCATTCTGTGGCTTGTTGGTTCAGGTTTAACGTGGTTTAGTGTCAGAATTCGGGGACTGTGTAATTTGTGGGCATTTTCCATGAAAGCATACTACTGAACCTTTGGGAATTTTACTTTTGGAACAGAAGTCTATTGTGATTGCCCTGGTTAGCTTGGGTTACTGTTGGTTGGCCCACATGCACTTTGTAGACATTGGCCTGGCATATGGATGAATCAGAATTATTTGGAGTTAACCCCATGCTGCAGTACAGAGATGGATCAGCAGGCCTTCTGGCATGTTTTGGGGAGGTGGCGTTGCGTGTGACGTGCCTCCCATTGCAGTTTATAGTAGTCTGGTTAATTAAGCAGAGAAAACCTGTAAATAACAACCAGATCCTTCTCTTCAGACGCATTAAATAACCACAACAGAAATGAACGTATTACTGACCATTTAAATCTTCATTCATCCCCCTACAGGCTCGTCGAGCGATGAAAGCACTCTGAGGGAGTTCCTGCTTTCACCATACCTGTGGCTGCTCTCCGGGGGTTACCTTGTGGTCTTTGGGGTGAAGACGTGCTGCACAGACTGGGGACAGCTCTTCCTGATCCAAGAGAAAGAACAGTCTCTGCTCATGGGTGAGACTGTGAGGTGTGAGGTGAATGGTTCCTTAAACAGTGACATTCCAACTTCTACCTCGTGGAAGCCATCATTTCTGTTCTTAATGACTGTGCTGTGCCTCGTGTTGCTTCTTGGTGGATGCCTCTGTATATTTCCTAATGTCAGGATTTGTGTGCGTGTGTATGCCCATGACCTATATAGTGCAGGAGAGTCCCATCCATAATGTGAGAATTAAGAATGTGAGCTTCATGCGTCCTAAACACACACAGTGCATTCTCCAAAACCCCTTCATGTCTTACCGATTAGTGAGTGGGGTCCAGTAGAACCCCAGCTCTGAGTGACTGCTAGGACTATTAGTGACCTGCAAAGAGGAAGGATATTCTTTTGGTTTATGCTAGGCCTGTACATTTAAAGAAAGTGGTTACATGTGAAATGAAAAGGCATTTGGAACAGATTAATTTTCCACCACGCCAGGAATACCTCTGTATATGGATTGGATTTTAGAATTGTATCTCATTTGTATGCGATCACAAACAGTTTTTCAAAAAAAATACTCTAAATATTTTTTTATTTATAATGTAGTGATTGCAGGATTTTGGAATGCACATTGGCAGGGATCATCTGCAGTCTCCAAGGCCTAATGATAAGATACGCTGATTCCATGAATACCAACCCGAACCTTAAGAAAAACATTGATGCCCAAAAAAGCAAAGCGGCAGGATTCTCTCCCTTGGAGACAGAAATGGATGACAGATGTGACTGTTAAAGTGACTAACCTGGAGGAGAGAGGTGGAAAGAAAGTCTGGTGGCTTAGCAAATTGGATGGCTGGGATCCACAGAGCCTTTTTAGCAGATGAAGTCTGATGTGATCCTGTTGCAAGCTCAGAGTACGGATATGGAAAGTAGGAGCTGTTCCTGCAACCAGCATCTTGTGGGAGTTGTAGGCCTCCAACCGCGCCCCCATTCCGAGGGTGTGAGGCCTGACTCTGATTTGGTGGTGCCATTGATCTCCGATTCCAGAGGCTGCAATATACTTCATCGTAAAGCGATTGACTGCTTAAGATTATGGTAGGTAGACCACTGTGATGCTGGGGAGGCTTTCCATGGAGAAGGGGTTGAGGATGGCATTGGAAAAAGGGCAGGCTCAATCGATCTGAACTACCCCAAGGATGTGGTGGATACAAAAACAACTTTCCCTGAGGCAAAGGCAAGAGAGTTTAATTTTAAGACTGTTAGCGAAGCTAGCCCTTTGAAGCAGTTAAGATGACCCCCACGCAGGACTGGTCTTGCACTGGCTCAGAGTATGCCCGTAGCGAGGGAGACAAAAGTCAATTGTGCTTCCCTTCAGATCTGCCGTTCTCCCTGCACTCACACTCTTAAGCTAAATGTTGTTTCTATGGGTCTGGAGTGGCTTCCCGTCCGTGCCTGCCCACTTTGATAGTTTGCTAAAAAAAAATCTTTTCAGAATATTTACTTTCAACGCGCATTCCCCCTCAAGATGAAGCAGGGTTTGTTGTGTTGCTGTTTAATGGCTTAGCCCGACGTATAATGATAGTGAAACTGAGTGTGAACCCCCTGCTGCTCCGCCATTGTGTGTTTTTGTGAGAGGATGCCCACAGGCTCAAAGTAATCACACAGTGTGCCGATCCATATAGATATGGAAGCCCATTCAGGTCTGTAGCTGTCCCCGGAGAATGATGAAGGCAGCGTCAGAACTTGGACACCTCATATGCAGTCTGCCATGGTTTCGTGATCCCCAGTTGCAGGTATTCTCTACGGGTAGGGATGTAGCACTGTGAGGTGGGGTGTGCCATCATACACTATTGTAACGTGGGGCGAGTGGCTGAGGTGTCCAGAGGTATTCATCAATTGTACTCTGCAGCAATCACCTATTTCCTACAGACTTCTTTTTGATTGCATAGAGATCAAACTGGAGATATCTCCTGCTCCCCAGGATCTGCCTCTTAAGTTTGATGTTTTAGGGGTGATTGATGTGTAAACATTTTGCTAACTATATTGTGACTCTTCTTGTTCAAGGACCCCTGCATAGTCTGCGGTAGCAAGGATTAAACCGAATCAGTGGGCTTGCTGTTTAGGTTCACTGATGGACATTTTGATGTGGTGTATGTTTGTGTGAAATAGAGCAACCTTATGTGAGTGTACCAGTTGCTAAAGTGTAACAGGCTTTGGCCAATGCCTTCTAATTATACTGAAAATGGCTGGGCAGAGGGCTTAACTGACTTGGGAGACCACTTTGCATACTGCCCCTAAATTGTTTATCAGGCAGATCTAGTCCAATCACAATGGACCATGCGGCTGGCAGGGCTAGGCAGAAGACATCACACAGAGTATTGTGATAGGGCCTGCTTGGAGGCCTTGTTGGGGGGGATCGAGGGAGCCCAGCCCCCCAATACTCCTGCAATGTGCTGGCATGAGGGCACGCCTCCCCCTTCTTACCTTATCTGATGGCGCTGGAGCGCCGCAGAGAACCGTGGAGAAGTCTGCACAGGGAGCCGACGGAACAGTAGCAGCATGCAGCAGAGATGCTGGAGATGCAGACAATGCAGCAGCAGTCCACATAAAACCACATGATCCCCAATATGCAGCAACACAGATCACCAGAGAAGTGGATGCTGCAAGGCTTCCCAAGCCGAACCAGCATCCTGGAACAGAGTGTGTTCCCCCCAGACAGCATCTGCTGGAGCCTTCACAGGGAGACAACACCTACTAATCCACCAGGGAAACTTTATGAAGAAAGCGCCCCATAGAGGCCTTTGGGACGATTCCACTTACCCACCAGGGGTATTGAGTAGGGGAAAGAAAGGGCATTGGCAACCCCACTAGGCCACCAGAGAGACCTCCAATAGGAAAGGTCTCCAGGCAGGTCTAAAATGGCTGGTTCCCTGGGAGCCACCACAGGCTCCAGTTTAGGAGTGCAGTCAGACTGCATGAAGAAGGGGGCGGGCTTTCCAGCCCTCGCCGAGCCCCTTCCCCTGACAGACCCCCAATAAGAAAGGTAAAAGATTGGACAGGTTAAGTTTCCAATCCTGGGAGGGGGTATTTACGTAAGTGTGTGGGGATGTTCAGTGTGGGTTAGTTGGGTGAGGATGGGTGGCAGAGGAGGACGACTGAGAGACCAGAGCATGGAGATTATTGGAGAGAGGAGCCTGGGGAGTATTTGTGTATAGGACGAGGAGTGAGGTCGGGGGTGGTTGTGGTAGTTGTGAGGAGAGGTAGTTGGGCATAGAGGAAGTGGTATAGGGGTAGTGCGAGTAGCAGTAGGTGTTACTGACGGTGGAAGTAGAGAGGGTTAGTGAGGTGGAAGTAAATATATGATACGTAATGTATAATGCGCCTGTACACAAGTGTTTCTAGGGAAGCAGAGTGTTGGTGGTAGTAGTTGTGATGGCCGTAGCAGAAGGACAGCAGTGGTAGAGGCGGTAGTAGTAGGGAGGTAGTATGGAAGGTGGGAGGAGCAGGTAACGGAGGTAGTAGGCAGTAGTGATAGCAGTATGTAGAGGAATACGGACAGTGTTAAAATCTATGGGTGATGTAAGAAAGCAGATTGTGAGATCAGAGGGACAGTAGTACAGTGGGGTGAGACCATCTTCTGGCTCCGTGCAGAAAAGGGTCAGGTGATTCCATTTGTGCTAGAAGAGCGGGTGAAACTGGGTGGAAGGAGACACAATCTCATAACACTCTTAGAGAACTAAGCAGGCTAGGTTAGGGACATCTGGAAGACCCCTATGCAGGCAGGTAGCCACTGGCTCATGGAACGCACCATTTGTCCCAGCCAGAAGCAGACAGGCAGGTGGCACTGTTCAACAGAAGTAACGCCCTTTAGGGATGCCTGGGTTAGGGTGCGGAGAAGGCTGGGAAAGCGATGGCAGAAACGGCACAACCCTAGCGCCAAACAACCCCCAAGAACCAGATAGACCCCAAGGAGCCTTTTAAGATACTGACAGTTACTTGTTATTGGAACGACTATAATAAATACCCTGGGAATGTCGCATCGCGTCAAAGTGGTAATTTGTGGCGCATACTCCATCACAGTATGAATCGCAGCAGTTCACCAAGTAGATGGATCCCATCCACAGTGAACCATGGGGATGGCAGGATTTTTGGGGTGGAAAAGGAGACCTGTGACACGGTGTCTGTGTGGTTTTCCTTCGGTCTTGAGGTGTATTTACTTCAAGGGTGTATGTATTCGGGCTCACTTGCAGGTATTGTAATTTTGCTTTCTTTTTTTGCTTGCTGTGTTGGGGGGGGTTTGTATTTACTGGCGTCACTTGTTTGGTGTGGTCACGCTGAAAGGTGTGCCCTTCACACTGCTATTTGAACTGTGATAAGTCTCAGGATCTTGCCATGTATCTTGGCATTTATTGTTTTTACCTTCCTGCAATCTACATGTATTGCTCTATTTACACAGTTCTCTTGGTGCTAGTGGATGCTCACTGCAAGTGGATCTAGTGGGCATTGTTTCGGATGTTAGGGTGGCCAATTGGAACATTTTATGGGCTTAAGTAGTTGTATTCAAGTGAAATGGAACCTTTCTTGCTTAGATTTGATGGGGTGTAATATCACTTTTCTGAGGGGGCACATTTTGTTGAGGAGGAGGCTGAGAAACTCTGCAAGGGTTGAAGTCGGAGAGTCAATAATATTTTTCAATATAGGACTCAAGAGGAGGGGTAATTAAAGAAGGAAACTCCAGACCGGGTCCGGCAGGAGCCATATCTTGATGGAGCAGCACAGGATCCAGACGGGCCATCCAAATCGTAGAGAGCTGCTATAGGCAACCGTCGAGGATCTGCCAAGTATCAGGCTTTTGGGCGAGGCTGGGACCAATGCAGCAATGATGCCCCTTCGTTGGATGTTCATTCTCCAGGGACACTTCCAAAGTACACCAAAGGAAGACATGTCACTGGTTAGGTACTTGCTTTTAAGTAAGGGAGATAAGCACAGACTGTTAGGACAGTTTTTCTGATGTCCAACTAAGGGCTTAGTAAAACCATTCAACTGAGACAGTACATGTCTCCACTCTTAGTATAAGGCTGTACCGCAAGTATATGGTAGCATAGACGGAGCAGCCAGGATTATCGTAGGCGGGAGAGAGAGATGCAGGAAGGTACAAAGAACTTGTAGTATATCAAGGGTTCAACAGAAACACTGACAACCAGAAGTAGTAGTAAATAAATAAAGGTTTATTATGAATACAAGTTAGGCCAAGATAAATCTTGGGGGGCTTAGTACTTGGTCATAGAATTATAAACACAATATAAAAACACAACACAATCCTTGATTCACCGACCAAAGCATAAACCTTGTTCAGAAAACTAACAGTATTTCTAGGCAAGTCAGACCTTAGCAAACAGTATAGGGCACACCAATTCATGGGGAGTAAAACCATATGTTACTTTCTGATTACTTTCAGTAATACAAGGGTAGTAGACCCTGGCAGTCGCGCAGTGATACTCAGTTAAGGAATTACTTAGTAAACCAACCTGCAAGTATACTTTTCTGAATAGGAACAGTAGAAACCTATAACCATCTTCAGGATAACACAGTTATGCTAGGTGAGTAAGACCGTATGGTATGGTGTAATATACCATTACAGTTGCTTTTCAGCTCAGTGGAACACAGACAAAGTTAAGCAATGGCTCTTTACACTAATTTAGGATTGCACCATGCAGACCAAGGCCAGTTAGACCTACAGAACACCTTTTAAGAATGGCACACTGCTATTCTAGGCAGGTAAAACCTGATGTTTTAATATACTATTACAGTTGCTTTTCAGGTCAGTGGAAGATAGACCAAGGTAAGCAATAACTTTCTAAATTATTTTAGGATGGCTTCAGGCAGACCAATATAAGTAAAACCCATATACGTTTTAAAGGAGCTACCAGCAACTTAAAGGTAGGTATAAACCCAAGACTGATTTAAAATCTATATAAAGCTGGTGAACTTACACACTATTCTGAAAGAAAAAGTTAAGTGAAGTCAACAGCATTACTTTTGGGAAGAGGCTCAACCAATTCACAGGTGAGTAAAATAACCCAACATATACTTTTCAGAATGGCACAACACACATTCAAGGTAAGTAAGAACCTTTGTAACTGCTCGCTCTCGCAGTTAGTTACCAACAAACTCTTTCACAGGTAATTACACTTTTAAACACTTGTTATATTTTTCAATGCAGAGTCCTTCTCTTATCAAGTGCTTCCCTATTCTATTGCATGAGTTCTTTGAGGCAGAAGAGGGACCCTAGTGGTCTAGGTGTCAGCTCTAGGCAGGGTGGGATAAGGTTCAGTTGCAGAAAAAGTCGAGTTCCTATGGACAACTGTTCAAACAATTTGGTAGTTCACTTTACAATTAATTAGGGTCCAGGGACTTCTGAGAAGACACCCTAGGAGGATTCCAGCAGTGGGCCTCGGTGAACTGATGAGAAAATCACAGAAAACACCCCAAAAGCTTTACAGAACTCACACAGGCTTAAGGGAAGTAAATAACCCAGCCAACACAGTGCCTCAGCACAGAAGAAGAGTTGCAGCAGGCAGACTTCAGGATCTGCAGCCAAAAACCCAGTCATTGAAATCCTTGTCATGAAGACTGAAGACGGGACACTGGAAGAGATTTTGCAGCAAAGATCAACGGGTGGTGCCCCAGGCAAGAGTTTCTTCGCGGATGAATGCAGCTGTGTGGTGTTGGCATCATTTTTAGGAGCTAGAAGAAGACTGAATATCGCTGGCCGGATTCTCATCACTTGCAAGGTCTAGTAGTCTGATGAGGGGACTTTTCAGACTCGATTCACATCTCTGGCGGTCCTACAGGATGCCACAGACGTTTCAGCTCGATTTGGAAGACGGTGCACTGCATACTGGCTCGAGGTGCCAGGGTATTTGGGTGTTGCAGCATGACGTGGGATGGCCCAAAATGCAGGTCTTGTTGAGTCAAGTTGGATCTGACCAGGCCTCTGGGTCGGCGTTGTCATTTTCGGAGTAACTAGGATGCTTGGATGGAAGGGTAACGGCAGGCTCCGGTCACACAGCAGGTTCTCTGGTCGCTGGAAATCATCTCAACTGCGGTTTCTTCATCTTCATCTTCGGCTTCAGGTCCAGTGTTTGACTACCTCTTCAGCTTCCAGGATCATAATTGTATGCAGGAACCCAGACAAGCAAACAGACATGGAACATTCAAACTTGGGAGGGCTGGGGGGGGGGGGCGAGGGAGTGGAGGCAGGGGTTTGGCAGTCCTTTTAGGACAGCCAGCCTCCCAGTTTGAAATGGATTCTCGTAGTCAGTCTGGCAGACAAAGGGCTGCAGAGCTTTGGACTCATCTCTCGCTTTCTGCCTTCACAGACACTCTGGAGCCTGGGCAGGCTTGACCAAGGTCCCCTGCCGAAGATAATCACACAAAGTAATTTCCAGCCCTGGAGGGCAGGGGAAAGACCAAGAAGGGACAAGAAGTGCGAGAATGGCAAAAAAGACGGGGGCCATTTTGGTAAAATGGGCCCCCATGGGTGCTTTACCGCAGCTGTGCAAACCGGCCGCAGTAAAGTTGCACCAAATTAGTAAAAAGGTTCACTGCCGGCAGCCATTTAAGGTAAGCTTGTCCCTGTAACAGAATTGTTACAGTGCTAGTTGAAAGGGAATACATTGTATCTCCCCAGCACTCCACATAAGGTTGGGCTGTGCTGGTTTCACCTAACAAAATGTAGAAGGTATAGAAATATCCTTTCTACCCTAGGGAACTGTAGTTCTCACAAGGTTAGCTAGAGAAAGTAATAGGGGAGCCCAAAGGGTAACGCTGTAACAATAAAAAGGTATATACCAAAATTTGTCAAAGAGGATACAATGAAAAGGACACTATTGAGAGTCTTAAAATGGCCCCCATAAAAAGAGTAAAAGGATCTGAAAGCGTGGAAAAAGGTTCCCAGTCACTGAGGTATAGGTATAGGGAAAAATAATCTACCAGTCCAGCAAAATGTTCTGGGGTTCCCACAAGTGAGGTGGATTTAGCAGTAAGGTTAAAATCTTACCCAACACAGACCATGTTCTTCCCTGATCTCTGACGATGGCCCAGAGACTTCCTAGTGGCTGGCCTTGGCAATTCTGATTCCTTCAGTATCAGCCCTTTGACTCTACTCTGTGGTATCTTCTTTCTTTGGAATCTTGGTTCCAGTGTGTGATCAACACAGGGGCTTCCGATGTCACGGGTATCAGTTGTACTTGTTTTGAAGAACAACAGGAATGCTAAAGCTTATGGAAGTTGTTGCCTGATCATTCTGATTAACACAGACAGCAACGTGTTGATAAAGGGCCTTGCGCCGACACTAGAAAAGGTGATTGTGAAACTGATCTGTCAGTTCAGACTGGGCTGCTTTCTGTTAAGTGGTGCCTGGCTGAAGACAATGTACGCAGGTTGACCTGCAAACACATTCGGCCCTTTTATCGCTCGATTCAGAGAAGGTGTTTGACAGATTGCATTGCAATATTTGTTCAGTTTGATGAGGAAGATGTTTGGAGAGCAGCTTCTCAGTTACACACAGCTATACTATTTAACACCCATTGACTCAGTTTTCACCAACTGTCTGGCCTCAAGCTTCTTGACACTAGGAAGAGGAACACATCAAGGATGCACCTTTTTCACCTTCGTTGTTCATCTTGGCATTATGACCACTTGAAGCATGGATCCATGGTGACCCCCAGATGGAAGTGTTTTGCCATGGATATATGGAGCAGAAAATGTGAAGCTGTCAACCTCCTTCTATGGCACGTGTCTGTTTCTGCAGCATCGCCAATGGTGATTTTAACTCCTTACTTTGTCTGGTTTTAAGATAAATTGGGCAAAATTGGAGGCAATGCCACGCAGGGCCATCCTGCCTTCACCCACCATTTACTAGAATTGAGAATTTTATATTGTGCCTAGAGAATGTGACATAAATAGGTGTTTTGGACTTGCAGAGGTGTGGAAAGAATGATGAGGGGGTGAACATGGAAGAGACCTTGTCTTGTCTGAAGAGCCCTCTGGGGCGATGGTCTGCCCTGACACTATTGCTGTGGGGCAAAATCAACTCTGTGAAGATGATTGTATGGCCAGGTGTAGTAATAGTAGTAGTAGTGCGTCATTTGTATAGTGCATTTCACCATTTGTATGTTCACAACACGCTGTAGGTTGAACACCCTCGGGGACAGAAGTCCAAGGTATGGGACGTTTGAGGAGGTTCTAGTATGCACGTGTACATTATAGCCAAATAGAGGATATGCAGGGGTGGCCAAGTCCCTCCTATCCACCCATGTCTAGTTGGCATGTGAATGGATGGAGAGAGGTACTTTATAGAGGGGGTATGCAAGAGGATAGTCATTATGTGTGTAACTACAGTTTGAACTTTTGTCATGCAAGTTAGCTGCATTCTTATGGCAGAAGTGTTGTGTAAAGTGTCATTTGAGTTGTGTGTGAAAGCAGATGTTTGAAGGACGGCGGCTGTGCCTTCAGCTAAAATTCCATAAGCATGGAGTGAGACGGATTTGGATACATTGGCTACACTCTAATGCATGCCTAGATTCCGTACATTCCCCATATTCTAAAATAATCTAGAGTTAATTTAATTTAGTTTAGTGGCTACATTCTGCAAACATCTACATTCCATAAAATGGCCACGTTCTTCATTTGTCTAGATTCAATATACTGGCTACACCAAGCATTTTCCTAGATTCAGTGCACTGGCTAAATACTACATTCACTTCGATACATAGGTTTTGATTCAGCCGTTGTCTGGATTCATTGCAAAGGCTTAATTCAGCTAGATTCAATACAATAGCTACCTTCTACAATTTCCTGGAAAGGATATTCTGACTATTATTTTCGGTCAAATAGATTTAGTGAAGTAGCTGCATTTGCCTAGATTAAATACATTGGCTACATTCTGTAATTACCTGGCTTTCACATGGGGCTATGTTCTACGATCGTCAAGATATAATAAATAGGCTATACTCTGCCACACAGCTATATATCATGAGTTGACTACCCTTTAACATTTGCCTAGCTAATGCGTTCTCTCTCCTCCCGAGTCGCTTAGAGACAGTACAGGCACTAGCTATTACTATTCACCTAGATAAAATATGAGGCTAAGCTTTGACATTGACCTAGAGATAATGCAGGTGCTGGCAGGACACCTAGAGGATGCTGTCTCTTGCCTCGCAGTTGAGTTGCTGATGGTTGGATTTGTGGCCTGCTTAGGGGCTCCCACGGGCGTGCCAATCAGACTGGGGGATTGGAGTTGCCCCAGAGAGCCGCCCAGGCGAGGCTGCCCTGAGCAAGTCGTTGGAAAGGGTGTCTTCTGTTCATGTGACTCAAGTAACGTAGCAGTCGGTGACCAAGAGGGTGGAAATGGTGTCGCACCCTGGTGTTGCCATGATCAGTGAAGGGTTTTTCAGGTTGCAGGAGGGGGAAAAGCCATGTTTTGTGGGCTTTCCTGAAGGAAAGGTGGTCTTCGAAGAGGCAGACGTGAGTGGAAGGGAATGCCTGAGTGTGGGGATGAACCTTCTATTCTAGTGAGATTGAAGGGGGGATCGCAAGGAGGAGTGCAGAGCCAGATCTGAGGTTTCTGTTGGGTTGGTATCGTGTGTTTGTTTTGGAGGAATTCAGGGCCTTTATTGTGGATGCCACAGTGAGTATTGCACATGGCTCTGAAAGTGGCCCGTTGACTTATAAGCAACCAGTAGAGCACCCTGAGGGCAAGAGAGATGCAATTTCTTGGGGGAGAGGGCAAGGAGAAGCCTGGACATGTTGGAGCTTTCTGTGCTGAAAGACAGGAGCACTAGATGTAAGGATTTGGCATAGTCTAGGTGGGAGATGATGACGATGATGATGATGATGATGATGATAGCCAGAATTGCTGAGATTCTATGAGGGTAGGAGAGATGTGGGAAGATATGCCTGAGAATGCAGATGTGAAATTGGCAAGATCTGGAGATGGCGTTGATGTGGCGAGAGAATGTTAAGTCAGAGCGCAGGGTGCATCCCATGTTCTTTACCGAGGAGGATGCTCCAGGGGGTAGGGGGGTGCCTAGGTCTGAACTATATTCTCTGCAGACTACCATTACCCATTCTGCACGGGGTGCTCCTGGATGATTCAGTAATTTGTATGGGACACCTCTTAGGCTGAGCCTATGAAACTAGAGCTTGCGGAGTATAAAGGAGACGAGTATTAACAGATTCTGGGCATCATCTGTCGTCCTGCAATGTGTCATTAGTTTAATCAACCTGACATGTGGTGAGTTGGCGAGGGTGAAGGCTTTGTAGAATGGCCAGTTGGAGCCCTGAGCATTGATCTCAATGAGTACAGGCCCATAGTAAAATGCACATGAAATTCAGAAATGTAATGTCTACAACTAAAAAGCTATCAAAATATTTTTGGGGTCAGCTGTGCAGATGAGTCATTGTTCATATTACAGGTGAGTATGCTGTTCAAAATAGTCTTACTGTCCAGTGATTGTTTCCCCCCCAACCTCCACCAACCCGCGTGGCTCATAGTTGATTTGTCCTAGGTCCACCGGGACCCTCGGGTCCCCAGTTGCCATATTTGTTCCTTGGGTCTGTAAGTGCAGTCCTGATCAGACAGTGTGGCGTAGAGACCGAGCACCGCAGAATTGTGGCACCCAGACTTTCGAATACTCGCGACTGTTCTGATAACAAAGCCCAACTCCTTTCTTTACAAGTCACACCTGAAATCTCCCTTGTTCATCTAGGCCTTTGGTACACAGTACGTTCTTTGGGGTTCTCCAATTCTAAGAACAGGACTTTGTATCTAGTGGACGACCTTAACAGATTCCAATTTAACAAGATTGGCTTGTAGAGACGTGGGGCTAATCAGAGATGGGCCCATGGTCTTCTACTCTAGATATTGGGGAACAACTTGCTTCTCCTAGTGTTCCCAGTGTTCTCTGCAAAATGGCAATTTCGAATGGATTGTGTCCTCCCACGTATTCCTTATCTTTGATATTTCCAATATCCCAGATTTGCTGCTTCAGAATTTCTTTTTCAGCAGGGGACACACTGTGCGTCGATACCTGTTGAGTCGATGTCCGTCGGCGGGCTCCTTGTCGACGTCAGCGCAGGTATATGTAGCACGCGCAGCACCTATTGGCCTCAATTCTGTTTTTTCCACGTTTACAGTTTCGGATGCAGTACGCCTCGTTCCTCAAAGGGATATCTTTGAATAACTTCTTTGAAATGTCTTCACTATCTCGAGTTCAGACGGGAAATGGCATTGTCTTCGGCGTCGTCCACTCCTCGATCCAGCTTCAAAAAAATGCTGTGACTGTGGAGCAAAGATGTCCATGACGGACCCTCACAGGATCTGCCTGTGGTGCTTGGGGTCGACTCATCCGTCTTCGGAGTGCGAGGACTGCCTATCGATGACGGCCAAAGCCCTGAGAGAGCATAGGAGGAAGCTTGCAGCAACTAAGGCCCTAAAATCCCCTTCTACTCTGTCAAAACAAAAAACCTCAGACGAGTTGAGGACAGTTTCTCCTCGTCAAAAAAAGAACAAATATTCCAGTTCACAAAGTGGTTCACACCATTCGTGGACTTCGAGACACGGAAAGAAACGGCGACATAGATCGCCATCTTCCACGTCTTCTAGTACACCGGACGGGTCGTTTGCCCCACTAAATCCAGTTCATCGGCCCAGTGGGAGGAGTTCAGAGTCCGGATGTTAAAGGTTTTCAAGAATGCGGCCTTGCCCCCCTTAAATACACCGAAGTGCGATGCTCCAGAAAGACCTCGAAGCACAAGAGTCCTGCATCCTCGGACCTGGCATCCAAGTCTCCTCGACAGCGATTCCATCCCTCGAGAAGAGGAAAAGTCACCTCGAAGACTAAACCGTCAACGACGCCGAGGGACTTGATTGAGAAAGGACCAAAAAGTGTGTCATCGATGCCATTGGTGTCGATAACTGTGGCAATGATATTGTCGCCTCGAGTTTCGACCTCCTCAATGCCAAATGTGTCGAAGACATAGACGCAACCGTCAAAGCCATCGACACAATTGTGGTAGCCATCGACGTCCACGTCAACAATGTCGGCACCTGTGACAACAAATATAATGTTGACTGCGGTGGAAAAGACATACTCCTTTACTTATTTTATTTAATTTTATTTATTTGCATTTTTAAAGTGCTCAAACAGCGCGGGGGCTTCGAGGCGCTGTTACAGGAATATGTCTTAGTTGCGTATTTATAACGCACTTAATACCCGGAGGTGTCTAAGTGCAGACCCGGTGATCGAACCTGTGTTGCTTCGTCTTGTTTCCAAGGCAAGCATGTTGCCGCTGAGCTATCCTCCTGGGACACCACGTTCAGAATTCTTCAAATCCCTGTCTTCCATTTATGAAGATGGAGAGGAATCCTCTGATGAAAGGCCTTTTGGCTTACAATATGGAACACCACTGATATCAGAGGACTCGCGTATGAAAAACTTTCAAGAATGCCTTCATGAGGCTAGTGGAATTGACACTTCTCCAGAGGTTGAATTTGGAAGAGCAGACCCTGGTGACCACGCTGTGGTAACATATAGGCAGCTTATATCAGGGGTCATGGAATAAATGGGGTGGTCTAGACCTACACCTGTTTTTGAACAGGATGATCTTACTGACATATTGGACAGGCGGCCTCATGAGGACCCAATTGTCCCTTTTCATCAAGCCTTACTAAGACGAGTGGCTTCTAACTGGGAGGCACCAGAGGTTATTGCAGCTGTAAATAAAAATCTGACGGCTAAATACAGAGTTTTTAGCTCTGACCCTTTTTACCTCTCCAAGCACCCAACACCAGAAAGCCTAGTAGTTCAGGCAGCCACCTCCACGAGTAGGCAAAATGCCTATCCTACAATATCTCAGTATAGAGATTACAAACGTTATGACGCCGTGGCCAAAAAGGGGTTTTCGGCCGGCAGTATGGCTTTGAAGTCGGCCAATGCTACGTGCACACTAGCGAGGTTCCCACACACCGTTTGGGAGTGCATTTCTATGGCGGCTGACCATGATTCCATGATTCCTTAATATTGTCATGGGTGGGAAAGACGCAATGTGCGAATCCCTCCAGACTGGTCTCGACTCTGCTGACAGTATCAGCAGAGCTATGGCGGCTAGTACAGTGATGCGCAGATTTGCTTGGTTGCAAAAGTCAGGATTTGCCCCAGACGTACAATCCAGGCTTCTCAACATGCCCTTTGATGGCACGCATTTATTTGGGAACAAAGCTGATGAAAGTTTGTAGAAGCTGCGAACTTCCAAGGCGGCGCCAAAATCCCTTGGAGCTGCAATAAGACAAACTCCAAACCGCCCCACAGGTACACCCTGGAGGGGTAGGTCCTGTTGCCATTAATCCACATTTGGAAGAGACAGAGGACAGCCGGCTCAAAGAGGACAAAGACGATTCCCCCACTGTGGATGGAGAAGAAGTACCAAGACTGCAACAGCAGCGGCTACCTTACCTTCAGCCATTGCGTCGGCTGCTCCAAAACCTATCTGAGGTCTTTGTTCACAAGACTGCAGTAGGAGGAAGGTTGTCACAGCATCTGACAGAACTTCAGATGCTTGGGCATTGGAAACAGTTGCCCAAGGTTACTGCCTACCTTTCCTGCAAAAACCTCAGTCATCCACCGGGTAACAACTCTTTGAAGGTTCCAGAACCGCTCCTTATTCAGGAGATTTTAATCCTGCTAGAGAAAGGTGCTGAAGAACCAGTACCTGTAGCGGAGAGGAACAAGGGTTGGTACTCCCCATATTTTCTAATCCGCAAGAAGGGCGGAGGATCGAGGCACATCTTGCACTTAGGAGACTTGAACAAGTTCCTCAGGAAGGACCAGTTCAAGATGGTAACCCTTTCTCAGAATCTTCAGGCCTTCCGGCTTCAGGATTGGATGATATCATTGGACCTTCAGGATGCTTGTGCTGACACATCACAAGCACATACGGTACCTGAGGTTCGCCGTTGGCGGTTCTCATTATTGGTTTCGGGTTCTGCCATTTGGGCTAACCTCTGCCCCAAGGGTTTTCACCAAGCTAATGGTGGATGTGGCAGCAAATCTCAGAGGGGGGGGATTCACGTCTACCCCTACCTGGACAATCGGCTGATCTGGGCCAGGCCCTGGAACATCGCAGCTCCACCGTTCGCTCTCTTCACAGGCTGGGCTTCTCCCTCAACTTCAAGAAGTCCCACATGATGTCATCACAAAGACTCCAATTCATCATATCAGTCCTGGATTCATCCCTGGGAAAGGCCTTGCCACCAGAGGTGAGGGCTCAAGACATTCTGCAGATGGTAACCAAATTCCAGAATGCCCAGCATCTACCGGCCTTCGATTTTCTGAGGTTCCTCGGCCTCATGGCATCCTGCATTTTTCTGGTGCCAGAGGCTTGGTGAGAATGAGATCTCTCCAGTGGGCTCTCAGAACCCAGTGGTCACAATTCTCAGGAAGGATGCCAGATCTCCTACAAATCCCAGACAGAGTATCGCTGGATCTTCAGTGGTGGGCCTGTTGGGAGAACATCTTTAAAGGAGAAACTTTTTGGCAACCATGGCTGGAGATAACAGAAGTGACGAGGCCTCACTCACGGGGTGGGGAGCCCATACCAACGATTTAACCATCAACGGTCGTTGGCCTCCATCAGAGTTCAAACTACATATCAACGTTTTAGAGCCGGAAGGCAGTCAGACTAGCGCTGAAAGCTTTTCTTCCCTCTGTACGGGTAAAGAATGTCCTGATAATGATGGCCAACACAGTGGCCATGTACTACCTCAACAAAAGAGGAGGGGTAGGGTCACTACCACATGTAGAGAGGCAATGCTGCTCTGGTTCTGGGCAATACAAGAAGTAATCTCTCTGTTGGCAGCTCACCTAGCCGGAGAGGAGAACACGACGGCGGATGCTCTGAGCAGGCAGGGCACAGTCTCCCACGAGTGGGAACTAGCTCAGGAAGTCCTTCAAGAGATCCTCACCCTTTGGGGGCACCCCTCAAGTGGATCTGTTCACGACCGGTGCCAACCGGAAGTGCGAGCTGTACTGCTCAAGGGAATTTCCCCCAAGAGGAGCTCTAGGAGACGCGTTCGAGGTGGACTGGGAATTTCCACTCTTGTACGTGTTTCCTCCAATCCCCGTCATTCCTCACGTGATCAGGAGCTTGAGAAAGTTCAGGAAATCCATGATCATAGTTGCCCCCAATTGGGCCAGGAGGACATGGTACCTGGACCTTCTGGACATGTCCATCTGCCTTCTGATACGTCTTCCACAATGAGAGGACATTCTCTCGTGAGAGGAGGGTCGGGTTCTTCATCCGGATATCAGGACTCTCAGCCTTCACGCATGGTTTCTGGGAGGCTGAGATGCAAAGATTGGGACCTCCCGGACGACATAATAGAGATTTTGCTTTCGGCAACAAGGCCAGCAACCAAATCTTTGTACCGCTGCTGCTGAAATAAGTTCTGCAGCTGGTTTACAGATAAGAATGTTGACCCTTGTTTCATGTAATACACCAGTGGTGTTATCCTTTCTATTACATTTGGCAAATCTGGGGCTCCAGATTGGTACCATCAAGGGATATCTGCACTTCTTATTATTAAGCGCACTTCAGAGGAAGTCTATTTTAAGATTCCTCTAATAGTACAATTCTTAAAGGGACTGACTAATGTTTTTCCTCCAGTACTGTTGCAAGTCGCACTGTGGGATCTCAACTTGGTGTTAAACTTTTTGATGGCAGCTCCTTTCGAGCCTTTACATTCTTGTCCCTTAAGACTGCTAACTCTGAAAACTGCCTGTTTAGTGGCAATTACATCAGCCCGAAGGGTGAGTGAGCTACAGGCGTCATCCTGCAAGCCTCCTCATACCGTCAGACAGAGTGGTACTGAAGGTGAAGCCTAATTTTCTCCCCAAAATTGTCTGAGTTTCATATTACTCAGATGATAATGTTACTATCTTTTTATCCTCCTCCACATCCAGGGAAGGAAGAGGAGACTTCACAGTCTTGACCCTAGACGTGCACTAAGCTTTTACATCTCCAGATTGGCGAAATTACGGCAGGATGACCAGTTGTTTGTGGGCTATTCAGGTCACAAACTCGGACTGGCCATTACCAAGCAAACTATATATCCAGATGAATTATACTAACCATATCGGAATGCTACAAACTGGCAGGTAAAGATCCTCCCGAACATCTAAGCGCTCATTCGACCAGGGGCATTGCAACTTCGTCTGCCTTGCAGAGGGGTGTTTCCGATAAAGGATATATGTGCAGCTGCCACATGGTTGTCCGTGCACACCTTTACTAAACATTACAGTTTAGACTCTTCCTCGGGCCAAGATTCCGCTTTTGGGAAAGCAGTGTTGCATTCAGTGCATACACAACCATAGAATTCTCATACCATACTAATTTCAACTCCCACCTCCAAATTAAGTAAACTGCTTTGGGAGTGTATCAAAGATGAGGCATACATGGGAGGACACAATCCATTCGAAGAACAATTTAATTACCCCTGGTAACGTTCTTTCGACTGGATGTTCCTCCCATGTATTCCCTATCGCCCCTCCCAACTTACCCCGCAGTAGAATTTCCCTTGCTGTTGCAGCCTACGCTCTCTCAGGGGAAGTAACCGTCGAACACAAGGTAATGCTCCATTCGTAAAAACCGAACTGAAGCCAATGGGCGAAGTGCCTGCTACATATACCTGCGGTGACGTTGAGACGGAGGCCTCCGAGAGACATCGACACGACAGGCATCAACGCACAGCGCCCCCTGCTGAAAAAAAAAATTCCGAAGCAGCAAAGCTGGGATATTGGAAATATCTAAGATAAGGAATACGTGGGAGGAAAATTCAGTAGAAAGAATGTTACCAGGTGTAAGTTACTTGTTCTTTTCAGTTAATCGGATTGCTACAACCAAAGCAATACTTTCTTGTCTTGTTTGCTACTAAACCTACCCTTTGCCTCCTCTGTGGCCCTTCCATTGAGTGAAGCCGAGTAACGTGCTGTTCCACATGGCATCACCCAGCAGTGACATGCATCCCTCTTTCTCTGTCTCCCAGGCAGTTCCTACATGAGTGCCTTGGAGGTTGGCGGCCTGGTGGGCAGCATTGCAGCTGGCTACCTCTCGGACCGGGCGGTGGCACGGGTAAGTCAACCACCATGTTTGAAATTGCACTCCCTGTACAGTTTATACATCAAATAATTGATTATTTTGTGTAGTCATCCCCTTGCAAGTATACCTTTTTAGTTCAAATTAATGTGGGATTTGATATTTTTTTTAATTTTAGTTTGCATTCCCAGCAATGGTAGGACAGTGGTGCTTGTTAGCTTACCACAGTAATACATTAGAATTGTGGAATCTATGTGATCACTTTGCTGCCCGTAATTCCGCTGATGAAAATGTCGACAACCATTACGGCGCGGCGCAGTGATCAGATAGACTACTGTAGCCCACATTCCCATACCCCACTCTCCCCTGTCCACATACCTTAACTACGGCACACATGGAAGTGCCTCTGACTTCCCTCGATCCCTGCTGCGTCAGTTCCAACCCACTTACGTGGGTCGGCGGCGCAGGGCCCCCCCCTGTAAACGTTCTTGTCCCCCCGCTTTCCTTAGTCACAGTAAAGGGGGGAGGGTCTACATTTTTTCAAAGTGCACAGGTGCCGTTTTTGTACCAGTTGACCTTATGTGTTCGTAGTACTGGTACGATTTCTAATAGTGTTTTTGTGAACTATGTGTGGTTGGCAGCTATTTTACACAGCTGAAAAATAACAGGAGGCACTATACAGTCTGGCATTGGATAAGCAGGAGGCGCAGAATGAAGCACTGTACATGGTGTAATCACTACTGTCTGGCAAAACAGTTAAACATTTTATGTGCATGGTGCACCAGATGCAGCTAGGAAACCACACAAGCAAACCTCATAAATACAGGAAACTGCACAAACAAGCCAAAAGCAAAAATAAAATGCTCAATATACTGCACATTTTTTATAATAAATGAGATAAGACATCCTTTATATAAGTTCTAGATACTCATTGTTATCTGGTTACTTTTAAATCCTTGACCTTCTGAAATATACTTCACATACGTTTGGACATACTAAAATGATTAGGAATATGGTGTAATTTTTCCATATGAATTTTCAATACTGCCTACTTATATTTCCATTGCTGAGTTATCAGAGCGCCAGTTTCGAAAATTGTGAAATTTCAAGCAGAGGTAAGGGGTACAATTCTGATCCAAAGGCAGAAAGTAGCACGGCAAAAAAGTTTCCATTGTTGCATGCAAAGTATAGCAGAGCCCTCGACTGTAGACAGTTGCCCCACGGATTGATAGACTTTTTACAATATCCTTGCCTCCTCTTGTGCTCCAACCCATAGAATACAGTTGCGTCCCATGTAAAATTCAGTCCATCTGTCGCATAGCCACTGACATAGCAGTCTTCCTTAAGCCTTTGCAATATGCACTGCATGATTTTAAAATGCTTCAACCCAGTCATCCCTCTTTATCACAGAATGTCAATTACTGTTCACTCTCATTGTATTGCTCCTTTAATTTGCATGTTTACACAGTCTACAGCCTTCCGAAGAGCATTCATCTATAGCAGAGCTTCAAAGCTAGGCGCTATAAAAATATCACATAACAGCACAATGAAACACGCACACAAGAAGCAGCAAAGGCCAAATTCATTCATTCAGTCAAACCCTGCAAGAATTACGCTTCTGAGGCAAAGCTTGTATAGGAAGGAAACTGCACAGGCAAAGTTTGTACATACAGGAAATAGCACAGGCATACATTGTGTTGGTAGGAGGCAGTCCAAGCACACTCTATGCACGCAGAATATACTACATAGTGGACAGTATTGTAGAAATAAATATTGCAAAATCACGTGTGTAAACAACACTACCACCTCTGCATTTAAAAGCTGTTTCTAACTGGGCCTGCTGATAACTAACTAGCATGGCTGAGGTTGGAGTTTAAAATGGCGAATAAATGGGAACTTGCGTAGGTCCCTCCTAGGTTTGCAGCCTAGTTATAAAACTCAAACAAATAGTCATAGGTGCCCCTCTGTGAGAACGAACACAGCTAAATGACCTGTTCTTTGGGAAGGTACCCGCTCGTGAGGCTACAGCCAATCTTAAGCTCACTGTACCTTTCACAGAAGGGAAATACCCATTTGCATATCAGTCTTGGTCCCACCCACATGGGCAGTTCAGCACCAAAATGCTATGGCAATTCTCTTCTGAACAAGAGTACCAAAAGCAACCCCAAGACACGTGTCCTTGTTTTGCCTCATCAGTGAGGTGGAGCTGTGCCTCTCCAAGCAATGAGCAAGGGGTCCAAATCTGGATGACCCTAAGAAACTTGGGGTGACTAAACACAAGACCCTTGTGTGGGGTTGCTGCTGTTGATACTCTTGTTCAAAGGAGGATTGCCTAGCATTTTGGTGCTGGACTGCTCAAGTGGGCGGGACAAAGCCTGATATGCAAATGAATATTCCTCCTTTGCATACTCTAAGTGGGTACATTCCCACAGAACAGGTTATCATGCTGTGTTCTTTCTGACACAGGGGTACCCTGACCTCGGTTATACAACTCTCAACAGAAATGACCAAGCAAATTCTTACTTCACAAAGCCTTAAAACCCCATTGGGGTGTCTTTGCGTTGCACAGACTCTGGTTTGGTGTGAAGTAATATTGATGCAAATAAGTGATGTCTCCAATCTAATCTCTTCCCATGTGTCATGCAGGTGGGTTTGCGCAGCCACGGAAACCCTCGCCATGGGCTACTGCTCTCCATGATGGCTGGGATGGTGGTGTCCATGTACCTCTTCCGGGTCACAGTTACCCCTGCGTCTCCAAAGGTGGGTAGAATTACTTCACAGTGGTGTTTGAGAGTCCTTAATTGGTGCTGAGAAAGAAAGACTGCGTGAGTTTCCAAGTACCTTTTATAAGAATGGTGTGTTTGTAAGGAATGAGGTGAGTTATAAATTGGCTCAAGTGACTCTTTGCAAACTAACAAACAGATCCCGTTCAGGCCCATTTTCTTGCTGAATTTAAACATGCCTGGTTGGTCAAGTCGCTAAATTACATCACAGAAAACAGTTTTGTAAAAACAACAGTACATATTTCAGTTTCTCTACTTTGTTAAAGTAATTTAACTTTTCTTCTGCCCACCCTACCCCCCCTCTAAAAGAAAATGGGAAAGGGGTGGGGATCTGAAAGTCCTTACGTATTAGTTTAAAATAAAATGTCCTGGGCCTCAGATAAAAATGACTTGTATACAGCAAATTTTCTCCCATGCACCAAGTTTCCAGGGCAACCTCTTCCCATATGGCAAGACCTGGACGTTGACCAATGCTTGACTTAAATTATCTACTTTTGTTTTGAGAGTAAAAAAGTTACAATATTTGTACATTCATATACACCACATTGCAGATGTCTGAATTCTTGATTGCTACCACCACCATGTCTATTTGCAAGTGGTTGAGCTTCCACATTGAGCCTCCTTAACGCGAAAATGAGTATTGTTTATCACTTCAACATACAAGCTCCACCATACCGTGCGCAATAGGTGGATGATGTAACAGGCATTGCCAATAGGGAGGCACAGCATTGTCGGGTGACCTGATAAATGAAAGATAATCATCATGTGTGCTTCAGAGGTCCATGTTCCATTCTCTGAGCCCATGGTGGGGGAAGCTTCATGCGACGGAGAAGGGAACTGCTTTTTCATACTCACCTTTGCTGTACACTTTTTTTCTCAGCCCATCTTCTCTTTGATGTTTTCCTTCTCAGGACGGCAGTTTGTGGACCTTTGCGCTCCATCCTTTGGCTCTTCTCTTGGGATTAACAGAACAGGAGGTTTCAGGCTTGTTTCCTTATCTTTTGCTTGCTTGTGCTGTCCTTTCCTCTAACATTGGGTGATGTTACAATGATAGACATGTTTGTAGTTTCAGTATCACAGAGTAGTCTATGTTGTATTAGGTGTGGGGAGCGGGGGGAGGGTGGTGCGTGTCAATAACCCTTTCTGTCACAATAAGCAGATCTTCCACCCATTAGCCGAGAGTACAGCTTGTGGTTGGCTGGTCATGCTCATTTGCGCCAGACAGGTAGGTTCAGCTTTTACAGCCCTTGTTTGTCAGGTGCATCTTAGCTAGCAGGAAGAGCCTGTATTACAACCCTTAAGGGGTAGGTACAGCTCGGCCTCTATCCATTGGCTGGCAGATGAAGCAAAACAATTATCTCACGGTTGTACTTCTGTCTTCCACAGCTTTGGATCCTGACCCTCGGTGCCATCTTTGGATTTTCTTGCTACGGACCAATCGCATTGTTTGGTGTCATAGCCAATGAAAGTGCACCTTCAAATTTCTGTGGCACCTCACATGCCATTGTTGCACTATCAGCTAATGGTGAGCAATTTGAACAGCACAAGTAGAGGAATGGGATATGCCTTGATGCGAAAGTTGTATAGCACACAAGTGGTACTTAGAGGAACGCCTGCACCAGTCCTGATGTTGGCGTGGTAGAAAACAGAAGTGTGCGCCCACGAGAGAGAGACCGACAGCATCTTGGTCTTATGTAGATCCTAAATCGTACCCAAAGAAGAGCAAAGAGTACCTGGACTGCAGAAACGTCATAGGGTCAGGGTGGTAGAGCACATATGTGGTGCCAAGGGAGAGGCAACATTTACCATGATGTTGTGATAGGAGAGCCCTCAGGAAAGAGTATCTGGAAATGTGTGTCTGTTTTGCATGGATCACTGTAGAGGCAGCAAGTATCAGGATGTTTGGGTGTTGAGGATCACTGGAGAAGAAGGAAGAACATTGGTGTCATTTGGGGGGTATCAGACACCACTTTATGGCACAATGAAGGCAGGGTAAATCAAGAGCTCTGCAAGTTCCAGTATTTTGAGAACCAGGGAGTGGGAGGCAGATGCCTACATTCGATAAGCTAAGATGAGGGTAGATTGAAACAGTCCAGGGTGGAGGGTAATGAAGCGTGAATAAAAGGGTTAGGAATTTTTTTTAATGTTAGTAAGGAGGGCAGAATTTACTTTTCTGATGGCAGAGTTCCAGAGTGGGAGCAAAAGCTCACAGGGCAAGTAGCATGTTACTTGTTTTTTTTCTTTTACAAATCTGGGACTCAAAGAGCATTGGATTGGTGCTGCAAGTTGTGCATGTTTGTCCTCCAAAGGTCGGCTTAGCAGTCAGGTTTTCTGGTATGTTGGCCTTAGAAGATGATGCATAGAGTCTTGACTGTTACCCGAGCCTGGTGGGGTAGCCAGTGGTGGTCCATGGACGGGGGTGTGATGTGATCAAATTAACAATTACCTGAGATTAGCCTTGCTGAGCATGAAAGCCAGCATTGAGCAGGTCAAGGGTGGTGTTGGAGAGGCTAGAAAGCAGGGCATTGGTGCCGTCAATATGCAACAATACTATGTATTATACCGTGGAGTGAAAGTTGGCGAGAGGAAGGTAGTTTTCGATTCCCTGAAGGAGATTGCGTGGATACAGAATAGTCTGGGTTTTCTTTTTGAGGTCATCTCTTAACGAGAGGTCTGGGTCTACATCAGGTATCTCTAGATGTGCCAGACAATGGCTCCCATGATCCCTTTACATTTACCATGTTGGCTGGGGCTTATGGGAGCTGTAGTCCAAAACATCTGGAGCGCAGAATTGTGCAGACCCTTGGTCTACATGGAAGCCCAAGGATATGACCGAGGAGGAGATGCCATTGATCTTCCTTTTTGAGGACCATTCTTGGACTTTCCTCCATTTTTCAGAATGAATATTCAGTTTAAGGTACACTGAAGGTATCCAGGTTTCAATGGTGTCCAGAGTGTGTTAGGATTGTTAAATGTTACTGGGAGACAGCACATTGAGGTAGAACTGTGTGTTCTCTGCCTATTGATTTAAAGTTCTGTTTTATTAGGCCAGTAGAGCTCCTAATGGCACCCTGTGAATATCATTGGGGACACAAAAGCAGTGTGGTTCTAGGAATCCATTTTGTCATACTGTTGACTATTTTGTAGTGTTGGAGATACCCTTGCAGGTAGAGTGCACCGCCTTTTGATCAACGGTCTCAAATGCATTTAAACTATTTAGGGGGCAAGAGTCCCCCCTTGCTTCAACAATCAAAATCTCCAAAAATAATGCATTGTTGAATCACATGGTAGTTAACTGATAACTTGTTTGCATATTGAAAATAATTGGAGTTCAGTCTGTATATAGATTGTGGAGAAAGAAAGGGATAAAAAAGAGGGAGGGAACGGGGAAAGGAAAAAGAACAAATAAAAGTGTCATCCAACCAGACCGAAACACCTGTTTGGGGTTGCTGCTGGTACTCTTTTTCAGAGGAGAATTGCTTAGCATTTCGGTGCCGGACTGCCCCAGGGCAGGACAAAGACTGATATGATTTACATCTTTCTCCTCTGTGAAAGATAGTGAGCTATACTCGGGGTAAGTCTCTCGTAACCGGAACTAATGTCCGGCAGAGGGACTCCCAGGACCCCCCTTTGTTTTTTTTAATTTCATCGAATGATCACACTAATCTCTCAAATGCAAACTGCTGAAAGAATCGTGTCAGAAAAGAAAATTGGTAAAAGCAACCAATAGGTTCTGTTCCGTCTATGTTCTATTCTAAAAGCACATATGGCATATGCATATAATAAAGATTGGTTGGCGACTTAACTTGATATGATACAAGATTGAAGAATCTTCCTTACCAATCCTTAATTGTGCCCATTTTGGTTTAATAGATCAGCTGTTGGGCTTTATAATTTCCAAATATAATTAATGGACATTTAGTTGATCCTGAAATAGGAAAATGGAACACAGCATTACTCTGTGTCTGAACCTGTTCACTTGCATTCATTTTTTATTTTTAGTGCATTTGGAAGAACATTGTCAACCTTTCACACTACATAGTAACAATAACACATTAAAACTATTGTTCACTTTTTCAATACCCTTACAATTATACAATCATTCGGTCACTAACCCAATAGTCTAATAAGGCAAAAGGCATTCACTTCATTACAAGGCATTTGTTTAAAATCATTTAACATCTAAAAAAGTATAGTTCCTTTCATTTAGTTAGTTCATTCAATTAAAATATTCAATTTGTTCAATGCTTTTTGCCAAATATGATAAGCGGCCGAGGCTGTAACCAGGGATTCTGCTGCCAAAATCATAGCCCAAAATTGATCTGTTGTCGCAAGCCTAATCTTTGTGTAACCCTTTTTATATTCTCCTTACAGTGCTGCACAGTTGGTAAGAATGGGCCTTTGAGTCTCCACATGGTTCCCACACGGCCTACTCAACCTATATTCCCCTGGTATTCTCAGCTCTGGACCTGTATTTTCAAACACTGGGAGGAAATTTAGTTGCATAGCAAGTACAAATCTGGCCAATGCATAGGTGCTTAGTTTGGTTAAATAGCTCCTCGGGGAGTCAACTGTAAACCCCTGTTGAGAATATTCTGTGTATCGGCGCAATTTAGCTAAATGGTTGACAACTTGCAACGTGCCCAGTTGTCTTGTTTTCTGCTCCAACTTCAGAAGGTAAAACTCCTGCCAGGAAAGGGGAGGATCATCTATGCTTAATTCACTGAAATGGGGAGGATACCAGCTGAACCAATTCTTTGTACCATCCACTTTTGGAAAAACGCCTAGCATGCAAGGCTGTGAGATTCAGTAGTGTCACCTCATGCGGCCCATTAAACTGAATGTTTGCCCACAGCCTGCAAGCCGCCAATCTCCAAAGTGACATCAGAGAGGGAAGCCCCAGTACCATACGTGTGGCCTCTACTGGGACCATTGTTGGTAAGCCTACAAAAGAACGCAAAATCTTTGCCTCCAAATTTGGGAGCCAATTAACTAATCTTTTGGGGAAAAACCTCTAGAGCATACAAAATGATGGGAACAATGGAACTCCTATATGCACTGATCCTCGCCTCCACAGATCGCCCTACATGGAAATCTATGGTTTTCTTTAATACCAACCATTTCTTTCATGCTTTGTTACCAATGGATTGGTGTATGTGTGCCAAGGTCATTCTAGGTCTAATGCTGCCACCCAAATATTTGTACTCTTCCAATTGTTCCAGAGGTACCCCAGTTAACTGCCAATGAAAAGGTGTCACTCCATTCACCCCTTTTGCACACAAAAACATAGAGGGCCTCTATAGAGCGTTGCAACCCTATGGGCGTTAGATCTAGAATGACTCTCATCCGCATATGTAATGCAAGGAAGTGCTTCATTGGCGTAATAAGGTGGAAAGTTACGTACACCTCTAAGGGTCACTACTAGCTAAGATGCATAGAAATGATACAGTAGGGTGGGGGGGGGGGCAATGATCATCCCTACTTAAGCCCTCTGTTGGTATCAAACGGCCTGGAGAGGTTGACGTCCTGAGATATTTTTACCCTAACCTCTGTGTCATAGTAAAGAGCTTTAATGAAATACAACAGAGTGGGGTCTATACTCCACCCTTCCAGCTTCTCTCACAGCCTTGACCTTAAAAGGCTGCAGAGTAGTTTACAAAGGAAGGCACAGAACAGATTGCATGTAGGAATACGTGTCTGTCATTAATGTCATAAGTGCCCACACCAGATCAATTGTTCCAGTCCCCTTCCTAAAGCCTGTCTGCTGATAGGGCAAGGATCCCTCCCTCTTCACCCAGTCAGTCAAAAATGAGAGGGGAATAGAAGTGTAAAGCTTAGCACTGCAATCTAGCATTGCCAGGAGTCTAAAGTTGGCCAGAAGGTTATGGGGACCTTTCTTATGTACAGGGATGAGTATCAAACTCCTCCACGTATGCGGAATCCTTCCCTCATTGCATATGTGTTGAGAAAATGTCGCAGCAATGCACCCCAGAAAATCGGGTCACTTGTTATTACCACGTTGGACAAACCATCTGGGCCATTTGGCTCAGAGGATTTCATTCTAGCTATCATAGCCTCCAAATCAATGTCCTTAATACAGTCTGCAGCCAATGACGAGTGCATAGAACGGGTCCCCCCTTCATCTTTCACTTTTGAATCCATCCCAAAATTCTCCTGAATGAATGCACCCCATTGCGCCTCAGATACACTATTTACTTCCATAGTTGCCCTGCCTGCCTCGTTAGTATGAATTAGGTGCCAGAATTTCTTGGGATTATTTGTTCGTATGAGGTAATTAATTTACTTGCAAGCAGCAGAATTTACTCCATGTCTATGGCTTCTAAGCCAAGACTTAAATCTCAGGCTTGCGGTTCTGAGTACCTTTTTTTTATTCTCCTCTGGTGAGATATTATTTCGTTTGGTCTTGCGAATCAGGGCATTTAGCTCTTTCTTTTTCTTAGCGTTCGCAATATCAAACCTTCTCCCACCATTAAGCTGATCATGTACCATGATGCCCTGTCTAATGTTGGGGGAGAACAAAGAGACCATTGTTCCCAGCCGCAATGTGATAGTAACTTAACCTCATCCCAGCCTAACTCTTTTAAGGTCAAGTCAAAGCGTTCAATCCTGGCATTTGTCCACCAAAGCAGTTCACCATCAGGTTTATACTGCCCAAAGTTGGAGGCTTCTTTATCTGTAGACCACAATTCATACTAAGCATGACATGATCACTGGTATACATTGAAGTAGTTGTCATTACTGACTGATATTTCCAAATTATTGCCTTTACAAAAATAAAATCAATACAACTGTGAAAGGTACCATTAGACCATGTACTGGTTCTCGCCCCTCCTTAACCCTCAATGAGGAGAGAACAAACTCGTCCAAGGCCTCACACCATTGCCTTGCCCTGGAATCTAATTCCTTCCTCCCTGTTAATTTAGTACCCCGTCTAGGGTGGACACATTCTACATTAAAGACCCAAGCCAATATGATACCACCTTAGTGGACCAATTCCATAGGGTGTCTATCAACACCTCCATCAGTCCTGCCGTTTGTTCCCCCGGCGGGGTCAGTGGGGGGGGGGCTCATAAAGAGTTACTACCAGTGTGGCCCTTATTCCAGTGTTTAAATTAAGGATCTGGCCGCAGAATATATCCTGATGGAATTTATAGAGGGGGTATTCAGTGAGGGACATGCATGTTCTAGTGCCTATACATTGACCTCCCTTTGGGTGCCCCTTTTCTGGACATGGAGAGGGTCTGAACAAGGTAGTAAATCCATCCAGTTCAAAGTCTGAGGTTAGCCATGTTGTAAGCAGAAAATGTGTGCCTTCATAATGTCGTCTAGTGCTGGTTGGTGTTTCATGAAGGGACCATGGCCCCTCAAATTCCACGAAAGCACCTGAAGGCAGTTCTTTTCTTCCCCAACTGTTGGTCAATAAAGTGCCTGTTTGACCGGGGACCAAAGCCCCTTCTGCCAGCCCTTGCTCGACCCTCCCGCCTGCCCATGTGACTTATAAAGATTGTGGTTGTTTGTAGATGATACAACTTTATGGAAGCGCATTGGCTGCGGGTGAAATACCATTATTTCAAGACCCAATTTCTTCAAAGCTATTTAATTTTTACAAACACTTTCCCGTACAAAGGAAGATTCAAAGTTCACCACCCAGTTTGAAATACTATCACAAGCTGGTAGTTCAAGTCTACTGAAATCCTTCCTCGTTATGGCTTTAAGCGCTGGTATCAGGTACAACTCCTCTAGTAGCCATGAATGATTTAATAAAAGTACTGTTTGCTGTAGGGTTTGACTCTATCAATTTGATGTAGTGCAGGCCTGAGTAAGATGCATGGGCTGACCCGAACACCTGTGTAGCTGGGCATAGTTCTTCCACGTGATTCAACCAGGTTCCGCTAGTGGGGCAAGGGTGTTCCTTCAGCCCTGATGCAGCACAGGTTTTTCTCCCCATCGGCCAGCCCCGGTGTTCTTCAGGCCCAGCTTATAGTGCCATCATCTATAATTGAGGCACCTTTCCCCACTACCCCTTGTGTATATCCCCACTGAGCTTGCTGTTTGTCAGCAATGTATTCTTTATTTGTGGGGGGGGTCGTTTTTTTTTTTTGTTGATCTCTTGCAATTGCTGTATGCTCCGAGAAGTCTTGCCTCTGTTGATGCCGGGAGCAATCCACTTATCCATCAGGCCTTGTAGCTGGACCAGCCTGCCTGTGCTGTCGCCCATGTCCTTGGTGAAGGTTCTTATTTCTGTTTCCTTTTTCTCACCTCGGTCGCTTCAGATTCCCAAGGTTTGTCATTACCTTCTTTTGTGTAGGGTTAAGCAGGCAACTTTGGCATGGGGGGGCGTGGGCTTAGTGCCATTTGCTCCTAGGAGGTGATGGTGGCGTGTTTGAGCCTTTTTTCTACCAAGAGAGCCTCTAATGCACAGCTCTCCGATTCCGTCACCACATAGCAGGACTTTGATGGCTGATCCACTTGTAAGGAGGATGATCTATGTTCCTGTTGACGTTTGGGGCTCCTGTTATCCATAGACCCTCCTGAGTTTCTGGTTCCATCATGAAAGCACGGGATTGAGTCTATCTTTAATAGTACCTCAACGCCCAATGTCGCAGGCAGTAGCAGTCTACTTCCACCAGGCTTTTAATTGCGGCCACCCATCTCCCCGTTTGGTATAGTGGACACCTGTAATCTCCCTCTTATGGGTCACCCGGGAAGTCTCCCAAAAGGTCACCCTCACCTAGCCTTATCCGCTAGGGTGAGCCTTCAGCAGTCTTAAAGCAGTTTTCATGGACTTACTTGCTTACAGCCGGCAGTCCTTGGAACAAGTGGTTAGCACCGCTGTCGTGCCCAAACTGTTAAAACTGCTCCTCTGTGCCGCTCCGCAGGGAGAACAGTGTTTTTGGTGCCAGGCTCCACCTCCAATTTCACCAACAGCAAAGAAAGACCAACGAGCAGCTTCTCCTGCTAAAACTGCTACTTCGCCTTGCATTCATTGTCCCATTCCTCTACCTCCCTAACCTGCACCTCTTCTTCTCCACTGCATTTTATGTTACAGCACTTGCACGTTCTGAATCATCTCATGGTCTAGCATGATCGTTTTGTCTTCTTGTTTTGTTTCTTGTAAAACAAAAAGATGTGGATTATCGCATTCGAGGTCTGTGCGCTAGTATTCACTGTTGGTGTTGATACTGGAGAAATTGAAGTGTGAGCTGCACTACCACCTACGCCAGCCAGTCCACCCTGGCTGGTACCAGAAAATATGTACAAGAGGGGAGTTGAGGTGGAGATGCGCTAAACACCATATAAATAAGGAGCACTAATTATAAAATTGATGCTTTAATTGTTGTAGAAACAGCCGACACGTGTTTCGACACGCAGGTCGTTTTCAAGGCTGAGTAGTCACATGCAACATTTGATTTATCATATTATTCATGACAGAAAAGAGGATACAAAAGATTGTAACAATCACATTGAATTTGAAAAAAATAAATACAGACCATATCACATAAAGTTAAAAAATAGTAGTGACATATAGCAAAAAAGATAGTGACATATAGCAAATATCATAATATTATATGAATAAGAATCATTGGCATACCGTAAACCATGGTTGGAGGGTGGAGTAAACAGAAGCAAACGGTAGTTGAAAATAATGAAACAAAAACAGAAAATATACAGTAAGAAACATGCTTAAACATTTGAGGAATACATCCTTCCTTAAATGGAAGAACAAAAGAAACACATAAAAAGGGGATTTCCTTGACCTATGCGCTACAATACCGGAGCCCCCAATCAAGCATGGTGTGCACACATCACCCATGCAAATAATGAAATTGTGAACTAATCGGCACCAAAAGTTAAAGGACACACGTTGAGTAGAAACCAATAGCTAATGCAAAAGATACAAGATCAAAGTAATAAATTGAGCTTACCACAAGAACACAGAGTATATCGGAGAAATCAATAAATGGGAAATCCCTGTGTAGAACAAGCATGAATGTCAGTTGGACAACTCAAAACAAAGGATTGCTGATAATTGTAAGAAAATACAAGATATAACCCAAAATATTCGAGTCTACATACCACAAGAAGCAGAGCGTTATAAGTATTACGCTGGTGTCAAGTCCAAGCCGTGATGGCCGTAACCAATATATAACCTGAAAACCAATCAATAGAATATCTAAGTACTTCAGCCAGATAGTATGGAATCAAATCACTGACTATTCAGCAGCAAAAGATCAAACTCACTCGTTGGATCGAGCAGTCACAGTTACAGAGGAATTCCCCAGAGCAGTCATCTGTACCAAACATTGGAAAAAGATAAAGAAAAGGCAACCGACGTCACAGCGGTGACGTAGGTTGCGTCGCATGCATCTGGCGTCGCGTGAGTGACGTCAGATGTAAACAAACAGTTAAAGTGAAAATAAAAATAGGACTAAGCCGTCAAGTAGGGATAGTATAGAGAAAACTACTAATATGTGGCCGGTAACCAAATACTAATTAAAAAAGAGAAGGAAATAGTAGAAAAGAAGCAGCAGACGTCACAGCGGTGACGTCCGTTGCGTAGAACGCAGTTAACGTCGCCCTGATGACGTAAGTATATTCAAACAAAATAATAGTTATCTTGGACTCAAAGAGATAATTAGGATCAAATCCCTACCTATTCCAATGGTAGGGCATATCAAATATTTAAATTGAAATGGAAAAACATTTTTTTTTTTTTTTTTTTTTTTTTTTTTATTAAAACTAAGGGTGCCAGTGCACACGAGCATGATGTAGCGGCTCCGGCAAAGTGCGTCTCCATGTCCTGTTCAAAAAACATACAATCCATTTTGATTCATTAATCAGAATTATTATAGAAATACAGACATCTCGTGGTCTGTGTTGAGACCCCGTGTGGTACAACGTAATAAGCAAATAATTTTCGCCTCCATTTGGCGCAATTTCAGCTCAAGGTTGCCACCCCTTTTCCCCTTATAAGCCTTCATCAGACCAATAAAGCGCAAGTCAGCAATATCATCTAGCTGATGTTCCAATTGCCAATGAACGGCCAAGGGTGACTTTGGTTCAAGCATTTTAAGGCTAGACAAGTGTTCCCGGATTCGGATACGGAGTTGACGAATGGTGCTACCCACATACAATTTCTCACAGGTACAAATGATAGCATAGACCACATGAGTAGTCTTGCAATTAATAAAATCACGTATTTGAATTTGAGTTCCAAAATGGTCACAAAAGGTTTTGCATTTAGCAACAGCCCAAGGGCATTGGTTACAATTACCACATTTATGAAAACCCCCCGGTTGTTTTAACCACATAGAAGAACTTGGTTGGTTATCAAAAAATGAAGGACTCACAATACTTTTGATCGTAGGTGATCTTGTAAAGGTAAATTTGGGCTTTGGAGTCAAAAATGGTTGTAAATCTTTGTCAAGTCTTAGAATATGCCAATGCTTTGCAACCATTTTATATAGCAATGAAGAATCATTCGTGAATGGAGTGATTAGTGAGATATGTGAGGGATGCTCTTTTGACCTAGTCACATTAGTCAGGAGGTCACGTTGATGAGTTTGGGTGAATTTGGAGTAAGCCTTGTAAATAACTGAACTCTTATACCCTCGATTGAGGAAGCGTTGATTAAGGATATTGCATTCTCTTTTGTAGTCACTGGATAGAGTACAATTACGTCTGGCTCTATGAAATTCTCCCGTTGGGATGTTATCAATAATAGCACGTTGGTGATTGCTCTGTGCAGCCAAAATTGAATTTACTTCAGTAGGTTTTCTAAAAGTATTGGTAAGTACAGTGTTTCCTACAACAAAGATATGTAAATCCAAGAAGTCAATTTCACATGAGTTCAAAAGACCAATAAGGCGAATTCCAAACCTATTGGTGTTGGCATGACCTAGAAAAGTAGTGAAAGAGTCTTCAGACCCTTTCCAAATTAGAAAAATATCGTCAATGTAACGACGCCACATCACAATATTCGACACAAATTGCACTTGATTGAGGATATGCGTTTCTTCATAGAAAGACATAAAAAGGTTAGCCAAGGAGGGTGCAAACTTGGCCCCCATGGCAACCCCCCTCACCTGCAGATAGAATTGGTCATTGAAAATAAACATATTGTTCCCGAGTACAAATTGTAAGAATTGCTTCAACATAGATACATGGTCAGAATAGGATGCTGAGGTGTTCCTAAACACATAGTCAATTGTCTGTAGTGCTAAATCATGATTAATATTAGTATAGAGTGCAACTACATCAATTGTTGCCAACAGATAATCTGGTTCCCAAATAATATCTTGCAAGGACTGTAAAATGTGGGTACTATCACGTATGTAGGATGGCATTTGTATAACAAAAGGTTTAAGTGCCTCATCCAGATATTTCGAGAGGCCTTCAGTGGCCCAATTGATACCACTCATGATGGGCCGGACCTCAGGTAAGGTCTCAAAAGGTTTATGTATCTTCGGCAGAAAGTACATGGTCGGTATGGTAGGATTAGTGTTGGACAAAAAATGTTTCTCATCATCAGTAAGAAAACCACTTTGATACCAGATGTCAATTAATTCTAGGAGACCAGTTATCACACGTTTGACAGGGTTGGAGTCAAGAGTTTCATAGCAACCAGGGGTATGCAAATGTTTGCAACCCATAGTTATGTAGTCAAAAGTATTAAGTATAACAATATTGCCCCCTTTATCGGCCTCCTTGATAACAATTGAAGGGTCTTTGGCCAAGTTTTGCAGTGCTTTCCTTTGCTTAGTAGTAAGATTACTTATTTTGTTTTTATGTGAGACAACTAGTTTGTCCAAATATGAATGGATGTCTTGTGTGAGTGCTTGGTTGAAGGTTTCAATGACATTGTCTGCAGGCAGTTGAGGTGTAAATTTAGACTTCGATTTCAATTCTTTGAGATTCAAATGCAGTGGGTTGATATTTAAATCTTGAGCAACATCACATGACTGTGAACAGACCTCGCGATCTAGGGTGACTAGGGTCTCAATTACATTTAAATCCCCAATACTGAAGGAACTCGGGGGATCAGGTATAGTTTTCGGTTGATACATTTTGACTTGAGTAGCAAAAAACTTTTTTAATTTGAGTTTCCTCAAAAATTTGAATAGATCGACCTGAAAATTCACAAAATTGGTACCACTGCTGGGAGAAAAAGACAGACCTTTATTGAGTGCAGAATTCTCGTCATGAGACAAAGAACGATCAGAAAGGTTGATCACCAAATCTGAATCAACTATAGTCCCAAACGTTTCTTTGAGCGCGTCAAGATCCCTGAACGAGTCATGTCCTCGTCCGAACTTCCGCTGCCGCTGCCGCTTACCCCCCCTCCTGCCCCTGGTGTGCTTGGCATGGTTGGAGTAAACACGGTTGGATGTTTGGTAAATCTGACTTGTTTGGTGTTGGCAAATCTGATATTGCCCTTTTTGTAGCGCCTGATTTCGCCCAAAAAAAGTTGTCCTTTTAAATTGGGAGTTACACCAGGCTGTGCCTCATTAGCATCTGATTCAATTGGTTCTGTTTCCAGACTCTGGTTATATCTTGTATTTTCTTACAATTATCAGCAATCCTTTGTTTTGAGTTGTCCAACTGACATTCATGCTTGTTCTACACAGGGATTTCCCATTTATTGATTTCTCCGATATACTCTGTGTTCTTGTGGTAAGCTCAATTTATTACTTTGATCTTGTATCTTTTGCATTAGCTATTGGTTTCTACTCAACGTGTGTCCTTTAACTTTTGGTGCCGATTAGTTCACAATTTCATTATTTGCATGGGTGATGTGTGCACACCATGCTTGATTGGGGGCTCCGGTATTGTAGCGCAAGTCTGATCCAGACTCAGAAACAGAACCAATTGAATCAGATGCTAATGAGGCACAGCCTGGTGTAACTCCCAATTTAAAAGGACAACTTTTTTTGGGCGAAATCAGGCGCTACAAAAAGGGCAATATCAGATTTGCCAACACCAAACAAGTCAGATTTACCAAACATCCAACCGTGTTTACTCCAACCATGCCAAGCACACCAGGGGCAGGAGGGGGGGTAAGCGGCAGCGGAAGCGGAAGTTCGGACGAGGACATGACTCGTTCAGGGATCTTGACGCGCTCAAAGAAACGTTTGGGACTATAGTTGATTCAGATTTGGTGATCAACCTTTCTGATCGTTCTTTGTCTCATGACGAGAATTCTGCACTCAATAAAGGTCTGTCTTTTTCTCCCAGCAGTGGTACCAATTTTGTGAATTTTCAGGTCGATCTATTCAAATTTTTGAGGAAACTCAAATTAAAAAAGTTTTTTGCTACTCAAGTCAAAATGTATCAACCGAAAACTATACCTGATCCCCCGAGTTCCTTCAGTATTGGGGATTTAAATGTAATTGAGACCCTAGTCACCCTAGATCGCGAGGTCTGTTCACAGTCATGTGATGTTGCTCAAGATTTAAATATCAACCCACTGCATTTGAATCTCAAAGAATTGAAATCGAAGTCTAAATTTACACCTCAACTGCCTGCAGACAATGTCATTGAAACCTTCAACCAAGCACTCACACAAGACATCCATTCATATTTGGACAAACTAGTTGTCTCACATAAAAACAAAATAAGTAATCTTACTACTAAGCAAAGGAAAGCACTGCAAAACTTGGCCAAAGACCCTTCAATTGTTATCAAGGAGGCCGATAAAGGGGGCAATATTGTTATACTTAATACTTTTGACTACATAACTATGGGTTGCAAACATTTGCATACCCCTGGTTGCTATGAAACTCTTGACTCCAACCCTGTCAAACGTGTGATAACTGGTCTCCTAGAATTAATTGACATCTGGTATCAAAGAGGTTTTCTTACTGATGATGAGAAACATTTTTTGTCCAACACTAATCCTACCATACCGACCATGTACTTTCTGCCGAAGATACATAAACCTTTTGAGACCTTACCTGAGGTCCGGCCCATCATGAGTGGTATCAATTGGGCCACTGAAGGCCTCTCGAAATATCTGGATGAGGCACTTAAACCTTTTGTTATACAAATGCCATCCTACATACGTGATAGTACCCACATTTTACAGTCCTTGCAAGATATTATTTGGGAACCAGATTATCTGTTGGCAACAATTGATGTAGTTGCACTCTATACTAATATTAATCATGATTTAGCACTACAGACAATTGACTATGTGTTTAGGAACACCTCAGCATCCTATTCTGACCATGTATCTATGTTGAAGCAATTCTTACAATTTTTACTCGGGAACAATATGTTTATTTTCAATGACCAATTCTATCTGCAGGTGAGGGGGGTTGCCATGGGGGCCAAGTTTGCACCCTCCTTGGCTAACCTTTTTATGTCTTTCTATGAAGAAACGCATATCCTCAATCAAGTGCAATTTGTGTCGAATATTGTGATGTGGCGTCGTTACATTGACGATATTTTTCTAATTTGGAAAGGGTCTGAAGACTCTTTCACTACTTTTCTAGGTCATGCCAACACCAATAGGTTTGGAATTCGCCTTATTGGTCTTTTGAACTCATGTGAAATTGACTTCTTGGATTTACATATCTTTGTTGTAGGAAACACTGTACTTACCAATACTTTTAGAAAACCTACTGAAGTAAATTCAATTTTGGCTGCACAGAGCAATCACCAACGTGCTATTATTGATAACATCCCAACGGGAGAATTTCATAGAGCCAGACGTAATTGTACTCTATCCAGTGACTACAAAAGAGAATGCAATATCCTTAATCAACGCTTCCTCAATCGAGGGTATAAGAGTTCAGTTATTTACAAGGCTTACTCCAAATTCACCCAAACTCATCAACGTGACCTCCTGACTAATGTGACTAGGTCAAAAGAGCATCCCTCACATATCTCACTAATCACTCCATTCACGAATGATTCTTCATTGCTATATAAAATGGTTGCAAAGCATTGGCATATTCTAAGACTTGACAAAGATTTACAACCATTTTTGACTCCAAAGCCCAAATTTACCTTTACAAGATCACCTACGATCAAAAGTATTGTGAGTCCTTCATTTTTTGATAACCAACCAAGTTCTTCTATGTGGTTAAAACAACCGGGGGGTTTTCATAAATGTGGTAATTGTAACCAATGCCCTTGGGCTGTTGCTAAATGCAAAACCTTTTGTGACCATTTTGGAACTCAAATTCAAATACGTGATTTTATTAATTGCAAGACTACTCATGTGGTCTATGCTATCATTTGTACCTGTGAGAAATTGTATGTGGGTAGCACCATTCGTCAACTCCGTATCCGAATCCGGGAACACTTGTCTAGCCTTAAAATGCTTGAACCAAAGTCACCCTTGGCCGTTCATTGGCAATTGGAACATCAGCTAGATGATATTGCTGACTTGCGCTTTATTGGTCTGATGAAGGCTTATAAGGGGAAAAGGGGTGGCAACCTTGAGCTGAAATTGCGCCAAATGGAGGCGAAAATTATTTGCTTATTACGTTGTACCACACGGGGTCTCAACACAGACCACGAGATGTCTGTATTTCTATAATAATTCTGATTAATGAATCAAAATGGATTGTATGTTTTTTGAACAGGACATGGAGACGCACTTTGCCGGAGCCGCTACATCATGCTCGTGTGCACTGGCACCCTTAGTTTTAATAAAAAAAAAAAAAAAAAAAAAAAAAAAAATGTTTTTCCATTTCAATTTAAATATTTGATATGCCCTACCATTGGAATAGGTAGGGATTTGATCCTAATTATCTCTTTGAGTCCAAGATAACTATTATTTTGTTTGAATATACTTACGTCATCAGGGCGACGTTAACTGCGTTCTACGCAACGGACGTCACCGCTGTGACGTCTGCTGCTTCTTTTCTACTATTTCCTTCTCTTTTTTAATTAGTATTTGGTTACCGGCCACATATTAGTAGTTTTCTCTATACTATCCCTACTTGACGGCTTAGTCCTATTTTTATTTTCACTTTAACTGTTTGTTTACATCTGACGTCACTCACGCGACGCCAGATGCATGCGACGCAACCTACGTCACCGCTGTGACGTCGGTTGCCTTTTCTTTATCTTTTTCCAATGTTTGGTACAGATGACTGCTCTGGGGAATTCCTCTGTAACTGTGACTGCTCGATCCAACGAGTGAGTTTGATCTTTTGCTGCTGAATAGTCAGTGATTTGATTCCATACTATCTGGCTGAAGTACTTAGATATTCTATTGATTGGTTTTCAGGTTATATATTGGTTACGGCCATCACGGCTTGGACTTGACACCAGCGTAATACTTATAACGCTCTGCTTCTTGTGGTATGTAGACTCGAATATTTTGGGTTATATCTTGTATTTTCTTACAATTATCAGCAATCCTTTGTTTTGAGTTGTCCAACTGACATTCATGCTTGTTCTACACAGGGATTTCCCATTTATTGTTTTGTTTCTTCACCCCCGTTTCTCCCTGTCCTTCACCTCCCCTTCTCTCCCCTATGCACTTGCGCGTTCGGAATGTCTCATGGCCTAGTAGGATCTTTTTTAATATTGTTTATTCTGCCCTGCTCTCCCTGCCCCCGCTTCCCTTGCCTTGATGCTCCTTGAAACACCATTTGGCTGTGTAGGCGCATAATAAATATCCAAGTATGTAGTCCTGTGCCTTTTTGGCTTGGTAAAGGTTTAAAATCTGATGGGGGGGAAAAATAGAATATGGAGCATACTCGCAGTCCCAATGAGTGAAAAAGTTTCTGATTATAAGGTATTCCTGTGAATAAAACAATTATGTTCACCATTAATTGTCTAAACCCAACCAAAGGTGAATAATTAGGGATCAGGATTCCAGTATCTATTACTAAGGTTTACCAATTACAGATAAGGTTCTTCCTGAAATTATTTAATCTCAAACAGCGTTCCACATAACTATGCCTGGCGACATATTTTCTCAGTTTATATCCTGATGATGCCCTGTGTCACGAACGTCATAGGGTCATATGTAAACATCCTGCATCAAGCTCCGTCCCGTAAGCTTAAATTATTCGGACCCGTGTGAAACATAATCATTAATCCGATTGTACCAAAGAAAAATTGTAAATAAGAATGCAAACAAAATGGTATAAAGGACAATCTTAGAATAAATAAACAAGATAGAATAATTCAAAATCCATTAATCACTCGGTTGGTGCCTCGATTGAAATTGTGTCCTATGTGTACCTATTGAATTGATCAACTTGTAGCATGATAGATGTGTAAGTTTACATGCTCGTCCTCATTATCGGAGATCCATTAGGTAATAAGCCTTTGTGCATTTGTTATTAGTAATAACCAGTAATGTTGGTGTTGTGTCCCCCTTTGCCATTTCTATATTCAAAGAATTTTAAATACAAGGCCAGGGGAAAAGTTGTGAAATGTTTAAACTATACATTATGGCATTAGAGCAACATATAATATTTCTCTGATTTTGGCAGAGGAAGAACACCCTATGTCTTTCCTTATAGAAAGACGTGCATCTCTTGGTCACTGTTAAGTCCCTTCCAAGTGTACAGATGATTTTTGCTTCCTTCTGTTGTAGTTTCACTTTTCGCCATTTCTTGAATCCACTGTTATATGCTCTATTCACCAAAAAAGTATATCATCTTTACAATCCATCTGCTGCTCCTTGAGCCAATGTTCAGACAAGGGTAGTCTTCTATTGGATGTTGCCAACATTAAGGTGTTCGCTGATCCTTGTCCTTTTCTTATTTCAAGATTTTAGTTATTCATTTAATACCTTACATAAACAATAAAACATAATACAATACAAATGTACAAAATGATACTTATTCAAATACAATTTAGCAGTCTAATCTTAGAAGAATAACAGAGAAGGACATAAGCCAAGGACAACGAAAGAAACTAGAATAAGAGTAAAATTACAAAATCAAGAGAAAGTAAGAACCCTAGAATGCGAATAAATAAGCATAATATCATTAAATATACCCCAGATCCTCTCATATTTGTTAAGCTGGTCTTTTGCGTTAAAGCATATTTTCTCTCTCCTAGACAGGAGGGACAAACTCTGCAACCAATCATCAATATTAGGGGAAGTCTCACTTTTCCAAAATTTTAGAATTTGCTTCTTAGCTAGAAGAGCTCTATATGCCCAGAGCATGTTGCCTGTAGACAGTCAAATACCTATCGGAATTAAACCTAGCACACCAACAAGTGGATCTCTAGGTATAGATAAATTCATAACTAGTTCCATTCTTCGAAAAACACCATCCCAGAATAGTTGTATTTTACCACATAACCACAACATATGGAACGTGGTGCCCACCTCTCTTTTGCAATTCCAACAAATGTCTGCATTACATAACTTGCTCAATCTCCTCTTCCATGGAGACCAGTATAGATAATGGTTAATTCTTTGTTGTGTATACCTCAAATCTAAATCCACTTTATATTTATTTGTACATATGCGGTTCCATTCAATTTCTGACAATGTGCAACTCTGATCCAATTCCCTCTACCACAGTGTGATGTTAACTGGGATGCAGAAAGTGTAACCAAGTTATACAAAGTAAATGCAGAAAGGGGCATGGTCTTTGAAAGAAGAGTAATTGCAGGTGAAGCGTGCATTGCAGCATTCAATGGCGAAAAAAGCATATCAAAAAGCTTCCGCAGAACATTATATCGACAAATCTCAGTCGCTTTCAGCTTATACTTAAAGCGCAGGAACTCAAAATCAATCATATTCTGACCCCCATGAATCTGTCCAATTCTCCAGATACCTGCTCTCTGCCATGAAGTCCATGACAAAACTGTTATTCTGTTTCACTGCCTGGTTCTTGCATAAACTGGAATCTGCACACAGTAAATATTTCTCTTCCCGAATCTCATTACATTTACACCACTCCTTCACAACATGCTTTATAAAATGCGGAGTTGTACCAGCCGGCAACCTTTTATCCATGAACAAAACAACATCCAGGGGAGTGGGTGAAATGGATTCCTTCTCAATTTTAATCCAACCAGCACAATTAATGTGATCAGTCGCCAACCAATGGTGTAACGTGTGTAGCGTAAATGCAGTGTGGTAACGTTTTATGTCAGGATAAGCAAAGCCACCCAGCTGCAAGGATTTATGGAGGACAGCTTTTGGGACTCGTGCCCGGTCTCCTCCCCCCCCCCCCCGGGCACCCCACAAACTTATTCTATTGAAAGCGGTAGGGGAAGTATTCTAAAGACGTGTACAAATTTCTTTACACCACAGGCACAATTCTAGCTTTTCCAACCTACAGCAGAGACTATCTGCTTCTGTAATTTTCTGGTGGATATTATATGCAAGCAGAGACTCAATATCCCTATTTTCATGAATACCCAAGTATTCAAATCCTGAATCAGCCCACATTTCCCGACCCACATCAAACAACCCCCTATGACATGAAATGGAGACTGGATAAATCAAAGTCTTTGCGAAATTAACTTTACAGGAATTTGGTAAATTCTCTAATTATAATGTCAATAGGAGCTGCGGGTATGATCGCTCTGGGTTTGAGATTAGGACCAAGAGGTCATCTACATACAATAGAACTTTCGACACTTAGTCCCTGAATGGAATACCTACTATATCTCGATGATTCCTAAGCATAATGGCCAGAGGCTCAATGAATAAATCAAACAATAGCGGGGACAAAGGGCAACCCTGCCTAGTTCCCTTCAGGATCCGAACACACTGTGAATGACTGCCATTGACAGCTACGGCTGCCTTTGCATTTCCATATAAGGCTCTAAAAAGTCTAAGAAAAAGTTGTCCACAATTTATTTTAAGCAAAACCTGATGTAAAAAAAAAACAGCTTACACTATCAAAAGCCTTTTCTTCATCTATACTTATCGCTGCATACGCCTCCGCAGTGTGTGTCTTTAGGTAAATTACAATGAGCAATTCCCGCAAGTTATCACTACTATTCCTTCCACTCACAAAACCTGTCTGATTTGTATGAACTAACTTTGAAAGTAGGCCAATTAATCTTCTCTTTTTGCCAGGAGCTTCACATCCATATTCAAAAGCGAAATAGGCCAGTCATTTTTACACAGCGAAAGATTTTACCTTGTTTTGGAACAACCGTTATTAAAGCAGTATGTATTGATTCAGCAACCATCTCATTAGGTGACAGGGTCTGACTAAAGGTCTTGTAGAACTCTATTGGAAAGCCACCAAGGCAAGAACATTTACGGTTTGCCGATGTATTGATAGTACTTTCAATTTCCTCAATTGTTATGGGTGCATCTAGACCCAATCTTTCTTGTTCATTTAGGTTTGGCATTTGTAATCCATCAAGAAAAGTATTAATTTCCAACTCCGAAACTGTTTCATCATTCGTATATAGAGAGGCATAATATTGCCTGAATTCCTCGCAAATTTCTACATTCTTTCTCCTTAACATTCCTCCTTTATCTACAATAAAAGGTACTTGCCTATTACTCTCTTTCTGCTGAATGTGGCTTGCTAGCAAGGCCCTTGACTTTTCACCGCTTTCCCTGAAAGCTTGTCTAGAATAAAATAATTGTGTTTCTGCCTTGTGATGGAGTTCACAATCCAAGGCTTGTTTTGCATGAGTCAAAGCCAATAAATTCTCCTTACTGTCACAATAGCGTACCTCACATGCCTTATACTCATCCTCTAATTTAACCATAACCTTTTCCCATTGACGTTTTCGATATGACGCAAAACTGCTAATTTTACCACACAGTGTTGCCTTCAGTGCATCCCAAACCACCGATACAGAGTCCACTGATTGCAAATTATCCTTCATAAACAAAGATATTTCCGTTTCTATATGCTTGACAAACTCTGTATCTGAAAGCAACTGTATATTCAAACGCCACTGCGTCCTAGATTTCAAACCATAGGCAGGACTCATCCAATATCAACATAAAAGGAGCATGATCAGAAACTACAACATTTCCAATCTAAGCATTACAAATGTCTCCACATAAGCTCCTACTGATGAGGAAAAAATCAATACGTGAAGAAGTACCATGTGCCAATGAATGAAAAGTGTATTTTCTGTCTTCTACATTAAGATCTCGCCAAATATCATGTAAATCCCACTTATCTAATAATCTTAGAAGACCTTTTCTTGCTTTGGACTCAACATAAGAATTAGCCTGAGTGGTCTTATCCTTTTTCATATTAATTGTGTTATCAGTTCTATAGCTCAAGCCTTTTCTAAAGAGAATAGACACTACATGGGAAATACTTACAAAGTAACTTGAAAACGCTTTTACATACGAACCATTTAAGATGTATCCCATTTGATATCCTCGCAAATGGGTCTCCTGTAAAAATACTATATATGGTCTCCGCCTACCTATCATTGATAAAACTTCCCTGCGCATAATAGGATTATTCACACCCTTAACATTCCAGCTCATAAATGTTATATTTGCAGACATTATCTCCAATGAAACAGAATGTCAGTGCCAGACAAGTCGCACCGATTGTCAATCTTTCTCAACTTAGAGCGCGTGTTCTCTCTTGTATTCTTATCTCCCAGCCACCTGCAACCTTCTTCCTCCCTTCTGCCTTTCTCGCATACTAGGAAAATAAGTAAAATCATAAGTGTTTTTTATCTTGAAACCAAAAACAGATAAAATGAAAGAGAAGAAATAAACTGAAAAGAGCACAGGAAAGAGCATATGCATCAAGATATTCAACATTATATACGGAATCAAACTTCTATATCCGCTCGACATGAAATATAACTATAACCAACATTGCCTATACAGCAATGAGACAGCAACCACTCAACAACCAAATATGAATGACAATCCCAGATAATCTGTCAGACTGAGACCTAATAGACTAATCTTTAACATTTTGCGCAACTATATATAAGATGAAAGCCTCCTTAAATGGCGCATCCTATGTACAATTTGAATAATATACATTTAGAAGATCCTAATTCCAAAGCAATATATCTCTTCATACCCACCCACAAACAGGTTCATTCATCCTTGTGCCCACATACCTACAATGTATGCACATCCCATAACTATACCTTTTGATCTATTTTTTCATACCCATATCCAACAACCAACTTAGTGTTACATACGCTGTCAAAGAACCATACCTTCAATTTGCCTGGTAACAACCATCTCAGAATTAATGATTACCAAGCAACCCTACACACATCATTTACACAACAGTCAAACGGTATTGTTAAAAGGATTTTGCCCCTTCTAAAGAACTCAAAACTGTCATAACTGTTCAAATAATACCCCACTCATGAGAAGCATACTTAATAAACACAACAACTCCCTTTTATTTGTCAGAATCCTTAACTTGTACAAAATATTAGTAGAACATTAGAGATCTTTTTTATTAGCAACATATTCACAGCAAAGGCCATATAGCGCAAGGCACTACAAAAATAATATAACAAGTTGTGTCTTCTATCATATAAGCATTTTATTGAGACAAAGACCCTCTCTAGCATTTTTAGCTCTCACACATAAATGTAATTGTCTCTTAAAAGTATCAACTGTAGAACACAGCATCTCTTCCTTATATTCAGACAAAGTTAAGACAAGAATCATACAACAGCCATGGTCTCCTCTGCATCACTGAATGAGCGCAATATATTCTAGAGTTTGGGTGTGCACATTAGCGTTTCAAAAGTCCTCATGCCCACGTAATGTAGCTGGAAGCAATAAAGAATGAGGAAGCAAAGGGCGTTCAAAACACTGATACCACGTCACTCTTTCAGCTCTGTAAACTCAATAACCGACCATGTGCTTTGTCTCCAGTAGACATGATTTCCGAAGGGCAGGTGTTTGCCAGAGGAAACGCGACTAAAAAAGATGGCTGGTATTTTTTCCGGGCTTTTATACCCTTTACTGAAGGTGCAGAACCAACAATAAAGGACGGTTTCTTAGCAGAGCATCATTGCAGTACACACTTCAGTTTTGGCAGATATTGTGTAGTAGTTCCTTTTTTCCCCTTTTTGTTGTTGTTCTTGGTGTACTTTAAACCAATATCCATCCTGCACAACCTCATGCCGGACATTTTATCTCACAATCCGCTATTCCAACTTGAGTCTGAACACTCCATACACACGAGCTATTTTACTTGTGTTCTGAGCTGTATTTGTAAGAGCCAAGGGTCAGAAGTTTTGCGTATGTGCTCGGTTCAGTGAGAGTGTTTAGGACAAAAATCCAATTGTATGTGGCAGGAATAAATGCTTGTGATCTATGTTGCAATCCCCATCAGCTAGGAAGCCAAATTAAATGTGCAGTTGACACACACACAACAATAAACACATAAAAACGAATCTTCAAAACCTCTTGCATTTTGTAATGTTAAAAGCAGCCTTCTAAACGGTATTTGTTGTTTCAGTAATATCTGGGCATGGAGAATATTTTGCGTTAAGCCCCAAGACCTTAGGAGCTGCCAGGAGTGTTTTGTTTTTATTTCAAATGCCCAGCCTCATTGGCAATCATGGAAGTAACCTGGCAGATGACATCATATAGCTACGGTTAAGTACTTGCAGTAGGCAAGGTTCCCTAAATGTGTCCATGCACACAAAGAACAGAGGTTGTCCACTGTAGAGAATGGCTGGAGCCTCCCTCGCCACAATGCACTCCTAGCAAATCAGTACATTGCCCGAGAATAATGAAAACATTGAGCCCCACCCCCAAATGATATCCTCAATAGGCTGCTTTAAACTGGGACGTCTGGCTAAATGGTTAACTCCCTCGACGTTTGTATACATTACTGGCATTACGTGGTAAACTCAGTAGCACTCTTGAACTCAGGCGGTGGCCAGTATAAGGGACTTCTTTTTCAGGTATACACCCATGCATGAAAACTAGTATGAGAAGTGCTTACACACGCCCAGTGACCATGTGCCATTGGGACACCACATGTCCACTCCTGGGCTACTGTGCAATAAATGCACACTGTCAGATTTGATAGCCCAGTCACTTTAATTAAAGAGAACCAGGATCACAAGTCATAGAAAGCAACAAACAGTGTATTACTGAAAATGTGCACCACTGTAAGTGTGATTTTCCACAGTAGTATCGCTAGGGCAACAATGGTTCAATCGAAATTACATCTTCTGTCAAATGCATTTTTTGCAAACAGGGAAGTGAGTGGGCACCACAGGGTTAGGAATCTTTCGAATCTTAAAGTCAATGTGAGAGTAAAAGAAAAATATTCAAACTGAAGTTCGGAAGGAGCAGGCTGCGACAAGTCTGCAGACACCCAGACTTAAAATTGCAACAAAAAGCTAGAGACCAAGTAATTATACCAGGTCACACAGCTGCTCTCTATGGGGCCCAGCATTGGCAAAAATCATTCAAAGTTCAAGAGTACGGTTTTGATACGGTATCCAAAGTAGTACACTTGTTAAAAATGAAAAGAATCTGTTGGTAGTTTGTATCAAAGTATTAATTTATCCATAGAAATTAAAAACAAAGCTATCACTAATGTCGTCTTAGTGAGGGCGCAGTTGCTGCAACTCATATGTAATACAGACTTAATGCCAATGCATTTCGGAAATAATTTCCTTCTTCAGGGCAAGTCTAATCAGTTCCAAGTCAATAACATAATACATCAATATCGACATGAAAAATCATATACACATGTTATAATAATAATAATAGGAACATACCAGTCAGCAGAGATTCCAAAGAAAATCAAGAAAAGAAATAAAAAGTAATAATGAGTTGATTGTTTGTGAATGGCCGAAAAATGACAACATGTGTAAAACTTAGTTTACCTTAAAGATGTGGCTTAGAAGAGAACATACGTTGTACAAACCCAACGATATGCCGAGGATACAGCGGCTGTGGTGTAAAACACAAACGTTTTTACAAATGGTAACTGGTAAAGGGAAAGGATCGCAATGAGTATTTTAACGTGAATAGCACAGATGGCTGTGCAAAATAACTAGCATATGCAGCAATCAGATCTCGTACCTCGGTGCACACGGAGCGCATTGAAACTTCTGCGTGCAGATGCAGGGCAGCTACATGGTCTGCCGTGTTAGGCGGTTGTCGTGAAACACGAATGTGTTTACAAATGGTACCTGGTAAAGGGAAAGGATCGCAGTGAGTATTGTAGCGTGACTAGCACAGATGTCTGTGCAAAATAACTAGCAAATGCAGCAATCAGATCTCATACCTCGTTGCACACGGAGCGCGTTGAAACTCCTGCATGCCGATGCCGGGCAGCAACTCGGTCTGCCGTGTTAGGCGTTTGCCGTGACAGCGGCTCTCTTATACTACACGTGACCACCTCGCGCCATTGGGAGGCCGGTGGTTACGAACTTAGGTGTATAGCAGGAGATAGACTGCACAAATCCCAAAAGTAAACAATTTACGGTCATGCCTACTTAATATCCTTAATTATGATGTCCTAATATCCCAAAATGAAAAAAACAATGGAAATAGTAAAAATACTCAAATGAAAACGGGACCACGGCAGGACCCGAAGCATGACAAAGGGAAAACATCTGTGTGATATAAGAAAACAAAGAGGAACATGCATATCATGAAAATCAATAAAACATGGAGATAAACGTGGAGCCCATTCAAACCACTCAATTTAAATGCTACATATCTGTGGTCAACATTTAATCTAAAAGGAAATTGGAATAATAGTAATGCTCATAATGATTAAGCACAACCTCATCACGAACGGTGTCGCTCACAGGCGGCACCTTGGGTCCCAGACAGAAGTCCGGAACTTGCGGCAAGGTTGCTAACATGGAGACATTGGAGCAAAAATAGTCCAAAATGCAGGGAACACATATTCAATTAAATTAAAGGCAAAGCAATGTAAACAGCAAACATCACACATAAAGTGCATCAGGGCATCAGGAAGGATATGTAGCATTTAAATCGAGTGGTTTGAAAACCGTTCTCTTGAACTTTGAATGATTTTTGCCCATGTTGGGCCCCATTGAGAGCGGCTGTGTGACCTGGTAGAATTACTTGGTCTCTAGCTTAAATGCATTTTTTGCACCTGGGCAAAGTTGGCTCTGGTGCTGATTTGTTTCTTTGTGTGATCATCACCCCAAGAGGAATATGTTTGACGATGGCACAAGCAATCGTTTTTATAATCTGTGAAATGCATACATTCGTTTGATGGTGCGCATTCGAGGTACTCCACAATAGTTTTTGCATGTTACGTGCGCCTATGACCCTGGTTTTCAGACACCATGCAGAGTCAAGATTAAAGGGGAGGGGGCAGTAGGGCCAAGATGAAGGGATTATTGGTGTGCCACGCTTCGCATGCTCAACACCAACCTTTCTCCGGCAGGCAGGCACTCCGTAGAACATTGTTATCCGCAGCACAATCAGGTGCGCGATTCAACGCGGCACGCATTTCTCGGTGCCTCCCAGTTAACCTCTGACTGATGATGGCGTCATCTAAGCATCCGGGAGAAAGAAATTCCAACAATGCTCACAATCTGCTTCAGACGCTGTCATATTAAATTCCCTTCCTGATACTTTGCATTAAAGGAAAGGACCCTCAACACGTCACACACACCACACGATATATTCAAATATGTCGTTTTACAGCGGCATGTCAGAGATTCAAATTTAAACCCCTCCATTTATCCTTTTTCTTGTTTCAAATTTAATTAAAAGTAAAAATAAACAGGACATTTTCCGTGGACATTTAATTTCTTCTCAGTATTTTTCCTGTTGGAATTTACCGATTTACCCTGATTAGAGTCTACCTCTTTCAAAAAGGAAATTGCTTTCAAGTGATCTGAGAAAGAGTGCACCACCCCATCCTCAGTGACTCTGGGTAGACCATGTAGTATGACACTCTTTTATCTCTTTCAAGCTTTTTAGCTTCTGCAAATAATTTTCTTTGCGCTACTATCTCCTTACTGAAGTCATTAAATAACATAATAGTGTACTTTTCAGCCCATTTAAGTACTTCTAGTTCCCTGGATCTTCTCAATACCATTTCTTTCACAGGATATCTAAAAGATTTCACCAGAAAGGCATGTGGGGGTTGACCATTTCCAGGCTTTGGGGGCAAGTGTACGGTGTGCCTGCTCAATTTCCAATATTTTTCCTGGTGGCAGGTCCAACAGCTTTGGTAGCACCTTCTGTAGAAAATCCATAGGACGACCATTTTCCACACCCCATGGGAATCCAGTAATCCCCAAATTAGATCTCATACTATAATTTTCTTGCTCAGAGATCCTTTTTATTTGCAGCTTCCAAAAGTCCGGACAGGGTTGATACTCTAGTCTCTAAGGCCAGTAACTTATCTTCAGAGCCAGAGACCCTCGCCAGCTCCTCTGTTCGCCTTTTCGCCCCATGGATTGATCTTTTTTCATTTCCAACATGGTCTATTTAATCTGTCCAATAGACAGCACAACTCCATCCATGATTTCAGTCAGATAATCCTCAGCTGACTAACCTTCAGGTCTGGTTCCAATCAGGCTCTTTTCATTCTCATCTCTAACTCTCTTTGATGGCTGGGTACCATTTGGAGCGTCCGCAAGTACTTCTCGGCGAAGAGAAAATGGACCTTACGCCGCCTCATCAACCGCACATGCCCTCCCCCGTAGGGATACGGGGACGGACACAGCAACTACGGACAACGGCGTCTCTCTGCCGCTAAGGGCTTCCCCCCCCGGACGAAGTGGTGTCGTTTCACGCCATGGTCGACTGCGCGTCTGAGCTCTTCTAGCTCATGCAAGAAAAGACCAAGAAGGAAGGTTTCCTTTACCAACGACGTAAAGCCAAGAGGAAGACCGTTCTGGTGGTGCATCTCCTGGACGACATTTGGGATGAGGGCCTGGTGCTGATGAGAAACCCAGCCTCAGCCCTGGCGAAGGGGGACCGGCTGGAATAGAAGTACTGGGTGCTGGAGTCCACATTCAAGTGCCTATGGTCACAGCCCTACATCGACTCGGTGGTCTCAGCGGCTGCACGGAAGAAGTCTTCTAATCCCTCACCTTCAGCCTCTGTTCCCCTGGACGCCATGGGTAGGGAAGTGATCTACTCGGCGGCAACAGTCAAGGCAGCGAATGCGCTTGCGATCGTGGCCAGATACAACCGGGAGCTGTGGTATAAGATGGCCCCACTGCTGGAATTTCTCCCCGACGACAAACTGGTCGAGGAGCTTGAGATCCTTCAAGAGGGTGAGTTGGCATCGGACCATGCCATCATTGTGGCCCTGGACATCACAGACACAGTGTTCCGACAGATGGTGAACGGTGTCTGCCTCCATCGTCGTGGCTGGTTAAAGGCCACCAACTTCTGGCAAGAGGTCCAGACAAGGGTACTGGACATGCTCTTCGATGGGGACAACCTCTTTGGGAAAGCCGTCATTGCAGGTCATTAAGACTGACACGGCATGTGCCCTGGGCACTCTTCGGCGGCATTGTCCATACTTTCGGGCCTCAGGCAGAAAATCTGGCAGATGGCCGAAGGGTTTCGGCGGAGGGTCCTCTTTGTACCGTTAACCCACTGTCGTCGCTCCCAAGGCGGCACACAGGCCCCAAAGCAAGATTGAACCGGCCAGGACGTCGGGCACCCACTCATGCACCCTGGTGGGAGGCCGGCTGGCAGACTTCATCAGCGAGTGGGAAAAGATCTCCACCGACCGATGGGTGCTGGACACTCTCATCTGTGTATACCACCAGTGGCCCAGCAGGAGCAGCACATCCCTCAGCTCCAGCAGGAGGTAGGGGCCATGCTAGAAAAAGGGGCCATAGAGTTGGTTCCAAAGTGGCTCCAGGGCTCCGTATACTCTAGATACTTCTTGGTAAAGACGACCTACGGCATCCCAAAAATTCAGGATGGTCACGTTGCAGCACGTGCTCAGCCAACTGGAGGACGGAGACTTCTTGATGTTGCTGGATCTGGAGGACGTGTACTTCCATGTCCCCATTCACGCGAAGCATCGAAAGTTCCTGCGCTTAGTAGTTCAAGGAAGGCACTACCAGTTCAAGGCCCTTCCCTTCAGACTGAAGTCGGCGCCCAGGGTGTTCACGAAGTGGCTGGCACCAGTGGCGGCCCATCTGCGCCTACAAGGAATACATGTGTACCACGATGACTGGCTCATCTTTGCCAAGTCAAGGGATGCAGCCATCAAACACACAGGGAGGACCGTCCAGCTGCTGACGGATCTGGCTGGGATTCTCTGTGAACTATCCAAAGTCCTGCTTGATTATTTGCAGAACACGCTGTTCCTGGGGGCCAGGGTGAAGACTGTCTCCTGCCGGCCGGCCCTCTCGAAGGAAAGGATAGCAGCCGTGCTGGGCAAGGTACAACAGGTGTTGGCACGGAAGACCGCCACGATGCGGATCATCAAGTCGCTGCTCGGCACGATGTCGTCGTGCATCTGAAGGTTGCGGATGCGACCGCTTCAGGAATTCCCTGGACGCTCGGTGGATCCAGGTGTCCGGACGTTTTGCAGACAAGATTGTTCTCGCCGGGAGTTCCGTCCAGCGATATGGTGGTGGGGCGTGTGCTCCATCATCACCGGGGCACAGACTTCCATAGACCCCCGTACCAGGAGATGGTCACCACAGATGCTTCCCTGGAGGGCTGGGGAGCCCACACCGGACATCGCCAGGGGCCTGCGGCTGCCGGAGGAGCGGGATCTCCACATCAATGTCCTGGAGCTGCGGGCAGTGTTCTGGGCCCTCAAGTCTTGGAGCTGCGGGCAGTGTTCTGGGCCCTCAAGTCGTTCCTTCCATCCCTCAAGGGCAAGGTGGTGAGGGTCTTCACGGGCAATGCACCACAATGTTCTACACCAGGAAGCAGGGGGACACTAGATCCCCAGTGCTCTCCAGAAAGGCGCAGGACTTGTGGCACTGGGCCATTTCCCAGGGGATGTTCCTCATTCCTTTTCACCTGGCGGGAGTCAAGAATTTCATTGTCGACTCCCTCAGCAGGGCGCTACGCTCTTGCCACGAGTGGGAACTTTGACAGGATCAAGTGGACAGCCAGTCCCCAGATTTCTGTTTTTGCGACTAACACCAAGTGCCGGGGATTCGCCAGCAGGTTCCACCAGCCGAGGAGCATGGGGGACATTTTTTCCTTCCCGTTGGATGGCCTGTTCCTGTAAGCGTTCCCTCCGTTGCCGCTCCTGCTACGAGTCATCAATCAACTCAAACGATGCTGATGTAGGATGATCCTCGTTGCCGAGGCAGATTTGGTATCCTGATCTTCTCAGCCTGTCAACGTCGCCCCAGGTCAAGCTGCTGGTGGTCGCGGATCTGCTTGCCAGAGGCTGAGGCGCAATCCTACATCACAACCCAGGGTCGCTGAATCAGAAGGCTTGGCTCCTGCAGCCTTAGTTTGGAGGGTACGAGCTGCCTGCGGACTGCAGGGAGGTCCTTGCCAGAGCGTCATCGACTCTTAAGTGCTACGGACACAAGTGCACACATTTCGCAACGTGGAGCCGGACACAGAAGATCAAACCTCTGAGGGTCACGGCCCCGCAAATTCTTCTGTCCTTATTGTCCTTGGCCAAGGCGGGGCTGGCACATGCCTCTATCAAGGTGCATCTGGCGGCTATCTCCTGCTACACCAGGCCTCCAGGACGGTCTTGTCTTTGGTCCCACTGTCTCCTCAAGGAGTTCCTCAAAGGACTGTTTCGATCGCTCCCGCCGGTGAAGGCACCTACCCCGTTGTGGGAACTCCATGTGGTGCTGACGAGGCTCATGGGGGGGGGGGGGGCTTTCCTTTGAGCCTATGCGTCCGGCCCCTCTCAAGTTCCTCTCATGGAAGACTGCTTTCCTTGTTGCCATCACCTCTGCCAGGAGGGTAGATGAGATCCAGGCCCTATCCTGCAAACAGCCTTATCTGACTTTTTATCTGACTCCATCTGGGTGGTGCTGCGGAGGCACCCCTCCTTCATGCCAAAGGTTCAGTCTGAATTCCACCTCAAAGAGCCTTTGGGTTTACCTGTGTTCTTTCTGAAACCTTCGTCGCCGGATGAAAGGACTTTGCACTCCCTGGATGTGGCTTGTGCTCTGAAGTTCTATGTGGCACGCACAAAAGGTTTCAGGAAGACATCTCAACTGTTCGTGAACTTCGGTCCTGTGGACCTTGGGAAGGCCTTGTCCAAGCCTTCCATCTCCAGGTGGCTCTCTGGCTGTATCACACACTGTCATTGGTTGGCAAACCGACCACTGCCCGGCCGTCTGGTAGCCCATTCCACCAGACCGATCGCTGCAACGACGGCGTTCCTGTCTGGTGTGCCCCTGCTGGATAACTGCTGGGCTGCTACATGGAGGTCCACACATACCTTCACAAGATTCTACTGCGTCGCAGGGATTCCAGAGAGGAGTCCAGGGTCGGCCAAGCAGTGCTACGCAACCTCTTGTATGAAGGTGAGCCTGTTCCAGAGGTAAGAGTAATTGCTTTTGTTGAACCGTGCCACCTCCCGTGGTTGTGTACGTATGTACTGCTATGTATTCTTTATTCATGAGCATGTGAATCCATGCTGTAGAAGGAACAAGTTACTAACCTGTAACTATTGTTCTCCAGCATGGGTCTGGCATGGATTCACATGCGAACGCTCCTGCTGTTCCCTCTGCGGCTCTTCTTGGTCATACTGCCACTTTACGTGCTTACCAAATCTGAAGATGGCTGCCAGAGGAGGGGGCTTATAGAGAGGGCAGCCATTGGCTGGGGCAGTATGACCCAGAGCTCAGTGATTGGTTTAGAGGAGAAAGACAGTTTGTAAGTGAAACTGTTTTTTCCTTTTACCGAGTATTCCCGGCCTGACGATGGGGAATATTCATGAGCATGTGAATCCATGCCAGACCCATGCTGGAGAACAATAGTTAAAAGTAAGTAACTTGTTTGTTAATTTGGAACCAAGCGCAGGTGCTTTGGTGTGCAAAAATTTTGGTTTATCCATGATGCACTGTTCCGAATCCATGTGCACTTCCAAGATTACACTTTTGTTTAACCACAAGGTTTTTTATTGGTGTACCTAGTGATTATCCTTACTGTATCCTTGTTATCGTATGATTTGTTCTTCTTGGGTTTAGGTAATTAGTCACAGGTTCTGTTAAATGCTATCCTCTAAGTACTAGTCATGGTATCGAAGGAGTAACTCCTTAGTGTAAACCTGTTTAGTATCTTACTCGCTTGTTCAAAACTGTCTATCACTGCAGTTTCTTCATGCTCCTATGAAATGTCCAGTGGGTATACATTTGATCATACTTCTTTGACAACTGCGTGCATGTAATGTCTCGTTCACTTCCGTATCTTTTCTCTATGTTGTTGTATGTATCGGATTGTGTCTGACGTATATTGTGGGGGCCGATCATGGGTAAATTGAAAACCAAAGGTATTGTGGTTTAGGTACTCTGCTTAGGAATGCGAGACTGCACTCCCACTTCTGTGGCACCCCCCTTTTCATATCACCCCAAAAGCTGACTAAGAGAAACGCCAGTCTGCACCTGTACCTCTTCTTACATCTCCCAAGCCACCAATGTAACTACGCTAATCCCCGCGCCCCCCTACTTACCCATGCTAACCTCACACTGTGCAGTCTAATCAATGCAGCCAAGGCTCTGCCCTCTACACTACTACTAGACTAGTTATAAGCCCCAGGAAGGACTCATCTACTCCTCAGCGCACCACCATTGCCACCCTGGGAGTCAACACCAAGCCTATCCCTGCACTGCTACACCCTCAGTTGGACTCTCCTCGCACTCCCCAATCTTGCAACCCCCAAGCCCCTTCCAAACAAGATACTCCACCGAACGCCATCAAGGACATAGCCTTACCACATAATAGCCATCCAAAACTACTGGCACCTAGCCTCCAACAGCTTGACCCACCCTCTCACCATTCCAACCCCAAACAGGGCACTGGCCCGTTTGTCACAGCCACCCAGCACCTCTTGAATTGCACCCTCTTTAATGCTCGCTTACTGCCTGCACATGCACTAGACATCGACAACCTTATCTCCAAACACAACCTCGACACTGTAGCCATATCTGAGACTTGGCTACACTAGGCCTGTGGCCCTCCCCTATCCCTAGCTATACCTCTGGGATACACCATCTTCCGGAATGACAGCGCCTACGCTAGAGGAGGTGGTGTCGCCCTTATTGCCAGAGAATCCCTTCCTCCTCAGAAGGTGTAACACCACCCTCGAGGGTTCTACTGACCGCCTACCACTCAAATTCTCACCCTCACCTACATGCACTAGCACCATCCGCCCCGACCCCCCCCCCCTCCTTCCCCCAAAACTTCGAGCAAAACCTACTTCATATTCTACAGGACAACCTAAAAGCCTCCTCTAACATTATCCTGCTAGGAGAGCTTAATCTAGGCCTCCATGACTCACATGCATCTCTGCTATCCGACACCCTAGGCTTCTGTCAGCGCATTACCATTCCCACACTCTCTAAAGGACGTACTCTAGACTGGATTGCTGACCACCAATGCCAACATTCCCTGTCCTTGGTCAGACCACCACATCATCTTCTCCATCCCACAGCCCGCCAAAACCACACCCAACCCTCTACCTCCTGCAGTATCACAAAGCTCATGGAAGCTCACTAGAGATATCCTTCCCCTGCTTAACACCCCAGACCTCCAGCCCCTGTTCAACCCAACACATTAGTGGCAACATATACCAGAATCCTTTCAAAAGCTGTGAATACCTTAGCCCCCTAGCCCCACACAAATCCAAGATAGACATTCGAATTCTTGGTTTACCCCAGACTGCATGGAACTGCGTACGCGACAAGCCCAGCTCACTTGGCTGTAGGACCCCTCTGACTCTGAAAAAAATTAGTTCAGCAAAATATGAAAAAGCTGCCACAATCGCAGCAAACCCCCTTCAACGCATGAATCTGCATGACCAACTCAGATACAAAAGAAATATTTGCTATATTCAGGGAACTTGAATCTCCTACCCCATCACCCTCACCAAAGACGCCATGTGGTGCTCTGGCATTCAAACAGCGCTCTTAGTTAAAATCGACACCCTAAACCTAAAAGTACTCTCACAACAAGCCAAATTCAATAATGACCCGACAGCCACAAGCATCAGTTGCAATTCCACCTCAGCAATTCTTGGAGGACAACAAAATCCTAGGGATGTGCCAATCCAGCTTCCGCCCAGGACATGGCACAGAATCTGCCCTTCTCGATCTGAAAAATCAGCTTGACGAGATCAGGGATGACGGAAACTGTGCCTTGCTCCTCCTCCTAGACTTATCCGCAGCTTTTGACCTGGTCAATCACCAAATCCTCTGCGACCACCTTACCACCCCCGCTAATTTCTCCCCACCTGCTTCTGCCTGGATTGAATCCTTCCCGGAAGGCAGAGTCATGAGTCTTCTCAGACACTGCCAATGCCTCCCCATCACCTGGGGTGTACCCCCAAAGGTCCTGCATCACCCTATGCAATATCTTTACCAGGCCACTCTAACATCCTAGACTCCCTCTGCATAGCTTACACCTTCGAATGGATTGTGTCCTCCCACGTATTCCTCATTGACACTTGTTATCCAGCTTCAGCTGCTTCGGAAAGAAAATTCGGCAGAGGGCGCTGTGTGTCGATCGTCCAGTCGATGTCCCTTGACGGCCTAAGTCGAGGGTGATGTAATCGAAGGGCATATATACATGCGCAGCGCCTCTTGGCCTCTGATCTGTTTTTCCGCGAACATTGTTTGCTTCGAGTGAAATTCGGCACGCCTCATCTAATGACATGACGTTATGTTACAAAAACCTCAATAATTATGCCTTCTTCTTCGACACTGAATCTGGTTTCAAGAAATGCTGCGACTGCGGGTCAAAGATGCCTCTTACTGACCCGCGTAGTGTTTGTCTGTGGTGCCTCAGTGAGGGTCACGATACCTCCAATTGTTCCAAGTGCCAATCCATGATGGGAAAAGCCTCGCGGGAACAGAAGGGGAAACTTAAGGCAGGTAAAATCCCCCAAAATAATCAATTAACCGACCTGCTAGGCCTTCAACCGATGAGTCGAGAGGCGACTCTCCTCGGAGGAAGAAGGCCAATCGATCTAGGTCGAGGAGTGGTTCCCACCACTCTTTTTCGTCTTTGAAGAAATCGAAGAGAAGGCACAGACGGTCGCCTTCATCAACTTCTTCGTCTGACGCTTCCTTCGAGAGGGTTGCTTGCCATACAAAAAGATCAACACCTGCTGAATGGGAAGCCTCCAGGGTGGAAATGTAAAAAATATTTCTGAAACAAAGCTATGCTCCTACCGAGCCATCGAAAGAAGCCAGACGGGAAAGGTATCGTCCTAAAACCTGTGAGCCCTTGAACCCGGGTAAAAAGTCTGATCAGCATAGGGAGGGGTCGAGGTCGTTGACGTCAGCGGTGCCTTCGACACCCACCAGGCCTTTGCCGCCCATCAAGACGGCAAAGAAGCCATTATAAAGACCGGAGGGGGGGGGGGGTCTGCACTTCCGGCCTCTATATGGTAGAGGGGAGGCCCAGAGATCCCTGCCAAGATTCTCTATTAAGGTAGCAATAGACGAGCAATCAAGGCCTAGCTTCTCGGGAGGTGATGCGAGCTTGTTCTTAAGTACAGTGTCGTCCCCAAGCACCCACGAAGTAATGTCCACACAATGTACCGTTTAAAACACAGTCTTTATATAATTAATATTCAAGGTCATATACACGATCATGATAACTCACTTTGTACTCCGAAAATCAACAATGGTAAATATGTACAGTTCTAAAGTGGTACCACTAACGTTATTAGATCTTATTCAAGTGCATACGGTCAGAATGACACACAGATGAAAATAAAGAGGAAACCAGCAGTAGAGAGAGGAAGGAAATTAAGATGGTTCAGCAATTGGCAAAATACTGGCCCCGTACCACTAGACACAGTTCTGTGTGGAGATCCCCCCCACCTGGGTAACCCTTAGAAGAAAGATACAAGCCCAGTCCATATATTGTTCACCCTAGACTTCCCAATAGTTTTGCAACCCCAAAGTACCTTGGCGTTGTAGCGTTCCGCGTCAGGGAAATCGACAACCCTTCTTGAGTGTCCTCCCTTTCAGGCAGGAATCACGGGTCAAACGGCCGACGGGTAACAGGTCGAGCTACGACGGTGAAGTGGCCACGTCATTCCTAGCGGTGCTCGTTGACGGGGAAGCATAAACGACCTGCCAGGAAGAGGCGTGCGGAGCACCTCAGTGTCGATAGTTCTGGACCGCAAAGAGTTGAAGAACTGTGACCCAGCAAGGGCGTCGAGTCGTCGGCGTCTCTGTGGTCTTTCTTTGGGTGGCGGGAAACCCACCCGTGGATGCTCTTCGGCTCATCGACGGTCAGGCCTTCTCCAGCAGGATACGGCGTCGACGATGCGGACAAGAGCGTCCTTGGATCAATGAAGTTCTTAGGCAACGGGAGCACGGCGACAGCGGTCGTCGACAGTGGCGGACAACAGTCCGGGCGCTTCTCCTTGGAGTTCCGCAACAGTCCCTGTATCGGGTCGGCAGCCTGTCGAAGGTCTGTCTACCAGGGAGCTTAGGCAAATATCAGCTGTGCAGGATGGTCCCTCGTAGCTCGGGAAGAGGACGCCTTTCCAGGTCAGTTCTTGAAGCACAGCAGCTTTCAGATTGCAAAGGAGAAAAACAGCAATTCTTCTCGTCCAGCAGGGCTCAAGGTTAAGCTTTACTCCAGTTACTCGTCGTAGTGGACTTCAGCTTCTGAACACCATTCCTAGCAGTGAGAGGTCCCCAGATATACTGTTGATCTTCCATTCATTCCGCTGGGTCACACTCAAGCATCCAATCACGACTACAGTCATTCATTCATTCATTCATTCATGCAGGCAGCCAATCAGGCACACAAGGTATTCAGGCCATTCACTTCTCTCCAGACACTCACAACAAATTATGTGTATTGGGACAAGTACCAAGCCATTCAACACTCCAAGCTGCATTCATGCCGGTTTCGGGCAGGGCTGTCTCAACCATTGTGTCAACCACCAGATACTAGACAGCCACAACATAGAATGTATATTCGTCACACACTCCATTCACCCAGGTCCCACCCACAGGCGTACCCACAACATGCGGTCGTTGAGAAGGCTCCAGCCAGTCTGGTCAGCACATCCCCACACTAGCATATATGGAACTTCCACCCAACAGCCAGTCGGGGGGAAGGGACAGAGGCAGGGCTTCCCGGGACTTCAGGAAGATCAAGGTAACAGGTGATGGAAGGCAAGAGGCCATGGGGGCCATTGTGTCTCCATCAGGAATCTACCAATTCCAATGACAGGGCCTGGGCATCCCAAAATGGAGGACGCTCAGAGCACCAGTCATTTCAGCACGGAGCTGCCACCAGCCCGTACCCTGCTCTGTGGGTCACACACAGGTGCCCAAAAACATACACTAGGGGCACAGGGTTGTACCCCTACCCATGGGTGCCATAAGGGTATCCCACGGGTCTGTTCACCAAACCAAAGGAGAGAGAGCTGCACCGCCAGGAGTCCCACATGAACTCCTGCGCGGAAAACACGACAGAACACACGATAAAAAGCAGTAAAGGACAAGGATACGAAAGCCCTGTCCCTCCGATGCATTTCCAGTATCACCGCCATGTGCGAGTCCCTTCAATCAGGATTGGATTCTGCAGATAGCATCAGCAGATCCATGGCTAGCAGCACCGTTATGCTCAGATGTGTGTGGTTGAGGAAGTTGAGTTTTGCACCTGATGTGCAATCCAGACTTCTCAACATGCCTTTTGGCGGGTCTCATCTTTTTGGCAACAAGGTTGACGAGAGCCTTGAGAAGTTGCAGACCTCAAAGGCGGCAGCCAAGTCTTAAGGCGCCGCTACTAGGCAACCCTAGCCTTTTCGTCCTAGTGCACAACCTTGGAGGGGTAGATCTTTTCGCCACTACTCCTCAGTTGGAAGGGCGAGAGGAATGGCCAGTCAGAGGCCAGAGAAGATTTCCTCTTGGTGGACGAGGTAGAGGTGCAAAGCCATCTCAAGCAGCAGCCTCCTTACCATCGGCTTCTGCAGCTGCTGCCACAAAACCACTCAGAGATCTTGAGTCACAGTTCCCCAGTGGGGGCAGACTGTCTCAGCATCTGCAAGAATGGCGAGACATTACTTTGGATGCTTGGGAAATCGTAGCCCACTGTTACTGCCTTCCTTTTATAAGACAACCTTGGAACAATCCACAGGGAACCACTCGTTGAGGATTCCAGATCCGCTCCTTGTGCAGAAGATTTTAACCCTGCTAGAGAAAGGTCCTATAGAACCAGTATCTCTAGCAGAGAGGAACAAGGGATGATACTCTCCAGATTTTTTTATCCCCAAAAAGGACGGGGGACTGAGACCCATCTTGGACTTGAAATACTTGAACAAGTTCCCCAGGAAAGACAAGTTCAAGATGGTCACAATTTCTCAGATGCTTCACGCCCTCCAACTCCAGGATTGGTTGGTGTCATTGGACCTTCAGGATGCTTATTTCCATGTGCCAATCAGTCTCAAGCACAGAAAATACCTGAGGTTCGCAGTTGGCAGTTCTCATTATTAATTTTGAGTTCTGCCATTTGGGCTGACCTCCGCCTGAGGGTTTTCACCAAACTGATGGCGGTAGTGGTAGCGAATCTCAGGAGGGGTGAGGGATTCAGGTCTACCCCTACCTGGATGATTGCCTGATCAGGGCCTGTTCTCCCAAATAAGCCCTTGATCAACTCAGTCACCTGCCACTCTCTCTACCGATTGGGCTTCTCCCTCAATTACAAGGAGTCCCATATGAAACCTTCCCAAAGGCTCCAATACATCGGAGCTGTGCTAAATACATCCCTGGGAAAGAGCTTCCCACTCGAGGTGAGGGCTCAAGACATTCTTAAGATGGTTACCAAATTTCAGAGTGCCCAGAATCTTCCGGCCTTCGATTTCTTTTTGAGGTTGCTTGGCCTCATGGCATCCTGCATTTTTCTGGTGCCAGAAGCTTGCTTGAGAATGAGATCCCTCCAATGGGCTCTAAGAACACAATGGCCCCAGTTCTCTGGAAAGATGTCGGACCGACTTCAGATTCCAACCAAAGTCTCACAGGATCTTTTGTAGTGTGCTTGCGAGGAAAATATTCTGAAGGGAGACCCTTTTTGGCAACCATGGCCTGAAATTACAGTAGCGACGGACACCTCACTCATGAGGTGGGGAGCCCACACCAACGATATGACAATCAGCGGTCGTTGGGTCGCCATTTGAGTCCAAACTACACATCAATCTTTTGGAGCGGAGAGCAATCATTCTTGCGCTGAAGGCTTTTCTGCCCTCTGTACGGGCAAAGAATGTCCTGATAATGACGGAGAAAACAGTGGCCATGAGATACCTCAACAAAAGAGGAGGTATAGGGTCACTACCACTGTGCAGAGAGGCAATGCTGCTCTGGTACTGGGCAATTCAAGAAGGAATCTCTATCGGCAATTCACCTGGCCGGAGAGGCGAACACAGTCTCCCACAAGTGGGAACTAGCTCAGGAAGTTCTTCAAGAGATCTTCACCTTTTGGGGAACCCCTCAGGTAGATCTGTTGTCAACTGGAAGTGCGAAAGATATTGCTCCAGGGAATTTCCTCCGAGAGGAGCTCTAGGAGACGCGTTTGTAGTGGACTGGGAGTTTCCACACCTTTACGAGTTTCCTCCAGTCCCTGCCGTTCCTCATGTAACTAGGCGGTTGACAAGGTTCGGGAAACACATAATCCTAATTGCTCCAGATTGGGCCTGGTGGCCGTGGTACCCGGATCGTCTGGATGTGGCCATCTGTCGTCCTATGCGTCTTCCAAAAAGAAAGTACCTTCTCTCGCGAGAGGAGGGTTGGGTTCTCCATCCAGAGGTCAAGACTCTCGACCTTCACGCTTGGTTTATGACAGGCTGAGATATAAGGATTGGGTCCTCCCGGATGACGTAATGGAGGTGTTGCTTTTGGCCAGAAGACCAGCAACAAAGTCTTTGTAATTTTGCCGTTGGAATACGTTTTGCAACTGGTGCAGGGAAAAGAATGTTGATCCTTTTCGATGTAAGACTCCGGATGTTTTATCCTTTCTTCTATCCATAGCTAATTTGGGCCTTCAGATCGGTACCATTAAAGGCTACTTAGCAGCGCTATCCACCTTTAAGTGCTCGTCAGAGGAATGCTCCCCATTTCAAAATACCACTGGCGACTTAATTCCTAACGGGGCTCACTAATGTGTTCCCTCCATCTCTTTTCCAGGTTCTGGTTTGGGACCTTAATCTGGTTTTTAAATTCCTCATGTGTGTTCCATTTGAACCTATGCACTAATGTCCGTTAAGGTTATTAACCTTTAAAACAATCCTATTGGTAGCTCTGACATCAGCCCCGAGAGTGAGCGAGTTGCAGGCACTTTCATCCAAGCCACCCTTTACCATCTTCTACAAGGACAGGGTTGTTTTAAGGGTCAAACCCTTCTTTTTGCCCAAGATCATTTTGGACTTTCATTTAAATCAGAAATCCTTCCTTCCTAAACTTTTACATCTCCAGAATGTCTAAGTTGAGAGTTGATGACCAACCTTTTATCGGATATACAGGACATAAGCTAGGACAGGCTGTTTCCAAACAGACCTGGTCTAGGTGGATAAATCTCACTATATCAGAAGGGTACAGGCTTGCAGGTAAAGACCCTCCTGAAGGTTTAAGAGCTCATTCCACCAGGGGCATGGCTACATCTACTGTCCTTCTGAGGGGTGTACCTATAAAATCAATTTGGGAAGCGGCAACGTGGTCTTCCATACACAAGTTTACTAAACATTATTCCCTGGATTACTCCTTTGGCCAGGATGGTTCTTTTGGCAAAGCAGTCCTTCATTCTATTCATGAAAATGTATAAATTTCAATTCTACTCCCTCTCCAAAACATAATACTGCTTTGGGAGCCTGTCAAAGATGAGGAATACCTGGAGGACACAATTCATTTGAGGAAAAAGTTACTTACCCCCTGGTAACGTTCTTTCAACTGGATGTTCCTCACGTATTCCTCATCACCCTGCCCCGCAGTAGAATGTCGTATGCTATTACAGCTTCTGTTCCATCAAGGCCAAGCATGGTCACTCCTGTGTTTTATGGTATCTCTGCTACAAGAGGAGGAAAAAAACAGAACTGAGGCCAACGGGTGCTGGAGCGTGGCTATATATGCCCTTCAATGACAGATTCAACACCATCGTTGCACAGCACCCTCTGCTGAAAAATGTTTCTGAAGAAGCTGGACAACAAGTGTCAAAGATGAGGAATACATGGGAGGAACATCCAGTCGAAAGAACGTTACCAGGCTTAAGTAACTTGTTCAACTATGCGAGGACACGCAAATCCTGTTCCCACTCTCAGGCAATTACACAGATGACTCCATTACCCTCAACAACATTTACTCTACAATCCAGGTATGGATGGCAGCTAATCATCTTGCCTCAACAGTGACGAGACAGAAATTTTAATTGTTGGCACACCCAATGCCTGCAATTCGCTTAACAATCAATACACGTCCTTCCAGATGGACCAGTGTGTGATTCCTGTCTCAACTACAGTAAACCTACCTTGACGCCTCACTCACCAGGTCTAGGCAAGTAAGAGCTATTGCCTCCTCTGCAGCTTACACGTTCCTCAACGCAGCCAGAATCTTCCTTACTAAAAATGACTGCCTCACCATTGCCCGAGCTATTATTGGCTCCAAGATCGACTATTGCAATGTCCCATTTACAGGCACCTCAGTTGGAAATATTAAACTGCAAGTTATACAAAATAACGCCTCGAGAGCAGCCCTCAATATCTCGAAATGAGAACACATCTCCAAAGCTAGAAGAGAAGCTCCTTGGCTCCCCATCCAGGAATGGATCACCTTTAAGACACTGTCCACGAGTGCCTCTTCAATACAGAGCGACCCCCCTTATCTCACACCAAGAATCACCAAAGCCCATTCATCAAGGCCCACCAGGACCCCATACACGGAAAGACTTCTTGTGCCCAAAGTGAGGAGATGTAAAGCTGGAGGTTCCCCTATCGCACTGCCAAACTCTGGAATTACGAATCCCCCCCTGTACCTTCCCTGAGGGCTGAGAAATCCTACTGGCTCGCTCTTTCGTGAAGCTCTTAAAACTCAGCTCTTCTCCTAACCTGCTCCCTCTGCCCAACATGTCAGCAAATTAACCATACTATACCACCATACAGTATGATCAATATGTATGAGAATGCTGTCTCAATGTAACTAGTATTACCTTTGCTCCTTTGTGTCCATGTAACAAATACTTTACTGTATGACTAAGTTACCTCCTTGACTTGTACCTGCAACAGCACCTCAATGCCTCTGGGTTGTGTGCATGCTTTACAAATTAAATAAATATGAAGCAGGTTTATCCTGATAGTCAATGGTGCCTAGTGCTAAATTGTGATCTATAGATTTATATAATGCTTTCACATCCATTGTTGCAGAAAGAAAATTATCCTTCCATTCCAATTTGTTCGGATAATCTAGAAAGTGCGTTGTTGCTTGGGCCTCAGTATCTTGTCAATATATTTAGTGTACACATTGGCTATTAGGTGTTTAGTAGTCTCCACATTAGGTTGCGCTTTGACCATATTAAGAAATATTTCTTGAAATGAACTTTATGCACTAGAGTTAGGCGCACAGGTTGCTTAATCACCAAGCTTTCCTTTCCCAAGTCACTATTGATTGGCTTCCAATTTCAAATGGGGGCTCAACTGTTAGAACTTTGATGGTCAGAACATACCGCTGTTTGATAACAATTGCTGTTTGGTCTAATGGAATTGAGGTTCCCTTTGCTGTTGGCCTTCTGCAACCCATCATTCTGACTAGATCTTTTTGGGGCTCATCCTCTGTACATTTTCAAGAGGCCGGCACTGGAATACATCTGGATTTGTCAGGTGGCTTCTGGTAAGTCTGTCTCTTCTCAGAGTTCTGGCAGCAGCAAAAGACATCTCTTTGGAAGTTCAAGCCTTGTGTTACTTGGGTCTCAACTCAGAGTGCTAAACATGTGTTCCAGAGCTGCTAAGTCTAGGAACCTTCGAAATGGGGGCCCCTTTACAGATTTTCACCCAGTCATGCAACTATTACCGCTTCCTAACCATGTGTACCATAGCTGCATTGCTCTCCTGAGAGTTCATCTGAGGAGTTTTGGAGCTAGCCCTAAGCTCCTGTCTCAAACTTCCTTACCACTTCTTTCATACACACTTAGCAGCTCCTTACAGTGTAGGTTAAAATGTGCACTTTGTTTTTTAAAACGGGTTGCCTATTATCTGGATGGGTTCCTAAAATATTTGCCTCTGGAGCCAATGGCTCCCTGGGCAAAAGATTAGTCTGTAGATAATTCAGAGTAGGTAGAGCACATACCTGAGTCTAGAGTTCACTAAGGCACGTTAATTTTATTTAAATGTACATTTTTAGTAGTAGTCTGGTCTTCAGGTTTAGACTGAATTCGTTTATTAAGAAAATGTATGAGCATTGACGAAGGGACTCTCCTATGGCAACGGCAGCAGCCATCTCTCGGACACAGGTCTCAGTGGTTTGGATGAATGTAGCCATCATGTTAGGAGGGCAGGGATGCGGGCAGGAAGACAACAGTGCACTATTTACCAACAAGAGGAAGTAGGGTGAGGGAACAGGAACTGCAGGTGTGGGGACAGCATGGAGGTGCTACAGATCAGCTATAAAAAAAAAAAAAAATAGGGAGCCTTTGGTATTGGGCCAGTCAATGCAACAGCAGTGAAACACGGAATGGTATAGCAACATAACGGCAACCGAAGGTGAGGCAGCAAATACCTTGTCTTGATGGTGACAGCAGAGGGATGGCGCTCTCTAGAGAGACAAGACTATCCTTATTTGTGGTGGGTAGGAGGGTCAATAGAGAGGGAGGGAATACCTTTGATGTTCTCGGGGGGCAGCACAGAGATGAAGCTCACAGGAGAGGCTGAGTGCCTGTCCGGATTTTGGGGGGGGGGGGGGGGCATAGCAAAAGAGGGGTGTTCTGATGGGATAGCACAGAGGTGGACCACAAAGGAAAGGCAGCAGGCACCTTTTTAGTTTGGGCTATTGATGGCGCTTGTGCCACTTTAATGCAATAGTTTTGGTTTATGAGTAAAGAAAAGGAGAACCGACCCAAGAGGGGCACACAGCTTGTATGTGTTTGGTTATTTGCCCACCCATGGACTGTCCATGGTCATGCCCACCCCCACAACACTACTTCATGTGAACTCTTTGAGCTCACTTTGTTCAAGCTTTACCACAAGACTTTGCTTTGAAAAAACATTGGCAGACGCTTCAAGTGCAGTCTTCTGAGAATTAAAAGTGCTTGACAACAGTTTTGGCTTCTGTAGAATTATTAGGCATTTGCAAGGCACTGCTATTAGTGCACTAGTTTCCTGGCATGGGGGGCCAGAGAACTAGTGGGGCTCCTTGCGGAACAGTGGGCTATGCACATAAAAATGTTATATGATGGAGAGACTGGGGAACCAATGACAGACTCCCTGGTAAGCAGGCACATCAGAGTGGCGGACCTACTCTCCCTCATCATGAAGTCCAGGGCTTCTAGCACCACAGGCCTTGATGGGCTCTGTAATCCGATATTAAAGGGAGACCCTATGTGGAGAGTGCATTTTCTATCCACTTTATTCTGCCAGATATGTAATTCTGGGCTTATTCCCCCCACAACATGGACGTCCTCCATCCTTATTCCAGTCCATAAAAAGGGCCCCCCTAACAATCCTTACAATTGTAGGCTACTGTCCATGTTGGACTGTAGTTCCTAACTCTTGGCAGTCTCTTCTTGGATCTCCTCACTGCTTGGGTCAGGAAAAGTGTCTGCCGAGCTGCCAACAGACAGGTTTTAGGCAGGGCTGTGGGACTTCAACTCTATATGGTCCCTCCTTACCCTTATCTCAGACATTCAATGTTACCTGGGAGTGCCCCTATATCTAGGCTTCATTGATTACTCTGCAGCTTTTGGTAGCATAATTAGAGCAAAACTCTGGGGAAAGCTGGAAGCATGGGCTATAGACCCTTCACTTTTTTATTTTATTAAGGCCCTCTATAGTGGCACAAATGTCAAAATCGTGCTCTCTGTGGGGGAAGGACTTGTCGAGCTCCGTTGCAACCACACAAGGTTTGAAACAGGGGTGCCCACTGGCTCCCTTATTATATAACCTATACAGGCAAAACTACCTGCACTGCTGAGTAGAACGAAGAGCCATCCCCGTGATATGAAAGATCAGCCTCCCCTGCCTACTATACGCAGATGACCCTGTAAACCTAGACCACACTCCGCTAGGACTGCAGCAATCCCTTAATGCCCAAGACACTTATGCCTCAGAACATGGCCTACTTCCCAACGCAGCAAAAATTGAAATAATGATCTGTGGGAAGGGATCCTACAGTGCACCTTCTTTCATGTGGATGGTTGTGGGAGTAAAGCTGGAACAGGTAACAGACTACCGATACCTGGGAATATCATTCAGACCAGCCCTTTGTCCCCAAGAACTTGGCACTAGCATGTCGTATAGGGCATGGGCCAAATGGCTGTCCCTCAAAAGAACCATCGACTCTCAGGGAGTGGGGTCATTGGGGGCCAAAACGATGGGCTATAGTGCTTCAGTCACTCAGAGTATTCTCTATGCTGTTGAGGGCAGTGGGCTGGCTCCCTAGATTGGATGCAAACATCCCTGGCTGGTTGCTTGGAGTCTCAGGGAGTGTTCTGGTGGTGGCTGTTCGGTTGGAGCTGGGTCTCTCTTCTTTATTAATGTCTTGGAAACTAGCAGCTATTACATTCTGGGTCAAGATGTATTACAACTATCTGGAGGGGCCCTCTCCGATAGGCCAGGTGGTAGCACATGCAGAGGGGTTCTCAAAGAGCATATGGTTCAGCGACCTTGATAAACTGGTTAAGCAATGTTGGAGGCGTTTGATATGGATACGGGTCCTGGGACATGGTTAGATTTCTACCTGTGCAGGATTGAGAGGAAGCTCACTCCTAATGATGCAGGCCTGTCGTCTCTAGATCACCTAGCCGGCCTCTAAGTTTGAAGTCTGTTCCCATCGGGCCTCCACACTTGGTATCCCTAAATCTTACTTAACAAAATTGTGCCTCCCAAAACTAGTGAGATTTATCACTGCCATCTGCCTCCAAACCCTCCCGGTGTTTGAAAATACAGGGGCCTGGATTGGGATTACTAGAGTCGAAAAGACTATGTTGATTGTGCGGCGAGCAAATATTATCCACCTACCACATTCTGACTCAGTGTGGGGCCTTGGGCCCAGAGTGTATTGGGGCCTACAGTGAAATCTGTACTCGCACCAATTCTGGGCCCCAGTTTTTGGCGCGGAGGCTCTGACCACAGTAGAATCAGGCTACTATGTTTGGCACCTGGTGCTGAAGAAACTAGACCTTGGGCCCCTCCAGGTTGCTGTAGCTGACTTTCCTCCCTACAAGGGAGCCGTTTAATTTAAATCCTAATAAAAATAACACAAATCGAAGTTCTAAAGTTGCCATCATGATATTTCCCTAGGCCATCTATAATCCATGAAATGTGATCTACGATGAATTAAGCCGTTGCTAAATGTTATGCTGTGTTAATAAAAATAATTTTTGGTTATTTAAGCAACAGTGTAAAATGGTTTTAAATGTAACCAGCGGCACTTAATACTTATTTATTAAAAGATGCCCAGGTACTTGTCGATTTTGCCACCATTACCATGAATGGCCAGTTAATACCACTAGGGCAGTGCGTGGCAAATGTGCCGGGACAAACACCTAAACTGTTGGCATTGGCAATGCTGGGAAAAAAACAAACAAACAAAAAAAACACATGAGATGAGTAACTTGGGAACATAAGTTGTAACAAGTACCTTAATGGTAGGATGATAAACGTAATTATAGGCAAAGGAGAGCAGACAAGTACGTTAATGCCAAGGTGGTGTTGAGCACAGTGGAAGGCAGCAAGTACCTTGAGGTTAGAGTGGAAGACCACAAAAGGGGAGCATGCATGAGCGCTCCAGATATTTAAACTACAACTCCCATGATACTGCTCAATTTTACTATTCTGGAAAGAGATGTTCTGGCAAGCCACCTAAGGCATTAGCATTCAACACAGGTTCCTTTGTATTGTCACAGCACCTGTAGCATAGTGCCAAATGCAGGTCCATATGCATGGTGTCTCCTCGGAAATCTGCAGCCAGCACATCTAATCCCAGACCACTTTAAAAAGAACTTAACTTTGCACTCTAGAGTGCAGGTATGTATGTTGCCAGCAACGCTTCCTTTGCAATATGGTGCCCCCTCAGGTGGGGTGCCTAAGAGAATTGAGGCCAACAATGTGTGATGGCACAACAGCCTTTTAGTGAACCGTCTGACCATGCTCTCTCTCTTTCTCCACAGTGGGTGGATTCCTGGCAGGACTGCCTTTCAGCACCATTGCCAAGTACTACAGCTGGGACACTGCCTTCTGGGTGGCTGAAGTGGCCTGCGCCATAACCACTGTGCTATTCTTTCTGTTGCGGAACACGCGCACAAAAATGGGCAGAGTCCTCAAAAAGGAGGAGTAAAAGCAGAGATGCTTCGGAGTGCATCGCTAAAGGACTGGAATGCCCCACTGCGAGCCGTGGCGAGAACATGAGCGACTAGAATCCCGTACCACATCCGATGTGTCCTTCCATGTGTGTGATCGTGTTTGCAAAAGGCACCTTCATTAGACAAGACACCAATCCATGCAAGAGGTGAAGTGTGCCTACACTAGCTATAGGAATGTCGAAACTATAGGTCAGCTCTTCTGCAGTGAGTGGGCCTGGAGGATGGGAAATGTGGCGTTTGTAGGTTTACACCCGGTTACCACTCTGTGGAAACAGGAAGCCTAATCTTGTAATTTACCACTGTACACCACCTGCTGCTCCTGTAGCAGTTTTGCTCAGCCTATACTCCTTACCCCTCAGTGCACTTCCTGCACCTTTTGTTGTTTTGAGATTCTGGAAATCATGCCTTTTATTCCCCCGTACCCCCCAAATCCCCTACTCCAGCAGAGATAGCCACCTCCTCCAGAAAATGAACCTGTAGACACGACGAAGCATGCCCATCACCCAGAGAGCCTTTATTCGCCCAAACCTTCTTGCCCATGATTTATGGTCGGTCTACTCGGTGGCAGTATTTTGAAATGGAAGGCACTCAAGACAGTATGCTCTTTCGGGCACCAGCTGGTGCGCCATTGGGCGTGAACAGCAGGGCGCTATCCATGCCAGGATATTACCATTTCCTTAAATATAGTCATCCTAAGTACCAATAAATGCAGTGCTTTGGATGGCAGTATATTTACGCAGTAAATGGTGCTGTACAGTAACTGAAGGCCCCATGCACAAACAGGTTGCTATGTCATGTATGTGCGACAAACCAATCTATTTGTGCATGGAACCTTCTAAGTACAGCTTCATGTACTGTTTTGCTTAAATACTGTCATCCAAAGCACTGCATTTCTTAGAGCTTAGGATGGCAATATACCGACGTGGATAGGTCCCTGCTGGTCGCAGCCAATGACAGCAGAGGTGCCAGAAGGTCTGACTGCAGCAAAGGACGCATAGTTTGCTCAGCTGCTATGAGTAGAGTCTCTGGCTAACGGACATTTTTAAATGAGGTATGAGGCCGATAATGGAACATTGATGACTTTCTGAAGCTATTACCACACTCTTTGCATTTCCAATGCACATGCATCTCCGGGAGAAAGGAGACCTGGCATTTCTATTATGAAGTCAAGGCTTTCCTGAAGGCTGGGTTTCTCCAACCCCCAAGCTGGTCTGCTCTCAAACAGTCCACTTTGTAGAAGTTCCTCATTCATGCACATTGGATCACTTGCTTTGATTTCACTCTCCCTAATGTCTCCTTCTTCTGTAACCGAATCATGTGCCAATGCCCCCCAGATATAGGTTTTGCAGGACGCACCCTTCTCTAGACACCAGCTCCCCAAGTTCTGCTCATTTAGTGCTGATAGTGCTGGAGACCTTACTAACTATGCAGATGCATCATACCTCCATGGTGTATTACAAACCCCAGTGCACCCTATGGCAGGTAGGGCAGACTCATGGATTATTTTGAAACGGGCCAGTGGGTTGCCTTTTATATGTAATCGGGAAGAAAATTAGTTTTTCGTATGCAGATTGAGACTTGTTCAATTTATTAAAATGGAGTCAACCATCTGTGCTTGATGGGCTACCGGAAACAAGTATTGAGTCACTAGAAAGTAGTTACGCAATTTGTTGTGAAATTTACTGCAATAAATAAATATTTACAAACTGTGAAATAAAACATTTTAACTGGAGCTGTGCCCAGCTTGTTTAAAATCATGTCAGTGCATGCTGTCTGCCACGGTCTCTGTGCCCGCACAATACTGAGCTCACACCGGCTCACAAACACATGGTTTAATATGTACAGGCTGCAAAATGGCGAGCAGGACATGGTATCCAGACATTAATTTATACAAGTCTTAAAGATCACACATATATACAGTTTGGGGAGAGCAGGAGTGGCCCTGGCTGAAGATGGTAGGGTTCTCCCAGCATTGCCTAGCAGGTGGTGTCCATTAAGAGAAGGTGCTAGGATCCAGGTCCAAAGGCTCCAGCCTTCTCCGCTATTTCCAGCGCTGCCTTCAGGTTCTGATCAAACAGCTCGCACCTAGGAAAGGGACAGGAATGAACAGGTTACACGGACAAACAGTTGCTCAACAACAAAGTCTCTGGCCAGAAGGACACCTTCCTAACATACACATCTCCAGGGAGTCGATACCTCACACTCTCTTTTACCTGTTCAACTCCTATAAATTAAAATCTAGAAATAAAAAAACTAGGCGAGCAATAGAAATGTCATAAGAATATAGTCACACAAGGGGGAGCCGTCTTTGGAACGCTTTGAAATTCCTCAAAAGCAGCAGTACTGGAGCGACCAGTGTGTATGGCTCACCATGGGAATGGTGTGCGCAAGTATGATTTTGCAACGGTAACAAGCCGGTTCAGCCAACTGTTGTAGATCTCCCAGACCCAAGCCTTACAAGCTCAGTGTAAAATATAGTTAGCATCACCATCCCGCACCGGCTAGTTTTCCAGAGCAGTGACAGCCTAGGAACAAGGGCCAACATTTGAGTTGGGAAAGGGCATTTAACGAGGATGACAGTTGCAGTTTAGGGAAAGCCCACCTGTGTTTTTTTTTTTTTTTTTAGCTCTTAGACACCAAAGTCTGACATATATTCAAGGCCACTAAAAGAGCCAAGATAAGCTTAAGATGTATTCCGATATGTACCAATGATGAGTCTTCCCAGTAACCCAAACTCCACCGAATACCTCTCCCTGATTGAAGCCTTGATGTACAAAAGCCTACTCTGCATCAATCCAGGTGAACTGGAGTAGGACCTGCAGGCATATTGTGATCTTCACACACCCCACCCCCGAAGTGGTGACCACTGCTATTGAACCATTAACTCACCTTCTCCAAATAAATCCCATTGATAGTCAGCAGCCGTCACCACTGAACTTATTCAAGCCAGGTTTAACTAAAAACCTGGATGCCTTCTCGTAAAATGCCCTCCAAAAAAAGAAAACGGCCAACTCCAGGCCATACAAAACAGAGCAGCACACCTGATCTTTGAGCGTCATAAATATAATCTCTCGGGAGCTTTGAAAAGCCCCCCCATCCCCCGCAATTAAGAAATCATTTTAAAGGGGGCTTTGCAGCACCAGACAATTTGGAAGCTTGGCCTTGAGGACCTACTGGACAGATTCACCACAAGGGCAACCCCAAGATCCAGTACAGCTAACAAACATACCCCTAGGAATTTCAAAATCAAGATTGGGCCTGAAGGCTTGTAGTTGCCAGACTCGAGCTTAAGAAAACACTCCCAGCAAAGCGCAGACTGCAACCTGACCCCCAAAGATTCAGGCAAACAAGGAAAACTTTTGTACAAACAATCTTTTACTGATCAGGAGACTTAAACCTAAAGCCAAACCTCAGCGATGGGGGGGGGGGGGGGGGCACATACTGACACCACCAGCGGAAAATATACCAGTTACCAAGACCTGGAATTTGCTGGCCTGCTTAGCGTTTACATAGTGTTTGATCGATAGTTAATATGGGTAGCAAATCCGTAGGGTGGGACCTTCCCACTTTTCTCTTTATATGTTCGTGGCACATTAGAAGCCAGTAAATAAATATCTGGGATTCCAAAAGAATTGTGTAGGACTAGGATCAACACATAAGTAATCTGGGCATCAATACTGAAAAAAATTCACAAGCAAAAGAAGCTGATGGTCAGTACATAATAGTGGGAATCCCAACCGGATGATGAAAGGTTACAAACTACTGAAATAAGGCTACACCATCGCACACTACTAAGACAAAAGTTACTAAGACTAGAAACCTTGTGATCACAGACTAAAGATCAAAATGGACAGACAAACCAGGAAAGTTGAAAAAGGCAAGATATGCAAAAAATGGGATGGGGACCATAATCAAAGATGAAACTCACTTCCTCCGCAACAATTAGGAAGGCATCAGAAGTTATTACTTTGGAGACCTAACAACAAAAAAGCAGAAACTTCCCCGTTTCTAGACAGTGAGCAAAAGATGCAAAACCAAATTGGGTGACAGCAGAAAAACAGCATCTAATGCACCTAAAAGACTAGAGACCAATCCAAACCCTCTTTAGCTATACAGATATGTTAAGAAAATGTGCACATACAAAAAAAGAATCAGCTGTCAATATTAGTTTTTATTCATGCCATAAAAGCATTAGATTATCGGCATACCCCTTCTCCTATACCAAACTCCTGAAGTATATCCAATATCAATGCTATATTCAACCAACAAATCACACGAGACTGAAGTACCGCACACCTTTAATGCCCAGATACCACAGTGGATAGCCTATGCAAAAAGCTGGTCAGCCTGTTATGGGGAAAGTAAGTGGGGTTTCCCCAAGTGGCTGCGACCCTGGATTCCAAGATGGCACTGAAACACTCAAAGAATAGGTCGGTGATATAGTTGATTTGCGCCAGTGCACACAAATCAAAGTACTGTGCCCTTTAAAGACACAAGACTGCTGAACCTGGTCAGGAATGCTCATCCAAGACCCACGTCCTCACCCCAGGGTAATGTGTTCGTACACGAGTCTCCCATAAATTCCTTCCCCAAACCATCTTCTGGTACCTACCTTTTCAGACTGCTAATCTTGGTTTTGAAAACTGGCCACTCGCACTGTTTGGACTATCTTCCTACTGTAAACAGATTACTTGTTCGTTGCGCAGACCCACTAGGTTCACCCGTGGGTTGAGCCTGTGCCTTGGGTACTTCACGTGCAAGGACCTTGAACAATCTTAATGGTCCTCAGGGCTTCTGGCAGAACTGCAACATTGGACTGGCAGGTATTCTGTGAGGACTGCTACTGCACTCTACGTCGATTGCAAAAGGCAATCTTGCGGTATCTAATAAGGAGTTAGGGGGGGGGCCCTACTAGAAGGAAGGTGGTCCCAGGTGGGGTCAATCTACCACTGTGTTGGGACAAAGCAAAGCTTTTACAGTCTCACCACGATAGGCTCTGCAGTGAAGACCTCACCCAAGGACCCCTGAATGCCTGCCCACTGTAGTCCAAGGGAAGAACGTGCCACCCCCATTTGGAGTCCCCTCCTGTAGGAATCCATGTAAAGCTGGTGTCTGACTTCAGTACTATACCTCCTTCACACTACTCTAGCCAAAACATCACCAGTAGCAGGAAGGCTTTAATGGTATAAGACTCGTGAATGGAACATGAGTTATCCCATGGAAATCCTTGTTTCCTTAATCCCACACTTTCAATATCCAGGCTTTCCAATAGCTAATGGGTCCATCAAGAGAACCCTGGTTTGCTCATAGTGGGTGAAAGGGGGGGGGGGGGGGCAGAGCTGAGGCCAGCAGGGGTGAGGGGGGGGTTCACCAATAGAACAGAGTTGTCTGCAGAGGCGAGCATGTCCTCTTGTGGTGCTCCAAATGTCCAGGTTATCAAATGAAAGGTCTCAAGGTACCATCTCCACTCTGCCAGAAAGAAGGGCGCCTGCACGTGTCCACCAGAGAATTCTCCTCCAAGTAAGTCACCCTGAGATACATCATATTCTCCTTTGCACACAACCCTAGAGTCCAAGCAGTCATTGCAGCAAAGAGACACTCGAGCATGCCATGAATCCAAGCAGGATTGACCGTCACAGCATCTGAAAACTAGGTTCTGTGTGATTTTTAGGTTTTAAACTAATCAACTGCTAGTACTTGAATATTCACCCAATTCCAAATACTATTTACATTCAATGTGACTACAATCTTCTAAAGGGCCTTCCATGCCACAGCGCTTCAAAGCAATATCAATGGCAGTAGTGTGACGATTCACGGGATCTTGTCACTTCTCCCCAGATGGTAGTTCTTCCCTGTGAGGCGAAAGATGTGAGCCCGCTATGCAATATTCCTCCTAGGCGTGGCGGTAAGCAGGACCTCACAAGGAGGGAAATCAGCTCTTGGGGATAGGGACTCCCTAACCCTCTATCATTTGAGGCTCTCAGTTCATCAGTACCTCAACCTGAGCAGACCATCGTTGGCTATTGTTTCTTCCCTTACTCAATTAAAACCCACAACCACTGAGAAATGGACGAGTGAAGGAAACATTAAGTGTGCCAACAGGTTGGAATCCAGTCATACAGGGAAGAAGAGTGACGGAGTAATAATCACTCCTACATCACTGGGAAGCAATGGAAACATAATTAGGCTTTTTTAATTAGGCTTTTTTATATAGCGCTACAAACCCTCAGGTATCCGAGCGCTGCTTATTATTACCCACGGTGTGTGGTGCTCATTTATCGACCTCGGAAGGATGAAAGGCTGAGTTTGGCCCCGCCGGGATTCGAACCTGCGTTAACAGGCCCTGCACGGGTGTCAAAGCGAGCGCTCTACTCGCTGTGCCACTTGACCGGCTGTGCCACTTGACATGGAGCTGTGCCACTTGACATGGAGCAATGAAGAATACTTCTTGAGACTGAAGAACAATGATCCTCAACTGGGGAGGGCCAAGAAAGATTGTATAAAAATTGAAGGCGGCCTTGTAGAAAGGGGAAGCATACGCCGAGCAGGAGTAGCCCAGGAAGCTCAAACCTGGCATAGAGAGAGAGACCAGTGGAAGCAGGCTGGTCCTCAGTCAAGAGAATGTGGCGAAGCAGAAGGAAATGCAGTTGAGGGGCCAGCAGCAAGCAGACTTGCATGAAGGTCTGGAAGATTTAGGTGGTGGCATGACCTTGAGGAGGTGGACTGTGCGCTCTGCAAACGAACCTGCCGAGCAGAGGGCTCAGCAGAGCTGCAGATGAGCACAGAACGCTGAAGAGAGAAACACTGGGAGTGTTTAAGAACCCGAAGTAAGCCTGTGACCTCAGGAAGAACCAACGATGCCAATCCGTCAAGACAAAAAGGTAACTGGAGTGGCGCAGAGGACCGTGGCTCATAGAAGGCAGTAACAAAAGTCATAAATGCTACAGGAATGAATGTTGACGCAAAGATGCATGCAAGCGTCCTCAGTGAGTGGTTTCCTTCCAGAGTTAGTTCATAATAAGGTGAGTTATGTAGTGGCGTTTCGCATAAACCCACGGCATTGCCGTTCGCAGACGACAACGCCTGGTTCTCTCAACTTATGACGAGACATGGCATACTATGGGCAGGTAGGTTCAGGACCATAAAAACGTTTTACTGAGGTTGACATTTGTATTCCAGTCGTTGCCAGTTGCGATCCCAACTACCTATCACTTAGAGATAAAAAATAAATTTAAAAAACAAATTCTTGTGGGCCGAAACAGAGGCCTAGAATAACATACAAATCAAAGATCCTTAAGTGCGGAATGGGTTATCATGTCCTATATGACTACTTCAGGGCAGCACAGCGGCAAATATTACTAGATCACCCGAGAGAAAACAGTGAAAAGCAATGGGTAGCACTGGAAAATGGTCTCTTTGCACCAGTATCACTGGAGGAATGGCTGTGGATCCCACAAGAGAAGCTGCCCCGCAGGATTCGGACCCACCCTATGCTTGCCGTCTTTATGATATGATATGATATGGTATTTGTAACGCGCCTATACACAAGTGTTTCAAGGCGCGACGAGGCAGGGAGGGAGGGAAACAAGGGGAAGACAGACAAACGATCCTACTAGGCCAGGTGTCATTCAGATCGCGCAAGTGCTGAGGTAAGGGGAAAAGGAGGAAGTGCAGGGGGAGGAGGTGGGGGGGAAGAGCAGTACAAGGTAAGTAGCGTAAAAAATAATAAATAATAAATAAAAAGGGCCAGCTGGTGGCAAGTGCGAGGTAAGTGCAGAGCAAGTGCTGGGAAGGGGGCTGTAGGGATACAGTGACAGTCCCACAGTGCAGGGGGAGCCAGGGAGGCAGTGCAAGTGGAGAGTGGCTGGGCCCTGGACCGAGGTTGCTGAGAGTGGCCCAGATGCAGGTTTAGTGCTGAATTCAGTGGGGAGTTAAGCAGGATTAGCAGGGGAGAGGGAGAGAGAAGGCAGAAGCGAAGAGGAAGGTTTTGAGGTGCTTCCGGAACCGGAGATGGTTCTCCTCAAGTTTCAGGGAGGCAGGAAGGCTGTTCCAGAGGGAGGCCCCTGCTGCGGAAAGAGATCTACCCCCAGCTCGTTGCTTCAAGAAGCGGCTGACCATGAGGGAGTTGGAGACGGATGAGCGAAGGGCTCGTGAAGGAAGATATTTAGGAAGAGAGAGTTGAAGGTATTTAGGTCCCAGGCCCCAGAAGGCCTTGTGGACAATGCAGAGGGTTTTGAACTTAATCCTTGCAGCCACTGGGAGCCAGTGAAGAGATTTCAGTCCTGGAGAGATACGGTCCCTGGGCTTGAGGCCAAGGACAAGTCTCGCAGTTCTGTTCTGGATAAGTTGCAGAGGGCGGAGAGTGGAGGCAGGCAGATTAAGATAGAGGCTGTTACAGTAGTCCAGCCTAGAGAGAACCAGGGCTCGGGAGACAGTGAGCTTCTGGGGGAAGGAGAGGAAGGGAAGAATACCTCTGAGGAGGTGCAGCTGGTAGTGTGACTTCTTAGAGACGTCAGATATATGAGGAGAGTGTGGAGTCGAAGATGACCCCGAGGTTTTTAGCCTTGCAGGTAGGGGCAGGAAGGGGGCCAAGGGAGGCCGGCCAGAGAGCTGCAGGGAAGGAGGGAGTGGGTGTGCCGATGAGTAGAATCTCAGTCTTACTGGCATTGAGGCAGAGGTCATTGGCGGCACACCATTCCTGGATAGCAGACTTTGTGGCAGAAGGTTAGGGACACGACAGGGGTAACATTGTGGCCCTCACCACTCAGTTGCATATGGGCCCCACTGATCAGGGTTTATTGATGGACCCTAACCGCTTCCAATCACTGTATGAGGCCGACCTAATAAGACCATGACAAATGTGGAAGAAAAGGGCTCTGCCGACAAAGGGCAAGTTAGAGCAAGCCCCGCAATCTGGTAGCATACCACCATTGTTGTTACTTGCAACTCTGAGGTGTGCTGTTCGCCCCACGATGGAAGGGGCAACTGCAGCACCCACCAAAACCTCTGACGCAGGTTCTCAACACACACCATGCTTCAAAGGGGCTCATCTCACAGCTATATGCATTACTACTAAAACAGAGGGCACCCAGCCATGCATGCAAGAATGGTGGGAGGCTGACCTGGGACTGCAGGCTGACTGAGGTTTGGGCCACCATTTACAGGACAGTTTGGTCCTCTGCGATAGTGGTGCAGTACAAAATGCATATCAGCAGATTACTCTTCCACTGGCACCTAACTCTGCAGCGGTTAACACGAATGTACACAGGGGTTAGCCCTAATTGTTGGAGGGGCTGTGCTGCTGTAAATTATTACTGGCATCAAAGGTAGGGCTGTCCCAAAGTACAACTTTATTGGAAGGAGGCTCTGGGCTGGGTGCATGCTATAGAAGGGATCACTAGAACCCGGTCTCCACTGTTTGGGATTGAGAAGAGTTGACCATTTACTGATACTGCACATGCCAAGGAACTTAGTTTTGGCAGAATGGGTGTGCCCAATGAGGCAATGGAAACTGAGTTACCTCCTCATGGAGTGGTTGGACAAAGCTTATGGAAACTATGAAATGGAAAGACTAATGGCAGCAATTTATTTTTTTATTATTTTGGTATAGCTGAGAACATCAGCTTTTCAAAAATTATTGGCATATAAAAAGAATCATTACAATATAAAATTGTTAACACAGTATAGACATACATACAATATCAACAAGCCACAAGATCAACAAAAATCAACATAATGGAGAAGAATGACCAGAAGAAGCAGGGTTAAAATTAGACCTATGAATTAAAATTTGAGTTCAATGTGACAGTATACTTAGATCTATAGAGAATAGATGCCATATTAGTAACAGTAGTTGTAACAATACTAGTTCACATATATGGAGGTAAGTACCCACAAGAGGGCTATTTTAGATCAATCTCTCATCGGGTAAAACTGCTTCTAAAAAGTGAGTTATGGCCTTCATTACTGAAAATCTAACATCCTTAAATAAGATACTCCATATCTCATTGTCATTCTTCTCCATGTACATAGATAGTAACTTACTAAAATGTCTATCACGAATGGCTATTAAATTTGGGCATGACACAATTATGTGTTGCAGAGTTTCCTTTACATTGTGTTTCTCACAGAAACGGCAAAAGTGGAGGTCTGCTGGGATAGATTTGCGTCTAACCAGGATTTCTCTTGTCAGCCATAAATTTAGTCTTGTCCGCAAAAATTTGTTGCGTATGTGTGTAGATGGACATTTCATAAGATAGCCTGCCGCTTGACCTCGACATTTAATACCAAAGAGGTTAGGATCGAAATCTCTATATTTTACGCAAAGATCGTAATTTATAATCCAATCCCAGTCAAGGAACTTCCTTTTTGCTTGTGCCGGATGATCAATAAGAAATTGTAAGGAAATATTTGCTCCAACTAAAGTGTCCAAAACAGTATTTCTCCATTTTAGTGAAAAACCAGATGTGGACCCAGATAGATGTCGAGCGACCGTACTCAGAATATTATTATTGGTCAAGCCGAGGAGGCTTTTGCGAAAGAAGGCACACATTCTCCATTTAGCTCTACTATGGAGAGAATTCAATCCCAATTCAAAACGTAGTATTGGAAGCGGTAAGCAATTTGGAAGCCGCAAGACCTTTTTCCAAAAGGTGGCCTCCAATCTGTTCCACATACTATCCCTGGCATACAGTCTGGATTCGGCACCATAAAGTAAAGTGGGGACAACCTTTTGTTCATAGTACATCAAGATGTGTTTTAACGTAAATTTCCCAAACTTATAAAGTAAAATTTTCGCTTGGGATGTCAGACTTAGCAGTTTCGAGTCTAACATATGTGGCAGTTTCCCATCACTAACCGTGTTTTGTATAAAGACACCGAGATATTTATACTCCAGAACAATGTCCATTGTTTGTTGTTGAAAAGACCAAAATCCCTTGTAGGATTTCCGTCTAGTGGTAGGACTGCAGACCATAATCTGAGATTTGGTTAGATTTACTATTAGATCATTTGCCTCTACATAGGTTGCCAATGCAGCTAAAAGATTTTGTAAACCTATCGGGGTCTGGGAAATCAGTACCAAATCGTCTGCGTAGAGCAGCCAAGGGATACGTTGGCCCCCTAACTCCGGAGCATCTACTGTAATTCCTCGAAATGATAAACCCAAATCTAAGATGAAAAGATTGAACAATGAGGCTGCTAGTGTGCAGCCTTGCTTTAAGCCAGTACAGGTAGGGAAAGAGGCGGACAGAAGTCCCTGCATTGAGAGTCGTACTCTCATGGTAGTATCTGTATGTAAATGGATAATTAAGGACAAAAGTGAGGATGGGCAGCCAAGATCTTTTAGTTTGGTAAAAAGGAGATTTCGGTTTATGGAATCAAAAGCAGAACTAAAATCAATAAACGCGAAATATAAAGTTTGATTTCTGGATGCGTATTGGGACTTTAACATATTAATGGTGATAATATTCGGGATCGTCCCCAGGCCACTTACAAAGCCAGATTGGTACGGATCCCTTTTAGAATTCCCCTTTATCCATTTGTTAAGATCTCGCAATATGAGACGAGTATAAATCTTGCCCGAGACATCGAGTAATGAAATAGGTCTATAACTAGACGGATTGGCACGGTCGCCCTTCTTATATATTGGGATAACAACAGATCGTCTCCATGATATCGGGATTTTTTGTGACGTGTTAATAGATTCAAACATGGTAAATAGTATATCTGACCATATGTTGGGAAATTGTTTAAGATGTGCATTTGATAGGCCATCAGGGCCAGGTGCTCGGGAATTACTTGCAAGATTGATATAATTCAAGATATCATCTTTATCAAAATGCAGATAAAACGGGTGATTAGACTTTAGTTCCGGAGCAAAGATATGAGGTCGCGGAGTTGCAAGTAGGTCCGAATAATAGCTTACCCACGCATCCTCTGTTACATCGTTTATTTGACGGGCAACCTGATGGCCTAATGTAGATTGGTTTATAATGTGCCATGACTGAGCAGAGTTCTTGGCTGCCAAGGATGCTAACATATTACTCCCGTCTGTTTGGTAAAGTTTGGCTTTTATTCCCCTTACCCAATTTCTATAGCCAGTTTGTATACGTAGCAAAGCAGCCCCACGGAGATGTGATGGTAATTTTAACGCTTGCCTTTTTTCCGCACGTACCCTGGATTTTCTAAGTCTTATTTCATGGTTGGGGGTATGCAAATGCGAAGTTTGTTTATGGTTATAAGTGGTAGAGCTTGTTTGAAAGAGCTGCATAAGGTCTTCAAAAACCGTGTCTGCCGTCAGATGGTTTAAGTCATTATTATTTAGTTTGTCATGATATCGTGCCGAGAAGGCCTTCAGAGACTGCTCCGTCCACTTTAGTCGGTTTCTAGCAGGGTTTATTTCATACGTTCCCTTAAGAAAGGCAGAGTGTGGTTTGGAGATAGGCATATTCGAGCTGAAGGTGGTACACAGGATATTATGATCACTCATCTCTGATTCTATTATTTGGAAAGATGTGACCATATTTGACATATACATGTTAACATACGTGAAGTCAATAATCCCATGACTACGTGCTCGATGCCACGTGACTCTAGGTGGTATGTCTTGTGAATATGCGCCGTTCAACATGTGAAGATTCCGTGATTTAGTAAATAATAGCCACTTGTCCAGGCGTTTTTGTTCAGAATTAAGAAAGGGGCCCAAACAATGTAGGTTCAAATCACCCGCTAAATAGATCATGTCTATGGCTCCATCCATCATAATTATATCAAAGGCCTTAGATATGGCTTCCATAAAGGAATCATCCGAAATGCCAAGAGGGTTCCAATAAACATTAATAATGGCACAAATGTGTCTTTCACATACAATTCTGGTCATTTGTATGAAGTTGTTTGGGCAGTACCATGGAAAGATTTTTAGGACGGACGACTGTTTAACAGCCGTTAACAGGCCAGAGGTTGGGCGACCCATTTGGTGCTTTACAGCAGGTAATATACATACATCGTAATTGTTCCAAGACGGTGATGTAACCAACCATGTTTCTTGCAACAATATAACATCATACTTTAGCAGATGGGAAGAGTAATTATTCAGTAAATGCTGATTCCCTCTAGAGTTCCAACTAGCAAAGACTAGTTCTAATATGAGGAAAGATGAATGCTAAGGTTGCTTGCTCTGATTTTGACATCTACAAGATTTTCCGGAGCAAGCTTGATGATTGTTGGAAGGTTTGTTTTGGGGGGCATCTATACACCTAGGAGCTCTATCTGGAGCATCAGGGGTGAGAAACACCGTGAAACCAAGCTCATCAATTTGTGATTTCACGGTCCATATGGTGTTAAGAACCACCCTTGAGTTAATCCATAGGTTTACAACAGACTGATTAGAGGAGTCTGGAAATTCCACAAGATCTATATCTATGGAACTAATGTCATCAAGCTCTGGAATCTCGCGAAATATCGAGAGAACAGAAGTCCGATTTAAATTATACTGCTTAGCCGGCAATGGCTGACAGCTAAGAGTCAGACAATGAATTGCCGGTCGCTTTAAATGTTTGGTTGTTAGTTTTTGTTTAGCTGGTACCAATAGCTCATTAAGGTTTGTACAGGAACTAGTCTCTATTTTAGATTGTTGAGCTAATTGAGGGGCGAAAGAGGTTTCCAGGAACTTGGCGAAGGTGGATTGTAGAATTCGTTCTATATCACCAAGTGATTCTGTTTTAGTGTTACCAGTTCCGCCCAGACATATAGGGACAAAATTACCAGCAGTGACTGTGTCCACAAAGCCAGGAGGGCTGGGTTTTTTCAAAATTGGAGTTACCACTGGCAATGGTTCACTAGCCGAGATGAACGGCGCAAAAGTCACGTGTTTAGGGGTTATTTTGGAGGATAGGTATTCGTCAACTGCTCTTCGTATCCCTTTCCCCATATACTCATGGTCTGGTTTCTGTGCCACAGGAGTTTTACCCATGAGACTACTTGTAATTAAGTTAGATGCACTATCCTCTTCACCACTAATGTTGCCCATCTTTGGTTTAGTGAGTTCTGTATGTGACAACTGCTCAGCCACACTGATCAATTGGCTTAAAGGACTATGTGCCAAGGAAGAAGCAATGGAAGTTGGCTGTAGCTTAGCTTTCCTTACAAGTTGTTGTGAATATTTTCTTGTGATGGCTTTAGATGCCAAAACGCAAGAAGATGCTGGGGATGATAATTTGCTAATAAAGGCTTTGATTTGTGAAGTGTGAGGTGCTACAGATTTAATATTTTTCGTTTTTTTTTTCCTGTTATAGCGCACAAGGCTTTTTAGGCAGTGGATTCTGGGGCTTCTGAAGATCGGGCACATTAGGTTTAGGGCCAAAAAGGGAATACAAAGGTCTCTTCTGCCAATCAGTTTTAGTCACGACTGCCTTTTCCATCGTGTCAACTATGGGTTCGGGTATAAATGGTATAGGTTGATAGACTTGATCCCTGGGTTCAGCCAGGTACGAGGTCTGTGAAAATACAGACCTCTTACCATTTGTGACATCGTCAGGCTGGCCCAGGCTCCCAAGTCTATTAAAAATTACAAATTGATTGTCAAGCAACAGATCAAGCTGGTTTGATTGTGTTTCTGCTTTTACAACTAGCACTTCAAACAATTTAGCAAGGGCTAAAATAGCATTATTCATAGATGTAAGTGCTATGCTAGTACTGACAGTCTGAGAATCAAGGCCGCCAGTAGTAGCAGGATTTTTTTCCGCCATTTTTCTGGGAGTTGGGGCTATAAAGGACAGATTTGCAACTGAGTTTGAGGCGCTAACATTTCTAAATAGCACAGGAGATTTTGACAAATTAGCCAATGAGACTTGAGATGACTCAATAGAAACAATAGTGTCCAAATTAATTACAGGTATGTCCTGAACAGCTGGGTTCAGTAGTGGATTATCAATTGATGGATCATCAGAATGCAAAGCTGCGACACCAGTTAGCACATTTGTCAAAATGGCACTATCAGTTAGAGAAACATTTTCTTTCGCAAAAGTAACAGATTGGCCAGACATTGTACCGGTTTTTAGAGTCTCACCAAGTCTGGCATCTATCTCAATGGCTGGGTGCTCCTTTTGACAACTTAAAGACTTTGCAGACATACCAGATTCTAGCTCCAACTCATGCTTAGTATTTTTTTGGCCCAGAGAGGTCGTTTTAGGCTGGTCTGAAGTGGTTTCTACAGCGTTTTCAATAGGGCATAGGTTAATTTCAGTGCCACTGGGATTTCTACAAAAGGGACGAATATCCATTCCTAAGAGCATCTCAGATCGGCTCTTAATAGTGGCCATGGTGCAAGACCTCGGCGTAGAACAAAGTCGTGGTTTTTTTATAGGTATAGAGTGAGGAATCTGGGAACTGCTTGAGCCATTGAACCTATGCAGCTCAGTAACTGGAGGCATACCGGTTGTTAGAGATTTCATGTTGCGTTTCATAGTCAACGGTAAAGAGGTACTTACTAGGTTGGGGCTCAATAAAGAATAGATAGACTACTAGATGAACCAATATGCCGCAACAAAGGGGGTCTTAGAGGGACTTACTGGAGTAATGGCAGCAATTATGTAATCCCACACACACATTGACATGGAATGGCTCCTGTTTTTGGAGCATTAAAGGGCCAGGAAAAGGTGACAGTTGAGGCGGAGGGTCACTAAGCAGTTACAAGCAGTACCGGGACACTTGGGAGGAGCATGTTGGGCAGTCAATGGATAAGACTGGGCAGCTTGGTTACAGTTCTATAGGAGCAGGTCGTTTTTTTTGGTGATTAAGCACTCAACACATGTCTAGATGTTTTATCATGTTATCGCCGTTGGGAGGGAGGGGAGGGGAGGTTTTTTGGGGTGGGGGTAGGGCTGCAAGTAGTGAGTTAAAAGGGGACTAGTGGGGGCTTAAAGCTTTCATGCACTGTTAGTAAGCATGTGTATGTTGATTGTTCTTAGCCTCAAGTCTTATTTCTTTTGACAATTAATGCGATCAAACCTGGAAACTTTGATCAACAGTTTGGTTTTGGTGGATTGCTAGTCCCGATTTAAACTGTAGTTTAATAAAATTCCATTTGAAAAGAAAAAAATGCTACGGGAGTCATCTCCCTCGTCTCAGTAATTGGGAAACACTAAAACAAGTGCAGAAGACTTCAGGAGTCCTCTCCCTCATCTCAGTAGCAGGAAAACCAGTAAAGTGAAATCAAGACTACTACGGGAGGCATCTCCCATGTCCCAGTAGTGGCAAAGTAACTAAAGTCAGCCAAGAGGACTGGGGACACTCGTCCTAGTAACAAGAAAGAAGAGCATTGGCGAAAGGGACCCTGGTTGCAGGTCCTATTGAAACAATATTAGGAGGAACAGTGGAGAGTAACATAATGGATAAAATTAGTCAAGACTGGAAAAGAGAGAAAGAGACCCTAACCAAAACCCAGTGTGGAAAGGAGCAAGATCCTAACATAGTGAAACGCAGTACATCGAGACAGAATTATAAATGGACATTTAAGTGTGGCTAGACAAGTGCCCTTCTGGAACTCCAGGGGTTAATCAGGTTTACACATTCCCCCTCCCTACACTGATTTTTTTTTTTATCTGGAATCCTCACTGGATACTCTTGACAAAGCTCAAGGCTACGTGGAACAACCTGCTTTACTGAGCTGTATTCCTGAATTCTACTGCTATACAAGAACAGCAGGAGTTTCCTTCTTGCCCCGAGCCCAGCAAAAAGTCAGCAAATCTTGTATCCAGCACGAAATGTCCAGAGGACAGAATGAAAAACAGGAGGAATGTGGCTAAGCGGTTTCCCTTAATAAGGTGGCCAGTTTTTTATACAGCAATTTTGGAGAAGAGCTGGAGGCAAGGCAGCTCACCTTAAAAAGTAAGGGACGGGAGGAATCTGGTGGCAATAGAGGCAAATCATTCTAATCATAGAGAAACTATCTTCTATACACTCAAAGTTATGGAGTACTGAGCAGGGGAAACTGGGCAAGCGCAGGCCGCAGCTAGGAAGCATGCAGCATTTCTATTGGATAATGCTCTTCCTCTCTCTCTCTCTCTCTCTTAGAACACTGACACAGGAACAACGATTTACTCTCCCACAAAGAGGGGACAGAACGAGCCAGGGACAAAGACCGAGAACCACAGCGCACTGCTGACATACAATGCACCACTCACACACCGAGACCTGGCAAGGCAGCACTGTCAAAGCTCATACAGACAGAGAAAGAGCGAGCTATATCAAAGTATGATCCACCAGTTACAGGGTATGTACATAGCCACGCATATATAAAAAAAAAACACACACACACTGTGTACCTGATCGGCATCTCCAGTGAGTAGAAAGGATTTTTCAAGGCGTAGTCAGAGTAGAGTTCATAGATTTTCCGAAGGAGTGAGTCGATGCCAGCCTGCCGCGGATCAGCTAGAATCACAAACTTGATTCCTACGGAGAAAAAACAGTGTAAGGAGCAATCTACTGCCTCCTGGAAAGCACAGCATGTCACATTTAAGGCAAAATAAGGAAAGGCCTATCCCAATGCACGAATAAATGAAGTTTCCTACAAGACGCCCATTTTGCAACCGGATCTCCATTTGTGTAACGAATATGAACACCACTTGTACGGAATGCCACAGCATGCTTGTGCATCATTACATTTCTGAACAAGGGTATGAACCTGAACACGCTCACCAAACTTATCAAGGCTGGAAGCCAAGGGCGGGCTGCTTATATTTTTCTAACAATGAGGCTTTCTAACAGATCAAAGTATCTCGAACTGCCAGAACGCATGTACTTGTAAAAGACAGCTACAGGTTAAGGAGTAACTGCAAATACAATAGACATGGCGGTTGGTAAAAGACAAACTTGGCTTGGATTCTAAGAGCAAGTTTGAAAGCGAACTAGGATGTGTTGCATAGCTGCACTTGGCTCTGGTCACTTCATTTTTCTCGACCTGCAGGGGCAATCGTACTAAAGTGCCTTTTGCCTTAAATTTAAGGCAGTAAATCAGAAACAGACCGATATCACAGACCCAGTAACGGAGAGCTCACCTGTGAGCGTTTGAAAGCAATGCAGTTTAAAGGTGTCCGTCTCCAACATTTCGATGCCAGAGCTTCCCAGCTCCGGAGACAGCTGTGAGCCGATTGCAAACAACCTTTGGGAAGAAACCAAGAGAACAGTGCTTATTTAATTTCAAATCCACGAAGAACCAGTAGTATGCTGCAAAGTCCACCCCGACAACAGCAGGAAATGGAATGGCAAAATACCACCAGGGGTGGCTCATAGCTATCACCCTATATTGTAATCTTTCAGTAAAATGGGGAGATGTCAAACAGTAATAATCAGGCCAGCTAGGTTACATGCACGGATGTTTTTACGTTCACGGTCAACTTACTTCAAGCTAAACTTTGCACAGTCATCAAATCACACTGATATGCTAAATGAAAAGAAAATGTGGTTGTACATAAGTGTCCCCTGCCTGAGGCGTTGCCTTTTTGATTGTCTGGTTCTGTAGCCGAGTTCAGGTTATTTTCCACCACGAAGGGGGTTGCAGGGTAAAGCAGTTTGGACAAGGGAGGCATAGCAACCACACAAAGACATGGATCCATGGCCTCATAGGTTCCAGGTCTGCATGGAAAGCACCAGCAGTGGAAAGACACCAGACAATGAGAAAGACGGCCTTGTTACGATGGTAGCTGATCCGAGTGGTACTGGTTTTACCAAACCAGAGCCAGTGCATGAATGCAATTGGCCTAGATGGCCTCTTGAAACTAGGAGACAAGGGCCCACTTTCTTGCCCTTTTGGGGTAGCATTGAAGCACTGCCTTTGAGCAAAACACAAGAGGCTAACCTGGTTGTCAGAAAAATGCTCTGAAGACAATAGAAGTAAGTTGCGCTGTTCCAGTCACTGGGGATTTTAAGTGTCAGCAATAATACTTTGTATATATAGTGCTTGCTTTGAATGATTTTCTTCATTTCGGAGCCGTCTACACATGCCACGAGTTTCACTTAATTTAATACTAGTCCATTTTTATCCACCTAAAGGTGGAGTCAGCCCTGCTGGGCTTAGAACCTGTGATCTGCAGGATAAAGTGGAATCAGGAGCAAGCACTCAACTCACAGAGCTATGCAACTTCTTGGAATAGCTCTGAGTTAGACCACTACTGATACAAGCAGGTCAAAGATCTGAATTTTGTAATATGGGATTCCGCCTTAGTCTTCTATTGTAGATACAGGTTGCAACAGGCTTGCCTTTTATTCTTCATCAAACAGCACAGGTCCTAGACCCCATAGAGGCCCCTGTACCAAGCTATTCCTTTTTTCACTGGGCTAGTTCCAGGACCTCTGTCCCCCACCAACTGCTTTGACATGTGTTTGTTGCAGGCCAGTGGTTCACCTACTCTCTCCATTGTGAAAATCCCCTTGTATAACTTGGTTTCTGCCCTTCCTTCTCATGCCATTAACTTTCGGTTGCCCGGTTTTATACATTTCTAAGACAATTAACTTTTTCCAGCCCCAGTATGAAATCAGTCCAGTTTGTCCCATGAACCCATCCAATAACTGCCTTCCCTTGTTTCACAAGACTTTGCTTCAATCCTCTCTAATGGCATCCAATTGGCACAGCGAAAAAGCAGATTCATCCAACATGCGTTTTATGTGTCATTACCAAGGATGCAGACTCACATATGGAAGAATCGTAGACAGTTTGCATTGCAAAGGTCCAGTACATGATAGCGCCGCCCCTAAGCACCTACCATCTAGAACAAAACTTTCAATCTGCCATCCACAATCTTTGGGCGACTGAAACCACAGCCGTGAACATTAACAAGAGCAGCTCACCACAGGGCCCAGAACAGCCTTCATTGTTTTGAGCCACAAATAGATGCTCATCCTTTCTGCCATCTGCAGGGTTTGAGCGGTGGTAGGTCAATGGTTCTTTTACTTCCTGTGTTGGCACTTGTAATTTATGCGATCCCAGCAATTAATGTCAAACGATAGTCCAAATATAATGAGAAAGACTCTTAGTTTATTCTTAAATTATATATGGATATATTCTCCATGTATTGATTTCATACATAACATTAAACATATACTTATTGTACAGTTCGTAGTGCTTACACATTCATTTTTCCTGTACTGACTTCATACATTAATGCATGTTGATCTCCCAACACGTGTTTCCCCACAGCATCTAGCTGTGGTTCCTCAGGAGACATTCCCTTACTGGTAGTCGCTTTCTTTGTTAATTTTTGTTTCAAGTCTTTAGAAAATAATTCTTGTCACCAAAGGTAGTAAATCCTGGTCTTCTTTTTCAAGTGGCAGTTTCATCAAGGTCCGATGGTCTTGTTTGTGCTCGCCAGGATCTGCGATCTTTTACAACTTGGCAATGAAAATATGATTTTCTACCAGATGCCACCAATCTTCTATTCAGTGCTATGAAAAACACAACCTTGATGAAGAGACTCTACGAAACCCGAAAACGCCCAATGTTCCTCAAGAACATGAGGGCTCTGTAGTCCCCAGGTAATATTGGAAGCAAGTGCAATAAACCCTATAAATGACACCAAGTTGCCGGGATTTAGCTCCATACAGAATTCATACTCACGAGTGGAACATGGAGGCCAGCATGAGCTTCTCGTTGGAGCTGAGTCGTGGTCGTCCGAAGCGGATGGACACTGGGTAATTGACGGGGTTGCTCAGGAATTCCATCACCTCCTTCCCATCAGCTGTGTATTTTCCACTGACATCTGCACCATTAACAGACAGCACACTGTGGCCAACTGCAACAAGTTGGGGGGTGGGGAGGGGGGGTAGAGCAGGTTAGAAACCATCCACACGCTATGAACTGCTGTTTTTGAATACCAAAAGCATGCATCACCCAGCAGCCCCAAGTTGTACCATATAAATTAACTCAAGAAGCAGACTGGAGAGAGTACCCAGCACACAGCCTATCCAATATCCACACGCCTGTTATGTTTACATTTGTACTAGGTATGTCCTAACTGTACTTAATTAATATTCCCAATAATATCATAGATCAGTGGTCTTCAAACTTTTTTGGCCTGACCCCCCCTGAGCAGAATTTGGGCAGGATGCCCCCCCCCAAAAATGCCAAATGTATAGTATGCACAAATGGCTATGAACTATTGCGCGCCGTCGCCGCACCCTACTCCCATCACAGTTGCTGGGCTCCCTTATCCCACTCCTACCCAGTCCATGGGCTCTCCCCACCCTGCTCCTACCACTATCCCATGGTTCCCGCCCCCACCACAGTCCCTGGGCTCCCCTCATCCCAATCCCAACATAGTCAGTGGGCAAGTGGTGACTGGTGAATTTTTTAAGTGGAGAGGCATAACTATTTCCCACAAAAAGGCCATAGCGACCACGCTAAAAATAACGGGTTAAATGTTGCATTGGAGAGCATACTTTTTTTTTTTTAAAAATTACAAAAAATACTATTTTTTTTTTTTAAAAACTGGGTACATTGCCAAACAGTTTGCAATTGGTGCTGGGGGTCCAGGGGTCAGGCATGACATTTTTTTACTGGACATCTATGATAGATGTCCAGTGAAAAGATACCATCCCTGTCCCCCACTGGGCCTAATACAAACATGTTTATGTGTGTATGCAAGGCACTAGGGTGCCAAGGGGGGAAAGCATGGCATTTTTGACTGGACATCTATGATAGAAATCCAGTTTAAAAAAAAAATAACATCCCCGTCCCCTGGCCTCCACAGCGCCTCAGAAGGAGAGCTGATTTTGGCAGGTGGGTAGGAGAATTGTGCAACAAAGGCATTTAGGCATTTTTTAAATGCCTTTGTTGTACAACCCTTCTTCCCCCCTCTCTATCCACCACTTGTCAAAATCAGCTCAACTGACCAGAACACACAATTATTCACATGAGCATCCATCACCATACACTCACAACACTAGCATACATGCATCGATACATGCGTTTAAATATATATATTTTTTAAACATAAACATACCTTCTGCATTGGCCTGCGTGTGGGTGCTGAAACGCCCTGCTCCATGCTGTTCTCTCTGTATGTGCGAGGCGGCACAGGAGCTCCCCCTCGCACACAAGAACATGCAGTGCCCCAGCCAGCATTTCCAATGAGCTATGCAGTGTTGGCGAAGCAAAACGCCCGAGCACTTGCATGGCTCAGTGAGCCTTTGTGGCTGGGGAACTAAGCTGTCAAAAGGAAATCGTGTTTCCCTTTGACAGTTCAGCCAGCCCAGGAGCACTCCCTCAGCTGGAAAAAGCAGCTGAGGGAGTGCTCATTGTTTCGTTGGGCGGGCTCCTTAGCTCCTCCGTAATGGGTGAGGGAGCCACTGGGTTGGCACCCCCTCACCATTATGGATGAGCCGCCAGGCTCGCACTGGCCTATAGGGCAATGCCAGTACCAAAAATGCAAAATGCTAGTGTGCCAGTTTGATGAGTTCCAGCACTATGCAGTTAGTAATTTTGACCCATGTTGCTATATAAATATTCTCTAAATATCACAATTTACTTACTTTTTAACACAATGCACCCACCTGGGGAACTATTCAAACAGTCTGACTAAAGGTATGAATGTCCATTTACAACTGCGGGCCACTTTTTCCATTGGTGCGTGAGACAGTTTCATGCTTCAGCCCAACCACGTGAGCCGACTCTGCCCATTTCTTCCAATCAAAAAAAATATATATTCTTTTCCCCCCACAGTTTTAATACCGCTGTCATAGATGTATGTTTGTAAGGCACCATAAACCCCTGGTAGCTGTTAGTTTCAAGCTAACAGGCTCTCCTAGGATAAAAGCAAGAGATAAATAGCTCCCAGCAATTTTGAGCCCTGCTCAATTATCCCCCAATCTTTCACCTTTACCCCTTTTCTCCCACTGCCACCTTTGAGAGCTGTGCTTGGAGGCTATTGAGTCCATAGTACAGAGGTTCCAAATATTTATTTAGAAGTCAGTGCATGGAATGTAGTGTCCTCTTCAGAGTGCCCACTGTAAACAAAATCAGGGACTAGATAGACCAGTATGTACCTTAATCATGCAGTTTAAGGGATTATCTTAATCAGAGCCAGGCACCATTAATAATTTTCATTCCTAGAGGGGATAACCGTGCTCCAGTAGCCACACAAGAAACTTCAGTGGAGTCAAACTTATCCTGCACGTTTTGCAAATATCTCCTGTTATACTAATTATTGCAGCCATTTCTAGGACCCAAAGTGATGAATTTCAAGTTCCTCCAAAAGAAGCAGCCCCAGGTGGGTAAGGATTTAGACTATAGATTCTACGAGCTCCTTACGCAAACTCCAGTGTCAAGAATCTGGCATTAGAAAAGATTGACCGGACTAATTACAAAAGATGAAAATCCATCTTGACCTTTCCAAAAGCTGTAAATCACATTGCCTCTGAGAATAGCAAATTATAAAACCACGAACAAAGACTAATCGTGCAGAAGTAAAACGATTCATACCACCGTAGGATCACAGAACAGACCTAGAAGAACCAAGGATGCTGTTACAGTATAAACACACTTGCTGCAACTCAAACTCTGGTGGGCAGGCAGTTAGAAAGAAACCACCATTGCCAAAAATAAAATCAGCAAATCGGCAGCAGACAGTCAAGAATTAAACAAAAACGACCACCACAATTAATCGAAAGAGCAAGTAGCCGACAACTGCAACAAGCAAATGACCAATCAAAACCATCTGGTTACAAGTACACCACAAAAGTAACTTGTTGCATGAGCCACAAACAGTTTGCAGAAAAATCCAGGAAAAAGTCTCAAACCACATCCTAAGACAATTTCTAAAGCACCTGGACACCTCTGCCAGTCCCAGCAACACTCTATAAGCTATCCACATGAAACCCATGCCCTGACCAATGGAGCCATCAAGGTTGCTTATTTGTTATGAAGTAACCAGGTCCCAGTAAGACTTAGGTGCCGTGTGCTACAAAAGGAAGACAGTTATTTATTCAGTTCATTAGAAAACTAACTGCACAGAGACTCACCGATCCATCCACCACTAGCCAGCTCATTCAGGTCACTTGCTCCAACATGCCGCTCATATACACATCCATGAAACCACTGTTATCATTCATTAGCTTTTTTACTGCTGGTTTCACCTAACAAAATGTAGAAGGGATACAAATATCCTTTCTACCCTTGGGAACTGGGAGACACTATAAAATGTCTTGCTCCATAAGAACACAAAAAGTAGGAATATATGCAAGACTCGTCAAGGGAAAGAAAACCTGACATTCCCCGATAAGCTGCTCCACACAACACCTTCATACCCAATGAGACAGAACGCCAAAACAGTGACTGCTAACATTGTATTCACAATCAATTGCTCGCACTGTAGGGCAGAATCATTCAGACCACAACCAAAGGAGATGGAAGTTGTGTACATGTACAAACTGTAAAACTTGCATGTGGCTCCTAAACGTATAAAAACTCAAGTGAAACCTCACTTTAATGTGAGTTTTCATTGGGATAAGAGGCGTACAGAATGTGTACATTTCATGACTTTACAACGCTTATAAGCACTAAACACACATGCCAGACATACCACGCGACATGCACTTAATGATAGAATATTTTGCACACAAACTGTGTATTAAATTCACATTATGTAACTGTACACTACGCATAAAGAGTCACATCGAAGTCAGGGTTAACTGATGTGAATGTTCATACATATAAGACTTATGTCAAATTTTAAGTTTAGTGCTTAATCTCTCACTTGTGAGAGACCCCCAGAACTTTTTGCTGGACGGGTCAGTTATTTTTCCTCAGTGAGGGGGGAGCCTTTTTCCCACACTCAGATTATTTTACTCTTTTTATGTGTGTCATTTTTAAGACTCTCCATTGTATCCTCGGATACCTTTTTGGTAGATACCTTTTACTGTTACAAGTTGCCCTTTGGGCTCCCCTTTTACTTTCTCTGGCTAACCTTGTGAGAACTACAGTTCCCAAGGGTAGAAAGGATATTTGTATCCCTTCTACATTTTGTTAGGTGAAACCAGCGCCCCCACACCTTTGTGGAATGCTAGGGAGATACAATGTATCCCCTTTCTCACTAGCACCGTAACATTTCTGTTAAAGGGACAAGCTAAACTTGGATGGCTGATGTCCGTGAACTTTTTCCTAATTTGGTGTACCTTTACCACATTTCCACAGCTGCGATAAAGGCGCCCAAGGGTGCCCATTTTACCTTGGTCAAGCTTGCTCAGGCCCCAGAGGGTCTGTGAAGACAGGAAGCGAGTGAGGAGTCCAAAACTCTGCAGCCCTTTGTCTTCCAGCTTGTCTGAGAATACAGTTCCAACTGGGAGGTTAGCTGTCCTGGAAGGACTGCACCCCCCCCCCGCAAACCCCACCCCCCTAGTCAGGTTTGTATGTTGCATGCCCGTTTGATTGGCTGGGTTCCTGTATAGAAGTCAGATCCAGGAAGCTGTAGAGGTAGTCCAACACTGGATCTGAATCCAAAGAGGAAGATGAAGAAACTGCGGCTGAGATGATTTCCAGCAATCAGAGAGGCTGCTGTGTAACCAGACCCTGCTGTTACCCTTCCTTCCAAGCGACCTGGGAGAAAACAACGACCCAGAGCCTGGTGCGATCTACTAGACCGAAGACCTGCATTTTGAGCCATCCCATGACGTGCTGTCACCTTGCCGGGCTGCAATATACCAATACCCTGGGACCTCAAGCCATTTTGTGCTGCACAAACTTAGAACTGAAACATGGTGGCCTCCTCCTGGCTCTCCAGAGACACGATTTGAGTCCTTGAAGTCCCCGCACCAGAGTGCTGGACCCGATTAGTGATGAGAATCCAGCCAGTGATATTCGGGCTTCTTCTGACTCCTGAAAAGGGCACCAAAACTGCAGAGCCGCATTCATCCGCTTACACACTCTTGCTTGGAGCCTTCCCCGTTGGTCCCTGCTGCGAAATCCCTTGTGTCCAGTCTACAGTCTTCATGACAAGGAATTAATCAACCAGGTTTTTGGCTGAAGATCCGAAAGTCTTCCTGCTGCAAACTCTTCTTCTGTGCGGAGGTACTGTGTTGGCTGGGGCATTTACTTGCCTTAAACCGGTGTGATGTTTGTATAGCTGTTGGGGTGTTTTCTGTGATTGGGAGGCCTCTCATCCAGTTCACCCAGGCCCAGTGCTGGCATCCTCCTAGGGTGTCTTCTCAGAAGTCCCTGGGCCCTTTCAACCACTCTAAAGTGAAAAACGCACTTGTTTGAACAGTCTTCCTGAGGAACTTGAACTGTTGCTTGCTACTCCTGTGCCCATCATATCCTGACCTGTCTGTTGGACACTAGAGACCTAGTAAAGCCCCCCCACCCCCCTTCTGCCACTGAGAACATTCATGGTCCAAGAATAGGGAAAGAAGTCTAAAGTTTGGCCCTTTTGCCTAGAAAATATAAGTGTTTAAAAGTGGACTTGCTTGTGAAAGAGTTGGTTGGTAGCAATCACTCAGAGTGAGCAGTTACAAAAATTCTTAATTACCTTGAATGTGCTTTGCCATTCTGAAAAAGTATATCTAAGGTTATTTTACTCACCTATGAATTGATTGTGCCTCTTCTCAAAAGTAATGATGTTGGCTTCCCTTTACTATTTCTTTTAAGATCTAAATGTAAAGTATACCAAGTGGGTCTTGCTTCCCCCGACTCTCTGTTTAGCCTGTCTAGAATAAGTCTGCCTTGGGTTTTTACCTGCCTTGAATAGCTGTGCGCCATTCATAAAAAGTGTAAAGAGTTATTGCTTACCTTAGTCTGTGTTCCACTGATCTGAAAAGCAACAGTAATTGTATATTATAATTCTAATGTCTTACTCAGCTGGTATAATTGTGTTTTATCCTGAATGTAGTTATAGGTTTATACTGTTCCTTGAATCTGTGTTCCACTATTCGGAAAAGCATCAGGATTACAGGGTTGGTTTACTAAGTGATTCCTTAACTGAGTGTCACTGCATGACTGGACAGGGTCTACTACCCTTGATGTGCTGTAAAGTAATCTAAAAGAAATAACTGATGGTTTTACTTCCAGTGAATAGGTGTGTTCTATACTAAATGTGTTTGATAAAGTATGTGAGAAACTTAAAAGGTGTCACCCCGACTAGTCCCCGGGGATCTGTCATCCATTGGATCCAGTTCCTGGGGGTGGACAGCGAGGGAGGATCACCTGGATCCAGGGGGGGGGGTCCCCCTGGGAGTGGAACACCAACGGGTGAGACGCAGTGTCCCCCTTCTTATAACACTATTTCCCCAGCCTACCCCGTAGGATATGCTAACCCCCCGCCCCCTTTTCCAGACACAAACACTTTTGCACACTATGAAAGACGACGGTCAAACACCAAAGCCAACCTTCATTTTTTATAATATTATAGTGTTTCTCTTGAACCCTTGGTATTCTACAGGTTCTTTGTACCTTCCTACAACCCTCCCTCCCAAGATATGGCTAACAAATACTGAGGTTGCACAGCCTTATACTAAGAGTGGAGTTTTGTACAGTCTCAGTTGTATGGTTTTACTAAGCACTTAGTTGGAGTTCAGAAAAACGGTCCTAAAAAAAAGATGTATAGAAAATGTAATTTGCGTACATGTACGAAATGTACACTGTCTAGAAAACAACAGGGAAAGCTTATACAGCTAAGGTGCATGGTACACAGTGTTCATCCTTTAACCGTTAACAAGGTAACGTCTGGTAACACAACAAAAAACGGTTTTGTGGGAAGGTAGGTATTCAAGGTGCATCAGAGGATTGCAAAGCAAATGAATCAATTAGAGTGCTCGCACTCAACACACATGAAAAGGGGGAGGACCACCAGACTCGGCGTACCTGACCCTAAGGAAGAACACCCTGAACCTGGTGGGGGTGCCTGTCCCTGGGTGGCGTGTGGTGTATCGCCTACTAAAAAGATATAGAGGAGAGTACTATCCCTCAACCTTCTATACTAATGGCAGTGTCTGGAAACAGACACGGGTCGTCCAACAAAAACGTTTAAAACAGTGGTAGACTCCAGAGGGTTAAGCAGCATACAACAAGGCAATGAATTAGGTCTTGAGGCTGCTTGATCTTGAACGTGGATCCAACCTGTGAATCAGGTCAACTGCTTACGTTCCGTCCAGAGTGTGCAACTTTAATGGTACCCGTAGGTCACTATGGTTTGGGTATGTAAGAGTACTGGTGGAGTGACCACTGGTGGGTAAATAAAATGACCAGCCGGGGGGGCTGGAGGGCTAGAAAAGGCTCTTATAAGAATGTGTAGCTCACTCAGTAATAATGAGTGTGCTACAGTAGGTAGTTTTTAGAGGATTGCGTCTCTTTGATAAGTGTATAAGAGATCAAACGTGGGTCATGAGAGCCCTCATGACCGAAAGGGGTCGACCGGTTTCAATGGCGTAGGAGATTCAGGCCATCTTCTTCAGGACCGTGATTTAGAATACAAACGAGTTTGCCAAGTGTTCAGTGAAGTGCTGAACAGGAAGGAAGATGCTGGTGTCTCCTGGAGGGAGACAAAAATATGGGGGGGAAAAAAGGAGAGAGATGGAGAACAGTCAATGAGGGGGGAGGGAAAGGGGCGGGGTTGGGGTGTGGGGGGTGTTTGGGGGCACCAGGAAATTGGTGCAAGATGCTTGGGGGTGGTGCTTTAGACATGCCTTGAATGGAGCATGTGAGAGCAAGGTCATTAATTAGTCAAAGATTTCAGGAATAGTGAGGGTGCCTGTGCACCAGTGGTGGGACTCCTCGCCAAAAGGAGGGGGAAGGGGAGGGGTGCCAGACAGGGTCTCTATAGGTGACTGGTGGGCTGATACCAGGGAGTGAGAGAGGGGTGCTGGTGTGCACTAAATTGGATAGAAAATGTGCACTACAGGGTGGAAATGGTGAGCCCCTAACTCGTGAGCAATTAAGGGGAAGTAGGGACAACCAGCTCCCAACTACGTGCAGGAGGGGTGCCTGAGTAGTGGGGAGGCAGGCTGAACATACCTCAAAACCAGCATGCTTGCTGGAATAAGAACGGTGAATCAGGGTTACTCAGATCACCGAGCTGCACAGCAGGTAAAAAGTACCTGTGAGAAGTAAACAAACCATATCAGGTATAGTAGTCTGTGCTAGGCATATGGCAGAGGTAGCATAATGAAAAGGCCATGGTGCCTGAGTGTGGTCTGTACCTGTGAAGGGGGCAGCTGCTCTCCTTCGTGTTGTCTAGGAGCTGTGTCGCGCTTGTACTGCTCGAGACTGGTATTTGCTTGAAAAAAGGCCCAATGCCTATAAAAACAACGAGCAACGCGCTCGCGCTGGCGACTGCGTGCCGTCGCTGGCTCCCTGTAAGCCTCGAGCGTCGGAAGGCGATGAAAAAGCTCGAGCGCCTCTAGAAACAAAGGCTGAGCGCTCTCGAGCTCGGGAAGGGTCAGGCACCGCACTGGGCCTTATCCCTATAGGTCCAATGCCTGTAAAAACAACGCACAACGCACTCGCGCTGGTGAATGCGTGTCGTTGCTGGCTCCCTGTGAGCTGCGAGCATCGGGAGGCGATGAAAAAGCTCGATGTACACTGATCATATATATAATACACACAAAAAAAAAAAATCAAGAGTTACGGTTAATCTCACAAAAAGGAAAGTCTAAAGAATGAGAACAGTCAAGGTGCAAACACTCACTCCATAATCCCACAAAACCGACCTTAATACTCACTTCAAGTATTAAAAAGGTTACTTAATTAGTTGAAGCAAGTGTTCATATATAGGCTATGTTATTCTTACTCTTTGTAGACTTTACTTTGTGAGATTAACCTTAATTCTCGATTTAAAAAAGGGAATGTATCGGGGTGAAAAATATGGAAGTAGAAAGCTACTAGCCAGGCATCAATAGTTACTCATCCCCACAGTACACCATTTCTAACTAGCCAAGAGTCGTGCCTCTTCATTCCACATCACAGGCAGCTGGAGTCAGGTAAAGGTGGCAGCCATTATTGACGAGGTTGCATGCCAAAAAGTAGATGGTGAAAGGCTGCGAGCTAGGCCCATGGTGCTGAGGTGCTCACCCAATCAGGAGCCTTATGTCGTTATGAGAATTACCCTACATAAGTGAGGCAGATGAAAGGTTGCCAAGAATCCAGAAGCAATACACAGAGGCCAAGATTCCCGTACTGATAGCATCCTTATGCCAATCACCTCAAACTCGGCATAGATGACACAATACTAGCCTCCTGTGATACCAGCACCTTAGGTTTGATGGTCGGCAGAGCTTGGGAACCACTTTCTCCATCTCTGCCCAAGGTTTCCTGAACACCCGAAGGCTACCCATTGGACCTTCAATGTGGCTATAGACAGTCTATCTAGAACCTGAACAGAAAATCCAAAACCTTGACACAATCACAGTAGAGGATGCAAGCATACAGCCCGTTCCATGACTGGAAGGATGCCCAATTATGAAAGCACACCCTTTTAGTTGAAGGGCGTCTAGCTCCCTGAACCAGCCTGGCCACTTCGGCTGGAAGAGCTAAATTCTACAGCCACCGCACTGCTGAAAAGTTGACAGTAAGCTCTCCCCTAGGTGAAGGGAAGCAGAACACTTGGTCCACTTCTAACTCCTATGAGGGCAGAAAACCAAATCCTTCTGAGCCAATATGTTATCACCACATGATGACTTCTACCTTGACTTTCAATAACACTGGTGAAATCAGAGGAATGGGTGGAAACGCACGAAGGAGGTATTTTGTCCAGTAGATATTCATTGCATCCACCACCTAGGCTTGAGGGTCTAGGAACGGAGAACAAAATCACCAGGGTTGTCCGTTCCCCTATAAAGCAAAGAGGTACATCAATGGTCTGTCAAACAGCCTGCACATATCCTGAAAGTTGCTCAGAAACAGCAAGTCTCTGCTCAGGAGGGGAATTTCCTGTTCAGCTGGACCACTTTATTCAGTAGCCCACTGATGTGCATCAATGGTAATGAAAGTAGGTTCTGAGCTGCCTAGCTGAAATTCCTTTGTGCCACGGAAGACTACTTCAGTCCCATCTTGTCCGTTTATCTATGCTGTCGCAACAGTATTGCTGTGCAGCTAAGAACTGGGTTACCACAAACACCTGCAGTGCCTTTCAGATTGCCATCAGCTGTCTCCATTTGGATATGTGGCCGACTTCTACTAAAGGGCACTTGCCTTGGAGCTTACTCCTCCTCCACAGGGGTGGGCTCCCCATACCAGATGGCTGGCATCTGGTTCACCACAGGTGGGTAAATAGAGAAGCCCAGTTTTAGAATCTCCGGGACCAGTCACCAAGACCAGATATCTTCTGTGACCATTATGATCTCCTTGATTTGTCTCAAGTGTAGCCTCAAATTTTGCGGTATGTGATTGACCAGATGCATCAGAGGATACTGTGTCCAGGTAGTCAGAAAGATCTACACCGCCATCAGGCCTTGGACCTTTAGCAGTCACACTTGCAGGGTTCACACTTTAGGTAGGAAGGTAGGTACACGAAGACAGGAAAACACGATGACAGACACTAGATCCCTACACCCATCACCTTCTCTCAGTTGTCCCCAACCATCCACTGTAGAACCTTGAGAGACACATTCCAGAGCAGAAAGCATCTGACATCATACCCAGAGAGACCCACAAATAAGATTACTGTACAGTACTCTTTCTAATGTATACATTTATTTTAGCGTTATTGGAAGAGCAATAGGTTGTTTCAAACTAAAAGCAAATACGCCACTTTAGTTACCTACCAAATATGAGTCCGATTGCTAAGACGAGCATGGAAGAGAGCAAAACATGCACACCAATTTTGAAGCTTTGTTAATATCTGATGTATCTGAGCCAGGGATGACATGGAGCAGGAACCAGGCTGACTCAGGTAAGTATCAAACAGAAGATGCTTTATTCTTGCTTAGTTACATAGAATAGTTCATGAAAGGTAGGAGTGTAAGGAACAAGCATCTGCCCTGGTGCCCAGTCTCACTCCAAGTCCAACTGACACTCTCTGGAATCACCAGGCCTCCCACACTCCAAGCTCCACCTCACCATTCTACGAGGCCCCTGCATACACTCAGTGAATACAATCATACCAGGATACCACAATCTGTCTGCTAGAGTAACGTGCAAAACAACGTGTTTTTATGTGGCTATTCAAATAGGTTTAACAACATACATAACAGCAAGCTAGAAGTTTGTGTTCTTTAGGCAGGCCCCTTTATCACAAAGTTTCTTATTGTTTCTCTTTAAGCGCTGAATGAAGTAAAGTGATTGCACAGGGTTGTATAACTTTGCATTCTAGGACATGTATCTGTCTATTTATGTGTGTAAAAAATAAAGCTGCAATTATGCTTTTTTTGTACCTAACATGTTTCTATATTGCTGCATACATTGTCAGGTTGCATTACTGTGGAAATAAACTAACATGGTGTTCTTGAAAGCCAACCTGGTGTTCATGAAAGCCAGCGCCTAAATATGTGTTCCGACTAGAGCCCAGAACGCATGTGGCAGGCACCTAAATTGTAGATGAATACAATCTCAGCTTCACTGCTTAACCCAAGTGTGTGATCATGCGCAAATATATTAATCACACTTTGCCTGATCTTAAAAAATTGTGAGTTTGCAAAGCCTCCCAACATTTTTACGTCAAAATACCCGTGCCAAAATCAATATGTGACTGATGGGCGTCTTCAGATGCATTATACTGACCCTATCAAATTTAAAATTAAGGATTTAATAATAAAAAAAGTGTACTGAGGTATTGGTTAGAATCGCTGACTCAGATCTGTCAAACTCCCTAGGCGCAGGCTCAAAATGAAAAGAGAGGAACTTACACAAAGATTGGTGTGGGTGGATGGATAAACAAGTAGAGCAGCCCGGCATGAAATACATTTTTGACACATTTGGGACTGAACCCTAGCCTACTTAAAACCTGGATTGGCGAGTACCCGCAACAGAGGCAATATGACATGGGACAAGTGCCCCCTGCCCTGTATGTCTCACCTCAAAGTCAAACAGCCCTGGCTGCACATGGCCTCCCATCGAGATTGTATCCATTTAACAGGCTCGGCGAGAATGTGCAACGGGAGCCTATTAGAGATTGTAACAGGCTACAAATACATGACACATTTGCCACTAAAGTTACTCTTGTGGTGGTCATTAACTCCTCCCAACCCAAGACCGCCTATCCAGGTCACTCTGTCAATCTTGCCTAGAGGGCCCCCATTTACCTTAAATCTGCCACCGACTCTGTGAAACCAGCCCTATTGTGACAAGTCCACACGGACCAAGAAGAATCCTAACCCATGACTACATACTCAACCCGAGAAGATTGAGTAATGAGGCTCAAGCCTCAGTATCCAAAAATCACCGCCGATGGATACTATCAGCAAGAAGAAGACAGACAGCACTGACCTGCACGCCTCTTTTTTCCATTGAAATTACTGCATGTATAGCATCACGTGCTGCAGTCGCGTTAACTTGGTTAATACACAATTCAGAAACCCCGTGCCTGGAAGGCTACACGCAGAACAGTATGTGATGTTAGTAACACATACTCGCGTAAAAGCGGTACTATTACTCATGCTACCACTGTATCTAACATCTGGTGCTTCTGCTCCCTTTCCCTAAATTTAGATTAGCTGGCCACGTAATAACTCATGTCCACCGTTTAGGATAACTCCTTTGCACCCTTCACTTGATCTCCACGCTCCATTTTACTAATCTGCACTCTTACCACGGATTCCGTCCCTCTGCCCGAAGGACACCAAGACGCGCTCATCGTGCACCTTCAGCACTAGCTCGAGCGGGAAGCTGAACGTCTTCTCTGCCTCTGCGCGGGGCAGAAAGTGGTCCAGTTGGTAAATAAGCCCCCCTGCCTTGTTGACCAGGAAGACACTGAAGATCGCCATCTTGGGTGAGGCGGCTCTACTTCCGCCGCAGAGCAGAGGCCGCGCCCGTTCACACTTCCGGGAAAGCAAAGCCTTTCGTAATATGGAACGTCAGTGAAACCATCAGGAGAGATCCACAACAAGTTCTGAAAACATTTCATGGGAAAAGCAGTTCACGCCTATATCTCAAAGGCAGGTGCAGTTTATCACACAGCCAGGACGATGTAGTGCCTAAGGGCGGGCCCGGCTGAAGATGTGTGGGGGGGCCCCCTGCTTAGAGCGAAAAGAATCTGAGGCACTCCTGGGGTGGTGCATACAGTACAATGGCCACAAAGATAAGGTTATTAATAGCCGATGATTGTCATGAGACGGCATGCCAGCAAGCAGGGATCTTTAAACACTAAATGCCCACTAAAGAGCTATAAAATCTTCTTTGTCATCAAGTGGCTGGTGTGGAGAAACCAGTTTTAGAAGGCAATTAAGTGATAACACTTCTGTATATCCCTTGGGTAGTGATGATCGGTGTTATATATTGGTATCCGACGGCCGAAGACGGGAGGATAACCCTGCCACTGACTGCAGAGAAATGCTGGTACTAACGTGGGACACGAGGGCTTCCCCAGATTCATGTACCTACTTAAATATCTATCACGGCGCTCAAATTTCCCGGTTTCGTGCTCGAGAATGTGACGCCTAACTTTTTCCCCCGTGGAATCCTGGGACTTGCAGTTTAATATTTTCCATTGTAAATGTATGGCTGTAAATCTCTGATGAAAAACGCGACTGGATAGCTTTCTTAGGGCTAACCTGAGAGCTCTGCACTATAACCATGACCGCCTTGACGTTTGCCTAGCGCGTTCGTCTTCCAGTATTGTTAGCAATGTTTGATAAAGATATTCTAAAATCAGCATTGCTCGAATTCCGATTTCTTAGTTCGTTTCCATGGCAGCTTTCAGCACATTGCAAGGTGGGAGTCGTAGTCTTTCCTCCCCTTGCGTCAATCTTGCCTGTAGCATGATGGGAGTTGCAGGACGCAACTCAGGAAATACGAACCGGAAGTCCTGCCCCAAACACGGGGTTTCTTTAGCGCTAAGACAGGGGCACTTCCTTTCTATCCGCCATCTCACAGGAGCAGCAGCATGGTGAGGGCCAGGGGCCGATGGAAAGAGGGAAGCCTGTGGATGGGTGCAGGTGACAGAATCAGGATTGGGTGGCGGAGGGAGTCTGACAGCGGTACCCGGGCACAAGGGACCCATCCCGACCTGGGTCTCCGCATGGGGGACTGCTGCCTGTAACAAGCAGACACCCTGTAGTGCGGCAACACGAAACCCTTTGCTCACAGCAGAGCTTAGAGTAGACCCGAGTTCCCCACTCCTCTCCAGAGTGGGCAGTTGATGCCCAGCAATCCTTTGTTTCCCTGCTTTCTTCCCGGACAGCTGGTTTAATAAAGTTACAGCAATGTCCCAGTAACCAATTGCAACCATGGTCAAGTGCCGTCACCTTATTCTGTTCACCTAAAACGATTACTTCATATTCTTTTTTTGAGGGTTTGAGCCGGAGGGCACCTATAATTCACCCAGCTTTACCACGTACCTTGCGTTTGTACGTCCAATTGCTTTGTTTGAAAGTCGGCCCTTTCCTGGAAAAATAAATTAAATGGTGTTTCGTTCTGACTACACAGCCCAGTTACGTGGTTCTGTTCTTGTTGGCCCAGAAAATGCCACCTTCAAATCCGGAAGTATTTAGTGTTTTATTTTTAAGTTGTCCCTGTTCAGGTTCAAGCCCGTCAAGAAAAATTGTAGAGGGGACTCGAATGTAAGTGTCGATAGGGTGACCAAGCTTAGACGTAGGTATTACGTTATTAGTTTAAAATACGGCGGGTTTACACTACCCATTTTAATTTACGGATTTTTGATTGCGTGCAATGGTGCTACGATTACGAAACGTCCCCACAGTTTCTAGCCCACTTTTCTAGACAGTGAACAGTATGCTCGTTGTACGTTTAGTTGACTAAGGGGGTAATGAAGATAGGTAGGCTGTATACATTTTGGTCCTGGCATGGTCTATGTTGTAAATGTGTGCAGAGACAATCTGTCTTCAGCTCTAAAATAAACCACATAATGCATGCACCAGTTTAATAGATGAGAACCTGTTTATTCGGATAAAATGTATGCGCTGATGCAGTCATATTTTTGTTGCCAAGCACTTGCCTGTTATGACGTGGGCAAATGCTATACCCGCAACGTGTGGACTGTCATGTATATGGGATAAAGCCCTGGCCCCTTAACTTCCATAAGTTGCATCATAAAATGGAGGAACCGGCCGAAAGCAGTCTTGTTATAAAGTCATGGAACCAGGGCTGGACTGGTAACCAAGAGGCCCTGGAAATAATGTTCATCTTGAACCCATACTACACATTTTCAGCTTGCCCCCAATGATTTTCCTATGAGAATGTGGACATAACATTGGTACCGCTCAAGAGGCCCAAGGGGCAGAGGCCTACCGGGGATTCCCCAGGGTTCCCTATAGGTCAGTCCACACTTGCATGAAACTCTCAAATGTATAACAGCGCTCTGCCACCCCCTTTCATATCTGGCCTCTTGATTAATTGTAATATATGCAGTCTTCCTTTTGCGGATCCATATCAATTTAAAGCTTTGCTGTGAATTTTTATAAAAGCTAATATATGCAGCTTTTAATGTGTTGCAGTTTAGTAAAATGCACGTTTTCATTTTGTGCTTTTAAAAATTTGTAGATTCTTGCTCACGTGTCAAATACCAGCAGTGCACAGATTACAGCTTCTGCCATGACCCAGTGCATGTTACATTTTGAGTGTCACTGGAAACTATTTTACAAGATACACATTTGAAAAGCTTGTGACGGCTTTTAAGTACTGCAGTGACAGCTGGCAATCTACATTTCTGTCTCAAGCAGCATGTATTGTGATGTTGCAACTGAAGCGCAAGAACTGCAGAACCAATCTATAATTTTCATTTTACGGGTCAGTTGTGATGTCACAACTAGTCTGTAATATTTCCAGACTTTTGTTCAGGTATTGGAAGCTGCCATGCATTATTACACCTGGCAGCTGAGCAGGCAGGCCGAGGTTTAATAATGGCATTGAAAGATATGACCATGGGTGCAAGACATTTGACCAAGTGCTTGTTCTTAAAGTACTTATCATACAAAGGGGCAGTGTTGGGCACCTCTGCTGGCATCGGTAGAGGGACCCATAGGAATTAGTAGCAGTTGACAAACGATGTTTTTTCTAGTCCCGGGGTGCATTGCAGTGTTACTGAATTGAAGTGAACATTCAGATGTTGATCTCTAAAATGTAATCCACAGCCTCCCAAAGACGATAAGAAGAAAAAGGATGCGGGCAAATCCGCCAAGAAGGACAAGGATCCAGTCAACAAGTCTGGCGGGAAAGCCAAGAAGAAGGTATATAGCTAACATGTGCACCTCTGGGTGGGGTACATCATTTGGCTTGGTGGGTAGTAAGTTAACTGCAGAGGTCTTGCTTAGTATTTTCTAACTCCTGGAAACTGCATTTCATTGGGTGCATTAACCAATCACGAATGCATGCTGCACCTCCTTGGGATTGCTTGAGCTTGATGCAGTGTAATCTTTCTATACAATGAGTTACCAGAGGTCTTTTTCCACGCCATGTCTATTTTCCACCCATCATGTTTTGTATACACACGTGTTTTAAAATTAGATTTTGCAATGTCCAGTGAAGGGCCCCATTTCTAGTTTAGGGTGCGTTTCTGAGACTGGCAGCAGTTTGAGAGCTGTTCATTTTGCATCCCCAATACATATGGCACTGATTTTTAGAACGTTATCTCCCACGAGATTCATGCGGTGTCCTCCGCAGTGGGAGGTGGCCATGTGGGTTTGGTCTTAATCTTTTATTCACTTCAATGACGCAATCCTATCTCCTCTTTCGAGTAGAAGTGGTCCAAAGGCAAAGTGAGGGACAAGCTGAACAACTTGGTCCTGTTCGACAAAGCCACCTACGATAAACTGTGCAAGGAGGTGCCCAACTACAAGCTGATAACTCCTGCTGTGGTGTCTGAGAGGCTGAAGATCAGAGGCTCCCTGGCCCGGGCTGCGCTCCAGGAGCTGCTCAACAAAGGTACAACCATGCATGGTGCAGTGGCATGTTGGCTCGGCAGTAGTCCCGAAGTTTGGAGAGATGAAGTGATTAGTGTTGAAGCAGCATTGTGATCGTCATGTACAAACCCTACTAAACACTGTGACCTTCAGATTAACCCTATTCCCACAGTTTATTTTCGGTTAATTTCCTGTATAGCTCATGTGAAGAATGGATATTTTATATTTTCATTTGTGAAGCGCCCAAACCCTGAGGCACCAAGGCGCTGTTAGGAGACCAGTTACATCAGGTATAATAACTTGGAGCAAAAACAATGCATGTTAATATATCATAGCTTTTATGGCACGTGTAAGGTCCAGTAGGAGTTTTGTGCTCTTCTGCCGGGAGGGCATTCCACTGTTTGGCTGCTGCTCAATCCATCCCACCCACAATTGGCTCTTTTCGCTTTCAATAGGGCGTAGGGTGAATTTGGAGCACAACCTGATTTGTCTGGAGTTCACCCTCGTAATTTTGTGGGAGTTATTGTGGAGCGAAGTTGCTCAGGCATTTGTGTGTGATGGACAGCAATGTTCCTATCTTCTGGTGGCAGATGTGGTCTCTTTGGGATGTTTGGCGCAGCTCAGAGGGCGTTATTTTGGATTTATCTATAGCTTAATGTTCTGTTTGGAGGTCCTGTCAAAGAGGACATTACGGTAATCAAATTGTGCTCCCATAATGGCTCTCGCAATGGTTGGGCAGCTCTTGTCGAACTGTCTTGCTGCATTGATATATTTGGCTGTGTACTGCAGAAGAGGCCACTGCGCTTACTTATTTGGTGAGGGAGGAGGGCCGCATCCAGGTGGACGCACACGTTTTTACCGCAGCTGAAACAGGGATCTGGAACTACTCTACCCTAAGAGGTATAATGGTGGCCATGTTTCTGAAGCATGGCAGGAGAGCCTGCCAAGAGGATCAGTCTTATTTAGACATAGGTGGTTGGATGCCATCCAGGTTGGGATTCTAGAATAGATTTTGAGCGTTGGGGTGTCTTCATCATAGGAGCCTGAGAGGGTAGGAGTATTTGTCATCATTGGCATAGTTGGTATAAGATATTCCAATGCCATCCAGGAGGTCAAATAGGGGTTTGGTGAATATTTTGGGAGGGGGATACACAGGAACCTTTGGGATGCCACAACGGATGGCGTGATCCTTAACTGTCTTAAGACTCTTGTTTCTCCCTTCTAGGGAGGAGGCTATCCAAGAAGGGGCTTTGGGGGATAGGTTGGCTGATGTTGGGAGATTGTGACATACGGTCTTGTTCTCTGAGGATTTTGAGTAATTCCTGGGAGTTGGGGCTGTCTTTTTCGATTCTGGAATTGTAGGAGCTTTGGCTGCTGTAATTGCTTATTATGTTTAGCCATTTTGGTAAAGGCTGTTTTGGGGGTGATCTGTGGGCTCATTTTTTCCAGAGGGCGTCCGTCTGTCTTTTTGGCGCAGGGGGAGGGGGGGTCTGTTAAACCTCTATTCTACGCTGAGGGACGATGATGTAGATTCTACATCTTGTAACTAAGACACTTCCTTGAAACAGCGCCTCGATGCCTCTGGGCTGCCAGGCGCTTTACAAATACAAAAAATAAATACAAAATTATTTTGTGATTATCCTGGAGCTTTGAGCTAAAGTTGGCAGAAGAGGGCACGGAGGGAAGGGTTATTTTATGCAATGGGAATGAGAATCCAATGATCTTGTGGTCTGACCAAGGACTGGGTGTATTAGAGGTGATGACATGGCTCTTCAGGTCAGCAATCCGGTCAAGGGTGCTGCCCTGTTTTGGGTGGGGGATGACTCATTATTTACGATCGGACTGAAAAAAAAGGTCCGACTGTACAAAATGACCAAAAAAATACTACACCAAAAGTTCAAACCTTTGGTGGTAGTATTGCAGGTAAGTAAAAAAGGGGGTGTCCCCCGCAACACCCCGCTCAATTTTCTTTACAGTATAGTGAGCAGGGGTTGCTGGAGAAACCCCTGTAGTATGTGTTCGCATGAGAATGGTGCAAACTTTTGGTAGTTTGCACCTTTCATGCGAACATTCCGGCTGCAGCAAAACCAGCCGCGTCAGACCACTTCGAATCTATTGCCTAGAATGGGGCTGAGATCTTTGAAGGCAGCTGTGGGTCCTGATTTGGATGGTAATGGTGTTTGTGGTTGACAAAGGGCAAGGCGTTCACAATGACCTTCTGTGGAGATACTATAGGGCCTGATTTGCAGTAGTCCTTGTATGAGGGAAACGCCTCCACCTGTGGAGTCTGGTCTATGGTGAAGCCATGTTTCAGTGATGGCGAGCATGTCTAAATTTTGATTGGTGATCAGGTCATTGATGTCCAGGGCAGGCAGCAACCTTATGTTGATGAGGGCTCAATGGGGAATAGTATGGTTTCTTGGAGGGATGTATACAGGGGGCTTGTGATGATGTTGAGGGGCTTGGTGTTAGAGGCAATGTTGATAGTGGAGCTTGGTTCTTGTGTGGAATTGGCGCTTGATATATATCGGGGGTTTGAGTGGTGATGAGGGGTAAACTGGGTGGGTAATGCTGTTGTCTAAAGATGGAGGTGGGGGGGTGGTATGTGCTGAACTGTCAGTGGCTGTAGTGGGGACATGTGCACAGGATCTATAGCCATGGTTAAGATTTCTTCTTTGGCTGGTGGGTAGGGCCGCTTCTTGTGGTCCTGGAGCATAGCCTCTCATTCCTTGCTCTGATAGTGGGTGGCAGTAGGACATGGTGGCATCTGCTGGTGTTGGAGCATAGTTTCCCAAACCTTGCTGGGGCTGGCGCTGCAGCAGTGTGGTTGTTGGGGCGTCTGCTGGTTAAGGAGCATAGCCTCTCATTCCTTGACGAGATGTGTGCTGGGGCGTGCGTTTGTTTAGGGTAAGTGCAATAATGGAAGGGGGCGGGGCAGCGAAGGACCTCTGGTAGTTGGATACGGGTGGCTGGTAGTGCTCAAGGTCGGATTCTCATGGAGGGATCGTGTTTAGGCCATGAGGGTGTTGGGGAGCAGACCAGGTTGAGTTGGTAAGGGCGTGAATGTGGGGGGTGGGTTTGGGGTGGATGAAGATTGGCTGTGCCTTGCATTGGATGGGGGTTGTTGCGCTGCGGCTTTGGTAGTGTGCACCTGCGTAGGCGTGAATGTGGGTAGTTATACGAGTGGTGTTGATAGTTGGTGGTTCTGGGACTGCTCTGCAAGGCCGGTGTTTGGAATTTGCTGCTAGGTTTGAAAACTGCCATGCTTTCATTGTACCAATTTCTTTTCACCATAGTGGTTTCACGAGCCATTTTTTTTTGTCCATCTTTTATTTATTACATTTAAAAATGTGTAGTTGGCGGTGGCAGGGTACATAAGGGTGATAATGCCACAGTGAGAATTGCCGTGCGTGAACCCTAAACTCTTCTCGGTCTTGATAACGTGCCCACTCGGCTATTTAATTTGACCTCTTCCACACCCTTCTGTGTGCTTTCGTTCATCCTGCCTTACATGCACCTCTGTACTCAAGTTGACATGCAAGCTTAATCTTAAATGAGCAGGTCACACTATTGTGACAATCTAAGCCATCTCGCCTGTGGCGCTCGTTAATTTTTGCACCCAGTTTTTCCAATTTACACCCACTGCCTAGTTAAGGCTTTTCTCCAAGACCCCTGCTTGTGGGATTGCCGTGGTTACTGTCTGCAGTTCTTCTAATGGAAACTGTAGGCGAACTCGTGATTGAGTAATGGCTTTGGGTATGTTGAAAGAAGTAATTGATAGACTCCAAAAACTTGATGTCATGCTAGGCTGTCATAGCTGCTTTTGGATGGAAGTATCGTCGTAATAGCCTAGGTTTTGGTGGTAATATAAAGCTTAATGTATAGGTGGCGTTAGCATGCTACTGCCGTTTCAGAGTACCAGGAGGCTACAGGGCTGGCAGGAGTTATGGGCTTAGGGTCGTAGTCTTGCCCACTTCAGAGCTAGACAGTTGTCCCCTTAAAGTTAACCTTACATTCAATGTGTTCATTGGGTTATTTTAATCTTGCATGGGTTTTTGAATAAGACTGTCTTGATAGTGATACTATAGTAACAAGGGGGACGTCCTGGAAGATCATTTTCTGGGATCATTTTTCATCGTCCTTGCGTGGTGTACTTAATTTACATCCCTTCCAGAGGACAATTACACCATTCAAAATACGACTGTATGTGGTACGTTTCTTTTTCTTCATTGTCCTGTATACATCACTGAGGGATTACACGTTTCATGAGTCCAATTACTGACTCTAATCTTTTTTACATTTCTTTTCTTTAGACATAACACACTATATACATAAAATAGTGTGCAAAGACAATTGTGCAAAACGGTCTCGGATAGCTGACTTTCATGGACGTGTAACAGTGCTAAACAAATGATTAATTCATTCTGGCATCTACTTCTATGGTGTGTGCCAGCCATGTCTAAATTGAATGGCTATACCAAATGTCTGTGTGGGAACAGGGGGGGGGGGGGCTTTGTTTCCTGTATTGAGCCCAATATTTTAGCATGGAGCTAGAGTTTATTCACTAGTTTACAAAGACCAATAATGTAGACTGCAGGATTGGTTTTTGTAAACTAGTGGAATAAATACTAGACTGACAACGGTTCTAACTTGCTAAACACAACTTCTAGCTACCTGCTAAGTTGTTGGGCTCACTAGTGCCCCTTTTCCCACACAGACAGACCCGGCTGGCACACCATAGATGCGGATGCCAGAATTATTTGTTTAGCACTGTTTGATAATACATCGTGAATGATCAGCTATCCGTGACTGTTTTGCACAATTTTCTTTGCACAGTACTTCTATGTTTTTTGTATATTTGTTTTGTCTAAATGTAAATTAGTCACAGTAATTGGACTCATGAAACTCTTAATCCGTGTGATTAAGAGAAACGGAAATAAAAAATACAGGGCAATTTGGGGGGGGGGCAACCTTTATAAAGATACAATGGTTCAATTGCCATCCGAAAGGGATGTAAATGAGGTACACCTCACAAGAACAATGAACAAAAAGAGAACCTTAATCTATTAGGACGTCCCCATCCCCTTATTGCTCTGCCCTATAATAGTATAGGTCACCTTCGTGTTAAAAATGGTGATCTAAACTGTCAGTGATCAGTTTCAGCCTGTGGTAGTGCCAGATTCACAGCTCTTGCTGAAAAGCATGATCTAAACCTGGCGCGCACCTTGCACTATCAATACATCTCCTGCAATAGCCTGGTATCATCGAAGCATCCAGTTGTTGGGCCTTTGAAGCTTGGGCATGACAGGTCATTCATCTTCAGTGCTTGACTCCGTTTTGGTTTGCAACTCCTAGAATAGTTGGCTTAATGCAAAAATGTATTTTACAAGTCAAATTCGACAATATTGTCAAAATGAATGCACAAAATGTACATTGACTGGTGCGATTATTTTAGTGTCCAGATTGCCTAGAAATCCATCTTGCTTTGGGCACTGTTTCTTCTTTGATGTGCATATTTTGCTGGTTTTGTTGCACTATGGTAGTTTTAAGATGAGGATATGCTATTATTCAGTTTCTAAGACTTGCTTATTATCACGTGGGTAGATGGGTCCGGTGTCTTTGTATGCCGGATACGGCGTGGAAATGTCTTTGTGCTCGTCACTCGGTTGATCCTGGCCTCCCGTGGTGTCAAGTTTGAACTAGTGACCAAAAACTGGCCTCATCTCAGTTATTTTATTGCATTTTTTTAACCCACCCAAACCCAATGGTAGCACAGCGTTGGTTGCTTTAAACATTTGTTATACACCTAGGCAAACTAGTTGCAAACATAGGTTCAGTTAAAACGTATTAAGAAAATTTAAAAGGGTTAGTTGGGACCTATTGTCTGGCATTCAGGATTTTTTAACCAGTGAAGTCACTTGTGAGTATCGTGGGAGTCGTGCTCCCAGTGCCTGGAGAGCCGCATGTGGCACAATCCTTGTGCCAGGTGAGCGTTGCACCTTCCCAAATTCATCTTCCTACAGAAATATTTTTAATGCAAACCTTGCTCTGGAGCAACAGAGTACTGTTATGGTTATAGAACAACTTTGATGTCAAGAATTTAACACGTCCTTGAGTAAACTGTTAGTAATTATCACAATACATTATGCAGATTGGGGTGTGCACAAGATAACTAATTTAGGTTACTCCAAGATCGTGAAAGCCATTTCTACAGTTGCCTCCTAAATTATGGTTTGGAGCAGTCTGAATTACGACTGGGATATAGTTCCAGAGTTAGCATGAGAACTGCTTCCTAGTTTTCCCCATGGAAACTATTCTGGTTGTGGTCTTGCTGTGAGAGTACCAGGTACTGCCCAGTGCTTTTAATTTGGCTGCCATGTAGGCCAGCATACCGCTGGTAGTTGCCTTTTAGGTAACTGAGGTTTTGAACCAGCTCCAAGCTGCGATGTGAAGCCAGTGTAATGCCCTCATGGTAGGGGTGATGTGATTCCATTTAATAGAGCTGGTAATGAGGCATGGGGACGTGGGGAGCAGGTGAACAGCCAGAGCACTGTGAGGAGAGCATTATCTTCGCTAGGTGATCACTAGCGCACCACAGTTCAGAAGTATCTTGGTAGGAGGATGGGCTTGATCGTTCAGTCAGACTTCATACTACGCTATTTCGAGTCTTTTCACTTTGTGCTGTTGGATGCGTATATTGCTATCCACAACAAAGCCCAGGAATGAATGAGGGTTTGATCCATGTCGCAACAAAGCACACTTTGTTCAGTTATATTTAAGTGAGTTCCTGCTGAATGGAGAGGCACAGGGATGCAGAGGCACGTGGGTGAAAATAGTTTTGGTGGGGTTAAGCGGTAAGTAGACACTTGCCATATCTCTTGTTGGCCTTGACTTTCAGCTATCGACTATGTATACTCCGATGTGTACTAGTGTATAGCGCTGTTGTGGTCCGTTTGAGTTTAATAGTGCCATATAAAGGTTATAGATTACCGGAGGGAACCAGCCTGGATAGCATGTTTCCCAAATGGGTGGAATGGTAAGCATTTCAGGACTGAGCCAGAGAAGCCCGAGTAGTTTTGATGGCTGCTGTTAGAAAATATTTCTCTTGAAGCTACTTTTCCACCACATGGACCCCCCCCAAACTTTGTTTCTGTATCCTGACTACTTTTTACAGTGAAGTACAGCCCTCAGCTGGACTCCACTGGGCGTTGGCTCATCTGACATGCACATCATGCAGTTGGTACTGAGAAAGTCCAATGACTTTGTTGCCACTGAACATTCCGTAAAGTAACTTCACAGTATAGCACAATGGGGGCCATTGTTCTCGGCTTTAGACAGGCATTGGTGGTTGTACAATGTGCCCTGGCACAGACTGGTGGTAGCAGACGCCTTTTCTTATTTGTGTGGCGTGCCTTATCGCACCGTTTGGCCCAAGACTGGCTGATGTCCAAGATGGCAGTGCCACAAGATTTGTCCCTACACCTCTTGCCTTTTGAGGTGTAGGACTTCCTTATTTGGGCATGCGGTTGCCTGCAAAAGCTGCTTTTTCAGATCCCTGCAGGTCATGTGTGTAGTCATCTAGGATGTGTGGGCTGGGACTGTCTGGTCCAATCCACATTACTGGTGCCATGGTGTCTGGAGGGCATGAGGACCCCCAGTGGTCCCGGATTAGACCGCTGCTGGCTTGCATGCATGGGGCAGATCTTCTCATTGGTGGCCTCGTGTGAGGACTCTCCTAATTTGGATAGGAAGGTTCCTGTGTCCATTCCAGCAGATCAGCAACAGATTAGAAAGTCTGTAGAAGGAACACAGTATCTTCTGTGCCAAGCAGAACAAAGGATTATCCTGAGATGCACTGAAGAGGGCTGGCACCTGATTCTCATTGTGGTCCTGGTTGAGCCCTGCTTTGTGCTTGATCTAAGAAGACCTGTGCCAGTGCTTTGAAACCTTTGGCGTGGTGGGACCACTAGATGCCTCCTGCTAACCCTGTACATAAGCCTACTCTGCAGTGGAGTGCCCATCCAAAAACTTTGCTCCTGTACAGGAGCATCGCCCTTTTGAGTTTCCCCTACGAGACTTTGGGGAATCCCACCGTATCCTGCGAAGCACCTCCCAGCACCTTTGGTTCACAAGATAGGAGGGTGCGTCGAACCGCAAGAATTGGGTGCTCCTGTGTCACTGAGACGGGGACAGTCGCTGAAGGCGTTTTCCTGCATTCCCATGTATGCCCTGCTTAGTCTGTTTTCTTCATTCTTCAACCAAAATTGAGAGTAGCGTCTCCTGTCTCATACTGAACCTGTCGGCATCCACAGCGCCTGTGCATCCAAGAAGTGAGCCTGAGTGCCACCTCCAGACCTGCCAATCCTGGACCTAAACCGAGCTATTGGTGTTGAGCAGCGAAGTCACTTACCAGTGGCCCTTTGTTCATCCAAACGCATTTATGCACAGTATTTTGGTGGTCTTTTGGTTTGGGTAGAGTCTGCTTCTTAAAGCCCTCTGAAGGCGGTCACAGCAACTCGTTCCACCACCGTGCATTGCTAAGACTAACACCCAGGACATCAAAAAAATCTGCAAATTTGCAAAGCCGGCTTTCGGGACCAAGCAGCTGCTTGTGCATGTGTAAATCCATCCAGTGGTTTTGGCTGTAGGCAAGTGCTTTCTGAGTTGAGCAATTTAACCATAACTACAGGGCTGCTGTCGCAGGCCCAATAAAAAAAAATATATTTTATTTTACTATTGCATTTCATGATTTATTGGGCCTATTTTTTTTTTTTTACTACTGTCTAAATCTAGTTCTTGGTGTTTTACTGTGCGATTATTGGAGAACACTGAACAAACTATAGTGAATGCTACAGTGAATTGGTCTGGCGTCTTCCCAGAAGTGTTCCCCCTGTTCATCTAACAAAGGTGGCCTCCTAAACACTTGTCCACCAGGCCAGAGTTTAGCTGCCGGGAGTTCCTTTTGTATATAATATATAAGGTACTGACCACCTGGATGGTGGCGGAGTGCTCCGTTTGGGGGCACAACCTGGATTGGTAATCCCAGAGCAGACCAGTTGAACCTTATTTGTAAGTGATTGGTTAGCAACTACCTTCTCGATGACTTGGTCGACAAACGGGAGGCTCGTGATGAAAGGATAGCTTGCTATGCATTTTGTGGTCCGCCTTTCCCAGAAATGGGCACCCTGCCTCCCTTGCTTTAACTTGCTGTTAGACACATGTTTTTCCTCACACACTTGTGCTTTCTCACTATAGCCCCACCAGTTGCGTTCCTTGATCTACTAATGGACCAATGTGGTGTGCAAAGCAATATTGTGTTTTGACACTTGAATGGCTCCCTGGCACTTGATGACCAGCAAGAGATGGGTTTGGGGACAAGATGAGCTTTGTGGGGGGGGGGGTGACACTAAGGAGCAATGAGGCATGCACTGCTTAACTAAGGTGCCGGGTTCCGTGACATGATTGGCTCACACACCCTGTATGTTTGTGTCGTGACAGTCCCATGACTGTCATTTTTTTGGGGGGGGTTATTTGCACGTTATGTACTGGTGGGTGTTGGTAGGTGGCCATAGCCGCCTCGAATTTATCTGGTCCACTTGTGCATATTCTTACATAAAAACACCAGGTAGCCACCTCCTAAACAAGCAAAAACACCAGAGAGTTGGACCTGCAAATGTTGAATTAGACCATGCACCCCTGTTAGCCAACCTTCGCATGAGGCCCTCTATTAATGAAGGCTAGTCAAAGCATGGATTTTGTAAATTGGACTCCTATATTAGTGTGAAGGACTGGAATTTCATAACCTTAAAGCCAAAGCAGAACTCTGGAACCTCCAGGAAGGCTGGATTGTACTTCTGCTCCCAAGGAAGCCATGGTCAAAATCTCACACTCTGTTGAATGTTTCCTTCCATCTTTCCCACATCTAGAATTTGGCTGTTCAGGGCTTAGAGGAGCATGTAGTGGCTTGGCAAGCTGTTTTCTTGGGTATGGGTTGCTACATTGTTTTGGTGCGCACCATAACCCTCTGGAAGGTTCGGTCTGGCCATAAGCACTTTGCGCACAAGCATAGGGTGTTTGGGTAACTATGGCTTAAATGAGGAAGCCAAAAAACTTGGCAAATTCGAATTTTTGGCGTGCAACCACTCCAAATGTTGGGTGCAGGCTTAGGAAAGTAAGCGTAAGGGTTTTGCTGCTTGTGTTTTCTTGGGCATGCCTTCAACATGCCCAGGCTCACTATGCAATGAGTAATTTCCAGACATACATCCCTTGTGCGCAGAACACCCCTCTAAATACCAATTCTTGGCGATGTGCTCCATGGAATACAATGTCTCATGCCTTCCTATCCGTTTTATCTAACCAGTGCCCTCATCCCAACCATCTACCTCACTTTGCTTCTCCCTACTGAATGTTCCATCATACTGCTGCTTTGTCACCGACAGGCAAAGCGCGTCAAAACCATAAACTGGGGTGCCAGATAAACAGTGGCACATGGTGTCCTCTCGTCTTTTAACCAGTAATGTAAAGGGTTGCGGTAATGGAACAGCCTGCTACAGATTATCACGCTCGAAATGACTAGAGCTGAACATCATTAAGACTGGTCTGTGGCAGGGGATTAGAATACATCTCACCCGAGCCCTTTTTGCATTGCATGAATTTAACCCCTTACAAGCTAAAGTATGCTTGTCCTTTTTGCATAGACTTCAAACTCGGCATTTGAACGCACTTGCTAGCGATGATGGAATGGTCCCATGTGGGAGTATATCTTCATGGGAACTCCCTGTAACAATGTCATTGATTTATATTACTGCTTTTGTAAGTATCGTAAACCTGTTAAGTGAACATTCTGTAACAGTGCCACAATGCCTCTGGGCCGCAGGGCGCTTTATAAATCCAAATAAATGGGACATGTTTTATTGGCGGCACCGCATTTCAAACGTACATCACCTGGTCGCGGGCTGTTACTACATTGCGGCGACCTGCTAAATTACCAAGTCTTGTGACTGGTATAATCCTTGCAGCAATATGATTCCTTTTTGAGATTCATGAAGTGACTTGAGTCTTGGTCCTGAATAAGGTGTGCAGTCCCGTTGCATCCACCGAAACTGATCGACCCAGAGGGGATATCCTTTAAAATATTGGCATCCGAAGAAAAAGCAAGCAATAGTGATGTACATTGATGCATTACTTTACAACCTGGCAGTACACACTTGGGTGAGGGTGTAATAGTTAAAATCCCCTCCCAAATGTAATTGGGCAGTAGTTTATTTTACTACATTGTGGGTGAGGTTCCTCAACCTCTGTTCTGGGGACTCTAAAAATGCAGTATTGGGAGTATAGGGCACGCTTTCTCCTTTACGTCCCATTTGGCGGCACACCAGCATCCACAAAGGAATGGGTTCCTGGCCTCTAGGGGCAGCATAGTTTTTCGTGGACGGTTCTAGAAAGGCTTCTTGTTCACCTTGTAAATTCGTTTTCCTTGGTTCACCTTTGTGTGGTAGGTTGACTCAAATACAACCTGACTGTTCAGTGTTTCTAATTGGCCAGTAGGAGTATCTGCTTGAGTGAATTAGAGGCGGTGTGTATTGCTAGTTAAAGTGCTTGAAAGAGGTTTGTGACGATGTTTTCTGTTGCTTGCAGTTTGTCAACGTCTTGGTGCTCGCATGCTGCCTTTATGAGCGTTGTGTTTGTCTGCAGATGTTGATGGTCAATGTACTATTTATATCCATAGAACCAATCGCTAGCTTTTTTTTCTCCCAAAGGTTTGATTAAACTAGTATCGAAACACAGAGCCCAGGTCATCTACACCCGAAACACAAAGGGAGGGGATGCACCTGCTGGGACAGAGGAGTCTTAAAAAGGTGAGTGGGTTTAAAGTTAATCTTGTTGAATCATCACTTTTGTATTAATAGGTGCAAGTTGCCCCTCCTAGTTGGGTGTGTAACAGTTGAGCAATTTTGCAAGCACCACTAGACGTTCAAAATGCCACGTTTAGAATCGGTAATAGTTTATATACCAGATTTGTCCTTTGTCTATATGGAGTGTCAGCAAATCGTGTAGCCTGTATTCATTACTGGGACCTGTTAGCTTTTTGCATGGGTTGGTGGGCTAAATGAACCATCGGGTTCTCAGGATATATGTGTGAAACCTAGATGTATTTTTTTTTAATTTTTTTAAAGATCCATTGGGGAATCGAAATGTGACCTCCATAAATGTCCTGCTTTATACCGCTTTGAATATTTTGTACATTATTTGCATGCCCTAGTGCAGTGTTCTAGTTGGCTCCCTTTTAGTGCCAGGGGGGTGGGTTTGCATTTTTACACTCTTCCTCCAAGACCAGCTTAACTCATTGATCTTCTTTTCTTGCAGGTTCTGCTCGTGTCTACAGTTTTGTAAATGTGTTAAATAAAAAATTTAAACCCACGTTGTGTTCATGCTTTGTTTGGCAGTGGTGGTTTTACTGTTATCTTAGTAATCTTGTTGTTTTATGATCCTATATTGGTGCAATGTTTATGCATTGCGTGACCTGCTTTTTTTGTGATCGAAACAACTTGGACCAATTTTGTTTTACTGTTGTTGAAGGGGTAATGGTCCACAAGGGGATAATTGTATTGCGCTCCTACACAAGTGTTTCAGAGCGCAATGGGAACAAAGCTAGGCACAGTGACATTGAGAGCGTGCAGGGTAGAGGGAAGGAAAAGTGCAGGGAGAGGTGGAAAGTGCAAGCAAAGGATAAAAAAAGTAGTGCATCCATTGAGTGGCAAGTGCTGAGGCACAGACGGGGTGTTTAGTTAGTGCAGAAAAGGGGTTGGGGGCTGTAGGGTTAGATACAGACCCAAATGCAAGGGTTGCCAGGAGGCAGTGCGGGTGCATGGCAGGGTGGGTAAGTACCTGGGCCTAAAATCAGAGGGTAACCAGGTGCATGGTGCCAAGCAGAACAGATCAGCCGAGGAGAGAAGGCAGAAGTAAAGAGGAAGGTCTTGGGGTGCTTCCGGAAGTGGCGATGGTTCTCAAGTTTCAGAGTAGATGGGAGGTTGTTCCAGAGGGAGGCCCCAGCCAAAGACTGATCTACCACTATCTCGTTTCTTTGAGAAACGACTGACGCTGAGGGAGTTGGAGGAGCGAAGAGCCAGAGTGAAGGTATTTACAGAGGGGGGGTTAAAGGTATTTTGGATACAGGCCCCAGAAAGCCTTGTGGATAATGCAAAGGGTCTTGAATTTAATCCTTGCAGCCACTGGAAGCCAACAAAGATTTCATGGCTGGAGAGATGCGATCCCAGGCCTTGAGGCCGAGGAAAAGTCTTGCCGTCCTGTCCTGGGTGAGTTGCAAAGGACGGAGAGTAGAAACAGGTAAATTTAGAATAGGGCTGTTGCAGTAGTCCAACCGTGAGAACCTGGGCTCGAGAGACTGTTTCTCAGGGAAGGAGAGCAAAGGAAGAATACTTAAGAGGTGCATTTGGAAGTTTGACTTTTTAGACACCTCAGATGTGGGCAGAAAAGGAAAGCGCGGAGTCGAAGATGACCCGAGGTTCTTAGCCTCGTGGGTGGGGGTAGGAGTATGGCCAAGGGATGTCGGCGAGTGACGGGAAAGGAGGGTGAAGGTAGGAAAGGAGGGTGTGCCAATGAGGAGAATCTGTCTTGCTGGCGTTGAGGCAGACTAACCTTCCACTGAAGGGCAAAGTTTCATGTGTACAAGAGGGCAAATTGAATGAGGGTAAACAAGACTGAGCTGCTTGCCATTTGCCATGGTTTCCCATTGTATGTTGTGTGTGCCCAATGCTAGGTTTCACCTTTAAACTGCTGTTACCGTCATGTGCCAAGTTGCTACCATCAAATAACTAATTTGCCATGCTTGGATTTTGTTGGTTCTGTTGCTGTTCCAAGTGTCATACATGCCACTAGTACCTCTACACTTGTTCCACTACTGGGCATTTGTCTGGTATGGACCTCTAATGTCCAGGCACGTGTAAACACAGAATCGTGCAGGGTTGCCCATTTCCTTGTTGGAAGTCTCCATTTTATTTCTTTCGCGCTTGTACCCAAGTGTTTCAGAGCGTGACAAGGCAAGGGAGGGGGAACAGGGGAGAACAAAACTGTGATATAACCCCAGTGACATTGAGAACGAGCAAGTGCATGGGAGAGGGGAAGTGTGCATGGAAGGGGGGTGGAGGGGAGGGGAGTGGAAAGTGCAAATAAATAATAGCTGCAAATGGTAGTAGTGCAGCCAGCAATTTGCAAGAGCTAGGTTTGACCGCAGACAGGGTAAGTGCAGGAAAAAAAGGGGGGGGCCTGTATGGGTAGATACAGACCCCAGTGCAAGGGGTGGCCCGGAGGCAGTGCGGGAGGGTGGCAGGGTGAGCAGGTACCTGGAGGATGGAGGGTGGCCAGGTGCACATTGCCAAGAGAACAGATCAGCAGGGGAGAGGGGAGCGAAGGCAGAAGAAAAGAGGGAGGTTTTAAGGTGCTGCCGGAACCGAGAGGGTTCTCCAGTTTTAGAGTCAGGGAGGCTGTTCCAGCAGGAGGCCGAAGACCGAGCTACCCCAGCTTCTTTCTTTGAAAAACGGCTGACCCTGAGGGAGTTAGAGGAGCAAAGAGCTCGATTGATAGCTGAAGGTAATTTGGACCCAGACCCCAGAAAGACTTGTGGACGATGCAGAGGGTTTTGAATTTAATCCTTCAATCCGCTGGGAGCCAATGGAGAGATTTCAGAGCTGGAGAGCTACGATCCCAGGGCTTGAGGCCAAGGACAAGTCTTGTAGTCCTGTTGTGGATTAGTTGCAGAGGGCGGAGAGTAGAGGCAGGTAGATTGAGAAAGAGGCTGTTAAAATAGTCCAACCGAGAGAGAACCAGAGTTTGGGTTACCATGAGCTTCTGGGGGAAGTAGAGGAAAGGCAGAGTACTTCTGAGGAGGTGCAGTAGCAAGTGACTTTTTAGAGACCTCAGATGTGGGTGGAGAAGGAAAGGGTGGATTCAGATGACCCCAAGGTTCTTAGCCTTGCAGGTTGGGGTAGGAGGAGGGCCAAGGGAATCCGGCCAGAGAGGTGAAGTTGTGCCGATGAGGAGGATCTCGGTCTTGCTGGCATTCAGACAAAGATCATTGGTGGCACACCAATCTTTAATGGAAGTTAGGCAATCGGAGAGTAGGTGGCAGAGGGCAGCCTGAAAATGAGTTGTCATCAGCTATAGGTTGGCAACTGCTACTATTTGGAGTTACTGGTATCTGTCAAGACACCTGGATGCAGGTGAATGTGCGCTCTACTGTTCTGTTATTGGGTTTATTTTGTAGAGCCCACATCTGCAATCTTATGCAGCATAGGGGAGAAGCACTTTTATGCAGTTGCAGCAAGCCTGTACCACATTTGCTAGGCTCCTGTACTCCTAAATGCACCAGCTGCTGTGCCCATAGTGGAATGAGTGCATTCCACTATGGGCACGATTGTGGGTTTGCCTCAGGAGCGTGCACGGTCTGACGGATCTAGCTTTGTTGTGGGATGGGCTTTGATTCTTTCCAAAATATTGTGGTTTTGGGGCACTTTTATCCCCTTCATGATCTTGGGTATTGGTAACTACTTCAGGATTTTCGATTGGAAATGTCCTTTGCTGTGTTAAGTGGAAGTTGGTTTGGGGTTACACAAGCAGTAGTGCAGTTGAGTGCCAAAGAGCAGGTTCCAGAGGCAAAATTAAACACGCCTAGTGTTGAGCCTGCATGAGTCCTGCATCTTGTTGGGCAGCCTCCCTGTGTTGGTCCGCCTTGTTCATTCTGATGCAGGTAAACTTGATCCTTAATTCCTTGTTGAAAGCGGAGAAACGTTAATTGTTTGCCAATGTTTTACAGATTCTAGACCAGTATTGTGAAATTAATGTTGACTGCATCGGCTGTACTTGTTAGCAAACCTTAATGGGCTCATGGTTTCTCGCTATTGGCATGCCCCCCTCCCCCCAAATCAAAGCAACGATTCCACTATTAGGCACCACATTTCATTTATATATTTAATTGGAATGTAATATTACTGGTCATTAATGAGGTGCAGTGTCTTCACTCGTTGCAATGTATTCAGTTGGAGGGTTGTCTGGCAAAAGGGCAAAACACCAATACATGCCAGGCGCTGCTGTTCTCCTGCTTCTTGTCCTGTACTAGCTGGTGAGCCCCGCCAAGAACATTTGAGTTTTGCTCATTGGCCTCATACCCAGATGGACCATTTTAGTATAACCTGTGTGCTGAACACGTCCCCCTATTTATCCTCCTCATGCCTGTTGCCCAGCCCTTCTCAAGAGCAGTATTGTCTGCCTCCCGAGTCGGAGCTCGTTTTTCCTTGAATTCTGATTTGGCACATGATTTACTGCATAACTTTTCTGTAGATCTTGTATTACTGTTGCTATTTGTTTCTTACGACAGTTCTCACGTGTATTCTGTTGTATCTGGCTTTAACTATGTCCAATTTACCTAATCTGGTGAACCCGCAGTACTATGGGACACTTTTTTTGGACTGACGTTTTATGGCCCAACTTCCATATGAAGCAGTGCAGGGCTCTTCTCAATTGTTTGGGATATCTGGGTAGGCACTTTCTCAAGAGCCTCGCAGAAATCTCTATTCCCTCCCAGGCCTCGGGTGAAGATTAGTATTCTACCATGCCAACATTTTAGCACCAAACCTGCTAGAGGGTCAATAGATGACTCCATAACTGCTCTTGGAGAGCTTGCACACAAATGTAGTTTTGGCTCATCCTACGATAATCCCTCAGGGATTCATTTATGTTGACGGTGAAACAATCCAAGATAAGAAATCTGGGCACGGTGTCACCCTAGTTTAGATGAGGTTCTGAAGATGGCCAAGAGACTGGAGCGCATGATTGCCTGTGTGAAATAATTGGATGACCAGAGTAGTCAATACATGTAACTTTACAATCGTCTAGCAAACCAAGCAATTTAAAAGAAAAAGGTCTTAGTAGTAATGACTCCATCAAAGATGGCTATAATAAATCCAATGCGACAAGGAAATATTGTAGGTGTGGCACTGTCTCATCTGGCCAATAATCCTGAATGTCCAGTTCACAAGGTAAATTGGAAAAATGGGACATTTTGGTAGAATGTATCCCAAAAAGTGAAGGATTACGGTTTACTATGAATGCATTGATGTGATTGAAACGGATGGTGAAGATATTTGAGTGACCTGGTCTGCCAGTGAGGTTGGCCTAACCAACGATTAGACAAGAAACCCCACTGTTCTTATAGATGGGCTAGTTGTAAGAATGTTAATAGACCCTGGATCCGATTCCACTATAAATCAAAGAAACATTAAAAGTAAGTTCTCCATTGTCAGTCTGAGACCCTCGCACATTAAAGCAAGTGCATATGGTGGTTCCAAGATCGCCATGCTTGATTGCTTTGTGGCCAAACTTGAATGGAAAAACATTCACCGAAGTCAACATGTCTGATAAAGGTGGATGCCTCTTGAGGGCATCAATGAGTAAAATGGAATTAACCTTATTGGGAAATACCGAGTAGGGTTGCCACTTGGTTCTGGACGTGACAACCAGTCGTCTCTAAGGTGTTACAAAATCAGATTTAAAAAAAGATGCCAGTCCAGTGGTGGCCAAATTGAAATGTTTACCTCGTCTCTCAGAGCGAGAGATGTACATTACCAAAGAAATAGCAATACATTGCAACCTGTCGAGGCAACAGTGGTGCTCTCCTAATGTAGTTGGAATACCCAATGGTGGGGCCCGCCTATCCATTGATTTGAGAGCTCTTCATATGTCATTGTTGATTGCTTCCTACTCCCAAGCACTGCTTAACTCATCCGTCTCAATACTGGTGCCAAGTTTTCTCAACTTTAGATCTGGCATCATATGACCAAATCAAAATACATCCAGTCCAGAGGGTTGCCCACGTTCATCTCCCATGAAGGTACCTTTAGATTCAAAAGGATGGCTATTGTGCTGACGGCTTTTGCTGCTTTTTTTTTTTCCAGAGAATTCTATGAAGGATGTTTTGGAGATTTACTATCAAAATATTTTAGTGATGGGTTAATCAATGGAGTATCATAGTGTTGGTTGAACTCAATGAGCCAGGGTTGATGGTGTTTTAGGCTGCCCCAGATTACTTGTGGCACAGATTGTCTGGTGATGAGGTGGTGCCCAGGGAAGGGCTAGTTAAAGCCGCCATGACAATTAAAGCCCCCAAGAGCGAACAGGTCATGTCCTTTTTGGGGAGGTTGTGAATATTATGCCAGGTTCATTCTTCTGGTAGGAGCATGCACATTAGCGCTCTATGCAAAATGGGAAACCACTTTGAATGGTCACGTGTGACTAAGTATCAAACAAGCAATCGCTAATGCTCCAATTCTGGCTGCAATTGACACCTCCAGAGACATGTGGTGACTGATACAAACAGCACTGGCTTGGGAGCTGTACTTGTGCAAAAAAAGTCAAAGATGTAGACTTGTGTGATGGCCCTTGCTTCAAGGTCACTCGATATTGTGTAATTGCATTCTCTTATTTGGGAGGTTAAAGACGTTTAGAACATTTTTGTGGAGCAGGAGACTTGCCATACTCTGACCACTAAAGACTGCTACTGGTTTTTACATCCACTGGCTTAGATGGTGTTCAACGTCATTACTTGAAATTAGGCATGTCTCTGGTGAAGACTGCCATTGCAGATTTCTTGTCCGACACGGCGTGTAGAAACTATGAAGATAACATTCAAGATGTCTTGGATTCTGTACCACAAGATGACTGGGACAAAGTCTTGAATGAGGATCTGACACTAAAGGAAATTAAGGAATTTATAGTGCGATTGGTCAGGGTGGTTAATAAAAATGGGATGAAGCTCTGTTCATAGAGTGAAAGGAGATCAATTGAGGATGGTCAGGTTGTTCGCTCTGGGCACATTGCACAAAGAGGCTATTGGAACTAGCTCATGTTGGTCATCTAGGTAAGTCCAAAACCAAGGATATACTGCAAGGGGGACTACTGGTGGCTGGGACTAGATGGTGAGGTGGATGAGATGATTAAGGAATTCCCTTCATGCGACAAGTTCTACTTGGAGACAACCCCCTCAAACCGTTGGAATTTCCCAGTTTGCTTGGGAATGTTGCATTGGACCAGTCAAGAGGTGGTATTAAGAAGTATGCAATAGCCCTTGTAGACTCTAAATTGGTGGAAATAGAATGTGTTTGAAGCACACCAGGGCGGTGGCATATTTTCTGGATCCTATTTTCCAAAGGGAAGGTATTGCCCCTGAAGATATTTCCAGATAATGGTTTTCAATTCACATCTAGATTTACGAAGTGAAATTTCAAGTGCATAGGTAACATCTCATGCCTCTACAAATGGGATTGTTGAAATATTCAACTGAATCCTTAAGCAAACCGTGGCATGGCAATCCATTCTGTTAGGTTGTGGGGAGAGCACATTCTTACCGGTTGCCTACACAGGGTTTGCACCACATTAAACTACAAGTCTCGTTCCATTTGAAGTTATAGGCAGGAGGAAAGCTGCAAGTACTGTCTTCATCGACCCACCCCCCCCCCAAATCCCCAATTGGTTGGGTCGAATGTACTTTGTGGAGTGGGATGAGGGCGAATAAAAAACGGTTGAGAAAAATGATGAAATTAAGTCCCATGATAAATGCCATGAAGGGCTCGAACACTGGAGATCGTGTCAGAGTATAGACTAGTTGTGTTCTAAAAGGAGAGCGCATTTTCTGCGTGCTTAAGAGTTGACCGTTCTAGACAGTGCAGTTGTTACAAGAGGGCCCTCACCTGGAACAAATGTAAGATTTCATTGAGACCAACACAGGATCAGGTAACTCGCTGATGCTACGAAAGTAGCGCCTCGAAGTGCAAGGAAAGGGTTGTTGCATGTATATACATGCTTTCATCACTTTTATATCGTATGTTTTCTTTTATGAAAAGCTGATGGTCTATGGGTGTTGGATAGGTGTACACTTTTGTGTACAATAACAAACTAGACCTAAACCTGCTGCCACTGTTCAACTATTTGTAAACCTGTTGGAACAGGCGCTACATTTCCTATGTCCACTTGTTTGTGGGCTGCCAGCCTCTTAACCTCTTGTCATAACATGTCCGGGCTCCCAGGCAATTTGGAATCTTAGAACATTCCATGCTCGTGTGTATACATTGAGGCACTGTGTTCAGAAGAGGAAAGAAACCGCATTGTGAGCAGAGGGCCCTCTTTGATAAATGCTGTCCTCGGCACTTACCCAGTCTCCCACCAGCACTGCCCAAACCTTGCTCGCCCCCTCCCCATCTCCTGCACTTCTCTTATCTTGCATGTCCGAATGTCGCAAGCGTTCTAGGTCAAAATACCTTATTACGATTTATAAAGACTGCTCGCCCACTCCTCCCTCCCCTCGCCCCATTGATGGGTGGTGGAATTTTATTTTTTATTTTTATAGATTGAAAAAAAATGGTTCTCGTTGTGACCTACGAAAACATTACATATAACTATAACGGCCTAGTAGGAGTAACATCCTGCATATTTCAGAAATGTTGACTGCATAGGCTATGCCTCTTGGTGAAGTCTTAATGGGCTCATGGTTTCTTTTCCCCTCAATATAGGTGTGCATAAACGATCAAAGCAGGGTTTCCACTAGTAGGCACCCAATTTAATTTATACAGTGGATATTTAATATTGCTGGTCATTGATGGGGTGAATATATGCCTGGGCGTTAGATGTATTGTGTTTTTTTTAGATATATAATATATTCCGAAATGGCCGTATTGCTACTAAGAACACAAATGGGATGAACTTAGCATTTAGAAAAACTTGTGTAAGCTAGGGTTGCCACACACTTGTATTAGAATCGAAGACCTCTACTATGTAATGTAATTTTAAAACACTAAAGTTTTACTCCTGCTCCTGCCAACCCTCTATATCAAAGTTCTCAGTGCATCCAGAAGCTCGGATATCTCTCATCCCAGCCTGTAACCTGCCTTCCAGGTAGAATCCCTCTGCTCATAGGATTAAATGGGAGCTGTTATTTCGAATACAATGGTTTGGAGGTTTCCACATCGGTCTGGAAGAGGACTGGTGCCAACATTACGCTCCACCACCAAAGCTGTTGAGCATCGTAATTATTGCTTCTGGCATTTTGACAACTGGGTGATGCTGTTTTTGGTGGGGGCGCCAACTTGTGCGAATTAGCCTTTGGACTAGTTTCCTGGAGTCTGGCTGTGCAGGTGTCAAGCTAATCAAATATCTCATATTTGCCTAATGTAGTATGATTACCATTACCGAATGATCCCCATCAGTTATCACTTGTTATTTATTGTACTGTTTTGTTCTGCACACTGCTGCCATTTGTGTGTTCTCCAGGTGGTCACGTGGCTCTAAGAAAAGTGGGTGGGGTTTGCGGGTGAGGGAAGGGGGATAGGATAGAGGTTGTGCTCGCCTCGCCTGTTGATTCTTGCTGAACCAGGGGGAACTGGTGTCTGCATGTGAGCTTTCTGGGTGTGCTTTGTTGGGTGCACTTGGCTTGTGTTTGGATGGTATAACGTCCAGTGTGGGTTGTTGGCGGCTGTTTGTGCTTGTGGTGGATTTGTGTAGTGTCTAGCCCTTTTGGGTAGTGGTATGTGGGGGGAAAGGAGCTGGGGTGGGTAGGAAGTTATTACGGCAGCTGGCTTTGAACAGTGATTTCTGAGCGCAGCTAGATTCAATGCAATGCATTTTCTCATGTCTTTGGTTTGTTATATATTCCAGGTGACAGTGCCCTGCTGGGTTGATTGCTTTCCTGGTATCAGTGATAGATTGGCGTTCTGCATCACGCAGTAGTGGCGTCTGCTTCACTGTAGTTGTAGGTTTGTGTTTGCTTTTTCTTTTCTGGTTTGTAATATGTCCCAGGGGCGGGTGCCTGCATGGGTTGTTTTCGTTCCTGGTTTCAGGGGTAGATTGATGTGTTGCAACACGCAGTGGTGTCTGCATTGCTGTGGTTGTAGGGTTGAGGTAGCTTGGTTCTCTGTGGTCGTCTCGTGGTTGTTTTTTGTTTTGTGCATTGTATTGGGCTTCTCGGGGGCAGAAGCCTCCCTTTTGGAGTTTGGGTTGGTGGTTTGGGTCAGAGTGGAAGGATTGCACCTTGAAGCACCTTTTGATGTATAGGTGCATTATAAATATCAAATACAATTCAGTGTGTTTGAGTGTGCTGTAACTGCTGAAATCTAATTTTGGGACACACTAGGACCAAATGCAAGTAGTTGCAAGGTATAAACTGTGGTGGTATGTCAAGGGTGTAAAATCTACATTATGAGCACTCTGGATGCGAGTAGTTGCAATCTAACCAGTGACAAATCTATTTGGACCCTGGGACCAAATGTAAGTAGTGGCAAAAGTGGTGATCTACCAGATCAGCAAAATCTACATTAGGAACACTCGCGTGTCAATATATCAAGGGATTAAATGTAACTTTGGAACACCAAAGGACCAAATGCAAGTGGTGGGAAAATACCAACGGTAGCGGTATGGCAAGGGACCAAATTCTACATTAGGGCTCTGGGTCCAAATGCAAGTATTGGGGCGAGATACTAGGTGTATTGTATACATTGTTAAATATAATCAGCCATAGTTTGTACGTGGGTTGGGGGAAGGGACCGTCTCATTTTCCCTCTTCAGCATCTAGTGGCGGTGTTCAACTAACACATGTGACAAACCTTTTACAACAACTTTGTGTACATTACTTTGACTCGTAGACATACACATGCAGGACTAAAAAAGACGGAACTTGCACAACCATATAAAAATATGGCATTTTCTTTTGGGTTAGAACATGACTGTAATTTAGTCATCCAACAACCCTTCTAGATCATGTATGTCCAATCTATCCAGGTAGTTAAATTAGCAATTGTTCTATTTTTCTAACCTGTTTTTTGTATTCTCAATTGCATTATTCCCAAGAAGAAGAGCACTTATCGCCTAACCTGTTTCTTTCCCTGATTGGAGTGAAGGAACTTCTTCTAGAAGCAGAAGGCGTATGCCAAGTGGGCTGTAAAGGATGGAAGCATTATATGTTTGGGGATATAATTTATTCGATGGCAAAACCCAATTGTGGAAAGCGGGTATCTGCCAGATCCAACCACCCTTGGTCTGGGCCCTCTCGATACTCAGTTTATAAGGTAGACTGAACCGGATCCCTTAGGAACCAGTGCTTCCTCTTTAGGCGATAAAACAATAACGAACTAGAAGGCTGCGTAATCCAGTTACCTTTTTAATGTTTTAAAATGTACTTTTTTATCTCATGGGTACAAAGTTCGTGGTTAAATGTAAAAATAAATCATTTATTTTACATGCAGTATTTCATGAGTGCTGAACTGGTCTAGTAATTGCATCTTTCCTTAGAATGTGTTAGGTGAACAGGAAATACAATATTTCAAGCCTGTATTTTGCATTGACGGCTACCTACTAAACAACATAGAAACCCCTGCTTTTACTATGTGCTTTTATGATTCGGCTTCTTTGCTCTGCTGTGTGGGTTGCTTGAATAGTCTTGGAAAATGGTGGCTCTTTGCTTGATATTGGTGGGTAATGTACGAGTGTGAGAAAAGTACACATTGTGATTTATTGTTCCATCCCCTAAATGTCTCCAGGTGTTGAAAGGGGTATTTGAGATAAATGTAATTTTTATTCCCTTTAATTTGCGGTAGCTGAACTATTTTCAGATGTTTGTGCACGTGTTAATAAAAGGAATCCCCCCTTTTGTTAATGGGGATTTCGATCCTTTGGCCCTCCACTTATGGCTTTTTTTAAAAAAAAGTTTCTCTTCTCTGGACGAGTTTTGTATTTTTGTTTTTCTGCTGGTCTAGCATTTGGGTGTGTATCTTAACATTCTAGACGAAGTCGTCTTGTTAATGTTGCAGTAATTTACTTTCTTTCTATGTTCACTAATGCATGTCTTAATTTTCCTGTCTTTCCAATGTGTGTTCCCACAAAGGCCCCATATGCCAAACACCATCATGGTGGTACAATTCGAAATATGTTGTATCCAGAGGTTTGGTTCCTAGATCAACCTCTGTGGTTCTTTAGTACATTTACATAATTACCTAGAATACCCTGCACTCCGATTTGCTCTGTGGGCAATTTGTTGAGATGTTCAGTCAAAATCTATTTATACATTGCATTTCAGGTGCAGAGGCGAAAATGACAACTCTGGCATATGGATTCTAACTAGGAGAATATAACGAAGTTACCTAATTTGGGGAACTTGCGTCGCCTGCACACTATGTGGCTCAATAAATGAGCCAAACGTTTTAGGTAAAGCTGACACCACTTGTGGGCAGCTTATGTACTCTTTGTTTTGGAGTGTTCACAGAATTTATTTTCAATTGAGGCATTTTATTTTCATTGCCCAACACGTTTCGATTCAAATTCTCTTCATGGGCTTTAGATGATAAACAATATCTTCATCAATTCTACATTGTCTCGTTTTTGCTTAGATCGAATTAAAAACTCAAAATATACTGTCATGCTACTTAGACATAGTAAGTGAAAATGCATATTCAAAACACCATCATTCTGTAATTTCTGTGTTTGCATTGCTAATTAAAGGTATCGTAATGGTAAAAGATTAGATCTTCTACATACATTGTGACCAATTCCGTATTCTCACTGCTCATTGTATTCTTAAGAGGATTCTTTTGAAAGCTAACCTGGTATGAGTAGCTATAGCGCTACTATCTCTTCTGTATAGATGTTGCCACTGGATTCTCCAGCTTGTCCCTCTTTTTCAAAGACTTTAACTCTGTTAGTAAGTATGTATTAGAAGATTGAATCCTAATGAGGCCTTGATGGTGTTAACTTTAGCCAACCAAAACAAAGGTCCAGTGCGCACCCTATGTTTTCTGCAATGTTTACTGCGTTCTTAGGATCAAAAGGTTTCGTGAAGTTTGTTTACATAAAAGGAAAGAAAATCCATATGTATAATTCCCTGTTCATAGATGGTTAAGGGGATCAAGTCCATTCAATTTCACCTGTGCTTTGAAAGGTGTTGCTTCAACGTTGAAATCCTAGGTTGTGGAGAGTCTGGGTAGTACAATATGGCCGCTATACATGGTGGCATCATTGTGCTATTGTGATGTCATTGCGTGAATGCCGTGACTTATGTAAATAAGGCAATGTCATCTTCTGGTGTTACGATATATCGTTAGCGGTCCTAATGCTTTTGAAGAATAATCCCATTTCCAGTAGTTGTATTTGTATGGTATTGAAAGTAATGTATATTTGAATACCAAACAGAGTATTGCTGTCATTCTCTCGCAAATACGTGAGGTGTATGAACTAAAACATTCTTATATATTACTGTATATGAACGCTGTATGAAAAAGGGGTGGCAAAATAGATCCTGCTCTTTATATGCATAATTCATTTGATTCTAGTCTGATGTGATGTTGCTTCTGTCTGAGTAACCAGATGTAACCTCGTCTACACTTGGTTCCTAGGATTGTTCAAGTTACTCAAATTTGACAGGTCAGGCAATTTCGGACCTGTTGGGCTTTCTTGAACCAACTCTGGAGAGATTTCATGTATGGATTCCTTTTTATCTTAAGAATCCAGGGGAGTTTTCTGATTTAATGGTTTTTATATATTGGTTATGTCTGATTCATTCAAATCCTGCTGATCTACTAATTGACCAAAATTGGGTTTTCAGGCTAACTAGTGCCTTTCTCTTTTCTACTCTCATCTCTCTAACTGTTGTTGATGCATGCATGTTCCTTCGGAGTCTTAAGTGTATTAAACATTATGATTTGCATTTTTTTTCTTAAGGCTGTCTTTTGAGTGCACATTCTTAACCATCAGGAAGTTCTCGGATGACATTACCATGTTTTACGTTATTTTTGCAAAGTAGATGTTAATACTTTATACTTCACTACTAAATACTGTGGTTTTTTTTTAACTCTGTACCTTGAGTGAGTTAGACTTTTTACTATGCATTTGTTTGTTAGGGCTGTCTCTTTCGAGTGCACATGCTTATCTAATGATCAATTTCCAAATACATCACAATGATTGATATATTTCACAAGGACAAACCCTTCCAGTGATGTTAATACCTGCTGATTACAGTAATCATGGTGCTTTACACCGCTACAGTTACTATATATGAACTAAACTGCCTGGTCCCGCCTACCAGTCTGTGTATATGTGATAGCTCTCTTGTATGGGTTCACCAACTCGGCAATTAACTTTTAGAAGTATTCTCAGAATTATTTGTCTATGCGGATGACATTCCTCTTACGAGAGAAGATCCTTTCTTTGTGGAAGACTTATTGGAGAGCAGATGGACATGTGCAGAAGGTCTGGGTACCATGTCCTCCTCGCCCAATCTGGAGCAATTAGGATCATGAATTTCTCGAACTGTCTCAACCTCCTGATCATGTGAGTAATGACGGGGACTGGAAGAAATGCATACAGAAGTGGAGATTCCCAGCCCACCACAAACTCGTCCCCTAGAGCTCTTCTTGGAGGAAATTCCCTGGAGCAAAACAGTTTGCACTTCTGTTTGACACTGGCCATAAACAGATCCACTTGAGGGGTTCCCCAAAGGGTGAAGATCTCTTGAAGGACTTCCTGAGCTAGTTCCCACTGTCAGTCTGCTGCTACGTTCTCTTCCCCAGCTAGATAGATTCTTCTTGAACTTCCCAGAACCAGAGCTGCATTGTTTCTCTGCACAGTGGTAGTGACGCTACACCTCCTCTCTTGTTGAGGTAGTACATGGCCACTGTGTCTGTCATCAGTACATTCTTTCCTCGTACAGATGGCTGAAAGACATTCAGTGCAAGTCTTATTGCACTCAGCGCCAAAAAGTTGATGTGTAATTTGGACTCAGATCATTGGTGTGGGCTCCCCAGCCTGTGAGTGAGGCGTCTGTCAATACCGTTATCTCCGGCCATGGCTGCCAAAAAGATTTTCCCTTGAGAATGTCCTTGCAAGCCCACTACAGAAGGTCCTGAGAGAGACTGCTCTGAACTTGGTGGTCTGACATTCTGCCTGAAAACTGGCTAGAGTCCAGAGAGCCTATTGGAGGAATCTTGTTCTCAGATGAGCCTCTGGCACAGGAAAATGCAGGATGCCATGAGACTGAGCAACTTCCAAAAAATTGAAGGCTTAAAGATGCTGAGCACTTTGTAATTTGGTAACCATCTGAATAATGTGTTGAGCTCACTGCGGGTGGCAAGGCTTTCCCTGAGGAAGCATCCTGGACCGCACCAAGGAACTGGAATCTTTGAGATGGGACCATGTGAGACTTCTGGTAATTGAGGGAGAAGCCCAGTTTGTGGAGAGGGTGGCAGGTTACACTGATGTTCCTGGGCTTGTTTGGGTGAATGAGCCCTGATGGGGGTAGATGTGAATTTCCCCCTCCTGAGACTCTCTGCCACCACTGTAGAGGATGAGCCGAGTGCCTCTACTGAAAGTCCTGCCCCCATTTTGCCTATTTGTTGGGAGTCAGGTGTTGTGACATGCACAATGCCAGCATTTGTGTCTATTCCGCAAAGAGTCCATGAAACAAGGTACCCATTAAGAAAACCCTATATGGTGTACTCCTGGAGAAATGACAGCCTCTTGAAAAAGTGTGAAATGGTGAAGGCAAAGAATCCTGGTGACGTCGATTGAAGCAGAAGTGATGTAGAAGAAGAAAGTATATAGACCTTATAGATTCTGATGACGAAAGCATTGAGTGACACTTGATGTGCAAGAATGAAGATTACATGCATGAAAATGCAAACTGTTTTATAACTGTACAGATGCGGAAACGCAAGTAGACTAAGAAATCATAGGCTGGCTATACATAGTGAATAAGATTGCAGGCGATACTGACAATGAATATATGTGTGTATAGAATCTGGATGTTCCATGATGCATTTTAGCAAAATAGGACCCCATGAATGAGAAGGGCTTTTAGTGTGGCGCAGTATGACAGAACAGTTGATGCTGAAGGAAGATTTGAGAAGGCTGGGCTGGCCCAGTGTCGGGAGTTGGGCCACCAAGAACCTGGTTATCTATTTGAGAAAATGCAATGAATTTGAGAAGCGAGACAAGCTTATGTTGAGGTGTAGTGGAAAAACACAAAGTGCCAGGTTTTATTAATTTAATAGTATTAAATGTGAAGAAAGAAGCTCAAACATGGTCTCCTGTCACATGGTCAAGATGAGAATGGGCTTTGGGAGCGCTGCACCGAGACCAGAAGATGAGACCATGCTCACACTCCCTTCTATTCTCAGGCGCAGTGATACTTGAAAGGCTGAGTTCAAAGGACTAATTGAATGGTAGACGGTAGTAGTGATGATGGATGTTGGTCTAATTGTGTGGGCAGGCATGACCAAGCCAACCCTCCAGCAACTGGGGTACCAGCTTGCATGTTGCTAGCGAGTGGAATATTCCGGAAGGGTACAAGTGACACCCAATCGTTGAGGGCCACGTAGTGAGGAGCCCTATAGTTTGAAAGCCAATGAAATTTGTATTTGTATGACGCGGAAGATGATTTGCATTAGGGGTGGGCATAGCTGTCCACCTGACCTTAGATACCCAATCCCAGTCCAGTCCCCCATAGTAGGTATACTTTAGGTGTTCCTGTACTCAGATACTGTTACCTCGTCTTAAAGGACCTTCGATTTCACCACCACCATCAACTTGGTGAAAACCCTCAGGGTGGAGGTCAGTCCCAATGGCAGAACACAAAACTGATGAGAACTGCCAACCTTGGGTACTTTCTGTACTTGAGATGGATAGGCACATGAAATTAAGCTTCCTGAAGGTCCAAGAATACCATCCAGTCTTGGAGTTTGGAGAGCCTGAAGAATTTTGGGGAAACTATGGGGAATACCAACCCTTGTTCCGTTCAGCTACAGACATTGCACCTTTCTCTAGCTGAGTCAAAATTTCCTGTGCAAAGAGCGGCTCCAGAATGAGAGTTGTTTGCTGGTGGATGATCCGGAGGCCTTTTTTGGAAAGTAAGGCAGTAACCTTGGGCCACAGTTTCCAGTGCCCAAGCATCTGAAGTAATGCCCTGCCATTTATTCAGATGCTGAGTGAGTCTGCCTCCCACCAGAGTCTTGTGAGTCAAGGCCTCAGTGGTTTTGAGGTGGCTGAAGCAGCGGCTGATTATAAAGCTGTTGCTGCTTGGGTTGGCTTAGCACCTCTCCCTCGTCCAACACAAGGGAATCTTCTCTTCTCTTTTACCGGCTTGTCCTCTTCCAATCGAGTATAATCAAAAGGACTTGGCCTCAATAACCCTACTCTAACTCCTCATCCTGGAGGGGTGTCTAATGGCAGTGCTAAGGGATTTTGCCTTCTGCTTTTGAAGTCTGCAGCTTTTCCAAACTCTCATCCACCTTGCTGCCAAATAGCCTCGAGCTGTCAAAGGGCATCTTTAGTCTAGCTTACACATCTAATGCAAACCGGGACTTCCTCAACCACGCAAATCCGCGTAACACTGTGCTAGTTGCCATGGATCTACTGATGCTGTCTGCAGCCCTGACGAGACAGTCACCCATTGCCGCCTTACCATCCTTGATTGCCAGGAAGCTATCTCTTTCCGGGATGTGGTCAGCCGCCCTAGCTACGCAGTCCAACAGGGTAAAGGTAGACCATGACACGGTACGTCACATTTTTTTATTGTAATGTCATACTGCCAGCCGTGAAAACCTTTCTCGCCCAGGCATCCATTCTTATCCCTATCAGGATGGATGGAAGGGTATACTGACTGCTTGGTAGATGTAGCAGCCTGAACAACCAAACATTCTGGTGTTGGATGTTTAGTCAGATACTTTGGGTCGCTGCTGGATGGTCTGTATTTGTAAAATGTTTATTTACTGCAGCCGCAGTTACTGTTGTCTCCCAATTTGCGGAGACCCTTTTCTGTAATGTAGTGTGAAAAAAAGCAAAATTGGATCTTTCTGGGGACCCTGGTCCAAGATGTCTGTTATGCCCTCTTGCCCAAAAGTGGAAGTAGACCTGCTCCAGCCTAAAAACTCTATAGCCTTACTCATTTGTTTTCTATATGAGGAGTCTGCATGTTCAGTTGAATCTGGTTTGCCAAACTAACTAGAGAGAGGTACCTAACCCACTGGCTGACTGAAGTTATTTTTTTTTTCTCTTTATTGGCATTTAATATATCAACATTCAACGATTCCAATCCCTTCTTCCTCCCCTCCTGCCTTCAGTATTTAGGAGTGTTAATATGTGCATTTACATTGTGTCCTTTGCACGGCAGTCCTATAAGTAGTCTCTGGTGGCTGCCCTAGTGCTGTGGTTTGCATACTTCTTGTATCGCACAAGCAGGACCTGGCAGTCCCTGGGCTGGGGACAACGCAGAGTTCAGTACAAGCTCATTCGTAGGGTGCTTCTGTTTCGCACAGCACTAGCTGTCGCACTCATTCTGCTTGTTAATAAGGACAGCTATATGTTAATGGGTGCCATTCTGCATTTTAGATTTATTGGGTGCATCGTGTGGCGATGGAGGTACATCATTCTTGTTGTCTGATTAGAGTGTATGCGCATCCCACTTACTCCTGTCCTTCCACCGGTTACCTTGCATGCTACCCCATCTGGTTTCCATGTTGCTGCAGTACAGAATGTCTGTGGACCATTGGGCTATCTTTGGGCACTGTCTCTTGCTGCACACTATTGCCACTCTCCGCTTGGCCAAGATCAGAAGGAGACTCACCAACTTCCTAATGTTCCTAGGTATCGCTTTGGTGTAGCCCAGTAGGGCCACCACTGGGTCAGGTTCCATCGTCTGTCCTGTGATACCCCCAATGATCTCTAAAATTTGTTCTCAAAATTGCTGGTTCCCGCCACGAAGAAACCCTGCTGCGTCATGCCCGCATCTTATACATTTTCCTGAGGTCCGTTTTTCAGTTGAGCTGGGGTATAATGGTATTGATGTAAGTATTTGAAATGAATCAGCTTATCTCGTACAGAGCGCCCCCTTCCTAATCATCTTGCAACAGTATCCCCACACCGCCTTGGGTATTTCTCTTCCCAGTGTCCGCCCCCAGGCCTCCTGTGGGGAAGTTGCAACCATGGGTCTGTTGGTTAGAACCGTAGTGTACAGTTCGGATATCACTCGGTGCCCCAGTTCCCCCTGAACCACCCTATCCAGTGTGTTCCCAGTCTGTGGTTGTATGGGAATAGCTGCTGTAAAGTGTCACGCAACCTGTAGTATAAGAACACATCTAGTGCTGACAGTTCCCCTCTCTCTCAGCAGTTCTATTGCTATGAATGTCCCAAGTTAACTACTCCAAAGATATAAATCTTGTTTCACTGGTTAGGGGGGACATCCGGGATGTATATAACCAGGAGGCTCTGTGAGTAAAGTATGTCTCCTTTTGGTTTTTCATCTAGGCGGGACCATGCTTTGCACGTTAAGTCTACCATCTTGTTAACTTTGTGTTTTTGGCTCGTAGCAGTGTGGATAATTGATCTCAGCAGCGCTGGGGCCGCGATCGCTCTCTCAACCTCCACATGCCTCCGGTCGCTCCCCTCCCTAGACCAGTATTGAAGAAAACTGGCCTGCGCCACATTGTAGTACAGTTCGAATTCTGGCAGTACAAGGCCGGCCTCCCTTCTGTATAGACACTGAGTCTGTCCCAGGACACCCTTGCAAACTTACTCGCCCAGATTAATTGTGTTACAGCTGATTTTAGTTCCCGGAAGTAACCACTGATATGCCGTAGAGGTTGAGAGGAAGGGAGTTCCACCTGGTCATTGCAGTCTTAGCTACTTCCAAAGCACTTATATAGTTACCATGGTATACCACCCTGGCTATGGCAACCCCTAAATAACTGGTTTGGAGCAGGTCCACTGGAATCCCCATGTATCCTGGAATTGTTCCACCCCATCTGTCAAAGGGAATATGATCGACTTGGTAGTGTTCACTTTAAGCCCAGACTGATCCCTATATTGTTGGACTTAATTGTGTTGAGATTGTTGGGATCCTGTATGAATAACACCCTTTCATCTGCATATAGTGATACCACTCTGTGGGTGTGTAGTTGAACCCCTTGATGTATGTGTAGTTCCCTTATCTGTTCAGCTAGTGGCTCTATTGCCGGAGCAAATAGAGGAGACAGCGGGCATCCCTGGCACGTCCCCCCTTTTGAGTGCTATCAGCCCCGTTACCTGCCCATTTACTCTCACCTTTGCCACCAGGACTTTGTACAGTAAGGATATTAGGGAAATGAACAGGTCGCCTAGGCCTAGTCTGGTAGGACTGTGAACAGGAGCGGCCATTCGACCGATTGAACGCTTTACTGGCGTCCAGCAGGGCTGCCCCTGCAGCCTCATCCTGCGGTAGTGCCGCCATCAGGCCGAACATCCTCCTGAGCCCATAGGACGTCTGTCCCTGGATAAAACTTGCTTGATCTGCTCTGACCATCGTTGACATCGACGGTGACAGCCTCGTTGCCAGAATTTTGGCCAATATTTTATTATCAAGGTTAATGATTGAGATAGGCCGGTAGGATGAGCAGTCATTACCCGGTTTATCGGGCTTCAACAGCGCCACCGCCTCTCTAGGGGAGTCTGGTAATCGACCCGTGCTCACGGCCTGCTGATATACTTGCAGCAGATAGGGGGCCAGTTTGTGTAATGTTTGTAAAATTCAGCTGTGAACCTGTCTGGGCCTGGAGATTTCCTGGATGGTAGGGTTTTAATCGCTCCAGTGACTTCTTAGTGTCAATGGTCGGTTCGGCCACTCTCTTTGCTCCTAACTGCACCAGTATAGCCCCATCTGGTCTAGGTACGAGTTTACATCTGCTTGGGAGGCTTGTGTCTGGGTTGAATCCAAGCGTGTATAGAATTTGTGAAACTTTTGGGACTATTTATAGGTCTTCAAACTGGTCCACCCTGTTCTCATCCATTATCACTGTAATTCTATCCTCCCGCCACTTATTCTGGTCGCTCTAGCAAATGATTGTCCCTTCGCTTGTCCCTCACTGTATTGTCTGGGTGCCGCTCTATTCCACAAGTACTTTACCTCCCTCTGTGCCAGGGTGTGAAACTCCTGGAGTCTCTGCATTATTTCAGCCTGTTGGGTGCGTGTGGGGGTGGGGGCAGTGTCTTGTAAGACGCGAGTAGCTGCTGCTTTGTCAGCCAATTCTTTCCTAATCTGTTTTATGATCCCAAATTCTCTAGCTATGCATTCGCCTCGGATTATGCACTTGAATCCCTCCCACAGGATCCCCACTGAGTCCACGGAACCTTTGTTGATCTCAAAATATGATTCTATGGCTGCTGTCAACCCTTCCTTGAAAACCGTGTCCGTGAGTCCCTCACTTTTAAACTCCCAAGGGGGGCCCCTTTCCCTCTCTGGTCCTACCAGGTTAATGGTCAGTAGGACTGGGGCCTGGTCTGATAGTGTACAAGCTAATATTTCTATGCCAGTAGTTTGACCCATTGCTATCTGGGATATCAGAAAGAAGCCTACTTGTGATGCAGAATTGTGGGGGGGGGCAGAGTGGTCTGTAAATTGGTGTTTCTTGCCCTCTATACATCTTTGATCCCCCCAAACTAAAAGCATACCTTGGAGCTGATTCGAGCCCATGCTGTGTTGATGTTGGGTCCAGTACTGCATAGCAGTCCCCGGGCCATATTTCCCCTTCGGGTATGTCCCACATTTGCCTCTTGACCCATTCCAGGGACTGCTGTGTCTTGATTGGGACCATAACTGACCAGGGTGTATAGCTTCCCTTGAATAATCCCCTGTACTTTCAGTGCCATGCCCTCCTGCTCTCTCAGGGTTTTGGTTTGCCGGAATCCCCCTGAGCTGTGCACCAGGATGCACACTCCGCTTGCGTACAAGGAATATGAGGAGAAATATCTGTGACAGCCCCATCCCTTTCTAAATTTGGCCTCCGTTTCAGCAGTCAAGTGAGTCTCCTGTAAGAAGGCCACCCTCACCTGATGTCTTCTTATGTATGGCAGGACTTTCCGGCATTTGGGAGGAGAGTTGAGCCCCCTTACATTCCAGGCAATAAAGTTAAGAGTTACCATTGGGAATTCATTTGAAGTGTTGTCACCCAGACATTTGGGTTGCCTGGGCCCTCTGTGCCGCTATATCCCTCTGGGCTTGGTCGAGCCACTCTTCCACTGACCACATTTGCTGCTCTTCCTGTACTGTCGTTGCACTCTGCCCCCACCAGCCCCATGCTGAATACCCCAAGTCTTCAGCACCCCGTTATCCCCCAAGTGTTTAAACTTGAGCTTTCGCTAAGGGGTAGTGGAGAGACCGACCCGCCGCTACACCTCCTGTGTTGCATGGTTTCTTCGGAATTAAACCCTCGGCACATCATGAGCCGTGTTGCCCTTACGGATTTGGCGTTCAATCATTGTTCCCTCGTGTACAAGAAGCTCTTGGCAGCATTTCCAGAAAGGCGGTGGCTTCCTCTGGAGTCTGGAATAAGAGAGCCCGCCCTTCATGCTCAATCTGGAGTTTTGCTGGGAACATCATATCGTATTTTATGCCTCTATCTTGCTTTTTGACTTCGATGAAGGTCCTCCTGGACGCCTGTACTCTATCTGAGAAGTCATGGGTGGTTGGGGAGGGGGTAAGGGGGGGGCGGTGGGGAACTTGATCACGTCACCCTTGTATGAGACTGTTCCTTTTTCACGGGCCTTTTTTTTTCAGCGCTGTATCCCTGTCTCGAAAGTTCAACAGTTGGGCTATCAGTGGAAGAGGTGGTGCTCTGGGGATTGATTTCCTTCCGCTCTGTATCCTATGCGCCCTTTCAACAAAGCACAGGGGCGAGAACCCCCTTGGAACCCAGTGCCTCCTGCAGTATTCCTTCTACGAGAGCTTCCATATTTCTCTGTTCTGTCGCTTCCAAGAGGCTGACAATTTTGATATTCCTTCTTGACCTAGAGTCTAGGTACTCCTGTTTCTCTCTGAGCGCCTTCAAAGCCCTCTTCAGCCCTGACATCTCACTGGAGACAGAGGCAGACTCGTCCTCTACCCTCGACACCCTTTCTTCTGCTTCATCCAACTTCTCGTCATGCTTGTCTAGACAGACTTGCATGTGATCCACTTTGCAGGTGAGGGGGTCCAGCTTCCCATCCAAGGACTATATACTGTTTTGCAGTTGTGTAAACATTTCCTTGATGTCCTGGAATGCAACCGCTTGGTCATGGGGTGGCGCTGGGGGTTGTCTCAGTTGAATTCTCCATTGTCCTGACCATTTTGTTCTGTGAAGCCGCGTCAAAATGCAGTTTTGTCTGCTACTTGCCCCCCTTGCCGGATTTGGACATAGTGTTGGACTGGACTTCGTGTGATATTGGTGTCCCCCAGTCACTGGTGCATGATTTCAGTTGTGCCTTCTGTTTAGCTTCTCCCTTCCTCCAGGAGAGGTCGTGGCTGCCCCCGAGGGTCCCCCCTCTGGGCTGTTTTTTTGTGGGAGTTGGTCAGCCCCAGCTGATTATTCCAGGTGTGGTTAGTTGTTTGGCTCCGTTCCCCCATGTCTGCTAAGGAGATCCCCCACTCCTCTGATCTATCTGCAGGGTTGTGGGGTGCAGACTGGTTGAGTCGGCCTTCACAGATCTGTCCCGCACCAGAGCGTGCAGATGGTTGGGTCCTTGTTGGACCTTGGGACCTGCCCCCCAGTGCTAATGCATCCACTTCGGGAACTGTCCGTGAGTTGCACAGAGTCTGGATCATCATACCCAAGCGCTAATGATAACCGGGCTTTCTGCGGCGTGGCTCTCCAAAGCAGTGTGCCAGCTCTCCTAAATCCCCTGAATGCTCCAATTAGGCAGATCGTGCACCCCACACCTTCTTTATGGGCGTCTGAGGTTTATGTATTTTAGTGCATGTGTCCCCAGGGGATCTGTCTGTTCAGTTTGGGTTGCTTGCAGTGCAGCAGCTATCGCCCCTCCACCCGCTCCTCTCTTATGTGCCCTGTTCTGGAGTGGGAATTGCTAAATGATTCCAGTCTGTTGGCGGGGTGGATTGGGCAGGCGCTGCTCCTTCACCCCCACCACGTGAGAGCTCCCGCACAAGCCCAGTTTGGGGCAGGGGATGAGAAATTAGGCAATCTTTGTTGGTTCACCCAGGTCCCCACTCAGTGGACTTACTTGTGGCTCAGTGTCCGCGGTTGAGGTTTACCTGCCACCTTCTTCACTTGCGTGGTCTGGTCCGGATGTACCCCGCCCCACGTGATGTCCACTTTGGTGTTGTAATCAGCGGGGGTCGTGGCTGCAACAGAGCTGCCCGTGACCAGCCCCGGGGGGAGGGGGGGGGGGGGGGGGGGAGGGGGGGAGGGGGGGATGGTGCAGAGTTACCCTCTACCGGGCATCCCTCCACAAGGCTCTCTGTTCTTGCACCCCTCCGCCTGGGCCTCGCTCAGGTCGTTGCTGGGTCCGTGCCCCGCAGCCACCCACATACCAGGCCCGGGCCGGATTGACCGATGTGCTGTTTCCTCAAAATAGCTCTGTTGGCCCCGGGTGTCAGCCAGCTTTCCACGTCTCGTGGCAGCAGCAGGATCGGCAAGTTCCTTGAAGTGGGTGCCAGCGCTCTCGCAGGACTCCACGCCCGCTCTGCATCTCGCTGGGCAGTGTTCTACGCTCCCTATGCGCGTCAGGTGTCCCAGGAGGAGCAGCGGTCCATCGGACTTTCTTTGTGCATTAATGCCCTCTGATGTTTTAGTGTGGGTTACTGCTGACTCGAGCAGTGTCTCAACTCCCAGTCAGGATGGCTTCTCCCACGCCCCCTGGCCTCCGCAGGGCGTTTGTGATTCACTGCGCCGAAGTCAGTTTGAGGGCTTTCCGGCTCCGATTTTCTTCTGGGCAGCAGATGTTCATCAGGCGGCACTGACTTGCAGAGAAAGATTTCAGTAAAGAAAACCACTGGATTAAGGACCAGATATCTGATGTGCTATGGAGCTTCACGGGTGTGCATCCATTTTGGTTGGGCTCTTTAGCGCCCTAGGCTGACTGACGGTTGTCATATAAATCCCTTAATCTGGACTCAACAGAAATGAGCTCTTCTGGGGTGCCGAAATGTAGCCCAAAAGGTTGCGTTAGTAACCCTTTTTGCAGATTGACAGGGACATGTGCTTTCTGCTTGTCCTTTGAGGGGGTCGAGGCTGCATTCTTGAAGCATCTCACTTGGAAATGTATCCCACATTTTGCAGGGGAGTCCGATCAAGTGGACACTAGATTACCTCAGCTGAGGAATCGGTGGAGGCCAAAGGCGACCTATGATGCTGTTTCTTGGCCTTCTTTGAGGAAGATGACGAAGAATGGTAAGATTGACTTCTCGATTGAGACCGCTTAGATTTTTTTACATCAACATTTCTCGACTCACCAGCCTTTTTTTTCTTTTTTAACTCTTCGAAGGCAACCTTCCCACCACCGATTTACCTTTATACTCCCTGCGAGTCTTGTCAGTCATTGCCTGACAGGAGCCACAGTCGGAGGTACAGTGCCTGGAACCTAGACAACGGATATACGTGGTGGGGGTTGGTGATCAACATCTTCGATCCGCTGTCTTGGCAGTTTTTGAAGCCCGACTTAGGTGTTGATGGTGCTGACGAAGACATTTTCTAAATGAAAGTAACTATCGATTTTACAGAGGAACTAAAGCACACCATAATTCTCGGAACGGAATTGAAGCCAACAGGCACTGCGTGTGCTACTTCTACTGATGATGATGTTGATGTTGTCAGTTGAATTGAGGCCCTCGGGGGACATAGACTTGATGAGAACATCACACAGTGCCCCCTGTTGGAGAAAAGAAATGCTGAAGCTGGAGAGATAATTATTATAAGATGAGGAATACGTGGGAGGACAGAATCCATTCGAAGTCTCCATGCTCAAAGCAACTCATTGCAGTAGGTGCTGCAACATAAGCTACTAGGTGTACCAGAAATGTTATGCCATGTTTTAAAAGGCATCCTGGCTTCTCAGTTTCTCAGAAGTAAAACGTAGTCTATTGGGTGGTATTCCAGGTTGTGTTGCAAAGATAATGACTAGGCCTTGAAACGGTGTTTCTACCTTTCACAGGGTAGGAAAGGTATTCTGTATGATCATTTTTAAAAGGCATCCTGGCTTCTCAGTTTCTCAGAAGTAAAACGTAGTCTATTGGGTGGTATTCCAGGTTGTGTTGCAAAGATAATGACTAGGCCTTGAAACGGTGTTTCTACCTTTCACAGGGTAGGAAAGGTATTCTGTATGATCATTGGTTTCAAGTGGAACACTTGGAGGTTCTCCCAGTTGTGAGTGGGGGAGGGGGGGGGGGGGGTTCCGTTTGTTCTTTCATTGTTTCTTTGTGAGTTTGCTGTTTGAATTCTGTTGTCTGGATGCTCCTTGGGATGTGGCGTTTAATGATTTTAGATTGTGCCACATCAGCAGATCACATAGGCTTTTCCTTTTGGGCAAATTGTTTGGGTTTCCTATTTTAGTGGATGGTTTCCTTTCAGTTCTCTCGGGGGGGGGGGGGGGGGATTGCTGTCCCTACCCCTGTTTAGTGTCCCAGTATTTAGTCTGGCTCAATTGTGTCTCCTGGAATGGGGACCAAATACCAGGGCACGCAGGCATCTCTGCTTTCATTCTTTCCCTTTCCTATGCCTCGGTTTTTACTTTTAGGTGTGTGGGTACAGTTTCCTGCTCACTAGTTATTGTCTTATTTGTTTTCCCCTCTTAAATAGGAAGGTGAGTAGATTTCATGGTGGTCTAGTCAATGACTGTATGTTAAGGATGACTTGGTCTCCATTTCGCTTTTGCTGTGGTGGGTTGCCATTTCCTACTCAAGGGCATTGCATCTACTTTTTCAATTCTCATTGGGTGGTAAGCCTGCCTCCTTTTTCTTAGTTCAGTTATACTAACCAATGAATTCAATGTTTTGTGTTTCTTGGTTTTAGTACAGTTGTTAACTAGTTCTCTAGGTGAAAGTGGTGTATTGGCTTGGTTGTGTGCCCACCCTGACATATGGGAATGGGCCTGCATGCTTGGTTCCCTGACTCTGGCCCCACAGGGGTCAGGCACCTGGACTTCACTTTTGACCTCACTCTCAGAACGTGGCTGTTCCACAGTGGACAGTTTGGGTGTGGCCTGGGTGGTGGGGACTCCCATCATCTTCAAATAATTGTTATTATGCAGGGTTCGAAATGGAGATTCATTGAAAACCAGCTCCTGGGTGTCGGGCATCACCCAAAAGGCAGGCGCTACCAAAAATGCTCTAACGTTTTGCCACTTTTGTATGAACAATTCTGTTGAAGTGTGCATAGGATGTGTTCAAATGCTTCTTTATTAACATTCTCAACTACTAAAGTTAATGTCATGTTTACATGTTTGGAAGGCACCAGTTGGCCCTATGTCATGGTCATGATGTCAGGGGCACGGGGCACAGGCATGCAGGGGTTGCATGCACAGGAGACCTGGGTGGACACTGTCCTGGCGCCAGGCTCATGAACAAAAGTAAAGAAGAACATCCATTTAACACCAAAAAGCTTTTATTATGGGCATAGCACTTCAGGTGCATTAACCTTGAACATTCCATCCATTAAGCAGTCCCACGTGCATTCTTGGGTGTGGCTGCTAATGGATTGCATTTGCATGTGCTCACTCTCTAGGCGTGGCAGGTAAGCCAGCCCTAATGGGCGTGCCCACGATCTTAGCTATATAAGCTGCCCCGATCCTCAAGACAGATGTTTTGTTATTCTGCACTTGCAAGTGGCGTAACTCTCACAGTCACCTGAGGTCAGACTTACCTTTGAAGATCCTGCTTCCTGGACATCTTGCTTCCTGCCAGCATACTTACCAACTGGGGGAAGCTGTTCTTACCTGTACATCTCTTCGGCGAACCAAGTATTCATCTTTACACTTTCCAGAACGCCGAAATCTTCATCTTGGCACTGCAGCACGACCCGCTCCATTGTCGACAGCAGCGCCTGCAAGGAAAAACAGAAGACAAGGATAGATATTGAAAAAAACAGTTTACGGTTGCGCTTCGCCGTACTTCGCGCTTTTCTTAAACTATCACTTACCTGCTGTCGAACATTGCGGTAGCATCCGGCTTTGTCTCACAGCTGCATTGAGGCCGCATTTCCATCTAAGGGGAGAAAACAGAAGAGAGACATTATTGCGGGCATAAATAGGAGCAACATATAAAGACATTAAACAGAACGAACAGCATCACAAGAGCTCAAGAAAGACTTACCAATCATAAGGAGAAGCATAGTCGCAGCTGGACAGGACTAATCTTTATCAGGGATCAGCGAAGGAACTAGATCCCATTTGACACACCCCGCCAGAAGCAGTAGGACGGAGAACTTGTCTTCCATAATTCACAGGAGCAGTATCACCACGTACCACCGCTCACAGCTTTTCTACTGAGGGAGAGGCCTCAAGGGAGTGATTCAAGTTCAGGGAGGGTTGCAACCGTGCCCCAATGCCTCCACAGCGACAAGGTGAGCGTAACACCCTAGGAGCCAAAAGTAGCTCCTGGTAGCTGTTTTCAAGCTAACCAGGCTCTACTATGCTCGAAGCAGGTTCTAAATGGCTCCCAGCTCCCCTCAATTTTCAACCCTGCTCTAGTTGTGTTATGTTAATAAGACTTGCCCTATTTTGAGTACACAGCTTTCATTACAGGCTTCTTCATTGGACAGTTAACTTTTTAATGTCCTGCAGATTGACACGTCACACCAGATACATCTGCAATGTGGTAGTACAGGTGAGGTTGCACCTTCTCAAGGACTGTTGATTGTGTGGGTACAGATTGGCAATGATGGAATGTGGATATGGAGTGCGTCCTCCTGTTTACTCACAATAGACTGTAGGATGGGAGGAGGAGTGGGGGGGCGAGGAGGGGGTGGAAGAGGGGTTGGGGGCGATGAGGGGGTGGAGGAGTGCTGGGGGAGGAGGAGGAGGAGGAGGAGCAGCAGGAGTGCTGGGGTAAGAGGAGGGGGAGTGGTGGGGGAAGAGGAGGAGTAGGAGGAGTGCTGGGGAAGGGGAGGAGGAAGAGTGCTGGGCAGGAGGAAGAGTGCTGGGGAAGGGGAGTGCTGGGGGAGCAGCAGGAGTGCTGGGAAAAAGGAGTAGTAGTGCTGGGGGAGTGGAGGGTGGGAGTGGAGCTGGGAGGGGGGAGGAGGACCAGGAAGAGGGGAGGAGGACCAGGAAGAGGAAACACTGTGATCCAGTGGTCCATTTCGCTGAGGCAGGAGGAGGTCTGGGTGTGGGGAGTTGGGAAATGTGAACTGATCGGAGTGGTGTAGTTGTAGCAGGTAAGGTTGTGGGGAGGGTGCTTAGGTAGAGGTTTAATAGGAGGGGGGAGGGCTACTCCCTGAGCGACAGGGTGGTGGGGGAGGATGGATGGTGATTTGCGAGCAGTTCGAGAGAAAAGGGGAGAACTATCTTAAAGCAGAGTGCCTGCCTGGGGAGTGGAGTCTGTCTATGAGGGTGGTGTGGTCGATTGTGTTGAATGCTGCAGAGTGATCAAGGAGGATGAGGGCAGCCCACCCTTCAGAGTCTGCTGTTCTTTTCATGTCATCCCAGATGATACGTGGGAGGATTCACTTCCGTGGGGCTGTCTGAAGCAAGATTTGACGGTGTTGAGGAGTCCATAGGATTCTGTGTAAAGGGAGAGTTGGGAGTCGAAGTTTGGCAATGAAGCGGTTGTAGGAGGTTGGGTGGAAGGAGTGGGGGGGGTTCAAGGGTGTGCTTTTTGAGTAAATGTTTGACATTGCCGGTTTTGAAAGCTGCTGGGAAAAAAGAATTCTATCTAGTGATGCCTGCACAAGTGGAGGTGAGGATGATTTTTTTTAGGAGGGTGGGGGATCCTGAGGGGTGGCTACTTGAGTATCTTCAGGAATTCTGGATGGTAGATGAGTGGAGCGTGCGACAGGAGGGTTGGGAGAGAGGGCTGTTGCTAATCTACTGTTAGTGAGGTTTATTTTCCTGGCGATGTTCTGAAGGTGGTCTGACTGCATCACAGAGTGATAGTGAGGAGTAGATGGGGAAGAGCAGAGAGGAGTCTTCAATGCTGCAATGATTGTTCCCTGCTGGGGTTCAGGGCGTTGGGAACCATATAAAGCTCTTGGCGTTCCTTACTTCGGTCCTCTAGGCTCTGATCTGCCTGGATAGGTTGGCTTCAAACAGGGGTGCGGGGGTGGAGGAGAGGTGGAATGGAATTGGCCTGCCATTTATGTTCCAGGCAGTGGTTGAGGGTTTAGAATCACGTTGGAGAAGGGCCTGCTCTGGGGGGGGGGGGAGAGATCTGAAAGGGGGTGTGGGTATCGGAGAGCCTTCGGTCAAAGATGTCGACAGGTGGTATTCATCCTAGGGGAGTGGAAGTGGGAAGGGAGGAGAAAAGGGTTAGCTGGGGCTGGTGGGGTGTGGGAAGTAAGTGAAGAAAAGGACGGAGTGATCTGTCCATACTAGGAGGAGGGTGGAGAGATCGAATCAGAGCTGAATACAGTGTCCAGGGTGTGCCCTGCTATCTGGGTGGGATGTGATACAAGTTGGGCCATGTTGAGGGCTTTCACGTTGTCGATGAGTGGACAGATCATAGGGTTTGAGGGGGTGTCAAACCAGATGTTGTAAGCCAAGTGTGTGATCAAGATGGCTGGCGGGGGGCGGTTCACTAAGGGAGTCTGCAATGTTTCTTTTTATAGCTGGGGTGGGAAGGTGGGGGGGGGGGTTTCTGTAAAGGAGTAGGAAGATGTGGATCATGGGGGGGGGGGGGGGGAGGAGAGTTGGAATTTTACCAGCAGAGATTCACAGTCCGCGTTGATTCTAAATGTGTAGGACTGAGATGTAGTTTGGGGAGAATGGCTATTATCCCCCTACTCTGCTGGATCTATTTTGTACGATCGGGTACTATCTAGGTGGAAAGGCCTTGTGTGCCATGGGAAGGAAGTAGCCAGAGAACCAAGTTTCAGTAAAGAAGAGGATGTCGGTTTTCTGAAGAGAAAAAGTCGAATATAATTGTTTTTGGAGATGGTTCTGGCATTGATAAGATTACATGAGGGAGTGGGGTGCAGGGTGACTAGCTGCGGGGGGGGGGGGGGCATGCTTGGGAGGTGACAAGGGGATAGCAAGGGAGGAATGTTTCTGGGGTGTGGGTGGATTGAGGGGAAGAGTGCGCAAGATGTTATGGGGGTGCTAGGAGTTTGGAGGGAGCAGAGCTTCAACATTTAGAAGGGGAAAGGAGTGATCTCCTATACACAGACGACTAACCCTATCTATCCAGAGTGGCAAGGGTTCTAGGAGGGAGAATAGGGGATGAGAAATTACGGCGAGAGCTTCTGGGTTTTGAGCGGTGTGATGGGTATTGAGTGTAGGCGGGGCTTCAAAAAGAGGCGTCTTTGCTAGGACTGCGCTTAGAGATGGAAGGCTGGGTGAGGGAGGTGGTGGGTAGAGAATATGGGGTGCTGTTGAGGAGAGGGGTGGTCAAGAGGCAGGGGGTTAGTGATGAGGAGGCTTGACGGGAAGGCTGAGGCAGAAGGGGTGGGGGGCGCAGGAAGTTGGGGAGGGCAGGTACCTCTGGCCTTGGAGCTATGGCTAGGCATGATTACAGTATTGAAGTGCACATACGTCCAAAATAGTAGCGGTAGTAAAATGCAAGTAGATTTTAAACATAAACAGCTCTTACGATGCACCTGGACTCAGGACGTAAGTAATACCTACAATGTGCTTGGTTTCAAAGCTGTAAGCAGTCCTAGCAGTGTGCCTGGCTTCAAAATATCAGCAATGGCTTTAGGCTAATCTACTCAGTTAATCTATGAGTGGTGTTTAGGTCTTAGATGTAACAGAAGTTCCCTGCACATCCCATTGCTACCCTCACCTGATTATTCATATGAACATGTTCCAACACTGAATGGTGAACACGTGTGTTGGGGGGAAATACTTTTGTTATGGGGATCATTAAGACAACCTTTGACCTCCCACTTTACAGTCTGACATTGGATACCACTATTTTAGGGGCGGTCAGTATTGTTGGGAGTCTATTCAGCATGCATAGAAGAATGAACTTGGGAAGGACTGTTTCAAACATTTGACATAGAAGTCCAGGAAAATGGGTAAAACCAAGCCTCTTACATGGGGTATGAGAGTAACCTTCCCTCTCAGTAGTTTTTCTTCGTTAATTGTTTATAAAGCAAGACACTGTCTGGAAAAGGACTTTGGGGAAAGCCCACCAAGGGTGAACAGGGTTACACCTCTTGGGATCAGCCTGAACTACCCAATGGGATGGTAGCGGGGTGAGCCGCCAGGCTTAGTCTAAGGAGGGGTGGCTGTAGTGGAGTACAAAAACCCCAGAGCATAACTTAGTTCAAGAAAACAGATATAAAAGACCTTTATTATATACTCTAAGACACACTGTTATACTAAATTCACAAGTACTATAAATCAGTTATACAATATAGGATCACTTGCAATACTTTTTATAGCTTGTACAGTAAATAATCACATAGTAAAACATCCAGAAAAATATATGCAAACCTTCCAAACTCTTGAAAAATGTGTATAACTTCACCCTAACCCTGTTTTAATAGTCCCAACCCTATCTAGTATGAGTGTCTCAAAGTTCAGAGGGGCCACCAGTGACGGAAGGTTCACCAGGAACAGGCCGGAAGAAGCCAGTGTACTAGGATGCAGGATGGCTCCCCCTCAGTTGCAAGTAAGTACATTGGTGGTTACAAATGGTGTCAGAATGACCCCCTCTCCCTGAATGGATGCACCAAGGGCAGGTGGTTTTACTGCCAAGGGTTGTTCCCTCCCATCTAATTCAATGGTGACCTGAGGGGTAGCAAGATACAAGCTATCTGCAGCTCCAGGGTCACAAGATCAGACAAGCAGGCCCCAGATAGGTTGCACTAGTGGTGAACAGTGCCTTTGGAAGAAGAAGAAGCAGCAGTTGCTGTGGGATGGTTCCAGCGGAGAGGCAACAGCAGACCCGTCTCCTGTTCTTCAGCCCTGGTGATGGGTAGAAGGGGACATAGGATCTGGCGACAGCACTTGTGCAGGGGAATGTCTAGCAGCATATCTTGGAGGTGAAAGCTTGTGGGTGACTTTTGCAGGCTCGTTAGACAGGCGGTTGTCATGGTGATAAACTACTCTTTCTTTGTCCTCGGTCCTGGTGAGGGGACTCTCTGGAGCTGAATTGAGTTGCTGCAGGATGCCCTTTAAGTTGCAGGTGAAACTGCGCTTCTGGAGGCGTCGCAAAGATATGCAGCACAGGACCCCTAGGTATTGGAGGTTTGCAGGGCCTGGGGAGGGTTGCAACTCTTCTGGGTAGGGTGCAAATCTAGGTCGTCCCAGGACTGGTTTGGCCCACATCTATGGAAGGAAGTTGTCTTCAAATCTTCTGTGTCGCTTGGAGTGAAGAGGTCCGGACAGCAGCTGTGACTCAACAGGCTCTTGCAGTTGTGGGTAATGCTGGTGCCTGGTGACGTCCTTCTCAGTTCCCCTATTCAGAATCTTCTTGTTCCAGTGGTCGACTATGGGTTTCTGCTTCAGGACCTCAGAATCTATCCAGTAACACTGGCTGAGTCCACCTATCGTGTCCCACGCACCATTCAAACTGGGGGTGGCTGTCCAATGAGGACAGCCAGCTTGAACAGGTTTTAGCCAGGCATATACTGTAGGGGTGAGAGGCAGGGGAGTTTTGGTCAAACCTTTGTGTGCTACCCATGAGAAGGCTGGTGGGGACAAAGGGACTCTTCCCCCACCTAACACGGTAGGAATGACCAGAAAGGACAAGCCATTTTGTTCAGGGCCTAAAAAACAAGGCAACCGGTTTTAGGTGTATGGTGTGCCTTATGCACCCTATCAGAGCTTTGATGGTAGCCTCTGATAGAACGTACACAAAAAGTTGTGCGCCACCAGCCTGAACAGATGGGCTTGTTGCAGTAATGTTACTGGAGAGGCAAGAAAAGGGGATACACTGTATCACCTCAGCACTCCACGTAAGATGGTGTGTGGTGATCTTGCAAAAGAAAACATGTTGGATAAAAAGTATCCCCTGTCCTGGTAACTGCAAGTGTTTGCTAGAAAAACCATGAAGGAGAAGTGCTACGCGTTGCTGACAACAATGCCCAGAAGGTGCTGCGTGTGTTCTGTTAAAAAGTAGATGCCTAAAAATTGGAGGAAAGCATAATTCTGAAAAGAAATCCCGAAAGGTTTCCCTAGATGAGAGTAAAAGGAGGGCTGAATGTGGAAAAAGGTTCCCACTCACTCACCAAGTTCCCTGCAAGGTACGCCACTACACTTAGATCAAAAGGCAGCGCATTGCCGTGGGGCACAGCATGTGCTCAGCTCCCCCATTCATCATCTAGTTGCTGTGCACAGCCAATCCGAGGCCATGCACATCGTTCTTTGAAAATGATAGGCTGTAGCGGTGCGTGACTCTACGTGCTACAGCCAATGAATATTCCGAACTTGAGTGAGTAAGTGAGTGAGTGAGTCAGCCAGGCCTGGACAGGGCAGGCGACTGGACAGCCGTTTGGAAAGATGCGGCTTTGCTGTTTTGTTCCGAGCAGAACGGCTGCAGGTAAACGCGTGCACAGCACATGCACTCATGGAGACACAATGCAGACCCAGTTCATCGCTCTGCACAAGCTCGAGGATCAAACAGACACGTGTATGCACGCTTTCCCAAGTAAAATATAAGAGGTCAGTTTTCATTAACCCCGCTGAGGGGCAGGCGTGTGGGCGAGAGACTCACTGTTTCAATTATTCTAAAGAGCCAACGCCACGCACGCTACTTACTCTGCGTGCACAAAGATGTTGAGCATGCTGACACGTGCAGGGGAAAGTGAGAAGGCAGCCCATCCATTGCTCAGTCACTCAATCACTGCAGGAGTGAAGCGATTGATAGTTGTGAATGATGCAAGTGCTCCAGTGCGACTCAATACTCGGCTGGCAGCCTTCCGGTCATTGCCCTGCATTATGTGAAAGGGTGATGGGCCTCAGCATCACTTCACCCACCTTTGCATCATCTCTTCAGCCATCCTGGTCCCGCACAGGGTCTGGGCTGCGTCATTAGCCGCCACCTGTGGAGAGCGAGCACAACACCGCTGAAGACAGCCCGGACATCTGGACTGTCTGTGAGTCAGACGAGCAGTCATGGCTGTGCTAAAAGCGAGCGAAAGTGCTATGTGAAACACACGAGGCTTTGTATGTTTGTTATGCAACATAGAATTGAGAACATCAGCATGCACTGTATCTAGATAGAATTGTGAATGTTAGCATGTGCCACACCTAGACGTAATCTTGAACATTAGCCGGTGTCACATCTAGACTTAATCGTAAACCCTAGCCGGCGTTGCACCTAGATAGGTTTAAAATGTCAGCATGTGCCACACACACTTAGAATTGTGATTGTTAGAATTTGCCCAATTAACCGATCCCCTAACAATTTCATATCCATATACCTCTCAAACGCTAACCAAAACACAACCACAAACCTATAACACAACAATATGCACAAACTTCACTACACTGCAACAACAAAACAAACCACACATAGACTCGCACAACATCACACGACTACTACCGACCAGAAAACACCCCAAGCCCAGCCAACGGACTTCTAGGTTGAGGCCGCCAACAGCACATCACTGCTCTCTTGCACTTTTCCAGCTACTTCCCACTAACTCACCCCCTCCCTTTTTCAGAGCCGTCAGAGCGCCAGGGGACCACTCCATTGGTGATAGTGCGAGGTGCAAATATCCTTTACCATTAACATGCAGTGTCACGTGATTACTCAATACGCAAGCCAGTGCTTTGTAAAAATGTGTCAAGTCTGCTCATTCCATTGAATTGAGCTGAAACAATTTCTTGAAGCTCATCGGGCCCATGTTTGCCGGTGGAGATGCCTCTCGATCAATAGTAGCATGGCGTTCAGCACAGTGCTATGGTTTTGCCTTTTGTATCACAGTTAGGTTAACATCTAATTGATCTGCCCTCGCTCTTACTTCATGGCACTACAGGGTGTTTTTCGAAGTTATAGCATGTTGTAGCACAAGTGAATTTGTGATGCACCCTATCACAGTGCCTATTATACTCCTAATAGTGATGTGGTTTTCACCATCAAACATTAGGGTTGGTTAGAATTCCAACCAAATAAAACGTGTTATAGTGCCTCTTGTTTACCACCCCTCCATTGGTGTGGATTGCAGAAGGGGAGCACAGAGGTCAAGTATACAGGAACATAAACATGTAGGGTGATTGCTGTTTCGCCGATTCTTAAGATCCCGCCGCATTGGCGAAAGTGACAGGAAAGCGATGAAAAGCTAGAGTCGTTCGTCATGAAAGGTGGATTATGGCGTCAGTCTTCGGCGTCTGACTGACTGGGCAATGTTATCACAGCACTAAGGTGGAATCCTGATGACGCAAGCAGAGTGTATGCTCATTTATTGAAAACTCTCCACACTCCCAAAATGCTCCCTGTCCAACTCGTTTTATACAGGACTACCACTTTAAAACGATGGCATGCATCTCAAGTTATAAAAATAGCCAAACAGTTGCAAATGCACAAAGCTGAGCCCGGACATGAGATGGACTCATCTGATCTGCTGTGGAGCTAAAACAAGGGTTTCCCCCCTAGGGACGAACCTTGCAACTCAATGGAATAGCATAGATTTCTAGGCTGTGAAATAGTGATACCGACTCGCCTCCAACTAAATTACACTCGTTATGATAACATCCATCCGCCGAGGTCTGCTACGATTCAGTACTTTATACATAACCTTTTTTATTTTTAAATTCTAGAAAGTTTAGTTCAGAGCCATATTCGTTTACCAACAGTCTAGTGGTGCTGTGACTGGGACAATGGGTCTTGCCTCGGGTTTGGGGCCACCGTGCAGCCCCTGAGTGCAGAGGGGCTGCCTAAGCCCTTTATGCTGTCGAGATAGAGACAGTGAGTACCATTGCAGTGGGTATTAAGAATAGCAGCAAGGAATGTAGGATGTGTGCGGATAAGTTCTTACGAGAAACGTGCCCTTAAAAAAAACGTCTCATTTAAGAGGGGTCTGGCATCAGGGACGGGGAGGACTTGTGTAGCGCAATACCACAAATTCAATGACGGTTTTGTATGTGACCGTTATGAGAAACAACCTTTTTTTTTTGCAGATCTTGGAGGTGACTGTGGAGCAGTTGGATAAAGATGTTTGCACACACCGTTGTTTTTTGAGATCCGCCGTATCTTGCTGTTGTAGGAAGGAGCGGTTTAAGCCCCTATCCTGCTGCACCCCTGTGATGAAGGTTTTGATGGATTGTGAAACAGAAATCTAAATAAATAGCATGAAAACAGACTTGCTTTACATCGGGTTCTTGAAAATAAACATAGGACTGTACCTGTTGCAAGCAGCTACATTCGTTTTAATCCTGGCTTTTTCACAACAATCACTAAAACAGTTCATGCTATAACCAACAAGCATTGACAACGCCAACAGCTTTGCCTTCTGTGTAGACACGGGGTATGCATTTGCCAAACACTGCTATCACGCCACTCCCTGGCCATGAGATGGCAACAGCTGGAAAATGGGTGATTACCTGGCTGCATAATAGCTGTGCCCGTCACATGCCTTTCTAATACACATACAAGCTGTCTCTCGATGCCTGCTTTTAACAGGACAGTTAAACGAACTGATATAATCCGAGTGACTGAAGGCACACTTGGTTAAAACATTTTAATTACACCATTACCACATTTACAACATTAATGAAGCCATTAACCATCAAAAACCTACTTTATACTCCTTCTCGCCCTCTTCGTTCTTCCAGTCTTTTTAAGTTGACTGTTCCTTGTCCACCTTGTGCTCAGCCTCGCTTTGATTGTTTCCAGCTTCTTGCTCCTCTTCATTGGAATACTCTGCCTCTTTCTCTTCGTTCTATCACTGTTTATTCTGTTTTTCGGTTCTGCTTGAAAAATCTTCCTCTTCATTGTCATGGATTGTTTTCTTTCAGAACTGATACCCCATCCTCCTTACTTTTCTCATAATTTTGTACTGTTTTTAAATTTTGTGCAGCACTCTGGACAAAAGCGCTATTATAAACTCTAATATAATAGAAATAAAATACAAAAAATAAAACTGTCAGGTCAAGTTTGATGCTACTACTTGGCACATCTAGCTCAAAGAGATCTGGTTCATGAGCGGCAGGTAGTGGGGGGGAATATGCAAAGGGATCAACATGGCCATGGTCAGTCAATAGGTGGGTAAATAACTAAATAAAACCCATAAGCCATGTGTCCCTCCTCAAAAGTACTCTTCCTCCCAGCTGTACTGCACAGCCCAATAACCAAAACACAAAATGTGTGCAGTGCCATCACTCCAACATCCGCTCAAATACTGTTCTGAGAAAAGTTGCAAATCAGTGCTGTTGCCTATCTGGGCCACTTTTTTTGTTGTTCTGACATATGGCTACAGCGTGGCACAAAAACGTGCAAGACATTTTTAATGCTGACCAGCACCTATTTTGTAAAACTATTGAAGAACTAGGTAAAAGGGAAAAAAAGAGGCAGTAGGATAGGAATAGAAAGGAAAACATTGACAACGTTTAAATGTCCCAGTTGACAGTTTTTATTTTATTTAAAAAAAAAAAAAAGCCTCAATCATGATTTTACTCTGTCCCTTCATGGTTCCCCACAATGTGATTTGTCTTCTTGACAGCTTCTTGTGATGTATCCACAAAGGGATAGGCAATATGGTCGCAATTGGCAAGATGTTCTTTAAAAAGTAGGGTCTTCCGCGCCTATCTGAAGTTTAGAATGGAAAGACTGTGTTGGTTACTTTTTCCAGACACAGGCTATTTAGCAAAAAAAAAAACATATGGCTCAGGCTTTAATGTTGATGGTGTGTTTGTTTGGCATTTGTTATGTTGATTTACAATGAGCACCGCTACTCCCAGGGGCAGTCTCCAGACACTCACGTGGCTCAGCAAGAAAGCGGACAGGGTTGGTTAGTGAGGGTCAAGTGATAGGATAGGTCCAGAACCAGTAGAAACTGGTGTGTGTTGGCTTGCAGATAGTTGACTGCGTGCACTGGCTTGATGTATCCGGATGGGTAAGGTACAATGCCTGTTTTTTTTTTTATGTGAATGTTTGTTATGTTGGGGCGGGGAGGGGTGCCTGTGTTTTATTTGTAGATTAGCTGGTATTGAACGTTGTGCACACTGGCTTGTACCAGTATGGATAGGGTCCATTGTCTGGAGTTGTATGCAAGTGTTATGTTGTGTGTGTGTGTGCATAGGTTGGCTAGCCCTAAGGGCATGTACAGTACTTGAGTAGTGGGGTGGTTAGTACATTGGCTACGTTCTAAGTGGCTAATCTTCACAATTTTATCTAGTGATACACATGATACATTTCACAATGATCTAGGTGTGATGCAAGGCTAATGTTCACAAATCTAAGTGTGACGCATGGCTAATCTTAACAATTCTATCTAAGTGTGTTGCATGGCTAGCTCTTGCAATTGGTAAATGAAGAATATGGCTACCATACACCATTAGGTTAAATGCAGCATATGGCTACCTTACACAATAGTGCCTGTAGGCATATGATATTAGGTAGTAAGAGTGGTGGGGTTGTTACGCTCACCTGGCTCCCACAGGGGCGTCGATCGGACCTGGACAGCTGCGGTCTCCTCCAACGTGAAGTGTAGTGCAGAGATGACAGACTGGACTGGCCCTCCTAATCTCACCTGCTTGACCCGTAGAAGTATTCTCCTGCAAGTGGAGAAAGGGATTTAGCCACCCGTGGATTCTAGTAATGGCATCCCACTGTTCTCCCCACTAATCACCTCTGATATCCCCTTTCAGTAATCTCATCTTATGTTTTTGAAGGATGAGCTCTCCATCCTGCGTGGAATGCAGGGGCGCGTAGATACCAGTTACTTCACTGGTTCGAAGGCGTTGGAAGAGTTCCGGATGAAGATTGACTCTGAGGTTCCTGGCTAGAACCTGCAAGTATAAAGTCCAAAGAGTTCAATATGTCAGATGTTCACTCTTGTCCCATTCCTTTCTTGTGCTGCAGCTGGGTCCAAGAGAAGATTGTCTTGTGGCAGCTGATGGCGTTCAGGTAAGAGTCTGTATTACCCAACACTGTCCGGTAAAAGATGCGTGTATTTAACTTGTTGTTTTCTCTGCAGCCTAAGAAGTTGTGGAATGTTAAAGAATAATGCCTCCGGTGGTAAATCAGGTAAGTCTATGGTGGTAAAAAGAGATTGTATTTGTTGGCTCACCTTATATTTCTTTTGTCCCCTAGATGCTGCAGTTCGGCGAGGAAAATGATGGAGGCAGCGCCGAATCAAAAATGCTGTGAGGACTGGTGAGTATGGTGCGGCGATGCGATGCGTGCAGAAATAATGTCCTTTCCAAGTTCGAAGACGTGATGGATCCGGAATCAGGTAAGGAATTAAAATAAAGTCTGTGTTCTAAACTTTCCTTCTTCTTTCCTCTTTTTCTAGGAGCTCTGGATTCGAGGCGGGCGTGGCAGAAGAGTGGATGCTGACTGCAGGCACGGTGAGCGTTATGCTGCTGGATGCAGAATAACGCGAAACATGTGCTGCTTTTCAGGCGTGGTTTAAATAGCCTTCAAAGTAATCCCAGATAAGAAGTTCCCCCAGAACCACACCCGAGTAAAAAAATAGTCCCTGAAGTAAAGTAGTCCCATTCTGGCCTCACGTTGGCTTGACTTCAATGCAGCATGGTCTGCATGTGGTAAGTAATGTACATGAGCCTGGCGCCTATGGCGCCAGGACTGATTTTTTCTATGAGCCTAGTGCCAATGGCGCCAGGAGTGTACCCAGACAGCCCCTAGCCGGGGCTGCTGGGTTTTTAGTAAGCACCTGGATGCCTGCTCCCGGGGTTGATGGGCTTGGTCCGGATGCCCGGGAGTAGGCATCATGACAGCACTAATTGACTACCTCGGTCAGAGACCAATACAGAAGGAAATCCATGTATTCGAACAATGTTTTCGAGAAATTCCTTGGCCAAAATTGAAGCAGAAGGTAATCCCTTTAAAGGAATAAAGTGGGCCATCTTGGAAAAAAGATCCACAATAACTAGAATGGTGTGAAATCCATTACATGGCGGTAGATCAGTAATAAAGTCTAAAGACAAAGTATGCCATGGTGTTGGTGGAATATCCAAAGGTTGTAAAAGACCAGCTGTTTTTTTCTTCTGACTTTTGTTTTGGGCGCAGTTACCACAAGATAACACAAATGACTTTACGTCTTTTTGCCAGGTGGACCACCAGAATTGTCTTTTAATTTTAGCTTCGTTTTTGCGATACCTCGGTGTCCTTCCATCAGAGCATCATGATAATTGGAGATAACTAGTTCTTGTAGTTCTTTTGTGTGGTAGAAATAGAAGCCCTTGATAGTGAGGTAGGTCATTGCTGACTGAATAATCTTTGCCTTTCTTTACCCAGTCCTGCAGAGCTGCAGGATCGAAAAGTTGTTGGATTTTTAAATGAATATCTTCTAAGGTCTGTAGAGTAGTTATGCCAAGAATTCTTTGTTCTGAAATCATAGACACCGGTTCCGGGTTCGAATATGCTTCTCCCATCCCTATTCGGGATAAGGCATCTGCCTTGCCGTTTTTACAACCTGGTCGATAAGTGATCACGAAATCGAATTCAGCAAATAATAATGCCCATCAAAGTTGACGCAATGATTGGGACTTGGCTGTTTTCAAATATTGCAAATTCCTGTGATCGGTGATTACAGTGATGGTATGCCTGGCACCGAGAAGATAATGCCGCCAAGCCTTGAAGCCAGATTTGATGGCTAATAACTCTTTATCAGTAACCGCATAGTTTAACTCGGGTGCCGAGAACTTTCTTGACCAGAATGCTACTGGATGAAGTTGACCGGTTTCAGGATCCTTCTGGGGCAGGACAGCTCCCATGGCTAAACTGGATGCATCGGTTTCAACTATGTATGGAAGCTCAGCGCGTGAATGCTTTAAGACAGGTGCAGACGTGAATTTCAATTTTAGCACTTGGAAGGCTCTTTCAGCCTCTTCGGTCCACAAGAAGCGTTTGTTTTTTTGCCAAAGTGCTGTAATGGGGTGTACAATATGTGAGAATTCAGGAATAAATCTGCGATAGAAGTTAGCAAATCCAAGCATGCTTTGTACCCCTTTAACTGAACTGGGTGATGGCCACTTGAGGATTGCGTCCACCTTTCGAGAGCCCATTTGAACTCCTTTTGGAGTCAGGATAAATCCAAGGAATTCAACTTCTGTAGAATGAAAAACACATTTCTCCAATTTTGTGTATCACTTGTGCTGGTGTAGTTTCTCAAGGACTGCACAAACGTGCTTAACATGGTCCGATTCTGAGGAGGAGTACACTAGAATATCGTCTATGTATACGACAACACAGACGTCAATGAGTTCACGAAAGACATCGTTCATAAAATACTGGAAGGCCGCTGGTGCATTGCATAACCCGAAGGGCATCACCTGGTATTCGAATAACCCATACTTGGTGTGAAAGGCAGTCTTTCATTCATCGCTTTTCTTTACACGTACCAGATGATATGCCCCTCGGAGATCTAACTTAGTGTAGATACGAGCATCCTTTACTTGGTCTAGTAATTCGGGGATCAGAGGCAATGGGTATCGTTTTTTTTTTTTTAACCGTAATCTGATTTAATGCGCGGTAGTCTATGCATGTTCTAAGGTCACCTTCCTTTTTAGGCACGAAGAATAAAGCTGAAGATGCAGGAGACCCTGGATGGCTGAATGAAGCCATTAGCAAGGTATTGGTCCAAGTATTGTCGTAGGTGAAGATTTTCGGGTTCCATAAGGGCGTAGATCCTACTGCATGGAGGTTGTGCACCGGGTACGAGGTCGATTTGACAATCGTATGATCTGTGAGGTAGTAAGGTCTTTGCCTCTTCTTTTTGAAAAAACATCCTGAAATTCTTGATATTTCTGAGGTAACTGCACGACTGAATTGGTGACTGTGGCCAGGCCTTTGTTCAAGGTTTTTTCCGGGTAACCGGTGTGTGCACAATCCGGGAAGGTCACTTTCTTCTCTCGCCATTCAATACAAGGATTATGTGTTTCCAACCATGCCATTCACAGAATTATTTATAATTGCGGGGCCTTGATTAAATCAAACACAATAGTTTCACGATGCCCATCTTGACCCAACAGTGTCATCTCAGTAGTGGAATGAGTTACGGGCCCAGAGGCAATTTCAGTTCCATCGACTGTGGTGATGACATCCGAAGCAGTGTTTTTGCAAAGGGGTAGATTCATCCTTGAGGCCAATTCGTGGTCCATGTAGTTTCCTACGGCCCCACTATCATGTATGCCCTTACTGGGTGCATACACGATGGCTGCCTTGGATCAATAAGGACCATTGGTATGATTAGATGCAAGGTCTGAGTCCTTCTTTAAGTTCGGCAAGTGGACTTCTACGCTTGTCGGGCGTGGTTGTTTCCCGAATCAGGCTCTATTCAGGTTTTGTCAGCAATTCCTACTACTTTTTTGGGTGGTTTAATAGGGCAATCCCGTAGAAAATGTCCTGCGGTTCCACAGTACAGACACAATTGCATCTGCCATCTCTTTTCTCTTTCCTTTTGAGTTAATGGTCCTTTAACCCCCCCGATCTGCATAGGTTCTGATGCATCTGTTCCTTTGGGGGTAACGTTGGGTTTAACCCATACCCGATTCTCGAACTTAGCTCGATCAGCCTTTCTATTCTGAAGTCGGTGGTCTAACTGGACCACTAAGTCTATATAGTCTGCGCAATCCTGAGGTGGGTCCACAACTTGAGCCAAAACATCTTTGAGTTTTCCCCGAAGTCCACGATGAAATAATGTAATTTGTTTCTCCTCAGTCCATCCGGTTTCCACCACCAACCTATTGCGATATAGGTTAGCAGATCCTGGTTACCCTGTCGTAGGGATAAAAGTTTGTTATCCAGGGCCTGTCCCTGTGAATGTCTGGCGAATAGTGTTTCCATGCTCCTTTGAAAACCCTGAAAATCCCGAAGAAGAGGGTCATCCTGGTTGACTAGTGGAATTGACCAGTCAGCTGCGCTGCCACTAAGATATGATGGTACAAAGGCTACTTTGGCTTGGTCATTTGGAAAAGCTCCAGGTCTGCATAAAAAGTGCAAACCTCTTTGGGTCCCCAGCAAAGCGTTCGGGTGGAGCTAAAGGAATAGTCCCTGGTAGAATTACTTGCACAGGATTGCTCGATGAAACAGGAGTTGGGATCCTCCCCGAGTCCAGGTAGGGGTGTTTGCCCAGCTTGGTTTTGCAGCAGTTGTCTAGCAAGATCATCAGTGCGTTCCTTTGACACAATCAGTTCTCTCCTGAGGGCATTAGTTTCTTGGCGCGCGGAGTGTACTTCCGCCCTAAGTTCCCCTAATAATTGGGCTAGTTGGTCAGTTTCTGAGGTTTCCATAACGCCCGGGTGGGGATTTGTAGATAGGCTTCACGTTCTGTTACGCTCACCTGGCTCCCACAGGGGCGTCGATCGGACCCGGACAGCTGCGGTCTCCTCCAACGTGACGCGTAGTGCAGAGATGACAGACTGGACTGGCCCGCCTGATCTCGTCTGCTTGACCCGTAGAAGTATTCTCCTGCAAGTAGAGAAAGGGATTTAGCCACCCGTGGATTCTAGTAATGGCACCCCACTGTTCTCCCCACTAATCACCTCCGATATCCCCTTTCAGTAATCTCATCTTATGTTTTTGAAGGATGAGCTCTCCATCCTGCGTGGAATGCAGGGGCGCGTAGATACCAGTTACTTCACTGGTTCGAAGGCGTTGGAAGAGTTCCGGATGAATATTGACTCTGAGGTTCCTGGCTAGAACCCGTAAGTATAAAGTCCAAAGAGTTCAATATGTCCGATGTTCACTCTTGTCCCATTCCTTTCTTGTGTTGCAGCTGGGTCCAAGAGAAGATTGTCTTGTGGCAGCTGATGGCATTCAGGTAAGAGTCTGTATTACCCAACACTGTCCGCTAAAAGATGCGTGTATTTAACTTGTTGTTTTCTCTCTCCTTACAGCTGCAGCGTAAGAAGTTGCGGAATGTTAAAGAATAATGCCTCCGGTGGTAAATCAGGTAAGTCTATGGTGCTAAAAAAAGATTGTATTTGTTGGCTCTCTCGGCTCACCTTATATTTCTTTTGTCCCCTAGATGCTGGAGTTCGGTGAGGAAAATGATGGAGGCAGCGCCGAATGGAAAAATGCTCTGAGGACTAGTGAGTTTGGCGCGGCGCTGAAGCTGGCGATGCGACGCGTGCAGAAATAATGTCCTTTCCAAGTTCGAAGACGTGATGGATCCGGAATCAGGTAAGGAATTAAAATAAAGTCTGTGTTCTAACCTTTCCTTCTTCTTTCCTCTTTTTCTAGGAGCTCTGGATTCGAGGCGGGCGTGGCAGAAGACTGGATGCTGACTGCAGGCACGGTGAGCGTTACGCTGCTGGATGCAGAATAACGCGAAGCATGTGCTGCTGTTCGGATGTGGTTTAAATAGCCTTCAAAGTAGTCCCAGATAAGAAGTTCCCCCAGAACCACACCTGAGTAAAAAAGTAGTCCCTGAAGTAAAGAAGTCCCATTCAGGCCTCACGTTGGCTTGACTTCAATGCAGCATGGTCTGCATGAGGTAAGTAATGTACATGAGCCTGGTGCCAATGGCGCCAGGAATGTACCCAGACAGCCCCTAGCCGGGGCTGCTGGGTTTTTAGTAAACACCTGGATGCCTGCTCCCGGGGTTGATGGGCTTGGTCCGGATGCCCGGGGGTAGGCATCATGACAGGGGTTTTACTGGAGTGCAGTAATCGCTGTACTCCCTGCCCACACCACACTTACCTTACCTATCGCTGAAGGCTGTCTGTCAGGCGTCCCAGACAATCATGGAGTGGCGCTGCTCAGTAGAGGCTGCCCTTTGCCTCAGGCCCTGAGCCGAGGGCTGCCCTGGTGGAACTCTGTTAAGAAGCAGCTTCCATTGAGGAAGTAGCCATCTCTGGTGGGGAGAGTGTTCCTAGAGATCAGTCGTACAGGAAGGCAGGTACGGAAGAGGCCAGAAAAAGAAGCCCAAACGGGCATACAAGGAGAAGAAAACTGATATTTGTAGTGGGAATGCAACAAGATGGGGGTGGGGGGAGGCGTGGGACGGGGGTCAGTCAGCTCGCTAGGCTGGGATGCAAGATTTAAAAAGTGCTGGGGGGAACTCACAGGGATTGGGGATTTCACACAAAGAGAAATATACCCTAACAAGTAGGTTTCCAGATCAATTTCTAGTGACCACAAGTTTGCAAATTCCCGATTAATTAGTCTCTTGCACCATCTGTTGTATAGCTGCAGTATCACCATTGGAGTGCAGAGGGGGCAGGAGTTTCTGTTGCTATGGTAGGCACTTAAAACGCTCTCAACTCTTGGGCCCTCAAATGTTCACCCCTAACCTTTAATAGACACACGGACTACTCTTCTGCACTCCTTGCAGGGGTCTTGTTCCTCCTTTCTGCTCAGTTTTCCTTGAATCAACCTGCCCTCATGTCTCCTAGCTAGTGGGAGGCCCTCGTTTGCCCTTAGCTACTGTTCTCTTCTTCAGTTGCAATCCAGAGGCTTTGTGGGAGGTCTTTTGGTTGTAGCCCCGGATAGAAGCTCTGGGGCTACAGCTAAAAGGCTAGTCAGCCCGAGTTCTGACATTAGCGTAGCCCCAGATCTTTTCCAGAGCTATGAACACCCCTGTTGACATCCCTCTATTAAATTGTCCCACTACTCATACACAACCACCTCAACAACCTACACTGATAGTATAATGTATCCTTGCATCCTCCCCTTGGCTGGCTCTCTTGAGGGTCTGCATTGTTGGTTTGTCATTATGTGAGGGCTTGTAGTGCACCTGGACCTCTTTAGGCTTCTTTAGGCTGAAATGACTGGACGAAGCCTACAACTGTCCTTTCTTTCTCCCCTGTAACTTCCTGTGCTGATGTTTTGAAGGTTTGAATTGGAGGTTAGAAACCCACCTGGTGCTTTATTCTGTATTCAGGTTGAGGGTGCAGAAAAGTGAAAACTGGCCCCGGCATAAACATCTCTAGCTGGGTAACACTGCTTTCAAAACTGTTTTCTTGGACGAGCGTGCCACGTTCAGGAAGTCATGGATTTGCATCATTGTATTTATGGCGTGGACTGCAGTTCTTGAGAATTTGGTGAAATGACTCCTTTGAGATGCTCAAGCGAATCTGTAACAGTGAAGCCAAATTGCTGTTCTGATAGTCCTTGGTCTAGGTCAATTGTACCGAAAATAAATGGTCGTAATGACCAAAAGTTCTAAAATTGCTACCACCAATGGTTCGAACACCAAAAGTTCGAACCTTTGGTGGTAGGATTATAAAAAAAAAACATGGGCTGCGGTGGTGTCCCCCGCATCGCCCTGCTCACTATACTTTATGGTATAGTGAGCAGGAGCTGCGGGGGACACCCCCGCAGCCTTCCGTTTAGAAAAAGAAAAAAGAAAAGGACCCTGCAGCGCCGGTTCCAAAGGGAACTGGTGCTGCAGGAACCCAGCATGAAGATGAAGGTAAGTGGGGTTTGTTTATGTTGGGGGTGTGCTGAGGGTGTGGGGGGGGGGGGGTGTTGTGTGTGTGAGTTTGTATGTGTGTTTGCATGAGAAAGGTGCAAACCTTTGGTAGTTTGCACCTTTCTGGTGCGAACGTTTCACCCGCGGTACTTCAGCCGAATCAATTCATCTTAACTATGTATTAAATAACTTTTTTTCCTGGCTGAATTTGAAAAATGTTGTTATAACATTTCCATGTCCTTTGAGTTTGGCCAATGTTTTTGTTGCACCAATCATTAAATAAGACCTTGGCCAACTGACATGGATGTTGCCAGAGGCCAAGGCCCATACCTAGTAACTAAGCTGACCCCACTGGCCACAGTCGTTGGCTGTGTCCACGTGATAACAATTAGGCAAAAAGACCCTAGCCAGTAGCCTTTCCCACTGTCCTCTTGCACCAATTAGGCTAAAAGACTGTACCAAGGTCAGTGGCCAGGGCCTACTGCTTATACCCCTATTCCCCCTCCCCAATCAATGGTCAGGTCGCACTGGCCACGTTTCGCTAATGCTATTCAATATGCATGGGTTGCTGACCAATGCCCAATGTATAAAGCCTCCCTTGTTATCCCCGTTCACTCATTTTCCCGTGATTATTTTTGTGACTTTTCCGTGGAAATCTCAGGATAAGATTAAAATGTTGTGTCACAAACCCCCCCCCCCTCCCCCTTTGCAGGCTAACGTGAAACCACTTATTTACCCGCTCCATAGCCTGTTTTTTGGCTTCCTGTGATAATCGCTAGCATAGAGCCAAAATCACCTGATAAAAGCATACGGATTCCATAGCCATCCATTGTGAAGGTCCTCTGCATAGTATAATTTGGAGACGTTATTTTAATAAAACAGATTAAAAAATGAATAAAGGCAATTTGGCCTGGTTTTACTCTTCACTTTTAAACTGTTCTGCAACAGTTTAAAAGCATGGGGGGGGAAGGGGGTAAGGGGGCAACAGCACATACGTGCTAACGTTGGCGCTCCTTGCCATGCAATTCACTCAAAAAAAAAAAAATGAACCCACTTGGTGTTCTGGCATACATTTAAAAAATATTTGTGGCCAACTTTTTTGTTCTCGTGTAAATTTACTGCAAATTCGGCTCACATCAATGAGGAAAAGAGGTGTTTTTTCATTTTTAAAACCCTTACTGCTGCAGTACACCATGGGGGAGCTTTTTTTTTGACGAGGGCACACCCCACGAGTTTTTTAAAAAAATTTTAAAAACGAACAAAAAAAAAGGGGATACAAACTTTGGACCGATGTAAACCGAATAAAAGAATTTCTGCGATGCATTGTGTCCACAATCCACCCAGTAGTTCCACGCAGCCAGATCGTTGTATCCCAAACTGAGTGAGGGGTGGAGCGGCTGTCGATCCATTAACGCCGCTAGAGGATACGGAATGGTAGATGTTAACTATTAGGTGAGCTTTTGGTGCATTGCATGGGAAGGGATTGCACGTGTCCCGATTAATCCTGTTTATTCTAAGAGGAGGATGGGCCCTGGAAGTGAATCAAACCAGAGGAGTAGGAGCCAAAGTGGTTGGTAAGAACATGTTAGCAGTGCGACACTGAGATGATGGAGAGCACTTGACTGGAGACAAGGCAGCCACTGACCACATCCGAATCTGAAAAACAGAAACAACTATTTGCTGTATAAACCTCTGAACAGGTGTGAAATGCATTTCCCGCACGCAGAGACAAGGGGCCTCATTACGCGAATGGAGGTAATGAAAAAAGGAAGGTGGAATGGTAATAGCGGCATTGTTAATGGGTCCGGGACATTCCGACCCCACAACCCGCCAATACCGGTACCACCTGTACTGTGCCCCCTCTTACCGGCATGTGCGAGTAAATGCGCCCCTTCGGGGAGCAAATACCGGCATGCCAGTAATAGGAGGATATCACAACCCACACGGACATGCAAATACCAGCATCTCAAAGGCGGTAATCAGGGGCTGCAGGATGCCGGCCATACAGGTATCACGGACCACCTGCAAACAGCAACCAGCAATCAAGCCAACTGCCACAGGTGCACACAATCACCAAAGGTGGACTCAATGGAGTCTGGGCCAGTATATAAGGAGTACACCCACACACCACACCCCTTCCTACACCAAAATGCTACCACTGTCTGTTGCAATCATGGCGCTGGAGGACATGCCTGTACTGCTACAACTACAGCAACAACAGGCAGCACAGAGGAGATGGAGAAGGAGGGCGAGACAGGCCCAGCAACTACCACCAGTGCAGCCAGTAGTACCTCGTAGGCAGCCGCCAATCCCTTGCATCAGACCCAGTCCATTCAATCTAACCCCTGATCATGTCCACACCCTGTACCGGTTGGACCGGGACACCATCACCACCATAGTGGACATGATAGGCAACGACATTGCTAGCCTCATAGAAATACACACTGCCATCCCCCCGCTACTAAAGGTGGTGTCTGTGCTCCACTTCCTAGCCACAGGCACCTACCAGCACACAGTGGGCCAGCTGCATGGAATTTCACAACCATGATGCCCTTCTGAAGCACGCTAGCACACACATCCCTACCACGGACTGCCCAGGAGATAGCCGACACCAAAGTAGGCTTCCATGCACTGGCAGGCATGCCCAATTGTGCTGGTGCCCTGGACTGCACCCATGTCGAATTGGTTGTCCCCATGCCGTAGAGGCGGTGTACCGCAATCACAAGCAATACCACTCCCTCAATGTGCAGATGGTATGTGACTCCAGCAAGATCATCACACATTGCTGCGCCCGATTTCCCGGATCAACGCATGATGCCATGGTGCTGCGTAACTCCACGCTACCCTGTCACATGGAGCGACATGCTGGACCACGTGCCTGGCTGCTTGGTGAGTTGCGTGAGCGGGCCATGGCAGTGCATTGGGGTAGGGATGTGTTGCAATGCATACCCCACATGGGGGGGGGGGGGGGGGGATGCATACCCCACATGGGGGGGGGAAATACCCCACCTGGATGGGAAGGGGGGGGATACATACCCCACCTGGGTGAGAATGGACAGTGAGGGGAGAATGCACGCAGAACTAATGACACCTGACCTGAACCCCCCCCCAACAGGACACCACATTGGCACACATCTGACCATTAACGCATATCAATGACCACATGTAAGACGCACAACCTGACCACCATGTGTATGTCAAGCAATGCATGACTAAATAGGATTGCAACTGTGCCAATGTGGCTACTGTGTCCATGCACAGTGTAGTATACACAAACGTAAATGGGAGGGTAAACATTGTCGTACAACCACAGTACATCCCCCTCAGCATGCATCATTTCACCCTGCATCATCTATTGAACGCCATCCAGACTACCACACCTCATAGCAGTATAGTATTCATCTAGATGACATTCGTGCATACGTACAGGGACATGTGCATGTCCACACCAAATAGTTGCGGCCGTGACTGTGATTCATGAAGGTGGCAGCTCAGAGTGACACACACCTATTTGTATTTGCGTGCAGGTGATGGAGGATATCCCTTGAGGCCGTGGCTACTTACCCCTGTGCGGAACCCGCAGAACAGCCATGAAGAGGAGTACTATCGGGTACACACCTGTACCCATACCCGTGTTGTGATTGAGCAGACCTTTGGCCTGTTGAAGGCGCGGTTCCGCTGCCTAAGCAGGTCTGGTGGAGCACTCCTTTATAGGCCTGAGAAGGTGGCAAAGATCACCATGGCCTGTGTCATGCTGAATAACATGTGCGTCCAGAGAAATGTACCACTGCCACCTGACATTGACATGCATGCACCGGGTGAGGATGAGGAGGATGGAGACGGAGGTGAAGCAGCACCCCTGCCAGTACGTGATGCACAGGATGGCCATGCAGTGCACCAATCACTGATTCACGAATACTTCTGAACCACAGGGACTTTGACAGACATGTGTCAGTGACACACGGGGTCCATGTGGACATGCACACAGGCTATGTTGGCATTTGGGCACTGAAAACCATCATGCAATAAATGGATACACACCAAATCACCAATGTCCAACCATTGTTTTTTCTCACAACGGGTGTATTGGATCAAAGTGCAAAAATGTGAAGCCCACCCCCCAACCCCTGCAGTGAACTCCCGAACCCCCCCAGTGAACTCCAAACCCCTCCAATTAACTCCACCAAATGCTCCCATTCACCCCCAACCATGTGTTTGACTCCCATTGTCTGCCCACACTATTTGCAGGACTTTTTGCTGTACAGGGGCAGCATTTCGGTTTGCCTTGCACTCCTTCTGGTAGGACGCACAGGGCTGGTGGGGACTGAGGAAGCAGGTGTGGTGGCTGATGAGTCAGTGGCAGGTTTGACGCCTGCTGCAAGGCGTGGCCGCTGCATGTGGAGCAGGATTGATGTAAGTACCTGTGTTATTGCCCCCAGACAGTCCCTCATCAGCACTGCCGATGCATTCACCTCAGCTGTGTTGGCAGCAATAGCGGCAGTGGTCCCCGCAATGGCAGTGGCTATTTCCCACCTGGTGTCCTCGCCATCTGCAATGTATTGCCGCAGGAGCTCCAACATGGACTCCTGTCAGGCCTCCACCCTCACCAGACGTGACTCAAGGGCGTTGGTGGGAGCAGGAGTGGTGGGTGGTGCACTCACGGGCCTGCATTTTCAGTGCTGTCCTCCTCAAAGGGGCTCAGGTCCGAATCATGCAGGCAGGGATCAGCACTGCTGTAAGTGGGTGAGGGCTGAGTTTGGGGCGGGGGGTTGGACACGGGGCTTGTGGTGGGTGGACATGTCACTTCTGTGACTCCCTCCCGGTCCACATTCTCCTCCAAGTCATCTTCAGTGGTGGCCAGTGCTTGTAGGGACTCCCCTTACACTGGTGTGGGTGTGGGCTGCTGGGCCTCGAGTGTGTCAGGCACACTGGCAGTAGGTGTGGCCTGCTTGGCTGCTCCGGAGGTGGTGGTAGCACTTTTCTGTGTGCGGGATTTGGATGCCCCCGCGGTGGTGTCTTGGCTGGCATCTTCTCCTTCTGTGCCTGGAGGGGTAGAAGAGACGCAGGGCATCAGTGATGGTGTTACATGGCAGAAGCATACTATGGTGCTGTTCATTATTAATTAAATCATGCATTCATGTCTTACAGGTGTGTCACAAAGGGTAGTCATGGCAGGTGGCATGCCGTTGATTTGGGGTTTGTGTGATGTATTACATGGGCACGGTCCATGTGTGTTGGTTATGGGATTGCCACTCAGCATGCATTTCTGTCTGGCAGGGTTTGGGTCGCCATCTGGACTTGTATGTGTTCATGTGGGTGTTGGGACATGCATTGCCTTGCCTAGACTCTCTTCCACATCACTTGTGCTACATCATAGTTTCCCCTACAGGGATCTGCAGGGTCACTCACCTCCTTCTGGTGAGGATGCCGCACCAGTTTTCATCTCCCCAAATCCCTCGATGGTCTCTGGATTAATGAAGGTGCTTGCGGTCTCCTCCCAGGTGGTTATTTTGGCAGGAGAGCGGGGACCCCCGCCTGTGGCCATAGCCTCCCTCCTGTTGTTTGCCATGATGTTACGGAACCTCAAGCGGAGGTCGTCCCACCTCTTCCTGCAGTCCTTGACACTACGTGGGATGGCTCCTACAGCTGACACCTTGTGGGCTACCTCCTGCCAGATGACCTGCTGCTGCTGCTGCACCTCACGCTTGAGGTTCTGGGATTTTGACATCTGCATGTGCAGCAAGGGTGTCTGCTAGCATATTTAATTCAGCGTCGTAAAAACAATGTTTCCGCAGCCGGAGGGTGGTCTTCCGGGTTGCCTTGGACATTATGGAAGTATTGTACAGAACTCTCCAGGAAACAACTGGTGGTTTGGGAGGATTGCAATGGATTGTGTTTGGTTTTAAAGATGGCCGCCGGCCCATTTCCCGTTCCGACACAATGTTGTTATTTCCGGGTCCGGTATTACAAGCCCGGTATTACCATGTTGGTGTTAACGGGTTAGTATTTAGGGGTTCCTCCTAGGCGGTGGCGGTATGGGTGGGTCCCGTGATGGCGCTATCGGGGGGTTGGAGGGCCTTTTTGCGGCATGCCGGTATGGCCATTACCGGCATGGGGGTTCGTTCGCGCGTGCTTGCGCACTCGTAATCACCCGCTATTAGCAGTGTCATACGAGCACGGACCCACTTGTTCCGCCATGCCGGTAATGACTCCGTTTTTACCGCGCTACTCGTAATGAGGCCCAAGGACTTTATAATTGGTTATGCTAAAATAGGTGCTGGGGAAATAATATATGTGTGTATAATATATATATGTATAATATATTCCATTTGAACCTTCAGTTCTGAGTCACGTCAGCAATACATTGTGGGGTATCCAGTTATAATATCGGAAAAAAAAGTTGAATGCAAAAATGAATGGAGAAAAAAAATGTTTAAAAAAAATCTGAATGTGTTTTTTTTTCATTTGTATGTTCTTTTCGGGTTTAGGTAGTAAAAATAAACAGGGGGTTGAGGTGGGAACCCCCCCATTAAAAACAAAAATGTTAAAATAAAACATTTGAATTTTCTTTTACTACATTTTTTTTCCCCGACATTTTTGCAGTCGGCATTTTCACTATAAACCACATTGTGGGTATGCAAATCAGCCCAAATGCAAGCTGTTTCTGTGTAAGAGGGCAGCGTTTCCTTGTACATAACTTAATCAACCCAAGACAGACATTTTGCAAGGGCGTTAAGACCACTTCATACCTGGTTTCACCCTTATAGTCCTGACATCCTTGTGGTTGGGGCATGTACACAATGTACCAACAGTTATAGTTGGTGTAAAAGCAGTGGAGTAACGTTGCTGAAAATGTTGGGGTGGGGGGGGGTGACATGTCATCTGAAAAAAAATGCCCCATTCAAATGAATGGAGACAAAATTGTGTGCCATGAAAGTTGGGGGGGGGAGGACAAACACCCCTGTCCCCCCTAAAATTACACCCATGTGTAAACGGCTTGAAAAACCCTTTCACCTGAAATGTGAAAGTGTGAGAGTCCATTTGAGCCAAGTCTCACATTCCACGCCACCACCTAGTAGCCATAGTTAGACGTGCACCTACAGTTCTGAGCCATATCAGCAAGGCATTGTGGGTATGCAAATTAGCCCAAATGCCCTCTCTCTCTATACATATACATATAAATATATATATATATATATATATAAATAATGTCATTGATATAGCCTCAAAGTGCTGTAGGTAAACACCCTTGGAGGACCAAATTCCAAGGTATGAGAAATTGTTTAGAATGCATGTGTGCATTTTAGCCAGTACGAAGGCAAGTAGGGTGGCTAGGTCCCTGCTATGGAGCCATGTAGAACTGGCTAGTGGACGGGTGTTGTGAAGGCTGTCGAGGGGGTATGCGAGTCAAGGAGTCTGTGTCTAGCAAGACCAAATTTTTGTTGTGGGACTAGGCTACATTCCAGTGGCAGAGGTGATATGAGATCAAGTAGCTGATGGTTGCAGGAGTGTGCGGTTGGGTGGCCGTACCTTGGGTGGATACGGCCATCTTTGATTTAGATGGGGTGCGATACATACCCATGAGTCATAGCCGATTACCTTTTTGGCGGAGTGCAGGGCTTGTCATGCAGGTCTACAGGACCCTTTCTGTGTGTGCTCAGTACTTTCTTGTAGTCTGCTTGTGTTACTCATTGCTGGCTCTGCCTACCTGTCCAGGAGCGAATTAGGTCAGTCGGGACGCAGAAGGGAAATCAAGGTCTTGAGTGCCTTCTGGAAGGTGAGATGATCCTCTAAGTAGTGGTTGCTAAAAGGGATAGTGTTCCATATAGTGGGTGCTTGTACGGAGAAGGGGAGAATCCCCCCATTCTTCTCAATTTGGCAGAAGGGATGACAAAGAGGAGCGTTGTGCCTGATCTCATGTTACTGTTGGGTCTGTAGGGGGTGAGCTTGTGTGGTAGATATTCTGGGCCTGAGTTGTGCAGAGCATGGTGGGTGATGCCAGAAAGGGAGCCAGCGCAGGACACAGAGGTAGGATGTGATGTGCTCTCTAGGGCCTAGCGCCAGGAGGAGCCTGGCTGCAGGGAAATTATTTTTGACATCGTGTCTCTCAAAAGAAACAATCCCAGAGTGTGACCGCACCGAGGCTGTGGGAGAGAAGGGCAAACCTCAAAGTTCTCTTCACCCTATAGATCTTGAGAGGAATCAGTGCATTGAGTCCCTTTAACTTGCAAAGCAAATGTTAATGTCAGGGGTGTATTGTGAAACCTGAACCTAGGTCAAGCTTTTCAGTGCGGAAGCTTGTGTAGTTTTAGGCCTCTCCTGGGGGGGGGGGGGGGGGGGGGAGCGACATTCTGATTCTTCCCCCCAGGCCCCATGCTTTTTTGACCACAACAGCCTTTGAGGTTTTGTCGACCACTGGGTCTTAGAAGGTACTGTGGCTATGGCTTTCAAACAATCAACTCCAGATTTGAAGGAGGTTAACATGCTCTCTGTAAAGGAGTATTGGAGTGTTTGGTGCAAACTTTGGTTGTCGACCTGAAGCTCCAGCAGCCTATTTGAAGACCGACAGGTCAGTACTGATTAAATAATTAAAAAAATATACTAGATCCTTTATGCCCTGAGTGTTTAGTATGCGTTTTTATGTTTTCAGTAGTCATGAGATCGCTTTGGAGGTCTCCCTTGCTCCATTAGTGGAGATTCCATAGCCCCAAGGAGAAAGGGTACTGAACAACACAGAACCTTTTGTGGAACCGCTTGCCAAAACTGGGCATTGGTCTTGGAAATGATGTCCGTGATGGAGTCCAGTGAATAAGATATGGATGATGAGGCTGAATGGTGGCCTTGCATGTTCGATCAGGCGCATATTTCTGGAAAGCCACAGACAATACTTTAGACCACGATGGCATTGGCATACATGCTTGTTGTGAGTGGGATCTTTTTTAAATTCCCAAATAAAACGGAAGAAGACTTTGTGACTTACTTTCCAGGATCCATGTTCCTATACATAATTAAAGCAGGTATCTGAACCTAACAGGCCTGGGTCTATCAAAATACAAGCAAAGGCCCCTGCAAACATCTAAAGCCAAGTTTCCTCATTTATGTGAAAAGCAGAATGGACCTTGGGAGCAAAACGGATTGTGAAAATAAAGGAATATGGTTCGGTTGCTGAAAGCCATTAATTCTGCGAGTGGTATTGACCATAACTAGAAAGGCAGTCCCTGCAGGAATCTAACATGATCTTGGCTGTGGCCACGAGAACAAGAGACTTTTGAGATAAAATTGGCAACCCAGATGTGGCTTATATTCCTACTTTGCAAACTGTGCCCACAAGCCACCACCTAATATTTTCATCCCAAAATGTCTTTATGAATACGTTTTTAATAGATTTACAGGCCAAACGTCACAAAATCCTTCGTTTTGGATATAAACAAGATACATATTTTGGGAAACAAAGATCCATCAACACATCAAAAATTATAATCAACATTTGTTCCTATAACGCAACCTTGCCAGGATTTACATATTAAAAAAAATTTCAAAATCCACTTACTAGTTTACCCTCACCCCACTACTTTATTAGCACCTTGGAAAATGTGTTAGCTAATCAGGATGTCAGCAATTCTCAAGCCCTTTTTCTCACCCTCTCATGTGTTTTGACCTGATTTGGATCAAGTGTTTCCTTTGATTTTGAAGTCTGACAAACTCCATAGGCAACTACTTTTTGTATCGTGACACACAGCATCTTCAGTGCAGTGTCACAGATTTCCTGGACTAATGTTGCCAAGAACAGTAAAGTGAAATTGACTTTACGTACCTTTTCTCTTTATAGGTCCAGCACACTCCATCTTATCTGTAGTGCGGGGGGGGTGGTTACCTAATAGCCCCTTATCCTACCTACTCATGTAAAAATGTTTACATTGCCCTCACTACTTTAAATGGCTGGTGGCAGTGGTTTAATTTTCCTAACACAGCTTTTTTTTTTTACCGCAGGCTGAATCCTCACCTGGAGTATAGCACCCATGGGTGACCATTTTGTCAAAATGGCCCGGTCTTCTTTTTCGCCATTTTCTGTTTGTGAGGTCTTTCTCGGGTTTTATTCAGCATGCCAAGCCAAGTTTGAGCACTTTGTTTTGCCTTTGGCAGGCTTCAGTACTGAAACCCACCTCTGGCTCCAGTGGGTCTGGAAGGGCAGGAAGTGAGGGAGGTTCCCGAAACTCCCCTGACCTTTGGAATGCCTGAATGCACCTACTCCTGATTGACTGACAGCTAGGCTGTGCATGAACAGGAGAAACCCGCTTAAAAGGTGAGGGTTTTGGCACTGAAGACAGTCGACCACTGGGAAGAACAACTCAATGAAGAAACAGTGAACGAAGCTTGTTGCATCCTCCAGGACCTTTGAATTGCCCGGTTAAACCCTGCTGCTCTGCTGAAACTCCTTTTTCTGATCGACATGAAAAGCTCCGGAAGGGACGACTTCTTCCCTTGGGTTAGTGGGACCAACTAACACTGAGATGAACTCCACCGGACCATCTTCCCTGACTGGCTGGACTTCTTTGCTGCTGCAGGAACCGAGTGCCAGGGGGGTAGAGAAATCCATAGTCGAGTGCAACGTCTGCAAGCCAGCCAGAAACTCCATGAGTCCACCCGGACCCTCCAACAGCAGGACAACCAGAGCTTAAGCTCCCTCACCAGAGTGCAGGACTCAAGGAGTAAAGAAAGCCCAACCGGTGTCCAAGATCCGCAGTGCCGACGACCTTGGAATTGCTGCCAGAGGGGTCTTCCAAACGTCATCCCTCTTGTCCCCACAACTGAGGCCCAGGAACCCAGGATCACTGCAACGAGACAGAAGCCAGCTGGACCACTCTTCTTCTAACCAACGGTACTGTTCCGACTTGGGGTACTTACCCCAGTGTCTTTAGCTTTGCTCTTCTCAGTTGAGACTTGCAGTAGCTACTTTGCTAAAGTCGATTTCAGCTCTACCCTTCACAAGTGTAACAGCTTGTGACCCTACAGTGATATCTCTTCAACAAACTCTCTACCTTTGGGCAAGACTTCGTTATCTAAGCAGTGCCTCCGATCCAGACTGTGATCCAATTGACTTTGGCTGTCCTGGCTCCTTGCAGACTCTTCTAGTCCATTTGACTTCGATATTTACTGTCCCTCAGAGGGAATAACTTGGTTTTAAACTGTTATTGCTGGGAAAGGTTTTTGTCTAGACTTCATTGGGAGATTTAAGTGCTCACATGCACTTAACAGAACCCGTTTAACCTTTTTCCTCCTCTTAACAATTCCTTTCTGCAAACCTCAGAATCTGCAAAGTGTACTAGCGATATATAAATGCCATTACTGTCCTAGTTAGTGAAGTCACTTCAGCGTGTAGGAAGTGTGTAAAAATCATCTCTAAAGAGTATCTACTAGCTTTTCCATGTAATAATGTCGCCACAAAAATATCGCCATACAAAAATATCGCCCAAAAATTGTCGTTTTTTGTGGCGCCATTATTGCATGGAACATGCGGGGGACACCCCCGCAACTTTTTTTTTTGTTGCCCCTATCGCCACATATATGGTCACCCAAATAATAACGCCACGACATTTGCCCGGCGATATTATTTACGGCGACCATATATGTGGCGATATTAATACCCGATACCCTACTAGCTTTGTGTTGATTCTGCAAAAGTATTTTAAACTATATACTGATAAATAATTATTTATAACAAATACCATGAGTGTAAGCATTACCTGGCTACTTGTATTTGTGGATTTCATTGTTACAGCTATACAGCTCACATTTAGCCCTCTTGAGATAAGCCTGGCTGCTCAGTCACACTACCAACTTGTGTAGTACAGGCCTATACCAAAAGGTGAGTTACCTAATACCAAGAGGACAAGTGTTGTGTGGAGAGTGGGGTGCGCAAGGGCTGTGTGCTGGCCCCCACTTCTCTTTTGTCTTTATATAAATGGTCTATATGACCATCTACTTAAATTTACTACAGTTACCCCTAGGCTGGGCAACAGGTTTCCGCCATCATTGGCCTATGCAGATGATACAGTCTTGCTGCCACAAACCCACAAGACCCCGGCAGTGTCTTATTGATGATTATTCTTTATTTATGGACTCACTGGACCTAAAAGTTAATGCCAAAAAAAAACGAATTGCCTGTCATGGTCTGTAGCAGGGGGAAGCGTCTATCCAAATTCCAGGCCATGTTTAGCAACCTCCAAAACAACCTGCATAATAAAAAGAATTTGTATGTGTAGTCTGAGACATTTCTCACTGCATCCCATTTTCAAAAAGGGAGCACCCAGTGTGGATGCAGCAGCCAATCGTGTTGCTTGCAAAACATTCTGAGCAAGCTTACCACTGCTTACACCAGCCTGCTGCCCTCCCGCCCTCACTTCTTCTGGCCCCACCTCCCTGTTGGTTGTGGCATCACTGCGCTGCTCCTAAAAACGCCTCAGACTGCTGTGGAAGTGGAAGAGGGGGCCCTGCATGGAATTCTCCCTTCCATTTCCATGGTGGCTGAACATTTGTTTGAAACAAGGGGTCCTGGCAAGGATGCAACCCATTCTTTCAAACAAATTACTGTTAGTACCCTGGGGCGATAATCAGGGACAGAAATGACAAATCACTGGATCACAGGCCGGGAACAGTGCTGGGGCCTGATGATAATGCCCTTGCTTATCTCACGCCTGTAACTTGGCCACAGGGCAGGTGATTATTGTTTAATTAACAGTGATGCATTATCAATTACGACATCTGTTGCAGTACAGAGTCCTGCATTACAAAGGATACATTTCATATGTGGCATAACAGATTATGCTCCTCATTGATTTCCCCCTGTCAAATGTATTTAGTATGCCGACGTGGATAGTCTTGGCTATAGGTTGGAGAAGCTTAAACTATCCCTGTGGGGGAAGGCTAATGTAGTGAAAATGTCCATCCTCCCAAATTTTGTATATATCTTTAGTATGCTTCCCCTGCCTCTGTCAAATCATCTTTTGAAAATAATTAATACGTCTTTCGATAGGTTTATGTAGGGAGAAGGGAATCAGGGGAGAGTTCCGAAAGACGTCCTCCAAAAATCAGTATAGTTGGGCGGCTTTAGTTATCCAGACATAAGGCGTTACCACTCTGGATTTACTCTGCACACATTACATCACTGGTTGGAGTCTAATCACAATATATGTGCAGGTTGTGTTGAAATTGAGAAGGGATCCGTTTCACCCACTCCTCTGGATATGCTTTTGTTCATGGATAAGAGGTTGCCTGCTGGCACCACCACCCTTTTATAAAGCATATTGTGAGAGAATGGCGCAAATGTAATGAGACCAGAGGTGAAAGACATTTGCTGTGCGCCGACTCCAGTTTATGGAAAAACCAAGCCATAAAATTGAATAACCGAGTTCTGTCATGGGTTTTGTGGCAGAGAGCCGATATCTGGAAGATTGGTCAGGTTTATGACGGTCAGAACATGGTTGATTTTGAGTTCCTGCGGTTCAACTATGAGCTAAAGGCGTCTGAAATTTATCGGTATAATATTTTGTGAGCATTTTGTTGTGCTATTATCATTGAACGCTGTGCTGCACCCTTCACCTACAATTTTACTTCTTTCAAAGTCCATGCCCTTGTCTGCATCTATTATATATATATATATAAATTGATTACACCTTCTGTTTCTCAGTTGCGATCTCAATGCGGTAGAGGAAACTGGTACTTGGATTTGAGTTACTCATTGTCAGATGTTGAGTGGCACCATATTTGTGCAGGTCCAGTTAAATATAAAGTGGATTTGGATCTAAGGTACACACAGCAAAGAATAACTCATTATCTGTACTGGTCCCCAAGAAGAAATTATTAGTAACTCACTTTAGTGACTAATGTACTCTTAGTCCGCAGTGCCCTTTCCTCCATACTTTATGGGCGTCCCTTTCAAGGGACAGGAGACGGAACCTTTTTCACCAGAAAAAACCTTCTTCCCCTTTAAATTTAGAGGCACGCGGCCCAGGGAGCATGTGCTGCCCTGACTCAGCCCTCTGGCGCCACACCTCAGTCCCCATTGACGTGTCGACAATAGATTTAACGTTGCCTAATGACGCCAGTAATAATGGGGGACGGGGGAGGTTGGTGGGACGTATGGAGGAAAGGGGACTATGGACTAAGAGTACGTTAGTCACTACAGTGAGTAACTTATAACTCTTACATCCAGTCCCCTTTCCTCCATACTGTATGGGCGATTACAACTGAATGTAGCCCCAGGGTGGAGAGGAGAACCTCCTTAAGCAAACAGGTTTGTGAGAACTGCCTGTCCGAAGGCCGCACCAGATCTATAGCCAGCATCCAAACATCCAAACAGCAATGCTTACAGAAAGCCGAGGGAGTGGCCGATGTGGCCGCCCTGCTTATGACTTGCCAAGGGACATGGCGCTGGAATGCGATGGCCGTTGCCTTGGCCCCGACTGCGTGGGCATGCATGTTGGCCGGAAGTGGCTTGTGCTGACCCTTGTATGCCTCCTTGATGGCAGAGACCATCCAGCGTGATATGGAAGCCTTAGAGGCCTGGTAGCCTGCCCTCGAGCCTCCGAAAGTGACAAACAGAGCGTCCGAGCCCTTGGTCCTGTCCAAGTAGAATTTTAGGGCACGCCTGACATCCAGACAGTGCAGCACTCTGTGCTTCGTCCTTGGGTCGGGGGAAAAACATAGGGAGGACTATTTCCTCGTTCAAGTGGGACGCAGATGGAACCTTGGCCAGAAATGCCAGGTGCATCCGCATGACTACCTTGTCCTTGTGAAAGGTGGTATATGGTTCAGAGGCGACCAGCGCCTGGATCTTGCTGACTCTGCGAGCTGAGGTAAGACCTAATAGTAAGGCCGTCTTGATGGTGACCAGCCTGATGTCCACGGATGCCATTGGCTCGAATGGTTTGTGCACCAGGACGCCCAAGACTATGTTAAGGTCCCACACAGAGTGCAGTCTCTTGACGGGCGGGTAGAGCCTAGCGAGACCCGTCAGATGTTTCTGGACGATAGGGTTGGAGGAGAAAAAAATGCCTTCCTCCGTGTTCCAGCAAGCCCCAATGGCTGCAAGGTATGTGTGGCAGGTGTCCACCTGTACGCCAGAATGAGCGAGGTGCGCTGAAAAGGAGAGCACATCGTCCAAAGTGCAAGCCAGGGGGGTCAATTCCCTTGGAGTCTGCCCAGTGGCAGAATCTGGTCCATTTGCTCTTGTACTGGGCCATGGTGGCCTTGCTCCTGGTGCCTTGTAGGATCTCCAGATTGGCCGTTGAGCGTCTAAAGTGCTGAAGCGTTACCTGCTCAGGTACCACACTGTGAGGGCTAGATTCCCTGGTGCATGGTGGATGATTCTGCCCCCCTGCTGCGTCAGAAGATGTGCTGGGCCCGTCGGAAGGTGTATCGGGGGCACCTCCGAGAGGCTGAGTAGTTCCGAAAACCATGGCCTGGCCTAGCCTGGCCAGCCAGCATGGAGCTATCGGAATGATGAGGAGTCGGTGAGACTCCTTGATCTTGCAAATTACCCTGTGGATCAGAGGAGTGGGCGGAAAGGTGTAGGCTTTCATGCCGGTCCACTGGAGGTAAAATGCGTCGCCCAGAGAGCCGGGGCCCTGACCTTGCCAGGATGCGAACTGGGGACACTTCTTGTTGTGCCAGGTGGCAAAGAGACCCATGTGGGGATGACCCCACCTGTTGAAGATCTCCTGAATAAGTAGGTCGTTTAGCTGCCACTCGTAATTGTCCGTGCCCAGCCTGCTGAGCCTGTCTGCTGAGCCTGTCTGCTTCCAAGGTGGTTTCCACCGGGAGGTGGACTGCCGAGAGGTAAATGTTGTTTTCCAGGGCCCATTCCCAAATGCTGATCACCAGTCTGCACAGAGGAGGGGATCTAGTGCCTCCCTGCTTGTTGACGTAGTACATGCTGGTCGAGTTGTCTGTCTGGATGAGGACAACCTTCCCCTTGAGAAGTGGTAGGAATGCTCTGAGCGGTAGCCAGATGGCTTTTAGTCCAACCAATTGATGTAGTATTCCTGCTCCTGTCGAGTCCAGGTGCTGTGGGTCGAGAGATCGTCCAGGGTGGCTCCCCAGCCCTCGAGCGAGGAATCTGTGGTGATGGCGGTCTGCAGAGAGGGCAGCCAAAAGGGCTTGCCCGTCCGTAGGTTGCAGTCCATGGACCACCATGTTAAATCCGGGTGGAGAGATGGAGGAACGTTGATGATCTCCGATTGCGAGCCCCACTCCTGATTCCATGAGGCCGCGAAGTGCAGCTGAATCCTTCTCATCCTTAGTCTTGTGTGTGGCACGGCTAACAGGTCCACAGCCAGTAGACCCAGGAGATGTTGGTACCACCATGCCGAGGTCACATCTCTGCTGAGCAAGTGGGCAGTTGCCCTCTTGATGGCCGAGATGTTGTCCTCCAAAGACAAGACCCTCTTGGAGCACGTGTACCAAATGAGTCCCAGGAAAGTCAGAGTCTGCAGCTGTGACTTCTTGAGGGTGAGCGAGAAGTCCAGATTGTGCAGTGTGTTCATACGGGCATGGGAAGAGTGGTGAACCGCTTCCTGAGATGTAGCCCTGACAAGCCAGTCGTCGAGGTATGGGTAGGTGGAGGCCCTGCGCTCTGAGGAGGGCCACCACAGTGTTCATGACTCTGGTAAAGATCATGGGGGCCGAGTTGAGGCCAAATGGAAGGACTTTGTATTGGAAATGGTAGCCCATGATCCTCAACCGTAGGAAAGAATGATGGGTCTGCCAAAACGGGACGTGTAGGTATACATCCTTCAGGTCCAGAGAGCAGATCCAGTCTCCCTTGTCCAATGTCCCCGCTATAAAAGCTGCCGTAACCATCTTGAAATTTTGCAGGGGTAGGGAGAGGTTGAGTGTGGAAAGGTCCAGCACAACCCTCAGGCCTGCCTGGTTCTTCTTCTGAATGGTGAAAATCCTGGCGTAGAAGCCAAAGCCTCGCTGAGAGGCTGGAACTTCCTCCACTGCCTGGCTCTCTACGAGCGACCGGAGCTCTGCCAAAAAAAGTTGCTGTCCCAACCTGTGGGAGTGGTGGGGAGGAGGGAGGAGAGGCTGGGATAGGAAGGCGGCCTCCCGTGGATAGTACAGTGAGAATCCTGGGGTCCGCGAAGTTCATAAACACAGCCCCACTAAATGGCAAACCCTCAAATTCTACACACCGTTCCTCACCTACATTTCTCAATGCCACAGCCCCTCAGCCTAAAAGGCACATTCACACATCTTACAATCCGTTGCTCATCCGGATCATCTGCATTTCTCAAAGCCGCAGCTCCTCAGCCTAATAGGCACATTCCCACATCTTACAATCCGTTGCTCATCCGGATCATCTGCATTTCTCAAAGCCGCAGCCCCTCAGCCTAATAGGCACATTCCCACATCTTACAATCCGTTGCTCATCCGGATCATCTGCATTTCTCAAAGCCGCAGCCCCTCAGCCTAATAGGCACATTCCCACATCTTACAATCCGTTGCTCACCCGGATCACATGTATTTCTCAAAGCCGCAGCCCCTCAGCCTAATAGGCACATTCCCACATCTTACAATCCGTTGCTCACCCGGATTTCGCAACGTGACGCGTTTTGACTGATCAACACAGACTCAAGCCCCATCTCCCCCTCACCCCCACCTCCCGACCTCCCGAGTCCACTCATCTCCTGTTTCCTCAACACTTAACAGCTAGATCAGCACAACCGCTGTACCCATCCACGAGGCAGGTACCCACAGTGCCACACTGCAAGCACCACAAATAGCCTTGCACGCGCACCAAACCCTTAGTTGCACATAACTCCACCCGACATGCTACAAACAAAAAAAAAACCCAATTAAAACTGCCTTCGTTCTTGACTTCTAATCAAGTAGGCAGAGTATGACGTTAACACTGCCCCAGGTCTGGACTTAATCCAGTAGACCCCAGATGTTTCCAAAAATTAATTTCCTTGTGAACTAAACATTGGATTTGCTATGCTACTGCTTTATGGGACAAAAGGGCCTCAACACATATGCATACTTCCCCACAACACAATGGCACAGACAATATCTGGAACCTAACCTTTATTTATTTTATTTCTATAGCGCTGGGACAGGGTCCGCAGGCATAGAAGCGTGTATACAAGACACACTCACAAAAAACAACAATAATAATACAAGGGAGAATTGGTTAAACACTGACCGTAAAATTAAAAACAGGAAAACATATTTATCAAACTTTTACAAATTCTCAGGAAAAATGCCAGCAGACAGCTCAAACTCAAATAAAAGGACTTTCCACACAGAGTCCAAGCATATGATACAGACATTTTAGAGGATATAGTTAATTTAGCACAATCCTAATATTGGACACTGCTGACGGTCAGCTTTTTATATAGACTCAAAAACAACAGCAAACTGCCATGACCACAGCCAATGATGATAGTCAGTATTATTGTCCCCAATGCACCATTGCAAGAGTCTGAAGTCCTGTCATCTTAACACACCCATGACCCACTTTTGAATGGAACCAAGATAAAACCTTATTTCTAAGTGCATCTCTAGTTTCAGTCCCCTCAGGGACTAGAGTCTACATTAGTGATGACAATATTTCTACCATCCATAACAAGTTCTCTCTGAGAAGAATCGGATATCATCGGCATCCTTGAATAGGCATAGCCGGTCTGGATAAGGGGTTGTCGACATTTCAAAACTGTTCAGAGGGTACACAAACCTCCCCCGTATATTCGGTCACAGAAGAGCAGGCATCTAGGCAGATGAAGTTAGACTGAGAAACGCAGGACTCCTTCACCCTAGGTTATTTTGACGCTTGTAAAGCGCACCGAACCGCGAGGCATCTAGGCGCTGGTTCTTGACAATAAAGCAAAAAGTACATACATCATGCATAATACTTTTTTTTGTTCAGAGTCATGCATGTGGTTAGAGTTACTGCGATAGAGAGTTACTTTAACAGTTCTTGTGTGAAGAGCCAAGTTTTGAAGCTTTTACGGAAGGACCAAAAGGAAGATTCTGATCCTAACAAGGATGGCAGAGCGTTCCAGTGTTTGGCAGCTACCACTGGGAAGCTAATGACCCCCTGCCTTCTGCAGTTTGAATCTAGGAATGGTGAGTAAATGGCAGTATGTTGAAGGCATGGGTCTGTTGGATTGGTTTTTGGAAAAGGTGTTGGATACGTATTTAGAGGCTGAGTTGGACAGAGATTTGTGAGTCAAGGAGAGAGTTTTGAATCGGATTCGAGCATGGACTGGTAACCAGTGGGCCTTCCGTCTCATCACGGTAATGTGTATATTTTGGGGGATGTTAAGTGCTGCTTTAAGAGCATTATTTTGAATCACCTGCAGTTTTTTGATATTGCAGCTGTTAGTGCCTGCATAAAGGGCATTGCAGTAGTCTAATCTGGATAAGATAAGAACTCTAACCAGAGTAAAACAGCTGCCTGATGACAGGAAGGGTCTGCAGGCATTGGTGAGTTTTGAAGTGTAAGCTGCCGCTGGTGCCGTGGCGTTGACTTGTCTAGTTAAGGTGAGCGCTGAGTCAAAGTAAATTCCCAGGATTTTTACTTCCTTGGAGACATTGATGGTGATGCCATCGATAGCGAAGAATTTGAAGGAGTCGCATAGTTTGCTTAGACGGTTTTGTGAGCTTTTGATGGGTAATTCAGTTTTTTCATCGTTTAAGCACAGGCCATGTTGGGCCATCCAAGCTTGGATAGTTTGTTAGATTTAATGTAGTGATTTTGAGTTTGCATCATATGAACCTGTGATGGTTATGAGGATTTCGGTGCCATCTGCATAGTTCGTGTAGGTGACACCAAGTCATAAAGAAGATCAAATAGAGGTTTGGTGAAAATATAAGAGTTGGGAGACGCAGGATCCTTGAGGGACTCTGTAGGTGACAGGGGCTGGCAGTGCTGCTGAGGTGGGTGAGAAGACCCTCATAGTTATGTTAGTTATGAAGGACTGTATGCAGTGTATGGCTCTGGTTGAGAAATAGGCCGCAGAGGTGAGATGTTGGCAAAGTATGTTGTGGTTGACTAAATCAAAGGCTGCGGATAGGTCTAGCAGTAGGAGGAGTGCTAGATTGCCATTTCTTTCATCTCGTCCATTCATACTTTTAGGTCCAGGAGGGCCATGTCCTGGACGGAAGCTAGATTGGCGTAGAACAAGGAGGCTGTTGGTTTAAAGCAGGCACTCCTAGGCTTTAAAGTTTAGGAGTGCCGAACTCCAGACTCCTCACCTTTCACACCTACACCAGGTATTTCAGCCTCTTCAGGGCCCATTGAGCAGAAGGGTCAAAACCAGAGGTCCAGAACAGGATACAAACACCAGCTAGTAGCACAAATAAACATGCGCTGAGCCGTGCCTGCACAGTTTACAAGATTAGAGAAGGGCACCTAGAGGCGTAACATGCAGAACACTATATTATGCAAAGCTCTGCCTATAAAACAGGAGGCCTCGACAAAGATCCTCAACACCGTACACTATGGCCCCTCATCTCACAGCCCTGTCTGGGACAAAATAAACTATTCTACAAACTAAAAGCTTTACCAGAATGAAGAAAAAAAAACATGCCATGACCCTAGCAAAATGTTCTGTTTTTTTTTTGCAATAAAAAATAAGAAATAAAAATAAGACAGATCATCCTTCATGCTCAGTCATTTACAAGTAAATTGTATGTTGCACATAACTATTAATTGTCAGGTAGTTCAGACACGCTCTCCCTGCACCACAAGGAGTCAAGCATGAATCCTTATAATTCCCTTTTTTGTCTCCATGTGACAGTACCTCATTAAAAGATTGACGAAATCCCCTGAACTCCAGTAGTTCCCGATGGCTTTGTCCCCCAGACTTTCTGCTCATTCCTTCAACCTTCTTCTCCGACATTCCATTTCTCGCCACTTGCTTTTCCTTTGGTTCCAGGTTGTGCCGAAGCAAGCCCCAAGCTCCTGGTGGAACCATTGATGCCATCATAACAGGCTGGGATTGCACTGAAGATCTTTCAATATAGCAATACCCGATCTGGCCTGAGGCATAAGCGCCTTAACGATGGTCCCTGGCGCCGTTGCCACCTGATCTGGCCTGCCGGATCTAATTATTGCTATTAGCACCTCGCACTGTCCCTTCGTTCAAACAAAATACTTACCTAAGATGGCTGCCATGGATCTGGAAGGCTGTCCTCCATACAGAGCCCCTCTTCCATGGCGGCCAGCAGGGACATGGAGAGGCAGCACCAATGAATCAGGTAAGTGGGGCTGGAGACCTGAGGGGAATGGGAAGGTGGGGGGAAGATGGCGGGGGAAGCAGCCATCCGGGTGCTCAGAATGCAGGCTGAGATAGCGGGTTTCAGCCCACAATCTGAGCAACATGATTGGTTGCCTCTCCCGCCCCTGGTGCTAAAAGATAATATTAACCTCTGCTCTATGACAAACCGAATACCAATGGAAACGGCTAGTGTTTCTTTCCGACAGCAGAACACAGCAGCAACTCTCTGGAACAAAACCACATTCTGGTTCACTTTCTAAACTTTGCTTTGCTTCATTTCAAATACAGTTACAAGCATATTATGCTGCACACACGCATTCTAAACTTCTCTGCCAAATTTCCCATACCCTGGACTTCACCCTCGAGGGCATTCACCTACAGCACTTTGAGTCCATACCAATGGGATAAAGGCACTATACAAATGACAAGACATGCATTACTCACCGTAATAGCATTTCTGATGATTGTATTGCTTAGATTCACCTGCTGTGTATATGGTCCGACATCCAGTGATAACCGCGCAGTATTGCATCTTGTCTTTCGGGAACCGAAAGGGGACATCGGCATAGGCGTGTCTGTATGCCAAATTGTCTCTCCTCACCCTCCCAATCCACTTCTATCCCCTCCTCCTCACCTGAGCCTTGGGGTGTTTCTTGATTCTTCTTTCCCTTCTTCCTTTGGATGGATCCTTTTTTTTTGTAGAGATAGGGCCTGCTCCAAGAAGTAGCCACCGTGGTAGCTGATATTTCCACAGCAAACCACTGGCTGCTCTCTCAGAAAAAAGCCGAAGGCTAAAAAAAATAAATAAACCCTAGTGATCCTAGATGGATTTTTTTTTTTTTTTTTTTAAATAGATTTTTATTGATTTTTCAACACAAACAACGATACAAACCAAACAGCAGTGCAATAAACAATATTCCAATAAACATTTAACCATTAGTGCGCACTACTCCCCTGATCCCTCCCCCCTTCGCGAGCCATTTTCCATGTCTTGTTCCGCTTCTGTTGCACATGAGCGAGCATCGTCATCATCTGGATCTCCCAAAACCCCTGTCCCGAATATGCAGGATATCAATGTCTTCCATGCCATCAAAGAGCCCAGTTCCTCCTCCCAAGACATACAACTCGCCTCTTGCCACACCGCTGTCTCAGCCTCCGCCCATTTCTGTAGGTCATTCCACCACACCTCAACCCGTGGCTTGCTACATTTTTTCCAGCCCATGGCTATTCGTCGTTTGGCCAGCACATACGCTAAGTCTTTCAGTTTGCTTACATGTTTCTGCTGCCGAGGTCTGGGAAACCCACCCAGAAGGCATGCCCAGGCGGTGTCTATGGCAAACGTGACCCCTCTCTCTCTCAGCTTGCGCGCCGCCTCCCTCCAGAACCCCTCAATCACTGGGCACGCCCAAAACATATGCGTCATGTCCGCATTTTCTTCGTCGCATTTGGGGCACGCCTGTCTGCCCGCATTCCGAAATTTGGATATCCTCAGAGGGGTCATGTACGCTCTGTGCGTGACGTACAGTTGTATTTGCTGCAGTCTGGCATTTCGAGACACTTTCCTGTGGTACCCCAAAGCCCGTTCCCACATCCCATCTCCCATTTCGATCCCCACCTCACTCTCCCATTCCAATCGTAGGCATGTCAGTTCCTTCCCAACTTTCGACATCACCATCTCATACAGCCTAGAAATTTCATGTCCCCCTTCCGTTGTATCATATATCCCCGCCATCGTAACCTCCGATTCGTCTGCCATGATATTCTCAGGCCACAGTTCCCGAATTTTCTTCCCCAATCTGTGGTATGTAACATATTGGCCTTCGTGCAATCCAATCTCCTCGCTAAGTTCCACAAACCCCTTAATAGCACCCTCCTGCCACACATCGCCCAATGTCACCAACCCCACCGATTCCCAGTAGGTCCTAATAATCTCCCTCAGCTGTCCATCCACCCCCGCCAGGGCAACCAGTGGAATTTGCGGAGAACACGGAAGTGGGTCACCCATCATTGTACATGCCCGTCTCCACACCTTCCACCCCAGCTTCACCATCGCCGGGTACCTTCTCGTGACAGCCTCGGGCAACCAAATGACCTCCTTTAAGAAAAATGGGGCACAATCTTGCCCGAATAGTCTGAGTTCTGGGGTCTCTTCGTCGGACAGCCATTTAGACACAAACTGTAGTTGGCTCGCTATGTAATACGCCTCAAAGTTTGGGAGTTTGACTCCCCCCTTTTCATGAAAGTTCTGTAACTTCCAGAGCGCTACTCTGTTACGAGTACCATGCCACAGAAACTCTCTGCAAACCCCATTTATTTTAGTGAAAAAACCCTTAGGGATCATGTATGGGATGTTGCTAAAGTAATGTAGCAGCCTAGGCAGAACTACCATCTTGATCATCGCCCCACGCCCCATCATCGCTAGGGGCAACTTCTGCCAAAAGCTCATACATGCGCGTATCTTCTCAACAGCCATCTCTGTGTTGCGCTTGTATTCTTCCTCCACCGTGTGGTAGATATCTATTCCCAGGTAACGGAATGTATTGACTGACCAGGGCACCTGGAGCACCGGCAGCCGCTCCGTGGGAACACCCCTATAGCAGCCCAACGGGAAAATGTACGATTTCTGGGGGTTGACCGCTATGCCCGATAACCTCGCATATCTCCCCATCACGTCCAGGATATATTGTAAATTCTCCTCCGGATGACTCAAGTACAATAACAAGTCATCCGCATACAGGGATATCAGATGGTTTTCTCCCCCCACCTCAATGCCCACGATATCCTACTGCTGCCGCAAGTACAGTGCCAGAGGCTCCAGGGCCAAGATATACAACATCGGGGACCAAGGACACCCCTGTCTAGTGCCTCTACTAAGCTGCCATCTCTCGGATATAATCATGCCCGTCCGAACTCTAGCCAGCGGAGCGCTGTACAGCAGCTCCGCCCATCTAATATATCCTGGTCCCAGTCCGTATTCTCTCAAGACCGCCAGCAGCCACTTCCAATTAACCGAGTCGAAGGCTTTAACAGCGTCCAACGACACTATCGCCATTTCCCCATCACTGTTAGATCCCATTTCAATCACCCGGTGGAGTCGTCTATGGTTTTGGGCAATGTTTCTCCCCGGGACATATCCCGTTTGGTCCGGGTGTACCAATTTGCCTATCACCCTCCGCAGTCTGTTGGCCAGGACAGCCGTTAGTATTTTGCTGTCCTGATTCAGCATAGATATTGGTCTGTACGACCCACAACTATGCCCGGGTTTATTAGGCTTAGGGAGCGGTATAATAATCGCTTCCCTGAGCGATTCCGGCAACCTCCCCTTCTCGAACGCCTCATTAAGCATATCAAGCATCGGGGGGAGTACTTCTGCTCCAAAAGTTTTATAAAATTCACTGGGCAGGCCGTCCGTTCCTGGGGTCTTGCTAGTGGGTAGCTGCCGGACGACCGCCTCCAACTCCCCTAGTGTTATTGGGGCATCTAGTTCCTCTCTCTCCTCCGTGCTCATCCTGGGCAGCCCGATAACTTGCAGGGTCGCCAACATTTCCTCCCGGTCGCCGCCACCCGGATCCCCATACAATGCTTTATAGTAATTTACGAATTCCTCATTGACACCCTCCTGGGTATCTATCTGCTCCCCATCCTAATTATTGTCCTAATCGGGGGCCTCGGGGTTTCTCTTTTATATAACCATGCCAACAGACGACCCGTTTTATCTCCTCCCGCATGTTGCCTTTCAATATACTTTTTGTAATTTAGATTACAGAGCCTCCCCCAATGTTCTGTACACTGCTGCTGCAGTTTAAGCACCAGTTCGTTATCTATATGCTCGCTCTTCAGCACCTTTTCCAGCTCTCTCTCCGCCTTCTGTAAATCGACCAGGGCCCCATTCTGCAAACCTTTCGATTTAGCAATCGCCACCCCTCGTACCACAACCTTAAAGGCCTCCCACAGAGTTCCCGCCGAGTCAACGCTGCCAGTGTTGGTATCGAAATAGCTAACTATTTCCTCCCGCATGTCTTCCCTAAAAGCCTGGTCTTTAAGCGCCTCTGCGCGCAGGCGCCACGTCGGGATCCGCGCTCTGGGGCGGCCATATTGCCATCCCACCACCATAGGCGAGTGGTCCGAGAGGACCCTCGCTCTATATTCCGCACTAGACACATCCCCCAAGACGTCCGACGTGGCAAAAATATAGTCTAGCCTAGTGTGCAACCGCTGCGGGGCCGAGTAATGCGAGTACTGTCTCTCATTGGGGTGCTTGGTCCTCCACACGTCATCGAGCTCAAAGTCCCGCAGCAGCGTCCGCAGCACCCGGGCTGCCGGGGCGGGCCTAATCACCTTATCGTCGGATCTGTCCATCCGCGGGTCCAACACACAGTTAAAATCCCCTCCCCAGAACACCGCACTCCCCACACACCAACTCAAGTTGGTACTCATGGTCCGGAAGTACTCTGCCGTGCCCTGGTTCGGGGCATACGTGTTCACTACACACATCTCTCTGTTCTCGACTACCCCTCTCACCATAGCCAGACGCCCCTCAGTATCTACACGTTCCTGCTGCAGTTGAAACGGGACATGCGGCGCCACCCAGATCAGCACGCCTCTAGCATAAGCTGAGTACGCGGATCCTACCACCGTTCCACCCCACTTTTTCTTCACCAGCTCTAATTTGTCTCGGGTCAAATGCGTCTCTTGCAGTAATGCGACGTCTATCTTTTGTCGCCTCAAGTACAACATAACTTTGTTCCGTTTAAGATAGCTATTGAGGCCCCTGACGTTCCATGTTAACAATTTTAGCTCCCCCATGATGTACTGATATCTTGCACTCTCCCCCCCGACCATCCCTGCTCGTTCATGCTATCCAGAAGTCTCATCCAAAATCTTCCCTCAGGGCTCGCGATCCCATTCAAACCTCCCAACACTATGTACACCCCAACTGCCCCCACACCCCCCATTCCCCCTGCCCATCCCCTCCCCCCCAACTCCCTCCCCAACTGTTGCCCAGCTCCATCCCGGGAACTCAGGCCCCCCCACATCTAGTTCCGGCTGTTACACACAGAGCCCAGTAGGGTAAAGTCGCCCTAGCGGCCACCTAACTAAGAAATACTAAACGGGGGTGAATGGACCAGCCCCGAAAGGCTCCCATGTACGACAACAATTACAGTGCAAACAGTGCATTTAACATCCAGTTCCAGGCCCGACCTCCCCAGGCCATAGCAATAACTATAGTCAAGTCCCATAGTCTCCGGCAACACCCTCTCTCGTCGTAGAGCACTTATCTCTCATTGCCACCTTCATCCGCCCGGACCTCCGACTCCTGGGGGCTGCCCTGCATGTCCAGCCAACCCATGGCTTCCTCCGGTGACTCAAAAAACAGGGATCTATTATTGTGGATCAACTTTAATTTGGCCGGGTAGAGGAGCATATATTTCTTCCCTGCCTCTCTCAATCTTCTCTTGACCGCCCCGAAGTTCATCCGACTCCTCTGCACCATCATGGTGTAGTCTGGGTAGGCCGTTATAGTGGCCTCCCCCCTTTTGATGGTTCCTCCTTTACGAAAATGCTCTAAAATCCTTTCCCGGTCACGGTAGTTGAGGATTTTGGCTATCATTGGCCTGGGCGGACCGCCCGGTGGAGGCCTCCTAGCCAATGCTCTATGTGCTCGCTCCACCGCAAAACCCTGCGACAGCGCACCCCCGGTGATCTCTTGGAGCAACATATTTTCAATGAAGTCCGTGGGGTTATGACCCTCCAATCCTTCCGCGATGCCCACAACACGGATATTGTTCCTTCGGGCGCGCCCCTCCGCTTCTTCGGCCCTGTTCTCCAAGTTGCGTACTTTCTGTTCCAAAATATGCAGGTCGGCCTTGTGTGAGGCACAATCTGCCGTGTTGGCGCTGCCCTCCTTTTCCAGACTCTCTGTGCGCTCCGATAGGGCCTTCACATCCTGTCGAAGTAGGTTCACCTCCTCCCGAACTTCTCCAACTTTGAGGTCGAGCGCTGTTTTCAGGTCCGCCACCACCATTTCAAGCTTGGCCTCCCAAGCGCTTTTCAAGTCCGCTTTCAGTTCAGCGAGAGCAGCTAGCACGTCCTGATTTGGGCTAGCCGCGGCCATGGGTGGCTTCTCCTTGGTCCGAGCACTCTCTGGGCCCGTCGGTGTCTTGGTAAACTCGTCCAATGTGGGCTGTTTTGCTCTCTGTCTGACGGCCTTATTCGCCATTCCACAGCCGCTGTAAGCCGTGGGCCCGTACACGCGACCCCGTCGTAGGATCAGCCACTATCCGAGTGTCCCCCAAAGGTCAGGGCCAAAGCACGTAGTCCGTTGCACCAGTCAGCTCAGGCGGGTCCTAGTGCCGACCGCCGACCGTCGCCGACCGTTTCCCAGGCCCGCGTTAGGTCATCGGTGCCCACAGAGACGCGCTGACGCTCTCCCAAAGGCTTATCTGTATCTCCACGGCCTGCACCGCCCACGTCGCCGCCGATCACCGCGAGGGTGTTCCTTTCAACGCGTTTGTGTCCCCTCCATTGTCCGGTGTGGCCGCCATTTTCACTCCGTCCGGTCCGCGACTCCAGGAACTTCGATGGCATTTATCTACCGTTGCCGGGCTTGTGGAGGTTTCAGCTCTTCCATAGTTGTGCAGCTCATATTCATGGACAGGTACTCTCGTTTCTGGCCTGCGGGAGTTAGTGCCAATGCACTATTGCACAGGATGAATGTAGGATCTCCGGGAGCTCTCCCAAGAGCGCGTCCTCTCACATGGCTTCCAAGCCACGCCCCCCCTAGATGGATAAGGATCCTGTTCAATGGTGGATAGCCGGAGACCAAAGATCGTGCTATTAACTGCTCTGGCGATGGACTCCAGAGCACTTCAGACAGCCGTATTGAATTTGGCAGCAAGGCTCGGCAGGTAAGTAATGGGCAGGAACTGAAGGAAGGAAGGATGGACAAGGAAACTGGGAGGGATCCTAGCAGGGGAAAAGGGCAGAATGGAAAAGCTCGGGGAGGAGTGGGGAAAAAAAGGGGGGAAGGCAGGAGAACAGCACAGGAAGGGGACGAGGGAGAAACAAGGAAGAACAGAAGTGGCACAGAGGAACCAGGCACGGAGAAACCAGGATGAACCCAAAAGCCGGGAGGTACAGCAGCATGACACCAGGACGAGTAGAATCCACTGTTACAAGGCGACGGCTGCCAGCAAAAACAGGAAGTTATATATCCCGGCAGCCGTGCGCAGCAACCACTAGACTGCAGACGAGCGCCGGGCCCTTGAACATCGCGGTCTGCTCAATGGCTTCCCAGCCGCCAGCTATCCCACAAACATCGGGGAGCCCGGCGCGTGACAGTATGCCCCCGTCTAAAGTCCACACCTCCGGGCTTTCCCGGGTGAGCTCGGTGGAACCTCCTAACCAATCTCGGGGCGTGGACAAAGGACTTGGGCTTCCATGAGTCTTCTGAAGACGGATAGCCTTTCCAGTGTATGAGATATTCCAAGCGCCCCTGGCAGTAGCGCGAATCACAAATCTGAAAGACCTCATATTCCTCAGGCAAGGGAGGTGCGGGAGCAAGAGCCCCCTGATCTGGCAGGGAAGATGCGCCTGGAGTTACCAGTTTCAGAAGAGAGGAGTGAAACACAGGATGGATGCGTGACAGACCCTTGGGCAGTTTTAGGCGGTAAGCAACTGGGTTAATCTTAGAAGTATTTCAAAAGGTCCCAAAAACCTAGGAGAAAGCTTAGATGGACGTACCCACCGGGGTAAGTACTTAGTAGACAGCCATACCCTAGACCCAACCTCCCACTCAGGGCATGCTCTACGGAAGCGATCCGCCTGGGCCTTGTATCGGTTGCGAGCCTGAGCTAGAGCTTTCCTAGTTACCTGGTGGGCAACAGCAATGTTTTCAAGGGTGGCTTCTATCGAGGGAATGTTGGTATGGACAGGGGTGTGGAAGGGTAATGCTCGAGGATGCGGACCAGAAGTACAATAAAAAGGGCTAATACCCAAGGCCGAGTGCACTGAACCGTTATACGTGAACTCAGCCGTAGGTAGGAGAGACACCCAATTGTCTTGAAACTGATTGGAATAACAACGAAGATACTGTTCTAGCGTGGCGTTCAGGCGTTCGGTTTGCCCATTTGTTTCGGGATGGAAACCTGAAGAAAGTGCCCTATCTATCCCCAGGGAATTACAGAGGGCTGTCCAAAAACGAGAGGTGTACTGACTACCTCTATCAGAAATGATCATCTCGGGCAGACCGTGTGGACGAAAAACGTCACGGATAAACGTCTCTGCCATCCTGGATGCTGAAGGCAGCCCTGTCAAGGGGGAGAAATGGGCCAGCTTGGAGTATGAGTCTACTGTGACCATTATGCACGTACACCCCTGGGATTCTGGGAGATCAACAATGAAATCTGTGGATATCTGTGACCAGGGCCTAGGGGGAACTGGAGCTGGATGGAGTAGACCATAGGGTCTCTGCGTATTGTCCTTGTTTCTAGCACATACTGCACAAGCCTTACAGAAATTGTCGACATCACAACTCCTCTTGGGCCAATAAAAGGAGCAAGAGATTAACTTGAGTGTGTTCTTTACTCCTCGATGACCAGCTGTCTTGTTATCATGGTACCATGACATTATTCTGTGTTGTAGAAGGGAAGTGGGTACAAACACCTTCCGGTTAACAAATAAATTGCCCTCTCTTTGTTCAATCTGGTGAGGACCCCTAGGTAGTACAATTTGAGTGGTGGCTGTCGCAGTCTTCAGGTCGTGCAGAAAAGAGGACACCAAGAAAACGATCTTGTTACATGGGATTAGACAGTGATTCAGCGGGACAGTCAGAGGACTCTCTGCGAGAGAGAGCGTCCGCCAGCACATTCTGGCTGCCAGGAATGTAGGTCACGGAGAACTCATAGTGGCTAACAAAATGTGCCCATCTGACCTGCCTGGAGTTGACACACTACATATTCTGCAGAGCCATAAGGTTTTTATGGTCGGTGCGGATGAGAAAAGGGCAAACACCCCCTTGGAGGAGGTGTCTCCACTCTTCGCAAGCTGTTTTGATTGCCAATAGTTCCTTTTCGATGACCAAAAAATTCCTTTGGCTCGCCAAGAAGGTCTTGGACAAATAGGCTATAGGATGTTCCACCCCATTCCATTTTTGAAGGAGGACCGCCCCCAAGGCCCTGGCTGAAGCATCCGTCTCAACAATGAACTCTTTGGATTGGTCCGGTTGGCGTAGTATGGGAGCGGAACAAAAGAGTTCTTTGAGCTTCCGGAATGCCCGGTCAGCTTCTTAGGTCCATCGAAAGGGGTGGCTGCCTTCCTTCAAGAGTCCGGTAATAGGTAACACCACTTCTGAAAATATTCTGATGAACTTCCGGTAGAAATTGGCCAAACCTAGGAATCTCTGAATGTCCTTGATGGAAGGAGTGGGCCAATCAAGAATGGCTGTTACGTTAGCAGGATCCATCTTAATCCCCCATTGAGAGAGAATGTATCCCAAATAAGGGACAGTGGGAACCTTGAAGACACTTTTTTCTGGCTTGACCAACAACTTGTTTTCCAAAAGTCGGCATAGTACCGCCTGCAGATGTTGGTCGTGTTCTTGATGACTTTGTGAGAAAAACCAGGATATCATCCAAATACACTATGGTATTCAGGTATAACCAATCCGAGAACAGGCGGTCCATGAAGGGTTGGAAGATAGCCGGTGCATTCACGAGGCCAAAGGGCATGACTTTGTATTCGTAGTCTGTAAGGAGTGCGGAAAGCCATCTTCCATTCATCTCCGCTCCGGATCCGGAGCAGATGGTATGCACTTCGGCGATCCAGCTTGGAGAACACCAACGCTCCCTGAACGGCTTCCAATATATCAGAAATCAGGGGCGGGCATCGGATATCGATCCCTTATGGTAACCTTGTTGAGACCCCGGTAATCTATACAAGGTCTGAGCTCGGAGGAATTCCTTTTAGGAATGAAGAATAGAGAAGCACCAGCGGGCGATCAAGATGGCTGAATGAGACCGTTCTGGAGGTGGGCCTCCAAATATTCTTTGAGAGCTTCCTGCTCTACCCGAGATAGGGCGAACATCCACCCAAAAGGAACCAATGCGTTGGGGACCAGATCGATGGCGCAGTCCTCTGGACGGAGGGGTGGAAGATCGAGAATAGTTTTATTTACAAATACCTCCCGGTATTGATTCAGTTCAGGTGGAATGCAACAGATCCCCTTGGGGAGATCTTTACAGGTTGACAACACTTGTGCGGTATCCTTAGGTGTGACAGAAAAACAGTTCCATTGGCAATACGAGGAAAGGAAAGCCAAAGAGTTCTTGCTCCAGTCAATTGTCGGGTTGTGCTTTCTAAGCCAGGTCACCCCTAGGATAACCAGAAAATGGGCTGCTCGGATGACTAAGGTTAGACTCTCAGTATGTTGTCCCACTGTGATTTGCAGCAATTCGGTTGTGTGGGTAATGGGGCCGGATGAAAGGGGCGTGCCATTTACGCCTTCTACCTTTTGGTCTTCATTGCGCCTAAGGTGACGCAGGTTCATCTGATCCGCCCAAAAGGTATCAATAAAATTGCTAGCCGCCCCACAGTCTATCAAAGCGAGGGTCTCAATCTTCTTTTCCTGGGTATGTAGTTGAAGTTTGACTACCATCAGACGGGGGTCCTCAGAGTCATTTGGAGGTACCACAGATAGTCACAAAGGGACTGTTGGGAAAACCTCGGTAGCCCGTCCCTACTAGGTCCGAGGTCGTTCCATTTCCCAATCTCCGGGGAGGAACCTCTGGGCAATTCCGGAGCAGATGTTTCTCTGAGCCACAATACATACAAAGCCCAGCACCTCTTCTAGGACTCCGCTCATCCTGAGTCACTGGTCCCCTGGCAGCTCCTATCTCCATCGGTTCTTCTTTAGACGTTCTGCTCATGGTGGGAGGAGGTACATAGAGTGATGGGCCAGTCGCGGACAGGGCTCGGTTCTTCCTTTTCTCCGATCTTCGTTCCCCTAGCCAATAGTCTATCTGTAACACCGTCGACAGGAGGTCGGACAACGTGGCGGGTCTTGGGATTCGGGCAAGTTCATCCTTTATCTCTTCTTTAAGACCTCTCTGGAAGATCACATACTGAGCCTGTTACGCCCACCCGGCTTCAGACGCCAGCCTTTTGAACGTAGAGATGTAAGTAGGTCCATTGCTCCTTGATGGATGTCTAATAGTTCTTCACACGCCCCATAAGATATCTCTGGACGTTCAAATGTTTGCTTAAATAAGTTCAAGAACCCGTCGTAGTCATGAAGTACAGGATCTTTGGCAGTAACCAAAGGAGTGGCCCAGGCTAGAGCGTTACCGGTCATATGCGAGATCATGTAGCCCACCCGGGCCTGTTCAGAAGCATAAGCGTGTGGTCGAAAGGCAAAGTGGATCGTGCATGCCTCAATAAACTCTTCTAATTTCTTCGGGGAACCGTCATATTTGCCCGATGAGAGGGCCATTGGGGGCAAATCCGTAGGGGTTGGTTCTCTGGCGGTAACCATCTGGCGGAGTACAGTGTTTTCAGTCTTTAAGTTTTGGACCTCCAGAGTCAGGCCCTGTACAGCAGCAACTAACTCTTGAATCTGTTCAGTGGTAGACATAGTAGTACATTGGTGTTGCAATCTGTCAAATGGTCTCTCCTCACCCTCCCAGTCCACTTCTATCCCCTCCTCCTCACCCAAGCCTTGGGGTGTTTCTTGATTCTTCTTTCCCTTCTTCCTTCGGATGGATCCTTTTTTTTGTAGAGATAGGGCCTGCTCCAAGACGTAGCCACCGTGGTAGCTGATATTTCTACAGCAAACCACTGGCTGCTCTCTCGGGACCTGCCCACAAAAGGGGAAAAAAGCCGTAGTGATCCTAGATGGATAAGGATCCTGTTCAATGGTGGATAGCCGGAGACCAAAGATAGTGCTATTAACTGCTCTGGCGATGGACTCCAGACGGCCGTATTGAATTTGGCAGCAAGGCTCGGCAGCTAAGTAATGGGCAGGAACTGAAGGAAGGAAGGAAGGATGAACGAGATAACTAGGAGGGATCCTAGCAGGGGAAAAGGGCAGAATGGAAAAGTTTGGGTAGGAGCGGGAAAAAAAGGGGGGAAAGGAGGGAAGAACGGCACAGAAAGGGGACGAGGGAGAAACAAGAACAGAAGTGGCACAGAGGAACCGGGCGCGGAGAGACCAGGATGAGCCCAAAAGCCGGGAGGTACAGCAGCGTGACACCAGGACGAGTAGAATCCGCGGTTGCAACGCGACGGCTGCCAGCAAAAACAGGAAGTTATATATCCCGGCGGCCGTGCGCAGCAACCGCTAGACTGCAGACGAGCGCCTGGCCCCTGAACATCGCAGAACGCTCAATGGCTTCCCAGCCGCCAGCTATCCAACAAACGTTGTGACACTAACACTATCCCCATCGTGACGTGTAGTGTACCCAAAATCCCTCACCACTGAGGTCCCTCCGATTGTATGTTCTTCTGCTATGTGGGAGCCCCAGGCTATTGTGAGTGAGTACATAAAGAGAGAAAGTAGTAAGACATCTATGTTCCTTCCACCCCAAGCGGGGAGGTAGGGAGGGCGCATGTGAATCTAAGCAGATACAATCATCAGAAATGCAATTACAGTGAGTAATGCATGTCTTCTGATGCTTGTTAATCTGCTTAGAATCACATGCTGTGCATAGATTAGCGAGCAGTACCGAGTTGGAGGTGGGTTAGGAGAAGGAACAGTAGAGAAGAGATGTCTTAATACTGCTTGTCCCACCTGAGTGTCAGATCTAGAATGAGTGTCTAGGCAATAGTGTTTTATAAAGGTGTGTACAGAACTCCAGATTGCTGCTTTGCAAATGGACTTGAGGGGAACATTTGCAATGAATGCTATGGAAGCCCCAGTGCCTAGAGTAGTGTGTGCTCTAGGCTTGAAGGGCAGTTCTCTCTTAGCAAGAGTGTAACACAGTGTGATGCATTTCACAATCCACCTTGAGATAGCTGATTTAGAGACAGGATCCCCTTCTCTGCCAGCTGCCACTGAAACGAAAAATTGGTTTGTTTTCCTCAGTGGTTTTGTTCTTTCCAGTAGAACACGACTGCCCTGCGCACATCTAGTGTGTGTAGACTTCTTTCGGCCATGCTAGTGGGATTCTGGAAGAAAGTGGGTAGTTTGATCGATTGGTTCACATGGAACTTTGAGCAAATCTGGGATGAGTGCGTAGAACAACCTTATCCCTGTGGACTGCAAAAGGGTCTAGAACAGAAAGGGCCTCTAGTTCGCTAACCCTTCTAATAGAAGTGATCGCCACTAAGTAGGCTGTCTTGTAAGCAAGGTCTTTTAGACTTGCTTTATGCATTGGCTCAAAGGGATATCCCATGAGTCTGCTTAAAACCACATTTAGATCTCATCCAGGAGATGGGTGAGAAATGGGGGGGATGGATTCTCTTAACCCCTTCCATAAAGGCCTTAATAACGGGTAATTTCCACCATCACACTTTCTGTTGTGACGTGGTGTAGGCTGAGAGAGCAGCAAGATGAACCTTTAGGGAATTGAAGACCTGTCCAGCATCTAACAAATGGGTTAGGTACAGCACAATGTGTGTGGGTGAGGAGCAGTAGATGGGATTGACACCCTTGGTATTACACCAGATGACAAGGCATTTCTATTTACTGGAATAGCAATATCGGGCGTTAGGTTTCCTGGCTTCCCCGAGTATGTCCATGCATCTCTGAGGGAGCTGTAGGTGTCCAAATTCTATGACCTCAGGAGCCATGCTGCTAAATTCAGAGTTTGTGGGCATGGGTGTAGAGTCTCCCCCTTGTCCTGAGACAACATGCTGTACGTGCAGGGTAGTTTTACTGGTGGGGAGAGGGAAATTTCCATTAGAGTGAACCGGGGTTGGCGGGCCCACAAAGGGGGCCACCAATATCAAGGGGACTGGTTCCTGGTGCATCTTGTGCACTATCTTGTTGAGTAGGGGAGTCGGGGGGGGGGGGAAGCATAGACACATTTCCTTGACCATGTTATCCAGAGTCCATTCCCCTTGGAGTGGTTGTGGGGGTACCTGGAGGAGTAGTCCTGGCATTGGGCGTACTCCTGAGTTGCGAACAGGTTGATCTCTGGGAAGCCCCATTCTGCGAAGACGTTGGAGACAATGTCTTTGTGCAGACGCCATTCGTATTCTACGGGCAATGGGAAATCTGCCAGAAGATTGAGTTCCCCCGGAACGTGTTGGGACAACAGAAACATCTTGTGTTTGAGAGCCCACATCCAAATGTTTTGGGACAGCTTGGATAGACCTGGAGAGTGTGTGCCCCCTTGTTTGTTTAGGTAATACATGGCTGTGGTGCTGTCTGTCAGAAACAGAACTATCTTCCCTTGTAGTTGAATCTGAAAGGTTTTTAGTGCCTTAAACACTGCTAATAGCTCTACCAGAGTTATATGGTTGGATGCTACTTGTGGGGACCACACTCCATGCGCCGTCTACTGAAGCAGGTGAGCCCCCCACCCCGTGAGAGATGCGTCTGTCGTGAGTGTGGCTTCCACTGCGGGGGTGGTGAAGGACTTCCCCTTCAAGAGGTTTTCCCTCGACCAACACTGTAGAGAGAGAACGAGGGCTGGCGAGAAAACTACCAGATCTTCCCATTGTCCACTGGCCTGACACCACTGGCTGTTGAGCCACTCTTACATGGGACACAGGCGCGTGTCGGGAACCAAGTATATGCATGACGCCATCATACCTAGCAGCCACATGGCCTTGCGTATCGTCACCACCCAACTGGCTACATTATTGAGGGATCTGCAAAAAGCATGTTCTGAACACTCTCGTTGGAGGGGAAGGCGAGGCCGTCCTTCATCCGAATTAGAGCCCCCAGAAATTGTTTTACTTGACTGGGGACTACACTGGACTTCGTCTCGTTGATAGAGAATCCCAGACTGAACAGAAGGTCTACGGTCTTCTGGTTGTTCAAAAAGCATGCGTCATAAGAGTCCCCTGTTACGAGCCAGTCGTCGAGGTAAGGGTAAACCGGGGCGGATATTCTGCGCAGGTGTGCTGCCACTACTGCCAGGACCTTTGCAAACCCCCTTGGCGCCGAATTGGTAGTGCCTGTCCTCTATCATGAACCTTTGATATTTCCTGTGCGCTGGCAACATTGACATATGAAAGTATGCACCTTTCTTGTCCAATGTTGCTATGTGGTCTCCCCATTGGGATCACTTCCTGTAGCGTTACCATAGGAAACTTTTGAGGTTTTATAAATTTGTTCGCTGGGCGCAGGTCTAGAACAGGGCGCATGGGGAGGTCCTTTTTGGGTACAAGGAAGTACACTGAATAAGTATCCTTGTTTACCTGAAGAATAGGGACGCATTCTATGGCGTCCTTTCCCAGAAGTGCTTCCACCTCTTTAATCAGGATCTGCAGATGGTCCGGCGTGAGGAAAGATGTTAAGCACTCCTCAACCAGGGTGACATGGGAGGGGACCTGGATCCGTTGGTCATTTCTGACCAGAGGCTGCAGCTCTTCTGGGGTTGGGGCCTCTGCCTTTGCCGCGTCGTTGGCCCCTAGGTGGGTAGTTGGCGGGGCTTCCAGATGCTTGTCCAGAGTTCCAGTTTCCCTTATTGTAGTTATTTTGACCTGAATGAGATTGGCCTCGAAAGGACCGACGAGAACTGCCTCCCCTCTGGGGGGAAGGCTTCCGAGTTATTTGTTTTAGGGACTTGTCTCATGCTCTTTCTTGGCTGTCTACAGAGCATCGTCGACTGCTTTACCGAAGAGACTGGTCTCTTCTATGGGTTTTTTAATAAGAGCGGCCTGTGTTTCAGGCTTGAACCACGAGTTGTGGAGCCAAGCATGCCGCTTGACTTGTGTGCCCTGGGCCAGGGACCTGCCTGCTGTCTCAGCAGTGTCCAGAGTGTTTTTAATTATATTTTCATTTACCTGCTTGGCCCTCAGACACGATGGTGAGTAGTCTGGACCTAGTGGGTTCAGGAACCTCCTGGAGACCTCCTTGTACAAGTTCCATTGTGCGTCTGCATAACTGGCAAGCAGCGTAGTATTATTTGCTATGTGTGTGGTGTATGCAGCTGCTGAGGTAACACGTTTACCTAAGACATACAACCTTTTAGATAACTTATCTGGAGGTGCCTCCCCGTAGCAAGGAGTACCCCTGCCCGTTTCCAGGTGGTAGTGACTACCAAGGAGTCGGGTGGTGTGGCCTTTAATATATTGAGGGTCAGTAGGAGTTGGCCGAAATAGTTTCTCCACTCTTGGATGCACTGCCTGGGTCTGTGCTGGTGTGACCAGGGAGGGAGCCAACCTTCTTTTAACAGAGTTGAGGAGAGGAATGGCTTGGCTTGAGGGGAGTTTTGAGGGGGGTGGGGGGTGTTTCTCTTTGAGAATGTCCTCCACGAAATCTTGTTCGGAATACTGCCTCCTGGGTGGCGATCTTAAAGTGCCTTGCTGCCTTTAAGATGGTATTGAAAGCCATCTGATCAGCCCGTCAGGCCTCGCCTGTGGACGGAGTGGTGGGAGGGGAATCCAGGCATAGGACATCAGTGTCTTGATCTTGCGTAGGAAGCGCCTATGGCTCCGTCTCCACCTGCTGGGTCTCCTCCCATTTACCCATGGCATCCGCCTGGTCATCAGGGTAGTCTTGCAGGAAGGAAGGGTCTTCTTCCTAGTCATAGATGTCTTGGTAAGTGTCTATCTGGACGACATCTTCATGGTGGACAGAAGCCAAAGGGTCGAGTCAAGATTTTCATGGAAACAGGAAGCCGACACCAAAAGAGGGTCTTCACGAGATCTCTTAGGGGGAAGGATGCTCTGAACGCGAGACAGTCCTTTCTAGACTGTCCATGCATCCTTCGAACTTTCCCTGGTCCATTTAGATGAACCAGAAGGGGTAAAAGGTGGAAAAATGAAGCATGTTGGACAGAGGCTCCTGACTGTCCTCGTATGTTTTGCAAGTACTGGGGCATGATGGCGTGTCTTTAGACACGTCTGCGGCACGCTCCATGCGTTTCGACAGTGTCTTAGGCGTCAGACCAACCGCCGAAGTAATCCTTGCGAGACTGTCCTCAATCTCCGCTAATCAACGGGTCAGCGGTAGATTTACCACCTATCGTGGCGCCAGAGGGCCTAGCGGTAGATTTTTCACCTGCGGAAAGGCTACGAGGCCTAGATGTAGGTTTCGGGCCTACCAGGGCCTTGGGGGTGAGGGGGCACCGGAGCATTGGATGATCGCGCTTCGGCGGCCAAACCAGATTTAGAGATTTATCTTTGGAGCGCCGAGTCGCAAGATGCTGCTACGGATGCGGGGAAGGCTGCTGATCTACCAGATCAGAGGATTCCGTCGAAATTTTCGGCAGTCCTGTTGGCGCTTTCACCTTTTTCAACGGAATCGTCGAAATTGGTGATGGAGTTGTGTGCTTAGGGTGTGGTTTCTGTACACCCTTGTTGCCGGGTGTTGTCCCCGAAGCGAGACTTGCGTCAGGCCTAGAGGTTTCGGGGACAGGCGTGGCGGACCTAGAAGCATCCGCCTCAAGGTGATCATCATCAGTGCCCCTGTCACTTTCGGCGGGTGTGGCGGTGGGGGAAGAGGGTTCAGCCCGTGACATACCGTACGCGGTCCACCGCTTTACACGGCGCTCCTTAAGGGTCTTAGGCCGAAGGAGCTTACAGGCCGCACACTGCTTCTCACCGTGATCTAGGGGTAGACAAGAATTACATGTACTGTGCTAGTCTTTCCACGGGTACCTGTCCCTACACTTAGGGCAGAACCTAAATGGTGTCCTTTCCATAGCGAAAGGTATAGACAAAGATTACCAGACCTAGAGGGCAAAGAGGGGGAAAGAGGAGAGACATAACGAAAGATATGGCCACCCCGACCCAACTCTCCCAACTGTGAAGGCCGGCCAGAGGGCCCAACCACGTGGATGGCTCAGCTGCCGATCTTAGGCGCCGAAATCCACCGCCGTAGAAAACTTCCTGCAGTCTTCGCCAAAGTTGCTTGAATAGCCATCGAAGTGACTTAAGGGGAATAACCGACAAAGTCAGTATAAAGATAAACAATGTCTCTTATGAAGAGCTCCGCTATAGGGCAACCGGTTATCTGGGCGGAAAAAAACAATCCGAGGGACCTCAGCGCGTGAGGGATTTTGGGTACAATACACGTCACGATAGGGATAGTGTTACAGACACGCCTATGCCGATGTCCCCCTTCAGTCCCGAAAGACAAGATGCAATACTCTACGGTTACCACTGGATGTCGGACCATATGCACAGCATGTGATTCTAAGCAGATTAACAAGCATCAGAAATGACATTACATTAGCAGTAGAGCCTCAACAGGCTGGTCTTTCTTTCCCCTTGAAAGACTTAACTTATCTGTTGCGCAGCAATCACTTTATAAGTCCTTATCTGAGGATGGTTGTAACTTGGTGGGGGATCAGGGGGTGTCTTGCTTGGCTGTGCTCCCTCCACAGCATGCTTCACATTCCTTAGTAGCACCTTTATGTCAGCATTATATCGCAGAGTGATGTGAAGGTTGCCCATGTAACAACTCCAGGATTCTGCAGGCACACTTAAGCTTCTTTTTTCATCCAGTTTCAGTCACTCTTAAGACAGATGGGGAGACACGCACAGGTCTATCCTCAGGCTCTCACAGCTCAGGTCTAAGTGACACTCATAGGACCATACATGCATCACGTTCACCTAACATTCTCGGAGCTGCCATTCATCCACATGCATCAACATTCTACCAGCAGAGGAACAGGCAAGGAGGACCAGTGACGAGCACCACCTCAAGCCTCATACACGCCAGATATAACACAAGTCTTACTTGAAAGTGTCTGGGTTGAGGACTTGCCTTCTTCTGGACTCTTGCGATTCTGATCGAGTACTGGTTTCACAGGGAGGTCTTCCCTTTATTTCTCTTTGGTGTACTGGTCTAATCTGTTGGCTTTCTCCAGGATCCCCTCTGTCTGCCCTTTGGGGACCGCTCACGTTTCTATGTTAAGGGAAACTGACAAAAGGGAAGAAGTGTCTGTGTTGGTAATGTGACTCACCTCTGCCCTGAGACAGGCACTATGTGGTAGTGACTAGGAGGAGCCCCCACCCTCCCAATACTACCCCTGATCCAATCATCCACTGCTTGGCAGAGGTACTTGACCACTTTGGTCAACCGTCTGGAGGTCCCCAGTGTAAGGCAAGGGATTTTGTCACAGCCTCTGGTAGGGTCCAATTAGGGCTGGCCTTAGGGCAGGGCAGGGCGGGCGACTGCCCGGGGCACCATAGCCCCCCAGGGTGCCACTAGCCCCCACACCACACCAGCTCGGGGGGAGCCTTTCAAGGGCTCCCCCGAGCTGGCATAGTGGGAGAAGGCACGGTAGATGCCCTTTAATAACAGTAGGGTGCTGATGGTTTTCATCAGCACCCTATTCAGAGGATTACCTCCCCGCTCTGACGAGGGAGCGAGGTGGCGATTTTCATTGGAATAGTGCACTCATGCACTACTATGAGCGCCCGATTACAGTGATCAACTCCCTGCTCTTACGTGGGAGCGGGGAGTTGAATAAAAGATTGGCGCCCCCTCAACTGCATATTGACCAGGGGTGCACCGGGTGGGGGTTGGGGGGAGATTTTGAAGGCCTGGGTCCAATCTCCCCACGCTTACAAAGGACCAACGACCCCCTTCAAAGTCAGAAAACCCCAAAAATGATTTAATAACAGATTTTATACATGGGGATTCTGCACCAATAACGGCAGGGACAGAACAGTGTTCTCCGTTCTTTTCAGCCTTCTGTAGCATGTCTTTTTGCTGAACCCAAATGCATCGTTTCTGTGCTTCAATGGGCTATTTGTGATCTAAAAGAGGTAGTTGGTTAATGTTCAACCATGCATTAAAATGCTACATGTATGTTCCCTGCGAAGCTGCACGAAACCTCAGGTGTGCACATCATGTTAACTTGCCGCAAAATGCCACTTCCAACACAGCCTTAGGAACACAGCTGGCAAAACCCCCGACCCAACCAATTGAAAAAGTAAATATGCTCGGTTTTGGTGATACAAAGAATGAAAACGATAGTGCTGCATGGTCAACACGTTACATTACAAGTTTAAAAATCATATTCGTGGTGTTTGGTGTGTAATTATACATAGATTTTCTATATATGGGATATTGTGATACCAGTTTTAATTTCTCTCTGGAAATTATATATGAAATTCGTGGGAGCACTGTCAAATGCATCATGTTCACCCAGGTGAACTGGACAGGGCTGTGCTTTGGGGCTAACAGTGAACCTGAATATAATCCGGACAGACACGAGGATTACACACTTGTTACAGGTGCCCCATTGAGGAGAAAGACTAGAGGGCACCCCTTCATCTTTCTGTAGGGCAGGTGAAAAGGAATCCACAGAACCAACTCGGTCAAGCGTAGATCGTGGGAGGGCAGCATGAAGCTACTCTTGAAGATGAGCGAGCAATCACCCATTTTGGTTGCATATTGAGCTACCCACAGAGGCAAACCACCGAAACAAACAAAAATAAAACGTGTTAAATTTTCAGTGTGTCCAAGCCTTCCTTCTCCGACAGTCTTTATGGGACACTTTAATGAAGTCCCCTGTCTGGCTCTGGGGACTTCCAATAGGCTGACCAATGGGGCAATGTGCATGCCCGGCCTAGTGGTTGGTGGTGTACAAAGGATCTCCTGGTCCCCCATCACTTGCAACGGCACCATCAATCAGACACTGTCCCTTTAAGAGCCCGGGAATGGGAACTGATCAGAAAGTAGGTAGAAAGTGAGCCAGCCCAGTCCATAAAGAGGCAGGGCATTGGGCCAATCCAAAAATGCATGCGGCATAGAGTGCACAGACACCAGCTGTTCCTCGCTGTATCCCACTCAGGACACATGAGCCTTTTCATAATTCTTAAGTGACTTCACTCAGAGTGCCACAGACCTCAGATATAAACGGGGTCTCCACACAGTATGCAGAGCGAAGCTGCATTCACCCACCGCCAGCTCTGACAATGCGGACAGTGCTTGCTCCATAACTGTGCAAATGCCAGGCAAGCTGCTTACACTGGACGTCCAAGTTATTCACAAGTCAAAACACCACAGTACAGGCCCTGCAGCATGGGGAGCCATGCAGGCGTGCAATCCAAAATGGTGGATGAGCCATATGAAGGCTTTCACCGGCTCACCAGGCCTTCAGTCAAATTACGTTAGTTAAGACCCACCCATCCCAGCCCAACAAATTCGGTAACGGGTGCAAACTCACAGGGACTCCAGCCCAGGGCTATATAGGTCCATGCTGAGTCAGGCATTGGGGATGTTTGGAGAAGGAACAGTTTGAAGACACCTGCTGAGTGGAAGGATCTTGGCTTGGCGAAGAGGAGGAGGGTGTGAGACCACAGAGAGCGAGAGAAGGAAGGGAAACATCAAGAGGGGGTGCTAGAAAAAATTGAGGAGGAAAGTAGACATGAGGTGAGTTGGTGGAAGGAGTGAGTGAGCAGGATGTGGTTGTTGAACATTAGGAGGTGGTGGTAGAAGAGAAACATAGCTGACCAAAGGCAGGAGGTGAGAGAAACATCCTGGTCTAAAGGATTGAACTCAAGGTGGGAAGAGGAAAGAGCATGTGGTTGAACATAGAGAAGACTGGTCAGGTCGATCAGAGAAGTAATACAAATGTAATCTAATGTGGTTTTATATAGCACACTTCTGGCAATATTGTTGGCCTCGCTGCATATGGTTCTGTAGGAAAAGGTGGGCAGGGTGTGTGTTGGGGAGAATTCTCAAATGGTTGATTTCCCTTACCTACTCAGTCACTCAGCAGCTTTGCTGGATTTTTAGGATTTATTTTTCTCACCTGGTAAGAGTGTGAGCCTTTTTTCCCCACTATGTGTATTTCTACTTTGTGTGTGATCTTGGGCACTGGAGTCTCACCTACTCAATGGCACCATATTCTTCCATGTGTGTTACCCAGCACCTTCAGTGCAGTGACACAGGGTTGTCTTTTAGACTTCCCACTGACTCCATTTTTTGGGGCCGACTACTGTCCCCCAGAAAAGATAAAGTTGCCATTAACTTTATTTAGTCACTTTTACCACAGACTCCGTACACCCCATCTTCCATGGAGTATTGGGAAGGGTTAATTCTTATCCCTTTTTTGTCTGTGTCTCTTGGAACATTGTTTCACTCCCTTTACACTAAGACTTGGCTGGTGGCAGTGGCATTTACCCTATTGTTTATACCACGGTTATCTTAAATAACCATGGTATTGTTTTAGGCTATTATATTAGCCTCAAACATAAACCCACTTGACCATATATGTTTTATTACCGTTCCGGCTGGGTTTATTCACCATTTCTTTTTGTAAATGTCTCTCGTGTTTTACTCTGCGCGCCAAACCAGGTTTGGTCCCTTTGTTCATCGCCTTTTCGCGGGCTTCCACACAGAAGTCCTCCTTTAGGCGCCTAAGAGTCTGGGTAGGCAGGATGTGAGGGAGGGGTTGTAGGACTCCTGCCACGGGTTCCCTTGGTAACCCAAGTCGCACTCCTGTCCGATTGGCTAAGGGCACTGGCCTTGCCAGGCCAGCCACCCTGCTGTGCGATTGACAGTCAGGCTGTATGAATGGGGGAAAACTGCATAAAAGCAGGTCTCTGGGACTGGAAGAACAGTCTCGCCACTGGAACGAAAGAATCTATGAGGAACTGATGGAAGAGGACCCCTACCACGACTGAACCGCCCGGTGAAGCCCTGCTGCAGGTCTGAATCTTCAGAATCCGACCACAGAGAATATCCTCCATGAAACCTCTTCCCTTGAGCTGGTGGGACCAACCAGTTCACCCAAACTGCAAGCCAGGACCCCTCCTCTGGTCGAATTCGCTGTACAGAGCTACAGTGGGTTGGATAGCCAGGAAGGTCTACTTGGGTTTTAAGGACCGCACCTTTTATTTGTTGCTTTGCTCTGCTGCCAGTTTCTTCCCTGGTTAGTGCAGGACCCTTCAGTCTTCCTACCTCTGATCAATTCGACAGTCGCTTCAGGAACCGTGAGCCTGCAGGAACTAACAGGAACTTCTGCCTCAGCTACAGCTCCCTCTCCGTTTTAAGGTACTGTGAAAATCCGGTTGTCCGTTTCGTTCAGCCGCGGTGAAAGTGTTTGAAATCTTTCTCCAATCCGAGGGCTTGTCCTTCTCTTTGAACAAACTTTTCTACCAACCAACCTCGTCCAGAAACCGTGCCACAAACTTTACCGCAAACTACACTGAACTGTATTACATTGAGCAAAAGACTTTTGAAGCATTGACTTTGGCCCCAAGCCTTTTCTATCTGATTTTATCATTGTAGTCTCTCTTGTTCGCTTGCCCTGAGTACTTACCTGTTGGTGTGAATTAATTTCTGTTAACTTCTGTCTTTCCCTCCCTTTTAAATTGCTGGAGTGCCATTTTGCTCCCTCTTCATTTTGTGAGCTTAACTTGTCTGGAATTTAAGAGAAGTGGTGTGGTATATTAATAGTGTGATTTTTAGACTGCTTATAATAGTGTACGTTATACAACTTAAGCGTGAAATAAATGTATATTCTTTTACTTGAAAACCTTGAGTCAGTGTTTGCCTGAATCATAGCAATTAATGTCCTTTGTGTAACTATATGATACTGCTCACTTACTCTTGAGATAAGTCTGGCTGCCCAGGCACAGCTACCACTTTAACTGTGTAGTACAGGCGTGTACCAAAGGTGAATTTGTACTGTCACTTAAATCTTAATTGTGTGTGGTGTTCCCAAAGGGTACTGCATATAATTCTGCCTAACAGTGTGTTGCCTGGGTAGCAGGATGGCAGATCCAGAAACCTGTGGTGATGGATGCAGGTCAGAAGTACATGTTACCTGTGTGCCAATATGAAAAACTCTTGTTTGTGGTTGGTACAGACTGGGGTAGGTAAACCGTTTGGGGAATCCAGGAGTGGGAGATGCACTTCAAGAACATCCCATTATGAAATGTCATTAGACCCCTAAATCAGGCCTTGCTCCCTTAACTGGTGGCATCAACTGAATTGAACATTATTCTACCCTCAGCAAGCCTTTAGTGCGTTTCATGTGGCAGAAGACAGGCACTAAAGCAAGGGCACCTGGAGGCAACAGGGTATCAGGACAGGCCATCATGTCCGCGGTTAAACAATGTGAAAAAGAAACATTGGTGCTTCAAGACGTATGGCTTCCTACCTGCTACTGCTGTAGGTCTTTGACTGCACCTGGACCACTCCCAATGTACCCCAGCAGCCACATATTTAATTGCTTCATTGCCATGTCAACATTCATCACATTGTGTTTCTGCTCCAGCGGTCTCCAAGACCCATCCCAGGGCCTACCAGCCCTTGCCAGGTCTTCATTTGTTCAATTGTCAAGCGCCTCCAGTGCCCCCACATGCTCCCCAGCCCGGAGACCCAGCACCCCCATCCCACCACCCACCTTCACTGCATTTGATTCAGGTTCCGGGACACAAGACCCAGAACCACAACAAGACTCAGCAACAGTATCAAAACACAGCCATTTCCTGCTCTGGTGGCCTCGAAGGCCCATCACAGGACCTAGCAGCCCTTGCCAGTTATTCTCTGTATTTTGAGACCACTTTTTCATTTTTCAAGTGCCTACAGTGCTCCTGGAAAACCAGCACCCGCCCCCCCCCCCTCCCCCTGCTTCATATTGGTGTTCTAGGTCACGAGACCCGGAACACCATACTTTAAGCTCTCTCCCAGGGCAGTCGGCTAAGGTAAGGGAACAGGCAAATGGCATCTCCCTTGGGCCGCTCACCTTCTCCATTTGCCCAGGTGCCCCAGCGCAGCCGGATGCCGCTCTTGCCATCTGCTGTAACACCAGGTAGAAGACCTTGTCATTTGATGCAGTATGGCATGTTTGAATTTGTGTTCCACTGCATCTCATTTTCTTCCCATAGTGCTTCCTGGATTGCGTCGGTTTGCATTTTTGAATGTTGCTATGTTGTGTACCTACAGCAGACAGGAACTTGGGGGCACCTGATGAATCGACGAGGAGTACATCTCAGTCACCCCCTCCCTCCCTCCCTCCTTACCTACCTGCGTGCTGGCAAACATGCACACATGCATTTGATAATTCCTGCTTCACATCTCAGATTACGGCCCTCCCGACAGGCGTTCATACCCACAGCGCTTCGAGGCCATACCAAAGGCAGTAGGCACTATACAAATGCCATATAACATAACATGCTTCTTTAGTTCCCTTCAGCAAAAGTTGGTTTTGTCCGTGGCGACCACGCAAATAAAAACCGTCTGCCATCTATCACCCTGCACTGCCATCTATAGGTGCTCGGTAGATTTACTTGCAATGAAAAAAAAAGTGGAGAAAAAAAACACATTCAAGAGGCAATTTGTTATCGCAGTTTTAATACTATATGAATTAAATGGGGGGGGGGGCGGGGGTGAGCCCCAAATGTACGTTCCCCTCATCCAGTTGCAATCTCACGTTTGACGGTGCAGTGCTATAATGCACAGAAGTCTATTATTATTATTTCTCTTAACATCTACCTTTTACTTCATATGCCATTACCAATGTCTTACTAAATCGACCCCCAACAACCTGGCCCGTTCGTATTACATGCCCCTTTACCACATTTCAATCACGTACTGCTTAAAACACTTATTTTCACCAGTCTCTTTTTCTGCACGTTGTAATTTGCTGATCGAAAAGGCAAGCAATATATGTGTGTCCCTGTCCAGTCAGGATGTTTTTTGCACCAACAAAAAGGACTGGTTATCGCACATGAAACCGAGTATGAGATAAAAGAACAGCAGTCACTACATGAGTGTAAAGGAACAACAGGAAGCCTGTAAAACCATGCAATGCAATGACCCAGAAGCAAAGCAAGGGAACGACACAGTATATATATACACAAGCACCGAGAGGGAGAGTTGCAGCAAGTAGGGTGTAGAATACGGGCGCAGCAAGCCTGCGCCCAAGACTGCATGAAACCATTTCTAAGACGCAGGGAGCAGCGCAATCAATCTAGGATTGCCAGCACGGTCAATGGAGACCCCAGAAACACACGAATAAGGTTTTTATGTTGATTGGCTGATATAACAAGTGTTCTGGTTGCAGCCCCACATGATCAATGTTCACATTCTGTCTATTCTGCAACCTTGTTCCTGTCCTACAGATTAAACAGGCCTGCTCCAGAATGCAGCCTCATGCAGTGGGTCTTTAACAGCCAAGTCAGCCTCTATTAAAACGCCTGACTTTCCAATAGGCCAGGCTCCTACTTTGCTTTCAACTATTGACCGATTTCCGCTCTATGAATATGGCATGCATCAAAACAGGGCCATCTTGAAGAGGGTATGGGAAGATCTCTTTTTAACACAGTATCTTAATACGTGTTGGTTTTTGGGTTGGCAGGTCAAATTTGGACGATCTTCACTATCATTTGTGTACCTAGGTGGCATTTTTTCCGTTTCACTAAGCATGATCTGTGCGGGTGTGTTGACATATGAAACATTTTGATACGCAGCGATGCAGGGATGCCCTTAGCCTACAATAAAACGAGACCCGTTCAGCAGAGAGATGAGAGATTGTGACACCGGCATGTTGCTTCCAGCACGCCGAGGGTTCTCATCTGTTCAATGATATGCCCTCCTTGCTTTGGAGCGGAAGGCCCAAAGTCTTCATTGTAGCATGGATGGCCCCAGCCGAGTTTGGCGCGACCCATGGGAAGGGTTTTCCAACTAGTTTTCTGAGACTGAATGTTGTTTCCATAAAGCCCCTCCTGTACAGAAAGGCAGTTCCCAAAGTCAATATAATTTGGACATTATGCATAAGAAGCACGAGCCAGTGGTCTGAATTGGATGACAAGAGCCTGTTATAGAAATGTAAAGACACATGAAAGGAAAACGTATAATAGGTTTAAATTATAGTGGTTTTAATAAAACAGAACAAAAAAAAAACATCTTGAAAGTATCTGTAGAAAACATCAGGCATCAGATCTGCTTTTGACACTTGCTTACAAAACTGGAATAAAAATACAATAGTTGCACCAGAGACATAACCAACATTATACCATTTTAGATTGATAAACCGAATCTTCACACATGCCTGAGCGCTATCATTGCCCTTTGGAAGACGTGGGTGCTTCTCATGTATATATGCAGAAACTTCACAGACTGAATTGGCCAGGCAGAGGCAACATTAACACCCACGCTTGTTATGCATTTAAGTTTTAAAAACAAAAAGCCCTGCAGACCAAACAAATGAAAAAGTACCATCAAATGAGGGTGAATAGCTGCCAGATCTAGACCTTTATATCTATGGGTTTGCTAATGATATTTAGCCCACCCAGATAAGGATCTACTGGCGGTGGCCTCCATATCCTTGGCCCAACTCCACAACATAGCTTATGGAGCGTTTAAAAGCCGACCTTTGGAAGTAATTAACACCTTGCTACTCAAACATAGGAGGTAGGCCTTGGGTTCACAATCTGAATGATTAAGTATCTCACTGAGGCAGAACCATGCAGACAATAACTTATTCTAAATCAAGTTTCTCACAGGCTTGTATATAATTTCTATATACACACATTCTCGCAAGGGTCCAAAGGAAGAGGTATAACCCGGCACACTCTGAAACCTTGCGCCTCATCTTTGGAAGTCCTCCATCAAGTGTCATTGGTTTTCCTCTTCTTGCTGGATTTCCACCCTGGGCCGGGTTTTCTCTTCCGGGATCCAGTGGCCTTTCCTTCTGCCCGATACTGGTGCCTGGAAGATAAAACATAACTATAGGCTTAATGTCTACCGTGATAAATGCACTGGGATCTGACCTGTTTGAGCCACAGGCTGAAAGTATTGGCAGAGGGTTATTGATGAAGGTCTCGAGATAGAATTACAGGTTTTCGCCATGCAAGTGTTGGGGAGGATAAAGCTTTTCTAAATAGCCTGATAGTGAGTTCTATCAGCTGTTTCCACCTGCGTCCGATAAAGAAGACATTTAACAAGCAGCGCCATGAAGGTGCAAGCCTCTTGTAAAGGCTGAAATAAACACACCCTTGGCACAATCCCAGAGAGACTAGGCAAGAGTTCAGATAAAGAAATACATTTGAGGACGTGTTACTAGGCCAGAACAGAAAGGTTGCCGTGAATTACATTCAACTGTGTAAAAAGCACCGGAATGTGAATTTGGCCCCAGGCAGTGACAGAACAGGTTTGTGAACTATGACATCTGGCATTCAAATATGCTGTGGGAATGTAAACCGGGTACATTACTGGCAGCCCCAGCATTGTCAAAAAAACATGTGGTTTCCGGTGCTGGGAAACTGGAGGAGAGGTGAACGAAACGTGAACAAGGAAAACAAGGAGGGGCGGAGGGGGTTGGGGGAGAGGAATACAATATCAGGGTAAAGGTGAATAAGGGGGACAGTCTATCGAGTGCCTGCTGCTAAGAAGAGTTTGCCTCCCAGATAATGTCAGTCTTTTGCGTGAAAAGCGGTCTTCAGTGGTGCAATATATCTTTCTTATGCTCTTTGGATAGGAAAAACTTGCTGTAATTTGACGTAATTTGCTGAACTGGCTTCGAACCAAAGACATCTAACAAGTTGCTTCCGACCATTGGACGCCCGCCCCACTAGACTATGTGTATGTACCCTATTACTGTATTTATCCTGCATTCTGTACCCCCTTATCCAAATTGTATGCAATGTAATATGAGGACATATATGTTGTAACTAAGCTTCGAATATTCTTGTAACTGCTGCGCCCTGCTACCTGAGGGTTTGGTGCGCATTATCAAATAAACAAACAAACCATGAAATACAGCGCACACATGCAAGCGTAGTTTAAAGTGGTCGTGTATAGTGCAACCTCTGGTCACGTCTCAGTGGATAGATCTCGCATCATTCTAGAAGAATGGGGAAGAGAAGCTTAGAGGGCAAGTTCAGTGTTAGTGCAGACTCGAAGAACCTGTATTCTGCGTGCTGGTATGTTTGAAGTTCGTCCATATCCAGAGGGGAGCCCGAAGTGGTAGAAACCTGCTCGACTCGCTACTAGCAAAGCTCCGCCGGGAAGGGGGTGCAGGGTTGAATGGGTATTTGTAGTGGGCAGGAAGATGTGGTGCAGCCGTATGCAGATTATGCTCCACTGGATGTGTTGGTACATGCGCTAGGTCATTTGAATGAGGGTGGTCGTCAGACTAAAATCCTAACAATGATTGCAGTTGGCCCTCGGGGTTGTGTGGATTAATTCCGATGGTGCTGGTGGAAGACGCTGCCACAGTCTCTCCAAGCACTTGGTATCAACCACCCTGTTAGCTTGTGGCCTTTTGTCTCTGGCACCTACTCCCATTGCCCCCTTTTTTTCCTCCCATTTTTCCTCTTCGGATCATCACCCTCATTTCCTCCTAAATACCCTGCCACACTCTTCTCCTCCTGTGCTTTGGCTTTTTTACTCTTAACCTTTCATTAACGCGCCATATTTTCACCACCAGTCCTCCTCGTCCACATACCTTTCCCTTTAAAATGTCTTGGCAACTAAAAATAGGCGGTGGAGGAGAGTGAAAAGAAAAGCAGTGCGTTAATGACCTCGTCTTCTCATAGCTCCATTCACCCTCCTCTACCTCCTCCCGAGTTGTCCCCCCCCACTCCTCCTCCTCCTCCTCCTCCTCCTCCTCCTCATAGCTCCTTTGACCCTCCATCTCCTCTCTGCTTCAGCAAACAAGGTCTCCACCCAAACCATTTTGTCAAGTTCACATTATTCTACTCGCAGGGAACTGTAGCAGCGGCGACACAGGAAAAGGTAGTTGGAGAGCAATCATGACTTTCAAAAGCCTTCCCCTAAATAGAAAAGCCAATCTTCCTTTGCTTAGCTATTCCAGGGCCTTCTTCACTGACCAGGTGGGGGTGCCCACCCCACCCTACCCTACTTCCATCCTCTAGCATAAATATGGGACTTAGTTACACAACAAAATTTCACATCAACAAGCTGTATGACCTGCATACAGCCATTTTGAAACTACCTGTTTTGTTTGTTTGTTTATTTGTAGGGCGCCTAAACCCTTAGGTACGCACACCGTGCCAAGATTACTTATAGCAGACATAAAGGAGCACAGTGTGAGTACAGTTACTAGATAGTTGATGCCTGAGAAGAAGGAGGAGAAGGCAAACAAGTGAGGCAATGGGTTAGTGATCATTGAGGCGTAGCCAAGAGCGGGTGTTGCGCCTGAACTATTGTAGGATTCCTCCCTTCTTAGCTCAACTGGTAAAGCGTTCCAGTGCTGGGCTGCTTTTACAGGGAAGCCATTGCCACCTGTTTTTTGTAGGCGGAATATAGATATTTGGAGACAGGAGTTGGCAATTCTGGTTGGTCGGTAGAATGATTTCCTAATAATTCTTTCCGTTGGGTATGGTGGAGCTGCATTGTTTAGGCATTTGAAAGTTAGTGACCATTTTGAATAGAATCTGATCAGTCATTTTTAGCCATAGAGTTAGATATATGTTCTCTGGAAGGGAGGTTCAGCACCGTTCTTAGCGCGTTATTTTGCAGAATTTGTAGTTTGTTGGTGATATAATTATTAGCACCTGCATAGAGAGCATTGCAGTAGTCTAATTTGGAGAAGATAAGGGCGTTGGCTAGAATAATACAGCTAGCTGGTGAGATAAAGGGTCTACATGCTTTGATAAGTTTGCCAGTATAGGCGGTGGATGAGGCCAGGGAGTTTACTTGTTTTTTTAGGGATAGTGTGGACTCTAGGTAAAAACCTAGTGTCTTCACTTCTTTGGCAACTTTAATTATATTACCATCGATATTAAAAGGCACTAAAATTATCGTTGAGTTTTTTTAGGTTATTGGCTGAGCCAAGGATCAGGATCTCTGTTTTATCGTCATTCAGGCAGAGGCCGTGGGTGGCCATCATCTCATTCACCAAGGCTGTATCTGACGTGAAATTGCCCGTAAGGGGAATAAGGATCTGGGTGTCATCAGCGTAACTTGTATAGGTGACACCCAGCCTGTCCAATCTGTGACACCTAGGGTAGGATAAACACGTAAGATGGTCAGTATATTGAAAATATTGCCTCAAGTCAGTCAAAAGGGAACAGTTACAGGTTATGGCCACCTGCAAACTATCATTTACTGATAACTGACATTTCAATATTATCAAGGTAGTGTAGGGATTCTGAGCCACCTATTTGGGCCTTCTTGGCTACGTGTTTCTGGAAGGACAGATTGCTGTCAATGGTGAAGCCTAAGGCTTTTGCTGAGTCAGAGTTGTGGATCAAATCCTTTTAGGTGCATAGCATGGAGCCATTGTTGGACAAGTTGTTTTTTTTAGCAGGCGGACCGTTGAGGACAAATTGGGCCTTGGATGGGTTGAGGTAGGCAGTCGACATCCAGGACTGGATGATCGCCAAGTATGAGCTTGTTCTTATGTGCATTAGTGGAACTGTAGATTGGAAACTGATCAGTTTTCTTCAAAACAATCAAGGTCCCGCAAGCCAATTCTTTATTCTGTAAACTAAGTGCATTGGAAAAAAGTAATGCAACAACCGGTCTGTCTGTATAAGCAGATGAAATTCAGGCTAAGCTGTTGAATCTTAATTTTTCGATTGATCTACTAATTGTTGATCCAGGACAGGTCAAGCGTGCACTTGAAGAGAATGATTGGAATTCTACACTGGAGAACTACGTTTTTATGATTTTGTCTAATTTTGCACCCTACCATTGAAATTGAAGGGCTAAGAGGGTGTTTGCTATGGATAAAAGGACATGCAGAGTCTCCATGGACGAGGGAGTGATTGAATTCTTCTATCATTTAATATTCATTTGCCCATGTACTAGAGTTCTGAACGTTTATCTCCTTTCTTGTGTCTCAGACCTGAGGCTGTTTGACCGGCAGTGTTCTGATTTCGAATAATGTCAGGAAGTTGGATCTCATTATGCTTAACATTTTTTCCGGAATTATCTTTTTAACAACTGTGGTGTTGCTGAAAATGTACATGTGATGTTGTATCGTTTTGCGTTTAGAGAGATTATATATATATATATATATATATATATATATATATATTTTCATTGTATTGTTCTTTGTGTAAGATTTCCAGACGCAAACCATGCCATGTCCATCACCACGCTGGGCATCGTCCGTGCCCCAAAGGCCCTACCATGCACCACGTATGCCCAGCCTGCCACGATTCCTACCAGAACCTGCACTGGCGCCGACTGTAGGTCTCAGCTTGCAGCCCGTACAGCATAGCCTTGCCCCCCCCATACTCACCCGCCGGCCCGCAGTAGCGCCCCAACATCTGCATAAGAGCACGCTCCTCTGCTCAGTAAGGCCCTGCTCCTAGCCCAGTTGCAAGAGATATCCCAAACCATGCTCCACCACCACTGCCTGCCACCCCCAACATACTATGTCCACTGATTAATGCACGCTCACTTATCACCCATGGACCCGACATCCTAGACCTCATTGTTGCCAACGACCTCAACTTGCTAGCCCTCACTGAGACCTGGTTCCATGAAGCCGCTGTCCCTGCTCTCCACCCATTCTCGGCAATGATCAGATTGCACAGAAAAGGAGGCGAGGTCGCTCTCGCACACAGACACCCTTGCCATCTGCGACTTATACTCCACTCCCCTATCGAATTGCCAGTTGCTATCGGTTAAACTGTCTTTGGCGCCCACCTTCAAGATCACAATGCAGAATGTCTACCGCCCTCCTGGCCCACCCACCACATTTGAAGAGGACCTCACACAAGTAGTCATGAAAAACAAAACCAATTCCAAAGTAATTGCACTAGAGGAGAGGAATTCAACCTCGGCTACGCCGACCCCATAGACAAAGATGCCATATCCCTTGACAGTGCCACTTCCGACCTCAATTTCACTTTAAACATTCTGAAGCCAACACACGCACATGGGCGCACGCTTGATTGGGCGCTTGATCACAATTGTGTCATTACCATCCTCTCCAACCACCCTTGCGCCTGGTCTGATCATCACTTCATCACGTTCACCATCCCACCCCTGGACCAGCTCTGTCCCCCACCCCTCCTCATGTCAGCTCTCACTGCACACGCATCCTCCCCAGCAACACTCTCTGGCCACTGCTTGAAAGTAAACCCCCCCCCCCCCCCCCCAACCCCCCAACCCCCTGGTCTCGATGTTCACAGCCTAGTAAACCACTATAACTCTACCCTCAACGCAGCCTGACAAACTTGCCCCTCTTAAAAAACGCACCTCTATACACAATGGCAACACATCTTGCTTCACCACACTTGACAGAACATACAAAAAAGCCGGCCAAATCCTCTTACAGCACCCAGATCGCTAACGCCAAGTCTAACTTCCATGAATTATTTACCATTCTACGGGAAATAGAATCCCTCCTTCTCACTACCCCCTCCATGGTCACCAAGAACGATGCCTGGTGCAATGATGTCCAGAAAGCCCTCCAGGACAAAACAGCTGCTCTACAAAGCAAGATCCAGCTCAAACTAACCACCATCAACACTGCCTCCCAGACCACTCCCAGCCCTCATTCGCACCCGCAGTCTACTCCTCTATTCATTTTCCATTCAATCACGATGCCAGGAGTCACTGACATCCTTAAGGGTCTCCAACCTTGCAGATCCAAGGCAGACATCTGCCCAGCACTCCTCATCAAAGATTGCACAGACCTCCTTAGTGCTGCACATCACTGACATCATGAATGCCTCATTTGCCTCTTGCTCCATCCCACACTTGCTAAAAGAATCATGTATTTCACCCCTCTTTAAGAAGCCTTCTCTCAACCCCTCCATCCCCACCAACTACCGGCCCAGCACCAGAGTTCCCTTCCTCCTGAAGATCATAGACTGGGCCGCCTACCTCCAAATTCAACAACACCTTTAACATCAGATCCTAAGCCCACGTCAATCTGGCTTCCTCCCTGGCCATGGAACATATTCTTCACTGCTTGACCCAGAGAACTAGCCGAACAACGCCATAGACTCAGGAAAACCTCTCACTCCCCATGCTTTTAGACCCACATTTGCAGCCTTCAACTTGGTTGATCACTCCATCCTCTGCCACCATTTAACCGCCACTGCCTCCTCTCCTGATGCCACCAAATGGGTTGCATCCTACCTGGCCAACTGCACTTCACAAGTCTTCGCCGACAACCACTCCTCCACCCCCAAAAGCAAACCCCTGTGGAGTTCTCCAAGGATCCTGCATCTCCCACACGCTCTATAATATTTATACTAAACCCCTCTTTGACCTCCGACTCCCTCAATATCAAGTACACAAATGATGCCGAAGACACCTAGAACCAAATACCCTTCACAGGTGATCACTGCCTGGGTTCCCAAAAAAAATCAACGCCATTTATGAAACTATCCAAGGCTGGATGGCCTCCCATTGCTTAGGTCTCAACGACGAGAAAACTGGATTCCTTGTTGGCAACCCCTCACACCTTGCCAAGCTCAGCCCATACTACCAGCCGTTTACCATTGACAATCACCCCATCCACATCTCGTCGGATGTCAAAACGCTTGGCTTCCATCCCGATAACACACTCCCACTATCCCAGCATGTCAATGCCATTGCCTCTTTGGCTGCGTAAATGACCAAACTTATCAAAGTGAGATGACCCTTTCTCTCAACTGACTGAACATTGCCAGGGCCATTATTGGATTATTGCAACGTCCTCTTGGGAGACACCTTAGAGCGAAACCTGAATAAGTTACAAACCATCCAGAATAATGCCTTGAGAGCTGCACTGGGGCCATACAAACAGGACCACATCACTGCAGCCAGGAGAGCAGGACGCTGGCTCATAGTCTGAGAACGGACCAAATTTAAGATCCTCACCATCACCCACCGCTGCCTTGACAACACCGTCCTGGGCTACCTGCCCAAGACACTGTCCAAATCAGCCACAGCCAGGCCTACTCGGACTGCTTACGCTAAACGCTATTTGTACTCCTAGATTCAATTGGCCAAAGCTGGTGGCTCCTCTTTCCCAGTCTCAGCAGCCACGCTGTGTAACTCCCTTTCCCCTGTGTTGAGATCAGAGCCCTCCTACACTTTGTTCTGAAAAAAAACTGAAAACCAACTTATTTCATTAGCTGCCCTTATCCTGCTGTTTGTAACATACTAAGCTGTAACCAGCGCCTAAACGAGCAAGGGTTAACTGCGCTATACAAATCTATGAATAAAATACATTTACTAAAAACCATATAAAAATACAAAAAATAAAAAAAGATGGCTAAGTAATCACGGGTGCGAATGATGTCCTGCACGCCATTTACTCTCATGTACAAGTGAGTATCATCTGCATACTTGTGGATGGCTATATTGGGATCTTTGAAGAGAGTGCCCATAGGCTCCATGTAAAGGTTAAAAAGGATTGGTGAGAGGATGAGGCCTTGGGGCACTCCGCAGGAGACCTGGAGTTGGTTAGAATGCAAAAGGTGCGTCTGGACAGCCTGGTGTCTGTCTGAGGTAGGAGGTAAACCAATTCAGGACAGTGCAAGAGAATCCCATCCTGTCAGCAAAGAGGGAGAGGAGGATGCAGTGGTTGACTATCTAATGCAGCCGAGAGGTCAAGGAGGATGAGGAGGTATGAGTCGCCCTTATCCATGATTTGGAGAGCATCATCCAAATCGATGCTACACTTTTTTCCCCCTCCAAGTTATTTTTTATTAGTTACAGATCTTACATCATAACACTTTTTAAAACTTCCCAACTCCACCCCATCCCCCACCTCGGTGTAGAATACCAGTCTCTGAAGTAGTTCCTCCATTTAGTGAAAGATGTCTTGATGCTATACTTTGGGCGGAACCCTGATTGATAGTCATTTAGGAGGTGGAGTTGTTCGATTCTGGTGAATAGTTGTGTAGCAACTTCTTTATACAAGATTCAGCCAATAAACGAGAGGTTCGTAATGGGCCTGTAGTTGGCCAGGTCATCTGGATCTAGGGTTGGTTTTTTCAGAAGAGGCTGTAGGAGCCAGTCCTGGAATGATCCTTCAGAGAGGGAGGCATTGATTAGGTTAATGTGAATGCTAATGTTATGCTGCACACCAGATGCCACTCGCGTGGTCTAGCGTCGCTCTGGGAGTTCAGTGAAAAATTAAAATAAAGAGGGGATGGGGGTAGGTTAGTGGGAGAAAGAGCAAGGGAGCTGTAATGTGCTGTTGGCAGCTTCAGTTCGGATGTACCGTTCACTAAGCCTGGGTGCGAGATTCGGAGGCAGACGTCATGTGGTGCCAGTTTGTGTGTGCTATGTCTTGTTACGGTGTTGTGAAGTGCATTGCTGTGCTGAGGAGTTCTGGTTCTTTTAGTGTAGTATGTGAATAGGTGTATGCAGAGGGTTGATTGTTATAACAGTTTGGGCCGTTAGTGGCAGTGGCTGATCATCTTCAACTTTTCTGGTCTATTAGTTGTATCTTTCCTTCTTCGGTGTGCCTTTTCTAGTTGTATCGGTAAAGTCGCCTCTGAGTGAAGGGTTCTTGCGCTACTTTGCTACTCTGTCGGTTGCCCGAATTCTGAGTGCAGTCCCTATTTCTGACTAGATGCCCGTTCCTAGCCCAGAGAGTGATCAGTGGGGCGGGGAGTTCTTTAACTGAATTCCCTTCGGGGGAGGGAGGGTAACGTTCTAGTAGGGGCGTAGTTAGTGTTTGGTCCAGTTCCCTCTTGTTGCCCTTACTCGTGGCATGCCTGGGAATGACACTCCCTTTCACATCCCAGGGTTTTCCTTGGCCTACCTCCCTGGCCCTAGCATTTCTGGTTTATCACCCTCTCTTTTCTGGGGCTCTATGTTGGCCAGATAGGAGGGGCGGGAGGAGGGGGGAGAACGGTGCTTCTCTTTCCAGTCCTATCCCTCAATCTGGTTTTTCCTTGTTACCTCTTTTTTTCTGTGCTTGTGCGGATGCCGTTCCCTCGACCTCGTTGTGTTCGGAGTTGAAGAGCTATGGTCCTCCATGGTTCAAATTTCCCTCAGAATGGAACTCCATAGATTCGCAGATAAGCAGGAGAATGCTGAGCTGCCCAGTTCTTTCTTCCGGTACCATTTGGGTTCAAGACTGATGAAGTTGCAGGATCTCAGGGTTCTAGCTGGTTTGTAGATAGAGTATTTCTTTTGGATAAAGTCTGCTTCCTGGCCGTGTATTGCTCTGCGAGTTATGCATGGGGCTATGAAGGAGATTCTCTTTTTGACCGTGAGCCAATGTAGCATCCTGAGCACTGGTGTGATGCAATCTCTTCTGCCGAGTTTGAGGAGGAGTCTTTCTTGTCGCATTTAGTATTAGTTGTAATTTCCTCATTAGGTATTCTGGAATTACTGTTAGCATACCCAATCCTGGACATAATGAGGGATATGATGGCCGGTGTTCTGTGCGTGAAGGAGACTTGGGGTTCAGGATTCCAAGGTTTTTTCTCCAGCTCTACTGGCCATGGTATGTGCTGGTCGTTCCCTCTCTTCTGGTGTAATCATGATTTCAGTTTTGTCAGAACTGATTTTGAGTTCGTTGATGTTCATCCATTGGTAGAGCTCCTTGAGACACTCTCCTAGGGGTGCGTTCTCTTCTTGTATGTCCCCAATTTGAAGATGATTTGTGCATCGTCTGCGTAGTTGTAGCATGCCAGTCCGTGCCTGCCTTTTGAGGAGGTTGATTAGCGGCATCATGTAGATGTTGAAAAGAAACAGGGATAGTGAGGAGCCTTGTGGTACTCCACAGGAGGAATCCAGTGGCATGGATTTGAAAGGCTTTAAACTGGATCGTTTGTCCTTTCTACGAGGAACCATTTGATCTAGAGCAGTGTTGTGTCAATGAGCCCTATTTCTTCCATTCTTTTTATTACGATGTTGTGGTTGACCGTGTTGGAGGCAGCTAAGAGATAGAGTAATGTGGTGTTGGAATCTGTGTTCATCTTTAGGTCTTCCCATATTGAGAGTAGTGCTGTTTCAGTTCTGCTCAGGGGTCTGAATCCTACTTGCGCCTGATCCAGTAGTTGGTTATTTTCAAAGTGCTCCAATAGTTGTTGTCAGAAGTTGCGCAGGGCACCTACGTTCATTTTTGGGTGGCTGGGCTGATGTAAGGGGGCAGGTAAGCACATACAGCAAGGAGCTAAACAAGAATGAAAATAGGCAAGGTAATTCAGAACTACAGAACAGAAAGAAAGGACGGATCTCAACGGTGAAAAAAAAGGATGGGAACCATGCACTGGAAAAACAATGAGGGATCCCACTAGTGGTGTAAACACGGGTTGGACTAGAAACTGCCCACAGATATAAGGGAAGCTCAATGAAAGTTACTTTTACAGGCACCACTCCTTGCAAGCCCATGGAAAGGGAAAGCAGGAGTGGCTTCTGTGTCTGGACCCGAGGGCACAAACAAGGAGTGTACTTACACGAGACAAGCCGGTATGGGTCCAGCCAGAACCTACAGCAGATGCCCTCTGAAAGAACAGAACCCAACAAACTGTTACATTTAATTCACTATAGACTACAAGTAAAACAAGGGAAGTGGCAGAGATTGCCTGCTGGGAACCCCAGCAGCCAAACTCTGAACAAAGGAATAACTGATGCACAAGTGAGTACAAGTACAGTAACATAAATATTTAGGGAAAAATAGGCAATCAAGAAAGCAAGGATCAGAAGGGGAAAAGTATGTTAGAAAGAATCAATTGCAATATTACAGGAGACTGGAACTGCAGAGCGATATCCGGGAACTGTAACTCTGGACTGGAATAACCAGGGCAGGACTGAAGACTGATTAAAAGGAATCTGGAGCTCTGAAGTGGGATAACGAGGGCAGGACAGAAGACGGATATAAGGAAACCCAGGACTGGAACTTTGAAGCTAAAGCCAGGAAACACAGACTGAACGAAAGGAAGAAGGAACAGCAGGCAGGGAGCCGGATAATAGTAGGTGGAGAGCAAGGGGCTACAACAGAGGAGAGTAGCAGGCTGCAAGGCTGGGAGCCCAGAGAAGCAGGGCAGAAGGCAGAGGGGTTTGGCAGGGCTGCCAGGCAGAGAGCACCGGGCACTGGAACAGGAGCAGGATCTGACAGCAACAGTAAACAGCAGAATATCGTGACTCAAGGCAAAAAGGGCTGGAAGCAAACTCAGTGAAAGAGACCTGTGCTCCTGCAGGCAGCTGCTTAAATACTGCCTGTGCTGAAGCAGGCGAATTAGCAGCACCTGGAGCAGCACACCTGAAGGTAATCTTCCTCCTCCCTCTGTGGTCCTGGGAAGGTGAAAGTAGCACTGATCTCTAGGGCTTCTGGGGATTGTGGTTGCAACTCTGATGCATAGGAATAGCCAGGAAATTAGCACTGCCACAAGGTGCATTATGGGAATTGAAGTCCGTTTTCGGAAATACAGATTTCAGAAAGGAAATTTCAAACAAAGATTTAGGGGCTTCTCTGAAGATGGTAGAAAACACCCCGCAGGTCTGAAGACAGTGCCCTCCAGAGGCAGATATGCAGAAGCATGACAGTTGTGCGTAGAATTAGGTCTCTAGTATTTTTGCCGGGTAAGGGATGGATCTGTAGTTTGAGAGGTCTTCCACATCGTCCGTTGTGTCAGAGTAGAGGCTTGATGCAGGGGGCATTTTAAAAGCTCGTTGTACCTTCCCTGTTGAAAGGAATGGATTCAAGAGGTTTAGGTAGTATTCTGCTGGTGTGTCCTGTGCAAGGATATATTTATAGATGTCTGGAGGGCATGGTCCACCGTAGAACCTGCCTTGTTGCTCTTTTTCACCAAACCTAGTAGTTTTTGTATCGACATCTGTTGGAAGTAGTACATTTTGTTAGCTGGTCCAGGGGTTTGTGGTAGCTGGTGGGTTGTCTGGTCGATTGGTCTGCTTTGCATGATTTGGTGTATGCTGGTAATTTTGTTCTTAAAATGGTCTGCAAGATCATTGCAGTGTTATTGGGAGGGTGTCGGTACGTTGTTGCATCCCGGTGGGTTTCTCATCTCATTTATGATTCAATAGTTCTTTTTGATCGTTGGTATTTTTGGTACGACCTTTCATCGCAGGATGTTTTTTTCGCTGGGGTTTTTACAGCAGATTGTTTTAATGAAAAAAACTCGTTTTTAGGGGTCGGGGTTAGAAAGATATATATGGGTGTGGTTTTTCGAGTCTAGGCAAAAAATGAAAGGGGCTGGGGGTTTTGGAGGGTGCAAAAGAAATCAGTGGTAAAAACTCCAGCAAAAAAACATCCCATGATGAAATGACATGGAACCGTATTTTTTTCGATCTGCAAGTTATAGTATTACTTTATTGCTTTTAGAATTTCTGATTTGTACGCTTGGATTTGTAGTAGGTATTTTAGTCTTTTCTTGGTGGGGTTTGTTCCTCCATCCTTGTTCTAGTTTTCTGTTAATTCTTTTCATCCCTTTTGGGTGGGGTGTGTACAATTTTTTGCCACCGCTTACTTTCTTGATGGGACGCGTTTTTCCGGACAGATGGCATTCCTGGTTTCTGCAATACATTTCTGGATTAGGTTTGCTTTTTCATCTTTGTCTGTTGCATCCAATGATGTGGTCGCTGACATCGTGATTTCTAGTTGCTGTTCTTGATGGTTCTCCAGTTTCCTTTCCAAACAGGTGGGTATTTGTCTTTTAGGTGGCTTTGATGGTATTTGGATCATGAAAGGGATAATGACGTGGTTGCTACATAGTATTGGGTGGTGATCTTGTGACCAGGTTTTTATTAGCAAAGATTGCGTTCAGGGTGTGCACTGCTTTGTGCATCACTCCTTTCATCATCTGTCGGGAGTTTCATAGTCTTGAGTTGCTTGATTAACGTTTTCTGTGAGTTGGGGTTCTCATCTTCAAACCATATATGTTGAAGTATCCAAGAATGATCAGATGTTCATGCTGTATGGCTAGATGTGTGACTGCTTCTATGAAGGTGTCTGCGAATGTCACGTCGTAGGTTGGTGGTCTATAGTTTGGAATGAATGTGAGGTTTTATTTTGGGTCTATGGTAAACTGAAGGACGAGGTAGTCAGAGTTAGGGATTTTTAAAGGGTCAGCTGTTTATTAGGTGCTCTTTGTAGGCTACTGCGAGTCGTCCTCTTTTCCCTTTCCGGTTTGCTTGCTTGCATTTGAAGTTGTTTGGTAGACAGCTCTGAAGGATCACTTTGTAGTTTTCGGTTAGCCAGGTATCTGTGATGAATAGGATGTCAATTTTCCAGTCGCAGAGTAGGTCGCACATCTCGGTTGCGTGTTTGGACATTGATCTGGCATTGATTAGGTTGCAGTGTAGTTTCCTCTTTACGGTAGTTTGTTTTGTTATGGCTTGTGTCTTTGGGTGGTTTTGTTGGTGTTCTCCCTGTCGTTTCCGGGTTGTTGAGCAAGCTCAATTGTTCTAGTTTCGTAGTTGAAGGCATCGTTTAGGTTTCTTATTGGGTTTATGGCCTGCTCTGGTTCTTCCTCAGATTCAGGACGGTGTTGGCAGAGATTCCCTTGGCATTTGGTGATGTACAGGGCGAGTGTGTGCTTCCCCAATCTTCTAGTCATTTCATAATTTTTCTTTGAGGTTCTGATATCCCGCTTGCGTGTATGGTTGTTTCTGATAGATTATCTGTTCCAAGGTAGTGGGTAAGGTAGAGTGATTTTAGTCTTCTAGTGCTGTTTATGGTTGTAGATTCTGTTGGTGTACTGTAGTTTGGCAGCGTAGAGGTCTGTCGTGGGTCCCTTGCGGTTGTCTTAGTCTTACTTTCTCTCGAGTCTTCTGGTTCTTTGGCATTGCATTGTTGGTTCTTCATGTATCTATCAGATTGTCTCATGGTTGCAAGTGACTTCCTGCGATTTAGTGGCGGTTTGCCTCACGGTTGCAAATTGCTTCCCGTGGCTGGTGTTTTCAGGGGTTTCAGGAGCGATTGCCCTCCTGAGTTGTTTTTTGTTTCTGTCTGCTCGGATTGTTCTCCTCTTTAGCTTGGAGTTAGGTTCCTTTGAGTGGTCGTTTCCTTGCATGTTTACTTTTAGTTATTGGGTATTGGGCTTGTCTTAGTCTGTTCGATGGTAGTCTCAGTGTTTGCTGGGGTCTAGGTAAGCTGGGCCCAATTGTTCACTGGGGGTGGGGGGCTGATGGGGGTGGGCTAGACTGGATAGGGAGGGGAGGCCAGATTCTTTCGTTGGAGTAGTTGTCCGCTACACTACATGTGGGTTCCGTCTTCTTGGTTTCTCGGGGGGGGGGGGGGGGGGGGTTGGGCAGGGGGTGGTTGAAACTTCTGAGCAAGCAGTATGCCTATATGTTAGCATAGGTTGAGTGGGACAGTTCACGTAGGTGTGGGGAATGGCTAAGCACCAGTTTCCCTAGATGTGTGAGCGGTTTAAGCAACACAGTTGCTGACATGTACTTTGGGTCCCGGAAGCGCAGGACGAAGAGAACGGGTAAGTGTGTGGGTGCGTGAGTGTGTTGGGTGTATGTGTTTTGGTTTGGGGGAGTCTCGGGTGGGGGCTGAAATCCTGTGGGAGAGGGTGGGGGCTGCAATCCTGTGGGAGAGGGTGGGGCTGAAATCTTGAGGGTGGGGGGTGCATGGCAGAACAATGGGGTGGGGGCGAAACCCCTGAATATTATTTTTTAAACGCCTTTTAAAGGTCTCAAGAGAAAAAGACCTTTACAATGCTGTTTTTACGATCAAAAGAAAAATCGGGCATTGTAAATCTGTCTTTTTTCTCTTGAGACCTTTAAAACATAGAACCCACTAAACAGCACAGGCGCCCTGCGTACTGGAGATGGCGGTCTAGGAAAGTCAGTGTTCATGTTTGTATTCTGTGAACCGATTCCAAGGCAGCCCCTGTTTAAGTTCTTGGTAAAAGGGGTTCAGCAGGCAACATTAAGAGTTGAAAAGGGGAAGGTGAGCTTGTTAGAAGAGGCCTTATTCCAACAGGGCAATTGCAAGGCAGCGTCCCAATTCCCATTAGGACACTAACCACTGGATAGTGTAGGGAGAGTTAGGAAGTCCTAGAGGGAGTCTAATAAAATAAGGTGTTTGACCTTAGGTCCTCAGCCTTAGCAGAAGATAGTACAGGTTCAATCTTCTGTAACTACTAACTGGTGGACAGGCACACCTGTGTTGGAGGTTTTACACTATAGTAGAGGGAGGGGGACAGCCATAGGCCCCAAACAAATCTTCAATAAAAACCCTTGAGCAATCTCAGACTAGAAAAGATTTTTGAGACATCTGTGACACCAGCTTCTCTCATTCAAAACTGTGCCGGCATTCTGAGAGCTCGGGGTTGACAAACCTGCTGCGGTCATTCGCCACAAGGAATGCTGAATCCAAAGTGTGACCATGCTGCTCCAGAGGGCGTACCGACCCAGTCCAGGTTCACACCAACATCCAACCATGTCAGCTGCTCCAGAGGCATACTATGTGCTGCCGGTACTGAATTAAAGCAGTAGTTACCCTCACCTGGGTTCTCTGCCTGAGTCTGGCTTAACGTTGATGAAAGCCTCAAACCCACAGAACCTGTTATAGCTAAGAATTATTGAGTGGGACATTGCTACAGTGACTTTTAGAGGGAAACAAAAACGGCTTAATAAGATCTGCCTATTACAGGTGTATTCCTTTTTATTTAATTTTTTAAAAAAAAGGTACTTCTTGACTTACTCAGCAATGCGCTAAGCTATGCAAGCTGTTTAAGGCATATACAAGGTAACTTAACCATTTGCTTTCCTTCCACTCTAGCTATTTACAGCGTATATGCTTATAAATAACTGTATTGTATTCCGAATTGGTACGTTACTCATTTGGTGTTACCAAATGTAGGTTTACGTACTCCTTTTTTAATAAAATAGTATCTTTATGTACTCATCTGTGTGACGGACGGACAGACTCGATGGACGCATGTGGAATGAATGAATGGAACGAGGGCATGGATGCATGCAGAATTGAATGAATTGATTGATGAAATGGATGGAATGATTGGAATGTACGTATATGGAATTGATGGATTGAATGGACGGAATGAACCGAATGGATGGAATAGATGCACGGGACGGATAGAAGTGATAGAATTGATGGAAGTGATGGAAGGCATCGGATGGATGGAACGAGGGGATGAAGAAATGGAAGAAACGTATATGGAATGGCTGAATCAATAAATTGAATGAAGAAAAGAAGAAAAGGAAGAAATGGATTAACACATCGAAGGAATGGATAGTTGCTGGAATGAACTGATGAAGAAATAGAAGAAATGGATGGATGCAGTGATGGAATAGATGGATGGATGGAATGTATGGAATAGATGAAATTACCCTACCCTCTAGCTCCGGTGTGTCCCACGCACGTGTCTGTGTACCCTGCTTTCGTATTCCCCATGTGGTTGTTGTACATCCCTATGTCCTACCCTATCACTGTAATCCCAGCCCCCTATCACTGTGTGTCCATGTGTCGCTGCGCTCCCTGACATCCTGGTCCCGTGATATTGCCATGTATCCCAATGTATCACCCAACCCTCTCATCACCATATGTGCCCACCGTGCCCATGTGTCACTGTTGTACTCTGCTTTCTTGTCCCCCAAGCTGTGATATATCCGTATGCCCCCTCCTGTCGCCATAAGACTAACCCACTATCACGGTGTGTCGATGTGCTCCCCGCCATCCTGTTCACGTGCCTCGTCACAGGCGTTTTAAAGATGAAACATCACTTTCATCACATCACTACGCCTACTCTCTTCTATACACCATCACACAACTAAAACACAGCTATACCCCATGAACACTGCATCATCCTAATAAAACGCAGCTATCCCATGACACTCCGGCCTAGCTGCTCACATAAGCGTCCTTCAGGCCTAATGCAGCCAGACCCAGTCTGGATGTCCAATCACCAGACTGCAAACACATCCAACTATTATCTTCAACACCACATCTAACACTAGGCTGCAGCTACCACCCGACAACTACACCAGCTGCACACATAACTGGTGCACCCATGCACCCTATGACACCATCTATCTCTACTGACCTGAACTGCAGTTCCTGAGGGCGTTCAACCTACCAGCGGTTTGAGGTCATACCAATGATATATAGAGTGCTATATAAATGCAGAATAACACAACATTCTTAACTGTGCTGCATAACAAACCTAAGCTTCTCCAGAGTCTAAGCTGAGCTGCTCAGCCTCCCTGCCATTGAGAGTTTGGTCAAGGACTAGTGTGAAAATGGTTGCTCCTTTAGGTTTGCTTCTCAGAACTCCTGACCACTGCAGGGTCTGAAATATCCTCTTAACAGGCAGTCACCAACATGTCGAAAGGTGCACAGATGATAATTGGAGGGTTGGGAATGTGTATAACTAGGGTGACCCAGGGCCATCTCTCCATTCCACTACTGGACCTTATCTTCATGTATGAGCGGTCACGTTAAGACAGAGGACTCTTGGGTGGAAGTTGTGCCGATTATTCCTGAGACATTGCTTGGCCTCAAAATGATCAGAGGAAACCAGTTCTGGTGATTCCTATCCTTGAAAGGTTCTATTTGATATTTCTGAATATCAAAGGTTGCATGCCAAAAATACAGATGTTTCCAGTTAATTTTGTGATGGTCGCAAATATCACAATTTTAGGGTGTAGGCGGCGGGGTCCCACCCCTAAAGCAGATCCCCATTTCCAAATACAGTCTTCTTCACGCCCCAGACACACACACACACAAGCTTATTCGTTCCCCAACCCATCCCATCCCATCCCATCCATAAACACTCGCCCTCCACACAGACACCAACACAATGACACCCATCTTCCACTCACTCCCCCACGCTATAAAACTTTCCCAGACAACAGACACACAGTCACGCAAACGTTAACCTGTCATACCCCCATCTTTTGGCTTGGTTCTCCTGTGATTCTGAGTGAGAGGGGGTGTGACAGTTCGATTTAGAAAGACCAATTGGAGCAGTCTGCACAGTCTTTTTTTGGTCAGGCTGTTAAAACGTTTATTTTCATCACTGCAGGATTCAGCACAGGCGCTGGGGTTTCCCCATGGTGCTCTTGATGTAAAGAGCCTGCACATTCTGCCAGTTCTTTTTCAGCAGTGGCACCAGGAAACGAATGGCAAGGTGGATGTTGTACACCAGCTCATTGTCAGTCATCTTCACCTGGTCAACCGAAAGAGCAAGACACAGGACCTTTTTCATCTAAAACTTGACAGTGGACTTACTTCAGCAACCTTCGAGACAATGTTTTCATTATGGGTCAAGAGCGAAGGGACTTTTCCAGCCTTGTTCAAACCAGGTCCAAGGATACGAGGGATCTGCTTAATCAAGGACTGAGGCCAGGAAGGCATCATATTTCTTTGCTAGTTTCTTCACCATCTTTTTGTTCTGGTTAAGCTTAGTCAGAGCCTCAATGTCCATGTGAGGCATGTCGACCGCCTTAGCCTTGTCACAATGCTGCTGGGCTCCAAGGACACAAACGGAAAACTTGGGGCAAGTGCAAGCCTTTAGCCTAATGCGTGTCCTTCTGGGGTGTGGGGGGGAGGGGTCAGAGTTCTTCAGACTGATCTGTAGCTCCAGTTTCCAATAACTTGAGCAGTTTCTGATTGCACCCCTCAAGGAGCTCCTTCACCACTTCGTACAAGTTGTCGCGGGAGACTTTGCTACTCATCTCTGCGGTCTCAAAAACACAATGAAGCCAAGAGGTCTTTCTAAATTGATTTCATTTGTTTTCGTTCAAGTGAAACAGGTTTTTTCACTTATAACGCCTTGAACAGGCAGGAACAGTCTAGTCGGTTCATCCGCCACTGCCAAGTAGCTCCTCCTACATGTTCCCATGCAAAAGGTTAACAGGTTTAGCAAGCCAAGTGTGATTATTTTTAGCTTCTTCTCTGCAGGATTCCACAACACTCGGTTTTCAAAACCACTTTAGTTGATATATCAACTAAACACCTCATTGTACTGGGGGGTGAGGGAGCACTTCATAAATAGGTGTCCAAATGGTATGAATTTTTTTTTGCAGCCCGACAGGACTGGATTGATGACTTCACATTATAGTAAAGAGGACCTGACCGGCCTCAGAAAGGGCAGTAGTGTCAATGAGGTATTTCGTGGGGGGCGGCGGGAGCACTGTTCTCCATTTCGATATGACCTCACATCTCGGGACAGATTGCAACGGTTTTCATTGAGCATTCAAATCATTAAAACAGGCAGAACTGTGGGTTCGGGCTGGTTTCACAACAGGAGGACACAGCCTTAAGGTCTTTAAAAGCCCAAATAACATAGAACTCGGTCTAACCAAGGGTGGGGCAAAAAAACAGCAGGATGCCTAGCAGAGGCACCCAAAAATTGACTATAATGTTACATACTTCTAAGCTTCCAAACCCTAGAAGGCTTATCAGAACTTTCCCTGTAGGGAAATTGTGCTCCCACACCAACAACGGTTTAGGTATGGCCGTCTGTCAAGAGAAGAGCGTTTTCGTATTGGTCTTATAGTGCGAATTCTGACACAGTCTCTTGACGATTTGGATCCTATTAAGTGGCAGATTTGGGGTTATTGGGGAAGTGCGAAGTGTGAAGGTCATAGGTGGGAGGCTATGGGATGGTGACAGAGTCCCTGGGGACGCTGCATGCTCAGCAATACCAACTCTAGAGGGCCTTGATGCCATCTGTAGCCATCGGAGATATGACCCTCAGCACACTCATTGACCCTCCCCTTTGATCTCACAGTGTCATACAGATAGAACAAGGAAGGAGGTGTAGCAAGGAAAGGGTTGTTCATGAGCCTGCCCTTACAAGCCTCCTCAAACAGAATATAAAACTCTGTAGATACTGTTGTCCAACAGGACACCCATTCACAAATAGGAGAAATATTGAGCCAGGCATGCGCGCACAGGCCATGAGGCTCACGTCACCCCAGCAAAGAGAATCCCTCTGGCATTGATGCTCAGTCATGGGGAGCGTCATAAGGAGTGCTATGGAGCCAGGTGGGCGTGAGCGATGACTGCCCTGACCATATTATGGTGGACCGCCTTATTCTCATTGTGTAAGGAGCCACAGGAGGAAGATGAAGTCTCCATCTCCCAAACAACTGGTGGGCTCCAATGTCCCAGATGCTGTAGTGTTTTCCCATTCACAAGTCTATTACTAGGTCAGAGAATATAAAAGGGAGGACAAATACGAAGATGGCATGCAGGTTAGGAGTTCAGTGACAACTACAAAGGGAAGGAAGCAGAAGAGGGTGATGACAAGTGGAGGAAGAACTGAAGGAAGTGCGAGAAGGAAGAAGCGTTGAAAGAGAAAATGATGGGGCGGAAGGTCAAGGAAAGAGATGGCAAGGTAGGAGAGGAAAGACAATTGAAGGAAGGAGTGTGAAATTCAAAAGGGAGGAGGAGGGTGACAAAAAAGCAATGTGACCCCTTCAAGTCCCAGGTTCAAAAAACGTTTACCTATACTGGTGGAAGAGTGCAGGACAGGCGCAAGAGATAAGGTATATTCTAGAGTCTAGCGCTGACAGCTCTAGTCTGGTTTATAATATAGAGAGCTGGCCCCGGAAGCCCAGGGGAGACTAAACATGAAGTACGCTGGCATCCATCAACTCAAAAGGTGGTAAATGACTGACCCCCATGGACGACCTATGTTTTTGGTTGGTTGTACTTCGTAGTTGTGGCAAAGAGGACCAACTGGCTGTGACACTGGCAAAACCAAAGAAAGACCGTAAAATGAGAAAAAAGTAAGACAAGAAAAAAAAAAAAAAAGAAAAAAAATATTCACTGGTACTGTGAATGACAGTTCCAATTTCCTAAAAAGGTGACATTGGGCTGAGGGAGAGGGAGCGAAGGGAGAGGGAGGGACCAAGAACCACAGTCCTTAAGCAAAGGACCGGGCGGAAGCCTAAACCTTGTGCTGCATAGATACACTGCATCCTTCCATTCCTGCGTTTGTACCATCTATTTTCCATCCTCCATCTTCCCATTACGCATTTTATTTCTTCCAGCAGAATAATGCCTGGACAGCTCTAGCAGAGGCATAGTGCACCGCTCCACGAACAAGCCTAGGTGCTCTTCAACTACTACGGCGGTGATTTGACAGAGTAAAAAAAACATTAACATAACACAAATCTCCAACAACCTCGGCTTGCCTATCCTTAAAGCCATATTGTACAGAAAATAAAAAGGGCTATAAAGTTTCAAACTGTATTACGAGTCATGTGTTTATCCCCAGTCTGTCAATTATTAGCACCATAGCAAACGCAACATTGGTGTCATCGGAGAAACCATACTCTGCTGCAGAGATTGACTTGTCAAGAAATGTTTGGTGATGTGTGCGATGCATGGACATACCCCAAAAAGTTGTGTTGCTTGATGCTGGTAGGCGCCAAGAAACAACATCCTGGCATAAGCATTGGTAGGCTTTAGCTTTTTTGGTCCAAGTGTAGTACTAAAGGCAAAGACAAAATCAGGGTGCAGGTTTGTGTGGAGCTGGCTATATTTCAAGGGTTGAACTGCACGAGGCAGGTGCTCCTTGAAGGTATGTGGGTCTCCATTAGGTTACGACGATGAAAGTGATGAGTCACAATAAAAAGTGGTAAACATCACAATAAGTCGGAGAAAGCAGGATGTCACCAGCATGATACAAGTCTGTAAAAACGACACCACGTGGCAAACACTGCATGGCATAATACAGCACAGTGAAGCAAAACACTGCATATTTTGTGACGGAGGATCAGAGTGAAGGCCCTTGCACGGAAAGCAGGGGAGTTGCTAGGTCTGGAAAAGACCCGGGGCTAAGCTGATGTCAGAACTGTTGGGACTGGGGGCTAGCTAGTCTTTTGGCTGTAGCTCCTGAGATTCTATCCGGGGCTACAACCAAAAGATCAGGGGCTATAGCCCCCTTAGCCCCCCCCCCCTAGCAACGCCCCTGACGGAAAGACATGCTATTTTCGAGGTCACATTCCACATTTGTGCAGTTTTCCCTGTCCCTTTCCTCTATTTTTCTTTTGTTATACATATTATGTTAGGGGGTGTGGTGGTGGGTTAGATGCGGGTTGGGAAACACCCCATTTAATAATAATCCAACAAATTCGAGGAAAAAAGAGAATGAGGAAAACTGCACGATGAAAATGAAAACAGAGAAGTGAAGTAGAAAATAGCACATATGCAAGACCCCCAAGGTCTGAGCTAATGTGTCATCAGTGCACAATGGGGAGTCTAGCAAAGAGACAGAGTTTGCAAGATTTGGCCCGACAGCCGAGACATATCAGGAGAAACACACGTGTAATGTCCTCCATGCCCAAAATACAGGATGCATCTCTGTGCCAAATTATATCTGCTAGCAATTAGGTTGTCTACGAGATGGAAGGAAGAAAACATTGAAAGGATACGAACCGACAGAAGAGGTGTACGTGTGCATGAAAACGTACATTGGCTTTTATATAGCGCAAACCTGGGTGGGAAGCAACAGAGCAGTGTACAACAAAGGAATACTATATTCTGATACAATAATATGGCTAGAATTAGAAGAAGTTACTTTCTTAACTGGTAACGTTCTTGCGATGGGATGTTCCTCCGACGTTTTCCACATCTATGACAGACTCCCAAAGCAGTACCAACGTATGGAGGTGGGAAAATAATTTAGAATTTTAGAATGCCCAATCAAATTGCACATTAGAGGACTGCCTTACCAAAGGCCAAATCTTACCCATGTATAGAGTCCAGGGAGTAGTGTTTGACAAAGTATGGACAGAAGCCCATGTGGCTGCTTCACACATTTTACGAATACGAACATCCCTCTGCAGAGCAGTAGAGGCAGCCACACCCCTAGTAGAATGGGCCCGTAAGCCTACCGGAGGGTCCTTACCCGCCAAACGATAACATTCAGCGAATGTCAAGATAATCCATCTAGACAAAGTCTGCTTAGTAACAGCTTGTCCCAAATGCCTACCAGCATATCCCACAAAGAGCCGATCATCCACTCTGACCCGGGACTTGCGTGAGATGTAGAAACTTAAAGCTCTCCTCGGATCCAACCTATGGAGCCTCTCCTCTTTCTTCCCAGGATGCAGAGGAGGATAGAACGGCGGAAGAATGACCTTCTGGCTCAAATGAAATTCCGACACAACCTTCAGAAGAAAAGAAGGACGAACCCTAAGGACAACCCTGTCCTTATGGAACACAGCGAAAGGTGGCTTGGCGGATAGTGCCTGCAACTCACTCTGCGAGCGGAAGTAACCGCAACCAAAAATACAGTTTTAAATGTCAACAGTCTCAAAGGACAAGCATGTAAAGGCTCAAACGGAGCTCCCACCAGGAACTTCAACACTAAGTTCAAATCCCAACCAGGCACCTGGAAAGGTGAAGGCGGAAAACACATTAGTGAGCCCCTTCAGAAACGGAGAAATCAAAGGAATCTCAAAATAAGAACACTCCTCAGACGAGCGCTTAAATATGGACAGCGCCGCCAGGTAACCCTTAATGGTACCCACTTGCAGGCCCTTGTGGGCTAAAGAAAGCAAAAAAGAGAACCACAGGAATGGCACATGAAAAAGGATCCACATTCTTTACCCTGCACCAGTCGCAGAACTTTCGCCAACGGTACAGGGACTTAGTTGTGGCCCTTCTGGCTGAAAGCAACACCTCCATCACGTCTTCAGGGAGGTCCCAATCCTTATACCTCAACCTTTCAGAAACCAAGCATGAAGGTTGAGAGACTTAACCTCTGGATGCAGAACCTGACCCCCCCCCCCTCCAGTGAGAGCAGATCGTCTCGGTAGGGAAGACGGCGTGGAGGGCAGATGGACATGTCCAGAAGGTCCAGGTACCACGCTCTCCTGGCCCATGCCAGAGCAATGAGGATCATTCGGGAACTGAACCTCTGCAACCCTTGCGGAATGACGGGGACTGGAGGAAACACGTACAGCAGTGGGAAGGACAACTCCACTACGAACGCGTCCCTTAAGGCTCCTCTTAGAGGAAATTCCAGTGAGCAGAATCTTTCGCACTTCCTGTTGACACTGGTGGCGAAGAGATCCACTTGTGGGGTCCCCCAAAGGTCGAAGATCTCCAAAAGAACTTCTTGAGCCAGCTCCCACTCGCGAGAGACCGTACTCTGCCTGCTCAGAGCGTCCGCCGCCTCTTTTTAGTCTCCGGCCAGATGAACTGCCGAGATCGAAATTTCCTGCTGGATGGCCCAGAACCAGAGCTGTATCGCCTCTCTGCACAGAGGGAGAGACCCTGCCTCCCCAGCCTTTTTGTTGAGGTAGTACATGGCCACTGTGTTGTCCGTCGGAATAAGGACATTCTTCCCACGCAGTGGCAGAAAATCCTTCAGGGCTAGCCTGACAGCCCTCAGCTCCAACAGATTGATACGGAGTCTGGACTCTGACAGAGACCAACGACCGCTGACTGTCAACTCGTTGGCATGAGCTCCCCATCCCGTGAGGGATGCGTCAGTCACGATCGTCACCTCCGGCCAGGGTAGCCAAAATGGATCCCCCTTCATCAGATTGCCTTCGACGGCCCACCAAAGATGATCCTGGGCGACCGAGGGCGGCACCTGAACGGGATCAGACATCCTGCCGGAAGACTGCGACCACTGCATCTTGAGAGCCCACTGCAGAGATCTCATCAGCAGCCTGGCCTCTGGCACCAGAAGAATGCAGGATGCCATGAGGCCGAGCTACCTCAAGAACTCGAACACCGGGAGACTCTGGGCATGTTGAAACTTGTGCACCATCTGTAGAATGTGATGAGCCCTCACCTGGGGAGGCGAACACTGCCCAGGGATGTGTCGAGCACTGCTCCGATGTACTGGTGCCGCTGGGTAGGTGTCAAGTGGGACTTCTTTAAGTTGAGGGAGAAGCCCAGCTTGTGAAGGGAGCGGCAGGTGACTGAGATGATCCAGGACTAGCTCGGGAGAGCACGCCCTGATCAACCAATCGTCCAGGTAGGGGTAGACATGAATCCCCCTTTCCTGAGATACGCTGCCACCACCACCATGAGCTTGGTGAAGACCCTCTGGGCGGAGGTCAATCCGAACGGCAGGACCCGAAACTGAAAATGCGAGTCGCCAACCGCGAACCTCAGGTACTTCTTGTGCTTGGGATGAATCGGCACACGAAAGTAAGCATCCTTGAGGTCGAAAGACACCAACCAGTCTTGAAGTTGAAGGGCCTGGAGGACTAGAGAGAGAGAAACCATCTTGAACTTGTCCTTCCTGAGGAGCTTGTTCAAACCACGCAAGTCCATGATGGGTCTCAATCCCCAGTTTTTTCGGGTCCAAAAATATGGAGAATACCATCCCTTGTTCCTCTCCGCCACAGGCACCAGTTCTATGGTGCCTTTCTCCAGCAGGGATTTGATCTCCTGCGCAAGGAGCAGATCCGGACTCTTCAAAGAGAGCTTCCCCGGTGGATTGTCATGAGGCCTCTGCCGGAAAGGAAGATATTAGCCGTGGGCTATGATCTCCAAAACCCACACATTTGAAGTAATGACACGCCATTCTACAAGATGCTGCACCAGCCTTCCCCCAACCAGCGAACCATGGGACATGGCCTCATGACTGAGCTGAAGCGGCTGCGGCAGTGCCAGAGGGCAAATAGGCAACTGCCCGAGCAGCCTTGGCACCTCGAGTACCTCGTTTTCCACCTCTGGTACTCCTACGTTGGCCCCTGTGACTGGCAGCTCCCCTCGATCTACCAAAGGTAGAGTAGTATCGAAAGGAACCTCCCCTCCATTGCTGTCCCCTAGGACGAAAAGGCGGAGGTTGGCGAGCTGCAGCGCTCAACAATGTCGCTGCAGCTTTGGAGGTCTGCAACCTCTCAAGGCTCTCGTCAGCCTTGCTGCCAAAAAGATGGTCACCATCAAAGGGCATGTTGAGAAGCCGGGAGTGTACATCAGGAGCAAACCCCAACTTCCTCAACCACGCAAACCTGCGCATCATGGCGCTCACCGTCATGGACCGGCTGACACAGTCTGCCACGTGCAGACCCGACTGAACGGATTCACACATGGCATCCTGGCCATCTTGTACAAGGGCAAGAAAGCCATCCCGTTCCTCCCCTTCGGGAATATGTTCAGCCGCCAAAGATACACAATTCCACATAGTGTGAGTGATAGGTGCTAAGGCACACACGAAGTTGGCTGCCTTCAAAGCCATACCCCCTGAAGAAAATACTTTCTTCGCCCAACCGTCAAAACGCTTGTTGTCCCCATCAGGAGGGATGGTAGGGTACGACGCCTGCTTTGCTGGGGCCGTAGCCACCTGCACCACCAAACTCTCCGGAAGTGGGGTGCGCTGACAAGTAGCAGGTGTCGCCACTGGCTGGACGCTATTTTTTCGGCAACGACTTACCCCCTGCCTGGAGACTCTCCGGAGCAGTCCAAGCCGCCGCCACCCTTCTTTGCAAGGCCATATGAAATGGCAGTACCGGGTCAGTTGGTGGACCTTGGTCCAAGATATCTGTCAGGTCATCCTGCAGAAAATCCACTGGTGGCGCAGACCACCCCAAGTACTCCGTCACCCTTGACATGAGACACCGGTATGAAGACTCGGCATGCGTGCCAGGCTCAGGCCTACCGAACTCAACCTCCGGAGAGGTGTCCAGACCACTGCCGTCATGCAAAGACTGACGCAGGTCTTCCATCTGGCTATGACCAGTCAATAGTTCGTCAGGAACTTCATCAGGAACCAAACCTTCATCAGACCCTTCATCCACCTCAGAGATGTAATCCAGAGGCTGGAACAAATCCCTGGATGAGGTCACAGAAAAAGGCACAAACACATGTTTCACCTTACTCAAGGCCTTCCTCTGGGTTTCCACCGGTCTCAGGGGCACCTCAGATAAAGCCTCCTCAAAAGGAGTCGAGGGAATCGGCGTCAACGCCGAGCGAGACGCCGACGGCTTTGACAACGGCTTCGAGGCCGGAGCCACGAGCGTGTCCTTTGACGGCCTCGGCGCCGAGGACTTCCTTGGAGGCGGAGCCTCCAGAGAGCCTCTTGACGGACATGGCGCCGACGGTGATGCCTTCGGAGAAGGCCTCACAGGCTCCAACGGTCTCGAGGGCGTCAAGGACTGGGACCTGGAGCGGCCATGGCTAGAGCTATCTACCTTGTCCGATCGGGACCTCCACAGCTCCCGATGATCACGCCAACCGCCCGAGCCCAAAGGCGTGCGAGCGGCGGCCCTAGCACGTTCCTTGCCGGCTTCTCTCGAAGGCACGGACGCAACGGAGCCCTGCGATTCGAAAATCGCCATCTCCTTGCGAAAGGCGTCCCATTCCGCAGGAGATGAATGCTCGTTGGGACAAGCTACCTGCCGTCTGGCGGAGTCCTCGGACGAGGACGGGGAAGCCAACCAGTGATGCTGCTTCCATGAGTGCCTAGAAGAGGTAGAGGAATGAATGCTCGTTGGGACAAGCTGCCTGCCGTCTGGCGGAGTCCTCGGACGAGGACGGGGAAGCCGACCAGTGATGCTGCTTCCACGAGTGCCTAGAAGAGGCAGAGGAATGGCGGGAATCACTCCGGGACCGAGACCCCCTGGACTTACGCCGACGCGGAGAGTCGCCCCTCGAATCGTCAGTCGAAAGCCCAGCGGATCTCGATTTACAGGGTTTGGAAACCCTACCGACCGTCAACAACTTCCGCAAGGCCTTCGACGTTAAAGACTGCTAATCGTCACAGTCATCGGTGGCGTGGTCCTCGCCGAGGCACCACAAGCAGATGTCGTGCGGGTCCGTAAGCGACATCTTGGAATCGCAGCCACAGCACTTCTTGAAGCCCGACCACGGGGTAGAAGAAGTCGAAGACATGATTCACAATACCCAGAACCGATTCAATCAAGAGAAGAAACGAGGTGCGCTGAGAGCTCTGAAGCAAACACGTTCACAGAAAAAACAGAACTGAGGCTATGGGCTACAGGCGTCGTGCGTCCTACTTAAAACATCCGGTGACGTCAGCTCGACAGAGGCCCTCGAGGGAGCGTATCGACGTCATTGACGCAGGAGCCAAAACATTTTCCGAAGCAGCACAGCTGTGGTGATGTCATAGATGTGGAATACGTCGGAGGGCACAATCCCCTCGAAGGATAGCATATTAAGGGTACTGGCAGAAGGCTACTGGGAGACGTGCAATAAATAGGGTTACAGGCTATCCATAATGACACCATAGAGCCCCTTAGGACCAAACTCACAAGCTCAATCTGCAAAATTGAGGCAAGGATTCAAAGAAAGCAGCCTTTAGAAGCGATCTGCCTAGATTTCTTTTGCAGGGCATTTGAAGGCGAGCCCTGCCTTCTCAGTAGCTCAGTTTTAGGCATGCTATGCATATGCCCTGCACAAAAAAAGTTTAGCCCATCCAAATGAAGGCGACTGCTTCAATAGAAAGTCTAACCTTACCATCCTGTTGGGGAACCCAGAAAGGCATACGGATTGGTAACGATCGACTCAATCTTACCCACACTGACCTCAATACAAGTGGCCAATAAGGATGCAAGCCAATCCAGTATTTAATTAAACTGTGAACCCTAGTTAATAAAAAAAAGGTAGCAAGAGACATGCCTACCCTTTTAAGACTTTGGACAAAATAAATTAGACAAATGAGCAGATAGTTATTAAGTGATTTTAATTCCAAAGATTTTTTCCGTAAAAGGTGTGACCAATCACACCCTCATGCAAACTTTAAAAGCTTTATGCGTAGAGCGCTAAAGTGTCACCAGTAGATGGGATTAATTTAAACAGATCTTTTATTGTTTTTAAATTCCCCATCAGATTCTGTGTATTATTTCCCTCAAAATTAGTTCACGCTGCCTTAGTGAGAATTTTGGGCAGATGTGCTTGAGAGTAGAATACTGGCCCAAATATGAGTGATGTTCTCAGTATAGAACGTGGAAAAAAACGAACATAAAGGCCAGACAGCTGCATTTTCCACTTATATAACATTGCAAGCAAAACAATGTTTATGAAACCAATCATTGTATTGAATAAAAAAGGGAGTGAAATCCTGAAGCAGCCAGAACGAGGAACACAAGGATAACCATGCCACGTGCAGTGCAGATGAGGTGAGGAATGGAGAAGAGGAGTGTGCTCTAGGGGTGAATAGCAATGACTGAGAAACCAAGAGACTTTGCTTCTGGTCAGGTCTCGCCCCCTTGATAATAACAATGCTGGTGGTGATACGGAGCACAGCTTCTTTATCCCACCACACCTCGATTCTCTCAGTTGTGAAAATCTGAAGCACCTTCATGCAATTTCAACAGCTTTAGAAAAGTATACACTCAATAGCTCATTCTTGCAAGACTTAACCAGAGTCTCAGGAATCCCACCTACTCAAAAGGACGTTTCATTTAACAGGGGGCAAAATGATCTTGTGAGGATTTCGTTACCCATGTCCTCGAACTGCTGAATTAAGTTCTGAAAGGCAAACAAGACCCAGATCTGCCCATGCACAAGTGTGCTTAAATCCCAACCTCACCTGGACTGCCACCGCCGCCCGTTATTCCACACACGCCCAAAAGAAGGCAGCCAGCCTTCATGTGTCTCAGACGTGTGGTCAAAATTGGCTCCCACGCGGTTCGGTGGTAGTTTCTTCAGCTTTTCCTTCTCTTCTGCACACAATAAATTCACAAAAGATCAAATTGGTAGGATGTACAGACTTAAAATACGCACTTGATTAAATACATCACCAATTTAGTATAAGTTGGATAAAAACTAAATGCAAAAAAGAAAACCTAGAATACAATTCTGGACTGCATTTCAAGCTCATAGGTCATCACATCTGTCATGCAATAACAGTCAGAATATTTGTTTAAATACATTCTCATCAGCCTGATCATTAACCCAACATCTTCCCAAAGGTGTGCTTTGGACCCAACACTTGATTGTGTTCCAATCTAAACCAGTCTAGTGCTTTAAAGACTTCCCAAGTGTGGCCAGCCACTCGTGTTCAAATTAAGCCGGGCTACTGCTACCACATTCTCACTCCTGTAAAGCTGTTGAATTTCATTTTATGGCGATTGTGGAGATTGAATTGCAATAATCCAGCTGTGAAAGAACCCATGCTCTCGTTATTCGAACCAATGGTTAATCTGGCTAAGTGGGTGTAACCTTCAGAGCACCCAAAGTTTGAGGTTAGTGCTCTTTAGGACTGCTCTCTGCACAAAATACCTGTATCACAATTGATCTCCAGATTCTTTACTTTCACTGAACGAGCCAGAGCAATTCCTAGAACCTAATGCAAAGTTATGCTTGTTGGGTTTGTGTGCATATTGTGCGTCTGCATGATTTCTGAATGTTTGCACTGAGCAAACACAAGTACTTTAAATTTGCTTTTCAGGTGGCAGTAAATCTGCAGGTCGTCATCTTTAGAACTGTAGAAGATGTTGCCTGTGCTTGCATGTAGATGTGAAACAGCACAGTAGTGGAGAACACTGGGGGGCTTTGCACATATTTTGTATATGTTATTGACTGAGTTGATTCTAACTTCATTAATGTGGTCCAACAGAAAGAACAAACACACTTTAGGGGTGCACCCAATTTTCAAGTCCATTTCTACAAGCGGACAAATCACATCATGTAGTCCAGTGTTCGAAATGTCAGACGATTGAACAAGACCAGCATTGCAGGCCGAACAGAATATTATATGACAGATGGTTGTCAATTATAGGTTTCCAGTTTTGTACTTGGTTTAGAAACCCTCCTCTAATGATTTAGCTTGGCAATGGGAGTTTGGATATCCAATAAGTTGCAGTTTGTTGTGCCTACACTTTATTATTGCATGTTTTACTGCATCAGTGAATGTGCCCCCAGTAAAAGGGGAGGGTTATCAATTGTTGAATGCGCAGGCACGTGTCTTGTTATTACTTTGAGGAATGCTGTGAGGTATGGTTCGACAGTTCGAATGCATTGGTTCTCCGAGCTGCCTGCAAGACTTAGGAGAAGTTCATTGGGGAAAAAGGTCAGCTAAACCTTGGTTTCAACTTCCCGTTTCTTTATTTTTTTTAATTAACATACTTATGCTAACAAATATGGTACGACAATCCACAAAGCAGTTTTCCCTTTATATGCCCTCTCCCTCCCTATACAGTCATACAACAAATTAAAACAGATCCAACCCCCCATACAGCCTATTTCTCCTCGAACATCTGTAAATCACCCTATCCATAAGTGAAGGTTTGTGCTTCTCCACCACCCATGTTTCCACTTCTGGACGAATCATAGACTTCCAAATTCTTAGAACCAACTTCTTCGCCATGAATGTGCCCTATAACAGCCATCTTTTTTTTAATGTGCACTGGATAAGTCTTCTATCAGGCTGTCTTCACCCAAAATTAGAGTCTCAAAATCTTAGTCCAGAGACACCCACAGGACCTTGTTAAAAATCAAAATCAGTTTACTACAGAAATATTTCACTTTGTTACATTCCTAAATCATTTGTTCCAGGGTGTTAATCCTGGGAGTACATCCCAGCACGCATCAGTATCAGTAAGGCCCCTCTTGTATAAAGCGTTCAGGTGTCCAATAAACCCAATGCAGAATCTTGATCTGCCTGAATAAGACTCCCATTTCAACTTTGCTAGATTCAGATCGAACCAGTTCTTTGGCTGTGGACATTAAACTTGAAAGCGACACAGAAGACATGCAATGTGTTTAATAATGACGTGTGTCCCCAGACACAATTTGTGCACCTAGGGTAGTGCATTTACCCATGTAGAGATACAAGTCGAAGTAGAGCCTGTAACGGGTGCTTACCTGGAGATATACAGGCTAACCTGACCTGTCCATTAAGATACGAACGATAAGTGCCATCTTGATTATACTCCGATACATCTCCCTCATTGGTCATTAACTAGAGAAATTAAGGTACATATACGCTCCGAGGGCGATCATGACCTTGTAGTACTTTCTAGATGCGGCAGCAGCATCAATATGAGGAACAAATACTCTCCATCCACGTCAAGTCAACAATCAATCGACGTGCTTTGAGGTGGAACCAAACTGGAACAAAACAATGTTATACAGGAGATTTATGAAAAGCCAATTTCACTGTTGACCTGGTTTTTTTAATACTACCAATCAATCTGAGAAGGAGGTGTTCAGTTCAGTGCTAAATTCCTCCCACCTTAGAGAGCCCCCAGCTCTTTTGCTGAACTTTGTACTTTTCATTCTAAGTGTTTTCTGTGGTTTTCACTTTGGAGTCTGACAAACTCCGTAGGCATCATCTTTGCATTGTGACACACAGCACCTTCAATGAATTGACACAGGGAAGTCTTAGATTTCCCAAAGGTTTAAAATACCTTCTCTTGGTGAACCTAGTGTTTCCTACAGCAGTGAAGTGAAAATGACTACTTAAATATTGTAACTTTCTAGACCCAGCACACACTATCTTACCATTAGGTGCTGGAGGGGTTCCTTAGTATCCCCTTTGTCTAGTTTCTCATGTAACATTTTTATGTTACCCTTTCTACAGTTAATGGCTGATGGCAGTGGTTTACTTTTTACTACCATTGTGTGTTTCTACCGCGGGTTGCAATTGCAGCTGCAGTAAAGCACCCATGGGTGCCAAAATGGCCCTGGTCTTTTTTTTTTTTTCTCGCCATTTCTTGTTGCAAAGGTCCTTCTTGAGATTTACTCTGCGCCAAACCAGGTTTGGTCCCTTTGTTCGTTTTGTCTTTGTCCGGATTCATGCCTCTGGCTCCAGCATGTCTGGCAGTGGCAGGAAGTGAGGGAGGTGCCCGAAACTCCCTGTGCTTAATCCCCCTGGTTACAGGAATGCACCCACAGGTGACTAGCCGGCTGGCTGTCCTTGGAGGACAGCCACCCTGCTGTGTGATTGACAGCTAGGCTGGAATGAATGAGAGAAACCTGCATAAAAGGCAAGGCTTTTTTGGCTTGGAAGGCAGAGTCGATCACTGGATGAAGGAATCCAAAGAAGAACTTGGAAGAGACGCCTGCTGCAACTCCTGGACCGTTGGTTTGCCCGGTGAAGCCCTGATGCGGTACTGAAGCTACGAATTCACCTCTACTAGGGAAGCCCTGTAAGGATGACTTCTTCCCTTGGGTTGGTGGGACCAATCAACCACAAAGTGAACTTGTCTGGACATCCTCTCGGAGGTGGCTGTACTTCCACTGCTGCTGGAAGTGAAGTGCTAGGGAGAGGAACCCCAGATCGAGTCCATAGCTTTTAAGTCAGACCTGAGCGCCAGGAAGATCATCCGGACTTCCCTGAAACAGGACTGACCAAGCCTGAGCCACCTCAACAGAGTGCTGGATCACAGATGCGAGGAAAGTTGGAAGTGGTATCCGAGAACCGCAGTGTTGCTATTTGCTATAGACGCAAGGAGCTGCAACCGAAAGTGACGCTGAATTGAAGTTTGGCTGAGCTACCCACTGCAGGAGTCCCCAGACGTCCTCCCTCTTGTCCCCATGACTGAGGCCCAGGGACAACAGGATCTGCAGAGCTGTACAGGAACAGAAGCCAGCTGGAACCATTTCTTATAACCAAAAGGTACTGTAACACTAAGGGGACTTACCTCTTGTTGTGTAACTTTGCTTGTTCTCAGTTTAGACTTGTCTTGGTTGCTTTGCAGAGTTGCTTGCCGCTTTGCCTTTCACAAGCCTCCCAGCTTGCGGCGCCTCTGCGATTCTTTATTTCTACAAAGACTTTTAAAACATTGTTGAAGACTTTTACTTAACTACAAGAAGTGCTTCAGTTCACCTAGACTTTTGTCCAGTTCACATTGGATGGGCTGGCTCCCTCAAAGGCACTTTTTACCTCTGACCTTGTGTTTTACCTTTCCCCAGGAAAGGGTTAATTTACTTTGCATTGGGGATTTAAAAGTAGTTACCTGCTTCAGAATATTTGTGTAACTTGTGTTTTTATTTCCAAACCCTTTTCTTTGACACCAACTCAGTATTGCTCTAAATGTACCAGTGACATATGAATGTCCACAGTGTCCTAGTTATTTTAAGTCACCGCAGGGTGTAGGAACCATCTGTTTGCCATCCCAAAAGGGTACTTGCTGATTTACAGAAAGTAAGTGTGTATTTTGAAGTGTACTCGCGTGTTGCTTATATATTGCTCCTTTCTGAAGACGACTTATTGAACTGACTGTTAAATAAATGTAAATTGTTTAATCAAGAAACCTTGAGTGTAAGAGTTTGTTTGAACACCTTTCACTTTGAATCTCTGTGTAAAAGCCCTACTGCTCACATTGACCCCCTCGAGATTAGCCTGGCTGCTCAGCCACACTACCAACCTGTGTAGTACAGACTAATACCAAAGGTTGGATTCCTATTGCCAGGAGGCCAATGTTGCTGTAGTCTCCCAAAGGGTACTGCACACAATCTTGCCTAAAAGGAGGGTTTGTCCAATGATCGGCTAGTCACTTTGGGAACACCGTTCGTAACACAACAATGTAGTGATGTGAAAAGATAAGTCAATACCGTACTCGTTGTGGAATGATGAATAATGCAGAGACACTAAAAGATCTCTTTTACAACTGTTAAACAGTTGAAGACCCGATAAAACAGTGCGCAAACGTAGAACTGAATACAAGATGAAAAACATGAGAAAGTGTTAAAAAGATGGGATGAAACACAGAAGGCAGTTGAGGAACATGACCCAACATGTCTTCTGGAAAAATGTTCTTTAGCCCCGATTCTAACAATCTCGCCAAATGTTTGGCTTTCTCATTATAGTGAGTGATAAAGCAGTATCTTTGTGCCGAGTAGATCCAGTAACAGGATCCAAGACTCTTGTGATAAACTAGTCTTTTCAGTGACTGAAATGAGTAGAGTGCTAAAAAGTCAGAAGAGTGTACAGGCACCAGTCCCGGATAACCTTCTTATTGTCCTATTTAAAACCAACCTGTTCTCTGGCTTCCAGTCTTCACAAAATGGTTCAACAACATTAATGAAAATAACAATCTTCCCCTGTCATGCAAGACAACAGAGATGGGCACAAAAAAATAAAAAAGAAAAGAAAAAGAAAAAGATTGAAAAACCCAGCAAATTATCATCCTCTCTCTGATTGATAGCGTGGGAAAGATCTATGGGGAAGCTCTGGAGGATGGACCGAATAATTGTGTAACCAAGAAAAGGATTCTGAATCATGTCCAGGCTGGATTATTGCAAAAGGGTTAGGCACTATCGAGTATATATTTAGATTGTCGCTCTTACTACAGAACTATACTGCACAGAAAAAATGTCCTTTAACTATTACTCGATTTAAAGGCGGCTTTTGAAAATGTTAGTAGGAATCTCATATAGGACACATTGATGGCTCTGGAAATACAGCATGAACTATTAGCAGGCATACAGTTTAATATCAACATACCCTATAGGCTTAAGAAAGGCCTCCAATGAATTATTCACCATGTAAGAACAAAGAACTGCGATTAATTCTAGAAAAACAAAGGTTATAACTTGTCATCCCAAAAAATAAATCTTACCCTATACATTTAAATGTGAATGGAGATGAAATTGAAAATGTTGAACAATACGATTATTTAGGTATTCGTTTTAGTAAGAAGTGCAACTGGCATTCATGACATTAAAAAAAATCATGTGCCAAATGGGTGCTCTACTAGCCTTCTCAAAACGTTACATGGTAAGGCAAAAGCACAATCGTTAATTTAGCCCTAGAGACCTCTAAAGTCAGTAATCTTGTATGGTACTGAAATGCAGGGTCAACAACCCAACCATGGCCTAACAGGAGAAACTATTTTTTAAAGAAAATGCAGGCACTTCATGTGGGACCCCAAAATATCCCACGGAAAATGGAACTAGGCCAAAGCAGAATAGTGTAGGAGGCAGTAATAAGGCCTCTATTTTTTATGGCAAAGAATATGCTATAATCCAAATCTTTCAAGCTATAAAGCTGCTATTCTAGACATACTCCAATCCAATACCCAGAAGTCCTGAACGTGGTTCGTCGATACTCAAAATGTTTTGAAAAAAATCCTTATGAGCTAGCTTTGGGATAACCCTAACTAAACTGTTCAATCAACAGTGTGACTATCTCCTAAAAGGATTGAGGATTAAAAGAACAACGGATTGTCAAATGTTTGTAATTTGCTCAATCTACACCACACTATTTATTGGCTATGTTTAAGATTGAATCCTTTTATGATAACATTTTGTACTTGAAATTCTGGCTAGGTACTCTCACAAGGATGAGTTTTACTTCCTCACAGTGCATTATTAAATGTCAAGAATTGGCTGATGTGTAAACATCAAATTAAGATAAAGTGAATATATTGGGTTTCGTTCAGCAACTCATGACTTAAGATGCATTTGGCTCAACCCTTTAGGAATTTTAATAGTAGGTCTAGGTCTGTAAAAGATGCCCATACATTATGTACATATCCCCATTGTGTAATCTGTACTTTTGCCGTAGTTCGTAGATCTGGGAAAACAAATGTAGGAGACAATCTAAAGCACAACAAAATATTTAGTGGTATTTATAAAATTTGACTTTTAATGTGTAATTTTCGTATCATTTTATTTTAGACAATTGTTTGTCATAACTGGATTATGGATTTTAATCTCTAATGTGAGGATTTTTTAAATTAAATGTTTCTAATGTGCACCAAACCCAAGGGTAACAGGGCACAGCAATAAGAAAATGCAAAGCTTACATAGTTACAAGTATGGTCACAGTAATATAGTTACGGGTATGGACACAGTAAGATATATATAAATATACAATTTATGAGCAGGATGGATAAATAAGCACAGAAACAAATGTTACAATGTATTTGGGAAGGATATGCCAAAGCATCCTAGTGAGGATAATGCAACGGCACTACCTAGTGGTCAGTGGATTTGAGCAGGTTGATGGAATTACTTCTAAAGTGTAAGTATGGTTGATTTTCTCTGAGCCGGTGTGGCAGGGAGTTCCAATGTTTGTCTGCTTTCACGGGAAAGCTGTTGCCGCCAACCTTGGTAAGTCTGAATCTTGGTACAGTGAGGCAGTTCGCGTTACTGGCTCTCATGGGTCTGATAGACTACACAGAAGAACCTCTATCTACAAGGTAGCTAGGGGCAGCATTGTTTAGTGCTTTGTGGGTAAGGGAGACCATTTTTAGAAGAATTTTATTATGGGTCGAGAGCCAGTTGTATTGGCATCTAGTTGCAGAGATATGTATTCTTTTAGTCATATCTAGTGCGGCTCTTAAAGCATTATTTTGGAGGGTTTGTAACCTCTGGATAATAGCTTCATTAGCGCCATAGTATAGAGCATTACAGTAATCTAGCCTAGAGAGTATTAGAGCTCTGGCCAGGATCATGCAGCTGTCATTTGAAAGGAATGGTTTGCCTGCCCTGATGAGCTTACACGTGTAAGTGGTGGTGGAGGCCAAAGATTTCACTTGTCTGTCAAGGGACAGGGTAGAGTCAAGGTAAAAGCCAAGGGTTTTTACCTCTTTGGCTATCTTAATGAGGTTTCCATCAATGGTGAATGAAGAATATTCATGGCCTAATTTCTTAAGGTTAAGGTGGGTACCCAGGATAATCAGCTCTGTCTTATCATTCAAGCATAGACCGTGGGTGGCCATCCATACCTGGATGATGAGATGCACTCTATTCACCAATGCCAAATCCTTGTCATAATCCCCAGAAAGTGGGAGGAGAATCTAGTATCATCTGCATAATTAGTGTAGGTGATACCCAGAAGGTCCAGATCATCGAACAAGGGCTTGATAAATATATTGTATAATGTGGGGGAGACGCAGGAGCCCTGGGTTACACCACATGTGATAGGGACAGGGTCTGCCACTGCCGATGGGGAGAAGGGGATCCATCTGATGGACTCAGCAGCTCACTTTTCTACAGAGGCTAAGTAACTACAAAGGCCCTTATGATCCACTAAGTCGAATGCAGCTGAGAGATCCAACAGTAGGAGGCGGGCTGCTTTGCCTTTATCTCTTAATTCATCGACCTCGGTTTTTAGGTCGATGAGGGCAGTTTCTGTCCCATGTAATGGGCGAAAACCAGATTGTTTTGCTCCCAGGAGCTTATGCAGTTCTAGATATTTTTGGATCTGGGTGTATGCGACCTTGTCAAGTATTTTGTGTAAAAATGGTACCATCGTGATAGGACGGTAGTTAGTAGGAATAAGTGGGTCTACAGTTTGCTTCTTTAGTAGTGGGAGTACCCACGATTGCTTCAAGTTAGAGGAAATGGTACCAGATGAGAAGGAGGCATTGATCAGTTTAGAGATAAAAGGGGCGCGATCTCTAGCGGCATCTTTTATAATCTGAGCAGGGCAAAGGTCAACTTTGCAATTGGACGGCTTGAGAGATAGGAGGACTTTCTCTACCTCTAGTATGGAAGTTTTAGTATAGTGGAATCTGGCGGGCTGGTCAGCTGGTATTTCTCTAGTAGGGGGGAGGTTATTCGATTGTGGTGGCAAGTTCAAAGTATCTTTTTTTGAGCTTTTTTATTCTGGAGAGTAGTTATTTTGTTGGATAGTGCATGTTGAATATCTGAACACCATGTCTTGCTTTTAGTGCAGATGTCAGGTGTAGGGATCGGTGACTCTAGTTCTTTTAGTATAGTAAATAATTCCTTCATACTGGAGTTTTCCGTTGGCAATACGTTCATTTTAGGAGTTTAGTTTTGCCAGGCAGATTTCATTTTTGTATTGCGAAGAGATTTTGGTTAGCTTAGATTTGTCATCAGATCGGAATAATCTCCAGGTGGTTTCACATTTCCTTTTTAAGAGACGTAGGTCCTTTAACTGGAGGGTGAACCACTTATTTAGATGAGATTTGGGTTTACTGGGTCTAAGTTTAAGTGGTGCAATTTTGTCGAGTGTGGTAAGTATAATCAGTGGAGTAACTTCGCTGAAAATGTTGGGGGGTGAAGGGGACATGACATCTGAAGAAAAGGTGCCCCAGCCAAATGGGGACTAAATGGTGTGCCATAAAAGTTGGGGGGGGGCAACACCCCTGCCCCCCCCTAAAATTACGCCCATGAGTATAATTTTGTTATACTCGTGGACCAATGTGCCTGAGTCTAGGTTATCAGCCAGTGAGTTTAAGGTAGGGACAATGGCAGGGATCACTTTGTCCACTGTGATATTCTTTTTGTTCCTTTTTAGGCAAGGCGAGGCAGTAGGTAGAGCCTTCGGGAGTGGTCTAGTAGTAGATAAAGTGAAAGACACAAGGGAGTGGTCTGTCCACAGTTGTGGCGCGATGGAGATAATAGTGACAATGCAAATATAGTCAGCTACCCAGTCTAAGGTTCTCCTTTTATTGTGGGTAGGTTTGTTGATTTTTTTGTGAGAGGCCTAGTTCTGATAGGATATTAGCTATTTTTAAGGCGTGCTTATCCGTTGGATCATTGAATCCTAGATTAAAGTCACCTAGTAGTTGGGGGGTTGTTAGATAATAGGCTGTATATATCTTCCTCAAATGTCCCAGGCGGTCTGTAAATTAAGTGGATAGCAAGTGTCTGGGAGTTAATTAGAGGGAGTTTAGCAGTGAGGACTTCACAGGATTGTGTGATTTGTGGAGGGGCTAGTCTCAGAGAGAGGCTTGATCTAGATATGTTAAATGGTAAAGGTATTTGTACCGCGCACCGTCACCAACGGAATTGGTCCCCAGGCGCTCTGGCGGATCTGTAAACGATAAGGTGGGATGGGTTAATAAGGTGAAGAGGGAGGAAGATAGTGAGAGGAGTGGCGTTCTGTTGGCAGCTTCAACTCTGTGTACACCGGGTGCTGAGCTTTGGTGCGGGTATTGGATCGCTGTCAGTCCGCGTGTGCTGTTGCTCTGGCTTATGTGTTGTTGCAGTGTTGTGAAGTGCGTGCGGCTTGTTGTGCGAGAGATGGTTGTGTGAGTTTTTTGAGTGAGATAAGTAAGCAGAGTTCGAGCTTATGTTGGTTAGTGGGTTACTTGACCTTTAGCATGCTAACATTCACAGTTTTGTCTAAGTGAGGCCCTTGTTGGCCTTCACAATCCCATCTAGATGCGGCGCAGGCCAAAGTTTAGGATTCTATCTAGGTGTGGGCATGCCAACATTCACAGTATTATCTAGATGCGGCGCAGGCTAGTGTTTAGAAATCTGTCTAGGTGTGGGCATGCCAACACTCACAACTCTATCCGGACGCCACGCAGACGCCACGCATGCCGTCCCTCAATCAATCCCATCTAGATGCGACGCAGGCCAACGTCGACAATTCTAAGTGTGGCCTATGCTAGTCTTCAGGTTTCGCATAGGTGCGGGCATGCTAACATTCAAAGTCCTATCTAGATGCGACGTAGGCCAACATTCACAGATCTATCTAAGTGTGGGCATGTTAACATTCAGGTTTCACCTAGGTGTGGGCATGCTAACAATTAAGGCCCTATCCAGATGCGACGCGGGCCAACATATGCAATTCCATCTAAGTGTGGACATGCTAATATTTACAATTCTATCTAGATGCGTCTGCCGGTCTGGGTATGGTCCGTCCGGTACGTACGAGTGGGTGAGTCACTTGAGGGCTTTCGTCTGGGTCCAAGTATGTGATCAGTCTCGGGAGCCTTCCTTTCGTGGCTATTTTCCATTTTATCTTATGCTCTGTCGAGTGGTTGGTCCTTTGGTTTGGGCGTTTGTCCGATTTGAGAGTGGCCGAGGTTGGAGTTATTTCATTGTTTTTTTAATGTCTGGGCATTCTAGTGCATCTCTGTTGTGGTTACGCTGTGAAGAGCCATAATTTGAGGAGTCTCCTGAATGCTAGGTGGTTTGTTGTGTTCCATATATTCTTAGGTAGGTCATTCCAGGTTTTGGGTGCCTGGTGAGAGAAAGAGGATATGATAGCGAGACCTCCACCTCGGGTTTCATCTCTATCTTGTCTAGATATCGTATATCTGTCTGGGATAGCTAGCATGAGCAAAGGTCCTGCCGCGTCATGTAGCCAAGATTCCGTTATGGCAAGGAAGTCCAGATTATCTGCCAGTATCAGGTCAGAGATGTCCGTTGCATGGGCAACCAGAGATCTAACATTTATGAGTGCTCCTTTAAGGGGATGAGCCTCAATTTTGGCTGTGGCATGGATAGGAGTGAGTAAAATGGGGTCAGCCCACTTGGGTTTATACATAGTCTGCTGATTAGAGTTGGCATAAAGGTGAGGCGAGGAAATGTGTGTAACTTTTATGACAATGTTAAAATAAAGAGAAGTGATAACGATGACAGTCTATCATGCCATTGTTCACACTTGTCTGGGGCTCTGCTGAATGTGCACAAATGTCTCCTTTGGCTGCACATGAACATACTTTGCCATACATGACATGGTTTATTTTATCCACCAGCTACCACACGATTTTCTGTGGCTCCACCATGTGCACCGACAGGTCTCCTGTGTTAGCAAATTAACATGTCAACAAAATTGTACTTCATTTGGTAAGCAGAGGGGGGCCGGGGGATGGAGAGGTTAGGGAATGTACTAGACTGGAGGGTGCATAGAGGAGAGCACCGGTAGATTAAGTTCGTAAAGTGGGGGTGTAAACACATGTAGGGATTTGAACACAAGGAGTGGAAATTTAAAGAGGGACTGATTTCTTTAAGGAGAGCCAGGACGGGAATGATTGTTAAGTGTGCCAGCAGCAAAGTAGCTTGTCAAGTGGAGAGGAGGAGGCATGGCACCTACCCCGTTCAGGATTTTCTGCTGCTCATCGTCACTAATGCTGCTGAAAAGATGCATCTGACAAGGATTGGGTCCTCGGATGTTCACCATCTACTGGCGACCCCTCCCTACACTCACAAGCACCTCAGGAGGCTTCAAATTGCAAGGATCATTTCCGAGATCCCAGAGTAGATTAAGAGCATGGCCTCCTTTGGACGGTTCTGCTCAATCCCCACCAGTTTTACTGGTTATAGTGACTGCCATGGATGCCCCAGCTGTGGCAGCTGACTGTCATTAGTGCACAATCATCACATTCCTCAGGGCCACCACTTCTCCCCTAAACACAAGCGGGTAATGTTCTATACAACGACATCTCTCAACTTTTTTCTAGGCCCACATGTGAAAGACACTGCCTAGCCATATTTATATACAGACGATTTGTTTGGCGCCGAAGTGCTGACACAATCAATTTGTATTAGTGCTTTAAGTGGGGCAAGGGTTGGAGCAGGGAGTCTTACAAGTGGGCGGGCATAGGTGGGGGGGAATCTAGAGAGAATGGGGTGATAGTGGGAACCAAGCAGTAGGGGCAGGAATGCACCCCTCACCTTTTATTTCTTAATCATGGATTACGAAACAAAAAGGAGAGAGCACACCCAAAGAATTGCAGCGCATCTCCTTTTGTTTCTTTGCGAGAGGTACCAAACCCCTCAGTCAGCCCTTTAACTCACCATAGCCGGGTGGGACTGCCTACAAGGTCAGGGCCTCTTTTTTCTAATCAGAAGCTCCGACCCAGCAGGCAGCCCTTTAACCATGCGGCTCTGTTGAGCTAAAGGGCTGCCCGGGGTGTCAGATGGCTCTAGGGCTAGTCTGGGGATACCTGGATTGGCAGAACTGTTTGAAGCTGCCAGGTATCTGTCCCAGCTACCTCCGGCCCACTTAAAACCGTGTTTTATAGCACCTCTGAATTAAGGTGAGAGGATATAAATCGATGATCTTTTAACATGTGCCTTGCACGCTCATTAGCCTTTGAGAAACGTGTGGATGTGCCAACAACGAGCAGAGTAACTGCACATTCACCTAGCTCCAAATCCCTAAGAAGTTCCTGATACAGGAAAAATAACCAGATCCCGAAGTAATTAAATGCAAGACACCGAAAAAATGAAAATCTCCAAAAAAGAAGCATAGAAATCTGAAGAAGGTGTGCGTGGGGGACTACGGGGCGACATCACTAAAAGGTAGCATTGTCAATCTGTTGATTGAGCCTGCCACAGTTCTGCTGGAATGGAAAGTGTTGAACGAACGTGTTACGGGTGGTCGTAGGAAACTGCAATGGGGAGAAATTGGCTCAATAGATAAAGTAGGAAGAGCTAGGTGGTAGGACTTGGAGAAAGTGCCATGCCTCCAGTTTCTCTTGGTCTATGTAATCTCTGCGCAAACAGGGTGCAGAAAAGCTGCTCGGTCAGCTGTATTTGTCTCAGTTTGTGTGTGCACTTCCTATCCTCTCCATTTTCTGCATTATAGCGGGCGAGGAGACGGTGCATGCATTCTTAAACAGAAGGAGACCTGTATTAGAGCTATTGGCTACCATGATTGATAGCTTCTACCACATAACATGCGTTATACCCATCCGCATAAGATTTCAGAAAGCACTCTTTCTGCAGAGTTTGAGACACCTCAAAATGGCACAGCTACACGCAAAAAACAGTAAATAGAAAATATCATTACGTTGTTTGAGGAACTCCTCAAATGAAGGTCCAATCTCTTCAGGTTCATCTCCAGGCTCTTCATCTCGAATTAGCCAAGGTGGTGTGGCTCCTGGAAGAGGATAGACGATCCCGTTACATGAAGGCCACGTGAACTCCCGATTGGCCCTCAACATTTCAAATGGGCTTAGAAATGAAGGATTTACCAAAAAAGACAGTCTAGGAAACTAGCAACCCTACTCACTCCACAACCCCTATAGCTCAGTAGAAAGTGGAGAAGAAATATCAGACTCTAAGACACTGCGAGACAGATGCTGAGGATGCTTTGATTTAGTAAAGATAACTCATGGACAGTGCTATTTTGCAGTTCAGGTGCCAGGCTACAGAATATACTCCTTACGAAAAGATGATTTGGGGCAAACCACTATGCATTCAAAAACAATCCAAAAATTTGGCATTTCAATTTATGGTGTGGGGCTATGAAAGATTTTATAGTCGTACCTAGGCAGCCATGGTTCACAACCAGTTTCCCTTTGAGACATCACTAACCAGAATAGCAAAAAAGGCACTGTGCCTCTTGGTGAAATACAAAACAAATATATATTGTTTGACACAGGTCTTCAGTAAAGTGACTCAAACTAAGCATTCCTATAGCTCAGGAGCAACGCCTTTGTCTTAGAAGTAAGACAACACGGCGCAACACATTAGAAAACTAGAAACTACTTGCTGGTATTAAGTGTGTTATAAATTAACAATAAAATAAATCTGTAAGGGGTGGAGGAGGTGGTGGAGTGTAGAGTGAAGGATTATCCTACTAGGGAGCTTTCTTACTCACCCTGGTTGACACCATCAGCTGTCCTTGAGGTCGAATGGATGATAGTTAAGACTCCAGATTTAACTAACATGCACATCTCGGGGATAAACAGTCCCCATCATGCACTGCCCCAGTGTCATATCCCAGCCAGACTGTGCATTGTCACTCTCCCCCCGATCTCAAAGGGGTAATCACCACCACTTTTAACTTTTGATATGCGTTATTGACTCCACCTCTCAAAGTCTGCCCAAGCCAAGTATATACAGTCACATTTCTTAACAACCACACTGTGTTTTACCTAGCCATCCATCAGTGTTCTTTGCTCTGAGACTCTGGTGGTATAATCATATGCTCATCGGGAAACAGTGTTGTTCAAGTCCCCCACACTCACTTTGTATGTGCTCAGTTGGTAGACTATGTATGAGTGTCAGCCTACCCTCAGCAGAAATTTAAGTGAGATCATGGGTTTTTAATGAAACAAAAAGGAGAGAAATCGCCCTAGTCAAAAAAAGCATTTCGTGATCAATATTGAAATTCCCAAAAAATACATAGGGAACCGGGATATATGGCACTGTTAGAGGGTGGGAAGTGATGGCCTTATGGGCGTATGGACAGAGAACACTGCATAGAAATAAGAGCTTGTTTAAAAATAAAATGTTTCTTTATGCCTAGCTCCATATAAATACCAGCTCAGTCACCCATCATCAGTCCTTGATCACTAACGCAAATTGGTTCCAACACTGACATGCCCGTGGGCAACAGATTGAAATTGGTGGGAGCTATTTAGCTCCTGCTAATTGCCTAAAGGAGACTCGTTAGCTTGGCACAAACAGCTACCAGAAGCTAGTTTAGACTCCCCGAGCAGGTCCTTAACAGAAGCGGTGGTGGCCCGGCACTTTACAGAACATGAACTACGCACCCGGTCCAAATCCTTCTTTGTGAAGGAGTGCTAGTGGTTCCCCTAACCTGCCACATCTGCATTCTTTGTCAAACCTTAGACCTCAACGCAAATGGCACTACCTGCAAAATACCCATGTAGATAAAGGGTCCCGTTACCTGAATAAATGTTGCCCTTCTCAGACATTTCCTGCATATTAAAATAAGAAAAAAAACAGACAAGTTACACATAAAATTCAGTATAATTATTTTCTGGCGATAGCCTGGCTTTCACGTTTTTGCACTATTTTAAGTGCTACAATTGGGTTTAGGTTATCCAGGCCATCGCACAATCCGTATTTGGCAACTACAGATGGGCAAGACGTCAGATATTTGAAATACCCGATTAATAGCTAGACAAGTGATCCCTTAAGTCGAATATTCAAGCTACAGACATGTAGAACACCACAAACTCAACATAGATGCATTACCGTGAGGCAGGGCATCATGCAACAATATGCAACTCAAAGTCACTTAAAATCATTCATAGCCCGAATATGCACATTACAGGTAGACAGGATTGCATACAGTCTGGATAGCTGGACTGGGTATACAAGCCACATACAGGACTTTTCAGTCTTGCAATGCTAAAGCTAAAGTCAGACAGAACCTCTCAATGGCTGGAGATAAAACTAAAGCTGTGACAACACAGAGGCTGGCAGTTGAGTTAGTCCTCAAAATGATTTTAAATGCAAACAAGCTAAAGACAGGACCTTGCTCAGGCCAAATGTGCAAGCTAGGCTTGAGAGCCCTTTAGGGATACCGAGGATGTCTTGTATCTAGCAGAAACGTTACAGAAACATACATGCTAAGAATCTCGCATTTAGTACAAAAACAGCAACTCATGGAAGAGATGTGGTGATCTTGCAGATCTCACTCGCATCACGATTTCCGCTGTCCGAGAAAACGATGGGCTTTTCTGGAATACTGACAACCCTGCTCGCAGAGCGGTCTCCTACCTGGTGACCAACAAAAGTCAGGTTCTGTGCTGTCTCCATCCATTCAAGCTCTTCCCCAGCTGTAGCCATGCTTCGAAAGCGAGATTCCTCTGCTTCTGTGTTGGAGGGAATCCTAAACAAATACGGCAATCGGAAAAAGAAACTGAGTGCATAACTGGCAAATTGGCGAAGGTGCGAGCAGTGAAAGTCATACTTTCCTCATCCTATCAGGTGTACTTTGCATCCCATTATGGGCATTTAATCTCTTTTTTTTCAATGCAAGCATGGGCCTACAAGTCCGAGCATACAAAATGTTGGCCAAAAGCTAGGCTTCGATAAAAGGTACCCCTGAGAAAATAGCAACTACAAATGTATCCCTTCCTGCTATGCATGTTTGGCTGGGTTCTGAGTGTGGGGGAGAGGGGACTGCTACGTGCAATGGTCAAGACGCTTTGTAAATCGATTATACCTCTGGTGAGTTGCATGTTCTGATCAGGTGATCAGAATGTTTAAAATGTGAGTTTATCCAATTTTTAAGGGTTCCATGTGATAATGTCCCCACAAAAAGGCAGTGCGGCAAAAAAGTCACTGCAAAAAGGCAGTGGTTTGCAGGAATATTATCACATGGAACCTGCGGGGGATATCCCTGCAACCCCGGTTATTTAATACTTTTTTTCTCCCAAGGCGAGCGGGGGTCAGCCCTGCCCCCCTCACAAATGGTCACCATACATAATGTTGCCATAGCCTTTTCCCGGCAACTATATGTATGGCGACAACTTGTGTGAGGGTAATATTACTGGATACCGTTTAAACTTAGTGTCGGGTAAATGACTTCGCCTCGCTACAATGTTTGTTTACAGAAAATGGTGGCACCAACAGTGGCACACATACAACCAGAACTAAAGAAAAATGACCTTTACAGGCTTTTAAAATGGTTTGGAAAAAAAATATACACTTCTCTCCAACTAGAAAGGCGACGCATTTAGACCGCCGGTCTGTAGAATTTCACAGCTGCATAGAACATATATCCTTGCAATAAGCACATGCATAACACGTGTACGGTCACAGTGTACCAAGGCTGATCTACAAAAACACACACACTTACAAATTACATAATTTAGTGTTTAATACAAGGGAAGGCTTTTTTCTATTGAACTAGGAGATTGTGGAGGGCGCCAAGCAATGGAACCAAACAAATATTTTCTAAAATTTTGTAGACACTTTACTTGTTGGCTACTTCAGTCAAATTTACCCTACTGTGTGTATTCTTTGCATTTATTTTTTTTGCAATAGCATATTTCATTTACAGTTGAGATGAATCCGAGGATGTCGTCTTTTCTCCCCCCGGGGGGGGAGGGGGGAGGGGGGGGGGGGAGTGTGGGGGGGAGTGTGGGGGGGTGCTTTCTCATGAGGCCAGGGTAGTGCGTCCAGAGTATGACCCTGCTTCCATACATTTAACCCCTTTCTCCAACCCTAAATCCTTCTTGCCCCTCTCTACATAGAGGCAATGTCTTTTGTTGTCAAGTCAACATACATGACAAGAGTGAAAGAGCAGAAAGTACAAAGTGTTAAACACGTAGTTTTAAAACCGGTACTGTGAAGAAAGAGGTCGCCAGTAGTCGAAGGATCACTCTAGAGAAGCAGAGAGGGCGGTTCAGTTTCTCAATGCAAGTGGTTGGCCCAAAAGGGGGGCGGGGGAGAAGAAGAAAATACCAAAGGAAGACAAGGAAAGAAGAGACAGACATATCCTGTGCACGGGAACAGCTGACAAGCCAGAACGGAAGCTGTAGCCAGAGGAAACAGAAAAACTCAAACACGGTCTACCAGTAGAGTACTACTCGAGCTGCCACCAAGTGAATCCTCTAAGCGCCCCAGACCCTGACAAAGGGCGAGAGAGAACACTTTAGTTTCAGGCTTCCTGACAATTTCACTAGTTTTCTTTGAGGTTACAGAACCCCTCTTAGCTTAAGGGAGAGGCATTTTCCAACCCACTTTTCATGAATACAAGTATATAGCCAAGAACATGCCACCATTGTGTCAGAGGGTTACACTTCTGCACCCGTGCAAGTAAGTAAAGTTTCTATATGGATTACAGTTGCCCCATTTTGAGATTATAGCAAGTTACATGTCAGGTAGATTTGTATCCCGTAAACCATTACGCACAGGACAAAAGCATCCCATTACTGGCTCAAAACGTATTTGCAACGTGGGAAAATTACAAGTGTTTTTTCCTTCAAAAATCGAGACATTTGGTTCATAGGTTCCAACTAGAGTAAAGTGCAAAAATCATGGTTTTATGTTATCATGGGAACTCCTACCATGCACATAGCTGAGAAAATGGTCTCAAAAGGAGTAGTTCAGTTCAAATTTGGTTTTAAAGGACATCAAGTATGTAAAGGATTTGGAGATCCTAGACTCACAGAGGCATTAATCTGACATTGCACAATGGGTCCAAAGCAGTAACTTTTGGTACTTAACTGCTTCCGACTCAAGATGATCTACATGGTGTTATAATACCGACATTCACTTTCAGTGCGAATCTGTACTGAGATGCGGTCTCCTGCATCTCTCATAATTCCTAGTACCAGGTGCCCCTTGCAATATCCAGTGACTCCTTCCCAACAAGCTGTTTGATAACATGGAAGCTGCACCATTTGCAGTTCATTATTGACTAACGCAGGATGTGTGCCATTAAACCAACCAATATTTACTGCCACCCTTTACAATTTTTGTTAACAGTGCTTTCAACTAACAGTGCTTTCAACATTTTCAACTCATTATACTTCACAATAACATTTTATTTAACAATTCTACCTTTTTTTAAATGTTAAGTTAAACTGAATTTAGAATGGTTTATCAAAATCTTTTATGTTGCATCCAAACTACACATCTTTTTAACCAAATGGAGGTGCTTTAGTAAGTTGAGTAAGGGACAAGAATATTCTGCAAAGTCATACATTTTTCAATTGTACACCTGTTAATGTGTAACATTTTTAATTTACAAGGACTGCACAGCCCAAATAAAGTTCACTTCAAATAATAATAGGTGGCAAATGGCAACATTTGAAAACCATTTACACGTAGTGAAATCGTTTCCCCCCAGACGTCATCGATTTTAGCCACTTACAGATACCCTGCCGAGTGTACGTGAAATTATTTTTCTTGAAGCATTTTGCTTTGGGAACAATGCTTTCATCTGAATAGGGACAATAGCGGCCTCGAATTCTAATACGAGCTGTACAATTGTTATAATTCTTATGTTGGTCTCTTTAACAACATGCAGAATTTCGTTTGGGCTAACAGGATGACAAAAGTGTTTTGACGATTGAGACGAATCCTAGGGTATGGTCAGTGCTCCCATGAGGAAAGAACGTCCCATGAGGCCAGGGAGGTGAGGCTGCTACCTGATAGTCCCCCTGGGGGTGGTACTCAGTGGGTGGATCTCATGGGGCGGAAAGCCATCCATAGTACCAGTGATGATTGCCTTGGAAGAACACAATATTCACCCGCTCCATTTCTGTCCCCTCTTTGCTCTCACCCTACTCAGTCCCCTGATGTCTCCCACACCTCTATGCCTCTCTGTAGAGTAGAGACTTCATGGATACAGATCATACTGGGACGAGGAAGAGTGAGGCTTACCCAGGTGGAGTGCATACAATCAGTGACACAAAGAAGATCAGACAAGGAGGCAAAAGCCCACAGTGGAACCAACATACGTGGTACAGTCTATAAGAGGCAGCCCAGGCGATAAAAAAGCAAGGAAGGACTGTGTACTTTGTCAAGCCAGCCCTGGAGGAGCGAGGAACCACACACCGGTTCTGTTGCAAGAGATGAGAGGCGAGAGACACCAAAGGAGAGGAGAACTAGATGCTGTTAAGGAGGGACAAGTGTCACTAGTATCTCCATGGAGCACTGTAAGGAAGGCATGATATCAAACAGTAAGACAGACAAGTGATCACAGTTCAAGGGTGTTTATTGAACTTCCATTGGGTTTGAAAAACGCCCATCTAATACTAAATCTAAAAAATGGGAGCAAGCTACGACCATGAAAAAATATAACGCAGTCCTAGTCGAGTCTGTCAAAAAGGGCCTATACTAATAAACCTATTGCCAACCCTTACTTCTAAATACAAATAGTGTAAGAACCAATGTTATGCAAAAGAAAGTGTTCAAGAAATGATATCAAGCAGTTGGCTTCCTTTCCCCACGTTTTCAGCACGGGAAAAGGCGGCACACTCTAGTTTAGCACACTCGCTGGTTTCTCCAGCACGAGGATGCAGTTCAGCACACCAACATCAGGGCCTTCTGTGCCAAAGTCTCCTTGCCATTCAAAGTTGCTTATTTCAGAGGGCCTGATGTAACCAGACAAACATTCAAGTTCCTTTCTTCTTAGGATTTCACATATACAACTTCTTGGGTGATTTACTGTTCACCCCCGTTCCCGTCCGCCGGGATCAGACCAAATGTATCTACTTTCCAAACTTCCTCTACTTCATCAAAATCGAAGACTTTCGACTGTGCACAGGATTTTGCTCGACCCGTCGCAGGACCACTTCAAATCACAATTATTTGTGATATAACCTTTTTCTCACTTTATCGCACTTCTCAGCTGGATATCTTACAGAGACCTTCGATTGAGCACCCACGCGGTGCCGGACCACTCTGTCATAGGTATTGTATCTTGCTTTTAAAGTTCAACTTCACTTGCGACTTATCACATGCATTTTAACAATGTTCGTTCCAGCGCTCCCCATACAATGTTGCGGCATGCAACCTTGGCTTCAACACAGACTGGTCTTCCATCGGTCTCCTCAACTCACTGGCTGTGTTGATTTCACTGACGCTGCTTTGTTCTTGTAGCCGAGAATGGTACCACAGCAGCTGCCGATTCTTCCCGACTTGATTATGGCCACGGGAGGGCCCCGGATATCTCAGACACACAATGCAGGATTCTTCAGCCTGGTTTCCTGGCCTTACGCTTTCTCTTCTTGAGGCTTCTGGAAAGTAACGGTTCCTTGTCGAAAAAAGTCAAGGGAACTTCCCGCCATGCAATCCCCTTCTGTTTTGCCGTCTCTCGTTCAGCTGCCATCTCAAAACGACTGTTTCATGCTCCGCCTTTGATCAGTTTGGGGAAGCTTAATGGAAGTCAGGTGTGTGTGAGATGGTCAGTAATTGCCTGACCTAGCAGGACCATGGTATTGGGACACATCAGGTATACTGCTCAGGTGTTTGTTGGTTTTCAAACATAGCGGAATGTCTGAGTGAAAGTGTTTGTGTTGTAAAAAGGGGCAGGGGGTAGAGTTCCTAAATATCCAAACTAGTAGGATGGGGTAAAGGTGTTATAGGGAAGGGGATACTGCATCGCACGATCCACTCCCATTCCTCAAAGACCCCTCCCCCAGGTGATCCTCCCGCACTGGTCTACCCCCAGGAACTGGATCCAAAAGCGATGGCCGTGTCCTGGCAGCCTGTATGACGGATCCCTAGGGACTAGTAGGTGAGACAGCTTCTGGTTTCTCACAGCAAGGACCTGTTCGGTGATGGTGAAAGAGTAAAGCCGGCTGGAAAAGCAAGTAGAAGCCGAGCAGCCCAGGGCACGAGAGAGAGCCTATCGCTGCAGAGTCGCCGGAGGCAGGAAGCCGAACGCAGACGCAGTACAGAAGCTCTGCTCTACTCCCAAGACAGACCGGAGACCACAACATTTCCTGAAGGTAGGGAACGGGTAAGGCCGGCTGGTGGGACACGGAGATGGCCAAATAGTTTAAATAAACATGCAAAAATATCCCAAGAGGCAAAGAGGGATAGCAAAAGAACTGCAGGAACTGGAACAAACTTCATGAAATATCTTATGTGTAACAGTGCCTGTCAGGGGAGTACACCAGGGTCTGGGACCAATATAAAGTCGGATGAACCCTGCAAAAGCAGCACACAGGGGTCAAGGACCCACACGTCCAAAGGAGCACACAGTCAAGGGGCTGGGGCCCACAGCAAGTCTGGGAGATACTGAGATAATATAAAGGGGTCTGGGACTCACACAAAAGAGTAATACAGAACAAGTCAGGGAGATCCTGAGACAGCCCAGAGGGTCTCGGGCCCATGAAAGAAAGAGGTGCAAGAAGCTAAAACAAGGGGTTGAGGACTAATTTCCAAATGAAGAGACATTTTCTGGAATTCTAAGATCTATAGTCAAGTCTGGCAGTATAGTGAACCAGATTTGATACTAAAAATGTGTCATGAGAACGAACACAGCACAATTTTGATTTGTTCAAGGGCCTTAGGTTTAGGCACCTTAAGTGTCCTTGGGTCATCCAGACGTGGACCCCTTGCTCACTGTGCTCAGAGAGGTACAGCTCCACCTCACTGATGATGCCCAACAAGGCTGAAACGCGTGTATGGGGTTGCTGTTGGTACTCTTGTTCAGAAGGGAATTGCCATAGCATTTTGGTGACTGCCCATGTGGGCAGGACAAAGACTGATATGCAAATGGGTATTTCCCCATCTGTGAAAGTTATAGTGAGCTCAAATGTGGCTGCGGACTCTAGAGTGGGTACCATCCCATAGAACAGGCCATTTGTGCCGTGTTCGTTCTCATAGAGGGGCGCCCATGACTATTTTTTTGTTTTTTTCAGATTTGATATTACATCATTGAACTGCAGAAAGAACAGGGGAAGAGACACCCGCCCCCTGCCCTCACCCCAGCCCCCAATAATATGTGAAACTGTGTTTTCTCCTAAGAAGATCTAGAGTCAAGTTTGGCAGGACAGTAAACCAGAATTGATGTTACAGAGTCGAAAGAAGAGGGAAAGAAATCCCCCCCCCCCTGCTCTCCCCAGATACTTGGGAACAGTGTTTTCTTTGCAATAGAGATTGGCTAAGAACAGAGAGGGGAGACAATTCCTTGTTTAATCCTGTTGTGTACATGTGGGGAATCATCCAACAGCAACAACTGTTAAGTTAAAGAACCACTCTCATTTGTGTTTTTTCATCAAAAACGGTAACATTTGAATCTGTATCCAGAATGAGAGGAGCCTCCTTCTGGATCAAGACGACACAAGTTTTACCTTAGTTAGTCTAGAGTGTAACGGACGGAAATAAGTTTGGACACAGGACATTTGACTTGACTGGACATCCTGACAGAGTCCTTAGTAATTTTGTTGAGGTAGGGTAACCCCTCATAAAAATAGGGGAAGATTGAAAACTTTTTACTTTTATATAAATTGTCTTTGCGAAAAGATATACCACTACCGTGTCAGACTCTTACTTCTGCACCCTTACACAACATATAGATGAATCAGTCTTATGTGACTGTCCTTGGTGAACTAATAGCAGGTTTAGTAGAAAGAACACCTTAAATGTTCGATGTTCCCATAGTGAGCTGCCTGGATTATGCGAGGGCGGGGTGTTGTCCACTTTTGGGAGCCAGACCTCAACATTTTAAAAAACTGGACACAATAGAACATGGCTTGCCTTATCAGTGCAGAGTACTGTGCCCTGCACAGGAATTATATACAGAGGACTATACACTGCATAGTAAATGTTTATGGCAAAAGGTGGGATGAGCTCATCCCAAAATTAAACAAACCTCCCTAAACATGTTCGGTCTAAGCATTTCATATTCTTTGCCCCCATTTAGAACTGTTTCGATTAGAAGGAAAGCAGATTAAAGCTAAAACAGTTAGGAGCTTCCCCTAGCAACTGCTTGTAAAGGGACAGAACGATTGAGAGTTGGGAGGGACTTACCTCAGAGCTCCAGCGGGCGTGCAGGACACAGATGCTCCTTCACAGGGGTCGGTCTCTGGTTGAGGCTGAGTTTGATTCAGGAAAAGTTAACAGTTTTCTGTTTTTTCAATAACAATGAAATTCCCTATTCATGTAGGCACAATCACACTTCTGCTTACAAAATCTCACTCCTCTTGATCACACATTTCTAGACCCTCCTAAACAAGCCTTCTAAAAACTGGGGTGGTCCCTTTGTGCTGTATCGGTACTCATACCATCCACGATCCAGTGTTCCATTATTCAGTCCATTACGTTTATGAGTGCACTCCCTTTGGAAGAAGAGGCAGTCTTTTGGTGAACTTACCCATTCAGGAGAGAGAGAGCGAGAGGAAGGGATCAACAAGGCACACAGAAAGAACCCAACTTCCACACATAAGGGTAGTGCAAGCAGGTCATTCTTGCAGCAATGCAGCTATTTTACTCACAATTCTGATTCAGAACCCTTTTCCATTCTCATCTACAGACACTTTCCAAATCATACGATTTAATCGCAGAAACATGCAAAAACTGAAATCAATCAGAATTTAAGGTTTTCTTTACAACCCATATCGGTGATAAACAATGCAGATTGGGCAGAAAAAAAGCATAATGGTGTTTGTTGTCCAACTATGCTCCGAGTAGAGGCATAGGACAAATAGCATAAAGAGTGAGAACACCCCCCTCACCCCCAAAGCAAGGGTGTCTGTCGGACCTGTCAATTAAACACACAATGCATTATTACAATGACATACTTTCCCAAAAGAACATGCTCCTTAATGTCATATCCGCTTGGAATAAAAGGGTTAGAGATAAACGCACAGTAAATGCAGTGTACCGAACATTGGATAGAGTAATTACAGTCTATACATGCTAATCTTGGCATAGCAGTAGTATCAGCTAAAAAGAACACACATCGAAATAGGTTCTTTGTAATACAAGGAATGATGTCATCTGGTGGGTGTCCAGTTAAAGTTTCGAATGCAAACGCTTGAATGCCAAAAAGGATCGAGTCAATAGGCCCAAAAACAAAAAGGGTTGAATTTTTCTTTTTTACATGTATATTTTGTTTGTGGCTTTTGTATGAATAAAAAATGTTTTTTACAAGAAAAACGGGAGTTTGGGGGGTACCTCCTCCCCAAAAAAAATGTGACCTTTTTTTCAGTGCAATTGACTCGATCCTTTTGGCATTCGAGCATTTGCAACTTGACCTATAACCCATCTGGTGGGGACTACATGCTTCATAGTTTAAAGCATGTAGGGTCAAACATCACACAACTCCAGGTAATAAGGGGTAGGTTCCAAGTATGAAGTGGTGGTCAGTTGTGGCTCCAGCAATGGATAAGGTATAGGGTTGAACAAGGTTGGTCCTGGGAAACTAACAGTGGTAGGTGGATGCAGGTGCATATCTAGAAATAAGGCAAAGGAGTTATAAGCAATGAAAAGAGACAGGTTCTAGTTCTAAAGGTCTTCAGGGAAGATGGGAGCAGGAGATGCAGGTCCGAGATGAAACAGTGCTGAAGGTGGTACACAGAGAGGCTTAAAGCTAGTCAAATAGTTTTACTGGCTTGTGAATTCCATTTCTCTGGGAATGGTCAGGCCCTTTATCCATAACTTAGGATACCTGAAAAATGGCATAAAGGAGTAGAGGGTGAGAAGTGGTATGGATCAGTGGGGGATATTTCCAGAAGAATGCAAGTGCTGAAGGAATAGCAGAAGGGGAAGGAGGGTGGCGTTGGACATTAAGAGAATTGTGAACGGTAAAAATGAAAGCATGGTTAAAGGAAATGTATGATGGCTAATAGGTAGGTCAAAGAGGTAGGTCAAAGGAGTGAATTTTGACAAGTTAAAAAGGGTGTAATGTTAGAAGTTGCAATGCGTTTTTGAAATAAATGGGCAACCAGACAGATGGGCAGTGCCAGAAAGTGTAAGCAGAGGGCATGGTGTAAGGCCCAAGGCTCTGGCACCTCCTCCTCATCAACATCAGACTCACCCCATCGCTTCTACTATTCAGGAAAGAGCTCAAGACCTTTCTCTTTAAGGAATGGCTCTTCTCCAACACCTGGGTCCACACACCCTCCACCCACCCCCCACACCCCACCCTAGCTGAGACTCTGCAATCTGCTCTTCAATGTTTCATCCTCTGGTTGCTTGTAGATCCATTGCTGCCAACTGCCGCCCTATCCTGTTAGCTGACAACTCCCTTTATCTCTGCTTCCCTCATGCTCGTCCCGCAATGATTTTAAAGTGCTCTGTTGCTTCTTGAGGCTAGGTCCACACTCAAATACCAGAATAATAAAAATAATAAACTGTGATAGTGTAAATGCCCAAATGCTGCAGTGGCATGTACATTCATCTCTATATATTTTTAGTGATGGTAAGTACGTGCTGGACTGACTGCACTCCACTTCAGAGACCTTTCGGGAGACACTGGTTTCCACCCCATCTTACAATGGACAGAGGGACTGGGCGGTCAGCACTCTTCAGCTAGGTGAGCACGAGACCTAAAGCATGAACATCTCTAAACCAAATGAACTTTAAAAGTTAGATTAAACTGTGGTTATGGATACTGCGCAGGTGCATCGTGGCAAAACAAACCTCCAGGAGGTACTGTATCATTTCCTGACGACTCTGCTCAACTTCGCGAATCTGGGCAGCCATCTGTGAAACGAAACAGAGTTACGATGAGCAGGGAGTAGGGGGATGGGGGGGGTGGTCTGTGGCAACCAAGAAGAGTTAAATAAAGTGAATGTTCACTGACCTCCTTCGTGAGCACATCCTCAGTTTCTTCATAACTCTCCAGGGCTTTCAGGACAGAGGACTTGAACCTGCGAAAGAAGACTAAATCAGACTGGTACAAGAATGCATGGTTTTCCCTGTAAACGCTTCTCAAGCTTGCCTTTTCACTGCGGCGCTTGGCTTTTCTCCCCACACCATCACTGCACCTAGGCTTCAGAATCCTAACACTCCCCAATCACTGCGCCAAAGCTTTCTCAAAGTGCCTGTGATGTTCCACTCCACCTCTTCCAGGTGGCTGCACCTAGACCAGATGGACTTGCAACACGTAAGACAGACAATACAGTTTGGTACAACAGAGTACATAGTAAATTCCCTGCAAACATCGGTCTCAAGATAACTTTCTTATCTCCCCACACCACTGTGCCAGGGCTTCCCGCCAGCCCCACTGATGCACCTGGCCTTTCCGACCTTATCCTACTACTGCACCCATGTTTCTCACCTCACACAATGCTGCTGGAATGTGCAATTTCTTAAGGCCATCCTAATATGGGTTGGCAACAGAACCACAACCCAAATAGATGCTAATGGGCTTCTACATTACTTGCCGTCGGTTGAACTTCATATTTATCACTAGAAAAGAGGTTTCTTTTTGTAACTTTACCCCATAAACTTAAGGGGGACCTGAATCTCTGCTATAGCGTTGGACTCAACTGATTTCTGGGGTGAGTGACGCCTTTTTAGCCTCACCTGCTTAATTTATATCATTTAGGGTATACCGGATAGCCTCTTTGGTTAGCAGTGTAAGGAGATACCCCCGTGCCCCCTTCATTTCTGAATGGCTGAACAAGCCCGTTTAAGTGGAGGTACCTATAATGTTACTTTTTTGATGTTTCCATAACAGGCTAGTAGCAATGAACCCATGTTTACTCCTTTTCCGAACACACTGCCTGCAACCTTTTTTGAAACAGCGAGAATGCCTTTTTAAGTACCATATACTCTGAATGCGAAATCCAAAGTAGGGGCGTCCCAATCTTACCAGAGCTGGAAGAACCAGCAGAGCTGTAAAAGCCTGTGTACCTCTGTGCTTTCTGCTACAACTGGGAGGAGGCAGGAGGGAGATGGAAGAATACCCAATTAGCCTGGTGTGAAAAGGCCAAGGTCCACAGAGGACCTGTTATGAATCCTGAGAAGGTCAAGGGTCAGGAAAGAAGAGTTGTGAATCCTAAAACATTCCTAGGTCCAGATGGCACTTGTGGCAAAGTATGAAAAGTCCAAGGGCGACCTATTATGAAACTTGAGACACAAAAAACCCAGAGAAGAGACCTGTTGTGAATAGGGAGCAGGGGGGAGGTCCCAGAATAACCTGTTATGATCTTCAACCAAGTCAAGGGATGAGAAATACTTTTGCAAGCCTGACCATACTGAGAAAGCAAAATATGTTGTACGAGAAACAGTGACAAATAACGACATGCACACTGAACAAAGCTGACTGACAATATATTTTTTTCACAAATGACTGCTGAGATTTGGAGAGTAGCAACACCAAGTCGGAGACTTGCCAAAGACGTCTGAAAATTGTGCAAAAGTATCAGCTCATATAGTGTGAAGAATCCTGCAGACCCCTCACCAAAAACCTGCCTAAAGTCTCCTCCCAGGTGGCCAGGAGAGGGCAGACGCTTCCTGATCCCAATCCTAGGGGTGGTGTACTGCGGGAGGATCACCTGGGTGGAGACAGCGTGCATTGGGGGCGATTCCATGGGATGAGACATGGTATTTTTTCTCTGAGAGGGATATTCTTACTATCATTCCGGAAGAGGTTATGGTTTGCTGTTCTAATGGTTTTCAGCCTACAGTTAAAAATAAGGTAGTAAAGCCTAAGACTGAAACATCTGAATCTATTACATCAGAATCACAAGTCCTTGTTATCCCTAAACTCAAATGTCCTCCTCAATACCAAGGGTACACTAATAGGAGTGGTGGGAGTGTTGCCTTCTCTGCACTTGCCATCTCTATTAAGACTACAACCCACAATCCCTCTTCTAAAAATATTAAAACCATTCTTAAAGTGTAAAAGAAGTGGAAAAATGTAAATGAACTAAGTGTCCCAGAATCTTTCAAGGACTGTGACGAAGAGGGCTGGATAGGCATGCAGAAGTAAAGAACAGGCAAGTAGGCCTAACAGCCTTTGCCAGAGTCAGGCAATTAACATGAATGGCCTGCACCTGAAGTCAATTTGCCCACCTGAGCGGCATAAAAGGCTGTAGCAGGAGCAGAGCACGAGGCTGGCATTTCCCAAGAAGTGTGACCACTTAAGGGACGCCGGAGTGAGAGAAGAGCAGCTTTCAACTGCAGGTGCTGAGTTGGTCCTGTGTTCGCAAAACCGGTCTGGCTGTGGCTGCACCGATAGAGACTTGGAGAAGTTAAAGTTTTCGCCAGGTGAGCCTAATCGCTGTGAATGCAGAGCTGAAGTCGTGCAGCTACCGGAGGCCCGTGTGCAGATGCAAGCCGAGGGAAGTAGGAGAGAAGGACACTCTAAGGGGTCGAGGCTGGATCAAAAACACCTGTGCTGTGAAGGGGTGCGGGTCCCAAGAGTGCCTGAAGTAGCAGTAGCAGAGAGAAAAGTTGGGAAGTAAAAGCAGCCCACAACCGCAGTGTTTTTGGAGCCGGTGAATAAAGCTCTACTCCAATTCACTGAAAACTCCTTGCCGGTCACCCGTAACCAGCTCAATTAGAACTGGAGTAGAAGCAAGTACAAGTTTTCCGTTGCCGTGGGAAGGCTTGACAATAAAGAACATGTATCATGCGCACGTTTAACACAGCTCAAAGGGATTGTGTTACGAAAAGACTTCTCTTTTCCAGTGTTGTATTAAAACTTTACAGGAGTAGTCATGTGTGTCTAGAGGGAGAACGTTGGTTTGTAATCACTCAAAAAGGTAGCAGCTGCCGTTCCCCGAATTGTTACAAGAACTCTTACATCAAAGAAAGGTTGGTATGAATGATGGCGATTCCCCATCCATGTTAAAGCAGCATTCTGTATGAATCGGAACGCAGGTTTTTACCGTCTTTAAAGTTGAAATTCTCCATCAAAGAGTGGTTGCATGTACCTAATTCTATTTCCCTCGTGAAACTCGAAGCCTGTAACATCCCGAACAAGAACTTTGTAGTTGTAGAAGTTGCTGAGTAACGAGACGAGCAAGTATTACCCAAGCCAGCAGACAAACCCTTTCTAATGTGAAACCAGCCCTGTGAAGAGCTAACCGCATTTATTTTGAATTTTCAAGGTTGATACAAATCCAGTGTCCTCTGATACAAGGGTGACAAGGTTATCCAAGGCTGGAAGAGTGGCAAGACAGCTTTGGGGTAACTGCTGGAAACAAGGTGGTGTACATAAAGCTGGGGAATTGAGCTGGGTGCTTGTTAAAAGAACTGATCAACAATCATTAGAGCTGAGACTGTTGAAGCTGAGAGAAAGAAGCAGTCTAGAAGCTTAGGCAGATCCTAGTGGTAGCTGTAAGACAGACAAAGAGGCAAAGAGGCTGCCCCTTTCATATGGCATAAGAAGGAAGAGTGCCTTGCCTACCTGTGGAGGTCGAAGAGTCTTGTCTTTCAGTTGCCCAATACACCCTCAAAGTAACAAGTTGCAGCAGAGCTAACAAAACTGATGGTCTATAATATTGTCAGAGAACATTATATTGAAGGTGATTGAAGTAGTAGTACAGTGTGGGGCATAGGAGCCTGCTTTCACAGTGCCATTAGCAGAAGGGTGTTGTCAAGAGAAAAGCAACCCCATTAGAAGAAGTATCCCCACTAGTTCTACCAAAGACGCTGCAGAAGTTACAAAAAGATGGACAGTTGAAGCACAAGTGGTACTTTTGTTTTGAACTCAAGTCTATCCTGGAAGGAGGATATCCTTGATTAACATGGGTGCTGTTTTCTGTGGGGAAATTGGAAAGGGAACTTTTTAACAAATGGAGAAAGAACGGTTACCAGTGTAATTTTGTTTGGGTGAAAATGTGTTTCTTTTGGAACTTTCAAGAACTGGTTCAAGACTATTTCTCTTTGTGAGAGATTGACTTTGGACATTCCCGGGAAAGGGAGTTACCCAGGACAAGTGCAAGTCATCGAAGTCATTGGTTAGTCATTTATTTATGTTGTTTATTATGTACTTCGAATGTTTTATTGTTTAGTGTACGGGCCAGTTTTGTATATGCTAGATTTTCCCTTAGAACTGGGAATAGGTAGGGAACTCCCTGGAAGAGTAGGCTTAGTAGGTTTTCTATGCATTTCTTTCCATTACAAAATTTCAAATACAGAGAAAACTAGTGTCCGCATTACTGACTCCTCACAAAAAATCAGTAATATAATGTAGCATTGGAGTGAATCCAGATGGGTGCATAACGGTTTCTTACAACACATGGCTTCTGAACAGCATGTAGGCCTTGCAGTTTCTACCCTTTCGTAATGTGTTTTCAGCAAGCATAGCCTTTGCAAATAACATATGAAAACAAAATACCATTAGCTGACTACCCAATAAGGCAAAAGGTAAAAAACGGTGTGCTCCGACTTCAGGTTAGAATTATTCTTTTATAACGCGCTTAATTTAAGTGCGAGCCCGGGATTCAAAACCTGTGTTGCTATGCGTTGCCTCCAAGACAAACACGCTGCCCTTGAGCCATCCTCCCGGCTGGGGCTGGCAAGATCTGCCTAGCTTGGAGCATATGCCATGTACAGAAATGGGCGAGACAGAATAGGCCTAAGGGAAAACATGTTATTATTCTGCAAAAAGTAGACCTCTTGTGAATTGTGACACAGCTAAGAAGTGCGAAAGATGGGTTGTAAATTCTGAAAACTTAACGTCCAGGAAGGATCCACTGAGAAATCTGTGGTCTCTTGAGCAACCCAAGATCTAAGATCTAGAGGAGACCATTAGTGTATTGTGAAAACCCAAAAGTGGGGCGAGACTACAAGCGAATGGCACAAGGCCATGGAGTGGCATACTAAGGGGAAGCTGTGAAAACCGAGAGGCAGAGGGAAAGCTCAGGCTGAGTAACTCCTGAAGGAGCATTCGCAGGAATAGTTGTTCGTTCTGGTTCTTTTGACAAGTTTGGAACATTTATGTCATCAGCATAGGGTAGCCTAGAGACAAAAATACACGCCAAGACTAGGTTGGGAACTTTTCTATAGGCTACATCACTGTAGGACATTGTTTTGTAGAGGAGTGTGTCCCTAGAGGGGCAAGTTTGAACGTTATAATTTAAAACATTAAAAAGGTGATTAACACCCAGATAGACCCCACTTTAAATTAGCCCATCCTGAAACTACTTAATTTGCAATCTTGTTGTCTTTAGAGAAATCCTTAGCACCAGTAGGCATTTGATCCAACCCCTCCTTAGTAAAGCTGAGAATAACATCTGTTTGTTACCACTTAACACCCTTGCGTTAAGGGGGCTATTGCTTGGCCAACCACACCTCCTTTTTCTTTCAAGCACGGCTTAATCTATAGCCTCTCTAGGAGTGTGGCCCCTGCCTCTTCTGTGATCTGCCATGGGAGTGCTCAAGAATCTTAAGACAGGGGTACTTCAGAGGTGCCCCACAGTGCATTTATCTTCTCTGTTATTTATGTGGCTAAACTGGGAGCAGTTGTCCTCTGTAGAAAATAGCCTTTGCCACGTGGAACTTTCTATGTGTAACTGGGGTTCTTTTTTTTCTTCTTCTTTCAACAGAACTTTATTAGTATTTTCAACAGTGTACAAACACAACCAGGATTAAGGAGTAAACAATATAGGGTGTGGGAGGATTCGGGGAAGGAAACCAGCAGAACTACATGACAGTGCGAGTGCTCGTAACGACGGGGGGCCAAAGTTCATAGGTTCTGCTGAGGTACCTGTGGTGCAGGGGGACGGTCAGAATAGTGGTGTGATAGCGGAAGTCCTTTCTATCGACCAGCTGCTTCGGGGCTTCCAGAGGTGCCCAGAAGAGCCAGTTCCTTAAATGTCTTAGTTGAATTTCGCCAGCCAGCGGAGGGAAGGAGGTTGCCGGGCGACACCTGCCAATTGCTCAGTGTAATCCAGATTTTGAAGAATTTGCTCCAGTTTCCATTGCGGAGAGCTGTGATTTTTCTCTGCAACTGCTTTGTCCCAGCATTTGGCCCAACATATGGGAATCGCTGGTCCTTCTGGGTGCTTCAACAGTCTGGCTAAGGAGATGTTTGCCGCAGTGAGCAGATAACATAGGTCCGCTAGGCCACCAGTCATTGGGAATTGCCCTTCCCCTGTGCCCCAAAGGAGGATAATCCCCGGATCTCATGGGATCGCCAGGCCTGCGATTAGTCGGATTTGTTCTAATACTGATTTCCAGTACTGAGTTGCTTTAGGGCATGTCCAGAGGAGGTGGAACAGGGTTCCTGCGGTTGCGCAGCCTCTACAGCATTGTGGTGAGAGTGTTGGGTTGCTTTTATTTAGGATTTCTGGCGTCAGATACCACCTATAACACTTTGTTGGCCCCTTCCCAGTTTGTAATGCCTTTTGAGCTTTCGTGCATTCGAGTCCAGATTTGGCCACATTCCTCCGGATCTAGTTCTTTACCCATGTCCATATGTAGTGTTCCCTTTTGTTGGGATCTGCTTTGTCCAGGAGCTTGTATAGAGTTGATATTTTGCCTTTCAGAGTGCTCGCTGTAAGGTGCGGTTTAATGCTGTGAGGTCTCTGCTGCCGGATGACTTTATGCTGCTGTGGGATAGCCAATGCCTCAGCGGCGTATAGCGAAATCGTTCTGATTACGGAACATGGAATTTTGTTTTACAGGCTTCGAACATTAGCAGGTTCCGGTTAGCAATGAAGTCCGCTATCTGTTTTAGGCCGCCTTCTTTCCACTTGTCGAACCCGTTTGGGGGGATGCCCGGGGTGAATTCAGGGTTATTCCAGACTGGGGGTAGGAGGGCCCACAGTACTTTTGCATCCCCATCTGCTGGCTGCCTTTTTCCAGCTCTCCACCGTGTTCCTGGTGGCTCTTAGCGGGCCAGAATTGGGAGGACCTCAGGGCTTTGTGATATGTGGGGCTTTGTGATATGTGGGAGTACGGCTGGGTCATCCAAGTCTTCTTCAGTTTTCTTCCAGCAAGGTTGATTCGTGGCCGACTGCCACACGAAAGCCTGCGACAGCTGTGCTGCAAGGCAGTATCGGGGGATGTGTGGCACTCCCAGACCACCCGAACCCACTCCCCCGTAGCATTATCCGCTTGGCTATCCATGGTTCACCCCTCCACCCCCCGCCCCACAGCCCCCATTATTTATTTGAAGGGTTTCGTTTGCAGCTTCAGTAGATCCTTCTTGGGGATGTCTATGAGGCGTGCCAGGCAGTGCTAGAGTAGTCTTGGGACCAGGTTCATCTTTACAGCTGGGATGCTCCCCAGCCATGACACCTCCTGTGCATGCCAGCGTTCCAGGTCGCTGCTCAGTTCTTTTAATAGAGGGGGGGGGGGGGGGGGGAGTTAATAAAGTATGTGTTCTCGACTTTGCTTGGGATCCGGACTCCCAGGTAGTTGAAGTCAGTTTTAGCCCATGGAACCGGGTGCTGGGCAGCGAACGCTTCTCTACGTTTTCGTGGAATATTGATGACCAATGATGTTGATTTTGTGTAGACTCTGAACCCAGATACGTCCCTGAATGCTTTAATTTCTAGCCATAAAGCTTTACTGGATTCGTCGGTTTCGGTTATACTCAGGAGGACGTCCTCTGCGTAAAAGGCTGCTATTAGTAGGAGGATCCTTTTACTTTCACCCCATGTATTAGGGGGTTGCTCCGAACAACTGATTAGTAGGGCAACTCGCCTCCTCTTCTGCCCTGCCGTAGCAAAGAATCACTGGCGTAGCGTTTGAAATTGATTTGCTTTTCGTCCGTCTCCAGGAGGTGAGTTTCTTGCAAGCAGACTATGTCTGCCGACAGCTGGGCCAGTCTGCGCTTCTCTGATTTACGTTTGCCCGGAAATGTTTAGCCCCTGCACGTTCCAGGATAACATGGTGAGTCCTCTACTTGGGTCCGTCATCGAGCTTGATCACTATGATCCTGCTTCATGGGTCCAGAGGTGCTTCCGTCTGAACTTGTACGAATGATTGTTTTTGGTGATTGCCTTCGAGTCTCCCCCGCTGAGCCACTGTTCAGTGTTGCCTCTCCGCTCCAGTTCCCCCTTTTAACTTACCCCGCCCCAAACCCCCCCCCGCTCTCCCTATACAAAACAGGTTGGCGGGTCCAGCCCTTGACCAACGGGGTAACCGGCCGAGCCCTCACAACCGAGCTTTCTAGAGGCCAAAGGGCTTCAGCTAACAGGTAAAACAGTGTTCTGCTTAAGGTCCTCCGTCCGCCTCGAGTTTGGTACGAGCCTTGCTTATGGGCTCATCCAGGACAAGAGGAAGCTTGTTGGGGGGGGGGGGGGGGGGAGGGGGGAGGTCTCTGAGGCTTCACTGCCTGTTAGTGGACTGGAAAGCAGGCAGAGGATGCTAGGTATGGTGGGGCCTTGTCGCCGGTCTACCCAGATCCAGGATTTCGCGGAGTCTCTTTGGGATCCTTCTCCAAAGGACGATTCCTTCTCAGTGACATCCTCCTCTTCTTCCGGGTTTAGGAAACTCTCCGCTTCTTTAGGGGAACGGATAAGCCAGGGCTTACCGTCCCAGGTAAAGATCAGCGCCGTCGGGAAGCCCCACCGGTATACCACTTTCCTTTCTTGGAGCCATTCAGTGATGGATTTTAGGGCTTTCCACTTCACAAGAGTGGTTGCAGCCAGGTCTTGATACAAGGATACGGAGGCGTCCCTGAAGTTGATGTGTGGTGTACTTCTTGCTTCCCGCATCATTTAATCTTAGACTTTATAGAAGTGCACTCACACTAGAACGTCCAGAAGGGAAGTAGAGCCTGGCTTCGACCTGGTTCTATGCACCCTGTCCAGCTCTAATGGGGCTCCATCTGGTAGAGTTAGGATGAAGTGGAACAGGTCCTGTGTGAAGGGTTCCAGGTCCGAGTGCGAGACTGATGTTGGGATGCCCCGGAGGTGGATGTTTTTTTGCGCCGGGAGCAGTTCTCCGCATCGTCTTGTTTAAGTTGTAGGGCCTCTCATCCAGCTTCCAAGGCCGCAATTCTGTCCGCTCTCTCTCCCATTTTGAAAATGTGTTCGCATAGGGTGGATTCGATCTCGACTGTTCGGACCTCAATTTCACCCACACAGTAATCTAGGGACGTAATTTTGCTCTTAGCTTTGGTTATGGCCGCTAGTAGTTCCTGAAGATCTGTTTTTGTTACAGCTTGGGGAGGGGCCCGCTTGCAAGCTCAGAGTTTACTGTTGGGGGCATGATTTCACCTCGGTCCCCCTTCTTTGCCTTTTCCGTAGAGGAAGCTGCCAGTAACGTCGAAATGTCAGCTTGTTTTGCCGCTTTCAAGTTGTTGGCCATCTTCCCCCACCCTGCTTTTGCTTGTGCCAACTGGAATCCGGACCCGGGGTCGCTTCGGCAATGCTCCGGCGTGGTAATTGGGTTTCAGGGGTTCTGCAACTTGAGTGCTTCTTGCTTTCCTTTCCCCAGTTTGGGGGGGGGTAGAAATTTGGCATGCTCCTATGATGGCTTGATGGCGCTGGCTCCCCTGGGGAGGAGAGTGAAATGTGGGCAGAGGCACGACAGGAGGATGATGGGGGGGTGGCAATCCGGTCCGTCAGCCCTCCCCTCGTGGCCACTCGAAGGTTCCTGAGGTTAAGTGTGCTCTAATTCCCTTTACGCCGGCTGTGTGTGATCGCTGCCTTGCCAGGTTGTTGCTCTACCAGTCAAAATGGCCCCGAATCAGGCGGAAGAAGCGACTCCGAGATGGGCGGCCAGGGAGAGGATCGGGGGGGGGGACATTTGCTTGCCTGCACCCCAGAGCACCCCAATTAGGTAAGAGTTGTTAGTTTGGGTGCAGTTGCCCCTGCTGATCAGAGGCATCGAGCCATAGCCGCAGGCCCCCTAGCCTGATGCAAGATGCGCTTCCGACAATCAGAGGGACGCAGCAGGGGGAGGGGCGCATCCCTCCAAGGGCTCAGCACCGACTATCCTACCTTGCTTGGCCGCCACCACCACCGGGGCAAGCGGCACCTTCCCAGCCGCTGTGGATGTACCAGTGAGGGCTGGATTTCCAAGCGTTCGGGATGCTGTGGAATTCGGAACATGACTCAAGGCTGCGTCCTCGGGTGCTTGTATCCCTGGATGCAGATGTTCGCCCCTAGGTGGCGCGGGAGCCACACTGGGCTCAGAGCAGATGTAGAGGGAAGAAGGCTGTGGGTTGCAGACTGCCGTTGGTATTAGCCTGGACAGTGCATTTGCCTGTATTGTGCCATCACCACTTTGCTGCTGTAATCATTGATGTGGCCAGAGGAGTCAGAGCTTGTAAGTAGCAGAGCCAGCTTGCCGGAGATGTCTGTAAATGCATGGGTGGCACCCCCCCAGAGAAGGGCTGCTTATCCCGAGCCGGAGCAGTGCTTTCTCCTGGATTGCATTATCGCCACACTGCTGCCGTGATCATACGTGCGGCCAGAAGGGTCGGAGCTTGCAGGGAGCAGAGCGCACCCGTGCCTGAGGTATGCAGCGTGCCGATTACGGGGTACCTCGGAGCTGAGCACAGCCAAGTCCATGCAGAGGTAGGCTCTCAAGGGGGAGGTCGAGTGCTTCTGGGTGTCAAGCAGGACTGCCAAGGCACAGCGCGGGAAGCTGCACCGTCACAGCTTTGGCGCCCAGCAAGTCCCGAGAGTGCCCCGTAGCATGGAGGGACTCATCTGACACCGGCCACCGAGCCAGCACCATTCCTCCTCCGGGGATCCCAGTCCAGGTTCACCTCACCGCCTCTGAGCTTCTGTTGTCGGGATCCCCCCCTACCCCCCACCGAAACACCCACCTGGATGCTGAGGTTCCGAGGGGCAGAGACGATGCCCGCCATTTTGATTCCACGGTCGGGTGCATGAGGCGGTTCCTCTGATCACAAAATTCTCAAAGGTACGGGCAGCATACTAGACAGGAGCAGGTCAGTGCCTGCCAGGCATCACAGAGCGCTTCGCTCATGATTCCGATCTGGATCAGTCGTTTTGACCGCAGTATTTCGTTTAGTCGCGGGGCTCGAGCCGGGAGCTTCTAGGAAGCCGCTCTGTCTGCCATGGCTCCAAGCCACGCCCCCGCTGGGGTTCTTTTTTACCCACTTCTTTGTTAGTTGACCTATGTCCTGAAGGGTGCAGGGGGAGGGTCACATGACCAGACTTTGCCCCGAGTGTGCGGACCAGGGGAAGTGGCCGTATGCCTGCATCTCTGAGGCAGTGTAGTAGCAGTCTGAACCAGTTCTGACTGACATTAAACAGTTTGCTAATTCACTTTATTCAATTTTATGTGACACAAACATTAACTCCCCTATGATTGGAGGCATAAATATTCCAGTCTTGGCTTAGGCCGATGACTGTGTACTCCTTGCTGAAACTCCCATTGCCCTCCAAAGAGTAATTACTGTGTATACAGAGATAATGCTTCAAAATCTAGATTTCTATTTAGAAACAGGGTATGAACGGTTTCCAAATGTTTTCTTCTACGATTACCTTGGGTAAGATTTAATGCCCATTTCAGTCCTGAAATGCACAGACAGAAGCAGTCTGCTAAAATGTGTCAAGTAATTGGGGCTATTTTCAGGTTTGTCCAGCGATACAAGGTCCAAACGGTGACGCTAACATTAAAAGTATATGAGGCCATGGTGGGAACAACAGCGGCACATGAAGCAGAAATTTGGGGATACAAGTGTAAAGGTAAATTACGACAGGCACAAAATACATTTTGGAAATCATTGTTTGGCCTTCCTACTTCTGCACCCAATTATGGAGTAAACAAACAACTGGGTATACGATATTTGGAGGACACTCAAGTATTAGACGTGTGTTATTATTCCTAGTAGTACATATAAACGAAAAAGCCTCATTGTCTCGTCCAATGTGAGTGAAGTTGCTGATAGTGAACACGCCTATAATACACCTTCAGCCAAATAGGTTGATCCTGAAATAAATGAGTGTTAATGTCAGATTTTGCTTGGTATTAACTCCTTAACTGCCATGGGTTTCCCCCCTCCAGTGCCAAGGCCTTTTTTCGTGATTTCGTTATGTCGCCATTTAATGCCTTGTAACATTTTTGTTACATGAGATATCCTGGCCAAATTTGGGCCCTTTATTTCCCCCACATGTAGACGGTCGTAACTCCACCAAGGAATCCTAGTATGCTGTAGGAGGGGGGAGGGGGGGTGAGAGAAAATAACCAAAAAGGGAGAAAATGTTTTTTTTCTTCAGAAAATGCCAATAAAATGATGTACAAAGAAGCCTGTGGTTTTTTCCTTGAACGTGCTAGGATCAAATGGTTTGCTGTGCCGAGTTCCCCATTTTCCAGGCTTTCAGGAACAGGTCGAGTGGAAACAAAAAATAAAAAACATTTTGATAGTTACCAACCGTTTTGTGAGAGTTAGGCGATTTTGGCCTTTTTTTCAAAAAGGTCATGCGTGGATGGAATGGAAGAAAAAGGGTAGGAAAGCTGAATGGGAGGACAGAAAGGCATACATTTCTGAAAAGTAGACGACATTTCAAGTTGAAGGGGTGATTTGTGCAGGTCAGGCAACAACTATGTAGGGAAACAGTTCCATAGTTTGGGGATAGAAAAAAAAAAAAGAAAAAAAAAAACGCAAACAAAAAAATAGTGGTTGACATGGTTGGCCCGGTAAGGCAATGGCTTCTGTGAATTTTGAGAAAAACAATGCTCCGCTACATTCCCCCTCCCCCATCCCCCCCAAACTCTTCCAGTTATGAAAAAACACATTTTTTGTAATGTTTCACAAAACAAGCACTACCACAAGCCAAAAACCAGCCATGGTACACAGGAATTTTATGCTTATGGCCTAAAACAGACGTACTTAGCATGTGTGAATAAGGAAAACAAATATGGTGAGGAAGGGCAAGCGTACATTTTTTGAAAGAGTACATACAGACCTTTTGAAGGGGAGGTGACTTGTGCAGGTTACAAAAGTGTATAGTGCCTAAAGCAGCGACTAAATGTAGGTCACATTTGGAAAATTAAAGGGTTGTGTGACAAAGGGCAGCATCAAATGGGTCGAAACGTTATGAAAACCACACAAACACAACAAATGTCGTACCTTCCCGCATTCCCACATGTGTCCCGACGAAAATGATACCTCACAAGTGTGGGTGCACCTAACTGGGCGCAAAGGGAAAAGGCTAAAACACGGGTAACCAAGTCTTTCAGCAGAGCTGATTTTCAGGAATTTTGCTCATGCATACAACCTACAGATTTGAGCCTAGGGTGTCGAAACCACCAAAGAAAATGGGGAAGCCCATGTGTGAAATGTCTGAAATGTTTGTTTTTTTCCACCAAATTTCAGAGACATTTCCTTCTGCCCACCCACCGAAACACGACACCAACAACAGATGTCCTACCTTCCCGCGTTCCGACAAGTGTCCCGATGAAAACGGTACCGCACATGTTAAAGGACATTTGTACCGCGCACTATCACCACCGTAGTGGTCCCTTGCCGCTCTGGCGGCTCTGAAAGAGGAGGGGAGGTTGAGTTAGTGGGAGGAAGCAGGAAAAGTGCAAGAGAGCAGTGATGTGCTGTTGGCGGCCTCAGCCCGGTGGGTCCGTTGGCTGGGCCTGGGGTGTTTGCGGCCGGTAGTCGTCGTGTACTGTTGTGCAAGGCTATGTGTGTTTTTGTTTTGTTGTTGCAATGTAGTGAAGTTTGTGCGGTTTGTTGTGCTGTAGGTTTTGGTTGTGTTTGGAATTTGAGAAGTGTATGCAAAAAGGGAAATTGTTAGTAGTGTTGGTTAGTTTGCGTCTCTATCCTGAATTGAAGCGCTCGGCTTGCGTAGTCTCCCCTGTTGCGGCTCTGTCCTGATCTGGGTCTGACTGGCATACAGGTTCCATACTCCTCTATTCCCCGCGTTTAACATGCTCTCTCATGGCTCCCCTTATCCTCCATTTAGACTCTAGTGGCCAGTGCATCTGCTAATGACAACCTCTCCGGTAGTGGGTAGATTGCCAGTGTCTCGATAATTCCACACCAACGTGGTACCTGGCGGTAGTTAAGTTACGGGGCCGGCGAGAGTGTTGGTGGGATTGTCTGGGTTAGTTGACTCAGTCTCCGTGCGTGCCGCCTGTGTTCCTGTCTATACGATGTCACCCGTCCAGCTGCCGTGGGCTTTACTCTACCTGGTCAGGGATGTCCGTGTCTTTCCGGTTTAGTTATCCTTTTTACCAGTTTCCTCCAGGTAGGTGCGCCCACATGTGTGGGCACACCTACCTGGGCGCATAGGGAAAAGGCTAACCCACTGGTAACAAAACGTTTAGGCAGAGCAGATTTTGGTTGTGTGGACAACCTACAGATTTGAGCCTAGGGTGTCAAAGCCACCAAGGAAAACAGGGAACCCCCATGCATTTCTGAAAAGACACCCGTGGGCACCCCCTTTCCACTAAAAACGTATATGGTGGTTCAGTGCCCCCCCTCCCCCCACAACAAGTTTTTTTTTTTTGGGTTTTGTTTTGCCCCTTTCCTAGAGGCATATGGGCACAGTGTGGCCATCTGACCCGAGGGTGGGCATAACTTACTGCCCAATGCACCGAGGGTCCATTCCAATGTTTTCTGGTGCCCCCCCAACCACCACCCCAAATGGATGGTGGGGCATCTCGTGTACTTGTTCCTAGAGGCAGATTGCACTAGCAATCTGCCCCCACGGTGGGCTACACCAGATGCTGCTCTCCATTTGGGTTCGGGGGTGGGGGTGCGGGAAGAGGGTCACCCCCTGTCCACTGAAAACATCCATGGTGGTTTAGTGCCCCCCACCACACCCACCCAAACCAAGTTTGTTTCGTTTTGCCCTTTCCTTGTGTTATATTTTATTTTTTCATTTATTGTTTGCCCCCCTTCGCTGGGGGCAGATCACCCATCTGCCCCAGGGTATTGCCCTCATGCTTTGGGGGGCGGGGGGGGAAAGAGAGGGCAGCTTACAAAGTAGCCCCCCCCTCACTTGCCCTGGTGTCTAGTGATCGAGCGATCTGCGCCCAGCAATGCTTCAAAAAAGGTGTCGTTGGAAAGGGGGGAGTCTCCCCTTTCCAACGTCACCTCCCTCGATCTGCACGGCACAATAGTGCAGCAGATCGAGGGGGAATAAAAGGTGGAAACGCACCTTTTCTTGTCACCGCAGTGAAAATGACCGTTTCATTTTGGCGTGAAACTGAAGGAAATCCAACGCTCGGGCCATGAGGGGAGACCTCCCCATCACATAGCCCAGGGGTTGGTTTACAGTTTTGTGCGATCCCTGCTCCCAGAAGGGGTCTGGCTGTCCTGATTGGAGAGCCAAACACCCCTTTCGGTAAAATGCTCAGAGAGATTGCAGAGGAGTGCGTGCTGGAAATTTATGAAAGGCGAGGCTTCTGGAGTGTAAAGCAAGTCGACCACTGGAAGCAGAATTAACCAAAGAAGACGACGACGACGACGACCAGAGACGCCTGCAGATCCTTTGCAAGACTAAAGCAACCACTGCTGTCCTGACCCCGTTTTCTAAGTGACAGGGGAGCTCCGAAGAGGACGACTCCTTTCCTTCGGCTGGTGGGAACAACGAGTCCCAAGACGAACTTTGAAACAAGCCATTTTCTGAGGTCCTAGGAGTTTCCAGAGCTGCGTAACCCCATGCCAGGAGACCTGCTGGCCATTTCAAGTGCATCGTTGTAGAAAGGCCAAATCCGTCCCAATCTGTGCTGAGCCCGTAAGGACACTATCAGAGATCTGATCCAACTCGCCCAGACCCCCTTACCAGAGTGTGGGACTGCAGGAAGCCAAGCAGATTGACCAGGCGATCAGTGTCCTTTGTTGGTGCTGCTAAAAAGGTGCCAAAACCAAAGAATGAACCAAGAAGTTGCTGAAAGTCGTGCTACAGGTCCCCCCTTGAGACTGCTGCTGGAAGACACTATCCATTGTCCCGCCTTTCGTCACCAGACCAAGGAATCCAGAGGTCGGGTCCAGAGCTACCACATCGTAGAGGAGCCAACACAAACACTTTCTTCAAACTCAAGGTACTGTGGGTAGAAAGGTATTGCTTACCTAGATAAGTCGCTGCAGAGCGTTGGAATGCACCTACCCTTACCTCTGACCCAAGCTGCTGCTGGTGTCTCCTTTATGAGTTTTTTGGTCTCCTTTGTTAGTTGTCAACTTGCTGCTTCAATAACTTTAGACACTGGAAGAAATCTGCAGGAGCTTTTCACCATTTGCCGTTTGTCTAGACGTCAAGCCCTCTCCGAACTGCCTTTAGCTAGGGTTGCGTTTTTGGACTTAAAAGACTTGCCAGGCGAAGAAAACGTCTCTAGAACCTCAAACTAAGCTCATATTGCACGAACCACTCATTTTCCTCCATTTAAGTGGCTTTTCTGTGTGTTTGCAGAGTAAATGCATTACTGTGCAATAGAAACTTTGCTGTAACCCTGGAATTTTGGACTTTCAAATTGCCATTTCAAGCCTCTTCAAGCCTATTGTGTTCTATGGTTGAGCCATAGGCGTGTGTTGGAATTGCTCCATCCAAACCTGTGCAACTAGGGTTACCTCCCTGTAACACACCAGGGCACTGCGTAGTGTGGCGATTCGCCAGGTATCGTCACTTCTCCCCAGCGGGAGCCCTTTACCCAGGGGTCTAGGGCGGTGCAGCTGCTACCAGATAGTCCCCTGTTAGGAAGGTTTGCCATTTTAGCAACTTCCCCTTCATATTCTATGGACCCCCAAACGTCTTGCTATCGTTTTTCATCCTGTGCTGACTTCTCACAGTGAAGTGTAACCTTCGGCTTCACTCCACTTGTTAGGCAAGATTGTGTGCAGTACCCTTTGGGAGACTACAGCAACCTTGTCCTCCTGGCAATAGGGAACCCAACCCTTGGTATAAGTCTGTACTACACACGTTGGTAGTGTGGCTGAGCAGCCAGACTTATCTCAAGAGGGGTCAATGTGAGCTGTAAAGTTGTAACACAGAGTTTCACAGTGACAGTTATTCAAATAAACACTCATACTCAAGGTTTCTTGATTAAACAATTATTAATTTAACAGACAGTTATATGCCTTCTTCAGAAAGGAGCAACACACTTAACATGTATAGTATACTTCAAAACACACTCTGTTTCTCTAAATCCGATGATACCCATTGCAGATGGCACACAGACACTTCCTACACCCTCAGGTGACAAATAGCTAGGACACTGTGGACACTGATTTATCACTGGTACATTTAGAGCAATACTGAGTTTGGGTGTAAAGGATTAGATAGGGGAATAAAAGAAAGGTTAACACATGATTCATAAACTGGTAAGTACTTTTTAAACCCTCCAATGCAAAGTAAATTAACCCTTTCCTGGAGGAAAGAAAAGCACAAAGTCAGAGGTAAGAAGAGTCTCTCAGGGAGCCAGGACGGCCAATGTTAGTTGAGCAAAGTTTAGGGGAGCTGAAGGTCTTCTTGCAGGTAAGTAAAAGTCTTGCAATGTTTTAACAAATGTTTGTAGAGATAAGATGCACTTGAAGGGCCACATGCTGAAAGGCTTGTGAAGGGCACAGCTGCAAGCAACTCTGCAATGGCGGACACGTCTCAACTGCGAACAAGCAAGGCTACACAACAAGAGGCAAGTCCTCTTAGGTTTACAGTATGGTTCCGGCTGGCTTCTGTTCCTGTACAGCTCTGCAGATCCTGTTGTTCCTGGGCCTGAGTCGTGGGGACAAGAGGGAGGACCTCTAGAGACTCCTGCACTGCAATGGGAAGGTCGGCAGCAGCAATGGGCAAACTTCAATTCAGTGACACTTTGCGGTTTCAGCTATTCGCGTCTATAGTAAATATCAACACTGCGGTTCTCGGCTACCACTTCAGACTTTCCTCGCATCTGGGGTCCAGCACTCCGTTGAGGTGGCTTAGGCTTGGCCAGTCTTGCTTCAGGGAGGTCCGGAGGATCTTCCTGGAGTTCGGGTCGGATTTAAAAGCAATGCACTCGATCTGGTGTTCCTCTCCCTGGCACTTTGGTTCCTGCAGCAGCAATGGAAGTACAGCCAGCTTCGAGAGGATGTCCAGACGAGTTCACGTTGGGGTTGATTGGTCCCACCAACCCAAGGGGAGAAGTCGTCCTTGCAGGGCTTCTCTAGTTTGCATTTGTTTTATTTGTAACGCGCACCTTCAGGACCGAGGGCATCCGGGCGCAACTTAGACATGGTTACATAAGCATACATCTATTCAAAACATTAAACAGTGCACAGTATTCAGGGTATACAACAATATACATATTTACAGGATGTGTGTTCAGGGCATACAGCAATATACATATTTACAGAATGTAGATTAGGGCAGGCGTTTTCCTGGGGCGGGCTACCAAGAACATAAGAGGTCCAGAAGTCCAGGCTGGCTGAAGAGCCAGGATTTGGTTTTAGATTTGAAGGCACTAAAGCATTCTTCAGATCTGATGGTGAGGGGGAGGGCATTCCAAAGCTTGGACGCAAGGACGGGGAAGCTAGAGCCACCCGCTTTTTTAGTTTGAACCTAGGAATGGATAGACAGTGGGTCTGGGCCGTTCTTTGCGGGCGGGTAGGCACGTGGCGGGATAGCCGGCTGCAGAGATATGCAGGGGCTTGGTTGGCTAGGGATTTGTGGGTAAGGCCTAAGACTTTCAGTGAAATTCTCTGTTTGACCAGTAGCCAGTGTAGGTTGGATCTAGATTCCGAGATGTGGTGGTTTCGCGGGATGTTTAAAGCTACTCTAACAGTGTTATTCTGGCGTTATTCTGGGTGATTTGCAGTTTGTTCAGATTCTCTTGGCTAGTTCCAAGGTAGAGGGCGCTCCCATAGTCAATTTTGGCCATGATGAGAGTTCTGGCCAGTGTGACCGTGTTAGGGGTGGTCAGAAACGGCCTGCAAGCTGCAGTGAGTTTGCAGGTGTATGCTGAGGAGGATCTGACTGCATTAGTTTGTCGGGATAGGGATAGGGTGGCGTCAAGATAGACGCCTACAGTTTTGGGGTCTTTCGAAACTTGGATGGTTTTGCCATCGATGATAAACGATTGGTAGGTTGGCTCAAGTTTACTAAGTGTTAAGACACAGGTTTTCAGATCTGAAATACACAGGATACAGAATACAATGCCTTGGATTCTTTGGAAAGGATACAGACTGGTAACCGAAAAAGGATACACTTGGCGTCTCCTAACCGTATGATAGGAGAAGTAGAACGTAGTGCAGTCAATGAAAACCTAACTAATGCCACTCTTGACTGGTAATGATTCAAGTCAGAGAGAGTAATTAGAGGGAAGGGCGTGAGTCGACCAAGTTTCACCAAGCTCTAGACAGAGAAAAATATCAGGATAGTAGACTAATGAGAAGGACAGTAACAACCTATCTATTAAGCACTAACCTTTAGTAAGCCATTTGGAAGTCCAGGGAAGCAACGAAAAGGAAGGGTAAGTGAGGAAACTAACCTGTACGGAACGAGGGCCGTACTAGATCCGGGTTGGCGCACCCAGGAAAGCGTCCAAAGTTCAGTGCACTAGGTAGGAGACAAATAGGAGTAGGTGAAGAACCTGATCCAGGAATATAGTCCTTTAGCTGAAGATTCCTTATAAAAGGTTGGAGCAGATGGAAATGCCATGTTGCTGTAAGTCCCGTGTAGAACTTGGCTGGGAGTTGCAAAGTGCAGTGTGGGACACGACGAGGAAGCAGCGTGATGTTAGGTGTCGCGTGGAAGACACGGCCGTGGCTGGATGACAGGATGCTCCGCAGGGAATTGGAGCGGAGTGTTGTTTGGGGCCGCGTAGGAGACACGGCAGAGGCTCCGTATAGAAAACAGAGCGGAATGCCAGAGCGTCGCGAAAGAGCGCGGAATTATCACCCCGTGCGGAGGAAAAAGGCAAGGAAAGAACGTCTGCTCGATAACAGCAGAAGTGAGCTCCAGACTCAATTACGCCAAGTAACGCGATCAGAAGCGCCGGTGCTTAGGATCTGATCAGCTAAATGGTGTCAGCTGACGTACACCTGACCAACGTGATGACGAAACGTTGGTCAGGTGATCCTGGCTCGAAATCCAGGAAGTGAAATGACACGCAAATACGATCGTAGCCCCGACCTTAACTGTGCCTCCCAGATAGCTTCCATTGTGTAGCCGTTCTGAAAGCCGAAGACGCTGGTAAGCGGGAGCGCGTAGGGATTGTGAATGCGCCAGATGATGCAGGCATGACACTAAGGCGTTGCGTAGTGCCCAAGATGAGGAGCTCGGTTTTATCATCGTTAAGGCATAACTGGTGTTGTGCCATCCAAGCTTGGATGACCAGGTAGACATCGTTCAGGGCCTTGGTGTCAGCCAAGTAGTCTCCAGTGATGGGAATGAGTATCTGGGTGTCGTCGGCGTAATTTGTGTAGGAGATACCCAGATAGTCAAGTACATCAAAGAGTGGTTTTGTAAAAACATTGTAGAGCGTTGGCGAAACACAAGAGCCCTGGGGGACGCCGCAGTGAATAGGGGAAGGATCTGCAGCTGCAGATTGAGAGAAGACCTGCATGGATCTATTACTCAAGAATGATTTGATCCAGGCCGTAACTGATGGTGAGAAATGGGCGGCCGAGTGGAGATGCTTGCATAAGATTTGGTGATTGACCAGATCGAAGGCCGCAGAAAGATCAAGTAGAAGTAACAAGGCAAGTTTGCCGTTGTCCTTTAGCACTTCAATTTGGGTTTTTAAGTCTAGTAGAGCTGTCTCTGTTCCGTGTCTAGGGCGGAAACCAGATTGTCTAAGACCTAGAAGATTATTGGCTTCCAAGTGTTCTTGGATTTGCAGGTATACTGCACGGTCAAAAATTTTTAGCAGGAAGGGGACAGTAGTAATGGGTCGGTAGTTAGTAGGTATGCTAGGGTCGAGAGTTGGTTTTTTAAGCAAGGGGATCACCCATGCATCCTTAAGGTTATCGGGAACGGTTCCTGTTCTAAAGGAGGCGTTAATAAAGGATGTGATAAATGGGGCCAAATCGTGGGCAGATTCCTTAATAATTGGGGCCCGGCAAGGATCGCCTTGGCAATTGGACGGTTTGATCCTCAGGATGAGGTTTTCTACTTCCGCAGTGGTGAGCGGAGAGAAGCGTTTACCGTTGGGCAGGTCAGGGGAGTGGGCCCCTGCTATGGTAGGAGGGCGATTGTCCAATTTCAGGCTGTCTGGTTTGGCTGAAATTTTAGATTGAAGCATGGCGATTTTATTCAGTAACGCTGCCTGAATGTTAGCACACCATTTGCTATCTTTAATGCAGATGTCAGGGGGTGGGGGGGGGGGGGTAACGGGGGTTTCGAGCTCTTTTGGGATCTTAAAAAGTTCCTTAGAGTTGGAGTCAGCATCCAAGATGCGATTATTAAGGGATTCTTTTTTCGCCTCTATAATGGCTGCTTTGTAGGTGAGCGAGGCCAGGAAGAAGCCATCTTTGTGCACGTCAGAAGGGTGGCTTTTGAAATGGTTTTCGGCACAGCGTTTGATTTTGCAGAGTACTCTTAGCTGTGGGGTGAACCAAGAGTTCAGGTGTGCTCGTGGTTTGGCCTTCCTTAATTTGATGGGGGCCATAGAATCTATTGCTGTCAGCATGCTGCAGTTATAGATGTCAGCTAAGGCGGTAGGGTCATTACAGGAGTCAGTGGCCGCTTTGAGTGTGAGGAGTAGTAGAGGGAGATGTTTCTCCTTGGTTATGTCCTTTTTGTTTCTGGTCGGGAGAGCCGGCGCTATCACGGTCGCAATACGGGGGGGCGGCTTCAATGTTAAAGGTGATAATGTGGTGGTCTGACCAGAGGCAAGGGGTAATGGCCAGGACATTAATATCGCAATTAGAGCTGGCTAGCCAGTCGAGGGTCCTGCCTTTAGAATGCGTGGGCTCTTGGATGTGCAAGGTGAAACCAGAGTTGGAGAGGGTGTTTTCCAGATCAAGTGCGATAGGATCTTTAGGGTCACCAAGTCCCAGGTTGAGGTCTCCAAGGATGATGATTTGTGAGTTAGTTTTAGCGTCGTCAAGGATGAGGGTAGATATTTCGCCAACAAAGGATGGTGCAGGGCCTGGGGGCCTCTAGATTAGGTGGAGGGTGGCTGTTTGGTTAGGTGTTAGTGCGAGTTTGACTGATAATAGTTCAGCGGACTCAAGTTTGGGGTTGGTCATTACTCTTAAATCAAGAGTGATTTTGTGGATGATGGCTAGGCCACCGCCTCTAGAGTGGGAGGCAGAGGTGCGGTCACATCTCATTATGCTGAAGCCGGGTGGTATGGCAAGGGACAAGGAAGGGCCGGATGTGGCATGTAGCCAGGTTTCAGCTACAGCAATGAAGTCAAGATCTGACGATGTTATGAGGTCTGCTATGTCTAAGGCGTGCGCTCGGAGGGATCTGGCGTTGATAAGGGCGCCTTTGATGACAGGCAATTTCACCTCTGTAGGGGGGGGGTATGCTGTTGAGTGCAGTGGGTGAGCCTAGGGGTGTGTGTCGTGTTTGCTTAAGGAGGTTACTGTGGGTGGGGCGTACGCAGAATATGGTGCCTAATCTTTTATTTCTATGAGATGAGGAGCATGGTTGGTTCAGAATAGGTTTGCTGACGAAGTGTTCCAGCCAGAGGGCTGGGTCGTTGAGTTAGGGGTTGATGTCGGTATTGCAGTGTTGGAGGCCTATGGTGGGTGTCATAGGGTCCATTATGGGGGTCGCCATGTGCAAGGTCTGTGGGACAAGACTAGGGGGAGACATGGTGTCTGAAGGCTGAGGGTGAGTCGGCCGTTTCAGATGCGTGCGTGGCTGAGAGAAGATTGTTGCTTCAGAAGGCAGAAAGTGGAGCAGTATAGGCAAATTCTTTGAGCTTCAGCAATGCAGCAGGAAACCAACGGTCCAGGAGTTGCAGCAGGCATCTTTTCCAAGTTCTCCTTTGGATTCCTTCGTCCAGTGGTCGACTGCCCTCCAAGCCGAAAAACCTCACCTTATATTCAGGTTTCTCCCATTCATTCCGCCCTAGCTGTCAAACAGCAGGGTGGCTGTCCTACAAGGACAGCCAGCTGGCCAATCACCTTAGCATGCATTCCTGTAACCAAGGGGAAAAAGCAAAGGGAGTTTCGGGCACCTACCTCACTTCCTGCCCCTGCTAGACACGCTGGAGCCAGAGGCGAGCTTCACTCGTGAATCCCGCCAAAGGCAAAATGAACAAAGGGACCAAACCTGGTTTGACATGCATAGTACATCTCAAGAAGACCCCTTCCAACAAAAAATGGTGAAAAAAAAGAAGACCGGGGCCATTTTGATAAAATGGGCACCCATGGGTGCCTTACTGCAGCTGCGATTGCAGGCCGCGGTAAAAACACACAATGGTAGTAAAACTTAAACCACTGCCACCAGTCATTCATTGTAGAAAGGGTAACATAAAAATGTTACATGAGAAACTAGACAAAGGGGATACCAAGTAACCCCTCCAGCAGCCTTTTGTAAGGTAGTGTGTGCTGGGTCTAGAAAGTTACAAAGTGTAAGTAAAGTCAATTTCACTTCCCTGCTCTTGGAAACAGTAGTTTCACCAAGAGAAGGTATTTAAACCTTTGGGAAATCTAAGAGACTTCCCTGTGTCACTGCACTGAAGGTGCCTTGTGTCACAATGTAAAGCTGATGCCCATTTTTTTTTAATTGTTATTACTTTATAAGGTGAAGATTTGTAATGTCAAAAAGAAAAAGAAGAAGCGAAGAGAAAATGTTTTGTTTACTTTCTACTCTATTCCCATCTCATTTATGAAGCAGACCAGGGGAGGACATTTTCCTCAACAGCTGTTTGATTGGCCTTTTCATTTGTCTAGGAGTATCTGTTCCAGAATTTTTACTGTTGCTGTGACCCAAAATGATGCCTATGGACTTTGTCAGACTCCAAAGTCAAAAGAAACTGAGTCCAAATCACAGAAAAATAAATGCAAGAGTGGGAAAAAGGTCTCACTCTCTCCAGGTTAGAAATTAAAAGTCATAAATCCAGTAAAAGAGCTGGGGGTCTCTAAGGTAGAAGGGAATTAGCACATTTCTGAGAATTCTACCTAACACCACTGGGCCTTTGATTACATGTTATGGGGAAACTGACTACTCCTTCAGACTGTCACTGCTGGGAAACCTAGTTTCGCCTAGTCTTTTCACTTTGTTGCCACTTTTGGTAACTTTTATCATTGCACAATGCAATGCAATCAGGACTCATGTTTAACCCTAGACATACCCCCAGGACATGTTCGGTTACTTTTAGATGTGCTAAGGAACAATCTGGTGGCATCAGTTGCTTTTTCTCAATTTTTGAAGCATTTTGTGTTAGCCGAAACACATTTACAGCGTTTGGCTACTAACTGTGGCTAGTGTCCAAAAATGGCCGTGTCACAAGGTATTTTGTCTATCTTTTGGCAATCCTGTAGTATGGCCTTCTTCCTGCCATTTTAAGTCAGGAAATCCCTTTTAAAGGGCATGCACTTGGTGGGCAGTAGCACTTTCTGGGCGTATCTATGCCCAGAATGGAATTACCATAACAAATAATCTTGGACCCAAATAATCAGACAGACAAAGAACAAGGCAAAGTACCACTTTATTATCAATTCAATAAAGTGTGGCAATCTGGCAAACAATTAATTGTAGTCCACACACTCACACTGCAGATTAGTTACACAAAGGCTTTATACCTCAGTGTGTCAGCTATGACGCGATCCTACGGGGCAAATAATAAAACCTATCGAAGTTGAGAATTGGTTAGGGGAATATGTCTACTTATAGAGTCTATAAGAGTTAGTTACTTTATTGGCGGCTCCTCTCTGGTAGGCAAGCCTCGAACTTCCTTTGAAGTATAATACAGATTTTAACAGTATAATAGCAGAGGATTGGCTCATGCAACATGTATGCTCATCGTTGCATTGGCCCTCACGATGGGCTGGCATCCTCTCCCAACCTTGAAAACTCAGCTCACTAGCAGTACGTAAGCAAAACAAAATTCGGGTGCAGAGAACAACGTCAGACTACTGCCGACTTGCCCAATTAGTTCTACCATCTCTCATCAGCCAAGCCTTCTTCTTTGTAGTTGACCTTACAGACTGTACTCTTCTCTGGGACTTTTAAGGGAGTGTAGGTACACCACGATCTTCATCTGAAGCTCAATTACTAGACCTTGTTTTTGAGTTCTGGGTCACGTGTGAGGAGACCACAACTTTGTCCATTTCGACCTTTTATTTAATATTATTTTATTCAATTAAACTGGGTGCCATTACTCCTCTTGGCCTATGTAGACTTGGCTGCTCCGTCTCACAGACTTTTCTGCATCTTTTATTGTCAAAGCTTGGCACTTGCAAATATCTGCTCATTTACTTAATCTAAGAGAAATATGTCCTGTGTATGTTGCTTATCCTCGGTAACTCTCCTTGTACTCGAGCAGCTTCTCACTGTGGCATCCTTGTTCTCTGGCCAGCAGCTATTTTTTGATCATGCATGAATTTATATTTCCAGCCTCTGTCAATTCTGGTCTCTTCGCTTACTATCATTGAGAATATATATATATATATATATATATATATATATATTCATTCACTGGTTACTTTTCTTTGTATATATGATTTCTCCTCACTTGCATATGTGTTTCGTTTCTTCAGTTACATCTTCTTTAAGTATTTTTTTTAATATTGTTTCAGGCGTCATTTGATCTTCTCCCTTTAACATCACTTTGCACTTGTCAGATGATCTTTACAACTCCTCGATATTGAGTGCTGTCTGCAATTCTCCTGCTACCACCTCAGTACAAGGGTACATTTGATATGGTCGTCTGAGCTCATAACGTCTCTTATACACTCAATGAGGTACTAGGTGATACCTGGTGTCATGCACAATGTCTTCCTGTCGTTGATACAGTAGAACAGATGTGAGGGGGTGGAGCCTATCAGTAACTGTTAGGAAAGATTTCATTTTGGTGCAATTCTCCCTCCAATTATGTACCCCCCCCAAACCTTTTGCTTTTGTTGGCTTTCCTATACTGACTTTTTCCAGTGAAGCACAGCCTTCAGCTGCGCTCCGCTGGGCTTTTGCTAACTTGTTATGGGGAAACTGACACGTCCTTCAGACTGTCAGTACTGGGAAACTGGGTTTCCCATAGTCTGACTATGTTTCCATTTCTTGGTAACTTTTTTAACAGTGCACAATGTACCCTCCAGTACTGTGTGCTGGGGTCCTTTTTGTTTTATGGCCCTAGACCCCCTCAAAGGTTTTTTTGTTGAGTGCACAAGTGTTCCTCGGACAAACTGGTGGCAGCAGTTACTTTTTATACATTTTTTACTCCTTTTTACTGAATCACATCAGGTTTACCGCGTTTGATTCAAGACTGTGGCCAGGCCTGGAAATGGCCAGGCCACAAAGTCTTTTGTTCCGTCCCATGGCCTTTTTGTCCCTTGCCTTCACCCAGGTCGAGTAACCTGGCTTTTCCTTATTTGGTCATGCAGCCTCCTGTGAAAATCGATCTCTTTCGCAGGCTTCTGCCTGTCACATGTGTGTGCCCAGAACGGGGTTGGGACTGTCTGGTCCCAATCCATACTACTGGTGTCAGGCGTGCCTGAATGACAGACCACCGTGATTGGTCCACGACTGGGATGCCTGCATGAGAGCAGATATTCAATTAGAAGTCCTCGATTTTGCCGTGAAGCTAATCTTGGATAAGAGAAGGGGCTCTGCATCCATTCCAGCTCGATCACCTGAGTTCTCTCCAAACTACAAAAGGAGCAAAGTATCTTGCACGAAGAAACAGACTTGTAAAAACACTGGAGACTCTTTGTAAGGTTTTGGCTACCTTCTCCCTCTGCTGTATCGTCAGACCCCTGTTTTCCTCATCGATCAAGAAGGCCTGCCAAGGTGTTTCGCCCCAGAGTAGTGGGAACAACTACTCTCGGTGCCCCCGCTTACCCACCGAACGAGCCCCTTCGGAAGTGTTCCTGGGCTATCCAGTGAACTGTCCAGCCCTACCTCACGGTATCCCGCAGAACCTCTGCCGTCTTCAGTTGAAACCCAAGACTTGGACATCGCTTGCGGTCCCGTGCCCTCTGCCGCCAAATTTCACGGGCCTAGCTCCTCTAGGTCCCGAATTAGGAGTGCGTAACGTGGCCTGCATCCATGATTCCTGCATCACTATCTGTTGGTGAATGTCGCTATGGGTGCCTTGCTGTTCTGCTCTCCTGTGCCTTGAAGCCTGTTGCACTGGAATTGTCCTCATCCCTCCTCCGGAAGCTGAAAAAAGGCAACTGTCCCGTCACGGACAATGGTTCTATCCCACAGCCGCTGAGAGTCAGAGCACCGCAAACCTGCAGGACTCGAAGCTACTAGCGACCTCAACTAAACTGACAAAGTTTGGTCCTGACTGTGCTGTGGGTCGGCGAGTACTTGCATCACTTACTAGTGGCCCCCTGTTACAGCAGTTAACTTTTACACACGAATATCCGTTAAAAGGTATTCGATATTGGATCAGTTAGCCTGCGCTGCCTAGCTATTCTCATCTTTTGAAAACTGCTCTGCCACCTACGGCGATCCTACTCGAATAGTGAGAACCAATTTTATCATCGCATCAAGCCCCATCCTGACTTGCTACCACCCTCCGAAGACAACCAGTTTTTTTGCTTGGTCTACGCGATCGTGCGTTTTTACACACAACTGTACAGTAGAGCACAGGGCTCCTCCCTTCTTCGGGCTGGATTCGAAAGTTAGGGAACGACTCAGAAGAATTGTCTCATGCTCCTCTTGTGTTAACTCACCCCTCTCTTCACAGGTTGTGGATGAGTTTTAATGCTGTGTTGCATTAGAAAACGTAATGTATATATTTTATTTAGTATAAGGATTGTGTGTGATAACGGTTTTCATACAACAAAAGTTTACTTGTGTCTATTGGTCCGGCCGACAATAAATGTATTTTTCATACACAGTTGTCGAAGAGTAATTTGTGGTTTGTTAATGTGCCTGCTCACTGTGACCTTGCGATCACTCTCACCTCTCCTGAGACTTAGTCTTGACCGCCTGCGAAGCTACCTAGATTGGTCTGGCTTGTCCAGAAGGTTCCCCTGTTACACTAAACCGAGGGTGGTCTCCTAAACTTCTGCTCACCAGGTCTGAGTTTAGAAATCCACCGCAACAGCAACGTACATGTCTGCTCCTTTACACTGGGAAAGCTACCTTCTTCACATGCTGCTGCATGTCACGTGTGGTAGCGCCCAGGAAGTGGGCTGGGGCGGTCTGGTCCCAATCCACATACTGGTGCCAGTTTGTCTGGTGTGCATGTGTGAGGCAGATCTAGCCAATGGAGGGCCGAGTGTGAGCACTCGCCTGACTTTGGCTAAGAGGAGGGGTCCTGCAGCCGTGCTAGCAGATCAGAAGGAGCTAAGAATGCTGAGAAGCTGAGCAGATGAAGGAAGATCCAGAGAAGAGCCGTGGAGAGGCCAGGCAACCGAATCCTGCTGCTGATCTGAAGAAGCCCGACTTCGCCACTGATCCCAGAAGACCCTCATTTGTGCTTCGACCCTTTGGAGCGGTGGACCACTCATTTGCTACGTCTCCTGGTAGACTAGCAAATGAGCCTCCTCGGGCGTGTCCCTGTGACATCCAGCTTGAGTTTGGGCTATTATACCAAGAGCCTCGCTGTCCCGTGTTAGAGGTTGGGAGTCTGGGGAATCGACAGCTGGTCCAACAAGAGACCCTCCTGCGGAATTTCGCCTTTGCAGCATCTACGGGTCACGAGATCGCAACAGTCGTGTCCCTTTGTGTTGCCGTGCAGCTGTGGCAATCACTGAAACCCGTTTTCCCTCGCCATGTCTAGTGCCTTGAATGGGACTGCAGTGGGGCTTCTTGCATTCTTTCTCCAGAACCGATTGCACCAGCTCCTGTGACAAACCGGACCAGTCTTTGCACCCGCAGTCCTGGGACATCTGTGACCTGAAGAAACAGGAAAACTTGCCTCCAGTGATCCTTTCCAGACTGGCCCAGTCTGGACCAAAACCGGAGTAAGGGTGTAGAGTACCGAAGACACTTAAGGGTATCTCCTTCTCTGCTTGAAAGGTTGCCTAACTTTCTGATAAACTCTGTAATTGTTTGGCTTGGGTCTCACTTACCGCCTAAAGTCTTCCGAAAGCTGGGAACAGTTTTGTTGACTAGAACACATCCTAACCTAACATTTGGACCCATCTTCAGATCTTCAGAACCTTCCTCCCAACTTTTTCCAGCTTCTAAAACTATTGGAATTTTGTGAATATTGGGCACAAGGCCCCATTCATTTTAGGGCGGGACGTACCAAGTTAGGGTTGTCATTTCTGAAGATTGTTATTGCTACCCATCTTTACATACCTTTTCTCTTACAGGTATTGAGAAAGTAATTTGTTCCGGACACTTAACCTTGCTACCTTGAATTGGTCTGGCTATACTCCCAGAAGTTGTTCCCTGTTCATCCAAAAAGGGGGGACTCCTAAACATCAGTCCACCAGGCAAGAGTTAAGTAATCCATTCCAACATCGACTAGGGGAAGTTTAATGCAGCACGACCTCATGGGGAGGGCCTTCCCTTCAGGGAACAAGGACAGTCACCTAGCGTACAGCCCATTGAACAGCGTCTGTGACGAATCAACTTCCAGGCTCCCAGTGGTGAATATCGGTTTCTAAACCATCAAATCAGCCCCACAAGGGATCCGAACAACAAGTTAATTATAAACCTCCTTGTCCAATTTTGGTAACTTGGATGGAACGGCAGGCTTGTCCCCGTAAACTCGTGGATCGTTGGCTAGTTGCAACACAGCGAAAATACAATCATTACCCAATGATAAAAGGGACTGTCCAGTCAAGGTTATCAGAACAGACAGTTCTAGCAACACTACAAAATACAATCCACCCTGTAAAGGAATGCAGAGGACAGACAGTTTCAAAGAAGGAGAAGGGATGCATTCTGGATACTGACAGGAGGGTAGTCGGTATGGTTAAAAACCACAACGGTTGAAGGTTTCTTGGCTTCAGCACAAAATGAGCCATGGCTCTTAAAATGTCTCTAAGGGCCTTCTAGGAAGGACCAGGGTGACCTAACCACAATTTACCTTGTGCTGTAGGTGTTCTTGGTGCTCCAGAGTCGAGTCGGTGTCAGGGTGCTTTGCAGGCTTCTGTGACAAGAGTTCGAGATGGAAGTCAGCTGCAGGTATCAGGCTGCAAGACGGTTCGGCGAGCGAAGCTGGACGTACAGCTGCAGTCTGGCCTACACAGCAGCTCAGGGTCAGGAATTGGTGCGTCAGTGCTGATCAGCGATTCTGAAGCACTGGTCGAGACATCTCAGATGTCTAAGTGACGGCAGCTTGACAACGGTCAGCGTTGCCATCGGTTGTAGATCGAGGAACTCGACTGGCTCAAAAATGTCCTTTAAGGCAGATGTCAGTCAAAGCTTGTCAAGGCACGTCTCCCAGCTTCTTCAATTGACTCATGTCATCCTATAAGGCGGACGGCACACAGCTGTAAAGTCTGTTGCAGGTAGCTGCCTTGTGCTTGGTTGCAGGTTCAGAGACCTTCTGGCACTTGCCATCTAGAAATCTTGCAGCAGAGCCAAGCAGGGCACACTATGTGCTGGCTGGGTACCAGTTCTGGAGTGGCTGGCAGCTCCTCCGAGTTCTGCATCTCCCTCTGTTCCCTGGGAGATGTTTAGGGGAGGGATCTTGCTTCTCTCTTTGGAGATCCGCCAGTGAAGGAAGGCCAGGAAGCTATAAGACAGACTGTACCTTCAAAGTCTTCAGATGATCTCCCAAAAGAGGGGCTCCAGCCCCCTTTTAAAGTCAAGTGGACCACAGTGATTGGTGTAGGCTAAGCTTACCTCAATGAAGCAATCCTGCAGTCCCTACCAACAATCTCCTGTATGCATGAGGTCATAACCAAAGTGCTTTGCAACAGGAAAGGTAAGGGGGTGAAAAGAGGAACAAGGTGTACCCCAGAACTAAAATGGTGGAAACCTTCTCTCAGCAGAAAGATCCCTGGCCAGACTCCCCAAGTCCCACCCATCCTACTGTCTGTTGTTGATCAAAGTCTCTCTGGGTAATGGTCCTCTATATATGGTCCCTGTTAAAGTGTCAGGTATCCCTTGAAGCAGCGGTGAGGCCAGGTTCTCTGGCTCCTGCAAACCACATCCTTCTACCTTAAGCATGGGGTCCCCCTATCGGGGTGGCTTACTGTAAACAGTAGTCCCAGACATGACATGACATGACAGTTCGCTGTCATTAATGCAGAGGGTGGGAGCTGGCTTCAGGTTAACACAGTTACATATGAAGGTATGTTGGGTTTCCGGTCTCTTTGGTTAACCTCTGTAGCAAGGCTCCATGTGGGCCTGTTTGAATTACCCTCTATTGGTATGTCAATCGCTGCCACCAGCTGCAGGGCCTAACAAAAGAGCTGGGTGGATCCATGGAGCCTTTGTTAGTTAATCAAGCTGGCGATGGCAGGGAGGAAGCTTGGTCCTCCCCCTTCCTAGATATGACAACTAAATCTGACATGGTGGACTGTGCCAGTAGGCTGTGTCCACCCATAATACACATGTCTATGAGTTTTCCATGGTGGGAGCATAGGAAAATGTGTGTGGATTAGCCCCAAACATTTTCCTGAGGTTGGTCTACCATCATTCCATTTAATAAAACATTTCAAAACACCCAAGACAAGTGCACGGCCACCATGCGGATGGTCACATTCCTCACAGCGTCACACCCCCAAGCTTCTCGAACATCCACCTCCATTCCAAGCCACTTCCTTGAGAGCAGACCTATGTATTAATGTAGTACTTGGGATACAGAAAGTACTAGGAGCAAGAAGAGCATAGAAAACATGAAGATGACCGACTGTGCTAGTACGAGGTGGCCTAGAGGAGACATGACGATCAAAGTGTCAAAAGAAACAAAGAACTTTGACAATCCGCTAGGGCAGGATTAGCAACAATGTATAAGAAGAGACTATGGACTAAAGAACTTTGTCCTCAAGTCAATGAGCAGGTTAAACCTCAGGGTTCCCTTCCCCAAGATTCACTTTCAATGTAAAAGGTTATTGTCCAGCTTTCTTAAAAAGGTCTGCGCTACACTTGCGCCATCTGGATATGGTGGTTCTTTGCAACTTTCTGTCAAAACATTCAAGTACAGTTTATACACTGGTTAAAGTTCACCACTAAAGTTCTGGTCAATCTGGCGTCCAAGGTATATTTGACACACTTGTATTGTTGAAGTTCTGTTCACTTTAAGGTTCAATAAAGATGGACTTCTTGGGTTCAAAGCTTTGGTTACTTTGAAGTTCAACATATATAAATTTGACTTGTATTTAAAGTTGTATTAACTTTTGAGCTTGGTACATGATGAATTTAAAGCTTCTTTCATTTATGATCTTCATAGGTAACAGTTGAAGATACGTTTGATACACTTTTCACTTCGTTCAAAATTCAAATAGTGTTAAAGATCTTCACTCGATTCACCTCAGTGTTATACATCGTTGTAGAATGTCAGTAATAACATGTCCAGCATTCAAAAGACTTTTGTAACAATTGTAAAAAGTTTCATTCATTTCATTATGGTGTTATAAGTCTTTCCAAATTGCCTTTGTAACGTGCCCAGCACTTGGAGACTCAAAACGTGCCTTTATGTACAGAAAAGGTAATCAGGATTACACTCGGAGACCTTTGAAAACGTGGTTTAGTACTCTCCGATACAAAGTAATCCTCTGCGTAATCGAACACCTGCATAGCGGGTTTCCTTTTACATAGAAACATACCGGTTGCGTCTCAGCATTCCTGCAGGTCAATTCACTCAGCCTTTGATTCTCTGCCTCCGCGCTCCACCTTCTGCCCCTCAGGCACTCCTGACCTCAGGAGAACGAGCACTGCGAACTCCACAAAAAGGGGCACCCTCCAGGCATGGCTCCATTTTCAGAGTCCCTCAGTTCCACAGTGCCCCAGCTACTGGACTGCACTCCTTTGAACGATCAGCATGCCACGCACCTACAGCTCCTCACTGCATCTCTTGGCCTCTCCGTTGCTGCTCCTCCATGAACGCCACGGCTTCTCCTGCTGACATTATCTGATTTTCCCTTTTATACGCCTGCAGCTCTTTAACAGGTTGCAGCTGTGAATGTACAATTAGCCCTGCCTGACCATCATTAAGGGGACAATCCTAACCTCTACTACTCTCACCAGGCCTCTTCCTCGTTCCAGTACCAGAGTGGTAAAAGCATCTAGTCTTCCTTACTCCCGGTTGCCTCTTCCTCATCCCAGTCCTTTTAGCAGTCATATATGAGGAAGTCAGGGGAGTTGACTCAAAATACCCCACGAAGGTGGGGTAAGGGTTGGGTCAGCCAGTAGTAGGAAATGGGCATCCCATTCCCGGTCCACAGACCCTCCACCCAGGTTCAATATCCAAAAGCGATGGTCTTTCCCTGGCCAGAGGACCCATGGGGTATAGAAGTGAGAATACCCTCAGGTTTCTCACAACACACATATTTGGCAGTTTGTCAACTCGGCCTACCACTAGACCCCTGTTATAAGCGTAAGCCCTACTGCACAACCTAATTACCAAGGGAAAGTTTGGTTAGACAAGGTGTAAACCCACTAGCAGGTGCACTATGCTGGCTTCCCAGAAACCAACACCAGGGCTGGTTTTGAACACACACACACACACACACACACACACACACCTCTTTCTATTCGGATCAGAAAAAAAACATTACATTGCAGAGTTCACAGAGCATATAAAAATGAATCTATAAAACCACTCCATAAAATCATAATGTATGATATATGTATACAATGTTTAAGATATTGCTAATGTATAATTTGATAGAAGATAATCAACCACTTTCAGGGCCCAACAACGAGAATACAATGAATATTTCAAAGTGCAATTATTAAACTTAAAAAAAGAATATTTAAGTATTACAGTGCGCGAGTCACTGCACTATAGTTAAGCGTAGTATGAAGTTCATAGGAAACCCAAAAATGTAATTGATAATACCTTTTGACTTTCATGACGGATTTAGATGATATTTTGCAAACAAAGTTTCATGGGCCCCCTCATACAGGGAAAGATTTGTAACAAAATGAGAAAGTTATTAAGAAAGCAAAAAAATAACAAAATAAAGCGGTTCGGCCTACTCCGATTCATTTTCCCATAGAGAATGTCTGCATAGAACACAGCAGAAATGGCTGGATGGAATTGGACCAGGTACAAAACAACTTGGGCATAAAGCTGGACTTAATTTCCAGGAGGGGTCGGAGGTTATTCTGTTGAGTAGTTGTTAAAATATTTGATGGAGAAGGGGGTGGCCCCTTGTCCCAAAAAATATGGCTATATCTCCCATGGTGCTTTGCAGCAGACAGGCTTTTCAGAAATTAAAAAGCTGTCATTTTATTTTGCTCGATGCAAGGTATTACTGCGGTCATTTCTGGGATAAAGCGAAAACGGAAAGTGAAAAAATAGCTATTTGGAGGAGGGAAAGGGATAACATGGCATCAGACTGGGGTGGGGGGGGGGGAGAAAGAGGACACCATGTGAAATTGGGGAGTTGGTCTGGGGAGCCAGTTGCAGTTTGAAAGTTTCCGCATTATTCGGTTAATAGCGCAGTAATCCCAATAACCACAGTAATTTCTGCGGAAATGATGGGGCGGCTAAAAAAAAAAACAACAAAAAAAGATACCACATAAATCCATGGTAATTACAGCAGTAATTATCAGGGTGGTGGAAACCAGGGGAAAATAAATAGGGGGGGGGGGGAGGCTTCTATTGTGATCACATCTACTAAGCAAGGGGAAATGGGTAATTGGGTCAGTGGGCCCCAAAGAAACCTCTTGGTGCAAAATACACAGTGGCCCCAGCCAGTGGCTTTGAATAAACTATGGTATAACAAAATCTTTGAAATTCACTGAAAAAAACGTTGGTTAAGGAACAGTTAAGCTAATCAGAACACAACAAAACCTTTGAAATTCAGCAGATGTGGGAAGTGATGATCATCTTAACTCGGCGTCCCCCCGTTGCAAAGTCAATGAGCACATGCATAACAGATGGGATTCACAATGAAATACAAAATTAGAGGCCGGCATGATAACTCTGTGGGTTGTGCACTCGGTGCTGCAATCTGTATGTATATATGTTCTATGTAAGTGCTTAGGCATAAGCACTATATAAATAACACATCACTAGATCCTATGGGGTAATCAACAGGGGGGACGCAGAGTTAAGATGATCATTTGCCACATCCGCTGAATTTCCAAGGATTTTGTTGCTTTAAAGCTGGATCACCTTAACTGTCCCTTAAGTTTTCAGCAATTATGTATATACACACACATTCATATTTTACATTGCCTATTAAAGGATGAGCATAAAAATGGCAGGTCAAAATAGAAAAAACAGCACTACTCATAACTTGCTTCAAAGGGGTGGGGGTGGAAATGCGCTTCCTCACATATAGCGCCTGTCTCAAATATGACAGTAGCGCCCAACCTACAAGGGGTCTTCAGAATTAATCAGAATTGGAACCAATGTTACAAGTCTAATGGCGGAATATGTCAGACAAAATAAAAGAAAGTGCAACATATCCTACATTGAGGCTCCCACACATTTTGTAACTAGATAGACCATCTGAGTTAGCTCATGATACAGTCCTCGCTCTCAGTGGCAATTTGTTAAATTGTGTCCTTTTAAGCCTGTCTTTTAACAAATGAGACCACATTAAAGAAAATTGTAAACCATACGACGTAAGGATTAGGGGATTACGGTTAGATGGTTTAACTAGTTCACAGTCTTCTGTGACATCCTCCAAAAGGGTAGAAAGGCAAGCTTTTACGCTTCTAAGGCTAGCATTGACAATATAAATCAAATTACTGAAAAGGTCTTGAGCCTTTAGAAACCCTCTTACTTCTCATAGTCCTCTGGCGAAAGCAGGAACTGGGGCTTCAGTTTAGCATCTGCCTTGTTTTCCCACCAGAACTTGTTGGTTTCCTTCTTGTGCTCAGGGCTGAAAAGAAGAACAGTGGGATCTTACATTGCAGCACATCTGACCCTAGGAAAACCTCACATAAGGAACAAACAACAGTGCAAGCATCAGACTGAGAATAACTGGTACAGACAGGCAGTAACCATGCAAGTTAAAAGAAAGCGCAAGCAGCAGCTATGGGACCTTACACAATAGCAGGCACCGAATGGTGAGCGGAATGGAAAGGTTTGCTTTGTGCACACAAAGGATATAGTTCAGTCAGTGGCAATGTGAGTTTCCTAGTCAACTTGCTGATCTCCTTGGGTTATATCACAAATCAAGTTCCGTTTCCAATTACTTATATGGTCATTCGAATTTTGGTTAGTTATTTATTGAGTCTGTTATTTAGGATGTAGAGCTGCAGCTAACAAGCCACAGGTTGTTATACCCATTTAACCATTGCACCTTTTTAATTGAATGAACCCCCCTCCTCCCGTGGGGCAAAGAGGGGGATTCAGAGATGCCACCACCACTAAACTACCCAAATTAGGGGTACAACGAAACATTTTTCAGGTATATAGGCACACAATGGGCAAATTCCTTATTTAGGAGAGAAAGGATATGAATTTTAGTTTAGCCTCTATTTGGGAAACTATCTGCTGAACTTGGGCTCCCTGAAATTTTTATTTTATCCCATTCCTATACAATCATGCTAAATGTAGCTTCATTTCCCTTTGTCAAGAGGTGTTCATCTCCATATGGGACAGTGCTTCCTGCAAGGAGGCTCTGATGTCTACGTTAGTGTCAGTAATTTGAAGTTTAACTTCTACCGAGACCTAAGAACACATCTTATTTAAAACCAGAAAGAGACCGGTTTTCGTTACCAGACCTTGATACAATGATCAGATTCTCTCCATTTCAAAAAGAGCTTGAAAACACTTTTAGGGACTTTAACAAAAGTCCACCTTTGGGTGAGGGGGAGTGGGGAGACGAAGACTCACACTTGGGACACAGGGCTCCAACTCTTAGTATAGGCATGAACCACACAAGTTTTGTTGGTAGCAATTGCTGAACAGCAAGGCTTATCTTGGGAGGGAGAAAGAGCTGTAGGCGGTACAAAGAACTTGGAGTACACAGATACTTCCACTAAAGGCCAAAGAAACACTTACACTAAGAGTTATATACAAATAATGGTTTAATATATATATATATATATATATATATATATATATATATATATATATATATATATATATATATATATATATATATATATATATATATATATATATATATATATACACACAAAAGGTAAGTAAAAGATAAGTACTATAACACACAATAAGTAGCTTTAGAAAAACCAATACATTATTCACAGTAAGCAAATCACATTTGTAATACTTTTAGAATAGCAGTGTGCAGTTCAAAGGTCAGTAAAACTTTTGTAATAACTTTCAGAATATCGGTTTCAGGTACAAGTAAAAAACCAAAATAAATCTGCTAAATACATGTAATTATTTTCACAGAGGTCCAACACTTTAAAAGTCCATCTCTATCTAGTTAGGAGTGTGTCAGAGTCTGATTGGAGGGCAAACAGGTAGGCACAAAAGCTCCAGAGGAAGTTTCAATGACAAGCAAGTACCGCCTTTGTTGGAAAAAGGGGCCAGGGACTTTGTAGAAGGCTCTCTAAAGCCAAACAGGCGTGAGGTCGAAAACAGGTTGGCATTTGGGCTAATTTGCATAACCACATTGCTGTTGTGGCTCAGAACTGGAGATGAACTTCCAGCGGTGGCTACTAGGGGCGCTTTGTGTGACTTGGCTTCAATGGATTTTCCTATTTTCACGTGAATCTGATTTTTCAAACCCACCATAGCTTTCCTGGTGTTGATATTATATATATTTATTTTCACATTTTGAATGGATTGATGCAAGTATGGTGATGGATTTTTTGAATCAAGGGGTATTCATTGTCTATTTTTGGGCCCCGGTTGTTTTAGTCACGGGCTGAATTATTTATAGTTCAGTTAGTAATTTTTGTCTATATATTGATTTAGTCAATTTGTTAGAAACCCACTCATGTATTTTCTTTTAGGATAGTCAGTCCCCCAATTGGAACTGGTTCAGGCAGGCACACCAGAAGACAAAGAATAGGCAGAGTGAGTCCTTCCCAGTTTCCTGTCCACACAGACACACGAAGCCTTGGCGGGCTTCACAAAGGATTACCGCCAAAGACACAAGTCAAACCAGGACCTCCCCCACCCAGCACAGCAGAAAAAGGACCAAGAAGGGACAAGAAAACAAGAAATGGCGAAAATAATAATTCAGTAATCGTTTTGGATCAATGGTGACCCTTCTGTGCGCTACTGCGTCTGAGTACAGCCTGGAAGTAAAAATTGCACAAAAGTAGGTCGAATAAAACCACTGCCACAAGCCATTCAGGTTAGCTGGTCAGCGTAACCAATATGTTACAGGAGCAGTGAGAAAGGGGATACTCTGTAGCCCCTCACCCTCCACATAAGGTGGTGTGTGTCGTGTCGATCTCACAATAAAAGATAGCAAGGATACAAATATCCCCCTATAACAGAAGATAAAAAAGGGAAGCCCAAACTGCTCTCCCAGCAACACTGCAGAGGGCCTTGTGTGATGCAAAGTCAAGAGACAGATGCCGTAAAACTTGGAGGAAAGTAGAACTCAAGAAAAATGTATAAAAGATATATAATGTATCCTAAAAGATAGGGTGAATGAGTGAGTGTGGAAAAAGGTTCCCACTCACACAGGGAACAGACCAAAAATCCAGTAATCCAGCAAAAGTACTGAGGGACTCGCATGTAGGGGAGATTGTGCATACAAATGAAATTCTACCTAACACACAACATACTCATCACGTCCCCGCCCAACTAACGTTAACCATGCACAGGAGACATTTCCTGGCTTCTTTGCAGTTTTAAAATTCTGGTTAATTAGCACAAATGTAATTTCATTATTTGGAGCCCCGATATACATGTTAGTAGAAACATACACGATACCTTAAAAGAAGGGGGCATCAACCATCGGTTCTAAACGAGATGGGAGGACTAATGAATAGTTCTATGCACCAAGCTCTCTAACTCGAGCGACTCAAGTGCAATACCTTTCAATGTCTCAACAATAAAAACGATTAGGTGAAAGTTCTGAGTTGGTTAACTAAACGTTGTCCAAAACAAAAGTGACAAAGTGTGGCAAAGGAAAAACACCCTAAATTCAACGGTTAAATCCTACTTTTGCATCAGTGACCTCTGCCCAAAAAACTGAACATTGTGTTTCTCTCTGCTCGCTACTCAACTGGCCAGTCTTCAGACTTGGCTTTTTGCCTCTGAAAATGACATAATTGAAACTCGTTGGGCTTCTTGTAATCTTCCATTGCCTGCTCATTTCGCTTTCTGTGAGTTTCCAAAGCCAGTGCTTCTCTCGTGCATCACTACCCGACTTAACTGACGGCATTTTTCAGGGCAAGGCATTGGTTAAGGGTAAAACTCTATCCTTACACCAGCATTTTAGAGGAATAACCCGGTTGGGAAATGAGTATTCTCTGTAGTCCAGACTGCCGCTAGTAGAAAATAAGAAAATGGTCTGAAGGAAAAGCTAATACCCAGAGCAGAATTTTGTTCAGACAGGTCTCCAAGCACAACCATTCAAGAGAGCTTGAAGTTCCAATTGTCTAGTGAGAAATCCCTTGCTGCTTAAGAGAACGTGCACTGATCATGCCATCCCCGCCTAAGATTTAAAGTGGGAGAAATGCAGTGGAACCCTAGGAACTAATTGTGTGTGAGGTATGCCCACCCTGGTATGGAACTTTGTGAAGGAATGCCCAATGCAACCAAATGGGTGCAAAGGTCTAAATAACAATGCCCCATTGAAGGGGGCAGACCTCTTTGTGCGAGAACTGCCACTGATGTGGTACAAACTGTATGAATCATATTGTGGACCTAGCTAGCAATCAACAGAGCTTAGCACTAACAAATGGGGTGTGGGGGCAGGAGGGGGTTTAGAGTTTCGGCAGCGGGGAAGGACAGGAGGGTCCCATCAATGATTTGGCAGTGCCAGACAAGGTTTTTGAAAATATGTGCTTCTACGTTCCTTGCTGGAGAGATAGGGTGGCAGCCTTACTGGTGGAGGGAATGTATTCCAGGGACTGGTTCATAGTAAGAGAAAGCCTGTTGCCCAGTTTTCTCCTTTTTGCACTTTTTGAATTCCTTCCTGGTGGTGTTGCTTCTGTGGGCGTTGCGCCCCCTCTCCCCCCCCCGCCCCAAGGATAGCGAGTTTTTCAGTCAGCTGGATACGATGGTTCTTTGGACATTATGACATTGTAGGTGATGCAGGGAAATGCAAATATGATGCTGGCAGGAAGAGGGAGCAATACCGTTCCCTGAGGGTGGAGGGGATGTATGCCTGGAGTTAAAAGGGTAATGGTCTAATCCATGACCTGGGGAGGCCCAACATTCTCCTTCCCTAGAGAAATGTCAGCAGAAGATGAGTTGGGGCAGACAAAACAACACATTGAGATCAGCTCTCTGTTAGACTTCATCTTGGGAGCTCTGGAGCGCAGCAATTATGCGGTCTGGTCTGAAGCACGAGGCTCTCAGTTCAAACTACACATACGGAAAGGTGGGGATGGTTATAGAGCATGCAGCATACGTTAAAAAAATTAAAATATTAAAAAATAATAATAATTTTTTATATATATCACATCTGGATAGTGGATATTGTCTCTGTGGCAACCGAAATGCCAGAAGGGGGTGGGGGGGGGGTCTTTAATCAGTGGTGTCCATTTTCACACAAGTCCCTGTCTATGGAGCTTCCAATGCACTATCGGGAAAAAGACATTTAAATAGGTAACTATTTGTTTTCCTGTTTAAATTGCAGATGAATCACAAGTATTGGGTTTAACAACTTTCTTGTGATGAAAGCACCACCTACATAGTGTTGCGTGTATATGTTCGGTCACACGTATTTAAAAGAACTTGAGCTGAAAGGGCCTTGCAGCTGTGATGAAGACGGAAGAACGTGGGGAATTTGTTCTGAAGTGCCTGCATGAATTTAAGCTTTGGCCAAACGTGAGAGACAGAAAAGGTTTAAGTCTGTTGTGCACCATTTCATTCTACACACGCTGCCCAGGACACTAAATCTGAGCAAGCCAACACTGCCATACGTACGCATCACAAATGTGAAGAGCCTGGGCCATCACGACTGGGCAAGTTCTAGTTTAGATTCAATCTGAGCACTCGAACCGCTACAGATGGGCAGTTTAATCCTTCCCGTCTATGTAGATAACGACATTTGGTGCCAATTCAGTAGTTTGGGTAAAAGAGAAAGCCATGTATCTAGTGCATTTATATTGCGCCAACTACCCAACACACAGACAAGTGCTCAAAAATGGGAAGGGCAAAGAGACAAGTTTGGAAAAAGCACCGAGCTGTAAATGTAACTCAGCCAATCCATATCCTGCCAAGATTTCCACCCACTACTTACTAATAACAGCTCTTACCCAACTCAAGTCCCTAGCGTATGATATTACGGCTGATGCCCAGGTGTTCCACCTACTGTGTGGGCTAGATCTACTGACACCAGTGTTCCGCCTCCTGCCCAGGTACAGAGTAACTCTGTATACTTGAAGCAAAAATGGCACCAACCCTTACCTCGCCAGGTGCTCCAAAAGGGACCCATGAATCACAGTCATGCTGCCGTTGCCCATGTGCTTCTTCACCTCGAGCTGACAGCAGTAACACCAGATGTTCTTCTCGTGCTCCGTGGCGTCATACTTTAAGACTCTTGCACCTTTAACCATTTTACGAGCCGCCTCCACCTGCAAACAATGCAAAGAGATTTTCCTTCAGACTTATGCACAAGGAACGACTTTTTCATTCTCACTTCCTATAGGGGCACGGTTTATTTTCGTCTAATAGCACTGTATATAATACAACAAACAGCCACAAATTTGTGAGTTTTCATTTTATTCTTAATGGTTACGTCGCAAGTAGTCGGGTCAATAGTCGGGTTTTTGACACCAGTGGCTTGAAACTCGGGTCAAGCGCTAGCAAGACATTTCCCCGAGCCAGGTTCTCACCGACCTCTAGCTGCAAGATCACTGTCCAGCAGACAAGAGGTCTTTTTCAGGATGCAAAGTCTTTCCAGCCGTTTAGGCTTCTCAGCTATTTCAGGATTAACTGATTGGTGGTTTCCAAGCTTCTCTAAACCCTTCAGCGCGCTCAGACTCATACTCGGCCAGGCCTCACAGATTACTTAGGCCACTCAGCTTTGCTTAGAGAGATTGATGCTGCTCCCTGTCCTCGATTTCTCGCTACTAGTCAACTGCTCTCCCATCTACAGTTTGCTCAGGCATTGTTCCCAGTGCCCAGATCTACTAAAGCTTCCAGTTGGTCGTGCTCTTGATATGGTCTGGAGTCTCTGTATGTGCTAAAATTCTTAATTGTCCCATTTGCTAAAGCTGTGGTGCGTCCAAGGCATTGCATGGCTTCAAAAGCTGCTGCATCACCTGGGTCTTAGGCTGCAATCCCACCTTTAATCCACAGCTCCACTGTGGCAGATCGTGTTATTTCATCTGCGTTCAGATCTTCGGCATGCAACGGTCCTCCATACCATTGTTTCTTTGCTGCTTCTGGCAAGTGTCTACCACCCTCCCATTTGTGGCAAGATGCCAATTTCAGGTTAGGGTCACAGGCGCCAGCATCATTCCACGCAACAGGCACTGTTCCCTCAGCATCAGAACCTCAACCCTTAACTTTGGTTGAGATTTAATAGCTCTCGATATTCTGGCTTACATTTTTGCTCCATGGTGACATGGGCAGACGGAAATGTTTGCACAAATTCCAGAAGATCGCCTGTCTCCGGTTCAACGGACACTCCCAGAATTCAAATGTTTGCAAGTCTGGCATCATTTTCCAGCACCTTGACCTTTTGTTGCATCCAAAAAGTAGAAGTTGCTGAGCAATGCTGTAAAAAGACCTTTTTCTATACGTTTTGGACTCCTAGTGCTAATTCAGGGGATTAGGTCGCCCTCCCCATCGGCTCCACTGCGTTTTTCTATCAAGGACATCTTCAAGATCAGGCTCTCCATTTTAGTCAGTCACAGTTGTTAAAATCCGGAACCTCTCTGTAAAGGGACTCGAATGAGGCCACCAAGACCAATGCATATTTCCTGAATGCAGTTGTGGTTTCCTGCTACCCCATCTCCTCCTACGCAGGGGCACATTTATGGGCGCAAGCAGCACATATAAACTGCCATGTGATGGTTTAGAAAGAATCATGAACCGTATGTAATAAGGCATTAGAAATGCAGGCATGTGTGTGTGTAGGGGTATTGACCCCTCCCCCGTACCCCCACCCCAACTCCCAATCAACTGAGTACAGATAACATGATAGGCATATCAATGGTTCCATTACTGCATACATTAGGATTATAGTGCTGTTCATTAAAGATAAAAAGTGCACATGGCGCTGCGCATATCTGGGTTAAAATAATTCAGGAAGTGAAGGGGGCTTTATACACTTATGATCTGTGTGTAATGTATAAAGATATGTTATGAATAAGAGCTACAAAGTGAGAAATGCTTAAACAATGACTTCTTGAAGGATTAATACAGTGGCAGACAGATATATTTTAAAATGGATATCTCAAGCATAAAATGGTGTCTAGTGATAAGGACAGGTGTGGAGAACCCAGACTCATGCTGATAAGCAACCGGAGGCCAACACATGAAATGGTCTTCGGCAGCATCTTGCAGTAGATAATTGAGTCTGGGAGGTTAATCGTGGAACTTGGCAGGAAAAGCAGGCAAGATTAATGATGAAGTTAGACAAGGCAAGGGAACTTGGATACATTGATCTATGTTGATAATCAGAAATGCACACTGTGCTTCCTGAAGACCAACTTGACAAGACCAGCTGCATTATTTGGCATCATAAAATAGAGGCTATTCATTTCCCCATGTATAAGGCATTAAACAAATTTGGCAGGACCTAGAAAAGTAGATAAGAATTGACAGTGATGTGATGAAATTGTTTTTGGCAGAAGTTAAGAAATGGTATAATGTGTCAAGCTGGGTCAAAAATAAGCTTATTAGTCTTGTGCGTCGGAAGCAATTGCCAATGCCAAGTACGACTAATGTGGGTTTGGGGTGCACCAGATAAGCCACCCAATCACGGTGAAGTTAGTTTTTGCCCTCTGACTAAGAGAACCCAACGGAAGCATACTTTGACCAAGTAGTCATTTGCATGAGGATGTTGCATCATCCAAATAATCCTATAGAAGCAGATTGAAGGCAAACTGTGCTGTGTGCTTTTCTAGAGTGTCTTATAATCTCATCTAATAAAGACTTCTGAGAAAACCTCCCAGGGGCCCGCCGGATTTCTTCTGTTCCTGTCTCTGTGGCAGAGTTCATAGATGCCAGAAAGCTTGATGAGAAGACAACCCCTGGTTAATTTGTTTGCACAATGAAGCATAAGAAAACAAAACACTCTGCGAACAGAAGCCTGGTAGTAACCATACTACACCTTGTAATAGATAGTGCACATGGGTTTTAAGAACACAAATAAAAAGGGAGAAAGCATGTGTAGTTCTTATTCTGAAGCAAGGTATCAATATAAAACGTGAACGTGAGGCAGGGATCAACAGGTAGAGGATGTGCAAAAGATAGCACCATTATTAAAGATTTCTTTTATAAAAGGTCATGGGAACCACTATTTTACTACTCCATGTTCATTGCGAAGAAACCTATGAACAGGATCCTGTTATGTATATACGGTGATCATAAGTTCTGACTGAGAAACTCTATTGGGTTGTTTCCTTGCATTGCAATGAAAATTGATAACAGAAATTGCAGAGTGGAGTTTTACTTCAGCACTCCTTAACTTGAAAGAAAGCCATGTGCTGCTGGGCAGGTGTTGGTGCTTCTAAAGGCTTTTGCGCTGTCTGGGGGTCCAATGACATTCCTGTCATTCATAGGCCAGGCTCAGAGGAACACGGGATCCCCTTCTCAGTGCTTCACCCACACTTGGAAGATCAATCCCTGTGTGCGGACTGTCATACTGCAGGTGCAGCAGTGCTCACATGCCATACCTAGCTGCTACTCTGCCCGACTCCTATTCTGCACCCCACCAGAGAATATACAGCATGCAGGATACGCTAGCAGAGTACCAGCTTTGCTGCAGAGCATCTTCTTACATAACAGGCACCAGTTTAGGGTCTCGTGCAGGAATAGAGGCCCCTAATCCAGTCCTCATATGAGGTCTCAAAGCAGCATGGCAAACTCGACGGTACATGGCGTCCACTCACATTCTTCAGAGGGTGGACCCTCCCCCCCCCCCCTCCCCTTGAAGGTTTTTGAGGCCCAGTGTCGATGTACTGTGCTTCTTTTACATGAGTTAATGATTTTCTTTGGGGCGTGCTTGGCTCTACAGTGCCGAATGGGGATCAAAACCTGATGCTTTAGATCTCCATGCTAGAAACGTACCCACTAGCTGACATCAATTTGAAATGTCACATGATGGTAATTGCCTATGCAGGGAATATTTTGAAATAGCATATGTTCCATTTTCAGAGAAAGCCACGTACAGTTACCTCCTTATTCATGAAAATAGTAGGAAACCTTATGTACATGTTAATAAGACTCTTCGTAGTGGCTCCAACATGACTCTTGCACATCTCCCAACTAGTCATAATTCAGTTTGGTGGTGTGCGCTGGGCAACAATCCTGCTCTTAACAAAAAGTCAAACATGCACTTTGAGTGCTACAAACACCCAGGTGTTAAATTGCAGAATCATGGTCCAACGTCTTTAGCTCCAAGCATGCCAAGTTGAGCACTGTAAAATAATTAAGTTACAGCTGAATTATCACTACTTTCAACAAGACAGTGGAAACAAAAAATATTTTCCCTTCAGTTTTTGTGTGGATTTCAGTTGATTTGTAGAAGGAAACAGGAATTTATGAGTCGGTAAATGCATTTGTCGTTATTCTTTAGGCAAATTAAACAATTCTTGTTAATTTCAAAGTGCCAAGACTCAGAGACCATTTCTCAGTTAACACATGTATGTTGCACAGTGTGAGGAACCAGAGAGTGTCCACACTTCTCTCCCTGAACCTTCCTCTAGGGTGGTCAGGCAAAGGTCATCGCTTTTGGATCCCGACCCTGGGGGTGGATAAGCAAGGAGGGTGGGGGAAACCTGGGGAGTGGAGAGAGGACGTCCTCAGGCGAGACATGGTATCCCTGATTTTCTTTTCATAATGAACCCTCCATCCCAAGCCTTTATAGGCTGTTGTAAGCCCTTTCCCTGTCTTTCCCCAAAAAAACATTCCCCAAGACTAACAGTACTTTACTGAGATGAGGAAGAGACCAAATAGAACAACACATCCTCATTCTAATAATGTATGCACATACGTGCCTCAACCAGGTACTGCGACGAGGAGTAGGACAGCAAGACACAGGCAGGACTACTGCTTCTGCAATCAGCGGTCTAGTCTTCGTTTGTCAAATCAGGATGGTGGGAACTTTAAAAAGCAGAAGTCTTGCAGAAACGGCAACCGAGTCGGAGTGGCTGAAGAAAGCTGGGAGAGACGCAGACACTATCATTGACGTGCGTGGAGGAGAGAGGACTGCGGAGTCCCGAAGAAAGCAGAACAAGATGAGGTCCAGGGTGGGCTACTGGAGCAAAGCAGACGAAAGCCGGAGGACCTGCGAGAGTCCCTGTCCCGCTGAAAGCCTGCTGGTGGGAAAAACAAAGCTGCCGAACGCCAGCACACCACATAGGAGCTACCACGAGAGAAGCTGAACCGCGGCAGTCAGACTTGCAGAGCCCCCATACACAGAGATCAGTGAGTCCACCGGGAGAAGGGGGCCCAGGCACGGCGAGGGGGCAGTTGAGCCTGTATGAATTGTTAAGTACTTTTGAATACCGAATGAAATGAAAGCCATAAGAAGTATTTTGAATACCGAACAGAGTGAAAGCAAGTTTTTGAGCACTCGTGAATATTGATTGGAGTGGAAGAAAGGTGGTGAATTGGGCTGATAGCACGAACTTTATTATCTGAGAAACTGAACGGTGCCAATATTCAGAGAGCTGGGAAGTGTCCCAAGGAACTGAGTTTTCTTTTGTAGAAAAGCTGGACGATTTAAACTCTTGGGGAAGGGATCCCCACTACTTTGTGAACTGTTATGAACTTGGGGAAGGGGAAGTGGATTACAAGTTAAGAGCTGGAAGAAGCGCTGAACTTTATTTTGACTACTCATTTGATGCTGACATCGCTACACATTGAATACAGTTTGTTGTGAGGGCAAGTATAGGTTTTGGACACAGACAAACATTTGATTTGGACTTCCTGACACAGACTATCCTTAGGTTTCTTTCGGTAGGGAAATCCCACCTTAGCATGGGGCAAGTTAGGCGTTACTCTATCCTGCATTTTAAGTTAATAAAACATTGCGTCTACAAAACTTGAACCTGTTGTCGGAGTCTCCCTCATGATGCCTTCACAACAGCCAGTGCCCAAACTGTTCCAAGTAGACTTAATCGTGTTATTTGAGGTCCCTGCACTTCTATGTAGCAAAGATGCAATGAGCAGGGTTTTGGACATTATTTTTCAGACCCTACTGTAGTTCATGAATGCGCAGATTCTTGGTTTTTAATGTGCGTACCTTTTATACTTTAGCAGCTACATTATAGAAAGGTGTCTCATCAGGTATTTTAACAACTCATTTTCAGAAAGGAAAATGCTCATCTTCCTCTGCATTTTCATCAATGAGGAAAGGTCAAATTAATTTTTTTCATATTTCACTTTAAGATGTGTGTAGTCCCCGTGATGCAACTTCCCATAGTGCGTTAATAAGTCCAACCGCTCAACCACTTGGACCCTCCACAGCAATATTGCAAATGTTGCTCTATGAAGTACCCACACCGCTCCAGGGTTCCTTCATCAGGTGACAGCAGAACTGCTGACAGGTGTCAAAGCCACCAGAGTCAATGCAAAACTTAGCCCAGCCTGCCACAGTCACAGCACATCATTTTATTTGGTGTATGCTCTATACATTCTGGAGCTATGTCTTCTGTTTCCATAGGCATGATGAACTAATTTTGCCTCCTTGATTTTTCTTCTCTTTCACTAGTCTGCCCATGCTCCTTCTCTTTACTGTGGGTGCGTGACATGTTCGTCCACTCTACCCCCATTCCCATCTATAAATGTTCTTGGTAATCCCTATCCGCAACTACATGAAAACTGATGCTCGCCAATGTCCGTTCAACAATCAGCCACGCAGACATCACCAACCTCATCACCACACATGACTTGGACGCCATCTTCGATATGGACCAAAAATCATCTCAATATTTTTGGGATGAATGGCGATATATATCTCAATATGTGGTTAAACGCTCAGTTGTAAGCCACCAACTACATGTGAGAGATCAAACACCTTTATTAATAAGGCATTGATCAAAATAAAGTGCAAATACAGGGTTCCTCTTCGAGAATACACACAGCTGTTTAAATATCACAATGTAAATAAAAAATAGTTTAATAATGTATGTATATATATATCTTGATGTTAGCAATATTGTCTCATCCTATATAAATTTTGAAAATATATCAATATATTGTGGGATGTATTTACCCATGCATCCTAGCCCTACCTCAAAACTGTGCAGTACTGACATGGAAAACATCATGATGGCCAGAGCTTCCCAGAAAATGCACAGGGAAATGCATGAAGAATAGGCTGCCATTCATTTTTGCCGATGTTATGGGCACAGAAGGAAACTGCCTAAAACCACCATTGGACTACCCGCACAGTAGTCTGAAACCATTGGGAATGGCAATGCTGATTGCCAAATGCAACCTAGAATTGTGGGGAATTCATTTCTTAAATCCCAAAAATGGGTGCAGTACCAGTACTCACCACTATCCAAAAGCCGGCAGTTTAAAACCACCCTGTGTTTCTCTGAAGGCAAGCCAAAGTGCCTATTTCAAACATTGCAATATGTGCAAAATATTCACTGAACACCAGCAGACACTTGGTAGAATGGAGTGTTGTGTGCCTACAAAATCTGGGAAATGAAGAGCCCAGAAAAATGCTTATAACAAGACTGGCTGCGCTGTGGATTTCAGCAGTTTAAGTAAATTTGGACTGAAAGACACTACAAATCTAAATGTTCAAATTGACTGAGTGACCTACTTTTGAGTGTCACATAGGTTGCAATTGTTTAAGTGTCATAGTTTTAAACTTAGAATCAGCCTTCTAGCTGCATATGTGAAAATGTTTAGTTTTATTTGAATGCAGAAACTGGGGAACAAAAAGTGACATTTTATCTGAAACCTGGCTTAAGGAACTGAATTCTGCCTGGCAACTACCCCCATCAGAAGGGAAACTTGAGTCACAGCTGTGTTCCCAGGCCAACCTTCCTTTTGCTGCCCACACTAAGGATATGCCAGCTATCTGATAATTGAATTACCTGGGCTCTGCAAGAGAGTGAACAAAGCCCTCTTCACTCAGGCAAAGGTTTTTATTAACGCAGTCGTAAAATGTAGCTTCCTCTTGGCTGGAGCTGGGAGGAGCACTGCCTGTGAGAGCAAGCTGGCTTGGCAGAAACTGGAAAGACTGGTTTCTATACCATGTGACCTGGGAAACCACACCCCTTTGGAGCCAGAACATAACTTTAAAAAGATGAATAACTCATAGAGCGGACATGTGAAAATTTTATAAATGACACCATAATTCTTGTGATTTTTCTGCCCACATTTTAAGAGGTTTTTCGACCCGGTGGCGTGTTCAGGGGGGTGTCAGCGGAAAAGTGGATATAACTCTAAATGTATGCATGTTAAAAATCTGAAACTTCATCAGTTAATGTCCCTACTCCCTGCACACATGTATGTAAAGTTGGGTCCATGTCAGAAATTGCAAAATCAGTTAAAAAGTGAAATATGTGCCAGTTCTGAATGCAAGCTCCCAGGAAGAGCAGAGTTTGAACAGGGGATACCTCCTGTAATGCATGATGGGTGCATATGATTTTAAAACAATATGTACCTCTGCAAATATGTATTTGTTTCAAATCTAGATTTGTGTGTAAGTTGACAGGAGGAGTGGACTTTCTGCAGGCTGTAAAATGACATCACGCTGACTCACAGTTCATTCCCCAATCAAATGATAAATGGAAGTTTGACCAATTAGAAGCTGAGAGAGAGGTAGGGTCAGTGATGCTAGAACACACCCACATTCTAAACACATAAAAGCAGACAGACAGGACAGATAGAAACTTTCCAAATCCATCTGCAGCGGGACGCTCTGCCGGAAAAATCCATACTTACCTCCATCAACCTCCAGAAAGCCAAACTAGAGACTTCAATCTATCCAGAACTAAGAGAACCAGAGAGAAAGCAGTGCTGTACCCAGAGAGACCCAGACCAGCAGAGAGAGCTGACCCAGATCACTGTGAAGTGCAGACCAGACCAGACCAGAGTCCAGTCTAAAACCCTGACCAGATCCATGGCGAGGCCCATTTCACTCAAGAATATAGTGTGAGTACCTAGAAAACTGTGCAGAACCAATCTCTTAGTTAAAATAATATAATTCAATCCTATTTTAATCTAAGTAGAACAGTCTCCTAACTGTCACCTGTCATTTGCAAAGCTGTCACTTGTCATTTCGTAGTTGCAAGCTGCACGTGTCTTTTTGAACTTTAAAATTTCAAATCTGAAAAACGACCGTTATTTAATCGCTCATATCTCCGCAACCGTTTGGGCTAGAGACTTGCAGTAACTTTCCTCTGATAGCTTAGAATCGTAGCTTTGAATCGCACCAAGAACCGCATCCCTACCCCTTATAGTTTTACCGCAATCGCGGAACACGCATCCGCGAATTTTACCGCGATTTGCAAATTTCTTCACATGTAAAAACTGCTGCTGCTTGCCTTCCATTTGCCAGAAATTCGTTTAACCTGCTAACTATCCCTGCCTCATTGCTAGTGTGAGCCTGGACTAATATTAACTAGATACCACTCACCCTGAACCTCTGAAAGGGAATTAAAAGCGTTTCCAGCATATTTCTCATTCATTGCCAGCACATATCAAAGCAATTTGGGCCTGTGATTTCAAAACTCCTATCTGTTTTCTGTTGTCTAAGCTTGCTGGATTGAACTGATTACATTGATTGCATTTCTGAGAACTGTGTGCTTTCCTTCCATTTCCTTGCATTGCATCAAGGGGGGGAGGGGATTGCCAGAGAAAAGTGATTACCTTGTTTGTTGAAATCATATTGAGTATTTTCTGTATTGCATGTTCATTCAACATTACATCCAGTTGAACTCTATAAAGCATTCTCTACCACATTATACTTTTGTTCCTATTTACCAGTGTGCTACCTTATCCATTTCATGTCAACTCATTAGTGATTATAAGAAGTGTGCTAGCGCCAGATTCTCCGTTGTTGATCTTTATCATATCAGATTAAGTGTGCTATTCAATTATTAATTTATTATAAAGCGTGATATATATATCTATTTTAAATTATCAAATAAACCTTTTAAACTTGCAAAACAGAACTACTTCTTGGCTCAGTGGGGTCAGGGGGATTCCAAGAGAGGGGTGTTATATAGGGGTAGTCATCCAGAACGCATGAACTGGACCTAAAGATATATCAATAAGGGTTTTCATTCAGTATTATAGACTAGGCGTTGACTTAGCTGTAGTGTTGAATTGAATCCTCTTACAATATATCTACAAAACTCAATATATCACCCAGCCCTACCGAGACCTGGACGACATCCACTTCCACCCACATCCTAGATCGCCTCATCCACAAAGGCTAAGAAAATGCAACAAGACTGTCCAAAAAAGATGGGTGGAGGCATTGCCACCATTGGCTCCTTCGAAAACCTTTCGTGCACTTCCAGCACTACCAATGGACACAATCACTTTCCACCTCATCTACAGGCCACGCAAGCCCAACATCTCCTTCATTGAAGACATCAGAGACTTGGTCACCACCATGTCTCTCACGCGCGCAAACACCATCTGCCAGGCAACCCAGCAACCAACTAAATCAAGGAAGATCTCCATTGCACACTCAACACTCTGACCCTCGAATTAAACATTCAACTTGTCGGAAAGGTAATCTTCTCAACCTCATCATCACTTCCCATCACAGCTCTCCAATCCTGCTCAACTGGTCGGGCCATCTGGAGATCCTCATTGATGTTAGTCACACCATCATAGTCAAGCACACCCATCAGAAACCAAGCAAACAAGCATCAAGATCATTCAAGAACTTCCCAGCTGTGACTCTCATAGAAGATCTTGCCAACCTCCACTTCACATGGGCCGATCTACCTCAGATGAAGCAGGACTGTGACTCACTTCTCCAAGAACTCAACACAATTTACAACAGTCATGCCCAGGTGAAATAATGCACGCTCAAGTCTAAACCTTCCGCACCCTGGTACACAAGAAAAGAATTGATGAAAAATCTTGCAGAGCATCCAACCTCGCCCTGATCAATGAACTCTGTGCTACACACAAAAGACTATCACCACTGCCAAGTTCAGCTGCTACCAAAACACCATTGCCAAGTAGTTCAACAATGAAAGCGGAGCCCTCTTCTAAGCCATGAAGCATTGCATCAACCCTCTGCCAGACCCACTTGTACCGCACTCCAGCACAAAATGCACAGCCATCAACTAATTTTTCATCACAAGATCAGCATGATCCGACAGCACAGACAACAAAACCACAAGCATACTGCACATCCCATCTCACAAAACCGCCACTACAGACAGCACACTATACATCGCAATTTGTAAAACCACCACTACCCGGACAACTTTCAAGACACCTATTATGGCTGACCTCACTACCAGCCTATCGTGCCTCAAGGCCACAAGGTATGCTGAGGACATTCTCCCTGCCTCCGTACTCAATAGCCTTCTGACTGAAGCACAGTACTCCCATACCTGACTATTATAAACAACTCCCTCACTCAAGGTACCTTCCCCTCAATACCAGACAAGTCATCCTGCTACTCAAGAAACCAGCACCCTAATGACCTCAGCAAATACTGCCCCATCATCCATCTTCCCTTCCTAGGTAAGATCTTGAGAAAGCAGAAGCCACTCAACTCCTCTAATACATCGAAGCCAACAAACTGCTTCAGTTCTACCAATCTGGCTTCAGATGCAGCATGGAAAAGGCTACCATCAAGGTGCTCAACAATGCCCTTAACATCATCAATGATAGTAATCCTTGCTTTCTACTTCTCCTTAACCGCTCAGTAGCATTCGACACAGTAGACCACCAGACACTCAATATTCAACATCGCTGCATGGATCAGCAAGATCATCCTCAGCTGGCTCAGATCCTACCTTGATAACTGCCACCAATTCGTCAAAATGCATTCTTCTCCTTCACCAACTTTACACATGTGTAGTCCTGCAAGGATCCATCCTCTCCCCTTGATCTTCAACCTTTACATGGAACACTTTGAACCCTCCTGGCTCCACACAACATCCACATCAATAATACACAGATGACATGCCTTGCTGCCTCAATTATATCCTCCATCAAAGACACGCATAGGCTTAAGGCCTGCCTCACATTGATCCAGCCCTGGATGTTCAGCGTTTACCGGCTGCACTTTAGGAGTCCACATATGTTAGGTGTGGACCATAGGCCTCAGGCAAATTTCATGAATGTAGAATTAAGTGCATTAATAGCAGTTATTATATTGGTTAAACAAGTGAATCGTTAGTTTTACTTGCGACAATTGCCTATTTTGCACACTATGGAGTGTTTACATTAAGTGTATGTAATGTTTCATGTTTATCATCTCTAGATTAATTTACAGTTATTTAAAATGCATATGCAGATCTTTTGTAAGAGACCTTTGCAGAGGGATGGTTGAATCCTACCCCTACCCCTGCTCCTCCTCCCCTCCCACAAGATACGTGGCCAGGAAACAGAACCACAAATACTGCGATCGCCCATACCACTTCTGACCATATTCCTACTGCTCCTATGCCAGACAAGTATGGCAAAAGGTACCCACTTTGCCAACCCTACAGGTCAGGAACAGTGCACACATTATCCAGAGTGGATGAGGAGCCACAGGATGCCACTAAAGGAGAATTCACTTGACAGAGTTGACTAGAGTACCAAGAAGCTACCTTACTGACGTCGCTAGAGACATCACGACATAGTGTCGAAACTGATATACTATTGTTTCGTCTTCATTGTATTTGTTGGCCTATGCCCAGTCGCTTTGCGAGGAAATCCGTATTGCAAGGTCGTGACCTTAAGTTAATCAAGCCTCCATTTTAGGTTAGACCGCCATTTTGGTTTATCGTGCAAAGTCACCTTGTGGCCTAAAATGGTCGACCTGTGTCCTCTTGTTTTCAATTTAACCTCTTCAACCTCTGTAGGCGAGTTAATGTCCTACCTGCCTGCAGGCTACATGTTAGGGTCATGTAGACCTGGTCCTCTGTTGACCTCAGGATCAGGGGATTACTTGAATCGGCGATGTTAACCTACAAGTATACAAGTACAATAATGCTATATAAACATGATATGCAAAACATCTGTTTGACCTGCATTGAAGCAAATGTGTAAAGAGTGTAAAGTCACATCCAGAGAATAGTAGTAGCAAGAGATTGTGAATGAATGCTTGCAGATGCCTATATGCCATTAGCCCTCATAGAACTGCAAGAACACCTATGGGGCCTGACAGAACCAATGTAACACCAACCTATGGAGAACTATAGACTAACACAAACGTGTAGAAGCCATATCATGGTCTAGGAAAATTACAACAGATTGCAGACGCTTGGCATGAGCTGAGCTGAACAGATCCAGGCTGCACAGAAGAGCAAACGTGTGGGACAGAGCTGGCTGCCAAGGCCACCAAGATAGGAGTGACATTCCATTCCCTGAACTACAGTAACTCCAGCCGCAGTAAATGGGCATAATTCTCCATAAAATCAGACCAATTCGGAGCTGCAGAGCTCGAAAACATGGTCTCTGGACACGTGACCCGGGCCGAGTCGATGATGAAGCGAAACCAGCAGCTGGGAACGAGGATCAGTCTCACGCAGCCAGACAAAGGCTTGCAACAAAGAAGTTACATCGGGAGACAAGTGTTGCATGATGAGAACGAACATACTCATGGTCTTCGGTGGTACACACAGTTGTTCTTCTTACCTTGAGAAGGTACACCACGAGCTGAGAACATTTAGAATCCCAGGCTTGGGGGAACGTCAGCTCTAGCCAATCACAGTTTCGGATCCTAGGGGTGGGTAGCAATGGGCAAGAACCAATTGTAAGACCCTCACACTGCAACATTGTAGAGTATTAAGTAATCAGGGACAGGCCAGGGCAGACCCCCCCCCACCCCGACATGGAAAAGCCAGTAAACTAACACATCCGATCTGCTATAGGTAGACTACCACTCAACACCCAATCCCCAGTGACGATAGGTTTTCTGGAAAAGGGCCCAGGTTTTAGCATCACTCTGACGTCATTTGGGTATAAAACTGGGCTGCAAGCCACGAGATGTTGAGCTGGTCCTTGATTTCGGTTATCCTTGTACTGATCCTTGTTGGTTTTGGCTGTAATAAAGACAGCCAAACTTTCTGTCTCAGCCTGCATTCCTTTTGGGGAAGGAAGGTGTTGGGCCTTCTGTGAGTTCTGAGTCTGCAAACTCCTAGTAGCCCCCGAACCTACCTGGGAGTTCCCTACCAAACAATTTGGTAGCAGAGGGATGGTTGTAGACACCAGCTTGGCACTAAGCTGACTCCTTCGCTGACGAACCAGAGAGGCTGTCGGACCCTCGTGTGTATTTCGAGAAGAACAGGGAATGCACACCCATTTTTAAAGGCTGTCAGGAGCCATTTGGAAATCATCACGCCTGACATCAGCGAGTTGTCCAGGCAGACCAGGAAGGGGAGGCGAGCACCTTGATGGGGAGCCGGCAGCCGAGAAGGGTCACCCAACACGGAACAGAAGTATTGGTCCAGGCTAATAGAATAGCAATTGTGGGTGTGAGGGAAGGTATTGAGTATTGTCAGATGTTGGTGAAGTGTGGTCTAGTAATGTCATAGTACTAGTATTGTTGTAGTGAGTAGAGACTGGAGCAGAGGTATAAGTCTGTTTTCTCTGTTTAGGGCACATTCATCTTTGAGGCAAAAGGTTCTGACGAGTAACATGGACTAAGTAACTGAGAGGATTGGGATGACAGAAGTTGTGAATAAAGTATCTCTGTGAATTGGGCATTTTAGCTTGGGTAATAGATGACTGTATTCCCCCCGAAGGTTGGCTGGAACTATCCTAGATTGCGGAAGGTGAGTCGACTGATTAAGTCTCCTGGGGGAGGTGTTTCACACGTTAGGCGACACAAAAGGTGCAGTTTTGATCACAAGAGAATAAGAGGTATACTCTGCTCTGGAGAAGTAGGAAGACAGCTGTGGAGTTTGTGTGGGGTTGGAGCGACGGGTCATTGTTGTGTGTGCATGATCGTCCATCTACCTGTATTGTGATTTAGCTTGGTGACATCACCCTTAGAGGTTGGTGCATAGGACAGAGTGTTCCGACGGTGAGGAGCTAGTGTGGACAACTTGGAATTGGCAGACGAGGTGAACCAGTGGCGGTGTGCCGAAGGCGCATGCGCAGGATTGTGGCTCTGTGGAGGCAGCGATTGTAAAGGCAGGGCGGTGCGCGGAGCACGCATGATACGATGCAGGGCCGGAGAGACTCGTAGTAATTCAGAAAGTGTTTATTGTGATCTAACCTTTACTACTTAACAGCGGATTATCGAACCCTCAACTTGAGGTCCAGTAAACGGTGGTACGATGCATCAGGTCATTAGCGGGGGGAATTACCCACCCCCTTCAGCACTTGTGTAAAACATTACCCCATTACAAAGAAAAGTTGTGCAAGTACAGTATAGAATGCTCCAAAAGTACTGAAGGTAAATTAACAAAGCCATGACCACCATGTGTGAGTTTCTCCAATGACGTGCAGCAACCGCTATTGACATGTTCAGGATGCATACAAGTGGAAGACATTGGAAAAACGTATGGCTATATTAAAGTTGTGGTGCATGTTTCAGGGGGTAGAGGGGGAAGCGGCGAGGCGTCAATGGATGCTAAACCAGCAGGAGGTGAAGAATGAGTGGTCTCACCCTTCCACACCTCCCCCTGCCCCTCCAAGCGTAATATCTGATGACACAGACAATGAGCAAGGGATGTACCCAATCAGGAAATTGAAGGCAGGAGAGAGGTACTCTAACCCGACATACAAACCAACACCATACACTAAGGAGGACAAACAGAAGGGCACAAGGCAGCCACCGTGCAATGAAGGGGCGAGCAGCGAGGAAGAGCAGCACGCGAAGGAGGAGTTCAGGAACCTGAGCACGAGCGAATGGATAGCAGCGCAGGTGCTTGTGAAGCTTAAGGGGAAGACGGATGGGGAAGACGGATGGGGAAGCAGACGAGGCAACAGAGGCCATTCAGAAACCGGAGAGGGACAGCAGGTCTATTGACTGGGCAGAATTAATGGAGGAGGAAGAGAGACAGGAAAAGAACAGGGAAGTGGGGATGGAACAAGAAGAGAGGGAGCGGTAGAGCAAAGAAAATCTAGAGCACAAAGACAGGGAACTGAGAAGGGAAGAGGAACGGAAGGGCCTGGAGAGGGAACGTAAAGAAAGGATAGAGTGGGATCTGAAGGAAAAGGAGAGAGGAAAGGGAGATGAGGGAGAGAGATGGAGAGGGCAGAGAGGCGAAGGGAGATAGAGCAAGAAAAACGCAAGTTGTCAGAGAGGGAACAGAGGAAGTTGCAACTGGAGAGGCTGCCGAGTGAGCGAGCTCGTAGAGAGGAGGAAGAGAAGGCAAGGGCACAGGCAGCGATGGACAGGGACAGTATGAGCCAGACAGCATGTGTTCGAGGTAGGAGCGCGGCAGAGGGTAGCGGGGCAAGCCTAGGAGGATGGACAGGAGAGAGCAGGTATAACTTGGTGGACATTGACCTTAGCACAAGGCATAGCACTGACTCGACATCTAAGAGATTAAGTTTCGCATATGTCTTTTGCAGTAATATGGACACAGGGTCTGACCATGACGACGGCCACAGTGGTGACGAGATAGGGGAGCCAGGCGAGACTCAATCCTCAGGGACAGACAAGTGGGCATCCTGGGAATGTAGATCCCATGGACAAAAAGAAGGAGGGGCCGAGACAGAAGAGCGGGCACAGCAAGAGCGACAGGTGTACCACACACAACTCCCAGAGTACAAGCAAGAGGAGACAGCAATAGCGTGTTCAAGGGGGCGGTTGTCCAGGGCTTATGACGAAATCAAACGAGTACCTACCCCAGAGCCAGTAGATCTACACACAGACATTGAAGACGAGACGTGGCCTATACAGATTAGATGGTGCCGGAGGACACCGGAGGGGGCAACATATTCACAAATGCTCTCATTGGAAAGGGGAGGGGCGAGCCCTCAGTATGTGCCCTGGAAGCACAAAGATAAGGAAAATGTGAAGTGTAGGTTACCATCATTGAATGCAGGAGCTGGGAAATTGATTTATGAGATGGAAAAGTCGACTGCAGGTCACCGATTAGCAGTGGGTGACGTAAAAGGATTATTAGTTTCAATACTGGGTGACGCAGCTGATGACATATGGAAGAGGGCAGGGTTCCCAGGAGTGACAATACAGAACAGGGCGCACAATGGGTCGCCGTCAGCAAACTGCCGAGCAGCAGTTTGGCAGGAACTAGGAACACAGTACCCAGACATGTCAGACATTGGGGTGATTACGTCACGCAAGATGAGGGATGACGAAGATCCTGTAAAGTACATTCAGGAGATTCAAGAGCTCTGGCGCCTTGAAAGGCGAGAGCCTTGGGACAAAACAATAGCTATCTTTTATCACATCTTAGTGCAGGGATTACCAGAACCTGTACAGAGGAAGTTGAGGAAGTTAGTGGGAATGGAGGCAAAGGGATGGCCAGAAATACAGCTCACAATAGTACACCAGTGCAGACTATGGTAAGAGAAGGTTAAGCAAAAAGCAGGCGAGAAGAAGGCAGACAAGGGCAAATTAGCGCAAAAGAAGTTATCAAAGTATGCAATGGAGGGGGCGGTTATAACCAGCCCCAACCCGCAAGCGCCAGCACCTCAGCAGCAGTACCAACAACTACCACAGTTCGCACAACCCATGGGAGGAGGGTACATGGGGCGGGGCGGCAAGGATTGCGAGGAAGGGGAGGATTTCAAAGGGGGCGTGGCTTCGGGCCACAGATGCACCATAACCAAGGGGGGTTTTGGGGCAATGGGCAACAGACACAGCAAGGCCCAGGGGATGTGTCAGGAGGTTTCCCAGGACAGGGGAGGGAACCACCTCAGTGCTGGACCTGTGGGCAGCTAGGGCATATCTCTAGAGTGTGTCGATTCAAGGGAAATACAACAGAATTGGGGCGACCAGGGGCAGCAGAATTATCAAGGGGGGTAGGGAGACTACTATGCTCAGGGCCAGCAGCAGTATGAACCGATGCAAGGCTCCCATCAGCAAATGCCACCAGCACAAACGCATGTGCAGACGCAGGCCTCACAACTGGCAACACCAATATGAAATAATGACACAGGGACACATTGGCAACAGTACCAGTCAGGCGACTGGGAGGGGGGAACAACCCCGCTGCAGGGACAGACGTTCTATGTATCCTCAATAGGACAACCCAGAGACTAACTTGATGTGTCCCATCCTGTCGATCGCAACCTCGCATAGGGGCGGCAATAGGTGACAAAACATTTTCCTTTCTTGTTGACACTGGGCCGACTAGGTCATGCATAAGGGAAGGAACATTTAATTTGTCAGGCGATGCCATGAACACTCAAGGATTCTCTGGGGCTCGAGAAGTGGTTCTTTTCACTGATAACATCTCTGTATCTATTGGAGATAACAACTTACCACTACCCTTGCTTTACTCTTGACAGACAACTGTGAACATATTGGGACGAGACATCATGAGCAGACTAAACATGACCATTTCATTCACAAAAGGCATAATATGCGCGACACCAGGCATACACATGTTGAACGTGAGACAGATTGTTCAGGCATATTGTGGGCGTACAATACAGAGGGGGGATGCCAGTGGACCCCGAGATATTTTGTATGGGATAGACATCAGCATTGCATGGATGTCAGGCATCACAGGGAGGCTATAGAGGGTGCCAAACTAGTATCTATTCAGGCCTGAGACACCATTGGATGAGGCAGAGGGAACAATAGTGTCCATTGAGATTGAGGCAGTGTTGGCCAGAGAGGATTGGATTGCAGTACATGCCACAGATGACACATGGAGGGTTTGGAGAGCATGGCGTTTTATCCAGGATTTAAGACCTCTGAACGACATTGTAGATGCAGAATATCCAGTAGTAGCTAATCCAGTGACAATTCTGTGTGGTATTCCAGCGGAGGCCACCTGCTTCACGGCCACTGATCTAAAGAATGCATTCTTTTCAGTGCCATACACCCAGTCACAGGACTTAACCAGCTTTATGTACTTCAACCAGAAATGGAAATATACTCGTTTGCCACAGGGGTAATGCGAGTCACCATCTATCTTCAACAGGGTGATCCAACTGGATCTAAGTAACATACAGTCAGAAAGCACAGTCTTACAGTACGTAGATGACATCTTGATTTGCAGTGAGACAGAAGACCAGTGCAGAAAGGACAGTGCACATGTGGACAGTGTTGGCAGACAAGGGATACAAGGTGGACAAGGCCAAACTCCAGTGCTGTCAAAAGGAGGAGTTGTACATTGGACAGATGATATCCAAAGACGGTAGGCACATTGCCCCAAAGAGAGCAGAGGCAATACAGAACACACCCGAGCCTACAACAGTTAGCGGCATGAAACGTTTCTTGGGGTTGTGCAATTACTGCAGAGCATGGGTCTTTGATTACAGCACATACACAAGGCCACTATAGACTGCATTAAAGGAAGCCCAGAAGGGAACAAAGACACTAGCATGGACCACAGAGGTGACAAGCATCTGAGGAACTGAAGCAAGCCATATGTTCAGCTCCAGTGTTAGGGACCCCAGACTAGAGTTCTCCCTATTCTCAAACACTGATGGTGTAGTGATGAAAGCAGTACTGACCCAGAAGACCAGCTTGGGCCATAAGCCGAATTGCTTATTACAGTGGACAGCTCGACCCAGTGATGAAAGGACATTATCCATGCAAACAATAATTGGCTGCAGCAGCCTTCGCCGTGGAAAAGTCGACCGTGACAATGGGGTGCACCACCACCTTGTATGCGGAGCACACCCTTTTTGCAATCCTGCAAAAGCCAAAGAGCACACTCACCACACAGAGCATCAGGATATGAGGTGATACTATCAAATCCAGGACTGAAGATAGTAAGATGCAAGACAGTTAACCCAGCACTGTTTTTGGCAGATGTCTATCAACTAGGAGACCATGCACACAACTGTACAAAGAACAGAGATGTTCAGTGACACATGTAAGGTGGAAGAGGACACACTTGATGGGGGGAGACTGTACTGTACATTGATGATTCATCCACAATTGACCAAACTGATGGGATCAGGAGGACTGGAGCTGCAGTAGTAAGACTGAAGGAAGACGAGACTGGTGAAGCAGTTGTGAGTGCACAATTACCATCCCATTAATCAGCACAAGCAGAAGAACTGGTGGCTCTCATTTTAGCACTAGAACACAGCAGAGAGAAGTGTGTGACAATATATTCTGACAGTGCTTACGTCACATCAACAGTGCATTCAGGACTGGCACGATGGAACAGCAGGGGTTTCAAGTGGCAGATGGGACCCCAGTGCAGCATGCGCTCCTGTTAGGTAAACAGATTGAAGTGATTGTATACCCAAGGGAGGCGGCCCTAGTTAAATTCCAAGCCCACACCAAAGGGGAGGATCCCATCTCAAGGGGGAAACGAAGTAGCAGACTATGAGGCAAAGTGCGCAGCGTATTTTGGGGAACAGTAGGAGTTGGAGGAGAGGCCAAAAGCTCATGGAGGGGTGAGGAATATGGTAATGAGGGAAGGTTACAATGCATTGCCAGGGTCACAGATTATGGAACTACAGGGAGCTGCACCACAGGAAGAAAAGGAGTTATGGGTAAAGAGAAAATGCTCAATTTCTCCCACAGACGCCTTATGGTGACAGAACACAGTAATGCCACTAGCACTATTGAAGACAGCACTTGCACAGCTGCACCATCCAACACACACAAGGAAGGAGTCATTGCTACACACATTGGAGAAACGTGGTTTTGCCCAAACTTCAACGAACATGTAGCTGACTTCATAAATAACTGCTCAACTTGTCAGCAGTTCACAGCAGGGCATACCTTGAGAGTTGTAAGGAGCCATACCAAGACCCATAGGCCCATTTCTGCATCTCCACGTGGACCATGTGGACATGATCCAAGTCTGTCAAAGATACTGCTACCCGATAATGGTGGTTTGCCCACTCTCCAGATGGATAGAGGCTGGGCCAAGCTCCCATGCCGATGCACTCAGAGCAGCCAAATTCCTGCTCCGGGAAGTTTTTCCCCCCCAAGATGGGGCATGTGTGAGGTCCAGCGATCTGACAATGGGCCTCACTTCACCAACGAACTGTTTCAGCATATCACAGCCTGTTAGGAATCAAACACAAATTTGCATCTGTGTACCACCCGCAAGCAAATGGAGTGTGTGAACGCCTGAACGGACTCCTGAAGGAGTACATTGTTTTTCTTGGTGCTGTGCTGAGCTTTGGCAGACTTCATTGCCTGCCATTGGCACTATTTGAAATGCGCACAAAGCCAGGGTCCAACCACCATTTAATGCCCCACGAGGTGGTGACAGGACGGTGCATGCATCTCCCCATGGCTCCTCCCACTAGGTCATTGAAGGATTGTGAGGGTAGTACAGAGGTGTTAAGGCAAGAAATGTTTGAATATATAACTTCCCTAGTTTCTAGTGCTGCTTTTATCTCTCGCCAGAGTAACTGCAATAATACAGACTCTGATGACAAATTCAAACACTCAGTGAGGATGGGGGACTTAGTCCTCCTCAAAAACGTCGTCTGGCGATGGAACTCGCCTAGGTTCACAGGACCTCACATTGTGGAGGCCGTGACTGACAGAGCATTAAGGCCCGAAAAGAAAATGGTTTGGAATCATATCCAGGACATCAAGTCCTCGGCGGCCGCACCTGTCAACGAAACTGCAGAGATCGACAGGGCCAACGTTCAAGATCCCAACGTGCAACAAGGACCAGCAGATTGTAGAGCTAGAGAGGGCAGGACGCCCAATGATTAGACGATCCCAAGTAGCAGAAGTTGCAACTAGCCTACTTGTCCAAATAGATAGCTGACAGAGAAAACACTCATTTTACCTTCCGCACATGCAGGTTGATGCGAATACTGTTAGGATTGTATAGGGATTGTCCTGATGCTACCACCTGTTGATAATCCTGAAACGCTCTCTAATCAGTATGTGCACTACATAAGGAGACCCCTGAGATTCCGAGCTCGATCCCCTACAGTACATTTCCTTGGGTTCATAGAGAACTTAGGCCAAGCCTACCCAGAGCTTGAACACAGTGCATACCCCATACTGCCCACATTAAGATATCCCCTAATAAGATATGTCTGGGAGCAGGTCTTTGCCTCCGCAATCAGTGATTATTTAGTCTGCAGAGTTTAAGGTACTGACAAGTACTAACAAAACAATGCTTTTCTGTGCGATTTTCAAGCGGGTAACTTTCTCTCTCCAACTGCAAGGATCCAGCAGTGTAAGTGGTCATGAAGGGACTAAAAGGAAATTATCACTCTTGTAGGTCTGCTGATTTCCAGTGGTGTGTTAGCCATTGTGTTCTGGTCAATTTATCATCCCATGAGTACTACTGCTGTGTCCCCTACTAACGTTACCCCAACTCTAGCAGGAAGGACAACCATGTCACGTGGAAGAGAAGACACTGCTGAGAAGGTAATAAGAGGTAAGCACAGTGTTGATGCAGACATGAAAGGAGTTGACATGCATCTCACAGACACAGCACGAGTCACAAACAACGTGTGGAACAAGCACATGTATGAAGTAGGTAGGGATACCACCGGGGAGAGCTATTATGGCTGCCCTTAATCCTCTATGCAATGAGTGCTTCTCAAACGTTTGTTGCAACTGAAATACCTGCAGCCAGAGCACATTGCCTGATGCATCTCGCAATGGGGCAGACACGAGGAAGATTCCAAGGGAAGACAGCAACATTGAGATGGATGTCTAAGGCAACGTTCCTGTATGAAGATAATTACATAAAGACACTAGACATGATGAACAACTATCGGCAGCTAGATGAAGAATTGCAGTATATCACTGCAGGACCGGAGAAGGGGTAGACAAAGACTATCACACTAAAGGATTTACCATGCCGATGGATGAGAGTAAAAGAAATGGAAGGAGAGCCTGGATGCAGGGAAAGGCCACAGATACTGATCTATGGATGAGTATACACCAATGATGGATGGGAAGATAGAGTGGTAGGAAGCAAAGCCCTTACATTAGCACAATCTACAGTGAACAAGGTCCAGGAAGAAAATGACAAATGCCTGAAGGAAAGCGCAAATGTACTGACATGGGTGGAGAACGAAGCTGGACCAATACCAATAATCCCCCTGAAGACGCCAGTCCTGTGCTATCAGAACAATGGTGACTTAGAAGTGGGTGAGAATACAGGCTGCAAGACAGTGAACAACTTCCAGCAATGAGAGCAGGCACGGCAGTGCTGATGCACCACTATTGGGCGTATGGATCAAAAGCCTATGAGAAAATGCCACCTCAACGGGGAGGAGTATGCTCCTTGGTACACATAAACATGCCCTCGTTGGTGGTAGCAAAGAAGGATGTGAAGCACGATTTCCCCCCAAGATGGACAATGATAGAAGGAAGAACATATCGATTGAAGTGGTACCAACAGTTCAAGCACAGACAATGGAGAAACAAGCAAAGTGAGAAGAGTGAAAAGAGGGGGGGGAATTATTTCTCAGGCAAATCAGAAGCTGCCCTGGATGAAATCCCAGCGGAGCACAGGCCGTTTAGCAGAACACAAATGTTCTTTGAATCACTAATACCAGGTATACAGAAGTATACGAATGCCAAGTGGTTACAGATCACTTGTGAGTTGATGGGAAGTATCAACTCAACAGTGAATGGGTTCAACGCCATAAAGGAAGAGCTCTGAGCAATCAGGTTGGTAGTGCTCCAGAATAGATATGTTCTGGATCTCCTTACAGCAATGGAAGGAGGAGTTTGCGCAAAAATAGGGAGCTCATGTTGCACGTTCAAACCACCAAACGATGAAGATAATGAAACTCCCTCAGATGCAGTTGCACAATTTGCACACATGCATGCGAAAATGGAAGATGAAGCACGTGGGACAGGGAAAGACAAGAGCTGGCTGGTGTATTCATGGCGATGGGTGCCATCATGGCTGTCTGATGGACTGAAAGTGATAGCCGGACTGCTCATATTGGGGACAGCATCAGGATTTGGAATAAAGATATGCATTGGAAGGTGTCAGAAGACAGCAGAAGAGAAAATCAGGATGCAGATACTGATGAATGTGAGTTTAGGGGGCACAGAGGATAGCAATGTGAGAGAACGGGACAGACTAAGAAGAAATTGCGCAGTGTTACTTATTTCCAGCAGGAACAATAAAAGGTGGACAATCCCAGTGATCCAAGAACCTATGAAAAGAAACAGGTCAGGTGTAACCCTGAAGGATCATGCTGTTACATGTATTGGTCTTTTGATGACCATGTAAACTAGTATGGACATCTCGGAGGGATAACAAAGATATGACGGCCCAGGGAGAAGAATTGGACTTCGCGATGTGGTCGACAAGTCAACGAGAGGGGGGACTGAAGAGGGATGGTTGAATCCAACCCCTACTCCCCCTCCCACAAGATATGTGGCCAGGAAGAAGAACTGCAAATACCGCGATCGCCCATACCACTTTATTCCTAGTGCTCCTATGCCAGACAGGTATGGTGAAACGTACCAACGTTACCAACCCTACAGCCCTGGGGTAGTGCACACGTTACCGAGAGTGGACGAGGAGCCTCAGGATGCCACTAAGGAGACTTCAATTGACAATGTTGACTAGAGCGCCAAGAAGCTAACTTACTGACGTCACTAGAGACATTACAACATATTAGCATTAGACATGAAGCACACGTGCCAGCCGCACATCGGGACACAATCACACACCCGAATACATGAACACGAGCGTACAGTTCTAGAAGTTAGAGGACAAACACACATACATACATACATCCCACCTTTATTTATTATTTTGCCATGATCTTAACCGCAGTAACCGCAAGAAGAAAGTGATCCTGAATGAATGCTTGCAGATACCTATATGCCATTAGCTCTCATGGAACTGCAGGAGCACCTTGTGGGGACTAACAGAACCAATGTAACACGAACATATGGTTACAATAGCTCTGTCATCGATAAAGCATGTGCCAAGTTTAGAAATTTAACACAAGCTGACCTCTTGGCTGATGTCACTAAGTGTAAAGAATCCCCACAATATATTTCACTTGTTACTCAATTCACCAATGATTCTTCACTACTGTATAAAATGGTTGAAAAGCACTGGCACATTCTGAGACTGGATCATGACCTCGAACCATATTTGACACCTAAGCCTAAATTCACGTTCACAAGAGCACCAATGATTAAAACAATGGCGAGTCCATCCTTCTTTGACAATAAATTGATGAAATCTGCTTGGTTACAACAACCGGCGGGTTTTCACAAATGTGGGAATTGTAATCAGTGTCCATGGGCTCACTCGAAATGCAAAGTCTTCTCCGACAAACTTGGCCCAGAAGTGGTTATACGTGATTTCATTAATTGCAAGACCACCCATTTGGTGTATGCCATAATATGTATCTGTGGCAAGCTCTACGTGGGAAGCACCATTTGCCAGCTCAGAGTTCGCATCAGGGAACATCTGGCCAGTCTGAAGATGTGCAAACCTAAATCTCCCTTAGCGGTACACTGGCAACTTGAACACCAGTTGGATCATATCTCTGATCTACGCTATATTGGACTAATGAAAGTGCACCGGGGGAAAAGGGGTGGCAATCTCAAACTCAGACAAATGGAAGCTAAACTTATCTGTTTCTTACGTTGTACAACTCGAGGTCTCAATTCTGATCATGAGATGTATGTATTTCTGCAAGATCGGTGTTCAACCATTTGGAACCTTCCTTTAATTGGGACCTGGTTGGCCTGCACCGGCGTCCCCCGCCGTTGTGTTCAAGCACCAGCGCTTAATGTACTCAATCTCAGTTGTCTGTTGTATTCCATTATGGTGACCTGTACTTTATATGGCCAGTCTTATATGTATCCTAGTATAGTGACAAATTGCTTCACCCAAATACCTATTTCGCAGGCATGACAGTACATGCCCCTGATTTTTGTTCAACCAATCGCATGGAAATCTTTGGTGATTATGTAATTTGCTGAAAGGCAAATTCGTCAGCATTACTTTCCACCTACTGATGTCGGTGCTACACCACATCAAATTTAAATCTATATATTTTTTTCTGCATGTTGCATCTTGGGACATCATTTTTGCATCAATATCCGTAATGTTCACTTACTTCCAATAGTGTACTCATTAGGGTCCACTCTTATAGCCGACTCTACTCGCATGATAGGACATGTTTTAGATTATGCCAAATGATTTACCTTGTGCCTTCAGTTCTAGTCAAATGACACATGCCCACACATTAATCCTACTTATAATCTTCAAGTTATATGATTCTGCATCCTCATGTCCGTTTCATTTGCCTGATGTTTCATGTTTTATCACACTGCTTCACCTACCTCACACAACATTAGGTCCACTGTTTAACTTAATTAGGAGTTACGCTCACTGCGGATCCGCTTTATGTGCGACGTCACCACGCGACGCAACACGTTCCCACGTTGCCTACGTCACTTCTGTGACGTACGCGGAAGCATTACCTTACTGCACGCTGTCAATGGTGTTGCTCGCTGGGATCATCCCGTTTCTTTTGCAGCTTCGCTCGATTCAACGAGTAAGTATTTGTTTCTGAATGACTGCTTGTACTCTACAGTTCTATCTGGTAAAGAGAGTCATTTTTAGCATTTGGACCTCTATCTGTGCGTCTTTCATTATTACTTTTTAGGCGATATACTCGACTCAGCCAATACGGCTTTACTTTCCCTTTGTCATTTTTATGACCATCTTGGTCCTTTAAGCTGTGCAGTGTCCACGGCCCTCCATTAGGTAGGTGACACTTATATACTGTTACGGATTTGTTCATCTAGCCACTTGGTCTCAGACAGTATGTTTTTTTTTTAATTCAGGAGTCTCCAGAATGTTCTTGACTGCATTTGTGCGCAGTAAGAATATCTTATGTGCCACACTTTTCACTTGACCCCTCAAGGGTTATCTGCTCCGAGTGGATACCTTTTGGGTACACACTTACTGTTTGCTACTTTTGATAAGTATTCTCCAACAGATTCTTGATCAACTTGCCACACTAATTGGTTGCAGTCCATTTAAAAGGCACTTAATATTTTCATAGCCCTTTGGTGCTTTTCTTTCCTTTTCTTTCTTTCTGCTTGGAGATTGTCCTCAAGTAACTCTTTCAGACTCGTGCTTGAATCACATGCGGGCCGATTTCAGTGCATAAGGCGAATGCAGGGCACTCAGTTTACTAATGTTGTATTATAGCATGAATTTTAACAACTATTAGAGCACACTTACTGACATGCAAAATGCTTTCAAACATGCCAATTACAAAGTGTGTGTTTACTGTGATTTTTTTTTTCTTGTGTTACTGCAACCGTCTGCGCTACACTTGTCCCTCCCTCTCATCCTGACACGTGGTATGCGATGCATCTTTAATTTTCATTTGATTTATTTATTCTGAATACTTTCTGGTCCATATGTATCAATGTGAAACTGGAATTTTTATGTATCTTTGGACAATGTCATATTTAATTTCCTCAGGATGTTTATGTAATCTCTGCACTGCTGTGATATTTACCTCATGTCATCATATGAATTTTTGTTCTGAATTTACAATTTGTTTTAACTACTCAGCCTTGAAGACTACCTGTGCGTCGAAACATGTCAGCTGTTCATGATCTAATTAAATATCCATATACTACTGTTTTGCATTATTGTAATGGTGTAAAGCGTATTACCATCCCATTTCTCATCAAATTATGGAGAACTAAAGACTAACACGAACCTGTAGAAGCCATATCATGGTCTAGAAAAATGACAACAGATCACAGACCCTTGGCAGGAGCTGAGCTGAACAGATCCAGGCTGCACAGAAGAGCAAACATGTGCGACAGGGCCGGCTGCCAAGGCCACCAAGATACCATTCCCTGAACTACAGTAACTCCAGCCACAGTAAATGGCCATAATTCTCCATAAAATCAAGACTAATTTGGAGCTGCAGAGCTCGAAAACATGGTCTCTGAACACGTGACCTGCCCGAGTCGATGATGAAGTGAAACCAGCAGCTCGGAACGAGGATCAGTCTCACGCATCCAGACAAAGGCTTGCAACAAATAAGTTACATCAAGAGACGAGTGTTGCATGATGAGAACGAGCACTTCATAGTCTTTGATGGTACACACATGTTACAATGCAGACACAGTTGTTCTTATTACCTTGATAAGGTACACCACAAGCTAAGAACTTTTAGAATCCCAGGCATGGGGAACGTCAGCTCTAGCCAATCACAGTTTAGGACCCTAGGGGTGGGTGGCAATGGGCAATAACCAATGGTAAGACCCTCACAGTGCAACATTGAAGAGTATTAGATAATCAGGGACACCCGACATGGAAAAGCCAGTAAACTAACACATATAAAATCCACTATAGGTGGACTACCACTCACACCCAATCCCCAGTGACGATGTGTTTTCTGGAGAAGGACCCAGGTTGTAGCGTCACTGACGTCATTTGAGTACAAAACTGGCTTGCAAGCCAGGAGATGTTTAGTTGGTCCTGGATTCCTGTTGGTTTTGGCTGTAATAAACCACAGTTGAACTTGCGGTCTGTCCGGGCCTGTGTTCCTTTGGGGAAGGAAGGTGTTGGGCCTTTTGCGATTTCCTAGTCCGCGAACTCCAAGTAGCCCCCAAACCTACCCAACACTTTTGTAATTAACCTTTGAAAAAATGGAAGGAGCCCGTCATACCAAAATTCAAGCATTGGGATCTAAAGTTTGACAGGGATGACATCTTGAATATAAGTAAAAAGGCTAGCACTTCACGGGCCCCTGGTCCAGACAGCGTAACCAACTACACCCTAAAGAAAAATCCAGAGAAATGGGCCGATATATGTACTGAGCTGTTTAGCAGAATATCCAACAACTGCATAACCCCAACATCATGGAATAGTGCCATTATCGTTCCCATATTTAAGAAAGGGAACTGAGCAAATCCAAAGGACTATCGTCCAATAGCTCTCCTGGACGTTTTGGGGAAAGTGTATGCAACGCTTCTGGAACAAAAGCTTCTGAAATAGGCCGTGGAAAGTAATCACACGGACCCGAGACAGGCCTACCTACTTACACATAGAAGAATTGACAAAGCCAGAGGCTCTGGTTTTTCAATTTTCTGGTTTTCATTCCCCGCACCATGCTAACCCCTCCCCACTGGGAACACAAATACCAGAATGCAAGGGGGACATGCGATGGGCCGCATTCTAACCCTGCTTTCAAGGCAGAGCCACAGGCGAGAGAGAGAGGGTGGGTGGGTGCATGCAGACCCCTTCTTATATCCCCTACCACGAGGCTGGCCTGGTTGAGCCCTCTCCTCCCTACCCCTTGCTGAAAGATTAGGGAATGCCTACCATTAAGCCACTACGGTAAAGCAAAAACAAAAAACATGGTTGGAGTTACTAGCTGCAAATAGCCCTACGGTACTCCGGTATGCTATGTGGCTAACGTGTTTTGCAGGCAACCGTTATATGAAAACAATTGATTTACTGCATTAGTGTGGGCCTACACGTACCAGCATGCAACATCTCGCGGCCAAAAGGCCAGGCATAGACACGTGTCCCACACAAAATGGGGGACATCCTAGGGTGCATCTACAGTGGGAGGGGAAGGGGTGGGGGACAGGGTCACTCGGTATGGAAATGAATGATGTGCGTTTATGTATCATCGACGGGCAACTATCCCCGTGTAAACAACCTATGTATATATTGCATCTGCGGGGGGCATGTTCGAGCTGTATCTGTTGGGTGGCTTCTATTTCGGAGCGCTTGAGGGCGCGGTGTCCGGCATGGGACGCTATGGGGATGTCGGGCCAGCGTTTCCATACAGTATGAGATTGGCACTAAATTGACTAGAAACTGCCCTACTCACTGCACTCTCGCACCTCACAATATGGGGCTGGTGTTTCTATCAGCTGCACTGAAATGCGCCCTCTGCCATGACAAAATAAATTAAAAAACTATTAGAGAACATGACTTCAATGAGTTAAAGGCAGTGAATTGTGCGTTAGGGGGCGTTTGTGTGCCAGAACCAGTTTGTCGAGCGAGGGGCTCACAATGGGTTCATAGTGACCAATTTCATCCTCACCTCGTCAAACTCTGTGCCCCTACTGTAACCCCAATCATCTCCAAATTTGTCAATGCCTCCTTTAACTCCAACACGGTGCCCCACCAGCATCAAAAAAGCTAGGGTGACCCCTCTCTTGAAAAATCCAACGCTCGACCCATCCACCCTCACCAACTACCGACCTATAACAACGGTCCCTTTCCTGCTGAAATAATAGACAAAATAGAGTATACCCAAATCCAATGCCACCTAGAACACCACCAACTGCTGGGAGCCCGATTCGCCCAAACCACAGCACTGAAACGGCCCTCCTCGATTCAAAAATCCAAATGGATGCCACCAGTGATGCAGGCAAACTCTGCCTTCTAATGTTATTGGATCTTTCTGCCGCATTCGATTTGGTCGACCACGATAAACTCTGCGCTACACTAACTAATAATTTCAACTTCTCTAACGAAGCCACGAAATGGGTGAAATCTTTCTCATCAGACAGGAAATCAAGAGTAGCTATAGGCAAAGTGTCAGTTGACCCCATACCAGTCCCTATAGGAGTTCCTCAAGGTTCCTGCCTATCAACTACCCTCTATAATGCCTACACCAAGCTGCTTTTCGCAGGTCTGGATGCCATGGGTGTCATCTACACCAACTTCGCAGATGACACCCAGATCCTTCTCCCCCTGACTGGCAACTATGATAGGGACACACTGCACATCAATCAAATGTACGCATTAATTCAAAGCTGAATGGCTCACAACAGCCTCTGCCTCAATGATGAAAAACTAGAGCTGCTAATAGTTGGTTCTCCTTCCAAAATTAACTCCCTACAGCCGGACTATACAGCTTTCATCATTGACAGCACCAAATCCCAGTACTTAAACAAGTTAAGACCCTGGGGGTCTATCTAGATGCCAACCTCACCATGACAAAACAAGTTAACACCCTATCTTCAACTACCTCCTATACAGCCAAACTCATCTCACTAAGTCACAAATTCCTTACGCCTAAAAACTGCATCACTCTAGCGAGAGCATTAATACTCTCCAAGTTAGACTACTGCAATATACTCCTTCTAGGCACCTCCAATGCTAATATGACCAAACTCCAACTTACGCAAAATAAAGCCCTGCAAGCAGCATTAGGCATAAAAAAGTCATAGCACACCTCTAACATATGAAGAGACAACCACTGGTTACCCATCAAGGCAAGAATCAGATTCAAAACCTTATGTATCGCACACAAATGCATCGCCAATAAAGCCCCCAAATACATCAATAATACAGTACTGAAAAAACCTTCTACCAGATCTCTTAGATCCAGCAACAATTCACCACTCCAAATCCCACGCTACAAAAGCGTTAGACAGGGGCCAGCAGCTCTCTAGTATTAGCCCCGAAACATTGGAACCATCTCCCGACAAATAAAAAAAAAAGAGGAATCCTATCAACAATTCAAAAGAAAATCACTGAAAACATGGCTATTCAACCAATTCTAACAGTCCTTGATACCAAACCTGATACACCCACGCCACCATGACCGCCGCATCTACTCTATCCATGTTATGCACTAGTTTTTACTTGAACTGTACCGATTAACCCACTGCCCTCAACTGTAAATATCGATCTGCTTCCTGTACTACTGTTTAATGCATTACCCTTCTGTATTTGTAAAGACTGTGATAACCAATTTGTCTACAACTACGCCGTGATACCTCAGGGTCTGGGCGTATAATAAATGTAATAAACAAAATAAAAATAAATAGTCCTATATTGCATGCTATCAGTATGGAAGGTCCGATTGGTAGGTGTAGGGGGCCGTATCACTCTGTCCGTCTAATTTGCTAGCAGTTTTACCAATTTTGTATAGAATGCGCGAATGGTGAGGCGAGTGGCTCTCCACCCCTGCAGCATGTTTCGACCGCACCCGGGGCGTAGGGTGAGAGATGGGTGGGCGGAGATGGGCAGACCATAGGCTCCATAAGGTTAGTTCACATGCAGGGCTTACAGCAGGAATGAACAAGTCCTGTGGCTGACCGTGCAAGATACAATTACAGGTACGCAAAGTTTGTACGGCAACGCTCAATCTGCTGGGTTTCACCATGCCGCAGGGGTTAATGGCGGGAAAAGCATGGTCGGGCAAGTATGTATGCCCAGGTTGAGATCAGCATTTCATGGCGGGTAATTGGTTATATGCTAAGGTGAGAAGTGCTCTCAAGTGGCCATGCTATTGTCTTGTGCCCCATGGGCCAACGTTTTGCTCGGTTTTGCTTTTCCACGTTGTGGTCCAGCTGGCTAGGGTTGCGGACCTGCGGGGGAGAGCACTCCATATACAGGTTCCCATGTTGTGTCCTACCATAACCCGTGCATCCGTCCATTTTGGACCGCTTACATAGCAATAGCTCATTCCTCCTTTTCCCCCCCAGAAAAGCGTGACATGAGCCTTGCTTAGTTTTTTGGCATAAAAGGCCGCAGATTTATTTTCCACAAAATCATAAAACATACTGCACACATTAGTGGAAATACTTTGGAAGATGCGGCGACCGCTCCATGTCCAAAACCTGCTTCCCCCTTGTTTTCCAAAAGTCCATCATAGGCCCAACTCTCCCAACCCTTTGCGCCTGAGCCTCGCCTGCCCCTGCAGGTATCCGCGGGCGGGGAGAGTGCCGTTTCCTTGGGGGAAGCTGAGCCCTTGTTGTTCCCCCCCAGACGCCCCTGCCGTTTTAGGCTCTCAAGGGCCGCTGGTCTGGAAAGGGCGAAGACCCTTCCCGCTTTCTCCTGGCTCATCCGGAGTCTGTCTCTTGTGTTTGGTTGCCCAAACACCGCCACGCCACAGGTGGGTTACCGCCCACCGTGGCTCCCCCCTGCTTCCTTCCTCACATTTCTTGGATTTCTGTGCCAAGTGTCCAGAAGAATATCTCCAACCCCATTGGTGACAAATGTACCCCAACTTCCATAATATACTCAAGGGAATTAAAAATAATCCAGCCGTCACTGCTATGGCAAGAACCCACAGAGGCTCCCTTTCCCAGGCTTGTCGTGTCAGCACCACCCAGACATAAGGCCAATATGTCCATCTTTTGCTGTTTCCCAGGCTATCTGCGCACCTGCCGCTGCAGCTGCGCCCCCATCAACCCCGGCACCCCACCCATCCCAATCTCATTTCCTCCAGGCTGCTGCTGGTGGGGAAAGAAGGTGGCATGTCGATTTTAAGTTCCTTTCGGCCTGATGTACCTTCTCACAACCAGACCTCCTTCCCCCATGCCACCCGATGAGCACCAATTTTTAGAGATTATTCAGTGGAACTTAAGATGCTAAGGCCATGTCTGCTGTACTTCTGCCCCTCCCACCTTCCCTCTTGCTCCGCCTTACCAGGGCGAGCCTGCTCTGAGACCCTTTTTCCTTTGTTCCAGCTCCATCCTGCTCCGCCTTAACCAGGGTGTGCCTGCTCTGGGACACTTTTCCATCTGTCCCCTTTCCATCGTGCTCCGCCTTAACCAGGGCGGGCCTGCTCCGGGACCCCTTTTTTCCTCTGTCCCCTTTCCATCCTGCACCGCCTTAACCAGGGCGAGCCTGCTCCGGGACCCCTTTTTTCCTCTGTCCCCTTTCCATCCTGCACCGCCTTAACCAGGGCGAGCCTGCTCCGGGACACTTTAAAGTTAGAATTTCAGGCACCACCTTTGCCTTACTTCCCCTTTCCCAGTCCTCTCGCCTCACAAGAATCCGTGGTCTTGTGCCGTCTTTCCTTACTGTTACATTTCCCAGAGTTTTGAGCTGGATTCTACTATGGGGCTCTGTCCCTAACGCTGACAAATGTCTGCCATCCACTGGGTTATACTACGGGGAACTTGGGTTGAACCGCCCATGCCTGCCCTGTGCAATACCTTTCCAAGAGCTTTGTGCACCTTGTGCCCAATTGCCATCCACTGGGTTATACTACGGGGAACTTGGGTTGCACCGCCCATGCCTGCCCTGTGCAATACCTTTCCAGGAGCTTTGTGCACCTTGTGCCCAATTTCCATTGACATTTCCTCAGCCCCGTGCTGGACCGGGCACTCACTCTCTTGTATATTCAACCAGGGACTCCATGTTCCACCCTTAGCAATTCATCTACCCCTTTACTGGACTAATGCTCCCCCCACCTTAAACTTGCTCCGCCTGCTGTGAGCTACCAACCGAGTGATTGCCTGTGCTGGACGGGAGGAGCTGCCTTTATAGTCCCTTGTTAGACCTGTACCTCTGCATTCATTTCCCCCTTGTCTCAGCCCAGGTACCATTTTTTCCTGTCCTGTGTGTACCGCCTCCCATCTTTCACTAGAGGGCTCCCCCCTTCCATTTTACTTAACATGTAAGGCAACTGCCATAACCAAGAAGACTGCCTCTCCTCAGGCGTACCTAGTGGTGTTATCCCACAACTCACTTTATATCGTTACCTGCCGTGCACACCTTTACCACTGATACTTGATCATTCTCATTGGTCAGGTGCAAGGCTGCGCTGACCCTGCTACCTGCGCCTTTAAACACGTTCCTGCTTCTCTCAGCGTACCACCTTTCGTTTTTAAAGTTCAAGTACTTGAGCCCAAGCCAAACTGTTCTCCCCTCGCATCCCTTTGCAGCTTTGTTAAGTGTGTACGCCTGACAACTGGCCCCTTGTCTGAATTCATAATTGGGAATTTGAATTGCATTCATAATTGGGAAATGAAACCCATAATTGGGACTGCTCCTAGCGCCCTTTTCCATACTAGCCTTGTGGCGCTCCCACGCCCAACTGGCAAGAGGCATGCAATAATGCTCTTAGCGACATTTAGAAGTACGCGCCCCGTGGTGCTCCCCTTGCGCTGCCTCCCTCATACAATTTTCATGCGCCATGGCGAGTGCTGTACCTCTGGGTACTGTAAGGGGGTCAGGCCATTATGCTCATCGTGCCGTTAAATCATACCCTCCTCCTGGCACTCCCCTTTATCGTGAACGCGTAATGCAATTGCGCTTATAGCGCCATACCTCTATCCCCACTTACAGCGTGAAGGAACATGCAACCCGCTTATAGCGCACTTTTGTACAACGGGCCTCCTCGCGCTGCCCCATATAATGGAACGGGTCCTGCCATACTGCCTGCAGCGCTATTCTGTAAGGATAACCTTGCGGCGCTCCTACACCCACTGGACAGAGTCATGCCATACTAAGATACCAGGGTGAACCCCCAATTGCCCTTAGGGATCCCCGTTTCTTCAACCCATCCCGTCCAGGAGAGGCAACAGAAGCCACAACTCCTTCCCCAGCTGAGCTGCACAACCCATACATTAGCACCGCTCAATATGTTCCCGTACCCATTACCCTAAACAACGCAAAGGGCGAAACTATGGAAGCATATACAAACAATTAAACCAAGAGTGAATGGATGATGCAGAAATACGGTATACCACTAAAGTGACGAGCTGACCTGCCCTCTTTAATGTTCTTGCGCACGAAACAAGGTGGCCCTTTAAATTTCCTAGTAACCCACCTGGTTTGCGTTTTCCGCGTGGTACCCGTGTTTAACCAATTAATGGACCGACGCTGCGCCCTACCCTGCGTGATCTCTATTGGCAGCCTCGCTTCCCTTTCTGCTGCAAGCCTGGTTGGTATGTGTCGCCCAGCCAATTTCATTCTGATCTTTGTAGTCCCCAACCGCGGGGATGGCTGAAGCCAGGCTCTTTTATTCTCTAGTTGTTCTATTGTTACAACCCCCAACGGCGGCTTCTACCCGCCATTCAAACTGTATAGCGTATAAACGACGCTCTGCGACGAACTCCCTTGCATCAAATATGACCGGCGACCTGTTACACAGGGAGCCCTGCATGCCCTTATCCTAATTCATCGTCCGTTCATTAATGAACCTTGCCGCCAGGTCCCAGCCCCCATGGACGTCTCCCGGTCAGTAATACTGTGCACCGTAAATTGCCTGGCGATATGTGCCGAGGCCCTGAACACCTACACCTAATATTCCTGCATCTGCGGGCCAATCCCTTAAAACACCTTGAGCATAAACCTGCGCCCTGTATGCCCGCCCTAAACCAGTCAGCTACCTCAACCTAAAAAGCGCACCCTGTACCTTGTTTATAGGCGTATAACTGCCATCTTTGTTTCTAACGTGTGGCGCGAACATTCAGAAAACGGCTTACTCACTTGGTGACCGTAAGCATTACCTGCCCCTGGATGCCCCGCTCTAATCAGTAAGTTAAATCATCCTAACAAAGTGCGCCAAGAAACACTTGTGTATAGGCGTGTTATAAATGCCATACCGGTTTCATAACGTGCGGGGCGAAAATTAACTAACCATTAAATAACTGCCGTGCATGCAACCAACAAGTTGACCACCAATACAACACAGCACAACCGCTTTGTAAGGATACCTGGCCGCATTTCTAGACCCCCCAATATTTGTGTATGACATATGATAGTTTGTTTACAATGCGCTTAATACCCCAGGGTTTCTGAGCGCGGACCGAACCTGGAATGCTTGGTACCGTCGCCCTTCCAAGGCGAGCACTTTGTCCCCAAAGCTATCCTCCACCTCTTTATAAAGTATGACTGCAGCTTTAAAACCCTCATCGGCCAACCTTCACACTGCTATGCCAACAACAATCACCTCCCTGTTCCTGGTGTGGACACCCCGATCGCAACTGCAACATTTCCCCCACTGTGTGACCAGAGTGGGTATACGATCAGTACCCCTAGCCCGACAACCAAAGGTGCAATATGCAACTTACACCGCAAGTACTCCTGCCGCTACTATTAATGAGCAAAATGCGACATTGAGAAACGGCCCAACTCACTTGGCCACCTTAAGCCTTTACCTGCACAGTGGTTGCACCGGCCAACACCAGTAAGCTACATCATCCTAAAAGCGTGCGCCCTGAAACACTTGTGTATAGGCGTTTTACAAATGCCCTATGGGTTTCTTAATGTGCGGTGCGAAAATCCGGGAACCACCTAATCCCTTATCGACCTTAATCATAAACCAGCACTAAGGATGCACCGCTCTAAGCCTTTAGGCTAAATCACCATAAAAAAGTGCACCAGGAACGCCTGTTTATAGGTGCGTTCTGTTAGCTTGCCCGTTGCATGCGCCTTGCACCCCGTGCATGGGAAACACCCCCCAGCAAATGCATCATATTTGCACGCCTCGCGCCCTGATGTATACAAGCAAGCTGGCAACTGCACATGGACAACTATCTTCCTATTGCCCTTTTATCACCCTTGTGGCCCACAACCCCTTTGTGGCTGCCTACCCGCGGGGCAAAGCAGCCCCTAGCCAGCACATCCTTAAGTCACTGCGACTAGGCCTGCATCCAGACCGATGCACGTAACCCAACCGGCCATAACCGCATACCTTCGAATCACCCAGCATGCTGAATTCACATTCCTTGACTTTACTTAGACATTCTTCAATGCAAACATTTGAAATAATTAACCGCGAGGCGTGCATCTTAACCCCCCCCAACAGTAACCTTAACTGCATTGCTTCCCCGGACGCTCGCTAAATGCCTCTGCATACCGTCTACGCTTACCGCTAACATATCTACTTTTAAATCACTTTATGTAACTGAGTGGCTTGCGCCTTTTCTCCGTGCCGCTTCCTAATCTTCCTGGACCCGCATGTGAGGAAAGGAAGCCACAGATTCAAACCTGCTTTCGCCTTTAAAAGAACACCGTTTCTCGCTTCCGACATCCTCCCCACCCCAGTTCCCTGGGGAGTTTAGCAGTAACTGACTGCTGATACCGTCCTGCCTGCACGTCCCCTTAATTTTCCCACGTCCAACCTGCGTGGGATTAAGCTGCACGAACCGCAACCACTCAGTGCCCAGCCATTTACCTCTTTCTTTGCTTCAAGCTGCGCCATCTCCATCTCCCGCTCCCGTGAACTGGGCAACACCTTCACTGGAACCTCTGGAACTTTCCGTACCGGACCTCTTCCTTCACTGGGGTAACACGAACCTCCTCGCCTGGTCACAGCCCCTCGAAAAACGAAGTCCTCGGTGGCAGGCGGGCATCCCACGCCAAGGCTGGATGATGCCTGCAGTGGGAACCCGCCTGCTTTAAAGGGGGATAACTCCGCCCCTTTCCATTGTCCCCCTTCCGCTGGCTTTTTCTCCCCCTTTGCCGCGCTCTCTCATTTCCGCGGGCTTTCCCCACTTTTGCCGCGCTCAGCCTTTCCTCCCCTCCTTTGAGGAGGGGGTGGGAGATTTAGGAGGAGGACACCGCCCGGGTTATCGGGGTGCCTCCTCCATTTTCGGATTTCTTCGTCGACACCTGGCATGTCCTGTGTTGACTAAGCCGTGGGGGAGAATGGTGATGCGGTTTGCTCTCAGCATGTACTGGTTGTACTGTTTGCAAGGGAGCGTGGGGAGGGGGTGGGGGGAGGAAAAGGTGTGGTTTTCCCCATGTGGTAGCTCAGGATGTTCTGGGTTGACTGCTTGGCGGGGGAGGTGGCATGTGCACTGGGGGTGATGGGCGTCATGCTATGTGCTCCTTTGGGTCCAGTGTGTTTGGGGGTTAAATTTTGCTCATGGGGTGTGCATGGATGCATTTGCCGCATCGGGAGCCACAATTGGCTTGGCGGCCGTTGTTGTGGGGTGGTAATTGTCGGGCGCTTGACAGCGGGCAGATTTCAAGGTACAACCGTTATTTAGTTTGCATACAACAAATCAAAATTAATGCACATTGCTAATTTCCTTGTGTGCTCTATAGACTAACCATATGAATTCGATTCTGAGGTACGGTCAGCATTCCAAAATGCCCAGGTGGGTACTCTAGTGTAGTACTAAAGGGGACAAAGGGCACCAATGAGGATTCCTGGATGCTTGCCATTAAATGGCAGAACATCCCAGGACTGAAATCCCCACGTGATGAACAGATCAGGGGAAAAGGAATTGGATAAAGGAGCAAGAGATTGTGAAACGCAAAGTGAAACGATAGTGAACGTACAGTAGCAAACGCCCAAAACATACAAGGTCCAGGAGAACAATGTTGAAGTTAGGGCGCGCAAGTTGGATCCCCTTCTCCCTATGGCAAGGAATTGCTGGGGAGTGGGGTGCTCTGGATGGCGTAACTAAGAGGGGGGGCAAAGAGGGGTACACGGCAAAAAGCAAGGGAACAGCACTGGGTGGTAGTGGGCTATTAGGGACAGAGGAGTAATGGGGATGTAAGGTGGAATTAACAGAAGGTAACCCTCCCCCCTTGGTATTGGGCAACCCACGTTGGTATAGGCATGCATGACAAGTGTTAGGGTAGCGGTACAGCCACCTTTACCTCAATATGAGTAAAGTTGAGCTTTGGAGCTGTGGCATGAAATACACTAATATAATTAACCCAAGGCTCAAGTTAAGAATAATTACTTATTTAATGGTCAAATTTCAAGAAATATAGGGTGTGAATGAGTCCCCAACCTCCGACTTGCACGGGTAATTCCCAAACTATACCTCAGTGTAATGAAAAATCAACCCCACCATGTATATAAAATTGCGAAATAAGGAAGCCCATTTCATTAAATTGTAATGCAAGCAATATTCAGGACTATAATGCGGAAGCACAGCTGTTGCGGCTCACATAAATGGTTGTTGGCATCTGCCCATAGGGAAGGCCTTCACTGAAGGCAGTCTCAAACTAGATGTACTGCCACAGGCGGTGTGACCAGTCCACCGGCGTCGGAGGGCCCACTGAACGATGGCCCAACTTTGTGAGGGTTTGGTACGTACCACCTTGCCGTCGCAAGAGGAAATACTAGACCAACCATATGAAATATATTCTGGGGGATGTTCAGCATTTCCAAGATGTACAGGCTGGTACACTCGTAGCACACTAGAAGGGGAAGGGGAAAGAAATTGCACCAATGAGGATTCCTGGATGCACGCATTAAATTACAAACATCTCTGGACTATAATAGTTATCAGAAATCACCACATGTGATAACCCACTTTTTGGTATAGGCATGTATTACACAAGTTGGTAGGGTGGCTAAGCAGCCAGGTTTACCTCAAGAGGGGGAAAGGACAGCTGTTGAGCTGTGGCAGTGAAATCCACCAATATAGGAGATCAATCTTAAACAATGATGGAAGCAAGCGGTTGGCTTCCCAACGAGAGTAGGGACTTTTCTGGTGGAAGTAAACAAGTAAAGAATAGGAGGGTTCGCCACCACAAGAGCTGAGTATTAGAAGGATGTCACAAATGGGAAAAAGATGGTTAACAAAAAGGGGCGAAGGAGGACTCCAGATGGTAAGAAAAACAAAATGATTGGAAGGGACGGCATCACAGGGGCGGTTGATTCGTGGCAAAAAACAGCAAAGCATGGCTGGGGGGAAATATGTAAGAGGCCAAGAGACCTGGGAAAAGAAGAGGTCACAGAAAAGGACAGCGGTGGGGGAATAACCTCTGATGCGCCACTGGGCATGTGGGAGGAGGAATAACAAAGAGGAAAGTAAAGTAAAAGTAAAGTGAAAAGTAAAGTTGGAAATAAGTGAAATGTGTAATGTAAAGTTTAAAGTTAAGGTAGGGCATGCAAGTTGGATCCCTTTCTCCCCAAGGCAAGGATTTGCGGCGGAGTGGGGCGAATGTATAGGGGCATGGGGAAAAAAAAACAGGAAATAGCAAAGATACTGCGCAGGGTGGGACTGGGCTAGAAAGGAGAGGTCGACAGAGGTCGTGAGGGTTATTGAACAAAAGTTGGGGGGGAATGGGAGAGTCAATGTTACACAATGATGGAAGGAAACAGGTCGCTCCCCATCGAGATTAAGGACTTTCTGGTGGGAGTGAAGCAATTAAAGGATAGGAGGGTTCGCCGCCACATGAAGTAGCTGGCTCGAGGCAAGCAGGCAGGGCACACTAGTCTCCCACTTTCTCTTAAGAGCAGAGTATCAGAAGGATAAAACTAATGGGGTAAGATGGTAACAAAGGGGCAAATAGGGACTACAGAGCTCGGGGCAAGCAGCTCAGCATGGCTAGGGTTAAGCAGGTGGGCCACTTAGATGCACGATTGTATCATAAGTCATAGTTGTTAAAAAACATTCGTTAGAGTGTATGGACCAAGGCTAGTCGAAAAAGAACTCCTATCCCTTGTGATCCGGAGGTGTATTTCTTAATGTGAACTCCGAACCTAAAGTTTTTATAAAATTTAATTTACTTTACACGATCCCTTTTCGTGTTGGGATCAAGGGTGTGACTTGATTTGGGGATATCTCTGATCCATAATTATTCCAATCAGGTCACATAGAAGCGTTAGAACCACTTTCTTCAGGGCTAGGGACCAACACCCCTTAGTGTGTGGTCAGATTTCTTCTGCTGGTGAATCTCTAAATTCAGAATAGGAGATTGCCCCTTTACAAGGGAAGCAACTCCCCAATGTAAGGGTCCTTGGATGCGGGCAGATAAATTGTTTACAGATTCCCGAATCAGAGATGATCGTATATTCCTTATTCACCTCGCGGATGATTAAATGTACCCCTCAAGGTTCCAAACAGAGTCCGGTATCGATACATGGAACGGCGCCTCAATCGGCGTGTTCCATGTATCAATAAGGAATATACGATCATCTCGGATTCGGGAATCTGTAAACAATTTATCTGCCCGCATCAAAGGACCCTTACATTGGGGAGTTGCTTCGCTTGTAAAGGGGCAATCTCCTATTCTGAACTTAGAGATTCACCATCACCAGCAGAAGAAATCTGACCACACACTAAGGGGTGTTGGTCCCTAGCCCTGAAGAAAGTGGTTCTAACAACCTTAATACCACTGAAACCGGTCGGCTTCTATGTGACCTGATTGGAATAATTATGGATCAGAGATATCCCCAAATCAAGTCACACCCTTGATCCCAACACAGAAAGGGATCGTGTAAGGTAAATTAAATTTTATAAAAACTTGAGGTTCGGAGTTCACATTAAGAAATACACCTCCGGATCACAAGGGATAGGAGTTGTTTTTCGACTAGCCTTGGTCCATACACTCTAAAGAATGTTTTTTTTAACAACTATAACTTATGATACAGTTTCATGAGTTCCATCTCTCGACATATATAATTTCTTCTACAGTCAAGAAGATATTAGATCAACACCTCTAATTTTTTAATAAAGGTTGCATTCCAAAGAAACAAAATAAACATGTAATGTTTTATTTGGGAAACAACAGACCATGTGAAAAAACCTTGAAGGACAAAGTAATAACAGGAATCCAACAGTTTGGAGCAAACAAACCTCATAAGAAAAAGCAATATTTGAATTAAATTGACTCAAATCAAATTGTGATATAACGATAGGGAAGATTTGAGTTTCAGATCCCCCAACCAGGTTCCTATTTTGTGGATACTTCTGCTTAGATGCACGACATTCTCCTAAAGAGTAATGATGAGAAGGAGGAAACAAATGGGGTAACGCGCTGACAAGGGGGGCTCCAGGGCATGGTAACCCAAAGGGATGGGGAACGCTATCACAGGGGTGGTCGGCTTGGGGCACACAAGGAACTGAAAGAGTGCATAACAAGGGACCGAGTAAGGGGTTCAAACCACCGGGGAGAAGGGAATGGGGGTAGGAAGCAAGAGCGAGGGACTTGATGTAAGAAGTAAGAGGTTATGATACCCGGGGGAATTGAAGAACGGTGCAACAGGGCGAAAAACCTGGGAAACAATACGAGTCTGAAGAGACCTTTGGAACTGTGTAAGAGGTCAAGAGACCTGTGGAATGTCTAACAGGTCAAGAGACCTGTGGAATGTCTAACAGGTCAAGAGACCTGGGAAATTGTAAGTGGTCTAGTGACCTGGGTACCATCTAAGAGATCACGTGTGGAGTGGGTGGACGCCGCTATGATAGCCGGCAAGTGGAGTAGGGTGTGGGTGGGAAACAGCCACAGCGGCAATGAAGGGCGACGGAACCTGGCCACGAGCCAACTTCAAAAAGGTCCGAACATACAGGATGTGATTTGAACTAAGTCAATGACGCTACAAGGTAGTCGGCAAGTAATGGGGGTGAGGATAATGCCCGTTGGAGGGGGGGTCAAAGAAACTGAACTGTAAGGGCGCCTTTTGGACGGGGCGTCACAAGGACACTGGAAGACAGAGAGGCACCGGGATGGAGCTGGTACCTAGCCAGAGAAAAAGGCAGGTGGCGGAACTCTCTCGCGGCGTGAGCCATTGAACAGTCATGGCAGGGACAAGGCAACAGGCGGAAGGGGCTGGCAGGCAACAAGGAAACAAGGGCGCAGGGGAATCCAGTTTGTCAGGGAAAGGGGGCCAAAAGGTACCAAGAAGTGGCGCAGCAACTTGGGGAGTTAGTAGAGTACTAGTGGTCGGTTACCATGGGGCGAGCAAAGGGTGAGGAGAGTGGGGGAGACTAGGGAAACCAAGGGAGGCATGAGGAGACTAAAGGGAAGGAACCCAAGGGACGGGGGAGAGGTCCAGAGACCCGGCAACGCATGGAAACCTAGGAGAGGATAACTGGCCCAGGGAACAGGGGGGGGCCAGCAGCCAACCACAAGGGAAAGAGAAGTCACTGGGGGAAACGGGAAGGGGGCAAGTGCAACAGGGAATGAGGACAGGAAACCAAGAGGGCAAGTCACACAAGCAACGGGGAACGGTGTAGAAGGCCAAGAGACTGGATAAAAGAGGCAGAGGTTAAGGCACCAGGCGAGTGGGTTTCAGGTGAGAGAGTTCCATCACTCCGGGGCAAGCAATCAGTTTGGGACATGGAAACTGGGGGTCAGGGTACCAAGGGGCTGGGGTGAATGAAAAGGTGAAGAGCGCTGTACACCTTGCCAACAGTAGAGCATGGGAGGGGAGGGGAGTCAGGCAACAAGGGTAAAGAGCTGCAACAATCCTGCACCTGGGAAAAGTAGTATAGTGGAAGTGGCTACTCGAAAAGTCATTGATCGAACTGGGGAGTGTTTAAAAGTTAGTAAAGTGTAAGTGCATCAGCTCTGCACGAAACGGGATGCTGCTCCGCCAAGTTAGAAAGTGTAAGGGCTTTCAGCTCAGAGCAGAATCCTGATGCTGCATTGCCAAAACAGAACACCTGAAAGCTACCTCCTGCCTAATAAAGTAACGGCGGCCTATCCACCCACAAAGAGAGTCCGCTTGTTATTTCTGGGGGAGTGGACGGTGGAGGGCAAGGCAAAGTGGGGGACAAATCGAGTGGAAGTGGAAACTAAGCACTACAACATACAGGGTACAAGGGCCTAGTGTGGGATGTTGCGGCTATGCGTAATTCCATCTATCCAGAGACTGGCCAGTTCTGCACAATGGGGCACCCATGAAGCTAGGAGGCACAGGGAAATTTTCCAGGGGCCCAGTGTGACATGACCCACATATATCTAAGGCTGCCATAAGAAGCAGAACACAAAGGGGAAAGACACCCACAGACCTCGAGAGTACACACCACTGTAACATAGCCACAGCCCTACCGCATACTGTAGTAGGATAGAGCTACACTTCTAGAATGACCAGACGTCCAGGTATTTGGTGCTCTGTCCCAGTTTCTCAAGATTATGTTCACATTGGAAACTGCAGTGGTCCCGGTTTTTTGTAGTAGGTCTTCATAGCCGGCAGGCAGGAATGCACAATCTCGCACAGAAGAAATGCTGCATTTTACAACTTAAGATAGCGTTAGTTTGTAATACATTAATTATAATATGTGTTTATTTGACACCCACCTTCTCCAAACGCTACTGACGTGTAGTGCCTGGACAGTCACTTTCAAGAGTTAGTCCTACTTTTATTTTAGTTGCCCTGTCCCGGTTTGTTACTTTTTAAATCTGGTCACCCTATACACTGCACAAGTTCAGCACAGCCATGCACGACTCGCAGACTAAAATACACCCTTCCTCCTCGAATACACACCGCTGTAAAGGGGAGTCACGCGGCTTGGTGTGCGTAAAGTACACCCACAGGCGTTCCTACAGAATTGTACGGCTAAAGTACAAACAGCATTGGCGGTGAAGACTCCATTGCACTCAACAAACACTGCACAGCGTAAGCCCACTGCCCAGCTGACAGCTGTACCTTGAGCAAGAAACTTGCCAGCAATTCTTTCACCCTCTGCTGGTGCTTCTTGCTGTAGGCGTGCCCCCTACCGGAGAAGGACGTCTGCCTGCACACAGAGCAATAGTGCACCCCCATCGTCAGGGCAACACGATAAAGACAGCTTGCTTTCCCGAGGGTTAATGACCGGGTAAACAAACGGTAGTGACTAGTTCCTATTAGAGGAAAGGCAATAGCAGCGCGGTCTCACACGTGACTTATGCATCACTCACGTTCCGCACAGTATCTCGTGAGCTCACCTAACCGCGCTCCTGCGGTACGTCCCATTCCATACCGCGTGCGTAAGCACGTGCACGCACTTTTGCCTTGGGATTCCCAACAATTTGCTCCCAATTTAATCTAAAATCTTTTTGCCAAAAAAAGACTATACATGCGAACATTCTCGAACACCTGGGAGGGCGATTTTTGTGAGAGAAAGCGGGAGACAGGAATTTCTCCACAGGATTGCATTGGGAATTTTATTATTTTAGGGCGGAGTAAGTAAAAAACAGCAATATTTTTTATCAAAAAATCTGGAGTGTCCAGCCTAAATCGGGAGGGTTGGCATGTTTGAAATACTGATATCATACATGCCAACATTCAGGCGCACCTAAGAGGGAGTTTTGAGAGAGAAAATCGGGTGACGTAGTGCTTCTCATAGAAATGTATTGGCGTTTGAATTATCTTAGGCGGGAGAACGTGAGAAAAAGCAATATTTCTCACAGAAAAGTCAGGAGTCTCCCGCCTAAATCGGGAGGGTTGGCATGTATGTGATATGGGTAAACAAATATGTAAATATAGCATGGTTTGTAATCAAAGAGGAAGTGTCTAGTCATAAGGTTGAAGGGAATTAATAGAATGCAATATTGGGCCTCATTAGGAGACTGGCAGCCGCGGAATGAATGGTGCCGGTACGGGATTGGCACCGTTCATTCCGGGCCGCCAGATTACGAGGCCTGCAGCTGGTCCCGCTTTTCACGCCTGGTCAGACCAGACGTGAAAAGCGGGACCCGCTAGCAGGCCAGGATGCTAACAACGGGCCCGTCATTAACAGGCCCGTTGTTAGCATCCTCCCCATTCCCATTGAGCCCTATACGGCCTCAATGGGAATGGGGATGTACCCGGTCCAGGTCCCGCGAAAGGTATTTACCGGGCCCTCCAAGGACGGAATGGCCCAGTAAGTCCCCTTTTGCGGGACCCGAGTTTGGAGGCAGCCATGCCCTTATTAAGGGCATGGCTGCCTCCAAACTCGTAATGAGGCCCAATGCATCTGGATGAAGAGTTGATGAATAGAGGACAAGCAAAATATACACATTACGTCACTTCCATGTATTGCAGGTCTCCTAATTCACTGCCTTTTGAAAACAAACAGTAGGAACAATGCTGCACTTAAGATATACCGCTCAACTCACACGCTTTTGGAGGGTGACACATACATGCTCACATTCTGAAGCACCTGGGGGGGAGATTTTGTCAGAGAAATCGGAAGACATACATTTTCCCATAAGAATGCATTGGGGCTAGAATTATTTTAGGAGGGAGGATGTGAAAAATCAGGAGTCTCCCTCCTAAATCGGAGGGTGGGGGGCGGGAGTTGGCATGCATGTGTGATACCTGTCTTGGAGTCAGGTCAGACATGTCAACCCTCCAGATTTAGGTGGGAGACTCCCGCTTTTTTTCAAATAAATTTTGTTTGCTGTTTTTTGCTTTCTCCCGCTTAAAATAATGCATACCACAATGCAATCCAATGGGGGAATTCAGTTTTCCCAGTTTCTGAAGCAGAATCTCCCTCCCAGGTGCAACAAAATGTTGGCATGTATGCTACTTATGAGCATGGAAGACTTTTGCAGCTGGCTGCAAATTTCGTCGACTCAACTGCAGGAAAACGTGAGAACCTTTAAGAACTTGTATAATCCTTTCATCAATGGGTTTGAACATACATCTCAACCTTTTTAGTCCCCTGGGCGGGTGAAAACAGACAGTTTCATTTTGGGGCAGGTGAGAGACGATTTAAGGGAACGGACGTGTACGGAACTTAAGGGCAGGGAATTTATGGGTAGGCCGAGTCAAGGGTCTGGCCTGGCGCTTAGGGCAGAGTACGAGCTGCGCGTGGCAAATGGCCACGCAAAACATGGGAGGAGCCTGGTTGGGGGGCAAGAAAAGAGGGTGGTGTACATGCATGCCAGCATTCTGAAGCACCTGGGAGGGAGATTTCGGCAGAAAAAGCGGGAGAAATGTATTTTCCCATAGGAATGTATTGGGGTTAGAATGATTGTAGGTGTGAGTAAGTGAAAAATAGCAATATTTTTCATCGAAAAATCAGGAGTTTCCTGCCTAAATCTTGAGTGTTGGCATGTATGGGGCAAGAAAATTAGCTAAGGGGTTTGAGAGGCAACAAAAAGGGCTAAAGGGACAAGAAAAAAAGGGCTTAAATGGACTGGGACAGGAAAAGGGCTAAAGAGGGGACTGTGGAAATAATAAGAGGTAAAAGGGATTGGGGCAAGAAAAGGGGCTAAACAAATCTGGGGGCAACAAAAGGGGCTAAAGGAGGTATGATCAACAAAAGGGGCTAAAGGGACTGGCTGATCAAGAAAAGGGGCAAAATGGGTCTTGGCGGCTTAAGGGGTTAAGGGGCAACAAAACGGGCTAAATGGGACTGGGGCAGCTAAAAGGGTTAAGGGGTAACACAAGGGGCTAAATGGGACTGGGGGATCAAGAGAAGGTGCAAAACTGGTCTGGGGCAGCTAAAAGGGTTGAGCGGTAACACAAGGGAATAAATGGGACTGAGGGTCAAGAGAAAGTGCAGATAGGGTCTGGGGCAGCTAAAGTGGACAAGGGGCAACAAAAAGGGCTGCATTGGACTGGGGTGTCAAGAGAAGGGGCAACATGGGTCTGGGTCAGCTGCAGGGGCTAAATGGGATGGGGGTCAAGGAAAAAGGCAAAGCGGGTTTGGGGCGGCTGAAGGGATAAGGGGCAACAAAAGGGCTAAATGGGACTTGGGAGCCAAGAAAAGGGGCAAAATGGGTCTGGGGCAGCTAAAAGGGTGAAGGGGCAACACAAGGGGCTAAATGGGACTGGGGTAAAGGAAAGGGCCAAAACTGGTCTGGGCAGTTAAAGGGGTAAAGGAGCAACAAAAGGGGCTAAATGGAACTGGAAGGTCAAGAAAAGGGGAAAACGTGTATGGGGCAGCTAAAGGGTGGGGCAACAAAAAGGGATAACGGTTACTGTGAGGGACAAGGAAAAGAGCTAGTGGGCAACAAAGGGGTTCACTTACCTGTTTGAATTTTCCACTGCCGCTGGTTACAGCACCATCAGGAATTGTTCCAGTCCTGCCCCAGCCATTCAATGAGTAGCTGTGGCGGAACAAAAACATACATGCCAACATTCTGAGGCACCTGGGAGGGAGATTTCACTAGACAATTCGGGAGAAATTAATTTCCCCATAGGAATGCATTCGGGATAGAATTATTTTAGACAGGAGAACGTGAAAAATTGCAATATTTGTCAATATTTTTCATTTAAAATTCGGAAGTCTCCCGCCTAAATCGGGAGGGTTGGCATGTCTGCAAAAAAGACACGCTCCTGGTGCGTCTGCAGCACTTACAGGAGCGTGCCTGCCTGATTTCCTGTCTCAGCCGCCTGACTTCATGTCCTGTCCCAGCCATAAATGAGTAGCTGGGGATGAACCGGCAGTCAGGCGTCCGGGACTGGAAGACAGGTAGACGCGCTCCTGTATGTGCTATCTGCAAACCAGGAGCGCGTTTTAAAAACATTTATTCTAAATAAAAACAAAAAGCTACCCACTGGGTGGGCACCCAGTGGGGCTCGTGGCTGGCCCCTGCTCTGGGCCGGCACTGACCCGAGAGAAGGATCAGGCCAGGGCCCTAAGTGGGGCACAGGAGCGGCCGAGCCCCACCAGTCTCGCCCAGCTCTACCGCCAAAAGCATGTGAGTTGTGAGGTATGGTTTTGGTTTGGATGAAGCCACAAAAAGGGTATCAGGAAGGAGGGCCCGCCTATTGACGGCGCATGAGGCAAACTATCGATGTTGCTGGAGAGGAAACAACATTTTGCTTTCATGTCATTTACAGGAAAGGACATTCGACAGGTTGCATAACTTGCTGAGATCTGTATGAGACATATCTGATGTTGAATTCTTTCAAATGTGCTGAGCTGTGAGACACAAATCTGAAAAGTTACCACATTGAATCTTTTGCTTATGATGGAAAAACATTTTGCATGTTTGTCAACCCTTACAAATGAAAATGCAGGTGAAACGAGAAGATTTTCGTTTTGTAGGTGCGCTCTCCTTTGACACCTATTGATGGGCACAGAAAATTGCGGATGAGGGAACTGACTCATTCGTGGGTGTCAGCGCCATAAGCGGGTGAGTTGACAGGTATGATTTTGCATTTGTCATTTAGAGGTACTACACTGTTGCTAATGTTGTGATATTAACCAGTATCAGAGGATCGCTATGCAATATTACATTCTTTGAAAGTTGAGGGGTGAGTTCTGAGTCACAAAGCAAAGAGTCCAGCTCACCAGGATGAGTGACTGTAGCTATCTCTGAATTATTTGTGATTTCTTTGGATTTTCCCCAATTTCTTCTGAAAAAAAAACGTGCTGTAAAAAGCACCATCTGAGACGTTATTTAAAATGAAGTCTTGTTGGTGAACTACTCCCCACTCTGAAGCCTCTGGAGATTAGCCGGGCTTCTTGTTTCATTCAGTTGAGGGCTCATATTCATGAGGGTTTCTGAGAGAGTAGAAGGAAGGAAGAGAGAGGAGAAGGGATGAGGATGTAGGAGAGAGAGAGCTGTGAATAAAACAGAGAGCTGTGAATAAAACGTGGGAGAGTACGAGGGAGGAAGACGAGTGGAAGTAGGAGTAGGAAGGTGAAAGGAGAGTGAAGAGCCATACGATCAGTAAAAGGAGGTAGAAGGGGAAAGTGAACCGGAAAGTGTTTGAGGAAGCACAGGCCCCAAATGCATCTTTATAACAATCACTGTGGGAAAACTGGATGAGGCTATTCTTAGAAAGCCCCAGAGGGAGTAGTGTAGATACAACTTTGGCCTTTAGGATTTCCCCAGGTAGAGAGGTTATTCTAGACAGTATGTGTTACCAATTGTTAGTATTCACATTGTCCTGTGGTGACAGGGAAGCCAGGGTTAGGGTGGATGCAGCCCACAGGAGATTGAGGGGTGAGCTAGAACAATCCGTTAGTCGAATTATCCTCCAGTCTCGAACCTCGTGCAACAAAGATATGAGAAACCTTTAAAAAAACCATTGCACTGTATATCAGTCTTAGGTAGATTTTCCTTTTTGGGTGAAATCCTCCCCTCTGTGTGAGTCCCCCCCATTTTTGCTGGACTATTGGATTTTTGGACTGATTCTCCTCAGTGAGTGGGAACCTTTTTCCACAGTCACTCATTCTTTTCCTCTGGCCCTGGGAACCCTTTTGACCGCTTTTGATACTTTTAATGGAGTTATGCTTTCCTCCATCCTTTCTTCCATCTTTTCTTCCATCTACATTTAATTATTGCAGCACACAGCACTTTCTGTCCAGTGTTGCCGGGAAGCTCCTCGAGCTTCCCTTTTTATATTACCTGTGTTAACACATGTTACCAGGGCAGGGGGACACTATTTGTCGCACTTGTGTTTTACTTGTTAGACCACCTTAAGTGGAGTGCTGAGGGGAAACAATGCCTCCCTTTTTTCGCTTTTCCAGCAACTTTTAGTTACTGTTCCAAGTTAATCTGACAGGCTGGTGGCAGTGTGCCTTTTTGCATGACTTTTGTGGACTTTTACCACAGGTTGTCTTCGCAGCTGCGGTAGGGGACACAAGGGACACCATTTGTCTAAAATGGTGGCTGTACTTTTTTAAGCCCTGTTCCTGGTGATTTGCTCTTTCCTGAGCTATCTTCTACCTAGCTGGGTGGGGGAGGTCTTGATGGGTCTTTTGTCTTTGGCGGGCTTCCATTGGAAAGCCCGCCAAGACTCTCACAGTGCCTGATTGAACAGGAAGTGGGGAAGGTGACCGAAACTCCCCATGTCTTTGTCCTGCAGTGTGCCTGCCTCGAACCAGTTTGTGCTGGGAGAATGGCTGTCACTATTGAAGAACTGGCTATCTCAAGCCGATAGGTCCTAGATCAGAAAAGAACCTAAAACCATTTCGGAACTTTGGGGGATGAATACGATTTGTGGGCACTTCCCATGCGGATACTACTGCCAATGTGGATCCACATCGGCAAGGAGTATGGTCACTATTACCAACAAGGCATGGAACCTAAGAGACTATACTACATGTAATTCTAAGAATTTAATATATGCCGTGACTTGTCCCTGCAATATGACATACATAGGGAAAACATCTAGACCGGTTAAATTTAGGATTACAGAACATAAATCCAGGATTCGAACTAAGAATCTTACTTCTCCTCTTGTCTCCCACTTTGTGTATAATAATCACAGTTGTGACGACCTTCAATGGTGGGCCTTAGAAGTGGTGAGAGGCGTAGACATTTATTCAACTGCAAACAGACTCTCCACCCGAGAACATTGGTGGATTTACAATACTCAGAGCCACTTGGTTGGTTTAAATGTTTTAGAAGAATGGCCATTGGCCTTTTGATTACCTGCCTACAGCTCTCTGTATATTTAGCATTATAGTCTTGCTATTTACAACATGCATGGTAACGGTGCCCGTCTAACAGCCATGAAATGTGGTTCATTTGCACTTCATGTATATGTCATGGAACACTGGGGCTCTTTTTGAATGTACATTGAATACCATTATGATCGTCAACATCATAGGACTGGATTCACTCTGTCCCTCTATATTTGGCATTATTATATGGAATTCTGCCCCGACAATTAAGTAATGCATTACACGGTTCTATAGAAACTGTGTGTTACATATTATCCACGGTACAAAATGAAGACTGCATTATTAGATTTCAAGTAGCGCCACAAATTGAGATGCGCTTTGTAATGATTAGGCATGGCTTATTTTACAATATCAGATACCATACAGAAAACTTGTGTGGATCATCTGTTTATAACGATAATGCGATCAACAAGTATACTACTTCAACGTTGCAGACTTTCTTCTGCGGGTCTGTAACGTACATAATACGTCAGACGTGTTTCCATGCATAAAACGATTGAGCGCATGCGCAGCATTGGATCGTCTGGCTGGCTATTGACGAAAGAGTTTCCATGTACACGAGGTAAGCGAGGTTCTTGATTTACCAAGCACTTCTCGCGGTTTGCTTAACATGAGGCATTATATAATGTTTGAATGGGCCGTGCGTTCTATTTTTACCAACTTGTAAATGTGAATGCGCTAATTTGGCAGATTGCCATCTCTGGATATGCCGCTGTTCGGGTGACATTTGTTATGATCTTATGACCTTAGGTGGTGTTAAGAGACCAACTTAATACATAGTGGCCTTTGAACCGTATGTTTCAATGATATTCATTATTACTGTGGCATTAGTGATTAAGAGCATGGCCGACAGTGACAGGTTATGCTTAGCATACAATTCCACTGATTTATATGTGATTCATCTGGTTCATTTTAATCAGCCCCATAGATGGAAACATCCAACAGCCACACGTGTATTCTGCATTATATATTAATGGTTCCATTAAGGATGTCGCTTTGAAATCTGTTCATAGCGGTTCATATACTGAATATTAGTTTTGATTTTTCTTCTCTCTCTCTTCATGTCTAGCATTTGAAGCATATATGATATGAAAACAGTGGATTAGTGCTACCAGTGCCATCCCTTGCTTCTACGAGCTATGTGATTTAATCCATTGTCACCAGCTTGATCTACTTAAGACTTTCAATTTACTCAAGTCTTCTTACTCCAGTAACCTTTATTAGGTGAGTTGGGGAATGTGGTTTTGTTCACCCTGTCCATTGGAATTGTCTGGTTCTGCATATTTGGATACCAGTTAGTCACTTTGATTCACAAATATGACTTTTGGGTTGTTCCCAATTTCATGAGTTGTTCTTGTTTTTCCTCCCCCTTTTTTCTTTCCAATGTCCTTATGGACTCATCTAATGTGATCTACATACTGTAGGACTAACACGTCACTAGATCTGTATAGATGACGTTGGGATTGGCCAGTCCGGGCGAGTAAATGGTATTTATGGTTTTTTCCCGGTTTTATATTTATGTTGAAGTGTTTGTTTCATGAATGTGATTAGAGGATATGTGCCTAGTAGAATTTCCTTTTAGGCCTTAAATCTTACATTTATTGTGTGTTTATTTTTATTCTAGGATTGACTACCCTCTTTGGGTTTGTCTATTTACGCTTCCAGAATTGCGTATAATTGAACCCAGCCACAATTTGAGGCTGTTGACAAAAAGGTAGCGTATCGTCCTGAGGAAGACGGGCATCAACTGGAATGCGGCTAGATGCTTTCACCCCGTCGAAACTACCAATATGATTCTTCTCAAAGTGTTAGGTTGACTTTAGAATATTCTTTAGTCCCCACAATAGGCTAGTCGATGAATGGCACCTCTATTCAATTATCTGCATAATTCTTTTTATTAGAATTAATACTATTAAAAATGTGTGATTGCATGTCTCCTAGACTTTTGTTAGGATATCGCAGACATACGGGTGGACACCGTTTCTCCTCCTTGAGTGATCTCCTTCACTCACCATGTCTTCGGTGCCTTGCCCGTTTGCATGCGATGTGGACCCTTCAAGTGGTCTGCTTTAATGGTGTACAATGTATTTCAATTGTGATGTACTTTATCTGCAACACAATGAGCCAATATTTGGTATAGGCATATACAGTTTCAATATTAATTTTATCTATTTGTGATACAAAAATAAAATGACAATATATTGTTTATTAAAAAATGATATAAAATTGTTTGATATTTTTTGGCCTCCTTGGTCTTGTTCTGGGCTCTTTCCTTCAAATGGTTGTCTGTTTTACACTCATGTATTAGATTTAAATTCTGTTCCGCTTGAAATGACCCTTGTTTGATCACTGTCACTATTGGACAGCCACCCCCAAGCTTGAATGGGTGCATACCTGGTGATTGGTGGGCTCAGCCGGGTTTCCTGCATTAAAGGCGAGGGTCCTGGAGCAGAAACACTCGACCACTGGAACTGAAGATCCAAAGAACAAGAAGAAGATGTCACACATCCATGTCCACAGCATCACGTTTCCCAACACTCAGGCACAGCACTACAATTCCCAGAATGCACCACCAGTATCTCTAAACACACCCACCTGCAGTTCACGTCCCGTGCCTTCACAGCGGCAGGGGGTGGTTAGCCAAGGCTCCAGGGCATTACAGCGGCCTCAAGGTCCTGGCAGCCGGCTGCACCCATTCCTCTATTGGCAGCTTCCTTGGCGCTTGTCATCGTGCTAAAAAAGGAGCAGTGTTGCCATGACACTAAGCTTCGATCCGTCTCAAGTGACCCAGGGATCCCGATCACGTGACCGGATTTCCATGGCAACCTCCTTAAAACAGTGAAGATTACACCTTCCTTTGCTTCACAGCTGTGTTTCTGGCGTTTACCTGGTGTTTGGAATCACGATTGCTTTTGGAACTGTTACCTCGACCTTGGATACATATTTTGCACTGTCTTTGGATTCCCCTTGGTTTGTTGTTGCTAAATTTGCTCCCGGACTTCCAGACCTCAGTTTTGTGTTACGGACTTCGATTTTGGATCACGTTTTGCTGGATACTTCCTAGTTCACTGCCTCAGCTTGGAACTTACTGTGTAACCGCCAAGTGAACTATTTAGGTTACCATTGCACAGAGGCTTCCAGTGAGAGCACTTGCCACCACCTGCCGCTGCTTTCACTGAGTACATTGACGCTCTCAGAGGGGAGTGTTTTCCTTTTGCCATACCACCCCCCGCCCCTTTTTGGGGGATAGTATTCCCCAACACTTAGGCAAGATTTCTAAGTCCTGCGTCCCTGTTATTTACAGACCTATATTGTTGCCATTTGTTTATCTTACCTGCATCATTCTTTTTCAGCTGTCGGGGTGACCTGCGTTCCTGTACCTGCCACCTGTGGCCCTAAAGACTGAACAGCAAGTTACCTTACCTTTCTGTTCGGTACTTAGGAATGGAGGTCATATATTATGCACAACACTCAAGTCTTGACAGAAGAATAACAATAAGGATGTCCGCAGCCACTTTCACTGACCACCAAAGCCACCTGATTAACCACTGCAGTCCCAACCTCAAGTTCTGTGCGACAGAGAAGCCACAAAGCAGACGACTACCTCCCTGGGACTGGTGGACCTAACCAGTCCCAAGACGAACTGCATTTTGTGCAATCATTGGACGAGCTGCAAACTCCACAGCCTGCAATTCCTCAATGCCTGGGGTCCGGTGCCATTTCGCAGTGCAACATCTTCCAAAGCTCAGTTTTGTCTGAAACTTGGTAAGCACCCTTCTGGACCTCCAGTAACTGGAGCCCGCTCCTGAAAGTCCCCTCGACCGAGAAAAGGACCGAGAAAGGGCACGACAACAGTCCTTCAACTGAGTCTTGAAAAGGGCACCAACCAAGTCAGTACTGTGAAGATCTTCGGCTGGGCTTCCAACTACTCGAGAGCAGCCTCCAAATCCATTGCCAGTACTTTTCTTCAGTTGCCAAGGCCAAGAATCCTGAAGTGGTGTCTGCTGTCACCTCTCCTTGGAGACCGTCCCGCTGTACCAGCCTCTTCGTTCATAAGGTACTGTCCAGCCCCTAATACTTATCTGGGACCTGCTTTGTTGTTCCTGTGCTTCGGAGGGTTGCAGTTAAACTGTTACTTGCATTCCCCCCCAGTCCTACATTGAGCTACATTGGGGTGGACAACCCATTGTGCTCCTTACCAGAGAAACCTAATACCCACATGTAAACCTGAAGAACTCTTCATTGACTCTGCCTTGTCCACTACTTATCTTCTTTTCCTGAGTCAGCCCTTGGTCACTGGACCACCAGTGCCCCCCTTGACTCTGTGAGATTCACCTAGGATAGGGTTGGACCTCCTAAGATTGGCTAAGCATGATTTAACTAATGTTATACAAGTGGGTCTAAAGTTTGCTTACTTGTTTCAGAATGATTCTTCGACTTTTCATGTTACTGTACAAAAGTTCTAAATTATTGTGATCCTTTGAATATTGCAAGTATTCTGTGTTTAATGCTACTGTGTGATAGTACTTACCTTACTTAAATGTTATAAGCCTTAGTTTATATAAAATACATGCTTTTTATTATATTACTGCTAGTGTGTAAGTGTTTCCTTCAACTAAGTGTATGCTCTGAGTTCTGTGTCCCTCACTACAACCCTCCCTCCTGGACTAAGCCTGGCTGCTCAGCCATTGCTACCAAACCTTTGGGTAGTTCATGCTAAACCTAAGGGGCGTAACACTGTACACTAAAGGGGGGCTTTCTAAAGTCTTGTCTCAGACTGGACTTCACAAAAAAAACAGAACAATCGTATTTGAGAGTTTCTTGCGGCCATCTGTGACAGTAGGCATCTGTGATGTATTGCCCCTGAGCGTGATTGGGTGGAGACCGTGAATGACCATGTAGGGTAATTTTTCTGAAGTGAGCTCTGGCCAGGAGCTCACAAGACAACATGTGGGTTGACTTGGGAGGAATTGCAAGGGGTTGTATGTCGGGAATTCCTCTGGAATCAGCATCACCTGAGTTTGCCAGAGAGAATGCCCAAGAACGTTTTTGTGTGGTGGCTCCTACTGATTGTCTGGTAACTAAGAGCCTCATCAGGAGTTGGGCGGTATCCTGACGGTAAATCCACTGGAATACCACCCAACACAATTAGCAACTCGGCTCGGCGGTATTAGTCCCCATTTATTTTGAGTCCACAGGACTCAATGGGTGGAAAGTCGGTACATTTACCTCCAGCTCAGAGATGGAGGTGAATCCTCTGAGTACCCCCCAAACTCGGGATTGGACGGAGTGGTAATGCAGCAGTAATAGCGGTACTGCCTGTGACAAAGCAACTTCCGGAGCACCAGTGGTCCAGGGATGAATATCGGTTTCTAAACCATCAATCAACCCCACACCTCTGGTACACCAGAAGGGATCTGAACAGATTGGAATACACGTAAATTATAAGACTTCCTTGCCCAATTTTTGGTAATGTGGACGGAAAGGCAGGCTTATCTCTGCAAGGTCGTGGATCATTGGTTAGTTGCAACACAGCGAATATACAATTATTACCCAATGATAAAAGGGACTGTCCAGTCAAGGTTGCATACAAATATCTACTTTATTATTACTACAACAGAAAGTTCTAGCACACTACAATTACAACCCACACTGTAAAAGAATACAGAGGACAGACAGTTTCACAAAGGAAAAGGATGCACTCTGGATACTTACAGGAGGGTAGTTGGTAAAGCAATCAGTCTATCTGTTCATGGTTATCTGGTTTCAGCACTAGAGGGGCAAAGGGTCGTAACTGTCTTTAGGGGCCTTCAGAGAAGGACCAGGGGGGCAGAACCACAATGTACCTGGTGTTGAGAAAGTTCTTGGTGCTCGACTGCGTCAAGGTGGTTCGTGGTGCCTTGAGGCAGAGTTAGTGGCGGGAGACAGCTGCAGGTACCAGGTGGCAGGCAGTTCGGCAAGCGAGGCTGGACGGATGTCTGCAGGCTATCCGGCGTGGCTGCTCGGGCCAAGAATCATTGTCTTTGAGCTTGTTGGCGGATCTGGAATGCTGGACGAGGCGTCCCGGACGGCTCTGGTGACTACGGTGGTATAGCCGGATGCGGTTTGAGGACTTGACTGTCTCGAAATTGTCCTTAAAAAGATGGATGCTGGATGATGCTTGTGTGGCACTCCTCCTAGCTTTTTTGCACGGCTCGTGTCCTTTCAAGGCGGACTGCCTAAAGCTCAGGATGGTGTTAGCAGGCAACGGCCTTGTCCTTTGTCCAGAGACTCTCCAGCACTTCCCACCTAGGAAGCTTGCTGTCAGAACCGAGCAGGCCATGCTGTGTGCTGGCTGGGTACTGGTTCTGGAGCTGGTGGACGGGTCCTCTGAGTCCGGTATCTCCATCTGTTCCCTGGGAGATGTTTAGGGGAGGGATCTTGCTTCCCTCTTGGAACTCCTAGCCTTCCTTCACTGGTGGAAGATGTAAGGTAGAATGTACCTTCAGCTATGGTCCAAATGAGTCCTTCTTCTTACTCCTTGCACAGTCTTCAGATGATCTCATCAGTGAGGGGCTCTGCCCTCTTTTAAAGCCAAACGGGGCCCAGGGATTGGTTTATGCCAAGCCTAACTTAAGTGAGCCAATCCTGGGGCTCCACCAACAATCTTCAGTAATGCTTCAGGTCAGAACCAGGGCGCTTGGCAACAGACAGGGGAAGGACGATAACATATACTTCTAAGTCCCACCCATATTCCTGTCGGCTGTATATCAACGTGTCTCCCTAATTAACTGAGCGCTTGATTACATCATGGGCCTCCTTTGAAGCAGGGGGATGCGGGCAGACCTTCGTCTCCTACAATTCACATACTTCCCTCTTCTGAAAGGAGTTGTTCCAGACAGGACATTCTCTGTCCTTTCATAATACCAAGGAGGGGGTGTTAGTACCAAGTTGACACATTGCATTACAAAGAGGTGTTGGTGTCTGGTCTCCATTGTCACTTCCTGCACCCAGGCCTGCTAATTAATATTCTTCAGTTAATCATCGCCACCAGCAAGGTTGGACAATGGAGATGCAAATCCATGGGGCCTTGAAATTCTAATCAGGCTGCCCACGGCCAAAGGCTTTTAATGGACCCATGGCTGTCAGGTGTCAGCTACACATGACAGGGGAGGGCAGCGCTGGAAAGCTGTGTCCTCTCAGAGTACAAGACTATTTTTCTGCTGTGCAGTGAGCGTGGAAAATATGTGCAGGAATAGACCCACATATGTTCGGAGGTTTTTTTCCCATCATTCATTCTTTTAAATAAACAAATAAAAGCCCAGGCGAGCGCACTCTTCCCATGCGGATGGTCGAGTCCCTCACATACCCCACAGCTTCAACATGTGAGCCACCACCCTACTGAAGGTCTGGTTCGTCATCAAGGCGAAAGTACCGGCAGAGGCCATCTGCATTTCCATGCTAGGAGCCTGGCTTGTGCTGGATGTCCATATCTAATCCCTGTAGAGATATGGCCCAAAGCAAAAGGTTAGGGTTCTCTCTTTGCATGGCCATTAACCAGGCCTGTGGTCTATCTGGATCGTAAAGTGAGACTCAAAGATGTAGGGTTTCAGCTTCTTTATGGCCCACATGACCGCATAAGCCTTTTTTTATATGACAGCCCAGTTCCTTTCCCTTTTTGTCAACCACCTGCTAATGTAGGCGACAGGTTGCTGTACCCCTTCAGAGTTCAGCTGTACTAACACGGCTCCAATCCCAAAATCACAGGCGTCTGTCTGGATAATGAATTCCTGACCATAGTCTGGTACTTTCAGAACTGGGGCCCTGCACAATCCATCCTTTAAATCCTGAAAGGAGGTATGACAGGCAGGGGTCCAAGTTACCTTCTTAGGCATCTTTTTGGATGTTACATCATTCAAGGGAATGGCAATGGTCCCATACCATCTGATGAACGACCGGTAGTACACGGTGAGACCTACAAAGGCTCTCACCTGTATCTGTGTGGTGGAGATGTCCCACTCCTTCACAGCCTGTACATTCACTTCAAGATGCTGTTTTTTTACCTCCACCAACCAGGTGGCCTAGGTAAGTCACAGTACCCTGCGCTATCTGGCCCTTTGTGGCCTTGATAGTCAGGCCTGCATTCTGCAGCGCCTGAAGCACTTGTTTCAGGTGTGATAGATGATCCTCCCAGGTGTGGCTGAACACAGCAATGTCGTCTAAGTAGACGACACTGAAGTTTTCCAGCCCAGACAAAACCTGGTTAACCATCCTCTGAAAAGTATCAGGGGCATTCTTCAATCCCAAAGGCATCATAGTGAACTGATAATGTCCTTCCAGGGTTGAGAATGCCGACCTCTCGTTCGCCACATCCATCAAGCGGACCTGCCAATACCCCACTGAGGTGTCAAAAGTACTCATGTACTTGGCAGCGCCGAGCTTGTCAATGAGCTCATCTGTCCGAGGAATGGGGTGAGCATCTGTCTTCGTGACCAAATTGAGCCCCCTGTAGTCCACACAAAAGCGAACTTCAGTCTTCCTACTGCTTGTCTTTTTAGGGACCAGTACCACTGGGGTAGCCCAGGGGCTGTGGGATGGCTCTATCACTCCTAGGGACAACATCTTGGATACTTCTTCCTTGATGGTGTCCCTGACTTTATCTGACATCCGGTGAATTCTACTCTTCACCGGCTTGCTGTCTCCAGTGTCCACATCATGGGTGCACCAAGTTGTGCGACCGGGAGTCAGCAAAAACAGACCGGCAAACTGTCCCAGTAAACGGCGACAGTCTGTCAGTTACTGTTCTGACAGGTCCATTGCAAGGTTGATACCTTCAACTGACCCATCTGTGGCTGTGCGCAGGAGGTCTGTGAGGGGATAAGTCTCCTCTTCAGTCTCTCCGTCAGTCACTGATGCCATGACCAAGTCATCCCGCCTATAATAGGGTTTCAGCCAGTTGGCGTGAAAGACCCTGCACATCTGTCTAGGTCCTTTCACATCCATGAGATAATTCACCTCACTGACCTTTTCCAGCACATAGTAAGGACCAGTCCACTTGTCCTGAAGGGCACTGGTTTTGACAGGCTCCATAATCCACACTCACTTGTCTGGAGAATAGACTGTCACTGTGGCCTTCTGGTCACGCCAGTGCTTCATCAGCTGCTGACTGGCTTTTAGATTCTTTGTTGACTGTTCCATGTACTTTGCCATTCTAGACCGGAGGGTAAGTACATAGTCCACCACATCTCGTGGCAGGGATGAGTGTTTGCTTTCCCATCCCTCCTTCACTAGACTGAGGAGACCTCGAACAAGGTGTCCAAACAGAAGCTCAAAGGAGCTAAAGCCTACTTCGTTCTGTGGTACCTCCCTGTAGGCGAACAGAAGGCATGGCAGGAGAATATCCAATTTTCTCCTCAGGTGCTCTTCCAAGCAAACTATCATGCCTTTCAGGGTCTTGTTGAACCGCTCAGCAAGCCCATTGGTTTGTGGATGAACGGAGGTAGAGAACCATTAGGTGACTCCACACTCGTCCCACATAGCCTTCATATATGCTGATATGAAGTTTGATCCCCTTTAAGAAATGATTTCCTTGGGGAATCCAACACAGAAGAATATCCCAATCAGAGCCTTTGCAACCACTGGGGCTTTGATGCTCAGTGTATCTCGTGGCGTAGTCCACCACCACCAAGATATATCGGTTCCCTGAGCTGGTAAAGGACCCACAATATCCATGCCTAATCTCTTGAAAGGCCGCCCAACCACAGGTAGTGGAATTAAGGGGGCCTCTGTGGCACCACCTGACTTGCCAGAAGTTTGATACGTTGGCCAGGAACTGACAAATTCCTGAACTTTTACGCTGAATTGCGGCCAGTAAAAGTGCACAGACAACCGGTCCAATGTCTTAGTCACTCCCAAGTGACCCGCTAAAGGAATTTGGTGAGCCAAAGCCAAAAGGAATTTTCTGTGGCATTGGGGAACCACCAACCTTCTGGTGTCCTCGCCCTTAGAATCCTTTGGCTCACTGTACAGGAGTCCATCCTCCAAGTAAATTTTGAACAGTCCAGGCGCCTCGCCCTCAGCCGGCTCCTCCGTCTGCTTCCGCAGACCCACCAGAGTGGTACACTCTTTCTGGGCTGTGTAGAAGTCAGTGTGGTCTGGGCCCCCAGCTAAAGCGAACTCATCCAGCTTGGGTAAAACCTTCAGATCTGCGCCCACCTGGTCCTCCACCTCAGGTACCTGCGCTGCACCAGGCAGCTCTCAGGTCAAGGAGTCCCCAGCTACCAAAGTAGGGTCCTCCGTGGATACTAGCCCCTCCCCCACAGGAGCAGGCGACTCAGTAGTCTGTGGAACTGGACTAGGGGCTGCCGACCACGCCGGTCCTTCCAACAAGCCCTCTCAAAGCACTCCAGGCCCTAAGGCTTTCGCAGCGTTCAATCTGTCGTTCTCTTTGGCCCAGGCTCATGTAGCTGCTGCGAATATTTCGGGATCAGGAAGATCATTACCCAACAGACATGGGCCTCGGATGGAGTCTTTCACCGCTACACGGTGCTGGGTCATTACACCTCGTCAGCTGAACTCTACTATTGCCAAGGGGCAGTTACTCTTACCATCAAATCCACTTTCGCACAACTCAGGCCCATCAATATACTGGCCTGGCTGTACCCACTGCCGGGTGACAGAGGTGACGCTAGCTGCGGTGTCTCAGACCGCAGGTGTTTTGTGTCCATTGGTCTACACATGCTCTAGATAATGTTGAGTATTATTGGGAACTGGGGTCTCTTCTGGAGATCCGGTACCGTTCCCACTCAGTGTAACCAATCCACATTTGGCCACTCCATGGCCTAGTGGGAAATCCTCCTCTGAGAGGCCCACACTAATGATGGCCTCCTCCATGAGATCAACATTCACTATGACTTGCTTGGGTAAGCCCTTGCAAGCAGGATTCCCTTTCCTATGGCCCAGCTCCTTACACACAAAACAACCTTTAGGTGGTGAGAACACAGGTGTCCCAGTGTTAGGGATGCCTGCGCTCTTCTTTTCGGTGTGCACGGCTGAACTAGAGTTTGGGGGTTTCCCTTCCCTCTTTGGGGACCTGACTTTGAGGAGGATTGGGTTGGACCTTAGTCCTTCCCATCCTTGTTTACTTTTTTGTCCACCGATTTCTCTTCCGGTTTGGGTGTGCTCGCCCGAGCCTTTTTCTGGACTCAAGTACTCACAAACCTGTCGGCAGCCTTTGCAAGCTCCCTAGGGTCTGTTATAGTCTTGTCCACAAGATGCTGGTGTAGGTCAACCTCACAGCTTTTCACCACACGCTCACACGCAATCAAATTGTGCATCCTTTTAAATATGTCAACTTTGTTACCAGTCACCCATCCGCTCAGATATTTCAACGACAAGCGTGTGAACGCTACAAATGTCTGCCCACATTTCTTTCTGAGCTCTCTGAAGCTCTTTCGATACTGTTCCAGGGTTTTACAGAACTTCCTGAGCAGGGCTGCCTTCATGCTCTCATAAACAAGCCTTTCCTCAGGAGTTAACTGAAGAATTGCTCCAGTCCCTGGTGTCGGTAAGCGACTCATCAGGGCTGCACCCCACAGTACTTCATCCACCTCCTGCAGCTGGAATGAAAGCTTGAGCGCTTCAAACCAGTCAAAAATATCCTTCCCCACTTCATAAGCGTGTACTAAGTCTTTGGGAATGTGCCATCGGGGCTTATCCCGGGCACTATGGTTTGAGCCACTACTGCTGCCTTCGCTAGAGGTGGATCTGTTGGCCTCTTTCTTCTCTTCAAGTGCCAGCTTGCTCAGCTTTATGGCGGCCATGTCCCGGAAATAGCGACCTTGTCCCGCTGTTTCTTTTCCTCTAGCGCTAGTCTCCTCTCCTCAAGCAGGAGCTTTCTAGCCGCTACCTCATTAACAGCCGGAATCATTACTGGGACCCTTAGAGACTGTGCTGAGGCCTGGGACCTGTGGGATGCCCCACTAGCCCCTGTCCTCACTGACACTCTCGAGTGTTGAGAAACCACACTTGCCCCCCCCCCGCGGGTGGGATGATTGGCGAGAAACACTGCTCATGCATTTGTCCTCGTCATTTACCCCTTCCGGAAGGCCTTGTCCGTCAGGGTACACAGGGTCTAGCCTGTCCCCTGGGGTCTTCTCCCCAACCACCCTTGCTTCTACCCAAGCTTGGAGGCTGGTCAGCAACTCAGGTTTATTAACCTTAGTGCTGTGGGGAAGTCCCCTCTCTTGGCATAAGTTGTGCAAGACATCCTTGATCATGCATTTTATAGTCTTCATTTCAAGCTCCATGACTATTACTAATACCTAGCAGTGACTAAACGTTGCCTGCAACAGTACTTTTATCGTTGGGTGACTAAGCTGTGCGCAAGGCTCCAACTGACCCGACCGCTTGCCACCAATGTTACTAATCAACTTCCGGGTCAAGCGTGGTCCAGGGGTGTATATCGGTTTCTAAACCATCAATCAACCACACACCTCTAGTACACCAGAAGTGATCCAAACAGATAGGAATACTAGTAAATTATAAGACCTCCTTGTCCAATTTTTGGTAACGTGGCCGGAACAGCAGGATTATTTCTGCAAGGTCGTGGATCGTTGGCTAGTTGCAACACAGCGAAAATACAATTATTACCCAATGATAAAAGGTACTGTCCAGTCAAGGTTGTATAGAATTATCTACGTGATTATTACTACAACAGACAGTGCTAGCACACAACAATTATAACCCACACTGTAAAAGAACACAGAGGACAGACAGTTTCACAAAGGAAAGGGATGCACTCTGGATACTGACAGGAGGGTAGTTGGTAAAGCAATCAGTTTTACTATTCAAGTTTATCTGGTTTCAGCACCATAGGGGCAAAGGGTCGTAACTGTCTCTAGGGGCCTTCGGAGAAGCACCAGGGGGACAGAACCACAATGTACCTGGTGTTGAAGAAGTTCTTGGTGCTCGATAGTGTCGAGGTGGTTCCAGGGCGCTTCTCAGCCCTTGAGACAGAGTTAGTGGCGGGAGACAGCTGTGGGTACCAGGCACTAGGCAGTTCGGCAAGCGAGGCTGGACGGACGTCTCTGTGCTGGTTGGCGGATCTGGAATGCTGGTCGAGGTGTCTCGGATGGCTCTGATGACTGCGGCATGACAACAGTCAGCGGTGCAGCCAGATGCGGCTCAAGGATTTAACTGTCTTGAAATTGTCCTTAAAAAGATGGATGCTGGATGATGCTTGTGTGGCACTCCTCCAAGCTTTTTCAAATGGCTCTTGCCTTTTCAAGGCAGATGGCCCAAAACTCAGGAGGGCATTAGCAGCAACAGACGTGTTCTTTGTCCAGAGACTCTCTGGCACTTCTCACCTAGGAAGCTTGCTGTCAGAACTTAGCAGGGCATGCTGTCTGCTGGCTGGGTACCGTTCTGGAGCTGCTGGACGGGTCCTCTGAGTTTGGTATCTCCCTCTGTTCCCTGGGAGATGTTTAGGGGAGGGATCTTGCTTCCCTCTTGGAACTTCTGGCCTTCCTTCACTGGTGGAAGATGTAAGGTAGTCTGTACCTTCTGCTGGGGTCCAAATGAGCCTTCTTCTTACTCCCTGCAAAATCTTCAGATGGTCTCATCAGTGAGGGGCTCAGCCCTCTTTTAAAGCCAAACGGGGCCCAGGGATTGGTGTAGGACACGCCTAACTTAATGGAGCCAATTCTGGGTCGCCACCTGTTAAACCATATTTCGCATAATACCGCCTGATAATGAACGTTGGCCTAAGCTCATTCGCATTGCACTGAAAAACTGCGCCCGGATAAACCTGACTCAAAACTGACTACGCTGCCATTTTAAAAACATTCGCCATTTTGATTAAACTCCTGTTTTCTGTCTCATGTTGAACTATGTTTTCGGCTCGAGCTGAGGAAAGATGAACTTTGTACTGTGTAAACATATTGAGTCTGCCGAACAGAATGTTTGTCCTGTGCTAAGAAACCTTGGAGCTGAACTGAACTGCAATTTAGGTGTTGTCTGCACCTGTTAGGCGATCCTCTGCACACCAGGCCACGACACATCAGAACACTGCTCACATTCCCCCAACATCTCCTCCCAAGCTTCGAGGCTCAAGTGATTCGGTGAAACCACAGAACACGAAAACTCCGTACCAGTGTACGGGCTCGATTGCAACCCTTTCTGCATTGGCAACTGCCTTGGAGAACGTATAGCAGAAAGGGCGGCCTTACGTCTTCACGCCGGTCACGTGATACGCTATGGCGTTCCCCATGTGATCTTGGTGGACGTCACATGATCCAGAGAAGTCACATGACCCAGGGGCGATCAGTATAAAGTTCTGAGAGACAGAACGCTCATTGCTTCTCAGCTGGCTTCGGACACTGTTTGGCGTTACATCTTGCTCCTTGTTACCTTGATCACGGAACTCTATCTCGGACTCCCTCGGACACCCCTTGGTACTTTTGCTTGGAACTGTTTACCTGTTGCCGGATATTTGGACTGCACCTCGACTTGTCTTTGGATCATCCCTTGGTACCTTGCTGATCTTCTACGCCTTTTCCCTACTGGGGATTCAAGTTAAGCCCCGACTCCCACAGGTGGCTACTCTTCATCCACGCTAACCTGCGGTTCTTCCATTCCAGGGACCGCCGCATCTAATGAGCCTCGAACCTCCATACTAGGTTACCTGGGTCTCCCTTACACCAGATAGGTAAGACACTTTAGATTCTTTTGTTTACCTGCCTGTATTGTGATTGCCTGGTGCTTAACCTCCTTCCTTCTTGACAGCAGCATCAGTGTTCCAGAGGCTCCGTGGATCTGGGAAGACATCTCTCACCTGTGGCCTCAAGGGTCGCACAGCGGGTTTCTATTTCGTTCCCCTGTGCGTCACTTGGGGACGGAGGTCTCATCGGTCTACACGACACTCAAGTCAGAACAGCACCAATAGCTTCATCCTTATTGAAACAGTGGAACTGAATGCTGAACAACTAAAACTGTGTGCCTTTGCAGAAACCCATTGTGTTCGTTTCTTGAAACTGGACTTACTTTAAGCTTAAGAACAAGGAAAGATCAACATGACTAGACAAAACAAAGTTTGTCACCATTGTATTTGATGTATAGGAAAAACATGTTAAGTGTTTAGAAACAATATTGCTGTATTTGTCATGCAACCTGGGTATGAACCCTAGTGAATGTTTCATTTGAAGAGAGGCTGGATGATGTAACTGGGATTGTTTATAAAATATGCCTATTTTGTGATGCCCAGCACTCTCTCCCCTCACAGTGTCGGCTGGTACACACTTGGAGGTGCTGAGAGCCAGATAGCTATCTGCATTTGCATATTAAAATAGTACATGTATCTCTGAACTAGTGATTGGTCTATTTCATTTTTGGTGGTACTAAGCCTCGATATTTCCTTTGGTCTTTCACACCAACAATCTTCAGTGATGCTTCAGGTCAGAACCAGGGCACTTGTCAACAGACAGAGGAAGGATGAAAACATATACTTGTAAGTCCCACCCATCTTCCTGTCTGCTGTACACCAAAGTGTCTCCCTAATGAACTGAGCCCAATGAGGCGCTTGATCACAACATGGGCCTCCTTAGAAGTAGGGGGATGCAGGCAGACTTTTGTCTCCTACAATTCACATACTTCCCTGCTCTGAAAGGAGTGGTTCCAGACAGGACATTCACTGCCCTTTCATACCAAGGAGGGGTGTTAGTACCAAGTTGACACATTGCATTACAAAGAGGTGTTGGCGTTTAGTCTCCATTGTCATGTCCTGCACCCAGGCCTTCCCAGAGGCCTGCTAATTAGCATTCTTTGTATTTGTCATGTAACCTGGGTATGAACCCTAGCAAATGTTTAATTTGAAGAGAGGCTGGATGATGTAACCGGGATTGTGTAATAAAGATGCATGTTTTGTGATATCCAGCACTCTCCCCCCTCATGGTGTCTGCTGGTACACACTGCGAGGTGCTGAAAGCCAGATAGCTATCTGCATTTGCATATTAAAATAGTACATGTATCTCTGAACTCGTGATTGGTGTATTTCATTTTTGGTGGTACTAAGCCTCTATATTTCCTTTGGTCTTTCAGATGGCACCCGAATAGGGACCCTCAAGATTGATGCCATCTTGCTGAACAGGAGACGTGGCTATCGGACTGGGATCGGAGAGTGAAGGGGCCCCTTGCAATTGACGCGGCACCTCAGCAGTACTGCACAGTCCAATCCCTGGATGGTGAGCAAGTGGTTCAAGTGGACATCTTGACAAGGGTCCCCATATCGAGGCGGCCTCTTTGCCGAAATCGCCAGCCACGATGATCCTTTGTAATCGGATAGGAACTCCTTAGATTTGAAATCAGGTGAGTCGTGCCCCGATTCCTAAGAATCCTGATATTGGTTGCAGTTTTGCACTTGCAGGTACAAACGACGCCAGGTAACACCATTAATCTGACATGCCTGGAAAATTGTCATCCTGTTTCAGGGTATTATTCCGCAGAGATAGACAATCTTTAGGACGAGTCCAACCAGCGCCACCCGTTGGGTCGCCGGCTTTTGTAATGTACTGTAGGTATGGCCTAAGTAGTATCGTATTTAATGATATTTGGCACAGACAGACTAGACATGTAGAGTATTTAGAATCTATATTGTTGAAGAAAAAGGCTGGGCCTGCAGTATTTGATGCAATTAAAGATTTGAGAAAGGAAACTATGCATCAACTTAAGAGTAAAGAAATGCATGCACGTAGACACATGACAAATGCTGAAAAAGCACTATTACATGATTAGCAGAAACAGTCAGAATCTATTAGTAGTATGGATAGGGCTTCCTCACTTGATGTACAAAAGATATATCCGTCTCAGGATTTTCATGCATCAGAAGAACTAATTAACAAATTGTTGAATGAACATAGAACTGTTGTAACTGCACCTCCTCCCTATGTACTTCCTTCCGTTGTTTTGCCTCCTCCCGTTGTAGTTCCTCCTCCCGCTGTTTTTCCTCTTCCCGCTGTTGTTTCTCTTCCTGTTGTTGTTCCTCCTCTTGCACTTCCACCCTTACCGACAGTTGCCGTCCCCATAGTTTTTTTTATTTTTAAATTTCTTTATTAATTTTATTCAAACCAAACAACAATACAAACCAAACATGCAGTGCAATTTATGACAGTTCCATTAAACACATTTAGTCTTTAGTCACTGCTCCCCCAATTCCATCCCCTTTTATGAGCCTGTTTGTTCTTCGCATACAGTATCTGCTTCGTGTGGCAGGGTTTTGCTGCCCTCGGATCCTGTTGGATCCAATACTATTCCAAACATTTCCCCTATCAATAATTTCCATGCCATTAGGGAGCCCACTTCTTCTTCCCCACCCATGCTGCTAGTATCTTGCCATACCATCGTTTCAGCCTCCGCCCATTTCTGTAAATCTTTCCACCACACCTCCAGCCGTGGCTTGTGGCACTTCTTCCATCCCATAGCACTCCTTCGTTTTGCAACCACATACGCAAAATCTTTCAATTTCCCAACATGTTTAAGTTTCCGTGGTCTGGGGAACCCTCCCAGCAAGCAGGCCCAGGACGTGTCTATGACGAGCTTGACCCCTTTCTCTGCTAGTTTTTATGCCACCTCGCCCCAGAAGCACTCAATTACCGGGCATGACCAAAACATGTGTATCATGTCGGCGTTCTCCTTATCGCACTTCGGACACGCCTGGCGCCCAACGTTTTGGAACTTTGATATCCTCAGTGGGGTCATGTATGCCCTGTGCGTTATATATAGCTGTATTTGTTTTAACCTGGCATTTCTTGACACCTTCTTGTGGTATCCCAAGGCACGTTCCCATATCCCATCCTCTATCGGAACTCCCATCTGTTTCCTATTCTAATCTCAAATGTACCAATTCCTTCCTGATCTTAGTCATCACCATCTCATACAATCTAGAGATCTCATGCCCTCCCTCCGATATGTCATATATTGCCCCAATAGTAGAATCTGGTTCCTCTGTCAAAATTGTTTCAGGCCACATGTTCCGAATTTTCTGCACCACTCTGTGATACGTAACATATTGACCTGTATGTAATCCCGCTACTTCCCCAAGTCCTTCAAAATCCTTAATGGTCCCTTCTTGCCAAATGTTCCCCAGCGTAACCAGCCCCACCGATTCCCAGTAGGACCTGATAATTACCCTCAGCTGCTTATCTCCCCCTGTCAGTGCAACCAACGGTATCTGCGGGGAGCATGGGAAAGGGTCCCCTGTCATCCGACAAGCTCGACGCCACATTTTCCACCCAAACATCATCATCCCAGGGCGCTCCTTCATTTCTGACTCAGACAACCAGATAATTTCCCTTAAGTAAAATGGAGTACAGTTCTGCCCAAACAACCTATGTTCAGGGGTCTCTTCATCAGAGAGCCACTTGCCCACATATTGCAGTTGACCCGCTACATAATAAGCCTCGAAATTAGGCAGTTTAATACCACCTTTTTCATAGAAGTTCTGCAACTTCCATAACACCACTCTATTCCGGGTGCCATGCTGCAAGAAGTCCCTACACATACTGTTCAGCTTAACAAAGAACTTCTTAGGTATCATATATGGAATATTGCTAAAGTAATGTAAAAGCCTAGGTAGGACCACCATCTTAAGCATTGCTCCTCATCCCATCATTGCTAGGGGCAACTTCTCCCAAAACTTCATGCATTTCCTGATTTCTACACTTACGTTCCTCTTCTGCCGTGTGGTACACGTCTATCCCAAGGTAGCGGCATGAACTCACTGCCCACAGTATTTTTAGCACCGGCAACCTTTCTACGGGGATTCCCACATAGCCACCCAGGAGGAATATGCTAGATTTTTGGGGGTTCACCGCTATGCCGGACAGCCTGGCATACCACTTCAACACTTCCAAAATGTATTGGAGATTTTCTTCCGGGTATTTCAGATACAATAACAAATCATCTGCATACAAGGATATTAAGTGTCGCTCCCCTCCTACCTCAATACCTATCGTGTCATATTGTTGCCTAAGGTATATTGCTAGGGGCTCCAGGGCTAAGATGTAAAGCATCGGGGACCAGGGGCACCCCTGCCTAGTGCCTCTGCTAAGTTGCCATCTCTCAGATATCACTGATCCTGTTCGAACTCTGGCCAACGGCTCACTGTATAGCATCCTAGCCCATTTAATATAACCTGACCCTACTCCATATCCTCTTAGGGCCGCCAACAGCCATGGCCACTTAACCGATTCGAAAGCTTTAACTGCGTCTACTGACACAATCGCCATTTCGCCTTCACTCCTACACCCCCATTCGATCACCCGATGGAGTCGCCTGTGGTTGTGAGTTATGTTCCTACTTGGGACATAGCACGTTTGATCTGGATTAATTAATTTGCCAATTACTCTCCGCAATCTGTTTGCCAAGGCGGCTGTCAATATCTTACTGTCTTGGTTCATCATCGACAAGGGCCTGTAGGAGCCACAACTATGCCCTGGTTTATTGGGCTTGGGGAGCGGTACTATGATCGCTTCTCTGAGCGACTCCGGCAACCGTCCCACCTCAAACGCTTCATTTAGCATTTCCAGCATTGAGGGGAGTACTTCCACCCTATATACTTTATAAAATTCACTAGGGAACCCGTCTGCTCCTGGAGTTTTGCTAGTGGGCAACTGCCTCACAACCTCTTCCAATTCCTCCAAGGTAATTGGTGCATCCAGCTCTTCTCTCTCTTCTTTACTTATCTTGGGCAGTCCTATATCTTCTAGTGTTTCAATTATCTCCTCTTGGCTGCTTCTCTCTCTATCCTCATATAGCACCTTGTAATACTCCACAAATTCCTCGTTGACTCCTTCTTGGGTATCCACTTCCTCGCCATCCTCTCTAGTTATAGTCCTAATCGGGGGTCTAGGGGTTTCATTCTTGTATAACTACGCTAGGAGCCGGCCCGTTTTATCACCCCCTGCATGCAGTCTCTCTATGTACTTTTTATAATTGAGGTTGCAGAGCCTTTCCCAGTGTTCCGCGCACTGCTGCTGTAATTTGAGTACTAGTTCCGTATCTGCATTGCCTCTTCCCAGTGCTCTTTCTAATTCCTCCTCTGCTCTTTGTAGGTCAGCTATTACTCCACCCTGCAATCCCCTTGACTTGGATATGGCAACCCCTCGCATCACCACCTTAAAGGCCTCCCATAGTGTTCCTGCCGAGTCAACACTGCCAGTATTCACCTCAAAATAGTTGATAATCTCATCTCTTATGTCCTCCCTAAAGACTGGATCCTTGAGTGCCTCTGCACGGAGGCGCCACGTTGGAATCCGCGCCCTCGGGGGGCAATATTGCCATACGAGGACCAGGGGCGAGTGACCCGCGAGGACCCTTGCCTTATATTCTATATGGGTACTCTCTGTCATCACATCTGAAGTGGCGAAGACATAGTCGAGTCTTGTGTGCAGCTGCTGCGGGGCCGAATAATGTGAATATTGTCTCTCATGGGATGTTTTGTTCTCCAAACGTCTACCAAGCCAAAATCGTCTAGCAGCGTCCGCAATGCGCTGGCCGCTGGGGTGGGCTTATCAATCCTATCACCCGACCTGTCTATCTTAGGATTCATTACACAATTGAAATCCCCACCCCAAATCACTGCACTGCCTACACACACGCCCAGGGTGGTACACAGAGTTCTGAAGTATGCCGCTGTGTTTTGGTTAGGGGCATATGTATTCACAATACATATTTCTTTGTTCTTTATCAGCCCTTTCATTATAACCATCCTCCCGTCTGTCTCCACCACTTCCTCGATTAGCTTAAACGGGACTTGCGGCGCCACCCAAACAAGCACTCCCCTAACATAGGCAGAGTATGATGAGCCCACCACAATCCCTTTCCATTTTTTCCCAACCAGCTCTACTTTCTCTCGTGTCAGATGCGTTTCCTGTAACAGTGCAATATCTATCATTTGCCTTCTCAAATACAGCATGACATTATTCCTCTTCAAATAACTATTAAGTCCTCTGTCATTCCACGTTATTATCTTAAGCTCCCCCATGGTTCATTAATATTTTTCCTTCTTCCATCCAGCCAGTCCTTTCCACCCACACAAAACAGATCCCTCTCTTTAGTCCGCATAGGCTCTTGTTTAAATTTAAACTCCCCATAACTATATACACACCAAACTCCCCGTCTCCTTCCCCTCCCCCCACCCATCCCTTCCCCAACAACACCCTCCCCAACAGTTGCCCAGCTCCTTTCCTGGATCTCAGGCATCCCACATCTAGTCCTGTCCGCACTAACCTGTACTCAGGGCTCAGTAGGGTGAAGTCGCCCTAATGGCCACTTAACTACTAATATTTCGGGGTAGGTTGTCTTCCTCCTGTCGCTCCTATTTTCAAATTCTTACGCTAACTATTAATGCTATATAGCTGTCAATTGTATCTTACCAACTATATTCCAGTCCATGCAGAGCTCAAAGCTCAAATGTCAATCATTGTTCAACCAAACTCGCTTCCCCAGTATACCAGGATCATCTTCCCACTTACCCCCTCAATGTCCTCAGCACAAAATCTTTAATTATCCTGTCCTTGCCGGTCCCGGTCCGCCTCTTGTTCCGGGCAGCCTTGCAGGTCCAGCCATGTTGCCACTTCCTCCAGGGTATAAAAAAACACTTTGCTCTTATGTAGCACCTTCATTTTAGCCGGGTACAGAAGCATGTACCTGATGCCTGCCGCACGCAACCTCCTCTGGACGGTCATGTAGCTGTATCTCTGCCTTTGCACCAGCATCGTGTAGTCCGGATATGCCGTGACATTGGTGGATGCTCTCTCTATTGTTCCGCCTTTGCGAAAGTATTCCAGGATCTTCTCTCTATCCCTGTAATTCAAGATCCTTGCAATGATCGGTCTCGGAGGAGCCCCAGGCCATGGCTTCCTCATTAAGGCGCGATGCGCTCGTTCTACCGTGAACCCCTGCGACAGCTTGTCTGCTCCTATCTCCTGTAGGATCATGTTCTCCACATACTTCGTGGGGTCCTGGCCCTCTTCCCCTTCCGGTAGGCCGACCACCCGCATGTTATTTCTTCTCGCCCTTCCTTCTGCTTCTTCCACCCGATTCTCGAGATTGGCCACCTGCTGTTTTAGCACATGCACTTCCTTTGTATTATTCGCACTGACGTCCATGTTGGTCTTAACTGCACCTTCCAGCCCACTTGTTCTTTCTGCCAACGCCCTAACATCTTGCCTTAACAAAGTGAGTTCAGTTCCTACCGTATCAATTTTGTTCTCCAAGGCTGTTCGTAGATCCGCCATTGCCGACCCCCATTTAGTGCTCAATTCTGCAATGGCCTCCAGGATCTGGTGCTTGTCTCCATCTGGGGCAATTTCTGCAGGAGTCGCTACCGTGCTCTGCGCTGATGTTGTAGGGGTTCTCTGTGTTTTTGTGAAACCTCCATTGTAGATCGTTTGGTCTTGGTTCTTGAGCTTTTTATAGACATAATATCCCCCTTCACTCGTATATACTCCAGATCCGTATTGAGGTCGTGGCTCCACTGGTTCTCTCAATTGCTGGGGTGCTTTTCTTCTCGTTTGTATTTGTCAAGTCCCCTGAAATAATAAATTCAATGGATTGTAGCATCCCACGTAATACTACTAGCAGACAGTGTTTGTTGGCACAGCGTCGCCACAGGGAGGGTTCCGTGCGTGGCTTTTCTTATTCTGCAAGCATCACAATCCGCCCCTTCCACTCATATCTTCTGTGCAAGTGTCTTGTGCATAAGCATAACGATAGTTCACCTCTGCTGCCTGTCGTGTACTATGTCTTCAGCAGTTTGCCCAGAGGTCACAGCATCCCTCGCCATTCAAACTTAGTCGTTCATTCAAAATCGTGGCCTTGGATAGGGTCAATGATGGGGTGTACAGCACAGCCCATCCAGCCTCTTGCCCAGCCGAGCGGCCCCAGTGCAGCGTGTTGTTAGCGTAGGCTGTGCGCACCTACACGCACTCTGTATTCGGTCCCCACCGTAGGGCTAGCAGTTGATCCTTGGTATCATGCAATGCAGACTCAGTGCGCACCTCTGTGCGTCCCGTGCATGGGCGTCCCCCGCCGCCTGAGGCACACTGGATCCCAGCGCGTGCAGCACGCGAGTATTCAACTGTTAACTTTCTCCGCCGCCGCCCGCTCGTGTAAGCGCAGCGCTCTACGGTCTCCACAACCGCCTTGTTCCTTAAGCGGGTGGGGGCTGCGATGCCACGCGATCACCCGCGGGCACTATTTCGTTTGCCGTCAGTGCACCGCCGTCTCTTCGGCAGCACCAGACAATGTTCTTGGCCTCGGCGTTGGTCCGGCGGAGTCCCGCAGTCAAACTAGGCAGCGGAGAGCTGCCTTGAACCACGGCCCCTCCCTGCCAGCAACGCAGCACTCACACGCTGCTACATTTGTCTCAGCACGGGGTGTCTTTGTATCAGCACACAACAGAGCAAAGCAAGTCCATCAGTGTTTCAGGCAGGCACCTCACTCGTCACCCATATGTTCAGCAACAGTTCAACATCTGCAGGGCTACGATGCCGCTCCCTTTGTTGTCTGCCATTTTGGCAACAACGTTTCAATTCTGCCGCCGCACGAAAATACAATTATCTTCTGATCTGCAGACTCGGTTGCTTTGCATTTCAGGATTCCTGCTCCATATACTTTCCCACTTCCTTTTCCTCTGTTTCAGGCATCAAGGAGCATGTTAGTAGCATGAATTCACGGATGAAAGACGGATCCACAGGAGCTCTGCACGGAGATGCGACCTAGTCCATGGCTAGTTAGCCACACCTCCCTGCCGTCCCCATAGTTTTGCCTGCACCTCCAGTAGTATTGCCTCAGTTACCTATTGATTCCTTACCAAGTGGTTCTGCTCCACTTGCAGAGGTTGAAGGGTGGGAACAGATTCAAGAATAGTGACTCGTGGTACAGTATCCAAAGAGAGAAAAAGAGAATTGTAAACGTGGGCTAAAAAATACATTGAAGAGGTTGATGAATCGGCTGTTTTTGTTGCGATTTCTGACCAAGATAGTATTCCTGAACAGACTATTTTGATAGAAGGGGTGGGAACGCATTAAGCTGAGATATGGAGTGATTTGACTGACATGAATGTCCCACATAGTTTGAGGGATTTGAATGTCCTCGCTTGCTCAAGGGACACTGTGGAGAAAACACATGGGCATGTTGAGAAGGTATTTGAGTTTAAGAGGGAGCTAGATCGGTTACAGAAAGATGAAATGGATGGTAATGGACGGAAAGCCTCACATGTGCAGAAGCGATTTCTTCCTCTATTGAAACCAGTGAGTGAGGAAATATTTGCACAAGAGACGCTCTTAGATGGATTTCGGATGTTTAAATTTCTCCCATTGAAGTATATGACACTTTAGTCAGTATGCTCCGGCAATGCAAAGGAAAGTGCTACAGGTGATGGTAGAGTATCTACAAGATGAGTTTATGAAGAGAAAGGTTTGTTGTCCCGCAGATTTGATGGTCATTTACAAGTGAGCATTTTCACCCGATAATGCTTTAGCTACTTTGTCACTTGATTTAGCCTTGTTGCTTAATAAACATTCAGATTTGCCAACTTTACAGTTGCCGATGAGGGAGGTTCCTCTGACATTTGTTCCGAAAGTAGAAATTCCAGCTAATGCCGTAGTAGGAACGCCTGCTACTACTGTCGAAGCACATTATGTTTCTCAGTTTGTTCATGTACCGTTTTCTAGACAGGAAGTGAATACCATTAGGCAAACAATTCCAGATATTAGGAAGAATCCAACAGGATTTTATAAAGAAATTGAATCTGTCTTACATTCATCCGTTTTTATGCTGGGTGATATAGATTTATTGTTTCCTGTGATCATTCCTGCTGATTTATGGAAGCAGATTAGAACTGTAGACGATCAGGCAGGGATGGGTGATACATGGGATAACTTGGTAGTGATAGATGGAGAAAGGAATGCTGGTGAGAAACCGCCACAAGTGATACTGATGTTGCCAGACAAAATAATAGCTAAATTGAAAACTCTGGTTCCTGAGAAAAGAATCATATGGGATAAACTTACAGCTTGCATACAATTGAAGTCAGAGGGTGCAACCAAATTTTTTTTTACAGATTTAAGCAAGTATTTTCAGATTTTAGTGGTTAAGACTTGTATACAGAGTGAGGGAAAAGCATGTTTGTAGACACGTTTGTGCGCGGATTATTGCCTGAAATCCAATTGCAGATTATGACTTCTGAGAGTGCTTGGCAAGCAAAATCACACTCTAAAGTATTACATATCGCTCAGTACTATGAAAATAGGGTTAATACAGAGAAGGAGAAGGCAGAAAAGAAGAAGGGAGAGTTGAAAACTAGAGTATTATTGCAACAAATAGCCAGAGGAGCTAGAGGTGCGAATACACAGTTTAGAGGCCAATTTACACCACAGGGTAATGCACAACTGGGTCCTGTACACATGAAGCAATGTGCATATTGTAGACAGGAAGGTCATTGCCGAGCCCAATGGCCAATCCTCCAGCAGGGATCGAGTAGCACATATGGTGCCATGGGTAGACGATCCAGAGGCCGTCCCGGGATAGGGGGTCCTGGTAGAAGTCAGTTTGCACAGAATCAACAGGCACCATTACAGGATAATCAGCAACTAATTGTTAATAGTGGGAACATTTTAGATAATCCTTCGACTGTCTATTTTTCTGGGGATCTTGCATTTGATGATCTGCTGTTCCGTTAGGACAGCCCGAAGCACAGTCTGGAACCAATACCTATTCCCGTCGATCAGAAAGTGCCCTACATTGAAATGAATGTGGGGAATAAGGAGCATCTATTTTTGATAGATACAGGAGCAGAGAAGTGTTCTATTGATCATTCCTGGGTTTCAGATATTCCCCTGTCAGGGCAGAACAACATTTCTTTAGGGGTTTCTGATACGCCAGTGCTTAGTCCGGTCTCTCTGCCGGTAGAGATTTCGCTGGGGCCATTCACTGATTCATGTCCATTTTGTCCGACATGTCTATTGGGAGTTAATGATAATGACGTCAGCATTTTACAAATTTAACCAGTTAAAATTGTGTTTAAACCAGGAGTTAAATTGCAGCGTATTCCACAGTATAAGATTTCGGTTGAAGGGGAACAGGCTTTGAAAAGTATTATTTCTGATTTTGTACACATTGGCATGATTGAGGAAATTGCAGGGAGGGTGTGTAATAGTCCGATTCTACCAGTTTATAAAAAAGGGGATAATGCGATTCCTTTTCATTTTATTATTGACTTGCGTGCCATTAATAAGGTTGTTGCTCCACAGTTTCCGATTGTACCTGATGTTACTACAATATTGACCATGATTCCAGCTACAGCTACACATTTTAGTGTTGTGGACTTGAAAAATGCTTTTTTTAGTATTCGTGTACATGTTAAGAGTGGATATCTGTTCGCGTTTACCCTAGGGGGACGCTCATTTACATTCACTCTTGTGCCAGAAGGGTACACTGAGAGTCCAAGCATCTATCGTAGAGCATTGAAAGAACAGCTTGATAAGCTTGAGTTACCTTCTACTTGCACGTTGTTCCAGTACGTAAACAATTTGCTTCTAGCTGAAGTTGCTTGCAAGGAAGGCACCGTGTTACTGCTTATTCATTTAACAGAACATGGGCATAAGGCTTCATTGAAGAAGTTTCAATATTGTCAACAGAAGGTCGCCTAGTTAGGCTATCTCTTGTCGAAGGAGAGAAGAACATTGACATCTGAATGGATATAAAGCATCTCTAGCATGTCTGTCCTAAATACACAGAAAGAGGTCAGAGCTTTAATAGGCATGGCTTCATACTGTAGACAGTGGATCCCACTTTTTTCATTAATGATAAAACCTATGTTGGCGTTGACAAAGAAGGGCATTTCTTTGCCTTTACTGTGGAACATGGATTGCCAGAATGCTTTTGATCTGCTCAAGGCTGCGTTATGTTCAGCACCAGTTTTGGGCACACCAAATTATGAAAATATCTTTGTGTTATATGTGCATGAATGTGATGGATGCGCTTTGGCTGTTTTGACACAGGAACATGGGGGCAAGAAAAGACTGTGCAGTTATTTTTCTTCCACGTTAGATCCTGTTGCATACGCTTTGCCGAGATGTTTGAGAGCTGTAGCTGCTGCCGCTGCATCCGTGAAACAATGTGAGGGTATGGTTTTAGGTCATGCTTTAACCGTGATGGTACCCCACTCCATAGACGTTCTATTAAATAGAATGCAGACGCAACATCTCACATCAGCACGACTAACAAGATACAAGCTGATTCTATTTGCTGCGCATATCCAAATTAAGAGATGTTGCTCAATAAATCCGGCCAAACTATGCCTCTTTCGCAAGGAACTGATTGTAGTGACAAGAAGTCACATGATTGCCTCTATACCACAGAACAAGAAACTAAGGGCAGAATTGATTTGAGTGATACACCTCTAAAGAATCCGCAAGAGGAGCTGTTTTGTGATGGCTCCTGCTTTAAACTCCCAGGTGGTACATCAACTGCTGCTTACGCAATCACTACATTAAGCACTATTGTGGAAACCAAAAGAATTCCGCATAATTCTGCGCAGGCCGCGGAGAATATTGTGTTGACTATAGCTTGTGAAATATCTGAAGGGCTTAGTGTAAATATATTCACAGACAACCAATATGCCTTCAGAGTGGTGCACAACTTTGGTTGCCTATGGGCTGAGAGGGGTTTCTTGACCTCGCATGGAACAAAGATTCAGCATGGCACTTTAATAGTTCGGTTACTTTCAGCACTTGCGCTTCCTACGCGGTTAGCAATAATGAAGTGCTACGCGCATCAGAAGTTGACGGACGACGTAGGAAAAGGAAACTCTTTTACTGACAGAACAGCCAAACAAACTGCCACTGATTTGCATTAAAAAATGTATGTGTTCGACCCAACACAAGGGGTCACTGACACGTGTATAATAAATGAAGGGATTGAGTGTGTAAAGGAAATCCAGGCTGACGCAACTCCAGATGAAATTAAATGGTGGGCTGAGGGCTCAGCGGGTTTGGATGATGAGGGTTGCTGGGTAGACACTGAAAGACAAAGATGGATGCTGCCCAATGCTTATGTCACCGCTATGGTAACTATGGCTCATGGTCCAACTCATATATGTGGCAAAAAGATTTGCAAACTATTAGAACCTGTCTGGTTTAATGTTAATATTTCAAAAACAGCTGAACGTTGTGTCCAAAGTTGCATGATCTGTTTGCAACATAATACTGGAAAAGGAACACTGACACCAAAGGGTAGTTTTGGTCCCCCCTCCATGCCTTTTGAGGTTATACATCTTGATATTATTGAAATGGAGCATTGTCAGAACTATACATCAACAGGTGCGAGAAGCCCTCCCAGTAAAATACAAGGGTTCAGGTCATCGACTCCGACCCGGCCAGTGGGTCGTGATCAAGAACTTTGAAAGAGCCTCCTGTCTCGCACCTCGCTGGAAAGGACCGCACCAAGTTCTTTTGGCCACGCAGACTGCCATACGAGTGGCGGGGAAGAAGAACTGGATCCATGCGATGCATGTGAAGAGGATTCCTTTTCCTCTGCCCTACGACAAAGGAGGGGAGAAGGGAATTGTTCATCCTGATGTTCACAATGAGCCTGCTCTAACCAACACCGAGAGTGTAACGGAAATTCTTCCTGAGCCCGTGGGACTTGGGGAGACGGCATGTTTGTCTATGAAAGTCCTTCCGAAGCCCGCGGGGCTTGGGGAGATTGTTGCTTCTTCTTTGAATTCTTTTCCACCGTCAAACGATCTTGCTTCTCCTTCCTCATTGTCATCAGGAAACAACTACACTTTGTTCGCGGATCACACAGTACCTGGACTCTCAAGGTACGATCTGCGACCACGGAATCGAACTTAAAGTGCAGCAAAAGCTGTGCCCACAAGAAACCCACAAAAAACCGTTGTTGAGCCAGTCCCTCATCATTCCTCTGCTGCATCAAATAAGAGGCGGGACCGGCAAAGTTACCTTCAATCAACATAGGCCACGTGGTCAGGAGCCACCGTCGGATAAAATAAAAAAGCCTAACGGAGAGGCTTCTTAACGGACTCTGAGAAACAATGTCCATTTTGAAAGCCACTCGTAATGAAAAGACGGTGGTCACTTGTTTAATGATGAATCTTCCCATCGAGGGTCATGGTGCCTGAGGACCCAATGTTTACTGGTCACAATAGTAGTTTGTTTAGTAGTCGTATTTACATTCAGATTTTGGTATCTCGTAAGTGTACATCCGCTTGATATTCTGTAGCCTGCTGCAAATGTCCCACTGTGTCTCCACCCTTCGTGCATTTGCACACTCTTCCTCTGCGAGACTTCCAACATAGAAAGGGTTGTATTAATAACACTCTTTTAATGATTATGAACGCTACCCATGCGATTCTGAATAAAACTAATTGCTGGGTGTGTTCATATTTGCGGCAACATGGGGAAAAGGGGCTGAGGTGGTATATACATCCTCTTCCTTTAACCACTGCCTGTTATGCCTCACTTAGAGTATAATTTTTTGGCAATTGGAACAATAGTAACACTGGGAATTTTGACGGGACTAATCTTAATGAATTTGAGAAACGAGTCTTCACACTGTTCTCTCTTTGAAAATAGGAGCAAGCTCAATGTTGCTTCTATTAGGCCTTCTGATAGACTCTCTAGACCTTTTCAATCATTGATCTCCTTTAAGATGGCTCCCGTAGGCAATGGGGATGCCATGCATCCTTCCTATACTATCAATCATAGTCCAAACTGCATCCCATTCTGCATACATAGAGAAGGTTCTCAACCAATGGGTATATTCGAGGGTTGTACTAGCATTGCAAATCTAACCAGTGAGGATGGACCTTTGTATGTAGGAGACCCTGTTTATTTTGCGGCAATGAGGTCTATCAGTGGTTACCTAGAGAGTGGGAGGATATTTGTTACATGGGTATATTGTTGCCAGGAGTATATGTTGCCACCATGGCCGAAGTCTCTAAAGCTCGTCCTAGGCTGGATGAGAATAGTGATACTCCTTCACAAGTCTTGGGTGATGTTGCCAAATCCTTCGTGCCATTCTGGGGACAGATAATGAACTCCGAGGATATCAGAAGATTAGCAAGGGTATTGGAGAAAACCATCAATAGGATCACTGATATTTTGTATAACATAACACTAGAGCAAAAAACAATTAGATTAGTAGCCATCCAAAATAGGATGGTGTTAGACATCATTCTAGCTGAGCGTGGTGGGGTATGCAAAATGGTGGGATCTGCATGTTGTGTTTTTGTACCCGATTCCTCCCCTACCATATTTAAGGCAATTCAGAATTTGCATACCTTAAGTACTGAAGTACATGTCCCAGAGGGAAACTGGGATATTAATACTTAGTTCTGGGACTTGTTGCAATCGTGAGGTTGGAAAATCTTTGCTTTTCTCATGATAATCCTTGGCATGTTGCATACAATGTATGCATGTCATTTGTTCAATGATAGGAGGGAGTTGCTCACAAGTAATAGGTACACTAAGAGCTAAGATACATATGCCTGAAAAACCTACCAATGTTTTAGTAATGCAGGATATTACCATTAAGGAATTAATGAAGATCGATATTTCTGAAACCAGTGACTCAGGTTGCTCTGACAATGGCACATGGTCTTTATATAGTGAAAATGTTTGAGAAATGCTCTTGGCTTAGGTCCAAAGCAGGGTTTGTTAAACCATATTTCGCAAAATACCGCCTGATAATGAACATTGGCCTAAGCTCATTTGGATTGCACTGAAAAACTGCGTCCGGATAGACCTGAATCAAAGCTGACTACGCCGCCATTTTAGAAACATCCACCATTTTGATTAAACTCCTGTTTTCTGTCTCATGTTGAACTATGTTTTCGGCTCGAGCTGAGGAAAGATGAGCTTTGTACTGTGTAAACATGTTGAGGCTGCCGCAAGCAGAATGTTTGTCCTGTGCTAAGAAACCTTGGAGCTGAACTGAACTGCATTTTAAGTGTTGTCTGCACCAATAGCTTCATCCTTATTCAAACAGTGGAACTGAATGCTGAACAACTAAAACCGTGTGCCTTTGCAGAAACCCATTGTGTTCATTTCTTGGAAATTGACTTACTTTAAGCTTAAGAACAAGAAAAGATCAACATGACCAGACAGAACAAAGTTTGTCACCATTGTATTTGATGTATAGGAAAAACATGTTAAGTGTTTAGAAACAATATTGCTGTATTTGTCATGCAACCTGGGTATGAACCCTAGTGAATGTTTCATTTGAAGAGAGGCTGGATGATGTAACTGGGATTGTTTATAAAATATGCCTATTTTGTGATGCCCAGCACTCTCTCCCCTCACAGTGTCGGCTGGTACACACTTGGAGGTGCTGAGAGCCAGATAGCTATCTGCATTTGCATATTAAAATAGTACATGTATCTCTGAACTAGTGATTGGTCTATTTCATTTTTGGTGGTACTAAGCCTCGATATTTCCTTTGGTCTTTCACACCAACAATCTTCAGTGATGCTTCAGGTCAGAACCAGGGCACTTGTCAACAGACAGAGGAAGGATGAAAACATATACTTGTAAGTCCCACCCATCTTCCTGTCTGCTGTACACCAAAGTGTCTCCCTAATGAACTGAGCCCAATGAGGCGCTTGATCACAACATGGGCCTCCTTAGAAGTAGGGGGATGCAGGCAGACTTTTGTCTCCTACAATTCACATACTTCCCTGCTCTGAAAGGAGTGGTTCCAGACAGGACATTCACTGCCCTTTCATACCAAGGAGTGGTGTTAGTACCAAGTTGACACATTGCATTACAAAGAGGTGTTGGCGTTTAGTCTCCATTGTCATGTCCTGCACCCAGGCCTTCCCAGAGGCCTGCTAATTAGCATTCTTCAGTATTCGCCGCCACCAGCAAGGTTGGATGATGGAGATGCCAATCCATGGGGCCTTGAAATTCTAATCAGGCTGCCCACGGCCAAAGGCTTTTGATGTACCCATGACTGTCAGGTGTCAGCACGTGTTTATAGGCATGTTATAAATGCCATATCATATCATATCAGCTACACATGACAGGGGAGGGCGGCGCTGGTAAGCTCTGTCCTCCCAGAGTACAATACTATTTTGCTGCTGTGAGTGTGGAAAAATATGTACAGGAATGGCGTCACATATTTTCAGAGGTTGTTCTCCCATCATTCATTCTTTTAAATAAACAAAAATAAATCCAAGGCGAGCACACTCTTCCTGTGTGGATGGTCCAATCCCTCACACTGCTGCATGTTTACCACTGCGCCTAGCCTATAGTGAGGCCCTTAATGTTTGAATGGTGTGCATGTGTGTCTGATTTGTGGTGAGCAACATGCTCTACCCTCCAGTTAGGCAGAAAAGCTGACACTCTGCACCAGGAACCTTGTCAACTACTAATCCTGAATCCACGAGAGGGACAACTGACTACAGAAGGACAATGTACACTCTACAATGGCCTCTTTGGGATTTTACAAACAGCAAAGCTTTTCTTCTCCCCTGAACACAGAAAACTGCATCCAGTGCTTTCTTCCTCTGATCCAGTGGCAAAAGATGAATCATTTGCTCATGAGGCATTTTTGTGACTCTGCAACTCTCAGAACTCCCCTGTGTGTGTGTTGAATACCCATGTTTGCATTTAAAAGCCTTTGGAAACCACTGGAGCCAAGTGCCACCACCTGCGCTGTGAAGCAGAGCATATGTGAAGTTAAAGGAAGACCAACAGCAGATCTTTATCCTAGAGTGTTCATCCAGCTTCCCAAATCTGGACTTATTACTACAACCTCCTAACTCCTTCGCCTGGACCCCACTCTGGCTGAAACCTTTATTTCTTACCAGACTTTCGTGGAACCATGGTGACCTTCAGAAGTGAATATGTCTGTCAGGTGTGTCAGGTCTCACCTGTGTTTCGGTGTCACTCCCACTGGTCATGGCTTCAGAAGGTGAGAACTCGGTGGTGGATTATTTTAAGGTTCCCTTCTTCTTCTTGAAGAGATAGGGTCTGTTCAGGGAATTCGCCACTGTCGTTTGATTAGGACACGATCAAAACAAGAATGGCGTCTCCCCTGTGCAGCCCAGGTATGGGGAAAAAGCCAATGGCAGAAAAACAACCTGGGGGTGTCTGGACATGCTGGTCTGGTTAGATGGGTAGCGGCTACTTCCAATGGCGCAGAGAGAAGTAAATTTGTGTTGAATCCAGTGGAAGCCATGGGAAATACAATGATGTATTAAAGCTCGAAGAGATCAGAGTAGGAAGGATCACTATGGAGCAAGAAAAAGGATGACAAGAGAAGGGAACAAGAAATAGAAAAGAAAAGAAGCCTACTCCAAAGAAAAACCAGAATGTTAGATAAGGAAAAGACAGCGAGTGTCCGTCAGGTCAATGAAGGGTGGCAGGCCACACAGAACCTGCCACGCCGGAGAGACTCGCGAAAAACACAGACAGAAAAGGTGAAAAAAAAGGGCAGAGGAAGCAAGAGAAAAATACAAGTGCCCGAGATCCTCAGTTGTAGCAGGGCAGGCACAGAGCAAGCAGGACCAGGAAACTTGCGAAAGACAGAAGCAAGGCAAGGAGAGAACAGGAAGGGTGACAGAAAGGGAAAAAGGCGAGTGCCCGGCAGCTCTGCAAAGTGGGAAACAAACCTACCGAGTCGAGGCACCTCGCAAGGGTAAACCAGGCAAGATGAAAAGGCGCAAGGCAGGAAAGCAGAAAGAAGGTAGCAAGAGCAGCGGCAGTCCACCGGAAAACAAGACTAGAAGAAAACCAAGGAAAGCGAGAAATGAAATGGAATATCTACCAGCCTGACGCTGTAGGAAAGAAAGTAGGGGGTCAAAGGCCGGAAGGGAAAAAGGTTAGATGGAATATTGCAAAGGACGTGGATGCAAACTTGGCGAGAGCGTGTAGCAAGGAAAGCTAGAGTTGCAACACACAGGGGGCGGGCCATGGGAAAGATAAGAAGCAAAGAACGGAACGACTAGACTGCACTCACAGAAGCGTGGTAGGCTATTTAATGGTGGCTCCTCCACCGGCTCCAGAGCTTCCATACATGGCTATTTATGACAGTATGCCCCCTTCCAGGGGCGAACACCCCTGGCTTCCTCGGATGAAGGTGATGAAATATCCATAGACATCTGCGAGCATTTATGTTCGAGACAGCTTCCCAAGAGTCTTCCACTGGGGAATATCCCTTACACCTGACCTGGCATTGTAGTCTCCCCTTGTGGTAGCGGGAGTACACAAACTTCTTTACCTCGTATACTTCTGGTGAGGGATCCTGGATAGGTACCTTGAAAGTAGCCTTTCTCTGGAACTTGTCTGGAATGTAGGGTTTAAACAAGGAAGTGTGGAAGACTGAATGGATGCGCCTTAACTGTTTGGGTAGTTTGAGTTTCAAAAGCCACTGGATTGATTCGTGACAAAATGGGGAATAGACCTAGGTACCTGGGTGCGAGTTTGCAGGGATAAGTCCTCCTTGGTAGATATTTGGTGGAAAGCCAAACAAGATCTCCTTCTTTCCAATCCAGCATGGGGAGGCGATGGGCATCCGCTGGGTTCTTGTATCTTCTGCGACTCTCTTCCAAGTTGAGCAAAGCCGTTTTTTGTGCAGCAGAGATGGAATCTATTAGAGAGTCTACAGTAGGCAGTGTAGTGGGAAGAAAAGAAGTAGCAGGGAATGCACGGGGATGTCTTCCATAAAGACAGAAGAACAGAGACATCTTTACGGCGGTGTGTGTAGCGTTATTATATGAGAACTCTGCTGTGGATAAAAGAGGAACCCAATTGCCTTGTTCAGTATTAGCAAAACACCAGAGGAATTGTTCCATGGTTCCATTCAGGCGTTCTGTCTGTCCATTTGATTTATTTTATTTATTTATTGCATTTTTTACACACCCGAACCCGGAGGTATCATGATGTAGGTTACATGATGCATGATTAGCTGGTTACAAAAAAGAGTTACAATATTACAGTATATGATATGGTACGAGAGCTGAGGGGTCTCAGCTCGAGGTAGAGCATGGTTATTATACAAAAAAGAGAGAGCTAGGAAGCGCAGTTCAGACAAAGCAGGAATCAGGGTGAGACAGGGGAATGAGGTACTAGGTGGCCAGGGCAGACTCGTGGTTAGAACTTGTTGAAGAGCCAGGGTTTGATGAGGCTCTTGAAGCACTGATGGGAGGGCTCGTTAATGATATGCATGGGAAAGGAGTTCCAAATTTTAGGTGCAGCCACAGGAAAGCTAATCCCCCCCCCCTTCTATGATGCTCTTGAATCTTGGGACGTGGAGGTGAGTACTAGAGCCTGATCTGAGGGCTCTAGTTTTCTTTTTTTGAGAAACAGTGTTGTTCAGATATAATGGGGCTACATTGGTGATGCATTTATGCGTCGTGATAACGGTCTTGAATAGGATTCTGGCTTTGATGGGAAGCCAGTGTACATCTCTCCTGATGTGGGAAATATGCAAATTTCTTTTTAAACCAAATGGTGCCCTTAGGGCTTTGTTTTGTAATAATTGCATTTTGTCGAGGTTAGTCTTTGTGGTTCCTAGTAAGAGGATGTTACAATAGTCCAGTTTTGATAGAATTGGGCACGAGCTGGGGTAAGGCAGTTTTGGGGTGTGAGCTATTGGTGGCTGAGTGCAATAAGTTTAGCAGTGAAATAGAAAAGAAAAGAAGCCTACTCCAAAGAAAAACCAGAATGTTAGATAAGGAAAAGACAGCGAGTGTCCGTCAGGTCAATGAAGGGTGGCAGGCCACACGGAGCCTGCCACGCCGGAGAGACTCGCGAAAAACACAGACAGAAAAGGGGAAAAAAAAGGGCAGAGGAAGCAAGAGAAAAATACAAGTGCCCGAGATCCTCAGTTGTAGCAGGGCAGGAACAGAGCAAGCAGGACCAGGAAACTTGCGAAAGATAGGAGGCAAGGCAAGGAGAGAACAGGTAGGGCGACAGAAAGGGAAAAAGGTGAGTGCCCGGCAGCTCTGGGAAGTAGGAAACGAACCTACAAAGCCGAGTTGCCTCGCGAGGGTAGACCAGGTAAGATGAAAAGGTTGGAAGCCAGGAAAACAGAAAGAAGGTAGCAAGAGCGGCGGCAGTCCGCCGGAAAACAAGACTAGAAGACAGTGGCAGATTTAAGGCAAAGGGCCCGTGGGCAAAAATTACAGAGGGCCCCCAAGTGGCCGTGTCCTGGAGGTGGGGCCCCAAAGTGGGCGGAGTTGCGCAAAGATGAACTTTAGGGACACATGATTCATTTTATTTAAGTTGTGATTTTTAAGGCCTGAGCGCAGACATCCAGCCCTGAACTAATATTACAACAAGCAGAATTCAGGTCTGCTTAAATCTGCATTATTTCTTAACTATAATACATTAAACACTTGCTAGAGCACAGGAGCGTGCGTTTCTGGAGAGGGGATACGGCGAGAAGTAAACTGCCCAGTCAGAGCACCCTGGACCGAGCTGCAGTGGACAACTGGGAAGTGATTAACACAGAGTAATAGTGGGCATTGTGCACTGCGCGGCAGGCTTTTAAAGCCCATTAATAGATTCATTGCCTCCATTACAGTGCGCTGTGACAATCTGCTGAATTTCGGGTCTGACTGCAACGTGTGTCTCAGAGAGAGACTGGGAAGGGATGGGGTGGGGCAGGGCACAGGGGCCCGCTCGCCATTTGTCTGTCTGCCGACCGTTAAGTCCGCCACTGCTAGAAGAAAACCAAGGAAAGCGAGAAACGAAACGGAATATCTACCAGCCTGAAGCCATAGGAAAGAAAGAAGGGGGTTAAAGGCAAGAACAGAAAAAAAGTTAAATGGAATGCTACGAAGGACGCGCGTGCGAACTTGGCAAGAACGTCAAGCAAGAAAAGCTAGAGTTGCAAGGTGCAGGGGGCGGGGGCAGGGGAAAGATAAGAAGCAAAGAACGGAAAGACTAGACCGGCTCCACAGCTTCCATACACAGCTATTTATGACATTGGGCCTCATTACCTGAGACTGACGGCCGCGGAATGAACGGTGCCGGTAAGGGACCGGCACGTTCATTCCGGGCCCCCACATTACGAGGTCTGCAGCGGGTCCCGCTCTGGACGCCTGGCCAGACCAGACGTGCAGAGCGGGACCCACTAGCAGTCCAGGATGCTAACAATGGGCCTGTCATTTACGGGCCCGTGGGCCCGTTGTTAGCATCCTCCCCATTCCCATTGAGCCCTATGGGGGCTCAAATAGGAATTGGGATGCACCGGGTCCGAGTCCCGCGAAAGGGAATTACCGGGCCCTCCAAGGTCAGAATGGCCCGGTAAGTCCCCTTTTGTGGGACCCGGATCCAGACCCGAGTTTGGGGGTAGCCATGCCACTAAAAACGGCATGGCTACCTCCAAACTCCTAATGAGGCCCAATGCCTTGCAGTAACCAACTTTACTTTGAGTAGTTGTTGCCAGTGACTAATTGCCACAAAACTTCCGGCAGCAAGGAAGGACTAGCAAGGGCAGCGGGGTCCACATGGAGCAAGGAGAAAGTAGGGGGCTGCACCTGCACTCCGGAAAGGATGCAGAAATTATTTGAAACACAGACAGTGGAGAGGAGAACCTCAGATTCCCCTGTGGCAGCCTGTGAGCTGAATGAGAGAGCACTCGTAGAAACACGAGGACCAAGGTGACTGTTTTGGCGACTACGCGGGAGTCAGATGGCGTATGGACCTAGTGAATGTTGAGAGACGTAGCCCAATGAGATGTAACGAGAAAAAGTAATGTGAATATAGCAAACTAATTTCTGTGCTCAGCTACTTAGGTCGTGTGGATAAGAATGTTCCAGGCCAGATTTGCGGGCCACGGGGCTGAGTCAAAGATAATTTAAGCCTGTGCGAAGGAGTTTGTGTGATAGAGGTTGGTGGTGATCAGGATAGGTAAGGAGAGAAAGTGGAAGAGAGCAAGAAGTAGGGGGGCAAGGCAGGAAGCAGGAACAAAGGAAGGAGGAGGAGAAAAAGCAGGAAGTGGAGGAGGAGGCGGGGAGAAAATGAGAGTAGAAGGGGAGAGTGGAAAGCCCTGGGGAGAAAGACAAGATGAGGGGAGGGGAAGGAAGAAAGGGGACTGACTTAAAGAGCAAAAGAGGGAGGAGGATGAGAAGCAGTGGAACAAAAAGAGAGAAGCAGAACAGGAGGCAAGGAGAAAGGCACCACATTATGTTATGTTATGTTAGAGTTTCTTATATAGCACACGGTCGCCTGAGGGCATCATGGCGCTGGAGAGGAAGAAGAGACCCCAAAGCACAAACCATCAGCCCTACAGCCATCATAATTAGAAAAGGTGTGTTTTTAAGGCCTCCCTAAAGGCCAAACGGTTATGGATATTTTTTCAGCTCAGCGGGCAGCTTGTTCCACAGCTGTGCTGCTGCAATGGAAAAAGCATGTCCACCAAGTCAGGGACTTATGGTTGCACGCATTACTGGAGAGGTGGGGGGTAAGGATGAAAGCGGAGAGTAGTAAGAGGATTCGTAAAGGTAAGAGGCGAGGTGAAAAGGGCACAGCCTTTCTGGTGACTAGAGGGGAAATTGAAAGACGAGCAAAAGTGAGGAGGACAAGAACGAAGAGGCCAGGCAAGGGAACAGAGGAGGCATCTCACTACCCCATAGAGACAGGCTGCTTACCACATGCGGTGCTGCTGGAGATGGGAGAGGGTCATCCACCATCACTGGGGTGCCTGTGTCCCCTGCTGCACAGGCCCGCTGAGGTCTGGTGCTGCCTGAACCTGGCATGGAACTAGAACTGCATGTGGTAACCAGCTGCCTTACCCTCGCCAGAGCCCTTATACTATCCCGTCTAGACTATTGCAACGCCTTCTATCTGGGATCCTCCAAGGCTACCACCAGCAAACTACAAATTCTCCGGGATAATGCCCTCAGAGCGGCTTTTTGGCATCTCCAAAAGAGAGCACATCTCAGGATTTAGTGAACATAACAATTGGCTCTCCATCAACGACAAAATTCAGTTAAAAACTGCATCGCTCACAAATTCCGTAATAACGCTGTCCCTACCTACCTGATAAACAGATTCCACAGACAACCTTCCCTGAGACCCACCAGAACTGCCTACAAAGACTGCCTCTCTGTCCCTCACTTTAAACGTGCCACCATAGGAGACAATAGTTTCCCAGTGAAAGCAGCCAAGCTTTGGAACTCCTTAGCGCCAAATCTCAGAGAGGACCTGCCTTACCAGAACTTCTGCTCCAAGGTCATTTCTTGGCTGAAAACGTAAGCGGCCAAAGTCACCTCAAGCGCCAGGCTGTCCCCCTGTCGTGCCACTCGCACACATTGTAACCTTGTGTGCTCATTTGTCTATATGTATATTATATCTATGTAACTCATTGTTGATTTGTATATATTATTGGTGGACCATCTTGTCTCTCTGTATATTCTATGACTATTGTAACCAAGCTTCGCATATTCTTGTAAAGGCTGCACCCTGATACCCTTGGGTACGCTCGCGCATTACAAATAAGAAAAAAAACAAACAAACAAACCCAGGACCCAATGAGCTCTGAGAAGTGGGAAGGACCACCTGCAAGGATGACATTCCAGACCAGGCTACGCCTGAATAGGGTGGAAGTGCAGGATACACTTGAAACTCCAAAGACTGTGGGCCTCATTACGACCCAGGCGGTAAGTTACCGCCTGGGTCGTACCCTTACCACCATGGTGTAAACTATGTTTACACCATGGTGGATGGCGGATTTACCGCCCCATTCCAAGGTGAGTGGGGCGGTAAATCCCCATTTCCCATTTTACCCTTCCCCATTCCCATTTTTGCCCCATAGGGCATAATGGGAGTGGGAAGGCGCTAATTACGCCACCGTAAATTACTATGTTCTTGCACTATAGTCCAGCAAAGTACATGTTGTCATCCTAACGTGCCCACCTATTCTTAGTATTGGGCACAACACATAGGGCCTCATTACGACCCGGGCGGTAAGGGATTATCGGTACCGGTAAGGGCACCGGTACCGGTAATCCCTTTGCGCCCTATTACGAGTTCCCTTTGCGGGTCCTTAAGGACGGGACCCGCAAAGGGACTTTGGTGCTAATAACGGTACTGCAATTTGTTTTGTGGTACCGTTATTAGCGCCTTCCCCATTCCCATTGAGCCCTATGGGGGCTCAAATGGGAATGGGGAAGGGCCCTGGTGAATGGGGAATTACTGCCCCTGTCAACCTTGGAATGGGGCGGTAATAGCTCCATTCACCAGGGCGGAATCGGTGAGGTTTTGGAGGAAGCCATGGCGCTTATAGCGCCATGGTTACCTCCAACCTCGTAATGACCCACATAATATTATGAACCGCCACCTTACTCTACAATCTCACTTTTTTTCAATAGTGATTTAAAATTCAGAATAATGCTAAAAGCTGAGGGGCTGATTCGCAAAGAAGTTACTATGAGTAAGTCTGTATTACTCCTGGAGAGGACTTTTTTGCTGTCAAAGAAGTTACTAAGAGTACGTCTGATTTACTCCTGCAGAGGACTCTTCAGATCACAAAGAAGTTACTAAGAGTAAGTCTGAGCTATTCTAGAGATGATTCACAAATAAGTTGCTACGAGTAAGTCCAAGTTACCTCTGCACAGGACTCTTCCGATCACAAAGAAGTTACTAAGAGTAGGTTTCAGTTATTCTAGAGAGGTCTCTTTGATTCAGGAACAAGTTACTAAGAGCAAGTCTGAGTTTCTTGCAGAGAGAATTATTTGGTTCACTTAGGAGTTACTAAGAGTAAGTCAACATTACTCTTGTTAACTCCTTTTTCAATCAGCCCTCTAGTTTTAAGTGGACTGTACTGTAATGTGGTGTCTTTCAAAACTTCAAATACACAAGTAACTAGAATAACACAAAGGGCCTCGTCACAAGTCGGGCTGTATTCCCGGCTGTTATACCGCCGATTCTAATATCCCTAGCACAGACCGGCCTGGTGGTATTACCACCGGATCACGGGTTGGGCCTTAGCGGTAAATCCCCATTTCTGATTGGGTCCATTGGATCCAATGGGGAATTGTCGGTGCTAATACTGTGGGCTAATACAGCCGGCTGTAATACAGCCGAAAACAGGGATTTTCACCTCCAGAAAAAAGCTGGAGGTAAAACATCCGATTTAGCGCCCAACTCGTGATAGGGTCAGCCCTTAAATGCAGCGGTAATACCGTTACCACTGCATTTAAGGGCTACAGCCCAACTCGTGATGAGGCCCAAAATCTTTTCCAAATTTTGCTTCTATCGATATGACCAACCTAAGGGCCTGTCTAGTTCACCAAATAGGACTCCGACTGGAACCTTGTGTCTAGTTTGTGCGGACTGCATGATCAAGCACAAGTGGGAACATCCCTTACATTAGCATCCTGGATGCAGATCCCCCCGCGTTCTGTGTGTGTGGTGGCAAGTGGGGGTCCTGAAACACAGATTACACATTGAAAAAATAGGATCAGCGGTGATGATAGTCTAACCACAGTAATGCAGCAGGGGCAGCGCGAACCCAAGATTCATTGCAGAATTCGAAGAAAAGAATACAGACATGATATAGTGTGTATAAAGGTTTTAATTTCAGTTATACATAATAGGCAAAAATTCCTGATGTACTGTTCGAAATATATATTTTTTTAACCAATGTCCATCTTTATTGATTTTTGGGACATACAAAACATACTATATTTTTAATGCACATTCTAGAAAAACGTAATTTGCGATCAGAGACCATAAATGTACACCCATATGTCTGATTTCCAACTTAATAACATGCAATTAATTTGTACATATTTAACTAGAATTCTAAGGAACCGGTGGCAGGTTTCTCTTCATTAGTAAAGGACTTGGTGTGGTGTGTGACAGTGTCCAATTCCCACAATGACATGACTGGCTGTACCAAGACTCCCTGCTCCATCCAATAAACCTGCCATTGGAGCATTGCACTGTGCACCCAATCGGAGGTCTCTGTGTAACCTCTGGGCCACAAGTTTCGATTCCAGTGGGATTGCTCGTTGAGTTAATGCGCCTGCCACAGAAATCTGTGTGCAACTTGCAGGTTTCAGTTTCCAGTCCCTGCAGGAATGACTTCGCTTTTCAACCTTCCATTGCTGATTCATTCATTTCCATTCCCCGGGCAGATTATACAGCCTATCGATTAAGCACCAAGAGACAGCTCAGTGTGTGCTGTGCTCTGTTTAGATAATCAATGTTACTGCACGTCATTATAATACATTAATAATATGTTGCGACCTACCATGTCTCCTTAATGATGGGCCCACCCGGAGCACAATCAAGCTGATGAAAGGGGAAGAAATGGGGCATGTTGATGGGTAAAGGGGGAGGAATCCAGGTGTTAAAACAGCTGTTTATGGCGTCCACAATGGAAGGGCTATTGTAATTTGCCTTAAGCACAATCTTTATTTCACATACATGTTGTGTCACTGAAGCTTGCTTTGCACGCCCATTGGTCAGCATATACGAGAACAGGTGCGGGTAGGACATATGTCTTTTGGGTATGGCCATGTGGCAACAAGGCCCCCAATGGGGCCCAGACAGGGGATAGTAGGAAACCTCAAGAGGGGCAGAACATGTACTATATAGTAGGCACCCCTAGGGTCAGTGCACGTGCTAGTAGGACACAGGGAGGGTCAGCTCAACAACGGACATAATCCAAGACTCCCATGCCCTTCACTAATGACATGGCCAGCTAAAGGGTTGCGACAAGTGCTAACACGGCACATATACAAGGCCAGAAGAGGGGCCAAGGGACTCATGTTTGTTGTCTGAGCAAGTAATGATAGGACACATCTATAGTATTATAGAAAGTGCTCATATAAGTAATGTTTAGGACCAGAACAGAGGTTAATAGGAAATCGCAAGGGGCAGAGTAGATGCGTGTATGACGCGCACACAAGGGCAAAACAAGTGCTAATGGGATTTGTGTGCGGGGCCAGAGTGGGGGCAGTTATCAGCAAATCTATAATTTTAGAGCAGGATACGACCTCATCTTTCTATAGGGAACGAAGCCATGTTAACATGATAAGCACGTTTATATGCAGTCAAAAGAGGTTAGCATCAAACTAGGACCGTACGGGGACAGGGGGCAATGGGGCACAACCCTAAGGTAAGCAACATTGCTATGAGGAAACTACTGGGCCCACACAGATACTGAGGATTGCAGCCATCACAATCACACCCTCCTAGAGGGGCATACAGGGCGGGTGACAGCCTGCCATCCCGAGCACAGGTATACCCGGCTAGCGCCCAGTGGCGTTAATGGCCCTCTATGCCCCCATAGGCGGGGGTGATGGCTTTTCACAACCCAGGGTTCGTCCGGGGTGTGAATACTTTTATTTTGTTTAAAATATAAGATAGGCTTCGTGTTGCCTCCCCTCATTCAAGATCGCCACCCCCAGGGAAGGGACTCGGTGGCTGGCAAACGTTGCTGTCACACTGTATGGTCTTGGCGTGTTTCCTGCCACCTGATTGGCCGAGCGCCCTTCCCCGGGTGCGAATAAAACATATAGGAAATAATATGACCCATATTTGGTGTCTGAACAATTACTAATCGGGCAGAGCTTTGTGGCCAGAACAGGTGCTTATAGATCACATGCTATCATGTCTAAAGAGGTAGAAATAAAACACAACTGCAGTGTCAGAACTTGTGCTGATATGATATGTCTATAGGGCCAGCCCAAGTACTAAGGTGATAATACTATAGTGTCAGAACTTGTGCTAATGTGACATTTATATATGGTAGGGCCAGCACAAGTGGTAATGTGATATAACTATAGGGCCAGCCTAAGTACTCATCTGATATAAATATAAGGGCAGCTTAAGTGCTAATGTGATAAAACTATAGGGCCAGCAAAAGTGCTAATGTGATGTAAGTACAGGGCCAGTACAAGTGCTAATGTGATATAACTAGTGTCAGAACTCCTGCTGATGTGACATTTCTATAGGGCCAACCGAAGTACTAGTGTGATATAACTATAGGGCCAGCAAAAGTGCTAATGTGATGTAAGTACAGGGCCAGTACAAGTGCTAATGTGATATAACTAGTGTCAGAACTCCTGCTGATGTGACATTTCTATAGGGCCAACCGAAGTACTAGTGTGATATAAGTTTAGGGCCAGCCCAGGTGCTGATGTGATGTAAGTACAGGCCCAGCACAAGTGTTAATGTGATATAACTATAGGGCCAGCTTAAGTACTAATGTGATATAACTAGTGCCAGAACTCCTGCTGATGTGACATTTCTATAGGGCCAACCGAAGTACTAGTGTCATATAAGTATAGGGCTAGCACAAGTGCTTTTGTGATATAACTATAGGGCCAGCACACGTGCTAATGTGATATAAGTATAGGCCCAGCACAAGTGCTTTTGTGATATAACCATAGGGCCAGCACAAGTGCTAAAAGTACAACACGCTGGAAGAGATGCTTAAAGAAACGTGGACTACTATTGAGGCTATCTGTAGGCTCAGAACAAATATTAAAGGGACCTTTAGTAGCATCAGGACACGGGGGAGTAGTAGGAGTCAGCTGAAGTGTCAAAATGGCAGCTAAAATGAACATGTGGCGATTTACATAGTGCTTTAGGCAGGTTTCCTACAGCTTCTAAGCACTGTAATAACAGATGTCACTATTATTACCCACTTGTGGGACTCAATTTATGCACATGGGTTAGAAGAGGTTGTGAAAGGCTGAGTCGACAGGCTCGGGAATCGAAACGATGGTGCAGGACATTTCTTGTTACCAAGGCAAGCGGGTTGTGCTTGTATTGTCCTTCCCCTAAAATGATGCCCCTGCATCGGCGGTGACGTGTATTTCCTTTGCCTTTCTGTAGGTTGCAGCCCGAAAGGGAGAAGGCACTACATCACAGAAGGGGAGAGGAGACACTGTACATCTGTGGGGTTGAAACTGGCCGCAGGAATAGAGGCTCAGGATATGTTCACATGGGACGCGTCTGTAGGGCCTGAACCAATGCTAAATAGGAATATTTATAAGGTCAGAGCACGTGCTTATAGTATCCATCTCATGACGTCAGGTCAAAGCAGGGGGATAAGGTGACGAGCCCATAGGTCGTTCGGGACAAGCGCCAGGAAGTACTAATGAAGGGTCAGAGTAGATGCAAGGAATGCAGTTATGGCGCCATGAAGTTTGGAACAGGGAACATTTCCAGGGTCCAGGATGTGTTTAATATGGCACACGTGCAGTGCCAGAGTAGGGAGCAGTAGGAGACGACTACAGGGTCAGTCCAAGTGCTAAAGGAATATACGGAAGCCTGTTAGGTTCATTTCACTTTGATCAATGACATTGATGTCACCTTGAAAGCAGAGGAGGCCTCATTACACCTTTTCCTATGCGGAAATAACATGATGGTATTACCGTGTACCGGCATGTTTCCGCACCGGCAAAGAACACGTTTGCCAGTGGGGTGGCCAGAAATACCTCCAGCTAAAAGCTAAAGCTGGAGGACATTCCGCCACCCTACTGGCAAAAATTGTGGCTAATACCGGCAATCACGCCATGGCGTCCAATGGGACTCCATGGAATGGGGATTTACAGCCGTTACCAGAACTCATGATCCGGCGGGAATTCCCGCCAGAGTGAATGCTGGTAATGGTATTACCGTTTGCCGGTATCCTGGTGGTATTACCATTACAAGTTTGGTGGTGTGGTAAAAAATGGTAATGCAGTGGTAAGGTTTGGAGGCAAGGCAGAGAAACCACCTCCATCAAATGTCGGAGGCAATTCCTCCGATTTAACGCCCCAACATGGCCAAATCTGCATTATTACTGCAGGTGGTCATACCGCTGGTGGTAATATCGCCGAAATCCCCATATACTCATATGGACTCCAATTAATGGGGACTAACACCGCCTACTATCACTTATAATCTTGTGGTAATACTAGCGGACCAAGTGGTGGTAACGGTAATACTGTTTGGTGGTATCTCGGTAGCACCGCCGAGATACACCAAGGTCATAATGAGGCTGATTATATCACAACAGGTGAGGGTAGGCATTGCAGTGGCTCCCTAGGATGCAACTGGTGGCAGTAAGCCCGGGGCACATAGTCATACAGTAATGTAGGCAGGTAGAGGCATTGAAGATGGGCCTGTATTGTGAAGTGCACTACAGTCCAGATGCCCCCATTATGCCGAGAGGCACCTGTAGCGTCTGAGCAGTGTGACATGTAGGGCACACCCATTGGGTAAGATTATATACTATTGGGACATCTAACAGATCTTAAGGAAAAGTCTCAATCGGAGCTGAACAGGTGCAAATAGTATAGTGTCATAGTGTGAGACCAAGTGGTATTGGGTTGTAAGACACACAGAGCCTATGCTAAAAAGCGTCTCTGGCCATAATAAGAACAGTAGGTGCTTATGAAATGCACAGCAGACATCTGGGATATGGCCAAAGCAGGTACCAATAGAACACATCTATAGGACCAAGGAAGGTGTTAACAGGACATATAGCACACATCTCTATGGCTTATAGGTTGTAAAACACCATTCTATAGGGCCAAAGGTGCTAACAGGACACAAAGGTTGAGAATATGTTCTTATAAGATGCATCCCTGTAGGGTGAATACAGGCACAGCTGCAGTGCCAGAAGAGTGTCTATTAGGACACATCCAGGAGGTCAGAGCAGACATGAGCATGATGAATAGCACTTAACCAATGGTAGCTCGATTTCCTACATTGCATGTGCTCCACACCAGTACTGACCTCTGTGCCCCCCACCTGCACTGCCATCAATTCTGGACTAGGCACGGAGGTCAGATGGTCATGGGCTTTACAAGCCTTGCTGCCCAACAACATGTATGTGGTCAAAACACTTTTAAGGACGAGAGAGTGGAAACCTCTATGGACCTCAGGCCAACTTCTTGAAGGTCAAACCAGCCAAGGGATGAAAATCAGGGGAAGCCCTTGACCAGATTGAACCCCCATTCATGCAAACGGATCTACCGCCATGAAGGTGCCCCGAAGCACATGTCCACAAGATATCAATAGAGGTGTAGGAGTGGGGACGCGGGGGAGTGAGAGACAAGGTACATTATCGTGAAGTCCTTCTTTGTCGGCAGTGATGGCTCCCGGGGTTTGCCGCACCGTTCTCCATGCACACTCACTTCTTGCGGCCCATCACAAAGGTGAGGATGAGGGCGATGACCAGGATGGCCATGGCGATGGACAGCAGCACTGTGATGACCACCATCCCCCCGCTGCGTGCAAAGACCTCGGGCATGGCTGTATAATTCGTGGCTGCAGAGGCAAGAGAAGAGAAGACGTATTTAATCATTGTGGAGAAGTAGATGATTTAGACATGAACTGTGCACGGTGTAGTGTGGACACATACAAGAGAAGCATGAACAGGTGCCAGGGCACGTGCCGCTGCACTGGGGGCCCAGTGGAAGGTTCATATATGCTCGGACAGTTACCACTGTACTGGCGCCTGGTGCAGCGGCTAATCCGGGGGTGCATTGGGGCCACAAACAATGTTGTAAAGACATTGTGGTGGACCTGACTGCGTTTTGTCCCATTCTGCTTAGTGAGAGTTGAGTGAAGTTTGTAGCAATTCAGACGTGTTGTGATTTGCTGGATCACAGGGCCTTTGCGAGATTAAAGCCCTGAGGAAAATCCCAGTAAACACCATGGAGAGGCTGTGGTCAGCCATGTATGTATATGGCATGGCCCTGATACTTTACCTCAGGGATTTCATCTTGTGAAGGGCTCTGTGCTCGAGCGGATGGAGAGCCACTCATAGCCAGGCTTTGACAATGATCGTGAACGCAGGGCTGTCAGGTGGTCCAGCATACGCGTGATGCTTGATCGCTTTCACGGGAACCCTGGTAGACCAGGGTGGGGCATTTCCAAATGGGATGCGTTGTTTAATGGGTAGCCAGGCGAGGACTTAGAGAGGCAGCTTCGCTTTCCTCTTTTGACACAATATTAATTTAGCAGACGTTTTTTAGGACTAACTAGAGTTACTGAGCTTTAACTACCTGTCAAAGCAGTACTGGTCAACACCAGGGTGGGCGCTAACACTCAAGAAATCCCTGTCCTGACCCACAGCTGATCCCATACCCTGCAAGTCTGGTTCCATTGCACCTTGGACCTTGGTGAGCCTATGTCACACATGGCCCAAGTAAATAGCTGCCATGATAGGGGCACCTGAGCACTCGCAGCCTGGAGGGCTCCTTCACATGTATATCTCAACTTCTCATGTTTCCCCAGCATGGCTACCGTAAATACCCCAACCTTCTTAAGCTACTCAGCCCTCCCTACACCCCCAGCCCACCCTGTGTTTTAAGCTTCAGCAAGCTTTGGCGCCAGCAACGTTCTCAGAACCCATCCTCCCCAACTCGTCCATTCTACCATCTGCTATTTGCCTTCCCAAAGCTCATAATCTCCCTAGCTCTGTCAGGGTTTCTTGCCCTCTTAACCTCACTTTGCAGGCCAAGCTTTCCTGGGATCTCTCAGACCTCCTGAAGCTCTCAACCTCTCCAACTTTCGCAACCTCCCTAACCCCACCAACCCCACTTTGCAGGCCCAGCCTTCCTTGCTCTCTCAGACTTCCTAAAGCTCTCAACCTCTCCAACTTTCGCAACCTCCATAGCCCCACCAACCCCACTTTGCAGGCCCAGCCTTCCTTGCTCTCTCAGACTTCCTAAAGCTCTCAACCTCTCCAACTTTCGCAACCTCCATAGCCCCACGAACCTCACTTTGCACACCCAGCTTTCCTTGATCTCTCAGACCTCCTGAAGCTCTCAACCTCTCCAACTTGCACACCCTCCCTAGCCCCACCAACCACAGTTTGCACACCAACTTTCCTTGATCTGTTGGAACTCCTGAAGCTCTCAACCTCTCCAGCATTCGCAACCTCCCTAACCCCACCAACCCCACTTTGCACACCCAGCCTTCATTGCTCTCGCAGACCTCCTGAAGCTCTCAACCTCTCCAACTTTCGCAACCTCCCTAACCCCACCAACCCCACCCTTCCTTGATTTCTCAGACCTCCTGAAGCTCTCAACCTCTCCAACTTGCACACCCTCTCTAGCCCCACCAACCTCAGTTTGCACACCAACTTTCCTTGATCTCTTGGACCTCCTGAAGCTCTCAACCTCTCCAGCATTCGCAACCTCCCTAACCCCACCAACCCCACTTTGCACACCCAGCCTTCATTGCTCTCGCAGACCTCCTGAAGCTCTCAACCTCTGCATCTTTCGCAACCTCCCTAACCCCACCAACTCCACTTTGCACACCCAGCTTTCCTTGCCTCTCAGACCCTGAAAGCACTCAGCATCTCCAACTTGTGTAAGAAATAAACTTGTTCGAACCCTATGTTGTGACTCGCGAGTTGTCTGTTAATCCATCAGCCGTGACAGCTGCTCTTTGTGATACCCGGGGCTTTGTCATGTAACAATAGCCTCCCGTCACTGGGTGTTGCATATTCGGATTGTGTTTCTGGTGGCATGTGCCCCCATGTGCGATGAGGAAGTGGCCAAGTGCTCAGATGGTGGACATGGCAGCACAAATAATGGGCTGTGGATGCTCCTTCCAAACATGCATGCTCTGTCAGTGAGTCTGTGGCCGACGGTGCCTCATTCTGTGTCCCGGAAATCTCTCTTAAAACAGTGCAGGCATGTCCATGTGGCTCTGGTTGCATCGTGTGGGGCCAGTGGTCCCATAGGGGGATGCTATGTGTTGTGTCCTGACTTCTCCCCTGTCCCAGTGCCGTGAGCTCGCGTGCATGGAATGCCTGCCTCTGGAATGCCTGCCTCGGGAATGCCTGTGGAATGCCTGCCTCTGGAATGCCTGCCGCAGCAATGCCTGTGGAATGCTTGCCTCTGGAATGCCTGCCTCAGGAATGCCCGCCTTTGGAATGCGTGCCTCAGGAATGTTGCGTACGTGTTTGTGGTTGAGTGTCCCCTGAGTGCCAGTTTGAAGGGAGCTGCTTGACTGAGAGGGTGCCCGTGGATGTCTCTATGTTACCTTTTACCTGATGTACTTACCTTATTCTTGAACCTGTAACCTGTAACAAGAAACCCAGTAAAGAAGTCTCTTTACCCTACCTGAAGCTGGGGTCTTCCTTTTAACATTATGCCATCACCCCTTTAGCAATGGCCTTAGAGGAGTTCTCCCGATACCCGTCATTGTGCCCTGGGGAGGCTTGGATGGATCACCCCTTTAGCAGTGGCTTTAGGGGAGTACTCCTGATACCCCTAAATGTGCCCTGGGGAGGCTTGGATGGATGGAGCACTCAGGCCTTTTGACCCCAGGCTACAGCCTACACACACAGAGCAACACCTCTATGCCAGGTAGTGGATGGTAGGATCTTGCAGGTGTAGCATCAGTTTAACCAAAGGACCCTGACTACTTGGTCTTATTAAGCCTCGGGAAGCCACGGATTAATAAAAGCCGGGACAAACAACCAAAATAAGCTAATGATCCTATGGACATGCTCCACGCAACTGAGGCTCGAGAGTAACCTTTGATAGAACACCAAAGACAGGTCCTGGAATGAAATGGCTGACATAAGGAGGCAAGGGGCCTGCCTCATCTGAAAGTGTACTAATAGTAAAACAGGCGCCATGTTGTAATACAGCCTGTTTAAGTACCCTGCACTATTATGAGTTTTGCAACCCGTATGCTTTCAAAACTGCAAGGCGGCAAATAGAGAGATCACCTCCACTTACTGACAATGCCTGTGTGGTACTTACCCTTGCGGCAATACCCCATATCTCCAGTTGAGCACAATGGATTCCCAAATGGGGAATAACTTCAACAACAAAACGTTCTCTAGATGATGTGGCTAATTACAGTTATGGCCCGGGAGTATGGTCATCCAGTTTAGAGGTATTACCTTTGATGATGCTACCAACCTTAAAATGAGGACCAACGACTTCGACAAGGAGGCACAATACCAGGAGGTGGTGAATCCTGAGGATGCTGGAAGACAGATGTGGTCTCCGTGGAGATGTGCAGTACTCGCTGGAAAGTCCGCCTTCCAGAAGAGATATGCGTGTGCTTGATTATCTCCATCATGTGCCTGCTCTGTGGGTCCTGTTGTAGAAGTCTGGGTGCAGCTCTACACATATCCTGCTGGTATTGGTGGGCCTTCCCTTTGTCATATGCATAAACGCACATGATTCTGGTGATCTGCCTCTGGCCATGACTAGGGGTTCCAAGACGCCAAATGGATGTACTTTAACCATATGATATACTTGTATTTTGTATATGTTTAATTATCTGCAGGCTTTTAGGACATCTGTTGAAAAAAAGCTCTTTTGACTTGATTTCGTAACTTCACCAAAACCCTGGCCAAGCCTGGCTCTCGGGGTATGGTGGGACCCAAGGCTGCTGCGTCGTCCGAGAATGCACCCTCTGGCAGTGAGGCGCATTTGCAACAGCAGGTCATCCATAGCAGGCAGGAGGGGTTTGAGTTTTTTCACCACTAAATTGGACGATTTTGCTGCCAGTTCCAGTTCTCTCAAGGCTAGACTGGAAAAGCAGAGTGGAAAGACAACAGAGGCTGATACTAGCACCAGTGCAGTATTTCTTCCATTATTTCTTCTGTGAATGTGATGCGGAAAGATCTCCATGCCACCAAACAGAAGGGCGATGACTTGATTTCCAGGTCATGCTGGAAAAAACCCTACATGATTGGGATCCTGGAGAATGCTACTAAAGGCAACACTGAATGGTTTGTTGTAGATCTCCTTAGGCTAATCTAGGACAATCCTTTGCACTTTGATTCCCAAACCTAAGCTGTTTAGTACTCCTGGCTCGTTCATAGCATGTCCACTGAACTACAGGTGCAGAAACCTGGCCTTAAAATGTACTAGGATGGGGCGTAGACTGTACTTTGAATCTAGCAGGGACGACATCTATCCTGATTTCTCTACGTCAGTCCTGTTTGCTGACAAGTTCTTTCTGGCTGTCAAACAACTGATGAGGGAGAGACAGGTTCCTTATGCCAAGCTTTTCACTGTCAAGCTCCGTATCCAACATAAAGTCCACTTAAATATCCACTGGATGATGTATCATATATCAAATCAAATACTTCTCTGCACAGACTTTGACCGCATTACCGGTCCCCACTCTCCCACCAACTGCCCCCGTGACTACAGAAGCAGCCGAGGTATTGTGACAACTCATGCTTTCTTATTGTTCCACTGAGTATCTCCTGGCCAGATGTGTTGTTTGTAGTTGCTCTACCGGCAGGTGTTGCTGCTTTGTTGGGGATTTGGGTCTGCACTATGGAACTGGAGTTGAAAGACAGGGTGGCGGGTTTTGCGGCACTGCGTACGTTTCTTATGTTCATCTTGTTCATTAGAAGCTGTTGTATGGCGGTTTGGTTTATTGTGATGGCTGGAATTCACTAAACTGGGCTTAATACTGGATCCGCTGCTTTTGCATTCATATGCTGGACTATCCAAGGTTTTAACAATCTGATCAAGGCCAGGAAATTGCCAGTGTATATTGAGGTTGCCACGCTGCTAAGATGCTAATGTCACAAGACACGCAATGCACTGTCTGTGGTTTGCAAGAGTGTTCCGAAACACTTGGTAGGAACAGACATTCCACCAAGTTCTTCTCCCAATCATTCGGTGTACACCATCCTCCTGGGCTTCAACGTATCACTGCTGCTTCCGATCCTCAGGGTATATATGTTGTGGTGAAAGGTACCATTGCTGGATAGAAGCTGCTCCTTTTATTCAGATATATCATGACTCTGAAAATAACTATTGTTTAGGCTTGACAGGAGGATACACGTAAATCCAGCTCTAAGATCGCTCCACTGGTTACTGGTAAAGAAAAGGATCCATGTCAAAGCACCCTGTGTCACCAATAGAGCCCTTCGGTGCCATGGAGATTAATTCAGCATGGACACATCATCCTGCACAATCCAAGGACAGTGCTGATATCCAGCAATTATGTACTCATGGAAACCCCCCAAATGCCAGAAAGAGAAATACTTTTCAGGGAAACCATTAAAACAAAAAAGACCTGGCTTTTTACCACACCTAACAGGCCAAGACACCATTTTGGCAATTCACCCTTTATGCAAACGTTGGATTCATAAACTGCACGCTGGGCTCTATTTAAATTCCCTGTGGTAACATCCTCAATGTCTATGATCAAATGCCTTATACACAGACCAACTACGCCACCCGCGCATGCAATTCTACAGATGCTTCTCATCAGGCTTCAAACAACACAAGATCACACGTCTATAACCAACCTAAATACCACACTGCCATCCAATGCATCTTACACAAGGTTCCCCTGTGGAGACAAAATGCCTCTGTACCGGGGACAAATAACACCTAGAAAGAGACCCACACACAGAGCTCAGCATTATCTGGCCGTTCTTCACGCATCAACACAACAGCAAAGCTACCTTGCCTTTTCCCTCTCCCCATTAACCTAACTGTCCCTTTCAGATCCGCCAGAGTTCCTTGAGACCATGTACCTGACAGTGGTGCATGGTAGAAATCCCAGTAACATAACACACCCTGAGGAACCTCAAATGATATGGGGGCGGGGTGGCAACTTCAATACCATTCTTGATATTGATCTTTATGGCTTCAGTGTGACTCCAAGAGCCTCGATTTATGGCTGCCCGTGCAATACTATAATTAACGACTAACCCTAACTTGGTTGACACATGGAGGAATGTTCATACAGGTGGGGGGAATTTGCCTATTACCCAACTGGTGCATGGTATTCTTTCACATAGTGATCAATAATCAATGTTTGATTTCCACACTGTTACTAGATGCAGTGGAAGGTTGCAGCGTCTTATCTTTGACGTCCTTGTACTGTTGCCCGCAGTTAATGTAACTACACGTTGGTAGGAATCCCCTCCTTCTTTGCCCCTGGCGCTTAGGCGCATCCTCTTTACTGGACCCCGCCTTTAAGGCAACACCTCCTGGAAAAACAGTTTTTTTTACCTTACACATAATCAAGGTTCATTCTCCTTGTGTTCTGTTGCCAGGAAAGCTTTCAAGAGCTAAAGTTTCAGGATTTCATTGGCTACTACATTTGGGGTCCTTCGATCTGCTCGCTCTGTTTTGAACTTCTGCAAAGAGCAACTTTGTACGTTGGAATCTCAGTATGACTACTTTCAGATATCAGAGTAAAGCTTTAAGCTTTCCGCGTAATGGCGGAATGTGAAGTACAACCTATGGCCAGGGCGTTTATGGCCCGGAAGTAGGGGGAGCTAGACAGGCTGGCACGTACCTTTGCTACACTTGTATGTAGAGAATGCAGTAGAACCTGCATTCCACCCATTCCGCACAGGGAGTGTAGCTTTCCTCACTGTCCAGCTGATTTAAGCGCTTGTTCTACTGACTATTACACTGCACTCTATTCTAATTGTGATGCATTTACAAGGGAATGCATGGTGTCCTACCTTGCCCATACCCATGTGCCATCCTTGATGGCTCTGGGCATTTCCTTGGCAAGGGAGGTTTTACAGAAAATTCAAACAACTTAAGATGTGGGAGTCATCTTTCTCCGCCCCCCTGGGAAACCATCATGATTCCGTTATTGACACCTAGCAAGTCCCCTGTTGAGGAGGAGACAGGGTCTTCCAACCCCACTAAGCGATACTGAATAAGGCAAAAAAGGTAGAAGACACATTCGGGGAGCACGGGGAGGAGGGCACACACAAAGGGTGGTGAGTGATCGCTGTAAGGCATGTATTTGGAGCTAAAGAAGGGACACAAATGCGGATGCCACCTTAGACAAATGGCAGCCATTGTACAAGGTAGGCCCAAGCGCTGTGAATAGTATTAGGTGCTCGCATGATAGGTCCCTCACATGAGTGCGAACAAGACCGGCTAGGTCCCACACATCCCATGAAATCCTCCATTGTTCCAAAGAGTTACAGGCCCACATACACTGGTAAGAATGCACCCTTCAAGGTCATAAGAAGGAATGTAAGAAACCTGACAGTGTCTCCCTAGCTAGTCCCCGGGGATCTGTCACCCAGGGGGCCAGGACACAGCCATCGCTATTGGATCCAGTTCCTAGGGGTGGGCCAGTGAGGGAGGATCACCTGGATGGGGGGTCCTTGGGGAGTGGGAGTGGGATGCTGATGGGTGAGACACGATATCCCCCTTCTTCTGATACTGTTTCCCCATCCTACCACGTAGGACATTCTAAAACACTGCCCCCCTCCCTTTTCCAACACAAACACTTTCACACAACATGAAAGACAATGGACTAACACCAGAGCCATTTACTTGACATGTCCCAATACAAGGGTCAGGCAATTGACCAGAATCACACACACTTGAGGGCCCTTTCCCTCTCCCACAGGGATTAAAGCTGGAGCACGAAAGCACATGATGAGCAAGGCAGACCGCACAAGGAGGCAGCTATCCAGACCCGGCAGTTCAAGAGAAGGAGAAAGGTGGTGGGAACCGAGAGGGTGACAAGGAGTGAAGCGACCTTGCCCTTTCCATCCCAGACCCGCGAAGCCTTCGTAGGAGGAAACATAAGACTGTGAACAATAGCCCAAGTGTGTTGCAGGAGATGTCAACGCCACACGGAGCCTGCCTATGCTGATAAGCCGTAGCAAGGGTGACTCCTGCTACTGTGGTACCAGCCTTGACTCCAGATACAAGGAAAGCCAAGCGGTTCATCACAGGCAGTGAGTCGAGGGAAGAGCTCATAAGAAACCGAACTGTGTTGAATGAATGTCACAAAGTGGTACTTTGAAGAAAGTTCAAAGAACTGTAAAATTGTTAAGGGAAAACCAGCTGCATAGGGGATCGGCTCCAAGTGGGTGCTGACATGAGAAACTCTGGTTGATCCCATGTTGATTGACACCACAGATACCAGAAGGCCGTAGGAGAGCCACCAAGATAGGTCAAAGTGGTCATACAGGAGGTGTAGCAAAATCCCCGTACAATCGAAAGTCTTTGACAGACAAACTGTTAAGAAGGCAAAGGAAGTGAATCCCGCATCAGGAAGAGAAAACTTTTGAAAAGTAAAGGGAAGTGAATCCCAGCAAGATGAAATGTGAATGTGAAGTAGCAAGAGTGAACCCGAAAAAGGGATGCTGATAAAGAGGGGCAAAGTCTAAAGTCCCAAGAAACAGTGTTTTGACAAAGGTGAACCCGGCAGAGGGATGTCCACGGGAACTGTTTAAAAAGATGTTAAGATTTATGAAGGAGAAGAAAGCCATGGTGAACCCGGCAGAGGGGGGCTGAGACTCGAAAGGGGTCCAAGCCTGGAGGAGGGGGATACAGGGGTGGAAAGTTACCACCCAAAGATGATTGAAAAGAGAACTGTTCAGTTGAATTGTTGAATACGATTTGTGAAAGGTCTACGCCCAGAAGACAGAGACCCAGGCGTGAAGCCTGAAGAATTAATTAAAAAGACATTAAGATCCGTGAATGCAAGAAGTATCGGAAGACTAGGGGAAGTGAACTGTCCCCCTTGTCATTTGGGTCCGAGCCCTACAGGGGGAGATCCAGGGGTGAAAAGTTTTCACCCAAAGTACATTGGAAAAAGGAACTGGCTATTTGATTTATTGGGAATGATTTGTGAGGGGTCTACGCCCAGAAGAGTGGGACCCAGGGGTACAGCCCTACCCCACCTTCCTTTGGAACAAACTTTTATTTGTTTTTCAGAGACATCAGTCCCTTGAAGGCAAGAGACTTTTGAGAGTAAAGAGACTTGGTCCTTGAGAACCTGATAGCTGAAACTGAACTGTTGACTCGTGCTGGGAAGGCTTGAGTGTGTGCTACGCTCAGGAGACCCACCTTATCCCATAATCAAAACATGGGGAAGGGAGAACCCTGGCAAACACATCCTGACATATTATTTGTGAACTTCTTTCCTTTGAAAACCATATCCCACACTCTTTCTATATTTAGTTGTAAGGATTTGGGATTTGGCAATAGTTGTTTTAGTAAAGGCCATTTATTTTGACAAGACGACACAAGGACTGCCTGATTTTCATTTGATGGTCGACACTTGCTCCCATCTTAGATTTAGGTTTAGATTAGGTGTTTTTCCAACCTGCATACAATTTAATAAACACCCTTGAACTGTGATCACTTGTGTCTGTCTTTACTGTTGCCACCATAAGTTACTTGCAGGAGCAGCACGCCTCTTGGCAGTACCATCATGCAAGATGGATAACAAGGCCCCTGCCCCCAATGATCCCAGCACAAGAAATACCGCTTTGCAATGCTTTCATCCTGAGACCCCCCACAACCACCCAAACCCCGACCAGTTTCCCTAAACTCTTTACACCCCTCGATCGATCACTAAAATCAGAATGCAAAGCTATTGCGCCTTCAGAAATGGGTGACGTGATTTGTGCAGCGAGGTGCACAGTAACGACTAAACTATACCCCAAAACTAAGGTGGAGGACCTTGGGAATTGCTGAGCTGCCTGGGAATGAGTGCAGCATGTGAGTTAGTGTGACCTCAACTTCCTTACAGCCCATCGATATGTCTGCCAGGTGTTTGTAACAATGATAAGGCAACAGTGCATAACAGAGTAGCCAATTATTGTTAGACCAGCCTCACGAGCCTAGCAGCACCACGTGGATAAAGATGGACAGATGAAGATGGACGAATGGCCTTGCTTCCCATATGGAGCAGACCCTATATGTTTAGTGCCCAGCCAATCGGGATGGTAGAATTGTATTGTAGAATATGACATCATGAGTGACGCTGTCTCTAGTTATAAGATACTGCACGTGCTCCCAGAGCTCAGAGCGTTCTCGTGCAACAGAGTCTTTTACTGTTTTGGGGGAAATGAACACTTGTTACCTTTGCAAGCACATCTTGGGCCTTCTTCCCTAGCGGGTTGTATTTCTTCTGGTGTGAGCATACAGGGACGTGCCTTCATTTGGTGACCTCAACATGATCCCAGCGACCCCGTGCCTGCAGAGGCTTCCAGGCCACTTCTCCAGAGGGACCACACCCACCTACAGCAACCAGTCCTCAAAAACACGTAATATCTAGTGGTTTACAGGAGCCGTCTTTTCAGAATTCCTGTCTGTTCTTTTGAGAGGTCGCATCTCTGGAAAGAGTGTAAGCCACTGTTCGAACCCCGTGACGGGGAGAGTTTGAGTGAGCATGTGCATGTGAGTATGTTCTTGCAAGTGGTAACAAGCGGGGGAAGGGTATATGGGAAAGTGTGAACGGTTGTGAGCATGTGGAGTATGAGGCTATTGTCGTAGTGTTGTTGCGGTTTGTGTTGTGTGCTTTATTATTATTATTTCATTTTTAAGGAGAATATTATGGAAAGGAAAATGGAGTGTTACGAAGCCTCCCCGAGTGTGGGATGAAGGTGGTACCACTTATATTGTGTAACGGAGGAAAAAGGAAATACATTGTCCCGGGAGGATAGCTCAGCTGCAAAATGGTCGCCTTGCAAACAAGAGCAACACAGGTTCAATCACCGGGTCTGCGCTTAGAAATCTCTAGGTATTAAGCGCGTTATAAATACGCAACTAAGACATATATTCCTGTAACAGCGCCTCAATGCCCCCGGGCTGTGTGAGCGCTTTAAAAATGCAATCATAAATAGGAGCCCTGCATAATTAGTGGGCTCAGGAACAGTAGTGGTTATTTTAGATTTTTATTTTAGTTTCTTGTGTTTGTGTTTTTATTGTGTAGGGTGGAGGCCCAAGGAGGGACAGTTGGCAAATAGTGGTGTGTGTTGAGCAAGTGGAGTATAAGAGTGGGTGTGGCTTAAGGGGAGGGGAGGGAAAGTAATGCGGGCTGACGGGGAGGAGAGAGCATCAGTTTGGTTTTTGACTGACTTTTTTGCAAGGTGCGCAGCGTGCAATTAGGAGCGCATAGAAGCTTTAGAGTGCACATCCTGCTGAAATGGGAGGAGAAACACCTTCATGTACTTATACCGGGACAAAACAGAGAAGTATCTCAAACAATGGATGATAGAAACTCATGGTGGGATGCCCAATACCTGGCCAGAGCAGGGCATCCACAATAAGAGAATTTTGGAGCATCTGACCATGTTCCTAGCAGCAAATTACAAGGATAGACAACTGCAAAAGAGAAAAGAAATTGTAGATCCATTGAAAATGATAGAGGACATAGAAGAGACCAATGAGGGAGGGGCACAGTGCGCAGACGCAGAGGGGCCCGAGCTGAACACAAGGGGTTGTACCCATTAGCAATGCTCCCGGCGACAGGATACAGCAACCCGACCTATGTATCCATGCATGCTACTGTCCCGCCACCCTCATACACACCCGTAGCAACAGCCCCGCCCCAAGAGTGTGCAGAACAGAAATAATTAGAAGAGGCGCTAGAATCAGCATGGACGGAGTTAGAGCGACTAAGGGCAGTGCAGAGTGAAATGGAGGAGAAGGGGTTAGATGAATGGAGGGTGGGAGACTTTTTGTTTAGAGTGGACATTAAGGGCGTGCTTATAGAAAAGAAAGAGGATGTGCAGGCAGCCAATGCTGGGTACAGAACTGTGACAATGGGAGAGGGCTAGGTAGGGGGATGGAGGAGGAGGTTTGGAGCAGCGTGGATGAATTTGAGGATGATGGAGAGGAGGAAGCAAAGAAAGCCCCCAAAATAACACCAAGGGTGAAAAGCTTGTTGGACAAAAGACTACAGAGGCATGACCGAATGGCGGTAGCAAGGAGAAAGGGAAGTCTCAAAAGAAAGGACAGCAAAGGAGCATTTTTAAAGATGCCCCTGATACATAAAGGCGTGGGCAGAGCGCAGTATGTGCCATGGGTAGAGATGGACAAAAACAACTTTACAAAAGCACCGTCTGGGCGTGGAATTGGATATACATGTTTGAGAAGCAGACAGCTGGTGTACCCCTTGCAGTGGGCAGCATGGAAAATGTGTTAGTGTTGATAGTGAGAGTTCAAGCTGGAGATTTGTGGATTAAAGCATGGGAACCCAACAGTGAGGTTAGATGACGATCCGCCTGATGGCGCGCCTTTCAACAATATCAGGGCACAGGTGTCGGGTGCGCTTCGGCGCACATACCCGGATACACTGGATTTGCAATCCTTATTGCAAAACACCTTGGGTGATGATGAAGACCCTGCGCAGTACATTATGAAGATTCAGTAGATGTGGAGAGCTGATATGGGTTACCATTGGGATCGATCAATTCCCCTGTTCTATTTTGTCGACAAATGGGGCTTACCGAAGGAAGTGCAGAAGTCCCTGGACAAAATTAGAGGCATTGAGGAGAAGGGGTGGATGGAAATACAGACGATAATTATACAACACTGCAAGCGAATAAAGGAACGAGAAAGGGAAGCAACCCTGCCACTACAGCAAATGAGCGCAGAAGAAGCTGGCTAAGGCAGCTGTAGAAGGGGTGGTATCAGCACTAACACAAACAGATGTAGCAGGGGGCGCGCAGGGTTCCACGGAAGTACGGATGGCAGCAATGTGGTCAGAAGGAGGACAAGAGCAGAGGGGAGGAGGACAGCAGTTCCCCATCCAAGAGTGGCAAGAAGGAGGTCAGCAGCGTGGAAGGTGTGGTTTAGAGGAGGTGAAAGGGGATTTGGAGGAATGGGGCCAAGAGGAGCAGGCATGGGTCCCTCCCAGTGCTGGAATTGCGGAAAGTGGGGACATGTTCAAGGGAGCGCAGAAGCAGACAAGGGGGAAGATATAATATGTACAATACCTACCATCCACCCCAGAGCGCCCCGCAGATGCCAACACCGAGGATGACCTCTATCCCTTATGAGATACTCCAAGCATATACGCAACTGCCACCCCGCCCCCCGGGGGCCCAAGCACAGCTTATACAGCCCCAACAGCAACAGTATCCACAACAGCTTATACGCCCCAACAGCAACGGTATCCACAACAGCTTTTGCCCCAGCAAGGAAGCAGCCATATGCACAGTCAACAAAGTACCGAATGGCACCATAGTACCATACACAGCGGTGAGTGTGATAGCTACAAACCTGTTCACATTCCCAGGGTCCACCACCTACCCAGACTAGTACAGCACACAGAGACCGCTTACGTGCCCGGTCCTATCAGTGACAGTTCACCCTGACGAGGAACCCTTGGTGGACACAGAGATAGGAAACAAACACTTAATTTTTATGGTTGACTCGGATGCTACAAAATCATGCATCAGTGACGGGGGTTTCCAACTCTCGGGCAACACTCTTGACATGCAGGTCTTCTCTGGGGCTGTCTCCATGGTTCCATACACTGAAGAGGTTAACATCAAAATAGGGGGGAAGGTGGTGCGGGGACCCATACTGTATTCCGAAAGTTCACCAATTAACTTGTTGGACAGGGACCTGCTCAGCAAGCTAAACATGACAATCTAATTCACTGACAACGGCATAGTTTGCGCCACACCAAGGGTGTGTGCCATACATGCAATGTTGATAATACACGCAATGGGAGGGAGAGGTGGTGGTTCAGGGCATTCCCATTGACCCAGACATGTTTGTGTATGGAATAACTGTGCTTGTGGAGGTGGTGCCTCAAATTGGCAAAGGTTGTTGGCGAGTGCCCTCAGATTTCAATTTTTGCCCTGTTGTGTCGCTTGAATTGGCACCAGGTACAATACTGTCCTTAGATGTACAAGGATTGGTGGTCTCAGCAAAAAGGATCATAGTGATGGTATGCAGTGATTATGTGGAATCACAAAATAACTAATCCATTTACAACAAATACAATAACGAATTCCAAAATAAAGAATTTGGGAAACAACTAAAAATGGGGTTGGGAGTGGGAGTGGGAATAGTGGTTTTGGGGATGGGGGAAAAGTATTAGGAACAGAAAAGGAGGGTATTGGGGGAACTTACCCAAAAACAAAAAAAGGGAATTTGTTATTTTGGAATTTGTTATTTTGGTATTAGTTGTAATTGGATTAGTTATTTCATGATTCCACGTAATCACATGTAACCGTAGTGATAGGGACTGACCAGCATTGGTACGACTGGTGCACAGTACTTTGTATTGATCACACAATACCTCTGACGGAAGTAACAGATGCAGAACTGTTTGAGTACAACCCAGGGGATGGAGAAATTGTATTGGAAATATGTATCCCTTGTGAAATTCCGGTAAAATACAGAACGGCCCGATGTCCCATAATGGCCCTCGCAGACCCACCCCCATTTCTTGAGGCAGATTTAGAGCAGGTGCCCCAAAGACTGTGAACGACTAACCCCCATAACGTATGGCTCCTGCAGGGAGTGACCCCTGTACCATTACATTAAAGCCAGGAACAGTGCAGCCACAAGTAAAACAGTACCCACTTTCAAGGCAGGCAGATGAAGGAATAAAAGACACTATCAGTGCCCTACTCGCACATGGGATAATTGTGCCATCCACCTCCCCATGCATCACAGCTATACACCCTGTGAAAAAGGCAACACAGGGGAGTTGGAGGAGGATCCAGGATTTACGCACCCTCAATGATATTGTACAGCAAGAATGTCCAGTGGTTCCCAACCTTGCCACAATCCTATGCAGCATATCCAAAGAGGCGACACAGTTCACAGTAGTTGACCTGAAAACACCTTTTTCTCCATACTGTTATACCCAGACTACTAGTACCTGACAGCCTTTACCCATGGGCATGGGGGGATGAGATACAAACACAGACTGTTCCAGGGGTACTGTGAGAGCCCCAGTATCTTTAACATAATATTACACGCAGACTTAGGTAACATTCATGTGCCCAGTACAAGTATCCAATACATTGACGACTTGCTCGTGTGTAGCAACTGTGAGCAACAATGCAGACAAGACTCCCTGACACTCTTGCAGCAAAGTGGACAGAGCAAAATTGCAGTGCTGCCTCCAAGAGGTCTTATACCTAAGACAGTTCATATCAGCAAATGGGAAGAGAATATACCAGACAGAGCAGCATCGGTGTGTGCCACCCCACAACCCACGACAGTAAAGGGGATGCAGAAATTCCTAGGGTTGTGCAACTACTGTAGGGCATGGATACTCGACTATGCTGAATACACAAGGCCGCTCTTACAGGGCCTCAAGGAAGCACACAACACTGATAACAAGGTGGTATGGAAAGAAGAAATGATACTGGGCTTCAATGACCTCAAGGAAGTAATATCAACAACCCCAGTGTTATCAACACCAGATTAACCACAGGAATGTTACCTGTTCTCCCATTCCATGGCCAACTAATGACTTCGGTACTGACCCAAAAGAGCATCCTGGGCCACAAGCCACTGGCCTATTATAGTGGCATGTTCGACTCAGTGTTGCAGGGCCAGTTCGCATGCAAACAGGCTCTTGCGGCAGCGGCATTTGCCATAGAGAAGAGTTCCACAATTGTGATGGGTTATTCCATAAAACTTTATGTTGAACATGCCATCTTTGCAATCCTAGAAAGATCCAAATCCACTCTAACAACTCAAAGAGCATCAGCATACAATATCATTCTCTCCAGCCTATATTCATACTGTGCGGTGTAACACAGCGAACCCTGCAACCTTCATTACAGGAGCATGCACTGAGGAGGATATGGCACAACATGACTGTGTGACGTACGAGGGGGAGGAGGATGACATCCCCAAGGGAAAGGACAGACCACTTGAATGGGGGAGAGGTCCTCTTAGTTGGTGGGTCAGTGACAATTGACCAAGACACAGGTTTCCGACATACTGGGGCGACAGCAGTAAGCCTAGCAGACAGTGATTATGAAACATTGATTTTAAAAAGGCTACCTCCCAGGCAGCGGAACTTGTTGCACTGATTGAGGCATTACAAGCATCACAGGGGTGTCACGTGACCATTTATTCAGACTCGGCATTTGTCAAAACCACTGTGCATGTCGGTCTGTCGCAGTGGAAGGGGATGGGCTTCAGAAGAACAGATGGGGCCCCAGTACAGCACGTTGCACTCTTAGACAGTCTGATCTTCACATTATCCCAACCTTCTATCGTGGCGGTCGTCAAATGCACCGCCCACACTAATAACACTTGTGGTCCATGCCAACCTTTCTCATTAATATACGTTGATGAAAACGTTTTGCTAAATTACTTGATACTAGTCTGTTGCAACATTCATCCCACCTGCTCCACTCAGATCAAACAGTTTTTATTCCCAAAAGAACAACAGCTCTGAACTAGAGGTGCCTGTTCGGTATTATGCCCCAGTAAGATCTGAAGGCAGATGCTGTGGCTCCAAGCCTTGATGCAATGCTTCTCTTTTGGTTATGTATGTACCAAAGGACTTCCATCCTGGCCTACTTCCCTTTACCAGGTCACTCACCAAGAATGCCCACTCTTGCCTCTTTCATTTGCCCTATTTATTGAACCACTTGTGGCACTCAACTACCATAAACAAAGTCACTGGGGTTTACAATTATCTAGCAACTCCTAGATTATATTGTTGCATAGTGACAATATTTTATTGTATATACCCAATGCCACCAGCTATTTGTTTCACATTATGTCTGATGTCCACAACAATCAGGCCCCATCGGGTTTCAGTGTTAATCGCTCTAAATCAGAATTATTCCCTCTTACTAACTTCCCATTTCCTCTTATGAAGGGCAAGCATTTCCCCCTGAGTGCCTGACTATATTCTCTTCTCTATTTTGCCATTAAAGTACCTCATACACCGATATCATTATGCAGTCTCAATTTAGGGATTAACCATTCATTCCTGATTGCTAAATTGAAGCCTTAATTACCAGTGGCTGTCCTGGGTGTCCTACGCAGATGACTTCCTTTTGTCTGATTTGACTCCCCACAGTCTGCAGAAATTGATTGATGCCTTTGTTAATTATACCAACGCCAATGATTTGTCAATCAACTGCACTAAGACCAAGGTATTGTCATTTTTAAAAAAAAGGAAGCCCTGTGTTTACCAATGGTGGGTGGAAAGCCATAAACTGGAGGTAGTTGATTCCCTGATTTATCTGGTGTTCTGGTTTGTCTCGAAACCCTCAAAGCAAGTGTTGGTGGAAACCTTTGTAAACAAGACCTTGGCCATAGGTCCCAATTGAAAAAAATCAATGGGATGTACGGATGGTTTTCTGTACTCCCATCACTCAAGTTCTATCTTGGCAAAATAGTCCCAGAAATTCAGTGTGGGCTTTAAATACAGGACATAATAATTTTTGATGTTCTTAATAAACTGGAGACTTCTCTCTGGAGGAAACTGTTTCATACTCCCAATTCTCTCTCAGAAGTCCTATTAAGATATGATTTAGGATTTCAGTCACTTAGATCGATGGGAATTTGGAGTTTCCTCAATTCGTACTAAAAGATCTTTACCGCAGATGTCTCCACTCTTTATGAAGATGTCAGGGCATCTCTGCCTTGTCAATCCACACTTGGGTCATTTAAGTTCCAGATTGCAAGGATTTTCTTTTGTTGATAGGCTCTTCACGTGAAGAACTGACAAACAGACCTCAACACATCAAGCATCGGTTGAAATTGTGGGATTGGGCTCAAACGATTGATCTATTACACTCACTACCATCCCTTGCTCATTTGAGTACAGATCACAAGAAACCCAGTGTTGTGGCTCCATTTTTATTAGGCTATCCTGCTAGGTCAGCGAGGAATGAATTCTGTAGATTTTGGTGGAATCTTTTGCATACTAGGGAGACTCAATTGAGGTACAAAATGATTGAAATACGTGACGCCAAATGCAGGTTTTGTGAGGGCGGTTCAAATGAAACATCAAGACATTTCTTCATGGAATGTCCCTCCCTGATTGCTGTCCGATTTAAGTAGCTCAACAGACTAGGTGCTAACAAAACCATCTCAAATGAAGCTGAGGTTTGGAATAGATATTCGAGTAGGCATGTAACTTCTGATATAATGGCAGTGGTTTTTTATTTTGGGCTATCAGCTTAGTTTAAGTTTGAAATACCACTTGTTTTAATCATATTTTCTTTTAAGAATCTTTGTATGTTCTCTTTCTTAAGATTTGTAAATTGTATTATGTCAAATATGATTTTGTATGTATTTTAGATAGATTTTGTTCTCGGTGGTTTTATTTCTATAAAAGTTTGTCTTTGTTAAAAGCTACACGTCAGCTAAATACCAATCAAGAAAAAAGGAAAAAAAGCTAAGCCGTGGTCTGCATTTCAAATTTCCTTTTATGGTCATTATACCCATGTTCAAAATGATAGTCCCTCCCAAGCCATTGCATTTCTTTTGACGTGTGGCCATATGGACATGTAGGTTTTTTCCCGAAACTCTTCTAGACGGACAGCATGTCTTGGCAGAGGCTGGGAAGCCCACAGTTTGTCCAGTGCACGTCCAATGGCTTCTGATGGTGGGGTTCTTGCGCATGTGTTGGGACCAGTCTAAGGGAGAACGGTTTTCAAGGATTGCAGCAGAGAGGCAGAGCGTCACCTGGGCGTGGCTTTAACAAAAGCTGGTCATCCTCAGCAGCAGTCTTCCATGTCTTCTCTTCTTTGGGACATTGGCTCAAGTGGTCGATCAGAGAAACATCTGAAGGACTCCTCTTCTTATCCGAAATTCGAACTACAGCACTAACACAATTCCCGCACTCAGTCCCCAAACCACAGGCACTACACAACCTTTTCAGAGAGCAGAGGATTGTGCTGCATGGAAGTGGCACGTGCTTGGTTATGGCGACGAGGACTTTGATCTCAGACTTACCAATAGAAGTGAAAGGAGTATTGCCAGCTAATGCTTTATTGTCACTAATGTCTGTTATGTTTTCTTCTTCTGATGAAAGGTCGAGTTCTCCCCCTTCCCCCAACTCCTCACCTTCCTCTTTCTGCTTGACCTTTCCGTCCTTATGTCGTGGAGGCTTCTCTTTTTTCTTGTGAAGATGCGGACGCCCTCGATAGGATGCCACCGTGCCACTAAATACGGGCAACGGGGGTTATCCTACCGAGAACGCCTCACAGGGGGAAAAAAGCCTGAAGGCACAAAAAACCCCTAGATGTAGTAATTCAGGTGGATGATCACAGGAGATGAGTTTGCTGATGGGAGAGCAATCCGAAAAGCAGGCACAGAATCTGGTAAGCAGAGATACCAATAATGGAACCAAGGATTGAACCAAAGGCAGTCCAGTAAACAGGCACTGGTCTGGCAGGAGGTAGATCCAAAATAGGCACAAGGGATAATACACAGGCAGTCCGGTAAACAGGCACAGGTCTGGCAGGAGGTAGATCCAAAATAGGCACAAGGGATTATACACAGGCAGTCCGATAGGCAGGCACAGGTCTGGCAGGAGGTAGATCCAATAGAGAGAAAAAAAAAGGAAGAAAAAGAAGGAAGAAGGGAAACAGGGAAGGGAAGAGGCAGGGGTAAGCTGAAGCAAAAAGAAAAGGAACTAAGGAGAGGAGATGGTTAGGCAAGGACGAGGCAATGCACAAGGCTGAGAACAAGGGTGGAACACAGCTGAGTGGAACCAGCGAAAATGAAAGGCAGAAAGGCAGGAATATCACCAGGTACGGGAGCGGCAGCAACTCAGGAGGGAATCCGGAAACGTTGCAACGCGTATGCGACCCGGAAGTGAAGTGATTTATACTTCCGGGTCACGAACGCGTACAATGACTAGAGTGGTAAGCAGAGACGAGAAAGGGAAAGCTACGGCGGACCGAACCGCCAGCGGTTCCACTTCCGCCATCCCCGCCGCGGCATGACAGTATGCCCCCTCCTAGGGGGGCCTCCACCCGGTTTACCCGGATGAGAGTGAAAAAACCTTCGGACCAAGAGTGGGGCATGCACATGAGAGGCTGGTTCCCAGGAGTTTTCCGACCAGTGATACCCCTTCCACCGTATTAGGAATTCCAGCCTTCCTCGGCGGTACCGGGAGTCACAGATCTGGGCTACTTCAAATTCCTCCTGGGTCGAAGTAGCAGGCAAGGGAGTCTTCTTCTCTTTAGGGGACCAGGTATCTGCATGAAATGGTTTAAGTTGTGAGGCATGAAACACCGGGTGGACCCTCTGAAGGCTTTTGGGTAGTTTTAAACGAAAGGCCACCGGGTTTATGACTTGGGTGACTTCGTATGGACCCAGATATTTAGGGGAGAGTTTGGAAGGGTGTGCCCATCTCGGTAGGTACCTGGTGGACAACATGACCTGAGATCCTACCTCCCAATCAGGTACAGTTTTCCGAAGTTTGTCGGCCTGGTCCTTATATCTGATTTGAGCCTCGCTAAGGTTGTGTTTAGCCTGCAGGTGTACGTCTTTCAGCAAGGCGAGAGTGGAATCAACTGTGGGTAAAGAGGTGGAGATATTAGAGACCGGTAGTATAGACCGGGGATGGTAGCCATAGCTGCAGAAAAAAGGAGTGAAACCAAGAGTAGTCTGAAAAGAGTTATTGTAGGAGAACTCCGCCAGGGGTAGTAGAGTAACCCAGTTGTCCTGTTGAAGGTTCACATAACACCGTAGGTACTGTTCTAAAGTGGCATTTAGACGTTCCGTCTGTCCGTTGGACTGAGGGTGGAAACCGGACGTTAGAGCTCTTTCTATACCCAAACGGCTGCAGAGATTTTTCCAGAAACGAGAGGTGTATTGGCTACCTCGATCTGAGATGATCTTCTTTGGTATCCCGTGGAGACGAAAGACATCCTTGATGAATGTTTCAGCCATGGCTACAGCAGTCGGTACCCTTGGTAATGGGGAAAAGTGAGCCATTTTAGTGAAAAAATCGATCACCACCATGATGCAAGTGCACCCTTCAGAAGGAGGCAAGTCCACGATGAAATCGGTCGAAATTACTTCCCAAGGACCGTCGGGAACAGGATTAGGTTTCAAAAGTCCCAAAGGTCTAAGACGAGAACTCTTGCTGCGAAGACAGGTCACGCAGGATTGTACGTAACCGGTCACATCTTGTCGCATCTCCGGCCAATAAAAGTGCCTCTGTAGATAATCCAACATGCCCTTGATACCTCGATGCCCTGCCAACTTGGAGTCGTGACACCACTTTAACGCCAATCTCCGAAATTCAGGAGTAGGTAGATATAATTTGCCTTCCACAAAGTAGAGTCCTTCCTTGACGTCGTAGACAAGGTTTTGTGGGTGTCTCTCCGATTCAAAACCCCCTTTTGAAGCTTCTTTCACTTGTCTCAAGAAAGTGGACAGAACTCCTATTCGCCTTGTCAAGGGGAACATAAGATCCGGTGTCCTGTCGGATTCGGTCACATAGTCTCCTCTGCGAGACAGAGCGTCCGCGACTAAATTCTGTTGCCCTGGGATGTAGGTAATGTCGAAATCGGACTGCGCAAAGAAGTGAGCCCAGCGGGCTTGTCGTGTGTTGTAACACTCGTACTGTCGCAGGACTTGTAGATTTCTGTGATCGGTTCTGATGGAGAAAGGGTGTTTACCTCCTTGCAGGAGGTGACGCCACTCCAAACAGGCTGACTTCATGGCCAATAATTCACGCTCTATAATTGAGTAGTTCCTTTGGCTGTTATTGAGTGTCTTGGAGAAATAGGAGACTGGATGTTCCACTCCTTGATGTTCTTGCAAAAGAACTGCCCCCATAGCTGATGAAGAAGCATCTGTCTCGACAATGAAAGGCCGGTCTTGATCAGGCTGCTGAAGAATGGGGGCGATACAGAAGGCTTCCTTGAGATTGTGGAAGCTATCCTCAGCTTCTCTGGACCAGAAAAATGGTTTGGAGCTTTTCTTAAGTAGAGTGGTAATAGGTCCAGTCCGGTGGGAAAAGTTGGATATAAATTTCCGGTAAAAGTTTGCCAGACCTAAGAATCGTTGTACCTCCTTGATGGATTTAGGTGAAGGCCAATCCAATATGGCAGATACTTTGCGGGGATCCATGGCGACACCCTGACTGGATAATATGAAACCCAAATATGGGATGGAGGTTGCAGAAAAGACACACTTGTCTAATTTGACTGAGAGGTGATTTTCTCTTAGCCTCTGGAAGACCTCTTTAACATGGACCACATGTTCCTCCGGAGTCTTTGAATACACCAGAATGTCATCGAGATAGACAATCGTGGTCTGACACAGCAGGTCTGAAAAAAGCCGGTCCATAAAACGTTGGAACACTGATGGGGCATTGACGAGCCCAAAGGGCATCACTTGATATTCGTACAACCCATAGGGGGTCCTAAAAGCTGTTTTCCATTCATCCCCTTGGTGGATCCGGAGGAGATGGTAGGCATTCCGGAGATCCAATTTTGTAAAAATAGTGGCGCCATGAACAGCTTGAATGATCTTGGTGATAAGAGGCATGGGATACCTGTCCTTTATGGTCACCTTGTTTAGACCTCTGTAGTCGATACAGGGTCTCAGTTCTTGTGTGTCCTTTTTAGGGATGAAAAACAGTGAAGCTCCAGCCGGTGACTTTGAAGGTCTTATAAGCCCGTTGGCCAGATTGTTATCCAGATATTCCCAGAGGAAGTGTCTTTCTCTGAGGGATAAAGGGAGCATCCTACCGAACGGGACCAGGGCACCAGGAACAAGATCCAGACAGCAATCTTCTGGTCGGTGGGGAGGAAGATCGCTAGGCGTCTTTTCTGTCACTACCTCTGCGCATTCTTGCAGATGATGTGGAAGACAATGTATGAGTCTGGAGTCGTAAACACTGGTAGTTAATACTGTCTCATATTTTGGTTCAGGCAAACATTCGGATCTACAAAAGGTGGACCGAAAACTGAGTACGTTCTTTGCCCAGTCGATGTGAGGGTTGTGCTTTCGTAGCCAGCTTATCCCTAGTATGATAGGGAAATGGGCTGCTCGGATGATGTCAAACGAGATCTTTTCGGTATGTTGCTGGATACTTAGGTGTAGTTCTTCTGTGGTGTGTGTAATCATGCCGGAAATCAAAGGTTCACCATCCACACCTTCGACTTTCTGATCCTCCGGTTTGGCCAGGCGTGTTATTCCTTTTTGTTTAGCCCCAAGGTATCTATGAAGTTGCCGGCTGCACCACAGTCGAGTAAAGCCTGAGTTGGGACCACGGTCCTACCCACAGTAAGAGTGACAGACAGCACCATCAACCTAGAATCCTATAGTAAACCAGAAGATGCTAACGACAAAGTTGCGTAAGGACTAGAAATGGCCCCTCGGGAGTGCGTCCCAATGCTCACCGAGGGCGCTCGTTTCCCGAACGCCTCCGAGGGACGTCAGGACAGTTCCGTAACAAATGGTTAGAGGCTCCACAATACATACACAGGTTGCCATTCCTTCGTCTCTTACGTTCTTCCGCGGTGAGTGGTGCACGAGCAGTACCGATCTGCATCGGTTCCTCTTTGCTTTGACGTGAAGGTGGTAGAGAAGAAGGCAACCGGGCTTCTAATGGAGAGAGACTGTAGGGTTTGTTCTTCTTTCTTTCTGACCGTCGTTCCGAGAGCCGGAAATCAATCCGAAGAGCGGCCGTGATGAGATCCGAAAAGGAGGACGGACGGTCGATACGTGCAAGTTCGTCCTTGAGATCCTCTCTCAACCCTCGACGGAAGATGGTATATTGGGCCTGTTCCTGCCAGCCAGCTTCGGCGGCTATCTGTTTGAACTTCGTGATATAGGAGAGAAGATCTGTATTTCCCTGGCAGATGTCTAAGAGGTCCTCTGAGGCCAAAAAAGTACTTTCTGTGCGTAAAAATGTTTGCTGCAGCAAGGTCTTGAAATCATTGTAGTTCTGCAGCACAGGATCTGGTTGGTTAACCAAAGGGGTGGCCCACGCCAGGGCATTACCCGTCATATGGGTAATCATGAATCCTACTTTGGCATGGTCCGATGTGAAGGTCTGCGGACGGAAGGAAAAGTGGAGATTACAAGCATCTAAGAACTCCTTGACTCGTTTCGGCGATCCATCAAATTTGCCGGAGACCAAAGGGAATGACGGTAGGTCTGCAGAGGGTCGCTCCCGTTCGTTCATTCTTAATTGCAATGCTGCGTTGGTTGCCTTAAGGTTCTGAACCTCCAAATTAAGGTTTTGGACGGCGGCGATAAGTTCCTGAACTTGCTGGGGGGTAGCCATCTCAGTTTCTTGTGGGCGTTGCAAACTGTCACTAATGTCTGTTATGTTTTCTTCTTCTGATGAAAGGTCGAGTTCTCCCCCTTCCCCCAACTCCTCACCTTCCTCTTTCTGCTTGACCTTTCCGTCCTTATGTCGTGGAGGATTCTTTTTTTTCTTGTGAAGATAAGGACGCCCTCGATAGGATGCCACCGTGCCACTAAATAGGGGCAACGGGGGTTATCCTACCGAGAACGCCTCACAGGGGGAAAAAAGCCTGAAGGCACAAAAAACCCCTAGATGTAGTATTTCAGGTGGATGATCACAGGAGATGAGTTCGCTGACGGGAGAGCAATCCGAAAAGCAGGCACAGAATCTGGTAAGCAGAGATACCAATAATGGAACCAAGGATTGAACCAAAGGCAGTCTGGTAAACAGGCACAGGTCTGGCAGGAGGTAGATCCAAAATAGGCACAAGGGATAATACACAGGCAGTCCGGTAAACAGGCACAGGTCTGGCAGGAGGTAGATCCAAAATAGGCACAATGGATTATACACAGGCAGTCCGATAGGCAGGCACAGGTCTGGCAGGAGGTAGATCCAATAGAGAGAAAAAAAAAGGAAGAAAAAGAAGGAAGAAGGGAAACAGGGAAGGGAAGAGGCAGGGGTAAGCTGAAGCAAAAAGAAAAGGAACTAAGGAGAGGAGATGGCTAGGCAAGGACGAGGCAATGCACAAGGCTGAGAACAAGGGTGGAACACAGCTGAGTGGAACCAGCGAAAATGAAAGGCAGAAAGGCAGGAATATCACCAGGTACGGGAGCGGCAGCAACTCAGGAGGGAATCCGGAAACGTTGCAACACGTATGCGACCCGGAAGTGAAGTGATTTATACTTCCGGGTCACGAACGCGTACAATGACTAGAGTGGTAAGCAGAGACGAGAAGGGGAAAGCTACGGCAGACCGAACCGCCAGCGGTTCCACTTCCGCCATCCCCGCCGCGGCATGACATTTATACATAGTGCCCCTGGAATTGCTACTCGAGATTTGAGCCCCCAACCGCAGCAAATCACGATCTTACACTGAGTACTGCAGCTAATGACTTTGGGCATATGCTAAAAGGTGTCACCACACTCACTCCCCACTGAACCAAGCACCTGCAACAGATTCAGGCCCTTCTCAGGGACCTTGTTGGTACCTAGACGGGACGACGGACATTAGGGGCAGGTGGACCAGGTAAATCAAATGTTGAAATACTGGAATGGCATGTAGGCCGAAAGAGGAAGGTGCATCTTGGAGGACCTTATAGGGGCAGCCCTAAAAGTTGTACACTCCATACCTTCAACACAACCGGACCTGACAGGAGGAGATTCCATGGATATACTGAAGGGATGCTTTGGCAGCACAGAACCGTGCTCTGAAAACATAGTGAAATTCTATACCACTTGTTTGTTACAATTAGTAAAACATACAGCGTTGGTCCACCCCATCGACCTGCTTCTGCAACTGGCACAGCAGAAACTGCACAAAATATAGCTAGAAAACGCTGCAAAAGGAACAGCCTTTGACATTTAGAGAAAGAGAACGCCAGTAATGTTGCTGGCCATACAAGCCTTGTGACCTGCTTGCAAGATTCTGGAGCCACTCCAATCCTGGAGATTCTGCCACTACTGCAGAGAGGGAGGACACACCATGAGAGGGCACCAGAATTAAGTCATTAATTTACTGAAAGGTTACAGAATGGTTTGCTGCTGTGGCACCAGAAGCAACAATGATTGCATGATTATGACAGCAAGTTTTAGGATATTGAGCTTCTGCAAATGCATGAAGCACCAGAGAAACTTCACAATCCACAGCAAAGCCACCCGTTGCCTCATTGACAATGTCCCAGTTACGTCCAGGGGGTTGACTGTCGGTAACCGTGACCACAGCTTCACCAGATTAAAACAACTGTATACCGCCAACTCCATCTAAAACCAGCTGTCAATCATCCCTACGACTGGTCAAACGGATGCCCTCTAGAAGGCATCCCCTTGGGTCAGGTAGATGTCCCCTGGAATTGATGAAACCCGCATAACGGTACCAATGACAGTTGAAAGTGGGTTGCAGATCACCATCGTTTCCGAACCCAACATGAAACATACATGACGTACCCAATTCTGGAGCTCCTCCCGGGCTGCATCTTCTGAGCCCAGGAGAGACAATCTGCCAGTACCAGGAGTGCATCGGCATAAAGGATTGCGTACAACAAGAAGCAGCGGGAGTACACACGGGCCTTCAAATGCCGGCACACATTTGTACCAGCAGTGCACCATAGGGATCCTCTTCCGTTGGGCACCAATTCACCTATGTTTACGGCCTTGGCAAAGGCAAACGTCTGCAGAAAGATGTCTGGGGCACAGAATGCCAGACACCTTGATATGACCCAATCTGTCTGCACGTCTACGTCATGAAAAACGTGGAGTACAGAGATCTGCCTCTGAGAGTGGTAGGGCATGTGAGCACCATGTATTCTGGACAAATCACAGTCCCAGGAAGATCTTATCAAAATGGTGCAATGGCAGAAGTCAGCAGGTTCCCATCGCCAATGTCACTGACCACACTGTCATCCTGGCAGTGGGGATAGGACAGGTCTAAGTCACCGACACACTGGCACAAGCTTCCGTCGGCCAACAAAGGAGTCACATTTTTAGATCACAATGACAAAGCTTTGGGGGCTTGGCCTTGTCTGACAGAGATAAACTGTGTGCATGGACATGTACTTTGGATAAGTACATGGGATTGCATATCACATCAGAGGGAGCAACAACACCCCCCTCCACGAGCTATCTTTCTGACTAGCTACAGAAGATGTTGAAGATGTCCAAAGAAACCTCGATGACATGGGCCTGTGCCATACAGGAGTCTCCAAGTTTCTATGCATCGCAGTCATTATGGCATGGAAATGGTACAATAATGCATGTAAGGACCACACGCTAAACAGTAGCACTGTACCAGATCCATTCATCTCCACCAAGTAGATAAACCAAGAGGCGTTGTTTCACAGATCTATATCTGAGGAGTGCCATATCCCCATCTACCTCCCAATTGAGAGAACACAGGTGTTTTTGTCTACTTGACTTCTACAAGTATATCCGCATGTGCCAAGGAATCTTTGGGGCACCAACAACCCTGCAACATTTGATGGAGGAAACTGTGGCTGATATGAACCTGCTGGCAGCGTGAGTATATGTTGACAGCATCACTGTATCTGGTCAAACTTTGGACGAGCACAGTGAAAGGCTACTGTAAGTGTTGGATCGATTCAAATCCCACAGCTCAAAAATATCCATGGAGAAGTGTCAGTTCTGCAGTAGCAGACTCAAGTACATAGGACATCATTTGCGCACTTACGGCATAGATCCGACTAAAGTCAAAGCACTTCAGTGTTGGCCAAGACCACAGCTGCTGAGTGAAAGGCAAAGATTTCTGTGTTTTTGCAACTATTATAGAAGATATGTGCCAGACTTTGCCAAGATCCGATGCTCCCTCAGTGACCTACTTAAAGACTGCTCAACCTCCAAGAAAAGTGGGAAAATTGCCCTGCCCAACTGAGAGTCTCTCTTTAAGAATGATTAACCCTCTAGGGAGAGATGGACTTCACCTGTCAGCAAGCCTTTGATAGACTGATCAAGACACTCACCAAAGCGCATGTCCTACCCTACACCAACTTGCAACAACCCTACACTGTGCACCTCGATTCTAGTCTGGATAGTTTGGGCGATGAATACTACCAGGAAAGCAGTGATAATTGACTTGTTGCCTTGGCCAGGAGAAGACTATCAGCAATAGAACTACCCAGTGCACAAGTTGAAGTTCTTGGCAGTCAAGTGGGCAGTGAAGAGAAACATACCACAACTACCTTTGCCAAATTCACCATCCAAAGAGACAACAACCCACTAACCTTCATATTGAATCTGCCAAACTGCATGTCACAGTGCGCCAGTGGCTAGCTGCTGTATCCTTCTATGATTTACAGTTACAATATCACCCTGTAAGACCAACAGACACAGATACCCTGTCCCACAGAAGATACACCCTTGCTGTGGAGAGTCGGGCAACATGGATGTGGGTACCTGCTACAGGCATGAGTTCTGTCTGCTCTGCTGCTACTCACCAGATGCCAGATCAAGTAGGCACACTAGAATGCCCAGGAGTCACCTACAAAGTTATCCCACCAGTGTATTGCAACAGTTCCTCACTGGAGATACCAGAAATGGCCAAGCTGATACAAGTAAAGACCTGCCAAGCCCACATTGCAAGCATGGCAGAAGTCCTGACTGTTAAAACCTCTCTGCCTAACCCTCTGCCAAGTGCAGTGGCCAACGTCAACGGCCACCTGCTGCTGAATGAGTGGAAGAAGCCAGTAGTAAATTGTGTGATTCAGAAAAAGTCAGCTCCACCATCAAGTGCTTCACAGACTTGTACTGATGTGAAAGTATTGCCACTATTGTATGTTATTTATGGCCCATATGACCCGCATTTTCATGTGGCACAGGCTGAACATTAGAGGTAGTTGGATGTGGGTAACACTATTCGCAACAAACCAGAGATGTGGAAGAATACTGTTAGAACGCTTCCATATGCGATGCAGGCAGGACCACTACTCAGCCTTCCCTGTACCATCTCCACTGATGATTTATTGTCTCATACTGCACTGGTCATCTGGCAACCCTCTGATTTTGGGCCCAGGTCCCCACCTCGCCCAGTTGCACACCCGCACTGTCTCCCGGCAACCCTTGCACTTGGGTCTGTAACCCTACAGTACCCCTACCTGCAGTTACCTTTGTACCTGCCACCTGCTGGCCACCCTTCTTGTTATTGTTTTGATCCCATGTACAGCACTGCCCCCTCCCCTTTCCCCTGGCACTTTTCCCCTCCTGCCTCCTCTGCACTTGAGCGATCTCAATGTCACTTGGCCTAGTAAGATTGTTGTCTCTGTCCTCCCTCTGTTCCTCCTTCCTTGCCTTGTCGCGCCTTGAAACACTTGTGTATAGGCGCGTTACAAATGCCATATCATATCATATAATCTGGAAAGCACTGGTCTCGTAGACCTAGTCTGTATCAATACCTTGTGTCTGGAGAAGGACAGCAAAGGGCATCTGAGAACAGTGTGAAAGAGGGGGGGGTGTACATCTCATGCAACACAGCATTCCCCCAAGCTCATATCTGAGTAACAGTTCAAAAGTGGAAAGCTCCATTAAATGAAATGTCTTTATAAGTAACATACTCTGTGCCACCCCTGGATTCTGGATCCCAGTAGTGAGGTGATGGTAGCCCAATGCTGTCTAAATCCCTCAACTGTATGTATAAGTGCTAGGTAGAAATGGTTGCACAGTTTGTATGTATCTCCTCCTTGATGGGGAAAGAAACTGAAGATGAGCAGAACTGAGATACTTTCTTGAATCATCCACAGTGATGCGATCCTGGGGTATGTGCTACTTGGGACATTCCTGTGTGGGGACAGAAGGTTCTAGGCTAAGGGCCTGCATGGTTCGGGACAGACTGCGTCAGTCTTCGGCCTGCCTGACAGAGGGGCTATAAGGTGCTTCCAGTGAGGAGCTCGCTCTCTTGGTGCCCTTGACATTGTGCCTACAGGTGCTCCTGTGGGACGAGGCCTTGTTGCTCTAGGCCTTGGCCATGAGGCCACCATTAGCCATTTTACATATCGCTGTCCTGGGGACTGTCCAGCAAGGAGAGCAGAGCAAGGAGAGCAGAGGAGAAGCCGTCTGCTGATACAGCAGTGAAAGCAAAAGTTAGCGGGAGCAACGAGTGCTGCCGATGAGAATGCACAAGCACTGAGTGCAGAGGAGTGAGAAGGGAGAAGTAAAACAAGGGCTTTCCTGTTGCATCTGATTGCCTATAAGGTACCATGCAGTCTTTCCCCAACAATCCATAAACACTGAGGGGCCCAATGTATTGTTTCTGGAGTGACCACAAGTAAGGATCCCCACCCAGTGAAGAGTTAAGGTATTTAAAGTGTGCACATTTGCTGGGGCCCTGCACAGTGTGGGGGGTTGAAAGACGTTTGCTGCATCAGGGTTCGACCAATCAGTTTAGTGCCTTGCTTGTTAATCCAGAAATCAGACTACATTTTAGGACTTGTTACCCATAGAACAGACCAGGAACTGATCTAGGTTTGGGGAGGTTGGTTGGGGGGCTATGCACAGGCATTTATTCATCTGAGGAGAGGAACCCAAATGATATGTTTGCCTTGCATAGGCGTTGCTAGGGGAGGGCTGAGAGGGGTTATAGCCTGGGTCTGTTGGTTGTAACCCCTGATAGAAGCTCAGGGGCTATAATGAAGGTACGCATGCATATGTAACGTTGTGCTCACACTTGGAGTTTGTACTAATCACCATATGCGTTAAATGAATGTACTTTTTGCTAAAAGAAGAGGCCTTCTCTTTTATACGGCGGCGTTTAAGACCTGCTGACCCGGCAAGAACTTGTTTTTAACAGAAGAATTGTGTTTGGTCACTGTATGTCAAAGCATGCTGAGCCTGCTAAAACTATCTGCAGAATATGGGTGGGGGGAAGGAATGAGTAAGCATGGCCTCGAGCACAGAGATACGGGCACAAAGGGGCACGAAAGAATGTGAAGACCGGGATAACAGGAAACCACGATAGACCACGATAGCAAATGTGCAATGGTTGTTCGTTAAACTCAAACTGGATACTTCAGATAAACTCCAACTGGAGATCCGCCCTGGGGTGGACGTGTGCTATGTGCAAGGCAATGTAAACAGAAAAGTATAAAAGAGCACGATGTGTAGAGGAAGGCGCGGCACTTCGATGACTTGCTTAGCGAGACGTTTGAACTTGCGGCCCATTCGCGAATGCTTGTGCATTAATAAAGTAATGTTTACTTGGCTCTTTTCTGTCTGAGTTATTGCAGGGTCCCTCATTGTACTGGTTATGGTGACGGCGAGAAATCGCACCCACAATTTTGGTGTCAGAAGTGGGATGCGAAGGAGCGACAGTCCGTCACTGGGTGAGGAACGCCGCGGCGGAACCGGAGAAGGAATTGATCACGGGGCCCCAACAACTGAATCCGCACCTTTGATTGCAACCAACGCGTCATCCTTGTTTTTCCGGCTCCGTCGGCGGTGGAACAGCAGGCTGTCGCCCTTCGGGTCCGGAACACTCTGGCGGGACCCTTAAGGTAAGTGGTATGGATGGATGTATGATGGAATAAGGAAATAACGATTTAGGGTTTATGAAGAGGACGGTGGTATGTCCGTCTATGTAATAATAATGATGAAACGGTGATGTATTGATATTGGTATGGCGATATATGTCAGGAGGATGTACTGTTAATGTTAGCCTATTAATGCACATTTGGGAAAGGTGAGTGTTTTTAGGCAATTGCGGTATACCAACAAAATGGGTCAAGCGGCTTCCAGCAAGAGTGGTATAGGCAAGAGACACTATGCCCCTCTTGAAGGAACCCCTGCATTTGATATGTTGATTAAACATGGATTGAATTCAACATTGTTCTTAAGGGAGTGGTCTGAATATATAAAAGATTCGATTGAGCATAAATGGCCAGACACCGGGTCCTTTGATGTGGACCGCATATCCAAAGTAGAAATAGAATTAGTAAAAAGACGGGTCAGACCCGCACAGTTTGAGGCTATACGACTATGGAGGGTAGAAGCAATGCGCAGGCGCAATGCTCAGAACAAACAAAAGGCAAAGGGGCAGAAGAGAACAGTAAATCAAAAATTACGTGACCTAGAGATAAAAGAGAAGGATGAGAAACTAGACCAGTTGGATAGACGTATGATGATTAAGAATAGCGGGGGTATGTATCCTGCCTTGCCGGCGCCTCGGTATGAAGATGTGATAGGACTAGAAGCAGAACAAACAACGACTGAATTGTTATTTCCAGGGGCTACGGCTCCTCCGAGAGAAGTTGAGGGTGAGAGGGCGGAATTCCCAATGAAGTATGGAGACCCAGATAGGTTGATAGACCATAGGAGAACGACTACTGTAGAAAAGGATAGAGATGGAGACTTGCAAATCCTTATGACCGGGCTGTATGGCACACCCCTCAATGACAGCCTACGGGACCAATTGGGGCGTTTGACACCTTTGGAATTTAGGACAGTGGCCACTAAACTATATACCTTTCATGAGGGTAACTGTAAATTGAGAGGACAGAGTACTGCGGATCTGCCCTCAGCATATCAGGACGCTGTCGCGTTACTACCAGTGACTGCGTCCAGTGTTCAGTTATGGGGATGTATGTCCGACATAATAGCGGAAGTCATAAGGGGCGGTGTTGAATGGGAGAAGGAAAAGAGGGCATGGGAAAGAGAGGTGAGGGAAAGAGAGGCTAAACTCAAAGATGCAGACCAGGCGGGCCAAAACGTAGCTAATCGTATGATAGCATCCATACACTTGCAGTCCATGTCCACCCTGGTGAGTCTGATGGAGGGCCTTGGCTGGCCTATACAAGTAAACCTAATTAAATATCTTCTTATTAGGGTGGATGATATAGAAGAGGAAAAGGAGCCTAGATATGTGTCCCAGTGGAATAGGATTAAGACGGAATTGGATAAGAAACTGCTACCTAATATAAGAGTGGATGATTCTGGGGCGGAAGAATGGAGAATGGCTAAGGTGGAGAAACTGTTAAAAGATTATAAAAAAATAAAAGAGAAAAACCTTAGTCACCAGTCCTCTGCTTCATCACCAGTGCAGGCCCTTGTAAGTGAACAAACAAACACGGAAAAGTTACTATCAATGCCAATTAGAGAGTGTCAACCCACCATAGATGCAGTTACTGGTAACATGATGCGCACCTATGTGTATGTCCCCTTATCTCGAATAGAATTGATGCATATCACCAAGTCCATCCCCGACCCCCGTATAGACCCGGCAGGATTCTACAAAGAAGTAGGAAAGCTATGCAGACCCGGGTTATTTACTGTAGAGGATGTAGATAACATATTGTTAGCTATTGTCCCAGAGGAAATATGGACCCCCTTTCGTGCCAAAGACAATGATACAATAAAATGGAAAGATGTAATGGAGGCGAGTAAAAATAGGAAACTGCATGAGGAATATCCCGAACCCCTAAGGGGGCATGGCATGGCAGTCCTGAGGGCTCTAGAAAAGGTATTACCCCCATTTGATGTGAATGTGGAGAAACTGTCTGCTGTGATACAGGGCGCAAGTGAGGAAGTAGCACAGTACTTCCTGCGTTACGAAGCAGCATTTAAAGCACACAATGGCCTAGAGTTAGGGTCTGAGACGGGCCAACGGTACTTTGCCACAAACTTTATAGAAGGGCTCCATGGGCCAATCCAGGAGAACATTAGGAAGGCAGAAAGTACGTGGATGACTAGAAACCCCCAGGATCTCCTCGAAATGGCCAGGTATTATGAAAGAGGGGAAAGAGTAAAGGGACAACAAAAGGCACGACAAGAGAAGGATCTAAAAACCAAAGTGTTGATGCAACAGTTGCATCAAGGGCCCCAAGGCAGGTATAACTACAATAATAATGGCCCGTCACAGGGCTATAGTAGCAACATGATAGGGGGCCAAGGGACAGGTAGAGGTACAGTGCAAGGAGGTGCGCTATATGGGAGGAGGGATGGGCTACCCCAAGATGTATGTGCCTTCTGCAAGAGACCCGGACACTGGAAATCCCAGTGTCCCGAGAGTGGTGGGAGAGGAAGGGGCGTACGGCCCCCTTCACAGACAACATTTGCCCCAGGAAATAGGACTGGTGAGTACGGCAACCAAGACAATAGAATGTTTAAACCCCCTCAACCCAATGCCTTTGACGGACAAGCAAGAGGGGATGTTCCCTGGCCGGCCCCGCCTCCCCCCAATCTACTGTATCAGCCACGACAAACAACACAAGTACAAGGTGTATGCCAGGGCGAAGGATGTGGGGAAGGGGTATACTATAATGACGACTTCCAGGATAACACAAGTGATATGTCCTGAGGAGGCCGAAATGAGACAGCGGGAGTGGTACAAGTACCTATAGATCAGAGGGGGCCTTATGCCTCCATTAGGATTGGCCCCCACTGAAACTTGAGATGTCTGGTAGACACGGGAGCTGGAAACAGTTCCGTGAATATCAGAGCCGTCCCCGCTGTCCCATTATCGGATAAAAGCAAGGTATCAGTTGGATTTGGGGGAAATCCAATAAAGACTCCTGTAAGTGAAATAGTAGAAGCGGAACTTCATGGGGTAAAATGGGAGAATGGGTGGCTATTGACCAATCACTGCCCAGAAAACTTGTTCGGTATTGATGCATTAAAGACACTAGGGGCCACAATATATTGCTCCCCTCAGGGGGGGAGAATGACTATAAGCAAACCTATGGGTATGATAGGAGTAACGCAAACCCTGCCCCCGGAACTCCAAGACATCCCGAATGAACTATGGGCCACTCATGGGAATGATGTAGGGGTGTTGGATGTTTCCCCAGTAGTAATCAAACTAAAGCCCGGTGCCAGGTTGCCCAGGATAAAACAATATCGCATATCACACGAGGGAGAGCAGGCACTATATCAAATAATACAGGATATGATACGGTTAGGGGTGGTAGAGCCAACAAATGATAGCCCTTGTAACTCTCCGATCCTTCCAGTACACAAGAAAGGTGATGAAGCGGTACCCTATCGTTTCATTATTGATTTGAGGGAGATAAACAAAATAGTAGAACCAAGATATCCAGTTGTCCCTAATATTGCAAGTGTACTCACTTTAATTCCCAAAACAGCGAAATGGTTTACGGTAATTGATTTGAAAAATGCCTTCTTCAGCATCACTATTGCCGAAGAAAGCAGGTACCTGTTTAGTTTCACTCTTCGAGATAGACAGTACCAATTTACTAGAGCCCCGCAGGGATATACAGAAAGTCCCGCCATATTCAGACAAGCACTAAAAACACAGATGGATAACCTAGCCCTACCCGCTAACACTGCTCTGAAACAATATGTTGATGAGTTGCTATTATGTGCAGCCACCGAAGAGGAATGCCATTATGTGACCAGATTGGTGCTAATGCACTTAGCAGAGAATAAGCACAAGGTAGCCCTAGCCAAAATGCAGTATGTAAAACAAAAGGTCCATTATTTAGGCTTTGAGTTGTCCGAAGAGGGGCGAACTCGGTCTACTGATCGCATTGCTTTGATACAGTCCATAAAAGGCCCCGACACGGCAAAAGGTCTCCGAAGGATAATTGGTGTTTTATCCTATTGTAGGCACTGGATTCCTGAATTCTCTGTTTTGATCCAGCCCATGCTAAAAGCCTTAAAAGAAGTACAAGAAAACGGACCATTAGAATAGACACCTGAGATGGAAAAAGCCCTGACAGCTATGAAAGATGTTCTATGCCACGCACCGGCCTTAGGCACACCTGATTATACCAAGAGATTTTGCCTTTTCGTTGATGAACAGGAAGGTTGCGCTGTGTCAGTCTTAACGCAGGAACAAGGGGGTAAACAGAGACCATGTGCATATTTCTCCAGTGCTCTGGACTCAGTAGCTCGAGGCCTACCCCCATGCATGAGAGCAGTGGCCGCAGCAGCGGCAGCCCTAAAACAAAGTGCAGGTATCATCCTAGGGAGCGAAGTGACAGTAAAAGTCCCACATGCGGTGGACGTTCTCCTGAATAGAGTGCATACACAGCATTTGACCACAGCTAGACTCACACAGTATGAGATGATTCTGTTTGCCAGTAATGTAAAAATCGAACGATGTAACACTTTGAATCCAGCGACACTGCTTCCTTTGCCCGTCTCACCTAATGACATTAGGCATGATTGTGTGATCCAAATGGAAGAACACACTAAGGGTAGAGCAGACCTGCAAGACACCCCGCTGGTTGATAATGAGGGTATATTATTCTGTGATGGTTCCTGTTTCAAACTGCCAAATGGGGAGACAACAGCAGGGTATGCTGTAACCACTGGGGAGCGGTTGATTGAGAGTGGGAAAGTGTGTGAAAAATCGGCCCAGGCAGCAGAATTGATTGCGCTAACGAGAGCATTAGTGTTAAGCAGCGGTATGAAAGTGACAATTTATACTGATTCAGCCTACGCTCATGGGGTGGTTTCCAGCTTTGGTAAACTCTGGGGAGAGCGTGGGTTTTTAACCTCCCAAGGTGATACTATTAAACATGCCCAATTGATTGCTGAATTATTACAAGCCCTTACGTTGCCCAAGATGGTGGCCATAGTGAAATGCCCAGCGCATAAAAGGACTCTAGATTATGTCACGCAAGGAAACTCCTTAGCCGACCAGATGGATAAACTAGCTGCCACAAGGGATACACGGTGGGAGGCCCGACAACTCATAGTGGGGAGGGATGTGACTATGGAAGGGACGAAGGAGCGCGTAAAGGAAATCCAAGCAGATGCAACCATTGAAGAAAGACTATCTATCTATCTATCTATCTATATTCTTGTATAGCGCCACCAACCCATAGGCCTCAGGGCGCTCACAAAAGAAGGAAAGGGACAGAAACAACAAAGAAACAATGGACAGACAAAGGACTAAAAAAAAAAAAAAAAAAAAAAAAAAGACATGAAGACTTGGTGATAACGAAGACTATCTTGGCACAAGGATGATCAATACGAGGAGACGGTAGATGGGCTATGGGCACATACCAATACGAATACTTGGGTACTACCTGATGCATACTTACCTGTGATAGTGAGTGTGGCTCATGGTCCAACTCACGTTAACGCAAGGACTATGGAAGAAGTTTTGAGTGCTGTGTGGTACAACAAAAGATTGGGAATGTATTGTCGTCAATGGGCAAAACAATGTTAAATATGTGTTCTATACAATGTGGGGAAAGGTGTACCAGCCCCGGCGGGCCACAGTAAGTTACCCACCTGCCCTTTTGAGGTGGTGTATATGGACTTTATACAGCTGGAGCCTGTAAATAAACATTCCTACTGTTTGGTGATGAGATGTGGGTTCTCAGGATGGGTGGAAGCATATCCCCTGCGGGACAATAGTGCCACCTCCACAGCACAATGCATATTGAAACACTGGGTGCCCTTGTATACGGTCCCCAGATATCTATGGTTTGACAATGGGACTCATTTTACTGGTGAAGTAGTACGCAAAGTTTGCAAGGCCCTTGGTATTGATCAACGTTTCCATGCAGTTTTTCATCCTCAATCAGCTGGGATTATAGAGGGCACAAATAAGGTACTGAAGAACAAACTGGCAAAGGCTTGTGCTGAAACGGGACTGAAATGGCCAGATGCATTACCTATTGCATTATTGAGTATGCGTACTATGCCTAAGCGTACACATGGTTTATCTCCTTTCGAAATTGTTATGGGGCGTCCACCAAGTATTGGGACCCCCATATCACCTAAGAGATTGTCTGAGCAAGCATGGCCTGCATTACAACAGTACTGTATTGGGTTAACTAATAGACTGACTTCTATTAATGCACAGGTGAACACAGTAGCTCCATCTCCTCTGATAGGAGAAGGTCACGACGTGCAGCCCAGTGACTGGGTTGTTATAAAAGCCTTCGATCGCACCAGCGGACTGCAACCCAGATGGAAGGGCCCGTTTCAAGTGCTCCTCGCGACACAAACTGCGGTAAAAGTTGATGGCAAATCACACTGGTACCACGTGAATCACATCAAGAAGACGCTTCCACTACTGATTCCTCCAGAAAAGGGAACCAACCAACCCCAGGTTGCAACAGTACTGCCAGACGCCATTAGTAGGTGTGCCCATCGTCTCCGATCCCGTGACGTGTATGTGCCAAGCAACGTGTAAGGACACTGTTTTGAACTTTGATCATTAGGGAGATGAACATTTGGACTCTCTTGTTGGTTTTAGCAGGATTGTGCCTTACTGAAGACAACGGGCTTGTAGCCTGAAGGGCCTCCGGCGTTCCCCTCATGGGACAGGCACTACGAGGCGTGGGACAGATCGGATGAAGGTTTTCAGTGAGACCTACCACTATTAGAGTAATAAGGGCACTGGTGCTTTAAATAGGGAATACAGCTATATCGCTAGGTTGCATCTGATACGCATATGTACCTATAATTGAGCCACATACTGAATTATGTCTGCACCCCTATATGCTGGTTTAATCCCTGAGCAGATAAATGTATGCTCCCCAAACACAGAAGGTAAGAGAAAAACACCACTTTGCACCACAAGGAACAAAATCTTATTCTTTGTATGCTCGATAGTAGTATTAATAGCGTTCGCCATATTATTCTGGTATTTGGAACATCCATCTAGATATGAATTAAAGAACTTGTTACCCGTGTCAAACGGAACAGGGAGAATAGATCGGGTCAAGAGCAGGAATCGAGATGCCTATGACCAACACGACCCGGAAGACTATGCTAAAAATGAATACGTGAAGATAATAAACACAACATATGGGGTAGTGAATAAAACTGATTGCTGGATCTGCACCCACATGCCCCGACATAGCAGTGAAGGCATCCCAGTGTACGCGTCGCCAGTTACTGAGGATGCCGGGTGTACATTAATTTACATGAGAATAATGTCAGCACAGTAATACATGATACCGAATACCGCTTGTTATGTTAGAGGAGAGAACAAAACCCTTCTAATGGAAAAGATACGCTATAAAATCAAAACTGAGGGAATCGGGCTTGCACCTGCTATGGTACAGATAGTAAGAGAACCTCCTCCCCCTATCACACAAGAGTTTAGGCCAAAGAATATATGTTTTAAGAGAAGCGCAAGAGGTAATCAAAGAATGATCTCGGGGTGCAGTCAAATGGTGAATCTAAATAACTACACGAAGGGATTGTTACAGATAGAAGGACATGCCTACGTCTGTAACAAGAGGGCTTATTTGTGGTTAGCGAAAGATTTTGTTGGGGTATGTTACATAGCCAGAATAATGCCGGCTGTCATGGTATATGCCCCGTCTACTCTGCATAAAGAAAGACACAGCAGAAATAAACGAGCAGTAAACCCAAAAATTCCTACGTATCAACCTACAGGATGGGAAACGTTTATAGATCTGATGGGGGCCCTGGTTCCTCCAGCGGGCATCTTTATGAACAGTCAAGAAATCCAAAAGCTAAGCAGGGCCCTTGAGTTCATAATCGAAGAATCCGCAGACCTAATGGAAAACATCACTTATGAAATGAAAGCAATTCGGCTAGTGGCTCTCCAGAATAGGTATGTCTTAGACATACTCACTGCAGAAAGGGGCGGGGTCTGTTTCATGGTGGGGTCCCAATGTTGTGTTTACATACCAGAAGAAAGTACAGGAATCTTAGATGGAATAAACAAACTACATAAAATAGCGGATAGTATCCACCAGGAGGAAGGGTCAGGAGATAGCTGGTGGATGAAGCTCCTAAAAGAAATCGGGTGGCAGCTCCTTACGCCCATACTGGTTCTAGCGGCAATAGTTGTAGGAATTTGTCTCTGCATCCAATGCTTCCCGGTATGTGTGTCGTGCTGTGTTTCCATGTGTTCTTCCAGTATAACGCGCCTAAATCCAATGGATAAAAGCCATGTACAACAGGAATTTTTTTGACATGGGAGGCCTGGAGAAGATTATGGTACATACATTATGTAATGATGTTGCTTTCCTGCCATCTGCTTATGCTAGGACTGCTTAGATTGATGCTCAAGTGTGAGCAAAGGGTGGATTGAAGGTACGCATGCATATGTAACGTTGTGCTCACACTTGGAGTTTGTACTAATCACCATATGCGTTAAATGAATGTACTTTTTGCTAAAAGAAGAGGCCTTCTCTTTTATACGGCCGCGTTTAAGACCTGCTGACCCGGCAAGAACTTGTTTTTAACAGAAGAATTGTGTTTGGTCACTGTATGTCGAAGCATGCTGAGCCTGCTAAAACTATCTGCAGAATACGGGTGGGGGGAAGGAATGAGTAAGCATGGCCTCGAGCACAGAGATACGGGCACAAAGGGGCACGAAAGAATGTGAAGACCGGGATAACAGGAAACCACGATAGATAGCAAATGTGCAATGGTTGTTCGTTAAACTCCAACTGGATACTTCAGATAAACTCCAACTGGAGATCCGCCCTGGGGTGGACGTGTGCTATGTGCAAGGCAATGTAAACAGAAAAGTATAAAAGAGCACGATGTGTAGAGGAAGGCGCGGCACTTCGACGACTTGCTTAGCGAGACGTTTGAACTTGCGGCCCATTCGCGAATGCTTGTGCATTAATAAAGTAATGTTTACTTGGCTCTTTTCTGTCTGAGTTATTGCAGGTTCCCTCATTGTACTGGTTATGGTGACGGCGAGAAATCGCACCCACAATAACCAAAATGCTAGCCAGCCCCGAGTCCTGACAGACCCCAAAATGAGTGCAGCCCCAGCTCTTTTCCAGACCTAGCAACACACTTGTTGTCTTGTATTTAATAGCTTACCTTTTCACAACTATATAAAGAGAAACAGCTAAAGCAGTTGCAAGTATTCTAGTTTCGTGTGTGGCATTCCTTGTTATGCACAAAGGTTCAGGCTTCACAGAGTGAATGCAAGTTCCCTGGATGGAGGAACTATCATTACGGCATTAACTCACTGATCTAAAGCACCTCGGGTGGTATACCCTTGTGGTTAATCTGCCCTGCTGCTGTTCTGCTGAGGTTCTCTGCCATGGCCTGTTCCCAGTAGACATCCAGGGAAGAAAGATGTTAGAAGTGCAAAGGGTGCCCCATGTGAAAAGGGAAGAACACGTTTCTGTGAGAAGTACAGACATTGCCTGATATGAGAAGTGCAGAGCCTGAGTGCACCATTTGGGAAGTGCAGAGTGTGCCCCATCTGAGATTAGATTCGCGTAATTTGAAGGCATCATGAAGCAAGACACAGAAATCAGATTCAAAGTTCAAACAAAATAACTTCATTAACTTAAATGTCAGGATGGTTGAAGGCCTAACTTGCCCTATGCTAAGGTGGAATTTCCCTACCTGAACGAAACTAAGGAAAGCCTGAGTCAAAGAGTTCAACTTAAAAGTCTGTCTGTGTCCAAATCCTATCATTGCCCTCACAACTAAAGCTAAACAATGTCTAGGGAAGTCAATAAGGAAAGAAATGGTGATCAACATAAAGTTCTGAGCTTCTTCCAGCTCTTAGCTTCCTTTTCAGCTCCACTTCCTCAAGCTCAAGAAAGTTCCACGAAAGTTCAGGGCAATACAGTTCCACACAATCCTCGGGGTTCCCTTCCCCAAGTTCAATGTAACACAGTTCACACAAAATAGGGGGTCATGAGGCTCCGTCCTCAAGACAGTATTTTCAGTTCCTCAAATCTCAGGGTTCCCTTCCCCAAGATTTCAATGTAACACTTGAATTGGTTTCAACCGTGTAATGTTCAACACAAAATAGGTCCACTTGCCCCGCCATCTGGTTCGCTTCACCAGTTCACTCACAGTGCTCCCCGGTTTATTTCACAATGTCTTTTGACTTTCATCACTTAGGGCTCACTGCTCTAGGCACAGTTGTCAGATCACACACTCCACCCATCACAGGTCACCAACCAGGAACCCTTTTTAGCTCTGTATGCCATTTTACACTTCTCTGATTTCTCCTGGTTAGCCTCTTGGCTTTTTCACCACGTGTTATTCACTTCTTGCCAGCTTCTGGCTTTGCCGCATTGTATCCATTTATAAAGTTCACTTTATGGTGATCTTTTCCCTGCCCCACCTTTCTATGGCATTCTTTTATACTTCTGTTTTTTTCAGTAAGTTACTTGCAAATGGGCACTTTCTCTTTTGGTTTTCATCCATTGTTAACTTGTTTCAAGGTTTTCATTCATTTCGGTGTTCAATATATGTGAATCAGCTGTGTTTCAAAGTTTCCTTCAATATGGCGTTCAATAAACGTATTTCAGCTTTGTTTTTTAAGTTTCAATCAGTTCAGTATTCAATAAAAGTAATTAAACCTTGTTTCAAAGTTGCATTCAATTCGGTATTCAATAAACATATGCGTCCCTTAATTGCTTAAGAGTAGCCAGCTAGGTGCGCCCGGTCCTGGGTGACTCCTCAGACACTCACTGGTCCTGGCATTACTCTCCGGTGGCTCTGCTCCTCCTCCTCTGTCTTGTAGACCACTGGGCCGGCTTCTGCGAGCCCTGCTTGCATTCTGGATGCCGTCCTCCACACGCCAGCGGCCCTGCTGCTTCGTCTTATGCCTAGATGGCGCCTTTCTTCCTCCTATCTCGTTCACAGCTTCAGCTGCTTTCTGCCCCATACAGAGGTTCCCACGCCTCGGGTAGAATCGCAGCACAGCTGGTCTTGGGCTCCACAAGTCCTACTGGATCTCAGCTGGCGTCCTGGCTCTCTCTCAGGTCCCACCACGACTGCCTCCTCGCAACACAGGTCCCCTGCTGGTCTCTGTCACCCAGGCCTCCCGGTTGCTCTCTCTGCTGATTATTGTTCTCCCTTTATACTCCTGCAACTCCTTGACAGGTTGCAGGTGTGAATCCTTAATTAGGCTTGCGTGAACATGATTGAAGGGAGACGCCTGGCCCTCACAATCCTCTGCAGACATTTTCCTCGTCCCAGTACAAGAGTGGTGAAATGAAGGTTTGGTGTTCATTACTCTCCGTCTCCTCTTTCTCGTCCCCGTACTGTCAAAAGTCAAATAGGGGAAAAGGAGGTGAGAGGCTTTGCAGTAGCCCAAAAAGGTCTGGTGAGGGTTGGGTTGGTCGTCAATAGGGAAAGGGAATACCATGTCTCCCCTGTGGGCACCCCACTCCCGAACCACAAGGTCTATCCAACCAGGTGATCTTCCCTCACTTCTCTACCCCCAGGGTGAGGATCCAAAAAGGATGGCCTTTTCCAGGAAACCCGAGAAGAGGATCCAGGTTTCCACAGTAGCCAGTGTGATAAGTTAAGAGTGTGCCTTGTGTAAAACGTGCAGAGTATGCCTTGTGTAAGAGGTTGCCCTGTGTGAGAAGTGCAAAGGGTATCCAAGTGAGTAGTGCAGAGTGTGAACTGTGCGAGAAGTGCAGAGCATGGTATGATGGAGTCACAGGTTTTGATCTCGCAAGAAGGGCTCGAGTGACCCTCGGGGTCAGGGAAAAACCCCTGCTACATGATGCCAAACAAGATGGTGGTTGATGGAGAATCACCTAGGGCTTCTTTTCTGTTCATAACAGACCCTAGTGTGTTAAGTATGGAGGCCCAGATAAATGCAGACAGGGCCTGGATTAATGGGATCCGTGGGTGCACGTGCTGACAGTGAGAGGGTTCCCTGAGCCCCTATCAGCAGGATAGTGCAAACTGCAGCTTGCTGCAAAGAAAATGATATCATATGTTGAAGACAGCATCACAAACATGGTCTTTAGAACAGACTGCAAAACTCTCCAGTGCTGGCAGGCAGAGGGTTGTGTTCATGCAATCTGGATTGGGAGACCAACAATCAGCAGAACCCCATACTGCCCGACACCTGTGGTTCCATGTTGATGTCTGACAGCCACCATGATAGGACTGCCTGACTCCAAGATGGTAGACCATGACTTTATACCATCATGGCTCGAACAAGCAAACAAATGTTCATGAATGGTAGGTTGGCTGGCCCCAGCCGATCAAATCACCTGGTCGATTTCCCTCCAGAGGTACTTCCCCAATTAAGGCAATTAAGGGCCCAATTATAGACAAGGTGGGGAATAAAAGAGGGACAAAAGAGGGACAGAATACAGGGAGAGTATGAGAACTTGGAGACGGATGACAAGAGAGGAGAGCGATCGGAGCAAAGAGCAGGGAGAGGAGCGAGAACAAGGAGGGCAATCGCAGGAGGATGGAGTGATGACAGAAGTGGAAGGAGACAGAAGGAGGTGAGAGAGTAAGGTTGAGGTGTCTGAAACAGCAGGGAAAGAAGAAAGGGAGGTAACAAGGAGATCTTCTAAACAGGGGATAAGAGGATGAGGTCAGAGAGGGAAAGATCTGCAAGAGGAGGATGAGAGACTTTGGAGGAAGGAGGTTTTGTAACGAAGAAAAAACATCTGGAAGGAAAAGGTCGGTTTGGGGATGAGAATAAACAGGATGAAGCAGAGAGGATTCAGAGGATAGCAATACAATCTGGATGACCCCACGACTTGCTGAGACACAAGAACTAGAGAGTAGTGGAAGCTATTGTTGGTGGTAGTGGAGTCAGTGGGGTACTCGCCAAAACTATTGAAAGCTTGTTAAACTTGGGTCCAGGAACTGGTGAGGGTTCAGCCCTGACACCCCTATAAAGAGTGCCTAGCCGATAGGCAAGAGAGAAACAGATCTAGTGGAAGCAGCAAGACCACCAATGGCAATCATCTGAGCTGCTGGTTCAATGGTTTGTTGCTGTAGTAATATCTTCTTGTTTCTTGTTCAATTCCAGCTTTGTGCTAATTCCCTTCCCACTTCCCTTGGTCTTACTTTTCCCTTCTGCACTGTCTTCCCTGCCTCCAATTGCCCACCTTTAAACCTCCCATTATAAAATCTTCATCTACTAATGGATTTCACCTGTGATCTCGTTTGGCTTCTTCTGTCTTCTTGTGACTGATGTGAGGGTGCAGGAGACAAATGTGGCATTGTTTTGGTTATAAACTTTTATTCATAAAAATAAAGGGGTTTGGGAAAGGCCTTTTCTATTCGTAAAACGAAGAGCGGGTACCCTCCCTCAAAGAAAACTAAGGAAAACTGTCAGAATGTCCAAATAAAAATAGTCTGACACTGTCATGTCCCAAAACCCTACTTCTGAACCTAGCACTATTAACTAATGACTAATGTCTAAGGACTCCATAACTCCAAAGTAAACAAGTAGTGACAGTTTATACTACTTCAAAGTTCCCAAAGTCTCACGTATTCAAAGGAAAACAAATGTTCTGTTTTTTAACAAACGATATATCAGTGACAAGGGTTTGGCTCCTTTCCACTGGCTTCTAACTGGTTCTGATCAGGAGCTTATCATCTCCTTTTCAGTAATGGACAGTTTTTCTACTCTTAGGTTTTCAGACCCTCTTATTCTTAGGCCTTCATACAGCGTCCTTCTTGACGCGGCTATGCTCTGTGTAGCAGCCCTCCGGTTCGGGAGATGCCCAGAGGTTGACTCGGGTACTTGTGTGCAACGTCACTTCTTCCTGGAGTACCAGGGGTGTACCTCTGTCTTCCATGGTGTACCTCTGTCTTCCATGCGTGGCATCTCCCCCTTCTCTGCCGGGCTTGCCAGTGCAGTTCTCACGGTTGCTCATCTGCCGCCAGCTGCTCTCAACTCTCCTCCTCGGAGAGTAGCTCTCTCTCGGTGTCCCAGCTGACAGGGATCTGAACTCCCACACTTCCCTGTTGGGTTGTTCTGGACCAATCAAATATTGCAGAAGACTAGACCATTCACTCTGGGTCTCTGAAATGATCTGCATCCTCCTAGGCATCTTCTTCTTCATAGTATTGATGTAATCCTTATATGGAAAACCAATAGTGCTCCATGGTATTCTAGTCAGATATGAGGTATTAATATTAAGTTGACTGACTGTACAACAAAGAATGTTGGCCCTATCTGAAGATAGGAAAGAAGGCTTGGTCTTCGGTAAAGAGGGGGTTTGAGATAAAGCAGGATTATACCACGTTCTCTGGGAAGGGTTGTGCCTAATCCCATAAGAGCCTCCCTCTCACTTGTGATCTTCCTCCTGTGTACCACCCCCAGGGGCACTATTGTACTGTGGACGCACCAACCTGGCCCCAATGGAAAGGTCTCCCCCTAGGGGAGAAGGGACAACATTCTCAGATTAATGACACTGATTACACTGTAATCAGTGTGATCAGTGTTGCCTGGGTCTGTTTCTGCTTCCTCCTTGTTTCTGATGGCTATTGTCCTGTGTCTGCCCTTACTTCCTTTTCTCCTCCATGTTTTTACCTACTGCTTCCTCTTTGTTTGTCCCTTCTGTCCCTCTCTTAGAAACTGATTAGCAACCAAGAGTGAAGATAAGCGGTGCCACTATAACCAGACCTAGTGGCATTGGCAAGACCACCAATCACTGTACATACACCTGCTCAGCAGTCTGAATCCAGTGACTGCTAGATCGGAGGCTCCTTAGTGTGCCAAGGAGTTGTTCCCTAAGATTAAGCCGGGTGGGGACTATATAAGACAAATCTAACGCGACTGGGCTATTATTGGGACTATTAAGATGATTGTCTGAACATCCAGCCATGACTGGCAGGGGGGAAATTGACAGTCATCTAACAAGCAAGTGTGACGTTCTTCGCAGCCAGGACCTACCAGGTTTGGAGGGCCAATATAGGAACTGTGATACATATCCACACCTCTCAGATTTGCTCTTCACTTGTGTTTGAGCACAATAACCCTTGTTCAGTGACACGTTGTGAAGACCCCTGTATGATTAGGGGCACTTCTAGTGTGGTCACCAAGATGGCCCGACACCTCCCTAAGACAGATTACGAAGGGCTCAGGGGTTGTATGGTGAGGATTCCCTGGCCACCCCTACTTCTCCCCCTCTATACGGCAGGAGACAGTCATGGTAAACACCATGATGATACTGGCCCTTTAAGCCATCTCCAATCAATGGACTGGCTCAAGAAATAAGAATAACCCACACCGTTTCAGCAGTCCAGTAACAGCAGAACCCAGCAATCCCCCACCCTTCAGCCGATACCGAAACAATACAACTTTAAGGAATGGGCAGTTGGAGCCGTCCCTGGGAAGAATTGAGCATCTAGGACGAAGAGTAATTGTCCCACGCTGATGCCCGCACTGATATCAGAGGCCTTTTGCAGATTCCTTCACAATGTTAAAGATGGCGTCTCTAGGGCGCTGAGTACCTGGGCTTCCGGTAGTTGTTCTTGGTGAGGTCGCCAGGCTGTCCGACAGGTGATTGAAGATTATGAAACGCGAGAAACCGGCGCACCCCTTCCCCTCGAGTCAACAGGGTTAGAGGTGGACCGGCTCCCAACGCCACAAAAGTGCACCTTCCAGGTTCTTGCAGTGTTGGAGCAGTTTGCAAGATAGAACTGCGGACGGAATGCCGTGGTGTATTCAGAGGACGAAAACCTGGAGGAGGCAGGCAGGTCTTGGAAGGCAAGGTAGAAGAGCAAGACCGTAGCGGGCAAAATTCTGTAGAACCAGGCTGAAGCAGACAAAGACTGGTGGGCAGGCTGGAGCAGGCAAGGAATGGAGGGCAGGCTGGAGCAGGCGAGGACTGGAGGGCAGGCTGAAGCAGGCGAGGACTGGAGGGCAGGCTGGAGCAGGCAAGGAATGGAGGGCAGGCTGGAGCAGGCGAGGACTGGAGGGCAGGCTGAAGCAGGCGAGGACTGGAGGGCAGGCTGGAGCAGGCAAGGAATGGAGGGCAGGCTGGAGCAGGCGAGGACTGGAGGGCAGACTGAAGCAGGCGAGGGCTTCAGGAGCGAAGACACGATCCGAGAAACAAACCGCGTTGAGACGCAGTGAGTTTCGGGATCTCGCTCCTTAAATAAGACCGGCAGTACTCAGGAGGCTTGGAACGCAAGCCGTGTTATCCCCGAGTGCTGCCGCGTCCGAAACGAGGCTTGGGAAGCAAGCTTGTGGCTTCCCAAGCGCCTCGAGGACTGCGCATGCGCGAAGACCGAGACGCGGCCTTCCGCGCATGCGCAGACCCCGGGACGCAGAAACCCCAGAAGCGCCGGGTGTCGCGGATAACCACGGACCCCCCAGCCGGTACCGGGGATAACAGCGCCAGGATGGGGCGCGTCAGAACCCATAATCGCGCCCCCTCCGACAGGTAAGTGAGGTGGAGGTGGTGACACACAACCACTCTCCCAGGCACATGCAGACAAGAGTTAGTGATAAACACTTTCATGGTCCATAGAGCAAATTTGCGGTAAACTTTGGGTGCCACAAACAGTTTCCATTCTCAAATACGCGACTTACTGAAACAGCGCAGCTCCGTTGCCACAGATCCCTGCAGACTCTGGCATTGACCTGAATGAAGATGGCGGATCAGCCATTTAAAGACTGGGTCCCAGTCACTTAATGATCCCAGCTGATCTCATTAAATAAGCCAATCCCAGTCCTTCATCAATTTGCCATCACAGATGCAGACCCTGACAGAGAGTACAGTGCAGGGAGAGGGATTACAGGCCTATAAGAATAGACTCTCAGTCTGAAAGTGTGGGTGTTTGGAGAAGGATCCACTGCAGTGATTTTGGAGGTGGTTGGAGACCAGAAGGATTCTAGAAGGAGAGAGGAGCCTGAAGAGAATGACGCATTTTGACAGTGGAAGGAGGTTGTAGGTTAGAAGGGGAATTGGGGGGTGAGGTGAAAGGATAAATTATGAAGGAGGGAAATTGATATCAGAAGGAGGCAAAAGGAGGGATTAGGGAGGAGAGCTATCAATATCAGCAAGATATGGATGAAAGAGGTAAGGTGGGGAGATATCAACAGCAGTATGAGGGGAACAGAGGAATTCAGAAGCAGCAAAAATATGGCATAGAAAAGTAGTGTAGGAGGTGGTGAACAACAGGAGATGGTGGCTGATGGAAGCAACAACGAGGTGGGTGAAGCGTAAGAGGAAGTGATAGAGGAAGATGAAACATACATTGGGGAACATGAGAAGGAGGTGGCAGGAGGGGATAAGAAGACACGTGAAGATTTGGAGGAGGTTGGAGAAGATCAGCAGAGGTCAGTAGAGAGAGAGTCTATGAAAGTTAGAGGAGGCCCCATTGGCCCAAGGCAAGGGGTAAAGGAAAGACCCGACGAAAAGGGTCTGGACCCATGGTGGAAGAAGGTATGATGGCATGGAGCAGCATTGAGGAGGGCCAGGACAAGATAGAGAGACATGTAGGAAATTCTAGAACCCTCTTTGGGTCTCTATGAAAGCTACGGAAAGTCCAGGCTTTATGACTCTACCTAATGCTCTTAGTAAAGCTATCCCAGATTTAATGTAATTTGAAGACAATAAAGGACCACTCATGAGAGTACTTGTTTCCCCAAGATCCAATCAGGTGCTTAAGCCTGGTGGCTGGCAGAGAGAAAAGATGGTGGGGGAAATATGGAAGCACGAGAGACTAGTAGAAATAAAAGAGCGCCCGGAACTGTTAAGCCTGGGAGACTGGCATAGAGAGGAACGAGGGCACATGACACCCACAAAGCCCAAGATACTGAGAAAAAAAGGAGGCTGCATGAAACCCTTAAGCCCGAGGCTGAGGAAGTGGCCGACAGGGGGACCTGAACCTGAAAGTTACAGATTGGGAGAAAGAAGAGTGTGGTCATTGTGAAACTCATCCTAAGTTCACAATGAGGGCATTATAACGGGAACCAAACAAACAACAAGATCCCCCTCTCACCCTGAAGCTGGGGACATGTTTCTAAATTGGCTATCCCGATTCTATCTTTCATTTTTGTTATTTTGCCATCCTGTGCTGGATCTGTCAGTAACACTTTAGGTTCTCTGAAATGCAGTCTTGGTCTGATTTCTGATCCCTGTCACTTGGTGACAGATATTACGCCTGTGTCTTGAGTTCTCTATATATACATCCACTTCTTGGTTCCAGTGCCGTGTGAGAGAAGTGCAGAGCCTACCCCATCTGTGAAGTGCAGAGAGTGCCCTGTGTGAGAGGTGCAGAGCATGCTGTGTGGGAAACGTGTGGCTGGTGCCCCATGCCAGAAGCCTAGAGGGAGCCGTATGTGGAAAGACAGAGAGTGTGTGTGATAAGTGAAAAGGGTGCCCCATGTTAGGAGGACAAAGTGTTGTCTTGAATTGTGTGATTCTGAGGGATGTGCCATTGCTGTGTTCATTGGGGGCATAAGCAGGAACAAGCTTTGTCACTAAGGGCTAGCAAATTTAAGCAAGCCATACTCTTTCTTGGGGGTATAATTTTAAACATCCCCTGCCCACCAACATAATTTGCCTTGACCTGGTTCCAGCAAGCCCCTCAGAACTTGAACATGTCTACCGTCCTTCCACTTTGTTCCAGTATATATGTGTACATGCATACATGTATATATATATATATCTATATACACACACACACACACAACACAACAATATATAAATATATCATTTTTTTTATTGTTTTTTTATAATGCGCTTAATACCTGAGCTCGGGTTTCTAAGCGCAGATCTGGGATTCAAACCTCTGTTACTCTGCATGGTCTTGCTTCCATGACCAGCACATTGCCCCTGTGCTATCCTCCGTACAAATAAATTAGCCCTTTTTAGCCACAGTCTCAAAGCTAGTGCTTAAGAATGGTATCTGGCGTGCCCAACTCTCCCTCAAATTACTTGAATTCTTTCCCTGTCCCCAGCATCTCTCCTGCCACTAACTCCCTGTACTCCTCTGCACCCACCCCCTAGGCCCCTTCTAAAACCCAACCCCAGAACCTCTTTGCTATCCCTGGGCTGCATTTTTCTCTGGTCCTCTGTGTCATATGACAAGATTTGCATGCATTTCTCTTCACGTTGTAATGTGATTTTGAGTTGGGTGTGGAGGAATTAATGCACTGTGGTGATGGGCATACCTTTACATGGTACCACAGAGATCAACATATACATATACTGTACCAAGTTGCCTAAATTATTTTGCTGCTAAAAGTTTGCTATTGAACGTGTTTGGTATGTATATATTATACTGTGGCAGCAGTTGAGTATCAAGTCCCATAGGAAACCCAAAAATTGGATTGCTAATAACTTTTGACTTGCATGATGGATTTGGTTGATAGTTTTCAAACAAAACATTAGTCACAGGCTCTCCCCAGACTGGAAATATCAGGAAAGATTAGTTAAAAAATGAAAAAAGTTATTAAGAAAGCAAAAAATCACTGTTTTCGGACTACTCCGATTCCTTTTCCCATACACAAAAAGTCCATATTTCTGTGCAGTGCACAGCAAATACCGCTGAACAGAATTGGACCAGTTATGAAACAATTTGGGCTTGAAGCATTGACTTGATTTCCGGGACGGGTCTGGGGTTATTCCGTCCAATAGTTGTTAAAATATTTATGATAAGATATGGCATTTATAACGGGCCTATACACAAGTGTTTCAAGGCACGACGAGGCAAGGGAGGGGAACAGAGGGAAGACGGAGACAAATATCTTAGTAGGCCTGTGACATTGAGATTGCGCAAATGCAGGAGGGGTGGGGAAGGGGAAAGTGCGAGGGGGAAGAGGGAGGGGAAGTGCAGTATATAGGATAAACAGTAAATAAATAGAAACAATAACTAGGAACAATATATAAGAAGTGCAGCCAGCTGGTGGCAGGTGCAAGGGTAAGTGCAGACACCAAGTGTCAACTGCTGGTAGGGGCCTGTGGGAATACAGAAACAACCACAGTGCAAGGGATGCCAGGGGGGCCGTGCATGTTTGCAACTGGCGGGAAGGGGACCTGGGCCCAAGAACAGAGGGTAGCCAGGTGACCAGTGCAGTTTCGGTTTCAGCCAGGAGTTCAGCAGGGGAGAGGAGGAGAGAAAGCAGAAGCAAAGAGGAAGGTTGAGGTGCTTGCGGAGCCGGAGATGGTTCTCCTCAAATTTCAGAGATGCAGGGAGGCTGTTTCAGAGGGAGGCCCCAGCCGAAGAAAGAGATCTACCACAAACTTGTTGCTTGGAGAAACGACTGACCCTGAGGGAGTTAAAGGCGGATGAGTGAAGAGCTCGAGAAGCAAGATATTTAGGAAGAGAGAGAGTTGAAGGTATTGAGGCCCCAGAAGGCCTTATGGACAATGCAGAGGGTTTTGTACTTAATTCTCTGAGCTACTGGGAGCCAGTGCAGAGATTTCAGTCCTGGAGAGATGCGATCCCTGGGCTTGTGGGCTTGAGGCCAAGGACAAGTCTCACAGTCCTGTTCTGGGTGAGTTGCAGAGGGCGGAGAGTAGAGGCAGGCAGATTTAGAAAGAGGCTGTTGCAGTAGTCCAGCCTACAGAGAACCAGAGGTATGGAGACAGTGAGCTTCTGGGGGAACGAGAGGAAAGGAAGAATACCTCTGACGAGGTGCAGCTGGTATTGTGACTTCTTAGAGATGTCAGAGATGTGAGGAGAGAAGAAGAGTGTGGAGTCAAAGATGACCCTGAGGTTTCTAGCCTCACAGGTGGGAGCAGAAAGAGGGCCAAGAGAGGCCGGCCAGAGAGAGACAGGAAAGGAGGGGGTGGGTGTGCTGATGAGGAGAATCTGTCTTACTGACTTTGAGGCAGAGATCATTGGCAGCACACCACTCCTGGATAGCAGACAGACAGTCAGAGATGAGAGAAGGGGAAGAGGTGGTAGAGGGGAGCCTGAAAATGAGCTGAGTGTCATCCGCATAGCACTGAAAGTTGGGGCAGAGAGCGGCAATGCGTTGGGCATGAAGTGCTAGGTATTGGTTGAACAACCAGGGAGAGAGGTTAGACCCCTGGGGCACACCACAGGTAGAGATAGATCTAGAGGAGAGGAAGGACCTAAGTTGGACCTAGGAGGGTCAATCAGAGAAGAAAGAAGTCAGTGAAGTCAGGGCGTGATCAGTGATACACAGGTTATCACGGAGACCATTGAGCAGGATGGAATGGTTGACCGTGTCAAATGCAGAAGAGAGATCAAGTAAGATGAGGACACAGGGGGTGTTGGAATCAAGGTTGGAGATTTGATGGCGAAGGGGGTGCCCCCTTCTCCCAAAATTGTATCTATGTTTTTTCCCATGGTACTTTGCAGCAGAGGCCTTTCAGAAATGAAAACCTGCCATTTTGTTTATGCTCGGTGTGAGAGATAACCAGTGTTATAACGGATTCGGCCAAAATGACCAAATCCAATTTACCTACCCCACCAAAAGACCTACTATACATATCACAAAAAGTTTGAACTGCCAAAAGTTCAAACTTTTTGTGGTATTTATATTAGATCTTCTAGTGGGGTAGGTAAATTGGAAAAACAAAAGCTGCGGAGGCTGCAGGGGTGTCCCCCACAACACCCTGCTCCCTACACTAGACAGTATAGAGCGGGGGTTGTGGAGACACCCCTGCAGCTGACCTGATCAAAAGAAGAAAAAATAAAAGGGACCCTGCGGCGCCGGTTCCCGATCACGCAAGTGAAAAGGAATCAGCGTTGCAGGGACACAGCGCATTGCAATGAAAGGTAAGTAGGGGGGTTGGGTTGTTTTGGGGGTGTGGGCGGGGGTGTGGGCAGGGGTTAGTGTTGGTATGGATTTGGGGTTGTTTTGCCACGGATGTCCGCATGAGAAATGTATGAACATTTATGTGTAACATACATCTCTCATGCAGTCATTTCCGTCGTGGTTACTTCAGCCGTGGTAAAACAACACTGATTCGTTATAACAGGTATAACCGGGATAGCCTAAAATGAAAACAGTGAAAATAATGCCATTTGGAGGAGGAAAAAGGTTGAAATGGCATCAGGCTAGTGGTGGGGAGGGGGAAAGAGGGCACCATAAGAAATTGTGGAGTTGTAGAGGGGCGACTGGGGGCCAAGTTCAGCATGTGAAGGTTTTTGCATAACCGGGGATATACTGGGGATAACCGTGGTTATAGTAGAAAATAGGATTGGGAATGAAAGTGCGTCACATGAATATAACCGCGGTAATTGCGGGCATTTACGGATAACCAGGGCTATTTGTAGTGCATTGCAAATATAACCATGGCTACGGGAAAAAAGTTTTTTTAAAAGAGAGAGTTCAAAAATGAGATTAATCCAAAAAAAGAGGAATTTTACAGCTACAGTAAAGTGGGGGTATTGGGTGTGGCCGCAGAATATGGGGTACTGGATTAAAGAACCGAATGGTGCAATATGGAAAGTGGTCACGGCTGAAGGCCATGGCTTTTGGTTGCTGAAGGCTGTGGTCACTGGCTAGGGCCGAAGGCTGGTCATGATTTCCCACATCTGCTGAATTTCAAGGGTTTTGTTGCGTTAAATCTGTGCAACTTAACTGCACCTTGACTAATGTTTTTTCAGTGAATATACATACACATGTATATATCACCCAGGGCAGCAGAAAAACAATGCTACAAAGCCAAACATGGCTTTGGCACTTACGTTGTACAGTCGTGAAGTTGGTTGGCAATCCTATAGTCACGCCATTAGATTGGTACGAAGCCCTGTAAAATACAAGAAAATATTTGTAAGAATAGTCGGCAGTGCACACACACTTTTACTGCGATTCAGTGCCTAGATATGCATAACTTCTGGAGATAGAAAACAGACTTAGAAGTTGGAGACTGTGCAGGATGCTCTCTCTTAGGAATGCTGGACAAACTGCGCCTGGCGTTTCTTATCATGTGACAATTTATGTTTTACAATGTATCCCACAGCACTTAGATATACTACTATTTACATGATTGTGTAATGTCATGTGAAGTGGTCTTGTGTAGCTTACTATTGCTTTTTTTGGTGGTCTTGTGTCGTGTGGTTCTGTAAAAAAAGAGATGTGGTGATAGCATGGTAGAAGAGGCAAGTGCAGAACCTGTGGTGTTGATGGTTACCGGCCAGAAGTACCTGAGTCCGGAGTGCCAAAGGCAGTTCTATGTGGTTTGTGACAGTAACACTTAAGTGTACGTTTTATCCAGAAGGAGAAATACATGATCTGCTAGGTCAAATGTCTGCATCCTGCAGCTCTCCAGATGTATTGGACTATGACTCCCATGCTCTCTCACCATTGACTAAACTTTCTAGGGCTGATGGGAGTTGTAGTCCAAAACCCCAAGGGAGCCAAAGGTTGCAGTCTGCTAGGTAACAGCACTAAGACACTGGGAGATCTGCTGGCCTGGGGACAATGACAAAGCTTCTAAAACCGGAGAGGCTGGTTAAATATGTTTATTACACTTGCAGCACAGCATAGGCCCAGTACCAATCCCCTACCAATTTGCTTCCATTTTAAGAAATGATAACAGAAATCTTGAACAGGCACCTATTATGTCAGAAATGCCTACAGTCTTAGTGAAAAGAGTTCTACCAGAATACGCTGTCAAGAAAAAAGCACCACTCTATGTGTACCTTATGGTCTACAAGCGGTTCAAATAACCTTTTTTTTTAAATCAAAGTAATTATGATGCCTTCATAGAATTCTAAATAATCTGATCCAATATATTTTCTTATCAATTGAAAGAGATGTCCACAAATGTGTTCCATAGAACCTCAAAAAGATGACAGAACAAATACTATATATATCAAAATTGTACTTTGCAACAAAAATGTACATTAACAGTATTCATAGGCAATAGTTACAAAGGAGTGTGGGAGCCCCTCTACTGAGAACGAACATGGGTCAAATACCCTATTCTATGGAATGTATTCCACTCCTCCGTTTGAATATCAGTCTTTGTCCCACCCACAAGGGAAGTCCAGCACCCAGATGCTAGGCAAAGCTCCTCTGAACAAGAATACCATCAGCAACCCTAGGCACGTGTTTCGGCCTAGTCGGGCCCCAATTTTTACAAAGTTACAAAGGAGTGTGGGACAAAGACTAATATGCAAATGGGTATTTCTCCTCTGTGAAGGGTGCAGTGAGCTAAGATGTGGTTGTAGACCCTCCTGAGTGGAAGAAATTCCATAGAGCAGGGTATTTGACCCATGATCGTTCTCAGTAGAGGGGCTCCCACACCCCTTTGTAACTTTGTAAAAACTTGGGGTTTCACCCTAAGTAACCCAGGGTAATCCAGACATGGACCCCTGTTAGGACAGATTTTCTGAAGTCCAACTAAGGGCTAAGTAGAAGCATTCAAGTGAGACATTCAACAAGACTCTACTCTTAGAATAAAGCTGTACCACCTGAGTTCATGGTATCGTAGACCAACAAGCCTGCCTTATCTTAGGAGGGAGAGAGGGCTGTAGAATCAGTACAAAGAAATTGTGTTATATGTATGGCCCAAAGAAACAATGACACCCTATGTATTGTAAAAAATAAAGGGTTTATTTTATATACAAGCAGACCAAGAGATTCTTGGGTAAGTAAGGACTATCATAAAGCATATAAACACATTATAAAAACACAACACTATGCTTTAAATACATAGATCAAAGCACAGACCTTATTTAGTACGCCTAACAGTATTTCTAGGGGGTAAGACTTTTGTATACACATTCAGTATAAGGCACACTTATTCTGGGGGAGTAAAACCATAAGTTACTTTATGTAATAGAAGAGTAGCAGACCATGTCAGTTATGCAGTGACACTCAACAAGGTAATCACATAGTCAACCAACTTGCAAATATACTTTTCTGAATAGTGCAACACAGATTCAATGAACAGTATATACCTCTATTGCTTTTGTGATAACACACAGTTATATTAGGTGAGTAAGACCTTTATGGTGTAATATACACTTACAGCTGCTTTTCAGCTCAGTGGAACACAGGCTAAGATAAGCAAGAACTATTTACACTAATTTTGTATGCACCAGGCAAACCAAGGTCAGCTACACCTAAAGGAACACTTTCATGAATGGCACACAGCTATTCTAGGCAGGTAGGAACTAATGTTGTAATATTCTATTACAGTTGCTTTTCAGGATCAGTGGAACACAGATTGAGATAAGCAATAGCTCTTTAAATTGTTTTAGGATGGCACTCAGCGAACACAGGGTAAGTAAAACCTATATACTTTTTAAAGAAGCTATCAGCAACTTAAGAGGTAAGTATAACCTAAGGCAGACTTATTCTGAACAGGCTAACAGCAAGTCAAGGGAAGCAAGACCCAATTTGGGACACCCATACATCTTTCCTAACAGGAATAGTAAAGTGAAACCAACAGCATTACTTTTGGGGAAGAGGCACAACCAATTCACAGGTGAGTAACTTAACCTTATGTATGCTTTTCAGAATAGTGCAACACACATTCATGGTAAGTAAGAACTTTTGTAACTGCTCACGCTCAGAGTTACAGTTACCAACCAACATCTTCTACAAGTAACTTTTGCACATTTGTTATTCTTTTAAAGGCAGGACCCTTTTCATATCCAGTCCTTCCCTTATTCTATAGCATGAGTTCACTCAGAGGCAGTATTGGGACCCTAGTGGTCGAGGTGCCAGCTGTAGGCAGGGTGAGATAGGGGTCAGTTGCAGGCAAAGTCAGAGTTCCAGAGGAAGACTGTTCAAACAAGTAAGTATTTCACTTTAAAGTTAGTTGAGGGTTCAGGGACTTCAGAGAAGACACCCTAGGAGGATTTCACAGTGGGGCTGGGTGAACTGGATGAGTGGCCTCTCAATCACAGGAAACACCCCAAAGCTATACAGAAATCACAAAGGCTTAAGGTAGGTAAAACACCCCAGTCAATACTGTACTTCAGCACAGAAGAGGAGTTGCAGCAGGAAGACTTCAGGATCTGCAGCCAAAAACCCAGTCGATGGATTCCTTTGTCAAGAAGACGGAAGACAGGACTTTGGAAGGACTTTTGCAGCAGGGATCACAGGAGAAGGCTCCAGGCCAGAGTTTCCTCATGGCAGGATGCGGCTCTGTGGACATGGGGCCTTTTCAGGAGCACAGAAGAAGACAGAATATCGGTGGTCGGATTCTCATCATTTACAAGATCCATGTCATGCAGTGCCCCTGGAAACACTGGCACCGATGGAGACTCCATTAGGATGTTCCGCTACATTTCCTCAGTTTGCCCAGTAGCGGTCTAGTGTTTCTTCAAAGATGGCCACCACCAGTATTTACTTGGATGCAGAGCGCAGCACGGAGCGCTGCAACCTACCTCTACGGTGAGAGGCTAGTTGTATCTTTAGGAGCTTCCTCGCTCCCGTTCTGTTTACCCGCTTCAGCCTCTCCCTCTCTCTGGCGTTTGGTTCCGTTCGCCTTTCCTCTCACTCTCTCGCACTTTCTCGTTGCTTTCCGCCCGAGCCTCCTTGGGCGCTTGCTGGATTCCCCTCCACATTGTGGCTCCCGCTTTACTGGGTCTCGTCCCGGCTCGCCCTGTTCCTCCCTTCCACTCTGTTCTCTACCTCCGGTGCATTCCACCTTCCTGGGAGATGTTAGGTTCACCGCTCTTTCTTACTTGTGAACCGGTGCAGCTTCCACACAATCCTCGTGATCCTGGGATTCTCATCCCAAGACTACACTGTCACCTCCCTCTCTCTCTAAGGGTTCCATACTCAGAATTAAAGTAATGCACCTGTTACAAAGGAGTCCTTCCTTATTGGAATACAGCAACAGACATCTCGCTTCCAAGAACCGCTCTTCAACTGCTCCTCTGGATCTGCATCTTCTCCAGGGTTTTTTCAGCTGCAAGGCTTTTTCCCTGATTGGAGTCCGCTCCCTAGGGGTCCTCGTTGTTAGGTATACCCTACCCCAGCAACGTGGCCTCCGGGGAGCTCACTCGTATCTCCACGAGAACAAGAAAGACTGAAAGTGAAAAGAGACAAAGAAGACCAGAAGGAAGAAGAAGACGGACACACAGGACAGCTCAGCCGAAGACCCAGGTGAGGAAGATTGGAGGGAGGAGTCACCAGTGTCTGTGACTCCAGCACTCTGGTGAGGAGACCTTTTGGACCTGAATCGTCCCTCTGAAGATCCAGCAGGATGCCCACAAAGTTTCATTGAGATTTGGAATTTGAAAACCGTGCACCGCACAATGGTTCGAGGTCCCACGGTATGAGGGTGTTGCAGCCCTGCAAGGTCGCAGCATGGCGTGGGATGGCTCAAAATGCTGAGTCCAGTGGGTCTCACCAGGCTCTAGGTCAGGGTTGCAGTTTTTGGAGTCCCCAGGTCGATTAGAAATAAGGGCTACAGCAGGCTCCGGTTACACAGCAGGCTCTCTGGTAGCTGGAAATGGTCTCGGCTGTTGTTTCTTCATCTTTCTCTTTGGTTTTGGTTCCAGTGGTCGACTACCTCTTCAGCTTCCAGGATTGGACTTTTATGGAAGAACCCAGCAAATCAAATAGCCATGCAACATTCAAACTTTGGGGTTGGCAGTCCTTTCAGGACAGTCAACCACCGAGTTTGAACTGGATTCTCACATGCAGGCTGGGAGACAAAGGGCTGCAGAGTTTTGGACTCCTCCCTCGACTCCTGCCTTCAAAGACACTCTGGAGCCTGGGCAGGGAATACACAGGATTCCCGCCGAAGATAAAAATCACACAAAGGAATTTCTCACTCTGGAGGTCAGGGGAAGGGACAGGAAAGTACAAGAAATGCTAAAATGGCAAAAAAGAAGACAGGGGCCATTTCGGTAAAATGGCCCCTGTCTGTGAAAAAAGCCGCGGTAAAGGTGCACCGAATTAATAAAAAGGTTCACTTTCACCAGCCATTAAAGGTAAGTTTGTCCTTGTAACATAAATGTTATATTTAAAATGAGAAAGGGGATACTCAGTATCTCCCCAGCATTCCACATAAGGTGGGGGGTGCTGGTCTCATCTAATCAAATGTAAAAGGGATCCAAAGATCCTTTCTACCCTTGGGAACAGTAGTTATCACAAGGTTAGCCAGAGAAAGTTAAAAGGTGAGCCCCTAGGTCATCCCAGCAACAATAGGCACTTATTGCCAAAACATTGTCAAAGAGGATAACTTTTAAAAGACACTATCGAGAGTCTTAAAAATGACACTCACAAAAAGAGTAAAAGATTCTGTCAGTGTGGAAAAAGGTTTGCACTCACACAGGTATAAGGAAAAATAATCCACCAGTAAAAGCAAAAGGTTCGGGGGTTGACCCTGATCATTAAGATGTATCATTACTATAAAAATGTTACCTAACATCCCCTTGCTCACTGTGTCTTAGAGAGGCTCTGCTTCAACTCATTGATGAGGCCCGACTAGGCTGAAACACCTGTCTGGGGTTGATGATGGTACTCTTGTTCAGAGATTTGCCTAGCATTTCGGTGCTGGACTGCCCTTGTGGGTGGGACAAAGACTGATATGCAAATGTGTAGTTCTCCTCTGTGAAGGGTGCAGTGAGCTAAGATGTGCTTGTAGATCCTCCTGAGTGGAAGGAATTCCATAGACCAGGGTATTTGACCCATGTTCGTTCTCAGTAGAGGGCCTCCCACACTCCTTTCTAACTTTGTAAAACTTGGGGTTTCACCCTAAGTAACCCAGGGTAATGGACCCCTTGCTCACTGTGTCTTAGAGAGGCTCAGCTTCACCTCACTGATAAGGCCCGACTAGGCCGAAACATGTATCTGGGGTTGCGGATGGTACTCTTGTTCAGAGGAGATTTGCCTAGCATTTCAGTGCTGGGCTGTCCCTGTGGCTGGGACCAGACTGATATGCAAATGGATAGTTCTCCTCTGTGAAGGGTGCAGTGAGCTAAAATGGGGTTGTAGACCCTCCTGAGTGGAAGTAATTCCATAGAACAGGGTATTTGACCAAAGTTCAGTCTCAGTAGAGGGGCTCCCACACTCCTTTCTAACTTTGGGGTTTCACCCTAAGAAACCCAGGGTAATCGAGAGGTGGACCCCTTGCTCACTGTGTCTTAGAGGTTTAGCTTCCTCACTGATGAGGCCCGACTAGGCCGAAACACGTGTCTGGGGGTTGCTGATGGAACTCTTGTCCAGAGATTTGCCTAGCATTTCAGTGCTGGGCTACCCCTGTGGGTGGGACAAAGACTGATATGCAAATGGATGTTTCTCCTCTCTGAAGGGTGCAGTGAGCTAAAATGGGGTTGTAGACCCTCCTGAGGAAAAGAAATTGCATAGAGCAGGGTATTTGATCGATGTTAATTCTCAGCAGAGGGGCTCCCACACTCATTTGTAACTTCATAAGTAATAGTATTCATATGTAAATGTTTCTTGATGTTGAAATGTGTTTATGGTTGAAGGCCCTTTTATGCACACTATGTCATGAGGAGCAGACAATGCCTCAAAGTACTATGTAAGTCAAAACTAATAATGCAGTAGTTAATCAAATGCATTTTTCAAATTATTTCTAGATAAATAGCACAGGAAAATCATGTGCAGAGGCTAACCATCCTCTTTTAAATATTTCAACTGAAATGCCCAAAAATATTCTTCTCTTACATTCTTGTACATATGAGATAACATTGGAGCAATGTAAAATTACTCCATGTGGATGGTCCAAAAACTGTACAAGTTGTCAAAGTACAATGTAGCAAGCCTGCAGCTTTCCAACCAGACATTGGGCCTCATTACACGGTAGGCGGAGCACCTTGGTCCATGCCGGTAAAATACCGGCACCGCCTTGGAGGAAAGGGGAATTACCGCCCTATTCCAAGGTTGGCAGGGCGGTAATTCCCCCTTCCCCCATTGCCCTTCCCCATTCCCATTTTTGCCCCATAGGGCTCTATGGGAATGGGGAAGGCGCTAATTACGGTGCCGCAAATTGCGGTACCGTAATTAGCACCCTGGTCCCTTTGCGGGTTGGTTTTTAACGCCTGCTAAACAGCAGGCGTTAAAGTACCAACCCGCAAAGGGACCTCGTAGTAAGGCGGTAAGGGTTTACCGGTACCGGTGCCCTTACCGGTACCGGTAAACCCTTACCGCCTACCGTGTAATGAGGCCCAGAGAGTTCCTCTGCCGGAAATACATTGTGCCAGGCGTTGCGAGCACACAAACTCTTCAGAAAACCGAAGAATGTTGACATCTTATTGAGTCTGTTTCCAGCGTTGAACTCCCATGCTGAAAAAAAAAGAGTTCTCTGCACAGTACAAACAACACAGGGGGGAACACAGAGGGACTACTGCCCTCCAAGGTGGTAGCCAAGCCGGTTATACACTTAGTTCCTCCCTCTAATTCCAAGCAGACTCGGGTGTGCTCAGGAAAGCTACCCAATCCCAGCCCTCACCAAATTACCATACATTGGTGCAAACCCTCTGTGAAAGGCTCACACAGAGAGAGGAGGGGAGACAGTATGAATGCAACCAGCCCCAGTTGCTGAGTGTGAGCTGCAGGTGGTTCATGTTTGGAGAAAGATGGAGACTGGAGAGCTGTGGCAAAAGAAGAGACTGGGGGAACAGGAAGAGCTAGAGTGGTGGTGGCAGTGGAAAGCAGGTGGAGGCAATGATCGCTGAGAGTGAACAAGAGCAAGTGGTAGCAAAGGAGACCCTTACTACAGGAGCTGGCATGCAGACTTGTAAAGGGTGGTAGGATCTAGAAGAGGTGGCGAAGACTTGAAGGTGAGTATACCATCAGGAGAAGGTGGTGAAGAGTGGAAGGTGGTGGTCATATCAGGGGAGATGAAGATTTGAAGGAGGTGATAAAAGCAGCAGGAGCATGTGGTAGCACATTGAAGGATGTGGTAACATTAGGTAGAAGTGGTCAAGGATTGAAGGATGTGGCAACATCAGGAGAAGGTGATAGCAAATTGAAGGAAATGGTAACATCAGGGGGAGGTGGTGATGAATTTAAGGAGGTCATAACATCAGAAGGTCAGAGTCAAAGGGTGGCAGAAGTAGTAAAGGAAGGTAATACCATAAGGAGGCAAGAGCAAACTGGCTGAGGTGGTGTTGGAGAAGGAGGTGTAGTAGGTGAAGTTAATAGGGGGCTGGAGGAGGTAACATAAGTAAAGAAGTTAAAATAAGTGATAGGAATACCAGGGGAATACATAAGACTGGAGAAAGTAGTGAGATCAGAAGGGTAGCTTCAGGATGAGAAGGGGTAGATCTCTCGGGTGAGAGGGAGGATGTCACAACAGGGAAAGAGAGTGTGCCAAATCCCTGGTCACGTTGTTGCAGTTCAGGGTTGGCATTCAGGATGACTCGGACCAGGCGTACTCCTCTGCGGATGATACAGGCTTCTTGAGCAGCAAGGGCAGAGCAGGAAGCAGTTCCTGAGCACTCCCCGGAAGGAGCACGAGATGTCCCCCGGGAACTGAATCCCTACACTACGATGTGGCTCCCGGGATTAACATGATGTAGGCACAGCAACAAGCTCTGTACTGGGGAGCCTGCGGACAGCGGCTGGGATGATGGTATTATGTCAGCAGCTTAAAGATGTTAGGAGGCAGCTGGGGTACAGGTACATGCTGGTCTCCGGGTCGGCAGTTGCTTTTGAACTTGAGCAGGCAGAAGAACAGGCAAGGGAAGGCAGGCAAAAGGCAAGGCAAAGCCAGGAGACAGAGAAGGTTGGGACAAACCAAGAAGACGGAAGGGCCAGGCGGAGTCAAGGACCAGAAGGAGGGAGTCAAACACCAGAAGGAGGGAGACCTCAAGCATGGACAAGGGAACAAGTGAGCGGAAGGAGGCGAGGCCAGGGAAAGGGTAGTGTAACATGAACACAGAGCATGCTTTGATGCATCCGTGGCCATGTCTGCAGGGTTTATATTCCCCTGCACTGGTGTTCCGGGTAGGCAGCTTCCAGCATAGTTGCCGCAGCAACCCGAATCACCAACCACAGTGAGCAGCTCCCCCGCCGACCCCGTGCATGGGCAGAGCATCTGGAAAGACAGCTCCCATGGCACAAGGAGGGGCGCAAGCCTGTGGCCACGTAGACACCAGCTCCTTGGCTCCAGCTCCCATCGCCTCGCCTGCCTGTCTCCTGGTAACACAGAGGCGCCAGTGTGGGTATACCTGCTAGGTAAGTGTCCGCGGGCCACAGCAGTGACATGGAGGCATGACAGAGTGTCACAGAAAAGGTGGGACGAAAGCTGAGAAGATCAAGAAATGAAGAAGAGAGAGAGGAACAGGCCCAGTAAGCTTGAATAGTAGGTTTCCGGTGGGCCAAGGCAGCCCTAGGTAGGATCAGACGGAAGAAGGAGGAATGAGACATAGTCAAGGAGGTTACAACCAGCTGAGATAGTACCTCTTAAGTGCTAAGGGCGTCTATATTCGTCTTGAATTCCCATAGGAAATCAGTGAAGGCTCCACCCACTGCTGCAGTTAAGTGGGGAAGAAGTGCGAGGTTTGCTCAATCTACCATAAGGACCCATCTTGAGCTCTCCCCGCTGGCTATGACCAGGGATCTGTCTGCCCACAATACCTGGTGCCAGAGTCAGTCAAAGGGTACGGTACCCCAGAAAACCTGCATCTAGACTATTCAAAGGAAGAGGATTCCGGAAGCCCCATGAGCCTCTAACACCAGACTGGGGTGGTGAGGCAAATTCTTGCCAACTCTGAAATCCTGGACATTGACTTGAGGGTCCTGGAGGCCTGCTTACCCACACCTGGCAAGCAAGGCATTTGGGGGCGGTCCTCCATGCTTCTTGTTTTATTTTGGAGAAAACCACCCTGACTATTGTTTTCTTTTGGATGGTCGGGGTTATGCATTTAAGTTATCCTTTACCTGTACACTGGCCCCGTAATAAAAGTTATAGAATAACAGTATTCGGGCTTGGCATCTTTCTTGATCCCGGGTGTCTCCTAGAAAAGCTTGACTTCAATTGTTTTAACTTCCTGTGCCAATGGCCTTCTGAGTTAACCTGACAGAGCAGGACACAGAGCGGGAAATACACAACGTGCCCTTTCCTGGCTCCTTGAGGAGAAACCGACAGTAGGTATCTAAATTAAATCCCTATGGATTCCTGCCTGCCCTTTAACTGGGCAAGTGAAATTCATATGGATTTAGAGTATGGACAGCCACCATACACAAACATGATGGCCACCCTTATCGCTCATTTTCTGGCCAGGCAGCAAAAGGCATTGGAACCACCAAGATTCACGTGCCTTTCAATGTCCTTGGCAGAAAAAGTATCAATATTCCCTGAAATGAACCGCAGACGCAGTTCACTCTGGCGAGTATGTGCCTCACCTGAAATGAGGCTATACTTAGGCTCTGTGATGAAGTCATCTTTCAGAGGCAGGTTGCGGGGTGGGGGGGCAGGAAGCTCTGTGGGGTGGGGAAGCCACCGGCTCCATGATGCAACCCCTGGAGGTGGTATATGGTGAGTCTCAGAGGGCCTGTCGCACCTCCACAGCCTGATGTCTAAGAGCACCATAGTCAAGATCATGGATATGATATGATATGATGTGGCATTCATAACGCGCCTATACACAAGTGTTTCTAGGATTAAAGCGGGACACTGTTCCAGGAGAACAGACAAGGGTTTGTGGACTACAATGACCAGAGTGCACTTATCCATGACGCTGTAAACATAAGTGAATGAAAGGATTGTCAGCCGGTTCAATCTGAGAATAAACCCAGAAGCAGGTGAGTGACTCGGGATTCTATCCATGCCTCATCTCTGAGACTCACTGCCTGCTAGAAGCAAGCAAGAGCGAACCAACGCTGGAGATTGGCCTGCGTTGTCGAAGCAGGAGGATAGACTGCAGGACCACATAATTACCATGATAGCACTGGCTGACCTCAAAAGCCCCGGCCCATGCGCTGCTTCCTAATAAGTAATTCCGTAAACTCAACAATCAAGGAAAGTCACCTCACTTGAAAACACTAAGGAGACAGGAGCCAAAGGGTGCAGTCCTCTGGTCTGGGTTGTAATAAGTACTTGCTGGCAGGTGTGGGCCAGATCAACAACTCAGGGTCTGTGAAGACAGCCTGTAGCCAGTTAGATTATATGAGCCAAGAACCAACCACAGAAGAGTATCAGAACCAAGGAGCAACCCAAGGGAGACCAAAGAATGTGTGCTGGGGTACTATAAATACCCCGTTACTGTGACATGAAGATACCCAGCCAGATGCTGCAACCTTGGAACTGGGGGCTCTTGTAGAACAGTAGAATAAGGAAATGTTTGTTTGGTCTATGGCAACAGGTCTTCAAAGAATACACCCTAACATATCTAGTTAACCCTCCATCCTGACGTCCCAGCGCAGAGTACTATCCTTCTAAAGTTTTGTTACAACACCGGCCCCTTAGGTATTAAAAAACTGAACTACATTGTCTGCATGTCTAGTGCATGCTTTGTGCACCCCACCATGGCAGGTCTGAATAACCCAAATTAATCCCCAACTGGGAATGTTTTATAGCATGGTTACAAATTGTAACACATGAGAAATGTAAACCAAAATCATGAATTAATTTAATTTGTTTACCACACCTATGAATTTCGAGTTTCGGATGTGAAGTGGAGGACTTCCTTCCGGCAAAATCGTCTGATTGACTGCAGTGGCAGAGGCGTAGCCACAATGGTCTAAAAAGTGGGGCCCACCGCAGTGACATTAACATCTGTAAATGACCATACAGTGCTGCTGAGTGGGCTTTTACAGATTTTGGGTGGGCCTTGGCTACTCAGGCCCTACCCTGTCTATGCCACTGTGCATTGGAATTAATGCTTAAGGTAAATCCTCCTAAATCTCCATGAAGTTCTATTGACTCCAAAAGTGGGGATCAACTCCGTTGTTATCCAGCTCAAGTGGTGGAAACGGTATTCATTTTTTGCAGTATTTGCGTGAATAAATTATGGAATTACTGCCAATCTCAGAAGGAGCTGATTATGTTGATATTGCATTTATTCAGGAAAAATACCTTACAGTGGAAGATGTAATGCTACATAAATGTATATTATCTTATAAAGTTTTTTTTATAGTGGGCCAATCACCACCGTAGTTGTTTTTCAGTGCTGTTAACTTGTCTAAGAAATGACTGTATCCTCGCTCAGAATAACCAGAACTTGCTCTGTGTAGAAAGATGGAAAAAACAGGGCAACAAGTAGGGGAGGGGGAAGAAGTTTGCATAGAATAGAGACATACACAACTAACAAATGGGACGATACAGTGCGGTTCAGGCAGTGGAAATGAGATCGCGTAAATAGGGGTGAGGGTGTAATGGTAGGCAGTGGAATCGATGGAATGCTGATCTACAAAGAGGGAAAGTAAGAACCCTCAAGGCATCAAGCATTTTCCGGTGATGGTGGTTTCTAGTACCGTGGAAGCATGGTTGCCTGATTGCCAGAGATGTAGAAAGAGGGAAAGTAAGAACCCTCAAGGCATCAAGCATTTTCCGATGATGGAGGTTTCTAGTACCGTGGAAGCATGGTTGCCTGATTGCCAGAGATGTAGAAAGAGGGAAAGTAAGAAACCTCAAGGCATCAAGCATTTTCCAGTGATGGTGGTTTCTAGTACCGTGGAAGCATGGTTGCATGATTGCCAGAGATGTAGAAAGAGGGAAAGTAAGAAACCTCAAGGCATCAAGCATTTTCCAGTGATGGTGGTTTCTAGTACCGTGGAAGCATGGTTGCCTGATTGCCAGAGATGTAGAAAGAGGGAAAGTAAGAAACCTCAAGGCATCAAGCATTTTCCAGTGATGGTGGTTTCTAGTACCGTGGGAGTGTTGGAAGCATGGTTGCCTGATTGCCAGAGATGTAGAAAGAGGGAAAGTAAGAACCCTCAAGGCATCAAGCATTTTCCAGTGATGGTGGTTTCTAGTACCGTGGAAGCATGGTTGCCTGATTGCCAGAGATGTAGAAAGAGGGAAAGTAAGAAACCTCAAGGCATCAAGCATTTTCCAGTGATGGTGGTTTCTAGTACCGTGGAAGCATGGTTGCCTGATTGCCAGAGATGTAGAAAGAGGGAAAGTAAGAAACCTCAAGGCATCAAGCATTTTCCAGTGATGGTGGTTTCTAGTACCGTGGGAGTGTTGGAAGCATGGTTGCCTGATTGCCAGAGATGTAGAAAGAGGGAAAGTAAGAACCCTCAAGGCATCAAGCATTTTCCATTGATGGTGGTTTCTAGTACCGTGGAAGCATGGTTGCCTGATTGCCAGAGATGTAGAAAGAGGGAAAGTAAGAAACCTCAAGGCATCAAGCATTTTCCAGTGATGGTGGTTTCTAGTACCGTGGAAGCATGGTTGCCTGATTGCCAGAGATGTAGAAAGAGGGAAAGTAAGAAACCTCAAGGCATCAAGCATTTTCCAGTGATGGTGGTTTCTAGTACCGTGGGAGTGTTGGAAGCATGGTTGCCTGATTGCCAGAGATGTAGAAAGAGGAAAAGTAAGAACCCTCAAGGCATCAAGCATTTTCCGGTGATGGTGGTTTCTAGTACCGTGGAAGCATGGTTGCCTGATTGCCAGAGATGTAGAAAGAGGGAAAGTAAGAACCCTCAAGGCATCAAGCATTTTCCGGTGATGGAGGTTTCTAGTACCGTGGAAGCATGGTTGCCTGATTGCCAGAGATGTAGAAAGAGGGAAAGTAAGAACCCTCAAGGCATCAAGCATTTTCCGGTGATGGAGGTTTCTAGTACCGTGGAAGCATGGTTGCCTGATTGCCAGAGATGTAGAAAGAGGGAAAGTAAGAACCCTCAAGGCATCAAGCATTTTCCGGTGATGGTGGTTTCTAGTACCGTGGAAGCATGGTTGCCTGATTGCCAGAGATGTAGAAAGAGGGAAAGTAAGAAACCTCAAGGCATCAAGCATTTTCCGGTGATGGTGGTTTCTAGTACCGTGGAAGCATGGTTGCCTGATTGCCAGAGATGTAGAAAGAGGGAAAGTAAGAACCCTCAAGGCATCAAGCATTTTCCAGTGATGGTGGTTTCTAGTACCGTGGGAGTGTTGGAAGCATGGTTGCCTGATTGCTAGAGATGTGCTCACAATCCCTTGAAGTCTGGAGGCTTGGATTCTCGGGGTGGCATTTCTTTAGGCACTGCCTGCAAATTCCAGGTATATTTCATGTGGAAATGACAAACCAATTGTTAGAAGTGACAGAGCTAAGGAAGGGTTGTGGAAAAAGGAGGAATGCGGGAAGCCACAACGGGTGAACGGGAATAGGGAAGAGAAGTGAAACCTGTTCTATCTGGCTTCTCTGCCTGTATGTATGCTTCACCTGAGTGATGATGGCCGTGTGGAACGCTGTGTGACTGACAAGAATGTTTCTGTTGTTCGGAGTTCTGACATAGGCAGGTGACGGAGATGTAGCCTGGGTGGTGGGAGTCAGTGGGCTCTTCCATAAAATCCCAGCTCCTTGATGATTGATACCTAATGACTTAATGAAGCTTGATTACCTGTAAATCAGTGAACTACATATCAAGTACCCTGCTGCTCCAGAACCATCCTTGCAAAATGACAATACAAAGGAACCTGGAAGAGTCATATGTGCATTGCCTGTCTAAGAGGGGGACATTTCTAATGCAGGCTGCGTGAGGGGTGTGACGTCAGAGCATTGTGCCAGAGATGCTTCCAGGGGCTGTTGTTGTGCTTCCCAGCTGTGGACTGTCTTTTGTATATCTTGGACAACCTGCGAACCCTGGGCAGTCACAGGAGGGATACAAAAGATGTTGGTTGAAATCAAGTAGTGCTGCACAGCACACGGCCCCGCCCTCCAGGATATTATTAATGGCCCGCCAGGTTACATGAGTTTCATGATGAAGTAAGGCCTGGCTTAAAGTCAGACTTTCTCTCTAGATATGTCATATTTCTAACCTTATTTCTCTCTCTTTCGCCCTTTCTTTATCTCTGCCATGTCAGGTGTCTGAATGCGTTGGTGTCCACATTGTGTTTGTGCGTCCTGATACCTGCAGTTTTACTTCTATATAAAAACATGAATTCAGTCACATCATACAAATAAATCAAAGTGGTAATGCCGTGACGTAGGAATGCATCACAATGGAGCAATGCATAAAAAGCTAAGGGTTATGCATTTGTGCCTCATATGCGCTCTTGCCCCCCTTTGCTCTCAGGATGGACTGTGCATTGCATGGAAGAGGCGCCCCTGCTCATCACTTTTGGATGTCCCCAAGTAGGAATTTGTTATCCTGCAGGAAAAAGGTTTTTTTAAGTTCTTAACATTTTTTAGTAACATTTTTAGTAAAACATTTTTAAAACTTTTCTGTACTATTGTGTACCCGTCTTAGGTCAGCCGGTATTCGCCACTGACATTATTACTAGAAATGTTGCATTTTTTAACCCCACACCATGTAATCAAATGGAGCAGTGAAACACATTGGGCCTCATTACGAGGCTGTCGCCCACGGCATGAACGGTGCCGGTAAGGGACCGGCACCGTTCATACCGGGCCGCCACATTACGAGTTCTGCAGCGGGTCCCGCTCTGGACGCCTGACCAGACCAGATCTGCAGAGCAGCACCCGCTAGTAGTACAGGATGCTAACAACGGCCCATCATTAATGGGCCCGTTGTTAGCATCCTCCCCATTCCCATTGAGCCCTATAGGGGCTCAATGGGAATGGGGACGTACCGGGTCCGGGTCCCGCGAATGGGAATTACCGGGCCCTCCAAGGTTGGAATGGCCCAGTAAGTCCGCTTTTGTGGGACCTAGACCCGGACCTGAGTTTGGAGGTAGCAATGCCGCTAAAAACGGCATGGCTACCTCCAAACTCCTAATGAGGCCCATTGTATCCGGAAATACCGCCTGTTTATCATTACTGCCTAACTCATAATGAGGCCTCAAGTATTTTCAGTGGCAAATCCGCCTAACTTGTGATGAGACCGCCGCACATTCTTCCCCATGCTTCTCACACATCAGGTTTATGTGTAGTTTGGTGCATTGTAACTTCTTAATTGGCCAGTCAGAAACATTCCTAGACTCTGCTGATCAGGTGTATGAACCTGAAGGGAAGCCTTTCAGGTTGGGCATTGGGAGTCGTTAACTGTAATGTCCCAAATGGCAATTTGCTGATGTTTTTCCCAGGCGTCTAAATGTTAACCTTATACACATTCTAGCGTAGTTTATTATATTGAGTTTGTCCAGCACACAGTACCAGTGACATAACTTCGCAGAGCTCATTACACGAAAACTACAGAACAGGCTGAAATAAAAAGCAGAAATTGCACAGTAACATCTCTACCAAGGTGACATCCTAACAATGAGCACTTAGTGGTCTTCAAACAAAAACCACTTTAAGGATGTCTCGGAGCTGGTTTGGTAGGACATGTTCTGAGTGACACAAGGAGGATGTGTCAAAAGACAACATCCCTTGGCTGGTGGCATCTGTCACCATATTTCCTCAATTTGCCAATTAAAAGAAGTAAGGCGTCTTTCACTTGAGGAACTCAGAGACCGTGAGAGACAATATTCAAGATCTAAATTAGTCAAATAGTTAGACACAAGAAGCGGCCAGTACACCCCACAAAAGAGTGCCAGATTTCAAGTTCATCCACTGATGTACGCTTTGTCTCCCTGCTTTCCTTGGGCAGTGACAGACATGAGTGCAGTACTTAAGGTCCCATATGAGATTTAGCAAGCACTACTGCCTGGATCTAGAAATGACTCCCAAGTGGATCAAACCTCTCTGGGTAATTTGTTTGACTAAGTCTCGAGAACCTAACGTGTCCTTCCTGTTACTTTGGTCTCTGTCCTCACTTTTCTGGGATGGGAAGTTTATATTCCAATTCTCCTGATGATCTGGAGTAGACCATAGGGCTTTGCTATTCTTATCATACATTTGGGAATAATAAAGGAGGTCTCATGATAGAAATTACTGTTCTGCGATATGCTCTTCTTCATTTTAATCATAAGCAACGCAACCTTGTTCTGTTCTCCCTGGATCACGGGGACACCGCTGGTTAGGGTATCCGTGTACCCACCCACCAATTTAGGAAAGAACACAAAGTCAACTGCTACTGCAGTGTATAGTGGAGGCTCTCTGCGGACTCTGTTCTTCAAGTGGTAGGAGCCTCTGTGTGCAAACAAGAAATGTAAGGCACTTATATTTCTTGATTTTTATTTTTACTCCCAGTCATGAAAATAAGGCAGGTGTAGATGGGTTATTTCAACTTTACATTGCTGGTTTAAATGTTAAATGCGGAGATACACGAGGCTTTTTAAATGAGTTTAACTGGAAATAGATGTTTCTCTTTATAAAAACTGCTCTAGGATTTACTAATGCGCAGAAAGGTACTAATGATTGTAATCAACATTCCATAATGACAACCTATGATATACAAGCTCAGTGTAAAGCTTTGTTTTCTGATTCCAATAACCAAATATGCTGTATACCCGAATATTAATTTTCCCAGTGGAAGATCGTTGGAAACAGGGCTTCTGGGCTTTCCGCCCTGTTTTCTGGCACTCTGGCATCCGGAATCTCTGTCAATCCACCTCAAAACTTTGTATTTGGCCGGACCGGTACTATGGCCGTCAATGACCAATGCTGGTTAATAGAATGTCATGGTTAAAGAGACCAGATCACAGAGCGATGTCTATTATTTTTTTCCTCACCACTAGCCATACCTAGAGATGCTAAGTAATGGTATGACAGATAAGAAAACTTCAGGTTACAGACATTTTGGCAGTGTTATCATAGATAAGAAAACTTCAGGTTACAGACATTTTGACAGTATTATCATAGATAAGAAAACTTCAGGTTACAGACATTTTGACAGTGTTATATTCAATATCATTCTGGCTTCTTGTTAACTGTAGATAAGGTAAGGCAGTAGTCTGAAGAAAGGGCGGCGATCGCAGCCTAAATGAATTCCCCTCATTTTAAAACAGCTTTAGGGTTCAATGATCAAGTAAAGGAACATATCATGCGTGTTCCTCATGTCTTCGTTGGTTTCCCCAATCTTTGTTGTATGTCTGCCCCCAAAGAATGCCTACTTACGTGTAGGTTGTATTAGCTGTCAAGTTCGTCACTCTGAAACCAATGTTTGTGATCACGGTCCCGCCACTGCTGCTGTCTGACGAAAAGACTGCATCCCTTCTCAGGCGGCACGGAGGGACTGGGACAGTTTGGTTATTTGTAATGCTGCTCCCGGCTGTGGAGAATAGAGAGTAGGAAATTGGTGCGAGTAACCTCAAAGCCACGAGACCTGTCACATTTCATAAACACAGCCAAACAAGTCGATTCCACAATACCACGGCTCTACACCTTCTGCATGATGGGGGCCACAAGTTAAAGGGGTATGCGTCCAGTAGTGTTTTCACTCGTGGCATTCAAACGCTGTCAAAGTGGCCCAATACAAAGCTTGTTGCTCTTAATTCGAGGCTAGATATCTACAGAAAGGTGGTGACAAGACCTAGATTGAAATGTGAAGGTTTGTTTTCAGGCCAGGTTCTCTGAAAGGCATGTGAGCTAGTGGAGAGAGAGTAGGTGTATGTGGTACATAGTGGACTCAGCGCTTTCAGGGGTAAGCAAATGGGGCTGCGTCACATTACATGAGCATCGTTCAACTCTCCCCACATTAGCAGTAAGAGCAGGACATTAGTGGCCAATGCTGGCTCCGCCTCGCCAAGCTTCCACAGGTGTTCCGATAAAATGGGGGAAACAAGGTGTGTCTTCCATTCAGAGGCGTAGACAGGGTAGGGCTTGAGTGGGCCAGGTCTTCCCAAAATCTGTTAATGCTCACCAAGCAGCAGTGCGTGGGCATTTACAGATGTTAATGTCAATGAGGTGGGCCCGACTACATTAGCTTCAGGCCCCACTTGTTAGACAATCTTGGATACTCCTCTGCTTCCATTGCATTCATTGCACAAATGCTGCCAATTGCTACAACATTCTTGTGAAAGAGAGGGTTAGATGGGAAAGCACAAGTTAAAAACAAGAAGGGAGGCTAAAGAAAGTTGAAACACCATCTTAAGAGGGACAGAGAAAAAAGACTTGGCAAATGGCCGCTTGGCTTCTGGGCGGACATAGGCTTCCAACCACAAGAGCAGGGATATCTGAGTCAGGTGTCGTGTAGCACACAAAATAAGGCTCACAGCACTAATCACCTAGAGAATAGATATTTGTATAGTCCCTCTGGCATGCACAGTCCCCTCTTGCCCCGGGAAATAGGGAACATGGTCTGTTATCCTTGTTGTGTTGTGTATATTATCCCTTCATCCCAAGTACATGGTTAACTGTCCTACTGGCCACGTGCATGGCGTGTGCTTGTGTTGGATGTGCACATTGCACTGTTGTCAACTTATGCGTTTTGTACTCAAATCAAGAAATTGCTTTCTAGTAGTTCACCCACAGTGCTGTACATTTTCTTCATGTTGTTGAATGATTTTTTAAATTTAATTTAACATTCAATAACAATCACATACAAATCCATATACATCAATGCATTTAAAATCTGATTTAAGGTGTATAATATCATATGTGAGAACAAAGCATGTCTGGGGATGCTTGTGGCCTAGTGCAGAAGGGATGTGACCTAGGAGTTTGGGCTCGGCTGCCCGTTTTGGGGTGGGGCCAAGCATGATTTGCATATGGTCTTTTACCCCCTTTTGTAATGCTCGGCAGGCAAAAAACGATGGTCTGGAGGGGTGCACAGAGTAACGCCAGAGGTTAAGATTAATTCTAAAACTTGCCATCACCTCTTTTATTTTGCTTAGTCACCCTGAGTGGGACAGGTATGCCCAGACGTGGGTCCTGTGTCTGCTGGGCTTAGAGACCCAAGCTACTCCTCACTGATGAGGCCCAACAAGGCTGAAACATGTCTGTGGATGCTTGTGGTCTCGTGCAGAAGGGATGTGACCTAGCAGTTCGGGCTGGATTGCCCCTTTTGGTATGGGACCAATCCTGATTTGCATATGGTTTTACACCTTTTGTAATGGCTCAGCAGGCAAAGAACGATGGTCTGGAGGGTTGCCCAGAGCAATATCAGAGGTTAAGATTAATTCTAATCCTTCCAGTCATCACCTCTTTTGTTTTGCATAATATCAAACATGCAACCAATCCCAAGCAGACACCATTAAGGTACAAGTGTAAACATAGTTTCAAGGAGGTTTGGAGTTTAGTGTCGGGACAGCTTGTCCCCTGCACACATTCTATTGGTGGTTGTGGTCTTGCCTGCAGCCTGGCACATGGTTTGTCTGGAAACCAAACTCCTGGGTTCCCGAGTGGTTTGGTACATGGTGGGGTGACAAAACCTTGTTTGGTGTAGGCACTGGCAGTTTTTTGATGGTCCAATATTTGATGGTCTTGCTAATTGTTAAAATTTAGTGATAGTCCAGTCTTGAGTTTTTGTACATGGTGTTTTATTACTTCCATCTTATCACTTCCTGACTGGAACCACTCGGACTGAATGCTACATCCGGTCACAGATGAGGCCAACAAGCCTCCATCAGGCACTCTACTCAGGGCCAACTGCCTCCCTGCTCCACCACAAGCCTGCTGCCAATCTCTCCTTTGCCTTGATAAAGACTACGGTCGAAATGCGATACAGCTTGTTGTTTCACCACTCCTGGCACAAGATGCCACATTTGTCATGCTATATCTGAATACTAATAAAACACCATGTACAAAAACTCAAGACTGCACTATCACTAAATTTTAACAATTAGCAAGACCATGAAATATTGGACCTTCAAAATTGCCAGCACCCACACCAAACAAGGTTTTGTCACCCCACCAAGTACAAGTGTAAACATGTTGAGCAGCGGCGTAATCTTTTTCCAAAAATCAACCACTGCCAAACGTAAGGGGTTTGTCTTCCACACATCAGTCAACCCCAATAATGTTCTTACGCAACACCCATGTCTCGTGGCAATGAATTAACATATTCCAAAAATACATTTAAACTGAAAATCAACGCAGACAGTGCAGCACTCTACAAGGAAATAATCCTACAAAAATATTGATAATCACATCAAGCAAAATGTTTTTCAAGCAAATAAATATTCTTTAAAAGTTTTTAACAAACATGTGCTCATATAATGTTACAATATTCATTTTGTAACAAAAAACAAACTACATCTATCAGTGGGAATAACTACACGTCATCTGCTAAACCAAAAATGCAACAGAATTTGACAAAGAACATCAACAGGTCACAATGTTGAAACCTTGCCAAAATCGAAAATATCCACATAGGTAATGATAATGTCAGTGATCCTTAAAAAAGCAGATGGAAATATTTTAGTTTCTCCCTCTGAAGTTTATTTTTTGGTGTTTGTTCAAGGCTGTAGCTGATGGCCTTAGAGTGTCAGCACCAGAATTATTTCTCAATGTTTAAGCATCTCATGTAATTGGTGCGGTCTCTTCAGAATAGATTACTTGTATGAACACATGCCTAAGGGTTTCTGGCATGCCTGATTCTTTGAACAGCCCGCACACCCATGCGTGGCGGTTCAAGGCTCATCTAGGGCCCAGCCCCTCCAAGGTGTCCAACTGATTCAATGTAGGTCACATGAAAGTCAGTCCCATATTCTTATCTGGACTACGTTTCGGAGGTTCCATGTAATAATGTCGCCACAAAAATATCGCCGAAAAATGGTCGTTTTTTGTGGCGACATTATTGCATGGACATTTTTTTTTTTTGCCCCTGTCGCCATATATATGGTCACCCAAATAATATCGCCACGACATTTTCCCGGCGATATTATTTACGGCGACCATATATGTGGCGATATTATTACCTGATACCGTTTCGGATATGGGAGAAAGTATATGTGCATTGGAAAAAATGCTATGCACTCTATAGAGGGGCTTAAAAGACCTAGACGGCTTACACTATTAGACCAGCCTAATGCAAAGGCCTTTTTCTTAACCGTCTTCTGATTGTTCATGTTCATTTATATTTCTTTGTGTGTGCACCCATTTTCATTTGATTTAATGTAATACTTTTTTGTTTGAATTATGTATTTTTTCACTCAGAGGTTGATCTGAGTAGTTTAAATGGCAATGGGTTAGTCAAAATAGTTCCTCAGCCAACTAACTTTTGTATTATTTCACAAACAACAATTGTGGTGGTTTCCAGTTATTGACACATCTTTTTGATGTACAGTTGCCAAAGCCCCCACAACCCCCCCAAATCAATTCTAATGCTCCATACTCGGGGAAGGTGGGTCGGCCTGGCCACTGCAAAGTCATGGCGATCCGGAAAGGAAGGTTCAGACTGGCCTATAGGGCAATTGCCGAAGGGCTGGCCCAACAGGTGTGAGTGGGCCAGTTTCATGAGTAACTGCTCAGCAGCTGCACCAGCCCATGCAGGGGGCACTAAAGGTGCAGGTCAAATAGTGGGCCGCCCCTCTGGCTACCCACCTCCATGGACTCGCCACCTTCTCGAGGTGGGCAGAGTGCAGGTGCCCTCGGGGGTCTGGCTGGAAATGGTCAACCCCCAAGGGGCATAAATAGCCTTGGCGGAAAGAGCAAGGTCTCTTTTCCAGCCCAGGCAGCAGCAACCACCCTCCCACCCAGGCTGTAAAGGAGACAAGGGCGATAAGGGGCAGAGAGGGTTTCTTGCCAGGAGGACAATTCAGAGTTGAGAGAGAGTGTAAATATGGTACTTGTTTTGTAAAGTGTATATAATTTACTGGTTTTGAGGCATAACTTTCTCGTAGTAACCCATTTCTTTCTTATAGGCGATAAGGGGCAGAGAGGGCTTCTTGCCATGAGGACAATGAGTTGAGAGAGTGTAAATATGGTACTTGCTTTGTAAATTGGATATAATTCACTAGTTTTTAATGCATAACTTTCTTTTAGTAACCCAATTGCTTCTTATAGGTGATGTAAGCAAAATGTCTAACAAATTGTTCTGTCGCCGGCGGAGTTACGGGGGCGGTCCCAGAGAAGGACGCACGCTGCATTCTGGTCCGTGAGCTACAACCACTGACTGCTTCAGTCAGGATGGGGTGACATGGGCACTGATACCACTAGGGATGGTTGGGACTCCTCAACAACCGATGCAGTGGCCTTGGGTTTGCTCCATTGTCCAAATGGGATTGACTGAACCGGCAGTCGGATACCAGGGCGGGCCATTCTCGCAAGAATGGAATTGGTGTGAGAAGGCTCACAGGTTTTGGACATGGGACTTTGTAAGATGGGATTGATGGGGCCACCCGAGAAAGGACTATGTTTTGGGCCTCTCATGCATAAGACCTGAGTGGGGCTGGCGCCGCCCGATAGGATGACTCTACTACTGCGACCAATCTTTTCCAATAAAATGTATTTTATGTTTCCAACTTTCAGAAAGACTCTGACTCTTATCATTAGGGGGTAAGCAGAGAATGGGAATGTATACATGTTATTGGTAGTATGCAAACGGGGGCCATGGTAGGGGTTAGCCCCGCTAAGTGCAGTTGCTAGTTTTCCCCAAGGATTTGTGACCACATGTGCTTTAAAATGCACTATTTGCAACACATTTTTCCCAAATCGCCCCCTTAAATAGAATTTCCCCCAAATCGCCCCCTTAAATAGTATTCAAACTGTTTGTTATGAAAAGTAAGAATTGCCATTCCTATTTGGGGGCCCACTCCTATTGTATGCCCCAGTCCGACCCTACTCCTACACGTGTCCATGCCTTGCAGTGGGCCTCGGTCATCATGAAATGAGGTGGTCCGACGGCTTGTACGCCCCCCTCTGGTCTACGTCCATCCTTTCCAAGGAACCCGGAAGCGGAGGCGCCTCCCGGCCATGTCCGCGGCTTTGGCCTTGTTTTAGTCCAAAGTCACGTATAATTTTTCCAAGTCGTAGCACCAACACTCTCAGTGGGGGCACGCTACATAAGCTGCTCACACACACACCCTGCTTACCACTATGCCATACCCGCTCCCCCTCCCTGCGAACCCCCCCCCCACCTTCAGCCCAAAATGAGAGGCCTGACCAGTTGATTGAGTGGAAGTAAAATTGCCACAGCAAACTTTATAGTTATATATAGCGGATAATTTTCCCAAGTCGTTTGTTGCGGTTTCTATCTGCTTATCTTCTCCTTTGTGCGCTTATAGTTGCGCTTAACTGCTGACGTCCGCCGGCCCTGCGCGCCCGGCCATTCACAGGGTAATCATACATGATCGTCCCCAATCACTGTCACACACACCCTGCGGCTCTGGTTTATTGCCATTGTCATAGGAGGCCACAGGTAGCTCCTGTGCCTGTACTGGGCTGCATGTGGCCTTTTAACAACCTGCAATTACTCCTTTCTCTCTTATCAGCCACAGCCATTCTTGTACACATGTTTAGGCTTTTGTGACCAATGGTCTGAAAGGAGTCCCCACCCTCTATGGTTCATTACTTTAGCACAAAGCGTTCCACCTAAAATAAAACTTCCCTTTTTTAAAGGTAAACCACTAAGGGCTCGATTCATGGAATCTTTTGCACGGTTCGAAGTGACTTTGCACTGCTGAAAAGTGACTTTGCACTACCAACACAAACCCTGATTCATGGAACTGTGCAAAGTGTATTTTTGCAGTGCACAGTCAGTGCAAACTCATTTTGTACTGCACAAATGACTGCACTGACTGTGCACTGCAAAAATACACTTTGCACAGTTCCATGAATCAGGGTTTGTGTCGGCAGTGAAAAGTCACTTTGAACCATGCAACAAATTCCATGAATCGGGCCCTAAGTCTGATATACAAAAAAAGGGTTGCTATAAATGGATGCATAACAGCATGCTGGGAGTGTGTGACAAATGCACTCTGTATCCAAGTGACATTCCTACAGTGGCATGAAAAGAAGATATTTTTCTCAAGCTTGTCTTAGTTTACGTTCTGGGAAGTGGACAATTAAGCTAGAACATTATTCTTTTGGCTTAGCATGTTTCTCTAAGGTTTTATATATTCTAAGTGGATTTAATGTGAGATATGTGAATTTTTTCAGTAAACTATCAGATCTCAGAAGTGTCATGTGATCATGAGTGAGAAGGCTATGCAGTCCTGTTTCTCCCTTTGGATTCTGGGACTTGTATTTTTTTTTCTTTCTCATTAGAAATTAAGGAAACCTAAAGGTTTAAGAAGTCCAAGCAAAATCAGGACAAGGTGGCATTCTCATGCATAGTCACAAGAAACTTGACTATAAGCTCTGCTCTATAAGACATTATTGTAGACCTTAAAATGTAACTGTTTGTGCCAAGTTGCGCTTGAAAGGTACGTGTTCAGGTGCCTAAACTGTAGCATAGGTTAAAATCCCAGCTTCACTGCTTAACCAAAGTGTGTGATCCTAGGCAATATATGTAATCTGTGCTACTACAGAGGACTCAACTGAGCAGGGCCACATTTAATTCCCCCCCCCCCCCCTGTTGCTGCCAGTCACCAAAGTTATGTGGGGATATCCGAGTAGTTCCAGGCAGGAGAATAAGGAAAACTCGTTTCCCCGCCCTGTAAGCTGTAATTGAGTCTGTTTGGCGCAGTCTATAATTTTCATAGTTTTTTGGAGTTTCAAGATGTGCAAGAGGTGGGATAGGGGGCTAACGTACAATCATGGAAAGGTTTCTTTGTAAATGTGTATGTTTTTGTGAGTAATATGGAGCAGTGATTAATGTGCACTCCAGGTTAGTAACGTGCGTTGTGTGATTGTGGTGTTTGTTGACGTTGTGTTGAAGGAGTGTGGAGAGTTCAGTTGGTTTATTGGTGGCAGGTTAGTGTGCCATTTGGGCAAATGTAATGTAGACGTATGTCTTTGGGTGGTGTGTGTTCCATTGTGTGACCTGTGTTTCAGTGGTGGATGTGTGTGTAGAGTTGTGTTGTTGGTTAGGGTGGGATGTAGAATTATTTTCAGGTGGTTACTCTTAACATATCTTGCTCAACAGACCACCTAATGACAAGTTACTGTTAGTCAAATTAATTTGCTTAAATCAGTGCAAAATATGAATTCTTTAGTTTTTAAGCCTTGTGATGCTCTATTGTGTAATGTTAGGATAAGTGTTGCTAAATCAGTTGATTTTGCCATGACAAAAATTTAGGGCCCACAGTTTCTAGTGGGTTTCCCGGGACCAGCTTTCTGACTGCCCGCTGACTCCTTAAATACACTCCAGCACTACTCAGTCTTACGTGGGATTATGGTACAATGTGGCTGTACATGCTTTATCAAGTAGCAGCTGACACAGCCAACCCTGCGCAACATACCAAGCACAAGAGAATTGATGGACCAGAGGAACAACTCCCATGGGACCCAATGACCAGAGAGGTGATGGACAACAGGAGCGGGGGACCAGACAAGAGTGATCCGCCAAGGACCTGAGAAGAGTGACCCATTAGGGAGCCAAGGGCCAAAGGAGTGACTGATCAGAGGAGAGTGACTTGCCTGGGAGCCTAGAATTAGGGAGGGCGACAGACCGGATGGGAGTGATTCATCTGGGAGCCAAGCACCAGAGGAGTAATGGACTAGATAAGTAACACATCAGGGAGCCAATCACCAGAGGGCAAAGCTCTGAACATGCTTTTGGTGGGTGTCACCCTCCCTACAAACAGCAGACTCACCCTCCAAGCCCCCTATTTGCCCATTCACGTCAAAGGGCTCTCACCCACCTAAAAAAAAATCTGGTGTTTTCACCCACTTTGGTTGTGGTGTTACGTGCCCAGTTAGTTCCGGGTCACGTGACACACCGGAAATAAAGGTACCACCGGAACTGGCGTTAGAACACCAGTCCGGGTTTATGCATCCAACCCTGTGGTCGTGTCTTTTCTGTGCCCGCGACCCTGCTGCGCTGCGCGCTGCTCATGGCCCATCATGGCCCCATCCTAACAGTCGGGCTGCCTGTGTTGCGGCCGCTCAACATCACACTGGCGACGAGGCCGTAGGAAGAACCTGCGCGACACAACACGCACCTGCCAGCCCTGCACCGGCTGCAGCTAAGGAACGGAGCTGCTCTGCGGAAAATCAGGTCAGACCAGCCAACGACGCATCCGCGTGCCGCACGTGGATTGTCAACCTCATCAACCCTCACCGGAGCGGAACGCTCCACCAGGCCGCGTGTCGGCCACACCATCAACGCGAGCCGCGTATCATACGCGCTCCACCAGCATCACAACGACTACGCGAACCGCGTGTCATACGCGTGTTTTCAATCACCCGCGCATCAGCTGCAGCAACGGCGGGAAGCCTGCCCAACGTTCCAATTCACCGCGCGTGTACACGCATATCATCAAAGCTCCTGCAAACCATCCCCAAACACTACTACAGCATGGAGGAAGGGAGATGCATGTCTTACGCTCACTGAACACTATCATTGGAAAAGGGGAAGTAACTTTGGCTGCATATTCTCTCGCGTTGTTCTGAGAAGTTTTGGAAACTTTCACATCGCACATCACGCAAAAATGACCAGTGCCAACGCAAGAAGCAAACTGCAACGGTGAGTGGGCCCCAACAACCACCCTCACTAACGTGCCCGTCCACTTACAACACTCCCCTACAACATGTCCAGCTAGGAATCCAGCCCCGCGAGGGCCAGCACAAGTTTTTCCGCGAGGAAAGGCATCACCACAGATCACCCAGACCCAGCGCTAACCACGTTAATGCCGCCATTTGACCCATTCAGCACGGGAGCAGCCATCAGATGGGAAATCTGGCTACAACAGTTCGAAATGCACCTCGATGCCAGAGACATCACTATAGCAAAGAAGAAGCAAACTTTTCTTCTGCTCAACATTGGGGCTGCCACCCTACGCCTATTCAACGCCACCCCAGACCGTGGAGACCACAACAACTATGACGCAGCCAAAGCCGTACTCACGAATATGTTTAGGCCAGATCTTAACCCTGACTATGAACGCTTTCACTTTTGCCTGGCCAGGCAGCGTGAAAAAGAAACTGTAGACAAATTTCATGCTCGCCTTTGCGAGATGGCAGTCGGCTGTGAGTTCCCCGACAAGGAGTTCGCAATCCGCCTCCAAATAATCAATGGCATATCCTCGGAAAAGCTGAGAAGGGCTATAGTCTCGGAGAGGAACATGCGCCTGTCCTGCATTCTGGAAATGGCGCGCCTCCATGAGCAGACGGAAGATCAAGTCGCGGTGATCGAGGCAGCAATCCAAAGACTGCCGCTTGACAGCCCCAAGCCAACAGAAGACATCGCGGCCATATCCAAACACCAGAACACTCGCACGAAACATGGCCAGAAAACACATATGCCGTAAGAAGGAAACAAAGCATGCAAATGGTGTGGCGGCCCATGGCACAAAGGAGAATCCTGCCCGGCATGGGGGTCCACGTGCAGAAAATGCAACCATCTCAATCATTATGCTGCAGTCTGCCTAAACCCGCCAAACCGAAATGACAAGGAGACTCCCTCCCGACCGGCACAAGAGAGTCTTGATACCAACACAACCAGAAAGGAAAAGCCAGAGCCGTTGACCATTCGCAAAGATCCCCGGACACGAGTGATAGCGACGACAGCGACGACAGTGCGTCCCCTGAGAGAAAAGAGAGACGGAAGAAAAGGAACAACAGGATACACCGAATACACCTCATATCCGCTGTCGAACCACACCGATCACGACAAAGGAAGAGGCCGTCGTGCACAGTCCTTTCCAACGGGGAGCCACTCAAAGTAGTCATTGACACTGGGGCAACAGTGAACATAATGCCAGCAACAGCATTCAGCAAACTTCACCCGAAGCCCACACTCCACAAGAAGAAGGTCCGACTGTATGCATACGGGTGCAAGAAACCCCTACCTGTGAAAGGATCCTTCAAATCTGATTTCGCACACAAAAACACTAATTGCCGAGCGCGCATCTATGTCGTAGATGCCGGCTGCGAGACACTACTCAGTTGCCGGACAGCAGAAAAACTTAAGCTGATCCATTTCACATTCGACCTTCAACACAATGAACTCGATGACTTGTTACAACAACACAAGAAACTATTCCAAGGCATAGGGTGCCTCAAGCTGCATATAGACCCCACCATAGAACCAAAGGCCGTACGACACCGACGGATACCATTTCACCTGAGAGAAGCAGTGGAGAAGGAACTGGCCAAACTCGAAGAAGCTGGAATAATTGAAAGAACGTCAGGACCGACCCTGTGGGTATCACCCATGGTAGTGGCCCAGAAACCCAAGCAACCTAACGCGGTAAGAATCTGTATAGACATGAGACTTCCCAATGCAGCGATTGGAAGAGAACGCCACATAACCCCAACGATAGATGAGCTCATTGTAGACCTCACAGGAGCCACTGTATTCAGTAAACTTGACCTCAGATCGGGATATCACCAGCTCAGATTAGCCAGAGAATCCAGGTACATCACCACGTTCTCCTCCCACCTCGGACTAATGAGATACAAGCGGCTTAACTTTGGGATATCGTCAGCCGCAGAGGTATTCCAACACGAAATCCGCAGGGTCATCACGGGCCTAGACGGCACCACAAACATCAGCGACGACATTCTTGTGTACGCGTCAAACGAAAGGGAGCACCACAAACGCTTAGCAGCAGTCTTAGACAGATTAGAAGCAGCAGGTCTAACACTAAATGCAGAAAAGTGTGAGTTTGCGAAGGAGGAACTGTGTTTCTTCGGATACATTTTCAGCGCCAAAGGGGTATCCCCTGACCCGTCCAAAGTCAACAACATACAGAACACCAAAGCACCCGAGTCGGTCACGGAGGTGAGAAGTTTTATGGGAATGGCAACATACTGTGCGCGTTTCATTCCAGACCTTGCCAACATTGCAAGCCCACTCCGAGAGCTAACCAAGAAGGACCAAAAATGGGAGTGGACAGTGACCCACCAACAGGCATTCCAGCAAATTAAGGACACATTGTCCGCATCAACAACCATGGCATTTTTCAAAGTAGAAAGGCACACTGAACTCCTCGTTGATGCCAGCCCGGTCGGCCTAGGGGCGGTACTGACCCAAACAGACAACAAAGAAAATGTGTTCCCCATTGCATTCGCCAGCCGAGCACTCACCAAACCCGAACAGAACTATGCGCACATAGAGAAAGAAGCCCTAGCTATACTATGGGGATGCCGTCATTTCAAGGTATACCTGCTAGGTAAGCAAGCAAAGGTGTTCTCGGATCACAAGCCCCTGATCCCGATATTCCGAGGATCTGCTCCTCACCCACCAGCACGCATTGAGAAATGGATGCTGCAGCTGCAGCCCTATAACATAGAGGTGGACTATCGCCCAGGGACAGATAAACCAGCTGATTACTTGTCCCGCCACCCGAGGCCTGCCACGGAAGGGGGTCAACGCCATGCAAAGGAAACCAATTAACATGTATGTCATGATTGCATGCGCCCGACCTAGAGCTTTAACACTACAAGAAGTAGCGTGTGAGACAGAAGCAGACTCCATCCTACAACACACCACTACTGCCATCCAGTCAGGAAACTGGAAGAACTACCTCATGTCCATAGCCCAACGCACCGCCTCAGCTCAGGCAAAACTCTGAGCACTATTTGGAATCCGTCATGAACTCTCGGTCGCCCCCGAGGGAGTACTCCTAAAAGGCCACCGCATTGTGCTACCGGCGTCGCTTGAGGAGAGAGCCCTCCGGTTGGCCCACAGCGGACACCAAGGCATCGTCAAAACAACGGCATACCTCAAGTCCAGAATGTGGATGCCCAACATACAACAAAGAGTAGTTGAACTGGTGGAATTCTGCGCAGCCTGCCAAGCCTCCAGGAGACCTGAAAACCTGGATCCCATCAGCAGCTCTCCAAGAAGTAACAAGAGGTGGGACGCAGTTAGCATGGATCATTGTACAATCGCCGGCGAAGGATACTTGCTCGTTGTGATTGACGAGTTCAGCAGGTATCCGGAAGTAGAACACGTGGCGTCCACTAACACCGAGACCACAATCCTCACACTAGAAAAAATCTTCGCGACCCATGGAATCCCGAGGAAGGTGAAGAGCGACAACGGCCCATCATTCACCAGCCAAGAACTGCGAGAATTCTTTAAGGACATCAACGTGAAGCACCAGAAAATCACCCCAAGATGGCCCCAAGCGAATAGCAATGCAGAAAGATTCATGGGGTCGCTCAATAAGGTCATTCGAATCGCAAAAGTGAAAGGACACCCATGGCTGAAGGCCGTATATCGATTCCTAAGAATGCACAGGCAAACCCCACACTCATCCACCGGCATCAGCCCCGCGGCCCTCATGTTCGGAGTACCCATACAGGCAGAACTTCCCATACACCCTCAGTGGGTAGCTCCCGAACCAGACATCCCAGCCATAGATGCCATGCGAATGAGGCAGAACGAACAAGAAGAAAGCATCGCCAGGCGAGCCTGTCACAGAGTGCTAACACCGGGCGATACGGTTATTGTCAAAAACAGAGCAACGCCCAAAAAGATGTCCCTCAATTTTGAGCTCCAACCATGGACAGTCAGCACAACGAACCACAACGTGGTCACTGCTACCCGAGGGAGTGAAACCGTGACAAGAAACGTGTGACACTTCCGAAGAGTACCACCCGAACTATGGGAAGAGCACTCAGGGTCCCCGAGAAGGGAAACGATGGTGCAACACACGCCCCGAGACCAGGCGTCGCCCAGAGGCCCTGCCACGCCAGGAGTCCCTGAAATACCACACCAGCACGACGACCAGACTGAACTTGTGAGCCCAAGAGCGGAACCGCCGCGGAGAGGCAGCACCCGATACCTGTTGAGAGAAAAGCCCAGACCGTCATCCCGTCTCCAAGGATACGTAGTGGACGGAGTGTACCTACAAAAAACCCGCTGAGATGAACTCCAATGAAACAAGGCATCTGAACATGTTAATGTCCAGTTATTATTGTTGATGTTAGATAATAGTGCAAACACCTCCAAGTTGGGGAGGAATGTGGTGTCACGTGCCCAGTTAGTTCCGGGTCACGTGACACACCGGAAATAAAGGTACCACCGGAACTGGCGTTAGAACGCCAGTCCGGGTTTATGCATCCAACCCTGTGGTCGTGTCTTTTCTGTGCCCGCGACCCTGCTGCGCTGCACGCTGCTCATGGCCCATCAAGGCCCCATCCTAACAGTCGCGCTGACTGCGTTGCAGCCGCTCAACATCACATTGGTGACACAAAAGTTGTAGAGCTATGCCAGAGAGCTGATGGACCTCATGGACGAAAGACCAGAGGAGAGCGATCAACCAGTTTACCCAGGACCAGGAGGGCGACTGACAAGAGGAGCAGTGACTCACAAGGGAGTCAAGGACCAGAGGGATGACAGACAAGAGGAGCAGCTCACAAGGGCATTGCTGCCAAGTGGTGGGCCCCTTATCATGCCTGATGCAATGAGCCAGTCCTGTATTTTCACTTTGCATGCTGGTACTTGTAGGCCCTTACTTATAATTGTTAGAACAAAAATACCAGTCACAGCATTCAACAGGAAATGCATTATTTGGCTGAGTGTCACGCATGGCATTGAGCTACCTGGCACGTATGCAAGAAAGCCAAGGATCAGAGGAGAGCGACTAATCAAGGACCAGTTGGACGCAGGACCAGAGACGTGAAGAACACAAAAAGCCAATGATATGCTTTTATAAGTCACACACATACAAGAAATGAAAATACTAGCTATCAGAAAAATCAAATTCAATTTTAATAAAATATTATGCCTGTGTTCTCTCTATGTATGTTTGCGTCATTGTGTTATTTTTCTTACTTTTCAGACCTATCCACAGTGTTTAGAGGTGCGCTTGTTTTTTCAGCTTATTTGAGTGGGAGTCAGCTTGTGTTGGGCTTGTTTTGAAGGGGCATTCAGCTTATTTTTTCCTCCTGACCTGGCAAAACCCTTTTTTACTACTTCAGATTTACACACTGTCCATTTATCTTGCTTGGACAAGCACATTGGCCATAAGTGCATATACATTTGAACCAGAATGTCATTATCCACAAACAGCTGTCTAACGCTAGTTGGAGCACTCGCTTTATCTAAACTTGACTACTGCAACACATTATTCATTGGTTCCTCTGAACACAACTTAAATAGCCTTCAGGTACTCCAAAATAACTCACTGAGAGCAGCACTTAGTCTCCCTAGATCCTGCTGCATATCCACTCACAGACACAACGCCAACTGGCTGCCCATCTGCTACAGAATCACACTACGTACCCTGGCCATCACACATAAATGCCGTACAAACTCAGCCCCTAAATATCTGGCAGACAAAATGTGCAAACACCAACCCACACGTACCACCAGATCTTCTCTCTCCTAAAGCCTGGTGGCTTCAAGGTTCAATCTAAAAACAGCCGGAGGAGCCAGCTTCCCTGTCCAAGATGCCAAACGATGGAACCCCATTCCCATCCCTCTTAGACAGGAAGCCTCCTTCCTCACTTTCAAAGGCAGAATAAAAAACTGGCTGAGCAACATGCCTCATCACTAAGATGCCATCAAAATGTTTCCCGATCACTGTCTATTTATGTTACTGTTCTTCACCTTGTGTTTAGCTTGAATCCTGCACAACATCCCCTATTATCTGACCCACTGGTAACCAGGGTCCCATTTATTGCCATTTGATTGTAACTTGCCTGCCATACTATGTATGTAACCTCTACGTTTTTCAAGCCCCCAGTTACCTCAGGGTTTGGTGCGTGATACAAATAATAAACAAATACAAATACAAATACAAATGTGATACTTACAACTGTTTTTAGAAACGAGTATCAGGTTGGCGTTCGACTGGCTGACCCCGACCCAGCATGGTGGGAAGGCAACGATGGCGAGCGTTTGCAGTGGGTTGATTGGGAGGTCGGCTAGGCTGGTGCTGAAATTCTGTGCAGCTGAAACAAAATCAAAACACAAACGTTGATCAGACAAGCGGTCCACCCACACCCAAAAGCATCCTAGATCTTAACATTTGCCTTACTGTGTCCTGAATTGTCTCCTTATTCATTTCGCCTGTTAGGTGGTGATGCAAGCGCTGCCTATAAACTGAGATCATTAAAATGGGAAGTGAAGACAGGTGAGAAATGGGATTTGAGGAGGGACACACAGCCTGTGGGTGTTGTTTACTTATTTTCCCACCCATTGGCTGCACATGGCCATACTAACTCCTATAGACATCCCGCCCACTACCTTCCCCGCCCCGTCCAAAACACATCCCCCTCTTTGAGCTCCCTCTGTGCTTTCCATGATTTCTTTGAGCTTGCTCTTTGCTTTCCGAGATCCTTTGAGCTAGCTCTTTGCTTTCTGAGATCTTTTGAGCTTGCTCTGTGCTTTCCGAGTTGAGCTAGCTTTGTGCTTTCTGTGATCTCTTTGAGCTCGCTCTGTGCTTTCTGAGATCTTTTGAGCTCGTTCTGTGCTTTCTGAGATCTCTTTGAGCTAGCTCTGAGCATTCCAAGATCTCTTTGAGCTAGCTTTGTGGTTTCTGCGATCTGTTTGGGCCAGCTCTGTGCTTTCTGAGATCTTTTGAGCCAGCTCTGTGCTTTCTGAGATCTTTTGAGCTCACTCTGTGCTTTCCGAGATCTCTTTAAGCTAGCTCTGTGCTATCTATGATTTCTTTGAGATAGCTTTGTGCTTTCTGAGATCTGTTTGAGCCAGCTATGTGCTTTCTGAGATCCCTTTGAGATAGCTCTGTGCGTTTCGAGTAGTCTTCTATAGGTTAGTTGCTTATTTGCACTATAAAACAGCTTCTGGTGTAATGAACATGCCTTAATAAAATGTGCTTTCAGCCACTTGATTATAAACAACATGATTGCCCTTGCATCTGCTCCTTGCACTGAATTCCTGCTATAGCAAGCATTTCGAAAGCCAACAGTGTTGGATCTTGTATGGGCATTAGATAAATGTTTGCATGGTCCTGCCATAATGTGCCCAGGTACTACCATTTGCCAGCTGTTCTCATTTTATGGCCAATTATTTCCATTATGGCTTCACCTAGAAAATGCCTATTATGTGCTTACACAAAAGCCAAAACTGTTGTCTTTTCTGGTGCTTGTTTCAATCACTAGCTCAACACACACTATGGGTTTTAGATTTTGTTTTCATAGATGTCACCAAAAATAAAAGCTATTGCATTTTTATTTTATAATAACCTTAGAATGAGATACATTGGAGACAACAAGACTTTGATTCGAAACTGTGAGAAGCAGGTTATGCATCAATCAATGCATGCGCTCAACCGACTGAGAAATGTTACTGTCTGTGAAAATGCAAAGCAGGATAGCGCTAGCCATGCAATGGCAGTGCATCTGAACACAGATGGAGCGCAGCTGTGGAAACATACTTCATGCACATGTCAACATTACACTTTCAATTTATATTGTTTGACAAATTACTACTGATACGCACATGGCATCTATTTTATTTTTGTATTTATTGGTCGTTTATATAGCGCTTATACATTAACAAAAAAGTTTCAAAGCTCTTCAACGCAGGGAGGGTGAGAACAAAGATTAACATTCTTAATAGGTACTGCTATAGTCAGAACAGGCAAGTTCTATGCGTTTAGTTGTGCAACATAGGACAGGAGCAATAGAAACTGTTCCAACATATGACAACAAATATTGCACGTACCTGACGGTCGTTGCAATAAGGCAAGAGCTATACATGAAGAAAAGAGTGAGAGGGGGGGTGTAGGGTAAGTCAAACAGAGCAAATAAGTGCAAGGGAAACATAGAAGAAGAGGAAGGGGTGGAAAAGGAGGGGGAGAGGGAGGCATACTATGCACAACCAAACTAAGTGGCAGCAGATGTAAGAAACGCCTACATTCGAGTTTTAATCAAGTCACACTAAGCACATGAACTCAAAGTGAGCGCTGATGTAAAGTCACAGGGAAACGAAATTAGGAAAGCTGTCTACTCACAAGTTAGTCTGCATGTGTACTTTGAGTTACTGGTGGGCCAGGCCCCAAGTGCAGATGAAATCAACAGGATGTGGAGAGGTGGAGATTGAGAAATGGGGGGGGGGGTTGCGGGCAACCAGTCCAAACAGTCCCAGCAGTCCCACACAGGCTCAGGCAGGAGCCTTCGTGTAGGCCTTTGTCAGTGAGACGGCTACGCCCAAATTGACTGACAAGGTTGTTTTTGCTGTAGCACGACATCTGGGGCAGGCCCACAAGGCGAGATTTGTATTTCAGCCACACAGGTTAAATTAGGTGGGCATCCATGCCCCTCGACAGAGCGCTCCATTTCGATTTTTAAATAAGGCACCAATAAAGAATAGGGCCCAGGAGGGCTTACTTAGTGCCTGGAGGGCCCCGAAAACGCTACAGCAGCCTTGAGGTCTTCATGAGATTGCAGGGCTGCTTCTGAGACAGAGTGGAGGCAGTGAAGACGTCTAGTGAGCAGGTGCACTAATGCAACACACTATACAGAGTGAACTGTCTCTCTTTCATGCTAAAGTTATTATACTTGCCACTTTTACATTAAACTTGCAATATTCATAGCTTTGGTTGGGAAAAATTACCATGCCACGTGTCATGCTGGAGATGCTCATCCAGTCCTTATTATTTTCCTTGCATTGTGGGATTTGTAGTTTTGCTTTTCTCATTATAACTCCAAGAACTGCAAGTCACAGAACATAAAGAAGAAAACAGAACCTGGGAATCATCTCCTGATGAAATGGGGAATGTTGGCATGAGGGTACTTACAACAGGATTATGGAACCACCTCCCATATGACATGGGGCATGTTGGCACGTAGGCACTTATAATAGGACCTGATAATAATCTCCCGTATTACATGGTCTCCAGGCTGTACAACTGGTGCTGCTCAATTCAGGTAGTCCTTCATCTCCTTTTATACAAATAGGCTGAGTCATCCCCAGCGTACGATCACAGTCCTTCCCGTTTCCTTTGGCCCATCTTCACCCTTCCTAGAGGCCTCCTCGTCTAAGTACTTAGTGGGTAAACAATCAATATGTTTCCTTGAGTGCTCTTCCTCGTCCCAGTATTTTCAGAAAATACTTGTACATGCCCTGTACTTTTATTGATTTTACTGTTCTCAACCTCTTAGTATATAGAGGTTGAATCTCCCTTCTCTGTGTGACTACCAACAATGTAACTCAAGTGTAAATACAAATAAGAAGGCTATCCCTTGTCTCAGAGGGGGTGGTGAATGTAAAGTCACTGTGAGAAGCAATGGTAGTGATCTCCCCCCTCAGAGAGTGTGATAATAGAAAGTTAAATATCAACTACAATGGGAGTGATTCCCTTCATCACCGTGAGTGTGATATAAGAGAGAAAAACATAAGAAGCAATCAGATTGGCCTCCCTCGTTTAAGAATCACCACTAAAAGTGAGAAGGAAGAAGATCACGTCAGGACTGACCTTTCTAGTCGTAGCGGCCCTTTTAATCTCAGTGCTTGTTTGAGAGACACTCGAGTTCAAAAAGGCGACGTAACGAAGCCTCTTTAGTGGGGGAGAGACCAGGAAAAGGAGGAGTTTCAGTTCACCCTAAAAGGAGTTTGGAAGGAGCTACAAGGGCTCTTGAAAAGTATTGTTTGATATTGAAGAACGCCTACATTGTACCAGGAGAAGGGGGCTATTCTCCTGACTGTTAAATGAGACACTACAGCAACAGAGTACAGAGTCATGCCTGAAAGGATGTTCAATATCAGAAGAGTGTTGTTTATGTTGAATTACCACCAGTGTATTAGAGACTGTCGTCACAGTTGAAACTTGATGAGTCATTATCCTAGCCCTTCATTTGAACTCGAACTATTCTCTAGTTATTTGTCACATGATTCTGGGCCACTATTTCAGTAGGAGGCAGTCATCCTCCAGACCTTGCTTGCTTAGTTATTTCTTTCGTTTAGTGGTAGGGTCAGAGGGGATTTTTGGGACAGAGCACAGTTATTTTGGTTGGACATTCATCCTGACGACGAGCACCCAGTAATCTTTACTTTAGGTACGGATTTCCATTTAGAGCCAGGGAAAGGCAGCTGTTCTTTTTGTTATTTAAGATAAAAGTCTATAGCCAAAATGCCACCTTTGTGTCCGACTCCTGCTTCTGACGTACCACAGTGTCTGCATGCCAACATGTTCCATATCATAAGGGAGACACTTCCCGGGTCCTGTTATAAGGGCCTACATACCAATATGCCCCATGTCATATGGGAAACGCTTCCCTGTTCCTGTTATAAGTGCATATATGCCAACATGTCCCATGTCATACGGGAGATTATTCTCAGGTCCTGTTATAAGTGCCTACATGCCAACATGCCCCATGTCATATGGGAGGTGCTTCCATAATCCTGTTGTAAGTACCCTCATGCCAACATTCCCCATTTCATCAGGAGATGATTCCCAGGTTCTGTTTTCTTCTTTAAGTTCTGTGACTTGCAGTTCTTGGAGTTATAATGAGAAAAGCAAAACTACAAATCCCACAATGCAAGGAAAACAATAAGGACTGGATGAGCATCTCCAGCATGACACGTGGCATGGTAATTTTTCCCAACCAAAGCTATGAATATTGCAAGTTTAATGTAAAAGTGGCAAGTATAATAACTTTAGCATGAAAGAGAGACAGTTCACTCTGTATAGTGTGTTGCATTAGTGTACCTGGTCACTAGACATCTTCACTGCCTCCGCTCTGTCTCAGAAGCAGCCCTGCAATCTCATGAAGACCTCAAGGCTACTGTAGCATTTTTGGGACCCTCCAGGCACTAAGTAAGCCCTCCTGGGCCCTATTTTTCATTGGTGCCTTATTTAAAAATCGAAATGGAGCGCTCCGTCGAGGGGCATGGATGCCCACCTAATTTAACCAGTGTGGCTGAAATACAAATCTCGCCTTGTGGGCCTGCCCCAGATGTCGTGCTACAGCAAAAACAACCTTGTCAGCCCATTTGGGCCTAGCCGTCTCACTGACAAAGGCCCACACGAAGGCTCCTGCCTGAGCCTGTGTGGGACTGGTGGGACTGTTTGGACTGGTTGCCCGCAACCCCCCCCGCATTTCTCAATCTCCACCTCTCCACATCCTGTTGATTTCATCTGCACTTGGGGCCTGGCCCACCAGTAACTCAAAGTACACATGCAGACTAACTTGTGAGTAGACAGCTTTCCTAATTTCGTTTCCCTGTGACTTTACATCAGCGCTCACTTTGAGTTCATGTGCTTAGTGTGACTTGATTAAAACTCGAATGTAGGTGTTTCTTACATCTGCTGCCACTTAGTTTGGTTGTGCATAGTATGCCTCCCTCTCCCCCTCCTTTTCCACCCCTTCCTCTTCTTCTATGTTTCCCTTGCACTTATTTGCTCTGTTTGACTTACCCTACACCCCCCCTCTCACTCTTTTCTTCATGTATAGCTCTTGCCTTATTGCAACGACCGTCAGGCACGTGCAATATGTGTTGTCATATGTTGGAACAGTTTCTATTGCTCCTGTCCTATGTTGCACAACTAAACGCATAGAACTTGCCTGTTCTGACTATAGCAGTACCTATTAAGAATGTTAATCTTTGTTCTCACCCTCCCTGCGTTGAAGAGCTTTGAAACTTTTTTGTTAATGTATAAGCGCTATATAAACGACCAATAAATACAAAAATAAAATAGATGCCATGTGCGTATCAGTAGTAATTTGTCAAACAATATAAATTAAATAATGTGTATTATAATTCTTATATATCTATAAATCTATAATACAGAGTAGTGCTTTCAAATGGGCTGATAACACTTTGAGGAAGTCTTAAAGTGGGTGAGAGGTTAGGGTTTGCCTGAACAGAAAGGGAATACCAGAAAGGGAGTCTTTCCCTGTGAGGTCCCTCCGTTTTTTACCACCTCTAGGGGGATTATTGGATAGCAGCCTCACCTTCCTAGCCTTCCCGGGATGGGCTCCCCTCTGGGGAGAAGTGATGAGATCCTGTGAATGATCACATCACTTATAACAGTACTGGGGAATGTTGGCATGTAGGCATTTATAACAGGACTTGGGAATCATCTCCCATGTGACATGGGGTATGTTGGTATGTAGGCACTTATAACAGGTCTGGGAAAGTGTTGCCCATATGATATGGGACATGTCAGCATGCAGGCACTTATAACAGACCCGGGAAGAGTCTCCCATACAACATGGGGCATGTTGGCATACAGGCATTTATAACAGGACTGTGGACACGTCTCCCATATGACATGTGTCAATTTGCTATGTAGGCACTTACAACAGGACTTGGGAATCATCTCTCATGTGACATGGGGCATATTGGCACTTATAACAGGACTGGGGAATCGTTTTCCATTTGACATGGGGCATGTTGGGGTGTACACACTTATAACAGGACCAGGGAGCATCTCCCCTGTTATGTAGGCACTTATAACAGGATCAGGGAAGCGTCTCCCATGTTACATGGGGCATGTTGGCATGTAGGCTCTTATAACAGGACCTGAAAAGTGTTTTCCGTACGACATGGGGCATGTTGGCATGTATGCCCTTATAACTGGAGTGAGGAAGTACCTCCTGTATGAGTTGGGAGATGTTGGCATGTAGGCATTTATAAAAGGAACTGGAAATCAACTCCTGTATGACATGGGGCATGTTGATATGTAGGCACTAATAAGAGGATTATGGAAGCACCTCCCGTATGACATGGGGAGTGTAGGCATTTATAACAGGAATTTAATCTGCCTCTCCAAAACCTCGAGTACCCCTATCTGTTCCCTATTTACCCGGTTCCTCCTTAACCCGAGGGAACATTGCTTTCTCGAGTACCAATTGAGCAATGTTTTCCCCTTGATGGATTTGGAATGGATCCTTCCCATGATTTTTGAATAACACCTTAACATCACCTCTGAAGTCTGCATCTATAACTCCGGCTAATACATCAATTCCAAACCTCCATGCCAGCCCATATTTAGTGCTAGTCTAATATATGTATCAGGGGTCGGAATTAGGATCAAATCAGTAGGTCTTCTTGCACCTGGGGGAATAATCTCCTACCTCCTACTGCAAATATCAAACCCAATAGAACCCTTTCTGGCAACTGATGGGTCTGATGCTCTGCCACTTAGCTTCTCAAATTGTAAGGTCCCCCAAGTTGTATCAATTGAGGCGCATCCCCCTCTGACACCATTTGTGAAGGCATCCTGAAGCAAGACAGAGACAACAGATTCAAAGTTCAAATAAACATTGTTTATTAACTTGGGGGCGTGGCTACGAGAGCCATGTAGGAGGACGCATCCTGGAGGAGCTCCCGAGATCCTGCAACGATCCGGGCAAATATGTGCGGTACGACGTATCGCTGACCACCGACGATACACAGGATGGTGTGTGAAGGTATTGGCCACGCATTGTGAACTTTTGGAGAGAATCGGATTAACAGCGACGGAGATCGGTGGCTATGAGTTAAAAGACTCAGCGAACAAAGGGTGACCCAAAATGGCCGACCGGGGCCCGGGACTGGAATAGAGGCGAGTTGTGCGGTGGCCTAGCTGTGACGGTGCACTGTACACAAACTTGCTACTTTAGCAACCGATCGATTTTCTGAGCCATGTCGAACAGGCCGGTGCGGCCGAAGGGGAAACAGCCTACCTTAGATGACTTCCCTAGAACTCCCCCGAGCCAGGACACTACCAAAAGTAAGGAAGCGCTGGCTGGGAGTGGCACGACATCTTCGTGCACCAACCAAGAAATCCTGGCGGCGATTGTGGATCTGAGGGCGGCCTGGGAATCCAAGTTGGAACTGGCCGTTACGGAACTGAAGATTGCACTGGATCGCAAGGTTGGAGAGGTCCAAGAGGACGTTAATCTGCTACGACAAGATGTCCGGACCCTGGCGGAGCGCACGGAGGCCCTCGAAAAAGAAGTTGGCCCGAATACAGCAGATTGTGCCACTCATAAGGCCGACTTGCATGCCCTGACACAAAGGATGGGCAACCTGGAGAGCAGAGCGGAGGAGGTTGAGGGACGAGCCCGCCGCAATAACATCCGCATCGTGGGCCTACCGGAGGGGATGGAGGGCCGTGACCCTACGGATTTCATCGAATCCATGCTCTTACAGGAGATATCTGGAGGGGCCCTATCTCAAGGATTTGCGGTAGAAAGAGCACATAGAGCCCTAACTAGGAGGCCACCTCCCGGGAACCCGCCTAGGCCTGTGATCGCCAAAATCCTTAATTACCGCGACCGGGAGAGGATACTGGAATACTTCCGCAAAGGAGGGACGATCACGAGAGGAGCGGCAAACATCACGGCTTATCCAGATTATACTTTGACTGTACAGCGTAGTCGCATGAACTTTGGGTCTGTAAAGCGGAGGCTGAGAGAAGCGGGCCCCAAATATATGTTACTCTATCCTGCAAAATTGAAGGTCTTTGATGCACATAAAACCTTGTTTTTTGAAACTCCGGAGGATGCCATGGGATGGCTCGATGCGCATGGATGCCCCCAGGAACCAGAAGTTCGGCCCAGAAAGGGCTCGGAAGAGACACGGGAATCATAACATGGCGTCGCAAGATGGCGTGGCTCGTGGGACTTGAATATAGTCGGTGTGACACTTTCGGTAAAGAAGGTCAGATGACACTATTTGTCAGGACACTGTGAAATTTTATTTGATCGGGAGCCTTACGGGGCGATACTCTCTACCCCACAATAGTTTTAGTTGGGTGACCACTAGGGTGACCTCACCCTACTGGGCTCCGTTCGCCGATCGGTGTTTGCGGAGCTAGATGTGGGGGTACCTGAGCTCTGAAGCTGGAGCTGGGCAGCAGTTGGGGTGTGTGATGTTGGGGAAGGCACGGGCGGGGGGAGGGGAGGGGAGTTGGGGTTTAGTTGTATATATAGTTGAAGGGAGTTTGAGCTTATATGAGGAGTTACTGGACCAAAACGCTATCTGTGTCATGGGGGCGTTTGGGGGTCGCTACATGGGAGGCAGGGGGGAACGAGCTTGCCATGGGAGACCTTAAGATTGTCACCTGGAATGTCAGGGGACTTAATAGTTATTTAAAAAGGAATAAAGTTATGTTGTACCTCAAAAGGCAGAGGATTGACATCGCACTATTGCAAGAAACACACCTGAACCGACACAAGTTAGAACTGGTTGAGAAAAAGTGGAGTGGCATGGTGGTGGGCTCCCCGTACTCTGCCTATGCCAGGGGAGTGCTAATCTGGGTAGCACCTCACGTTCCGTTCAGAGTCACGTGGCAGGAGGTGGACACGGAGGGCAGGTTGGTTATGCTCAGAGCCCTGGTGGAGGATAGAGAGGTTTGCATTATTAACACATATGCCCCCAATCAGAATGCTGCCGCATACTTCAGGACCCTATGCACCCGTCTGGGCACATGTGTGGGGGGAGCGATCATTTGGGGAGGGGATTTTAACTGTGTTCTCGACCCAAGGGCTGATAGGTCCGATGATAGGATTGATCGGCCCACCCCGGCGGCCAGAGTACTACAGACGTTACTGGGCGACTTTGGGCTGGCGGATGTTTGGCGATTGAAATACCCTGGTACCTCGCAGTACTCTCACTACTCTGCCCCACAGCGCTTACACACGAGATTGGATTATTTTTTTGCCACGTCAGAAGTGGTGTTGGCGACCACTCAAATTGAATATAAAGCAAGGGTCCTATCGGACCACTCGCCCTTGGTGCTGACCTGGCAGTATGGCCGCCCTCGTGCACGAATACCTACATGGCGCCTCCGTGCGGAGGCGCTTAAGGACACGGTTTTTAGGGAGGACATCAGGGAGGCGATCCAGCGGTACTTTGAGGTTAACACGGGCAGTGTAGATTCGGCGGGCACACTTTGGGAGGCATTCAAGGTGGTGTTACGGGGGGACGCTATTTCCAAGTCGAAGGGCCTGCAGGGTGGGGTTCTGATGGAGTTAGAGAAGGCGGAGAGACAACTGGAGCGCGAATGTAGCAAGGCAGGAGGGGATGCAGACCTAGTACTTGAGCTGCAGCAGCGGTGTTCGGAGCTTTGGGAGAGGCTTTGTAACCTTAACTATAGAAAATATGTTGAGAGGCAGCATGCGGGTGGAGACAAAACTGGCCGCCTACTGGCATGGCTATATAAGAGAGAAATCCCTAGGACCCCGATCAGGATGATGATTAGAGAGGACGGAGAGGAGGTGGACACCCAAGAAGGAGTTAATGCAGCCTTCCTTGATTACTATAAAGCACTGTATGAGGATATAGGGGGAGAAAATCAGGCAGAGATCAGAACTACACTGGAAGACATAGAGCTGCCCAGGATTAGTGAGGAAGAAAGAGAGGAGCTGGACGCGCCTATTACACTAGAGGAACTGGAGGAGGTAGTGAAGGGATTGCCCACTTGTAAGACCCCGGGCACGGACGGACTCCCTAGTGAGTTTTATAAAGTGTATGGAGCAGAGGTACTCCCCCCGATGCTAGAAATGTTCAATGAATCTTTCGAGAAGGGTCGGTTACCGCAAACGCTCAGAGAGGCGCTGATAGTGCCGCTCCCCAAGCCTAATAAACCCCGACAAAGCTGTGGATCTTATAGGCCGCTGTCGATGCTGAACCAGGACAGCAAGATCCTTACGGCGGTCCTGGCCAACAGGCTACGTAGGGTCATCAGTAAACTGATACACCCGGATCAGACGGGCTATGTCCCCAACAGGAACATAACTCACAATCACAGGCGACTTCACCGAGTGATTGAAGAGGGGAATAGAAGCGATGAAGAGATGGTGGTGGTGTCCCTAGATGCAGTTAAGGCATTTGATTCAGTGAGGTGGCCGTGGTTGCTGGCGGCCTTGGAGAGGTACGGGTTTGGGCCTGGCTATGTGAGGTGGGCGAAACTGCTGTACAGCGAGCCACTGGCCAGGGTGCGCACGGGATCTGTGATATCCAAAAGGTGGCGACTTAGCAGAGGCACCAGACAGGGATGCCCCTGGTCCCCGATGCTGTACATATTGGCCCTGGAGCCCCTGGCGGTGTACCTCAGACAACAATATGACCTGGTTGGCATCGAGGTGGGAGGAGAGAACCATTTGATATCCCTATATGCTGACGACCTGTTGTTGTACCTGAGGTGTCCGGAGGAAAACCTCCAGTACATTTTAGAGGTCATGGAAAAGTATGCGGAGTTGTCCGGCATAGCGGTTAATCCCAGCAAATCAAGCATGTTTCCGTTGGGGAGCTTTATTGGAGTCCCTCTGGAACGGTTGGCGGTGTTGCCCGTGCCCTGGGCGACTGAGTCTTTCTGCTACCTCGGAATCGATGTATATCATGCTGTGAAGGAAGAACACTTGCACAATGCTGAGGCGGCGGTAAAGAAAATCCGCGAGAGTATGCGGTTTTGGGAGAAGCTGCCGCTGGCAATGGTGGGCCGGGGGCGATGCTTAAAATGGTGGTCCTGCCCAGGCTTTTGCATTTTTTCAGTAATACACCATATTTCATACCCAGGAAGTTCTTTGTCAAACTTGATAGTGTATGCAGGGACTTCCTGTGGCACGGCATCCGCAACAGGGTAGCCTTGTGGAAACTGCAAAATTTCCACGATAGGGGAGGCATCAAGCTGCCAAACTTTGAGGCCTACTATGTGGCCAGCCAACTGCAATACGTGACCAGATGGCTCTCTGATGAGGAAACTCCTGAGTCTAGGCTGGTTGGGAGGGACTGCGCCCCGTTTTATCTAAAAGAGGTTGTCTGGGTCCCTAGGTCGGACTTGCAAGGATGCCCAGGTATGTTGCTGCTGGGGTGGAGAATTTGGCGTAGAATGTGCCAGCTGATTGAGAGCCCGCACCCGTGTTCCCCGCATGTGCCATTGGTCTCCCTAGCTATGGGGGACAGCCAGCTCAGGAAAATTATCAGGACATATTGGGAAACGGTTGGACTGGCCACACTGGGAGACATATGGCAGGATGGGGCCATTAGAGAATTCGTAGACCTGGGTGAAGAAACAGGGTTGCACGGGGGCCAATATGTTACATACCTAAGGCTGGTACAGATCATCCGCAAAACTTGGCCGGAGACGGTGCTGGCGGAAGATCCAGATGCACTGATCGGAACGATATATGATATATCAGAGGGCGGTCATGAGATCTCTAGATTATATGAGGTGGTGATGACCCGGGTGGGGAAGGATTTGATGGATCTGAGGCTTGACTGGGAAGCGGAAGTGGGGGTACAGATGACTGATGGGATGTGGGAACGGGCCATGGGATACCATAAGAAAGTGTCCAGGAATGCTAGATTGCAGCAAATACAGCTGTACATCACGCACAGAGCATATATGACCCCGAAGAGAATAGCTAAGTTTGCGAACGCAGGCAGACAAGCATGCCCGAAATGCGATGAAGTAGACGCAGGCATGACACATATGTTCTGGTCCTGCCCAGTGATTGAAGGCTTTTGGGGGGAAGTGGCACAGAAATTGGCAGATAAGGGGGTCCTGCTACGCATTGACACGGCCTGGGCCTGCCTCCTGGGAGGGTTCCCTAGACCACGGAACACCAAACATCTTGGGAAACTGAGAGACCTGGCGTATGTACTTGCTAAGAGAAGGATAGCTATGAGTTGGAAGCAACGCCATGGGCCAAGAATAGAGATATGGTGGCGGGACCTGCAGAAGTGGGCGGAGGCTGAAACGGGGGTATGGCAGGAAGCGTGTGGTATTTGCGGGGAGGAAGAAATGGGCAACCTGGCGGCTTGGAGAATGTTAATCACGGGACTCTTTGGCGCCGAAATGGACCCTGTTGCTTCCGGGAGGGGCGGCGCCCGGCCGCACCAAGCGTACACAGAACTGTAAGGCTGATAAGCTCTCGGGGGAGGGGGGGGGGTTTAAGTGCAGTAATACGGTATTAATTGATGTTTACAGTTTGTAATGTATAATGCTGCAAGTTTGGTTTGTATTGTGTTATTTTGAAAATAAAAAATTATTTAAAAAAAAAAAAAAAACATTGTTTATTAACTTAAATGTCAGGATGGTTGAAGGCCTAACTTGCCCTATGCTAAGGTGGGATTTCCCTACCTAAAGAAACCAAGGATAGCCTGAGTCAGGAAGTTCATCTTAAAAGTCTGTCTGTGTCCAAAACCTATACTTGCCCTCCTAACTAAAGGTAAACAATGTGTAGGAATGTCAGCAACAACAATAGAAGTAGTGTTCCAAATAAAGTTCTGAGCTTCTTCTAGCTCTGGGCTCACTTTCCAGCTCCCTTTCCCGAAGTTCAAACAGTTCCACAAAGTCACAAGAGGAATTTCGGGGTTCCCTGCGCCAAGAAGACAATACAATTCCCAAACAAGATCTCGAGCTTCCTTTCCCCAAGGAACAACACAGTTCAAAATGAGTCTCAGGATTCTCCTTCCCAAAGACCCCAGCTTGCTCAGCTTGCCAACTTGTACTTATGGCCAGTCTCTCAATATTCAAAACCAGTTCCAGGTCAACTTCATACTCCTAGTTATTGATAGTTCACACAGATTGCTTTCATCTGCTTCACTAAAGCAATCTCTTTCAGGCACTTGTAATTGCTTTTTGTATATTTCTTTGGCTTTCACAGATAGGGTATGCCCGGTGTAAGCACAGTTTTCAGACCACACAGTCCACTGATTACAGGTCACACAACCGGGCACCCTAGGTTTGCTTGCCCACACAGGTTCTTCTGTAGCTTCACCTGTGTTCTGGTTCACACTCACTTGGCTCTCTCTTTGCCAGCCTTTTGGCTTTGCCACGTGTTTCACTTTTTGCCAGTCTCTGGACTTTGCGCCGTGAGTTCAGTTATACAGTTCACTTTGTGGCGGTCTTTCCCCTCTCCACGTTGCTTTCACACTTCTTAGCAATGTTTAATTCTTGCTTTATATTCCTTTTCATCAGATTCGCTCTTAACTTGAAATATATGATATTCGCTTTTCACATCAACTTGGTATTCAATAGTTTACAGTTCTTATTGCTCACACTTTGCAGTAATCATTAACTTTGGTTCACTGTATCTTGCACCTTAATCCTCATTCATTTGGCATACACATTTTTCCACTTAGCAGCCCCAGGAGTTCCCCGGTTCGAGTGATCCCTTTTACTCACTCACTGTTCTCTGTTGTCTCCTCCGGGCAGCTGTCACCTCATGCTCTGCTTCGCGTATGCATGCTCGGTGGACTGCGAGCCCCGCTCACAATTGGCTTCTCTCTCTCTCTCTCTCTCTCTCTCTCTCTCTCTCTCTCTCTCTCTCTGTCTGTGGGTCCCCGGCAGCTGCGCTCACATCCCGCGGATGCTCCCGGTGACTTGCAACAACTGAATCTCTTCTCCGAACTGCAGCTCCTGATGCGGGTATCGACCAGTGAGGCACCCAATACTGTGGCCATCGCACTGCCCTTCCTGGCCCCCGGCACCACAGTTTCCTCCAGTTCGCGCCAGTGTCCTGGTTTCCCAACAGGACCACCCTCGGCTGCCAAGTACTCTTCAGGATTTCTCCGTCTGCAGGCCTCTGTGCTGGTCTCTATCTGTTCTCTCTGACTCCACCTTTTATACACTGCAACTATTTACCAGGTTGCACGTGTGAATCTTTAGACTCAATTTCCTGACCACAATTAGTGAAGCATTCTAGACATGCCTGATCCTTACACCAGTTTGTAGGCCTCTTCCTCGTCTCAGTACTAGAATAGTGAAAGGATCTGTAAGTGTGCATTACTCTTAGTCGCCTCTTCATCGTTCCATTACTATAGTGGAATAAATTAGAGGAATTGAGAGGAGAGGTTTAACAACAGCCTATAAAGGCAGGGGAAGGGGGTATTGGTTCTCATTTGTAAAAGGGGGGATAGCGTGTCTCGCCTGTGGATATCCTCCCTCCAATCCCCAAGGACTCTCCACCCAGGTGATCCTCCCTCGCATCTCCACCCCCAGGGTCAGGATCCAAAAGCAATGGCCTTTCCCTGGCCACCCGATAAGAGGATCCAAGGGGAGTATTTGTGAGCATTCCCCTGTGTCTTTAATACAGGACTGGGGAAGCATCTCCCATATAATTTGTGGCATGTTGGTATGTAGGAACTGTGGCGTGGTGGAGTAAGGAGGGTGTTCTCATTTTGGCTGTAGACTTTTATTAACAATTCAAAGAAAGTAAACCTGTCTTTCCCTATCTCTAGAGGGGTTGTCCCTTCCTCAACAGAAAATACTTGGGTGCTCGTCAGAATGTCTGTCAAAAGGTACCATCCTCCGTCCAAATATATACTTGCTGCTCTCTTGAATAGGTTTTTAAAAGTCCTTTTACTTTTATTTTTATTTTAATTTTTTTATTTTATTTATTTTCATTTATAAAGCGTGCAGAGCTGCCCTGAGGCATCGTGGGGCTGTTACAGCAGGCTTAGGCTTAGACATACATAGTTATGGAATAGCAGTCCTTTCTACCAAGGATTAAGGAACAATTTAGTTAATCTTTTCTCAAATCTTCTTCTTACTGTTGATACCCTCTTATGGCTACTTTCGTCTTTACTAGAGGGGAGATTGCTCCCGAATAACTCTTGGTCCTTTTCATCTCTTTCCTGCAAGTTGGATTTCCTATTTTAGCAAGCGAGTTCACGCCTGAGAAACTCTTGACGTGTACGACTCTTGTCACCACTTTGACGCAGAAGTTTACTCTTAATGTATTCTTTACTTTGAAAGTAGACTTGATATTTAGGGTCTTATCCCTGTGAGTCTCTTGCCCTTTTCCTCTTGGATTATCAGCACCAGCGTGCTGGCTTCTAAATTCAAGGAATACTGGATTCTTGGTCTTTTGGGCATTACTGTGATGAGGGAGATCACTCCTGAGTAACATTTGACTCTTTATCTGACATGCACGGTTCCCTGGAAGCCAATTGGGTCTCCCGCAACCGTTACCTTGACTGTGGTCAGAGTGCGTCTTCGCCCCTTCCCGGGATCTTGGGTCGACATCTCGTTCACACGCATCTTCCATGTGTCTCTGTTCCCTGGTTTGGGTTTTCGGTGCGGTTCCACTGCACAGTTCAACTTGCGATGGTACAGGCCCAGTTTCTGGACCACCTCAAAGAGGTTGTGCAACCACTGATGTGTTTACCTTGCATGTTGGAGTCAGATCTGTTCCGACTCAAAGAGAGCTTCTCCTCCCGCTGCTCGAAGTTGCCTCTCTGGAAGGCTGACTGCCTCTCGGTAAGCCCTCTTCTCCAGATTCGACTTTCCCGGGTCAGTGTCTCAGGATGCCAGTTTCCCTTGCTACGGCTGCCGGTGAGTTGCCTGCTCTGCCAGACATTGATCCTTCTGCTATCTCTACTTTATACAGCGGGGTCCACCCCAGTGTAACATCAAGGTCTCTTTCCAGTTGTTTCGAGGTCCTCTTCATGCTTCCTTGAAGCCGCCATGTCGCAGTCTTTTGGCTATTTATCCTAAAGATGTGCTTCCTGTTTCCCTGCATCTTCATCACAGTTATGTTGGATCTTGCAGGGGATACAGGATAAACCTTGTAACAGCACACACTAGTACTCTCAGGATAGTTTAACCAGGGTCATGGGTTATAAAGGAAAGGGTTTAGGGAGGTTATTCATAGTACAGGAGTCCTTATCCCCATGAGGGGAGTCTCTCCTGTAAGGAAGACATGGTATCAACAGTAAGACAAGTGACCACAGTTCAAGGGTGTTTATTGAACTTCAACCAGGGCATGATAGTCATTCCGCTCAGCCCTTGTAAACTGGAATTGTATTTCCTCAGAAAGGAAAGGAGACCCAGAGAAGGGAATTATCCTCACAGGCGAAATTTCCCCTATGTTGGTAACTGTGGCTCATTGTCCAGAAAAACAGAGCCATTCTTCTGGACCAAGAAGATCCTCAACCAGTGGCTGAACAGGATCTCACTCACTCTCTCTCAACCCCCCTGTCTGCCCATCTGGCATCTTGTCTATTTTATGTTACGTGTGCGTCCTGAGGTTTACGGACATATGGCGCATTATGATAAATAAATAAATATTGAGTTAAAAGTGTGAGGGATAGAAGTAGGCATTTTGACATGACGGTGAACTCTTTTTTTTTTGTTTATTTGGACATTGTGACCGACTCCTTAGTTCTTTATTAGAGGCAGGGAAACCCCTCTTAGAGTTTGCGAGGGATAGGTTTCCTCTTCATTTTTGTTTAAATAAAAATCTTTTCCAATCACCGTGCCACCATTGTGTTAGACTCGTACATCTACAATCTTACAGCACTTAAAACAGGACTAAGGAAGCATCTCTCGAATGACATGGGGCATGTAGGCACTTATATTTGGACTCGGGAAGTGTCTCCTTTATGACTTGGGGCACGTTGGCATGTAGGCACTTATAACAGGACCGGGGAAGTGTCTCCTTTATGACAGGACTATGGAAGCATTTCTCGAATGACATGGGGCATGTTGATATGTAGGCACCTCTAACTGGACCTGGGAATCGTCTCCTGTAGGACATGGGGCATGGTCACATGTAGGCACTTATAACAAGACCTGGGAATCGCTCCCTGTATGACAAGGGGCATGTTGGCATGTAGACACTTATAACAGGACTGGGGCATGTTGGCATGTAAGCACTTATAACATGACTAGAGAATGTTGGCATATAACAGGACCGGGGAAGCATCTCCCATATGACATGGGGCATGTTGGCATGTAGGCACTTATAACATGACTGGGGAATGTTGGCACATAACAGCACCCGGGGAAGTGTCTCCCATATGACATGGAGGATGTTGGCATGCAGGTACTTATAACAGGACTCGAAATTGCTTCTCCATGCTCCTTGGGGAGCTGAATTGGCACTTCATAGTGTGCCCATACCTGTGGCTAGCTATGTCCCCTTTCTTCCATTTTTAGTTTTTGCGTATCACTTCTTTATTTTAAGTCTGGCTACCAAACGAGACGCTCTGAAAATTCAGAGCTAACAACATAGAGCGAAGATGTGGGGAATATTGGAAAATGGCATGACAGTACACACCATCAACCAATCGTGGATAAAGCAAGGTGAAAGATTACCTCACAATGGGCCTCATAACGACTTCGGCGGTAATGCGGCGGATTATCTGCCGGACGTAATTAGCGCTAACGCCAAGGCCCCCGGCGGATAATCCGCCAGATCACGAGTTATCGTCCATGCGCCCCGGTCCATGGCGTTAGCTCGAATAGTGCAAACCTTTAAATCCGGCGCACCGTGCGCTACCGCCATGTTGCGCTCATAGCGCGCGCTATGAGCGCGCGGAAAACACATCACCGCAGGAACGGGAAATAAAGCGGTGGCCATCTTGGAAATCACAATCCGTCGGATATCACAGCCCCTGGAAGCCATCCACGCGATCCAAGCCTAAAACATGTCTCAGGAGCGCACTAGGGGCAAGTCAGCCCTGGACAGGGTGAGAAAGCCCAAATTCAGTGACCAGGAGCTAGCAGTACTGGTCGAGGAGGCTGAGATACACCACGAGGAGCTGCAGCAGCGCAAAACAAGTGGCCAGCACAGAGCTCAAATATGGCGAACCATCAGCCAAAGGGTCAGTGCTGTGGGGCGCGTGCCCCGGGATGGGGAGGATTGCCGCAAGTGCCTGAACGACCTGCGCGTGCCAATCCGTGGCATCCTGTCACAGCATAGGAGTGCAAGCAGGGCCACTGGAGGAGGCCCACCCCCACCCGAACTCACACCTTGGGTGGAGAAAATGACAGCCCTGATAGATGTTGGCACCATCGAGGGCATTGGTGGAGCGGAGGCAGGCACTGGCATCGACCCAACGGCAGGTGAGTCCGATCCCCAAATACATGCTGCTGAAAGTACCACACATGCAGACCCTGAGTGAATGAATGCGAAGACATGTGTCTGAGGTACTGCATACACCCATAAGTGAAGCGTACATCCATAGAACGGTAGTGCTGCCTAGACGACCCTGTACGTGCAGTGTATGAATGACAGGAGCAGTGGATAGATGTCCACAGCCATAGGACAGCTACGTAGAGTTGGAGTGTGCATGAATACACCCCCAAAACCCAGAGCGCAGTGCACCCCAACCACGCATGTAATCTTGTCACTCCGACATTCCCATGCAGTGTACCTTCATACACATTCACAACAAGCACCACATGGCGACTGAACAGAATGCAAGTAGAATGCGTGATTGTTACCGTCTTCAATCACACTTGTTGGCATGACCTGCATCACACAAATATATGTAGCATTGAACTCAAACCACACCCTATGTATCCCACAGGCACACGGCGATCCCAACGGGACGAAGATGATGGGGAGGAGGCCATACCAACACAGCGCCCACGGCAGCGCGCCTCCCCAACGCAGCCCCACCAGACAGCAGCAGCAGCCACATGGCCGCAGGGAGGCGACCGCCAGCTCGCGCCAAGCCACCAGTCACAGCTCCGATGCTGAGGGAGAGAGGTGTGCATCGGAGCCCGACGTGGGAGCAACACCTCCACGTGGCTATCATGCCATAGGACAACACTCTCCCGGAAGCAGTGAGGCTGAAGGGATGATCACACCCCAGGGAAACCCAAGGCTAGGCACACAGCATGCAGGAAGTCAACATGTGCCTGTGCGTCGGGTCCGCACACCGCAGCCGGACGTAGACACGCCATCATATGGGAGCCCAGAAGACCGGCACTCTGAGCCAGGCAGCCCAGTCCAGGCTGGCGCCATGTCGGCATGCAGCCCCCCCCCCCGACAGCACACAAGTCGCAGGCCACCACGTGACACACCAGGGGAGCCCTTCGTCACTGGAGCAGCAGTGATGGGCCGACTCGACATCATTGAGGCCAAACAGGCCAGGGTGGAATTGATGGCCAAGGTGCAGAGCCGGCACATCAAGGCTGTCAGTGCATCAATAAGGCATGGGTGCAAGTACATAGCGCGGGACAATGCGCATACACACCGAGTTGTTGAACAGTGTACCGCTGCCCTGACAGGCTTCGGCCAACGAGTGAGGGAGTTGACAGAGGCAGTCTCAGCACTTGCTGAACAGACACAGGAGGGAAACAACCTCATGCGACAGCAGATGATGGCCACCGCATCAGTCCCTTCGACATCGACCACACCCACGTAGGGTTCCCTAGAGCCATCTCCTAGGCGCCGGTCTATGCGCCACCTATGGCCATGCACACCAGAGGGGCCCGGAAAAGGGAAGCACCCACGACCATCCTAGTGGTGTATGGCATCGTTGTTGGTGCCCTGATGAGACACATGTGCCTATCTGCACGGTTGGGGGTAGTTTACTGGGGGGAGGGGGGTTAGTGTGCTGGGTGTTTACTGGGGGCAGGGGGGTTAGTGTGCTGGGTGTTCACTGGTGGGAGGGGGTTTGTTGGATGGTAAATAAATCATGTTAGAAAATTCACAATGCATGGACAGTAGTGATGGTTACTGATGCAATTCAATGTTGAAGTGACATATTTCCAATTTACCCATTACCCATTTCTAATAGAATCCATCAATCAATCCCTGTCTGGCCAACCTCCCCTCCCTCGGCCCAATCCTCTGTGCATGTGCATGCCCCTCCCGTGAGGTCGAGGCACCGGGAGCTTGCCTTCAGCAGTCCAAATGCCCTCTCCATGCAGATCTGTGTACGGGCATGGGCAAGGTTGTATGCCCGCTCCGCCGCCAAGTGTGGACGACACACAGGGGTCATGAGCCACGTGTACTGGGGATATCCAGAATCACCTGCAGGGGACAGAAAGCCGGTATGGGGACAAGGTAAGTCCAGTGGGTGTACAGAGCTCTGTAATCAGTGTCATTTTGTCATTTTTAGCATTTGGCCTATAACATTGTGGAGTGTGTTGTCCTACGGGCACGATTGAATCAATGGGGTACTCTCCACTTGGTACGCCTATGTTTCTGTATGTAACAGTACTCATTCACTTGTCGCAGGATAAGGGAGCCCTTCCATCTACTTCTGCATGACAGAAGTGGATGCCTCATGTGTCATTGCAAATCCATTTGGCTAATGTTGCATTTGCTGGTCGTCACTATTCTGTACTGTTCTCCATGCAGTTCCCTGGTCATTTGGGGGACAGTGTTCGTGGGATGTACATTGTCATTACTCGGCCTGCTTATGTGTGGTGCATTTGTGGAGATTGGAACAATCATGACAAACACTAACCCCTATCAGGAAAATATTAGGCTTTGGCGTCGCTAAATTGACGACATCTTTGTTGTTTGGAGAGGCACGACAGCGCAATTGGATGAGTTTCTGAAATGGCTGAATCAACAGAATGTGTTCTTAAAATTCACATCATCATGTAGTAATCAGGCGGATGATTTTTTGGACATTACCATCATGTCAGACAACATCTTTAAAAAACTTTTTGTAAAACCATTTAACAAACCAACCGATAAGAACTCTGTTCTACACTATGATAGCTTTCATCCCAAACACATACGGGATAACCTTCCTCTTGGACAGTTCCTGAGATTGAAGAGAAACAGTTCAAGGAGAGGTGATTATAAAACAGAAGCCAACAACATGCAGACATGCCTCTTGAAGCAAGGCTATCCAAATAACATTGTTAATGCCGCTCGGAAGAGAGCTGAAAATAACAACAGGGAATCCATTCTCCAATATAAACAGCAGAGAAGCGATAAGATCAAAGATGATCGTCTAGTGTTTGTTAACACTTATAGCCATATGTCTAATACCATCAGACGTCTCATTTGTAAACATTAGGAGTTGTTGGAAAAGGGCTCCAATCCGATTGCTAGACCGATCATAGCTTTTAAACGGAGCCGCAATATCAAGGAAGGAATAACCCGAAATGGCATCACACTGAGATCAACAACCCCCCCACGTTGACACAACTTTGGGGTCTTCAGGCACCTAAGGGTCATCTTCCCTGCGGATCTTGCACGTGCTGTGCTTTTATAAAAAAAAGTACATCGATAGATATTGGTCTAAAAACTCCCTAGTTACAGAAGACTTTAACAAACTGTAATACCAGTTGGGTAATTTACGTGATATGGTGCCCGTGCAATAAAATATATGTAGGGAAGACGGAGAGAAAAGTTAAGTTGCGTATAGGCGAACATCGAAGTTGCCTAAAAAACCGGACCAAGAATGCTCCGTTGGTAGATCATTGGATAGAGAGTATTCACCAGATACAGGATCTTTCCTGGTCGGTGATCTACAAATTAAAACCTAGCAATGATGCCAACCGGGACAGAATTGCTTTGTAAAAAAAAAGAACGAGAATTCATTTATTTGACTAAAAGCATGTCGCAAGGCCTCAATGAAAAATTTTATTGGGTAGTATAGATCTGGTGATAATTGTCGGGGTGCCACATTAAGGTATAATGGGTTTAATGTGTCATTTCCATCCACATCCTTGTTGACACCGATACACGAATACCCAGACATGCCTCACATTAATCAGTGGTTCCGACTTGTCTTTCACTTTCTGTGGCCGATTTGAGTTTTCACTTGGCATGCACACTTTGACTTTTCTTCCCCTACCTGACCTCGGTTTATGGACCCGGTGTTTGCGTGGGTTCGGAGTACGGCAGGTGAGCGCAGCATGGCGGCGATGTTATCATTCAAGAACTCCCATGTTAAGTGATTCTGTCACGTTATTCCTCTAAGTCACTTGATAGTGACGGGAACGCTGAAAGTCCATTTTTGATTGGCTTATACGGCGGTACACGGAAGCATTTAAACACGCTCCGGCATACGTCCACACAGAGGCTGTTTCCAAATTCGGTGGGGATTGACATCCGATGTAACGTTATCTGCAACGTAGCAGTTCGGGATCCGAATCTTGTCACAGATCCATCCGAACGTAAGTGAAGCCCTTTCCATCGGGTTGAAGAGCCGCACGGAGAAGTTTACCCTCCACATGAGTTTAAGGATCTTGTTGTGTGGAGTGAAGAACTGCAGAACACGCCGGTTTTTGGAAGGCTACTGATAACGTGGGACGATTTAACCGGTCGTTTACCTTCCCGACTCCTTTCATACCTCTAAAATAAATGCACATAGAGGAACGGATACAATGCACTCTTGGCTGCATTTTAATGACACCCAGGAACTGCATGTTCGTGTAATGCTGTACGTTTTCCCCATATAGTTTTGCACATGAAGGCACCCTGATGAGGTGTGAGCAAGTCCGTGACAGTGCGAGCTCTACCCCTTATCGGCACGCGACACTTCGCCTGCCAAGACACGAGCTAGAAGATCGCGGTCTATTTAAGGGATCTCTTTCCAACATGGTTGTGGGTAAGCTTTTATGCTATACTATTTTCCAAACTGCCAGGCAGAGTTCTCATTTCCGTTTGTACTTGATCGATTAGAGTTTCTGACTGAAGAACTCTTGATTTATTGATTTCAGAATTGGAATGAGCAGTCTAGCTGATGCTCTATTCGAGTGAAAGGTGCTCCTGTACCCTGGTCTGAGCTCTTTTTGGAGCCGTATGAAGATCGCGGTCTATTTAAGGGATCTCTTTCCAACATGGTTGTGGGTAAGCTTTTATGCTATACTATTTTCCAAACTGCCAGGCAGAGTTCTCATTTCCGTTTGTACTTGATCGATTAGAGTTTCTGACTGAAGAACTCTTGATTTATTGATTTCAGAATTGGAATGAGCAGTCTAGCTGATGCTCTATTCGAGTGAAAGGTGCTCCTGTACCCTGGTCTGAGCTCTTTTTGGAGCCGTATGCAGAGAACCAGAGGGTAGCCATCTAAAAGGTGTACCCTAGACTACATTGGAATGTGAATCTCCCTGAGATTGTCAAGGAGTAGACGTCTGATACTCTGGTGAGCCCATAAAATCTGACATTGAAGTATTGGAAGGTTAAGATCTCACTTTTCTGTGAAGTAATGGTGTTTTTGTTTTTTTTCCAAATATTCTGAATGAGAGGTAGCGCAATTAGAACCCAGTGTAATATTTGCTGGGACAGATTAGAGACTGTTAATTTTCTACTCTGGAATGTCGGTCTTTTTCAGCTTTTTCTCTTTCTTTTGTCCTTTTTCTTTCCCTCGACTTTGCATTTCACTTTATGTTGATTCCCTGTCCTCTTTTGGGCCCCTACCACACAATTGCTTTTTGGGGTCCTGTGATTGATATCTCCATCTGTTTGTTTCTCCATCTACTCTAATGTTGTTAGATCTAGCCCATTCTCTGGCATCGTGAGATTTAGTGGGTTGGCAACCTGAGCTATACGTGTCATTTTTTGAAACTGTTATAAACAGAGCTATTCACAAGCTTTTGATATATCGGGCATAATAATTGTGATTTGCCCTTGATATAGATGTACGATACATAACCATGAACAGAAACTGATATACCGTTCTCCTGTACTGCTTTCTTGTAGGAGAAGAGTTTGTTTGAAGTCCTCTACCTGGATTTTCGAGAAAACAAAGATCCGAAAATCTATCACACAAAGTACTTAAACTTTGAAGTGAGTAATTTAAACTTTGGAAACACAAGACTCTGGTCACTGCTATGATGTAATGATTCCACTTTTTCTGCCCCTGATGAATTTCTATGGAATCACCCGTTAAAGGAAAGAAACATGTTGGGCCTGTTTTTATGATTGTTGAAATTTATTGATTGTGTATGAATGAATAACGATTCATGAATGAATGTGTATGGTACGTATGATGATGAGTGGGTTAGTAAGTAAATGAATTTTATCATGGATTATCACGGTGTATAAGCCACTTAACCATCTAGGTCCCCATTTTTGGGACCTAAATGTGGAATTGCGTTGCAATGGCAGTGCACTTTAATGCTCTGTGTTCAATCTCTCATTGCTGACTTATAACATGCTGATGTGGTTTATGGGAGGTTATTTACACCAATTTTTGTATTTGACTTGTTTATTGTATATGTATTTAAATAATAATTAAAATATGCAATTGTTTTATACCTTTTGACATTTTGGTCTTTCATCTGTGATGAGCATGGTGCTTATTGAGGACATGTACTAATATTCTCTGACTCTCCAAGTAAGCAGTCGTTTTTGAGTCACAGGCTTTTTTGTTGTTGCCAAGGGTTCCACCCTTAATGTGAGGGTTTGCTTGTGATTCCAATTTTTCCCTCAACCTACTGGTGTTTTTTGTGGCATTTGTGGATGTGCCAGTTTATGGTTTGGAATCCCATTACTGTAGGGTGGGCAGGGTGGGATTGCTGTACTGTGTCAGTGTTGGGAGCCATGGTACCACTCACACAGGAGGCTTAATTGTGGTGGGGCTTCCATATGTCACTGTGCTGCCACGTCTTACATCCTGCATGGGTGTGTTCTGCTGTGTTGGACATGTCCCAGGTTTATCGTGCAAGGTGCTTGAATGTGAATGCTGCAGTAATGCTGCTGCCTATCGGCAATAATGGATTCTGTGACAGGCACCATCTGTTGTGGATTGACATGCTTTATGGTATACATTTGTACTCGCCCAGTAGCCATGTGTTTTGGCCTCGATGCCTTTCCATGTACGCCGGCAGGGTACTGTTGCACAGGACCATGGAGTCGTGGGTGGATCCTGGGTAGCGGGCACAGCAGTGGCTGAAGGTGAGGTCAGGGCCACATGTCATCTGCACGTAGAGGGAATGGTACTGTTTCCGGTTTCTGTAGGCAGCCTCATGTGCCTGGGGTGGTACGAGCGCCACATGTGTGCAGTCCAGAGCTGATATTACATTCGGGATTTGGGCAATGGCATAGAATTGACCCTTCAGATGGTGCACCTGTGCCTGTGTGGCTGGCAATGCAATGTGTTCGTTCACATGATTCAACAGTGCATCAACCACCTGTCCCAGCATGTCACTGAATGTGTACTGGGCCATTCCATGCATCATGGGAACGGTATGTTGGTAGCTGCCAGTCCCAAGTAAGTGAAGCACAGACACGAGCTTCACTAGGGGAGGTACTTCCGTGCTGGTGGCTATGCGGCTGCATATGTCACCCTGGATTGTGTCCAGCAACTGGGTGATGGTTGCCCTGTCCAGCCGATAATCTGTCACCAACTGACCATCAGTCAGGGCCCATGGTGTTGGCCTGACCCTGGGGATGGCTGGCCGCCTTGCTGGTGCTGCTCTCCTCCTCATTCTCCTCATCCCCACTGCCCCCTGCTCTCCCAGGGCCCTGGCCTGGTTGGCTGGCCTCTGTAGCTCCAGGTGCAGCAGATAGAAGTCAACATCAAGGCTCCCGGCTCCAAATGGCAGCATGGTGTTGGGGAGGGTGTGTTGTGCATGGGTGGGTCCTTTGTAGGTGTGTTGTGCATGGGTGGGTCCTTTGTACGCCTCTGATTTGCAGTGGTTCCACCTGGGCCCTTATTGCTGTCTCCTCCCTGCTCCTGCTGGTGTAATGGTGTTGGGGAGGGTGTGTTGTGCATGGGTGGCTCCTTTGTAGGCCTCTGATTTGCAGTGGTTCCACCTGGGCCCTTATTGCTGTCTCCTCCCTGCTCCTGCTGGTGTAATGGGGTTGGGGAGGGTGTGTTGTTCATGGGTGGCTCCTTTGTAGGCCTCTGATTTGCAGTGGTTCCACCTGGGCCCTTATTGCTGTCTCCTCCCTGCTCCTGCTGGTGTAATGGTGTTGGGGAGGGTGTGTTGTGCATGGGTGGGTCCATTGTAGGCCTCTGATTTGCAGTGGTTCCACCTGGGCCCTTATTGCTGTCTCCTCCCTGCTCCTGCTGGTGTAATGGTGTTGGGGAGGGTGTGTTGTGCATGGGTGGCTCCTTTGTAGGTCTCTGATTTGCAGTGGTTCCGCCTGGGCCCTTATTGCTGTCTCCTCCCTGCTCCTGCTGGTGTAATGGTGTTGGGGAGGGTGTGTTGTTCATGGGTGGCTCCTTTGTAGGCCTCTGATTTGCAGTGGTTCCACCTGGGCCCTTATTGCTGTCTCCTCCCTGCTCCTGCTGGTGTAATGGGGTTGGGGAGGGTGTGTTGTGCATGGGTGGGTCCATTGTAGGCCTCTGATTTGCAGCGGTTCCACCTGGGCCCTTATTGCTGTCTCCTCCCTGCTCCTGCTGGTGTAATGGTGTTGGGGAGGGTGTGTTGTGCATGGGTGGCTCCTTTGTATGCCTCTGATTTGCAGTGGTTCCACCTGGGCCCTTATTGCTGTGGCCTGTGTTCTGTTACCTCCAGCTTTTTGCCGGAGGTATTTTCGGCGGATTGTCTGCCGCTTTTCTGGCGCTAATAGCGCCTACGCCGGACTCGTGATTGCTGATGTTTTAGCGCGAATGGTTCCTGGCGCTGTTATGGCCAGCGCTTGTACAGCCGACTGTATTTGCGCCTGCTGTAATGGCGCCGGCGGTATTTGGACTAGTGATCCGACGGACCCTTAAAATCGGCGCTAATAGCGTTACCGCCGATTTTAAGGGTTACCGCCTAAGTCGTGATGAGGCCCAATGTGTCCTTCAACAAAATAGTGCCTCATGTCAGAATCTTTCCTCTCCCTTCTACCTGAACTCCACCTATGCCTCCACTTCCCTTCCATCGGGCAAGGGCCTATGGAATTCCCAGAATGGTGAGAGTCTGCAGTACCCCCCCACTCCCCGTAGCTGTGTGTTAGGACTTGTTGTTTTTTCAACCCATTATCAATTTGGGCCCACAAGTCCCAGCATGCAACAGGAAAAGCCAGGACTGCCTCGAGGTATCTCGCATGACAAGGAGCCACTTGACAGCTACGAACCCAGAGGACAGTAAACAACTCCTTCTCCACCACTCCCACTCCACTAGGTCAGGGGAGGTGTGGAGCGCTCCATCCTGAGCTTAAACATGGGTGTTGTGTATGCGTCATGTCACCGCGCATGCAGGACGTGAGGCACAATAATTAAAGAGCCGGAAGGCACGGGAAGGTTCCTGCTAACCCTCAGACTGTGTGGACATGTTTCATGTATGCGTGCCAGGGCCCGAAGGCCCACACATGGCACACTGGAGCCCCCTTGCCCAGACACTGGTGACGAGGAACGAAGTACGCACGCATGATCCTTTTTTTTCCTTCGATGAAAAAAAAAGAAAGTACATCTTTGGAACCCGCTGCGCAACGCAGTGGCAAGCAACACTGGCATATCATCCAGACACAGGAGGGGTCTACATGGACCCAGCTATGCCGCACACATGATTTGCAGCAACAGAATGCTGAATCCACCAGAATAACTTTTTAGCAGGTGGGAGGGTTGCCCCAGCTACCACACAGCCACACAGCAACAGGGAATACACAGAGGGAAACATGGATGAGGGCATCTCCACGCCAGACCAGGCACCCCTGCGAGGATAGCAGTGTCGTTCACCTCTCCCGTAACAGCACGCAAGCAAGGTGGCACCAGAGCAGCACTTGGCACGTCTGACCCTTGCACAGACCCCTCATCGGTGGGGCCCAGATGGATGATCTGGATTAAAAAATGTGTGATGGCAATGGACTGTAAAGACGTAACTACGACGAGAAAAGTGTGGTCTCACCTTTTACTGAATGTGGGGGATGACGTGCCACACATTTTCAACTCCTTAGCCATGCGAGATGGCGCAGACGCATACCGGTCAGCAAAGCACGCACTAACAGCGCATTTCATGCCACAGCTGAACCCCATTATGAGACATTCAACTTATGCACCACAATCCAGACAGAGGATGGGCCTCTTGATTTTATTTATTTATATAGCGCACCTAACGCAAAGGTATCTGGGCGTATTCTTATTATAAATGGTTACAGTACAGAATGATGTTACAATACATTATTACATATAGTTGGGTTAAGGCCCATGGGTAGTACGATACCCAAATAGTACAGAGTTACAGAAATCTTTCAGTACAATACATGCAATGCATAGTATTAAATGATGAGAGGCATAACTGAGAAATTACATAGTGTAGTAGATCATGCATGTAGACAATGTACTACGGTTGGTGAGGAGAGGCTAGGGGGCTTGGGCATAGGTAGACTTACCACTCTAGCAGTTTCTAAACATCCAGTAGGACGGTTCTGCTCTTAATGTCAGGGGCATGGAGTTCCAGAGTTTCACCGCTTGGACCAGGAAACTGTTGCCTCCAGATTTTTGTAATTTGAATCTCGGTACATTTAGGAGGATGGGTAGTTTGCGTGGGTCTGTGGCTGAGATGTTTTGATAATTTATTGGGGAGATATTTTGGAGCTACGTTTGAGAGACACATATGAGTTAGAGAAAGTGTCTTGTACCGGGAGCCAGTGGGCAGAGGTGTTGCTGGGGGGGGGGCTAAGAGGGCTATAGCCCTGGGTCTTTTGGTTGTAGCCCCGGATAGAATCTCAGGAGCTACAACCAAAAAGCTTGCTAGCCCCCAGTCCCAACAGTTCCGACATTAGCATAGCCCCAGGTCTTTTCCAGACCTAGCAACACCCCTGCCAGTGGGCATTGCATCTAGCCGCTGAGATGTGACTAGTCTTTGGGATATTAAGAGCCACTCTCAACTCATTGTTCTGAAGAACTTGGAGTTTCTTTAGGTTATGACTATTGGTTCCAACGTACAAGGCGTTGCAGTAGTCGAGTCTGGATATTATTAGGGCCCTGCACATGGTAATACAGCTGTTAGATGACAGGAAGGGTCTACAGGTATTTATTAGTTTGAGGTGTAGGCAGCTGCCGCTGCAATCGTATTTACTTGCTTTGATGCATACCACACTAGTCTCTGACGGTTGGCCTTATCCTGTGAGTTCGCAGACATGGAAAAAGAGATCAGCCACCAGATCATTAATGACATGAACTCTGAAAAGCTGTGACGCATAGTTCTGAGCGAGAAGGGCATCTCCTCGCAAGAATATTGGAGTATGGACGCCAGAGGGAACTATCGCACACCAGAGCAGCTCACATGGGCACCACTCTACAAAAATTGCAACTTGCCCCACCAACTACAGTGGCACATATCTCAAACCACCCAGCGGCCAGGGAAGAAAACAGCGAACCTCACGAAGCCCCAAGGTGGCAACCAAGAACCCCGGGGCCGAATGATGCGGATGGTGTGGAGGTGCATGCCATGGGAGGAGAAACTGCCTGGCCCAAGTTACCACGTGCAGGGCATGCAGCTGCAGGGATCACTATGCACACGTATGTCGATCGTCAGGGCTACCCCAATGTAACCAAACCTAACCACAAAAAGTGTACACCAGGAAGAAGAAGTAGGAAGACACCTGCCTTTTTGTGACCGGGGATAACTCCTCCACAGACAAATCCGGGGATGAACATGATGGAGTGGCGGCAGCAGTTGAGTCCGGACCAACTAGGAGAAATGGCAAAATCCACCTCATCTCTGCCCTGTAACAAGTCAATGGAACACTGAAGAAGAAGAGGAGACCCAGGTGCTGCATACACATATCAGGGCAGGAAACTGTCATGACGGTTGACACGGGAGCATCCATAAAATGTTATGGCAGCAGAAATGTCCAAGCAAATGCAACCCCAGCCAACACTGAAACACACAGACACCCTACTGTTGGCGTATGGTTGCAGAACGCCACTGCCGGTCGTCGGACAGTTCAGGACAACGCTCAGCAGGGGAGACAAGGAGATCAAGTCCAAAGTATACGTCGTCAATGTGGGCATAGAATGCCTACTGAGTTGAGAGTCTGCAGAAGATCTAGGGCTGATAAGGTTCATCTGGGACATTACAGACTCAAACAAAATCAGTTATTTACTAACGAAATGGCCCGGTCTCTTATGGGGCATAGGATGTCTGAAAGGAAAGTTGATCAAACTACACATTGACCTAATGGTGCAACCCAAAGTGGTACGACACAGGAGAATGCCGTTGCACATGTGTGTAACGCTCACCTGATTCTCGCAGAGGCGCCGGTCTTGACTGGGCGACTACCGTATCTTCAAAGGTGATGTGTAGCACCCGGTTGGCTCTTTGGGCTGGACCTCTGTGCACTGTATGCCTGACGTGTAGAGTAAGATGTCTGCAGATAGAAAATATGGGGTTAATGAACTGGGGTTATTGGGGTGTCCCTATCTCTTTCCTCTTCTCCTCTCCTGTAGACCCCCAAAGGTTAACGCTCTCACCTTAGGTAAGTGAATGCCAAGCTCTCCATCTGCCTCGGGGCAGGGTGCTGTAGCCAGTTTCTTCACTGGATAGGTAGCACAGGCCTCTTGACTTCAGAGGACTGCTGTCCGTCGTTTACTGCACGAACGGTAAGTTTCGAGTCATTCAAATGTCTTTAAAGTCTTTAGTAATGATGTCTCTTGTTTTGCAGGGTTCCGGCGATGGCGGATGACGGGCTGAAGTGAGTTGAAGATGGAGCCCGTGTGATGAATAGAAGCGCCTAGAAGCACGTAAGTAAGCGCTTGTTGCTTGCTTCACTATGCGCTCTAACTGTCTTTTTATTTTGCAGGTACGAGTTCGGAGCGGCTGCAGGGTGCCGGAATACCCACTGGATTAGATGTGGAAAGGAGTAATGGCACGTGAGTATTAAAGTTCCCCAATGTCTTTAAACGCACCTTGTTTTGTCTTTCAGATGCGGATGCAGCGCCGAAGGCCTCCGGAGCGTGCGAAGAGTTGGTAAGCTTTTGTCTTTCAGATGCCGGAATGCAGTATGAAGACCTCCGGAGCGCACGAAGAGTAGGTAAGCCTTTGCCTTTCAGATGCCGGAATGCTAACCTGTTCTTTCTTGTCTTTATAGGTGTTGCTGAAGACTGGATTCAGGATGGTAAGCCTTTTTCCTTAGGCCCAGGACTGGATGCAGAAGACACGATGAGCGTCCTGCTGCAGAGGGTGCAGAATAACGCAAAGCAAGATTCATCCACCGGGTGTGGTTTAAATAGCCTCCTGTAGTGCTTAGGTGTCTCCTTCCACAGCCACGCCTAAGTAAGAAAAGAGTTCCTGGTAAGAAAAGAGTTCCTGCCTTCCAGAAGAGTTCCAGTGTTCTAAATCTAGGGAGTGGCTCCAGCCCCACCCAACAGGAAAAGTAGTTCCAAACAGAAGAGGATCAGAGGCTCAACTGGCAGGCAAGTAAGCAGCATGGTCTGCTGCAGGTAAGTCCACCCAAGCATTATGAGCCCGGCGCTTCCAGCGCTGGGACTGGGCATATTTATGAGCCTGGTGCCACTGGCGCCAGGACTGGGTCCAAAAGGTCCCAATTGGGACTGGTTGGCACTCGGAACCTGGGATATGGATCTGCTTCCAAGGGAGTTGGGAAAACCCTGACCTTTTGGAAGCAGAGATCATGACAGTACCCCCCTCAAGGCCCCTCCCAAACCGGGCTTCTCCGGGGGTTTTGGCTTGTCAGGAAATGTTCGGTGAAATCTTTTGATTAGGCGAGGAGCGTGGACATATTCAGCAGGTTCCCAGGATCTCTCTTGGGGGCCGTAGCCTTTCCAGTCAATTAGGTAGAATAGTTTAGATTTGGAGACCTTGGAGTCCAGAATGCTTTTGACTTCAAACTCGAGTTCTCCATCCACTAGGATAGGTTTTGGAGATTTGGTTAGTCGGGTTTGAGGTTGCAAGGGTTTTAATAGAGAGACGTGGAAGACCGGATGTATCTTCATGTGCGGGGGCAAGTCCAACTTGACCGCTACTGGGTTTACTATGGTAGTGATGGAATAGGGACCAAGGTATCTTGGGTTGAATGTGCGTGGCCCTTTTAGAGATAGATATTTGGTGGATAACCAGACTTGATCCCCTACTTGATAGTGAGGGGCTTCCTTCCGATGTTGATCTGCTCCTTTCTTGTATTGTTCTTTAGCCCTTTGAAGGTGAGAAACAGCTTCCTTAAAGGCTTGGGTGATTGTAGAATGCAGGTAGTCTACTGCTGGTGTTTCAAGATCTTGGAGGGGATCCAACTCCGAGGTTCGAGGGTGACTGCCGTACAAAAGAAAAAACGGGGTTTTCCCAGTTCCCGAATGGACAGAGTTATTGTAGGCATACTCGGCTATCCAAAGGATATCTTTCCAAGTTTTTTCAGTTTGTTGCAGCATGCAGCGTAAATACTGTTCCAGAGTTTGATTGGTCCTCTCGGTTTGTCCGTCGGTCTGAGGGTGGTGACTGGTCGATAGTCTCACATCAATTTGAGCCGACCGACAGCAACTTCGCCAAAAATGAGAAATAAATTGACTACCTCGATCCGAAATTAGAACCGAAGGAAAACCGTGCAGTCGGACGATGTTTTCGAGAAATTCTCGGGCCAGAGTTGCTGCTGTTGGCAAGCCTTTGAGCGGAATGAAATGCGCCATCTTGGAGAATAAGTCCACGATTACTAGAATCGTATTGTATCCGGAGCATGGAGGTAGATCGGTGATGAAGTCCATAGAAAGCGTATGCCAAGGGCGAGGTGGGATGTCAATAGGGCGTAAGAGGCCTGCTGGTCTTTCCTTTTGACTCTTGTTTTGGGCGCATACTCCACAGGACATTATAAAGTCTCTGATATCTTTTCTCCAAGACGGCCACCAGAAGTAGCGCTTGATCTTTTCTGAGGTCTTGGCTATACCGGGATGACCTTCCATTAAAGAGTCGTGATAACAAGAGATTACTTTTTTCTGTAAATCTGTGCTGGGTAGGTATAATCGTTCTTGGAAATACAATAAGTTGTCCTTTACTGCAAAGTCCTTTCCCTGCAGATGCCAATTCTGTATATCTGCTGGAGTTACAAGTTGCCTGGCTTTATCCTTAACTTCCTCTATGGATTCTGTGGCGATTACACCCAGAATTCTTTGTTCGGTAATGATTGGTACAGGTTTAGGGTTGATCAAGTGTTCTTCCACTCCCATCCGAGAAAGGGCATCGGCTTTACCGTTCTTTGTACCAGGTCGATAGGTAATTATGAAGTCAAACTCGGCAAAGAATAATGCCCAACGGAGTTGTCTAGAGGATTGGGCTTTTGCGGTTTTCAAATATTGCAGGTTTCGGTGATCCGTAATCACAGTAACGGTGTGTCGGGCCCCCAGCAGATAATGCCGCCAAGCCTTAAAGGCAGACTTGATAGCCAGAAGTTCCTTGTAAGTAATCGTGTAATTGACTTCAGGAGGCGAGAATTTGCGGGACCAAAATGCCACGGGATGCAACTGACCGGGTCCTTTTGTGATAGAACTGCCCCCATGGCAAGGCTTGAAGCATCAGTTTCCACGATGTAGGGGAGTTCGGGGCGAGGGTGTTTTAAGATTGGTGCAGAGATAAATTTAGTCTTCAAATCCTGGAAAGCTTGTTCCGCCTCGGTAGACCATTCAAAACGTTTGTTTTTCTTTAACAAGGCAGTGATGGGCTGGACTATTCGAGAGAACTCGGGGATAAACCTGCGGTAAAAGTTAGCGAAGCCTAACATGCTTTGCACACCTTTTACGGAGGATGGTGATGGCCATTTGAGAACTGCATCGACCTTCTTTGAATCCATACGCACTCCGCCAGGTGATAATATGAATCCCAAGAATTCAACTTCAGTCACGTTGAAAACACATTTTTCCAACTTAGCGAAAAGTTTGTGTTGACGCAATCTTTCGAGGACCATTTTCACGTGTTTCCGATGTTCAGATTCCGATGAAGAATAAACGAGGATGTCGTCAATGTAAACAACAACACATACATCTATGAGCTCTCTGAGGACATCGTTCATAAAATGTTGAAAGGCGGCCGGGGCATTGCAAAGTCCGAAGGGCATGACCTGATATTCAAATAGCCCATACTTGGTGCGGAAGGCCGTCTTCCATTCATCGCCCTCTTTTACTCGTACCAAGTGGTAAGCTCCTCTAAGATCCAGCTTTGTATATATGCATGCTTTTCTGACTTGGTCCAGGAGTTCAGGGATCAAAGGTAACGGATATCTATTCTTAACGGTGATCTGGTTCAGGGAGCGATAATCGATACAAGTTCTAAGGTCTCCTTCCTTTTTTGGAACGAAGAACAAAGCTGAAGAAGCAGGGGACTTGGAAGGACGAATAAACCCATTTGCCAGGTATTGATCCAGGTATTGTCGAAGGTGAAGGTTCTCAGGCTCGGTGAGGGCATAAATTCTACTACAAGGAGGAGTAGATCCAGGTATCAGGTCTATCTGGCAGTCATAAGACCTATGAGGAGGTAGAGAATTAGCCTGATCCTTCCGGAAAACATCTTGGTATTCTAGGTATTCGGGAGGTAACTGGGGAGTCTCTGAAGAAATTGCGGCCAGTGCAACACCAGGTGGAGGGTGACAAGTAGAGACACATTCTGGAAACTGGACCGTTCTTGCTCGCCAATCGATCAGAGGATTGTGTTTCTCTAACCAAGGTATTCCTAGAATAATCTGAAACTGAGGGGCCTTGATCACATCGAACACGATCTTCTCATGGTGTCCATCTTGACTTACTAGCGTCACTTCTTGAGTGGTATGCGTTACTGGCCCGGAGGCTATCTCCGTACCATCCACCGTAGTAATGACGTCCTTTACAGCCTTGGGACAAAGAGTTAGATTCATCCTCAAAACCATTTCATGATCCACATAATTGCCGATGGCACCGCTGTCGACGTAAGCTTCAATTGCATGTAATCGATCCGGATTATCAGGGCTAATGAGGACCATAGGTATCACGAAATGCGAGGTCACGGAACTGGTTTTTACGCTCGGCAAGAGGACCTCTATTCTTGTCGGGCGAGGTTGTTTCCCTGCTCAGAGTTTGTAACTTTGGTAACTGCAGCTCCTACTGCCTTCTTGGCAGGTTTCACCGGACAGTGTCGAAGAAAGTGCCCTGAGTTTCCGCAATATAGGCATAATTGCAACTGTTTCCTCCTTTCCCGCTCCCGTTGTGTTAGAGGACCTTTCAGACCCCCTATTTGCATGGGTTCCCCGGAGTCTACTCCTTTGGAAGGAGTTGGCGGTTTGGAAAATACTCGAGCATCAAACTTGGAACGATCGGCCTTCCTGTTCTGCAGCCTGTGATCTATTTGAACGACCAAGTCTATGTAATCCGAACAGTCTTGTGGGGGATTCACTACTTGGGCTAAAACGTCTTTGAGCTCTCCACGTAGACCTCTATAAAACAGCGTAATCCTTTTGTCCTCAGGCCATTGAGTTTCCACTATTAGTCTATTGAAAGATGCAATATAAGCCAAAAGGTCTTGATTACCCTGTCGCAATGAAAGAAGCTCATTGTCCAAGGCCTGCCCCTGTGAATGTCTTGCGAACAGTTTTTCCATACTAAGCTGAAAGGCTTGAAAATCATGGAGAACCGGATCATCTTGATGAACTAGAGGGATCGACCAGTCTGCCGCATTGCCACTAAGGTACGAAAGTACAAAAGCTACTTTAGCTTGATCAGTTGGAAAGGCTGCTGGCCGGCATAAGAAGTGCAACCGGCACTGATTGATAAATACTGCAAACCTTTTTGGGTCACCAGAAAATCGCTCGGGCGGGGCCAGAGGTACATTCCCAGGTAGGTTGATCTGCACTGGATTCATAGAGGATGTTGAAGGAAGATTTGCCCCTGATGCGGGTAACGGGGTCTGTCCGGTTTGTGACTGTAGCACTTGTCTAGCAAGATTGTCTGTTCTCTCCTTGGAAATAATTAGTTCCCTTCTTAGAGCATTCGTTTCCTGACGAGTTGCATGCACTTCTGCCCTTAGTTCCCCAAGTAACCCGGCTAGGGGGTCAGTATCCGAGGTTTCCATAGCGCCTGGGCGAGAGTTTTGCGGTAGGCTTTGCGTTCTGTAACGCTCACCTGATTCTCGCAGAGGCGCCGGTCTTGACTGTGCGACTACCGTATCTTCAAAGGTGATGTGTAGCACCCGGTTGGCTCTTTGGGCTGGACCTCTGTGCACTGTATGCCTGACGTGTAGAGTAAGATGTCTGCAGATAGAAAATATGGGGTTAATGAACTGGGGTTATTGGGGTGTCCCTATCTCTTTCCTCTTCTCCTCTCCTGTAGACCCCCAAAGGTTAACGCTCTCACCTTAGGTAAGTGAATGCCAAGCTCTCCATCTGCCTCGGGGCAGGGTGCTGTAGCCACTTTCTTCACTGGATAGGTAGCACAGGCCTCTTGACTTCAGAGGACTGCTGTCCGTCGTTTACTGCACGAACGGTAAGTTTTCGAGTCATTCAAATGTCTTTAAAGTCTTTAGTAATGATGTCTCTTGTTTTGCAGGGTTCCGGCGATGGCGGATGACGGGCTGAAGTGAGTTGAAGATGGAGCCCGTGTGATGAATAGAAGCGCCTAGAAGCACGTAAGTAAGCGCTTGTTGCTTGCTTCACTATGCGCTCTAACTGTCTTTTTATTTTGCAGGTACGAGTTCGGAGCGGCTGCAGGGTGCCGGAATACCCACTGGATTCGATGTGGAAAGGAGTAATGGCACGTGAGTATTAAAGTTCCCCAATGTCTTTAAACGCACCTTGTTTTGTCTTTCAGATGCGGATGCAGCGCCGAAGGCCTCCGGAGCGTGCGAAGAGTTGGTAAGCTTTTGTCTTTCAGATGCCGGAATGCAGTATGAAGACCTCCGGAGCGCACGAAGAGTAGGTAAGCCTTTGCCTTTCAGATGCCGGAATGCTAACCTGTTCTTTCTTGTCTTTATAGGTGTTGCTGAAGACTGGATTCAGGATGGTAAGCCTTTTTCCTTAGGCCCAGGACTGGATGCAGAAGACACGATGAGCGTCCTGCTGCAGAGGGTGCAGAATAACGCAAAGCAAGATTCATCCACCGGGTGTGGTTTAAATAGCCTCCTGTAGTGCTTAGGTGTCTCCTTCCACAGCCACGCCTAAGTAAGAAAAGAGTTCCTGGTAAGAAAAGAGTTCCTGCCTTCCAGAAGAGTTCCAGTGTTCTAAATCTAGGGAGTGGCTCCAGCCCCACCCAACAGGAAAAGTAGTTCCAAACAGAAGAGGATCAGAGGCTCAACTGGCAGGCAAGTAAGCAGCATGGTCTGCTGCAGGTAAGTCCACCCAAGCATTATGAGCCCGGCGCTTCCAGCGCTGGGACTGGGCATATTTATGAGCCTGGTGCCACTGGCGCCAGGACTGGGTCCAAAAGGTCCCAATTGGGACTGGTTGGCACTCGGAACCTGGGATATGGATCTGCTTCCAAGGGAGTTGGGAAAACCCTGACCTTTTGGAAGCAGAGATCATGACAATGTGGGAGCTAGTTGCCAAGGGGCTACGAGAACTTGAAGAAGCAGGCATCATAGAACCTGTGTCCGGCCCAACGCCGTGGGTATCACCTATGGTGGTTACGAAAAAAATCAAAGGAACCAGGGAAGGTTTGGATCCGTATTGACATGCGCCTGCCAAAAGCAGCCATAATAAGACAACAACACATCACCCCGACATTGGATGAGATTGTAATGGATCTAACAGGTTCATGCTTTTTCTCCAAACTAGACCTCAACGCCGGATACCACCAGCTGAAATTGCACCGTATCTCGAGATACATCACGACTTTCTCGACCCACCGTGGCCTCAGAAAATAGAAGAGGCTGAGTTTCAGCATATCCTCTGTGGCGGAGGTGTTTCAGCAGGCGATCCAGGAGGTAATTCAAGGCATATCAGAGGTGCTAAACGTCAGTGTTGATATCCTTGCGCACGCCAGCTACAGAGAAGAACACCTGCGCAGACTGGAACTGGTACTCGACAGGTTGGAAATGGCAGGACTCACCATTCACAAAGAGAACTGTGAAGTCCTGAAAGTGGTAATCACTTTCTTTGGCTACGTGTTCAACAACAAAGGGTTGGCGGCTGACCCGCTCAAAGTTGCTGACGTCAAAGGAGCATCTCTGCTCCCACTACACCCACAGAGATGCGCAGCTTCCTATGGATGCCGACTTACTGTGGCAGATTCATACCAAACTTGGCTACCATATCGGAACCCCTAAGGGAGCTGACCAAATCGAGCACCAAGTGGGAATGGGACACACGCTGCCAGGAAGCTTTCAAACACATTAAAGAATCACTATCAGCGGACACCACCATGGCATACAACGATGCCACACTACAGACAGAGCTATATGTCGATGCCAGGCCCGTCAGACTGGCATCAATCCTAGAACAACCATCACGCATAGTGGAAATAAAAGTCTTGGACCTGGTGAATCAAGCGGGAGCTGACAACCCGGCAGATTTCCTATCCAGGCACCCGAGCGCAGCAACACCAGTTAAGGTGAAGGGAGAGAAACAAAGGAACGTATTTGACAAATTGTCATTACAATGAAACCCAAAGCCATCAGCATCACTGACATTCAGGAAGCCAGTACCGCTGATCCATGCTGGAACATAATAAAAAACGCAATACTTGCAGGCGAATGGAAAACATTCCTCTGAAACATCCACATTCGCACAGAGACTTTTTGACAGGGACTTTCGGGGTTCGCTAGAATATCTACATCACAAGTGAGGGGTTAATTCTCAGAGGCACATGCATCCTCATCCCCACCAGCCTACAGGACCGCATAATCATCATGGCGCATGAGGGACATCAAGGGATGGTGAGAGCTAAGGCCAGGATATGACACAGGATGTGGTTCCCTCAAATAGACGCAAAGGTGGAGAGTGTCATTGAATCATGCCACCCCTGCCAAGTAACCAGTATACCCCCGAGGCCGGAACAAATACAGTCCACAAAAAGGGGCTCAGGGCAATGGGAAGTGATCAGCGCTGACTTCTGCATGGTGCAGGAAGTAACAAACCGGTTGGTCGCCATAGACGATTACTCACGATACAGTCAACGGCGGCAGAGGCAGTAAACCCAACTCTGGAAAAGTTGTTTGCTACACATGACCTGCCCAGATACATCAAGAGCGACAACAGGACGCCATTCCAAGGAAAAGAACTTACAAAATACATGGACGATCTACACATCCGCCACCACCACATTACTCCAAGGTGGCCACAAGCAAATGGTGATGCCGAACGGTTCATGCGAACCATAAATAAGGTGTTGCGCATAGCAAAAGCTCAGAACAGCCCATGGAGGGTGGACCTGTGTCGGTTTTTGCAAAACTACTTGGTGACCCCGCATAGCTCTACAGACATGCCCCCAGCAGATCTAATGTATGGAACAATTCTTAATTCATCAATACCGCATCACCCCAGTCAGTCAGTGAAGAAACTAGACAAGGAGCACACTCACTCCAGGCAAGTGGAAGCTAACAAGTGCATGAGCACCCAGTGAGGTGCAAGGAAATCAAGACACAAGGTGGGGGACCAAGCATTGGTGTTGAGGAATGCAACCATGGCCAAACTGCCAACCCGCTATGACCTCACACCATCGAAGGTGATCAGGAGAGAAGGGACAATGATAACACCCAGCAGAGTTCATGAGACTATCACGAGGAATGCATTGTGGTTCAAGAGTGTCCCGGAAGAAATGTGGATGGATGATCAGAACCATCCACAGAGGGAGAGTGAAAGTATGCACACCACCCCGATGCAACACTGAGGGGGTAGACAGCACAGAGTCCTGAACCCTTTGACCAAGCAGAGGAAGAAGAAGTGGCCCCCAGCCCAGAGGGCGAGCATGACGAGGAGAAGCTGCATAAGCGGTGCCACATCAACCCTACAATGGATACTAGCTGAGGGTGGCCCTGTGGCCCCCGAGTAAGTTGAGAGACTAAGTGTGCTAATATGAACTCGAGTCTATTACATGTGCAAAATAGATGTAAGATCTGAGAGTGTTTATGTATTTTGTCTTTATGGAAAAAGAGGGATGTTGTGTACACGTCACATCACCGCACACGCGGGACGTGACGCACAGTCATTAAAGAGCCAGAAGGCACAGGCAGTTCCCTGTTAATCCTCAGACTGTGTGGATGTGTTTCATTTATGCGCGCCACAGCTCGAAGGCCCACACATGGTGGACCGGAGCTCTCTCGCCCACCAGGGAGGTCCAGCCAACATATAACAATAAGGTGCAGCCGCCGCTTAGACAGATAACCCCACAGACGTCAAGCCTAGGGGCCTGCTGCCCCATTTGGGATCCGGGCAGGCAGCAGCCATGGGACGAGTGAGAAGCCTGCATTGCCTGGGAAGGCACTGCTTTCTGTGCATTTGGGAAGCATGCATGATTCTGCTTGACCGTTTCCTGCTGTGCTACTGGCCGTGCTTTACCTTGTCTATGTGTGTGTATCTGTGTGAAGGAACCTTGCTCTGCTACCCCATTTTCTGCACCTGTTTTGCTTAAGGAGAGTTTGCCCTGCAGCTGCCTGCACTATTCCTGTTGTGTGTACATGCAGCTTGCACTGCTGCTGCACATTTTCTACATGCTCTGCATATATGCAGGGGAACTTGCCCTGCAGCTGTCTGCACTATTCCTGTTGTGTGTAAGGGCAGCTTGCACTGCGGCTGCACATGCTGTACATGCCCTGCGTGTATGCAGGGGAACTTGCACTGCAGCTGCCTGTACTATTCCTGTGTCTGTACGTGCAGCTTGCACAGCTGCCGCAGATTTTCTGCATGCATGCAGGGGAACTTGCACTGCAGCTGCCTGTGCTATTCCTGTTGTGTACATGCAGCTTGCACTGCTGCTGCACATGCTCTACATATTCTGCATGCATGCAGGAGAACTTGCACTGCAGTTGTCTGTACTAGTTGCCCATGCTGTACATGCTCTGCATGTATGCAGGGGAACTTGCACTGCAGCTGTCTGTACTATTCCTGTTGTGTGCAGGTACAGATTGCATGGCTGCTGTACATGCCCTGCATGTATGCAGGGGAACTTGCACTGCAGCTGCCTTTACTATTCCTGTTGTGTGTATGTGCAGCTTGCACTGCTGCTGCACATGCTCTGCATGTATGCAGGGGAACTTGCACTGCAGCTGCCTTTACTATTCCTGTTGTGTGTATGTGCAGCTTGCACTTCTGCTGCACATGCTCTACATGCTCTGCATGTATGCAGGGGAACTTGCCCGGCAGCTGCCTGTACTATTCCTGTTGTGTGTGCGTGCAGCTTGCACTGCTTCTGCACACACTCTACATGCTCTGCATATATGCTGGGGAAGTTGCACTGCATCTGCCTGTACTATTCATGTGTGTATGTGCAGCTTGCACTGCTGCTGCACTGCTGCTGCACATGCTGCACCCACTTCGTGTGTGTACGAACGCAGTGTGTAACGGTTCTTCCCAATGCTTTAAGTCGGATAAGACATGGGGGTTTGGGGGCTAATGCATCTGCGTCGTGAAACTATATTAGGCACGGGCCTAAGAAGTGTCTGTTGCGGACTCAGATTCACAAGTAGCACAAGATGTGGGACATATGTCATTTGTTTTTCGTCTTACTTCTCGTATTTCTCCTTAGTTTGTTCATTAGCATTGGCTTCGTATTAACTTAAGGTTTGAGTTTAATTTTCTCTGTTTGGTTTTTAAATGTGTTCATGCTTTGGTCCTGGGCTAGGCTAGCTTTGTACTTTGGCTTCCTTGAGCAATCCCCCGAGGGCTCTCGGCTCCACTTGACAGTTCCTTCTTGCAGCCCCTCGTCCTCCCCCTAGTGTGTCCTCTGGTTTTGAGTCATTTCATTGGTGCCTGAGTTAAGTCCCTGAGTTACAATTGCTCCTGTCAGTTTAGGAAACGCCATAAAACACTGTTCCTCGTCCTTGCTTTCCCCTGTATTGCCTGTTCTTGATGTCTTCTGCTCTACCATCATATCGTTATTTATCGCATCATGTGTCATCATCATGGGCGATTTCAATTTAGGCCTGAACGACCCATCAGACATCCATGCAGACCTCCAAGCCAAATCTATGGAAGCCCTTGGGTTCACTCAAAGGATCCTTGCCCCTACCAATGAAAAAGGACATACTTTGGATTGGTTAGCAGACTCCAACTATACCACTAACATACTATCTAATATCCCCACTCCCTGGACGGACCACAACACCATCATCTTCACTTCCACCATCATCACGAAAAATCTGAACCTTCCCGCTTCTGTACCTATGGCTTCAGCTAGAAGCTTCAAAAATATTAATAAAGATGATATGCTACCTCTCCTAACACCCTTTTTAGACTCAAGACACTCAGACAATGACCCATCTACTCTGATATGTCAATACAATGAAATTATGCAAGAAGTTATCGAAAAAGTCGCTCCTCTAAAAAGTAAGAAAGCTAAACGCCCAACACACATTAACCCTTGGTTCACCCCAGAACTTAGAACGATGCTTGCTTCTAAATATCTGCCAAAAATAACTGGCGTAAATCGCCAACTACAGCAAACAAAAGCCTTTTTCAGGCAGCAGCCAATAACTACACAAAAGAAATTATTTTAGCCAAAAGAAAAGTATATAACCAGAGAATAACTAATGCTCAATCCAATACTAGAGAACTATTCACAATCCTCGTGAATTAGAATCTCCAGCACCTACCCATACGGTTAAAGATGAACAATGGTGCTTTAACATTCAAAATGCTTTAGCAGATAAAATCTCATCACTTCAACGGAAAATAGAACAAAAAAAAGCTCTAAAAAACCAAATGGACGACTTGAGGGACTTAGACAAACCTGCACTTCTCCTACTCCTCGACTTATCCGCTGCGTTCGACTTGGTCGACCACAACACACTGTGCCGCCACCTTGCTTCTGCAGCCAACTTCTCATACAAAGCACGTGACTGGATCACTTCCTTTCTCCAAGGCAGGGCTATGAAAGTCTTCTCGGACTCGGCCACTGCCGCACCGAGCCTACTTACATGTGGAGTCCCACAAGGGTCTTGCATAGCACCCACTCTCTATAACTTGTTCACCAGGCCATTGTTCAGCATCCTGGATGCCATGGTATCTCATACACCAATTATGCGGACGACACGCAGGTGTTAATCCCGCTCACAGGTGACTACAAGACTGACATGGCCAATCTCACGGACATATACTCAACCATCCAATCATGGATGGCAGACAACTGGCTCTGTTTAAATAGTGAAAAGACAGAACTCCTACTCATAGGCTCACCTACCACCCTGGGTAACCTCAGTCAGGAATACGCCTCCTTCACCATCGACAATACACCTATCAAAGTGTCTGACCACGTCAAAACACTGGGCGTCTACCTAGACTCAAACCTCACCATGGACAGACAAGTAAATGCTATCTCCGCCTCATCAGCCTACTACGCCAAAATCATTAATGCAGCCAGACCTTTCCTCTCACAACATAACTGCCTCACCGTAGCTAGAGCCATTATTGGTTCTAGACTAGATAACTGCAACGCCCTAATATCTGGAACGTCATGCAAAAACCTCTCTAAACTGCAAATAGCGCAAAAAAAATGCCCTCAGGGCAGCTACTGGGACGTCAAGGAAAGAACACATCTCTGAAATCAGGAGACAAGTCCATTGGCTCCCAGTCAAACAGAGAATCACGTTCAAAACTCTTTCAATGGAACACAAATGCCTCCACGATACTGCCCCTCCATACCTTGTACAAAGGATCGTCAAACACACGGCCGCAAGACCCCTTAGGGAGGGCTACTCCAACCTTATCCCGGTCCCCAAAACCAAAAAAATCTGCGCAGGAGGATCCAGCTTCCCTACGATAGCTGCCTCACAGTGGAATGCCCTCCAGCCTAGCCTCAGAATGATTCGATCCCACCTTGCGTTCCGCAAAGCACTCAAAACACATCTCTTCACTTAATATAACATGCTATGTTTTCTGTGCTTTTGTATACTCAAAGTAAATGTTTACTAACTGTACCCAGTAACTAAGAGACCTTCTGGTCAGATGTAACCACACCAATGAAAATTCTTTGCAAACTCTTGTTAACAAGCGCCACGATGCTGTCACATCGTGGGGTAGATGGCGAGTCTGGGATCGGTATCGACGTGGTCCGCCGTAGATCCTGCCATCACGTTCCTTTCTCCCCTACGTGCTTGCAGGTCTAGTCTTTCTCCGCTCGCGTACGCGACCGGGAGCTTTTAGCCTTCTGCTTCCGGGTCGCGTACGCGTTGCAACGCTCCCTGGTTTTTCGCTTCCTTTTGCCTCGCTAGGAAGCCTTCTGTGTTACCTCCGCCCGCTCCTGCTGTTTCTTTCTTTCCTTACTTTCGTTCTTTTTCCCTTTTCTTCCCGTCTCACTCTCTCTCTCTCTCTCTCCCTTCTTCCCGTCTACCCTCCTCTTTTCTCTATCTACTTGCTCTATCTACTCTCACTCTGCTCTACCCTCCTTCCCTCCTCTCTCCTGCTTATAGGTCTGCCTCTGCCTTCCGCTGTGGTTGAACATTTTATCATCCCGTGTACCGACCTTGCCTGCTATTTGGACTGCCTCTGCCTTCCGCTGTGGTTGAACATATTATCATCCTGTGTACCGACCTTGCCTGTTATTTGGACTGCCTCTGCCTCCCGTTATTGTGAACTGTGCATCTTCCTGTGTACCGACCTTGCCTGCTCATTGGACTGTCTTCGCCTCCCGTTTCTGTGGACATTGGTCCTTCATGTGAAGCTTACCCAACCTGCTTACGGATCACAACCTGAATTCTTCCAATAGGGGTTTTTTGTGCCTTTGGCTTTTTCCCGTTATCCGACGGTCACGGAGGATTTTTCACCGCCTTACCTATACGGTGTCGCGGTGGCGTCCTTTCGTGGCCGTCCATATCTTCATAAAAAAAAGAGAAACCAGGAAACAAGGAAGGAAAGAAAATCAGGAGAAAAGACAGAGGTGAGGAGGAGGGGGAGGGTTTTGAGACTGAAACTTCATTTGAAGAAGAGGACATTGCTGACCTTTGTGATAGTTTGCAATGCCACAATATCAAAATGGCAACCCCTCAACAGATTCAAGAACTGATAGCCGCTGTACAGAACCTGAACTTAGAGGTTCAGAACCTAAAAAGTGCCAACGCTGCATTACAACAGCGGGTGACAGAAAGAGAGCGTCTTTCAACAGATCTACCTCCTCTTCCTTTAGTCTCCGGCAAATTCGATGGGGCCCCCAAAAGGGTCAAAGAATTTTTGGACGCTTGTAATCTTCACTTTTCTTTTCGTACGCAGACTTTTGACTCTGATCACGCCAAAATTGGCTTTATGATTACACATATGACTGGCAATGCCCTTGCTTGGGCCACTCCCCTAGTGAACCGAACCGACCCAGTGCTGCAAGATTATAACACCTTCAAAACATTGTTACAACAAACCTTCTTACGGACCGAGAGTACTTATTGGGCGTCTGAAGATTTACTGGATATATGTCAGGGCAATTCGGATTTACTTACTTACATCACAAACTTCAAACAGGTTGCTTCTGAAGCAGGATGGCAGGAACAAGCTCAGTATGCAATCTTTCGACGTGGGTTGAGAGAGGACCTCAAAGATGAACTGGCCCGGATCGCTCGTCCAACAACGTTTGATGATCTCGTGACTGCTACACTTCGTATTGATTTTCGTATGACTGAACGACGTGCTGAGAAGAGGAAATCCAAACCCTATGTGTCTCTTCCTGTGGATCCCCTTCCTCCCATCCCTACATCCTCTTCAAGATCCAATCGAGAAGAACCTATGCAGATAGGGACTACTCGTTCTCCACTTACACCTGAGGAGCGAAAGAGGCGCAGAGAAGGAAACCTGTGCATGTATTGCGGGGCTTCTACTCATCTACTTAGGTACTGCCCAGATGTCCCTCCAAGACGGTCGGGAAACGATCGCCTTCGGTGAGTGTCAGGACTAACTTCCGAGGGGCTTCTACTAGTCCTTATGTTACTCTTTCGGTCTCTACACCTGCGATCCCAGAAGATGCTCGCCTCATGATTCTATCAGTAACTCTATTACTGGGCGACTCGGAGATTCAGGCTCAGGCCCTATTGGATTGTGGCGCCGCCGGCAATTTCATGGATACCTATTGGGCCACTAAGAAGTTTGTGCCTCGCATTGCCAAGAAGGAGGACCAGAAGGTGGAGGGGGTCGACGGTGAACCTTTAAGCTCTGGCTTAATAACTCACACCACGGAAGAACTAATGATGTCGGTCCAACAACATACTGAAAAGATCTCATTCGACCTTATCCGTGCTGGCCACTTCCCTATCATCCTTGGGATTGGCTGGTTACGGAAACACAATCCCAAAATAGATTGGACAAAAAATCTCCTTAGTTTTCACTCTATGATCTGTAAGTCTGAATGCCTACCGGAACCTAGATTCGAGGTTGTCAAGACATCAAGTTGTTGTGAGTCCAGAACTGTTCATTGTCTGCCCACTTATCTTCAGGAGTACACCGAGGTAGTCACAGAAAAGATACCTCTAGAATTGCCTCCACACCGTCCTGAAGACTGCGGGATCGATCTCATGCCAGGGGCCCTGGTCCCCTTTTGTCGGATGTTTCCCCTGTCTCTGGAAGAAAAACGCTATCTCAGGGAATACCTGGACAAGAATCTAGCCAACAAACTCATCAGACCGTCAAAGTCTCCGGCAGGGGCCTCGTTATTCTTCATACCCAAGAAAAAGTCACAAGAGCTACGTCCCTGCATAGATTACCGGGGACTAAATAAAGTAACCATCAAAGACCGATATCCCATGCCTCTCATAACAGAAATAATTCAAGCGGTACATGGTTCCACCATCTTTACAAAACTTGACCTAAGGAACGCCTATCACTTACTTCGAGTCCAAGCAGGAGATGAGTGGAAGACTGCCTTTCGGACTCCATTCGGACTATTTGAATATCAGGTAATGCCCTTTGGCTTAGTCAATGCTCCTTCCATATTTCAACGCTTCATGGATCGCCTATTCTCAGATCTACTATGCCATACTACCATCGTCTATCTGGATGACATTTTAGTGTTTTCTCGGACACCAGAAGATCACAAAGAACATGTCAGAGAAGTCTTTCAATGTCTCAAAGACAATCATCTTTCCGTCAAACTGAACAAATGTGTTTTTTCTGCATCCTCTATCTCCTATTTGGGGTTTATCCTTTCTAGCAGGAGTATCTCGATGGACCCACAGAAGGTCACATCTATTCTAAATTGGCCTTCGCCGAAATCAGTAAAGGAAGTACAGAAGTTTCTAGGTCTTGCTAACTTCTATTGGAAGTTCATTCCAAACTTCTCCCAAAGAGTGTTACCCATCACATCTTTACTTAAGAAGTCTTCTATGCCGTTCACTTGGTCTGCTGCAGCCGAGGAGAGTTTTCATCTTCTCAAAGAAGACTTTTGCTCCGCTCCAGTTTTACGGCAACCGGATCAGGGTCTTCCTTTCATTCTGGAGACTGATGCTTCTGCAGCGGCAGTTGGGCAGTCCTACTTCAAACACATAACAATCTCGAATATCCTGTCTCCTATTTTTCGAAAACACTCAACTCTAGTCAAAAGAATTACTCAGTCATCGAACGAGAACTACTTGCCATGAAATTGGCGTGTGTCGAGTGGAGACATCTGTGGCAAGGAGGCATTTTTCCATTTACCATCAGGACTGACCACAAGAATCTGCAAGTGTTGAAGCAGTTTGAGTGTTACAACACCCGACAAGCAAGATGGGCACACTTTTTTGCACAGTTCGACTTCAACATCACATACATTCCTGGAGAACAGAACTTGGTGGCGGACGCACTTTCTCGTCGCAGTGATTACCTTGCAGAGACAGAAGGCACCAGAGAATTGATGTTTCCCAAGACCAAACAAATCAGAGAACTATCTACATTCCTTAAGCAAGTCAGAGATACTTCTAAAGGAAATTTCGAAGGGGATCTCCACCCCATCGATACCAAGTACGACATCAAGGATGGGTTCTATCTGGTAAAGGATAGATTGTATCTACCCACGTCGGACCAGAGGAAGACGGCGCTTTTATGGTGTCACGATTCTAGGATTGCAGGACATAGAGGCATCAAAGGAACCCAGGAATACCTCCTAAGGCACTTTTATTGGCCTAACCTGAAGGAGGACGCCAAGGAGTATGTACGGTCCTGTCTTATTTGTCTCCGCAACAAAGTGTCTCACCAAAGACCAATAGGATTATTGGAGTCCGATGACGTTCCTGCAGGACCTTGGTACACCATTTCCACGGATTTCATCGTCGAGTTACCCAGGTCTCAGGGTTGCACTTGTATCATGGTGGTGGTAGACTCCTTTTCCAAACTGGCTCACTTTTCCCCCCTATCTGGCATCCCCTCCGCTGCTGAAATGGCAGAGGTTTTTCTGAAAGATGTATTTCGCCTACACGGAATACCCACTAAGATCATTTCTGATCGGGGAAGCCAATACACCTCACGCTTTTGGAAGACCTTTTGTGAGAAATTAGGCATAGAGAGAGCCTTATCTTCGGGTTTCCACCCTCAGACCAATGGTCAGACGGAGCGGCTTAATGGAACCCTCGAACAATATCTAAGATGTTTCATCAACCTACAACAGGACAATTGGGTTCCCCTTTTACCCTTGGCCGAGTTCTCATATAACAATTCCGTCCATTCTGCACTTGGTATAAGTCCTTTCTTTTGCACCTATGGCTATCATCCACATTCCATACCACCCATCTCTTTAACCTCCTCGCACATACCCTCGGTGGATTCTTCCCTTTCTCACAATCAGAAGGTTCATCATGAGGCTAAGTTGAGCCTCCAGGAGGCACAAGATCGTTATAAAACCCAGGCTAACAAACATCGCAGACAAGTCCCAGGGTGGGAAGTAGGATCCCGAGTCATGCTATCTACGAAATATTTACCCCGGTGGGTACACCCCTCTAAATTCTCTCCCAAGTTCTTAGGTCCTTACAAGATTACGCACAAAATAAATCCTGTTGCATTTCGCCTTCAACTTCCTATTAGTCTACGAAGGGTTCATCCCGTATTTCATACGTCTCAGTTAAAACCCTTTGTAGAAGATATCTGGTCCTGGAAGTCTAAACCCAATCATCTGCCCACTGACCCTACACAAGAAGAGTATGAAGTCGCTCAGATATGCGATTCTCGATATCATAGGGGTAGACTAGAATATTTGGTAAGATGGAAGGGATACCCCTGTTCAGAAAATACTTGGGAGCCCAAATCCCACATTAACGCCCCTCGATTGTTATGTCTGTTCCACCGTTTTCATCCAGGGAAACCGGGGGGAGTGTGCTTTCGGAGGGGGCATACTGTCACATCGTGGGGTAGATGGCGAGTCTGGGATCGGTATCGACGTGGTCCGCCGTAGATCCTGCCATCACGTTTCTTTCTCCCCTATGTGCTTGCAGGTCTAGTCTTTCTCCGCTCGCGTACGCGACCGGGAGCTTTTAGCCTTCTGCTTCCGGGTCGCGTACGCGTTGCAACGCTCCCTGGTTTTTCGCTTCCTTTTGCCTCGCTAGGAAGCCTTCTGTGTTACCTCCGCCCGCTCCTGCTGTTTCTTTCTTTCCTTACTTTCGTTCTTTTTCCCTTTTCTTCCCGTCTCACTCTCTCTCTCTCTCTCTCTCTCCCTTTCCTTCTTCCCGTCTACCCTCCTCTTTTCTCTATCTACTTGCTCTATCTACTCTCACTCTGCTCTACCCTCCTTCCCTCCTCTCTCCTGCTTATAGGTCTGCCTCTGCCTTCCGCTGTGGTTGAACATTTTATCATCCTGTGTACCGACCTTGCCTGCTATTTGGACTGCCTCTGCCTTCCGCTGTGGTTGAACATATTATCATCCCGTGTACCGACCTTGCCTGTTATTTGGACTGCCTCTGCCTCCCGTTATTGTGAACTGTGCATCTTCCTGTGTACCGACCTTGCCTGCTCATTGGACTGTCTTTGCCTCCCGTTTCTGTGGACATTGGTCCTTCATGTGAAGCTTACCCAACCTGCTTACGGATCACAACCTGAATTCTTCCAATAGGAGTTTTTTGTGCCTTTGGCTTTTTCCCCTTATCCGACGGTCACGGAGGATTTTTCACCGCCTTACCTATACAGTGTTGCGGTGGTGTCCTTTCGTGGCCGTCCATATCTTCATAAAAAAAAAGAGAAACCAGGAAACAAGGAAGGAAAGAAAATCAGGAGAAAAGACAGAGGTGAGGAGGAGGGGGAGGGTTTTGAGACTGAAACTTCATTTGAAGAAGAGGACATTGCTGACCTTTGTGATAGATGCCCCTGGGCTGTACGTGCACTCTACAAATGTGAATAAATAAACAAATAAACTCTGCCTCACACAAACTCAGCTAACAGCACTCCCACCCCCAGCTGAGACTAATACATTCTCATTCTCACCACTTTCCATCTCTGACACGATCAACATCATCAATAGTTTAAAACCATCTAGATACAAAGGCGATATCTGCCCGGCAACACTGATAAAAGAATGCGCTTCAGAATTTGCACCCCTTATCACCAGTCTTATTAACAGCTCATTTGCCGCCAGCACAGTACCGAGCGACCTCAAAACATCTTGAGTTCTACCCTTACTTAAGACACCAAAACTAGACCCTAACATTGCTACAAACCTCCGTCCTATCACTACCATAACATTTTTATTAAAAATACTCGACAGTGCATCCTATCTGCAGATCCAAAAACACCTGGAAGAGAATAACCTCCTGGGCCTAAGACAATCAGGCTTCAGGCCAGGTCACGGCACATAGCCTGCTCTATTAGATTGGAAATCGCAAAGGATCAATATAAAGACAATGGGGAACTGTGCCTCCTCCTCTTAGATCTCTCTGCAGCCTTCTATCTGGTCAATCATGACATCCTCTGCCAGCACCTTCAGACCGCTTCCCAATTCTCTGCAGACTCCATCAAGTGGATCTGGTATTTCCTTTCCAATTGAACCATGAGGGTTTTCTCTGACAAATCGGCAGCCCCCTCCCCATTCCCTGTGACCTGTGGTGTATCTCAAGGCTCTTGTGTGTCACCTACACTACATAATGCCTTCACTAAGCTACTGTTCGATAATCTTGACAACATGGGTATTACGTACACCAACTATGCGGACAATACGCAAATACTCATACCCATTACCGGATGCCACGACACTGATGACAAAAACTTAACTAAGATATATTTGGCCATTCTCGAATTATGTCTTAATGATGACAAGACCGAGTTAATCCTCATTGGCAAAAAAACCCAAACCCAGCAACCTCCCCCAGACTTACAAACCGTTCAGTATCGATGGTAACACTATTACAGTCGCCAAGGAAATAAAAACGTTGGGGGTGTATATCGACTCCTTCCTTACCTTAAACAGACAGGTCAACGCTGTCGTCTCTTCAGCAGCTTACACTGCCAAATTAATAAGAGCCAGCAGACCGTTCCTCTCTGCTGACAACGCTATCGCCCTAGCCAGAGTCTATATATTATCCAGGATAGATTACTGCAACTCACTATTTGCAGGAACTAGAGCAAGAAACATCAAAAAACTACAGGTTGCCCAAAACGATGCCATCAGAGCGGCACTAAACATTCCTAGACACCAGCACATTTCTGCCATCAGGAGGAAGATTCATTGGCTCCCTGTCCAGGACAGAATTAACTTCAAAATCCTGACGCTCACTCACAAATGTATCACAAACAAAGCACTCCATCAGACCAACCCGCTCCCAGTATACTAACCTCCTCACCACTCATCCGCAAAGTCCACTCCATCAGACCAACCAGCTCCCAGTATACTAACCTCCTCACCACTTCCAAGCTGGAGGAGCTAGCTTCTCTATTATAGCTCCCAAAATGTGGAAGGCCCATCCTACTAATTTCAGTGACGACACCTCCTTCTGTTCCTTTAGGAAACACCTAAAAACTTTACTCTTCAGGACAGACCTCCTGCAATAGTTGCTTACGCGCCAGCCGATTACTTGTACAACCTGTGTATATAAATGTATATTGTATTTTGTGTAAAAAGTGTATTGTGCAACCTTGATGCTATGTTCCAAACATCTGTAACCATCTTCTTAAGTATGTAACAGCGCCTAGCTGCCTTTGGGCTTTGAGCGATCAGCGATTTGTTCAGCGATCTTTGAGAGACCTCAAATAAATACAGTGCTTAACTTTCATGCTGCTCATACGTGTTCTTTCATCTCTTACACAAGCGCAACGGGTTTCTTTAAGCTTTGACACTCACTGGTGGCTGTGTCTATTATAAATGACTAAATAAATACAATAAATTAATTAATTAATTTGACTCATTTGAGCACTGATTGAAAGTTTTCCAGCGCTTTGGATAAAAGCGCTATATGAATGTTCTATTAATACATAATTAAACTAGACTAACAGGCTCGGTGGAGTTTTTTCATATTTCCAAGGAGACAGGCAGTAAAATCATTTTTTTAAAGTATCTTTAATATACTATAATTGATGGACAGTGAAAACATTGACTAAAATAATCGAATATGAAATCGAAATACAAATTGGTCATTATAGGTTAAAGTCCATCAGTTATTTTGAAGGAAGAGAACGGGTTCAAGGACTAAAACCAGGCGTCAGAGTAGTCTTGCCTCCTGCGTGCAACATGCACAGCACCTGCAGCAGCAGAGCAGTCCAGGCGAGCACCCACAGAACAGGCACAGCGGGTGCACCCACAGAACAGCCACAGCTGGAGCAGTAACGGCGAACGCAAGCGCAGGGGGCATGCAACATGCACAGCACCTGCAGCAGCAGAGCCGTTCAGGTGTGCACCCACAGAACAGGTACAGCTGGAGAACCCACATAACAGGCACAGCTGGAGCACCCACAGCACAGGCACAGCGGGTGCACCCACAGAACAGGCACAGTTGCAGCACCCACAGAACAGACACAGCTGGAGCAGTAACGGCGAACGCAAGCGCAGGGTGCACACGTCTCTCACATATTGAGCATGCTTCCTTAAAACACGGAACACCCACAGAACAGGCACAGCGGGTGCGCACACAGAACAGGCACAGCGGGTGCTGCCGCAGAACAGGCACAGCGGGTGCTGCCGCAGAACAGGCACATCTGGTGCACCCACAGAACAGGCACAGCGGGAGCACACACAGAACAGGCACAGCGGGTGCACCCACAGAAAAGGCACATCTGGTGCTGCCGCAGAACAGGCACAGCTGGAGCAGTACCAGCGAACGCAAGCGCTGGGTGCACACGTCCCTCACATATTGAGCATGCTTCCTTCAAACACTGAACACCCACAGAACAGGCACAGCTGGTGCTGCCGCAGAACAGGCACATCTGGTGCTGCCACAGAACAGGCACAGCAGGTGCACCCACAGAACAGGCACAGCGGGAGCACACACAGAACAGGCACAGCGAGTGCACCCACAGAACAGGCACATCTGGTGCTGCCGCAGAACAGGCACATCTGTTGCTGCCGCAGAACAGGCACAGCGGGAGCACACACAGAACAGGCACAGCGGGTGCACCCACAGAACAGGCACATCTGGTGCTGCCGCAGAACAGGCACAGCTGGAGCAGTACCAGCGAACTCAAGTGCTGGGTGCACATGTCCCTCACATATGGAGCATGCTTCCTTCAAACACTGAACACCCACAGAACAGGCAGAGCTGGTGCACCTACAGAACAGGCACAGCGGGAGCACACACCGAACAGGCACAGCTGGTGCACCCACAGAACAGGCACAGCGGGAGCACCCACAGAACAGGCACAGCGGGTGCACCCACAGAACAGGCACATCTGGTGCTGCCGCAGAACAGGCACAGCGGGAGCACACACCGAACAGGCACAGCTGGTGCACCCACAGAACAGGCACAGCGGGAGCACCCACAGAACAGGCACAGCGGGTGCACCCACAGAACAGGCACATCTGGTGCTGCCGCAGAACAGGCGCATCTGGTGCTGCCGCAGAACAGGCACAGCTGGAGCAGTACCAGCGAACTCAAGTGCTGGGTGCACATGTCCCTCACATATGGAGCATGCTTCCTTCAAACACTGAACACCCATAGAACAGGCAGAGCTGGTGCACCCACAGAACAGGCACAGCGGGAGCACACACCGAACAGGCACAGCTGGTGCACCCACAGAACAGGCACAGCGGGTGCACCCACAGAACAGACACAGCGGGAGCACCCACAGAACAGGCACAGCGGGTGCACCCACAGAACAGGCACATCTGGTGCTGCTGCAGAACAGGCACAGCGGGTGCAGTACCGGCGAACGCAAGCGCTGGGTGCACACGACCCTCACATATTGAGCATGCGTCCTTCAAACACTTAACACGTAGGGTACATGAGTCGGTGGTGCGTGTTGCCCTCGCACAATGAAGAGAGCCCATGTTGTGTGTGGAACCAGTCCACATTCCTGCTGGTGGTCGTCCCTGTTTAGAACTAGTAAAGCTCGGCTAGCAGCAGCGCACGGCTATTCACTCCCTCAGAACAGGTGCAGCGTGCTCGGCAAAAGCTTCCCTGGCACACACGTGCACAGCACAGGGACCCTCAATTTATGTTAAGCTTGACTCATAAACACAGAACAGATACAACACGGGCAGCAGCAGTGTTTAAAGTGGGTGAGGCTAGCCAGGGCAGGGCCGTGCTAGGGTTCCTGGAACCATATAGGCATGCCCAGGGAGTGGTCTGGGGTGTCACGTGCTACCCCTGGAATCTGATTGGCCACGCCAGGTGCCATCCCATTATGTGTGTGTGTGTGTGCACCAGTGCCCCGCTTGGGCCACCCCAGTCAAACAGGACGCCCTGATTCCCCCCCCTTTTGCTAAAATCCGTGAAAAGGCATGAGTGACGATACTGCTCTTCCCCAGTAGATGTCACTGCTAGCCATCTTTAGAAACACATCAACAGTTCCAGACATTTGCAGTACATTTGTTTTCGAACATGAAGTGAAAGTATGAAATAGGGAAACATTGTGTGTAAGGGGAGCTTGCTCTGCTGTTCTCTGTGTTATACTTCTCTGTGTTATACTGTGTGTGAGGGAGGGCTGCAATGTGGCTGATTGTGGTGGACGTGCTTCTTGTGTGAAGGACGCTTGCTCTGCAGCTGCCGCTGCTATACTGCGCGCGAGGGAAGCTAGCTCTGCTGCTGCTCATGCTGCACCTGCTCCTTGTGTGAAGGAAGCTTGCTCTACAGCTGCCGCTTCTATACTGTGCACAAAGGAAGCTAGCTCTGCTGCTGCTCATGCTGCACCCTCTCCTTGTGCGAATGAAGCTTGCTCTACAGCTGCCGCTGCTATACTGCACGCGAGGGAAGCTAGCTCTGCTGCTGCTCATGCTGCACCTGCTCCTTGTGTGAAGGAAGCTTGCTCTACAGCTGCCGCTGCTATACTGCGCGCGAGGGAAGCTAGCTCTGCTGCTGCTCATGCTGCACCTGCTCCTTGTGTGAAGGAAGCTTGCTCTACAGCTGCCGCTGCTATACTGCACGCGAGGGAAGCTAGCTCTGCTGCTGCTCATGCTGCACCTGCTGGTTGTGTGAAGGAAGCTTGCTCTGCCGCTGCTATACTGCACTGCTATACTGCGCGCGAGGGAAGCTAGCTCTGATGCTGCTCATGCTGCACCTGCTCCTTGTGTGAAGGAAGCTTGCTCTACAGCGGCCACTGCTATACTGCGCGCGAGGGAAGCTAGCTCTGCTGCTGCTCATGCTGCACCTGCTCCTTGTGTGAAGGAAGCTTGCTCTACAGCTGCCGCTTCTATACTGTGCGCAAAGGAAGCTAGCTCTGCTGCTGCTCATGCTGCACCCTCTCCTTGTGCGAATGAAGCTTGCTCTACAGCTGCCGCTGCTATACTGCAGGCGAGGGAAGCTAGCTCTGCTGCTGCTCATGCTGCACCTGCTCCTTGTGTGAAGGAAGCTTGCTCTACAGCTGCCGCTGCTATACTGCGCGCGAGGGAAGCTAGCTCTGCTGCTGCTCATGCTGCACCTGCTCCTTGTGTGAAGGAAGCTTGCTCTACAGCTGCCGCTTCTATACTGTACGCAAAGGAAGCTAGCTCTGCTCATGCTGCACCCTCTCCTTGTGCGAATGAAGCTTGCTCTACAGCTGCCGCTGCTATACTGCACGCGAGGGAAGCTAGCTCTGCTGCTGCACCTGCTGGTTGTGTGAAGGAAGCTTGCTCTGCCGCTGCTATACTGCACTGCTATACTGCGCGCGAGGGAAGCTAGCTCTGATGCTGCTCATGCTGCACCTGCTCCTTGTGTGAAGGAAGCTTGCTCTACAGCGGCCACTGCTATACTGCGCGCGAGGGAAGCTAGCTCTGCTGCTGCTCATGCTGCACCTGCTCCTTGTGTGAAGGAAGCTTGCTCTGCAGCTGCCGCTGCTATACTGCGCGCGAAGGAAGCTAGCTCTGCTGCTGCTCATGCTGCACCTGCTCCTTGTGTGAAGGAAGCTTGCTCTACAGCTGCCGCTTCTATACTGTGCGCAAAGGAAGCTAGCTCTGCTGCTGCTCATGCTGCACCCTCTCCTTGTGCGAAGGAAGCTTGCTCTACAGCTGCCGCTGCTATACTGCGTGTGAGGGAAGCTAGCTCTGCTGATGCTCATGCTGCACCTGCTCGTTGTGTGAAGGAAGCTTGGTCTTCAGCTGCCGCTGCTATACTGCGCGCGAGGGAAGCTAGCTCTGCTGCTGCTCATGCTGCACCTGCTGGTTGTGTGAAGGAAGCTTGCTCTGCCGCTGCTATACTGCACTGCTATACTGCGCGCGAGGGAAGCTAGCTCTGATGCTGCTCATGCTGCACCTGCTCCTTGTGTGAAGGAAGCTTGCTCTACAGCTGCCGCTGCTATACTGCGTGTGAGGGAAGCTAGCTCTGCTGATGCTCATGCTGCACCTGCTCGTTGTGTGAAGGAAGCTTGGTCTTCAGCTGCCGCTGCTATACTGCGCGCGAGGGAAGCTAGCTCTGCTGCTGCTCATGCGGCACCTGTTCGTTGTGTGAAGGAAGCTTGCTCTACAGCTGCCGCTGCTATACTGCACGCGAGGGAAGTTAGCTCTGCTCATGCTGCCGTCTCTCCTTGTGCGAAGGAAGCTTGCTCTACAGCGGCCACTGCTATACTGCGCGCGAGGGAAGCTAGCTCTGCTGCTGCTCATGCTGCACCTGCTCCTTGTGTGAAGGAAGCTTGCTCTGCAGCTGCCGCTGCTATACTGCGCGCGAGGGAAGCTAGCTCTGATGCTGCTCATGCTGCACCTGCTCCTTGTGTGAAGGAAGCTTGGTCTTCAGCTGCCGCTGCTATACTGCGCGCGAGGGAAGCTAGCTCTGCTGCTGCTCATGCTGCACCTGCTCGGTGTGTGAAGGAAGCTTGGTCTTTGGCTGCCGCTGCTATGCTGTGCGCGAGGGAAGCTAGCTCTGCTGCTGCTCATGCTGCACCTGCTCGTTGTGTGAAGGAAGCTTGCTCTACAGCTGCCACTGCTATACTGCACGCGAGGGAAGCTAGCTCTGCTGCTGCTCCTGCTGCACCCTCTCCTTGTGCGAAGGAAGCTTGCTCTACAGCAGCTGCTGCTATACTGCGTGCGAGGGAAGCTAGCTCTGCTGCTGCTCATGCTGCACCCTCTCCTTGTGCGAAGGAAGCTTGCTCTACAGCGGCCGCTGCTATACTGCGTGCGAGGGAAGCTAGCTCTGCTGCTGATCATGCTGCACCTGCTCCTTGTGTGAAGGAAGCTTGCTCTGCAGTGGCCGCTGCTATACTGTGCGAGGGAAGCTAGCTCTACTGCTGCTCATGCTGCACCTGCTCCTTGTGTGAAGGAAGCTTGCTCTGCAGTGGCCGCTGCTATACTGCGTGCGAGGGAAGCTAGCTCTGCTGCTGCTCATGCTGCACCTGCTCCTTGTGTGAAGGAAGCTTGCTCTGCAGTGGCCGCTGCTATACTGCGTGCGAGGGAAGCTAGCTCTGCTGCTGCTCATGCTGCACCTGCTCCTTGTGTGAAGGAAGCTTGCTCTGCAGTGGCCGCTGCTATACTGCGTGCGAGGGAAGCTAGCTCTGCTGCTGCTCATGCTGCACCTGCTCCTTGTGTGAAGGAAGCTTGCTCTGCAGTGGCCGCTGCTATACTGTGCGAGGGAAGCTAGCTCTACTGCTGCTCATGCTGCACCTGCTCCTTGTGTGAAGGAACCTTGCTCTGCAGCGGCCGCTGCTATACTGCGCGAGGGAAGCTAGCTCTACTGCTGCTCATGCTGCACCTGCTCCTTGTGTGAAGGAAGCTTGCTCTGCAACGGCCGCTGCTATACTGTGCGAGGGAAGCTAGCTCTACTGCTGTTCATGCTGCACCTGCTCCTTGTGTGAAGGAAGCTTGCTCTACAGCGGCCACTGCTATACTGCGCGCGAGGGAAGCTAGCTCTGCTGCTGCTCATGCTGCACCTGCTCCTTGTGTGAAGGAAGCTTGCTCTGCAGCTGCCGCTGCTATACTGCGTGCAAGGGAAGCTAGCTCTGCTGCTGCTCATGCTGCACCTGCTCCTTGTGTGAAGGAAGCTTGCTCTACAGCTGCCGCTTCTATACTGTGCGCAAAGGAAGCTAGCTCTGCTGCTGCTCATGCTGCACCCTCTCCTTGTGCGAAGGAAGCTTGCTCTACAGCTGCCGCTGCTATACTGCACGTGAGGGAAGCTAGCTCTGCTGATGCTCATGCTGCACCTGCTCGTTGTGTGAAGGAAGCTTGGTCTTCAGCTGCCGCTGCTATACTGCGCGCGAGGGAAGCTAGCTCTGCTGCTGCTCATGCGGCACCTGTTCGTTGTGTGAAGGAAGCTTGGTCTTCAGCTGCCGCTGCTATACTGCACGCGAGGGAAGCTAGCTCTGCTGCTGCTCATGCTGCCGTCTCTCCTTGTGCGAAGGAAGCTTGCTCTACAGCGGCCACTGCTATACTGCGCGCGAGGGAAGCTAGCTCTGCTGCTGCTCATGCTGCACCTGCTCCTTGTGTGAAGGAAGCTTGCTCTGCAGCTGCCGCTGCTATACTGCGCGCGAGGGAAGCTAGCTCTGATGCTGCTCATGCTGCACCTGCTCCTTGTGTGAAGGAAGCTTGCTCTACAGCTGCCGCTTCTATACTGTGCGTACTGTGCGCAAAGGAAGCTAGCTCTGCTGCTGCTCATGCTGCACCCTCTCCTTGTGCGAAGGAAGCTTGCACTACAGCTGCCGCTGCTATACTGCGCATGAGGGAAGCTAGCTCTGCTGATGCTCATGCTGCACCTGCTCGTTGTGTGAAGGAAGCTTGGTCTTCAGCTGCCGCTGCTATACTGCGCGCGAGGGAAGTTAGCTCTGCTGCTGCTCATGCCACCTGTTCGTTGTGTGAAGGAAGCTTGCTCTACAGCTGCCGCTGCTATACTGCGCGTGAGGGAAGCTAGCTCTGCTGATGCTCATGGTGCACCTGCTCGTTGTGTGAAGGAAGCTTGGTCTTCAGCTGCCGCTGCTATACTGCGCGCGAGGGAAGCTAGCTCTGCTGCTGCTCATGCTGCACCTGCTCCTTGTGTGAAGGAAGCTTGCTCTACAGCTGCCGCTGCTATACTGCACGCGAGGGAAGCTAGCTCTGCTGCTGCTCATGCTGCCGTCTCTCCTTGTGCAAAGGAAGCTTGCTCTACAGCGGCCACTGCTATACTGCGCGCGAGGGAAGCTAGCTCTGCTGCTGCTCATGCTGCACCTGCTCCTTGTGTGAAGGAAGCTTGCTCTGCAGCTGCCGCTGCTATACTGCGCGCGAGGGAAGGTAGCTCTGATGCTGCTCATGCTGCACCTGCTCCTTGTGTGAAGGAAGCTTGCTCTACAGCTGCCGCTTCTATACTGTGCGTACTGTGCGCAAAGGAAGCTAGCTCTGCTGCTGCTCATGCTGCACCCTCTCCTTGTGCGAAGGAAGCTTGCTCTACAGCTGCCGCTGCTATACTGCGCATGAGGGAAGCTAGCTCTGCTGCTGCTCATGCTTCACCTGCTCGGTGTGTGAAGGAAGCTTGGTCTTTGGCTGCCGCTGCTATGCTGCGCGCGAGGGAAGCTAGCTCTGCTGCTGCTCATGCTGCACCTGCTCCTTGTGTGAAGGAAGCTTGCTCTGCAACGGCCGCTGCTATACTGCGCGAGGGAAGCTAGCTCTACTGCTGCTCATGCTGCACCTGCTCCTTGTGTGAAGGAAGCTTGCTCTGCAGCGGCCGCTGCTATACTGCGCGAGGGAAGCTACCTCTACTGCTGCTCATGCTGCACCTGCTCCTTGTGTGAAGGAAGCTTGCTCTGAAGTGGCCGCTGCTATACTGTGCGAGGGAAGCTAGCTCTGCTGATACCTGCACTTTACTTACTGTTATTTGAATGAGGAAATTGTGCCCTGTTGCCAGTGGCATCACCAAGAATCAAATTTAGGAGGGGCACAGAGGGGGCCAAAGACAAAAGTGGAGGGGCCGCCTAAGAAAGGTAATGTGTGACATCACAAGCACTCCTGCAGAGAGGCTTTTGTACACACCAACTACCCACACCCCACTGCATCTCCCCTCCCATCAGAATGCAGAAGCGAAACCATTCAGGGACTGATGGCCCATCATTAGCAGTTTTGTGCTCTACATTCTGATGGGAGGGGCTGCAAGCTGCTCTGCATCCTATGGAGGTCACTGTGCAGAAGCCCGGCAGGAACACCTGAGTGCTCAGGTTCACACCGATGCCAGAATGCATGCCAAGATCACTGCTAGCTTTGAGGCAAAAGGAGAGTATTTGCCGTGTGATGTGCAGACATTTGCCTTAGTGTCACAAATAAGACTGTGAACAGAGGAGAGGACACAGCACCCCACCCCTCCTCCCCCTAGCGACACCACGGTCTGTTGCTGCTCCGGCTGCACTTATTCTGTGTGTCAGGGAAACTTGTTCTGCTGCTGTCTGTGATTTTCCTTTCTTGCGTGTAAGGGCGGGAGCTGGCTTTGCTGACCTCTGTGTTGTATGTGTTCTGTGCAGGCCTTAAGTGGCACTGGAAAATGAGCCAGGGCTCGTCAAAGGGGGGTGGTCTAACGGCACGGGGTCACGTGCCAGCTCATTAGGCCACACCACACCACCCTGACAAGCCCCAGCTTAATTAAACCGCTTTGTAGAGGTCAACACCCCCTCTGCCTGGGGAGAGGGAGAGGGTGCTGATCTCTACATTTATTACGTAAAGAGATGGCTGGTGGGGGACCGCGCCACATGTTTTCAGCCTTAATGGTGGCGCTGCCCATCGCCAGGCATTCTTTTAGCTAAGAGATGCAGCGATTACCCTCGGGTGATCGCTGCACCCTGCAAGGGATCCCTGGCATGGGCAGCAGCACCATTAAGGCTGAAAAGATGAGACCGCTGGAAGCGGAAGCAATGCCGTTTTCCTAAAGCCTGAATCTCCCGCGAATGAGTGGGAGATTCAGGCTTAAGAAAAAAAAGCCTCGGCGTCCAGCGGCCTCCCCTTTTCTTCTATAATGGTGACACCGTACCACGGCCATCGCTTCATTACCTCACAGGTGCTGGCGCCACCATTATAGAGAAAAGGCATTTTTCTCTGAAGCCTGTAGCTCTTGCGCATGTTCTAGACTTGTAGGCTTTAGAAAAAAGCCCTGTCCTCTTGCGGGAAGGGCTGCAAGGGGACATTAATGAGCCCTGGGAGGTCCCTGCCTTAGAACCATATTTCTGAGCCTACCGGTGCTCAGCCCTGGCTAGTCCCGGCCCACTTAAAACCCCGGTTCTGTGTGAGAGGGATGCTTGCTCTACAGATGCCTGTGATGTACTGTGACTGACGGAAGCTCGCTCTGCTGCTGTCTGTGATTTGTCTTTCTTGTGTGTAAGGGTGGGAGCAGGAAGCTGGCTTTGCTGACCTCTGTGCTGTATCTGTTATGTGTGAGAGCGAAGCTTGCTGTACAGATGCATGTGCTCTACTGTGTGTGAAGGAAACGTGTTCTGCTGCGGTCTGTGCTGTTCCTCTTCTGTGTTCGAGGGAAGCTTGTGCTGCACCTGTCTGTTGCCCTGTGTATTAAGAAAGGGTGGTCTGCTGCTGCTGTTTCAATGTGTGCGTAATGGTTGCACCTGCTGACAGTGTCTCGGCTGTTTCTCTCTCTAGCCCTAACTGCCCGGCCTCTGTCGAGTAACCCCTTGTCGAGTACCCCTGCCCTCTCCCTCCCACAAGCACCGATACATGTTTCACCTACTCTGGGCTTTTGTGGCGGCGACGGCGACCAGAAGCAGCAGGGCTTGAAGGACCACGGTCGGCGTCATGGCGTCTTCTCTTGTACGAGGACCAGTGCTGGCCTCAGAACCCGCAGAGGGCTGGCTCAAGGGCGTAGAGGCGAGTAGATGCTCCGGAAGGCAGGGCAGCAACAGGCGAATGCCAAGGCTCGGGCGGTGACGGGGCGCTACACAAGAATCTGCACTCCGTTGTCACTGAGCGAATAGATACGATTCGAGGTTCTGCGGGGCGTCGAGGCGCTACGGAAGGTTTGGTGCAGTGGAGGCACACACCCGCTCGGTACTCTGCCCCTGCTCGGAATGCCTGCTGCTAAGTGAGACTGGCCTCCAGGTGAGTTTCGCAGGCACAGGGTGAGGTCAGAGCCTGCTCGGATGGAATCTGGTTTGGCCAGACAATCCACATTTTACTCTTAAAAAGGCCACCTCCCGCCCAACTAAAACACAATGGGGGACGAGGGGAGTTTGAGAGACTCTTCCTGGACGGAGTTCACTCTTGGGCGTGCTAGCAGGCGCCTCTCCCCGCTCACTACTTCCTGAGCAGGTGCAGGGGCTAACCAACCATGATCATCACCCACTGGGTGTCCACCGTTCACGGAAGGAGTCGATTGGGAGTAGGTGGGGAGACCGCAGGGACGAGCAGGACTGCCAGGGTTTCAAGAAGCAAAGCACACATGACGCAGTAACTGCAGGGCCGCACGGGCCAGGCGTGGTGGCGCAAGTGGCCCATATACAGCCCGGCATAGCATGCCCGGCACGGAGTTACACAAAGACCTATCCACATTGGGGCCAAGAGCCAAACCTAGCATGTGTGTACCCACACTGGTGCCCAGCATAAAGTCCCACAAGGGCCCAGCAACTGCACAGCCACTGATCCAGATCCCACTCCCGCCCTGTACCTAGATGGTTCACCCCTTCTCTCAAATATAAAAAAACCTTTAGCCACACCCTGGAAGTGCAGATGGTGGGCTGACCCACCTCCGCAGAATACAGCTGCTTACGCCAGTCAGAGCGAAGCCTACAAGGCGGAAATCCAGATGGCCAACAAATCCTTCTACTGGAACAGAATCTCTAACGCCTGTAACACCAGCACGGATCCCCACAGAATCATCTCATAATTCAAGGCCCCTCCCCACTGCACGTCAACGCCGTCTCCTAACTCCGAAGGACTCTATGATACCCTCTCTGACCACTTCCACAATATCTCTGTGGAAAGAAAGCGGACCATCGGCACTTAACTAGCAGTGCACGTGCCCGATCGCCTGCACCCTCGGCCGGCTTCACATTCCCTCCTTCCACCCGCCCTACCTTCCCCTCCTTCTTTCCCATCTCTCAACCCAAATTCCTGAAGCTACTTGCTAGCAGCTGCCCGTCCGGATCCCTGGAAGATCCATCCCCTACGGCCCTCCTTAATGTAGTCTTTCCCAAACCTGTGCAGGCAGGATCGCAAGGTCTATCATTCATTCTTTGCTCACCCCAGGCATATTCCCAGCAGCATTCAAGACATCGCATATCAAACTCTTTCTCAAAAAACCCTCCCTCGACCCCCTCTTTCCGGACAATTACAGATTTATCTACAACAACCACTTCATAACCAAACTTATTGACCGAACGCCTCTTCAACGAATTCAACCTCCTCCTCGACCCCGTCCGGTCCGGCTTCAGACCCCTTTGAGGAACTGAATCTTCCAAAGTCTCCATCTCGGATGATCTAAAAAACGCAGACTCAGAAGGCCGTGCAGCACGTATTCTGCTCAACCTCTCGGCGGCCTTTGACACGATCGACCACTGTATCCTCACGGACAGACTCCACTCGCTCAGCATTAGGGACTCAGCATTAAGGTGGATTTCCTCCTTCCTCAATAACCTGTCACAAATCACCCTCCTGCCACCCTTCGCTTCAAGACCACCGCCCTTTCACCAACGGGGACCACAGGGTGCCTCCATTTCCCCCCTGTTCTTCAAGCTCTACCTGAGCTCCCTCCCTGCTCTTATTCACTCACATGATCTAACATGCTACAAATATGTGGACGCCACCCAGATATTTTTCAAGATACCTAAGACCTCTCCCATCCCCCATCCGACCTCGCCTGTTGCCTCACAGAAATCGACCACTGGATGACGGGTAACAACCTCCTCCTCAACACCAGAAAAAAAAAAATTATGATCTGCAGGATTATGGAACTCTTCCCCCAACCCACCACTGGGCCATCCTGCCTAGGTACTCCTCCCACCACATCCAACTCAATAAAAAACCTGGGATGTACCATGAATGCAGATCTGACACTCACAACACATCAACTCTTTGTCTAAATCTTGCTATCTACACCTCTGCGTTCTGGAACACATCTTCCCTTACCTCTCCTAACCACACATAGTCACAGCAATCATGACTATTGACTTCTCCTACCTAGACTATGCAAACTCCCTTTACCTGGGCTCCCCTGCATGTCAACTCAGAAAGCTCCAACGGGTCCAAAACACAGCAGCTAGACTCCTACTAGCCCTTGGCCCCAGAGAGCACATCATACCTGCCCTCTGTGTCCTACACTGGCTCCATTCCAAGCAACAGGCCACTTTCAAAGCCATGTGCATCACCCACCGTGCCCTGCACAGGACAGGCCTAGAACACCTTCAACACAATCTCACCTGTTACCAACCCAATAGAAACCTGCAAACAAGTACAACAATCCTCCTTGTCATCCCTCCCTTCAAATCAACAAGAATATGGGGAACCTCCTTCTCTCTCCAAACTCCCACAATCTGGAACGCAGTTCCCCTTAGCATCCACCACTTAGAGGATCACCATGCCTTCCGGAATGCCCTCAAGACCCGGCTTTCCCCCCCTGCACCCTGATCAACCCATGACGCTCCTCAGGTTGTTTAATAACCTCTGCTCAGATAGGCAGAGGCACCAATGAACCCCCATAGAAGGCACTTAGCGACGGAGAGAGTAAACTCTAGCAGACAACAGGACAAAATCTGTGTCGCATCTACGAAACCAAGAAAGCGGCAGGACATATGGTTATATATCACACTCCCTCTCGATGGAAGATAGCCGCAGGCACGGCCACACGACTGCACGCACCCGCTATCATACACCATTTGAAGACACTTTGCACAACACCTCTGCCATTAGAATGCAGCTACTTGCCATCGAAAAAACTCAGTTTCGCTGGACACATAATCAGTTTCCTGCACTCGCATACTCTCCTATCAACCTCACAGCACACATCCACATGCCAGATCGATATGGGTCACTAGCAGTGACTTTGCAACCCTTACCCACCTGCGTTTTGGCTAAAAGGCACACATGCATTCTAAGCTCCTCAGACAAATCTCCCATACCTTGGAGTTAGGTTCCCCGACAGCGTTCACCTACAGCACTCTGAGGCCATACCAATAGGGAAAAGGCATGTTTCAAATGACAAATTACATTACATTACTGAGCCACACATACTGGCATGGAGATACACAAATCATGCCTATCAACAGCAGGGCAAAGGACCAAGCAGAGCCGTCATGTACGTACCCAGGGGCCCAACAATTTCACAGCCTCCAAGCCACGCGCACCAGGCAAAGCAATACACAAAGGCCTATCAACAGCAGGTCAAAGCATGGCAAAAATATAACCAACAAGGCTCTAACAACTGCAGGTCCATTGAACCAACCATACCAGGCATGGAGGTACACAATGACTCAACAACAGCAGGACAAAGCATGGCAGGCAGGTACCCATAGAAGGGACTAGCATAGGGCCCCACAAAGACCGAGCAGCTGCACAGACACACATTGCAGGCATATAGGCACACACTGGCCTATCAACAGAAGGGCAAAGGGCCAAGCTTGGCAGGCATGCACCTACACAAGGGCCTAGCATGAAGCCTCACAAGGAACCAACAACTGCACAGCCACTGTGCAACACATACTGATCCTTGTATAACATGCATAGTGTGAGGAATCTGAGGCGTCCTCACTTCTTTCCCCAATATATCAGCTACTATTCCAGTTCTACATGAAGAAACAATCTGTGGTGCCAACTTGCATAGTTTTCCATCATTAATACAAGAGGTTAGTCCACCCACCCCGAAATTCTCTCCTTTTAGAAACTGCCAACAAGAACCCTTTGTACCCGAGAATCCTGTTTGGGGTTGGTCCTATACCAAGGTAGACTCTGAGCACCCCCCCACGCCCCTGACCCCGAGATTCACTCAGCATTTGTCCCTTGTGCAGCAGGCTTTTTTCATAGGGGAAGGGTATATGAGGAAGCTGAGGGTGTCCTCTATTCTTTCCCCAATATAGCCTCCTCCCGGGTGGCCAGGGAAAGGCCATAACTATCGGATCCTGACCCTGGGGTGGATATGCGAGGGAGGATCACCACGGTGTCGGATCACCACGGTGTCGGAGACTTGTTAAGTGGGGATGAGGCACCCTTAGGTGAGACACAGTATCCCCCATTCCCCTTTCATCATGAGTCCACTGTCCCCCAAGCCTTGATGGGCTATTGTTAATTCTTTCCCTATTCTTCCCCTAAATCATTTCCCAATAGACACTAGTTTGGTAGTGGCATGAGGAAGACACCAACTAGAGAAATACATCCTCTCTTTATTGACACACACACATGCAAACACCAGTTATGTACTGGAACTATGGGGAGGCCAGCAAGAGTAATGAAGCACTTTGGGGTCAGCAATGAGCAGTCTAGTCCTTTTTGGACTAATCTTAAAAGCAGGAAGTATGTCAAAAATGGAGACAGCTGTGGAATCAGGTCTACGGACTGCTGGACGAGAGCAGACCTCTCCTGTAAGCCACTGTGGCATATTGAGTACTCAAGAAACCCTGGAAGTGAGGCTGAAGGAAGCTAGAGGCAACTGGCATGACCAGGCAACGCTGCAGTGTGAGGCCCGAGCTGCGAGTGAAGCATCAGTGGTGTGAGCAGAGAGAGAGAGAGAGAGAGAGAGAGAGAGAGAGAGAGAGAGAGAGAGAGAGAGAGAGAGAGAGAGAGAGAGAGAGAGAGAGAGAGAGAGAGAGAGAGAGAGAGAGAGAGAGAGAGAGAGAGAGAGAGAGAGAGAGAGAGAGAGAGAGAGAGAGAGAGAGAGAGAGAGAGAGAGAGAGAGAGAGAGAGAGATATATATATATATATATATATATATATATATATATATATATATTGTGGCAGCTGGAGGCCTTGCTGGAACACAGTAAGCACTGACAGATGAGTCAATTTAGGCAGGGGGACACCGCAATTGCAGGCGAGCATGTAAAGCTGATGAACACTTTAATGAATGCCGAACTAAATGAAGCAAGTACTTTATGAATACCGATCAGAATGAAAATGAAAGTAAGCACTTTTTGAATACTGATCTGATTATAGGCAGGTTTGTGGAACTTCCTAATAAAAGGAACTGTGTAATTGGAGAAAACAAGAATTAGCAAAGAAGCCTTGGCAAGAGCCACAAGACTATAAGGAACTGTGTAACTTGAGTGAACACGCATTGGCAAGAGCCAGGAGAGTATGTGAAGGAGCAACAAGTGAATGGTGGCAAAACAAGCAATGATAAAGCATCATGAGGATGTGAAATTAGAATAAATCAAGCACCAGTGTAATGCTGAAGTCGTAGCAACATGCATATGAAGAAAAAGCAAGTAAGGTGTGTCAGTGGCGTGACCTGTAATGGGTGGACCGTGTGGGCAGACAACTTCGACTAGAACGATTGCATCCATCCATGAAAAAGCCACTAAGACACTCAAAAAGAAGCTTATGATTGAATAGAAAAGAAATCTTGTGTGATCGGAAATTAAGGAACTGAATTACATGACATTGGTGAGAGGTAACCAAGCCAGAAGAGCTGGGAAGTATCCTGAGGAATTTTGTTGGTTTGAAACTGTTGAAAAACCTGAAAAAATGGGGAAGGGAACTTTGCTTTTCACTGTGAACTATTTGAACCCTGGGGAAGGGAATCCCTTTGAAAACCAAGAGCTGATGAAGCGCTGACATTGTATTTGAACACATCATTTTGAGGCTGACATCCCTACACATTGTATACAAATAGATGTGAGGGCAAGTATAGATTTTGGAAACAGAAAGGAATTTGCTTTGGACTTCCTGAAAACAGACTACCCTTAGTTTTTATTTAGGTTGGGAACTCTCTTCTTAGCATTGGGCAAGTTAGGCCTTTTTCCAACCTTCTTTTCTTTTCAATAAAAGTTTATAGACCAACCATTATTTAGTTGTCTGGGTCTACTTTGTGATGCCTTCAAAATGGATCCAGACAATGGGCTAACAACAACAAGAAAATGGCCTGTGTCTTGCTTACCAATAAATAGACCCACAAAATGTCAAACGGGATTTCAGAAAAAATGTTTAACCACGTTAAACAGCATAATTATCCAGCTTCTAATAAGGCAGGCTAGGTGGAAAAAGTCTCCACCTTTATATCTGGCAAGTGTAGACCTGGCTAGTGCCTTTGACACTGTAGAGAGGAGCAGGTCATGGAACAAGTTGCATTCATGGGGCATTGAAGGGTCTTAATTATACTATTTGTGAAGCTACACTATGGAACCTGTCTACAGATTAGATTAGACACAAATGCAATTTAGGAGCTGAAGTACACTCAGCTACAGGGCTCAGACAGGGATGTGTCCTTGGACCACACCTATCGAATTTATATTTATTGGATTTAGAAGAAATGTTATTACCATGTCATGATTTTCCACCAAAGATAGGCAAAACCAGTATACCCGGATTATTATATTGTGTTGTCTGCGGAAGACATGGTTTCAACTTTCTTTCCTTTGATCTCTGCTTGTAATATCTTTCAAAAGTTCATTACATTTCACCAAGACTTTCGAATGTGCGACTCCCTCTCGCAGGACCACTCTGCTACTTTGTATCCTTTTTTTATCATTGTTTCTTGTGTCTGGGTAGACAACATCTCAGTTCAAAGGTTCTCATATTTTGCTCCCACTTCGCTTGCTCCCTCAGCAGCACTTTTTCCTTTCCTTTCGGGAAACTCGCCTTGCAACTTTCTTTCAACACTTTCAAAGATTTGCTCCCTTCGGTGGCATTTCTCTTTTGTTCAGCGATCTTCAAGAGACCTCAAATAAATACAATGCGTAACTTTCATGCTGCTCATACGTGTTCTTTCATTTCTTACACAAGCGCACCGGGTTTCTTTAAGCTTTGACACTCACTGGTTGCTGTGTCTATTCACGAAAGCTCCGCTTCATTCAGCGTTGTGGTCGGGGTCTCCTCTCTGCCCCTTTGACACCTGGGCTTCAGATGACACGCAAGGAAACGAGCACTCCACTCTTGGCTTCCAGCATAAGTCAGAAAACCTGCCAGGGTTTGCAGGTCTGGCTCCCTGGAGACACGGCTCCCTCGCCACACTCTGGTCCCTCCAAACAATGGGACAACATCCTCGCATTCCGTTCTCCACAGGATACTGCTGGGCTTCTCCTCCTCGACTTCTCTGCGTTCTGTTTCCTAAGGCTCGTTCAAAGTGTGGCTTCTGGCTCCACCTTTTATACTTCGTGGGAAAGTCAATTGGAGTCAGGTGTGAGTAGTTGCCTAGCCCTGCCTGACTCTATTAGTGGGACATTGCTGTTCTCTAAAGTCAGTTGCCCTTATTTTTCCCATGTTGTATATAGGGATACTCTATAGCACTCCTGGTTGCCTCTTCCTCATCCCAGTATTTGACAGTCAAAGGGAAAACAGGAATTATGGGAGTTGTAGTGTCCCACTAAAAGGGAAGGAAAGTTGGGTATATTACTGTCAGGAAAGGGGGGATACCATGTCTAACCTTTAGGCACTCCCTCCTCATTCCCTGAGGACCCTCCACCCAGGTAGTTCTCCCTCATTAGTCCGCCCCCACGGTTGGGATCCAAGAGCGATGGCCCTACACTGGATCCCCGGTGAGTAAGGTGGGAAAAGCCCTTAGGTTTTTCAAAGTTGTTTGATAGAACATCTATAGGCTTGCAGAGAGCAATGAACACACTCAATATCTATCTGCACCAAGTAACATACTTTTGAATGTCAACAAAATGGCAGGTATGGTGAGTTCTGGAAGTACAAATGATCCTAGGCGAAGCTGGAACATGGCAGGACATAGGATTAGGAATACACAGAATTTAATATATTTAGGGTTTCCACTACAAAATTAGGAGAGGAGCTATAAACAACAGAATAAACAAACTTCCTCCACTCTATACCCAAATGCAGAAGATCCTATTAAAATTCTGTAAGTTCACTTTAATGCCCATAATAAGATTTTATGTGGAGACAGTAGCTCACTTTAAAGCCCGTAATAAGATTTTATGTGGGGATAGTAGTGCCTACAATTGTGTATGGTTTAGAAATCCTGAGGTTGGATTGGAGTTTCCGAACCATAACTGAAGGCTTATTTTGGAGAAAAAAAAATCCTAGGCCTTCTAAATTCAATTCTATACTTTGTAATCAGGCATGAATTTGGATTAATTTCTTGGGAAGCATCATCAATATGGCAAAGTTGAGGCTTTACCGTAAAGTATTGGATACTCCTCGAGAGTCTCTATTTGAATATGTAAACTGTCTGTAGGCCACAACTGCGACAAGTCACTTATCCAATGTGTGGATATCCCATCCTCAGGATCCAAAAACGAGTAGCTTCAGACATTGCCCCATTTGTGACAAAATTTGTAAATAAATCTTTAACATCAGGCACAGTACCTCAAATTGTGAAGAAATCTGTAGTTACTCCGCTGTTGAAGGAAACTAATCTAGATTCTAAGAATCTTCATAATTATAGGCCAGTGGCAGGATTTCCGTGGTCGCCGAAGATTCTAGAAAAAATTGTAACATCCCAGCTGCAAGAACAAGTGAACCGTGAAAACCTACTGGACCCGTTACAATCTGGTTTCCGACCAGGGTTCGGGATGGAAACTGCGTTGTTGACAGTATGGGATGACCTATTGAAGACGGCAGATCAGGGGGATATGTATGTATGTATTTATATTTCGTATAGCGCCGATAGCCCGTGGGCATCAGGGCGCTTAGGCAAACAACGAAAAACAAAGCAATACAATAGGAACGTCCTTGTTGGTTATGTTGGACCTGTCTGCCACATTCGATACGGTAGACCATCGGATCTTGTTGAAATGATTGAGGGAAGGAGAAAGAGTTTCAGAACAAGCCCTTCAGTGGTTTGAGTCCTTCCTTTCTAGAAGGGAACAAAGGGTTCCGGCTCAGAGATTTCCTGTCGGAATCTGTCCTACAAAAGTGTGGGGTTTCTCAGGGGTCTTCACTCTCACCTTTGCTCTTTAACCTATATGTGAAATTGCTTATGGACATACTTAGGAAACATAATATCAACTTTCATTCGTATGCAGATGATACGCAGGTGTTCCTGAAGGTGCAGAGATCTGAGGATATGTTTACGATAGTGGAACAGTGTTTACAGGAGGTACAAGCCTGGATGTGTGCCAACCAACTGTTGCTGAATGCCAGCCAAACGGAAGTGTCATTATTTGCTTCAAAATATCATCTTCAATAGAATAAACAGATATTTTCACCATGCTTCCTAGGATCGCAGCTCAACCTTGCTAACAAAATCAAAAACTTGGGCTGCGTGTGGGAAGACAATATGGGTTGTGTAGCGCAGATTAGCACAAAGGTGCAATCAGCATTCTGCACCCTGCGATCATTGAGACACATTCTGCCATTTATTGCAAACGAGGATAGAGCAGTGGTTGTGGGGACACTTGTTAACGTGCGACTGGACTATGGCAACCCACTGCTGTCAGGAATACCAGCATTCCAGTTGCATAGATTGCAGATGGCCCAAAATACTGCGGTTAGGTTTGCGTGCAAGGTAACAAAATCTGCATCTATCACTATCTTGAGAAGATCTTTACACTTGTTAGCAGCGAAGGAGCGAATAGAGTTTAAAACTCTCTGCCTGGTTTTTAAATGTGTGAATAAATTGGCGCCAGGATATCTATCTGATAAAATCAAGAGCTATACTACTAACCGGCAGCTACGCTCAGGTGAGAAGAACCTACTTCAGGTTCCGCGGTCAAAATATGTGAGCAAAGGAGACCGTAGATTTGGGGTGTATGGACCTAGATTATGGAATAAGCTCCCGGGATATATCAGAGAGATTAAGACACTCATGACATTTTGTAGGGCCTTGAAAACCCATCTGTTCTGCTGAGCTTTCCCACTGGAAATAGTAATGTCATAGAAGAAATTGGGCCAACCAGACCAGAGATGACACCTGACTATTATTTAAATCATAGTAATTTACTGTTTATTTCTCAAACATACACCAGATTATACAAAAACATTTCTATTCATATCAAATATGGCTCCATATACCAAAAACAACACATCCCTCCATACACACTTCATTCACAACTTCTAGATGCATTCATCATATTCACAAAAGATAGAAACAGGGCAATGATATCTTATTCATATCACAGTAGCAAATCGAGAAGTTGTTAATTATACACTCAATTATTTTACAATGTGCCCCTCTGTCTATATTCAGGGGGTTGGAAAACTGTTTGTCAACATGTTTCGGTTGAGTTCTCTCGGCGAGGGCAACTGGTTCCCTCGAGTAATGATTTTGTGTTCAACCTTCTTCAGCACAGGAGAGCAATCACCAATACCGGTAAAGCGGAATAAATCCCGTCGTGAATGTTCTCAATGGATAAGCTTCACGTCGTAATGAAGCCCGTTGTAGCCAGTTTTGCCAATGATAGTCTGTAACCGTGTGGAACGGTGCCGTGGGGCTTATTCTTGCCTTCACAGGCGTAATGCTGAGAAAGAAAATTCTACGGAGCAGTCAATGACGACTTGCCCGCACTCTAGACTGTGAAGGCAAGAATAAGCCCCACGGCACCGTTCCACACGGTTACAGACTATCATTGGCAAAACTGGCTACAACGGGCTGCATAAGCAAGCGGCGTCCATAAGCGTCCAATCCACGCTTTTGCACAAATCTTCTGCCCCCTTTTTGCACTCCACCGGGCTCAAGATTACTTTAACAACAGACATTCATTATGACGTGAAACTTATCCATTGAGAACATTCACGACCGGATTTATTCCGCTTTACTGGTTCGCCAGCCACTGAAAGACTCAGAGGAGACCCAAGGCTTCCTTGCCTCACACCCTCATTTTCCTTTTGAAGAGGCAACGCGGAATTGGCGATTGCTCTCCTGTCCTGAAGAAGGTTGAACACAAAATCATTACACAAGGGAACCAGTTGCCCTTGCCGAAGGAACTCAACCGAAACATGTTGACAAACAGTTTTCCAACCCCCTGAATATAGACACAGGGGCACATTGTAAAATAATTGAGTGTATAATTAACAACTGCTCGATTTGCTACTGTGATATGAATAAGATATCATTGCCCTGTTTCTATCTTTTGTGAATATGATGAATGCATGTAGAAGTTGTGAATGAAGTGTGTATGGAGGGATGTGTTGTTTTTGGTATATAGAGCCATATTTGATATGAATAGAATTGTTTTTGTATAATCTGGTGTATGTTTGAGAAATAAACAGTAAATGACTATGATTTAAATAATAGTCAGGTGTCATCTCTGTTCTGGTTGGCCCAATTTCTTCTATGACATTATAAAACTGCCTGAAGGGCCACAGACAATAAATCAGGCTTCCCTTACATTTTCTCCCCACTGGAAATAGTTACAGGGGCACTTTATTTACCACATTGGAGAATGACAGTCCAGATACTAAAGGTTCTTCCTGCACCCAAATACATTTAAGTTTGTCCGGTGCGCGGTATAAATGATTCAACAGAATTCAATGTGATAACATCTTGGCTGACATTAATTCGAACAAAGGGAAGCTAATAAATAACCTAGTAAATGTTTATATGAAATTAGAGTGGGGCAGTAAAATATGAACTTTTCACAGAACTTGCTAGACACACTGATGATATAACACCATGTTGGGCTGTGTCTATAGATTCCCGAGACCTAAATACAGGTCGATATACATGTGCTTGCGTTTTAACCTCCTGAGTACCTTACAAAGGTGGCGTCCATTTAGAGGATTAAAACAATATGAGAGAACGTGCCATCTAAGTAAAAGTCCTGGTGTAGTAGAGACATTGATGCACTGACTAATAGACTGTACTGAAACAGCAAAAAAAGGAAACTAAGATTTGGAAAGTTCGCACTGAATGATGAGAGCTTGGACAGTGAGTGGTTCTGGGACAGGTTGATGGGTGACAACTCCACCGCTCTCTCTGTTGCATTGGTGCAAGTTCTAATAATAATTAATTTGAAATTGAGGGACATTTCAAATTAAATAGTGTGTGTAGGAAATTATCTTTTGAGGGTAAAGTTTAAAGCCACTATATTTTTAAAACCTTTGCTAATTTTAAGGACTTGTAGATAGATTGTTTATAAGAGTATTTATGAAAATTGATCAAAAAGGATTTCTTTGTGAATGTAGATTTACTAGCATAAGTACGAGCTTTGCCCGGGATGTCCATTCTCAAATTTTTGAATCTCTGATCGGTAAGTCTCACTTCAGTTTCTCCAGCAGTGTCATTGCTTCGTTTTTTAGCAGCACGAATTCTCAGATCAGTAAGTCTCGCATATTTTCAGCAGTTAATTCCTTTGTTGTTCACCAGCACTAATTCTCTTAACAGCAAGTCGTGTTTCAGTTTCTCCAACAGTTTTGTTGCTTTTTTTTAACAGCACAAATTCTCTGATTAGTAAGTCTTGCTTCTGGTTTTTGAGCACTTTCCTTGTTTTGTCTCAAAGCATGTTGAATTCTATTAGCTTCATAGTCTTGTCATATTCCTTCTTCAGAATGTTGATCATGTTTCAGCTTTCAATGTTTTGTTTTGATTCAGGTGGGATTAAATACTGCTCTATTTTTTCGTTGCATTTCTGTAAAAATATATTTGTGGGATTAAAGCATGAATGAAAGGCGAGCATACAGATGGAAGAAGTCTTTTTGTTTAACATGGAGCCTGATTCAAATCAACTGATTCAACTATGTCATCTTCAAATTGTAGGAAAAAATCCATTTGATGTTGAAAGGATGTAGATCCATGCATTCATGTAAGTGATGATAGGCCTTTATTTGCCAAGATGTACAGCAAAACCCCCCAGCACACCCACCTGCACCTTAATCTCCACCCGTCTGCACCTCAAATCAAAACATTCTATCTGTGCTTGTGCTGGCCATTCCCTTATTGTGGCTACCATCTATTGGCCACCTGGTCAGATCTCCTCCTTCCTCTCTGAGTGGGCGGACCTCTCCTATTCCCTCCTGGTCTCAACCACTCAATTCATCCTTCTTGGAGACTTCAACATCCACCTGGATGCTTCCTGTCCTTCCACTGGACTCTTTCGTGACCTCTGCGACTCTCTCTCTCTCTCTCTCTCTCTCTCTCTCTCTCTCTCTATTCTCTTCTTTGGCCCGACTCACTCTGCAGGGCACACTCTGGATGTTATGATCTCTTCAGACCTTCCCCTTTTGATCCCTCTCACCACTCCTCTCTCCTGGAGTGATCACTTTCTCCTTTCCTCCCATCTCACCCTCTCTACCCCTCAGGCCAAGCCAACTCCAGCACTGCCACCTACCTTCTCGGTTATCCGACCCATGAAGTGTGTGTCAGTGGAGGCTTTTGCCGGCACCTTCTCACCCCATCCTCCTCCTCTGGCTGACTCATACCCTGACACAGCCCTTTCCATGCTCCACTCTGCTATATCTGATACTCTCGATGTTCTTGCCCCTGTCATGAGGATCTGCTTGAAACCCAGAGCCAAGTGCAACTCTTGGTACAACTCAGACCTCGTCACCCTTAAACGCAAGTGCAGGGTGGCCGAGAGGAAATGGACATCCTCTGACAAACTGGCCTGCCGCCTGCTCCAAAGGCAATACCGTCTCACTGTCCACACCAAGAAGAGAGCTCACATCCAAGACCGCATCTCCGCATCTAAAGTGGAGATCAAGAAAGTTGCGCCAATGAAATCTAACGACTCAGCCGAACTCTTTAAAATCTGCAAGGAGCTGGCCAATCCTGCAGCAGTCTCTACATCTCCTGTCCCCTCCCATGCCCTTTGCATGGCCCTGGCTTCTCATTTAATCTCTAAAACCAGGACATCCTGTCCTCTCTCTCTCTCTCTTCCTCTCCCCCTCCTCCCTCTACTCCCTGCTCTTCCTCTGGTCTTTCTTTGGCCATCCCTCCTCCCTCCTTCTCTGCCTTTCCCCTGTTCTGATGAGGTTTCTAGGCAAGTCAGATCTATGATAATCTCGTCAAAACAGGTCCACACCTGTTCCTCCAAAACCATTAAGGATCGCATTGAGTCACGCTGGCACCTACTCTGGCTGATTTCTGCAACCGCTCCTTCACCACTGGAGTCTTCCCCCCACCCCTGATGCACTCCCCTGCGCACCCTCTTCTCAAGAAACCCTCTGCCGATCCTTCCTGCCCGCTCACTATCGTCCAATTTCCATTACTCCTTTCCTGGGAAAATGTCTGGAAAAGCTGGGCACCTCCCAGCTTAATCTTCACACTGAATCTGTTGGTTGTCTCCAAGACCATCAATCTGGCTTCAGACCTTCCAGAAGCATGGGAACTGCTGTCCTGAACATCCGTGAAGACCTGCTCTCCAACCTTGATTGCAACACCCTCTGGGTCCTCATCTTACTTGTTCTCTCTTATGCCTTTGACACGGTCAACCATGCCATCCTGCTCAACCGTCTCCGTGATAACCTGGGTATCACCGATCAGACCCTGGCTTGGCTGACCTCCTTTTCTGATCGACCCTCCCAGGTCCAACTTGGGTCCTCCCTCTCATCTATCTCTACATGTGGTGTTCCCCAGGGGTCTAACCTCTCGCCCTGGCTGTTCAACCAATACCTGGCACTTCTTGCCCACTGCATTGCCGCTCTCTGCCCCAACTTTCAGTGCTATGCAGATGACACTCAACTCATTTTTAGGCTCCCTTGCACCACCTCTTCTCCTTCTCTCATCTCTGAGTGTCTGTCTGCCATCCAGAAGTGGTGTGCCGCCAATGATCTCTGCCTTAATGCCAGTAAGACCGAGATTCCCCTCATCTGCACATCTGATTCATCCTTTCCTGTCACTCTCTGGCCGGCCTCTCTTGGCCCTCTTCCTGCTCCCACCTGTGAGGCTAAAAACCTTGGGGTCATCTTCGACTCCATGCTTTCCTTCTCTCCTCACATCTCTGATGTCTCTAAGAAGTCACACTACCAGCTGCACCTCCTCAGATGTATTCTTCCTTTCCTCTCCTTCCCCCAGAAGCTCACTGTCTTCAGAGCTCTGGTTCTCTCTAGGCTGGACTACTGCAACAACCTCTTCCTAAATCTGCCTGCCTCTACTCTCCGCCCACTGCAACTCATCCAAAACAGGACTGCAAGACTTGCCCTTGGCCTCAAGCCCAGGGATCGTATCTCTCCAGGACTGAAATCTCTTCACTGGCTCCTAGTTGTGGCGAGAATTAAGTTCAAAACCCTCTGCATTGCCCACAAGGCCTTCTGGGGCCTGGAACCTCAATACCTTCAACTCTCTCCTATAAATCCTCCCTCTCGAGCTCTTCGCTCATCCGCCTCCAACTCCCTCAGGGTCAGTCGCTTCTCCAAGCAGCGAGTTGGTGGTAGATCTCTTTCTTCTGCTGGGGCCTCCCACTGGAACCGCCTCCCCGCCTCTCACAAAGTTCCATAAGCACCTCAAGACCTTCCTCTTTGCTTCTGCGTTCTCTCTTCCTCTCCCCTGCTGATCTCCTGGCTGAATCTGAAACTGCACTGGTTACCTGGCTACCCTCTGATCTCGGGCCCAGGTCCCCTCCCCGTCGGTTGCACACCTGCACTGCCCCCTGGTAACCCTTGCACTTGGGGACTGTTTCTGTATCCCTACAGCCCCTACTAACATTTGACCCCTGATGTCTGCTCTTACCCTTGCAATTGCCACCAGCTGGCTGCACTTTTAATTATTGTCTTTAATTATTTTACTGTTATCCTATGTACTGCACTGCCCCCTCCCCTTTCGCCCTCCACTTTTCCCCTTCCCCTCCGCCCTGCTCTTGCACAATCTCAATGTCACCTGGCCTAGTAGGATTGCTGTCTGTCTTCCCTCTGTTCCCCTGCCTTGCATTGTCACGCCTTGAAACACTTGGGTATAGGCGAGTTATAAATGCCATATCATATCACATCAATTTCCCTGTTCCACATTCCAAAGCAGGAGCACATTACAACACACTCCCTCAAAACATTGTATTTACAATTGGTGAATTCAAACATAACCTAAACAACTAGAACTATGTACATGGAATATCCTTTGTGTTTCTCACAAAAATCTCTTAAGGAGACAGATATAATTATACCATCTGGGAGCGGGGTTCAAATGCACTCTGCTAATTTATCATTGGTTTGGCCCATGCCACTCTTGCCAGTTTCCACACTTGGCCTCCTTGCACCCTCCCCGCCCCTCTCAGAACCTCCATCACTTGGACTGGATTGGAATACAACATATTCCCTTTTCTCTTCACAACGCCTTTTTAACATGCACCCAATCACTCACAGCAAATTCCAGGCTTCTCCTCCCTGACCTCTCATTTGTCTTCCTCACCCATTCACCTTTCTTTTTATCCATTCTCACTCTCAATTCTTCCACAACATAATCAGACTCCTGTGCTCCACCCAGCCAGGGGGTGACCCTCTGTGCTGGGTTTCCTCCCCCTCATTAATTTGAATGAACTCACTCCCGTGGATGCATGTGGAGCTAATCGCAATGCATATAATCTATCCCTCACAGCCACTTTCTTGTCCCTCCCACATGCTCCCGCCATTCGCACTGCCTCCATTACACATCGATTGACCCTTTGCACCATTCCATTGGTTTGTGGCCGATAAGCCGCAGTCCTGTTGTGTTTCACCCCACAACGTTTAAGATACTTTTGGAAACACCCTCCAACAAATTGCCTCCCATTATCGGTCAAAATAGAATTGGGTAAACCTTCTCTCTCTAACACATTCTGTAGAAACTCAACCATCACTTGAGCCGAGATGTCTTGCACAACTTGGAACTCTGTCCACTGTGAAAGAAAATCAACCAGCACAACAATGAATTGTCTGCGTCCATTCTCCATATCTACAGGACCTAACATATCAAGTGCTATTTCACTCCACACCTTCTCTGGTGTGTCCACCTTTATAATTGGTTGTTGACGTGCCACAACATTCTTGACATCCAAGATGTCGTTCTCAATACACCTCCCGCACTATCCTCTCCACATCCCGGTCAAAACCAGGCCACCAATATTCACTTTTTAAAACTGCCTTAGTTTTTGAAACCCCATTGTGACCCTAATGGGCAATATCAACCAACCTCCACCTCATGACCTGGGGTATGTCTGCCCTGTCCCATCTATACAAGATATCACTTGTCACACACAATTCCGACCTCACTTAACATAGGCCTCTCTCCTCCCCACTGAGCAACCTTTTTCTGGCCAACTGTCCCATACAAAATGCATAACTCTCTCAAAAACCTCCTTCTCCCTCAAGGTTCTTGACCACTCATGAGTAACAACTCCATCAATATTAGCATTTAATAGGAATATAAGCGGTGGAGGGGGACAGAAACAATATTTTTACTTGAAGGGGGCTCAGTATAAAAAGGTTTGAAGACCACTGACTTAGAGAGTTCCACTCCCAGTTAAGCATTAAAATCTACACCCACCCCAGAACGCTGGTATTATTGTATGCAGAAAATATGGTACTATATGTAAAGTATCCCGAGCGTAATCTGATACTGATTGTTGAAGTTATTAAGAAGTATCCAGATTATGTATTTATTGGGAGGAATCCAAACTTCTTCCACTGAACAGCTCCACTAGGGACTCAGGGAAGCATTTAGGGTTTAAATGGAGAACATACATTAACTGGTACCTATGGACAGAGAGCTCAACAAACAGGCAAACTCTCACCAAATAATTTTACCTTAAGACGCTAGTAATATTGAAACACAAAATAAAAAGCTGGATTTGCACTCCCTTTATCATCATAACAGGAATATCTCTGGCAAAACTGATTGTTGTATCAAAGCTTTTATTTATTTCCCTAAATACCTCTATATTACCTGCTATAATCTCTCAGAATAGTATATGATACACTCACAAGGTCCTATGAAAGGGCTGGTCCTTGACCAACAATACATAATATGGCTCTTCTACTCGGCCCATAAGCTATGGCCCACCCAGCTTCACTGACATCACTGCTATGTGGTATTGATAAATACCCTAAAATAGAAACCCAGACAACACACATGACATGGGCAGCTTGGGGTACACTTGTGAGGATATGAGGTGCCCAATTGTTCAATCCTCCAGCATTTACTGTTTATGATAAACATTTTCAAGCACATTTCAACAAATCGCGGATTATAAAACTAGGCAACTGGTATGTTGAGAATGTATTTATTATCCTAGAGTAATTGTATTTATTATCCTAGACCATTTAAGAGCTAGAGGGGAGGTGCCAGGAATGACAATATTCTTATACTTCAAATGCTTTCATTCTGCAAAAACCTCATGTTCCGAACACTCTAAAGGAACCCCTGCACCCCTCGCATCTCCCCTTGCACAATTTATTGTTGATCCCTCAAGTATTACACACAAAGGGACCGATTCACAGATTTAAACTGGAGCAAATCAAAGATACCCGTGAGCTTCTCTGATATGTTCCTGCTCCTTCATATCTGCTTCATCAAGCCTAAACCTGTGGGCAGATCTGGAGATGCATGGAGCATCTTTGAGATACTCTTAAGCAAATGCATGCAAGCATCTCTAGATTTGATCAGGTTTTGGGCTTTGTGGATCAGGTATAAGGTCACAGGTACAAATCTGAGATGCTCACATGCCTCTCCGATTTGCTCCAGTGCTAATCTTTAAGAATCCAGCCAATGGCCTCTACCATGTAAAGGATAGCATCTACTACAAACAAATGTACTTATGACTGGGCGCACAACAATTACCCCTTTGTACTGTAGGGGTCAACATTCTGATGCAGAATGGACCCTAGCATGCAAGCTGGTATAAAAGATTTAGATGATTTACAAACGCAAATTCACCCGCTATAAATATCTACAGTGCTACTATTATACATTGAAGATGCTGCATGCAAACATACCGTAATAGTGACACATGCGCTATATGTGGCCACCTAGAAGCACATTTCTTGCACCTTGCCTCAGGCAGCCCATAATTTACCAGATCCTGGGTGCAAGTGATCCTAATAGTAGGGATCGTTATCTTGGAATCAATTTCAGATACACTGAAGATGTTCCACCAGAGAATGCAGAGCAGGAATACGCAAGAGCCGTGTTGCAACACAGGCTGAGCCTTCCTCTAACATAGAGTGCTGATAAAGGGAATATGCAGGAGCTGTGTTCAAACACAGCGTGATGATCATGCATACTAAAGAGCCTTCTTCCAACACTCAGTGTTGATCAAGAATACAAAAGATCCTCGTTCCAACAGAGTATTGATCAAGAACACTCAAGAGCCTTGTTCCAACACAGGCTGAGCATTTCTCTAACATAGAGTGCTGATAAATAATACTCAAGAGCCTTGTTCCAACACAGAGTGATGATCAAGCTTACTCAAGAGCCTTGTTCTATCAATCAGTGTTGATCAAGAGTACAAAAGATCCTCATTCCAAAAGAGTGTTGATCAAAAACACTCAAGATCCTTGTTCCAACACAGGCTGGGCATTCCACTAACAGAGTGCTGATAAAGAATACTCAGGAGCCTTCTTCCAACACAGAGTGATGATCAAGCATACTCAATGGCCCTTTTCCAACAAAGAATGTTGGTCAAGAGTACTCAAGAACCTTTTTCAAACACAGTACGAGCCCTGTTCTAACAAAACATTTTGATAAAGAATACTCAAGTGCCTTGTTCCAACTGAGTGTTGATCAAAAATACTCAAAAGACTTGTTCCAACACAGACTGAGCCTTGTTCTAACATTGAGTGTTGATACAGAATACTCAAGTGCCTTGTTCCAACACAGGGTGATGATCGAGCATACTCAAGTACCTTTTCCCCCCACACAGAATGTTGATCAAGAATACCCAGGCCCCTTGTTCAAAGAGAGAAGGAGCCTTCTTCTAACACTGAGTGTTGATAAAAAATACTCAAGAGCCTTGTTCCCACACAGTGTCCAGGGCTTTAACAATGTAACGATGAAAGTGGGGAGTGTGGATGAGTCAACATACGTGAAAGGGCTCACACCACTCCAGCCTGACCTGAGGGGTACATGGCAGTAACTAAGCTGTTCTGGAAGAGGAGACCTTGTACACCAGGAGCCAGGCCCGGGACATCCAAAGATGCCGGATCACATGGGAGTATGCTGTATCCCAGTTGGGATAGGAGTTTCCGGGCGCAGTGGCCAGGACAAAGAACCACTTGAGAAAACACTGCCTGAGGAAGGGCAAAGGGGTCTGTTGGCTTCCCAAGAACAGCGTGGTCAGGGTTTGGGGTGGCAATTGCACCCTCTTACAGCTACCCCATTCCAAAAGGCATCACAGCACCTGCAATAGACCAAGACCAAGATGTCCTTGGGGCGGTCCATGCAAGGGTTCTGAGCCATGATGCTGCGCTGCTCTGGGTGCAATATGGGATTCTAGCAATGAACCGGGGCATTATATCCTAAAGCGAGGCAGCTTCACTGTGTCCTGGAAAAAAACACATTAGGTTTATTGACTCAAATGCTCAATTGGCCCTAGTCCCTGGCCAAAGAGAAAAGATGGAGTTAAAGACCCAGGTCACAATTCTTAAAGTCGGCAAGCTGGGGATTTCCATGAAAACCTGAAGAACACAGGAACTGAGACATTGAAGGAGGCACATGGAGGATGATGTGAGCTGAATTCTGCCTGTGGGTCTCTGCATCGTTGCCATTGAGATGCAATACATACAGTTTTCTCTGTTAACCCCTAGAGCAGGATTTGCACTTATTTCTGCATCTACTGGGCGGATTTTCCAGGCCATTCCTTCTCAGCCACTTGTAAAGCCTGGAAGACGCTTTTAGTGTTGAAGGCAGTAAGTTACAGCCTGGCCTGTCTAGTTCCTGGCAATTTTTAGGGCTCAGCCAATCAATGCGCTGAGCCCCACTGGTCCTGTCAACAAACCTTCATGCGTTTTAATAATTACGCTGCACACAATTTAAAAACGGATCATTGACTGAAGTCGGATGATTAATTCCTGGGACAAATAAAGAAATGCTTTCTTCGCCTCTGGCACAGCCTATAGTTGAGTAGGTGGGTTTATAAGAATGGGGGTAAAAGTGGCCTTTAGGATATGACGGGGAAGGCTAGATTGGAATGGAAACCCAGTCAATTATCCACAAGCCAAGTATTAGTGCTCTGACGCACAAGATCAGGCATGCCATATAAAGCAAGTGCAGGTTTTTACTATGTGAAGTTTCCATCAAAAAGAAATGTTTTAAGAAACCATAAAAGTTCATTTGATCTAAAAGTTGGTACCCGGATAAAGTACTTTTCAAATGATATTGTACCAGATGTGGCAATGTTGTGCTTTACTGTCAGATGGGGCTTGTCCAGTACACAGTTGTCTGTTCTCCCACTTCCCCATCTCGCGCTCCCTCCGTCGCCATTTTCTTTTCACTTCCAGAGACTCAGGTCTGGTTATCCCATGTGTGGGCCGTTACGTGTCACAGACAAGTCCCGGCGCTGGGAGACCACTACGGCTAACACTTGGCCACGTGGTCTCCTTATTTGGACCAGTTTCCCACAGAGTCCCCAAGACCCCCAATTAAAAAACAACATTCCCTCCAAAAGAAATGGCTCAGCCTTGTCTAAAACACTACAATGTCCTGGATGGAAACCTTTGAGGAGATCATAACCACTCCAATTACTATGGGTCCCGCCCAGTGCACAGCCTTCAACTCCTCGCTGTCCTATTAGAGGAGGGAGAAAGCCCACATGCAAATCAATATTGATCCCATCTGAACAGAGGCGGTCCATCCCAAGCCGCTTTGCCACATCTAGTTCTGCACAAGACCAGATGCCATGCCAAACATGGTGCAGCCTTATATGAAGCGTTTGACAAAAAAATTAACCACCAAACAACTATGCTAACACAACTGATACATGCAAAAAAACTAGCTGTCAACCAGAATAATGATGACCTTCCTGCCAAGTCATATGAGATCTTTAGACATTGCAAGCAAAGCACAGTAGAGACGCAAACCGATCCTGTGCTTCAGGAAAACAATATAGAACATTACTCCATGGCAGATATACAGCCTCTTATAGTGACCCCTGAAGAACAGCCCTTAACAAAGAATTCTATTGATGCAAAAACTAAAGTAACACTGCCCCCTTTGAGGGGGGTCTGGAACCTGACCAACTGTACATTTCCAGCAGACTCAAAATCAAAGATGCCTGCTCCAACTTCAACTTCTGAACCTATTAAAGTCGGACCAGCTGTTAAGTTGAGAGAAGAGCAAGCAGGCTTAAAAAGAACAGATGTAATTAATGTAAGTATTTCAATCAGGCGATACACCGTGGTCTCAGCCTAGTATGCAGCACACAGCTGAGCTGCTTATTTTATTATGTCTATAGGTTCAATATTCTGAGTGATATACCACTCCTATCGCACCCCTTCCCAAAATACCCTAGGTCACAATGGACAAGGAATCAGGCTGGTTGGTAAAGGTAATATTTATTTATTTATTTAAAATATTCAAATTAAACATATACTTTTGAATAGGGAGCAGCAATCACCAATGTGGGGACGATAACAGATAGGTAGGTATGTAAGGCAGTTAAATTCACTTTCAGCAACACAAAATATAAAACATCAGAGAAAAGAAGACTTTTGGCTTGTTTGAAAGGATAGCACTTAAATTAGGATTTCCCCCTGCAATATTCCTCAACCCACAAATAAGCAATTCTAAACAGATGTAAGGAAGCAGCAGGTATTCAGGAATAAAGAACAATAAACAGAATTTGAGCACAACCTTCCCACCCCAAACAAGAGAGAAAAACGGATTTGAAATCTTACACTTTTTAAAATGACATTGGAAAATGGCTTAGCAAAACAATGAAAAGTCTGCAAAAATCCTTAAATAAATACACATTTCTATGCAAGCAACATTGAAAAGATGCTAACAATCATGAGCTATAGTTTGAGCAAAATTAAATACTTTGAATCTTAATGGAAGTTTGCAAATAATTTAAAACAAAAATCACATGTGTAAAACTTTGCAGAAATGCGGATTCCCGCCTAAAATTAACCAAACGGTTTTTAAGAAAAATGGATGAAATATACTGATTTGTAGTGCAGTAGGTTGGGATGTAGCTATAGGTATTAGGTATAATCCAGAGTGGAAATGAAGTCTCTCGCTATTAAATTGAGTGAGTTATGAATTGTTGAATGAGAGGCATTTTTGGAAAATAAAGGCGCGAAAAAGAAAACAGAAATCAATTTTTATAAGGATAGTTATGCTCTACACTAGGGCATTCAGGCTAGGTTACCAGATTGAAACACAGTAAGCTCTACAGTTGAACCGCGGAACCAACTCCAGCACCTTTGTGCCCTCCCTGGCGGACTCAGTCCAATTACCAGAGATAGGATTAAGGTTTTTGGATTTTACAAGACAAATTATTTGGAGAATTAGTACTAGCGCAAAGAATCAAAGGCAAAGTTTCAAGAATGCTTCTGACAATATTACAAGTTCTTAAGGTAAGGATCGGATGGTTTAGAGATTGGGATGGAACAAAACAAGGCAAGGTATGCTATGATTTTCTATGCTTCCAATTAATACTTACAGCCCACTTTAAGTTAGGATTTTGGACAGTCAAGGGTCCTGATCATCACACGGATTGGTTCTAACCAAATACAGCAGGGCACATCTGGCGGGATAGGGTCAGCTGGGCGGTTTTGGTCACCTGGACGGCACTGGACTGTCCCTTCCCGTTTACTGGAGACTGGAGATCAGTGGGATGGCATGTTTGCAGCAGGCATGCATTTAATCGTAGCAAGCCAGCTGGATCAGAATGCTTCCCTTAGGTTTTTGGGATTTTTAGAGTTTGAGGCCTAGCTGAAAAAGGAGTTCAGCAATGCTTAGGCCTTAGCTTTGTAAGGAAAATCAGGAATCAGAAACAAGTATGGAGAAATCAGGAACAGGGCACCACACAGAAAATCAGGAAGAAGTCAGGAATCAGTCTGTCTGTGTGCTGTGAGTTTCCCTTATTTATCATGCCAAATGACATCACTAAAGTATATGGCAGGGGCAGGCTTAATGTCCACACCCCTAATGCTAGGATTGGGCAGGAGCACAGTTTCCGCCTTGCTCTCTGCTAATTGGATGACAAAAAAACAATGTCATGTTTATGGGATGATTTTTAGAATGTCCGGAAACCTCTGGCCACTGGAACCAAAATCTAACTTTTCCACAAATACATATTTATGCATAGAACCTCTGGAAAATCAGATACACAGGTTACATATTTTGTGGGTCAAATTTCAATCCGAATCCCAAGTCTGTGGGACCTGGTTTAGTCTTTCTGAGACATTTTGGCAATTTTAACCACGATAGATTTGGCATAACATTTCCAAATTTTGTACATAGATACACAATTACCACTGGAATATGTCTACACAATGTTATGTTTGCAACATTAATACTTTCTGCACAATCGGTCATTCTTCATAACTTCTGTTCCTTATGCAGTACTGAGTCCTACAAGTCTTCAATTGAATAGCATAAAATTAGATTTAAAACTACCAACTTTCAGATTTTTCCTCATTCTTGTAGCCAAGTTAAATGTCTTGAAAGTTCAGTTGCAAAATAGGCATTTAAACACCAAATGTCACTTGCCTGTTTTTTCTTTTTCCCAAGTGTAAGCACATGTCAATCCCTTTGAAGCCGAATGAGGGGCCTCTCTCTTGTGAGTGAAGCTTCCTACCCCTCCCACTGGAAGGGTGAGTGTCTTAGCCTGCTATTGTCTCAGCCTGGGGCAAAGACAAATGTCTAATGTGACTTGAAAAGTCCCATTGTCCTGGGGATTCAAGCCTCCAATCTAGCAATTAGCCTTTTCCTGTTCCAGCAGTTGAGGTGTCACACTTTCTCAGGGCTAGCAACTTGCAGAGCAGGTTTGTTTTATTTTATATAGTTTACCAACTCAGACTGGGTTTAGCTTTGAGTTTCACCTTTTAAATCTTTACTACGGAATTAAACAGTTTATAGGTGGATTTTTAACAGTAGCAAATCCGTTTACATTCCTAAATAATCAAGCCTTTACACAATAATATTCTTTAAAAATAGGTGATTTTGCTCTTCATTCAGAAAAAAAGTACATTAAATTAATTTCTTTAAATTCGGTTTTCATGTGCAGCAAATACACATTTTAGTCAGCTCTAGTCCTTTCCTTGAGTGCTGGAGTTGTTTGCAGCATGGATAAATGTATCAAGCCTCTGTTTACAGTTTTTCTCTGGACAGCTGATTCTTAATACTTGTTGCAAATAAATAGCTGCGTTTCCCGTGTAAATGAAAAACAAAGTCCCAGGGTTGCTTTTTCAAAGATACCTTTGGTAGGAGCTGTCATTCAAATGAGGCCCGGTTCCTCTGAGACTCACGACTGATACTGGGCATTACAGGGCCCTTTAATCACAGTGGTTCATAAGAAATGAATGGATTTAGCACCAAAACAGCACTTTGTAAGGTTGAAAAGATGACATTTTAAAGAGGCATTTTGGGTTTACAGCAAAGTAATGCTGCTTCTTTCCTTTGCTCCATGTAAATTGTTCCAGAGCACACAGGCACATTCCCGCAGTGAGTACTCTGTTTTACCCCACCTGAAATGTGTGTTGGCAGGGCGGTGCAGTCATTTTCTGGTTATTTTCTGGTTATTACAAAACACAGTTTAATGATTTTGCCATGCACAGGGGTCAGCGCGGCCATTTTGTGCTGTTTCTTGCACCAATGCAGCAAAATGATGTATTGAAGCATAGCTGAGTGGGTCAAAATATCCCACAGTAAGAAGGTCAGGGAACTTTACTAAAATGGCATGGTCTAAATTGAGACGGTTCATAACAATTCTACACCGGGAATAAAAACTGACATAAAAAAAATGAGGTATTGCAGACTTTATTAAACTAAAAAGGCAGTTGAGTGATAAAACTACTGAAGTTTCCTTGTTAAAACCTATGGAATACAAACCCTTAGATGATTTAGTAAAATTATCGGAAGAAACTGTACAGGTAGCATCTTTGGCTTCCCAGTTGCAGCCTCCACTGCCAGTGAAGAACTCAACACAATCTGTTGATACTGACCTTCCAAGTCTAACATCTGAACAGATACGAGAGGAAATCAAAAAATCAGTTGCCGAATATATACAAATAAGCCAAAAAACAAAATGTAGTTCTCTTGAGAAAAAGGAACAACTCCTTGCCGTTCCCTCATAGCAACAAACATTAAAGGGCCCCAATCCATTAAATATGGTTATTAATGAATTAAACACATCATCGTTACGTATTGAATCTAAAATAAAAACTCAATCAGTGCAGTCTCCTGCTTGGACTCTAGTGAATAAAAATAAAATAACAACATGATGTCATAACCATCAAAAATATGTGAACTATCATCGGTTTCTGATTAAATGCTGTGGTCATCCTTTTTTAAAGTACGACCTGAATCGAGCCAGCATACTAAATATATGCAGTGAAATTACAAGCCTACAAGATATCACAACTGCGGACATTGACCTTATCACATTTTTAGATGATCTAGTTCTTTCAAATGCACGGATGATCATTTGCTCAGGTGTATTCTCGAACACCATTTGGGGTGCAAGAGCTGCTCTACATGACATTGGATTCTTACTAATCCAAGAACAATCATTGACTCATAAACATCAGGAACAAGCCATAGTAAAAAGGGTTATGAGAGTATAAGGAGTTGATCAAGCAGCTAATGCACAAAAGAATAATATGCAATATAACAACTGTCAGGATCCACCCATGGAAGCTATGGCAGAAGTGGAAGATTACGCCGCGGAGAACCTTCTGCTAGCGGGCCAGCCCTCATCCAACATGGCCGCCTTCGTTATTTAAGCAAGCCACGCCCCCCTCTCGGCGCGTTGTATCTGTGTTATTCTTCGTGATACCAGCGCTCGACTAACTCTGTGTACCCACCTCCTGTGCCTTCTGCAGTTCTCTCCCTCGCCCGCGTACCCTTGCGCTTGCTGGCTTTGCTTTCAACCCCTATCTCTTTCACGACACTCGTCCGTTTCACTTTCTTTAACTTTTCTTCGCTCGACGTCTTGTCATTCACACTAGCGGCTTGCCGCCATTCTCGCGTTTCTACGCGTTCCTCCCTGTGTTTTTCGTGGATCTTGCCGTATCTGGTAAGTGGGGACTTTTCTGTTTTCTTCCTATCCGTACCATTTCTTCTGGGTTCGGAACGTTCCCCGTTCCGGGGTTATCCCTCTTCTCTCTTCTCACGAAGCTTCTCTCATTATCTGCTTACCTACGTCCTGCCTATTATCCCACGGATCGGATCCTGCCTCCTTTCCTCAAACCGAATCCATATTGGAGGACGGTCAGTCTTACCTGATCCACAGTTTCCTGGTTCCCTCCGGATCACGAACAGCCACATCCACCATTGGAGAGCATAATATTCGTCACGATCTCCGGAAGACTACACAGGGTTTTTTACTGTCCAGCAGTCTTTTCCCTGTTGCGGGACCTTGGCTCCTCGGGGCCCCCCGAGACAGGTCCCACTCCCTGTCGAGGTGGCCTCCGAGGGAGCCAGGCCCTACTTGCACGACAGGAAGTCCAGAGACAAACCCGCAAAGGAAGACACCAGGAGTCCCCGAAGGCCTTCCAAGCGCTCCAAGGATAAACAAGAGGAAGCCACAGGTGAGGAGAAGGGTGGTGAGGTTCAACAGTCTGACAGAATACAACGCCCAGACAGACACATGGCTTCCCTTGAGCAGTATCAAGAGCTGGTTGCAGCATTACAGGGACTAACCCTAGAAGTCCAATCCTTGAAGACCGAAAACGCAGCTTTGTGCCAGCAAGTGGTCCTACACAGGGACGACCAAGGAGACCTACCACCCATGCCTCTATCCTTTGGAAAATATGATGGCTACCCGGGCGGACTAAAGGGGTATTTAGACGCCTGCCAGGTATATTTCGCCTTTCGCCCCCACGCCTTCGAAACTGCCAGAGCCAAGGTAGGGTTCCTCATAGCCAATCTCACAGGGAATGCCTTGGCCTGGGCCACCCCATTGGTGACAAGAAACGATCCAGCACTGGCTAATTATGACTTATTTGTGGACCTTTTCAAGAGCAGATTCGAACGACCTGAAGTTCTGTACACCTCTTTTGAAGCAATACTAGACGTCAAACAAGGAAACACAGATGTACAGACCTATATATCTCGCTTCCTAAGACTAGCGGCGAAGACCGACTGGCCGGAATCTGCGAAACAGACAATATTCCAGAGGGGACTTCAGGATGAATTGAAGGACGAATTAGCCAGGGTTGCTCGACCTTCGTCATTTCAGGATCTCATGTCTCTCACTTTACAGTTAGAATACCGTCTCAACGAGCGTCGCCAGGAAAGGAGAAGACCTCGTCCCAGTCAACCCTCATCCAGCCTGACTCCTCACCCTACCAGGGACATTCCACCCAAGAGGAACCAATGCAGATCGGGGCAGCCCGAGGCCCTCTCACGCCTGCGGAACGCAAGAGACGTAGGGATTCGGGTCTCTGCATGTATTGCGGCTCTTCAAAACACCTCCTCAGAGACTGCCCTGAAGTTCCTCCACGAAGGAAGGAAAACTTCCACCCTCGGTCCTTTGCAAGGGAGGTCTCGGGGGAACAAGACACAGTCCTTGCAACCTTACCAGACCAACAGAACTAAAAGAAGATAACAGCTTGATGGTGTTTAGAGTCAAACTTTGGATGACTGGAACTTCCTGTGTAGAGGTGTTTGCCATGCTGGATTGCGGGGCCGCAGGGAACTTTATGGATGAAGGATGGGCTCGAGAGCAAAAGATCCCTTTTAGGCGAAAGGAAAGGCCCATTCCGGTTGAAGGAGTCAATGGTACCCTCCTGTCCTCAGGCCCGATCCTATCTGAAACGTTGCCCGTACGGTTGGATCTGGGAGAACATCAGGAACTACTGGTATTCGACCTCATAAGAGCAGCCCACTTTCCCTTGGTGATAGGGATACCCTGGCTTAGAAGACACAATCCGCAGATAAACTGGTCTACCAACTGCGTGCGTTTTGATTCTCCCTACTGTGAACAACATTGCAGATCGACCCATCAAGTCAAAGAAGAAGACAAGGACAAAGGAACCCCCCTCCTCAAGGTGGTCTCGTCGGTTCCCCGTCAGTATCAAGAATATGCCGAGGTCTTCGAAGACACTACACCCAAACTCCTGCCTCCTCATCGACCAGAGGATTGCGCCATAGAACTGACCCCAGAGTCCACTGTTCCATTTGGCAGGATGTTTCCTCTGTCCCTTTCTGAAAGACAGGCCTTGAGAAGATATCTGGATGACAACCTGCAGAATGGTCTTATACAGGAATCAAGGTCTTCAGGGGGGGCTTCTCTGTTTTTCATTCCAAAGAAGGACACCACCGAGCTACGTCCTTGTATAGACTACAGAGGACTAAATCGGATTACTGTCCGCGATCGCTACCCCATGCCACTCATAAGGGACATCCTAGAAGCCGTCAGAGGGGCTTCTTATTTCACTAAACTGGACCTTAGAGGGGCCTACCATCTCCTCAGGGTGAGGAGGGGAGACGAGTGGAAGACCGCATTTCGGACCCCCTTCGGCTTGTACGAATACAGGGTTATGCCCTTCGGCCTGGTAAAGGCTCCTGCTGTCTTTCAAAGGTTCATTGACAAAATCTTCTCAGACATGCTGTTTGTTTCAGTGGTCGTTTACCTAGACGACATATTGATCTTTTCTCAAGAGCTACGGGACCATTGAGTACAAGTGAAAAGAGTATTACATCGACTCCGAGCAAATCATCTCCTGGTAAAACCAGAGAAATGCCAATTCGAAGTGACCTCAGTCTCTTATCTAGGTTATGTCCTCTCGAAGGAAGGGATCAAGATGGAACCAGGAAAGATAAAGGCTATTCTGGACTGGAAGGAGCCAAGAAGTGTTAAAGAGGTCCAGTCTTTCCTCGGGCTGGCTAACTTTTATCGCCAGTTCATCCCCAACTTCTCTAACTTGATGTTACCCATCACAGGCCTCCTTAAGAAGGGGGTTCAGTACTCCTTTGGTCCGGAACAAAGAAGAGCCTTCTTACAGCTCAAGGAACTGTTTACTTCCGCTCCCATATTGGTACAGCCGGATCAAGCTAAGCCATTCCTTATGGAAACGGATGCCTCAGGGGGAGCAGTGGGAGCCATTCTTTTGCAAGAAGCAGAAGACGGTCTCACACATCCCGTGGCGTATTATTCCAAAACCCTGACCAAAAGCGAGCGGAATTACTCCGTTCTTGAAAGAGAACTACTAGCCATCAAATTGGCATGTCAAGAGTGGAGACACTTGTTACAAGGAGCAGCACACCCATTTCAGGTACGAACGGATCACCGCAACCTTAGAGTGTTACAACAGATGGAGTGTACCAACGCCCGACATGCCAGATGGGCATACTTCTTCTCTCAATATGAATTTCACATCTCTTATATACCAGGATCAGAGAACAGGATGGCAGATGCACTCTCCAGATGTCAAGGAGAAGAAGTCAACCATAATCCAGATCACGATCTCTTGTTTCCCAACCTTAAGATCATGGCAGGTGTCTCACTCTTTTTACAAGAACTCACCACCCAATACGGTTCGCTTTCTACCGTACCACCCACAGTCAATCTGGCCAATGATGGTTTGTACTACCATGGTACTGGGTTGTTTCTCCCGTCTAAAGGACTTCAGGAACAGATCCTCTCCTGGTGTCATGATGCCCCCCTCGCTGGACACCCCGGTATCAAGAAGACACAGGACCTCATAAGCCGAAGATTCTGGTGGCCAGAACTCCACAAGGATGTTAAGAGATATGTTTCAGCCTGTCCGATTTGTGCCACCAACAAATACCAAACAGGCAAACCATTGGGTCAATTACAACAACCCATCCTACCCACCCAGCCTTGGGAACACGTGTCCACAGATTTCATTGTTGACCTACCGAAGTCAGAGGGAATGACCGCAATCATGGTAACCATTGATTCACATAGCAAACTGGCCCATTTCTCTGCATTGGAGGGACTTCCGTCAGCTCCAAAAACGTCTTCTGTCTTCCTCCGGGATATAGTACGCTTGCATGGACTACCTCGAACTATAGTTTCTGACAGAGGTACCCAATTTACCTCCAGGTTCTGGAGTTCGTTGTGTCAACAGTTGAGAATACATCGAGCACTGTCGTCCGGCTTTCACCCCCAAAGTAATGGTCAGGCAGAGAGACTCAATGCCGGTCTTGAGCAGTACTTAAGATGTTTTTGCAGCAACAGACAAGAGAGCTGGTCTTCCTATCTCGCACAGGCTGAATTCGCCTACAACAACAACTACCACACCTCCACGAGAATGAGTCCTTTCTATTGCACTTATGGGTACCATCCTCAGCAGTTGCCTTGGTCAGGAATACAACCTACCAAATCCCCCGCCATAGATGACCGGTTATCGGAACTAAAGAAGGTACATAAGTTGGCAAGAGAAGCATTAGAGGACAGCCAATGTTCACAAAAGAAGTGGGCCAACAGAAGTAGAAGACCCAATCCCGAATGGAAGCCCGGACAAAGGGTCTGGCTATCCACGAGATATTTACCCAAATGGATACGCACCGGCAAGTTTGCACCACGATATCTGGGTCCTTACCCAATCCTAAGACAAATAAACCCAGTGGCCTACGAAATTCACCTGCCTAAGCACCTCCAGAGGGTTCACCCAGTTTTTCACACCTCACTACTAAAAGAGTATAAGGAGGATCCCTTCTCACGGAAGCTCTGGAAGACCAAGACTCCGACCACGGTAGAACCACAGGAGTATGAGGTGGAATACCTGGTGGATTCCCGATATCACCAGGGCAGTCTACAGTATCTCGTCCATTGGAGAGGTTTCTCCTCTGAAGAAAGAACCTGGGAACCCAGGCACCATCTGCATGCCCCAAGATTACTGAGAGAATTCCACCTGAGATATCCGGGAAAACCAGGGGGTTTTCGGAGAGAGAAGGGTTATACTGTCAGGATCCACCCATGGAAGCTATGGCAGAAGTGGAAGATTACGCCGCGGAGAACCTTCTGCTAGCGGGCCAGCCCTCATCCAACATGGCCGCCTTCGTTATTTAAGCAAGCCACGCCCCCCTCTCGGCGTGTTGTATCTGTGTTATTCTTCGTGATACCAGCGCTCGACTAACTCTGTGTACCCACCTCCTGTGCCTTCTGCAGTTCTCTCCCTCGCCCGCGTACCCTTGCGCTTGCTGGCTTTGCTTTCAACCCCTATCTCTTTCACGACGCTCGTCCGTTTCACTTTCTTTAACTTTTCTTCGCTCGACGTCTTGTCATTCACACTAGCGGCTTGCCGCCATTCTCGCGTTTCTACGCGTTCCTCCCTGTGCTTTTCGTGGATCTTGCCGTATCTGGTAAGTGGGGACTTTTCTGCTTTCTTCCTATCCGTACCATTTCTTCTGGGTTCGGAACGTTCCCCATTCCAGGGTTATCCCTCTTCTCTCTTCTCACGAAGCTTCTCTCATTATCTGCTTACCTACGTCCTGCCTATTATCCCACGGATCGGATCCTGCCTCCTTTCCTCAAACCGAATCCATATTGGAGGACGGTCAGTCTTACCTGATCCACAGTTTCTTGGTTCCCTCCGGATCACGAACAGCCACATCCACCATTGGAGAGCATAATATTCGTCACGATCTCCGGAAGACTACACAGGGTTTTTTTACTGTCCAGCAGTCTTTTCCCTGTTGCGGGACCTTGGCTCCTCGGGGCCCCCCGAGACAGGTCCCACTCCCTGTCGAGGTGGCCTCCGAGGGAGCCAAGCCCTACTTGCACGACAGGAAGTCCAGAGACAAACCCGCAAAGGATGACACCAGGAGTCCCCGAAGGCCTTCCAAGCGCTCCAAGGATAAACAAGAGGAAGCCACAGGTGAGGAGAAGGGTGGTGAGGTTCAACAGTCTGACAACAACACCCAAAATGGCCAGAAAGACCTTTCTAATAGAGCATAACAAGGACAAAAACCAGAATCCATCCAGCTCATCTCCTGGAACAAGCGTGGATTTTGGCACTTTGTCAATTTTTGTTACGCTCACCTGGTCTCTGCAGGGACGTTGGGGCACGGTTGGAGCTAACCCTGGATTCGGCTCCCTGGGATTGGTTCTCACCCCCAGCTGCAGCCAAGTATACTGTTCTGGATGCTGGTATTGCCCCTGCAGGAACATGAGAGGCAATGAGAATGGTGTGGAGGTATCGTGACTCCCCTCTGACCTTTTGTGCCAAAATGAGGTAAGTAAGCGTTTACCAATATAGACTCACCTGATATATAGTTAGGGCGAGTTCTCCGTCCTGCTTCTCATCAGCAGGAGAAGACCCAGTTGCGTCACTGGTCCATAGATGTGGTGGCCCAGGCCGGCTGTGACTGAACCACTTTGAAGGTAGGAGTCTTTATGATGATTATTGTTCATATAATTATTAATGTCTTGTCACATGATTTAAGTTCATACTCTTAATAATGTCTCTTTCTCCCTTATAGGTGATGGCAGCCCAGCGGAGCCGTTGCGCCAGTGGAGGACTTCAAAGTGTTCCCAAGAAGATAACCAGTTGGGATCCAAAGGTAAGCGATAGATGCGATGTCGCGCGACCTTAGCGAATGTCTCTATTAGGTTTCTAACCTTATTTGTTCTTTCCTACTGCAGGTGCAGTCTGGCAGTGCTTGGAGAAGAGTTGTGGTGCGTGGACCTGGCGGCGGGTGAAGGATGCCTGCGACCGCAATGAAGCTGGCCCTGTAGAACTCCAGAGTTGGTGTCCGAGCTGAAGGTCAGAAAAGGCATGCAGTCGGTGGTTGTATTCCACAAGCCAGGTAAGTACGCCCTGGACGACCACGGATGGAGTCACTGCGAGCAGGTAAGAGACGCTTCAGCGAAGATTCAGCTGGTTCAGATGGAGAAAACGGGTAAGTAGCGCCTCTGTGATGGTTTGCCTGGCTATGCAGGTAAGATGCTTCTCCACAATGGTTTCGCTGGACGACAGGTAAGATGCTTCCCCGTGATGGTTTCACTGGACGACAGGTAAGATGTTCCTCCGAGATGGTTTGCTGGAAAACAGGTAAGAGGCTTCTCCGAGATGGTTGCACTGGAAAACAGGTAAGATCCTTCTCAGGCGGCAGTGAGCGTTACGCTGCTTAGGCTGAATAATGCGAAGCCTAGGCCTGTGGGTGGGGCAGGCTTAAATAGTCTGGCCTTGGCCACGCCCCCTGGCTCTGCTAGATGGTTCCACCCTGCCACTCCCAAATGATGATGCACGTGCAGCTTCATTGATTCCTATGGCCACGCCCGGCCCAAATGCAACTGGATCCTTTAGGGGATGTGAACTGGGGTTCCTGACCAGTGGCCATGACAATTCTAGAGAGAGTGATCTGAATCCTTTTGACATAGTTATACTCCAGGAGACATGGCTGGTTGACATTCCAGTATGGAATGGGTTTAATGTGCTGGTGATTCCAGCAATTATTCAACCCAGAGGACGTCCTATGGCTGGCCTCCTGGTGGCCACTAAAAATTGTTAAAATGTTAGTGCTTGTGCATATAGATCTCCTACTCCATATATTCAAGCAGTCAAAATCGGAAGGGACATCCATTTCATGATTACAATCAATATATATTGGGGCAGAGCTCAATTGCTGCCTGACATTTTTTTTACCCACATGGAAACACTTCTCGACACAATCATACTAGAGAACCATATCAATATAGTTATGATAGTGGGCGATTTAAATCTACATATAATTTCATCACCCTCTAAGAATCATAATCAAGAGGAAGGTAGATGGAGTAGCTTAATGAGGGAACAGCAGTATGTAATGCTGAATGGAGCAATTCATTGTGATGTTCCATCACAACCTACATGGCATAGAGGTCCCTTTAATGCTACGTTAGACTACATATATACTAACCAAACATTTGTAAACATGGTATCATCTCTGATTGTAAAACCAACAAAGATGAGTGACCGTAACCAAATGTGCCTGTCCTGGGAGTGGAATGTCCATAAAGAAACAGAGAAAGTTGAAGTGTTCAAGGGGCAAGTACTGTCAAACAACGGCAAAAACCGCATAAAATGGTCTGACGACTAATTAGTAGACTTTGACTAAATTTTAACTTTAGAAAGTCAGTGTTACGTTACAGCAATGCACAAATGTGTGCGAGTTTGAATTGGCAAGGATAATCACAGTAACAGGCATCTACATGTATTTGATCCACTTCTCAAAATTGAAAAATCAAATTTAAAACATAATATACGACAGTTGAAAAACCTCCCCTTAGTTGAGAGGTTGTTCAGAACAAAAAGGTTAAAACTGTCTTATAAAAATTGGCTTCGTTGGAGGAAGTCGTTACAATTTCAACAAGACAGTAAACTAATGTTGACACAAATAGCGTCTAAATCCATGGCTGGTATATGGGCCCTGATGAACGAAGCTACTCATAGCACTCAAGCTTCCGCACAAATAAATACTATAGGGGAAAGAACTTGGATTAAGTATTATCACCAAATCTACCAACATCCTCTACAGAATTGTGTGTTGAATCTGGAAACAGAAGTAAAGTTTGATAGAGATGACTTATTACACTCTATCTCTAAGTTAAGTCGTTCACGTGCTGCGGGCCCAGACGGCCTAGATGATAATATGCTAAAAACGAACCCAGAAAGATGGGCCTCAATTCTGGAGAAGATCGAGACAACTGTGAAGGCAATATTCCCTTATCGTGGAGAAAATCCATAATCATTCCACTTCATAAAAAGGGGGACAGAATGGAACCATCCTCGTACAGACCTATTGCATTAATGGACAGTCCGGGAAAAATATTTGCAAGATTAATATTGCAGGATTTCAACAATTGGTTAACTGAGAACAATCTGTGGGACCCCTATCAAACGGGCTTCATCCAGGGTCTTTGAACCAGTGTCAAACTTATAGTTCTGAATGCAATTATAGCCTCAAACCAGCAAAATAAAGAGCCTGTTTACATCGCATTTGTGGACTTCCGGACCGCTTTCAACTCGGTTCCGAGGGAAGTACTATTTAAGAAATTGATGAAGTGGATATACAGTTTCATGAACAGACCACTGTACAAATTAGAATGAACCTGGAGGGTGATTTATCAGCTCCAATAACAACATCAAGAGGGCTGAAGCAAGTGTGTATCCTTGCTTCAATTTTTTCATCCACGACATGGGCAGGACTTTTGAGGGTCTTGTAACGGAGTCTCCAAAACTAGGAAATCATATTTTTAGATGGTTACTTTACGCAGACGATCTTGTCCTCATCTCCAAGACCCCTATAGGTCTTCGTAATATGCTAAAAGCCCTAAGTGACTATGCCAGGAACAACATGCTTTCCATAAACAAGAAGAAGACTCAAATAATCCAATTTGGACCTTTAAAACATCGCAATAAGAAAATAAATTGGCAAATAGAGAATATTAATCTACAGGCAGTTTCGTCCTACATTTACCTATGGGTAAATGTAAATAATAACCACTTCGATCTGCCCTATGATCTATCTCTAAAAAGTAAATTAGATACAAGCATATCACAAGCCCATGTTATCCGTGCAAAATATTGTACATTTTGTATCTCCCCCATTTTGGGTTATTGTAAACAGAAAACCATACCAATATTATTATATGGTGCAGAGTCGAAAAAATTGAAGCATGAGGCTTTCTGGGATGGTATGGAAATTAGATTTTGGAAAACATTGCTAACCCTTCTGCCATCCATCCCTATTGCTCTACTTAGATTTGAACTGGGTCTCATATCCCTGAATGCAAATTATAAGTGGAAAATGTGTACTCTTTTTCGCAAATGTATTGCAAAGAACAACAACAATGGTCTGCTATCACTTCTTTCTGACTACCTACAAAACTCAAAGGATTAATTTATCAGATCATGGAAACTTAAGGCCCATGAGTATCTCCACGAGGCGAACGTTACACAGGAATTATTAATTTCTAATCCAATGAAAGCAAAAACTAAGCTGTGGGAAACTGATTGGATAAAAACAAAAGAACGATGTCTGAAGTTTATAGACTTCAATAAAAATCCTTTTCTCTTGAAGCGTTATGGTTCAGCTGAGGCCTATCTTCTAAAATCTCCTAACGCTGAGCACCGTGGTGATCTCATGTGTCTTAGGTTCAAAGCATGGCGAACGAAAGAAATCATGGAAAGATGGTACCCCTTAAGAATGGGAAATATACTATGCCATTATTGTAAAAGTAAACATGAGACCTTGAAGCATATAGTAGTGGAATGTACAGCATTAGCAGCCCAAAGAATTAAATACTTTCGGAAATGTCTTCAATCCTATTGTGGCTTAGATACTGAAGAAGCTTGGCAAATAATATTTCAAATGAGACAAAAGTCACTAAGATATGCAATTCCGAAATTTTTTAGCAGAAATAAAACTGGCGAGTGATGAATACACAGGACAAATTGCCAAAGAAACATGCTAATTGATACATTTTTATCTCTAGCAGTGTATACTTATTTTCTCTTTGGTAATTGGTCAGTTTATTTAGGTATGAAACCGAAGTTGTATGTTTTAAGCTTGTGTCATGTGAGTGAACACACTTTTATGTTACTTTGTAATCTTTTAAAATTGTATGTTCCAACATTTCTTTATACTTGATTATTTTATGTATTCATGTTTAAATATTCTCTTGTTTTGTGAATGGTATTGAAAGGTTGATTTATCAGCCAAACAATAAAAATAAAAAATAAAAAAAGAAGCGTGATTTTAGGCTCTAGGACCAACACGTTCGGGACCCATCACTGGGCCTACCTGTGCCACTTAGGGTGACTTTGCAGCAGTGAAAAGTGATGCATGAAATCCTTTGAACTAATCAAGACCACTGGCCCCTGGCTCGCATTTCATCATGCTAAGGCCTGCTGTGACATTACAGAAATGGAAAAACACATATGCAAATCAGATTTGGTCCCACTCCTAAAGGGATTAAGTCGAGCCTGAACGGCTCATCTTCTACTCATGCTGGAAACATGCACGTGTCTCGAGATCTTCAGTTCACATGACCATGGAGTCTGGTCTCAAATCCCCAAACTTCTAAGAGTCTACAGAAAACCTTGGGCTCATAATCAATCACTCCAAAAACAACAGCCCCCCTGCTCATATCCCAATGCACGCTCCACTCACAACCCTCCTGCTCATATCCCAATGCACGCTCCACTCACAGTCCCCCGGCTTATATCCCAATGCACGCTCCACTCACAGTCCCCCTGCTCATATCCCAATGCAGGCTTCACTCCCAGTCCCCCTGCTCATATCCCAATGCACACTCCACTCACAGTCCCCCTGCTCATATCCCAATGGTTGCTCCACTCACAGTCCCCCTGCTCATTTCCCAATGCACACTGCACTCACAATCCCCCTGCTCATATTACAATGCACGCTCCACTCACAGTCCCCTGGCTCATATCCCAATGCACGCTCCACTCACAGTCCCCCGGCTCATATCCCAATGCAAACTCCACTCACAGTCCCCCTGCGCATATCCCAATGCTCGCTCCACTCACAGTCCTCCTACTCATATCCCAATGCACGCTCCACTCACAGTCCACCGGCTCATATCCCAATGCACACTCCACCTGCTCATATCCCAATGCACGCTCCACTCACAACCCCCGTGCTCATATCCCAATGCACGCTCCACTCACAATCCCCCGGCTCATATCCCAAAGCACTCTCCACTCACAGTCCTCCTGCTCATATCCCAATGCACGCTCCACTCACAGTCCCCCTGTTCATATCCCAATGCATGCTCCACTCACAGTCCCCCGGCTCATATCCCAATGCACACTTCACTCACAGTCCCCTTGCTCATATCCCAATGCACACTCCACTCACAGTCCCCCGGCTCATATCCCAATGCATGCTCCACTCACAGTCCCCCGGCTGATATCCCAATGCACGCTCCACTCACAGTCCCCCTGCTCATATCCCAATGCACGCTCCACTCACAGTCCCCCAGCTCATATCCCAATGCACACTTCACTCACAATCGCCCTGCTCATATCCCAATGCACACTCCCCTCACAGTCCCCCGGCTCATATCCCAATGCATGCTCCTCTCACAGTCCCCCGGCTCATATCCCAGTGCATGCTTCACTCACAGTCCCCCGGCTCATATCTCAATGCACGCTCCACTCACAGTCCCCCTGTTCATATCCCAATGCATGCTCCACTCACAATCCCCCTGCTCATATCCCAATGCACACTCCACTCACAGTCTTCCTGCTCAGATCCCAATGCATGCTTCACTCTCAGTCCCCCTGCTCATATCCCAATGCACACTCCACTCACAGTCCCCCTGCTCATATCCCAATGCTTGCTCCACTCACAGTCCCCCTGCTCATTTCCCAATGCACACTGCACTCACAATCCCCCTGCTCATATTCCAATGCACGCTCCACTCACAGTCCCCCTGCTCATATCACAATGCACGCTCCACTCACAATCCCCCTGCTCATATCCCAATGCACACTCCACTCACAGTCTTCCTGCTCATATCCCAATGCATGCTTCACTCACAGTCCCCCGGCTCACATCCCAATGCACGCTCCACTCACAGTCCCCCTGCTCATATCCCAATGCACGCTCCACTCACAGTCCCCCAGCTCATATCCCAATGCATGCTTCACTCACAGTCCCCCTGCTCATATCCCAATGCACACTCCACTCACAGTCCCCCAGCTCATATCCCAATGCACGCTTCACTCACAGTCCCCTTGCTCATATCACAATGCACGCTCCACTCACAGTCCCCCTGCTCATATCCCAATGCACGCTTCACTCACATTCCCCCGGCTCATATCCCAATGCACGCTCCACTCACAGTCCCCCTGCTCATATCCCAATGCACGCTCCACTCACAGCCCCCCTGCTCATATCCCAATGCACGCTCCAATCACAGTCCCCCTACTCATATCCCAATGCATGCTCCACTCACAGTCCCCCGGCTCACATCCCAATGCACGCTCCACTCACAGTCCCCCTGCTCAAATCCCAATGCATGCTCCACTCACAGTCCCCCTGCTCATATCCCAATGCACGCTCCACTCACAGTCCCCCTGCTCATATCCCAATGCATGCTCCACTCACAGCCCCCCTGCGCATATCCCAATGCTCACTCTACACAGTCCCCCTGCTCATATCCCAATGTACGCTCCACTCACAGTCCCCTGCTCATATCCCAATGCACGCTTCACTCACAGTCACCCTGCTCATATCCCAATGCACGCTCCACTCACAGTCCCCCTGCTCATATCCCAATGTACGCTCCACTCAGTCACCCTGCTCATATCCCAATGCACGCTTCACTCAGTCCCCCTGCTCATATCCCAATGCACGCTCCACTCACAGTCCCCCTGCTCATATCCCAATGCACACTCCACTCACAGACTTCCTGCTCATATCCCAATGCACGCTCCACTCACAGTCCCCCGGCTCACATCCCAATGCACGCTCCACTCACAGTCCCCCGGCTCATATCCCAATGCACGCTTCACTCACAGTCACCCTGCTCACATCCCAATGCACGCTCCACTCACAGTCACCCTGCTCATATCCCGATGCACGCTCTACTCACAGTCCCCCTGCTCATATCCCAATGCACGCTCCACTCACAGTCTCCCTGCTCATATCCCAATGCACGCTCCACTCACAGTCACCCTGCTCATATCCCAATGCACGCTTCACTCACAGTCCCCCTGCTCATATCCCAATGCACGCTCCACTCACAGTCCCCCTGCTCATATCCCACTGCACACTCCACTCACAGTCTTCCTGCTCATATCCCAATGCACGCTCCACTCACAGTCCCCCGGCTCACATCCCAATGCACGCTCCACTCACAGTCCCCCGGCTCATATCCCAATGCACGCTTCACTCACAGTCACCCTGCTCATATCCCAATGCACGCTCCACTCACAGTCACCCTGCTCATATCCCAATGCACGCTCCACTCACAGTCCCCCTTCTAATATCCCAATGCACGCTCCACTCACGCCGCCCTCAAAGCCACTGGCACCATCCGCGATGGGCCACATACCTCTTCTCTGAAGAATCCCGGGCCTTCTTTCCCAGAAACCTAATTCGGTCTGCTCAAATATATTCTTAAACACGAGATGTTTCTTCTAGCTAAGCCGACTCAGGTGAAGTTTCATGTACTGCCCAGACTTCCATGCAGTCATGGCTGACTAGCTAATGCCAAACTAAACTAAGTGACCTTTACTTTGTCTTTTCCAGAATATTAACTGCACAGAATTAAGAAAATTCAAAACCTGTCCTTAAGAAAGGAGTCTGTTTAATGTCTGTTCAAAACAAAGGCAAAAACCTGCCATTACGGGGGTGCCAGGTTGGGCGGGCTGGCAGGGGTGAGGGAGCAGGCGGATGCCTGTTTAGGCTGGCCCGACAATGTGGGACCGGCAGGGTGGTTTTCGCGGGCATGGGTGGCGGGGGGTGGGCACGGCAGCGCCAGACCTGAGCTTAAATAGAGCGCTGGAGGGCAAGGAGAGCATGTTGTCTCTGCCTCGTCCTGCTGACTGTCGCTGCCGTGCCTGTACCCCGCCTGGAGCCCTCAAAGCCACCTGAGAGTCTTTTTTGCCACCCGCGACCGGACTGATACTTAGGTTTGCATGATAGTGAGCTGGAGGCAAAGCGCCCTTTATTTCCTATTGGTTCAATTCTGCCAGTGCCAGCGCCTAGTAAAGAAACACTGCGCCTGGCGCGGCCCTTAAAAACACAATACAAGAGCAGCAGTGGGATGAGTTGCTGTTTTTGCTTCTATCAATTAGTAAACCGAGGCTCCCTTGGTTCACGAATTGACACGAACAAACACAGCAACTGAGCCCCCTGAGCCAACCATGTGGGACAAACTTCCAGGGCACTTAACAACCCACACTTGCATGTAGCGCCTTGCAAAAATCAAAGCCCCCTCTTCTGCTTGATGCGCAGATCCCGTCTTAACTGAACTCATTTGAGCAGCATAGGTCAAAGTGGGTGAGAACAAAAGGGTACAATGTGCATCAATCAGTGATAGAAGTGTGCCAAAAAAGTAGTGGAACTGTGACTCCGACGGCGGACAGAGTAGGAAGGAAGAGAGCAGTGTGCAAAACATTTGTGAAGGGTTGCAGTCTTGTGGGTTGACAGCCAATCGAATTGAAACAGGTTTCACTTAAGCTGTGAATGATGTCCGGTGGTAAAGTGGAGAAGTGTGCTTTAACTTCACAAAGAACAGTTCCTGAAGGGTTAAATGTATTTATTTATTTGGTAGCTTATATAGCGCATCAAGGCCAAAGGCATCAGTGTGCTTGCTTAGAGAGAGAAGATACAGATGTTGCACAGGTTACATAAAAACAGCGACATAGAAGATACATTTCAATTGTTACACAGGTTACATATAAAAAAAATAGGCACAGTGGTTTATAAAAGATACAATATATATACATAGGTTACAGGTGGGGGCAGAATGGCAGGAAGGGTAATCTGTGATTTAGCAGCCATGGGTGGGGGTGGCATTAGTTGCCCAGGCCTTGAGTGAAGAGGTACGTTTTTAGTTGTTTACGGAATGCCAAAACGGATTCTTGTGCTCTGAGGTGTGCCGGTAAGGCGTACCAATGTTTGCTGGCGATGGTGGGGAAGCTGGTGCCTGCTGCTTTTTGGAGCTTGAATCTCGGGGTAGTGAGAAGATGTAGGTAGGCCGTTCTAGTGGGTCTAGTGCGATGAGTTGTGGTGATTTTGTTTGACAGGTAAGCAGGGGCCACCCGATGAAGACATTTGTGCATCAAGGTTAATGTTTTGAACGTGATTCTGTCTTTTACTGGAAGCCAGTGGAGTTTTTATCTGGTAAAGGAGATGTGCGCTGATTTGTGGATATTAAGCGCAGCTCTGAGGGCATTATTTTGTAGGACCTGGAATTTCCGGATGTTGTGTGTTTTGGTGCCAGCGTACATTGCATTGCAGTAATCGAGACGGGACAGGAACAGCCAGGGTGATACAGCTGTCGGGTGAAAGGAATTGTCTTGGAATTGGTTGCAAAAAGTAGTGGAGCTGTTAACAGTAAAACAGTAAAAAATGAAAGTAGTGGAACACCGCTCACTTCGACTACTGGCATCAGTTTGCCATTGTTCCCTTACTTTATGTGACCAAGAGTACTGTCCCAGGAATGCAAGATTTATTTATTTTGTATTCTTCCCTACTTGGGATTCAAACCCGAACCCCGCCGATAACACGGCAATGCAACATCTAGCTGCACTATCTCACAGGTGCTGCACGGGTGTTGTTTATTTCAATGGACTGCTGGGGACATAACACACATTTCCAAGTAGCTAAAAAGCCCAGTTCAGCAGTGATCTGCTAATGAATTGCTGTAGGCGCAGCAGTGTTTGCAGGTAATGGGAGGGGTGTGTCAGTGTAAGAGATCGGTGCCAATGGTGGGTGATCTGAAGTGGGGGCTGCATAGAGCTGCATGCTGTGGGGGACAATGGCACAATTGTGGTCATTTAAATGCTAGAACTATTCAAACCACATCTTTGTGGGGAGCAGTGGAGGGAAGGGAGGACCCCATGTATGGGGTTGAAAAAGGGTGTAGGGTGTATGGGGAGCATGGGGGGGGGGGCAGAAAAGGAGGTGGTGCAGATGGAACATCATTCCAATACTTTTTATACACTTTGACCAATGTCGAGCAGCAATCAAGTAAGCGGCAGTAAAGCACATACAGGCGAATCCATTGGTCGTGTGCCGCCTGTAAACCTCATATACATGCCTGGTGCGCCAACCACAGACAATTAGTTGAATGTATTTTACCACAGGGTGGCGATGTTTGCCATTATGAACAATATTGTGGGTTTTCTTTTTTTAATCATCATATGGTTGTGTTTCCTAATATTGCCACAAGATGGCAATGCTGCTTTTATGATTGGTCAAACCGGCGCACGTTCTGCAATACAATCAGTGGGGAAGACGCAAAATGGTAAATAAGTGACATAGAATGAAAGTGCCTTACCGCGCCACAGCTCAAGTGGTCTCGTTGAGTCTGCAGGCATCACTATGGATGAATTCCTTAAAGTCTTGAGTGCAACTGGTTGCATCTGTAAAACAACAGATGGCGCTGTTTCCTTGGTTTAAAAACTAGTGGTGATGATTCTTTATTTATTGGGTATTTATATAGCGCCTATGCAGCGAATGGTGCTTCAAGGCACAAGTAGAGAAAAAAGGTTCGGGGGACAGGGAAAAAGAATAACAAGGACAGTCCTAATACGTGTGTCATTCGGAACGTGCAAGTGCAGTAACAAGGAGTGCAGGGGAGTGGAGAGAAGTGCCGGTCAGAGCGGAATGCGTTAGTGCTATGGACGGAAAGGAAGTGAAGGTCAGAGTGGAGAGTGTGCAAGTTATGGGGGGGAGGAGGAAGGGGGAAAGTGGGCCCCTGGGCTAGGCGAGTGCTAAGGGAGGCCAGGTGAACAAGTGCCAGGGGAATGCAGAGAGTGCAGGGGAATGACGGTCCATATGCTAAGTGTGAGGACGGGGCTAGATGGGCTCAGTAGGGGTGCAGGCCCAGTCAGGTTAGTCCAGTAGGAGGGAGCCCCAAAGAACAAGTGCAGGTTAGGGGGGTGGTCAGGGGAGACCAAGGTGCTGGGGTAGACTGGGCGAGGAGGGCCTGGTGCCCTGTTTGAATCAGAAGGAACCATGCAGCCACTCAAAATGAGGCAGAGGCAGACAATAGGAGGGGAGGGGGAGAGGAAAGTAAGAGGCAACAAGGAGGGTCTTGAGAAGCTTCTGGATCTTAAGAAGATCCGGTTCAAGCCTGAGAGGGGCAGGCAGGCCATTCCCGAGGGAGGCTCCTGCGCAATAGAGAGATCTACCCCCCGCTCTCTGCTTGGAAAAGCATCTGATCTGTAGAGAGTTAGAGCTAGAAGATCCCAGGGCTCTTGCAGGGAGGTATTTAGGGAGAGAGAGTTGGATGTAGCTGGGTCCTAGGCCCCAGAAAGCCTTATAGATAATGCAAAGAGTCTTGAACTTGATCCTTGCAGCAACCGGGAGCCAGTCGAGAGATTTTAAGGCTGGAGAGATGTGGTCCCTGGGCTTGAGGCCAAGGATAAATCTTGCAGTCCTATTCTGGATTAGTTGAAGGAGGCGAAGGGAGGATTTAGGCAGATTGAGGAAGAGGTTCTTGCAGTAGTCCAGCCTGGAGAGGACCAGAACTCTGGAGACATTGAGTTTCTGGGGGAAGGTGAGGAAAGGGAGAATGCCTCTGAGGAGGTGCAGATGAAAGTGGCCCTTCTTGGCAAAGTCTGCGATGCGAGGAGAGAAGGAGAGAGATGACGCCCAGGTTTATTGCCTCACAAGAGGGTGGGATGAGGGGGCCCATGGAGGGCAGCCAGAGTGTAGGAGGGAAAGAGGGAGCTGGGCTCCCAATGAGAAGGATCTCAGTATTACTGGCATTAAGACAAAGATCGTTAGCAGCACACCATGCTTGAATAGCAGTCCGTCAGTCAGGAAAGAAAGAGGAAGAGGCAGTGGAGTGAAGCACGAAGGAGAGCTGTGTGTCATCCACATAACACTGGAAGTGAGGAGAGAAGGTGGAGATCAAAGGGGCTAGATGAGCAAGGTAGATGTTGAAGAGCCACGCCGAGAGGATAGAGCCCTGTGGGACGCCAAAGGTGGAGAGTGTGATGGAGCAGAGAAATGGGTCCAGTTGAACCTGGGATGGTCGGTTAGAATGGAGAAAGGACAATTTACCTGTATAATTGACACTCACGCTGAGCGCAAGACACACTCTCTGCCATGCTACACGCATTCACGCCATAAGATCAGTCGCGCGCACACACGTTCGCACGAACATTGCCAAATGCTACTTTACCATTAGGCATATACTTCCAGATAACATTGCCTGACTAGATATTCAGTGGCCACCACTTCTAACAAAGTCATATACCGCATTATTGTACCGCTGTCAATTGATTAGGACCCCCGATATGGGTGACCTAACAACACCCATGTGATGACCGTGCAAAATTCTGCTGATTGTCTCACACATTGCCCACTGTCTAAACTAGCTAATCGTATTCACATGCTATAGCAGTGCTCATGAACACAACTGCAAAGAACTTCTATTGTTATGACTGCCTACTAGTCTATACTTTCGAAATTGCTTATGAAATGCAAAAGCCTGCATTACTTGAACTAGCCAGCAGTGCTGTATAGCCTACTAGCTCCTAGACATGAAATCCCTAGTATAACGTCATAGCCATTTGATGTGTATGTTAATGCCTATGATTATCTACATTAACCACTGACTAAATCCTATGTCCGGTCCACTAGTGAATGCCTCCAGGTACTCATAGTACCTAGCCTTACTCTATGCGAAGGTAACACCGTTATTGTCAAGCTACCGCACTCTTATATTGAACGCTTTCCCAAAAAATGATGTACCCACAGCCTAACCTAGTCTAGCCGGGTGCCATTCTCATGCTAATGGTACTCTACATAATGTCGACACCAACTAGGACAGCAGATACATTGGACAACCATACCTTGTCTCCAAGACTACCCATGCATAAGTCCACCGCACCCCTCCTAACGACCCCTTGCAACACTGTGCTTAGAAATTCTAGACTCCGAGCATGGTTACCTAGAATATTTGACCCGCTCATAAGACATGAGGCTATCTCTAACTTCCAGAGTAAAGTACCCTACAAACACCCATGAAAACTCAGTCACACTACTAATATAAGCAACAACAAGCCTCACACAAAATAAACTAGGACCCACACCAGATTAGTCGCTCCAGACAGCACCACCCCTACGTCCCCAGATAAATCCACCCCTACCCTTAAAGGAGCCTTAATAAATGCCAGACCGTTAGTCGCTCATGCCACAGAAATAGCAGAAGCCATCCTAACAGAAATTTATGACTTTATCGCAGTCACAGAATCCTGGCTCCATGAGGAAGCAGGCCCTGCACTGTCCCTAGCCGTACCAAATAACTACACCATCCTCAGAGTTGACAGAGGTGAAGCCCGAGGTGGGAGACTAGCTATTAGTGGCAAAGCCAATCTCTCTATGAGAATCTCACCCTTGCCTAACATCAACTCATGTGGAGTTAAGTCAATCAAAATACCCACAGCCAACTCGCAAACGCTGAACATTCACCTTATATTCATCCCCTGGCCCTAGTAATACTTTCATTGAAGACCTCTCCATGATCTTATAGGAAAATTGAAAGGATACATCCCAAACGCTACTGCTAGGAGACCTTAGCAGTGGCCAACACCCTGTCAGAACTCGGCTTCACCCAGAGAGTGAACGAACCAACTCATAATGAAGGGAGAGGTTTTGATAGGGTTGCAGATCATAATTGTAATGTCTTCATCACCTCCATCTCACCCCAAATTTGGACGGACCATCACCTTATATCTTTTAGAATAGCAACCAAAAGACCCACCCTACAGGTACCTCTTGCCCGTCTCACATTCACGAGAAACAAGAAGAATATTACAGCAGAAAAAATACTCCCTTGTATCTTGCCCACCCTTAACTCCCTACCTGACAATATGGATCCTAGCACCCTAGTTGAAGAGTATAACAAAGCTATGAACACAAATCTCGACAATATCGCCCGCTAAAACGTAGAAATAGTAAGCCTAAAAGCCACCTCAACAATTGGTTTTCTCCCCATCTAAAAAACCTAAGACTAGACAAAAGAAACTGCGAAACTGCTTGGAAACTTCATCCGACTGCAGAAAACAAACTAAAGTTAACGAAAATCTCCCCCCAATACAAGAAGGATATACTTCTGGCCAAACAAAGTCTCCATTATAGAGGTTGAGAAAGTTATACTGGGTCTCAAACCATCTAACTGCAAAGGTGACCAATGCCCAGCACAACTTATCAAGGATGCTGCTAGGGACCTAGCACCTTTCATTACCAAACTTATTAATGTTTCCTTCACATCCGGTACAATACACAGCAATCTTAAGGAATCCTGGGTACTCCCACTTCTTAAAAAACAAATGCTAGACCCTGCCATACCGACTAACTACAGGCCCATCACTACGGTACCATTCCTAATGAAGATCTTAGACAAGGTAGCATATATCCAAATCCAGAACTTCCTAGAACTCAACCAACTCTTAGGCTCTCGCCAATCTGGTTTCCGGCCACTACACGGCACAGAAACTGCTCTCATTGATCTTAAAGCCCAAATAGACAAATTAAGAGACAACGGATAGCTTGCATTACTCCTCCTCCTCCTGGACCTGTCGGCGGCTTTCGACTGGATGGACCACAACGTCTTATGTAGCCACCTGGATTCAGCTTCCCACTTCTCCAGCGAGGCTATAACGTGGATACAGTCCTTCCTCAGTGACTGAGCCATGAGGGTCTTCTCACTCTGTGCAGACACAGACCCCATCCCCATCACTTGCGGGGTGCCCAGGGCTCATGTGTTTCTCCAACCCTGTATAATATATTCACCAAGCCCCTGTTTGATGAGTTGGCCCGTCTGGGTATCACCTACACTAACTATGCAGATGATACCCAAATCCTCCTACCACTTACCGGGACCACTGCAAGGATTCAGCTTTGGTGAATAGAATTTACAGCATCGTTCAGACATGGATGGCCACTCACGGCCTCTGTCTGAACGATGACAAAACAGAGCTTCTCATCCTGGGATCCGCATCTCTTCGTACTAGACTTGGCATGAACTACTCATCATTCCTCATTGATGGGATCCTTATCAAGGTTGCCAAGGAAGTAAAAACATTAGGTTTTTACTCAGACTCCACCTTAACATTCACTAAACAGGTAAACTCCTTAGCATCCTCGACAGCATACACATGCAAACTAATTAGAGTGGGCAAACACTTCCTCTCATCTAACAGCTGTATGACCCTAGCTAGAGCTCTCATTATATCGAAACTAGATTACTGTAATGCACTATACATTGGAGCGAATAAATATATTACCAACAAAATTCAGATACTCCAAAATAATGCCCTTAGAGCTGCACTCAGTATCTCCAGGAAAGAACATATTTCTGAAACTAGAAGAAAATACAAGTGCCTATCCACACTGGAGAAAATCAAACTAAAAACCGCTTCCCTCATCCACAAGATCCTAAACAACAAAGCACCACGATATCTAATAGAAAGAATTTCCAGAAAAATATCTACTAGACCCACGAGACTAGTTAACTCTAACTGCCTTCAGGTGCCTCGCTTTAAACTATTCACTATTGGGGACGCCAGTTTTCCAGTTAAAGCAACTCAACTATGGAACTCACTACCTACCACACTCAGAATGGACCAAACCTTTGCCAAATTTAGACAAAATCTGACCATATGGCGCTTAGAGAATGCTGACAAATTAACTTGTAGAATTCAACCACACATGTAAATAACTGTACATTTCTTCTATATGTTGATTGTTTATATTTTTCCTACCACTGCCTACTCTATGTACCATATACCAATAATTACTAGATTAGATGTTTTGCCATTACTTTGTAACCATTGTAGCCTGTGTACTAAGCTGTATGACTTCTTATTGCCTGCGCCCTGATACCTGCGGGTGTGGCGTGCATAATAAATACTAAACAAACAAACAGACCAGTCCAGTGCCAGGTCCATGATGCCAAGAGTATTACGTAGCTGTTTTATAAGGGTGGCATGATTAACCGTATCAAAGACAGAGGACAGTTCAAGAAGGATGAGAACAGAAGGAGAGTTGGAATCGAGATTTGAGAGCAAGTCTTCACAGGTATTCAGGAGTTCAGTTTCCATGCCTCTGGCTGCTCTGAAGCCAGATTGGTGGTCGTAGAGACAACACATTGATTTAGTGTGGTGGATACACTGGGAGATGACCGTCTTCTCCAAGAGTATGCCAAGGAAGGGGGTAAATGAGATAAGGCAGTAGTGCCAGGCAGGAGGGGTCGGCAGAAGGCTTTTTGATGAGAGGGTGCACAAGGGAGTGCTTGAGGAGTATCGGGAAGGAGAGAGTGGCAAAGGAGTGATTGCAAAAATCAGCCAAGGCTGGAGCAAGGGAGGCAATGCTGTCCTTGATAGTTCTGGAGGAGCTGGGGAGCACTTGTTTGGATGAGACTTTCATAGAGAGGACTTGTCTGGAGACCTCATCTGGTGATATGGGAGAGATAGGAGGGGAGTAGGAGGGAAGGTACAGGGGGGCCGAGGGAGGCCTGAGAGTGGGTGAGGGAGAAGTGAGGGGTGTACAGGTGAGTGAGGACAGGATGTCCTGAGCATTGGAGATGAAGTGAGAGGCCAGTGCAGTGCAGAGAGTCGGGGATGGCAGAGGAGAAGTGGAGACTGCAGTAGGATTGGCAAAATAAAGCTACAATTAGTGATTCCTGAAAGTCAAAAAAGGTGTTCTTGGAAAAAGCTCAGTCCCATCTGATGAAAGATCACACAGACCATGGGAAACTTCAAAGATATTTAAGACAAATGTTTTTCTGGTTTGGGATGAAGGCCGATATGAAGCCCTGGTGCAGGCCTGTATGACTTGCCAGAAAATGAGTACACCATACCATCTGCATTTTCCTCTAACAAAGGGATAGGTACAACCCAAAATGTGTCTTATTGGGCAAGCCCACAAAATCTGAGTTTTGAGGAAAAGAACAATTTTCCCAAAGCAGGGGATCATCAGGTAGGCGTGACCTTTCGGCCTTTGAACACTGGCTAACCTTCCCATCGGGAAGTCTATAGAAGGGAATAACTAACCTCTTTTTCTGTCCTTAATAACTGCCAAATACCAGAGAGAGACAAGGCGATAATCTCTTTAGGCTTACAGCTTGACTTTCCCCATGGTTAAGGCATTTATTAATTGCCACCTAAAGGAAAAGGAATATGGAAATCCCACCATAGCATAGGGTAAGATAGGCATTTTTCCATTCTGACATGTAAGTTAATAAAAGTGTTTTTTTAAACTTTGAATCTGTTGTCTGTGTCTTACTCCAAGACGCCCCGAGCGCTTTTACGCACAAGCCTCTAATCTTCGTAGTGCTGGACTTATAAAGTTAGGGTTACTCATCCCTAGAGTTGGCAATGTGCTACAGCTTGTCTGCTTTCCCCAGGCACTTTCTCTCACACCATCCCAATGCCACCCAATACCTAGTCCTTCTACCTTCCTGCAATGCACCAACTCTAAAGCATATGTAGTCATCACACCGAACTTCACAGAAACTGATGCCGAACACACCTACAGCGCCAGTTCAATGACATGATCACCCACCCCAACACCTAGCTGAACCTTGCTTTGTCTTAGCCTACCAATTTGAATTTAGCTGTGTTTTAACTTACATTACCAATTTGAATTTAGTTGTGTTTGTTACATTACCAATTCCAATTTAGCTGTGTTTTAGCATGCACACAAAAACTGAATTTAGCTGTATCGCCCACATAGATCCAGCAAAGTCAGCATCACTCACAGGTCTAGGCCCTAGACTCACTGACCATACCCCAGTAGATAATCTCGAAGTACCCCTGTGCATATCCGGCCCTCATGTTGTTGGTATAAATGTAGTACTACTAACAGCAGGCCACTGTCCACACCATCCACCCAGCACCTGCCCAACACTTTTCTCCCCATGAATGTCTCCTTCGGTCAACAGAATCGCTCCCACCCCCATAATGACCCTCCAAACTCTCACCCTAACCTGGCAACTCCCACATCGCACCCACACAACAAGCCTCTCACAGCCCATCTAGCGCAAGACCCTCTCTTCCCACTCTGCAAAACACCACAGCCCGGTGCCAATTCTGCCTCACACACACTGATCATCACCACACCTAAACCCAGCCCAACCCACTCAAGACCAGTATCATCAGGTAGCAGTGCCCCCCATAGAGCACACCACAAACATCTTACCAAAGCAGATCACCACACACCACCCTCTCCAACATCCCCAACAACTACCAGCCCTCACCACAAGCCTCAAGCTTCCCCCCTTACACTACAAAAGCCCACATGAGAGGCACTGAACCAACCATGCTGGACAAATAGCCTCCACAATGCCTCACACGAGTACACCACTCCCAAATCCATGACCGCCACTACCCAACCACTCGTCCAAATAAGGAATGATATTCTTAGCACAAGAGCCATCAGAGATACCTTCTTCGATCTCCCAGCACCCACGGCAAGGAGAAACGTGAACCTCAATGAAAGGTCCCAAGCCAGGCAATCAACCACAAAGTCACATAACCTATATGCCAAGGAATTCACAACCAGCCGCAATAAACCAGCCAACCACAACTCTAGGCACACTTCTCCTAGCAACGTCTCGATTCCTAACTTAATCAATAAAGAGAATTCCAACATCCCAGCAACCACCAATGGAGTAACAACACTATGCCTAGCCCCAATACACGACCTGCATCCTCAAGCCTGCCCAAACCCCCCTCATTCACCCCAGACAAGGAAAAATACCCCACACTACATGCAGTCCTTATCAATGCCAGATCCTTACCCGCTCACGCATTGGACATCAACGAGCTAATCATAACCTTGAACTTAGACTTATTGGCTATTACGGAACCATGGCTTCACCAAGCCTCTGGCCCGCACTGTCGCTAGCGCTCCCCGAAAATTACACTATCCTCAGATGCGACAGAACAGACTCTCGAGGGGGAGGTGTAGCCCTCATCCACAGGGACTCGCTCCAGATAAGACACTGCAGCTCCTCTACAGAAAACCATTGCAAACGGTTACCAGTTAAACTTGTCACCACACCTATGGATACCATCACCGTACACATCCTATAGTGCCGACCAGCCTCTTCTCATACCTTCGAGCAAAACCTCATCCACACCATAGGGGAAAATATCAAACCCTCCACTAGAGCGATACCAGAAGGAGACCTCAACCTAGGACTCTATGACCCATCAGATCACACAGCAACAGGTGTAGCCAACGCCCTCTCAGACCTCGGCTTCAAACACTGCATCACATCCCCTACACATAAAGGCAGAACCCTGGACTGGCTAGCCGACCTGAACAGCCATATCACCATCCCCTCAAACAATCCCTGTCCTTGGTCAGACCATCATATCCTTGCATTCACCACCCGTCACTCAAACAAGCTCCACCCCCTCCAGCCCCCCCACCACTGCTGCCACCCACTTGGTCCCGAAGCTCAAAAGAAATATCTTCAGAATCTATCATCCCTTACCTCATTCCCCTGGCTCTGGAAATCCCAGCCTCATCCGACCCTAAAAGATCAACAGAGATCCACACTAGCACCGTAACCAGAGCCATAGACTCAGTAGCCCCACTCCTTCCCAGAAAAACCAACCCCACAGATCACCACAACCCCTGGTACACACCCAAACTCCAAGAACTTCACTCTCAAAGAAGACAAGCAGAAGCTATCTGGAGAAAATAAAAACCTGCAGAACACCCCAAACTGGCCTTTGATAAGATTTCAAAGGAATACAAGCAAGCCATCACGACAGCCGAAGCAGCAATCTACAATACCAGATTATCCAAAGCAAACTCTAATTCGCAAGAACTATTCAAAGTACTAAGAACACTTGAGAACCCTGCATCACAACCCTCACCAATCAACAGTGATGAAACATTGGAGCATAAACATACAGAACGCTATGCGTGCCAAAATGTGCCTACTCCAGAATAAAATAGAAGATAAACGCACCAAGAGTAGCCCCGTCGAACCTCCCCCTCCTCCATTCTACCACACATCACCCACCTTCTGCTTCAGAGAAGTCACAGAGCTGGAAACTGCCAATGTCTTCAAAAACCTGAAAACAACCAAATGCAAAGGAGACATATGCCCAGCATCAATCATAAAAGACTGTTCAGCAGCTCTAGTTCCCTTTATCACAAAGTTCATCAATTCATCTTTCGCATTGAATCTTGTCCCAACTGATCTTAAAGAATCATGGCTCCTCCTTCTGCTGAAAAAACCCTCCCTAGACCCGACATTACCCAATAAATACCGCCCCATCACCACAGTACCCTTCCTGCTAAAGATCCTAGACCAAGCAGTCTACAACCAGATCCAACATTACCTAGAATCCAATCACATCCTAGGGATGTGACAATCAGGATTCCGTCCTGACCATGTCACCGAGACCGCACTACTTGACCTCAAGATCCAAATGGACTCCTTCAAGGATGAGGGCAAACCAGCACTCTTCCCCCTACTAGACCTGTCGGCCGCTTTCGACCTAGTAGACCACAAAACGATATGCCTTCACCTCACGGCTGCAGCCAACTTCTCCAAGGAAGCCTCGCTCTGGATTGCCTCCTTCCTAGAAGGAAGGACCATGAGAGTCTTCTCTGACACTGACAGTGCCTCGCCCATACCCATCCCATGTGGTGTCCCCCAAGGTTTCTGTGTTTCCCCATCCCTCTACAACATATTCATCAAAACCCTGTTTGACCTCCTGGACGACCTCTGCATATCCTACACAAACTACACCGATGATACCAAAATCCTTCTTCCACTTACAGGCTCCTACGACACAGACTCATTAATGCTAAACAGAGTATACTCGACAGTTCAATCCTGGATGGGAACTAACTACTTAGGCCTAAATGAAGACAATACTGAGATCCTACTGGTAGGCTCCCCGCAATGCTTAAGAAACTCAGTCTGCAATTCACATCCTTCCTTATAGATGAAATTCAGACCCCATCTCAGGTGCAATGAAAACCCTAGGTGTTTGCCCAGACACCTCTCTACCCCTCAACAAACAAGTCAGTGCGATTGCTTCATCAGCAGCTTATACAGCTAAACTAATCAATGCAGCAAGACAATTCCCCACCTCAGATAGCTGCATGACCATTGCCAGAGTAATCACAGGGGCGAGGTTAGATTATTGCAACGTCCTATTTGCAGGCACCTCTAAAAGGAACTTGAAAAAACTGCAAGTAATACAAAATAATGCCCTTAGAGCAGCATTGAACATCCCAAAAAAGGAACACATCACAGCCACCAGAAAAAAGGGCTCACTGGCTCCCTAATCAAAGAAAGGATTATCTTCAAGACTATATCACCCACACATGTTTGAGCAAAACAGCCTCCCAGTACCTGTCCCAGACAATTGAAAGAACTAAATCTAACAGACCAAGAAGATCCCTCAATTCCCACAAACTAGCCATACCAAGAGTAAAAAGAGTCTGGGGTATGGAGGGGGGGGGGGCTTCCCAGCAGTCACAGTTAACCACTGGAACTCCCTCCCAGCAAAGGTAAGAGCAGAGACTTCATATTGGGCCTTCCGAAAAACCCTGAAAACCTGGCTCTTTGACTAGCCACTGTCCACCAAGTTACTTCCCTGCATGCAACCTATGTCTTGAATGTACTGAACCCCTAATGTCTTCTCCCATGGGATTACTGATATACCCACTGTTATGAACCAAGCCTGTGTATAAATGTAACTGGTCTGTAACAGCACCCTGATACCTGAGGGTTTAGCCGCCCTACAAATGAGAGAATAAATACATTAAATAAATACTAGATTGTGTATTTTTGATATACTACTGTCTAATGGTAATTCATGTCATCCTACTGTGTGTGCTCACCCAAGACCTTAGATCACCCGACTACTCCTGAGTCTTAGCCTTGACTGCTCTCCAAACTTCCTTGACTTGTCCTGGCTAACTTCACAGAAGTGCTCCCTTTTTCACTAAACAAGGGTGGCCTCCGCAACATCTGTTCACCAGAGCAGAGTTTAGAAATCCATTCCAACAAATTGGTGTACAGCGGTGGGATGAGAACGGAAGCACTTCAGTGTTGCACACTGGTGTGGCACCGGATTACATTTACACAGTAACACAGTGACTTTTCTTAGCCAGTAGCTGTAAAGCACTTAACTTATAAAATGGAATGAGTCACTGCTATTCCTTTGATTGCTTCTAAGTCTGAAACACTAAGAGGGCTAATTGCAGAAAGAGGTATCACTGCCTCTGGCACAAAGGCGGAGCTAATCCAAAAGGTTGTTGATTGGCAGGAAAGTAGAATTGTACCTCTTCCCTCTTATGATAGTGCCGAAGGTGCTGGGGCCGGCCTCCAGTAACAGTCATGATGTGTCTGTTGCTGCCGCCATAGAGAGAGAGGATGATGCCCAATCCCATATGTCCTCTGTTTCCTCTGAAGCTGAGGCTGTGTTAGATCTCAAGAGATTAAAGCTAAGGCTGAGGGAAAAGGAACTTGAGTTTAACATGGCTACACTAGAGATGGGAACATTGGAAAAACAAAAAGATAGGGGGCATCAGTTGGAGCTTGCCAAGCTTCAATATGCCAACAGCTCCTCGAGAGGGTCTGGGAATGGTTCTGGTTCCTCCACACATCCTAGATTTCCTAAAGTTCTGCTCAGTGCGTATGATGAGGAAAAAGACATCATGGACTGGCTGACTGCATTTGAGACTGCTTGTGAAGTGCAAGAGGTGGCAGATGCTGATAAGATTGCATGGTTGCTCAGTAGACTGCCCCACTCTGGCTGCAGTGCTATTGTGTAAATGTCAAGGACTGAGAGATAGGATTTTGCAAAATTGAAGCAAACGCTGATCTTGAAGCTTGGAAAGACTCCTGCTCAATACTTGAAAGGATTTGGGGAGTACAAGAAAAGAGAAGGTACATATGGGTCAAATATGTAACTGCATTTTTTAAGAACTTGATTGGTTGGTTGGAAGGTTATAAAGTTACCACTTTTGAAGCCATGATCCATTTGGTCATGCTGGAACATATTTGTGAATCTTGTTCCTCTGAGCATAAGCAGCATCTTGCTGACTCTAAGGAGATAGATCCTAAGATGTTAGCCACTGCAGCAGATTTATGGGTATCCTACAATGTGTCCACAAGGACAAGCCTGCTTCTGGGAAGCAGGAAGAGAGGAAGAAACAAAAAGAGAAAGAGGGTGGTTCCACTGAAACGGGCTACAAATAGTATAAAAAGTGTAAGCCACATGTCCGTGTACAGGGTAGTGGGACTCATCGTCCCAAGCGCAACTATGGTTATACTAAGCCTCCCTATGTCCCAAGACCCAGTGGAACTTGTGGGGCTTGTGGTGCAAATGACCGCGTGAAGGGGGACCCCAGATGTAAGGTCAAAACCTTGGGGGTCCACTCTGTGAATCTGGCCTTCTCTCATGATGAGGAAGAAATACTCCCAGGGACATCCTTCTCTTCTGACTCCGTATCACGTGGGATAGGAGCAGAAGCAGTCTTAGTTTCCCTGTGAACCTGGAGTAGCTCAGGCATATGCCTCCATCCCTGACAATACCAAGCACTACTACAAGGATAGTGTCATGATAGATGGTGTAGACACTTCTGACATCAGGGACACTGGGGCCATCAGAACTGTAGTGGATTCCACTTTGGCAAAACCCAGAGGTGCTGGCCAGAGTCCACCTGATGCCCACTAAGTTGGCTGATGGGCCCTCTTTCAAGTTACACGTTATGCCTGTAACTCTAGCTGTGAAAGGTGCAGTAGTAAGGACACCTGTACGTGTTCAGAGGCAAGTCACTGGGAGAGTTCTGATGGGAAATGATCTCAGAGAATTAGGTCTTATGGGAGATACAGCAGATCAACTCTGCACTACGTCTCATACCAAGGCTGCCCTGGCCAAGCCCAAGGCTGAGCCAAAGCCAAAGGGGAAAACCAAGACTAAAGTAGTCAAAATGCAAAAGTGAGGGAAAGAAAATAATCCACCAACTCACCTACCACTGAGCTGGAGGCAGTTGGCCAAGCCCCAAACCTGACAAGGAAGAGGCGCTGCCTGAAATACTTAACTCACATTACCATCCTGAATTGCAGAGTTTACTTACACAAGGTGGTCTTGATAGGGAAGAGTTCAGCAAGGGCCAACGTGAGTGCCCCTCTTTGGAAGGCTTTAGGAGACAGGCCTGTTCCTAGCTTGAGGGTGAACCTCCTGGGAAACACAGCATGTATTGGTAAGGTGGGCTACTATATAGTGAGCCCACAGAGTCCACTGAAGGAGACCACAGGAGGTTGCTAGTCCCCCTTCAAGTGAGATCCTTCCTCCTGATGTTTGGCAGGTCATTTTGGTTACAAGAAGACTAAGGACGATGTTATCCATGCACTTCTACTGGCCCAAGATGGGGGCCCGGGTATAAGGTCACTGCAGGAGTTGTGCCACTTGCCAAATCTCTGGTAAACGTGGCACAACAATTCAGGCTCCATTGGTACCACTCCCTGTGGTGGGTGGACCTTTGGAGAGGGTAGGGATTGACATTGGTGGTCCCCTTGACCCCCCAACATCCTCTGGAAGCATGTTTATTCTGACGTTAGTTGGCCATGCCACCAGATATCAGAAGCCATCCCACTGAAAACCGTAACTGCCAGGTCAGTTGCTAAGGCGTTGCTTGGCATTTTCACTAGGGTTGGCTTCCCTAAATACGCTGTATCTGACAGAAGCAGCAACTTCATGTCCAGGTACATGCAAGCAATGTGGAAGGAGTGTGGGATCTCCTATAAGTTTTCATCAGGTTATCATTCACAGACAAATTGCTTAATTGAGAGATTTGACAGAACTCTCAAAAGCATGGTTGGAGCTCTTGAGGAGCCCCAGAGGAAAATGTGGGATCTCCTTTTACCATGCTTACTCTTTGCCTACCGAGAGGTCTCTCAGCAAGGGATTGGTTATTATCCCTTTAATCTTCTCTTTGGTCACCCTGGGAGAAGACCCATGGCCATAGTCAATGAAGGGTGGGTACTCCACACTCCTCCTCTCACTACAAATGTAGTGGACTATGTGTTGCAATCGAGAAAGAGGATGGCCTTACTGATGGCTCAGGCCAGTGACAAGCTGCAGGCTGGTCAGGCATTGGTCAAACATTGGTATGACCAGAAAGCTTCACTTGTACACTTTCCCCCATGCCCGAAAGTCCTGATTATGAATCCCATGAGGCCCAGGTCCCTACAGGATAAATGGTCAGGCTCTTACAGAGTTGTGGAGCAATTTGGTGAGGTAAACTATTTAGTGGACCTTGGAAGGCCTGGCCAAGCCCCCAAAGTGTTCCATGTAAATAGACTGAAGGCATCCATCTCTAGTGTTGAAATGGCTGCTCTGCTCCTGGCATTAGATAGAGAGGAAGAGGAATCTGAAACCCCCCATGACCTCATGACCTGTTCCAAGGCAGTCCTTCAGATGGCTCCATTGTGGGTGTCAAATTGGCTCCTCAGTTGTCACCTCAGCAGCAAGGTGAGGTGATAACTCTGCTGAAGCAACCCCCCTTGTTTTCACTCACTCCATGTTTGTCACCTTGGTGCAAACATGACATTAACACTGGAAATAGTATGCCTACCGAATGTAGGAGCTACAGAATGCCAGACAAAATTAGGTCCCACATCAGGTTTGAGGTCAACAAGATGTTGGATCTTGGCGTGATTGAATGTTCATGGTCCAGTCCTGTGGTTCTGGTGCCAAAGGCAGGCACCTCTGAGTTGAGGTTCTGTGTGGATTACAGGTCTCTAAAAGCTGTCACCAAGACAGATGCATACCCCCTACCAAGAACAGATGAATTGGTAGACAGTCTGGGTGCTGCAAAGCCCGAGCATCTTTGATCTCACTACAGGGTATTGGCAAATATCCCTGACAGATAATGTGTAAGGTTGTCCCTCATTGTAAGGGTGTCCCTAATTACACTCACACCAGATTAAATATACCCCTCTAGGGAAATAAGGCCAAGAGTATATCTGTCATCCGCCGTTATGGCAGAGGACGAGATTGGCGGATTCTTGCTCATTGGAACTGGTGAAACCGACATAGAGGGTTTTAGTCCCTCTTTTGTTTCCTTACGCACAGCTCCGTGCAGTATTTAATCTCCGCCCACAGGAGATGCGTTGCGCTGCAACCCTCGATTCAGGACGCTTCCTGTTCCCGGGTCCCTCTCGCTTCCTGTTTCTGGCTTCCTTCGGTTCTGCCAGTGACTAGCTATTTCGCTTCGGCGATACTTTGCACTGTCGTGCTTTCCTCCCCCCTCTGCTCCTCCTCTCTCTATGGCTCTCTACCGTGCCTGACTTACTTTTCTCTCGTGTTCGGTTCCGGTTTCACGGAGCCTCTCTTTCTCTCTCTCTCTCTCTCTCTCTCTCTCTCTCTCTCTCTCGTTATCTCTCGCTCGCTCGCTCTCTCTTTTCTCTCACCCTCTGGGTCTATCCCTTTTTCCCGGGTCTCCGTAGTGCCCTTACCTTCTCCCGGCACTCCTGGACCTGGTGCATTCACCGCCTCCTTCTCCTTCCTGCACTGTAAGGACGGCTGCTTCTTCCGGCAGAGTCTTCTACTCCTTTGCACTCATCCAGAATCTCCATCTACTGGACTGCAATTTACCTTCTGTGACATCGCTCCTTACTTCCTCCGGTTGGAACTTCCTCCACCTCCTCCAGTCAGCACCATTGGGGATTTGACTTCTAAAGAAGAGCCTGTCTTTCATCAAGGGTTTTTCCCTCCAGGGTTTTTTCCCTTTCTGGCTTGATTCCGGAAGGGGAGCCACAGGACAGCTGTTCCTTAGCTGTCGCTGTGGCTTCTCTCTCCGTGACCAGCGAGTGCATCCCAAAAAGAAAAGAGACTACCTCACCCGGTGACGCCTCCAGGAAACCAGCGAATCCAACAGCTCAGGTGAGGAGAATGTGGCCATAGGGGAGGAGGGCAGCAGGAAGGAAACCTCGGCACAATATCTTGTAAGGATAACAAATGTAATCTTACAGAAATGAGGATGGTAGCAAAGAACTCTGCTCCCTGAACGGTCTTCTTCTGTCCCTCATCCATTCCTTTTTCCTGCCACTCTGATGCCAGGCAGGGGTTTATATACTCCTGGCTTGCTGTAGTTGCGTCACTATTTAAGGGCCATGGCTCCATCCCAAACCGTCCTGCTTCCATACAAGGGATGCTCCAAAGTCTTCCTTTCTGAATTGTCAGCGGATTCTGTCAGGAGATGCTACTCTACATATTGCTACCTTACATAGAAACACAGCACAGCCCTTCAGACTTTTACAAACTGCGAGACCTAGCCCCAGGAAAAACTAAAACATTTTTATAACTAATTTTCATTCATTCTATCAACATTCCACTCATTCTACTCATGTTTTTATCTGGTCCTATAATCTCCTTTAAACCTTATTTTCATAATTCTGCATTTTGTACATGAGCATGTAAATCCCATTTTAGCCTGCATGTGCTCTTGACAGACAGAAGACAGCCAGTGATTTACTTTATGTGCTCTGCCAGTGCTAGCCCTAGTGACACAACATTGCATGAGTCCTGCAATCCAATTTTAGCACAGGCCACATTCCTTTTGGGACGGAGCTCGACTCCTCTATAACACTTAATATTTTATATTTACTTAGGATCTGTCATTACAAATGTATTCAGCTAATAGTTAATTGTGCTTTAAATTTAAACAATAACTGCCTTCTTTAGTGTCTGCCAATGTCTGTGTATGTGTTTATATTAGCATGAAAAAGCCTTCCCAGTGGCCCTCATTCCTCTTGGTCCCTTATTTATTTATTTATTTATTTGTTTATATAGCGCTAAAGCCCGCGGGCATTAGAGCGCTTACAAGAAGACAGGACAACAGGAAATCAAGACGGGACAAGATACGGAGTGACCAGTGTTACTTCATAATCGGTTTAATCTACTTTCAGCATTCATTTGAAAAGTAATGTTTTCAATTTTTTCCTGAAGAGGGTGTAATTGGATTCAAGCTTCAATGAAGTGGGAAGTTCATTCCATTTTTCTATACTTAAGGTCGGGAACGCTTTGCCTAGGCCCTGCTGCTTTTTCGTTTTGGTGGTTTGCAGTAAACCTGTGTTGGAGGATCTGAGCCGCCTGGGTGGCTCGTACCACTTGAATTGTTTTTTGAGGTAAACTGGGGCTTTGCCATATAAGCAGCGGTGAACCATGGTGAGGGACTTGAAGGAGATTCTCTCCTTCATAGCCAGCCAATGGAGAGCCTTCCTTTCTCCGGTGATATGTTCTCTCCAGGTTCTTCCTGTGATCGTTCTGATGGCATTGTTTTGGATTGTTTGGCATCTTTTCATACATTTACTGTTGGCTCCTAAGAGTAGGGAGTTTCTGTAATCCAATCTAGACAGTATAGTGTCTCTAGCAATGATCGTGCTGTTTGTTTGATCTAACAATGGTCTGATTTTTATGAGGAGAATTTGGTGGTACTGGCAGTTTTTCTTGAGGTAGGCTGTGTGTGCTTCAGCACCTAATGAAGCTTGTAGATATACTCCTAAGGTCTTCACTTTTTCTGGTGTTGGAATTTGGGTATTTTTGATAGAAAATGAGGAGTAAGTGCCTAAAAAAGGTCTTGCCTAATTCTAAAGTGCTTTGGGGTGCGGGAGGACCCTAGTTCCTTCCCAACAAATTCCAAGGGGAAGACAGCATTTTCAACTCCAGAGGGGCTTTACCAGTTCAGGGTAATGCCATTTGGATTGAAGAATGCACCTGCTACATTCCAGGGGCTGCTTAACAATTCTCTGAATGGGCTGGATGAATTCTGCATTGCATATTTGGACAATATAGCAGCCTTCAGCCCCACTTGGAAGGAACATGTGAGACACCTAGGGATTGTGTTGCAGGCTCTTCAGAAGGCCCACCTGGCCATAAAGTTCAGCAAGTGTCAAATTGGTCAGCCTTCAATGCTCTACCTTGGAGAGGTAGGAATCAGCCTCTCCCTAGTAAGGTACAATCAATACAAGACTGGTATACACCCAAATCCAATGAGAGCTTTCCTGGGCCTCACTTGGTGTTACAGGAATTTCATGGCAGACTATGGTACCATAGCTGCCCCTCTGACTGCCCACACTACTCCAAAGAAACCCAAGAAGGTCTCTTGGTCTGAGGAGTGTGAAAAGGCCTTTCAAGGCTTAAAGGACTCCTTGTGCCAGGCCCCTTTTCTTATGGCCCCTGACTATCAGAAATCTTTTATTATGCAGACAGATGCCTCTGACACTGGGATAGGTGCAGTTCTGTCACAGCGAGATGAGAAAGGTAGGGAATGCCCTATTGGATTCATCAGTCGCCAGCTTACGGACAGAGAGCTCAGGTGGTCTACTGTAGAAAAATAATGTTTTTCTATTGTGTGCGCCCTAAGGAAGCTGAAGACCCTCCACTATGGGACACACTTCACTGTGCAGACTGACCATAAACCCTTAAAGTGGCTGATGAAAGGAAGGGTGGGAATCCTAAGTTGCTCAGGTGGTCCATTAGCCTCCAAGGCTTTGACTTCACTATTGAGCACAGGCCATGTGTCTAATGTAGCAATGCTGATGGGTTGTCCAGAATGTTTAACCAACCTGAACATGAGACTTATCCAGGGGTGGATTAAGTCCCCCTGTCCTTAGTCTAGGAGGGGCGAGTGTTAGGGGAAATTTCACTTATTGCTATGTTACCTCTATATTTGTGGACCCCCCATACACTTTTTGCTTTTGTTGCTGCCTCCTGTCCTGCCTTGTGCCAGTGAAGCACAGCCTTCAGCTGCACTCCACTGGGCTTTTGCTCATCATTATGGGGAAACGGACTTGTTTTTCAGACAGTCAGTTCTGAGAACCTTTGTTTCTCATAGTCTTATGAATTTGTTTCCACTTTTGGCAACTGCATTTCATTGCGCAAAGTACATTACAGTACCGCGCAATGGGGTCCTTGCATTTTAGGGCCCTAGACATCACTAAGGATTTTTGGTAACTGGGCAATGTGCCTAGCAGTAGATTGGGGGCAGCAGAAGCCTTTTCCAGTATTTTTATGAACTTTTACTGAGCCATACAGTGCTTACCGGGTTTGGCTCATGACTATGGCTAGTGTCCATCATGGCCGTGCCACAAGGTCTTTTGTCTTTCTGTTGGCCATTTTGTCCGTTGGCCTTCTTCCTGATCTTTGTGACCTGGGGAGTTCTTATTTAGGCATTTATTCTCTCGCTAAAGCTTCCGCTTTTCGCAGGCTAATGCATGTCACATGTGTAGGTACCCAGGAAGGGGAATCAGGAAGAGGGGTCGGGGGAGGAGGAGGGTGGACGAGGCAATGTTCACACCGCGAAGCAGCAGGCGCCACAAAAAACAAAATATAGGCACTAATTTGGGCACCAGATAGCAATGAGTAGTAAAGAACTTACCAGCAGCACCAAGCGGCTGCTGAAAATTCAGTGCCTCAGGCCTCCATGATGATACACCCACAGCAGTGTTTAGCAGCGAGTACCAGGCCCAATCAGGTATCAGGGGCGGGCAGCGAGGCAGGCTTTGGGTCGGGGAATCAGGAAGAGGGACCGGGGGGTTGGAGGAGGCGATGTGCACGCCGTGAGGCGGCAGGAATCACAAAAAAATAATGTAGGCACTAATCTGAGCACCAAATAGCAACGTATAGCAAAGAACTTACCAGCAGCACCAATTCTCAAGCCTGTAACTGACTCCCCTGGTGCATTACCAGATCAGTAATGCCCCCTCCTCGGGTTCTATTGCTTTAATATGTCCTTTGTTATTTTTCTCTGGGATCAGATTTCACATCTCCATTCTTGAGGTTTCCTGTGCTAGTCGATGCTCTAGAAGGTTTGAAATGGGATTTTAGGTGGCCAGACACTAGCTCTCTATGTGTATTAGTGTTCCTTGTTAGCCTGGGCACTCATTAAACTTTGCATACTATGCCCCTGGGCCTTATCAGGTATTATTGGCCCTGAATAACATGTTAAAAGCCAAAGAGCATCATGGGAATGTAGCAAGGTCCGAGTGACTGTAATGCATGCTATGGCTAGAGGCCCAGGCCTATAAAGCTATTGTGACTGTGATGACTCTTTCTTGAGAGAGAAATACATGTCAGAATGCAAGTAATGCCTTTTTGGTCTTAAATAGTTGGTTGGTTGATATTCTCTTCTTCCTGGAGGTAATGCCCACTCAACTTCTGTTATTACTTTAAGTTTGGTATGCAGATGCCTGGTTTTAGTATATAAAGCCTGGTTTTAAAACTAAACGCCACCTCGCTGAAGCTAAATGCAAAAAAATGCCGTCGCTATCACTCAAATTGATATTTGCTACGGCAGCTAAACAACAGAGGCAAGCCATCATCTCAGCAAAATCGACCATCTACAATCAGAGAATTGCCAATCCCAAATCTGACACTAGCTATATTTTCACAATCGTGAGGGAATTAGAATCCCCAGCCCCTCCCACCATGGTTAAAGATGATGCCTGGTGCACCAAAATCCAAACAGCAATGCTGGAGAAGATAGACACTTTACTCACATAAATTCTCAATAAGCTAGTCATGATCATGTCTACAGCTAGCCCCTTGCCCACACCCGACCCAGCGTCTACACCGGAGAATAACCTTCCCTCACTGTTCTATTCCACCACTGTCACACACTCTGAAGTAGCATCTATGCTCAAAAGTCTGAAACCCTCCAGATGCAACGGTGACATTTACACTGCACACGTCATAAAGGACTGTGAAGACAAACTGATCCCTTTTATCAGTAAATTCGTCAATGCCTCATTTTCTTCTGGCCTAGTGCCTGCCAACCTCAAGGAAGCATGGGTACTCCCCTTGATCAAAAAGCCATCTCTTGATCCGGCATTCCCCAACAACTACTGGCCCATCACCACCGTCCCTTTCCTCTTAAAGATTATGGTCAGAGCTGCATATATACAGATCCAACAATTCCTGGAAACCCAACACATCTTGGGAGTACGACAATGTGTATTCCGGCCTGGCCATGGTATGGAATCTGCCCTACTTGACCTGAAAAACCAGATGGAGGTGATCAGGGAAACTCTGCTTTAGGACCTCTAAGTTGCATTTATTCTGGTCGATCACCAGATCCTCTGCCTGCACCTGACCACTGCAGCATGATTCTTGCTGGAAGCCACTGTTTGGGTGGTCTCCTTCCTTGAGGACAGATCTATGAGAGTGGTTGCTGAGAAGCACAGTGCCCCACCTGCCCCTTTACCTTGCAGAGTCCCCCAAGGCTCTTGTGTGTCCCCCACGCTCTACAACAAATTCACACAACCCCTTTTCGATCTTCTGGATTCCATTGGCATATCCTACACTAAATATGCCAACGACACCCAAGTCCTCTTACCCCTCTCTGGTAGCTACCTTGAAGACACAGATACTCTAAACAATGCCTACTCCATAATACAGGCATGTATGGCCACTCACCACCTCTGTCTTAATGACGAGAAGACAGAGCTCCTCCTGGAGGCGTTGCCGGCCATAGTGAAGAATACTCCTCCTTCAATGACGGCATCCAAATCCCTGTGTCACCCTCAGTGAAAACCCTTGGCGTCTACCTTGACTCCACTCTCTCCAACACACAGCAAGTGAATGCTATTGCTTCATCTGCAGTGCATACTACTGAGCTGATTAACGCCGCCAGGCCCTTCCTCTCCCAGGCCAGCTGTGTCACTATTGCCCGGGCAATCATAGGTTCCAGGTCGGACTACTGCAACTCCCTGTTAGGCGGCACCTCTTGCAAGAACATTGCAAAGCTACAGGTGATACAAAACAAGAATGTTCAAGCTGCACTGAACATCCCAAGACGCAAGCATATCTCTGCGGCCAGGAAAAATATCCACTGGCTCCAAATCAAAGAGTGCATCATCTTTAAATCTCAATCTATTATGCATAGATGTCTATCCAACACTGCCCCACCCTATCTCACCCGCAATATCATCAGGGATCAGTTGGGTAGACCGCCCAGAGCAGCCTACACAACACATCACTGCAACCTAAATGCAGACGCTCCAAAGCAGGTGGTGCCAGCTTCCCCACCTTCACGGCAAAACAATGGAATTCTCTCTCCGGTCCTTGTGAGAGGAGAAATCCTACTGGGTATTCAGGAGATCACTATAAACCTTGCTTTTTACATAACTACACACAGTGGGATGCATAGACTTGACCTGAACACACTGTAACATTGTACCCTGGACCCTACAATCTCTATTTTTCATATGTGTAATTGGCTGTAACAGCGCATGGATGCCCTCGTGCTGAGTGCGCTTTAAAAATGAATAAATAAATAAATAGTCCAGAAGGGCTTTAGCAGGGATTTGGTTGTGGGTGCGCTATGTGGTGTTAGTAGGCCTGGTATGAGGCATTCTGAACAATGTGAGGCCATACCGGATTCGATAGACCACACATTGTGCAATTACAAGTCCAAAGAACATCGCACAGGTTATAATAGGGATTTATGAAGTCTGCGAGTAAAGGTAGATGTTCTAGTCACCATTATTTCTGAAGAGTTAGTGAAATGTGCACTTTATCCACTAATGGGAAATTCTTTGCATTTTCCATTTTTTGTTGCATGAGTCAATGAGATTTCATTAAAAGAACTGCTTTTTCCCCTGCCTATCTTCTTTTTTGGTTCCACAGTCGTGGCACACTTTTAACATCAAATATAGAATTCCATATTTGGTGGCTAGAACTAAGGACACCAAAGCCAAGGCTTGTACTGGCTCGCTTTGCTGAAGGAGAGCATTGTGCATAAGTATGCAAGGAGTACTCTCTGCTCATGAAAAACAGAGAAGAGGAATGATGTCCCTTAAGGTTCAGGTCAGAAGTGTCTGGCAATCCAGAGTCACAGAAAAGATCAAGAGAATTATTGACCATTTATGAGGGACCCTGGTCACTTCCACACTGACCCCTAATGTTGTATGATGCAGTACTGGATATGCTAAAAGGAGCTGCTGGGAACAGGGAGGCCAGAGAAGAAAGCACAGGAGGCCAGAGAAGCAAGGGCTGGCGAGGACGCAGCCATCAGACAGGAGAGAAAGCAGAGGCTGGAATAAAAGCAGAGATCTGGGCCAGGAAGTTCATGAAATGGGAAGTGGAGATGTTCAACCCAAGTCGAAGCAGACCTTTAAATGGGACAGGGCTTGCTGGGGGCTCTGCCCCAGCAGGGAGCAAACATTGCTCTTAATCTGCTGTACACCCCTGAACTCATTTATTGTGTCCAAAAGTCAATGAAAAGATGGTGCATGGCAATACTGCTCTTGTCCACTAGATGTCATTAACACCCCGTGTTTAGAATAGCATTAACCGTTTCGTTTCATACATTTGAAGTTAGATTATTTGTTTTCTAATACTCTGAAGGGAAACTATAATGTAGAAAACGCATTGTTCGATTTTTACAAATGAGTATTATATGAAAGTCGTATCGCCTGAACAATTGAATAAAACAATACATCACAAAAAAGCACATTCACCTATTTTTATCTGATTTTGTTTTTATTTTAGAATATTTTTATTGTAGTCGTTTCTTTTTTTTACTGCTGATTATATTATATTTAACAAACCTTCTAAAATCGATTTTTCTGATTGTCGTGCCCAGTACTTAAACACAGCCACATTTCGTTGGCGTTTTTTTAGTTCTGCAGGACATAATTCTTGTAAAGATACCTTACCTACTTAAGATTTTTGGTCCATGCCAGACCATCCTTAGCCCTGCCCCCAAACATTGTATTGTGACTCACTGGGGATCCCCTCGATTTCCTATCCCACTTAAACTCTCTAAGGCCACTACCAGCACTTGACATCTGATGCCTGCACTTACCCCACACCCCTGCACTTGCCACCTGCTGGCCGTACTTACTTATTGTTATTATTCTATTATTCCATGTACTGCACTTTCCCGTCCCCCCGCACTTTCCCCTTCCCCCTTCCCATGCACTTGCGCGATCTGAATGACACCTGGCCTAGTAGGATCGTTGTCTGTCTTCCCTCTGTTCCCCCTCCCTTGCCTCATTGCGCCTTGAAACACTTGTGTATGGGCGCGTCTTAAATGCCTTATCATATCATATCATATCAAAACAAACAAGAGTTGAGTTGCAGAGGCCACAATGGGGTATCTGCTTACAGAGTCCCAGACCTAGAAGTAGGGAGCCTGGAACCTGTGTGTGCTTGAAGTGGCAATGTGTTGGTTCATGAATCTTGTGGTGGTTGAGTGTTGGCCTCTACCCAAGAAAAGAGTTCCTCTGCTCCCCGACCCAAGTCAATATGGCAGAGATTGAGCGTGTCCAGCAGCGAGGTGGGTCTGCGCGGCCTGCTTTCACACGCCAGGAGTAAGACTTTGAGCCTGGTGATCGCTCTGACATGTGACAGTGCCCGCACACCCACGATAGGTGCAGTCAAGAGGCTCAGAAACCATCAGCTGGCTTGCCTATGCCCGAGGTGTCTGGATAATGGTATGTGATACATTCGGAGTCCCAGGTTCAGAACATAATTGAGGTCGATGGGTTGCAGGTGAAGAAGGTCGGATTTGAGGAAGAAGATGTGACGGAGGGTCAAAATGGGAGAGGAACATGCTGTGGGGCAATCGGGGAAGAAGGTAGGCCGGGACAGTGGTACAACAACATTTTGGCAAACATTTACACAATCATTACAAAATACTTTGGGCCTCATTACACGGAAGGCGGTAAGGGTTAACGGTCACCGGTAATGGTACCGGTGACCATTAACCCTTACCGTCTGATTACGAGGTTCCTTTGCAGGTTGGTACTTTAACGCCTGCTTTTTAGCAGGCGTTAAAAACCAACCCGCAAAGGGACCAGGGTGCTAATTACGGTACCGTAATTAGCACCTTCCCCATTCCCATTATGCCCTATGGGGCAAAAATGGGAATGGGGAAGGGCAATGGGGGAAGGGGGAATTACCGCCCCGCCAACCTTGGAATAGGGCGGTAATTCCCCTTTCCTCCAAGGCGGTGCCGGTATTTTACCGGCATGGACCAAGGTGCTAATAGCACCTTGGTCCACCGCCTACCGTGTAATGAGGCCCTTTATCTTTAATGTTTTACCTTATACGAACATATACACAAGACTCCTTTTATAAAATAAAGCATTTACACAAAAATGCATCTACTTTGAAGCAGACTGAACCTCATTAGAATATGGCAAATGACAGACATATAAAAACACATTTTATGTTTTGGGATCTTTTTGACTATGATACTGCTCTTATTGGCTCTGGTAGATGTAGTTCGTGCAACATAGTAGCAAGAGCCAATCCAGTCTACATTTCAAGCAGAGCGTTGTTGCCCAACATACACCATTGTCATGATAATTTAAAGTACAATGTTAATAACAAACATGTCTTTTGGAAGATCGGCTCGAGTTTCGGCTAATGTTTTTTTCATTTAGATAACTGTGCCTTCTTCAGCATCCTGGACATTTCTTTTGAGTCAAATTATTGTGTTCTGCAATATAGAAAAATAAACATTTTAGACTATTATAGTTATCAATGGGTTTCACTACTTATGTAAATTAACATAAAAATAATACTTGCATATACCCTTAAAACATCACAGGCTACAATCGGTTTAATATTTCAGATAATTTTCATAAAAATGTCCCATATTAATTTCAATTTGGCGCACACGGCTCAGACATTCGTCAAGTGAAAACCCTAATTAACCTGAATGCAAAAAAAGAGTATTTCAGGAACAAATATAACGAATTCCCTCACTGTGCCTAACCCAAACCACACCTGAAGAGTGAATGTTTTAAAAGGACCACTTACTCAACGGATTTCCTCATTCCTTTCTCAGATATCCATGTATGACCAAAGGCTTTTTTGAATTTAAAAGTTTATTTGTGTCTGTGTGCATATTAACTTGACGTCAGAATTCACCAAATTATTACACCTGCATTGACAAGCGTTCACACATTGGTCATGCTGTAAGTTAGGGACCATATTGAAAATGTAATTCACAGAGTGATCTGTTTAGTCACTCTTCCCGAATCCCACAGGCTCATATCATTTATCAAATGGCACTTACCTTTTTCAGAAGTCTTCTGTTTGCAACCCTGCCCCCTAGCCATTGCCTAGCTGAGCTTTAATTAAGTCGGGGACGCGCGAAGGCGCAGGCCGTCAATCTGCCTTACGGTTATTCCTAAAAGATTGCGCAGCACATAGCTGCGTCATTCGGTGTCACCGCGTGAACTGCCATACTTATGTCATATTCTGAAATGGTATGTCGTTCATTATTAATATTAGGGTATTTACTGAGTGCGAACCTAGCAACAGAGAGCTTTACAAGTCATAGATGGAAGTACAGAGCGCGGGAAGCAGATCACAAGGGACAGGGTGTCCAGACGTCCTGGTTTTGCTGGGACTGTCCCGGAATTGGGTGCTCTGTCCGCCTTTCTGAAGATTATGTTCCCATTGGAAACTGCAGTGGTCCCGGTTTTTTGTAGTAGGTCTTCATAGCTAGGAGGCAGGAATGCACAATCGCGCACAGAAGAAATGCTGCATTTTACAACTTAAGATAGTGTTCGTTTGTGATAAATTAATTATAATATGTGTTAAAGTAACACTTAATCCCCTTTCTCCTACAAACGTTCCGGAAGTGTAGTGCCTTGACAGCCATTTTCAAGAGTTAGTCCTACTTTTATGTTAGTTGCCCTGTCCCGTTTTTTTACTTTTTAAATCTGGTCACCCTAGCAAGGGGTCACTACAAGGGAGCGGGGAGCTAACAACGGGGTAGGCAGAGGGTGGACAATTTGGCAACAAGGGATGTACAAGCAACCAGGGGAGCAAACAGGAACAGCGGATGCATCAGCTAGTCTCAGGTTAGGAGAGGGAGTGGAGGGTCTGTGGGCCTTGGTGTTGGGTTCATGACAAATTATCCACTGACCGTGTGCACCACACAGAACCGCATATTCCGCCCTTTTAGGATGAATACAAATGTATTGTTGCGCAGACCGAAAATGCATAAAGAACGTTGCTACAGATCAGCAATGCTTAAGGTTTGAGGTCACCGCAGAAAATGTTTCCAAAAGCCAAATGAGTCACATTTTCTGTGCTAGGACCGACCATTCAATTTCACTAGAAGGTAACGGAGCCGGGCATGAACCGAGGGCAAGCAATGTTGCACAGGTCTCGACGCTTATGCGGACTACCCTCGAAATGCTGCTTCAGGGCATGGTAACTTCTTAAATCCATCCTGTGCTGCTGTGGATTACTTGGTCGGCTGTTCAAAACTGGCAGATCTGAGCGAATCCGAGAAGCGCACGGCACCTGAAAAGAGGGAGGCGCGCACCTTTTGAAGTTTTAAAGGGATCTTACAAGATTGCTGCATTTCTTGCATTCAACGTGCAAACGCCCAACAGCTCATGGACTGCGAGACGTGTTACGCACGAGAGCAGCCGCCGGAGCTCCAAAGAGACCAGGGCTCTGCTAAACTCTGCAGCTTTTTCAAACCCGTTGCCGCATCGTTTGCACAGAGAAGGAACATGTCCAAAGCATGTCCTCGTTGGAGAATCATTGCCGCAGGGAGTGACTGTATCACTTCCCTACTTATACGGCAGAGGGCGATAGCGACCTACGTAATACCCTCTAATAAGCGCCGTCCCAGTAGGAGCTTGAAGCACTTTTTTTTGAAAGGTTCAGGAAAGACTCCAAACATTATGGCGAGTAACAATGGGAGAAAAAAAGACACCTAAGCGTAGAAAAATGTGCTAACATACTCAATGGAAAGATCGCCGAGACCTTTCACTTAATTTCAGAGGCCCCCCAGGCTTTACAGATTGTTAATCAGCACGAGCTATCCATCCAGAACTCACTATCCACTTAGATGCGTACTTTTACCCAACACACGCCTTGAAAAAGACCCGGGAGGGTCGAAACATGTGTCGGCTGAACTGTGTAATAGAAATCTCTGCAATACTACTGAAACGGATGACACCATCCAAGAGCTATATGTTCTTACCGTTTTTGGTCTAACCCAATTTTGAGACGGAAGGGTGCGGTCTCCTAAGCACCCCATCTCCGTCGGCAGGATCCCCAATATTCAGCAATGATGAGCGCGGAGATCTACTTATTCTAGTGCCCTGCCTCCCCTCGTACCCTCCAAAGCCACTTCTATCCTGATATGGCGAAATCCATCTGCTCACACTCCCCACAACCACGGGCACCGTGATAAGGAGACAGCCATCCCCTCACACACCCCACAGGCACCACTTGCGCCCTGCTACTGGGACGTCTATCTGCTCCCTCCCCCCACAGGCACTTGCAGCCTGATATGGGAACACTGATGTGTTCACACCCCACAGCCACTTGCAGCCTGATATGGTAACATTAATCTACTCACACACCCCACAGTCCCTTGCAGCCTGACAGTGGGTCTCTGATCTGCTCACACACACCACAGCCACTTACACCCTGATATTGGGACATTAATCTACTCACACACCCTTTAGCCACTTGCAGCCTCATATTGTAAAATTAATCTACTCACACACCCCACAGTCCCTTGCAGCCTGACAGTGGGTCTCTGATCTGCTCACATACACCACAGCCACTTACACCCTGATATTGGGACATTAATCTACTCACACACCCTTTAGCCACTTGCAGCCTCATATTGTAAAATTAATCTACTCACACACCCCTCAGCCACTTGCAGCCTCATATTGGGACATTAATCTACTCACACACCCCTCAGCCACTTGCAGCCTCATATTGGGACATTAATCTACTCACACACCCCTCAGCCACTTGCAGCCTCATATTGGAAAATTAATCTACTCACACACCCCTCAGCCACTTGCAGCCTCATATTGGGACATTAATCTACTCACACACCCCTCAGCACTTGCAGCCTCATATTGGGACATTAATCTACTCACACACCCCTCAGCCACTTGCAGCCTCATATTGGGACATTAATCTACTCACACACCCCTCAGCCACTTGCAGCCTCATATTGGAAAATTAATCTACTCACACACCCCTCAGCCACTTGCAGCCTCATATTGTGACATTAATCTACTCACACACCCCTTAGCCACTTGCAGCCTCATTTTGGGACATTAATCTACTCACACACCACTCAGTCCCTTGAAGCCTGATACTGGGACAGTAATCTACTCACACACACCTCAGCCCCTTGCAGCCTGATACTGGGACATTAATCTACTCACACACCCCTCAGCTACTTTCAGCCTCATATTGGGACATTAATCTACTCACACACCCCTCAGTCACTAGCAGCCTCATATTGGGAAATTAATCTACTCACACACCCCTTAGCCACTCGCAGCCTCACATTGGGACATTAATCTACTCACACACCCCTCAGTCCCTTGCAGCCTGATACTGGGACAGTAATCTACTCACACACCCCTCAGCCACTTGCAGCCTCATTTTGGGACATTAATCTACTCACACACCACTCAGTCCCTTGAAGCCTGATACTGGGACAGTAATCTACTCACACACACCTCAGCCCCTTGCAGCCTGACACTGGGACATTAATCTACTCACACACCCCTCAGCTACTTTCAGCCTCATATTGGGACATTAATCTACTCACACACCCCTCAGTCACTAGCAGCCTCATATTGGGACATTAATCTACTCACACACCCCTCAGTCACTAGCAGCCTCATATCGGGACATTAATCTACTCACACACCCCTTAGCCACTCGCAGCCTCACATTGGGACATAAATCTACACACACACCCCTCAGTCCCTTGCAGTTTAATACTGGGACAGTAATCTACTCACACACCCCTCAGCCACTTGCAGCCTCATATTGGGACATTAATCTACTCACACAGCCCTTAGCCACTTGCAGCCTCACATTGGGACATTAATCTACTCACACACCCCTTAGCCACTCGCAGCCTCACATTGGGACATTAATCTACTCACACACACCTCAGCCCCTTGCAGCCTGATACTGGGACATTAATCTACTCACACACCCCTCAGCCACTTGCAGCCTCATATTGGGACATTAATCTACTCACACAGCCCTTAGCCACTTGCAGCCTCACATTGGGACATAAATCTACTCACACACCCCTCAGTCCCTTGCAGTTTAATACTGGGACAGTAATCTACTCACACACACCTCAGCCCCTTGCCGCCTGATACTGGGACATTAATCTACTCACACAGACACCGCCACTTGCAGCCTCATATTGGGACAATATTTTGCTCACACACCTTATTGCCACGTGCAGCCTGGTGCAAGGAGATTGATCTTCTCACACACCCCACATCTGCTTTCAGTCTGATATGGGATCATTAATCTGCTCACACACCTTCAGCTCCTTGCAGCCTGATATTGGGGCATTAGTCTGCTCACACACCCCACAACCGCTTGCAGCTGTATATTGGGGCATTAGTCTGCTCACACACCCCACAACCGCTTGCAGCTTGATATTGGGGGCATTAGTCTGCTCACACACCCCACAGCCACTTGCAACCTGATATGAAGACATTGATCCGCCCACACACCCTATTGCCACTTGCAGCCTGATAATGGTTATGGGGTGTGTGAGCCGATCAATGTGCCTGATATTGATACATTGATCTTCACACACACCCCACAGCCACTTTCAGCCTAATGCAGGAACATTAATCTGCTCAGACACCCCACAGTCACTTGCACCCTGATACTGACACTTTGTTCTGCTCACACAGTCCACCGCCACCTGTAGCCTGTATTGGGACCTCTATCTGCTCAGACACCCAGACCCACTTGCAGTTTGATCCTGGAGTATTGAGCTGCTCACACAGCCCACAGCCACTTGCAGACTGATAATGGGACATCATAGGGATTGACATATTGATTGCTGCGAGGCGTATGTGACTGTCTGTCATTACAGTAGGCTCATTTGCTTGTGCGCGCATGTGTCCTTGAAATTGCGAGTGGGATCCAGAACTTCCCTCCTACAGACAATATAATTGTATGCCAACAACGTTTTTCTGCCTGTTTTACGCTGGTAAATTCTTTGTGTGAATGAGAACTAGATCACGCCGTATGCAAGGCTAGACTTGATTTAAAAACAGCACTTCGATTCGAAATTCAGCTGACTGCTTGTAGTTGTCTGAAACGCTGGGTGGGGAAAGAAACTATATTTCCAGCAGCACCAGCTTTGGACTAAAAAGGTGACCAGGCGCACCAGCGGTGGCGCGCCTGAGTCGAGCCCGGTCTTCGACAGAACTCGGCGAACGGGCGTTAGTGGCTTACCATTCTGATTCAAGTAAGTCCTGGTGGTCTACTTCTGACTCTTCCGATGCCACCACGGTAGCATACACTCTTAGTATTCACACCTGAAAGAGTTTTCTTAGCGGGCCTTCGCGAAGTTAAACAGGAAACATTCAACCCCTTGATACTGTTGACACTCCAGAAGGAAGGCTTAAAACATAATGGCATAATCAACTGACCTAAACGTATTACTGGCCAGTCAGAGAGCAAACCACATGGCTATAGTAGCCCAGTACCTGGAGGCAAGACTAGATGGTGGGGTTCATTCACCCACACCACAAGCGAGTTTATGCAACCGTCCAGTCGCCAACTACCAGATTTAACAAATTACGGCTGAGTGTCTTAATGAGGGGACCCCTGATTTTAGACCCATTGAGGCCCCTCGCTCCCTACAATTAAGCCCCCTGCCGATCGAGAGATGTGCAAATATTCGTACAGACAGCACGCCGCCAGGAAGCCAAGGCTACCCTATTTAAAATAATTTGCAGGTGTTCTTACCTCCTAATAAATGCCATGCTACTTCTCTCAAGGCTCATAACTTCTGCCCCAGCAGGTCATCCCAAACTCCTATACTTCAGGATATACAACCTAGCGACGATGAAACTAGTAAAAAGCTCACTTTGCGCCCTTTAAACCTGGACCCCCATAAAGTTACTGACAAGGACAAATGACCCATTACCCAGACAATAAAAACACTCAAACTACCCTTATTACATACTAGGTCCCTCAATAAGCATGCTATTGATATCCAGGAATACATTCAACATGATGTTTCTGACCGAAACTTTGATCACCGAGGCTAGTGGCCCCATGATCTCATTAGCCACTCCTGTAGGCTATTCTATCTTTTGCCAGAACCGAGATCATGGCCTCGGAGGGGGCATGGCAATTATAGCCAGAAACTTCATTAAGCTTTTTAAAATCCCAAGCAATTGCACTAATTGTGAGATCCTGCATCTAAAGATGACGCCTGCTCCATGTAGCAGAATCAACTTCATCCTGCTAGATCGACCCACTGTGGAGATGGCAGATTTTAATGAAGAAATTGTACAGCTTTTGGCTGATCACACTGGGCCCAACAGTGCCTCGAGTTTCCTAGGCGATCTGAATCGATGGCGCGGGAATTCCGCAGATTGAGAAGCCATTGCCCTGGAAACAGCCCTCAATAATATTGAGCACCACGTAGCCAGTAAAGACGCCACAACAGCCAAAAGCAATATTCTAGACTGGATTGTGGCAAGGACCCTTGGTGTCCAGGGCATTTGTACCTCGCCTTGTATATGGTCCGATCATTATATGATAGTCTTTCTAATTCATCTTAAGGCACCTCTTCCTAAGATAAACAACCCACGGAAAAAAGTTACTAATCGGAACTTCAGAAATGCACATCCACGTGACCTTCAGAGATGTATCACTAAATCTAGGACTACCACCTCTGCATTAGACCCTCCTGAGCTACGTGTTGACCGTTACAACACCGAGTTTGGATGCCTACCGGGCAAACTGGCCCCAATTAAAATCAAACTAGTACGCGACAATTTAGCACAGCAAAAATGGTTTGCCGAAGAGCTTACATCCTTGAAATCAGACAAAAGAGAATCTGAGAGACGAGGGCAAAAATTCCCCTCCCTGAAAACAAATCTGAATGGAAAACGCTAGAGGGCTCATATAAAACTGTGATCACCGAAGCCAAAAGGAATTTCTTCAACAAACACGTAGATGAAGCAGATAATAAAGCTAAGAAGTTATTTGCCATCTTACAACCTTTGGAGAAACCAAATGCACACGTAGTGGCATTTGTACCCTCGAAACTGGACTGTACCAAGGCACAGCTGGCTCTCGAGGCAAAAGTTTCTAAGGCCAGGGATAGAATAGAAAAAAGACCAGGCAACTCAAAGTACAAGCAATCCAACGCCCCAAAACTCATTCACTGGACTTAGATACCCATGCATTTAATTTCAATCCCGTGTCCATCTCTGACTCATCGAGTATCCTGGGCATCAGTCAGCCTGCCTGGGAAATACACGACCACCTAAAATGATACTTGACAATAAAAACATCTTTGATATTGATATTTTATTTCTATTGCGCTCGTACACAAGTGTTTCAGAGCGCGACAAGGCAAGGGAGGAGAACAGGGGAGAACAAAAGAGCGATCTTACTAGGCCCAGTGACATTGAGAACGCACAAGTGCATGGGAGAGGGGCAGGGAAAAGTGCATGGAAAGGGGGAGAAGTGGAAAGTGTGAAGCAGAGGAGAAACATATAAATAACAATAAATAAACAATAAAGGCAATAAACAGTGGTAGTGCAGCCAGCAATTTGCAAGTGCTAGGTTTAAGGCAGCACACAGGGTAGGTCTGATAAGTGCAGGAAGAAAAAGGGGGGGCTGTATGGGTACAGATACAGACCCCAGTGCAAGGGGTGGCCTGGAGGCAGTGCGGAAGGGGGGCGGGGTGAGCAGGTACCTGGGCGCAGAGGACAGAGGGTGGCCAGGTGCACAGTGCCAAGAGAGAACGGATCAGCAGGGGACAGGGGGAGCAAAGGCAGAAGAAAAGAGGAAGGTCTTGCGGTGCTTCCGGAACCGGAGATGGTTCTCCTCAAGTTTTAGAGTGGCAGGGAGGCTGTTCCAAAGGGAGTCCCCAGCCGAAGACAGAGATCTACCCCCAGCTCGTTTCTTTGAAAAACGACTGACCCAGAGGGAGTTCAAGGTAGAGGAGCGAAGAGCTTGAGACGGGAGGTATTTGCGGAGGGATAGCTGAAGGTATTTTGTACCCAGAAAGCTTTGTGGACAATGCAGAGGGTTTTGAATGTAATCCTTGCATCCACTGGGAGCCAATGGAGAAATCTCAGAGCTGGAGAGATACGGTCCCAGGGTTTGAGGCCAAGGACAAGTCTCGCAGTTCTGTTCTGGATTAGTTACAGAGGGCGGAGAGTAGACGCAGGTAGATTTAGAAAGAGGCTGTTACAATAGTCCAACAAAGAGAGAACCAGAGCTTGGGATACCATGAGCTTCTGCGGGAAGGTGAGGAAAGGCAGAGTACCTCTGAGGAGGTGCAGTAGGAAATTTTACTTTTTAGAGACCTCAGAGATGTGGGCAGAGAAGGAAAGGGTGGAGTCAAAGATGACTCCGAGGTTCTTAGCCTCTCTGGTTTGGGTAGGAGGAGGGCCAAGGGAGGCCGGCCAGAGAGTGAGGGGAAAGGATGGTGAAGGTGTGTTGATGAGGAGGATCTCCGTCTTGCTGGCATTCAGACAAAGATCATTGGCGGCACACCAATCTTGAATGACAGTTAGGCAATCAGAGATGAGAGAGGGAGAGGAGGTGGCAGAGGGCAGCCTGAAAATGATTTGAGTGTTGTCAGCGTAGCACTGGAAATTTGAGCAGAAAGTGGCAATGCAGTGGGCGAGAGTTGCCAGGTATTGGTTGAAAAGCCAGAGCGAGAGGTTAGACCCCTGGGGAACACCACAGGTAGAGAGGAAGATAGATGAAAGGAAGGACCCAAGTTGGACCTGGGAGGGTTGATCTGAGAGGAAAGAGGTCAGCCAGGCCAGAGCCTGAGCAGTGATACCCAGGTTTTCACAGAGACGGTTGAGCAGGATGGTATGGTTGACCTTGTCGAAGGCAGAAGAGAGATCGAGGAGGTTGAGGACAGAGGGAATGTTAGAGTCAAGGTTGGAGAGCAGATCTTCACGGATGTTCAGGAGAGCAGTTTCCGTGCTTCTGGCAGCTTTGAGGCCAGACTGGTGGTCATGGAGACAGCCAACAGAATTGGAATGAAGGTTAAGCTGAGCTACCCAGAGCCGCGCTGGCCTGACTGCACCCACTCAGAGCATTACTGCCCTGTTTTCCCATCCCCTCTCCTTGCACTTCACCCCTCCCTTTCCCCTTGCATTTCTCGTTCTTGCACTTGCACGATCTGAATGACACAAGTCCTAGTAAGATCGTTTGTCTTGTCCTCCCTTTATCTTCGCACCCTTGTCTTGTCGCACCTAGAACACTTGTGTACAGGCATGTTATAACTGACTTATATCATATCATATAATATCACTTTATCACAGATGGCCAGAAAAATATACAATGCCAGAGTAACAAACGACTAGACTGGCAGCACCCAAATGGCCGTCTAGCCAGGTAATTACACTTAGCGGGACTGCTTTATCAGAATTGTCCAGTTAAAAAAAAGTCATACCAAACTGAGGAATGACTAGACTGGCTGCACCAAAATGCCTCTCTAGCCACTAATACCACATATCATGCCTGCTTAGCCTGGACATGGACAAGCATTTTGATTGATCGCACAATCCCCCCCCCACACATCCCCTTTCCCTCCCACCACCTACCCCAACCTCCAAAATCAATTCCTTGCCCCAGAATGACCTCCACGTCCCTCTTCCTTGTCCCAGAGCTTACGCATGAGGCTCCTTGCCTCACAGGTAAGTACTGGAATGAGGAAGAGTGGGACTAGGGGTAATGATGATTACAGGTAGCTAAGTCAGGCATTACCTCCATGTACCTCTACCTCCTCCCTTTACTTGTGTATGAGGCAAAGTGCCTCATACACAAGTATTGCCTCATACACAAGTACTGGGACAAGGAAGAATAGGTCTAAGAGTAATGAAGAGTACCAATAAGTAATCAAGGCATTAAACGCAAGTAGTGGCGCAACACCATTGAGTTGACTGGCCTACAGCAACGCCCGCAGAAAATTTGGGCCAAGTTGACTCGATCTGGCTGACTTTCAGAGCATTTGCCGGGCCGAACAGGACGCAGATGTTAAACGGCACATGGGTTTCGCTGTTAACAAGGGCCTAGAAATAACTAACGTAAAGCATTTCACTCTTAGTACCTGCATTCAAATGCCACATTTTTTAGGCAATTGAAATCGTGATGTGGGTTTAGTACTTGCATGCCAGGGAAGTGATTGGAAGGGTAGGGAGGGAACAGGAGAACGCTCATTCTCACAGCAGTCCATAAGTGGGTGCTTTCAGACATAAAGGAGAGAGATAACTGCGTGTAACATTGATCCTGCACTGGAATAGTCTAATTAAAATGCATAAAGAAGTTAGATGCCCCCACACAAATAGGTTTGCCCCTCCCCCACCGCCTGTGAAGTTTGGGGCTCTCCAACATTAGAAGCTTTTGTCCCCTCGAAATGTAGGTTTTATTGCGCCCCTGAACACAAGCACACACACCATTCGCCATATACACACACGCACACCGAGCCATCCATACATTTAAGTGTGCACCCTTTCACCATAAAGGCACACACACCCAGGCACACACCCAGGCACACACCCAGGCACACACCCATACATGTAAGTGTGTATCCTTTCACCATACACTCACATAGGCAGCCACCTATACATTTAAGTGTGCACCCTTTCACCATACACACCCACACGTCATGGGGTTGAGGGGAGCCCTATTACTTCAAAAAGAAATTGTTTCCTTTTGACGTCACTCTGACTTCATAAAGAAATGATTTCCGTTAAGGGCCGAACTATAACGGAAATAATTTCTTTATGAAGGCAGAGTGACTTTAAATATAAAAGATTTCTTTTTGAAGTCATGGAGCCTCATTATGAGTGTGCCGGTCTGGTCGCAACGGTGCCGGTAAGCCTACTGGCACTGATGTTTCCGTAACTGCACACTACGACTCAGCAGGCGGGTGCCGTCCTGCCCGCCAGGGTCAGACCTGGTGGGCGGAACATCACCTGCTCGTAGAGTTTCACGGAAGCACCAGCAGCATTATTAACGCTGCCGGGGCTTCCGTGTTCCCCATTCCCATGGAGTCCTATGGGACTCAAAGGAAATGGGGAATTACAAAATTACCGGGATCTGGCTTCCCGACCACCGGGCTCGGAATAGCCCGGTGGCACCGAGAAGTCAGGCGCCGGTAATTCATTACGGCTCTGGCAGCAACCTTCCAGTTTTACCGGCCCGGTTACCGCCAGACCCGTAATGAGGCCCATAGGGCTCCCCTCAACCCATAACATGGAAGCCTCCAGCCTCGGGTCTTCCATGTCATGGGGTGGGGGGAAGACCTCGGACTTGAAAAAGAAAGTTTCTTTTTGTAGTCACTCTGCCTTCATAAAGAAATGATTTCTTTTGCAGAAATATTTTCTTTAAGAATACAGAGTGAATTCAAAAAGAAACATTTTTTTTTAAAGTGTGACTTTTTTTCCTCCGTTATTTTTCTCCAAGTGTGGCCCCCTCCCAGGACATGTGCTGGCGGGGCCCCCGTTACACCAGTGCACAGCACCTTGCAGCTTGATAGGGCAACATTGATGTTTTCACGCACAACACAGCCACTTATACCCTGATAATGGGGCATTGATCTGCTCACACGGTTCTATTTGATTTTAACGAATACAAAAATAAAGAATACTTTTTTACCAAAACAAAAACAATGAAAAAAATATCTATTTTTATTTTTGGGGCGCCCCTCCCCATCCTAAACCCCTGTTTTCCCCATGTTTAAAACAGCACACCAAACCCCTCCCCACCAGATTTAAACCGTTACCCCACCGCCACATATATATGTATGTTTTTGAATTCAGTATTTTTTCATTGTTTTTGTTTCATTTAAAAATCACTGGATACCGCTCGCACACACCACGGCCACTTTCAGCCTCATTTTGGGTCATTGATCTGCTCACACACCCCACAGACACTTACATCGTGAAATGGCAAACTTAATCTGTTTACACACACCCCTCAGCCCCTTGCAGCCTGATACTGGGACATTAATCTACTCACACACCACTCAGACACTTTCAGCCTCATATTGGGACATTAATCTACTCACACACCCCTCAGCCACTTGCAGCCTCATATTGGGACATTAATCTACTCACACACCCCTCAGCCACTTGCAGCCTCATATCGGGACATTAATCTACTCACACACCCCTCAGCCACTTGCAGCCTCATATTGGGACATTAATCTACTCACACACCCCTCAGCCACTTGCAGCCTCATATCGGGACATTAATCTACTCACACACCCCTCAGCCACTTGCAGCCTCACATTGGGACATTAATCGACTCACACACCCCTCAGCCACTTGCAACCTCACATTGGGACATACATCTACTCACACACCCCTCAGCACTTGCAGCCTCAGATTGGGACATTAATCTACTCACACACCACTCGGCCACTTGCAGCTTCATATTGGGACATGAATCTACTCACACACCCCTCAGCCACTTGCAGCCTCATTTTGGGACATTAATCTACTCACACACCACTCAGTCCCTTGCAGCCTGATACTGGGACAGTAATCTACTCACACACCACTCAGACACTTTCAGCCTCATATTGGGACATTAATCTACTCACACACCCCTCAGCCACTTGCAGCCTCATATTGGGACATTAATCTACTCACACACCCCTCAGCCACTTGCAGCCTCATATCGGGACATTAATCTACTCACACACCCCTCAGCCACTTGCAGCCTCATATTGGGACATTAATCTACACACACACACCCCTCAGCCACTTGCAGCCTCATATTGGGACATTAATCTACTCACACAGCCCTTAGCCACTTGCAGCCTCACATTGGGACATAAATCTACACACACACCCCTCAGTCCCTTGCAGCCTGATACTGGGACAGTAATCTACTCACACACACCTCAGCCCCTTGCAGCCTGATACTGAAACATTAATCTACTCACACACCCCTCAGCCACTTGCAGCCTCATATTGGGACATTAATCTACACACACACACCCCTCAGCCACTTGCAGCCTCATATTGGGACATTAATCTACTCACACACCCCTTAGCCACTCGCAGCCTCACATTGGGACATTAATCTACTCACACACACCTCAGCCCCTTGCAGCCTGATACTGGGACATTAATCTACTCACACACCCCTCAGCCACTTGCAGCCTCATATTGGGACATTAATCTACTCACACAGCCCTTAGCCACTTGCAGCCTCACATTGGGACATAAATCTACTCACACACCCCTCAGTCCCTTGCAGTTTAATACTGGGACAGTAATCTACTCACACACACCTCAGCCCCTTGCCGCCTGATACTGGGACATTAATCTACTCACACAGACACCGCCACTTGCAGCCTCATATTGGGACAATATTTTGCTCACACACCTTATTGCCACGTGCAGCCTGGTGCAAGGAGATTGATCTTCTCACACACCCCACAGCTACTTTCAGTCTGATATGGGATCATTAATCTGCTCACACACCTTCAGCTCCTTGCAGCCTGATATTGGGGCATTAGTCTGCTCACACACCCCACAACCGCTTGCAGCTGTATATTGGGGCATTAGTCTGCTCACACACCCCACAACCGCTTGCAGCTTGATATTGGGGGCATTAGTCTGCTCACACACCCCACAGCCACTTGCAGCCTGATATGAAGACATTGATTCGCCCACACACCCTATTGCCACTTGCAGCCTGATAATGGTTATGGGGTGTGTGAGCCGATCAATGTGCCTGATATTGATACATTGATCTTCACACACACCCCACAGCCACTTTCAGCCTAATGCAGGAACATTAATCTGCTCAGACACCCCACAGTCACTTGCACCCTGATACTGACACTTTGTTCTGCTCACACAGTCCACCGCCACCTGTAGCCTGTATTGGGACCTCTATCTGCTCAGACACCCAGACCCACTTGCAGTTTGATCCTGGAGTATTGAGCTGCTCACACAGCCCACAGCCACTTGCAGACTGATAATGGGACATCATAGGGATTGACATATTGATTGCTGCGAGGCGTATGTGACTGTCTGTCATTACAGTAGGCTCATTTGCTTGTGCGCGCATGTGTCCTTGAAATTGCGAGTGGGATCCAGAACTTCCCTCCTACAGACAATATAATTGTATGCCAACAACGTTTTTCTGCCTGTTTTACGCTGGTAAATTCTTTGTGTGAATGAGAACTAGATCACGCCGTATGCAAGGCTAGACTTGATTTAAAAACAGCACTTCGATTCGAAATTCAGCTGACTGCTTGTAGTTGTCTGAAACGCTGGGTGGGGAAAGAAACTATATTTCCAGCAGCACCAGCTTTGGACTAAAAAGGTGACCAGGCGCACCAGCGGTGGCGCGCCTGAGTCGAGCCCGGTCTTCGACAGAACTCGGCGAACGGGCGTTAGTGGCTTACCATTCTGATTCAAGTAAGTCCTGGTGGTCTACTTCTGACTCTTCCGATGCCACCACGGTAGCATACACTCTTAGTATTCACACCTGAAAGAGTTTTCTTAGCGGGCCTTCGCGAAGTTAAACAGGAAACATTCAACCCCTTGATACTGTTGCCACTCCAGAAGGAAGGCTTAAAACATAATGGCATAATCAACTGACCTAAACGTATTACTGGCCAGTCAGAGAGCAAACCACATGGCTATAGTAGCCCAGTACCTGGAGGCAAGACTAGATGGTGGGGTTCATTCACCCACACCACAAGCGAGTTTATGCAACCGTCCAGTCGCCAACTCCCAGATTTAACAAATCACGGCTGAGTGTCTTAATGAGGGGACCCCCGATTTTAGACCCATTGAGGCCCCTCGCTCCCTACAATTAAGCCCCCTGCCGATCGAGAGATATGCGAATATTCGTACAGACAGCACGCCGCCAGGAAGCCAAGGCTACCCTATTTAATATAATGTGCAGGTGTTCTTACCTCCTAATAAATGCGATGCTACTTCTCTCAAGGCTCATAACTTCTGCCCCAGCAGGTCATCCCAAACTCCTATACTTCAGGATATACAACCTAGCGACGATGAAACTAGTAAAAAGCTCACTTTGCGTCCTTTAAACCTGGACCCCCATAAAGTTTATTGACAAGGACAAATGACCCATTACCCAGACAATAAAAACACTCAAACTACCCTTATTACATACTAGGTCCCTCAATAAGCATGCTATTGATATCCAGGAATACATTCAACATGATGTTTCTGACCGAAACTTGGATCACCGAGGCTAGTGGCCCCATGATCTCATTAGCCACTCCTGTAGGCTATTCTATCTTTTGCCAGAACCGAGATCATGGCCTCGGAGGGGGATGGCAATTATAGCCAGAAACTTCATTAAGCTTTTTAAAATCCCAAGCAATTGCACTAATTGTGAGATCCTGCATCTAAAGATGACGCCTACACCATGTAGCAGAATCAACTTCATCCTGCTAGATCGACCCACTGTGGAGATGGCAGATTTTAATGAAGAAATTGTACAGCTTTTGGCTGATCACACTGGGCCCAACAGTGCCTCGAGTTTCCTAGGCGATCTGAATCGATGGCGCGGGAATTCCGCAGATTGAGAAGCCATTGCCCTGGAAACAGCCCTCAATAATATTGAGCACCACGTAGCCAGTAAAGACGCCACAACAGCCAAAGGCAATATTCTAGACTGGATTGTGGCAAGGACCCTTGGTGCCCAGGACATTAGTACCTCGCCTTGTATATGGTCCGATCATTATATGATAGTCTTTCTAATTCATCTTAAGGCACCTCTTCCTAAGATAAACAACCCACGGAAAAAAGTTACCAATCGGAACTTCAGAAATGCACATCTATGTGACCTTCAGAGATGTATCACTAAAACTAGGACTACCACCTCTGCATTAGACCCTCCTGAGCTACGTGTTGACCGTTACAACACCGAGTTTGGATGCCTACCGGGCAAACTGGCCCCAATTAAAATCAAACTAGTACGCGACAATTTAGGACACCAAAAATGGTTTGCCGAAGAGCTTACATCCTTGAAATCAGACAAAAGAGAATCTGAGAGACGAGGGCAAAAATTCCCCTCCCTGAAAACAAATCTGAATGGAAAACGCTAGAGGGATCCTATAAAACTGTGATCACCGAAGCCAAAAGGAATTTCTTCAACAAACACGTAGATGAAGCAGATAATAAAGCTAAGAAGTTATTTGCCATCTTACAACCTTTGGAGAAACCAAATGCACACGTAGTGGCATTTGTTCCCTCGAAACTGGACTGTACCAAGGCACAGCTGGCTCTCGAGGCAAAAGTTTCTAAGGCCAGGGATAGAATAGAAAAAAGACCAGGCAACTCAAAGTACAAGCAATCCAACGCCCCAAAACTCATTCACTGGACTTAGATACCCATGCATTTAATTTCAATCCAGTGTCCATCTCTGACTCATCGAGTATCCTGGGCATCAGTCAGCCTGCCTGGGAAATACACGACCACCTAAAATGATACTTGACAATAAAAACATCTTTGATATTGATATTTTATTTCTATCGCGCTCGTACACAAGTGTTTCAGAGCGCGACAAGGCAACGGAGGAGAACAGGGGAGAACAAAAGAGCGATCTTACTAGGCCCAGTGACATTGAGAACGCACAAGTGCATGGGAGAGGGGCAGGGGAAAAGTGCATGGAAGGGGGGAGAAGTGGAAAGTGTGAAGCAGAGGAGAAACATATAAATAACAATAAATAACAATAAAGGCAATAAACAGTGGTAGTGCAGCCAGCAATTTGCAAGTGCTAGGTTTAAGGCAGCACATAGGGTAGGTCTGATAAGTGCAGGAAGAAAATGGGGGGGCTGTATGGGTACAGATACAGACCCCAGTGCAAGGGGTGGCCTGGAGGCAGTGCAGGAGGGGGGCGGGGTGAGCAGGTACCTGGGCGCAGAGGACAGAGGGTGGCCAGGTGCACAGTGCCAAGAGAGAACAGATCAGCAGGGGACAGGGGGAGCAAAGGCAGAAGAAAAGAGGAAGGTCTTGCGGTGCTTCCGGAACCGGAGATGGTTCTCCTCAAGTTTTAGAGTGGCAGGGAGGCTGTTCCAAAGGGAGGCCCCAGCCGAAGACAGAGATCTACCCCCAGCTCGTTTCTTTGAAAAACGACTGACCCAGAGGGAGTTCGAGGTAGAGGAGCGAAGAGCTTGAGACGGGAGGTATTTGCGGAGGGATAGCTGAAGGTATTTTGTACCCAGAAAGCTTTGTGGACAATGCAGAGGGTTTTGAATGTAATCCTTGCATCCACTGGGAGCCAATGGAGAAATCTCAGAGCTGGAGAGATACAGTCCCAGGGTTTGAGGCCAAGGACAAGTCTCGCAGTTCTGTTCTGGATTAGTTACAGAGGGCGGAGAGTAGACGCAGGTAGATTTAGAAAGAGGCTGTTACAATAGTCCAACAAAGAGAGAACCAGAGCTTGGGATACCATGAGCTTCTGCGGGAAGGTGAGGAAAGGCAGAGTACCTCTGAGGAGGTGCAGTAGGAAATTTTACTTTTTAGAGACCTCAGAGATGTGGGCAGAGAAGGAAAGGGTGGAGTCAAAGATGACTCCGAGGTTCTTAGCCTCTCTGGTTTGGGTAGGAGGAGGGCCAAGGGAGGCCGGCCAGAGAGTGAGGGGAAAGGATGGTGAAGGTGTGTTGATGAGGAGGATCTCCGTCTTGCTGGCATTCAGACAAAGATCATTGGCGGCACACCAATCTTGAATGACAGTTAGGCAATCAAAGATGAGAGAGGGAGAGGAGGTGGCAGAGGGCAGCCTGAAAATGATTTGAGTGTTGTCAGCGTAGCACTGGAAATTTGAGCAGAAAGTGGCAATGCAGTGGGCGAGAGTTGCCAGGTATTGGTTGAAAAGCCAGAGCGAGAGGTTAGACCCCTGGGGAACACCACAGGTAGAGAGGAAGATAGATGAAAGGAAGGACCCAAGTTGGACCTGGGAGGGTTGATCTGAGAGGAAAGAGGTCAGCCAGGCCAGAGCCTGAGCAGTGATACCCAGGTTTTCACAGAGACGGTTGAGCAGGATGGTATGGTTGACCTTGTCGAAGGCAGAAGAGAGATCGAGGAGGTTGACGACAGAGGGAATGTTAGAGTCAAGGTTGGAGAGCAGATCTTCACGGATGTTCAGGAGAGCAGTTTCCGTGCTTCTGGCAGCTTTGAGGCCAGACTGGTGGTCATGGAGACAGCCAACAGAATTGGAATGAAGGTTAAGCTGAGCTACCCAGAGCCGTGCTGGCCTGACTGCACCCACTCAGAGCATTAGTGCCCTGTTTTCCCATCCCCTCTCCTTGCACTTCACCCCTCCCTTTCCCCTTGCATTTCTCGTTCTTGCACGATCTGAATGACACAAGTCCTAGTAAGATCGTTTGTCTTGTCCTCCCTTTATCTTCGCACCCTTGTCTTGTCGCACCTAGAACACTTGTGTACAGGCATGTTATAACTGACTTATATCATATCAAATAATATCACTTTATCACAGATGGCCAGAAAAATATACAATGCCAGAGTAACAAACCACTAGACTGGCAGCACCCAAATGGCAGTCTAGCCAGGTAATTACACTTAGCGGGACTGCTTTATCAGAATTGTCCAGTTAAAAAAAAGTCATACCAAACTGAGGAATGACTAGACTGGCTGCACCAAAATGCCTCTCTAGCCACTAATACCACATATCATGCCTGCTTAGCCTGGACATGGACAAGCATTTTGATTGATCGCACAATCCCGCCCCCCCACACATCCCCTTTCCCTCTCACCACCTACCCCAACCTCCAAAATCAATTCCTTGCCCCAGAATGACCTCCACGTCCCTCTTCCTTGTCCCAGAGCTTACGCATGAGGCTTCTTGCCTCGCAGGTAAGTACTAGGATGAGGAAGAGTGGGACTAGGGGTAATGATGATTACAGGTAGCTAAGTCAGGCATTACCTCCATGTACCTCTACCTCCTCCCTTTACTTGTGTATGAGGCAACGTGCCTCATACACAAGTATTGCCTCATACACAAGTACTGGGACAAGGAAGAATAGGTCTAAGAGTAATGAAGAGTACCAATAAGTAATCAAGGCATTAAACGCAAGTAGTGGCGCAACACCATTGAGTTGACTGGCCTACAGCAACGCCCGCAGAAATTTTGGGCCAAGTTGACTCGATCTGGCTGACTTTCAGAGCATTTGCCGGGCCGAACAGGACGCAGATGTTAAACGGCACATGGGTTTCGCTGTTAACAAGGGCCTAGAAATAACTAACGTAAAGCATTTCACTCTTAGTACCTGCATTCAAATGCCACATTTTTTAGGCAATTGAAATCGTGATGTGGGTTTAGTACTTGCATGCCAGGGGAGTGATTGGAAGGGTAGGGAGGGAACAGGAGAACGCTCATTCTCACAGCAGTCCATAAGTGGGTGCTTTCAGACATAAAGGAGAGAGATAACTGCGTGTAACATTGATCCTGCACTGGAATAGTCTAATTAAAATGCATAAAGAAGTTAGATGCCCCCACACAAATAGGTTTGCCCCTCCCCCAACGCGTGTGAAGTTTGGGGCTCTCCAACATTAGAAGCTTTTGTCCCCTCGAAATGTAGGTTTTATTGCGCCCCTGAACACAAGCACACACACCATTCGCCATATACACACACGCACACCGAGCCATCCATACATTTAAGTGTGCACCCTTTCACCATAAAGGCACACACACCCAGGCACACACCCAGGCACACACCCATACATGTAAGTGTGTATCCTTTCACCATACACTCACATAGGCAGCCACCTATACATTTAAGTGTGCACCCTTTCACCATACACACCCACACGTCATGTGGTTGAGGGGAGCCCTATTACTTCAAAAAGAAATTGTTTCCTTTTGACGTCACTCTGACTTCATAAAGAAATGATTTCCGTTAAGGGCCGAACTATAACGGAAATAATTTCTTTATGAAGGCAGAGTGACTTTAAATATAAAAGATTTCTTTTTGAAGTCATGGGGCCTCATTATGAGTGTGCCGGTCTGGTCACAACGGTGCCGGTAAGCCTACTGGCACTGATGTTTCCGGAACGGCACACTACGACTCAGCAGGCGGGTGCCGTCCCGCCCGCCAGGGTCAGACCTGGCGGGCGGAACATCACCTGCTCGTAGAGTTTCACGGAAGCACCAGCAGCATTATTAACGCTGCTGGGGCTTCCGTGTTCCCCATTCCCATGGAGTCCTATGGGACTCAACGGAAATGGGGAATTACAAAATTACCGGCATCTGGCTTCCCGACCACCGGGCTCGGAATAGCCCGGTGGCACCGAGAAGTCAGGCGCCGGTAATTCATTACGGCCCTGGCAGCAACCTTCCAGTTTTACCGGCCCAGTTACCGCCAGACCCGTAATGAGGCCCATAGGGCTCCCCTCAACCCATAACATGGAAGCCTCCAGCCTCGGGTCTTCCATGTCATGGGGTGGGGGGGAGACCTCGGACTTCAAAAAGAAAGTTTCTTTTTGTAGTCACTCTGCCTTCATAAAGAAATGATTTCTTTTGCAGAAATATTTTCTTTAAGAATACAGAGTGAATTCAAAAAGAAACATTTTTTTTTAAAGTGTGACTTTTTTTCCTCCGTTATTTTTCTCCAAGTGTGGCCCCCTCCCAGGACATGTGCTGGCGGGGCCCCCGTTACACCAGTGCACAGCACCTTGCAGCTTGATAGGGCAACATTGATGTTTTCACGCACAACACAGCCACTTACACCCTGATAATGGGGCATTGATCTGCTCACACGGTTCTATTTGATTTTAACAAATACAAAAATAAAGAACACTTTTTTACCGAAACAAAAACAATGAAAAAAATATCTATTTTTATTTTTGGGGCGCCCCTCTCCATCCTAAACCCCTGTTTTCCCCATGTTTAAAACAGCACACCAAACCCCTCCCCACCAGATTTAAACCGTTACCCCACCGCCACATATATATATATATATGTTTTTGAATTCAGTATTTTTTCATTGTTTTTGTTTCATTTAAAAATCACTGGATACCGCTCGCACACACCACGGCCACTTTCAGCCTCATTTTGGGTCATTGATCTGCTCACACACCCCACAGACACTTACATCGTGAAATGGCAAACTTAATCTGTTTACACACACCCCTCAGCCCCTTGCAGCCTGATACTGGGACATTAATCTACTCACACACCCCTCAGCCACTTGCAGCCTCATATTGGGACATTAATCTACTCACACACCCCTCAGCCACTTGCAGCCTCAAATCGGGACATTAATCTACTCACACACCCCTCAGCCACTTTCAGCCTCATATTGGGACATTAATCTACTCACACACCCCTCAGCCACTTGCAGCCTCATATTGGGACATTAATCTACTCACACACCCCTCAGCCACTTGCAGCCTCAAATCGGGACATTAATCTACTCACACACCCCTCAGCCACTTGCAGCCTCACATTGGGACATTAATCTACTCACACACCCCTCGGCCACTTGCAACCTCACATTGGGACATACATCTACTCACACACCCCTCAGCACTTGCAGCCTCAGATTGGGACATTAATCTACTCACACACCCCTCGGCCACTTGCAGCTTCATATTGGGACATACATCTACTCACACACCCCTCAGCACTTGCAGCCTCAGATTGGGACATTAATCTACTCACACACCCCTCGGCCACTTGCAGCTTCATATTGGGACATTAATCTACTCACACACCCCTCAGCCACTTGCAGCCTCATTTTGGGACATTAATCTACTCACACACCACTCAGTCCCTTGCAGCCTGATACTGGGACAGTAATCTACTCACACATACCTCAGCCCCTTGCAGCCTGATACTGAAACATTAATCTACTCACACACCCCTCAGCCACTTTCAGCCTCATATTGGGACATTAATACACTCACACCCCCTCAGCCACTAGTGTGGAAATCGAAATAATATTGTACCTCCTATCGCATTGTTTGAATGTATGTTGGCCTACGCCAAGTTGTCTAAAAACATCGTGTACATAGATTCCGCGGCAAGGTCTTGACCTTAATGTATTGTGTAAATCGCCATCTTGGATTTAGCCGCCATTTTTGGTTCTCTTGTAGTGTGGAAGTCACCCTGAACAACAAAACGGAGGCCGAATGACATTTCGAGTGGGATTCTGGCCGTTGTGACCTCCGCACACGTGAATAAATAATATGTCCGCAGGCCACTTGTTAGGGTCGCGAACTGAGACCTTGGCCTCTCCCTGACCTATGTGTAAATGAACAACTGTATCAGCGGAACTGATCAAAATGCATACATTATGGGATTGACCTGGCTACGAACCCTAGGTTTGGTTCTGAGAATGGTTAACTCGCGAGGGGGTTAGCCAGAGCTGGATAAAAAGTATAAAAACCCGAGTATCCCAATGTTCGGTCTCTCACACTAACACGGTGAACTACCGTTGATGGTTCATCCTGTTACTCTGAGGGTCGAATCGCTATCCGTATGTCAATTGACTTTTGGTAATTGTTGTATCTTTGAATAAAGCGCTTTGTATGTCCTTTGTAACCTGTGTTGGTGTGTTTCCTTTGGGCTTCCCGGCCTCATATCAATTTTTCTGTTTCCACAGTTGGCGCCCGAATAGGGACCCTCAAGATTGATGCCGGATCATTGAAGGTTGACGCAGACTATCGAACCGGGATCGGACGGTGTGATTCTGCGGGCCCGACCGATCGAGACGCGATACTTCGGCAGTGCTGCACGATCCGATCCTTGGACGATAGTCGTGTGGTCTGACACTGCATCTTGACGAGGGTCCAATTTTGAGGCGGACAGATTTGCCGAAACCACCAAACACAAGGTAAAATTCGTTAGGTAAGTTCTTTGGTAAACCGTACGGTCCTCCTTAGGTTTGGTCAGGTGCAGTCATGATCCGGCTCTTAATTTAACCCTGACACTTTGAATTTGGCGTATTGTATCTGCAGACACAATTATTGGACCAGGTAACACCAATTTTTTGTGAAATGCCTGGGAAATTGTCTAGCTGTTTTAGGGCTCTGTTCCGCAGCGATCGACAATCTTTGGAATTTAGCCGTCCGGCACCACAGGAGGGGTTGCCGGCGTGTACTATGTACTGTAAGTATGGCATTGGAAGTATCGTATTTAATGATATTTGGCACAGACAGACCAGACATGCCTCCGAATTTCAGTGGCCAATCAACGGTAGTTTTGAGATCCCCCGTATTGAATACTTAGAATCGATCTTGTTAAAGAAAAAGGCTAGGCCAGCAGCCTTTGATGTGTTACAAAATTGGAAGAAAGAAGCATTGCAGCAGCTTAAAAGTAGGGATAAACATGCATGTCGTCATAAAACAAACGCTGAAAAAGCATTATTATATGATAAAGAAAAGTGGTCAGAATTAGTTAAAAATATGGATAGAGCCTTTTCACTCGGAGTCCAAAAAATGTACCCCTCTAAAGATTTCCATGTTTCTGAGGAATTTATTGAGAAATTATTAAATGAACGCAGGCCCGATGCCTCAGCACCACCTCCGTATGCCCCTATTTTAGTCGCTCTGCCTATTCCTGTTGTCGCACCTGTTGTTATTCCTGTTCCCCCTGTACAGCCTATTGTTCCTAGTCCTTTGGTTGTTGTTCCTCCGCCTATCGCACCGCCCCTTCCCCCTGCACCGATAGTTGCACCTTTGTTGAATTTACCTATACCTCCGCTCCCGAGTGGCCCCGTATTGATTGAAGTTGATCCAGGTGCAGGGTCGAAGGTTGTGACTCGTAGTACTGTTTCTGCAGATAGGAACAGGAATCGTTTGCATGGGCTAAGCATTGCATGGAGAAAGGTGATCAAGCGAATGTTTTTTCTACGTTATCTAATTTGAATAGTTTTCCCGAGAAAAATGTCTTTATCGAAGGTTTGGGGACTCATTTGTGTGTGATGTGGGGTAGGTTACAAAATTCGGATCTTCCACAAGGGGTGAGAGATCTGAATGCTTTGGCACTTTCAAGGGACACAGAGCAGAAAGTATATGGGCATGTTGAAAGATTGTTTGAGTTTAGGAAAGACTTTGAAAAATCACAAGATGAGGATGATGAGGACGATAGAATATATGTACAGAAACGGTTCCTTCCGTGCCGAAGAACGGCACCTGAGGAAGTACGAATTTGTACCAAAGATGCGGTTCGATGGATCTCGGATTCATCGATACCGCCAGACGAAGTGTATGACACGTATAGTCAGTATACAGTAGAAATGCAAAGGAAGGTAATTCAGGTGATGGTACAGCACCTGCAAGAGGAATGTATAAGGAAGAGGGTTAGTTGCCCCATAGAATTATTGGGGATTTGTAAAAGGGCTTTTTCGCCCGACACTTCTACAGCTGCCTTAGCGCTCGACTTGGCTCTATTGCTTAGTAAGCGGCCGGAGGTACCTATATCTCAGTTGCCTATGAGAGAGGTTCCTCTGACCTTTGTCCCAAAAGTTGAGATCCCCGCCAACGCGGCGACTGGTGCCCCCGCTGTGGATATCCCTGCACATTATGTATCGCAATTTGTTCACGTCCTGTTTTCACGACAGGAAGTGAACACAATTAGACAATCAGTTCCTGATATTAAGAAAAACCCGACGGGGTTTTACAAAGAAATGGAGTCCGTCCTACAGTCCTCTGTGTTCACCTTGAGTGACATTGACTTGTTATTCCCTGTAGTCCTACCCGTAGATGTATGGAAACAGGTTCGGACAATAGATGATGTGCCGGGGTTGGGAGATACGTGGGCAAATATGATTAGAATTGATGGAGAAAGACCAGCTGGTGAGAAACCGCCACAGGTAATACTTACTTTACCTGATAGGATTGTCGCTAAACTAAAAACTATAATTCCAGAGAAGAGGATTATTTGGGACAAGCTTACGGCCTGTGTCCAAGGGAAAACTGAAGACGCCACCAAATTTTTTAATAGATTCGAGCAGGTATTTTCTGACTTCAGTGGACAGGATTTAGGTACAGAGTCGGGAAAAAGGTTGTTTGTGGACAAATTTGTACGTGGATTGTTACCTGACATCCAGTCACAAATTATGTCCTCAGAGAGCGCTTGGCAGGCAAAATCTCAATCTGAGGTTTTGCACATGGCTCAGTATTATGAGAACCGTGTTAATAATAAAAAGGAGAAAATCGAAGAGAGAAAGGGTGATTTGAAAACCAAAGTATTATTGCAGCAAATTGTTAGAAACCCCAGAGGAGGTACGACACAGACTAGAGGTCAGTACGTTCCAAAAGGAAATGCTCCTCTAAGTACTGTGAATGTTAATCAATGTGCCTATTGTCGCCAGGAAGGTCATTGGCGAGCACAGTGCCCTGTCCTTCGCCAGAGGTCAAACAATGCGTTTGGAGGTATGGGTAGACGACCTAGGGGCTGCCCTGGAGCAGGGGGCCCTGACAGAGGTCAACTTTTACAAGATTCTCAGCAACCTTTTTCACGGGAAAATCAGACCTCGAGTATGGACTCGAGAAACATATTTGATCACCCTTCTGCTGCTTACCTTTCTGAAGAGCTTCCTTCTGATGAAGCTCCGTATTATTAGGATTGCCCGAAGCAGGGTTTGTAACCTTTGCCTATTCCCGTTAATCAAAAAGGCCCCTACGTTGAATTATTAGTGGGGAATAGGAAACACCAGTTTTTGATTGACACTGGAGCACAGAAGTGCTCCATTGATCATTCTCGGGTTCCAAACATCCCACTGTCAGGGCAAACAAATGTTTCCGTAGGGTTTTCTGGTGTACCAACTGTTTGTCCGGTTTCTGCGCCGGTATCTGTTTCTTTGGGTCCCTTTACGGACCATTGTCCCTTTCTTCTCACTTCTAACTGTGGAGAGAATTTGCTGGGGTTGAATTTGTTAAAGAAATTGAATGCAGTAATTCATTGTTCTTCGGATGGAGTACGGCTAACGGTTTCACCACAGCAACTTCCTAATTCTCAATTCTTGATTCGACCTTCACCTCCCGAGTTTAGCATTGTCCCAGAATGTTTGTGGGCGGTGGACGACAATGATGTCGGAGTGTTACAGATCGAGCCCGTTAAAATAGTCCTGAAACATGGGGTGAAACTGCCACGCATCCCGCAGTATAAAATATCAGCTGAAGGCGAACGTGCTTTGAAATGCATTGTCTCCGATTTTGGTCATCGTGGGGTGATCAAAGAGATTACAGGTAGTTTGTGTAACAGTCCGATCCTACCCGTATATAAGAAAGGCGACAATGAGATTCCATACCGGTTTATAATTGATCTCCGTGCTATTAACCGAGTGGTCGCCCCACAATTTCCAATTGTGCCTGATGTGACGACGATATTAACAATGATCCCTGCTACGGCTACGCATTTCAGCGTTGTGGATCTGAAAAACGCCTTCTTTAGTATCCCGATACATAAAGAAAGCAGATATCTGTTCGCGTTCACCTTGGGGGGACGCTCATTTACATTTACAAGGGCACCTCAAGGGTATACTGAAAGTCCTAGTATTTATAGTAGAGCCTTGAAAGAGCAGCTCGACACCCTTGAATTGCCACCTACTTGCACGCTGCTTCAATATGTTGACGATTTGCTTTTGGCTGCTGATTCTGAGAATGCCTGTAAAGAAGGCACTATACTGTTGCTTGTTCATCTAGCTAAAAATGGTCACAAAGCTTCGCTTAAAAAAATTTCAATATTGTTGTCAGGAGGTTGCCTATCTAGGCTACCTCCTGTCAAAGGAGGGGAGAAGATTGACACCTGAAAGAATAAAACACATTTCTGGCATGTCTATTCCAAATACGCAGAAGGAAGTCAGAGCCCTGATAGGTATGGCTTCCTACTGTAAGTTGTGGATCCCGAATTTCGCACTAGTGGTAAAACCGATGTTGGCTTTGACGAAAAAGGGCATTTCTCTGCCACTGCCATGGGAATCGGAACATCAACGATCATTTGAGCTTCTCAAAACCGCGCTATGTTCGGCACCGGTTCTGGGTACTCCAAATTATGACAAGGCCTTTGTGTTGTTTGTGCATGAATGTGATGGATGTGCTTTGGCTGTGTTGACTCAGGAACACGGAGGGAAGAATAGGCCGTGTGGCTACTACTCCTCCGACCTTGATCCTGTCGCATGCGCTTTGCCAAGATGTTTGCGCGCCGTTGCTGCTGCTGCCGCGTCTGTAAAACAGAGTGAGGGAATGGTCTTAGGCCATGATTTGATTTTGATGGTACCTCACTCTGTTGATATTTTATTGAACAAAACCCAAACGCAACACCTCACCTCAGCACGGTTAACAAGGTATGAACTAATTTTGTTTGCCCCTCATATTCAAATTAAGAGGTGTTGTGTTCTCAATCCGGCTGAACTTTTACCCTTCCTGCAAAACACTGTTTGTGGTGACGAAGAAACACATGACTGCCTGTATACCACCGAGCAAGAAACGAAGGGCAGGATAGATCTCATAGATACTCCTTTGGATAATGCAGAAGGGGAGCTGTTTTGTGATGGCTCCTGCTTCAAACTCTCGGATGGCACATCTACAGCTGCTTATGCAGTTACTACATTGAGCAAAGTTGTTGAAACTAAGAAGATTTCGCATAACTCTGCGCAGGCCGCAGAGATTATAGCATTGACCCGAGCTTGTGAACTTTCCCAAGGGCGAAGAGTAAATATATATACTGATAGTCAGTACGCATTTGGGGTGGCTCACAACTTCGGAAAGCTTTGGTCAGAAAGAGGGTTCCTGACCTCACATGGGACCAAGATTCAGCATGGCCCATTGATAGTGCAATTACTTTCGGCACTCTCACTCCCTAAACGGTTAGCGATCATGAAATGTGCAGCACATCGCAAGGTCATAGATGATGTGGGCAAAGGGAACGCTTTTGCGGATTTGATAGCCAGACAAACGGCCACAGACCTTAGCACGGACATGTATACCTCGAGGAAAATGAGAGATGTTTGCATAATGGATGAAGGTATTGGGTCTGTGCGAGATATTCAGACTGATGCCACGATGGAAGAATCTAGAAAGTGGGCTGAAGGAATGGGGAAACTGGATGACGAAGGGTGTTGGGTGGATACATCCGAAGGGAAATGGTTGCTTCCTGATTCTTATGTATTGGCAATGGTTACGATGGCACACGGTCCTACGCATGTGTGTGCCCAGCAGATCACGAAAATGTTAGAACAGGTTTGGGTAAATGACAAGATTCTGGAAACTGCAAAGAGGCACGTCCAGAACTGTATGATCTGCCTACAGCACAATGTGGGTAAGGGGACAGTGACTCCAAGGGGAAGTTTTGGGCCCCCTTCTGTCCCCTTTGAGGTTATACATTTTGATTTTATTGAAATGGAGCGATGTAATAATTTAAAATATGTTCTTGTAATCATTTGTGCCTTTAGTAAATGGTTCGAGGCTTTCCCCGTCAAAGATGCTACCGCCATGACCACTGCAAAGATTATGGTAAAAGAATTCTTTCCTCGATTTGGGCTCCCGAGGATAATTTGGTCGGACAATGGTCCTCACTTTATCGCAGCAGTAATTTTGCAAATATGTGCAGCCCTAGGTATTGAGAAACGATTTCATTCAGCTAGGCATCCTCAAAGTGCTGGGTTGGTAGAAAGACACAACGGTACTTTAAAGAATAAACTTGCAAAAACATGTGCCGATACCAAACTAAAATGGCCAGATGCTTTGCCTATTGTGTTATTAGCTATGCGTACCACACCTCAGACTAGAACTGGGCTTTCTCCATTTGAAGTAGTAATGGGGAGACCTGCTAACATTTGGGGTCTCCCAAAACCTAAAGCCCTGAGGGAGGTGGAAAATGTATTGCTTGTAGATTACTGTAACCAGTTAAAAACCTGTATTTCATCTACCACCAAGTGCATGCTGCTTTACCTGTACGGTTCACGGGCCCAGGACACGATATACAGCCCGGAAGTTAGGTTTTAGTGAAGGCCTACTCAGGTATTATTGGTCACCAGGACAGCAGTGCGGGTGGCTGGAAAGAAGAACTGGATTCATGCGACGCACGTCAAGAAACTTACTCACCCAACGCCACACGCTACAGAAGAAGCAGAACCCCTCGCTGATGCTACAGTCTCTGATCCTGGAGTAGCAAACAGCGCTGTGAGTGCGTCGGAGAAGTTCTCTGAGCCTGAGGAGCTTGGGGAACAGTCCATTTCGTCTCCGCACTCTCCTGGAAAATCACTTCCGGAAAACACTGTTTCGAGCTCTGCGACTTCCGTCGCCACCGACACGTCGCTTCCCTCAGGAAGTGACAATACTTTGCTTTCGGACCACACAATTTTGGGTACCATCAGGTACAACCTTCGACCACGGAAATAGAACTGCGGCACGAGTGTCGTGCATCTGGAAAGGAAGTGATTGGAAAATTGTCTTGTTTTGTTGAGCAAAAAAGGGATTCTGCTGGCTAGGGTTGGGAAGGACTAAGAAATCACGCGACCGTAGTGTCGCCAGCAACGAACATTGGGGTCGTCGATCGAGAAAGTACGATGCCTGCCACCTTCACCGCTGCTCCCCGCACTGGACTTTTAGATAAGGGGGTGACCAAATCGAACGATGAACAATGTGCCTGGGCCCCGAAAACGTACTGTTGTGTTTTGATAATCATTATTGTTATTTTTGCAACGGCTGCTGTAGGACTTTGGTATTTCGAAGAAATCTATCCTTTGAAACCTTTATTGCCGACCAAGATCGTACCAACTGTTCTGACTCCCTCTGTACACCTTCACACTCTGTCCCCTAGAGACTCCCAACATAGACAAAAGCATTATAATAACACTCTGATGATAGTAATGAATGCTACTCATGCCATTTTTAATAAGAGTAATTGTTGGATTTGTACTCATTTACCGCAACATGGGAACAAGGGACTGGGATGGTATATACATCCTCTACCTTTAACGACTTCTTGCTATGCCTCTCTTAGAGCACTATTCTTTGGCCGGTGGAATGATGCTTCCACCGGCCAAAGAAAGTTCTCAGGGAACTTTGATGGAACTAATTTAAATGATTTTGAGAAACGTGAATTGACTCCCCTGGGATGCTTGCTTTTCGCAAATAGAAGTAAACCTAATGTCGCTTCTATTAGGCCGTCTGACAAACTATCTCTTCCTTTTCAAACTTTGATTTCCTTTAAAATGGCTCTGATAGGCAATAAGGACGCTGTACCTCCTTCTTATTCTGTAAATCATAGTCCTGACTCGGTTCCCTTCTGTGTACAAAGAAACGGCACTAGGCCAATGGGAGATTTTGAAGCTTGTAAAAATATTGTACATTTGACTGGGGAAAACAGGCCTCTGTATGTAGGGGGGGCTGTTTATTTTGTTTGTGGTAGTTTAGCATTTCCCTGGTTGCCCAAGGATTGGCAGGGAACCTGTTACTTAAGAATATTGTTACCCGGGGTATTTGTAGCAAGTACGTTAGAGATTTCTAAGGCTCGCCCGCGGCGAGACGACAACGGAGATACCCCTGGGCAAGTATTGGGGGACATAGCGAAATCAGTTGTGCCCTTTTGGGGACAAATAGCGAACTCGGAGAACATTAGGGGATTAGCAAGGGTACTGGAAAGAATGATCAACCGGACCACGGACATACTCTACAATATGACCTTAGAGCAAAAGGCAATAAGATTGGTAGCACTTCAAAATAGGATGGCATTAGATGTCATTTTGGCAGAACGAGGTGGAGTATGCAAATTAGTGGGGTCCGCTTGTTGTGTTTTCGTACCAGACTCCTCGCCAACAATTTTTAAAGCAATTCAGAACTTACATACTCTCAGTTCTGAAGTCCAAATCCCTGTAGGAGACTGGAACCTTAGTACTTGGTTTTGGGATTCTTTGCGATCTTGGGGTTGGAAGGTGCTTTCCGTTATTCTGGTTATTTTAGGGATTCTGTTATTTCTTTGTTGTTGTTTTCAATGCCTCCCAAGTATGTGTGGAATGTTAGGGGGGTGTTGTGCTCAAGCAGTGAGCGCAATAGGGCATAAAATATATACCCCAGGTACAGCATCTAAAGAATTCATGGTACAAGAGACTTTTATGAACGACCTTATGGCTATAGACATTACAGACAATGATGCAGAATCTATGGATGATAATACATGGAGTTATTTTCGAAAGTATTAGGGATGATGTTTAGCACTTGGCATAGGCCAAAAGGAGGGTCTGTGGAAATCGAAATAATATTGTACCTCCTATCGCATTGTTTGAATGTATGTTGGCCTACGCCAAGTTGTCTAAAAACATCGTGTACATAGATTCCGCGGCAAGGTCTTGACCTTAATGTATTGTGTAAATCGCCATCTTGGATTTAGCCGCCATTTTAGGTTCTCTTGTAGTGTGGAAGTCACCCTGAACAACAAAATGGAGGCCGAATGACATTTCGAGTGGGATTCTGGCCGTTGTGACCTCCGCACACGTGAATAAATAATATGTCCGCAGGCCACTTGTTAGGGTCGCGAACGGAGACCTTGTCCTCTCCCTGACCTATGTGTAAATGAACAACTGTATCAGTGGAACTGATCAAAATGCATACATTATGGGATTGACCTGGCTACGAACCCTAGGTTTGGTTCTGAGAATGGTTAACTCGCGAGGGGGTTGGCCAGAGCTGGATAAAAAGTATAAAAACCCGAGTATCCCAATGTTCGGTCTCTCACACTAACACGGCGAAATACCGTTGATGGTTCGTCCTGTTACTCTGAGGGCCGAATAGCTATCCGTATGTCAATTGACTTTTGGTAATTGTTGTATCTTTGAATAAAGCGCTTTGTATGTTCTTTGTAACCTGTGTTGGTGTGTTTCCTTTGGGCTTCCCGGCCTCATATCAATTTTTCTGTTTCCACACTAGCAGCCTCACATTGGGACATTAATCTACTCACACACCCCTCAGTCCCTTGCAGCCTCATATTGGGACATTAATCTACTCACACACCCCTCAGTCCCTTGCAGCCTGATACTGGGACATTAATCTACTCACACAGACACCGCCACTTGCAGCCTCATATTGGGACAATATTCTGCTCACACACCTTATTGCCACGTGCAGCCTGGTGCAAGGAGATTGATCTTCTCACACACCCCACATCTGCTTTCAGTCTGATATGGGATCATTAATCTGCTCACACACCTTCAGCTCCTTGCAGCCTGATATTGGGGCATTAGTCTGCTCACACACCCCACAACCGCTTGCAGCTTGATATTGGGGCATTAGTTTGCTCACACACCCCACAACCGCTTGCAGCTTGATATTGGGGCATTAGTGTGCGTACACACCCCACAGCCACTTGCAGCCTGATATGAAGACATTGATTCGCCCACACACCCTATTGCCACTTGCAGCCTGATAATGGTTATGGGGTGTGTGAGCCGATCAATGTGCCTGATATTGGGGCATTGATCTTCTCACACACCCCACAGCCACTTGCACCCTGATACTGACACCTTGTTCTGCTTACAAAGTCCACAGCCACCTGTAGCCTGTATTGGGACCTCTATCTGCTCAGACACCCAGACCCACTTGCAGTTTGATCCTGGAGTATTGAGCTGCTCACACAGCCCACAGCCACTTGCAGACTGATAATGGGACATCATAGGGATTGACATATTGATTGCTGCGAGGCGTATGTGACTGTCTGTCATTACAGTAGGCTCATTTGCTTGTGCGCGCATGTGTCCTTGAAATTGCGAGTGGGATCCAGAACTTCCCTCCTACAGACAATATAATTGTATGCCAACAACGTTCGTTTTTCTGCCTGTTTTACGCTGGTAAATTCTTTGTGTGAATGAGAACTAGATCACGCCGTATGCAAGGCTAGACTTGATTTAAAAACAGCACTTCGATTCGAAATTCAGCTGACTGCTTGTAGTTGTCTGAAACGCTGGGTGGGGAAAGAAACTATATTTCCAGCAGCACCAGCTTTGGACTAAAAAGGTGACCAGGCGCACCAGTGGTGGCGCGCCTGAGTCGAGCCCGGTCTTCGACAGAACTCGGCGAACGGGCGTTAGAGGCTTACCATTCTGATTCAAGTAAGTCCTGGTGGTCTACTTCTGACTCTTCCGATGCCACCACGGTAGCATACACTCTTAGTATTCACACCTGAAAGAGTTTTCTTAGCGGGCCTTCGCGAAGTTAAACAGGAAACATTCAACCCCTTGATACTGTTGCCACTCCAGAAGGAAGGCTTAAAACATAATGGCATAATCAACTGACCTAAACGTATTACTGGCCAGTCAGAGAGCAAACCACATGGCTATAGTAGCCCAGTACCTGGAGGCAAGACTAGATGGTGGGGTTCATTCACCCACACCACAAGCGAGTTTATGCAACCGCCCAGTCGCCAACTCCCAGATTTAACAAATCACGGCTGAGTGTCTTAATGAGGGGACCCCCGATTTTAGACCCATTGAGGCCCCTCGCTCCCTACAATTAAGCCCCCTGCCGATCGAGAGATGTGCGAATATTCGTACAGACAGCACGCCGCAAGGAAGCCAAGGCTACCCTATTTAATATAATGTGCAGGTGTTCTTACCTCCTAATAAATGCCATGCTACTTCTCTCAAGGCTCATAACTTCTGCCCCAGCAGGTCATCCCAAACTCCTATACTTCAGGATATACAACCTAGCGACGATGAAACTAGTAAAAAGCTCACTTTGCGTCCTTTAAACCTGGACCCCCATAAAGTTACTGACAAGGACAAATGACCCATTACCCAGACAATAAAAACACTCAAACTACCCTTATTGCATACTAGGTCCCTCAATAAGCATGCTATTGATATCCAGGAATACATTCAACATGATGTTTCTGACCGAAACTTGGATCACCGAGGCTAGTGGCCCCATGATCTCATTAGCCACTCCTGTAGGCTATTCTATCTTTTGCCAGAACCGAGATCATGGCTTCGGAGGGGGATGGCAATTATAGCCAGAAACTTCATTAAGCTTTTTAAAATCCCAAGCAATTGCACTAATTGTGAGATCCTGCATCTAAAGATGACGCCTACTCCATGTAGCAGAATCAACTTCATCCTGCTAGATCGACACACTATGGAGATGGCAGATGTTAATGAAGAAATTGTACAGCTTTTGGCTGATCACACTGGGCCCAACAGTGCCTCGAGTTTCCTAGGCAATCTGAATCGATGGTGCGGGAATTCCGCAGATTGAGAAGCCATTGCCCTGGAAACAGCCCTCAATAATATTGAGCACCACGTAGCCAGTAAAGACGCCACAACAGCCAAAGGCAATATTCTAGACTGAATTGTGGCAAGGACCCTTGGTGTCCAGGACATTAGTACCTCGCTTTGTATATGGTCCGATCATTATATGATAGTCTTTCTAATTCATCGTAAGGCACCTCTTCCTAAAATAAACAACCCACGGAAAAAGTTGCCAATCGGAACTTCAGAAATGCACATCCACGTGACCTTCAGAGATGTATCACTAAAACTAGGACTACCACCTCTGCATTAGACCCTCCTGAGCTACGTGTTGACCGTTACAACACCGAGTTTGGATGCCTACCGGGCAAACTGGCCCCAATTAAAATCAAACTAGTACGCGACAATTTAGGACACCAAAAATAGTTTGCCGAAGAGCTTACATCCTTGAAATCAGACAAAAGAGAATTCCGAGAGACGATGGCAAAAATTCCCCTCCCTGAAAACAAATCTGAATGGAAAACGCTAGAGGGCTCCTATAAAACTGTGATCACCGAAGCCAAAAGGAATTTCTTCAACAAACACGTAGATGAAGCAGATAATAAAGCTAAGAAGTTATTTGACATCTTACAACCTTTGGAGAAACCAAATGCACACGTAGTGGCATTTGTACCCTCGAAACTGGACTGTACCAAGGCACAGCTGGCTCTCGAGGCAAAAGTTTCTAAGGCCAGGGATAGAATAGAAAAAAGACCAGGCAACTCAAAGTACAAGCAATCCAACGCCCCAAAACTCATTCACTGGACTTAGATACCCATGCATTTAATTTCAATCCAGTGTCCATCTCTGACTCATCGAGTATCCTGGGCATCAGTCAGCCTGCCTGGGAAATACACGACCACCTAAAATGATACTTGACAATAAAAACATCTTTGATATTGATATTTTATTTCTATCGCGCTCGTACACAAGTGTTTCAGAGCGCGACAAGGCAAGGGAGGAGAACAGGGGAGAACAAAAGAGCGATCTTACTAGGCCCAGTGACATTGAGAACGCACAAGTGCATGGGAGAGGGGCAGGGGAAAAGTGCATGGAAGGGGGGAGAAGTGGAAAGTGTGAAGCAGAGGAGAAACAGATAAATAACAATAAATAAACAATAAAGGCAATAAACAGTGGTAGTGCAGCCAGCAAATTACAAGTGCTAGGTTTAAGGCAGCAGACAGGGTAGGTCTGATAACTGCAGGAAGACAAAGGGGGGGCTGTATGGGTACAGATACAGACCCCAGTGCAAGGGGTGGCCTGGAGGCAGTGCGGGAGGGGGGCGGGGTGAGCAGGTACCTGGGCGCGGAGGACAGAGGGTGGCCAGGTGCACAGTGCCAAGAGAGAACAGATCAGCAGGGGACAGGGGGAGCAAAGGCAGAAGAAAAGAAGAAGGTGCTTCCGGAACCGGAGATGGTTCTCCTCAAGTTTTAGAGTGGCAGGGAGGCTGTTCCAGAGGGAGGCCCCAGCCGAAGACAGAGATCTACCCCCAGCTCGTTTCTTTGAAAAACGACTGACCCAGAGGGAGTTCGAGGTAGAGGAGCGAAGAGCTTGAGACTGGAGGTATTTGCAGAGGGATAGCTGAAGGTATTTTGTACCCAGTCCCCAGAACGCCTTGTGGACAATGCAGAGGGTTTTGAATGTAATCCTTGCATCCACTGGGAGCCAATGGAGAAATCTCAGAGCTGGAGAGATACGGTCCCAGGGTTTGAGGCCAAGGACAAGTCTTGCAGTCCTGTTCTGGATTAGTTACAGAGGGCGGAGAGTAGAGGCAGGTAGATTTAGAAAGAGGCTGTTACAATAGTCCAACAAAGAGAGAACCAGAGCTTGGGATACCATGAGCTTCTGCGGGAAGGTGAGGAAAGGCAGAGTACCTCTGAGGAGGTGCAGTAGGAAATTTTACTTTTTAGAGACCTCAGAGATGTGGGCAGAGAAGGAAACGGTGGAGTCAAAGATGACTCCGAGGTTCTTAGCCTCTCTGGTTTGGGTATGAGGAGGGCTAAGGGAGGCTGGCCAGAGAGTGAGGAGAAAGGATGGTGAAGGTGTGTCGATGAGGAGGATCTCCGTCTTGCTGGCATTCAGACAAAGATCATTGGCTGCACACCAATCTTGAATGACAGTTAGGCAATCAGAGATAAGAGAGGGAGAGGAGGTGGCAGAGGGCAGCCTGAAAATGATTTGAGTGTCGTCAGCGTAGCACTGGAAATTTGAGCAGAAAGTGGCAATGCAGTGGGCGAGAGTTGCCAGGCATTGGTTGAAAAGCCAGAGCGAGAGGTTAGACCCCTGGGGAACACCACAGGTAGAGAGGAAGATAGATGAAAGGAAGGACCCAAGTTGGACCTGGGAGGGTTGATCTGAGAGGAAATAGGTCAGCCAGGCCAGAGCCTGATCAGTGATACCCAGGTTTTCACAGAGACGGTTGAGCAGGATGGTATGGTTGACCTTGTCGAAGGCAGAAGAGAGATCGAGGAGGTTGAGGACAGAGGGAATGTTAGAGTCAAGGTTGGAGAGCAGATATTCACGGATGTTCAGGAGAGCAGTTTCCGTTCTTCTGGCAGCTTTGAGGCCAGACTGGTGGTCATGGAGACAGCCAACAGAATTGGAATGAAGGTTAAGCTGAGAGATGGATTTCCAGGAGTTTGCCCAGAAAGGGAGTAATGGAAATTGGGTGATAGTTAGCTGGACAAGAAGGATCAGCTGTGGGTTTCTTGAGAAGAGGATGCACAAGAGAGTGCTTCAGATGGGAGGGGAAGGATCCTGAGGCAAAGGAGTGGTTGCAAAAATGAGCAAGGGCCGGAGCGAGGGTGTCAATGTGGTCCTTGGTGGTTTTAGAGGAACAGGGATGAACCTGTTTTGACGAGGCTTTCATAGATCGGACTTGTCTAGCGACCTCGTCAGGGGAGAAAAGAGGAAAGGACGAGAAGGATGGTGGGGGGTGGCTAAAGGAGGGTCAGCAAGCACAGATGGAGAGGGGAGAGGAGGAGAGGGAGTGGACATGATGTCCTGGGTTTTTTCAAATGAAGTGAGAGGCAAGGGCATTGCAAAGAGCCTGGGAGGCAGCAGGAGGGGTAGAGACTGCAGCATGGTTGGTCAGCTCCTTGCAGATTTTAAAGAGTTCAGCCGAGTTGTTAGATGCCACAGAGACACAAGCTTGAATATGGACTCTCTTCTTGGTGAGGACAGAGAGTCTGTATTGCCTTTGTAGCAGGTGACAGGCCAGTTTGTCAGAGGATGAACAGGAAGCCCTCCATTTCCTCTCAGCCACCTTATACTTACGTTTAAGTGTAGCTAGGTCAGAGTCATACCAGATATTGCACTTGGCTTTGGACTTCAAACGGATACTCATGAAAGGGGCAAGAGCATCAAGAGTATCAGAAATTGAAGAATAGAGCAGAGACAGGGCTGTGTCAGGATGTGAGACAGCCAGAGGTGGAGGTGGGAGAGAAAGTGGCAGGAAAAGCCTCAACTGACACACATTTCATGGGCCGGATGTCCGAGAAGGTAGGTGGCAGTGTTGAGGTAGGCTTGGCTTGGGGAGAAGAGAGGGAGAGGTGAGAGGAGAGGAGGGGGTGATTGCTTCAGGAGAGAGGGGTTGTCAGAAGGATGGAGAGGGGGAGGCCACAGGACATCAAGACATCGAGTGTGTGCCCTGCAGAGTGAGTCGGGCCAGAGGGGAGGGTGGCCAGGGAGAGGGAGTTGCAGAGGTCATGGAAGCGTACAGAGGAGGAACAAGGAGAGTCTAAATGTATATTGAGGTCACCGTGGAGGAGGAGTTGAGTGGTAGAGGCCAGGAGGGAGGAGGAGAGGTCTGCCCACTCAGAGAGAAACAAGGTGATTTGGCAGGAGGTAGGTAGATCGTAGCCACAGTAAGGGAATGGGTAACCGAGAGAGAGAAAGACTACAGGCAATGCATTCAAAAGAGGAGTAGCTCTGAGTGGGAATGAGAGAGGCAGGAATCCACTCAGGAAAGATCAGGGCAACCCCCCCACCGGACCGGGAGGGGGGTAGCCATCAGGGAGGAGAGTGTCAAATCTCGTGACAGAGCTGGCCGTGAACCATGTCTTAGTAAAACCAAGGACATCAAGGTCTAGTTCTTCAAGGAGGTGGCAGATGTCAGAGGAGTGTTTGACAGCAGAGCGAGAGTTGAGAGTGGCAATATGAAGAAGGTTGCCAGCCTTAAAAACCTTCCCGGGAGGGGTACAGATTGGAGACACGCCCTGCGGAGGAGAAAGAGTCCTATGAGGGCAGAGGAGGAGGAGGAGAGAGAGGGCAAGATAGCCAAGGGGGGAGAGGAGGGGACAGCAGGAGATGAGAAGAAATTTATGAGGTGAGGGAAGCGCCTATCAAAGAGGAGGAGATTGGCCTGAGGGCCTTGGACCATGACAGTGCCATTTAGGTAGACATTAATGATGACTTTAGAGGAGTCGAAGGAAGTCATGAGACCTTCCCAGCGAGTGCCACCGTTAATAGGAGAGGAGGAGATAGGGCAGAGCACAGAGACCATATGAGGAGTCCATAGATCTGGCGAAGGAACAACAAAGAGGATGTCGGTGAGGGTCTGTCTGGAGGAAGCATTGGAGTAGGTGTCGGCAATAGGAAGACCAGGGTTAGATATCCTTTTTGAACTTCTTCCTACCAGACTTAGTAAGAAGGGAAGAATAGTCAATGGAGAAGCAGTTGGAAAAGATAGGATAAACAGAAAGCGCCATAGGGGTGGAAGCACAGAGAGGATGGAGATACTGGGGGGCTAAGGCAGGTAGGTGTGGGACAAAAGAGAGTGGTGAGGTCACTGGGCTGGCAAGTTACACAGAAGCATCAGTATACAAGCAAAAAACTGAATTTCCCAATGGGCAGCAAGATTTGACTTATTAGCACAAAGCAAAAACAGCAAGATTTGACTTTTTAGCAGAAAGCAGAAACAGCAAGATTTGACTTTTTACCAGAAAGCAGAAACAGCAAGATCTGACTTTTTAGCACAAAGTAGAAACATCAAGATGTGACTTTTTAGCACAAAGCAAAAACAGCAAGATTTGACTTTTTTTTTCACATGAATTTTTATTGCCCAAAAACAGAAACAAACAGAAGACCAGAAAAACTGGGCCGAAGGGCAGTCCCACCAGAGGTGAAACCAGGACCCTCGTTGACCACACCCCCTCGGGCAAAACGGGGATGACCCCACATACATTTTGGAAAGCCTCTCGGAAGAAAGGTGCCACACGTGCAACAATTTGAAGTTATGCTCCGTAGCCGCTGTATACAGGGAACCCGAAAAAAGGGCCTTAAAAATGACCGACCATGTAGCTTCCCCTATTTCCCCCCCTACCCAACCATCCCAAAGTTTCCTGAAAGGCTGCCTGAGCTCAACATCTGCCATAATCAGTGCTTTATACATTTTAGACAGGGAGCCTTTCCTACTATTGGAGTCGATAAATACTCTCTCCAACGGAGTGGGGGGGCGAGTCAGATCTGCCACCCAGCGAGGGTCGGTCATAATGCCCTTCACCTTGACATAGTCAAAGATAGAGATCTGAGGCACGCCCAGAGAATCCACCAGACTATCATAGTCTATAGATACCCCCTGCCTAAACAGCTGGGCTGCACACTCCAGACCCCCATCCGACCACCGTTGAGTTCCCCGAAAATCTCTGTTACCCAAATCAAAAGGGGGAGCCCACACCGAGGACGGGGGGGAAGGCCAAGAGGACAGGGACACATTCCCCTTATCATTCTTCCACAGCGACCACAACACGGACAGGGTGGGGTGTACTTTTACAGCTCTGGGAAGGGGGTTCCCAAAGCCCACAAAAGTTCTCTCACTTTTCTGGGGTGGGCATGAACATCCTCAATATATGACCAATACTTTCTCATCTCATCCCTTAAGTGCTCCAAGAACACCCTCAACTGAGCCGCCTTATGGTATCGCCGGGAATCGGGCAGCACAAATCCCCCGAACGAACGCGGAAGAGTCAAAGTATCATACCTAACCCTCGGTTTCCTCCCCCTCCAAATAAAGCGACTCACCGCCGAATGGAGAGCCCTAAAGAAAGACTCCGGGATGGAGACCAGGAGGGAGGTAAACAAGTAGAGCAGACGGGGGAGCACGTTCATCTTGATCGTCACCATACGGCCAAACCATGATAACGTCAAAGGGGACCACCGCCGGAGATCGGTAAGAATCTTCACCAAAGCCGGAGGGAAATTAACCTCATACAGCTTCGTTATATCCCTCGGGATCAATACCCCCAAATAGCGCGTCGCCTCCCGCTCGACTCTGATTCCTTCCCAAGTGGCCCCGTCCCCAACCTCCAAGCCAGAATTAGCCATAGGCATCAAACACGATTTCGTACGGTTAATTTTCAACCCGGAGAAGGAGCCAAAGGCGCTAATTAGATTAAAGAGGCTAGGCAACGACTGCCCTAGATTAGTCACATACATCAGAAGGTCATCCGCACATAAAGATAGTTTAAATTCCAGCTCGCCACACCTCACCCCTGCTATACCCCGATGTTCTCTAACAGCTATCGCCAGGGCTTCAATCGCCAGGGCATAAAGCAGAGGCGAAATCGGACAACCCTGGCGGGTCCCCCGTGGGAGAAAAAAGGGAGACACGGTCATACCGTTGACTGCCACTCTGGCCGAGGGGCCGTTATACAGAGCAGCTATCCATTTACAGAATCTGTCCCCCAGACCCATTTTCATTAAGACCTTGCTCAGATAGGCGCACTCGACCCGGTCAAAGGCCTTTTCTGAGTCTAAGGACAACAGATAAGCCTCCACCCCCGAAAGAGCCTCTTCATGCATCAACCCAAGTGACTTCCTAATATTGTCGCTACCCTGCCTCCCCGGGACGAAGCCCACTTGGTCGCCATGCACTAGGGTAGGGAGGTGAGTCGCCAACCTATTTGCCAAAAGCTTAGCAAAAATCTTCACATCGGTGTTTTATAACGAGATTGGGCGACATGACTGACAATTCCTCTTGTCCTTCCCTTCCTTAGGGATTACTACAATACGGGCCGAAAGCATGGAAGGGGGAAGATGCCCCGAGTCCAGAACAGCGTTAAACAACTTAGCTAGGAACGGAGCCAGGGTACCCCGATATTTTTTATAGAAATACACAGTAAACTCATCATCCCGCGGAGCCTTACCCGATTTCATAGCACCTATAGTATCTATCACCTCCTGGGGTGAAATAGGGCTCTCCAAGAAGGTGGCGCTCTCGGCGGACAGAGAGGGAATTGGCAAAGCCTCCAGAAAATTATCTATGTCTGCCCCATCTCCCTCGTATTCGGATTTGTACAGATTCTCATAAAATTTCCGGAATTCGTCCGCAATTGCGGAGTCCTCCCTACAGAGCTTCCCATCCGGCAGGGCAAGAGCCTCCACACGCCTGCTCTCCCTAAGCTCCCGGAGTCTCCACGCCAGAATTTTGTCTGCTTTTTCACCCCTCTCCATATACTTTTGCTTTGGGAAGGACAATTTCCTTTCAGTCTGTCCCACCAGGAGAGCAGCTAACTTCGCCTTAAGCTGCTGAAGCTCCGCCAACTTCCCCGGGAAGATCTGAGACCTCAATTTACCCTTCGGCTCAATAGCCCCAATTTTGTCCCTAAGAATCTTTTCCTCCTACCCCTCTCTCTCTTCCTCGCCGCCCCCAATCCAATAAGGACACCCTTAATCGTGGCCTTAAAGGCCTCCCAGATCCCCTCCAGGCCCACCTGCCCATTGTCATTAAACTCAAAAAATTCTTCAATGGAGGTCAGGACCGTACGAGCCAACACCTTATCTTTCAACAGGAGGTCATTACATGTCCACTGCCTTGGCCCTGGAATCACAGCGGGAATCCCTAATTGTACCCTCACCATGTCGTGGTCTGACCACGGAGTCACCTCCACGCATACTTCCAAGATTCTGTTATAAAGCCCACTATCAACCAGAACATAGTCAATTCTAGAGAATGACGAGTGGGGCTTCGAGAAGAAGGTGAAAAGGGTATCCGAACCTTCTTGCGCCAAGTGTGAGTCCCAAAGCCCTAATTGATCGTTGGTGCACTGGAAGGAAGACGCGGAACTCCGTTGCGACTGGGAGTCCACCGCCAGGCGACTGGGCATCCTATCCCCCATGCAATCGAGAACCATGTTAAAATCGCCCCCACCACAGAGCGCCTTCCGTAAAGGTTACGATTTTGAGCTTCAATTCTGACCAAAAACGCTCAGGAGCCTCGTTTGGCGCATAAATGGAGACCAACGTGACCCTGGTCCCCCTACAGTCACCCTTGACCATTACATAACGGCCCTCTGGATCACAAACCTGGGCACGAAGAGAGAATTGGGCCTTCTGGGAAATCACCATCGCCACCCCCCTCTTTTTGACCTTGGAGGAAGCATGTAAGACTTTGTGAATGGACCTTGCCTTCAAAACGGGTTCACCTCCCTTCACCCAGTGAGTCCCTTGAAGAAATGAAACATCGAGTTTCAACCTATTGAACTCCTTCACCACCAAAGACTTTTTATATGGGGAATTAAGACCCCGCACGTTTAACGAGCCCAGCGCCAGAGGAAAATCATATTCACCCATTTGAATGAGAGAACGTAGGCATTGGTCCCTGAACGATCAAACACACAAGAAAAAACCCTGTCGGGTGACTCTCCAAAAATTCCCCCAAGCAAAAACCACAACGGTAATCAAACCATCCCCAAACCATTTGAAACCGTCCCAACCCCCACCCCCAAAACCCCCCACACCCCACATTACTGAGCGCCCGGCCCAACAGCACCAATCTACCGCTGTCACACCAGGCCACCACTGGTCGCCTCCACCCGGGCTGCCCAAGACTCAAAAATGTTGTGCAATTCTGAACCACCCCCCAACATGACGCACACATACCCCCCGCAAGAAGCACACAAACACACTCCCCCCAAACTCCATGCACCTTCTAATTAGCCACATTCGCCCCTCTTATTTCTTTATGCCAGCCTCCTCAGGGCATGACGAGCACCAGAGAGCCCCAGGGACCCCCCGGACTCCCCACCAACAAAACAAAACAGTGTACACCAGAGACACCCCTGTACACCACATGATAAACATCCTTCTTTAACAAGTTAAGAGGCAGGCTGACTCGGGGAGGGAGGTGTCACTCTTCTAAACTTCCTATGACCTCGAACTCTGCGCCTCTCCACAAACCGGGGGGGTTCCTCTGTTCGGACTTTTTCCCAGAACCATCTGATGCACCTACTCCTTCGGTTGAATCTCCCAAGAGTTAGCCAGTCACCCTCTGTATGTCAGCTTCCGTAACAAGGCAGTACTTGTAGCCTTCAAATTCAAATGCGAGAGAGAAGGGATGACCCCACCTGTATCGCACTGCCTTAGACTGCAACCATTTAGTCAAGGGGCCACAGAGTTTCCTGCGCGCTAGTGTAAACGCAGACAAGTCCTGATAAATCGATGTGCCCCTTCTTCCTGGCCAGGCCCAAGATCTTCTCTTTCTCAGAAAAATAGTGAACCTTTACCAAGACTGATCTCGGGGCACCCGCACGTCCCCCCGCTCTATGAGCTCTGTCAATTGTCGGCTCATTAGTGTTCCCGCCATCAAAAAGTGTACTGATTATTGCCCTGACTGCTCTCAGAATGTCAGATTGTGTCTCCCCCTCCTGCTCCGGAATACCCAAGAATCACAGATTGGATCTGCGCTCCCTATTCTCCCAATCGTCCAATTTAAGGAAGACCTTCTCCTCCCTTCTCTAGAGCTCTGCCAGGCGCATATCAAATTGAGTTTCGAAAAGATCCGACGACGTCTGGTTAGCCTCCAAAGCTTGGACCCAGTCGTCAACCGCGTCCAATTTCTTGCCCAAGGAGTCCAGTCTCTTACCGATGTCCGCTCTGAAGCCTCTTATCTCCTCCAGGAGGACCGCCATATACTGACTCATCGAGTGCTCCTCCTTAGATACCGAGTGGGAGGCAGGACCAGAACCACCCTTGTCCATGCTGAAATCGAGGGAGCGGTGAAACCTCTGCAGTGATCGAGACCAGTGCATTAGCAGTGGGGGAACAGAACTGAAAGGCTGAAGCTCTTAGAGGCGGGTGGTAGGCAAGGCACCAGAGGCCTCACCGCAAGGCAAATCCCCAAGCAAGCACTACAGTATGCCCCTCACCCGGACCTCAGGCCAGCGCTCCGGGACCACCTCTCCAGCACCCGGGCCAGACCCCAACTCAACTGCGGAAGGGGGACAACTGGAACCAGCAAAGCCAGGTGTCTTCGGGCCCCGGAGGAGATCCCCGCCTCATCACCATAAGCATAGGAGACCAGGAATCACAGGGAAACTCTCCCCCCTCCACGAGGGAGAGCCAGCCTCAAGCTCCCGCAGGAGACCCAGCCCGGGCGACGAGGCCCACCAGCCAGACCACACCTCTTTGTCGGGGCCCCTCCAGAGCTATGCCAATGGGTGCCTCCTCCCTGGACAGCACCTCACGCACCAGGCCTGCTCCCTCCAGGTCACGGAGCGACAGCCCACCCACAAGGGACCAGGGCACCTCCTCACCTCCATGGAAGCCGGCACTGCTCCTACGTGCCCAAAAGAAACTCAACAGTCCAGCAAGCGAGCCCCACCCTGGGGGCAGGACCACCCTCCAGGAGCGCACACCAGACCTCCTCTGTCACTGTAGGGGACTCCCAGGCGCCCATCCCCTACGCCCTACACCTCCATGCAGCACTGCCACGGGTCGGGGCCTCAGCTCACCCCGACACCCTTCTCGACACCACCTCAGCGGAAGCCGACGGTGGCCAGCAGGAGGGGCAGGAGACCCCCTCGACTCCCAATCCACCAGCAAGTGGGACACCCGGACACTTCCACTCCCGCCCCAACTAGGCGGACTGCACTGGACCTCAATGGTGGAGTGCCGAAATCCCCTGCACTAACACACCTGCCGGCAGCTCCTTGATGAAGGCAGGCTGTGCCAGTCCCTTCTGCCGTCCTCCTTTCTCCCGTCTGGGACGGCTCCATAGATGGGCCTGGGCACCCCCGCAGCAGCCGTTCGGGCGCCGACCGCCCCTCCCCCTCCGACCTCTGGCGAGCGTGACGCGGAGCTTCTCGGCGGGGACAGCAACCTCCCAGGCTCCGCTCTCCAACTCTGCAGACCCGTTCTCAGCGACAGCGGCAGCTCCGAGTGTTGGAAAAACACTCAACTGGTGCTCACTTGCAGTAACAGATCCCGGGGGAGTCAGGAGATCAGTTGCGGCATGTTAGGGGGGCCCAGATCCCCAATTTAGGCACCCGAAGTTGGAGACTGGCCGTGGAGCGTCAACACATCCCGGCGCTCCTGGTAGCACAAAGCAAAAACAGCAAGATTTGACTTTTCAATCTTGGAATCAGATGTTAGCAAAAAGTTTTAGAAAGCACTGCGTATCAGGATGACAACATGGGAGTAACAAGCAGAAAGAACAGTGATAGTCAAAGGTGGTAGGAGTGAGTCCATAAGGAGGGAACTAACCCATAGTTCTGGAGGAGGCAAAGTCAAGGCAGTCGGATTTCTTAGAGGAGTGAGGTGGCAGCAACATTGTGGTTAAGGTGCAGGGAGGACCCCAATTAGTGTTCCGGAAGCAGACAGGGAGCAGACAGGGGTGGGCCTTAGAAGTGGGCCTTTGCTGAGAGGGCCGGCTAAAGCCTGCTGGTCCCTGATTGGATGGAAGAAAACACTCAGCAACCAACATGTTGCCCCTTTCTTGCCCAGGTTTATTAATGTCTCTTTTTGTGTGGTCCCAGAAAATATTTAAAATCTTACCATGATCCCCATCTTCCAAAAACCCGGGCTGGACCTCAATGATACAAGCAACTAGAGGCCAATAACTAATAGCAATTTCTTGTTTACAATCTGACAAGGTGGCCACATCACAACTGCAGACATTCATTGAGGCCATTGGCGCCTTACATCCTAGACAGTCAGGTTTCCGACCCCATCATAGCACCGAGACTGCCCATGTTGATCTGCGGACGCACATGCTGTGAATCATGGACAGAGGAAAGGCCGGCTTACTGGTCTTATTGGACCTCTCAGCAGTCTTCGACCTCTTGGACTATGAGCGTCTACTACAGACCCTGACAGATATTGGCCATTGTTCCGACAAGACTGCCAAATAGGTCCACTCTTTTCTGACCGGACAGCTGTCTAAAGTCTGCTGGGGAGATGCTTCTGCAGCTCCCGCTCCTGCAATCTGTGGTGTACCTCAGGGGGCTTGTATGTGCCCAGCACTTTTCAATTTATACACCAGACCTCTCTGTAGCCTTCTGGAAGAGTCTGGGGCCTTTTTTACCAACTACGCAGACGATACCCAGCTGGTCCTGGTGATCTCTGGAGATTAAAACACAGATGGAGCGAATCTAGAACATACGTACAAACTGATTGAATCTTGGATGAGGGAAAATTGGATGTGCCTCAATGGAGGAAAAACGGAGCTCCTGATTTTTGGACCATCTCAGGCAAAAGCTACATTAAATTCCAACTACCACTCCTTCCCCATCCTCGACTGTAACATCACTGTTCTAGATAAGTTTAAAACTCTCAGTATACATCTTGACGCCTCCCTGAGTGCAGAAACACATACTAACTAGGTTGTAAAAAACTGTACTTATTACCTAAGACTTCTAAAAAATAGCCGTCATTTCATCACCGAAAATAATTATTCCATCATTATGTTGTATTATCCAGAGTTGAATACTGCAACGCTTTCCTGGTTGGTGCTGAAAAACAGAGCATGCAGTGACTGCAGACTGTTCAAAATGAGGCCGTCCGTATCATTAAAAAGGTCCCAAGAAGAAACCACATCTCACATCACAGACAGGCATTGCACTGGCTTCCTGTAAAGGCCTGAGTGCAGCTTAAAGCAGCCTCTATTGTGCATAAATGCCTCCAGGGGAATACTGAAGCTTACATTAAATCACTAGTGACCCCCTACAAGCCAACCATATCACTGCACACATCCAACTTGATGCGGGTAACCTGCCCAGCCTCCAACAAAGGTGTGGGCAAATCCTTTGCTGATGTTCAGCAAAATCCTGGAATGCTCTTCCCCTCCCCCGACGGCGTGAAGCCAACATCAGAGCTTTCAGGAGATCTCTTAAAACCCTTCTCTTTGAGTAAGGTTCTGGCCCTCCCTCTCTTGCTGTTTCGTTATTGTGTCCAGTGATATGTTGTCTTTCTGTGTTTATGTGCACCTAGATGCCTGTGGGCTTTGGCACATTATAAGTAAATAAAAATAAATCATGCTGCTGACACAGCCCGCAGCCACTTGATGCCTGATATTGGGACGTCTTTCTGCTCACACACCCCGCCGCCACCACTTGCAGCCTGATAATCGGACATTGAGCTGCTCACACAATGCATAGCCACTTGCAGACTGATATTGGGACATTTTGCCGAATAATAATCTAGGCACAAGCAGCACAGTCGGAGGTCATTTTGGGAACACATCGTAATAAAGATGGCCGCCGACGGCTATTGCTGTATAGAAAGGGGACGTCTTTTTAAGGCAGGGTTATCCCTTGTTAAGGTGAGGCTGCATCTCGTTGGGTGAAGATGTCACTGGTCACTGGTGCGTCCAGGAGCATTCGATCAAGAATGGAAAATATGAATGAATGTGGTCTTACATGCAACGCGTAAGCCATTCCGGTCGCTCTGCTCGCTGCCATGCTGTACAATGTCATGGAATGAATTATATGCAATTTAATGGGGTCCTGAACATAGGGTCTGGTGCTGTTTTGGCAGCATCTTGGTGCTAGGTTCTGTGAAAGCGGTGGGTGAGAGGAAGGGGTTATGAGGAGCAGAGGTCGAGCCAAGGTGTGATTCCTGATGTGTTCTGTGCAGATTTGGAAGTGCCCACAATCCATCCGACAGTAGGATTAAATTTGAATTGGACATGTGGGTTTGGGTTCCTGTTGCCAATCGGGCCTCAGGTGTGCTGCTCCTTTGTATTTATATTTTTTTGTATTTATTGAGTGCTATACGCCAAAGTGCTGTACAAGTCACCACATCACAGTACAAAAAATGAACACATTATCTGTAAACCAGGAAATCTAAAGGAGATGAGCTTTAAGGGCAGAACGAAAGAGAGAATAGGAAGAGATAGAACAAAAAGAAAGAGTTCCAATGCAAAGGAGCAGGTAAACGAGACTGAGCACATGGGGGTGGGGAACAGCTAGAAGAGAGAGGGACTGACAACAGAGAGGATGAGAGGGGATGTAAAATTATACCAACGAAGAAAGATAAGGAGAGAAAGGTTATAAAGAGATTTAGAAACCGTACAAAGAAAATGAAATTTAAGATGAGAGTGAAAGGAAAGCCAGCCAAGAGAGGAAAGTGACTGAGAAATAGAATTGTGAGGTGAAAGAGAACATTAAAGATGAATAGAAGAGTTAAAGATAGATTTAAGAGGAGCCAGGCGTGAGGCAGGAACGCCAAAAGGAATACAAGAACAATAGAGCAGGTGAGGGAAAATAAGAGAGGAAATTAAGAGTTTGTCAGCACTAAACGTACGAAACAGCCTTGCCTTCTGAATATTATAAAGGTGGGCCTGGCGCGAGCATGAAAGTAGAGAAATATGAGGAGAAAAAGAAAGCTTGGAGTCTAACTAAAGACCCAAACTACGGGTAGAAGAAGGAATAGAAAGCAACGAAGGGGGAAAGGAAATAGAGACAGAGGAAAAGGAGTGGGGATCGTGGTAGCAGCAAAGAAAAGTACTTCCGTCTTAGAGGATTTAAGAACAAAATAATGATCTGACATCCAAGATTTAAAAGCCAAGAGACAGGACATCAGGGTGTTATGAATAATGGAAGAAAAAGAAGAAAAAGATAGAAAAAGTTGGGTGTCATCACCATAAAAATGGCGAGACAACCCAAATGAAGAGATAATAGATGGAAGAAGAGAAGTATAGAGAGAGAAAAAGGAAGGGTCCCAAGACAGAACATTGGGGAACACCATGTGTAAGAGGGGCAGTAACAGAAGATTGACCAGCCCAGGAAACCAGGAAGGTGCGATTGGATAAATAAGAATGGAACCAAGAAGGAACAGAACCAGAAAGCCCAAAGGAGGAAAGAAAAGAGAGAAGCAAAGTCTGATCAACAGTATCAAACTCAGCAGAGAAGTCAAGTAATATTATTAGAGAAGCATGTTTAGAATAACGAGCTGAAAGCAACGAACCATAAACTGAAAGGAAAGCAGTCTCAGTAAAACGAAGCGAACGAACGCCAATTTGAAAATGAGGAAGAATAGAATTAGCAGAAATAAAAGGTGAGAGTTCAGAGTAATCCAGACATTCCAAGAGTTTAGATAGATACGAAAGAAGAGATATGCACTGCTGGTTTCTTCCTGGTTTGACGTTCCTTTTTCCTACTTAAGCAGCCCTCCGGCCTCCTTTCCTTTGCCCTTGGTGTGCAGGTGCAAGTGAATCTATGTCACCTGGCCTAAGCCCCGCCCACCTGTCAACCACTTTAAACTGTTGGTGCATTCCAGGTTTGCCACTCTTTTTCCCTGTTTAAGCAGCCCTCCGGCCTCCTTTCCTTTGCCCTTGGTGTGCAGGTGCAAGTGAATCTATGTCACCTGGCCTAAGCCCCGCCCACCTGTCAATCACTTAAACTGTTGGTGCCTTCCTGGTTTGTTGCTCTTTTTCCCTACTTAAGCAGCCACCAAGCCTATTTTCCTTTGCAAGTGGATCTATGTCACCTGGCCTATGCCCGCCCACCTGTCAATCACTTTAACTGTTGGTGCCTGCCTGGTTTGCTGTTCTTTTCCCCACAGGCCATCCTCACCATCATCAGGCAACCCAATGTCAATAACATAGCCCTCCTCTATGGCATTTATTTATTTATTTGTATTTTTATAGCGCACTTACAGCCCAGAGGCATCGAGGCATGGACTGCACAATGCAGCAACCTCACCCACATCAGCCCCAAGTCTGTCAGTGCCCTCTCACTGTCCATAACACGGAAGATGATGCTTGCCAACCTCCACTCAGCTATCACCCATGCAACCGACATCAGGACCTCACCTGGCTGACACCCACCTCCACCCACATCCTAGACATCCTTGTCCCCAGCGGCTACAGCATCCAGCACAGTGACTGACTGGACAAGACAAGACAGGTGAAGGCCTCGTAATAATCCACAAGACCTCGTGGCCCTGCACCAGAATTGATGTCGACAACATTGGCTCCTTTGAAGTCCTTTCTCCTGCCACTTCCCCATCTCCCTGATGGACACAGTCACCTATTATCTCATCTACAGACCACCCAAATCCAACACTGCATTAATCAGAGACTTCACCGACCTGGTCACCACCATGTCCCTGACGCATGCCAACAACATCTTCCTAGGCAACTTCAACCTCCCAGGCAACACAGCCAAGAAACTGATGAAGGAAGCTCTCCTTGGTCTTCTCTACAAAAGGCACAAAAGACCCAACAAATGAGAAAGGTAACATCCTCACCTAATCATCACTGTACTGTCTTCCCTCCACTACAGCTCTCCTCTCCCGCTTGACTGGTTTGACCACCTAGCCATGCCTTTCAACATCCTGCACACCACCCCAGTCAAGCACTCTCAGCAGAAACCCATCAGACAAACCTTCAGGTCCTTTAAAAACTTCCCAGTGGAAGCCCTCACGTCTCAGGACCGCATCCGACCATGCGCTCCTCAAAGGAACTCCGAGCAACCCGCCGACAACTCAGCAACACAGCCAAGGCATCCTACTATCAGAACACCATTGCAGAAGCTGACAATAAAAGCAGAGCCCTCTTCAAAGCGGTCAAGCACTGCGTCAACCCGCTACCGACCCTGCCATACCACACTCCATCGAAAAATCCACTGCCATCAACACCTTCTTCATCAACAAAATCAGCAAGATTCGTCAGCACATAGGCACCAGCTCTGCATCCACAGACCAACCTCATGTCCCTCCTCGTGAAATTTCCACACCCTGGACAACATTCAAGACACTCTTGACAGAGGACCTGGGGCCGCCCTCAAAGCCACATCGTTTACAGACGACATCCTCCCAAGATCCATCCTCAAGACCCTCCCCACAGAAGCTCTTCTTCAGTAACTGGAGATCATAAACAGCTCCCTAACTCAAGGCACCTTCCCATCGACCCTAAAAACAGGACAAATCCTCCTTCTACTAAAGAAACCCACTCTGGATCCCGACAACCTAGGTGACTATCACCCCATCACTCATCTTCCCTTCCTAGGTAAGATCATCGAGAAAGTGATAGCCGCACAACTACAGAAACACATTAACACCAGAAATCTCCTCCAAAACCTAGCAATCCGGGTGTAGACCCATATGCAGCACAGAGACGGCAACTATACAGGTGGTCGACAATGCCCTCAACATCCTTGATGATGGCCTCCCTGCTTCCTGGTTCTACTCAACTCTCGGGCACTTTCGACACAGTAGACCACCAGGCGCTTACGGACACCCTACATCAGTGCATGGGGATTGGCAACCTTGTCCTATGCTGGTACAAGTCCTGCCTTGCCAACCACCAGCAGTTTGTTCAGATGGACTCCTCTAGATCGCCAATGCTACCTTTCAGCTGTGGAGTCCCACAGGGTTCCATCTTCTCCCCAGTGATCTTCAATCTATACATTGAGCCACTGGAGCCCTCCTATCCACACAGAACAACCACATCCACCAATATGCCAATGACACATAGCTATACCTCTAGATCGACTCCATCAAGGACAGCCATAGGCTGGAAACCTGCCTCTCGTGATCCTGTCTTGGATGTCCAGCGCATACTTGAAGCTCGATGCCTCCAAGACCGAATTCCTACTCCTCATCAACAACACTCAACACCCAGACATACAGACCTGGCTATCAACCATGAATGCTGAGGGCTTCACACCTGAGCTCACCTCCTGCGCCAAGTCCCTTGGGTTCAGCATCGACAAATACCTCTCCTTCAACACACACATAGCTAGGAAAAATCAGACAGCTTGGCATCAGCTTTCCCTCCTGTGAAAAATCAAGCCCTTCCTCCCTCCGGACAGCTTTAGATACACTGTTCAAGCACTGGTCCTATCCCACCTTGATGGGGGCAATGCACTTTTTGTGGGCATCCTGTTGTCTTCCATTGTGCCCCTGAGAAGTATCCTACATGCGGCTGCACGCCTCAACAAGGGTCTACGCAGATACAACCACATCACCCCGGCCCTCATCGACCTTCACTGGCTCCCACTGCACGTATGAATCACCTTCAAGTCTTGCTGCATCATCTTTCAGGCAGTCACCATCAAGTCATCCAGCTACCTCGCAGAGAAACAACTCAGCATCTCCAACGGATAGCGCACCACCAGAAGCCAGGACACATGCAGACTTGAAATCTGCCACTGCCAAAAGGAAAGGACCAGAAAACAAGCCTTCTCTGGTTGAGCGCCAAGACTATGGAAGCTCCTCCTCTGTCAGCATCAGACTTGCCCCTGCAATTCAGAAAAGAACTTAAGACCCACCTCTTCAAGGAATCTGTTTGACTCAACACCTAGGCCCTTACATCGCCCCTCACGCAACCCTTACTTTCTAGACACCACCTGCGCCTCTCCTCCCCTCCACCCGGTACAGCTGTACCCCTCCTCTGTGCCCCTCTGTATCCCACCCCCACTGTATATCAGTTCTGTTGTAACCACTGGAAAGGGCTCCGTTATGCATCTGAACTATTGTATAACTCTTTAAAGAGCTCTGTTATGTATCTGTATTGTTGCATACCTCTGTAAAGTGCTCCGTTGCTTCTTGGAACTAGTTCCACACTCAATGAATGCAATAATAATAATGATAATAATAATAGTAATAATAAGATATAGGCCTAAAATTAGAGGGAAGTGAAGGATCAAGAGAAGGCTTTTTCAAGATGGGAAGAATAGTAGAATGCTTGAATGAAGATGGAAAAGTCAAAGAGGAAAGGGAAATATTAAAATGTGCAGCAGGATAAGACACCAAAGAAGGATAGACTTTAGGAATAAGTGAAGAAGGAACAGGATCTGAAGGGGCAGCTGTACGGGGCACTAGGGCTGAAAGAAGGGTCATAACAGAAGTAGAAATAGGGGACAAAGATGATAGAACAGCAGAGTGGGAAACAACAGAAGGGATAGGAGGAGAAGAAGAAGGAATGGTAGCAGAGCTTAGAGCAATGACTTTGAAGGAAACTAGGAGGCAAGCCCAGCCGCCAAAAGCGACGAGATAAAAGTACAATCAGGAGAAGGAGGAGAAAGTAAACGAGACAAGGGGATGAGAAGACAGAGTTCAGACGATCAGAATCTTGAGAGTGCATGGCCAAGAGAAGCGCTCCATTAGAAAGAGAGTGAAACAGAGAAAGGGGAGAAGAGTCAGAGTCGAGTTGCAATGCATGGCAGCGACGCTCCACGCGGCGAAGAGTCTGTTGCCTCCGCGCATGGGTGGGATGTGGGCATGCTGTATGGTGAGAAGATAGACCAGGCAAGAGGGGCGATTCTGCAGTCGGGGATGCACGCGGAGCCGTTCCACTGCCGGGCATGCGTGAGTGGGTGACAAATGGGGTGCAAGGTGGGCGGCTGATGGCAACCTGATGAAGACTGCTTAGGGTAATGGGAGGGGGGGTTTGCTATGGAAGCCAGTATCCCCTGGGATCATGTTGCGATCCTGAGTGTTTGCCCTCCTGATGTTCACGCTCAATGGGCAAGACCAATATGGCTTATTCAGGGATTAGGTTTGGAAGAAAGGGAGAGGCAGGGGGGAAATAGGGGAGGGGGGTTGGGAGGTTCAAGAGGAGATTGCCTGTTATAATTCCTTGTATTGTTGAATTGTAAAGCATTTTTTTTTAAATGTTAAGGTCCTGAGGGTCCCTGGCTCCTCCCGGTGTCCTTGTGGTTGCCATGGACTGTGCCATGCGAGTTTCCATTGGCGCAGGCGTGCCTTGCTGTGGTGGTTCCAGTTAGGCAGGCAGTGCCAGGTAGTCAGGTGTTGGTGATTGTTTTCGCCCCATTAAGGGTGTGAGTATATGGCGTTTTGTAGAGGTCGGCCAGAGGGTGTGGTTATTGACGCGTGACCGGTAGGTGGGAGGGCACATTGAAGTGTCTTGTAGGCCCACCCGTTCAATAACTATAAAATCTGGTGTTTGGCAAAATAAATAAATAAATAACTGGGTTGTGTGTTAAAGTTGTATGAACTAGAAAAACAATAAAAAATCTACAAAAATGTAGAGACCATATCAGCAGGATTACAGTTTCCGAGCACGTAGTAACTCGTGTAATATATTACTGTCGTTATTAGCCACAATTGGACCCTTACCGTACTGCAGCGCCTCCTGGTGGCAGACAGCTGTGCATGTACACTCTGCCTTATTTCTCCTGTGTTATGACTGGACTGCAACAGGCGAATTACTGGAACTGGATGAAATAGCCTGACCGTGATGCCTTGCTGCCTTTTTTCATCTTTAGCAAAACAGAAAGGTGATGGCTGGAAGGTTTTGAATTAATCATAACCACGGGCAAAGCTCTGGGCAACCCTCCAGACCATCGTTTTTCAGCCTGCCAAGCCATTACAGAAGGGGAAAAACCATATGCAAATCAGGCTTGGTCCTACCCCAAAAGGGGCAGCCCAGCCCGAACTGCTTGGTCACATCCCTTCTGCACGAAACCACAATCATCCCCAGACATGTCTCAGCCTTGTTGGGCATCATCAGTGAGGAGTAGCTAGCGTCTCTAGGCCCGGCAGACTCGGGACCCACGTCTGGGCCTACCCGTCCCACTCGGTTAGCAAAACAGAAAGGTGATGGCTGGAAGGTTTTGAATTAATCATAACCATGGGCAAAGCTCTGGGCAACCCTGAAGACCATCGTTTTTCAGCCTGCCAAGCCATTACAGAAGGGGAAAGAACATATGCAAATCAGGCTTAGCCCCACCCCAAAAGGTGGGGATGCTTGTGGTCTCGTGCCCTTTTTCATCTATCATCAATTAATACAACCCTCCCCCTAGCATTACATACCCAATGATAGAAGTGTACCAACAACGTGGTGGACAGAGTAGGAAGGAGAGGAGCCACGTGCAGCACATTTTTCAAGGGGTGCAGCCATGCTGGTTGACAGCAGTGGTGGAAATGGAAAAAATGTGGTGGGGGATCCACCAACACAAGGGCCGGGTGGGCGAGGAGTTGGGGGCGGTGCCCGAGGGGGCGTGGTCTAGAGGGGGCGGGGCTCGTAGTGTGCTTCCAGCTATGCTGGAATCCTAAAAAAAAATAAAAAAAAGCCCGCGATGGCAGCATTGCTATTTACCGCGGCTTTGGCACTGGTGTGTAATGCACAATGCTCACTACATGTACAACTGAAAGGAATCAGTTGTACATGTAGTGAGCATTGTGCATTACACACCAGTGCCAAAGCCGCGGTAAATGGCAATGCTGTCGTCGCGGGCGTTTTTTTTTTTTTTTTAAATCTTCCAGCGTGGTTTATGGTCTTTGGGGGCTGACTCTGGCCGGGTCCCGAGATCCGGCTCCATTTCTGGTGCCGGATCTCAGATCCGCCGAGTGCCGGCCCAATGACCAGCACTGGTTGACAGCCAATCGAGTTGAAACAGATCTCAGTTTAGCTGTGCTAAAATGGGGAAGGGTGCTTTAACTTAATAAAGAATCGTTCCGGAATGGTGAACATGTTTGTAAAAAGTAGTGGAGCTGCCAACCGTAAAAAATAAAAGTAGTGGAACACCGCTCCTGGCCGTTCCCGCCCACTTTCACCACTCTATATACCAGTGTATTTTAATGCACGTTGCAACAACGTGTCCCTGCCTGGCTTGAAAGCCACTTGCGGCGCCTCCCCCTGTGCACGGAGGGAGGATGCGTGCATGGTGGGAAGGCACCCTGCAGCGGGAGGGGGGGCGGGGTTGTGTAGATGATCCAGTGTGGGTGAAGCGTGTGGTGGCATGTGTAGAAAGGAACACACTTCAGATCCTCCCGGCGTGTCCCTCAGAAGTGAGCCATGCCATGCGGCCATGCAGCCGTTTTTTCTCTGCGTGGGAGTGAAGGTTGGGCTTTACACATGCCAAGCCCAGAACATAACACCTGCTGCAATAAGGAGCACCCCACGCAGGCATCCGCAGTGGCGTCCAGGTGCAAGTCCGCTGCAGGGGGCATCGAGCCCCCTTCTTGTGCTCCTGCAATTGGTGTGCGGGCGATTCGTGCACAGGCAAGCCGTCAAGTCAGACGTTATTTTCTAAAACTCGAGTAAACTGGTACCAGCCAGGCTTTGATGCCCACAAACACATGCATTCACCACAAACCTGAGGCACGGGGCCCGCGGCCATTCTAGTACTGGGATTCGTGCTGCTCTCTGGGCACAGCCGTGCTAGCTATTCCAGTAGCGGACACCCCCCCACACCACACACACTCTCTGTCTATGTGCCACAATAATGACCGACATTACCCTCATTACCCTTTGCTATTCTTCTAGTAAACACACACACACACACACACACACACACACACACACCCTGTGTACCACAATAATGACCTGCAGTACCCCTTGCTATTCTAGTACCGACACACAGGTACACACACACACGCACGCACACTCGCGCACACACACACACAACAATGAGCCACAGTACCGCCTGCTGTTCTAGTACAGGGGCACACTGGAGCTCTGAGTAGGCACCTCGGTCCTGATCCATAGCACCCGCTGCTGATCTGCTACTGGGACTCACACACTGTTCTGACACTGCACTTCAGCCATGACCCACATCACCCACTGCAGTTCTAGTACTGGGACTCACACAGGAGCTCTGCGTGTGTTTATCCTGAGCTGCTGCACCCCTTGCCATTCCAGTACTGGGACTCAATTATGAGCTCTTTGAGGCTCAGTTCTGACCTGCTGCACCCCTGCCATTCCAGTACTGGGACTCAATTATGAGATCTTTGAGGCTCAGTTCTGACCTGCTGCACCCCTGACATTCCAGTACTGGGACTCAATTATGAGCTCTGTGAGGCTCAGTTCTGACCTGCTGTACCCCTGCCATTCCAGTACTGCGAATAACACATAACCCCTGCCTGTGTATATTAATCCTGAACGGCCGCAACCCTTGCTATTCCAGTACTGGGACTCACACGTGAGCTCTGTGTGTATCAATCCTCACCGGCTGCACAGTACTGGAACTCAATCAGGAACTCTGCGAGGCTCAGTCCCCATCTGCTAGACCTCTTGTCATTCTAGTACTGGGACTCACATGTGAGCTCTGTGAGTATGAACCCTATGCTGCTGCGCCCGTTGTCATTCCAGTACTGGGACTAACAAAGACATTCTGCCTGTGTGTATGACTCCCGGCCTGCTGCACGCACCTCATGCCATTCTAGTACTGGGTCTCCCACAGGAGCTCTGACTGCATGCACCGATCTTGACCTTTTTATCCACTTGTCGTTCTAGTACTGGGACTCACGCAGAAGCGGTATTTTCACACCCCAACCCTGACCTGCAACACACCCTATTTCTCCACACGGAGACCCACACAGTGCCCTGCCAATGCACCTCGACTGGGACTTCATTACTCCCCGACGTTTAAATGCCCGTACCCACACGCCAACCCCGGTCTGCCGCACCCCTCCAATTCTCGCACTAGGATAAAATGCATGTCTGCCAGTGCACCTTGACCATGTGTCTATTTACCCCTTCTGTGCCTAAGTACTGACCCCCCACGCAAGCCTCCGTACGTGAATGACTTTCCATTATTGTAGTACTGGCAGCCAGACACACCTCTGCCGATGGCCCTCCACCCTGGTCCCTGAACAGAAGTGCCACATGCGATTCTAGTACCGGGCCCCACGTGCACCTCTGCTAAGGGCCGTACTCTTGACATGCAGCCCCCGCAACCCCCCTGCTATTCCACTGCTGACACCCACGCAAAGCTCTGCCAATGCCCCTCTGTCACCTCTGTCCTGCAAAATCTCCTCCTATCCCGCCACTGGGTATTCGGGGGGCGGGCTGAGCGCTACGTGTTCTCTAATGATCTAAAATTAGAATTCTTGACCCCCTGGTGCCCCTCCTCCTCCCCTCTCCCCGTAGACACACACACTCTGAGGGTCTTTTGCCAGAAGAGCAGCCCTTGAGATGATGAGGACCACCCCTCCTTCCCCCCGGCCGCACTGCTCACTTACTTGGTCCAGGCTGCGCTTCCCGTTTCTCTGGAAACCATTGGTTGCCCGGCAACAGCAGCATCCTCCGTGCGGAGCCCGGCCTGTAATTATCCCATCAGAGCGGCGGGAGCCCCGGCGGGTCCGGGAGGCGGGCTGGGGTGGGGGATTAGCTCTGTTACCGTGTCAGCTTCACTGGTAGCAACGGGGCAAGAGCTAAAGAGCCATACCCGCCCACACGGCACATGGCGCAGGGCACTAGGGGGCGGCACAAGGCAGGCCCGCTATTGCTTTGTACCAGGAGACGGCACGGGCTTCTGTACAGTAGAGGACCAGGGGTGACGAAGATCTGTGTAACGATGGCCACCAGAGGTGGCATTGCGGGTGGCACCCTTCCGTCTCTACCACAAGGAAACCGACGCCAGCACGTGCCTCTGCAGCGTATCAGCTCGGGAGTCTCACCAGCCCTTGTACTGAATGGTGGGCACCATAGAGTGGCACAGCACCTCTCGCCCTTGTACAGCATGGCACAGGCCGTTACACAATCTTTACTGCTGAATAGTATCTGCCGACAGCACCGGATTCCTCGTCACAGAGTAACATGTTTGGCACGTGCCACTGCACTGCGGGTAGCGAGGGGGTGTCATAAAGCTTTACTGCAGGTCACCAGGAGTGGCATCCAAGGTTGGCACATGCTTCTCTTTGCGCTATATGTCGCCAGAGAATAGCCAAGTGCGCTCTGCCACAGGTCACTGCCATCTCACCGTCTTTCATTATTATCATGGAATAATTGCCTGCTCCCTCCCGCACCTACAGATCACGTGGAGTGTAACGTGACAGCACAGGCCAGGGTGGCTGGTGACCCTTTCAACATTCTCTTTACCCTCTGACGCAAATGTGTGTACTTACTTCCGGTATTGCTATCCCTCAGGGACGTAACGTGTGTCCTTGCGTGACCTTGCAGCATGGTTGCAAAGAGCCCGGGAGACGTCACGGTGAGTGCGGTTCTGCCTTGCCTCATTGAGGCTATAGTTTGCCTCTCTGCACTGCTATGCCTCAGAGGGATTACAGTTTTCCTTGGGTGTACTTTCAGTGTGGTTCTGCCTTGCCTCACTGAAGTTACTTCGTGCCTGTGTAAACTGCCGTTGTTCCGTCAGGTTACTGCTTGCCTTGTACGTATTTCCTGTGTCGCAGTGCCATGCCCCTGGGAAGAACCTGCTGGCGTCTATCTCCAGTATGGGTCTGCCAGGCCTTAGCATGGTTAAAGGTCGCCTGGGGTGTACTTCCTGTATGGCACTGCCATGCCCCTGCCATGTACTTCCTGCTATTATTATTAGGGTATTTATTGAGTGCTGACCTAGCTTTGGGGAGCAACAGAGTGCTTTACACTCATAGGGCGAAGAATAAGGTATGGGATCATAGAAGCAAGGGAGTATGGATCTAAGATGGAGGGCGGGGGTGGGCAAATAGCAATGGATCTACAAGTGACCAGCGGGGGAAATAGTGGGAATCAGCTCATCCAATCTCGGGTAAGGTGGGGAGTGGACGGTGTATGGACCTAGGTGTTAGGCAGGAGCAATGCCATGAGCAGGAGAATCTTGAGCTCCTTCCTGAACTGCAGACGCAAGCCGGATGTTGATGGGGAGGAGGCTCCAGAGTCTTGGAGCATAGACTTTCTGTTTCTTTTCCTTCTTGCACAGGCTGAGTACAAGTCTGCACATGTCCTTACTTTTGATGGATCCTAGGCCTCTGGAGATGCTGAGTTTCTCAGTGAGGCAGCTTGGGGACTTCAGGGTGACAACGTTGCATTTGATGCAGCAGGATTTGAAGATGATACAGGCTTGCAGCGGGAGCCAGTGCAGTTTGATGAGCGTCGGGTGATGTGATCGAATATGCGAGTCTTTTGATGAGTCGTGCTGCAGCATGCAGGACACATCTAGGGAGAGCAAGGGCAGTTGATGGAAGAGCTTCCAAAAGAGCATTGCCACCATCCAAGTGGCAGAGGACCAGGGCTTGGACAGCAGATCTGAAGTTGTTTTTGAGATGAAGGGCTTGATTTTTCGCAGGAGATATCGTTGGTCGCAAGCCTGCATGGCACTGCCATGCCTCTGGGAAGACACTGCTTCTCTGCATTTCCAGGAAGGTTCTGCCAGGCCTCAGAGAGTTAACAGGTTTCCGGGGGTGTATTTTCTATGGCACTACCATGCCTCTGGGAGGATACAGTTTGTGTGCATCTCCAGGATGGTTCTGCCAGGACTCAAAGAGGTTACGGGTTGCCGGGGGTGTATTTTCTGTATGGCACTGCCATGCCTCTGGGAAGACACTGCTTCTCTGCATTTCCAGGAAGGTTCTGCCAGGCCTCATAGAGTTAACAGGTTTCCGGGGGTGTATTTTCTATGGCACTACCATGCCTCTGGGAGGATACAGTTTGTTTGCACCTCCACGATGGTTCTGCCAGGCCTCAGAGAGGTTACAAGTTCCCGAGGGTGTATTTTCTGCAAGTCACTGCCATGCCTCTGGGAGGATACAGTTTGTGTGCACCTCCAGGATGGTTCTGCCAGGACTCAAAGAGGTTACGGGTTGCAGCGGGTGCATTTTCTGTATGGCACTGCCATGCCTCTGGGAGGGTACAGTTAGTGTGTATCTAGAGTATGGTTTTGCCAGGCCTCAGAGAGGTTCCGGGTTGCCGGGGGTGTATTTTCAGTACAGCACTGCCATGCCTCTGGGAGGATACACTTAGTGTGTATCTAGAGTATGGTTCTGCCAGGCCTCAGAGAGGTTCCGTGTTGCCGGGGGTGTATTTTCTGCATGGCACTGCCATGCCTGTGGGAGGGTACAGTTAGTGTGTATCTAGAGTATGGTTCTGCCAGGCCTCAGAGAGGTTCCGGGTTGCCGGGGGTGTATTTTCTGCATGGCACTGCCATGCCTCTGGGAGGCTACAGTTAGTGTGTATCTAGAGTATGGTTCTGCCAGACCTCAGAGGTTCCGGGTTGCCGGGGGTGTATTTTCTGCATGGCACTGCCATGCCTCTGGGAGGGTACAGTTAGTGTGTATCTAGAGTATGGTTCTGCCAGACCTCAGAGAGGTTCCGGGTTGCCGAGGGTGTATTTTCTGCATGGCACTGCCATGCCTCTGGGAGGGTACAGTTAGTGTGTATCTAGAGTATGGTTCTGCCAGGCCTCAGAGAGGTTACAGGTTGCCGGGGGTGTATTTTCTGCATGGCACTGCCATGCCTCTGGGAGGGTACAGTTAGTGTGTATCTAGAGTATGGTTCTGCCAGACCTCAGAGAGGTTCCGGGTTGCCGGGGGTGTATTTTCTGCATGGCACTGCCATGCCTCTGGGAGGGTACAGTTAGTGTGTATCTAGAGCATGGTTCTGCCAGACCTCAGAGAGGTTCCGGGTTGCCGGGGGTGTATTTTCTGCATGGCACTGCCATGCCTCTGGGAGGGTACAGTTAGTGTGTATCTAGAGTATGGTTCTGCCAGACCTCAGAGAGGTTCCGGGTTGCCGGGGGTGTATTTTCTGCATGGCACTGCCATGCCTCTGGGAGGGTACAGTTAGTGTGTATTTCCAGCGTATCTGCAAGGCCTGAGAGAGGTTATAGTTTGCCTGGGGTGTACTTCCAGTATGCGGCTATGCGCGTGCCAAGTCTCCAGCCAGATGCAGCTTCTCTGTGTGTATTTTCAGTATGGTTTTGGCAAGTCTTACTCAAGGTACACTTTGCCTTGTAGGCATTTTCGATTTGGCGCTGCTTGGCCTCCTGCTGGCGACAGGTTGTCGTCTCACGTGACTGGGATTTATCCAATGCTCTGCTGCCATGTGCATGGTCCTCAGGCGCTCTGGTGGATCTGAACGAGCAAGGGCGAAGGGGGTTGTGGGGGGGGGGGTTAGGTTAGTGTGGAGAGAGGGGAATGCAAGATAGATTTGCACTTTTTGATTCATGCACTTCAGATGTACCCGGGTGCTGTGTGTGGGTCTGTGTCGAGGGCATAGAGGCCTTTGTGTCCAGATGGGAGCCTGGTGCCCGTGGTGCTATGGTGCATTGGCCTGAGCGTTGGCATGTTAGTTGATTGCAGGGATGCAGAGTTGATGTTGATAAGGAGGGATTTTTATTTGCCGTGTGTGTGATTGGCATAGTTGGTTGTGTGCTGTGTGTTTGGGCGTGAAGGAGAGAGTGTTAGCGCTGAGGAACACGAGTCATACCGTGGGCAGAGCATTCATTTAGAATGCTAAGGAGCAACATAGGTCAAACGATTCATACAATGCCAAGCAGCGGGATACAGCGGGGCAAGAGTGCCCCTGGGATGCTCTCATTCCTAGCCAGGATTGGTGGCTGCCTGGGATGCTCTCATTCCTAGCCAGGATGGGTGGCTGCCTGAGATGCTCTCATTCCTAGCCAGGATGGGTGGCTGCCTGAGATGCTCTCATTCCTAGCCAGAATGGGTGGCTGCCTAGGATGCTCTCATTTCCAGCCAGGATGGGTGGCTGCCTGGGATGCTCTCATTCCTAGCCAGGATGAGTGGCTGCCTGGGATGCTCTCATTTCCAGCCAGGATGGGTGGCTGCCTGGGATGCTCTCATTCCTAGCCAGGATGGCTGCCTGGGATGCTCTCATTCCTAGCCAGGATTGGTGGCTGCCTGGGATGCTCTCATTCCTAGCCAGGATTGGTGGCTGCCTGGGATGCTCTCATTCCTAGCCAGGATGGGTGGCTGCCTGGGATGCTCTCATTCCTAGCCAGGATGGGTGGCTGCCTGGGATGCTCTCATTTCTAGCCAGGATTGGTGGCTGCCTGGGATGCTCTCATTTGTAGCCAGGATTGGTGGCTGCCTGGTTTCCCCTGGTTCTGCCCTGTCTGTTGACCAGTCTGTCTCGGCAGCTAGAAAGACCCACAGTTCAACATTGTTTCTGGGCCCGGGGCCACGCCGTTGGTCAGGTGCCAATGCTCCGCCATTAACGCCATTAACGCACTTTGCATTGATTATTGGACTGTGAACATTGGCACTGTTACGTTGATGACAGATATAGACTGTTGGGAAACATTTTTGTGGTGACGGGTCACAGTTTAGTTATTTTAAGAATGTGTCAATGATAACTGACACGTTTCTTGTCATATTTGTTATTGTGTAACTTTTAGTAAATATGAAGAGAACAATGATTGTTTATAAATTAAATGTGACCATTGGCCCTGCATTGCTAGTGGGTCTCTGTTTGTTTGGCTTTTGACCGGGCGCAGGGGTGCGTGGGCGACCCAGGTGCCTGCGCTGGCCATTAAAGTTTAATTCTGTACAGTGTTTTATTACTGCTGTAAGTGTTTTCCTTTAACAGTTTAAATAATACATTTTTTAATTTAAATTTTGCATGTGGTGGAAATTACCTTCACCAAGGGTGGCACTATGGAGACCGGCACTCAGGATTGGCAATAAGGACGTGGTGTAGGGATGGAACCCTACAGGCATCACCGAGCACTACACAGAGACAGGAGCGGCCAGCGTGGCTTCTGCAGGTGGCTGCTCAGCAGAGGATGGTGGCTGCACAGCAATTGACTGTGGCTACTCAGCAGAGGACAGTGACTGCTCAGCAGAGGACTGTGACTGCTCAGCGATTGACTGTGGTTACTCAGCAGAGGACCGTGACTGCTCAGCAGAGGACCGTGACTGCTCAGCGATTGACTGTGGTTACTCAGCAGAGGACCGTGACTGCTTAGCAGAGGACCGTGACTGCTCAGCAGAGGACCGTGGCTGCTCAGCAGAGGACTGTGACTGCTCAGCAGAGGACCGTGGCTGCTCAGCAGAGGACCGCAAAGAGAAAATAAACAATAGAATCAGAGGACACACAGAAGGCACAGAAAGGTAACAGATGCAACCAGTAGTGGGTATCGGCTATTGCAGGGTTCTGCAGCCTGTGGCTCTGCAGGAATATAACTCACATGATCCCTCACCATTGACTATGCTGCCTAGAGTTTATGGGAATTGTAGTCCAAAACGACTGCAGAACTAAAGGTCGCATAGGATAATCTAACACAAACGCAGCTTCAAAAGGGAACATGAAGCATTATAAATAGCACCGTTCATTATTTTGTATTTATTTAAATGAGGAGGAGGGCTTTGTCAAGAAACTCTGTACACCAGAACAAAGCCTAACAGGGCAGCCCCATAGCCGAGGGTCTTACATAAGAAAGTGAGATGTAGCAATGGATTTGTCAAGCAGATGAAATAGGCTAGGATTGGAACAGCAAGTCGGGGCGGCTCTGATATTCATGGATTACACGTGAAGATGGCAAAGGATTAACACAGGTGAGCATATACAGATCAGTGGCGTGTTCAGGGAGTGGTCTGGGGTGGCACTTGCTAGCCCTGGCATCTGATTGGCCACTCCAGGTGCCACAGCATTATCCTAAACTATCATCATTATTTGTGTGTGCGCTCATACTTCATGCCAGCCCTGCATAAATCAGTGCCCCACTTGGGCCACCCCAGTCAAAAGAGTCTGGACACCCCAGTGATACAGATGGACAGCTGAAGGGTGGGTTAGGGGATCAGAGGGAGGGGGTGATATGAACTGACAGCTCAAGGTTGAGCCAATATGTAAAGAGGGTGGTCTGCGTAGTCGTCTTTACCGTTGGGCCGTCACGCAGCGTGTCCTAGTACATGTTCGCTATGATATTTGATCAACCCTGGGAGAAGCAGCAGCGCTGGCCAGAAGTGCCCTTCCCATCTGTAAACACTGACGGTCTCTTTCTCCTCGGTGAGGGAGATCCCCTGAGAAAAGCCTGGCTTTTACCGCAGGCACTGATCAATCTTTTCAAACGGGATTTTCCTTAGGATCAGCTCTCTGAGGGCTTGTGGCGAGGATGCACTCCGCGCTTGTAGCCATCCTTCCTCGTAATGGCTGCGCAAATGGGCATTCTTGGGGACTGCACCAGTGATGGAGTGGCTCTCGGACATTCCGAGAGTAAGTGCAGATCCTGCTTGCAGCAGAATCACCAGGTAGGCCCGGGATGCAGGTTTAAACAAGCATTGGTAATGCCAACAGTTTGGGCTTTTATGGAGGAATGGGAAAGGAACTTGCCAGGCACACGTTATATCAACCACTGCCTCACCCGCAAAATCTCAGCCAGAACACTTAGATCTAATACCCACACACACCTATTTATTCCCTGCTTCAAGAATACTAGAACATCGAGGGCCAGCTTCCCAGTAGCTGCTCCTAAACCCTGGAACTCTCTCCCTGCCAACATGTGCAATGAGCCTTCACTGATCAAATTAAAAGAATTACTCAAAACGTGTCTCTTTAACGCATTCTAAGACACGACAACTTCAGAGAATGAGACCTAACCTATCTTTGTAAATATGTCTGGAACTACACTGTAATTCTTGTTTCTGTTCAATTTTGTGCATATCAGATGCTATATCCAACCATTGAATGTAATATAATTGTAATTAGATGCTTGTAATGCTATGTAACACGAAGATATATCTCTATGTATCTGTCCATCAACATGTAAGAACCAAGACTAAGTATTCATGTAAATCTACACTGTGATACCCCAGGGTTTGGGCGTACAGCAAATGCAAAAAATAAATAAACTAAAATAAAAACAAGGCCGAAACATGTCTGAGGGTATGCCCAGTCTTGGGTCTCTTGCTCGCTGCGCCACAGGGAACCAAGCTGCACTGCACTGAGGAAGCCCAACTTGGCCGAAACATGTCTGGGGTTGCTTGTGTTTCTGTGCAGAGGGGACCTGGCCTATCAGTTCTGGCAGGGCTGCTTTTATTGGTGACAATACCTGACTGATTTGTATATGGTATTAACCCTTTTGTAATGGCACATGTGGGATAAAAAACAGTGGTGTGGAAGGTTGCCCAGACCAAATCCAGTGGTTCAGATTAATTCGAAACCTTCCACCCATCACTTTTTTGGCTTTAGTTTGTCTCCCTATGTGAGAGAGGATATGCCCAAACATGGGTCCCTTGCTCACTGCGCTATAGGCAACCAAGCTGCATCTCACTGAGGAGGCCCAACAGGGCTGAAACATGTCTGGGGTTGCTTGTGTTTCCGTACAGAGAGACCTGGCCTAGCAGTTCAGGCAGGGCTGCTCCCATCAGTGGCAGTACCTGGCTGGTTTGCATATGGCTGGATCCCTTGTGCAATGGCGTAGTCTATCAGAGATATATGATCTAAGCAAGGTGTTAGCCAGGAAATGGATGCTGGCACTAACCTGGTCCTGATGCAACTGAAAGAAGAGCTTGATTATCCCCCCAGTCACCCTACTCCCCATTTCCAGTACTAGATCTGGAAGGACAGGATCACTAGGGAAACCCTCTGGGGAAGAAAACCCTGGTGGTCTGAAGTTTTCAGGTAGGTCTGGTCATTCCTTCTGCGGTCTCGAGGTGCAGCTGTGCGGACCACTGAGGAAGACAAAGAGGACTGTACTGGCCCAGCCGTATTGCAATGTAATGAACACAGGTAAGGGAGAGTATGCTAAGCACAGAGTGAAAGAATGTGAAAAAAGGGGGGAGCCATTACCACAGAAAGACTGCAGCCAGTCAGCCCAGAGAGCTGGATTGCCGGGCCAGGAGAGAGCGAATCCCGTGCTGGAAAATATGGAAACGCTGAGCGGAAAATTCAGATGATATGTTTACTGGAAGGTAGAATTAGATTGTTAACCTACCGAAACGGGCGGAACCATGGGTGTGCATAACCTTTTCGGACTGGGAATGGCAGGACTTTGGTGCTTGCAGAGAGGATATGCTGTACTGAAAAGTATGACGAGAATGAGCTGGTGTTTAGGAGGGAGAGAAGCTAATGCGCGGGGTTGTGTTTGTTTACATGCCGACACGGAACAGCCGCTGAAGTGCAAAGCTTGCTCGGTGAGGGAAACCTCAGGGAAATGTGTCAGGCGGGGCGCTGCTAATAGAATGAAGAAATAATAGGTAAGAGAAGGCTTCAATGAGGATGGGACAGGGAAAGCAAAGTCACAAACTCATAGAGCGTTCCACTAATGGAGTAGTGACACGCTGGAATCCTGCTTGTTGCCGTAGATATCGTCCTCTGCCGGTTGTACTGGGCGGAGTCCAGAGAGTGGTGTGAATTAAAGCTGGAACGCTGCCTGTGACTTTGAGCGCCATGTTGGGGGAAGGTCAAAAAATAAGGCAGATCTGCCTCCATTTGTTCCAAACGGACCAGCGCCCCATATGAGACATGACATAGATAGGCTAAAAAACAGTGGTGTGGAAGGTTGTCCAGAGCAATGCCAGTGGTGCAGATTAATTCAAAACTTTCCACCCATCACTTATTTGCTGGTATTAACTGGCCATTGATGGTAGTATGTGTAAAATGGTTTGAGTTCCTGGGCATCTAATAACAGGGCCTGGCAAATGTACAGAAGCCAACACTGTTGGCTTTGCAAATGCTTGTTTTAAAGAAGACTTCTTTGAAGGACATGCATAGTGCTTATAAATTGAGTGTCTGAAGGCAGACCTGGTAAGACATTTTTATTCCACCAGTAGCTGTTTTACAACTCCATTTGAGTCATTAACTGTCGAACACTGCTTTATAAATTCAGTGGCAAGCACTTTGAGTGCAAAGTTTGATGTTAAAGGCTTGATTAAAGTGAGCTAAAAGAGTTCCCACAAGGAGGTTTTTTGGGCGGGAAGAGGCAGGAACTTGGTGGGAATGGCCATAGGGATTAGCATGCCCCTGGTCAGTCAATGGGTGGGAAAAGAACCAAACAACCCCTACAGGCTATGGGTCCCTTCTTATATGCCATTCCTTCCTCACTATGCTCTAATTCAATAGTTTTGGGTTATAGTTGTTGCAAGTGACACCTAATAGCCCAGTCTAAAAAATGGGGCAACAGTCAGAAATGGCACAAGAACTGCGGGATGTTAAGCAACGACAAGCAGTCCTATTGACACAGGTGCTTCTGACAGTTAACATTAGACAGAAATGTGTCAGGGCAGTCACCTCCACACTACATGCAACTCTGATGGCACAGCAGCTCAAGACAATCCATCACAAGCCCACTACTCTGCTGGCAGAGTAGTTATAAGATGTCCATCACTATCATGCAGCCGTACTGGCATAGGAGCTATAAAATGTCCATCACTAGCTTGCAGCCCTACTGGCGCAGTAGCGATAAGATGTCCATCACTAGCATGCAGCCCTGCGTGGCATAGCATCTGTGTGGCACAGCCACTATAAAGCATCCATCGTTAGCTTGGAGCCCTGCTGGTACAGTAGCGATAAGATGTCCATCACTAGCATACAGCCATGCTGGCACAGTATCTATGTGGCACAGCCACTATAAGGCATCCACCAGTAGCTTGCATCCCTACTGGGACAGTAGCTTTAAAACGTCCACCACTAGCATGCAGCCCTAATGGCACAGTAGCTATAAGATGTCCATCACAAGCCTGAAGCCCTGCTGGCACAGAAAATATAAGATGTCCATCAGTAGCATGGAGCCCTACTGGCACAGCAGCTATACAATGTCCATCACTAGCATGCAGCCTACTGGCACAGTAGCAATAAGATGTCCATCACAAGCCTGCAGCCCTGCTGGCACAGAAAATATAAGACGTCCATCAGTAGCATGGAGCCCTACTGGCACAGCAGCTATAAAACGTCCACCACTAGCATGCAGCCCTAATGGCACAGTAGCTATAAGATGTCCATCACAAGCCTGCAGCACTGCTGGCATAGAAAATATAAGATGTCCATCAGTAGCATGGAGCCCTACTGGCACAGTAGCAATAATATGTCCATCACTGGCATGCAGCCTACTGGCACAGTAGCAATGAAATGTCTATCACTGGCATGCAGCCCTACTGGCACATCAGCTATAAGACGTCCATCACTAGCATGCAGCCCTGCTGGCACAGTAGCTATACGTTGTCCATCACTAGCATGCAGCCTACTGGCACAGTAGCAATAATATGTCCATCACTGGCATGCAGCCCTACTGGCACAGCAGCTATAAGACGTCCATCACTAGCATGCAGCCCTGCTGGCACAGCAGCTATACGATGTCCATCACTAGCATGCAGCCTGCTGGCACAGCAGCTATAGGATTTCCATCAGTAACATGCAGCCCTGCTGGCACAGCAGCTAAAAGATGTCCATCACTAGCATGCAGCCCTGCTGGCACAGCAGCTATAAGATTTCCATCACTAGCATGCAGCCCTGCTGGCACAGCAGCTATAAGACGTCCATCAGTAGCATGCAGCTCTAAAGGCACACTAGCTATGAGATGGCCATCACTAGCATGCATCCCTGCTGGGACATAAACTATAAGACGTCCATCAGTAGCATCCAGCCCTACTTGCACAGCAGCTATACGATGTCCATCACTAGCATGCAGCCTACTGGCACAGTAGCAATAAGATGTTCATCACTAGCATGCAGCCCTACTGGCACAGTAGCAATAAGATGTCAATCACTAGCATGCAGCCCTACTGGCACAGTAGCAATAATATGTCCATCACTGGCATGCATCCCTGCTGGCACAACAGCTATAACACGTCCATCACTAGCATGCAGCCCTAATGGCACAGTAGCAATAATATGTCCATCACTGGCATGCATCCCTGCTGGCACAGCAGCTATACGATGTCCATCACTAGCATGCAGCCTGCTGGCACAGCAGCTATATGATATACATCACTAGCATGCAGCCTACTGGCACAGTAGCAATAATATGTCCATCACTAGCATGCAACCCTGCTGGCACAGCAGCTATAAGACGTCCATCACTAGCATGCAGCCCTGCTGGCACAGCAGCTATAAGACGTCCATCAGTAGCATGCAGCTCTAAAGGCTCACTAGCTATAAGATGGCCATCACTAGCATGCAGCCCTGCTGGCACATAAACTATAAGACGTCCATCAGTAGCATCCAGCCCTACTTGCACAGCAGCTATATGATGTCCATCACTAGCATGGAGCCTACTGGCACAGTAGCAATAAGATGTTCATCACTAGCATGCAGCCCTACTGGCACAGTAGCAATAAGATGTCAATCACTAGCATGCAGCCCTACTGGCACAGTAGCAATAATATGTCCATCACTGGCATGCATCCCTGCTGGCACAACAGCTATAACACGTCCATCACTAGCATGCAGCCCTAAAGGCACACTAGCTATAAGATGCCCATCACTGGCATGCAGCCCTACTGGCACAGCAGCTATACGATGTCCATCACTAGCATGCAGCCTACTGGCACAGTAGCAATAATATGTCCATCACTAGCATGCAGCCCTGCTGGCACAGCAGCTATATGATATCCATCACTAGCATGCAGCCTACTGGCACAGTAGCAATAATATGTCCATCACTAGCATGCAGCCCTACTGGCACAGCAGCTATATGATATCCATCACTAGCATGCAGCCTACTGGCACAGTAGCAATAACATGTCCATCACTAGCATGCAGCCCTGCTGGCACAGCAGCTATATGATATACATCACTAGCATGCAGCCTACTGGCACAGTAGCAATAATATGTCCATCACTAGCATGCAACCCTGCTGGCACAGCAGCTATAAGACGTCCATCACTAGCATGCAGCCCTGCTGGCACAGCAGCTATAAGACGTCCATCAGTAGCATGCAGCTCTAAAGGCTCACTAGCTATAAGATGGCCATCACTAGCATGCAGCCCTGCTGGCACATAAACTATAAGACGTCCATCAGTAGCATGCAGCCCTACTTGCACAGCAGCTATACGATGTCCATCACTAGCATGCAGCCTACTGGCACAGTAGCAATAAGATGTCCATCACTAGCATGCAGCCCTACTGGCACAGTAGCAATAAGATGTCAATCGCTAGCATGCAGCCCTACTGGCACAGTAGCAATAATATGTCCATCACTAGCATGCAGCCCTGCTGGCACAGAAGCAATAAGATGCCCATCACTAGCATGCAGCCCTGCTGGCACAGCAGCTATAAGAAGTCCATCAGTAGCATGCAGCCCTGCTGGCACAGTAGCAATACGATGTCCATCACTAGCATGCAGCCCTACTGGCACAGTAGCAATAAGATGTCAATCACTAGCATGCAGCCCTACTGGCACAGTAGCAATAATATGTCCATCACTAGCATGCAGCCCTGCTGGCACAGTAGCAATAAGATGTCCATCACTAGCATGCAGCCTACTGGCACAGTAGCAATAAGATGTCCATCACTAGCATGCAGCCCTGCTGGCACAATATCTCGAGGAGAACCCGCACTAGCACAATTCCCTACTGGAGCAGCTCCAGGAGAATCAGCCTAAAAATATGCAGTCCTGCCGGCACTGAAGGGCCATTTCAGGCAGCATTAGCAAGCTGGCCAGGCTACTTGATAGTTCAGCTGGCACAGCAACCCCATTACAGCTATCCCTAGCACATTGCCCTACTGGCATGGCAGCTGTAAGAAAGCCATCACTTGCACGCTGCCTTGCTGGCACAATAGCCATAGGACTGACATCCTTAGAATTCTGCCAGCTGACCAGCCACTCCATGACATCAGCCACTTGTGCTCTGCCTTGCCAGAACAGCAACACCATGTAGCCATCACTTGCGTGCCCACTAGAACCCTGCCCTGCTTGCTCCAGTAGCTGTTGGACAGCCACCAGTAGCAAGTTGCTCTGCTGGCACGCAGTTTCAAGACAGCAGTAGCACACAGCCCTGCTAGCAAAGCAGTTCCATTAAAGCCCCAATCACTAGCATGCAGTCCTGCTGGCATAGCAGCGCCACCGTAGCCAGAACTAGCATGCATCCCTGTTGGGAATGTATCCACATTATTGCCATCACTAAATGCTGCCCTACTGGCAGAATATCTCATGTCGTCAATTGCTCACATGTGGCACTGCTGACGCAGTATCTGCAGGAGATTCCCCTGTAGTGTGCTGTCCAGCAAGCACATTACCTCCATTACATCCTAATCAGTGCACTGCCCTGCTGGCACAGTAGCTGCCTGGCACCCATCATTAGCACACTGCCCTGCTGGCACATCAGCCCCCTTGTGGTCAGCATTAGCAGATTGCCCTGTTGGCATAGTGGCATGCAGCTCTGCTGGCCCATCGGCTCAATAACAGCCAGCACTAGATGCAGCCCTGCTGGTACTGCATCTCCTCGACATCCATTGTGAGCATTCCACCCCACTGGCACAGTAGCTCCAGGGGATTCCATAAAGGCAGCACTACCATGCTGTCCAGCTGACACAGCAAATCCATTACAGCCATCACTAGTACACTGCTGGCACAGCAGCTCTAGGGCAGCTGTCAGTAATGCACCCCCTGCAGGCACTTCACCTCCAAGAGACTCAGCCCTAACACACTGCCCTAGTGGCACAGTAGCTATTCTAGAGTCAGCAGTAGCACACAGCTTTGATGGCACAGCAGCTCCATTACAGCCAGCACTACATGCAGCATCTGTGGGATAGCCATGCCAAGTTTAGTGCCCTGCTGGCACAGCTGCTGTCAGTAGAAATACATGTGGACAGGCGAGTTATAAATGATTTATATCATATCATAGTACGCCCCTGTAGAGGAGCAGCTGAATGCCTCTGCAGGAAGTCCCGCCCCCTACTTCCGTTATATTGGGAACCTGAGATCGTGCCATGCCTGACACCAGCAGTTGTGACCATACCACAGAGAATATTTGAAAGAAGATACCCCCTGAGAAAGCTCTATCAAATGTATTCCCAAAGAGATGATGATTTGACAGAGGAACCCACCGAAGGAATATGAGAACGAGTGAAAGAGGAGCTAGTGACGTCACAAGAGACGAGCGTGACGCACTAAAAAGATCGGCTGAAGAGAATGCACAGGCCATATAGAAACTGATGATGAAGTTAAGAATCAAGTATACTTCTATATGCTAAGAACAGGGTTGCACGTGTGTGACGCACTGCAGAAAAAGCAAGCCATTCAATAACTGTACAGATGCAGCAAAGCAAGTAGACTAAGTGACCTTAGAAGCTGGCTATACGTAGTGAATAGAATGCAGGCGGCACCACTATTGTATAGAAGTTGGACATCGGTTTCATGAATTTAGTATGTTCAAACCCATGGAAAAGAAGGACCTAGAACTGTGTTGCAGCAAGAATTAGCTGAGATCGCAGACTTGAATGGTGAAGCTGTCTGGCCTGGTATTAAAGTTGAAGCAAGCCAAGGCCGGTTATCTATTCTCAAGGCAGTGAACATGAAAAGTTGAATCATCACTTGTTAAGGTGCAAAGAAAGAACACCAAGAGTGCCAAGTTTTATTCATGTAAGACATTTAATTACTGTGAAATGGACTAAATTGTGGTCTCCTGTCACGTGAGCCAAGGATGGAAATAGAGTTGGGCTTGGAGTTCTAGAACAAGCGATAGTGCGTGCCTGCACTCCCTTAAATTCTTACAAACAAGAATACTCTGCAAGACCAAGTTCAAAGACAATCTTCATAGCAGAAGGCATGGATGATGAGAGACGTTGGGCTAATGAGGTGGGGAGGCAAAGTCGAGCCCACCTCCTGCCACCTGGGTATGAGCTTACGTGCTGCTATGTGAACCGAAAGTTCCAGACATGGCACAAACGTAGCAACCAATTATAGAAGGCCGTATAACGAAGGACCTTATAGTTTGAGAGACAATAATATATTGTGTACCTAATAGTGTTGTAGATAACTTGCAGTAGAGGTAGACATAATGTGTCCACCTGACAGTAGAGATCCAATCATAACCCAACCTAGTATAGAAAGTATACTTAGATGTTCCCCTTCAGTGTATCACAATCCCTCGTAGGTTTCTCTTATTTGCCACATAGTATGACATCACGTACGATTAATGTTTACTATATAACTGTGATTTTTTATGAAATATACGAGAGACTCGAGCAAACATCCGTTGATGTCCGTTGTAACTCCCTGTTTTAGACAATTGATAATAAAACAGAAAAACGTTGCCATCTTCGTGAGTTGGTTCGATTATTTGGTGTCAGAGTTATTATGCATCCCATCCAATGCATGCGTGCTACCCAAAGGGCTTTGAGCTCAACCCCCTGCAGGCGCAGCAGCTGCAAGAGTCCCAGCACTAGCACACTGCCCTACTGGCACTGTAGCTATTGGACATTCAACAGTAGTATCCTGCCATGTTGGCACAATAGTGCCATTACAGCCTGCACTAGACACGGACCGGCTGGTACTGCATCTCCAGGACGTCCATAGCTAGCATGCGCCCTAGTGCCACAGCAGCCGTAGTGCAGCTATCACCAGTACGCCCACTGCAGACTCAGCAGCTGCAAGAGACCCAGCACAGCAGACTGCCCTACTAGTAGAGTTGCCATTGGACATTTAGCGCTAGTATCCTGCCTTGTTGGCACAATAGCGCCATTACAGCCTGCACTGCGAAGTGGAGCAAAGTGTTTGGCGGTGCTTGGTAGGAGTTTTTCGGGACTGTGCGGTCTGCTGCAGCTTCCCCTTTGAGACCTGCTGTTTTATAGCCGACACTTAACACTCGCCACTTCATCTCCAATCCTCTTGCAAGCAGGAGCAGCAGCGGGAGAGTGGGAGAGCGAGAATGTTGTGGTGCCTCGGTGGCTTAGGAGCTGGGAATTGGAGAGTGCTCCTCGTGCCGTGCTGTATAAGGCACTTGTCGTGCCATTGGGCTTCTAGTAATATTGATTTGATCTCCCATGGCATAGTCCTTGAAATCAAGGATGCCAACACACAGCCCTACTATCTATAAGGGCGACGAGAGTATTCATCTGGATAACATTTTTTTCACTGATAAAACCTGTGTGACTCCTTCGAGTGCGCCATTGTCTCTGGCTGCATCTAATTCCAAGGGGCCCAAGTCGAAAGGATCGCCGTGCTCTCCTTTTTCTGTGCCACCAACAAGTTCGCCAAGAAGGGTTAATGTACCACTGGAAAATCTGTGTTTGTCCACAGCGCCCCCTGGCGATGTATCCTACTCCCTGGATCACTCTGAGGAGGAAGACCTTATTAATGTCCCCATGCAAACTTAATAACGGATGTTTCGGTTTTGGGCCCGACAGTTGTACATGAACTGGCGAAACGAGCTCACCTATCATTGGGCAATGAGAAAGTGGGCGCCCTGACACAGGATAATAGAGAAAACGTCTGCTTATTCAAAATGCCTAATCAATGCCCTATCTTGTCAAGGGCGAGGGAGTCCTCTTTCCTAGTGTGTGGAGAGGGAGCGCGTGAATATTCTCAAAGCCCTCCATCGATGTCTGGGAAATTCCAACAGGGAAACCAAAAGGGGGACATGAGATCCATTTGAAGAATCAAACTGAAGCCTCTCCACAAGGAGAGCTACTGGCATGGGCGTAATTTTAGGGGGGCACAGGGGTGTTTGTCCCCACAACTTTCATGGCACACGATTTTGCCCCCATTCATTTGGCTGGGGCACAATTTTTTTTTCAGATGTCATGTCCCCCCAACATTTTCAGCAAAGTTACTCCACTGGCTACTGGATGTTTTCATGTTCCCGGTTATGACTCGTCTACTCTCATCAATGGACAGGGGCCACAACTGTTACAGTTCGAATTGCGTGATTTCAGGAAAACTGTTAATGACTTGATGTCCAAATTGTGTCTCGTTGAGGCTTTTATTTTGACTTCAAACCGGCCATCCTACGCCACTTGTTGGTGTGGCTACCCGGAGCGTGGACTGTGGGTGTTCTGTCGATAATGATGCTGTGGCAATCATTGATGGGGGGAAGATGGCAAAGGGACATATGACCTGGTGTCTTCTGACACATTTCCTGGGTGGGACGTAGGAACACCTGGCTCAAATACAGAGGTCTGTGCACCAGTCAGGGGTACTGCGGCCCTCGAAGATGTGTTGCTTCGAGATGACATAGTAGTAGAGGAACCAACTGGACCCTTAAAAAAATAAAAAAAACCAGAAAAAAACATTAAGAAAATGCAGAGGGGATCTAGAAAATTCCTGCACCAAATCAACATAGCTCCCCAGGTGGCCCCGGGGTGGAAGCTAATGAATCAGTGTATAGGCCTATTGTATGTAACCCTATGTCCACTCTAGGGAGGGAGCGGGAAGACCTATCACGGTTGTCGGATGCAATGAAAAAGAAGAGGGACAAGAAGAAATTGGATCATGTTAAAAGACCATTGATATTACCCAAATTGTTCGAACACAATTGTTCGAATGCACAATTGATCGAATTACAAGGTTCCGAATTGACCTTTGCACAATTGGCCGTATATATATATATATATATATATATATATATATATGGTTTGGGTGGGGGTTATGGAGGGTTTTGCATTGGGTGGGGGGATTGTGGGGGGTTCCCCCACGCATATATGTAACAATTGACCTTCAAAATTCGGTCAATTGTGCAAAGGTCAAATGTCATCCGAACAATTGTGACTCGAACCATTTGTATACAACCAGACCATCATTAGTGGAGGGCAAAGGCTTGATCGCTAACTTTTTGAAGCCTATAAAAAATCAGGAGGAATCGTTAGACCTTAGTGCCCTTTCTATCTATTCAGATACAGATTCCATGCACCTGGAGCCAAACCCAACTAAGATTCCTGATATGACTCCTTCTCAATCTTGTCCGTCTTTGTTGGGGGTGACATATGTAGGCGGTCAGATTGGGAGTTCGTCGACCCAGGTGCCTCCTGGGGGGGAGGGGAATGGTGCTCTCTAGTATTCTTATGAAATGGACCCCAGAAACGGTAAGCCCTAAAGCACCAATTTCTGTGCATACAGCTAAACATAGTCAACAAAAGCCATGGGTCCCCTATGCAGGAAGCTCTAATTTTGTTCCAAGGGGGCTCCATACTGTGGGCATTAACACCGCTGATACCTTGAACCCTGTGACCTCCCGGGACGTCCTATCACAGAGGAGTGATGATAGTGCTGGCCTTACCTTTATTTCCTTGGAATATCGAAGAAAAAAGGTACTGAAAGCCTCTGAAGGAAAGAAGGTTAATACTGAAAAACCTCCTAAGGTATCATTTAAATTGCCCAAGAAGGGGGAGACTCAACAGAGTAATAATATGTTAGGTATGACTCCTAATGGGGTACAGATGCCACATGAATATCTGTTTGTTGGGAGAACTTTTGCAGTTCATGATTATTTACCCTTAAATAGGCAATACATACTTGGTCTATTTGAGGAAATTCCCAAGCTGGGGTCAATCAACTCGGGTGATATTGCCCAGGTGCAATTTATCCATCCAGCAAGAGTTGATTTTGTTAAGCTGTGCTTTAAATCCGAGTTCTTTTGAAACGAGATCTTGAATCAAGCTGCTACATTTACAAGATTTGGATATGATTTGTCGATTTCCCAGAACAACCTCCTGTCCACTGATGGGGGGAGTTTTGTCTCTGTAGGGACTGGTCATATGCTTAAATATTAATGATAACTCGTCAAGAATGGGGATTGACCCATTGGGTCCTAAACGAGAACCAGAATACGTATGGTCACACTTCTTGAATACACTACATTCGTAAACGCAAGTCGCCCAGTTAGAAAAGTGAGCCAGCTTATTTATTGTGACCTCCCTCTTGGAATACCAGGGGCTTCATTCACCTGGTTCATCCTTCTGAGATCTCACGGAAACGTCACTTTATTGCTCTTCAGGAAACATGGATACTTGAGACTCTGATTTTGGAGGGCTGTACAATTTGTCCCGAACCAGCAGGGAAAAAAAACGTGACAGGCAGACCTTTTGGTGGCTTGGCCTGCGCCTTGCGTAATGATATTGCGGCCTCAATGACAAAACTGTCAATGGTAGATGGAGGTATCTTGGTAGTGATCCTTAATTCTAACCATTATAAGAATGGAACCTCATTTTCTTGCCTGATTCTGAATGTCTACTTTAATCCTGCTATATATGACTTGGCATGCTTTCTGGGCAAAATCCAAGAGATTCTGGATGTGTTTTTGGATGGCGATATGAGCTGTATATTGCTAGGGGACTTAAATAGTGAGTGCTTGGATGACAAGCACTATGGTGGAAACAGAGCAGTAGATCTGGGGCCAGACAAAGAGGGTATCACTGGAAGGAGTTGTTGATATCATGGGACCTATATAGGGCCAGTGGTAATAACCAGGGTGATTATACCATGTATTTTACGAGAATTGGTTCTAACTCAAAATCGACCCTGGATTACATTTTTCTTTCAAAAAATCTTTTCAACACTGCAGAAAAATTGGAGGTGTTAAGAAAATGATTACAGCGACCACTTGTGCCTTGTACTCACACTGTGCTTAGAAACACACCCTAGGAACATGGTTGATGATATGGATCTTGAAATTAAAGGTAACATCAATAGGATCCACTGGAGGGAAAATGTTTCTACACAATTTAATAATAAGTTGATGGATTGTTTACTGACTGCACATGTTTTACTGCTGGGAACTTTGCACCCCTCGTACAAAGTATCCTGGGGGGCTTATTTGGTCTAAAATACTGAACACCATTGGTGCAGACAGGAGGCACACACATGTATATGATAAGGAGGTATATATGGGGAAAAAGCTCTTTAAGCGACAATTGAGGTCATACAGAAGCAGGGTGCTGAAGGCATACGGCAGGCTAAAAAGTTAAAACATATGTGCTCAAATTGCAGGAAGGCCAGGAGGCATTGATGCGGAAACAATGCTGTCTGCTCTACCGTCTAATAATAATGCATCTTTTTGGTCTTTATTTAAGGGGAAACATACTCACTCCTCCAGGCAAAATAATTCAATACCAAATGATACATGGGTGGACCTCTTTACTGCACTCTATGGGAAACAAGGTTCGGAACCAGTACCCCAGGTTAGGAACGATGCTAAAGATTTGGCGAACTGGAATGGGATTGACTTTTTGTTTGATGGTATGGTTAGGGCCATCAATAGGGCTAAATCTTCGTGGTCCGCAGGGCCCGATGGACTCTCAAATCTTACGTTGAAGTCTAACCCGGAGCTATGGGCGCATATTCTAATGATGTTAAAACAAAAACAATCCCCTCGACGTGGAGAGAAGAAACGATTATACTCATATAAGGTAGGAAATGGATCTGATCTCTCTAATTACCGGCCAATTTCTCTCCTGGACAGCACTTACACAATGTTTGCTTCACTGATCTTGAAATATGTGGTGAAACATACCGAGATTTCACTTTCAAATGATAAATTCCAATCATGTTTAAGAAGGGAGTAAACACTTCTTTGAATGGCCTTGTACTCTCTATATTCCTAGCACAGATTCAATTTTCTAAGAGTCAGATTTTCCCCGCCTTCCTTAATATTAGGAAGGCTTTTCATTGTGTCAACCGGACCCTATTATGGTCCAACATAAAATCTCAGGGATGTCCGGCCTTTTTGTTGGGTATGCAGGAAGCCTTGAACTCGCGGACAATTATAAGGGTCCGGCTAGACACAAAAGGGACAATGTCAGGTTGGATAATGAGCGAGAGAGGCCTTCACCAAGACTTTGTTTTGGCCCATTCTTTTTGAATGCATACATTGCTGATTTTGGAAAATCCCTGGAAGGGCTGAATATTTTTCCACCTCGTCTGGGGGATTTCCGCATCCCTTACTTGTTATATGCGGACGATTTGGTTTTAATGGACTACACTGAAGTGGGTCTCCAGAGAGCATTGGTCGCAGCTAATGAGTATTTCGAGTCACTGGGATTGGAAATTAATGTGACTACGTCTTAAGTACTTTTCTTGAACAACCAGAAAAAATCAGCGAAGAAAGACTTTATATGGTCAGTGAAGAACCAAAAATTGGAACAAGTGTCCAATTTTAAATGTCTGGGGTTGAACGTCTGGAGCAATCAGAAAATTGCTAAGCTAGTAATGCCTAATAGAGCGGAACTAACTAATTCCATAACCCAAATGAAGCAAGTGGATAAGAAACATGGTCGGTACACCCTGCAACCAGTTTGGAGATTTTACCATCCAAAAAAATATTCCCAGTGCAATCCATGGTGCTTAAGTGGCCCCGAGTGAGGAGTCCTGGCCTCGGTTTGAGGGGAAACTGGCATAGCATATTGGCACTCCCACAAGGGACCCCTATTGTAGCAATCAGACATATCTTGGATCTTGGTCAAGTGACACAGCGAGTAGGAGTGCTTGCTTTTGACATCCGTGCAGAGTCTGCTAACGCAGGTTCGAATCCCAGCAGGGCCAAACTCAGCCTTTCATCCTTCCGAGGTCGATAAATGAGCACCACACACCGTGGTTAATAATAAGCAGCGCTCAGATACCTGAGGGTTCGTAGCGCTGTATAAATGCCAAATTATTATTATTATTGTATAACTGCGGCTAGAATTGACTGGAAGACGTTGCTACTATATAGATATTGTTTGGTGCCGCTCCTGGGTCTTTTTTCATCGAATTGCAGTGTGTGTTGAGCTTAAGCTCTTGCAGGTCTCTTGTATTGTGGGCCCAGAGGTATCTGGCTATAATGTATGAGGAAACATCACAGAGGAGATGTTGATACAAAGGACAGATGAGGCCAGACAGGATTGGACTGTTAATAGGGGGTTGCTGCCATCATATAAGATATTTAAACATTTTGCTTATGACAGCAAAGCTTATGGGTCCATGAACAGTATTCTTTTAAAATACCCAAGTAAAACGATCGCACCTGGCTACTGGTGCAATTAAATCTACTTGAAACATTTGAAGTGAAAGGAGACAGAGAATGTATCCCAAGGAAAGACAGACATTGGGCGTCATTACGGGTCCGGCGGTTCACCATGACGGTAAAAGCAGCAGGTAGCTGCCGGACCCGTAAACAGTTACTGGCGCCCGACATGCAGTAACACCGGGGTATTACGACCCCGGCAGCTGGAAAGTCAGGCGCTGGTAGAATGTTGTTCCCCATCCCTCTATGGGAATGGGGACCACAGACACACTGGCACCGGTAATAACGGTGCCAGTGCTTCTGTGAAACTCTGTGGGCGGGTGCTAGTCTGCCCGGCAGGTCAGACCTGCCGGGCGGGATGGCATCCACCCAACAGAGTTGTACTTTGCTGGTCCGGAAACCAAGGTGCCGGTAAGCCGGTAAGCCGGTAAGCTTAGCGGCACCATCGTTTCCAGACCGGCAAGCTTGTAATGAAGCCCTGTATCAGTTTTGTAGGCATGAAATTGAAACCATCGAACATATGTTATTGTGGTGCCCTTTCTTAGATAGTATCCGTGCAAAGAATTTGGGGGATGCTCTGGATAGGGAGGGGGCGGGCTTGGAAAGATTATGGCATACATTTTTGGTGGTGCCACCAGTCCCCTTAACCATTGCCGTTATGCCATTGTTGTTGCTTCTATTCCCCGATACATTTCCCTAAGGCGGATAAAGTGAATTATGAGCTAAGAAGTGAAGTATCGATAGGTAGTAGAAGATTTATGAATGATGAAATGTTGTATCTACGTAATTAATTTTATTAGTATCCTATTGTTTTAGCTGACTAAATGCTTGAAGAAACTTGCTTAATTTTTTGATGTGCTTATGAACCAGTTTGAGTGAAATGTTTTACTTATTGATGTATTTATTAATTTGTGGATGCTTGAAGTATTGACGTGTTGGAATATTATGTGTTGCCTTTTAAATTTAGAAATGCTTAGATATAATGGAGAATTTGTGACGAATTTGATGTTTTATATTGGTAGTCATGTTTGTTGTCAGATATTGCGGTGGCCGAAAAGTTTAATAGATAAACTATGCCCCACGATAAATGAATAAATAAAAGGGCAGCCTGCACTAGACGTGGCCCTGCTGGCACCGCATCTCCAGGACGCCCCTAGCTAGCATGGTGTCCTATTGACGCAGAAGTCCTAGGGCAGCTATCACTGGCACACCCCCTGCAGGCACAGCAGCTCAAAGGGGCTCAGCACCAGAATTCCATCCTTTTAGTTTGTCTGGAGGATGCCCTTTGGCTCAGGACCCTCCCATAGTGAAACCTTAGTCCCATCAGTCGCCCTTTGTATCATGCTTCGCCGCTCAGCAGCAGACCTTAACTTCCACGGAACCATTTTTGGTTATACGGAAAGCTGTACCAAATAGAGCCATGTGCAATATTTTTCTTTTTAGAAAATGGGGCCTTTTCGTCCCATTCCAACGGAGTCTTGGTTGCTTATCACTTAATCTCCAAATTCAGGCTGGGGTAGTCGTCCTTAATTTGGAAGCTGGTTGGTGGGATGACTCCTGCCTATTTAGCCCATTGTGTGCTCCGCCGAGTCCCTATTAGAAATGTGTGATCTGCTGTGAGCAGTTCATGGAAATCATTGCCACGAACCTGATGGAAGGTAACTAATGGACCTAGATATGGATAAGGCTAGCGACAAGACTTTCAAAATTGCAAGTCCGTTTTGGCAAAAAAAAAAAAAAATTATTTACATATACAATGTTAAAGTTCTTAGTTCAGAACATATTTACACAACATAAATTCTTTGACATCACACTCTCCTCTTTCATACCTTCATTCATCCACAAAATATACAATATCTCCTCTCTTTCACAAAAGTGAGACCTCTGTCATCCCAAATGAACATAAGACAATCCCGTCAATGTTAATATTGTTCTTTTAGTGTCTTCGTGCACATTCAATGTTCATAGAGTAGTTATAATTCCTTTCTCTTAGATCTACATATGTTTCGGTCGATCTTGGACGCCACTGGGCCCGCTGTTTATCCGACCTTCTTCAGGATCTGGGAACCACCCATCAGGGTTCCCCAATATAACTGAGAGAGTGATGTCTTCTGTGATATATCTCTACAAAAAATACACAAAACCACCTATTAGACTCTAGCCTCATCACTTTTTTGAGACACAATTCACTGGTGTATATCCATCTCTCGTGATGGTATTCATCCACACTCACCTCTAACCAAAATCGTGTCAGGGGTAGTATAGATGCAGGAAGTAAATCCACCAGGTCACTGAATTTGATTACATGCACCTGGAAACATAAAAGGAAGGAAATATAAACCTCTCCTTCCATCTCTCTTACTTTTACATATGCATATCTCCCAGGGGACTTTTCACTTACATATGTCCTCTATTGATGTAGGGCCACACGGGTCCTCTCCCTCGGAGGGACTATACTGGGTGAGGATTCTTGTAGGTAATTCACCAAAGGTCTTCACTTTTACCTGCCTCTAAAATGAAATATAGGGCGCCAGTCATTTATATGTCACTCACTAGCCCCACAGTTGCAGAACAAGAAAAACACGGAAAACACTCCCAATCATCTATACAACTCACCCCCTCTGTAGTTAAGGAGTATGATAGTGTAGGGTTGTCACAGAGGCCGATTCACCTGCCTTTTAAAGCACTGTAAAGAATGTAGAAAAATCGCTTTACAGCAACGGATTTCACCTGTGCTTTATGTCTATTAGTCGTCGGTGTAGAGTATATGCATTCCCAAAAAGGGCACGCATTGCAGTGAGCACATACCCGCCATACAGATCCCACCTTGTGGGTACAGTATTCCTCACATAGCAGGCAATATGCAAAATATTCATTCACACACGTGTTCTAAATCACGTGAATCCTTCTCCTGAGGATGGCTCCTCACAGGAGAATAGGATCGCTTACCTTCTCTTTCCACACACGTCCCTTCTTGCTGCAATACACCGTCTGTTTCCGCATGTATTGCATGCGCGTCAAACGCTACAATTTCAAACTAAAGGAAACTGAAAAAGGCGGGCACGGCTCACCTTGCATAATTAGTCAAAGAAAGAGGACTAGCTGTGATTCTGGGCGTATGGAGAACGGTTGCATAGAGAAAGGACTGGCTTATCCTATGGCCGGCGTGATTGATCAAAGAAAGAGGACTAATGCTAGTCTAGCCACTTGGAGAAAGCACTAGCTATTCGTGCTGCTGCGGGATACCTCCACATAAAATAATGTGGGCGCAAGCCCAGTTCAACCTTAGTAGTCACATTCAGGGCACTCACTGGTCATGCGAACGCGGGGTACCCAACCCCAGAAATGTAAACGCCCCCCCCTGTTCAACCAGGGTAGTCAAACTCATGGGACTCACTGGTCATATTGACGTGACCTGCCACCACAAGGGGAATGCATGTCCTAGATCGATCCAGAACCGGGAGCTATATCAAATATAGTTCTCATTTATCTCTCCTACCCCCTATAGATGTACAAAGACACAGGGGGTGACACCCAGTGGAAAAAGGGCCCAGGTGTTCAATGTTCACAGTTGATAACTCAGGGGGACCCCCTTATGTTATATCTGTCAGTCATTGGGTATGTATCAATTTATTCCATTCAATTGAAACAGTCAAACCCTGGTTGACACTATTCAGGGTATATATCCATCTTTGTTCCACACGGTGTAATATCATTGACATATCACCACCCCTCATCAGCACCTTGAAAATGTGTAACACAAACAACCTTATATCTCTATCAGAATGCCCTTTTAGATGAAAATGTTCCACCAGGGGTTTGTCAATAACGGTGTTGCGTATACATGAACGATGTTCAGATATACGTTGGCGTATCTGGTGACTCGTCTTGCCCACATAGATTTTGTTGCATGGGCATATAATTATATATACCACATTTTTAGTTAGACAGTATGTCCCATCATTTTCCACTTCATGTCACCACATTCAAATGTTTTCCTTGTCTCTGTGAATTGACATGCCACACATTTACCACATTTGTAGTGGCCCACAATGGGCTCCAAACCCCATTGATTTCTTACAGTTTGTTCTGTTCTGTTTTCTTCATTGTATGTATGAACCATATTTCACAATGAGTGTTAGCTGCCCTTTTGCAATGTTGTTTGACCAACCTCCTTTCTGTAAGAAGACTGATAAGAATAGCCTTCTTCATTTCTCGAGCTTCCACCCTAATGGCTTAAAACACAATCTGCCATATGGGCAATTTCTGTGGATCCGGAGAAATTGTAGTCTTAACAAGGATTTCAAATACCACACTGAGACCTTAAAAGAGAGATTGATTGACAGAGGTTATCCGAGGAGGTTGGTCAAACAACAATGCCAAAGGGCAGCTAACATCATCGTGAAATATGCCTAACACCAAGGATCAAACCAGAAAACGAGAGACTAGTATGTGTGTCCACTTTATCACCGATCAGTAATATACTGAAAAAAGCATTAACAAAAACTGCCACCTGGTAAAACAGGAGGGTATCTTAGCTAAAAAAACGTTGTTTGCCTTTAAACTGAGTGCGAACCTGTGACAAAAGCTGGTTCATACATACAATGAAGAAAACAGAACAGAACCAACTGTAAGAAATCAATGGGGTTTGGAGCCCATTGCGGGCCACTACAAATGTGGTAAATGTGTGGCATGTCAATTCACAGAGACAAGGAAAACATTTGAATGGGGTAACACGAAGTGGAAAATGATGGGACATACTGTCTAACTAAAAATGTGGTATATATAATTATATGCCCAATGCAACAAAATCTATATGGGCAAGACGAGTCGCCAGATACGCCAACGTATATCTGAACATCGTTCATGTATAAGCAACACTGTTGTTGACAAACCCCTGGTGGAACATTTTCATCTAAAAGGGCATTCTGACAGAGATATAAGGTGGTTTGTGTTACAAATTTTCAAGGTGCTGATGAGGGGTGGTGATATGTCAATGATATTACACCGTGCGGAACAAAGATGGATATATACCCTGAATAGTGTCAACCAGGGTTTGACTGTTTCAATTGAATGGAATAAATTGATACACACCAAATGACTGACAGATATAACATAAGGGGGTTCCCCGTGAGTTATCAACTGTGAACATTGAACACCTTGGCCCTTTTTCCGCTGGGTGTCACCTCCTGTGTCTTTGTCCATCTATAGGGGGTAGGAGAGATAACTGAGAACTATATTTGATATAGCTCCCGGTTCTGGATCGATCTAGGACATGCATTCCCCTTGTGGTGGCAGGTCACGTCAATATGACCAGTGAGTCTCATGAGTTTGACTACCCTGGTTGAACAGGGGGGGCGTTTACATTTCTGGGGTTGGGTACCCCGCGTTCGCATGACCAGCGAGTGCCCTGAATGTGACTACTAAGGTTGAACTGGGCTTGCGCCCACATTATTTTATGTGGCGGTATCCCGCTGCAGCACGAATAGCTAGTGCTCTCTCCAAGTGGCTAGACTACCATTAGTCCTCTTTCTTTGATCAATCACGCCGGCCATAGGATAAGCCAGTCCTTTCTCTATGCAACCGTTCTCCATTCGGCCAGACTCACAGCTAGTCCACTTTCTTTGACTAATTATGCAAGGTGAGCCGTGTCCGCCTTTTTCAGTTTCCTTTAGTTTGAAATTGTAGCGTTTAACGCGCACCCAATACATGCGGAAACAGACAGTGTATTGCAGCAAGAAGGGACGTGTGTGGAAAGAGAAGGCAAGCGATCCTATTCTCCTGTGAGGAGCCATCCTCAGGAGGAGGATTCGCGTGATTTAGAACACGTGTGTGAATGAATATTTTGCATATTGCCTGCTATGTGAGGAATACTGTACCCACAAGGTGGGATCTGTGTGGCGGGTATGTGCTCACTGCAATGCGTGCCCTTTTTGGGAATGCATATACTCTACACCGACGACTAATAGACATAAAGCACAGGTGAAATCCGTTGCTGTAAAGCGATTTTTCTACATTCTTTACAGTGCTTTAAAAGGCAGGTGAATCGGCCTCTGTGACAACCCTACAGTATCATACTCCTTAACTACAGAGGGGGTGAGTTGTATAGATGATTGGGAGTGTTTTCCGTGTTTTTCTTGTTCTGCAACTGTGGGGCTAGTGAGTGACATATAAATGACTGGCGCCCTATATTTCATTTTAGCGGCAGGTAAAAGTGAAGACCTTTGGTGAATTACCTACAAGAATCCTCACCCAGTATAGTCCCTCCGAGGGAGAGGACCTGTGTGGCCCTACATCAATAGAGGACATATGTAAGTGAAAATTCCCTGGGAGATATGCATATGTAAAAGTAAGAGAGATGGAAGGAGAGGTTTATATTTCCTTCCTTTTATGTTTCCAGGTGCATGTAATCAAATTCAGTGACCTGGTGGATTTACTTCCGGCATCTATACTACCCCTGACACGATTTTGGTTAGAGGTGAGTGTGGATGAATACCATCACGAGAGATGGATATACACCAGTGAATTGTGTCTCAAAAAAGTGATGAGGCTAGAGTCTAATAGGTGGTTTTGTGTATTTTTTGTAGAGATATATCACAGAAGACATCACTCTCTCAGTTATATTGGGGAACCCTGATGGGTGGTTCCCAGATCCTGAAGAAGGTCGGATAAACAGCGGGCCCAGTGGCGTCCAAGATCGACCGAAACATATGTAGATCTAAGAGAAAGGAATTATAACTACTCTATGAACATTGAATGTGCACGAAGACACTAAAAGAACAATATTAACATTGACGGGATTGTCTTATGTTCATTTGTGATGACAGAGGTCTCACTTTTGTGAAAGAGAGAAGATATTGTATAGTTTGTGGATGAATGAAGGTATGAAAGGAGAGTGTGATGTCAAAGAATTTATGTTGTGTAAATATGTTCTGAACTAAGAACTTTAATATTGTATATGTAAATAAAATATTTTTTTATTGCGAAAACGGTCTTGCGATGTTGAAAGTCTTGTCGCTAGCCTTATCCACATCTAGGTCCATTAGTTACCTTCTATATATCTTACCTGCAGGACCTATGACACTTACAGGTACCCTTTTATTTACCCCACGAACCTGATGGCACATTATTCCATTAGTTGTTTTTAAAAGGAAACGTAAAGATATGTTTTAGTGGCGATGGATTTGGCTGATGGGTATTTGCTGGCTGGTTCATTCCAGAGTTGATCATTTGCTATCTGATTTCTTATTGATTTTTGTTTCTTCGTTCTGTGGATGTACTGTTTTTATTCTGTATTTTAAACCGGATGTCAGCGCCGCGAAGCTGTGCAAATGGCATTGGCATTGCTGCACTTTATAAATAATAAAAACAAACAGACCTGTGGGCACTGTAGCTCCTTTATAGTCGGCATTCGTGCGCTGTCCAGCTGTGCCAGCTGGCACAGCAACTCCACTAAAGCCATCGATAGCACCCCGGCACAGCAGCTTAAGGACGGTCTTCCCTGGCATGCTGCCCTGCTGGCACAGGAGCTCCAGGATATCCATCTCCATCCCCTGCCCTCTGAGCACAGCAGCTATAGCACAGCCGCCACCAGCATGCAGCCCACCTGGCATAGGTGGCTCCATTACATCCCGTACTTGCAGGCAGCACCCCCTGCCACAGCAGCTATAGCACAGCCAGTACTATCATACCGCTATGCAGACACAGCAGCTATCACTAGCATGCAGCCCTCCTGGCACAGCAGTTCCATTACATCCTGTACTTTCAGGCAGCACCCCCCTGCAACACCAGCTGCATTACAACCAGTACTATCATACCGCTATGCAGACACAGCAGCTATCGCTAGCATGCAGCCCTCGTAGCACAGCAGCTCTACCACATCCAGTACTAGCATGCAGACCATGCAAAGCAGCTGCATTACAGCCAGTACTATCATACCGCTATGCAGACACAGCAGCTATCACTAGCATGCAGCCCTCCTGGCATAGCAGTTCCATTACATCCTGTACTTTCAGGCAGCACCCCCCTGCAACACCAGCTGCATTACAACCAGTACTATCATACCGATATGAAGACACAGCAGCTATCACTAGCATGCAGCCCTCCTAGCACAGCAGCTCTACTACATCCAGTACTAGCATGCAGACCATGCAAAGCAGCTGTATTGCAGCCAGTACTAGCATATAGCTACGCAGACACGGCAGCTAGCACTAGCATGCAGCCCTTCTAGCACAGCAGCTCTACTACATCCAGTACTAGCATGCAGACCATGCAATGCAGCTGCATTACAGCCAGTACTATCATACCGATATGAAGACACAGCAGCTATCACTAGCATGCAGCCCTCCTAGCACAGCAGCTCTACTACATCCAGTACTAGCATTCAGACCATGCAAAGCAGCTGTATTGCAGCCAGTACTAGCATATAGCTATGCAGACACGGCAGCTAGCACTAACATGCAGCCCTCCTAGCACACTAGCTCCACTACATCCAGTACTCACATGCAGACCATGCAAAGCAGCTACACTACAGCCAGTACTAGCATACAGGCATGCAGACACATTCGCTATAGTACAGTCACCACTAGCATGCAGCCCTCCCTGCCACAGCAGATGAATTACAGCCAGTACAATAATTACAGCCAATTTTTATCATACCGCTATGCAGACACAGCAGCTATCGCTAGCATGCAGCCCTCCTGGCACAGCAACTCTATTACACCCAGTACTAGCATGCAGACCCTGCCAAAGCAGCTACCCTACAGCCAGTACTAGCATACAGGCATGCAGACACATCAGATATAGCACAGCCACCACTAGCATGCACCCCCCCCCACCAGAAGCTGCATTACAGCCAGTACTAGCATACCGCTATGCAGACAGAGCAGCTATCACTAGCATGCAGCCCTCCTGGCACAGCACCTCCATTACCTTCAGCACTAGGAAAAAGCCCCCCCAGCAGCTGCATTACAGCCTGTACTAGCATACAGCTAAGCAGACACGGCAGCTATCCCTAGCATGCAGCCCTCCTGGCACAGCTGCTTCATTACCGTCAGTACTAGCATGCCGCCCTCTTCGCACAGCATCTCCATTACATCCAGTACTGGCATGCAGGCCCTGCCAAAGCAGCTTCACTACAGTCAGTACACGCATAACGGCATGCAAACACAGCAGCTATAACAGAGCCACCACTAGCATGCAGTCCTCCGGGCATAGCAGCTCCATTGCCTCCAATACTAGCATGCACCCCCCACTCCACCCCATCCCTGCATCTGAATTGCAGCCTATACTCGTATACAGCTATGCGGACACCGCAGCTATAGCACAGCCTTCACTAACATGCAGCCCTGGTGGCACAGCAGCTCCATTACATCCAGTACTAGCATGCAGGCCACTGCCAACACAGCTGCTTTGCAGCCATTACTAGCATACAACCATGCAGACACCGCTGCTATAGCACAGCCTGCGCTAGCATGCAGCCCCCTGCTACATCAGCTGCATTACATCCAGTACTAGTATGCAGCCCTCCTGGTACAGCAGCTCCATGCCATCCAGTACTGGCATGCATCCCCTGCCACAGTAGCTGCATTGCAGCCAGTACTAGCATGCACCCCCCTGCCAGAGTAGCTGCATTACAGCCAGTACTTGCATACAACCATGCAGACACATCAGCTATAGCACAGACCTACTAGCATGCAGCCCCCTGCTACAGCTGCTGCATTACGGTCAGTACTAGCATACAGCTATGCAGAAACAGCAGCTATAGCACAGACCTGCTAGCATGCAGTCCCCTGCCACCGCAGCTGCATTACATCCAGTACTAGCATGCAACCCTCCTGGTACAGCAGCTCCATTACATCCAGTACTATGATGCACCCCCCCTGCCACAGTAGCTGCATTGCTGCCAGTACTAGCATACAGCCATGCAGACACATCAGTTATAGCACAGACCTGCTAGCATGCAGTTCCCTGCTACAGCAGCTGCATTGCAGCCAGTACTAGCATACCGCTATGCAGACAGAGCATCTGTCACTAGCATACAGCCATGCAGACACATCAGTTATGGCCAAGCTTGCGCTAGCCTGCAACCACCTGCTACAGTAACTGCATTACATCCAGTACTAGCATGCAGCCCTCGTGGTACAGCAGCTCCATTACATCCAGTACTAGCATGCATCTTCCTGCCACAGTAGCTGCGTTGCAGCCAGACTAGCATACAGCCATGCAGACACATCAGCTATAGCACAGACCTGCTAGCATGCAGCCCCCTGCTACAGCAGCTGCATCACAGCCAGTACCTGCATACAGCTATGCAGATACCGCGGCTATAGCAGAGACCCGCTAGCATGCTGCCCCCGGCCACAGCAGCTGCATTACAGCCAGTAAAAGCAGACAGGGGTGAAGAGACAACAGTTGCAGCACAGCCATCCTTAGCAAGCAGCCCTCCTGGCACAGCAGCTGCATTACATTCAGTACTAGTATGCAGCCCTCCTGGCACGGCAGCTGCATTACATCCAGTACTAGCATACATGCATGCAGGAATAGAGTAGTAGCACAGCCATCCTTAGCATGCAGCCCATCTGGCGCAGCAGCTGCAGGCCAGTCTTCACTAACACACTACCCTGATTGCACAGCAGCTATAGCACAGCGATCATTGGCAGGCCAGTGTACCGGAGGAGAAGCTTGATTAAAGCCAACACTAGCATGCTGTCCTGCTGACACAGGAGCCCTAGGGCAGCCATGTTTAGCACACTGACCTGCGGGTAGGGCAGCTGCTGGACAGCATCACTAGCATGTTGCCCTGCTGGCCCAGCAACTCATGGAGACCAGCACTAACATGCCATACTGCTGGCATAGCAGCTTGAGAATGGGCATTGAAAGCACGCTGCCCTGGCTGGTGCCACAGCAAAGCATTCATAAGGAGCATGCAGCCATTCTGCCACAGCAGCTATAGTATAACCATCACTGGCAAATTGCCCTGCAGGCACAGTAACTCACAGACAGCCAGAACCAGCATGCCGCCCTTCTGCCACAGCAGCTATAGTATAACCACCAGTGGCATAGTGCCCTGCAGGCAAAGTAACTCACAGACACCCAGAACCAGCATGCCACCCTTCTGCCACAGCAGCTATAGTATAACCACCAGTGGCATAGTGCCCTGCAGGCAAAGTAACTCACAGACACCCAGAACCAGCATGCCACCCTTCTGCCACAGCAGCTATAGTATAACCAACAGTGGCATAGTGCCCTGCAGGCAAAGTAACTCACAGACACCCAGAACCAGCATGCCACCCTTCTGCCACAGCAGCTATAGTATAACCACCAGTGGCATAGGGCCCTGCAGGCAAAGTAACTCACAGACAGCCAGAACCAGCATGCCGCCCTTCTGCCACAGCAGCTATAGTATAACCACCAGTGGCATAGTGCCCTGCAGGCAAAGTAACTCACAGACACCCAGAACCAGCATGCCACCCTTCTGCCACAGCAGCTATTGGACCCCCCCCCCCCAAACTCCCACTAGTACACTGCTCTTCTGGTACTGTGACAGTTTATATTCAAGGTCACCCTCAACACAGGGAGTCCCTTCCCTCACCAATCGAGGTGTCACACAGCAAACTGTTTAATGTCAGTTCTTTGTTCAGCCCTCTTTCCAATTCATCTAATACCCTTTGGAGTTACCACTGAGCCAAGAAGCAGGCCGGTGTACAGGAAATATATTTGTATTTATTTGAATGAAAGATAATGGAGATCACACCAACACAACACATGCCACCTTCTTTGAGGGACACAATTAAACTTCTTGTTACACAAATAAATCACACAAGTTTACTGGGAAAAACACAAATCACCATATTTTACATTCTACAGATTTCACTTCAAGAAATAATCAGCACTGGCCAGTGACCGAATTCCATTTACATATGCAATGCTGCACAATTTTAAAAGGCTAGCAGTTTAGTTTTACAAATTCGTACAAATGCATATGGCAATTATTATTTCACCCACACTTTTTCTTTAAAATAAACACAAGGCAATTTAGCAGTTTGTTTTTCCAACCCCCCCGCCCAACCATGGTCTGTGTTGGGAAAGTTGGACAGAAAAATTTGAATGATAAGAGAATTTTGGATTTCAGATCACCCTCCACTTAAAGGCCTGTGTTGAGGAAGCTAGATGGAAACAATTGTGATGATTCAAAATTTTGGATTGGAGATTGGGCCACTTAAAGGCCCATTTTGGGGAAGCTGGACAGAAAAAGCATTGGGATGATTTGAGAATTTTGGATGTTAACCCCCCTCCACCTAAAGGCCTGTGTTGGAGAAGCTAGACACATAGGATTACCCAATTAACTTACACTCTATAGTTTTCAGTGCGTGTTGTCATCGCAATATACCTCAGGTTGCCCCTGTAACCTGAGGTATACTGGGATGACAACACGGCCAATAAAAACACGCTTGAACGAACACAAATCCTGCTTGAGGACAAGAAAAATGACAGCACCACTTGTAGTCCATTTTGAGTCACAACATCATACAGAGGAGGAGTTTAGATGGACCATTCTGGAGAAGGTGTGGCCACCCCGAAGGGGAGGTAATTTTCATAATATGCTCCTTAAAAAAGAACAACAATGGATTTTTCATCTGAACACAGTCAGAGATGGCTTAAATGAAGAAATCCAATGGAATGCTCTGGCATTAATGAAATAACCTATACCTAGGGTTGAGCTTATAATACAAACCCCCATCTATGTGATAAAACCATTGGTCCCTGGCTCACAGGAGTCTCCTGTTCATAGAATGCCTGGTTTATATCTACATTTAATTTCCGGCTCACTCGGGACATAGCAAAGGCACAGGAAGTGTGCTTTTTGCATAACAAACATCTGATATGGGAGATGCTGAATTATTATTATTTTTACAGCATCCCGAGGGCAAAGGAATCTATATTACTATAAAGATTGATAGTAATAGCAATATGTATATTACTGTTTATTATTCTTGTCCCGAGAGTGATTGACAAATTCCATGCCTAACCATTATGGGGATGGACAGTGGCCAAGTGTGCCCATTCCAAGATGGTCGCCGTGCCACATGACACGGTATTTCAACTGGCCGTCGGGACATCCAGTGAAGTGAGTGCTGATATCACTATGAGGATGTATAGTGGATAGAAGCACCCATTCCAAGATGGCTGCCCAGCCATGTGACACGGCACTGTACTCGTACTGGCTGCCGGGACGCCACGCGTAACATACATTGCTAGACGCACGGCTCTCGTGCAGTAACAATTACCACTTGAACGCTGCGAGGATAGTACATACCTCACGCGAGACGCCAAGTCGTCAGACTGGAAAAGAGAGAAGAACTAAGTAAGCAATTTAAATTTAAGTGCGAGCGGAATACGGGACTCGTATATGCTGAAACTATCCTCACTATACAGGGGCTAGTGTTTAAATCTGTAACAGGCACTTTTGTCGACCGTTACTTGATATCTCGAACCTTTGGAGCCTGAATCAGACACTGTGGGAAGGAGATTTGGTATGATAAAATATTCACAAAGGTGCACATCTAGATGCGGAATATAATGAAGGCTGCAGATGGAGAGATCAAATACCCTATACACTTGGGTCACTGACACGGATGGGTTTTTCCCTTTATTGCAGGATCTTCCCAGGCTTATCAACAATAAGAAATGCACATCAGAAGATGCCAACAGTTCTACAGTGAGACAACTACACCACAAGCCAGGTAATTAGAGGGCGCCCTAAAAGGCGGGGATAGCTAGCTATAATATGAACAGCTAAAAACGCACTATAGCAACGGGAAATGAAATATATGATTACTCTGTGTTGCAGATCAAGCATCGACATAGATGCCCTGATCTGACCAGCAGGAACTGCCCCAAAACCTTCATGTTAGGTGTGCTATACCATTGCACATGCAACAGACGAACAGGTATGATGATCAGCACCTGAAACTATAGTACCAATGTCGCACACAATATGGTGGTTGGGTGAGGTGAAATGGCCTATTTTTAATGTCACAAAAAAGGATTTGTAGGTACAAAAAAACCCTTGTTAAAAAAAGTATTCTATACATGAAAAATAGTATAAGTGCCATACACTCTTACTGACACATGAGAGAAGTCACTTTGGCTCTCTCTTTTTGCCCCACAGAAAATGCTGAATCTACGGCTCTGAGGGGCGTGCAGATTGGGTCAGAGAAAGAAGTAATGGGTCCTGAGGAAGATGATACACGAAAGAAAATCATTGAAACCGGTCGACCAGAAATGTAGATGTCACCTGACCAAGAGTGACACATAGGGGACTTGTGCAGATCAGAAATTTGAACTAATGTTGTGGATATTATAATTGGTTTTATGCTCTCAAACATTTGGAATCCATTTCCGCGTGACCAGTGCTACCTTCATCATTTGGTTAGTGGAGGTAGCAAGAAACCATAAGAAGGCTGAATGTACCTTCCATCGACACGGAGTGAAGAGACCATCACCCCTGATGTTTGTCCTGAAGAAGGTCGATTGAATATCTGGCCACAATTGATGGCCCAAAAGTGACCGAAACATATGTAGATGAGAAGAGTCTATATGAATTATCTTTGGACTTGTGTATAGATTGAGAAGTCATTTTGAAATACCACTAATTGTTAAAATTGGGTTTGTTGAGTGATAGGGACGACTATATGAGTTATGCTCTTCCTCCTCATTGACTAGTGTGAGTATCTACGTGGACATTTACTGGTGTATATGTGGATGAAAGGTGGAAGAGTTTCTTGGTAATATGAGTTATGATAGCCTGTATGGTATTTTGTATTTTACATTATTTTGCATTGAATAAATATGTTTGATAAAATTATATGAGTACTGTAGTAATGCAGCCTCACCATCACGGTTCAAGTGTTCTGATTTACATATGCTTTTTGCCTGAAGAACCGTTTGATGTACAGGCACCCTTATTAACGATAATAATATCACCCAGATGCAATTTCAGCAAAATTTCCTTTTGGTGTTTCCTTCAGGCTGTCAGATGGTACATTCCAGCAGCTCTCTCCTGTTCCCATAGTGCATTCATTTTATATAGCAGTGATGACACGATCAAAATTTCAATTTTGGGCAGTGCCCTTCAAGAGTTCTCTCAAATAGGATTGGAAGGTTACCCTTCTCTCTCCTCCCAAGTCCAGTCTCTCTTTAAAGTTTGGTTTAGGATTCTGGAGTAGACATATGGCGATTCTCATTTGCAATCCCCTTTTGTTTTCATGTCAAATTTTGGCAAACATCGAGTTATGTGTCAAAAACATTGTGATATACTAGTAACTGCCATAATATATATAGATATATATTCCGCTTCAGATAATAAGAGGGAATTCGATAAAATGACAGCCAGGTCTGCACCATTCTGTATGGCCGTTTGGCAATTTTCTGCCATTAAATAAAGCATAACAGTTAGGAACATGTAATTTATTACCCATGGTCCTAATTTTACCCTCCACCCTTTCAACAACTTTCAAATTCGGAAACATTTTCAGAGCAGCCAGGAACACCTTTTATTTGGTCATTACAATTCCCTAAATCGCAGGTGGAGGAATTTTACGTCACCAAAATCGCTTTGAAATTATCTAACAAATAAAAGATACATGGATACAGTGTGATTTGTAGTTTCTGAGAAACAGCAAAAATTGTGACAGTCCATTTAAACTAAGGGGAATCTTCATATGAGCAAATAGGAGCTTCGCTTCCTCTGTGCCATTTGCCAACTTTGGCCAGCCTGTGACCAGGATTTTTTTTTCTTTCATTATCTTCTTGGTTGTTGAAGTTGGTAGCTGCCAGTCATAAAACCTGGGCCTTGGCGACACAGAGCCCGCCCCACATTCCTGTCATGCACTAGCTAGAACATTTGGTCTGCTCAGAACTGCCCTCAGAGACAGCATGTATAGGGAAACTTGGTTTCTGACACCCTTCGGGCCACATTTTATTGCATTTGTAAACAGTTGCAATGCAAGCCAGGCTTTCAGAGGGGGGGTTCTTTGTGAATTTTTCCCAGAGACCCACCATTTGTTCTAGGCTGAAAGGAACTCACGTATTGCATTTCCTAACATCAGCCTTGATTCTTTGACATACAGTGTGTTTTACTGATCCGGGTCCACTTCACTTTTGTACTGAAAGTACAGGGCTGTTTCTTTCAGTCATTAATAAAATACACTTTTAATTATCTGCTGTTCATTTTTCTGCTGAGAGGTGGGTCTGGATTGTCACAGTGCACTACCTTTTGATGGGTAGCAATTTCAGTGAAAATGCTGCATTTATTTCTCAGCCAGTAATGTGATGTGCTTTTCCAAGCTGCACTTGCAATACATTTTTGTTTGCACTTTCTCTGGATTTCCACTGCAGACAGACACCCACATAGTCTGCCTCAGGCCTAAAGGAACCTTTCATGGCAACCAAGTGGGCTTTTCTTTTCAAATGTTTGCTGGTATTTTGGATGTGAAGCATAATATACATACATTTTTGTCAACACACACCATGTGTTTTCCCTGACAGCTTTATAATGATAATGATAATGATGTGTTATTTATATAGCGCCTTAATACAAAGTGCTTTACAGAGCACATATTTATATACAATATCACCCAACCAAAATTGGTACTCATTTATAGACCTCGGAAGGATGAAAGGCTGTGTTGGCCTTGCCGGGATTCGAACCTGTGACCTGCAGATCACACTCAGATCGCAGCAGCGAGCGCTCAACCTGCTGAGTTATCTTACTGGCTATGTTATGTTAGTAGGGGTACATTTTTCTGATGTCTTGCTTTCAACTGCAAACACACATGCAATGCTGGCAATGCTGTTTTTGTGTCAGTGTTTTAAAATCCTGTTTTTCATGTGAAAGGGACTGTTGAATTTCTTTTGCCTTTGTGAATAATAAAAATGCTGCTTTTCCTTCGGTAATGACATGTAGGCCTTTTTCACCGGACCCTTCCTTGTGTTACTTGCAGAAACCCCACAGTCTGTCTTAATAGGCCCGTTTTCAGTGTGACAGCTTTGTTATTTTATTTATGAAAGCTGGCACGCCATGCTTCCCATGGCCCTTCAGTTTCATTTATTTGGGGGCTTTGAATAATCCCCACATGCCCCCGGGTTCTTCCATGTTTCTTTCATAGGGAAGAGCAGGGCAGAGTGGGGTTTTCATCCAAAGACCCCCCTTTGTTTTCTTTTTCCTTATGTTGGAGCCCATCTGGCACAATTTCCTTTGTTAGGGAGTGGGCTCCCCAGTCTCCCTTTCTGTCTCTGGGTTGGGGGTTGTGGCGCGGCACCAACTTTCTTCCTTCATTCGGGAGAGGCACTCCAGCCTCCCCTTCCATCTCTGGGTTGGGGGTGTGTCACGGCACCCTCTTTCTCCTTTCCTTTCCTTCAGGGGTCCCTGGGGTTCTCACCAGACTCCCCTCTCACATCCAGGCTGGAAGTGAATGGAGTTAATTATCTAACAAATAGAAAAAAAAGAGGTTCAGTTCTTTTTACGCAACATATATTTCTTGGAAGATGGACATTGCATTTGAGAGAAAATATTTTCATAGAAATAGACATCACATTTCAACACATCCATTCGAAAGAGGGCAACATTACATAAAACTAGACAGAACATTTGTCTATTAATTAAACTACTCACCTGTCATAATTCCCCATCCGGCTTTTTCACTCCTCAGATGGTTCCTCTGCTCAACTTTCATTTGGCTCCTCAATCAGTCATAAAACATGTCTGGCATGACAGCTTTTCAACTGATTGATGTGGACCCATTCTTCTTCTGTCTGTACTCCTTTTGGGATACGGATCTTGGAGCAACAGGTGATATTTTATCTACAATTTCAAAGGCACCACACCAAGACAGGAGAATCATCCGCTCCTTGGTCCGAGCCCTTTGAAAATTGTACAGGTAAACCTTGCCCCTACTTCATACACTTTCTTGGCGGTCTTTTGATCACAATAGTTCTTCATTCCTTCAGCCAACTTTTCTGAATTGCGCTGAGCATAAGCAAACATGTGCTGGAGGTGCTTCCTTACATTTTCAATTTACTCATGAGCAGTGGACGCATTTATCAGTGTCTGCTGCTGTTTTCTCTAGAGCAGATGCTGAGGTAACACCATTTGTCATCAAGTCATGAGCTCAAATGGAGACATATTTGTTGCAAAATATGGTGTAGACCTAATAGCCATCAGGACAAATGGTAATCAGATGTCCCAACTGGGTACAGAGTCTGCCTCAAACTTCCTTAAGATACTCACAATAGTTTTGTTGTATCTCTCTACTACCCCGGTAGAGACTCGATGGTAGACAATGTGGAGTTTTCTTTTTAACCCTGAATCTCCCACCTCTTCACAATCACCTCACTGTTAAAATAGCTTCCTTGGCCCGACTCAATCCTTTGCGGGAGGCTGTAATGAGAGAAGATGTGGTTGATCATTAGTGCAGTAGCTGTCTCTGCCTTATAATTTGGGGCTACAAGACATGCTACCCACTTTGTGAACAAACATGTCACAGTCAACATGTAGTTGCTTCATCTAGATGAGCAAATCACTGGCCCTGATGAAATCGACTTAATTCTGACCAAGGTAATGACATTCCCCTTTTTTGTAGGGGAGCTCTGTGTTTGAGTGAACTGGGTTGAAATTGAGCACATACAAGACCCTCTTTTAGGTAAGTGTCGAGGTCCTTGCCGATGTGCGGCCATTAGGCAACGCCATGTATGATTTCTAAGGTCATGTGAAGCCCACTACAACCATCAGAGGCTGCGTCATGGTTCAACATCAGGCTCTGGGATGAGTTAGGTAACACCCACTGGTCAAAGCCAGATAGGGTTCTCCTTACCAACACATCGTCTTGCATCCGAAACATCTTGGAAAACCTCATCAACACCCGGGCATCCTCTTTTCCAGTACAATCCAACTCGGTTAGAGGAAAGCTCACAGGGTCTTCAATGTGTCGATCACATTTAGTCAATGATCTGGTCCTCTGAAGGGGTGTAGATCCTCCGCCTCTCTTTTGGTGATAGACAGACGAAAATGTCATTCAGGGCATGTGCCCCACCCTCCTGTCCAATATTGTGGAAGTCAGAAGCACTGTCCATTGAGGCAGCCAGGCTGCCCTTATTATAAGCAGGTATATTAGAAAATAGGTGACAATGCACACATTATTTTAGGACAACAAAAAAACATAAAGAAATGCTTACATTGTGCACAACATAATTAACACAGAATAAAGATTTCTAATATAGAATGTCGGTCAGCAAAAGGCAGCCATTTTTCCCCAAAGGAATGTCACATCATGCATTACAGATGACTATAGGCCTTAACTCTCATGGAAAATCTAAAGTGCTGAAAGCACAGAAATGTAGATACCCACGCCAAGGTTATTTGGAAAAGGGAGGGTTTGGGCAAAAACCAAGGGGCCGTGAATCAGCAGTTTAAATAGTAAGGTCATATTATTTCCAATGGTGCTGCTTACAAATGAAATGTCAGGAAAAGATAAGCCAAGGTGAGGTAACCAATAGAAAACCAGACAGCTAATCTTTGTCCTTGGTGGACTGCCTGGAGGAATGCGTCATCCCAAAACTGCTTTTTTACAGTTTCTAAAGTTGCAAAAACATGTCTTGTGATTTAGTAAATTTGGAAAACAACCAGTCATGCTGATTAGCAAAATATGAGGTCATTGAATTATTGTGCAATATTTTGCTTTCTATAAAAGTGTGTTCAAAATGGACAGAGTCTGAGTCTTCCCAGGTTACTTAATCATTTGTATTTTGTATTTAGTTTATTTATAAAGCGCAGCCAGGCCCTGGGGCATATGGGCGCGTAAGGTAGAGCTGGTTACAGGGGAGCAGTTAAACAGAGTTACGTTACAGTTACAGTTACAGTTACAGGAAGGTTACAGTTACATAAGTGTGCAATCAAAACAATACGGTCGGCCAGGTTCCAAAATGGTTACAGGTAGGAACTGGCATAATAAGCAAGTGCATGTGCAGAAGTTAAGCTGTCAGGAGTCCGTGTTATGGAGCCAACACTTCGTGCTATGTTTGAACCGGTTGAATGAAGGTTCTGCGCGTAGATGGGGGGGGATGGTGTTCCATAGTTTGGAAGCTTGTACTGGGAAGCTAGCTCCACCCGAGTTGAGGAGTTTAAATCTTGGTATGGTCAAGGTGTTAGTTTGGGCTGCTCTAAGAGGTCTCAAGGCGGAGTGTGGTGTGAAGTGGTTAGTGAGGTATGCTGGAGCAAGGTTAGCCCTGACTTTGTGTGTGAGGGCAAGCGTTTTCAGTAATATTCTGTGCTTGACAGGGAGCCAGCGTAGGTTACGTCTGGTCTCAGATATGTGTGCTTTTTTGGGGATGTTCAGGGCAGCTCTGATTGCATTGTTTTGGACTACTTGTAGTTTATTCATATTTTTATGGCTGGTGCCCAAGTAAAGGGCGTTGCAGTAGTCTATTTTGGAGAGGACTAGAGCTCTCGCTAGAGTGATACAGTTAGGTGCGGAGATGAATGGTCTGCATGCAGTGATAAGCTTGCAGGTGTAGGCAGCTGATGACGCTACTGCGTTAGTTTGTTTAGAGAGGGATAAGGTAGCATCGATGTAAATACCAAGAGTTTTAGTGTTATTAGAGACTGAGATGAGATTGCCATCTATGGTAAATGCTTTGAATGAAGGATTGAGGTTTTTAAGTTTGGCATGAGTGCCCAAGATAATCAGCTCAGTTTTATCGTCATTAAGACACAAGCCATGGTGTGCCATCCATGCTTGTATAACGGAGTAGATTTCATTGAGGGTCGTGCTGTCTATTTCGTAGTCACCCGTGATAGGAAAGAGTATCTGGGTGTCGTCCGCGTAGTTGGTATACGTGACACCCAGATAGTCTAGGATATCGAAAAGGGGTTTTGTGAATATATTATAAAGTGTCGGGGACACGCATGAGCCTTGCGGGACACCACAAGGTACTTGGGCCGGCTCGGCGGAATCTGTGGGAGAGAAGACCCTCATAGTTCTGTTCACCAGGAAGGAGCTGATCCATGCCGTGGCTGCATCTGAAAAGTGGGCTGCAGATTTCAGGTGTTGGCAAAGTGTTTGATGGTTAACCAAATCAAACGCTGCTGACAGGTCGAGCAATAAAAGGAGTGCAAGTTTGCCATGGTCTCTCAAGGTTTGGATCTGAGTGGTAAGGTCAATAAGTGCAGTTTCCGTACCGTGTCTTGGTCGGAAGCCTGATTGCCTGAGCCCTAGGAGATTGTTGGTTTCTAGATAAGCCTGTATTTGTAGGTAGGCTGCTCTGTCCAGTATTTTTAATAGGAAAGGTACCGTCGTTATTGGTCTGTAGTTAGACGGGTTAGCTGGGTCAAGCGTAGGTTTTTTAAGGAGTGGAATGACCCAAGCGTCTTTAAGATTGTCAGGAACTATTCCAGATTTGAAAGAGGCATTGATGAGAGTGGTAATGAATGGCGCCAGATCGTGTGCAGCTGCTTTAACAATCGGGGCAGGGCAGGCATCGCCTTGGCAATTTGAAGGTTTCAGTTTCCTGATGATGTTTTCTACTTCCCACGTTGAGAGGGGTGAGAAGCTGAAAGGTTTGCAAGTCGTTTGGAAGGTTGGAGGTATGTTAGGCAGTTGTTTGTGGTTAGGGTCTGCAGATAGCACAGATTTTTTTGCGTTAATTTTGGATTGTAGACAAGCTATTTTATCTAATAAGGCTTTCTGGATGTTGCTACACCATAGTGCGTCAGTAATACCTTTGTCAGTCGGGGCAATAGGGGATTCTAATTCTTTGAGTATTTTGAAGAGTTCTTTAGTATTGGATTCCGCTTGTGTAATCCTTTTGTTATAGGAGTCTTTTTTGGCTAGGAGTATGGCTTCTTTGTAGCTAGAGGATACTAAGGTTAGTTCAGATTTGTTCGGAACTGTGGGATGTTTTTTCCAGAGTGCCTCAGCGGTTCTTTTGGCTTTACGTAGTTCTCTTAACTGTGGCGTGAACCATGTGTTGAGGTGACGCTGTGGTTTCGGTTTCCGTAGTTTTAGCGGGGCAATGGAGTCCAGAGCTTTAAGTATAGCCTGGTTGTAGGTGTCCACTAGAGCTGTAGGGTCTGCATCTGAATCAATATTATTCAATATGGGGAGTAGAATAGGTAGGAGTTTGTCGGGAGTAATGTCTTTCTTGTTTCTCGTGCAGATGGCAGGGGCGATGGTAGGCACTAAGTGAGTAATGTTCGCTTTGATAGTAAAGGTTAGTTTGTGGTGGTCTGACCAGATGCATGGGTCATTAGATAGGAGGTCAATAGAGCAATTGATGTGTGAAAGCCAGTCTAGAGTTCTACCTTTGATATGGGTAGATTCGTGGAGGATGTGCGTGTGACCCAAATCAGATAATGTATTGGCTAAGTCAAGGGCATTGGTGTCTTTAGACCCATCTGTGGCATGAGGATTTCTCCCAGCCGGCTGAAAAAATAAAAGCTTTTGTTGTCTGTACAGTTACGTCTCTGAATGGCTTTGATTGAGTTAGGGCTGGCAAAAGTACTTCTCAACACCTCTTTCTGTGCAGTGATCAAATATGCAGCTGGGGTATCTTTACTGTCAACAGTCTGCTGTTAGCATGAGTTTGTGACCTGGTGACAGCAGCAATTTGGATTTCACCCAGCAGGGATTCAGTTTCTATGAAATCCCCTGCAGGGCTTCCATTTTAGCCAGCTGGTCAGCCAGGTCATTCCCAATCTTATCTAGCCCCTGTATTTTGGAATGACCTCTTATCTTCTTCCAATAGATGGCCATCTCATTGGAGGTCACTAGATCATCGATTGACTGGATCAGTTTGGCATGCTTTAAGGGTTTATTGTTGGCACAAAGCAGGCCTTGCTTCTTCCAGTTAATCAGGTGCGCTACAAACTCATTCCTGACATAATCAGAGTCAGTGATTATGAGCAGTTCATTGAGTTGGTGGTGCACTGCAGTGAGGATGGCTTGATGAACGGCCATCAAGTTTGCTACCTGACTACTTCTGGTTCCTATTTTGTAATCAGCAGAAGCTTCCAGGGTATCATTCACCCAGGCATTCCCAACACCAGTTCTTTTTCCCTGCTGTTCTGAGCATGGTAGGAGTACCCATCCACATAAACTGTGGGTGGTATGCAATGATTATATTGAGAAAAAAACAGGAGGAAATAATACAGAAAAAATAACAAAAAATAAATATATGAGGGGTGGGGGTAAGTGGTTATAAAGTGTGGGGGGTGGTTCCCGGTGGGGTTAAAAGCATGGGGAAATGGGTTTTGGGGGCTGGGCCCCCAATAAAAATCAAAAGATGATATTTATTTTTTTCGGTATTATTTCATTCACTATTTTTTGATTCATTGTAATTACATGTAACCATTGTGGGTATCCCCTGACAAGTGTCTTCTGCATAGACCTTGTGTGGGGAAGTTAAGTATGCCTCCATGTTTTGTTGGTCTTAAGACTTTCGTCCTCGAGACAATTTTCTTGAACACAATCATGCAAGTCCACCAAACCTTGCGCTAGGGGACTCTTCTTGTTTTGGCCATATCTGACCTCCACAGGAGAGCCTTGCATGGACAGAGCCCAGGAAGTAATTCTGGAATATCTAACATTCCCCGCCTGGATACCGGCACTTTGGAGATATTGCAAGGGTTGGTGAGGAGTCTCGACAATGATGTGCTCCCCCTGGATGAATGGGTGGCAATTCTTCAATGCCCCCACCATTGTCAGGAGGGCCTTCTTGCACTCATTGAATTTTTCCTCGCCAGAGGACAATGTCTTGCTCGCGTATGAGATGACTTTGTTGACCTTGTTATGCTTTGATACAACACACTGTTAGGCAAGTATCAGAGAACTTGTTACGCTCACCTGGCTCCCACAGGGGTGTCGAGCGGAACTGGACAGCCACGTTCTCCACCAACGTGATGCGTAGTGCAGAGATGACTGACTGGACTGGCCCACCTAGCTTCGTCTGCTTGACCCGTAGAAGTAGTCTCCTAAAGACGGGGAAAGGGAATTAGCCACCCGTGGATTTGAGTATTAACACCTCACTGCGTCCCCACTTATCACTTCTGACATTCCCTTTCACAAAGCTCACCTTATAGTTTTGTATGATGAGCTCTCCATCCTGCGAAGAATGCAGGGGCGCTTTGATGGCCAGTTACTTCACTGGCTTGAGGATATTGGAAGAGTTCTGGACAAATCTTGGCTCCAAACCTCCGGCGAAAGGCCGTAAGTATATAGTTCTAATGAGTTCAAAATGTCTGATTAATCACTCTTGTCCAATTCCTTGTTTCTTTTGCAGCTTAGACCCAAAAGATGATCGTCTTGTGGCAGCTGAAAGTGTTCAGGTAAGAGTCTGTGTTTTGTAACACCGTCCGGTAAATGATGCCAAGGTTTAACTCGCTGCTTTCTCTTTTCTTGCAGGTGCAGCGTAGGAAGATTTGGCGTGCTGGTGGATAATACCTCCTGCGGTAAAATCAGGTAAGTATATGGTGGCAAGACATTGTCCTTGTTTGTTCCCTTGGCTCACCTTGTTGTTTTCTTGTCCCTCTTAGGCGCTGGAATGCAGCAACCAGGTGATGGAGACAGCACCGGATCGTAGAGATGCTGCGAGGAACAGTGAGTATGGCGCAGCGCTGCTGCTGGCGATGCGACGCGTTTAAAATGAAGTCTGTTTCTGGTTCGAAGATGCGCTGAATCCGAAATCAGGTAAGAAATCCAGTAAAGTTCTAGTTCTAACCTTTCTTCCTCTTTCCGTTCTTTCTAGGCGCTCTGGACTCGAGGCAGGCGTGGCAGGATGCTGGATGCTGACTGCAGACACAGTGAGCGTTACGCTGCTGGATGCAGAATAACACGAAGCATGTGCTGCTCTTCGGGTGTGGTTTAAATAGCCTTCAAAGTAGTCCCAGGTAAGTATTCCTCCACAGCCACACCCGAGTAACAAAATAGTCCCTAAAATAAAATAGTCCCTTCAAGCCTCACATGGGCTTGGATGCTCCGATCCCTTGCAGCATGGTCTGCAACAGGTACGTTTTAACATATGAGCCTGGTGCCTATGGCACCCAGATAGCCCCTAACAGGGGTTGCTGGGTTTGCTCCAGGTAACATGATGCCTGCTTCCGGGGTTGATGGACTTGGTCTGGATGCCCGGGGGTAGGCATCATGACAGCACTCCCCCCCGAGGCCCCTCCTAAAGTCGTTCCTCCCCTTGGCCTTGGTTTGTCTGGGAAATTCCAGTGGAATCTTCTCACCAACCTAGGTGCATGAACGTGGTCACTAGGTTCCCATGACCGTTCTTGTGGTCCGTAACCTTTCCAGTCGATTAGATAAAAAAGTCTTGACTTAACCATTTTGGAGTCCCGTATACTTTTCACTTCAAATTTGGGTTCCCCGTCTATAAGGACGGGGCCAGGTGGCTTGGTTAGTCTTGTCCCAGGTTGTACTGGCTTCAGAAGTGACACATGGAAGACAGGGTGAATTCGCATAGTAGCAGGTAATTCCAATTTGACGGCCACCGGGTTGCTAATGGCCTTAATAAGGTAAGGTCCCAAATATCTAGGGTTAAAGGTCCGCTTTCCTTTTAGATGTATGTGTTTTGTGGCCAACCAAACTTGATCCGCAATTTGGTATTGTGGAGCATCACTTCGATGCTGATCAGCGTTTTTCTTGTACTTTTCTTTCGCATGTTTCAAATGTTCAGTTGCTTCCTTAAAGACTTGTGTAATAGTAGCGTGCAGATGGTTCACTGCGGGCATTTCTAAGTGCTGAGGCGAGTCAAGTTCTGAGGTTCGAGGGTGGTGCCCGTATATGGTATAAAAGGGGCTTTGTCCAGTTCCAGAATGTACAGAGTTATTGTATGCATATTCAGAGATCCATAGAATGTCCTTCCAATTACTTTCAGTATGGTGTAACATACAACGCAGGTACTGTTCAAGAGTCTGGTTGGTCCCCTTCGTTTGACCATCGGTCTGGGGATGGTGACTGGTCGATAACCTCACGTCGATTTGCGCCAATTGACAACATTTCTTCCAAAAATGTGAAAAGAATTGACTACCTCAGTCAGAGACCAATACGGAGGGAAATCCGTGTATTCGAACAATGTTTTCGAGAAACTCCTTGGCCAGAATTGAAGCAGAAGGTAATCCCTTTAAAGGAATGAAGTGGGCCATTTTGGAAAAAAGATCCACAATAACGAGAATGGTGTTAAATCCATTACATGGAGGTAGGTCTGTAATAAAGGCTAACGATAAGGTGTGCAATGGTGTAGGTGGAATATCCAAGGGTTGTAAAAGGCCAGCGGTTTTTTTCTTCTGACTTTTGTTTTGGGCGCAAATGCCACAGGACATTACTAATGACTTTACGTCTTTTCGCCAGGTGGGCCACCAGAATTGTCTCTTAATTTTAGCTTCAGTTTTTGCGATACCTGGGTGCCCTTCCATCAGGGTGTCATGATAATTGAAGATGACTAGTTCTTGTAGTTCCTTATGTGGTAGAAATAGACGCCCTTGATAATAAGGTAGGTCATTGATGACAGAGTAGTCTGAGCCTTTCTTTACCCAGTCCTGCAGGGCTGTTGAATCGGAGAGTTGTTGGATCTTTACCTGAATATCTTCTAGGGTTTGTAAAGTAGTAGTGGCAAGAATTATTTGTTCTGAAATTATAGGCACCGGCTCCGGGTTCGCATATGCTTCTTCCATTCCTATTCGGGATAAGGCATCTGCCTTGCCATTTTTACAGCCTGGTCGATAAGTAATCACGAAATCGAACTCGGCAAAGAACAATGCCTATCGAAGTTGGCGTGATGATTGGGCTTTGGCTGTCTTTAGATACTGCAAGTTCCGGTGATCAGTGATTATAGTAATGGTATGCCTGGCACCGAGAAGATAATGCCGCCAGGCCTTGAAGGCGGATTTGATAGCTAATAGCTCCTTATCAGTAAGCGCATAGTTTAACTCGGGTGCCGAGAACTTTCTGGACCAAAATGCTACTGGGTGAAGTTGACCGGTTTCAGGATCCTTCTGGGACAGGACAGCTCCCATGGCTAAACTGGATGCGTCGGTTTCAACTATGTATGGGAGTTCAGGACGAGGATGCTTTAATACAGGTGCAGACGTGAATTTCGCTTTCAGTTCTTGGAAGGCATTATCAGCTTCTTCAGTCCACAGGAAGCGTTTGTTTTTTTGCAAGAGCGCTGTGATAGGGTGTACAACATGTGAGAAATCCGGAATGAATCTGCGATAGAAATTAGCAAATCCGAGCATGCTTTGTACTCCTTTAACTGAACTGGGTGATGGCCATTTGAGAATTGCGTCCACTTTTAGAGAGTCCATTCGAACTCCTTTTGGAGTCAGGATAAATCCAAGAAATTCAACTTCTGTAGTATGGAAAATGCATTTTTCCAATTTTGCATATAACATGTGCTGGCGTCGTTTCTCAAGGACTGCACGAACATGCTTCACATGGTCAGATTCTGAAGAGGAGTACACTAGAATATCGTCTATGTATACTACAACACAGACGTCAATGAGTTCACGCAGGACATTGTTAATAAAATACTGGAAGGCTGCTGGTGCATTGCACAACCCGAAGGGCATCACCTGGTATTCGAATAACCCGTACTTAGTGCGAAAAGCAGTCTTCCATTCGTCGCCTTTCTTTACACGTACCAGATGGTATGCCCCTCGGAGATCTAATTTAGTGTTTGATGCAAGCGTCCTTAACTTGGTCTAGTAATTCTGGGATCAGAGGCAATGGGTATCGGTTCTTAACCGTGATCTGATTTAAGGCGCGGTAGTCTATGCACGTTCTGAGGTCACCTTCCTTTTTTGGCACGAAGAACAAAGCTGAAGATGCAGGGGACTTGGATGGACGAATGAAGCCATTGGCAAGGTATTGGTCCAAGTATTGTCGTAGGTGAAGGTTCTCGGGTTCCGTAAGTGCGAAGATCCTACTACATGGAGGTTGTGCACCAGGTATGAGATCAATTTGACAATCGTATGATCTCTGAGGTGGTAAGGTGTTTGCCTGTTCTTTTTGGAAAACATCCTGGAATTCTTGATATTCGTGCGGTAACTGCACAACTGGAGTATCGACTGTGGCCAGGTCCTTGTTCAATGTTTTTATTGGGTAACAAGTATGTGCACAATCCGGGAAGGTTATTCTCGTCTCTCGCCAATCAATACAAGGATTATGCGTTTCCAACCAAGGTATCCCCAGTATTATTTGGAACTGCGGGGCTTTGATTAAATCAAACACAATAGTCTCTCGATGCCCATCCTGACCCAATAATGTCATCTCTGCGGTGGAATGAGTTACAGGCCCAGAGGCAATTTCAGTTCCATCGACTATGGTGATGACATCCGAAGTGGTCTTTCTGCAGAGAGGTAGATTCATCCTAGAAGCCAATTCGTTGTCCACATAGTTTCCTATGGCCCTGCTATCAATGTATGCCCTAACTGCGTGCAAACGTGATGGCTGCCTTGGATCTATAAGGACCATTGGTATGATGAAATGCGAGGTCTGAGTATCTTTCTTCAAGCTAGGCAAGCGGACCTCTACACTTGTCGGGCGTGGTCGTTTCCCGAGTCAGGCTCCATATGGCTTTTATCAGCAGCTCCTACCACCTTCTTGGGTGGTTTTACAGGGCACTCACGCAGAAAATGTCCCGAAGTTCCACATTATAGACATAATTGCATTTGCCTTCTTTTTTCTATTTCTTTCTGTGTCAAGGGTCCTTTAACTCCTCCGATTTGCATGGGTTCTGAGGCATCTGTTCCTTTGGGGGTAGCGTTGGGTTTAACCAACACCCGGTTCTCGAACTTGGCTCGATCAGCCTTTCGATTCTGAAGTCTGTTATCTAACTGGACCACTAAGTCTATTTATTCAGCACAGTCTTGAGGTGGGTTCACAACTTGAGCCAAAACATCTTTGAGTTCTCCTTGAAGTCCCTGATGAAACAACGTAATCCGTTTTTCCTCAGGCCATCCAGTTTCCACCACCAACCTATTAAAGGTTGCTATGTAGGTTAGAAGGTCTTGGTTACCCTGTCGTAGGGACAAAAGTTCGTTATCCAGGGCCTGTCCTTGAGAGTGCCGGGCAAATAGTCTTTCCATGCTCATTTGAAAACCCTGAAAATCCCGAAGAATAGGGTCATCCTGATTGACTAGTGGGATTGACCAATCCGCTGCACTGCCGCTGAGATATGATAATACAAAGGCTACTTTGGCTTGATCATTTGGAAAGGCTCCAGGTCTGCATAAAAAGTGCAAACGGCATTGGTTCATGAACACTGCAAATCTTTTCGGGTCCCTCGCAAAGCGTTCTGGCGGGGCTAAAGGGATATTGCCTGGTAAAATCACTTGCATAGGGTTGCTTGGTGAAACGGTTTGGAATCCCCCCCGAGTCCTGGTAGGGGTCTATGCCCCGGTTGGTTTTGCAGTAATTGTCTAGCAAGATCATCAGTGCGTTCCTTCGAAACAATCAACTCTCTCCTGAGTATATTAGTTTCTTGGCGAGCGGCATGTACTTCAGCCCTAAGTTCCCCTAATAATTGGGCCAGTTGGTCAGTTTCTGAGGTCTCCATGACACCCGGGTGAGAATTTGTAGGAAGGCTTCGCGTTCTGTTATGATCACCTGGCTCCCACAGGGGTGTCGAGCGGAACTGGACAGCCACGGTCTCCACTAACGCGATGCGTAGTGCAGAGATGGTAGACTGGACTGGCCCTCCTAGCTTTGTCTGCTTGACCCGTAGAAGTAGTCTCCTAAAGACGGGGAAAGGGAATTAGCCACCCGTGGATTTGTGTATTAACACCTCACTGCGTCCCCACTTATCACTTCTGACATTCCCTTTCACAAAGCTCACCTTATAGTTTTGTATGATGAGCACTCCATCCTGAGAAGAATGCAGGGGCGCGTTGATGGCCAGTTACTTCACTGGATTGAGGATATTGGAAGAGTTCTGGACAAATCTTGGCTCCAAACCTCCGGGGGAAAGGCTGTAAGTATATAGTTCTAATGAGTTCAAAATGTCCGATTAATCACTCTTGTCCAATTCCTTGTTTCTTTTGCAGCTTAGACCCAAAAAATGATTGTCTTGTGGCAGCTGAAAGTGTTCAGGTAAGAGTCTGTGTTTTGTAACACTGTCCGGTAAATGATGCCAAGGTTTAACTCGCTGCTTTCTCTTTTCTTGCAGGTGCAGCGTAGGAAGATTTGGCATGCTGGTGGATAATACCTCCTGCGGTAAAATCAGGTAAGCATATGGTGGCAAGATATTGTCCTTGTTTGTTCCCTTGGCTCACCTTGTTGTTTTCTTCTCCCCCTTAGGCGCTGGAATGCGGCAACCAGGTGATGGAGACAGCACCGGATCGTAGAGATGCTGCAAGGAACAGTGAGTATGGCGCGGCGCTGCTGCTGGCGATGCGACACATTTAAAATTAAGTCTGTTTCTGGTTCGAAGGTGCGCTGAATCCGAAATCAGGTAAGAAATCCAGTAAAGTTCTTGTTCTAACCTTTCTTCTTCTTTCCCTTCTTTCTAGGCGCTCTGGACTCGAGGCGGGCGTGGCAGGATGCTGGATGCTGACTGCAGACACGGTGAGCGTTACGCTGCTGGATGCAGAATAACGCGAAGCATGTGCTGCTCTTCGGGTGTGGTTTAAATAGCCTTCAAAGTAGTCCCAGGTAAGTATTCCTCCACAGCCACACCCGAGTAACAAAATAGTCCCTAAGATAAAATAGTCCCTTCAAGCCTCACATGAGCTTGGATGCTCGGATCCCTTGCAGCATGGTCTGCATCTGGTAAGTTTTAACATATGGGCCTGGCGCCTATGGCGCCAGGACTGATGTCCCATAGGACTGTACCCAGATAGCCCCTAACAGGGGTTGCTGGGTTTGCTCCAGGTAACATGATGCCTGCTTCAGAGGTTGATGGACTTGGTCTGGATGCCCGGGGGTAGGCATCATGACAGAACTCTGTCTCCAAGAAGAACTCCTTGTTCTTTATGGGGGAATCCAAACAGGGAGCCTGGGAAGCACTTATTTTCCATTGTTTAACTGCTTCGGCTTATTCCAGACCACAATCCAACTTGACTCTGGCTTTTAATGAATGGACCAAGGGTCGAATGACCTCTGCGTAGTCTTCAGTGAACTTTCGACTATAATTAGAGAGTCCAAGAAGGCCTCTAAATTCTCACAGAGCAGTAGGGTTTTTTAATTTCAATAAGGCTTCCACCTTCTTCACCCAGGGATTACGACCCTCAGGGATGATCTCGCGCCCAAAGAAGTTCATTCTGGTCTTACACAATTGTGCCTTCTGAAAGGACAGTTTTACTCCACCTTTCTGCAACTCAATTCGAATATAGCGGATTTCTGCTATATGTTCCTCCACAGTTGAGCTCTTGATCCGAACATCCTCCACATAGGCCAGGTTTACCCTTTAGCACAAGTTGGGCATGGCCTTATGTAGAAAGATGCTGAACTCATTGCTGGAGTTTATGTATACAAAAGGGGTTCAGGTCCATGTGTATTGCTGCCCCCGATGCTAAAGGCAAGTTTGTAATGGTTTTCCCTACTTACGGGTACTGTCCAGTAGCTGTTGACCAGGTCAATGGGGGTGTACACCTTTCACTCTTGGATCAGTGCCAGCCCCTGATCGATGTAGGGAAGTGGCTACCTTGAGATGTGGACCCATTTGTTCAACTCCCTCAGGTCTACGCATAGTCTCCATTGGCTGTTTGGTTTGAGCATCCCCAGTACCGGGTTGTTGAAGATAGAGTGGATAGGACAAATTATCCCCCGGGATTCTAAATTCTTAATAATATCAGTGAGTGACTCCATGCATGTGAGAGGAAACTGGCATTTTTTCACAAATACTGGAGCCATCTCAGGGTCCATGGTTATGGTGGTTGAATTAATGGATTTGTGTCTACAGTCTTATGAGTCCACTGAAAAGATATCTTGGAATTCCAGGAAGACCTGCTTCCTTCTTTGCTCCTCGGTCTCACAGGCATCAGCAAGACTGATCCTTTTACTCGACCATCTGCTTGAAACCTGGAAAGACCTCAGGACTGGCAATTTCTGCGGTATCCTCCAGTTGGGTGTAGAGATCTCTTTTGAAGGTGTTGACCTGGAAAGTAGGTTCCAGGTATTCGAGGTAGTGGTCCTTGACTGTGAACACTACCTCTTTCCTCCTAATGTCATAGGTCAACTCTTCCACCCCATAGGGGCAGGAAGAGTACACCATGAAATTCTCCCATTTGCCTAGTAAACATCTTTTCTGGAGGAATACCCTTGCAGATGTCAAAACAGTTGTTTGGGATTGGTCCCATGATTTTATTACCTAAATCAATAGAATAATGCTGGGAGTTAACTGCCATTCCAATAAAAGTGTCTGCATCCAAAGTGATACTTTGAGGGTCGCTGTTATGCACCAATATTCAAATTGTGTCATGTTCTAGGTCTACTATAGGTATCCGATTTAAATACAAACCTTGTTGTTGGGGATCAGAATTTAAAAGTGTATACGCATCCTGATGTCTGAGGTTCTGTCCTCGCCTAAGTTTGAGGGGAACAGTGATTTATCGCACCTCTCCTGGGATGGTAGCCTCTTTTCGCCCTTGAGCTTCAACTGCATAAGACAGCAATTGAGCTGATCGAAATTATTTTTTGGTGGTGTCAAAGCCCCTGGGCATATCCCCCAGCCAAGACCAGGCTTTATTATTAATTAGGTCTAAATTGATTGCAAATCAGTCGAGAATGTCACTTTCCAGATATGCTTTTGTCACCAATGGACATTTTTTGCATACATTTAGCATTTTAGCAGGATATGGGATTTTCTGACCTATTTCCAATTTGTCAATCAATTTAATTGTAGGAATGTTGAGTGACTCCATGCATGTGAGAGGTAACCGGTATTGTTTCACAAATACTGATGCCATCTCAGGGTCCATGGGTATGGTGGTTGAATTAATGGATGTGCGTCCACAGTCGTATGAGTCTACTGAAAAGATATCTTGGAATTCCAGGAAGACCTGCTTCTGTCTTTGCTCCTCGGTATCACAGGCATCAGCAACTTTTGAGAGTTTCCTGAATAATCCTTCGTTGATGAAGCTTCTTCTGTTATTCAGGCATACTCTGGCGAGCACCGACTCCTCCCCCTCATTTACCTGAATGGGGAAAGACAACAGTTTGCCCTTTTTCTGAATGTCTGTCAGACTTTGAGCGGGTTTTTCTTGGTCTGGTTGCACGGGACTCAATGTTTCTTTGGATTATTTTGACGGGTGTAACATTTTAGGGTGTTCTCATTCAGTGTGGATTGTCACTTAAACTGGGAGGAAGGCTGATTCTCAAGAATGGATAAGGGTTCCCATCTTCAGTTGGTTCTCCTCCAGAGATGACAGTGATGTCTGGGACTTGGTTGTTCTTGAAATGGAATTGCACATTCTCAGAATGTTGATCAATTAAATGACAGGTACCATTCAAGCTCACATACTTGGTACTCATTTTTAATGTATTAGGCCGGGTAGTCTGGGTCCAGAGGACCTTGTTTACATAGTCGATCAGAGGTGATAACCTCCTCAGGAGATCGTTCCCCAGTAAACAAGGTGTGCCCTCTGGAGTCATGACAATCACCGGATATCTAACTCGATGTCGCCCAATTTGTATTTCCAGATCTGCAGTCCCTTGAAAGGAAATCTCATTCCTGTCGTAGTTTTGGAGTTGTCCGGGAAGCGGTGTGAGGGGAATTTGCTGGCCTTCCCCCTTCCCTGAGTTTAGTTGGTCAAGGGCCTTTTTGGACAGGAGGGTGGCTTGGGATCCAGTTTTCACCAGAGCTGATAATTCACACTGACCCTGGACCCTTACCAGTGAGTAACATTTGCATTTTTTCTCTTCCAGGGTGCAGAGAAAGTGTGAGTTATTTGCCAGCTCAGTGGTCATTTTCTTAATATTGAACCCTGACACTGCGTGATCTTGGGAAATTTTCTTCGTCCTCCAATTTTTTGCTGTCCCTTTTTCCTAGCTTCTGGCAGTTTTCAGAACCTGTTGGGGGAAGGACACCTCAGTTTCTATTATATCTGGCTCAAATGTTGGGGGTTGAATAGTTTCTTGTTCAGGGTCGGTCTCCACACCTCCCTGTCCTACTCAGTGTCTTTTGGGCTCCATTTTTCTTTGGGAGGTATACCTTCATTTTTGAAAAAGAAGGTCTGCTCACCTGAATGGGGACTCTTCTCTTTCAAAGGGGATGATCTTGATCTCCTCCACAAAGTGGGTTGTTCTTTGGCCTCTCCTCCTTACCCTTTGCTCTTTGGGTTCTAACATTTTGGGGGTAGAAGAGACACTTTCAGGCTGAGAGGTTTTCAGGGGCTCTGTCTGAGTGAGAAAGGAAACTTCATCTAGGGATTGGCTTCTCCCCTTCACCCGGGCCCCCTCCTTAGGAACATGTGGTTTGTCAGATGTTTCCTTCGATCATTTCCCCTCTGGGGCATTAGACCCGGGTATTGGGAAATGCTGGTAAGTAGGGTTAGGTTGAGGGTTGGACTGAGCCCTCAGCATGCACCTCAGATCATCAGTCAGTTGCTGACCTGTCGCTCCAGCTGCAAGACCTTTTCTGGCTTGTGGGGAGGTCTCAAGTCATACCTCTGCTACTCCCGAAAAGGAGAGTAGCTTGGGTACTAGAAACTTCCCCCATAATTTTCCATCCTGAATCTCCCTTCTCCTGGGATCAGGGGTCTATTGTCCTGGAACCGGGGAGAGAGAGGAGGAGTATTTTGGAAGTTCGGGTTTGGGGATATCTGGGGGAAAAGTTCAGATTGGGAAGTTTAGTGATACTTCTCTCCTGAGGCTAGTTTGGGGGGGTAGTTTCCTGGGGCAGTACTTAACTGCTTGGTTCTCCCCCTTGGGCCAGGGGAATGTATACATATCCAAGGATTGGATTAGGTACCCTTGTACCTAGGGCTTATATAGGTGACAGGGTCAGAGGGACCATTGGCCTGAGGTCCTGCCTTACTACCCTTCGATTGGGCTGGGTCTGAGGGTCTCCTCTGCCTTTCATCTGCTTCTTGGCACAAGGAGTATTTTTAGGCCCCCCTTCTCCAGATCCAATGGAGAGGTCATTTTTACCTGCGCCACCTTTGCTGCAGCAGGGGTGCTAGATGGTTTGGGGGTGTTTTTACACTCAGTGGGCTTGTGGACGTTATAGATCCTGGTGGCCTGTCCAATCACCCAATCCAGGGTTCTGTGCTCATGAAAATCACGCACACCAACTAATTCATTATGTATTTGGAGAGAGCATGGAAATATGTAGTTATGAAGTGCTGTTATTTGTGTTCACCCGCCAGGAAGTCTGAGCAAATGCCTGCTTTAACTCCTGCACAAACTCACAAGGCACCTGATCCTCCCCACATTGCAAATTATATGCAGCCTTATGGGCCTCTTGTGGGTTACCATGTGTGGAATTTGTTTATTTGTTTTCAAAATGGCTGTCTTATAGTTGGACCATTTATAATGATTCTGGTCCTCCAGTCCCAAAAACAAATTGGAGTACCCAGGAGCAAACATCCATTTCACATACTCCATACAATTTATATAATTTTTAATTCCAAATGAGGATATCATTTGTTCATGCAATTTAGATGTTTCCACACTGAATTCTTAGGGGTTTTATGGTATGGGCTCATGAAGCTCTTTATGGACTTGATCTGTAAATGTTGGGTCTTTGACACAACCCTTTCTTTGTTTCCCTATCTTCTTATTTCTCTGCACCTGAGGCCATTCACCTTCTGACTTAGAGCTGCTATTGGTACTCCATTCCCTATCTTCTAGGCATTCCCTTTTTCTATGAGATTGGGAATACCTTTCAGAACCACAGGTTCTGCACTCCTCATGCCCTTGCTGCCGTGAGTTCTCAGGGTCATTTCCCCTGTAGTCACCTTTTGGCACAGGATAATACTCAGTCTCTTCCTCAGACCGACTCATCTGTGCAGTCGTCCTGCTTCCAGACAGTCTGGGGAAATGTATCCCCTCCCCTGAATTTAAGGAGTTTTTTTAATATTCCGCTCCTGGGTTGAAGCTTGAAATGTTCTTCTCCAGAGAAGAGAGCTAATTGGTCTCTCTGCAATCTCAGTCCAACTCCCTCATTTTCTTATCAAGGGAGTTTTTTCATGGTCTGAAATTCTCACTGGATTATTCTTAACTTCTCAGGACACACTGGTCCGCCCCCTTCCGTTCTGTCTGATAAAGGTGAGTCCTCCACACTCTCAGATAAGGACTGGAAATCTGGTTCATTTTGGCTTGGGATGGGTAAGTCTAGGTGCCTCATGTTTCTTTGGGCTTTGTAGGTGGAAAACATGAGGTCAGTCATAGTCGCCCATAGGAAGTTGTGGTTAACTGGCATGATGTTCCTGATGGGGAGGGCATCACCACTGGATATCCTGATTGGTCAGGGTGTCTCGGTGCCTGTTTGTGTTTTTCACTTTCATTTGCCAAACACTCACATCTGCTTCTCTCTGTCCTTATTTCCTGATGGTGTTCTGACAGCTGGCTTTTTAACTCTGATACCAGTGCCTGATTGGCCTCGAGCACTTTATTCTGGGCCATTAATTGATCTTTCAATTCCCTGATTTTATTCCAACTTGACTCATTTTTGTTTTTGTGGCCTGCACTGTGTGTGCATATTCACAGTGTTTGCTTTCAAAACAGCGATCCCTCTCTCTTGCATGTTTTTACACTGCGCTGCCTGTACCATGTCAGCCTCTGCTTGCATCACACACACACCAGGAATTCTACGCTTTCTTGCCTTTTCCAGTCAGTTCCTGAGAACCTGACTGACTGTCTTCTACATCCATGTTTAACTGATGCGCCTCCTGGTTGTAGAGGTCTTTTTCCTTCACTAGGTGCATTTTCTGTTGTTTTAAGGTATGTATCTGCTGATATATCTGATCAAAGTCATTTTGGAAATCAACCCCTCTAATAATTACCTGACTGTTTTCATTTTTCAACTCCTTTATTTGTAATTAAATGGCCATAAGGTCATCTAACAACCCTCTATTATAACTAGTCTGATCATTGTCCTTATGTTGCAGTTTGCTTAAACTGTCTACACACTCTTTATGTGCCTTCTGTAGTGCAGAAAAATGTGTTTCACACTCTGCACTCTCTTCTGGGTTTTTAACTACTTTTGAGTTGTTCCCTGAGACTTTCTTGTTTTAACTTGCTCTGCTTGATCTTCTAACTGTTTAAGCTATGTCTGTGCCTCAATTATATTCTCGATCTGCCTCTGCGCACATGCCTCACTCTTCTGCACTCTCTCTTCCACTAACTGCAAGTGTAAGTATAGATAAGCTGTGAGCTGAGCCATTTCACTCAGTTCCTCTTGAGCATTTAGCGTCATAAAATATGCCTCTAATGCTTTGTGCCATATCCCACCTTGGCACCAAATGTCAATTCCTTCTGATGTAACATCTTGCATAATTTTAGCTTGCCAGCTCCCTTCATCTGCCTCTGTCCTCCCATCATGAATGTACAGTTTTATAAGGGAGTGTCTCCTGGCATCATCTAATTCAATTGTATTAATTCTTTTAAATGGCCTTTTTGCAATTTATTTAGAATTTCCTTTACGCAGGGGCAAAAATCACCCTGTTCCAGCTTATTTCTCACTCATAATGTCAAATAAGAATCACTTTTTACTCAATCTTAATTTTTCCCCTATACACCTTGCTGGAACTCAGGGGTCAAGACCTTGTTGCACTTTAATAAGGCAAAAATGACTTTCCCTCCACCTTAGTGCAATTACATCAAAATGAATAGTCTGTCACAATGCACTTCCCATGAGTCAAAAATAGCGAGTCAAATCCCTGACGAGCCCCCAATTTGAAATGGTTTATTGAGAGGTCACCCTCGACACGGGGAGTTCCTTCCCTCCCCAATCCAGGTATCACACAACAAACTGTTTAATGTCAATTCTTTGTTCAGCCCTATTTCCAATTCATTTAATACTCTTTGGATCCCCTCCCCCTTGAGATACCAATGAGCCAAGAAGCAGGCTGGTGTACAGGAAATATATTTTTATTTATTTGAATGAAAGCTAATGGAGATCACACTAAAATGACGCATGGCACCTTCTTTGTGGGTCACAATGAACGTATTGTTACTCAAATAAATCACACAAGTTTGTTGGGAAAAACATAAATCTCAATATTTTACTTTCTTCAGAGTTCACTTCAAGAAATAATCAGCAGTGGTCAATGACCGAATTCCATTTATATATGCAATGCTGTGAAATTTTGATTTTCCTGCACGCTTAAAGGCTAGCAGTTTTACAAATGTGTGCAAATGCATATGGCAATTATTATTTCACCCACACTTTTGCTTTAATATAAACACAGGGTGATTTAGCAGTTTGTTCTTCGGATCCCCCCTACTTTGGTCTGTGTTGGGGAAGTCGGACAGAAAAATTGGAATGATTTGGGAATGTTGGATGTCAGACCCCCTCCAATTAAAGGCCTAGCTGGACAAAAAGAAATTGGGATTCGAAAATTTTGGATTTCAGACCCACCTCCAATTAAAGGCCTGTGTTGGGGAAGCTGGACACATATGATTACCTAATTAAAAACAGTTTATAGTGTTCAGTGCACACTGGGAATGAGCTTTGTTAATTTAGAAGCTTTGTTAATTTAGAATTTTAACAAAAATCACCCTGTGGCGTTCTGGCCAGGGGAATTAATTAAATTCATATTGTTTTTAAAATAGGCTAAGGATCTACACAGTTTTGCCCTTACCCACTATAAAGGGAAAGGATTTAAGGCAAGCAGACTCCCCCACCTTTTGATTTAAAATGGTGCAATTGTACTTAAATTTAAAACCTCTGTTTAAAATGCAGGAAAGCCAGCTGCATTTCAGGACCCTCTTGGAGGTCAGGGCAGGGTCTGGTCACTCCACTCTCAAGTATGGTCCCCAGCTCTTCACCATAGGACCCAGTCAGCTGTTATGCCTTCCCAGCAATAGACCACTCCACCCAGATGCAATTTCAGCAAAATCCCCTTTTGGTGTTTCCTTGCAGCTGTCAAATGGTACATTTCAGCAGCTCTCTCCTTTTCCCATTGTCTACGGAGGATAGTTCAGGGGCAACGTGCTCGACTTGGAAACAAGACGACATGGAGCAACACAGGTTTGATCTCCGGGTCCGCGCTTAGAAACCTCTGGGTATTAAGCGCATTATAAAAAACCTATCATATCATCATATCAATCGTGTATCCACTTTATATAGCAGTGGTGACACGACACCATCAAGATTACAATTTTGGCCAGTGCCCTGCAGGAGTTCTTGCACATAGCATTGGACAGTTACCCTTCTCTCTCCTCCCAAGTCCAGCCTCTCTCTAAGAATTGGTTTAGGAGTCTGGAGCAGACATATGGCAACTCCCATTTGCAATCCCCTTTTGTTTTCATGTCAAATTTTGACAAGAATCTAGTTATGTGACAAAAGCTTTGTGATTTTCTAGTAACTGCCATTGTATATATATATATATATATATATATATATATATAAATATATATATATACAAAGCAAGAGGGGTGTCAGGGGCGCTACTCTGGGTCCCAGCTGCAGTAAGCTGAAACAGTCCAAAGATGTTCTCCTCCTAGCGTGATTTCATGCCTCAGCAATCTTCAGGGAGGCTGATTGGATGCAAGTATGCAGGGTTAAATCCCTCTGGTATGTACCAGGCAGTGCAGCAGGGAATTCTGGTAACTGTAGTGTAGAGCCTGCCAAGATCCAACTCTCCCCCATTTTCAATGTTAGCCCTCTGTGGGGAGGGCGAGGGAGTAACCATCAGTATGGCACTCCAAAGTTAGGCAAGAGTATCCCAGGTGCAGCCTCTCTAGAGCCCCAGCCTCCAGGTAGATGTGCAAACAAAACAAGAGGGGCGGCAGGGGCGCTACTCTGGGTCCCAGCTGCAGTAAGCTCAAACAGTCCAAAGATGTTCTCCTCCTAGCGTGCTTTCATGCCTCAGCAATCTTCAGGGAGGCTGATTGGATGCAGGTTTGCAGGGTTAAATCCCTCTGGTATGTACCAGGCAGTGGCAGCAGGGAATTCTGGTAACTGTAGTGTAGAGCCAGCCAGGACCCAACACTCCCCCATTTTCAATGTTAGCCCTCAGTGGGGAAGGGGAGTGAGTTGCCATCAGTATGGCACTCCATAGTTAGGCAAGAGTAGCCCATGTGCAGCCTCTCTGGAGCCCCAGTCTCCAGGTAGATGCGCAAACAAAACAAGAGGGATGGCAGGGCGCTACTCTGGGTCCCAGCTGCAGTAAGCTCAAACAGTCCAAAAATATTCTCCTCCTACCGCGCTTTCATGCCTCAGCAATCTTCAGGGAGGCTGATTGGATGCAGGTGTCCAGTGTCATTCCAATTCCCGAGGTCGCAGGTGGAGCAATTTTATATCACCAAAATCAACTTGAAATCATCTAACAAATAAAACAGAGATAGATACAGTGTGATTTGTAATTACTGAGAAACAGCAACAATTGTGACAGTCCATTTAAACTAAGGGGACTCTTCACATGTGCAAATATGAGCTTCTGTTCCTCCATGCCATTTGCTGCCCATGACCAGCCTGTGACCAGCTTTTTTTTCTTTTACTATCCTCTTTGTTGTTTGAAGTTGGTAGCTGCCGGTTGTAAAACCTGGGGCCTTGTCAACACAGAGATCCCTCCCCCCATCCACTGGCTAGAACATTTGGGCTGCTCAAACTGCCCTTAGAGACATCTGGTCATGGGAAATTTGGTTTTTGACACCCTTTGGGCCACATGTTATTGCAGTTGTAATGCACAAACCATGCTTTCAGTGGGGGGAGGGTCCATTGTGAACTTTTCCCAGAGATGCACCATTTGTCCTTGGCTCAAAGGAACTCACATATTGCATTTCCTAACATCAGTCTTAATTCTTTGACATGCAGTGTATTTTACTTATCCTGGTCCACTTTGCCTTTGTGCTAAAAGTACAGTGCTGTTTCTTACAGTCATTGATAAAATACACTTTTAATTATCCGCTGTTTGTTTTTCTGCTGAAAAGTGGGTCTGCAATGTTACAGTGCACCACCTTTTGATGGGAGGCGGTTTCAGTGAAAATGCTGCATTTATTTCTCAGCCAGTAATATGATGAGCTTTTCCAATATACACTTGGATTACAGTTTTGTTTTAGCTTTCTCTGGATTTCCACTGCTGAAAGACACCCACATAGTCTGCTTCGGGCCTACTTGAACTTTTCATGGCAAACAAGTGGGCTTTTGAAAAAAAATGTTTCCCGGTGTTTTGCATGTGAAGCATAATATGGATTACTTTTTTGTCAACACGCACCATGTCTTTTCCCGTACATCTTTATGTTAGTAGGGGTACATTTTTCTCATGTCTTGCTTTAAACTGCAAACACACACGCAAAACCATTTTGGTCTCAGTGTTTAAAAATCCTGTTTTTCATGTGAAAGGGGCTGCGTTTCCGTTGGTAATCACAGGTATGCCTTTTTCACATGGCCTATCCTTGTGTTACTTGCAGAAACCCAACAGTCTGTCTTCATAGGCCTGTTTTCAGTTTCAAGGCTTTGTTCTTTTTTATGAACCCTGGCAGGCCATGTTTCCCGTAGCCCCTCAGTTTCGTTTATCTGGGGGGCTTTGATTAATCCCCACCGTACAGAATTTCAGGAGATTCAGCACTAGCACACAGTCTTGCTGGCACACGTGTTTGATTGTAGCCATCACTAGCACACTGCCCTACTGGCACAACAGCTTTCGAAGAATCCTCACTAGCACACTCCACTACTGGCGCAGATGCTCCATTACAACTATTGCTAGCACACTGCCATACTGACGCAGCACCTCCATGACAACTGGTATTAGCATGCAGTCCTGCTGTCCCAGCAGCTATAGGACAGGTATTACTAGTATGCTACCATTGTGGCACAACAGTACCAGGAGATTCTGCACTGGCATGCATTCCTGTTTGTACCACAGCTTCAGGGCATCCAGCCCACTGTATTGCTTGAACATCAGCTATAGAACTGCCATAACTTGCAGTCTGCCCTGCTTGCACTTCAGCTTCATCACAGCTATCACTAGCAGGCTGGTCTGTTGGCAATAGTGCAGACATCACCAGCAGATTACCATTGTCTCAAAGCAACAATAGGAGATTATGAACCAGCATGCATTCCTGCTGGTACTGCAACTTCAGGGCATCAAGCACACTGCCCTGCTTGCACAGCAGCAATAGGACAGCCATCACTTGCAGGCCGCTCTGCTTCCAGTGCAGCTTCATCACAGCCAGCACTAGCAGGCTGCTCCGCTGGGAATAGGATAGACGTCACAAGCAGGCTATCATCGTGGCAAAGCAACGCCAGGAGATTCTGCACTAGCATGCTTTCCTGCTGGTACCACAGCTCCAGGGTATCCAGCACCAGCAGCCTACACTGCTTGAATATCAGCGATAGGACATCCATAGCTTGCAGGTTGACCTGCTGGTAATGAAATACCTGAAAATGTTAGTTTGGGCTATTAGTGTCTGTTGCGATACCTATAAACCAAAACTATTCCATTAGAGTACAGATAGGTACAAATGGCCAATGAGGAGGGAGACACAGCTTGTAGGTGGTGTTTGGTGTTTTGCAAGTGATTGACTGCCCATGGCCATGCTAATCACTAAGTCCATTCCCACCCAGTTCTTGAACCTCCCTGCTCAAAACACCCCGTCCGGGGAACTCCTTGAGCACGCTTAAAAAAAACATTACCATCAAACTTTGCACGAGTGTTTTTTCATAAGTCTTTTGAGGATGTATGACTTAATTGAAGTTGTAAACCCGCTACTGGTGTAGTAAAAATGACTTAAATGTCTGCCTTCAGCACTCGATTTATAAGCACTCTTCGTGTCCTTCACTGAAGTCCTGTTAAAAACAAGCATTGGCAAATCCAACAGTTTTAGCTTCTGTACAAGTGTTAAACTTTTTCCAGGCAGTGCTATTAGATGCCCAGGTACTCACACCATGTTCTCACCTGCTGCCATCAATAGCCACTTGATACCACTGCGGCTGGGCGTGGCAAGTGCCTTCCCCATGCTTATACAAAAGCCCAGACTGTTGGCATCGCCAATGCTTGCTTCATAAATGCTTCTGGACCAATCTATATACTCACCGGAACAGACAGTGATGCTTAGGCTAAAGCTGCCAGGAGACACAAAGTCCCAGTTGTGTTCCAGGGAAGAGCAGAAGCTATCATTAGGGCTCTGATATTAGAATATTTGGCAGGAAAACATGACGATTGAGCGGATACCGACAGGAGAGACATTTGAAGAACCAAAGAAAGTAAATGAAGTCAAGAATGTGGGCTACATCTTCCGGTTATGGCTTTGCACACGAGGCTGCCTCTAATCCCCAATGTTACTGCAGTGGTAATGCCAGATTGCCAGTATGCCAAAGTCTAGCATCCACATACAGAGTGCGAGCGACCATTGGAAGTGCATTTTCAATGGATGGATAGAGAGTCATTTGTTTTTGCCTTTTCTCAGTTTCCAATAATCTCTCACGGGAGTGACTTGTTCACAGGGCCTGCTGCAGAGTGCGGACATCTGGCACTCATGCATGCTTGGCTTTCCAGGTCTTCCTAATCTGGCTGCACTGTGCATGGCTGCTTTTTGCACTGGGGTTCATGCAGTCATATTCATTTTTATTTTTGGCTATAAGGCGGCACATTAGCACCACCTATGAGTCAAAACGAATGCATTTGAGTACAGCTAGGAAGAAAAGGCATATGAGGATGGCCACAATGCATGAAGGTGTTGTTTGGCTATTTGCTCACCCATTGGCTGCCAAAGGCCAGGCTAATCAATATGGCAATTGCCACCCACCCCCTGCCCCTCCCCACCCAAAACACGCCCTCCTAGTATCTCTTTGAGCTACCTTTATCAAGCCTTAAAATCAAATGTTGCACTCAAAGTGCCTGCCAGCTTTTTTTTCAAAGCAGTCTTCTGTGAGCTTATGGTTTAATTGGTGTTGTAAACATGCTAATTGTGTAAACAAATGTCTTAACCGGGCCTGCCTTAAACCACTTGATTTATAATGTCATTCACTGAAGTCCTGTTAAAAACAGGCACTGGCAAAACCAACAGTTGTGGATTGTACATAGGCATCAGTTAGGCCTGTGCCCGGCACTGCTATCATATGCCCAGGTACATGCACCGTTTTCCAGCTGCTACCGTTAATGGCCAGTTAGTACCATTATAGTAATGCCTGGCAAATACCTTCCCCGTGTCCACAGACAATGCAAAACTGTTGGCATTGCCAATGCTTGTCACGGTTACGTTGAGGCTATTTTTCCGGATTGCATTTGACTAACTCTGCTCTTTGTCCATTACATTTTATTTGTCAGCTGCACGCGCTCCCTGCACCAAACCTATGTCACTTTGCAAAATCCCCAAAATTCATGAGTGCCTTGAAAGCTTGAAGGGAACATAAACGCCTAATAACAGTGTCAGACTCTAATATGTCTCTAAGGTCTCTAAGATAATCAGTCCTTTATTTGAAGATGTGAACGGAGTGCTCCTAACTTTCCTGTACAACGTCTGTAGGATCACAAAGGCCTTTTAGACTTAATCATCGCAACAGAACCACTGATAAATACTATTGCTTTAGAGATACAAAATATTGGAAGCAAAAGATGAATAGTTTTGAAAGAACTACCTACACAAGGCCACCTTAGAAAACACTGGGTTTCTTTTACAGAGAGGTGAGGGGGGGACGGATCATTCCAAAACACCTGCAACCATTTTAGGGTGCACCGCCAGTCCAGTTGCGGGAAAGAGCAAATCACGAGTATCGTTACGTGCCCTTCTCGCGCACACTTTTAAGGCTTAGTAGATAGACGGTGAGTATGTGAGCGATCCAAAACCTTCACAACATGAGTTATGCGTGGCTGTAACCAGGCCAGTTTCTAGGCAATGCGGTGCCCAGGGCAAACAACAACAATGCCCCCCCGTCCCCCGCCACCCCCATGAGTCTGTGGCTCACCCCGCAAACCTTGACTCCGCGCAAACACTACCTACATAATGCTTAAAATCAGTGTGCTTAGAAGCAGGCCAGCAGGTCCCTGAAAATGCCATAAGAGGCTGCAGTGCAGCTGACCAAACATGAGGTCTCGGGAACGAAATCTTATACGGACCCAGAAAACTGGGGCACCTGGTCTCCCTATCATTTAGCAACCTTTTCTAGATTTCGTTAAGTTGGCAAAATTTGGTGCACAATTTCGCAAAACTGTCGAACTCGAAATTGCCCAATTTCGCACAAGCTTGAAAATGACAGGACATGAAATGCCCTACAAACCACAACGCAGCAGAGTGCAATTTAACATACAAACATTACCTCGCAGAGCAGAAAACGGAGGGTGGCATTTGAAAAATGAGTAACTACAAAACGTTGAGGCTAATTGCATGCTTAAGTGTCCCTTTTCCCCAGGCCCTCCATAGCCAACTATGTTTATTTATTTGGATATTTATAGAGCGCACCGAACACGGGGGCATCTGAGCACTGGTTTACATGAAAGCAGTGGTTACAATGGTTACGGACATAGGTGGTACATACATGGTGCATACATCTGAGTTGCTTGTCTATGTGGAGGTGACCATTGGCACGTGCTTATAGACTTGCGCGAGTTCAATTACTTTTGGAGGTCTTGGGAAAGAGCCAGCTTTTGAGGCCCTTGCACAAGGACCAAAGGGAGGCATCAGATCTTATAGCTAGAGGCGGGGCATGCCAGCGTTTGGCAGCGATTACAGGAGAGCTACTGCCGCCGGCCTTCTGGCACCTGTATCTGGCAATAGATGAGTAAACGCGAGTAGGCAGCCCGCGTAGGTCTTTCCAAGCCAGAATGGCTGTGAGTGCCTTGCTTTAAGCTAATCATCTTTATGACGGGTGCTTCCTGAAGACCCCTCAATAAAAGGTAGTTATAGGCAGCGCGCCCTTGCTTACAGCAGAAAGGCATAATCAGCTGGAGGTCATGGAAGGCTCGCTTTGCACAAGGCCTTCTGCCTTTATAATCGAACAGTGCGATGTATACCCAACTGGGTAACCAGGCATCAGCTGTTGGCCATCCTGCATGAAGTGTTCTGGTATATATTGACACAGAAGTATTCCTCTAATCATTCAGAAAAAAAGTGTTAAGATGTGAGAATAAGAAGTATTGACATGTTCAATAGATGTGGCTCTTGTATAGGCATTTCACTTAGAGTTTTCTGTCGTCCTCTATTATACCCCTCCCAGTGCACCCTGCAGAACTGGGAGGCAGCAGGTACGCTGTGCACCCCCCCTTCTTTCAGAATGAGATGGGCATGGCAAACATGCTGTTCCCCATTCTATATGGAGAATCCCCCTCCCCCATCTCGTGTAGCATTCACTCACCAACCTCTGACATGCGAGCATGCTTTTGATTTGCAACTTATTGCATGCAGGAGCGTGGAATGTTTGGAAAGCAGCCCAGTCCTTAGTCCAGTTGATCACCTCGGCTCTGAACAAAAGATCCTATTCAGGAATATTTTTTAATTGTTGAATTGTAGATTACGGATAATAATCAAGTGATGAAGATTGCCCATGCTTACAGCGCAGGGTAGTTTTGATTCTATTAAAGACACGGAGGCAAGCATTATGCTATACATCCTCTGGCCAAACATGATCAGCTCTGAGTCCCCTTGAGTGTAAGGCCACCCTCTCACTCATGTGTTTCTACCCGTAGGTGAGGACTACAGGGGGGGAGGGGCCCCCTTAGTTCCTTAGCAGCAAGGCAGGATCCTCACTTACATCCAGTAGAGAAGTGTGCAGCTTTCTGTTTACTGTACATCCTTAATGAGAATATGCAAAGTTGATGGGGATTAAACACTCCTGGCTTCTACGCTATGCACATGGACTGCATCATTGATAATGCAGTGATGTTTGGACCGCCACCCGGCATTGGTTTCTTTGAATGCTGAGCCGTGAGTGTTGAAGTAGAAAACTAAGCGTAGAGCAGGAGGTTGAGTGCCTGCTGTTGAGAGGTTTTATGTTGCAAGCTACCTTTTTCCAATTCCTTCTGAAAACTGTGCTTTAAAATGCACCGTTTCGATCTGGGTGCACGGTCGGCTCCCTTGTTTCGGTCGGTGTGGCTTGCTTCTGAGCTTAGCTTCGAAGTCACTATGAAAGAAACGGACAGCTGGGTGGATTCCAGAAACCTTCGCAAAGGATTTCGGTGTGGCGCGAAACTGCACAAAATGATGGCCCGTGCTCAAAGAGCCTCTTTGACTCACATAACGTTATGTAGGTCAGAAGATGCAGAGGCAGCACCTGCTGCCACTACTCGCCCCAGGGCAATCGTGCCCCACCTCCAGGGCAACCACACCGCAGAGGGAAATTTTGCCTCCCAGGGCAATTGCACTCTGGGGTAATTGCGCCCTGGGCAGGCGCCCGCTTCACCGAGGTCAACAAACGGGCCTGGCTGTAACAAGAATGAGTAAATCACACACCTAAAAAAGTTTGAAATGGTTTCAGAACATTCCAAAAGATGGAATCCATTAACTATTGAAATCAAGGGGCCTCCCATGACACCCATGAAGACTAAAGAGTGATCGGAAATCAGTTTTGACCTGCCCTCAGATTTCAGCACACTGAGGGATTAGCTCTCAGCAGATCCAAAGGGGCGACAATTACTGCTCCACATCCAGATTCCCAAATACTGTTAAAGGCAGGGGATCTTAATGCTTACTAGTTCATTATGAAAAACATGCGTATAGGCGCTATACAAGTAAACATTCATTCATTCATACATGAATTCATCCAACTCTCCATTGTCCACAATGGGATGCAAACCTCTACTTCTTGCAGACTCGGATGATTTAAATGGAAAATGAATTCCCTATAAAGATTCTTCTGGAGTTTTTTATTGAGTTTTACTTCCACAGTCGCTAAAATAATTAAGCAATAAGCCCAGAGCCGCGGGGGCATTACTGAGTCCGGTAATGCCCCAGGGCCACTTAGTTATACGCCAGAGCAAAGCAAGGGCCTTAACAATGGCCCCGGGGCATTACCTGACTCGGTAAGGCCCCCGTGGCGAAGGGCTTATTGCTATTAGTACCCCAGCTGCAAGACCGGGATACTAATATAATTTTTTCTATCCTGAAATGCTGCTGCATTTCAGAACAGAAAAAAAAAAGTTTAAAAAAATAGCCCCCGGGAAAGGGAAAAAGGAGACCGTTTTCCCTTTCCATGGCGGCCATCGGGAGCAGACGCACTGGGGACAGAAGTGTTTGCAACGTGTTCGCTCCTGAAAAAGGAAAAAAAGGAAGGTAAGTGGAGTTGGGAGGCTTTGCAGGGGAGGGGAGTGGAAGAAAGAAAATACGCACCTGAATCCCCGCCGGGGACAATGACAGCCTCCAGCTGTGTGGAGGCTAGGAGCGGGGATCGCCCCGTTTCAAGCCTCATCACTGGCTGAGGGGCTGCCATGCCCCCCCATCCCGCCGGGATCAAAGTATAGGAATCCCGGCCGAGGGATTACCGGTAGGGTAAAACCCTGGCGAGGGCCAATCAGAATGTTTGTTAAATACTCATTGACCCTTGCCGGGTACTAATAAAAATTCAGCCATCAGGTACCACAGAATCAGGCGCTTGGTGGTGGCACTTTCAGTCTAAAATTGTACCCATGCTCAATTATTTTTTTTAAACTCCTTTTCCTTGTTTTCAACATTCATTTGAAACAGCCATTATTCCTGAAATGAAGGAGTCCGTAAAACAATTACAAAACCCTGATGCTTGACATTTTGTTACCTGGACAAGACAACCGACATCTCTGTGTATTGCTCTTCTTGTCTTCACTCGTGGAATTGTTTCACACAAGCATCTTCTGGAGACAATGTGCGTGTGTATGCATTATTACCTCACTGTTTTCATGTCAATTTAGGCACATTGCAGACCAGCTGGAAACAAATCAGGCTTATGTGGCACAGGCATTTACTGTTGAGTACCCACAGAATGAGGGGCTTTGGAATGCCAGTGGCCCTTTCCCAGTGAGCTGTGACTTGTCCGGGAAAGGGGCCATTTGTATTCTCCATCTCACACTTGTGTCTACCCAGCCCACCAATAAAAGAAAAGACTTCAAAGAAATATGCACACAAAAAACAACCCTTTATTGGGATTTCACGGAGGAAAGCCTCTGTGTTTTGCACTTCAAAAAGCACCCTTTGTCTCATTTTCAGGAACGAGGAGATGTACCATCCAATAATTAAAGTGTCATTGCTGGGATCAGGTGCCATCTTGATTGCACAGTCACACTCCCTGCGCGGCAGCAGGGTATGGCTCTCGAGCCTCTGAACACATCTAAAACCTCATGCGCCCAAAATGGAACGCTCCGGACAAATGCATGGGAGGATGTAAAAGCAGCCATTGGGAAGTTCGAGAAACCCCCCTTTCAAAATGTATGGTAAAAGGTCCCAAGTATAGCGCACATTCTCACCCTGGTCCCTCATTTTCGCAAAGTGCCCCCAGGGCATGGCCATTCAGCAGAAGACTCGCACTGTGGAAACATCCCATGGTGCGTAGACTAGACTCATACTGACAGTATTGAATATGACATCTGTGTTGATATGAAAATAAGTAAAATTAGTACTACAGGTGTTTTGAGATATAGCAAAACAATGTCCTTGCATTTCAGTGAAAACAACTTTAGTTGAAGTGACATTAAGGTGATGGTTTCAAGCAACAAAGCCCTTACAATTCGGAAAGTATTGTAAGCTAACCCACCTTATCTGTGAGCCTCCTCCACCCCGTTAAGCAGGCCATCCCGGATGACATCACCAATGACACCAATTGATACGTCATCATCTTGCCTATTTTGGGAAACCATTTGCAAAGCAAAGAGACTCATTGTTGGTGTGCTAAATACAATTCCACGATTGCCTGCAGTCAACACGATTGCTGCTGGCTGACCTATTTCATGTACTGTAACATACATTAGGGTCATGCATTTATTCTGAGAATCTTCATTACTGTGCACCAATTGTTCTGAACATAATAGATATCTCAATCCTCACAACACATCAACTATGCTAGCACACATAACAATGCAAAATAAATATTTGACACAACATGCCATGTTGTCAGAATGATTCTAATGTCTCAATCTTTAAAGTGTCACCAATGGCTATCATTAAGACAAACACCATTTTTTTTGATCATGCAATCAATGTGTGAATTAATAATCAGGTGACGTAAAAACATATTTTTCATGTTGCTGATGGTTATAACAAACAGGTCCTCCCACTGTGGACATTGATGGACATCCGAGCTAAATCATGTTACTGATGCCTATATTCAGACAGATGTAGTTACTTCTCTTGTCCCATGTCTTGTAGGCAACATTGTTTGGGTATCGCCAAATCAAGCCACTACACTGACTGCCCAACTAGCAGAAACATACAGTGTTCTGGACGCGGCCAGCTTCATAAATGCTACAGCATCTTAAAATGTCAAATGGTCTCACCTTGATTAATTCCCATTTAATCCTGTTGGGCTCTCACATCGAAATGGTCTGTTCTCGACTGCCGCGATTGATTCCCGCGTCCTCCACGATACGCATTCACCTGCCAACTCCGAGCGCTACATGTATTGAATTAAACTGCCATATTGCTATGGTGACTATTTCTAGGATGACGTGGTGACTTATAACATCACGTTGTACATCTGCTGCGGAAACCCATAATTCAGGGACTGCACCTCCCAGAATTCCTCTTCATGGGAAAACTTGGAACCGATCTCTAAGAGTCGACTACGGATTTAGGAGGAAGGGAACTACTGAGAAACCCTAGTCAGCTTCCTGAGGAACGTGCGAGAACATGATGAAAGCTAAAGTTATCTGGAGCCGACTAACAGACCGCCCTGAGAACTACATCTCCCATGAACCCTTTTTATACAGGGAAAAAACCTGGACTGGACTAGAGAAACACAATTATAGATTTGGGAACAGGAAGATAATGGGGAGACCCTGAACACCCCCACAGATGCCTTTCCACCACTACCCTCAAAGAAGACACTTATCTGGAACTCATACAGCTCACCCATGTCATACCCAAAGGGACAGAAGGAAATGCAGCCGTCATCCATGTAGCAAAGAGACACCTAAAGAGAACTCCACTTCTTTCCCACACAGCAGGGAAACATGGAGGGATGAAAGTTCATGGCTCCCTCACAGTTACACGCATGATTGAATGAGAGACCCCTACAATCACTCCCTTCATTAAATGGAAGAAACTAAAATATGAAAGCACATGCAAAGGAAACATTTTCATGGACTACACACATCCTAAAAGTAGATCACAGCACACACACTACCGTGCTGGCCACATGGAAGAGACAAAACAAAATCCAGGGGCGGGGGAACATTCCAGGAGAAGGCCGAGAGAGAAGCAGCTGCAGCTCGTCCACAAGGCCCAGGCAATGCTGGGTTTCATTTCTCTTTTTAAGTAATTTCCCTTTATACAGATTACACTCGTTTGGTCGCATATTGTCCCCTCTTTACTAGACAATGAACACTATAATGTTTACTCACTCAATCTCTCTCAATATTAACGTTATGCCAACAATGCTTTACTTCATTCGTTCGGTATTCAAAACAGTTGTGTCCCCTCTCCACTTTAACATTCGGGTTACAATGTTTTTCCGATCGTTCTCTCTCAGTATAAGCGGTATGCTTTACTTCACTAGTTCGGTATTGAAAACCGTTGCATTGAATCAGCAGTCTAATGCGGAGCATCCCAGGGTTATCTATTGAAGGCCAACTCACCGGTTTTCCTCTGTGCCTCCATTTCACCCGCTGACACTTCCACTTCTTTTCTCGTTGGGATCTGGGCATCCGAAAACTCCGGTCGTATTCCTGTTGCTCACGCTCTCTGCAAAAGAAGCCTGCTTTGCTTCTTGAGTACTCCAGTGAACTCCAGTTACCGGAGTAAGCCACAGAATTAGGAGAGCCTTCCTCTCCTATGGGACAGCTGGTCGCGCTACCACTTCCTGCTGCGTGATCTCTGCAACTCGGGTTCCCAACATTAACGATTCACTCGGCTCTGTGACTCGCTGGAAACCCAACGACAGCTCCGGCGTCTTCTCCCTCTTGCTTCTGCTGCTACCACTGCTGCAGTTTACATCTTCTCATGGCCTGCACCTGAAGGAATCTTAAATGTTCAAAAGTCCCACTCAGGTGTGGGCCATCAGAACCACTAGACTGCATACTACGGTTCTGCACCTCTGAGCTCCTCTTCCTCATCCCAGTCTTTAGAGCATTATGGGGCTTGAAGTCCCTAATGTTCTGGTTTATTTTATCATCAAAGTGTTCAGTTTTACAATTACCCATAAAGACCATGGGATGATTAGGGAAATTGGTTAGATGGTTCTCCCAAATTTTCTGACCTGAGTCCCCTTCCATGTGTTCTTCCTGTAGCACACCACCCCCAGGGGCGGGATAAGGTGGTGGCTGCCTTTCCCTGCCCACATGAGAAGGGTCCCAGGCCAGGGCTTCTGGGATAATCACCTCTGATTCATCACATACCTTTCCCCTAATGCCACTGGTTTTCACAGCCTCTATTGGGAATCGTGAAATGAAATCAACATTACCCTGTTCCTTCCCTTTCCGATGTTCACGAGAAAAGCAATAGGGCTCTAAATCCAAAAACCAGTGCATAACTCTGGCATTGGTATAATTTCTTAGACTCAACCACTTAAGAGGAGCATGATCAGGAACAAGGAGAAATGTTCTTCCTGTCAGATAGTACTTTAAATAAGTTATAGCTCATTTAATGGCTAGGGCTTCAGGTTCCACAGTGGGATCATTCTTTTCTCGAGGAAATAGTTTCCTACTGATGTAAACAATAGGATGTTCTATACCATCATGGATTTGGGATAATACAGTTCCAAGACCAGTATGTGATGCGTCTGTAGGATAAATGGTCTATTGGTGACTGCCACCTTCAAGACGCATTCACTACATAAAATATGTATTAATCTGTCAAAACATGCCTGTTCTTTGGGTTGCCATTTACGCTTTTGAAGTTCTGCATTTTTAAGTTTGTCTGTGAGAAGGGAAGTGATGGAAGCAAAGTTAGGTATGAATTGTCTGTAATAACCAACTAGGCCAAGAAAGGAGCTTAATTATTTCTAGGTCTCAAGAGTCTGAGTTTCTTCAACTGCTCTAACATTTTCGGTTTGCGGTTGAACTAAGCCATTTCCCACAAATAAGTCTAGCAAGATGATATTTCTTTGGATTGGCAGTAAGCCAAATGTTCCTTAGAGCCAGAAAAAACATATATAAATGAGACATATGTTCTGGCCGTGATTTACTATGAATAATGATATCATCGATATAGGCTCTAAGAACTTGATCCATTAGTCTTTGGAAGGTAGGTGGGGCACCATGCAACCCAAATGGTAAAACCTTAAATTGAAATTAGCATATCGCAGTGGAAAAGGCTGTCCTTGGTTTGTCTATGGGATTAACTGGTACTTGCCAATATTCTTTTGTTAAATCAGATGTACCGCATCTCCCAACCTATCAATAATATTGTCTATCCTGGGCATGGGGTAGCTCTCAAACTGTGATACTTCATTAACCTTTCTGAAGTCAATACAAAACTTCATGAATTATCAGGCTTAGCAACCAGTACAATAGGGGAAGACCATGGGCTTTGAGAGGGTTCGAAATTATCCACTCTTAACATCACCTCTAACTCTTCTTGGATAATCTGTTTTCTACTTTCAGGGATTCTATAAGGTTTCTGATGAATAATCTTCCATGGAGGAGTACGAATATGATGATATATCCCTTTAACTCTACCTGGTTCAGCTCTAAATACATGAGGGTACTATTGGAAAGGGTTTATTTGGTCTTGTTTTTGATTTTGTGGTCATTCTGAGGAGATGACCTTATTGGTATCATTTTCTTCAGCTAATAAGATCGTTAATATTCCTGGCCGGTTGAGAGACTTTATAGTTAAAAGGTCACATCTGTTCTATAATTTCATAAGGTCCGTGTCACCTGGAGAGGATCTTGTTTTCAAAAGAAGGAAGTAAAACCAATACCTTTTGACCTGCTGAAAAATATCTCATCGCAGCTTTCTTGTTATAGTACTCCTTTTGATGTTATTGAGTTCTTGCCATATTAGTTTGAACTATACTTCAAACTGCTGCCATATGTTCTTTTAATCTTTGAGCTGTTTGAGACACTGGTATGGTAGCCCATTCTCTCTCTCTTCACATGTTTCACGTAACATATCTAACACATCTCTTGTTCTCTTCCATACAATGGTTCAAATGGGGAAACACTTACGAAAGACATGAGGTGCCTTTCTAATGGCAAACAGGGCCTAAGGTATCATAATGTCCCAATTATTTCTGTCTGCTTCCACTCATTTCTTTAAGATGTGTTTTAAAGTTTGTTTAAATCTTTCAAATAATCCATCAGTTTGGGGATGATAAATGGATGTGCGTAAAGTTTTAATCTGAATAATCTCCTTAACCTCGGCCATTAGTTTATTCATAAATGTGGATCCTTGATCCGTCAAAATGTCTTTTGGGAAGCCGATTATCTTTTGTGCAATTGACACCTCTGTCTGTTTTGGTTAAACAGCAGGGAGGTACATCGTAAAGAAGAGTCCCTCTTTCAGAGGAAGCCTGAATCTTAGAATTCAGGTGAGCTGGAATCCTGGAGGCTGAATACTAATCCTCTGTATAACACTTCCGTCTTCGAGGTCGTCTTACCAACGCCCTGACCAGTATACAGAGTGCTGAGTAACACTTGATATGCTTTCTTCCCATTATTTTGTATCAATATTTTGATATCTCCCCTATAATCAGGATGATCAATTACTCTTGCCAATACCTCTAGGCCATAACACCAGGGTAGGTCTGACTTAGAGGTAAGTTTGATATAGGTACCAGTGGGAGGAATGAGAATTAAGTCTGTGGCTATCAAGGCTGTGTCTCCAGGTTGAATAAACTCTCCTCTACTACTCTAGATATCAAACCCTATCGACTGTTCAGTAGGGATGGCAGGATCGGAAGCTCTTTCACTATGTTCCTCAAATTTAAGGGTTCCCCACCTTGTTTCAATTGATTCCGATCCAACGCCTGACACCATATGTGAGGGGTTAAAAATGCAAGATGGATAAGTAGATAGAGGTTTTTAACAAGTAGCCATTCTATTAAATAATAAGGGTGAGAATAACTTCTCACTTTCCCTAACCTAATGAGGATTTCCCTGCCTATCAAACTAAGACTAAAGGAAAACACTCTAATATCAAAATGTATCTGTCGCTCTCACTTATACATAGAACACAATTACACAGGTATCAGATGGTCATTTCAAATCAACAAAATAACATTTAGATGCAAATATGAACTTTGTAAACATGCATCCTTGCACCCAAGGCTGGATCCCCTTCCCCTAGGAATAATTCAGGATGTTCAAGACAAAAATTCATATCGAGAAAGTTATTTCTAAGAGATAAGTTCCGCTTTCAATACAATACAAAGGTTCTTCTAACTGCATATGTCTTTCACTTAGTACTTAAATATATCAGTCTTCACAATGATTGTCAAAGTTCCACAAGTTCTTGCTTAATAACCAAAACAACTTTGTCTTCACACTTTCAGTCAGTATTCAGTGTTATTTCTCTTTGTTGTAGAATTACTACTTTCACCTTTCTTCTTCATAAACAATAAAGTTGAATAACCACTTTCACATTTCTTCTTAATAAATATAAATGTTTTGTCAGGATGATTTTACCACGGTTCATCATAACATAGATTCAACCTTTATACTTTCCTTCCAACACAACCTTCCACCACACTGCATTACTTCAATTGTCTTTTTTCCTGGTCCACTAACCTGCCAGGACTAACCTTCAATAGTCCCTTTCCTGGTATACTCTCCTGCCAGGATAACACTCCTACTACTACTACAAGTACTCTGTGAGGAGGTTCATTTCAAGCTTTAGAAAGGTATTCACTTTCAACTACCACATTCAGATTCACAACTTCTTCTATAAGGATGCAACATACATTGATGCTGTTTGCTCCACTGATTTGGTTGCCATATGCAATGCAGGTAATTGTCCACTCCCGCTTGGTGATTTCTGCAAGGAGGGCTTTTCCCCTGCCACCTTTGTATTCCTTCTACAACATCAGTTAACTATTGGTACTGTTCCATTTTCAAATTTCCCTCTTTAGGAAAACTTTATCTCATTTAATTTATGACTGCCTCCTTTTGGCTTAGTCAAATGTTGGGTTTCATTTCCCTTTTGAAGTAATTGCCCTTTATGCAGATTACACTTGTTTTGGTCGGATATTGTCCCCTCTTTACTTGGACAATGAATGCTATAATGTTTTTTCACTCTGTCTCAATATTAACATTATACCAACAATGCTTTACTTCATTAGTTCGGGTTTGAAAACAGTTGTTTCCCTCTTCACTTTAGCATTGGGGTTACAATGTATCTTCAATCTCTCTCTCTCAATATAAGCGTTATTCTTTAATTAATTTGTTCGGTATTCAAAAGCGTTACTTTGAATCAATGGTCTAATATGGAGTTCTCCGGGGTTACCTATCGTAGGCCTACTCACTTGTTTTCCTCTGTGCCTCTGTTCGACCTGCAGATACTTCCACTTCATTTCTCATTGGAATCTGGGCATCCGACAACTCTGCCCATATTCCTGTTGCTTGCACTCTCTGCAAAAGAAATCTGCTTTGCTCAAGAAGCAAATCACCAGAGTAAGCTGCAGAATTAGGAGAGCCTTCCTTTGCCACGGGACAGCTGGTCTCACTACCGCTTCCCGCCACACAATCTCTGCAACACGGGTTCCCAACATTAATGATTTACTCGGTTCCATGACTCACTAGATAGACAGCGGCGGATTCGGCATCTTCTCCCTCTTGCTTCTGCTGCTTACACTGCTGCGGTTTACGTCTTCTCATGGCCTGCACCTGAAGAGGTCTTAAATATTCAAAAGTCCCGCTCAGGTGTGGGCCATCAGAACCAACAGACTGCATACAACGGTTCTGCACCTCTGACTTCCTCTTCCTTGTCCCAGTCTTTAGAGCATTATGGGGCTGGAAGTCCCTGATGTTCTGATTTATTTTATCATCAAAGTGTTCAATTTTACAATAGGCCATTAAGACTATGGGATTATTAGAGAAGTGGGTTAGAGGATTCTTGCAGTTTTCCGGACCTGAGTCCCTTCCCATGTGATCCTCTGGCAGCACACCACCCCCAGGGTCAGTATCAGGTAGCGGCTGTATTTCCCTGCCCACATGAGAAGCATCCCAGGACAGGGTTTCTGGGATAATCACCTCTGATTCATCACAGAAGGCAGTACCATATATGCAGATATGGTGGATGGTCTAGGGAGTTGCCATTAGGAACGGGAGTCCTTGTCCCCTAAGGGGGAGTCACTCCCAGTGAGGTCCCACTTGTACAACCCCTTAGGAAGGGTCTTGCCGAGTCGACCCACATCCCTAGCCTCAAAGGGGGTGGATCCCCCTTGGGGAGAAGGGATGAATACCCCCACTTTGTCACAGTAGGCATGCTCAGACAGTTCAGGTGACCTCTCTCCCCAATCTATAAAGAGATATTGAACCCATACTCTATATGAAGACAAGGGTAGCATTGGAAGAGAGTGTAGGAGTGTAGCACTGGCGAGTTGCAGTTTGGAGGGAGCTGGAAAGGCAAGTAGAAGGAGTTGGAGGAAGGAGGCTGTAGAGATATGGCCAGAGGTCAGGAAAGGAGGTTGGAGTTGATGATGAGTGAGGAGGAGGTGAAGTTAAACAGGGAAGTGAGAGGGGGAATATCAGGAATTGTGAGGACGTAAAGGTGAACAAGGAGATAAAAAGGAGGAATATCAGGAGAAGTGAAGAAGAGGTGAAGGTTGACAAGGTGGTGGAGAGGAGTATCAAGAGGAGTGAAGAAGTGTTTAAGGAGCACCACATGGTGGTGAATAGGAACATCAATAGGAAGAGGTGGAAGAGAATCAGGAGGTAGAGGTTGGAGGACACACCAAGGGAGGAGAGGAGGAGGAGTACAATGAAGGAGAGGTGGACAAAGATATTTATAGAGAAGAGGAGGAGCAAATCAGATGAAGACCTGAAGAGTTCTAGGGGAGAAGCAGACACATTATAACATTGCGAGGTGCGAATGGAGGTGTGGTGGAGGTACGAGCACATGACAAGACATAGAGGAGGAGAAGAAAGAGTATGAGAGAGTAGAGGGGAATTCAGGAGGTGCAGGATAATTCCCTTTAGGTATCAGACCATTGCAGCTTGTCAAGGAGGTAGACATTGATGCAATGTTGGGAACTTGTGTCAGGGCCTCAGAACCCTGAGGTGAGGTAGGAGACATGACCAAGTAGAGCAACTCAGGTGGAAAAACCACTTGGTGAAAAATCATGGGGCTCTCATATACCTGCTACTGCCAATGCCCAGGTCTACTGTGCAGACGCACACTGGGCCCGAAGACCCAGATAAAGGGGTCTTCTAAGAGGTGAGGATGAGAAGGAATCAACAGACCGAAGGACCAAGAAAGGTGTGTGGGGATATGAGGGAGAATATATATTGGGAAATATTTCTTGGGAAGAGATCATGGATTGAAGAATATGAAACCCAGAGAATGTTGTTGAAACAAGAGACTTTTGTTTCAGCACCAGTACTTTGTTGAACAGAGACTTTGTATGAAATTCAAAGTGGAGATATACTTTTGTTGAGTTGCATTCCCATTAGCTACCCCCTTTGTCCCTTGTATAACAATCTCTAATAAACTAGTACCTTTTAACATTCAACTTCGGTGTCTGGCTTATATTAATTCTGCTCGGTTTTGTAATGTCACACAGTTAAGGCTTCCTAGGAACATAGTGAGCATTTTCTCCTAACATAGTTAGGAATTTCTACCAGTACAGTTGTTTTGCAAGATTTGGCTGACCTTGTTTATGCCAGACTTAGTTTGTTAGTTAGTGAAAATGGCTTACTTACTTGAGTGCTATTTGTGAATTTTGGTGGGTTTTCTGCCAAGGCTCTGTGGCTAAATACTTTTGTTTTCATATGTCCAAGAGTCGAAGCTCTTTTGGTCAGTTGTTTGTGCCCTCTCTTGAGTGATATAAAAGTGGATCTGGATTATGTCTTTGATGCTGTAGTGTTTTGGCAGCAGATCTTTAATGAATAGACGATGTACTATTTGTAAACCATGTTATAGTGATGTATAATGTTTTTTCATACTTTCATGACTTCGCCTAACCATTTTATAGTGGTGACCAATGACTGTCTCGCATTCCTGCGGTTTCACTTGTGTGTCACATTCAACATTAGCAATGGGTTCACTTACCACAAAATGCAGTTTGTTATTTTGTTTCAGGGTTCCTGGTGGTACTGCTGTTGGTCTTATGTTCTCACAAAGTTGTGGATCTCTGATGATGTAGCCACTTATTGGTGTCTCTTCTTGCGTGGTGGAAGGGCAACTTTAGCTGGTGCCTTGGTTGTTGGTGTCTTTCTGCTGTTGGTATGTAATGAACAAACCATGTATTGTTTGTTAAGCATCTATTGGGACATAATTCCCTTTTTGGGGGTTCTGCTGTCCCTTATATGGGACCTCTAAACTCTTTCTTTACCCATTTGGATTTTAGGATCTCTGACCTATACTGAAATCCCTTTTCTTAGTATATGGTCATATGGGAGCCCATATGACTCCTAGGACAGCGGTGCTTTTGAGGACTCCATTTTGGAAATAGGGTGATTATTACTATATCACCCCATATTGGCTGCAGAGAGCAGGCTGGTGGCCGCTGTACTTTTGTTTTGACTTCATCAGAGGTACAGGCCAACTGTACTGCATTATTAGCCCATTGCCCCTTATTGGTAGCATGGGCTCACTCCGAGCCCAGCCTTGCACCCTCAGTAGTAGTTTGGGCTGGTGTAGGCAAGTCCTAAGACCCAGAAATGCCAATGTACTTACTGTGTGAGTGGACCTTGATGTATGGCGTTTTTGGGACAATCTTAATTGGATGGCCATCAAACCCATTTCTTGAGTGCCCCAGTGTGTAACCGGAGGGTTGGCAAAGGCCAGTCCAGAGTGTATTGATTTATCTGGGGGGAGACTTGACACCTACCTCAGTTCTGCTGAGTTTGTGCTAAAGTTCTGTTGAACTCTGCAGGATTGCTTGCCTGCTGGAGGATCTTTTGCCAAGAAGCCGCTGCTGCAATTTTGGAGATGTTTTACAGCGATATGCAGTGATTATATCGAATTGAATATAACAAATGCAAATTTACTAAAGAAATTTCGGAATGCTAAAGATATAGGGGATGGTGTAAGGAGTTAAAAGGTGTGGAGCGTGGTACGGGGTGGGGTTAGAAGCTTGGGTAAATGGGAGAGGGTAAATGGGGGGCTTGGGAGGGACCCCCAATTAAAAATAACAATCTGTATTTTTATTTTTTTCGGTAAAATTGTATTAGTTATTTCTCATTTCGTTATAATCACATGTAACCTTTTACAGCTACCTTCTCAATTGATACCTTGCAGTGGGAGGCTGCGATCGTTAGCCGGTCAAGTGGCACAGCGAGTAGAGCGCTTGCTTTGACATCTGTGCAGAGCCTACTTATGCAAGTTCGAATCCCGACGGGGCCAAACTCAGCCTTTCATCCTTCCGAGGTCGATAAATGAGCACCACACACCGTGGGTAATAATTAGCAGCAACACTATATAAGTGCCAAATTATTATTATTATCATTTAGACGGGTACTGGGACACCAACACCACACCTCACCAGTCTGTTTGGGTTATGCTAGGTTACTTTCATGTTTTTTCTTCTTCACGTGACTGTTTTATGAAGGGTTTGCTACGCCTCTTTGGCCAGCGAGCTGCCGGATCCTGCTTGGTCAGGTTCTTTTTTCCTGCTAGAGTCGTCTTCAGCATTGATTTCAACCCTTACAGGTGGGTCTCACTTCAAGGAAGGTCAATTATTGTTCATTAGGGAGTTCTGGTTCATCGTTGGTCCAGGGTTCAATTTCCTGGGTGACCGGGTGTTAGGAAAGATTTCATATTTGAATTTAATTTTCCCTCCATGTGGCAACCCCCAAACTTTTTGCTGCTGTTTTACACCCTGATCTAAACTTTGCCAGAGAAGCGCAGCCCTCCGCCGCACTCCTCTGGGCTTTCGCTCAATTCTCATGGGGAAATGCCCTTAACACAGTCAGTACTGGGAGACTTTGTTTCCCTTAGTCCTTTCCTCATGTTGCAGCTTTTGTACAACATGTAACAAGAGTGCAATGTAACTTACCTTACCGCACTCTTGGGTCTCTAATCATTCCAAAGGCCCTAGAAACTCTCACTGGACTTATCATGAACTGTGCAGGTGTGTCACGGACAGGACTGGTGGCAGCTCTCGTTTATCTTATGTTTTGAACCCTTTTTTACCATGTTATCCGTGCTTACAGCGTTTGGCACGACTAGGTGGCCTGGCTCCAAAATGGCCATGCCACGCAGTTCTTTGTCCTGTCCTTTGGCCATCTTGCCCCTTTACCTTCCCCAGGTCAAGCCGACCTGATTTAGTCCTTATTCGGTCATGCACTTTACCGCGAAACCCAAAGCTTTCGCGAGCTTCTGCATGCCTTGTGTGTGTGCCTCCAGGATGTGGGCTGGGATGTCTGTTCCCAATACACATCCTGGGTGCAAGAGAGTCTGGAGTGTCTTGAATGCCTGGGACCACCGTGGTCCGTGATTGGTCCACGTATGGAGTGAGTGTTTGTGAGCAGATCTCCCATTGGGTTCTCTCCGTTTTGGATCGAAGGGAACTTTCGATAAGAGAAGGCCGAAAACACCACTACCATGTCGATCTCCTGATTTCACACCGAACAAGAGATAAGGAGCCAAGTATCCTGCAACAAGAAGTCGAGTCAAGGAACCGCTGGTGACCCACTGGAAGGTTTGGCACCCTGAGCCCGCTGTCGTCCTGCGAGACCCCTCTGCCTCTAATTGTCCTAGAAGGTGTGCAAAGGTACTTCGACCCATTGGAATAGTGGGACCAACTATTCTCGGCACCTTCATCAAACCCTGCAAGTAAGCCTCTTCGGAAGTGCCCCTGGGCCAACCAGTGGGCTGACCAGCTTATGCAGGACATTTTGCTCTGTCATCGGCGCCCGGACCAGAGTCAACGCGGTTGTCGTGTTTCCCTGCTGGGGTAACGACCTGTGCACGTTCGCTGCAGTTGTGACCCCCTCGACCCTGCATCCTGCAACTGCGGAATCTACACGGTGTCGAGACGTCCTGCTTGTCACTTCCGAACCTGCCAGCAACGTGAACTGAACTGACAAAGTCTGGGTCTGCCTGCGTCGGGGACCGGTGAGTAGTCCATACCCCAACCGGTGGCCCCTCGTGCAGGAGCCCATTTCAATCTACCGCTATTGCGAAATAGCGACTCTATCCAGCACTCTCAACCTGCCTCCGCCCGCAAGTGGAGGTCTTGCTTGAGTAGTGGGGACTTGTTCTTCATCGCTTCATTCACCTTGCTGAACTGTCAGAGACCCTTGAAGAGACCCTATTTTGTCCATTGGCACAAATGCGTGAATGTACTATGAGCATAAGGCTCCTCCCTTCGTAGGGCTTGGACTGCTTCATAGGTGTATTTCTGATGTCGAACTGGGTCTAGCGATTACTTGCACTGCCTGTTTTCCTCCTCATCTAGGAGGTCTACATATCCCGTGCTCCTAACTCCTTAGACCCCTTGGTCTTGTATATATATTGTATTGATTGTAATGTGTTGGTTTACTTTAGTATTATTGTGATTCTTTACTATGGTCGATGTTACAAAGGCCTTGTAATAAATGTGTCTATATTTTTAATATAACACCTGTCCGGAGTAATTTGTAAGTGTCCTTGCTTTGTGTGCTCGTTGAGGTCTTTCAGTCACCCTCACCCCTCTTGAGACTTAGTCTTGACCGCTGCCATCGCTACCCTGATTGGTCTGGCTTGTCCAGAGGTTACCCTGTTCCAAGAAACTAGGCAGGCCTTCTGAACCTCTGCCCCTCCAGGTCAGAGTTCAGAAATCCATTTGAACAAATTGGTGTACAGCGGTGGGATAGGACTGAAGGTATCCACTGTTGCATATGAGTGAAGGCATTTCGAGTTATTTCTAACAGGACACATAGTGAACTGTCGTGGTATAACTTTTTAAAGGCCATAGTCCTATCTAACAGTATGGAAACAAGTACCTTGTTAACTTTAAATGCTTCGAAATCCGAAACATTGAAAAAGATGTGTGCTGAGAGAGGTGTCTCCTCTCAGGGCACAAAAATGGAAATGATCCAAAGAATCATGGCCTGGCAAGAAGTGCAGCTTAGTGCTATAGCTTTAGAGGACAGTGCAGAAGGAGGTGGGGCTGCTCTCACTGGTAGAACTGATAGTTCTGCCGCTGCACTGGTCCACAGTAACCATGAAGACATGGAGGATGTAATGTCTAATGTTTCCTCTGCCAGTTCTGATGGGGAGGCCATACTTGAATTCAAGAAGCATGAACTGCTGTTTAGGCAGAAGGAGCTTGAGTTCAATATGGCCAAACTAAAATAGAGCAGGCAGAAAAACAGAAAGACAGGGATCACCAGTTGGAACTGGCCAAGCTTCAATTTGCCAATGGATCCAACGGTCCTGGACATGGGTCTGGGGCCTCCTCTCATCCAAGGTTTCCAAATGGTCTGCTCAGTGTGTATGAGGAAAAAAATGACAGTATGGACTGGCTGAATACATTTGAGTATGCATGTGAAGTTCAACAAGTTGACAATGCTGATAAAATTGCCTGGTTACTTAGCAGACTGCCCCATTTTGGCTGCAGTGCCATTATGGAAATGTCGAAAGCTGAGAGAGCAGATTTTGCAATGTTGAAGCAAACTCTCATCTTAAAGTTTGGAAAGACTCCTGCCCAATACTTAAAAAGATTCAGAGAGTATAAGAAGAGTGGTACTTGGGTATCTTATGTAACTGAATCCTTAAAAAACTTGACTGGCTGGGTCGAAGATTATAAGGTTTCTACCTTTGACGGTATGATAAGTCTTGTCATGCTGGAACATATTTTTGCATCTTCTTCCCCAGAGCTTAAGCAGCATTTGGCAGATTCAAAGGAGATAGATCCTAAGAAGCTTGCCATTGCAGCAGATTTATGGGTGTCACGTCGAGTGTCCCATAAGGACAAGACTCATCATGGTAAGCAAGAGGAAGGGAAAAGGTCCAAAGATAAGGAGGGTGGGGAAACTGATAAATCTTCTTCCCAAAAGGGCCACAAAAAGAAAAATAAGGGTAAGACACAAGAGAACTCACAGGGTACTGGAGGTCAGCCTCCGAAACAGAACTCTGGGTATAATAAGCCTCCCTATGTGAACAGACACAATGGATCTTGTTTTGCTTGTGGAGCAACTGACCACGTGAAGGGGGATCCCAGATGTAAGGTCAAAACCTTGGGGGTCCACTCTGCTAATCTGGCCTTCTCCTCCTACGAGGAAGAAGAGATTACCGTAGCATCCTTCTCCTCAGACTCCTTCCCCAGTGGGATAGAAGCTGAGGTAGTTTTAGTTTCCCTGGGTTCCTTGGAGCCTAAAGTCTCAGAGGTTTATGCTAGGATTCCAGATAACACCAAGCACTACTTCTGTAACGCTCACCTGATTCTCGCAGAGGCGCCGGTCTTGACTGGGCGACTACCGTATCTTCAAAAGTGATGTGCACCACCCGGTTGGCTCTTTGGGCTGGACCTCTGTGCACTGTATGCCTGACTCGAAGAGTAAGATGTCTGCAGATAGAAAATATGGGATTAATGAACTGGGGTTATTGGGGTGTCCCTATCTCTTTCCTTTTCTCCTCTCCTGTAGAACCCCAAAGGTTAACACTCTCACCTTAGGTAGGTGAACGCCGAGCTCTCCATCTGCCTCGGGGCAGGGTGCTGTAACCAGTTTCTTCACTGGATAGGTAGCGCAGGCCTCTTGACTTCAGAGGACTGCTGTCCGTAGTTTACTTCACGAACGGTGAGTTCCGAATATTTCAAATGTCTTTAAAAGTCTTTTGTAATGCTGTCTCTTATTTTGCAGGGTTCCGGCGATGGCGATTGACTGGCTGAAGTGAGTTGAGGATGGACCCGTATGCGGAATAGAAGCGCCTGGAAGCGCGTAAGTAAGCGCTTGTTGCTTGCTTCACGATGCGCACTGACTGTCCTTTTATTTTGCAGGTACCAGTTCAGAGCTGCTGAAGGATGCCGGAATGCCCACTGAGTTTGGCGTGGATGGAGTAATGGCACGTGAGTATTGAACGTTACCCAATGTCTTTAAACGCACCTTCTTTTGTCTTACAGATGCGGGATGCAGCGCTGAAGGCCTCCGGAGCGTGCGAAGTGTTGGTAAGCTTTTGTCTTTCAGATGCCGGAATGCAGTGCGATGACCTCCGTAGCGCGTGAAGAGTAGGTAAGCCTTTGTCTTTCAGATGCAGGAATGCTGCGCGAGGCGTTGATGACAGCCGATGGACCAGGTAAGAGATGCGCTGTCACTGAAGACCGTAGTGCTAACCTGTTCTTTCTTGTCTTTATAGATGTTGCTGAAGACTGGATTCAGGATGGTAAGCCTTTTTCCTTTAGGCCCAGGATCAGATGCAGAAGACACGATGAGCGTTCTGCTGCAGAGGATGCAGAATAACGCAAAGCAAGATGCATCCATCGGGTGTGGTTTAAATAGCCTCCTGTAGTGCTTAGGTGTCTCCTTCCACAGCCACGCCTAGGTAAGAAAAGAGTTCCTGCTTTCCAGAAGAGTTCCAGTGTTCTGAACCTAGGGAGTGGCTCCTGCCCCACCCAACAGGAAAAGTAGTCCCAAACAGAAGAGGATCAGGGATTCAACTGGCAGGTAAGTAAGCAGCATGGTCTGCTGCAGGTAAGTCCACCCAAGCATTATGAGCCCGGCGCTTGCAGCGCTGGGACTGGGCATATTTATGAGCCTGGCGCCACTGGCGCCAGGACAGGGTCCAAAAGGTCCCAGTTGGGACTGGCTGGCACTCGGAACCTGGGTTATGGGTCTGCTTCCAAGGGAGTTGGGTAAGTCCTGGCCTTTTGGAAGCAGAGATCATGACACTTTAAGGACAGTGTGCTGATCAATGGAGTAGATACTCCAGCTCTTAGGGATAGTGGGTGCAGTCGAACTGTAGTGGATTCTACCTTGGTAGACCCAGAGGAAGTTGCCAGAGCTACTCTGATGCCCACTAACTTGGTTAACGGCCCACCTCTCATGTTCCCAGTAATACCTGTAAATCTTACTGTCAATGGAACAGCAGTCAGGATTCCAGTGAGCATTCAGAGGAGTGTCCCAGGAAAGGTCTTGTTGGGCAATGATCTCAGAGCTTTACGGCTTGTGGGAGATACTGCTGACAGACCCTGCACAAGGTCTCAAACGAGGGCAGCACTGGCCAAGACCAATGCCCTGCCCCAGCCAAAGGAGAAACCCAAGGCTAAAGGAGTCAGAAAACCAAAATGAGAGAAAGAAAAATATTCCCCCTATCTCGCCTACCACTGAGGTGGAGGTAGTTGGTCAATCACCTGGACCTGACGAGGAGGTGGTGTTGCCTCAAGTATTTGACCCCAATGACCATCCTGAACTAAACGATTTGTTAGTAGAAGGTGGTCCTGACAAGGAAGAATTCAGTAAAGGCCAATGTGAGTGCCCATCTCTGGAATGCCTACGGAGACACGCCTGCTCCCAGCTTGAGGGTGAACCTCCTGGGAAGCATCAGAATTATTGGGAAGGTGGACTCCTGTATAGTAAGCCCACATAGTCTACAGAAGGAGACCATAGGAGGATGATGGTCCCCCTTGCTGTAAGACCCTTCCTCCTGCAGCTGGCGCATGAAGTGCCTCTTGCTGGTCACCTTGGCATTAAGAGGACCAAGCAAAGGTTATCCATGCACTTCTACTGGCCCAAGATGGTAGTGCAAGTAGAACGTCACTACAGGAGTTGTGCCTCCTGCCAGTTACCTGGTAAGAGTGGTTCAACAATCCAAGCTCAATTGGTACCACTCCCAGTTGTGGGAGTACCATTTGAGAGTGTAGGGATCAACATTGTTGGTCCCCTTGACCCCCAAACATCCTCAGGCAATAGGTTTCTCCTGGTGCTGGTCGACCATGCCACCAGGTATCCTGAGGCCATCCCATTGAAAACTGTGACTGCCAAATCAGTTGCAAAAGCTTTACTTGGCATCTTTATTAGGGTTGGCTTCCCTAAAGAAGTTGTGTCTGACAGAGGCAGCAACTTTATGTCTACGTATATGCAGGCTAAGTGGAAAGAATGTGGGGTCACCTATAATTTTTCTTCCGCATACCACCCCCAGACCAATGGTCTGGTGGAACGGTTTAACAGGACCTTGAAAAGTATGAATGGGGCTCTGGAAGAACCTCAAAGAAGAAAATGGGATCTTCTTTTACCTTGCTTACTGTTTGCCTACAGAGAGGTACCACAAGAGGGTGTTGGCTTCAGCCCCTTTGAACTTCTGTTTGGTCACCCTGTGCGTGGACCCTTTGCCATAGTCAAGGAGGGATAGGAGATGCCCACTCCCCCTATTACTACCAACGTAGTAGACTATGTGTTAGGGCTCAGAAAAAGGATGGTACTCCTGATGGGTCTGGTAAGTGACAATTTGAAGGCAGGACAAGCTCTGGTGAAACATTGGTATGACCAGAAAGCTTCCCTCATCAACTTCACACCTGGTCAGCAAGTCCTGATCATGAATCCCATAAGGCCTAGAGCTTTACAGGATGATTGGTCAGGCCCTTACACAGTGGTGGGGCCCTGGGTGAGGTCAACTGTTTAGTGGACCTTGGAAGGCCTGGACAGGCCCCAAAAGTGTTCCATGTAAATAGGCTGAAGGCTTTCATCCCAAGAGTTGAAATCGCAGCACTGCTATTGGCTTCAGATGTTGAGGAAGAGGAGTCTAAACCTCTCCCTGACCTTTATCAAAACAGTCCTTCAGATAGCTCCTTTGAGGGTGTCCGAGTGAACCCTCACCTGACTTCTGATCAGCAGGCTGAGGTGAAAAGTTTGCTTAAGCAATTTTCCCCCCTGTTTTCACAGTCCCCTGGTTTGACACCTTGGTGCAAACATAACATAGACACAGGAGACAGTGTACCTACCAAAAGTAGGGGATACAGAATGTCAGACAAAGTACGGTCTTACATTAAGACAGAGGTCAGCAAAATGTTGGATCTTGGGGTGATTGAACCCTCTAGTAGTCCTTGGTCCAGCCCTGGGGTTTTGGTTCCAAAGGCAGGTACTTCCGAATTGAGGTTCTGCATGGATTACAGGGCTCTGAATGCCGTCACCAAGACAGATGCCCACCCCTTGCCTCAAACAGATGAGCTGGTGGATATCTTGGGTGCCTACAAGTACCTCAGCATGTTTGACCTCACTGCAGCCTATTGGCAAATAGCCTTTGCAGAACATGCCAAGGAGAAGACAGCGTTCTCAACTCTAGAGGGTCTTTACCAGTTCAGGGTAATGCCTTTTGGGTTGAAGAATACACCTGCCACTTTCCAGAGGCTTGTGAATCATGTGTTGAATGGGTTAGATGAATTCTGTCTTGCATATCTGGATGATATAGCAGTTTTCAGTGCCACCTGGGAAGACCATGTGAAACACCTTGGGATTGTGTTACAGGCATTTACTTGACCATAAAGGCCAGTAAATGCCAGATTGGACAAGGCTCAGTGGTTTACCTTGGACATGAAGTAGGTGGAGGGAGGATACAGCCTCTACCCAGTAGAGTACAAGCAGTACAAGACTAGCCTACCCCCACTACACAGACCCAAGTGAGAGCCTTCTTAGGACTCACTGGGTATTACAGAAATTTCATGGCAGACTATGGCACCATAGCTGCCACTCTGACTGCTCTCACCACTCCAAAGAAACCCAAGAAGGTAACTTGGACAGAAGAGTGTGCGAAGGCCTTCAATGGCTTAAAAGCCTCCTTGTGTCAGGCCCCTGTTCTCAGGATCCCTGATTACCAAAGATCTTTTATTGTGCAGACAGATGCCTCTGACACTGGGATAGGAGCTGTACTATCACACGTACATGAGAAGGGTAAGGAACACCCTATTGGTTTCATTAGTCGCCAGCTTAAGGACAGAGAGCTCAGATGGTCCACAGTAGAGAAAGAATGTTTTTCTGTTGTGTGGGCCCTACGGAAGCGGAGGCCCTACCTCTATGGGACCCACTTCACTGTGCAAATTGACCATAAGCCCTTAAAGTGGCTAATGAACATGAAGGGAGAGAATCCAAAGTTGCTTAGGTAGTCCATAAGTCTGCAAGGCTTTGGCTTCACTATTGAGCATAGGCCAGGTATCCAACATAGCAATGCTGATGGGTGGTCCAGAATGTTTAACCGACCTGAACAAGAAACTCATCCAGGAGTGGATTAGTTCCCCCTGTCCTTAGTCTGGGGGGGGGGGGCGAGTGTTAGGAAAGATTTCATATTTTAATGTAATTTTCCCGCCATGTGGCAACCCCCAAACTTTTTGCTGCTGTTTTACACCCTGATCTAAACTTTGCCAGAGAAGCACAGCCCTCCGCCGCACTCCTCTGGGCTTTCGATCAATTCTCATGGGGAAACTGATATGCCCTTAAGACAGTCAGTACTGGGAGACTTTGTTTCCCTTAGTCCTTTCCTCATGTTGCAGCTTTTGTGCAACATGTAACAAGAGTGCAATGTAACTTACCTTACCGCACTCTTGGATCTCTAGTCATTCCAAAGGCCCTATAAACTCTCGCTGGACTTATCATGAACTGTGCAGGTGTGTCACGGACAGGACTGGTGGCAGCTCTCATTTAGCTTATGTTTTGAACCCTTTTTTGCCATGTTATCTGCGCTTACTGCGTTGGGCACGAGTAGGTGCCCTGGCTCCAAAATGGCCATGCCACGCGGTTCTTTGTCCTGTCCTTTGGCCATCTTGCCCCTTCACCTTCCCCAGGCCGAGGCAACCCGGGTTAGTCCTTATTTGGTCATGCACTTTCCCGCAAAACCCAAAGCTTTTGCAGGCTTCTGCATGCCTTGTGTGTGTGCCTCCAGGATGTGGCCTGGGATGTCTGTTCCCAATACACATCCTGGGTGCCAGAGAGTCTGGAGTGTCTTGAATGCCTGGGACCACCATAGTCCGTGATTGGTCCACGTATGGAGTGAGTGTTTGTGAGCAGATCTCCCATTGGGTCCTCTATGTTTTGGCGCGAAGGGAACTTTGGATAAGAGGAGGCCGAAAACACCACTACCATGTCGATCTCCTGAGTTCACACCGAACAAGGGATAAGGAGCCAAGTATCCTGCAACAAGAAGCCGAGTCAAGGAACCGCTTGTGACCCGCTGGAAGGTTTGGCACCCTGAGCCCGCTGTCGTCCTGCGAGACCCCCCTGCCTCTGATCGTCCTAGAAGGTCTGCGAAGGCACTTCGACCCATTGGAATAGTGGGACCAACTATTCTCGGCACCTTTATCAAACCCTGCAAGTAAGCCTCTTCGGAAGTGTACCTGGGCCAACCAGTGGGCTGACGAGCTTACGCAGGACGTCAGACCTGGCGGGAACATCACCTCCCGCCTGCAGGAGTTGTGATCGCCCGGCATGGAAACAACGGTGGCGACGGGTTTACCGCCACTGTTGTTTCCATACCGGGCGATTTGTAATGAGGCTCTATGTCTTAGATGAGACAAGACGTATCTACCGAGTGTACTTATCAACAATTGGTTTAGGAGGTCTAGTCATTTAATTGTATCTGACAAACCTTGCATGTTTAATGAACCTCAGGAAATTACAATGGAAGAATTACATGTTGTTTGCATTATGCATTGCACGGCTGAGATTGTTAAAATTAAATGTACATATGCAACCTAATTTTGCACCATTTAAATGACACATGTATGCATTTACATGTAATTGAGGAAGTCAGAATTACGGGCTCACTCACTTTGGTGGAGTCTCGACGGTTGTATACGAATTGTTTTACAACTGTTCGAATTACAATTGACCTTTTCACAATTGACCGAATTGTGAAGGTCAATTGTAACATATATGTGGGGGGAAACCCCCCACAACCCCCCACCTAATGCCAAACCCCCCAAAACCCCTATATATATAAATAAATATATATTACCAAACAGATATATATATATATATATATATATATATATATATATATATGGTCATTTGTGAAAAGGTCAATTGTGACCCTTTAAATTCGGTCAATTGTTCATTCGAACAATTGTAAACGAACAATTTGGGTAATACCGTCTCGACAGAATATGGACAACACGATAGGACATTAGAGCGTCACTAAAATGGGAATTGTCATATTGTTAACATGTGTTATGCTTGTTTACATCTGAAGGGGTGAGCTCGGAGATTTTGCTACTTCACACTGTACGTTTTACCTCAGAATGAAACCACTACAAAATGGCGGGCACTTGGGGCAGGTATCCTGCATTGCGCAAATGGTGGCAGTCCTATTTCTATTTTTACTGCTAGTCATTGGGTGAAAGATTCAAATACTGTGTCTTTTTACGTGAACATCATGTGATCAAGCTACAAACTGTAGGGAAACGCGTCATCGCCGGGGTTTTCCTCTGTGTTGCTCGGCGAGGGCTGGAGGTTTCCAAATGGATTTTAACATTTTGCATTATTAAAGAAGATTTTTTAACCTGCATCTGGCTACAGTGAGCTTTTTGGGAGAACGCTAAGGATTGACTCTATTTTCTGTGCACCACTCTGGGAGTGCGGCTCAAAACTGCACCGTGCAAACGGTGCGAAGGATTGTGGATATATATATGTATATATGTGTGTGTGTCCTCGTATTGCAAGAGCTTCCTATGCCTGATGGAGTGATCTGAAGATTATGAAAGCTTGCAAATAAATGACTTTGTTAGCCTACGGTATCACCCTGATGTCTTTTTTGGACCAAGACTTTTTATATTAGCCTTGCCTAACACGGTACAAGAGCACTGCACTTGATATATATGGATAAATACATATACACGTTCTGGTTGTGTGTATATCTGCACATTAACACATGTGCATGTGTGATATACATAGTGGAAGACTCTTTCCTTGACATAGTGCTCCATAGGCCTTCCACACTGGGGTTGAGGAATCAGTTTAGCGCGCGGCTTGCCCTGCAGCACAGTCGCCAACCCTATTAGCGCACCGGTTACCTTGTCAGGCTCCTAACTAGGTCTTTAGCAGAGACAGCTTTCCTGGCCAGCGAACAGGGTTACCTGGGGGCACTTGTTCTTGGGAGGCTCTGGTGAAGCCTTAGAGGTCAGTAGAGGTAGAATGGGAGTCTTTTAATGATTTTCTGACATAAAGCAGAGGAGGAGGGAGGGTGGGCTTATTGTGGTACTGGGGAAGTGTCGCAGATCGTTAGAGAGGGGGCTGATAGGGTAATAGAGGCTGTGAGAATTGCTCTCCCACGCAGTGTAGCCAGTGACTGCATCACGTTGCTGTATCTGTCTATTGTATACCTGCCTACATTCCCAAACGTAAAACCCGGAGAATGACGTCACAAACACCCCGCCACCTTCTCCAAGACCCCGCCTACCTGACGTGACCACTTTACATAAAAAACGAGGCAGGGACTGCATGAAATGTGGAACACGATATATCAGACTAAAGTGTAAAGTGCAGTGTTTGTGATGGCAGCGAGGGGTGTTTGTCTCCAAGCCCTCTTTTTCTTTGAAGTGAGTCGAGTTTGTGTGTGTGCGAGTGTCACTCTCTTCACTTCAGCGCAGGAGATGCTGCTAAAAAGGTCACTGTGAGCCCGGCCTTCTGATCTGCCCACACCTCAATGTGACTGTCCACAAACGGTGTGCTTGTAACCAATCACGTTGAGGCGTGGGCGGATTTCCTTGTATTTCCGGTATTCCCGGAGACTCCATGTCTTCCCCAGAGAAGAGAGTAAAAACCCTATATCTCCGGGATAAACTCGGAGGCTAGGCAGGTGCTTCTGTGCATTAACGATTCTATCTGTATATAAGCAGATGTGTTTATTAAAGTGTACAAACATTAAGTGGGCAGGGGTGAGTCGCGGCTCAGCCCCAGAAGGGCCTGAAATGTCCATCGTGCTGGGACTTTGCTGGGTCTCTGCACCTGATTTCGCCATGCTAGGCGTCAAAGAAAAGTGAACTAACGATACTGCTTTCCCCCATTAGGTGGCACTATCGTCCATGTAGCGGAATACATTATCATTTTCAGACGTTTTGAGTTCGATTTTTTGTTCTGCAATATTCCGAAGGGGAAACAGAAAAGAGAATGCATTGTTTCATGTTTGCAGCATATTATTATACTGAAGTCTTGTCATTAGGATTTAATCAATTGAATGCATAAGAGTCATGGATGTTCTTCAACTGAAATGGGAGGTTGGAACTTGCATTCCCTGTGTTTGATTTTATTTCATTTTTCATATTTTAACATGCTTATGCATGTTGAATAAGTGTATTATATACTTAACACATCTTTTGAAATACATTGCACTCCCTTTCATGCCAGGTAATGAGAACTAGGTCTTGTCTGTTAGGCCCCTGCTTTGAGTTACTTAGACCACAAGTCTTTTGAAAGTTTCTCAGCTGTTTGTGATTCTTCGGCCACCCCAGACACTTCTTTGGCTCCGCCCTCAAATAGCGTGTTGCAACTCGTTAGGGATCCGCCTTAATTTCCGATCCTACTTGATGCATTGTTTGTATAACAGTGTACTTTATTTCTTTGTGTAGGGCTGTGTGTTTCCATTTGCGGACGCTTTTTGGGAGTCTTCCTTGGGTGCTGGATCGAGCCACCAATGTGTTCCCAGCACCGGACCAGTGGCTCAAATATAACAGACCCTGGTGCCGCCTGCGACGATCCCACTGGGGTTAGGTACTGTCCTCGACATGGCCCTGCTGAGATCACAGCACTCACCATCCTGCCCTTGGCATTGCAGGGCTCAGGGCTGCCTGGAAGTTTGTCTGGCATGTAGACCTCCTCTGTCTTCAACAGTTCATAATATGGCCACCCTTATGGACTACAGTTTCCAGAATACCCACCGTTCTCATTTCAACTGCCAATGTACAGTCAATTCAGGTGGTAGCAGCACCTCCAGGCAGCCTGTTCATTGGATGGATCCCCTACCGCACGTTCTACTGTGCACGTGCTAGCATTTTCCTTTGCCTGATTGGTTTGTCTTCTAAGGGTAGGACATTTAAAGTGCCTGGCTCGGTTTCTCATTGCTCGCCAACTGAGTTGTTTCCTGGGACTTTGCTCTATGGGTTCCCCCTGAACACTCACCTGGATAGAATCCTAAATTCCTTTAATATCGCTCTCAGGGGACCTGACTACGAGCGTGGCAGTAACCAGTGGTGGAAATGGAAAACATTTGAAGGGGGATCCCACAAGGGCTGGGGTGGGGGCTGTTACAGGCTCGCCCTGCTACCCCCGAAAATGATCTGACCTGATTGCAGTCCTGTAGTTGCCCATGCGACCCTGTACTGTATCACTACAGCGCTCTGAGGCACTATCTCCATTTTATTCCTAGAGTCCCTGAAGACTCCAAATTCCACTATTCGAATGCACAATGGGTACAGTGAAAAACACTTTTTTTCACTTACCCGTTGTATTGTTGTAAATCCCAGTCATGCACATCAGACAGGGGAGCTGCCGGGGATCAGCACCATCTGCTACAGCCTCGTTCTGACCCCCCCACCCACCCCGATACCAGTGCTCATCCAGCTCCCTCGCGCCACCTCCTGCATTCCAGACACTCAGCACTCGGACACAAATAACACACAAGAGACCTGAAGTGGGGTGAAAAGTACTGTAATGCAAACACACACAGGTGCATAGGAGGGATGCATTCTGCTCTGCCCCTCCCAGCCCTGGCTCATCCTTATGTACAATGGAGTAGCTAGGTCTATTCTCCACCCATTAACAGCACATATCATAACAAACAGGTCATTTCATTGAACAGGGGGAATAAAGTAGATTTCATAACTGCAGGCTGTTTCTGCAAGGCAGCCTCTGGCAGCTTTGGGATTTGAGCCAGCAGCATCATCACTGTGTACTTCTCAGGAGGGGCTGTTCATGCCCGTCTCTGAGACCTCACAGCATTCCACAGCTCACTTGACAGGGATGTTCAATTGTTAGGCCAGTTTCTTAGGCAAGTCTTTAGGCCAGTCCATTTGCATCCGATGAATCTCAAAGAAACCAAAAGAAAGTGCAGAATCAGAAATGTAACAGGGGTGGAGTTTGGAGGAGGCGAAATTCAGAGGGGGAGGAGCTGGCAGTTGAACTCCGATCAAAGGATGTTCATAATAGTTTTAAAATGGCATATTTTCATTCATGGCTTCAAAAGTACACAAACCACAGTAAGATACGCATGTGCCTAAATGCTATGGTTTGTGTACTTTTCAAGCCATCTTCTCAAGACTACAAATACCAGAATCTATTCGGAAAGGCTATGATCACTGCAGGCTCGATAATGTAATCTGCTCTGTGTGCACGGTGTGCTTGCACAGATCACATTAATTACCAAGCCTGCAAATCTGGGGGCTCTGTGATCATGGCGTTTTTCAAATGGATTCTGCTCTGTGTGCACAGTGCGCTTTATGCTCTGTCACAGGGTCTTTGACCCTCAGCGAACCTGGGGGTTACCTCTGCAGGGGAGTATCCAGCATTGCAAGAGTGGGGCGGGGGGGAATGCCCGCTACAAATAAAGTCCTGCTACGTCTCCCCCCAAATGTAGTGTGTTCAATTCCATGCAGTCTAATTTGTGCCCCATACCGGCCACCTGCCCCAATCTACCTTTTTGGTAACATTAGTGGCAGATGGCATTTTAACAAATAACAAACAAATAAAACTGCAGAATTATTACAGATGCAGGGAACTCATCTATTTGAGCCCTGTCCAGGGGCACTGGGGAAAATAAATGCAACCTCCTAATTTGCATATGGATTGCACCAACAGAAGTGACTTCACAGAAAAGGACATTGTTTGCAAGGAGCATCATCAGTCTTTGATACTTGGAGGCACCATGGAAATTACTTTAGAATAAGTTAGCATAAGTAAGCCAAGTGGCAAATAACTCTGTGGTGCAAAATATCTAAATTGCGCTATTATTATATACGGGGCAACTCTATAGTCATTAGGCTTTTTTTATAATAGCATGATATATTAGCATAAGCTATGAAGTGAATCAGAATCACTTGCAGAGCTGCAGATAAGACACAGTGCGATTAAATGATTTGCCCAGGATCACACACTTTTTAAGCAACTGAGCACATCTTCCCAAGTGTAGTTTATATACGTATTTATTAAGGTTTTGCTAAAATAAAACTTTCTAGCAATGCCTTAGAAGCAAGCCACATTACATGATTAACTAGCCTTTCATAGTAAACTAACTATAGTCTATGTACATTGTCATAGGAATAGGTTGAGCAATATGAGTATGGCTTTAGCTGGATTCTCCACCCTCGGACATTGAAAGTGACCCTAACAAATAAATGCCCCTTGGGTTTTAAAGCCATGCTCATTATTTCATAAAGCACGCAGCATTATGCACACATATCACTCCCCCCCCCCTTCACATTTCTAAAGGGACAAAAGTCCCTGCTAATAGGTCCCCTCCCTCCCATCAGTGCCTAATGCCTCACATTCTAATACTCGGTTGACACAGAGCAACGTGAGAGCCCCTCTGCTGCCCGCAGCTCCTTGGGGCATTGTCCTGGTAGAGGGACACCTCTCCCGCATTCGCCACGCCAATGAGCGTGCTGAGCAGGAATTGCTCAACACACATTGCCCTGCCAGCGGGACACCGTTCCCGTTGGGCACCCTCATTGAGGTGCCCAACGGGGTAGGTGTCCCACTGATAAATGTCCCACAGCTGCTCCCCCTCGGTTAGCCACTGGGCCTCGGCGATGTAATGTGCTCTGTGCGAGCGCACTGTGCACACAGGCTCTGTGTGCACAGGGCATTTGCATAGAGCAGATTGGATCACGTGTGAGTGCACTGTGCACGGCTGTTTGGAAGGGCTGGGGTAGAGGCAAGCTGGGACCCGAGATCCGATGGATCCCAGACCTAGCGAGAGCCAGCCCATCAGCCTGAGCTGGCAGTAAAGTTGAAACGCCAAGTAATTAGCATTAGAGGGTGTTTTACCACTCTGCCTAAATCCGAGTTTCATTTTTGAAGCTCTTTTTTTCTGGCTGCTTTAGACTGCCAGAAATTATTGCCACAGAAAAGCAATACCACATGCTGTAACTACTGGGTGTAATAATTACCGCAGGCGGTAGTTACCGGGCCCCATAGGGCCCTATGGCATTGCAAAATGGGTAATAACAGAAAGGGCCTCATGACTTGTAATCATTCGGCCCTAACAGACTACCTGATCATTGCTGCATGCATTAATGGTAAACGAGTTTGGACGCATTACCAGGGTCATAACTCCAAACTCAATCATCGTTATGTGGTCCAACCCTTCCCAGCATGCACCTGCAGGGCTATTCCAGCCTGCCTAGCAACCTCGCGCTTCAAGCTTTCTAGTCCTGGCCTGGAACCCTCGGGGCAGGTGGACCACCTGAAGTCTAGTGGTTAATAGGCTCACCAATCTGGCAGACACTTGATATCAACCTTGGACTCTCCAAAGAAGACCTCACAAATGTGACTAGTACTGATCAGTTGGAAGAAAGAGAGATACCCGGGGAGTCAACACTGCCACATGTAGTACTGGAGAACCAGCCTTATCCCGGCCGGACTCCATAAAGAAACAGCCAATCAAATTAAGACAGAAACAATGTTGAAATATGCAGAGAACGAAACCCCCAGAAACAAAATTCCAAATATCAATCAATTTGATTCCGTATCACCAATCACATAAAGAAAATTAGATTCAATAGTTCACCATCAACTCATCAAAAATACTTACACATTGAATCCAAAATCTCATTATTAACCACAAAATACCTAACTAGATAAACCTAACACCAAACAATCACTCTCCACAACCATTTGCAAAAAAGAAACACAAAGTACAACTTCCTAGAATTTTTTACAACAGGGTATGTTATTAGGAGTTGATTTTCCACCAGAGAACTGCTGTGTTTATTTTGCAAAACATTTTTTTTTTTAGGAATGTGTACTATTTGTTTGTTTTTTAGAAATGGTTGTGAAGAGTGATTATTTTACCACCTTTGTCTAAATCAGTGAGCGTGTGTGTGCATTTTGACACACATCCCGTATTCACTAATGTGCAGAAAAAGACATTGTGCAGTCCACGTTTGGAAAATGTGCAGGGTATGCGCAATGCATGACAGACCCATTGCTGACCCCGGAACAGCAGTGGTATAAGCCGCTGGTGTCCCGCTTGCATTTCTATCCCTAAAACAGCGATAGGATCCATTTCTTTCTTTCCCATTCATTTCACAATGATGGGCCCTTTAATGGCCTGTCATTTGATAATGCCCTTCCAGCACCGAACACTAACGTATGGAAGTGGGCAGGACAGCGCTTAATTTGCAGCTGTTACCTGCAAATTTATTTAAAAATATATATATATATGTATTTGGTTTTCAAAGAGGGAGGAGAGAACAATCAAAGAAAAGGAACATATCAAGGAAGGAAACAGTTAATTTGTACAAGTATTCTAAACCAAAAAAACAATTGGGGAGAGGTCTGCACACAGAGGAATCATCAGGCTTAGTTCATCAGATCTGAAATAAAATGCATGCACCAGGGAGCCAGTGCTTGTAAACAGCCGTGCACTCACCTTATGATAGTGAGAGCGATGTCCACTGCTGAGGGACCAAGGGACAGTAATCACGGAGCCAATGAGCACTATAGAGGGGCCCCAAGTCCGTCTATAGGTGCCAGAGAGGGTATTTATTTATTTATTTCCATTTATAAAGCGCACAAACTGCCCTCGGCACCGAGGTGCTGTTACAGAATATTCACTTAGCACAGTATTTTAGGTGCAGGTTGAAAGGTTAGGTACGTACAGCACTCTTGTAGCAGTGATGATTTCCATTGCACATATATACCAAATCTTAGACCACCACATATTCAACGAGGGCGCTTCTTTTTTTCCCAATTGTGGGCGATGGTGAGTTTAGCTGCTGTCAGTATATGACTAGATAATGTAGAGTGCGGAGCCCCAAGGGTAAACACATCTTGCTCGTCCACATCGCCACTTAGGATCTCCAGGGAGTCTAGGGGGAGTTAAATGCCCACAATCCTTTGAATCAGGCCAATGATAGCTGCCGAAAAGGGTTTAATTATCGGACACTGCCACCATATATGGATCAGGGGGCCGATCCCATCACAGCACCTCTAGCAGATAGGGGGGAGAGCTCAGAATACATTTTGCGTAGCTTGTCCGGCGTGAGGTACCAGCGATAGAGGATTTTATAGGAATTTTCCAGAATTGTGATACATACGGATGTTTTGGTTGCCCTTTTCCACATGGTTTCCAGGATGGGAGTGGAATGTGATCTCTGTCCTCGGCTGGGGCCTCCCTCTGGAGTAGCCTCCCTGCCACTCTAAAATTTGAGGAGAACCATCTGCGGTTCCGGAAGCACCTCAAGACTCTCCTCTTTGCTTCTGCCTTCGCCCGCCTTCTCCCCTGCTGATCTGTTTTCTTGGCACTCTGCACCAGGCCACCCTCTGTCCCCTGGGCCCAGGTACCTCCTCACCCTGCCATCCTCCTGCACTGCCTCCTGGCCACCCCTCCCACTGGGGTCTGTATCTGTACCCATACAGTCCCCCACCCCCATTTCTTCTTTTTTTGCACTTATCAAACTTACCGAGTCTGCTGCCGTAAACACAGCATATGCCACTTGCTGGCTGCACTACCACTGTTTATTGCCTCAATTATCTATTTAATTTTATTTATTATTATTTATCTGTTTCTCCTCTGCCCCGCACTCTCCACTCACCCACTTCCATGCACTTTTCCCCTTTCCCTTTCACATGCACTTGCACGTTTTCAATGTCACTGGGCCTAGTAAGATCGTTGTTGTGTTCTCCACTGTTTCCCTCCCTTGCCTTGTCGCGCTCTGAAACACTTGTGTATGAGCGCGATACAAATAAAATATCATATCATAATGGCGCATACCACTCATTCTCTCATTTCCCCATTAACTCATCTCCTCATCCATATGGCCTTCTGTTTGTATTTTATATATGTTGGACATTTTGAGACAGGAGAGAGTGAATGATACCAGTTTTTTCAAAGGTTGTCAAGTCTCTGGTTCAACCCACCTTTATCCCAGGGGGAGATGACCAGTGTCTTAGTTGCATATACTGAAATTGGTTTCCTTTCATTTTACTGACACCCGTTTTTCTGATGGGTGTTTTGCAGTGGCAGTTTTTCCGAAAAGCCTCATTGATTTTTTGTTTGTTTTTGTGTGGGATCCCCACAAGCCCTCCGTTATTTAACTATTTTTTTATTTCCTACACCCTACCCTTTATTTCCCCTTTCCCATCCCCCAAGACATTTTGATTGAGTTTTTCAGAAAAACTCCTGTGGCAAAACATGCGTCGTAAAAACAGGTGTCGGTAAAAGTACGCTATACCCTGAAATCGTTCTGATTCAGGCAGTGTTAATGCTGTTTTGCGCTGTTCGAACGTAAGGGCTGCACCTTCTTCATTTAGTTGACCCAGTTCTCGCAGGCCACCCTCCTTCTACTTAGTAAAACTGTCGGTTCCCAACTGTGGTGTGAAGTCCGGTTTGTGGTAAATTGGTGTCAGAGGAGAGGTGGTGAGTTTGTAATTGTTTACCGCCTTGTCCCAATAGGATAGGCAAATCAGGATGGATGGCTGTAGAATGTGTCACCATGGATGGCTATTGGGCGGTAACCACTGTGGAGTGCATTTAAAAGGCCCAAACAGAAGTCCCTTTCACACGAATAACAAGAAATCAAACACTGAAACAAAAACGGTATGCATTTGTTTTTGTTTTTCAAGTAAAATTGAAGAGCTATGTGGAAAGGGGCCTGTCATTGCCAATGGAGAATCAGCATTTTAATTTACTAAAGCAGGAGGAGTAAAAGATCACTGTCACATAGAAAAGAGGATTTTTAAACATTGAAAATAAAAATGGCCTGCACATGTGTGTGCAATTAAAACGTTTTTTGAAGAAAGTAAAAGTGAAAAAAATATCACTGCTCACAGAAAAATGTCAGGAAAACCAAACATGATGTGTGGGTTGACAAAGAGCAATGTATACTATGTTTAACCCACACAACTCTAGTGATATTTGAAGAGCTACTTTGTCTTCTGAAAAAAATGTCAGCCCAAGGCAGACCCTTTTGCTGGCTGTGGGCAAACCTTCATAAAGACATCTCCCACTTCCAGCCTGGATGCCACATCTCCCATCTAATGACCAACCACAATAAAATGTCCCGCTAAAAGGTGTCGAAATTCAGTGTTCTTCAGACCTGCTGGCTCTGAAAGCATTGACTCCAAGAAAAGTTACTGCTAGGATGGAGCATGACTAAAATGTGTGAAAATGGACACACACATTTCAAAGAGCAAGCTTCTAACACAATGGAGACTGTTAAAGGCACAGGCTGACCCAGTAAAAACAAATGGCCGGACGTCAGAAAAGGGCAATTTGTCCCACCTGAAGACTCACAATTTATTTAAAAAGACTATTATCATTTAGGCCTTTTTCTAAGCCATCATAAGGTGAATAGGTGTCATCTATGTACAATTTTTTATGCATTTTCAGGAAATTTTGGGATATAACATTAATCTTCCTGTGATTGAGAACTGTAATGGCCAGCTAAACTAGGTTTCCGGCTGATCTGAACATGTTCCAAATGTGAGAGTTGGTGAGCGGGTGGAAAATGAAATTAGGGCTATGCTTAATAACTTACATATTCATGGCTGTTGTACTTTTTATGGAAATGGCAGAAATGTGCCACATGGCCATGCTACATCGTACAGATTTGGTGGTCAGCTTACCTAATTCTCCATGATTAGCGGAATCAGAAAATATGTTTAGTATGGCTGGCAGTTGCTAGTAAAATTATGAAGTTGTGATACATAACTAGTTTTTGCCAAAAAAGTTGAAAGAAGAACAAAGGGGCAATTACAAATGGCAATTGCCATATCTTGCTCCAGACCCCTAAACCAATCCTGATTTGGAGGCTGGATTCGGAGGAGAAAGAATGGTAACTGTCCAATCCTAGTGGCAGGAATTATTGCAATGTCCCTCCCCAAAATTGTAACATTGGTGGTGTCATCGCCTCTATATAGGGGAGACTGCACCAGGACATAGGGAGAAAGAAAAAGGAGAAAGACATGATGACAGAGAGAAGAGACAGACCATCAGGAAGGCTGCTGAAACTTACCATCTGACAGCTGTAAGGAGACACCAGAGGAGATTGTTGAGAGTGCATTTGGGTGGAGCTGTCTATCTCTAGGAAGGCCTCAAAGCTGACTGGGTCGTATGGTGGAGAAAGGGAGACCATCTTTAAGAGTGGGTGACCAGACCCCTACCCTATCTTTCCAGAGTGTCCTGAGATGCAGCTGGCTTTCCTGGAGCTTAAACAGAGGTTTGCTATGTAAGTAGAACTGAGCCTGGGAAGCCAAAAGGTGGGGGAGTCTGCTTTCCTTTAACCCCTTCCCTTTATAGTGGACAAGGGGGAAAACGGTGTAGATCCTTAGCCTATGTAACCAAAAATATTAATTTAAATAATTCCCCATTTGGCCGAACATTACGGGGTGAATTTTGTTAAAATTCGAAATTAACAAAGCTCACTTCCCAGTGTGCGCTGAAAACTATAGCCTATACATTAAATTGGTAATCATTGTTGACCAGCTGACTCCGACTTCTTTAAAGAAGAGGGGTGTCTTTGTTTTTAAATCAGTCCAACCTTTTTATCCAGCTTCTCCAACACAGGCCTTACAGAAAGGGCGGTCAGAAATCCACAATTCCCCAAAGCATTCCAATTTTTCTGTCCGACTTCCCAACCTAGACCAAAGCAAGGGGGGAGTCTGAAAAATAAAGTGATAAATCAGCCTGTGTTTATTTTAAACCAAAAGTGTGGGGGCGAAATTATAATTGCCATATGTATTTGAACCAATCTTGAAATCCTACTGCTAGCCTTTTAAGCATGCAGGAAAATCAAAATCACGCAACATTACATAAGTGCCTTCTTTATTGATCACTGTAATTATTTTGTGAAGTGAAATGTACAGAAAGGGAAGAATTGTGGTGGTGTTCTTTTTATCTCACTTTTGTGATTTTTTAATGCTGTGATAAGCTGATTGTATTGTGCCATGGGTAAAGTGGTGTTTTGACCTTTTTGTGCACATTTCTGTTACTTTTAATTGAAATGAATACCAATTTATATCCTGTACAGCGGCCTGGTTCTTGGCTCATTGTTAGCTCAGAGAAGGATCCAAGGGGAATGATATGTATCTGAGATAGGGCTAGAAAATAATCTGTTAAACAGTTTGTTGAATAACCACTTGAGTGGGGTGGGACTGAACTCCCTGTGTTGAGGATGGCTTCTCAATAAACCGTTACAAAGTGGGGGCTTGGGCTAGGATTTACCTTCCTATTCCTGACCCATGACAAGTACATTGTGACAGTCTATTCATTTTGATGCAATAGCATTAAGGTGGAGGGAAAGTCATCTTTGTTTTGTTAAAGTGCTGCTAGGACTTCACTCCTGAGTTGCAGGGAGGTGTACAGGTAGAAAATTAGGAGTATGTAAGAATGTATTTGAGTGAGGAAATCAATCAGGAACAGGGTGATTTTCCCCTGAATAAAGAAAGTTTTATTAAAGTGCAAAAAGCCAATTGTGAAAATGACTACTGTACAAAATGGGGAAGCCAGGGAAAATCTCCTAACTAATTATTTCTCAAAGGCGAATGGGTTGAGGACGATGCAGGAAACTGGCAATCCAGAATTGTGATGGAGGTAACCTCAGTAAGCAATGATATTTGGCTTGAAGCCGGAATATTGCCCAAAGCACTTGAAGCATTTTATGTGACCACAACTGCTTGTGATGAACAGATACAAATGGCTCAGCTAACTTCTCTGTTATATTTTCATTTGGTGTTAGTAGAAGAGCTTTGGAAAACTAGTAAGGCTAGTAGGATGAATCAGGCTGGAGACCTGTCACAGGCCCAGGATCTTGTTCAACAACCCAAAGCAGAGTTAAAAACACTGCAGCAAGAGAGTGCAGAGTGTGAATCCCACTTTTATGCACTGAAAATTTCACAAAAAGAGCGTGTAGAAAATCTGAGCGCACTGCAACACAAGCTAAATGACCAGTGTGCTTTTAATAGTCTTTTTTGAGGACATTATCGCATTCCAATCAGAAATAAAACAATTGAAAACTGAAAATAGTCAATTAATTATAAAAGGGATTCATTACCAAAATGACTTTGAGTAGATACATCAGTAGTTAAGTACTCTGAAACAACAAGGGACGCAGCTGGCTCAGGAAAAAGAGCTCTTGAATCAGGATAACAGTGTCCTATTACAGAAGATAAATCAATTGAAAATGGAGGTAGAAAAGGGACAGTCAGGTTCTCAGGAACTGACCAGAATTAGAGAAGAAAGGAACAAGATTGTAGAGCCAGTGCGGCAAATAGAAGCTGAACTATTAGAGACTGCAAAATGTAGGGGTGAACAAGACAAAGAGATTATTCTCCTGAAGGAAAAGCGTCTTGAATATGCACGCAGCTTAAAAGGCTCACAGAGGGAGAATGAATCACTTCAGCAGGAGGTGCAGCAAACAAAGGATCGGTTGGTAGCTCAGAGCAGGATGCATGAGATTAATCAGGCCCTAATGTAGTGTCAGAATTAAACATTCAGCTCTCTGACTACCAACAGCAAATAAATAAAGAGAGACACAGGTGTGCGAGCCTCACCAAGGAAATTGAAAATTATGATCAGGACCTGAGGCACCCTGACCAATCAGGATATGGGACAAGGCCCACTGATAAAGGTGAGGTGCCCTTTCCAACAGGGGCCTCATGCTAGTCATTTACATCCTCTCATGCACAAATGGAGACCAACCTCATGCATGCCACCTATCAAGAACCCGGGTGACATGAGGCAGTTAGACTTACCAAGACTTGGCTGAACTGATCAAGAAGGCCAGTCCCTGTCTGATATTGATGAATATTCATCTCTACCTCATAGAAGGGAAAGTTGCCGGACCAGTGTGTCCTGGGAAGTAAGGAATAATACGGTAAATACTTCAGACCATGAAAACACTTATGATGAGAAAGTCAGGGAGTTAGATTGGCTGAAGATGCGACTACAAAGAGGCCACCTTACCTGCTTTGGTGAAGGAGAAAAGCCAGATCCTAAACCTAGGAAAGGCATTCTAAAAACATCTGTATATTTAGGGGAATGGGGGAATTCCCCAGACTCCCTGGTATGAGGGATGAGGAAACTGGGTTCTATCCTGGGCCTGAAAGGAACTCCATGGAGAGTGACCCTGAAAGTGCTCTTGGGTCCAGGCGAGAGGAGTCCAGACCCCATGGTTCTGGGAGATATTCCCACTCTCATAGAGATAGGGAGCGCCTAGAAGACAGGGAAGGGAGCACCAGTAGCAGTTCTGAGTCAGAAGGTGAATGGACTTAGGTGCATAGGAAGAAAAAGACAGAGAAGCAGTGCAAGGGATTTGTGAAAGACCCAATAAGACAAATCAATGACATAAAGAGCTTCCTGACCCCATACTAAAAGAATGCCAAGTATTCGTTATGGGAGCCCCTGGAACTTTATGAGCAGATTATGGCATCATTCTAGATCAGGAATGATGTGAATTGTATAGCATTTGCTAAATGGACGTTCTCACCTGAGTACTCAAGTTTCTTTGCGGCACTGGTGGACCAGGACCATCATAAATGGTCCACTTATGAGGCGGCCTTGCTGAAAAATATTTCCACTCGTAGGAACTCACAAGAGGCCCGTAAGGCTGCATATAACTTGCAATGTGGGGAAGATCAGGCACCTAGGGAGTTTGTTCAGAAGTCAAAGCAGGCATTTGCTCAGACTTCCCGGCAGGTGAACACCAATAGTAGGGAGTTCATAACTACATATTTCCATGCTCTCCCCAAATACATAATGACTCAGTTGGTGCGTGACTTTCATGAGCATAGGACCCTGGATTGGGTTATTGAACAGGCCACCAGGATGTATGAGGTCCACACGCCTGCTGAGAGTAAAAATACTGTAAACACCCCCAAACCATCGAACACCCCTGCTGCTGCAAAGGTGGCAGAAGTAGAAACTACCCCTCCATTGGATCTGGAGACAGGGGGGCCTTAAAGTAACCCTCATGCCAACAACCAAATGGAAAGCAGAAGGGACCACCCAACCCGGCCCAATCGAATGGTAGTGAGGCGGGGGCCCAGAACAATGATCCCTCTGACCCTGCCACCTATATAAATCCTAGGTACAAGGGTACTAAACCAATCCTGGGGTATGTATAAACTCCCCCGGCCCAAGAGGGGGACTAATCAGGTAAGTACTGGCCAGGGAAACTTCCCTCCAAACTTTCCTCAGGAGAGAAGTATCACTCCACCTCCCAATCTGAACTTTTTCTTCACATATCCCCCAAACCAGAACTTCCAAAACAATCCTCCTCTCTCTCCCTGGTTTCAGGACAATAGACCCCTGAACACAGAAGAAGGGAGATTCAGGATGGAAAATTATGGGGGGAATTTCCAATTCCTGAGCTTCTCCGGGAGAAGGGACAGTTATCCCTTTAAGGAGCAGCAGAGATATGACGTGAGACCTCCCTACCACCCAGACAAGGTGTTGCAACTGGAGCGACAGGTCCAGCAACTGACCAATGATCTGGGGTGCATGCTGGGGGCTCAGTCCAACTCTCAACCTAACCCTGCTTCCCAGAATTCCCCAACACCCAGGTCTGATGCCCCAGGGGGAACTGATGGGAGGAAACCTCAGACAAACCACAGGTTCCGGAGGAGGGGGCCCGGGTGGAGGGGAGATGCCAACCCTTTGAGGAAGTTTCATTTCTCACACAAACAACCTCATTGAGAGGTAGAGGACAATTTAGACCAACAACCATCCCTCGATAAAAGGGGGGTACCCTTTAAACAACAAACATAGAGTTTGCGGTTTGTGCTATTCATTTTATAGGGAAGACATTCACAAGTTCAGTCTTATTTTAGGCATCAACGACAAGTAAGTCAGCCAACGTAGTAAAAAAATACATATTTTAATAGTTATTCTTCACAATTTCAACAAAGACATACAATGCTGTTTAAATCGACATTTCATCAAGCCAGTAATCACACAGGGACCAAGGTGGTCTTGTACAAAACACATTAGTTTCTCACCCAAACAGAACCCCTAAACACCTCTCAGCCTGAAAGGGACTCTTCTACCTCCAAAATGTTAGAACCCAAAGAGCAAAGGGTAAGTAGGAGAGGCCAAAGGAGAACCCACTTTGTGGAGGAACTCTGGATTATCCCTTGTGAAAGAGAAGAATCCATGGAAGATTCAGCTAGGCAGACCTTCTCTTTCAAAAACAGGGGGATCCATCCCAAAGAAAAATGGGTCCCAAAAGACCCTGAGTGGGACAGGGTAAGTATGGAGATGACACAGAACCAGAAACTATTCTATCCCAAACATGTGAGCCAGACAGAAGTGAAATGGAGTGGGTGTCCTTTCTCTAAACAGGTTCTGAGAACTGTTGCCAGGTAACATGGGACAGCTAAGAAGCCGGGTAAAAGGAGCATTCCCCAATAACTCCCATTGCGAGTTGCAACATTTTTTTACAGATTCCCGAACTCCGACACAGAAAATTGTCCAAGATCACACAGTGTCAGAGTTCAATTTTAAGAAAATGACCACTGGCTGTCAAATAACTCACACTTTCTTTGCACCTTGGAGGAGAAAGAAGGTCGATTTTATGCACTGGTTAAGGTGCAAGGTCAGTGTGAATTATCAGCTCTGGTGGATACTCGATCCCAAGCCACCCTCCTGTCAAAAAGTGCCTTTTACCAAATAAACTCAGGACGGGGCTGGGGGGGGGCGGAGAGGCCACCAAATTCCACTCACACCACTTCCCGGACAACTTAAACATTTCAACGGGAATGATATTTCCGTCAAAGGGACTGCGGATCTGGAAATAAAAATTGGACTGCACCGGCTGAACCATCCAGTGATCGTTGTGACTCCAGAGGGCACACCTTGTTTACTGGGGAACAATCTCCTGAGGAGGTTATTACCTCTGATCGACTGTGTAAACAAGGTCTTCTTGGCTCAGATTAACCTCCCCATCAAATTAAAAATGATTACCAATTATGTAAGCCTGAATGGTACCTGTCACGTAATTGATCAACGCTCTGAGAATGTAGAAATCCATTTAAAAAATAACCAAGTCCCAGACATCACTGTCATCTCTGTAGGAGAACAAACTGGTGATGGGAACCCTTCTCCATTCTTGAAAATCAACCTTCCTCCCAGTTTTAAGTGGCAATCCACACTGGAAGGGAACACCCTAAAATTGTACACCAGTCCAAAATCAGAGGAAACGTTGAGTCCCGTGAAACCAGACAAGGAAGAGTCTGCTAAAAGTCTGACAGACATTCAGAAAAAGGGCGAGCAGTTGTTTTTTCCCATTCAGGTAAATGAGGGAGAACAACCAGTGCTCACCAGTTTCATCATTGAAGAATTATTCACGAAACTCCCAAAAGATCAGACCATTCCAACATTTAAATTGATTGACAAATGGGAAGTAGGTCTGGAAACCCCAAATTCCAAGCATCTCCTGCCTAGCAGGTGTATGCTCAAAATGTCCATTGGCAACAAAAGCATAGACCATAATTGTTGGGTTGTGAGAGATGACCCTTCCGCCTTTTATCTGGGAAGTGACATTCTCGACCCATTCACAATAAATTTGGATCTAACTAATATCGGTACCTGGTCAGGGTCAATCAGAATGTAACAAACAATCTGATTGGCCCTTGCCGGGGCTTTACCCAACCGGTAATCCCTCGCCGGGATTCCTTTCCTTTGTTCCCGGCCGTAGGCGTGGCAGCCTCTCAGCCAATGAGGATGCTCGAAACGGGGCAATTCCTGCTCTGGGCCTCCACATGGCTGGAGGCTGCTATCCTCCCCTGCCAGGGATTCGGGTAAGTGTTTTCTTTCTTCCTCCCCCTCCCCTGCAAACAATCCACTCCCTGCCCTCCCAAACCCACTTACTTTCTTTTTTCTCCTTTTTTTTGGAGCGAACGCACTGGGAACACTTCTATCTGCAGCGCGTCTGTTCCCGATGGCTACCCTGGAAAGGTGGGTTTTGCCTTCCCCGGTGGCCATTTTTTTTCTGCTCCGAAATTCTGCAGCATTTTGGAACAGAAAGAAATACTATCAGTACCCTGGTCTTGCGGGCCGGCGTACTAATAGCAAAAAGCCACTCGCCGCAGGGGCATTACTGAGTCAGGTAATGCCCCAATGCTTTTGTTAAGTCCCTCGATTCGCTTGGGTACTATAACTATGGGCCCCAGGGCATTACCTGACTTGGTATTGCCCCCGTGGCTCGGGGCTTATTGCTCAAATAAGGCCTGCTCCCAACTGGGGAGTAACCCCATGGGCTTTGACAACATTGAAAAAGCATTCCGGTCAGCTAAATTGCTGCCTTACACGGTTGAAGTTCAAGTGTGAGAGGAGGTTACCATCCCAGGACAGGTGCAACAATTTACTCTTCCCCTTCAAAATTAAGCGAGGACAGACCTCCAACATCAGGACACATTTAAATCTAAATTCCCATCTCCAACAACAAGATTTATATTTAAATCCGATGCCTCTAGTAGACCTAGAACACAACACCATTTGAATATTGGTGGATAACAGTGACCCTCGAAGTATCACTTTGGGTACAGCCACCTTTATTGGAATGGTGGTTGATGCCCAAGATTATTCTATCAATTTTGGTATTGAAAACATGGGACCAATCCCAAACAACTGTTTTGACATCAGCTACATTATTCCTCCAGAAAAGATTCTTACTAGGAATGGGGGAATTTCTTGGTGTGCTCTTCCTGCCCCTACGTTGTGGAAGAGGTGACCTGTGACATTAGGAGGGAGGAGGTAGTGTTCACCACCTCCTCGAATGCCCTGTCCAAGTCAACACCATCAAAAGAGATCTCTCCACCCAACTGGAGAATACGGCTGAAATTTCCAGGTTTCAAGCCAATGGTCGAGGAAAAGATCAATCTGGCTGATGCCCGTGAGACCGAGGAGCAAAGACAAAAGCTAAAAAAGGTCTTCCTGGAATTCCAAGATATCTTTTCAGTGGACTCATATGATTGTGGACGCACATCCATTCATTCAACCGCCATTCCCACAGACCCCGGCATGGCTCCAGTATTTGTGAAACAATACCAGTTACCTCTCGCATTCACGGAGTCACTAACAGAGATTATTACGAATTTAGAATCCCGTGGGATAATTTGTCTGATCCACAGTACCTTCAACAACCCAGTTGTGGGGATCCTTAAACCAAATGGCCAATGGAGACTATGTGCAGACCTGAGGGAGTTGAACAAATGGGTCCACATGTCAAGATGGCCCCTTCTCTACATTGATCAGGGACGCGTCCAGATCCAAGGGTCAAAGGTGTATACCGGCATTGACCTGACCAACGGTTACTGGACAATACCCGTGAGAAGGAAAGACCAGTACAATCTTGCCTTTACCTTCCGAAGGCAACAGTACACGTGGACCCGAACCCCCTTTGGATACATAAACTCCGGCAATGAGTACAACATCTTCCTACATAAGGCCATGCCCAATTTGCGCGAAAGGGAAAACCAGGCCTATGTGGATGATGTTTTGATCAAGAGCTCAACTGTGGAGGAACATATAGCAGAAATCCGCTATGCTCTAACCCAGTTGCAGAAGACCAGGGGATTTCATAGAATCAGAATCCCTGCTGGGTGAAATCCAAATGGCAGCTTTTACCAGGTCACAAACTCTGTCTAACACTGAACTCCCAACAGCCCAGTGGAGTAAAGATACCTCCAATGCAGATTTTATTTTTAAAACCTTTATTTTTGGTTTTATTGGAACACAAAACAACTACACACCCACATTAGGGCGGAATTAACTTTGCGCCATGTCCCATCTTCCCCCCACCCTCTCCTCCCCCCCATCTCCCCGCTCAATTTTATAACTCCTTTGGTTGAGCTGTCTTGTTCCGATTACTTGAGACTTGTGGACGGTGCTGCTAGCACTGTGCCTTCACAGCTGGGCTGTTCCTGTGCCAGAGGTGTCTACTCGGACGTCAGGTGTCTCCTCAGCTTCATTTAGCAGGAATAGTACCAGTGGGCCCCAGATGTCAGGTGGGCGGGCATGTAAGGGTAGTGATTTGATAAAGTCCGTTTCCACATCCTGGCAGTAAAGAATGTCCCTGCGCCAGGCGGAGAATGATGGAGGGGGGCCGCGACCCCAGGCCATGGCCACTCTCCTGCGGGCAAGTGTCAACAGGAGTCCTGCCAATTTCCTTGACGGGGCGGAGAGTAAGTTTGTCATACCAAGTAAGGCTGCAGTTTGCCTCAGCTGTATCTCCTCTCCAACTATTGCCGCTGTCGTCTCTAAGACTTGGCTCCAGAAAGGTGTTATTTCGGGGCAGTCCCATGCGAGGTGGATGAAGTCTGCTGGTTGTGTCCCACATCTCTCGCAGTTCGCAGCCGCCTCAGGGTGGTGCCTGTTAGCTTTTGCTGGTGTGTGATAAGTCTGGTGGAGGAAGTTGAAATGAATAAGTTTAAGGCGAGAGTTGAGAGCTATTCTTTGTGTCTGTTTCAGGATGTAGGTCCAGTCTTTGTCTGGAATAGTTCTGTGGAGGGACCTTTCCCATCTGGTCTTTGCCCGGATAAGGTTAGGTGTCGTATCTATAATGATGGATTTGTAGATTTGCGACACCAACCTGCCCTCGCCCTGCGCCTGTATGGCATTGTGTAGCAGTTGCCAGGTTGGGGGTTGTCGGGGGAAGTCCGGCATGAGAGCTTGTAAAGTGTACCGGGTCCTGAAATATAGGAATACGTCAAGTGCGGTGTTGCCGCCTTTCAATTTTGCTAGCTGTGGTGTTAAAAAGCCGTTCTCTGTGAAGAGGTCTCCTAGGGTCTTTATTCGTAATTTGTCAACCCACTGATGAAATACTTTCTCAGATGTCAGCGGAACCCCAGGGATGAACTTGACGGGCAATAGGGGAGAGTATTGTGTTTGTACCCCGTATTTTTGAGCTAGTCTCTTCCAGACTTTGTATGTTGAGAGCATTGCATTCATGGTGTAGTTGGGAAAGGGAATTTGGCTGAAGACGACTGCTGTTAACAGGTTTGGTGTAGCCAGGGCTCGCTCCACCTGCACGTGAGGTCTGATTGTATGGGTGGCGTACCAGTGGCTGAGGAATTGTGCCTGCGCTGCCCAGAAGTACTTCTCCAGGTCTGGGAGGGCGAGACCTCCGCTCGTCACTGGAAGTGTCAGTGTTGCGTGTGCCACTCTGGCTGGCTTGCCCGCCCAAAGCAGCTCAAGAATCATGCTCTTCAGTCTTTTCAGGAAGGTGTGGGATAGATGTATAGGGATGTTGGTGAATAGATACAGCAGTTTCGGAAGAATCACCATCTTAACTAGGGAGGCTCTCCCCCAGAGCGTTAGTGGTAGGGACTTCCATCGCGTCACTTTATCCTGGAGGGACTTGACTACCTCTTCGTAGTTGTCGCGGAACACCTCGTGGTAACTCAGGGACATTTGGATTCCCAGGTATCGGACTTTGGACGTTTTCCAAGTGAACTGATAGTCATCAGCAAATGGTTTGGTAGCAGGGGTCAACGGGAATATAATGGACTTTGCTGGATTGACCTTCAGGCCGGAGGCTGTCCCACCTCCAATGCAGATTTAATCATGGTACAGAAAGAAGACCTGATCATTGGGAAATGTTACCGACACATTGAAGACCCCGTAAGCTTTCCTTTAATAGAGTCGGATTATGCCAGTAAAGAGGATCCCTGAGTGTTGATGAAGTTTTCCAAGATGTTCCAGATCCAAGACGGTTTGTTGGTATGTAGAGCCCTATCTGGCAAAGATCAGTGGGTGCTACCTACCTCATTCCGAAGCCTGATGTTGAACCACACCCATGATGCGGCCACTGCCGGTCATAGGGGGTTTAATACGACATTGGAAACCTTTTGCAAGGTTGCCTACTGGCCGCACATGGGCCAGGACCTCGACATTTACCTAAAGGAGTGTCTTGTGTATGCTCAATTCCAACCCAGTTCACTAACACACAGAGCTCTCCTACAAAAAAGAGGAATGACATTGCCGTGGTCAGATTTGCAAGTCAATTTCAGCGGGCCAGTGATTCACTCCTCTAGAGGAAACAAGTACATGTTGACTGTGACATGCTTGTTCACAAAGTGGGGAGAATGTCAACCAGCCCCGAATTGTAAGCCAGAGACTGCTGCTGCACTAATGATAAACCACATCTTCTCTCATTTCGGCCTCCCAAATAGGATTGAGTCGGACCGAGGAAGCCATTTTGCCAGTGTGGTGATCGCAGAGATGTAGGAGATTCTAGGGGCAAAAAGAAAACTCCACATTGCCTACGGCCGGCCTCAAGTGGGGCTGCGGGGGAGTAGAGAGATACACCAAAGCAATTGTGAATTCTGGACCAAGTTGGGACATCTGATTGCTGCTTGTCCTGATAGGGCTTGTCCTGATGCCTATATATATATATATATATATATCACGTGATCAAGCGCTCAGGGAAGCGCGAAACGTGTTTTGTTCTAGGATTCCCCCATGGCGTCCTGCCACTCTCTGTCTTGTGTGTGCTGATATTTTTTAACTGTATCTAATAAACTTGTTTCTAACTTTGGATATGAGTTTCTGATCTTTGCTCTGGCTGAGCGTGGGAGATGTCAAATGCCTCACGGAAAGTGCGGTTTTTGTTCCTCTGTTTCTTTTGGATATATATATATATATATATGGTTAACAAGCGTTATTTAGAATGCGAAACGCGTTGATGCAGGACTGCTCTCATGACTGCTCTTATGGTGGCATGCCTCTGTTGTCTGTCATAGATGTTTTCATATTTTGATTCAATAAAATTGTAAGTAACTTCACTTCAGATTTGTGGCAGATTTCTTGGTTGCTGGGACCCCACAGCATTTTCATGACTCGGAGTGCAGGCTAGCCGTGTCATTTTTTGTCACGGTTCCTCTTTTTGTGTGCCATATATATATATATATATATATATATATATATATATATATATATATATATATATATATATATAGTAGTGGCCGTGTAGTTTGGTGATGTTTGGTCCAGGGGGGGAAAAGTTATAGGGGGGTCCCAAAACGTCTTTTTTCCCATAGACTGAATGGGGGAAAAACTTTGCGCATGCCTACAGGCCAAACCGTTGGACGGATTTTCACCGGTGCAAGGGCTTGGTCCCGAAAGCATGCTTTTGTACATTTGGTGCCAATCCGTCCAGTAGTTTTCTTAAAAACGACCAAAAATTAGGTCTATAAAAATTAGTGCTATCTATGTCCACTCCGCAGTCACACGTCCCTGTCCGCTCCGCGGACAAGAAATCGATTGGAGAATCTGTAGCGTCATGTCCGCGGACATGTGGCGCTTTCACTGATTGGTTGTGGAACAGCGTGAAGTGCATCAGATTTCTTTGCTGCCCCCGCCATCTTTTCTTCATGTTTTGGTGTATGCAGACATCGCCGGTAACACATACAAAACAAGACACCAATGCGCTTGTTATACTTATGAAATACTGTTTCCGAAGGATAGCTTTAATTAGGCTGGGATGGAATGTGGCAGCGGAAACTCTAAAAGTGGTGTTTTCTTGTCACCAAATTCATACGGTAAAGTGGAAGTTGGTGCTCAATGTACGGCGACCAATTACTGCGTCTGTGGTACAATGTATTTAGATTGATATTGTAGTCAGACTGGCATCCGACGTTTTGAAATCTGAGGCCGCCACCTGGACTGTCTGATGGGAACAGCGGTTCTGGAGGCATATGGTAGTAGTGGTTCTCATGATTGGATTCTCATATGTTGTTGCAAAGTGAGAATGTATTTGCCTTCTGAGTGAAGGTCACTTGATTTGCTTTTTTGGTTGCGAGCTCAGTAGGCCCACGCATCCAAGTGAATCCATAAGGGGCAATTGTTTTTTGACGTTGAACGAAAGGGAACCTAAAAACGCAATGCAAGGAATGAAAGCTTGGACTAAATACCATTTGATAAAGTTATGGGCCTGATCACGACCTCGGCGGTAACGCTAACTCTATTAGCGCGGGGGCTATTAGCGCGACCGCCATAGCCCCATGCGCTAATAGCGCGGGATCACGAGTTGGGCGGACTTGGAAGTCCCCATTCCCCATTGAGCCCATTCGGGAATGCCCCGTTCCCCATTGGGCTCAATGGGGAAAATTTGCGCTCTTACCGCCGGCGGATTTCCCGCCGGCGGTAATAGCGCAAATTTTCAGCCAAGAGCTGGGGCAAAATCCGCCGAAGCCCTGAAATCGGCGGACCCTTAAATCCGGTGGTAATAGCGCTACCGCCGGATTTAAGGGTTACCGCCGAGGTCGTGATCAGGCCCATTGTTTTAAAAACGTTTGTAAGGAACATGAAATATCAGTTCACGAAGATTCTTTGGTCCGCACACGTTGCTGTCTGACTTGGCCAAAGACAATGGAGGCAGTAAACATCATGTAAGTTTAATTTTGACGACTCTACACCGAACCGCGTTTTAATTTTATATTACCGAAACACTAATTGTGACAATATAACTGAAGTATTATCTTTCTGCGCAGTTGTAATTTTCCTCCAATAACGGAGAGTGCTGAATCTCTGCGTTTTCAGGCTATGACTGGAGTCCCCCTTGTTCACTGTTAATATTTCTTCTTTGAAATGTTACGCTTGCTCACATAGCTTTGTGTTCTTTTGGTCTTGTTTAAAAAGAAGAGATGTAATTTTTTCTTGCTTGTCCATTCATTTTGTCTTCATAACTGAATTACCATCTAACTGTGTAGTTGCCCTTTTTTTAAACCTTACTGTGAGTGCTGATTCTCGGCGTTTGTAGGCTGTCACTATATTTACCCATGGTCAATGCCAATAAAATGTCATGTTTGACCACTTTGATTTGTGTTCTACTTTGCACAATCTTTGTGTCTTTTTAGACATTTTTTGCTAAAGGTTGGGTATTGACATATGTTTTCTCTTACGTTTTCCACCTCGCTACATCTTGCCGTACTGTGCGTGCCATGGTTTCCAGATGCCGAGTGACGGCTTCTTTGGACACCAGATGCAACTGCTCGTGACCGGCTGCCTGTCCATTACAGTGTTGTGGGATAACCGGCCAGGCCCCCTTTGTCCCTATGCTGAACTAGCCATTAGGAGTAACATAACATCATTTATGGTGGTGTAGGGCAAAGGTCATGGCGCCGTCTTGGAAATCACTGTGCAAACAAAGCGGGTGCTTTAACAGAAACGCATACTTTGTGTATGGGAAAATAGCTATGTTCACCATGAACATTTTCAATGACCTCCTTAGAACCATTGTTACAATTTAATTGAAAATGGGATTAGTCCGATGTTCTCTGACTGTTGTTTGTTAAATAAAACTACTTTACAAATTCTAAAATGTTAACATTTTCTTTTAAAATCAAGTGTATCATTTGAAAATGTGAGGTACCATGTTGTACGTAGCTGTATATTTATTTATAGGTTCTGCATCACGGCACATACTGTCATGATGCCCGCTCCCGGGGAGCCGGTTCAAGCCCTGCGTCCCCGAAAGCGGACATCCAGTCCCCAAGGAAGGACCCAGCAACCCCATATAGGGGCCCTTTGGACCGTGTCCTGGCGCCTATGGCGCCAGGCTCATAAAAGACATCAGTCCTGGCGCCATTTGCGCCAGGCTCATTATGGGAGTGCTTGGGTGCACTTACCTGATGCAGACCATGCTGCAGGATCCCGGTCTCCTTGAGGCCTGAAAGGAACTACTTTACCTGTGGGACTAATTTACCATCCGGGCGTGGTCGGGGAAGGATACATACCTGATTGGAAGAAGGATACATACCTGGAACTTCTTCCAAGGCTATTTAAACCCCACCCGAACAGCCACACGTGCTTCGCGTTGTTCTGCATCTAGCAGCTGGACGCTCACCGTGTCTGCTCCTGCATCCTGACTTCTGCCACGCCTGCCAGCATCCTGGATCACCTGCAAAGGAAGAGAAGAAGAGAACAGAAGAAGGAAAAGTCCTTACCTGCTAAAACCACATCCCGGAGACATCTCGCTGACAATCCTGAAAAGGAAGACTTTTATTTAAAAGCTCATCGCGTCGATCGCTGCAGCGCCGCATTCCACTCACCTTTACAGGGCGCCTCCATGTTCAGCAGTGATCATCCGGATTCGCAGTCACGCCCCAGCGCCTAGGGAGAAAAAAGACCAGAACAAAAGGTGAGAGAGAGAAGGGAATAAGGAAAGCTAAATCTCCATGTTAAGACTTACCTGTTGATTCATTCCCTCTTCATTTCGGGTCCGCGCCGCATCCTGGCATTTCCGGACCCCGGCCCCTAAGGGGAAAAAAAGACATCAGCGTTAATGAGCGAATGAAAAGACATTACCAAAAAAATGCTCATTAAAGACTTACCTGATTTCTACAAGGATTTCACCTCTCATCTCGGGTCGGTGCCTGTTCCCCGGCATTCCTTACCCCGGCCCCTATGGGGAAAAAGACACTAGCATTAGTACATTAATGCATGGACACAAGGGGAACCTCTTATCAAAAAACTTACCTGGAAGCCAAGCAAGTTTGGTTCTCACCAATCTGAAAATCCAGTGAAGTAACTGGATACCAACGCGCCCCTGCATCAGAAGCAGGATGGAGAGCTTGTCCTTCCAGACCCTAAGGTGAGACGCTATGAGGAATCACAGAAGGGTTTCGAGGAGGGTGAGAGGGAAAGTGGGAGGCCGATTGCATTACCCCGCAGACAGTTAATCCCCTATTTTCGCCTACAGAAGGATACCTCTGCGAGCCAGACAAGCCAGATTTGGGGGCCCGGTCCAGTCCGTCTTCCGAACCCTGCGCATCACCTTAGAAGAGGTCACAGCGCGCGAACCAGGCCAGCGCCTCCGTGGGAGTCAGGTGAGTGTTACAGACCGCGAAGCCTTCCTACAAATTCCCACCAAGGCGCTATGGAAAGTACTGAGACTGATCAGTTGGCCCAATTACTGGGGGAACTACGGGCCGAAGTACATGCCGCTCGTCAAGAGACTAATGCCCTCAGGAGGGAATTAATAATATCAAAGGAAAGAACTGATGACCTTGCCAGACAGCTTTTGCAAGGTCAAGCTGGGCAAACTCCTCTACCCGTTTCCGGAGGGAACCCCGCTCCTGTGGTTTCCAGTAACCCTGTGCAGATTAATCTACCTGGAAACATGCCGCTGGCCCCACCCGAACGCTTTGCTGGGGACCCCAAATGATTCGCCGTATTCCTGAATCAGTGTCGTTTGCACTTCCTATGCAGACCTGGGGCCTTCCCTAATGATCAGACCAAGGTAGCATTTGTATTGTCATATCTCAGCGGCTGCACTGCCGATTGGTCAGTTCCACTGGTTACTCAAGATGACCCGATTCTCCGTGATTTTCAAAGGTTTCAAGCAAGCATGGAAAGGTTATTTGCTCGACACTCTCAGGGGCAGGCTCTGGATGACGAACTTCTATCCCTGCGACAGGGCAATCAGGACCTCCTACCCTATATTGCAACCTTTAATAGACTAATTGTGGAAACGGGATGGCCAGAGGATAAAAGAGTCACGTTGTTTTATCGAGGCCTACGCGGAGAACTTAAAGATGTCTTGGCCCAAGTTGTAAATCCGCCCCAAGAATGCACAGAGTATATAGACTTAGTGGTCCAATTGGATCACAGACTTCAAAACAGAAAAGCAGATCAGTCCAGGTTTGAGACCCGGGTGTTGGTCAAGACCCATGCTAATCCCAAGGGAGTTGATGTCTCTGAGCCTATGCAAATTGGAGGGGTTAAAGGACCCTTAACTCAAAAGGAACGTGAAAGGAGGCGGCAGTTAAAATTATGTCTTTATTGTGGGAATTCTGGACACTTTCTACGAGATTGCCCGGCAAAACCGCCCGAAAGGCGGTAGGAGCCGCTGATAAAAACCATGAAGACTCTGTTTCGGGAAACGACTCCGCTCGACAAGTGTAGGGGTCCGCTTGCCGAGCTTGAAAACTAACTCTCAGACCTCGCATTTCATTGTGCCAATGGTTCTCATAGATCCAGAACAGCCTAAGCGGTTGCATGCAATAAAGGCATACATCGATAGTGGGGCTATTGGAAACTATGTGGATCGTGAATTGGTCTCTAGGATTAACCTCCCTCTCCGTCCTAAAACCAGCAAAGATGTCATCACCACAGTCGATGGAACTGAAATTGCCTCTGGACCGGTAACACATTCCACTACTGAGGTGACTCTTATTGGTCCCGACGGCCATCGGGAGGGTGTTGTGTTTGATGTAATCAAGGCTCCACAGTTTCAGGTTATTCTTGGAATGCCTTGGTTAGAGACACATAATCCTCGAATTGATTGGCGAGCTAAGAGAATAACCTTCCCGGATTGTACACAAACCTGCTACCCAGAAAACCTGAAGATTAATCTAGCATCTGTAACCTCTGCCTCCATGCAACTACCTCCGGAATACCAAGACTTTCAGGACGTCTTCCAAAAGGAACAGGCCAACATGTTACCTCCTCACAGATCGTACGATTGCCAAATCGATCTGGTGCCCGGTGCACAACCCCCTTGTATCAGGATTTATGCCCTTACCGAACCTGAGAATCTGCATTTGGACAATATTTGGATCAATACCTAGCTAATGGTTTTATTCGCCCGTCAAAGTCCCCGGCATCATCGGCTTTGTTCTTCGTGCCCAAAAAATAAGGCAACCTTAGAACTTGTATCGATTACCGCGCATTGAACCAGATAACGGTTAAAAACCGTTATCCTCTGCCTCTGATCCCTGAACTCCTTGACCAGGTGAAGGACGCTTGCATATACACCAAGTTAGATCTCCGGGGGGCTTATCATCTGGTACGAGTTAAAGAAGGCGACGAATGGAAAACTGCCTTCCGTACTAAATACGGATTATTCAAGTACCAGGTGATGCCTTTCGGATTGTGTAACGCACCGGCTGCCTTCCAATACTTCATGAATGATGTCCTTTCCTGAACTCATCGATGTTTGTGTTGTCGTATATATCGATGACATTCTGGTGTACTCCTCTTCGGAATCTGATCACAGAAAACACGTCAGGGCAGTACTTGAAAAACTGCGCCAACACAAACTATTTGCTAAATTGGAGAAATGTGTTTTCCATACCACAGAAGTCGAGTTTCTAGGTTTCATTCTGACACCCAAAGGAGTCCGAATGGACTCAAGAAAAGTGGATGCCATCCTCAAATGGCCATCACCTAGCTCTGTAAAAGGGGTTCAAAGCATGCTCGGCTTTGCCAATTTCTATCGCAGGTTTATTCCAGAATTTTCACGCGTGGTACAACCCATTACTGCACTCTTGAGGAAAAATAAACGTTTTGAATGGTCTGAAGAATCCGAGCAGGCCTTTCAGGATTTAAAAGCTAAGTTTACCTCCGCACCTATATTGAAACACCCGCGTCCAGATCTCCCTTATGTCGTCGAGACTGACGCATCCAGCCTAGCCATGGGAGCTGTCCTGTCCCAAAGAGATCCCGAAACCAACCAACTGCATCCCGTAGCATTTTGGTCCAGAAAATTCTCGGCACCCGAGGTTAATTATGCAATCACGGACAAAGAACTGTTAGCCATTAAGTCCGCTTTTAAAGCCTGGCGGCATTATCTGCTTGGCACTCGACATACCATCACAGTGATCACTGATCACCGGAATTTACAGTATTTGAAAACCGCCAAGGCTCAGTCATCACGGCAGCTCCGATGGGCTTTGTTTTTCGCTGAATTTGATTTCATGATTACCTATCGACCTGGCTGCAAGAATGGCAAAGCAGACGCCTTATCCCGAATTGGAATGGGAGAATCTGATACAAACTCAGAACCAGTACCAATAATTCCCGAACAGAGGATTCTAGGCATGACTTCGTTACAGACGCTTGAAGACATTCATGCCAGAGTGAAACAACTCCTGGACCCTACAACCTTACAGAAATGGATACAAAAGGGATCAGACTTTACCATAGATAATGGTTTACCTTATTTCCAAGGACGCTTATTCCTGCCACATAAGGAATTACACAAACTAGTTATTTCCGGTTATCATGATACATTAATAGAGGGACACCCCGGTATTGCCAAGACAGAGGAAAAGGTGAAACGACAATTTTGGTGGCCCTCTTGGCGAAAAGATGTTAAATCTTTTGTGATGTCCTGTGGTGTTTGCGCCCAAAATAAAAGTCAAAAGAAAAGACCAGCCGGTCTCCTTCAACCTCTAGACATACCGCCAGCACCCTGACACACCCTATCAATGGATTTTATTACGGACCTGCCTCCTTGTTCGGGGTACAATACTATTCTGGTAATTGTGGATTTGTTTTCCAAAATGGCCCACTTTATTCCTTTGAAAGGTTTACCTTCAGCTTCTGTCCTAGCCAAAGAATTCCTCGAAAATATTGTTCGGCTACATGGATTCCCATCTATACTAATCTCTGACCGGGGAAGCCAATTCATTTCCCACTTCTGGCGCAAATGTTGTCAAATGGCGCAGATTGACGTAAGATTATCGACCAGTCACCACCCTCAGACCAATGGTCAGACCGAGAGGACAAATCAGACCCTTGAGCAGTACTTACGGTGTATGTTACAGCAATCTGAAAGCAACTGGAAAGACATTCTTTGGATAGCCGAATACGCATATAATAATTCGGTACACTCTGGAACTGGCCACAGTCCTTTTTATACTTTGTTTGGGCATCACCCTCGAACCTCAAACCTTGACTCACCTCAGAACCTCAGAATGCCTGCAGTAGAACATCTGCATTCTACAATTACCCAAGCCTTCAAAGAGGCAACTACGCATTTACAACAAGCCAAGAGAAAATACAAGGAGAATGCTGATCTACATCGGAGTGAAGCACCTCCGTATCAGATTGGGGATCAAGTGTGGTTAGCTACCAGACATTTACCACTCAAAGGGCCTCAAACTTTTAACCCAAAATATCTGGGACCTTATTCTATTACGGCAATAATTAACCCAGTGGCTGTTAAACTTGATTTACCAGCTAGTATGCGAATTCACCCTGTTTTTCATGTGTCACTTCTGAAACCAGTGGTACCCGGAACCCGACTACTCAAACCTCCAGAACCTATTCTAATAGATGGGGAGCCCGAATTCGAAGTGAAGAACATTTTAGACTCAAAAATGTTTAGGTCAAAACTGTTCTACCTAAATGATTGGAAGGGGTATGGACCTCAGGAGAGGTCGTGGGAACCCAGCGACCATGTGCATGCACCTCGATTAGTCAGGAAATTCCACCGACTCTTCCCAGACAAACCAAAACCCACGGAGGGAACAACCTTGGGAGGGGCCTTGGGGGGGAGTGCTGTCATGATGCCCGCTCCCGGGGAGCCGGTTCAAGCCCTGCGTCCCCGAAAGCGGACATCCAGTCCCCAAGGAAGGACCCAGCAACCCCATATAGGGGCCCTTTGGACAGTGTCCTGGCGCCTATGGCGGCACGCTCATAAAAGACATCAGTCCTGGCGCCATAGGCGCCAGGCTCATTAGGGGAGTGCTTGGGTGCACTTACCTGATGCAGACCATGCTGCAGGATCCCGGTCTCCTTGAGGCCTGAAAGGAACTACTTTACCTGTGGGACTAATTTACCATCCGGGCGTGGTTGGGGAAGGATACATACCTGATTGGAGGAAGGATACATACCTGGAACTTCTTCCAAGGCTATTTAAACCCCACCCGAACAGCCACACGTGCTTCGCGTTGTTCTGCATCTAGCAGCTGGACGCTCACCGTGTCTGCTCCTGCATCCTGACTTCTGCCACGCCTGCCAGCATCCTGGATCACCTGCAAAGGAAGAGAAGAAGAGAACAGAAGAAGGAAAAGTCCTTACCTGCTAAAACCACATCCCGGAGACATCTCGCCGACAATCCTGAAAAGGAAGACTTTTATTTAAAAGCTCATCGCGTCGATCGCTGCAGCGCCGCATTCCACTCACCTTTACAGGGCGCCTCCATGTTCAGCAGCGATCATCCGGATTCGCAGTCACGCCCCAGCGCCTAGGGAGAAAAAAGACCAGAACAAAAGGTGAGAGAGAGAAGGGAATAAGGAAAGCTAAATCTCCATGTTAAGACTTACCTGTTGATTCATTCCCTCTTCATTTCGGGTCCGAAAAAATGCTCATTAAAGACTTACCTGATTTCTACAAGGATTTCACCTCTCATCTCGGGTCGGTGCCTGTTCCCCGGCATTCCGTACCCCGGCCCCTATGGGGAAAAAGACACTAGCATTAGTACATTAATGCATGGACACAAGGGGAACCTCTTATCAAAAAACTTACCTGGAAGCCAAGCAAGTTTGGTTCTCACCAATCCGAAAATCCAGTGAAGTAACTGGATACCAACGCGCCCCTGCATCAGAAGCAGGATGGAGAGCTCGTCCTTCCAGACCCTAAGGTGAGACGCTATCAGGAATCACAGAAGGGTTTCGAGGAGGGTGAGAGGGAAAGTGGGAGGCCGATTGCATTACCCCGCAGACAGTTAATCCCCTATTTTCGCCTACAGAAGGATACTTCTGCGAGCCAGACAAGCCAGATTTGGGGGCCCGGTCCAGTCCGTCTTCCGAACCCTGCGCATCACCTTAGAAGAGGTCACAGCGCGCGAACCAGGCCAGCGCCTCCGTGGGAGTCAGGTGAGTGTTACAGACCGTGAAGCCTTCCTACAAATTCCCACCGAGGCGCTGTGGAAAGTACTGAGACTGATCAGTTGGCCCAATTACTGGGGGAACTACGGGCCGAAGTACATGCCGCTCGTCAAGAGACTAATGCCCTCAGGAGGGAATTAATAATATCAAAGGAAAGAACTGATGACCTTGCCAGACAGCTTTTGCAAGGTCAAGCTGGGCAAACTCCTCTACCCGGTTCCGGAGGGAACCCCGCTCCTGTGGTTTCCAGTAACCCTGTGCAGATTAATCTACCTGGAAACATGCCGCTGGCCCCACCCGAACGCTTTGCTGGGGACCCCAAATGATTCGCCGTATTCCTGAATCAGTGTCGTTTGCACTTCCTATGCAGACCTGGGGCCTTCCCTAATGATCAGACCAAGGTAGCATTTGTATTGTCATATCTCAGCGGCTGCACTGCCGATTGGTCAGTTCCACTGGTTACTCAAGATGACCCGATTCTCCGTGATTTTCAAAGGTTTCAAGCAAGCATGGAAAGGTTATTTGCTCGACACTCTCAGGGGCAGGCTCTGGATGACGAACTTCTATCCCTGCGACAGGGCAATCAGGACCTCCTACCCTATATTGCAACCTTTAATAGACTAATTGTGGAAACGGGATGGCCAGAGGATAAAAGAGTCACGTTGTTTTATCGAGGCCTACGCGGAGAACTTAAAGATGTCTTGGCCCAAGTTGTAAATCCGCCCCAAGAATGCACAGAGTATATAGACTTAGTGGTCCAATTGGATCACAGACTTCAAAACAGAAAAGCAGATCAGTCCAGGTTTGAGACCCGGGTGTTGGTCAAGACCCATGCTAATCCCAAGGGAGTTGATGTCTCTGAGCCTATGCAAATTGGAGGGGTTAAAGGACCCTTAACTCAAAAGGAACGTGAAAGGAGGCGGCAGTTAAAATTATGTCTTTATTGTGGGAATTCTGGACACTTTCTACGAGATTGCCCGGCAAAACCGCCCGAAAGGCGGTAGGAGCCGCTGATAAAAACCATGAAGACTCTGTTTCGGGAAACGACTCCGCTCGACAAGTGTAGGGGTCCGCTTGCCGAGCTTGAAAACTAACTCTCAGACCTCGCATTTCATTGTGCCAATGGTTCTCATAGATCCAGAACAGCCTAAGCGGTTGCATGCAATAAAGGCATACATCGATAGTGGGGCTATTGGAAACTATGTGGATCGTGAATTGGTCTCTAGGATTAACCTCCCTCTCCGTCCTAAAACCAGCAAAGATGTCATCACCACAGTCGATGGAACTGAAATTGCCTCTGGACCGGTAACACATTCCACTACTGAGGTGACTCTTATTGGTCCCGACGGCCATCGGGAGGGTGTTGTGTTTGATGTAATCAAGGCTCCACAGTTTCAGGTTATTCTTGGAATGCCTTGGTTAGAGACACATAATCCTCGAATTGATTGGCGAGCTAAGAGAATAACCTTCCCGGATTGTACACAAACCTGCTACCCAGAAAACCTGAAGATTAATCTAGCATCTGTAACCTCTGCCTCCATGCAACTACCTCCGGAATACCAAGACTTTCAGGACGTCTTCCAAAAGGAACAGGCCAACATGTTACCTCCTCACAGATCGTACGATTGCCAAATCGATCTGGTGCCCGGTGCACAACCCCCTTGTATCAGGATTTATGCCCTTACCGAACCTGAGAATCTGCATTTGGACAATATTTGGATCAATACCTAGCTAATGGTTTTATTCGCCCGTCAAAGTCCCCGGCATCATCGGCTTTGTTCTTCGTGCCCAAAAAATAAGGCAACCTTAGAACTTGTATCGATTACCGCGCATTGAACCAGATAACGGTTAAAAACCGTTATCCTCTGCCTCTGATCCCTGAACTCCTTGACCAGGTGAAGGACGCTTGCATATACACCAAGTTAGATCTCCGGGGGGCTTATCATCTGGTACGAGTTAAAGAAGGCGACGAATGGAAAACTGCCTTCCGTACTAAATACGGATTATTCAAGTACCAGGTGATGCCTTTCGGATTGTGTAACGCACCGGCTGCCTTCCAATACTTCATGAATGATGTCCTTTCCTGAACTCATCGATGTTTGTGTTGTCGTATATATCGATGACATTCTGGTGTACTCCTCTTCGGAATCTGATCACAGAAAACACGTCAGGGCAGTACTTGAAAAACTGCGCCAACACAAACTATTTGCTAAATTGGAGAAATGTGTTTTCCATACCACAGAAGTCGAGTTTCTAGGTTTCATTCTGACACCCAAAGGAGTCCGAATGGACTCAAGAAAAGTGGATGCCATCCTCAAATGGCCATCACCTAGCTCTGTAAAAGGGGTTCAAAGCATGCTCGGCTTTGCCAATTTCTATCGCAGGTTTATTCCAGAATTTTCACGCGTGGTACAACCCATTACTGCACTCTTGAGGAAAAATAAACGTTTTGAATGGTCTGAAGAATCCGAGCAGGCCTTTCAGGATTTAAAAGCTAAGTTTACCTCCGCACCTATATTGAAACACCCGCGTCCAGATCTCCCTTATGTCGTCGAGACTGACGCATCCAGCCTAGCCATGGGAGCTGTCCTGTCCCAAAGAGATCTCGAAACCAACCAACTGCATCCCGTAGCATTTTGGTCCAGAAAATTCTCGGCACCCGAGGTTAATTATGCAATCACGGACAAAGAACTGTTAGCCATTAAGTCCGCTTTTAAAGCCTGGCGGCATTATCTGCTTGGCACTCGACATACCATCACAGTGATCACTGATCACCGGAATTTACAGTATTTGAAAACCGCCAAGGCTCAGTCATCACGGCAGCTCCGATGGGCTTTGTTTTTCGCTGAATTTGATTTCATGATTACCTATCGACCTGGCTGCAAGAATGGCAAAGCAGACGCCTTATCCCGAATTGGAATGGGAGAATCTGATACAAACTCAGAACCAGTACCAATAATTCCCGAACAGAGGATTCTAGGCATGACTTCGTTACAGACGCTTGAAGACATTCATGCCAGAGTGAAACAACTCCTGGACCCTACAACCTTACAGAAATGGATACAAAAGGGATCAGACTTTACCATAGATAATGGTTTACCTTATTTCCAAGGACGCTTATTCCTGCCACATAAGGAATTACACAAACTAGTTATTTACGGTTATCATGATACATTAATAGAGGGACACCCCGGTATTGCCAAGACAGAGGAAAAGGTGAAACGACAATTTTGGTGGCCCTCTTGGCGAAAAGATGTTAAATCTTTTGTGATGTCCTGTGGTGTTTGCGCCCAAAATAAAAGTCAAAAGAAAAGACCAGCCGGTCTCCTTCAACCTCTAGACATACCGCCAGCACCCTGACACACCCTATCAATGGATTTTATTACGGACCTGCCTCCTTGTTCGGGGTACAATACTATTCTGGTAATTGTGGATTTGTTTTCCAAAATGGCCCACTTTATTCCTTTGAAAGGTTTACCTTCAGCTTCTGTCCTAGCCAAAGAATTCCTCGAAAATATTGTTCGGCTACATGGATTCCCATCTATACTAATCTCTGACCGGGGAAGCCAATTCATTTCCCACTTCTGGCGCAAATGTTGTCAAATGGCGCAGATTGACGTAAGATTATCGACCAGTCACCACCCTCAGACCAATGGTCAGACCGAGAGGACAAATCAGACCCTTGAGCAGTACTTACGGTGTATGTTACAGCAATCTGAAAGCAACTGGAAAGACATTCTTTGGATAGCCGAATACGCATATAATAATTCGGTACACTCTGGAACTGGCCACAGTCCTTTTTATACTTTGTTTGGGCATCACCCTCGAACCTCAAACCTTGACTCACCTCAGAACCTCAGAATGCCTGCAGTAGAACATCTGCATTCTACAATTACCCAAGCCTTCAAAGAGGCAACTACGCATTTACAACAAGCCAAGAGAAAATACAAGGAGAATGCTGATCTACATCGGAGTGAAGCACCTCCGTATCAGATTGGGGATCAAGTGTGGTTAGCTACCAGACATTTACCACTCAAAGGGCCTCAAACTTTTAACCCAAAATATCTGGGACCTTATTCTATTACGGCAATAATTAACCCAGTGGCTGTTAAACTTGATTTACCAGCTAGTATGCAAATTCACCCTGTTTTTCATGTGTCACTTCTGAAACCAGTGGTACCCGGAACCCGACTACTCAAACCTCCAGAACCTATTCTAATAGATGGGGAGCCCGAATTCGAAGTGAAGAACATTTTAGACTCAAAAATGTTTAGGTCAAAACTGTTCTATCTAATTGATTGGAAGGGGTATGGACCTCAGGAGAGGTCGTGGGAACCCAGCGACCATGTGCATGCACCTCGATTAGTCAGGAAATTCCACCGACTCTTCCCAGACAAACCAAAACCCACGGAGGGAACAACCTTGGGAGGGGCCTTGGGGGGGAGTGCTGTCATGATGCCCGCTCCCGGGGAGCCGGTTCAAGCCCTGCGTCCCCGAAAGCGGACATCCAGTCCCCAAGGAAGGACCCAGCAACCCCATATAGGGGCCCTTTGGACAGTGTCCTGGCGCCTATGGCGGCACGCTCATAAAAGACATCAGTCCTGGCGCCATAGGCGCCAGGCTCATTAGGGGAGTGCTTGGGTGCACTTACCTGATGCAGACCATGCTGCAGGATCCCGGTCTCCTTGAGGCCTGAAAGGAACTACTTTACCTGTGGGACTAATTTACCATCCGGACGTGGTTGGGGAAGGATACATACCTGATTGGAGGAAGGATACATACCTGGAACTTCTTCCAAGGCTATTTAAACCCCACCCGAACAGCCACACGTGCTTCGCGTTGTTCTGCATCTAGCAGCTGGACGCTCACCGTGTCTGCTCCTGCATCCTGACTTCTGCCACGCCTGCCAGCATCCTGGATCACCTGCAAAGGAAGAGAAGAAGAGAACAGAAGAAGGAAAAGTCCTTACCTGCTAAAACCGCATCCCGGAGACATCTCACCGACAATTCTGAAAAGGAAGACTTTTATTTAAAAGCTCATCGCGTCGATCGCTGCAGCGCCGCATTCCACTCACCTTTACAGGGCGCCTCCATGTTCAGCAGCGATGATCCGGATTCGCAGTCACGCCCCAGCGCCTAGGGAGAAAAAAGACCAGAACAAAAGGTGAGAGAGAGAAGGGAATAAGGAAAGCTAAATCTCCATGTTAAGACTTACCTGTTGATTCATTCCCTCTTCATTTCGGGTCCGCGCCGCATCTTGGCATTTCTGGACCCCAGCTCCTAAGGGGAAAAAAAGACATCAGCGTTAATGAGCGAATGAAAAGACATTACCAAAAAAATGCTCATTAAAGACTTACCTGATTTCTACAAGGATTTCACCTCTCATCTCGGGTCGGTGCCTGTTCCCCGGCATTCCGTACCTCGGCCCCTATGGGGAAAAAGACACTAGCATTAGTACATTAATGCATGGACAAAAGGGGAACCTCTTATCAAAAAACTTACCTGGAAGCCAAGCAAGTTTGGTTCTCACCAATCCGAAAATCCAGTGAAGTAACTGGATACCAACGCGCCCCTGCATCAGAAGCAGGATGGAGAGCTCGTCCTTCCAGACCCTAAGGTGAGACGCTACGAGGAATCCCAGAAGGGTTTCGAGGAGGGTGAGAGGGGAAAGTGGGAGGCCGATTGCATTACCCCGCAGACAGTTAATCCCCTATTTTCGCCTACAGAAGGATACTTCTGCGAGCCAGACAAGCCAGATTTGGGGGCCCGGTCCAGTCCGTCTTCCGAACCCTGCGCATCACCTTAGAAGAGGTCACAGCAGCGCGAACCAGGCCAGCGCCTCCGTGGGAGTCAGGTGAGCGTTACACATACTTTTCCTTTTTGCAGGGTGTCATGGAAGGTGAAGAGGGGACATGTATGGAACAACCGCCTTCCCTTTCTATGGTGGCCATCTTGAAAAAGGATTTTGTTTTTTAATCGCTGTATGTTTATTTACAGGTTCTGCGTCACGGCATGTACTTTTGCTTTTTGCAGGCTGCCATGGAAAGCGAAGAGGGGCCATGTATGGAACAACCGCCTTCCCATTCTATGGTGGCCATCTTGAAAAAGGATTTTGTTTTGTAATCTGGCCCGCCACAGGCTGGCCCGATTGTAACCAGAAATCCTATTTTTCAGTAACACACATTATTGCTTTGCAAATCTATACTATTACTAGCAAATCTTATTGCGTCTATGTCCTTTACTGAGAAATATAAAGTACATGGAGTGTATGCGATTTTTTTTTTAATATACTTACACTGTGAAAGGTGGTTCTTAATGGAACATTTACTTTGTTACCGGATGGCTTTCTTTTTTGGTAGGACAGCTAATAAGGCAATTTGTGAACGGAAATGAGGAAAGAGGCACCAAACAGTAATATGGGGGGTAGGTGGACGGGCAAAAATATTGTGCGTTTGCAATTTGTAAGGTTGGGGCAGTGTTTGTCATGCTCCTTCATTACAGCAGTGCTGCTGTTTTTTGGGGAGGAGGGATGGCCTTAGCTGATGTCATTTTCAGATAACTAGAACTTTTGCTAAAAGTATGTAATGTATACTACATTGTTAATGGCTCACTACCAATACGTGTTGGCGCTGTGCAAGGGAAATGTTGCAGGTGGACGTTCCTACATCAATATAAAATCTGTTTCCACACTGTCCACGAGGCATACATCCTACTGTTAAGTGTTTACGGATTCTGGGACACGTCATTGTGCTGTACACCAGCATATTGTCATGTGATATTCTCCGCAAGGTGTGTAAATAAGTCAGAAGTTACTTTACGTTATGGTTACGTGGCACTACTATAAACCGATGATCTTTACCAAAAAAACTTTGTAAAAGGGACGGTATGGTTAAGTTGCTCTACTGAAAACCTGTGAAATTCTGTAAAATAAACTTTGCTAAGGGGACGTTATGGTTAAGTTGCACTACTAAAAACTTATGAAATTCACTAAAAAAACTTTGCTAACGGAACATTATGCTTCAAAGTAAAACTGAAAAACCTGTAGGATATTTTGTGTAAATTTGGGGTCTGGCGATATTTTCAGCAGAAGAGTGGTAGTTTAGAAATACTTATCCTCGCATTTAGATTGGGTTTGTTCTCACATTATCCTAGAGACCATACCTTATTATATTAAATTGGCGAATCAGTAATATGTATTGGTGGCGGTATTTGGTGGTAATAAATTACTTAGTGGTGAGCATAATTTTCCTTCCCTACATTATATCCCCATCATACACAAAACTTTCCTTACTATTATAATACTCTTAGTGATCTATAGAGGGCCTCGGACCTACATTCAGAGACACCACACTTTTACATAGAGTGACACCTACAACCTGTGGCCGGTATCACTGATTTATTTACACCAGTGAACTATGCGTCCGTAGGCCTCATTACTGGTTCATAAACCCCCAGTAATATATATATTGTATTAGATTTCCCCAGACAACATTCCCTGGGAAACACGCATACACCTATTTATCGCCGCTAAGTCTATCTGCATGAACAAGTTGGCAGCTGTATTACCAAAGAACACAAATATTCCCCACGTCTGCATAGGCAAACCCAAAACAATGAAAACTCAGAAGGATTTATATATATATATATATATATATATATATATATATATATATATATATATATATATATATATCTTATATTGTAAACAATTACAATGTCATGATACAGTTCTTACCATTTACATTTCAGCATTACCTGTAACAAAATGAGAAGAGAAAAACAAAACCACAGATGCAGATGCAATCCTTTTCAAACAAGGCGTCACATTTTATAATTCAACACACGACGAATAAAAATGCAAGGGATTTTCTTTTGCTTTGCTACTCTAACTGCTTGTTATTTTTAGATCACATTCGTCAAACAATCGCATCAGAATAACCTCACTTCGACTTGGATGCTCACCAAAGATTTGCTGTTCCCTCTCCCACACGATCTCCTTTTGCTCGCTTCAGAAGGACAAGCCCAGTCAGCATGTATTGCCTGTGTTATCTCGGATGTTTGAAATGTGAGGCGAAAACATAGAGTTCTCAAGCCAGTGCTAAGTGAAACTAGGCACGTCTGTCTGAGAGCCCAGTCATTATCCGAACTAACTCTCCCTCTGTCTTTGTTCCCCCAGCAAAGTTCTGCACCTTCCCATTTTGCTTACGTAGCAAAACTGCAGATACACTGCTCCAATCAAATTGAAGTCAGCATCACCCTTCCTTTAGCACAATAGACCAGTTACATAGTGAGTAACTGTATCTAATATCATTTCCTGGTATGCAGGCTCTCTGCTTACTGCAAACACAGAACAATAAGGGAGAGAAAAAGAATTCCGTGCACGTTTGAAAAACGAATTTCAGAAAATGTATTTTCACCCCATTTTGCACATAGAGATTACATTATAATGTTAATAGGTTAGCTCTAGTAATTAGTAATTGTTAATTAAGTCAGTTAGTTAGATGAATAATTTAGTATGAGGTATTTCAAAGAAGAGAGAAAAAATAAATTTCTGGTGCACTTTTAAACCTGCAGCTTCACATTGCTTTTTGTTGTATTATAAATCCTGTCTCCAGCCACATACTCACATGTTATGCTGGCAACATAGACTGGCTATGCCACATTATTGCTGGCAACAATATACCATCACATTCAGTGAGACGATATCGACTCCTAGGCGCTTTAAAGTGCTATTTTATCATTCATTGAAGTGCTACACAGTCCAAGGCACTATAAAGCGGTATATACTACTACATTTTCTGACAATTTGGCAGTGTTCCAAGCCACAATTGGAGGAAACCCAACTTGTGCTCCTCTTTTTCTTTCCATTATGGCAACTCAATAATAAACATTCACATTTTTCACAATAAATCACCGCTTAACCACCACAAAACCAAAATTTATCTCAAATGAGTTCATCAGTTCTTACAAAATATTATACATATTTCTTCCCAACTGAAGTTTCCATAGTCCAATATCCAATAGACATTCGTTTAAGTGTAGATTAACATTTTAAGTTCAATAACAAACTAATAAAATAAAATAATTACTTAAAACAAAGAATTAACATAACTAATTAAAATAATTAAATAAAACAATAAAGTTGTGGGACTCCATCGCCCATACTTCCAGTATGCATCGTAAACAATGTATCCACAATGGCGCAGGTTCAGTTCAATATTGTTTCATAAATAATGTCCACCTCTGAGACGTTCCGACCAGCATCATCACATCATCTGGTTCATTTGATGTATTCTTTCATTCTGGCACTCTTGGATGCTTTCTATAGGAGTCATCTCTTTTGGCTTCCTGGTTACTTTGTATTCACTTCCATCCGGAGGCATTACTTGATCTTCATCCCGCGGACTCCAGGACTCCATCATCTCCTGTGTCCTCCGGTCCTGTGACCTCTGACCTCAAAACACAGGTTAATGATTCTAAATCAAATAGAAAATAGACAGTACATAGCACAATACTAATTTCATCCTTTCACCAAAAAAAAAGTATATATATTCCAAAACATTTTGCCCTTTTTCTTTGGTCTCTAAAAGTAAGCACATGTTAGAGAGAAAACAAACATAACATCATTGAACATTAAACATATCTCAACCTTGCAATAAAACAATATCATTTACTTCAGCCCTCTTTTAATGATCATCACATATTGTATTTTTATTTACATCTATTCTATCACCACAATCATATCTATTTTATTCCTCTGGTATTCGGCCCTATAAATAGACCCATGTGTTTTCTTCCATGTATTTAGGGCACTTGGTCTGTTTCTACTCGCTCAAGTCTCCTTACCTCATGTTTGGGATGCCAGGGCTTAATTTGGTTAACATGAACAAATTGCTCTGTTATCGTTTCACCATCAGTTCTCACAATTTTAGAAACCACTGGAGATACCTTATCTATAATTCGAAAATGGCCCCTGAAAGGCTGCCAGAAATTTAGAATTTTTCTGTTTACCCTTTCCAAAATTAAACATACACCTGATCCCCTACACTATACTCTTTCACAGATGTCTTTTTATCATAATATGATTTTGTACAGTCAGCAGCCCTTTCCAAATTCCGCTGCATAAAAGCAAATGCACGTTGTAAATGCTTCCTCAGTTCTTCCATATATTCATGAACTGTAGATGCACTTACAAGTGTCTGCTCATGTGTCCTGTATAGCAGGTGTTGTGGCAACACCATTTTCCTACCTGTCAATACTTCATGAGGGCTGACCCTGTTGCTTTGGCAGGAGTTGATCTGATTGCCATTAAAACGAGAGGTAAACGTAAATCCCAGCTGGAACCTGCCTCTGCTACAAACTTCCTTAATATATCCACAACAGACCTATTACAACATTCAAAACCACCAGAAGAGGCGGGTCTCTATGCAATATGCAGCTTTCTTTTCACCCCCAGTATCTGCCACACCTTACTCATTAAAGCGCTTGTGAAATGACTTCCTCTGTCTGATTCTATTCTTTGTGGTAACCCAAATCTTGAAAATATATGATTTACCAGTAATGTAGCTGCTGTTTGCGCACTACAATCTGGTGCAGTAATACACTCTATCCATTTTGACATTAAACAAACCACACTCAAAATATAACTGTTCCCCCGTTCGACCTTTTTACAGGCCTTACATAGTCTATTTGCAAATCTGACCATGGAAGGGTTAAACCTGTTTTCATTAATGGGGCTCTATGCATTGGTGAAGCAGGTTTAAATCGGGCACATACTAGACATTCCCTTGTATATAATTCCACATCTTGGGACATATGTGGCCAGTAAGCATAATCTTTCAGTATCTCTAATGTTTTTTGTGCACCTCTGTGGCCTGCAGTTATAGCATCATGTGCATGGTGTAGCATTAGCCCTCTGAATGAAAGGGGTACCACCCACCGTATTTGTCCTGTTATGGATTCCCTAATCATTAGTCTATCCTGTAGTCTAATTCATTTTTTATTCTTTAATAGCACCCTCAAGTCTTCTTTTCCCACACAATCATTTTCTGTTAAAGGATTTTGTTCAGGGTCTATCAAATGATTATAATAGATTCCCAAAATTGGATCATCTTTTTGTGCCTTAATCAGATCTTGATCAGGTGTATCATAACTCCATTGCATTACTGGTTGTTCTACCTCCTTGGAGCTTTAGAGCATGTAATTGCATCAATCTGTATTTTACCAAGTAAATGTTCAATAGGTAGCAACTCTCCCATCACAGCCCCAATTTTAGCTAAATGATCTGCCTTATCATTTCGCTCCTTATCCACTCCTGGAGTTGTTAAATGTCCACGAATTTTCCTCCAGTATATTGTCAAATCATTCTCTGACACCAATTTGTCTATAGCCTGTATATTCTTTCCATGTTTGAGAGTCTTTTTATTGTATGTAATCATACCTCTTGCTTTCCAGCCAGGCAAATATTCTACAAAGCTATTCCGTGCATAATCAGAATCAGTCACCAGGACAATTTTACTAAATGTATTATCAACTGCAGTAGTAATTGCTTTATAAATGGCTGCCAATTCTGCTACTTGACTGCTCCTAGCTCCAACTCTCATCCCTATACTGGGAATGTCTTCACATTTCAACCAGACATTTCCTATTCCTGATACCAATTGTCTATTACTGTCATTTTCAATGTGAAAAGCACAACCATCAACATATCCAGTTGGCAGATCCTTGCATGTCTTTTCATCAAAAGCTTTATGTGGTGATTGTCCAAACTCCTGTAAACGAGATTCCACTTCTATTTCATTTGATACATGTTCAGCTGCACAGTCATGTGGATCTGCTAAACCTTGAGCAACTGGGCTCTTTTTATTTTGCCCATACCTCACTTCTACAGGAAAGCGTTGCAATGCCAGTGTCCATGAAGTAATTCTGGACTGTGCTAGGTTGCCTGACCTAATTCTTTTACTCTCTAAAAACTGCAATGGTTGATGATTTGTCTCAATGATTACTTTTTCCCCATGAACAATGGGGCGGAAATGCTGTAGCGCCCACACAGTGGTCAAAAGGGCCTTTTCACATTCACTGAATTTAATTTCAACTTGGGAAAATGTCTTACTTGCATAAGCGATGGTTTTGTGATTCAAATCATGTTTTTGTGATAACACTGCTGACATAGAATGTTCAAGAAACCTATTTCTATAAAGAAATCACTTTTCTTTATGGGGTATGCTAAATATGGTGCCTTAATAAGACACTCCTTCAATTTAGCCACTGCCTCAGATTGCTCTTTTTCCCATTTCCAAGGTGTATTCAGCTTCAGTAGTTTAATCAATGGCTGAGTAATTTTAGCATAATTTTCAATAAACTTTCTGTTATATCCCGTCATTCCTAACAAACTTTTCAAACCTTTCACACTTCTAAGGTCTTTTAGTTTTTATATGGCTTCTACCTTCTTCTTTTTTGGGTTTAGTCCAAGTTCAGTCACTTCATGGCCTAGAAAATTCACCTTTTTCTTGCACCATTGTGCTTTTTGTAAAGATACTTTGGCACCTGCCTTTTTCAATTGGCCAAGAACATGTCTAATTTCATCAAAATGGCTTTTTAAGCTTTCATTTTTTATCAGAACATCATCCACGTAAACTATAGTTCCTCTTTCCGCTGCATCAAGCATAGCCTTTCTCCAAAATATGCCAAATTCACTCCCACTATTGACGTACCCGAATGGAGTTCTAACCCATGCGTATTGGGTCTTATCAAATGAAAATGAAAATAAATTCTGAATCTCCTCTACCAATGGCACACACCAGTATCCAGATGTGAGATCTAATGTAGTAAACACCTTTGAGCCATGCACCTGAGCTAAGCCTTGATCAATGAATGGCAGTGGCCATCTGGACACTGGCACTCTTTTATTTAATTCTCTCAAATCTGCACACAGACACCATTGACCATTTGGCTTTAACACACCTAAAATAAGTGTGTTGGATGTGCTATGAATAGGCCTGATAATTCCCTGAGACTCCAAAGTTTTAGTTATTTCTGCCAGCGATTCTAAACATGCCAGTGGTAATCTATACTGGCGCACAAATACTGGATTTCTACTACACCTTTCCGGTAATGTGGCAACATGTAAATCAGTTAGTCCACAATTGTATGCATCTTTAGCAAATACCTCTTTAAACTCCATAAATATTTTCCTCAATTCATTTTTATCTTCATCACTATCACATGCATCTGCTGACAAAATCTGCTCCTCTACCATTTTTGAGAATTCTGGGAAATCTTCCAGTGGCGGACTCTCTGTGCTTTCTTCCAACTTTGTGGCTGTGTCTCTCTGTAAAGCTGCCACTTTTAAATATTTTGGCATATCAGCTTCCACTTCAATGTTCTGATTTTCTGTTTCACTTTCATTTAAATCAAATACTATACAATCCTCTAGATGACAGCACACCATCTCTTTTGAATCATAAGGGTACACAGAATGAATTTTAAAAATCCCTTTGGGCTGAGAATCCAGGTATTCTGGTAACACACCCCCTGCATCTACATACCTTTCAGGGATATTTCCCATCACCATGTTATTTAGATCTGCAGTACAACGTGATTTTTGTATGGCCATTCGTAATGAAGAATTTTCCTCTAAATGAATATCCTGACCCCATTTATTATTCACCATAATTTTTACAGACCCTTCACCAAAATCTATCAATGGAATATATTCATAATCCAGGCCTTGCTGTTTTATGGATTCATTCAAGCACACAAATGCATCAGAATCCTTCATCTGCTGTCCATGTCTGCACTTTAGCGTTATTGTAACCTGCTTGGTGAATGCAGGAATAATAGTATCCTTCCTCAGTTGTAATTCAATTGCATATAGGACCAGTTGTGCGCAATGATAAGCCCTTCTTTTGTCTTCAAATTCAGGTGCAGGCCAACCTAGCCGTGACCATATTTTTTGGTTAAGGAAATCTAACACCATACACATTCTGTGCATGATATCATTGCCCATGTAAAAGTCATTTTGGGTTCCATTCACTATCCATACATTATGATAAATTGTTTTCTGCCCAATGTTAATCTTTAGCATGCATCTGCCTGCAATTCCGTTTTCAAAGCCTGGACTGTCCAAACCAGAGACATATTGGTTTTTAATTCTAAATTTTGGGATCTCCTCCCTTTCCATTATTTTCTGCAGTAATTTCTCATTAATAAAGCTTCTTTCTTGTTCAAGCGCTAAAATAGCTTTTATCACTTTGGAATGGTCATTTATACCAATGTGAACCCATGGTTGCTCATCTTCCATGTGTATTTCAGCAATAGTAGTAATGGGTTTTTCTGGGTCTGTTTTAGGAGTAGTATTCTGTTTGCATTTCTTCTCTTTTAAATAAAAGCGTAATGTGTGCTCATCTATTTCAGTTTGCCATTTTTTCCTAGAGTCTAAATACATATGTACAGTTTGTTTCTCATTTTCACTTTGCATTTTATCTTGACACATCAAGATGACAGTGACGCTAGGTATACAGCTATTCTGGAGGTATACGTCCACTGCATCATTCGTTTTGGCAACTGTGTGGCATTCATTTATATTGCTGTTTTGTGATTTTATTTTCTTAGGTCTCAATGGTTTTTTTGTTAATGACCCCAGTACTCCATTCACCCCATCTATGAGAGGAGACAATCTTTTCAGGCAATCTGTCCCCATCAGAAATGGTATTTCACAAATAGATGTGATCAATACCTCCTGTTCCATTCTGTGTTTTCCTATTTTTATGTCAACTTCAGTAAAACCTATAATAGGCACCTCCTCCCCGTTAAAATTATGCACTGGACCTTCACTTTGCCTCACTGGGATCTGATTCTGTGGAGATCTCCCTTCATTGATACTTTTTACCCAGTCTTTGGACATAATTGTAGCCTGTGTGCCGGTGTCAATCATCGCAAATGTATTGCATTTCTCTTCTACAGTGATGGGAGCATAATACCTGTCTTCAACTTCCTCTAATACACATAAAAAGTGTGAATTCTTACTGATTTCATGACTCACCTTTCTCAGGCCTTTTTCACTTTTGTCTAAGCACATTGGTAAATGGAAAGACATTTTTCCCTCCTTTCTGTCCATTTCTGTGTGAGAGACTCTGTTCATTTCCCCATGTTCAGAGGTTTTTTGGAGTGTGGCCACTGATCGCCCATCCATCCAGGGATCATCAGAGGTCACATTGCAATCCTCCAACTGAACATGTGTGACAACATTACTTGGCATTTTGTCATTTTCTATCTGTGCATTTGTAGTTATTTAGTATACCAGTCCTTTTAACTTCTTCAAAAATATGTGGCTCGAAGAATTCTTCGGGTGATTGACCTGTACCCTCATTTTGAGTATTTATTTTTTCTGCCTGTGTTTGGTTATTGTTTTGATTGCCCAAGGAAGGAGTTATAGCATCCTCACTTACTCCCTGTTCACTGGTATTCCCCATGCATGAGTCATTTTTCTTAAATGTGTCTCTTTGTTCTTTTGGAATTTCAGGTTTTCCTTTCTCATTGGTACAAATCTCTAATGTTTAATTTAGCTCTAGGTTAAACCTAACTTCTTTTTTAGAAGTATTTGCACTTTCTGTCACATGTTCACTTACTGGTACTTTCATTTTTAAATCATTAGGCATCTCAGAGTCATTATGCAAAATCACATCAGAGCAATCTGTTTTCTGAGCACTGCAGGTATCATAAATACTTAGTCACTTATCGGAAACCACCAGGTCAGTGCTATGGCCTTCTGCCCCCTCCTTCGATGACTGTTTTTGTGCTGTACAGAGCTTTCCTATTTACTCAACAAACATTTTCACTTGGGCCTCGAGACACTGGAATCTTTCCATTTCTCTGGAATCCTCTCTCTTTAGCGTAGATCGATATTGGTTGTTTTCTCCCTGACTGAATCTATTCTGATATCTCTCAGGAGAATGATTTCTATTGGGATTGTTCATGAACTCTTGATTCATATGTAGAGGGGAGCGTAGTGCACCCATCCTTTGGCTATAGTCCCCTGGTGGTGGTGAATCTTTGTATTGACGTGGAGCATAATTTGTATTCTTCCTCATGTCCTGTCTCTCGTTTTGTGGGTATTGACCCCTATGTTGATTCCCATTATGAGTAAATTGATCCACATATTGGGGTCTATCCTGATTACCATATATCATGGTGTTAGGGTCAAATCTGCTCTGTGTCCCCAATGTCTGATAGGGACCATTATTTATTTGATCCTGGTTTTGCCTGTGGTTATTGTTCATATCTGAAATATCAGGCCGATATCCTGCCCGGGGCCTGTCCCCTAAGTACCTAGGGCTAATGCAATTCTCTCTATTACTAGGGTCATGTGATTGAAACATTGGTGTAGGGAGTGGCAATCTCTGTTGATTACCCCTTTGTTCAGGTGTCAAATTATTTTTACCTGGACTTTGAGCAGACTCAAGGGACATTTTGGCTGACCTGATCTCCGTCACTGTTGTTGAGGGTTCTTTAGATTTTGGTCTAGTGTCTTTCATTTTATCATTTTCTCTACCCTGACAATAGAGTACCTCATATAGTTTTGTGCTTTGATGTACAATCCATTCAAGTGATTTGTCACGGTCAAATTCATGGACCAACTGTGATATGATGTCTTTCTGTCGCCCATAGAAGTAGGCAGTTTTAAACTCATTGGAATTGGGGTCAAAAGATACATCAAAATGAGAAAAAGCTCTTTTCAAGTCTTGCAAAAATTGGCGAGGTGACGTGTTAGGCCCAGCGGTAATAGTGTAAGCAACCTTTTTTGCCTCTTGCAATGACTGGAAAGGAGAAAAATGATGTCTAATCTCTTTTTCAAACTCTGCCGATGTCATGTTCTGCTGTTCATTTAATCACCTAATGATGCTTGGCGTCGGGGCATCTAGAGTTAAATGAAAATATTGCCTGTATTGCTCCTTAGGTATCTGAAGAGCTTTAAATATATCATGCACCGCTTCTAAGTGGTCCTCTAGGCAGCACTCCCCTCTTTTTTAAGTGGTTTAATCTGAGCTTTGATGGATTTCATTATCTTTATGGGGCTGCTCGTTGCTATGCACGGAATTGCACTACTTTGTGATTCAATCCTGGTGTCAGGTGTATGGGATTGGTGCCGGCCCCCAATGGATGTATCAAATCCCCCAAGGGCGCTGCCATTAAGTTCAGTCACCGGCCCAATCACTGGGGCACTAGCTCATTGGGTAGAAATAGGATTCACCTCAACTCCATTGAATGTGGTGCCCTGCCGTCTATCCTGGGACCTGGGAATGCACATTTGCTGTTACAAATCCTTGCACTTCTTAAGGAGCCTATCTGCCTCCTTATGCAAATAGTTGTTTTCCTCACTCAATTTATTAATTACCTCCTGCATATCACCCATTTGCATTTGGCATTCATTGAATTCTTTGTTTCTCTTGTCTCTTTCTTGAAACATTTTAACCATTTCCTGTTCAGCATTTTGGAGATCACTTTCTTTTTCACAATATTCTTTTTGCAAAATCTGCATTTCCAAAACAACCTCATTTTTGTCTTGCCTAATATGGTCTACCAACGCTTTCAAATGTACCAATTCTTGTTCACTACCCTCAAACTGTTTCTTGCTTTTAGACAATTGAATATCATGATCCCCATATTTTAACTGCATGTCTTTTTGACATACCTCCAATTCTGCTCTTAACATTTCCTCTTTTTTACTTGCCCCATCCAGATCAGCTTTTAACCTGTTAATCAGATTAGAATCCATTTTCTTGCATTCGCAGGGATCTATTCGGGATAAACCATGGCTTGGTACATAGCCGTATCAGACAATCTTTCTCTGCATGTTTATCAGCTGCATTTAATAGTCTCAAAAGGCAGACCTGAATTATGCTGCCTTCTGCAAACATGCTGTCTAATGGTTCTTTCTGTACTTCACCATAAATGCGGTCGTGCCATTCTGTGGCATTATTTGATGACCATGTGCATATAACTTTGCCTCCAGATATTGCACTAGCTCTGAGAATGCGGCTTCCATTTGAGACATTCTGAAATTCACTTTTAGTGTCACACTGTTATCATGAAATGGGTTCCCTCTAATGCACGTATGGTAGTGTGAGACACACTTTCCACGCCCGGTAGGTGATCTATAATCACTTTCCCGGCCTGCGCACCATATATGTAGGATATTTTGTGTAAATTTGCGGTCTGGCAGTATTTTCTTACCACCAGCAGAAGAGTGGTAGTTTAGATATACTTATCCTCGCGTTTAGATTGGGTTTGTTCTCACATTAACCTAGAGACCATTCCTTATTATATTATATTGGTGAATCCAGTAATATGTATTGGTGGCGGTATTTGGTGGTAATAGATTACTTAGTGGTGAGCATAATTTTCCTTCCCTACATTATAGCCCCATCATACACAAAACATTCCTTACTATTATAATACTCTTAGTGATCTATAGAGGGCCTCGGACCTACATTCAGAGACACCACACTTTTACATAGAGTGCCACCTACAACCTGTGGCCAGTATCACTGATTTATTTACACCAGTCCGTAGGTTCATTACTGGTTCATAGACCCCCAGTAATCTATATATTGTATTAGATTTCCCCAGACAACATGCACTGGGGAACACACGCATACAACTATTTATCACTGCTACGTCTATCTGCATCATGAACAAGTTGGCAGCTGTATTACCAAAGAACACAAATCTTCCCCACGTCTGCATAGGCAAACCCAAAACAATGAAAACTCAGAAGCATTTATATATATATATATATATATATATATATATATCTTACTTTGTAAACAATTACAATGTCATGATACAGTTCTTACCATTTACATTTCAGCACTATCTGTAACAAAATGAGAAGAGAAAAACAAAACCACAGATGAAGATGCAATCCTTTTCAAACTAGGCGTCACATTTTATAATTCAACACATGACGAATAAAAATGCAAGGGATTTTCTTTTGCTTTGCTACTCTAACTGCCTCTTATTTTTAGATCACATTCGTCAAACAATCGCAAGATTTGCTGTTCCCTCTCCCACATGATCTCCTTTCACTCGCTTCAAAAGGACAAGCCCAGTCAGCATGGATTGCCTCTGATATCTCGGATGTTTGAAGTGTGTGGCGAAAACCTAGAGTTCTCAAGCCTGCGCTAAGTGAGACTAGGCATGTCTGTCTGAGAACCCAGTCATTATCCAAACTAACTCTCCCTCTGCCCTTGTTCCCCCAGCAAAGTCCTGCACCTTCCCATTTTGCTTACGTAGCAAAACTGCAGATACACTGCTCCAATCAAATTGAAGTCAGCATCACCCTTCCTTTAGCACAATAGACCAGTTACACAGTGATTAACGGTATCTAATATAATTTCCTGGTATGCAGGCTCTCTGCTTACTGCAAACACAGAACAATAAGGGAGAAAAAAAAATTCTGGTGCACTTTTAAACCTGCTGCTTCACATTGATTTTTATTTTTTATTTTATTGCTGAATATTTAATCAAAGAATTTGATTTTTACAACTTCTTTGCTCTTTGTTTCTTTAGTCGTGTTTAGTCTGTTTGATTTGAATCTTACATTTCTGGCTATTTTTTGCGGTATTGAGGAGAAGAAGGTCGTCCCAGTAGGTAAGGAAGTCTTAATTTTCATGTCGTTTTTTAGGCAAGTTTTTTTATTAGGGCGTGAAGGATCTTGAATGTTGCTAGTTGCCAAGATGTGCGATCACCACTAATCACCCTTTTCCACCATGTTTCTTCATCAATTACTGCTGAATGTTGGCAGATTTATTTCATGTAGGGGTGTCGAGTGTCCGTCAAGCTTGGGCAAGACAGTAAAAGATGGCGAATAGTCTCTTTCTCTTTGCCACAGAATCTGCAGATGTTAGTCAGAGATTGGTTTCTTATATGGCGAATTTCGTTGGTGTCTAAAAGGTTTAGTCTTGCTCTCATTATGAGGTTGCGTGCTGCTCTGCTTGGACATTTTTTGATATAGTTCTGAAGGTCATCTCGTTTCTTCCATACCTGGGGCAAGTGAGAGACGGGTTTTTATTCAGTTGCTGCATATAGGGTGTGGATCCAGTCTATTTCTTTTATTTTTTTGGTTATTCTTGTGGGGTTATTGATCAGATCATCTTCTGTGCATTCGATGGATTTCAGTCTGGCTTGATTTTCTTCTTTCCATTGGTTTAGCATTGTGCAGCTTCCTCCTAGAATTTCTTTGAGCGCCAGCTTGTGGAGGAAGGAGCAATTAAGTAGAATACATTTTCTGTAGAGCATCAGTGTGTTGCAGTCCACCGTGCCTTGAAGGGAGAGCAGACTGAGTTCTCGACGTATCAGTGTGATAGGGGTTGAGTCAGGTAGGCCGAGAGTCGTCCTCCAGAAGTAAGCTTCTAGTTTAGGCCAGAAAGTCTTGGGTAAGCATGGCATAGCTTCTGCTCCATATGTTACAGTGGGGACCGCCTTTTGTTTGAAAAAGTTCAGTAGTGGAATGGTGGAAAAGTTGCCAAATTTTCTATCTATTGCTTTGCCTTTTGTTGCTAGGCTTCGAACTTTGTCAAACAGAGATTCTTGCATAGCTATGTCTTTTGCTTAATTGTCCAGTGTTACGTCCAGATATTTGAAGTTCTTTACTCTTTCAATTTTGGTTTTTTCTAGGAACCAGTTTGACTTGTCCTGGGTTTTGGCTGTGCGCTCCATCACCATGATTTTGGTTTTTTCAATGTTGATTTCTAGATTGTTCTCTTTGCAGAAAAATTGTATATTGGTGAGTTGGCGTTGAAGACCTCTGGGCGTCAAATCCAGTAGCATAAGGTTGTCCGCGTATAGTAATCTGCTGATGCTAGTTTGTGCTATTTTTGGTGGAAAGGATCTGATCAGAGCTTCAGAGTGTTGATAGTCTCCCATGTAAGCAATAAAGAGGGCCGGAGCCAACGGACAGCCCTGTTTCACTCCTCTTTTTGTGTTGATTTGAGTGGATAGACGGCCTTGCTGATTTAGTCTCACTTTAATGTTGGTATCCGTGTGGAGTGCTTTGATCGGATTTAGGATGTTGCTTGGACAGCCGCAGGTAGATAATTTCTGCCAGAGTCTGGCGCGGTCGACTCTATCGAAGGCTTTAGAGAAGTCAAGGAAGGCCGTATACACTTTTGGGTGGCCGTCTTTTACTTTGTTTTTTAAGATGGTTAAGAGAAGGATGTTGATCGTGGTTCCTAGTGTTTTTTTGAAGCCAGCTTGGAAGTTGTCATTACATGGGGCGCGAGAGGCCCAAGATTGGAATTTTTTCAAGAGAAGAGAGCTGAAGACTATCCCTATAGGGTCCAGTAAGGCAATAGGTCGATAGTTTGTGGGGTCTTGTTTGTCACCTTTTTTGTAAATCGGGACCAATATTGCGGACAGCCATGTTGGAGGAATCGATTGTGCAGTCACGCATCGTGTGAACACAGTTCTTATAAATTCAGCCCATTCGACAGGATGTGATTTTAGGTCGAAATTGGTGATTCCATCAAGGCCAGGGGCTCGAGATTTGTTCAGTTTTTTGATAATGTCGCAGATGTCATCTAGGTCGTCCAGCTTTGTCCAGGCCTCGGCTTGGTTCAAGGGTTTCGAGTCAGTCGTCGATGGTTGTAGAAGCACATATTCTGATGGAGTGTCTGGCAGCTCGAAGAGTGATCTAAAGTGAGCAGCCCAGGAGGTTTCATCGATGGAGTTTGTAATTTCTGGGCCAGTGGTTGAAGATGTTTTGTTCAGTAGTGACCAGAATTCTTTCGAGTTGTTGGAGCAGATGGCTTTCAGCATGGTTTCGGCATCTTGTTGTTGTAGTGTCCATCTGTGTCTTCTCACCCAAGCTTTTTGCTGTATTATAAATCCTGTCTCCAGCCACATACTCACATGTTATGCTGGCAACATAGACTGGCTATATGTGTATGCCACATTATTGCTGGCAACAATATGCCATCACATTCAGTGAGGCGCTATCCACTCCAAGGCGCTATAAAGTGCTATTTTTGCATTCAGTGAAGTGCTACACACTCCAAGGCGCTATAAAGCGCTATATACTACTACAAACCCCTGAAATTCGCCAGTTATGGTAAGCTAAGCAACCACAACTCGCGCCACCACCGTGCATTGCTAAGACTAACACCCAGGACATCAAACATGACATCACAAATGTCATTGATGATATCATTGATGACATCACATGTGCATTTACTTTTCATGAAAAGTCTGAACAAGGGATTCTTATTATAATGTTGACAAAAAAGTGTCAAGGATCATTGGAATACATATCATGAGCTAATTAGTGCATTAAGAAAAGCATTTATATAAATACCATTCTATTATGAAGTTATTTACAGTATGTTAAGCTACTCATGTATAAACATAAGCATTGTGTGCAGCATACAAGATGGAAGTGCAATAATCATCATCTTCCCATGTTCAATAGTGAAATAATAAATGCTTTCTTATTACATTTTTGTGTACTGTGCAACATGTAATAAGTAGCTAATAAAACCCACTTACTACATAATTTCATTATTACATACAAAACACAGAGACAAAACAAAACATACAAATATGAGTATATACAGGGAAAGTGAAATACACAAAAAAGCAGCAGCTGAACCAGAAAGTGTTCATAACCTACCTGATTATCTTAATGCAGAGAAATGATTGCTCTGCTTCAAACCTACTACTTCCCTATGTATAACTATCACATGATGTGACTGCACCCTAAAGAAAGTAATGCGCATACAAATATGAGCCTATCTAGAGAAAATATAGTAATTAAAAAAGCACACCAATAAGAAAGTGTTGATAACCTTACTGATTGTCTTCATACACAGAAAGCATTACTGTGTTTCAAGTGTGTATTTTCCTTATGTATGTGTTTCATATGCTGTGAGTGGACCCTAAGTGAATTATTGTAAGAAAATATTTGAAGTATAACTCTACAAATATAGTAGTTTTTGAATTTTTTGTTCCTAACTATTACTGGCCAAGATATATCACTAAAGGAAAAGAGAGCGAGTCAGACATGTGATGTCATCAGTGATGTCATCAATGACATTTGTGATGTCATGTTTGATGTCCTGGGTGTTGGTCTTAGCAATGCACGGTGGTGGCGCGAGTTACGGTTGCTTAACTTACCATAACTGGAGAATTTCAGGGGTTTTTCGGTTTTACTTTGAGCCATAATGTTCCGTTAGCAAAGTTTTTATTTAGTGAATTTCATAGGTTTTTAGTAGTTCAACTTAACCATAACGTCCCCTTACCAAAGTTTTTTTAGTGATATATATATATATATGGGAGTAATTTACTTGGTGTTATTGTACAAATGAAGAAAATAAATAAAATGTGTTTTGTGAAATGGAAATGTCATGTTTTAACTGTATATTGTTGTTCTTGTTGTACCTTGGACTTTCAAATCGCTAACTTAAAATTAAATGCTTATGTTGTGCTGTGGCAACAGTTATTTGGAAAACTGAGCTGTGGTGTCCCTTTTTTAAAAGGGCCCTCATTGATTATATAATGTTTGAAGCTAAGAAGTGAGTAATACCTCTTCTGGTAAACACTGTCACTGACTACATATCATGTGGTGCTGAGGCATGAGTGATGTCTCAGCAGGTAAATGATGTCTCTGACTTCATGAGATTTGAAGCTGAGGGATATCTATTTTAATTAAGATTATGCTGTCTCTTGCTGAATATATATGGTTAAGTGTTGAATGTAGTTATTACATTAAAAGTATGCTGTTTGTTTTGTGCTTGTATTCACAGCATTCCTAGCATCAAGCTGCATGCATCAAACAATGACTAAGAGCAGGTGACTATCCCACATGTAAAACCCAGAGAGGGGATTATAAACAACTCCAATTGGCACGTCAGGTGTGAAATGCTAAACAAGACTGGATCATCATATTGCATTCTGATACTTGTCCTGTCGTTATACTTGAAAAACAAAACAATAAATATAGTACAAGAACGTTAAAATGCCCTTTAAAATCTAGGACTTGATCATAACAGCCCTTCAAAGAAACTATTTGGGAGATTTATTTCTGCATTTTAAAAATATGTAGTGTAATTAAGCAACAATGGGTTAGTCCTCTGTCACCACAGTCACTCCTCTAGAATGTTGGGGTGTTTACAAGACTAAAAAGAGGTCAAGTTTCAGGGTGAGGTCGTCATTCTGCTCCATACCGTCTCTGACTCCCACTCTGACTTGTTTGGGTCAGGGCATCCTTTTTCTGTGACATTACTTCCACGAAATGTTGTGCCTTCAGTCTACCCTCCCTCCTCCATTCAGAAAATCTAAAAGATGCCACGCATGAGCACGGTAGTAGTTTAACTCTTGGCGGGACCACTAAGCAGAAAACATTGTGCTTGATTCTCAAATATTTGCACTGGAGGAAATCAGAGATGGCCGTGAGAATTACTGATTTGCACCTGCTGTTTTACACCTGACACCCAACTGCTAAAACTGGAGCAAATCTGAACATGCTTGGGGCATCTCTGGGATGCTCACGTGCAAAGGCGATACTCAGGAATTTGCTTAAGGTCCTCTCAGACAGGTTCCAGTCCTCTCCAGATCTGCTGCAGTGATGGGCTTTGTGAATCATGTACGAGGTAGCAGGGACAAATCAGAGACGCAAACAGGCATCCCTAATTTGCTCCAGTTCAAATCTTAGTGATTAAGGCCTGCGGTATCTTCTTGCAACACTGAAGAGGCCATTTGAAAGATCTGTAGCTTCAAGGCAAAACCTGCAGAGAGAGCAACAAGAAAACCTGTGCCCAAAGCCCAGCTCCCCCACATAGCCAAGGTGTGATCCTGCACAAATCATTCTACCTAATGGATCTGATTTTTCTTGGCTGACAACAATGGGCTCATCTAGGAGTGATTCTCTGCAGTGGGCACTACACAAAAGGCCACACCCACATATCTGTTTGATAGACTACAGTTTGGTTCCTCGTGTAATAAAAACAATAGTGACCATTTATGTAGTGCACACCGCAGACTTATTTAGTGCTGTTGTGGCACGATCACTTGTGAGGCGAGTATTGAAATGACCAGTGAATGACATGTGGCATCGACATTGTTTGAGAATTGCATTGGTTTGTTGTATTTGCATCTGGGACTGTATTCACTGCAGATAATGATATGAACAATTCTTAACAGCTTCTAGTGCCTTTATTTTTGTGTGTTTCTTTAGCGAGTTGTGTTTAAACATTATGCTGTGCCGCACTTCATTTAAAAAAAGAGATTATGTTCAGTCACCCCATGCCAGATGACAGCAGGTAACCAGGACACACCCTTCTGGCCTTATACTGTAAGTTGGCAAACTAACATATTCTTAGGTCATTGCAACTTTGCAGGTGCAGAAGGAATGCGCCAGTATTACTGTTTACCGGCACGTTTCCACACCGGCAAAGTACCCGTTTGCCAGTGGGGTGGAGGAATTACCTCCAGCTAAAAGCTGGAAGTAATTCTGACACCCTGCCGGCAAAAAATAGCCAGAATTACCCTCACTGCTGTTACTGGGGGCGGTAATACCGGCAAATCGCCATCATATGGGACTAAATGGAAAGAGGATTTACCGCCCTAACCGGCACTCATATTCCAGTGGTAATTCCGCCAGACTGAGTGCCGGCAACGGTATTACCAATTGCCCGTATCCCGGCGGATTTACTGCCAGGATATCGGCAGAGTTGGTTTGTAAAAGAAAAGCTCAGGACCAGACAACTGGTGTCAAAACCTTCCATGGAAGTCTGGGGTTGGAGGGCACGCCTAGCATAGTAGAATGTTTAGGACAGCGCGTGCAGAATTACTGCAAGCCTGCCCGCACCCAGCACTGACTGAAAGCATGAGGTTTGGAACAGCAGAGGCAGTATGAGTGTAAGCTCTCTGCCCCTCAGGACAGGCGTGCAAACTTCCCTCATGTGGAACAGGCACAGGACTGCAAGCTCTGGGCACTCACTTAGATGCTCACTCAGTCCTGGTGGAATCTCAGTGTTGGGCACAGTGCTTGCCATGCAGCTGGACCCACTGCACCCAAGGCATGACCTGCCAAAGCTTTATGCCTGGATGATGCCAACATGACTTTTCCGGATCAAAGTGGTTTTCTAAATTGGAAGATTTTAAAAGCATGGTTTTCGAATAGTTTTTTTTAGATTTCTTAGTGTTTAGATGTTGATCCGTTTCATTAAATGTTAGCACTTTGTACTGAGCTTTTTGATATTTTTTAAAGTGTGATTTTTAAAGAAGACGATAACATTTTAATGGGATATTGATGGTTTTATGTTGGTGTTTGTATTACGAAGATTGACTACTGTATGTGTTCCATTGTACAGCGCTCTGATGCTTTTGCCTGCCATGTCCGCGCTATAGAAACATTTTAAATAAATAAAAATAGACCGGCAACTGGTCGGATTTTTCTACCGCATGTTTTTACTGTTTTTTAGCACTGACACGTAGATGGCGGTTTACGGTCAGGCAATATTGGATGGGGGAGGGGTGGGGCTGGGTGCTGAGGGGTCTCCCCTCGCATTTGACATTTAAAAAAAAGGTGAACAAATTGGCAAAAGTAATTGGACCAGTGGAAATTCTACCAAAGCACAGCGGCCTATGTGTCCTTCTAAAGGGATCTCGGATTCTGAGTTTCCATAGGTCTCTGTGTCCGGGGGCACAGCGTGTGGAAGATGGCCCGTCGCTCCGGTCGGGGCCTCTATAGCGCCCACAGAGCAGTAACAGCTGGATGTTTTCGCCAAACTGCAGATACGTCCCGCAGCAGGAGTTTTTGCCTTATTAAGCACTTGTCTACGACCTCTTTGTGCAACCGACAGTCACAGATTGGAATTCTGGCCTGTCTAGACATTGAGTATCATCATCTTGGGTATTATTAGCAAGTACTATAGTGCTTAGAAGGAGGTATCCGCCTCGAAGCGCTGGATATATGTGGGGTATTGTTGAACGGTGAATGGAGAAGGCGGTTTCGATAGAACACATTCCTATGTGGGCTATAGTTGTCTACCTGGGGGTCGCTTCAAAGCGCCGAGTGGGCACTGTAAGCAAGGAGGCTGCTACGGCTCCTGTTATGTTCGAGTTGTAACGTGCAGTGCAGTTGAGGTGCAAAGCAGGGGGCTGCTGGGCGTGAGTCTGAAGACTGCTAACCGCCATATGGTAGTGTGTTTTCGGGGCAGAGTCCACTGCAGTCTAGGTGAGTTCTACGGCACGGATCGGCGTCTCTGGGGGTGTGTACACACGGCAGTGTGACTGTGTATCCTGCATGGCTGCTCCCTGGAGAACGGCAGTGTGTGCTGAGGGTAGGGTCCCGGGCTGTCTTTAATCGTGTACCAGGGGCGCGTCTTCTCGCGAGTCGTTGTTCTCTTAAATTGGGGGCACAGCTCAGCCAACTGGACAGGAGATAGCTCACCGGTTCAGCGCTCGCTGCTGAGATATCTCGCTGACACTCAAGAGAAGGCTGGCCCAACTTAGCCTCCGCTGAAGCAATAAGTGCCATAATGCGCTGACGGAAATCACCACCCTTTATGTACAGCGCTACGAAGCTGCTAAAAGGCGGCACCGAGCACTACATAAAAACAAGGTGTCATTAATACCGCGCGCTCAGGGCTCATTGCATGCTGTAATGGAAGTGCCAAGGCACGGCTCCCCGCAGTCTCAGAGAGCGTGTTCTCACCTCGCCTTGTTTATCCAGTTCCAACACCAGCCCTGTCCTCCTCTTTCTTCCACATATCCTCCTGTTGTCATGGTAACATATTTCTCAGTTGCACTTCACCAGTTTCCCCAAGAAATCTTTTTTTTTTCAGGTCTTTTTTTTTATGGCTGTTATTTTGAATTTTGTCTCAAAGCTACAGAGAGAACTGTCCCGCCATGTGGGGGTGGGGCTGTCGCTGAGTCAGCCCGCAGATGTCACTGACCTGCTGTCACTCTTCACAGGCGAGTCCGTGTCTGTGAGTGAGTCTGCGGAGGTCCCTGGCCTGGCTGTAATAACATATGTGTGACATAAGTGTGCAGAGAGAGCTCACTGGCCTGCCGCTCTTCGTGTGAGTGTGTATGAGACTGTCTGTCGGAGTGCACAGAGAGACTTACCAGTATTCACCTGCATGTGACGGCCTCTATGTGAGCGGCGGGAGGACACTGGCCTGTCACTCTTCACAGGCGAATGCCTATGAGTGAGCCTGGTGAGGTCACAGGCCTGTCTGTATGTCTAAATGAGCCAGTAGCTGAAAGTGTGGACAGAGAGGTCAGTGGCCAGTCACTATTCGTGTGAATGTGTATGAGACAGTCTGTCCGGGTGCACAGAGACTTTCCAGTATTCATCTGCGGGTGTGTGCCTACAGGTGCGCCCAGGGAGGGGGGGTCGTAGACCTGCCAATATTGACAGGTGAGTGTCTGCCAACGAGTGAGTCTGCCGAGGTCACTCATGTGTCTGTATAGCCTGTATAGCCAGATGTGTGACTATCGATAAGTATGCCCAGAGACCCCACTCACCTGTCCGCATGCGCGTGACTGCCTTTAAGTGCGCCCTGGGAGGTCACTGACCTGTCGCTATCCACAGGCAAATGCCTGTCCATGGGCGAGCCTGCCGAGGTCCTGTATGTGCCCCTATTCACAGGTGGATTGCTGCTTGTAGGCGAGCCTGCCGAGACCACTGACGTGTCAGCAATCACACATGTGTGACTGCCTTTAAGTGTGCCCGGAGAGCGCAGAGGTCACCAGGATGTCCCTTTTTACACACGTGAGTGTGTGAATTCTCGATATGTGCGCACAGAGTGACCAGAGACCTGTGGTTAGTAGCGAATGACTTGCAGTTTCCAAGTGAGTTTTTTTTATTGTTTATAGTTGAAACAATCAACTTTACAATAATTGTGTGAAAAATTAATACAAGAATTAAAAAAACACAAAACAGTAAGAAACATCACATGTTCTTTCATTTTTCTGCAATTATCCACAGAGAACCAGATCGCACGGGTTGTCACTATCTGTTTGCAGGGAGAGGTAACTGACCTGTCTCTATTCACAGGTGTGCCAATGCCCACACGTGAGTCAGCTGACCTGCCTGCTTTCACAGATGCCTGAGTCTGGTGTAGTCACTCATTGGTCACTAATGAAAGGGATGGGCGTGGCTCTCTATAAATCCTCCAACACAGAGACCACTTACATGTCACTAGTCACGCCTGACCGCTGTGTGTACGTGAGGCCAGCGAGGTCGCAGTCTGTCCTCGTTCACATGGGCCTAGCGTCTGTACATGAGAAGGGTCAGGTCAATGGATGCCCGTCTGGATCTGCCGCTATTGACCGCGTGTGACTGTGCACCAGTGATCTCAGGGAGTGCAATGGCCAGTCACAATTCAAAAGTACTATTTTACTGTGGAGGTCACCGACTGTTCACTGTGCACAGGGTCGTTACTCTAAAGGAGTGAGGCCGGACAGGTCACTGACCACTCAGTACCCACCCAGGTGTGGGTTACTTTCTGTAAGCGAGTAACTGATCTGCCACTATGCCAGGATGCCTGTATGACCACTTCTTTTTTCTTCTTTTCTTAGCTCCTTCAGGACTGGGCCAGTTAACCTTGGCGCTACCTGCAAACCGGAGAGGAGAGGGGCTCGAAAAAGTCACATTCGAACTCACATATTATGCCCCCCCCCCACGCTTATAGGCGTCCTTCCAAAAGGAAATATGAACATGTGTCGCCACATATGAAAAGGTTGGGCTGGCAGGTGTCCCATGAGGAGAGGAGCGTAAAGGCCTCGCCCCCTGATGTGAAATAACAAGTCAGGTGCCCTCCACGGGCATGGCACACTCACTCATCTGCGTGCCAGGCATAAGGAGCAGGGGTAGCTTCACCGGCCAGCTGCACCAGCAGGGCAGGTCCCTGGCAGGCTCTGGCAAACGCACCCCTTATCATGCAGAGCTTGAAGGCGATGGATGGGCGCTAGCGGGGGCGTGAACCTTCTGGGGGTGGGGCGAGCGACTCATCGCAGATGTCACTCACTGGCACATGGGAGTAAAGAGGGGGTGGGGGGCACCTCCGATAATCCCATTGACTAGTGAGAGGTGATGAACCGTCACCCTTTGGTAGAGCTTGAAATAAAGAAGGCATTGCCCAGGGCTGCTGAATCCCAGCCCTGGCAACTTAAGCAATACCAGGGAGGATGCAGGGCGATGCCAAAGCCTGCCTCTCTGGGAGTATGCAATACCAGGGAGGATGCAGGCCGATGCCAAAGCCTGACGCTCTGGGAGCATACCATAGGAGTGAGTGCACAGAGCGCTGTAACATCCCCAGTCTCTGGGAGCATACAATACCAGGGAGTGCATAGGGAACTGTGAGAGCCTGACTCTCTGGGAGCATACAATACAGGGGAGTGCATAGGGCGATGCCAAAGCCTGCTTCTCTGGGAGTAGATAATACAGGGGAGTGCATAGGGCGATGCCAAAGCCTGACGCTCTGGGAGCATAGAGTACGAGGGAGGATGCAGGGTGATGCCAAAGTCTGCCTCTCTGGGAGCAGATGATACAGGGGAGTGCATAGGGCGATGCCAAAGCCTGACGCTCTGGGGGCATACAGTACGAGGGAGGATGCAGGGCGATGCCAAAGCCTGCCTCCCTGGGAGCAGATAATACAGGGGAGTGCATAGGGCGATGCCAAAGCATGACGCTCTGGGAGCATACAGTACCAGGGAGGATGCAGGGCGATGCCAAAGCCTGCCTCTCTGGGAGCATACAATAGGAGTGAGTGCACAGAGCGCTGTAACATCCCCCGTCTCTGGGAGCATACAATACCAGGGAGTGCATAGGGAACTGTAAGAGCCTGACTCTCTGGGAGCATACCATACAGGGGAGTGCATAGGGCAATGCCAAAGCCTGACGCTCTGGGAGCATACAGTACGAGGGAGGATGCAGGGCGATGCCAAAGCCTGCCTCTCTGGGAGCAGATAATACAGGGGAGTGCATAGGGGGATGCCAAAGCCTGACGCTCTGGGAGCATACAGTACGAGGGAGGATGCAGGGTGATGCCAAACCCTGCCTCTCTGGGAGCAGATAATAGGGCAAAGCCAAAGCCTGCCTCTCTGGGAGCAGATAATACAGGGGAGTGCATAGGGCGATGCCAAAGCCTGACGCTCTGGGAGCATACAGTACGAGGGAGGATGCAGGGTGATGCCAAAGCCTGCCTCTCTGGGAGCATACAATACAGGGGAGTTCATAGGGCGCTGTGAGAGCCTGACTCTCTGGGAGCATACAGTACAGGGGAGTGGATAGGGCGCTGTGAGAGCCTGACTCTCTGGGAGCATACAGAACAGGGGAGTGCATAGGGCGCGGTAGGAGCCTCACTCTCTGGGAGCAGATAATACAGGGGAGTCCTTAGGTCGCTGTGAGAGCCTCACTCTCTGGGAGCATACAATACAGGGGAGTGCATAGGGCACTGTGAATGCCTCACTCTCTTGGAGCATACAATACCAGGGAGTGCATAGGTCACAGTGAAAGGCTGCCTCCCTGGGAGCATACAATACAGGTGAGTGCATAGGGCGCTGTGAGAGGCTCACTTTCTGGGAGCATACAATACCAGGGAGTGCATAGGGTGCTGTGAGAGCCTCACTCTCTGGGAGCATACAATACAGGGGAGTGCATAGCACACTGTGAGAGCCTGCCTCTCTGGGAGCATACAATACAAGGGAGTCCTTAGGTCGCTGTGAGAGCCTCACTCTCTGGGAGCATACAATACAGGGGAGTGCATAGGGCTCTGTGAGAGTCTCACTCTCTGGGAGCATACAATACCAGGAAGTGCATAGGTCGCTGTGAGAGCCTGACTCTCTGGGAGCATACAATACAGGGGAGTGCATAGGGCGCTGTGAGAGCCTGACTCTCTGGGAGCATACAATATAGGGGAGTGCCTAGGGCTCTGTGAGAGACTCACTCTCTGGGAGCATACAATACAGGGGAGTGCATAGGGCTCTGTGAGAGCCTCACTCTCTGGGAGCAGATCATACAGGGGAGTGCATAGGGCGCTGTGAGAGCCTGACTCTCTGGGAGCAGATAATACAGGGGAGTGCATAGGGCGATGCCAAAGCCTGCCTCTCTGAGAGCAGATAATACAGGGGAGTGCAAAGGGCGATGCCAAAGCCTGACGCTCTGGGAGCATACAGTACGAGGGAGGATGCAGGGCGATGCCAAAGCCTGCCTCTCTGGGAGCAGATAATACAGGGGAGTGCATAGGGCGATGCCAAAGCCATCTCTCTGGGAGCAGATAATACAGGGGAGTGCATAGGGCGATGCCAAAGCCTGATGCTCTGGGGGCATACAGTACGAGGGAGGATGCAGGGCGATGCCAAAGCCTGCCTCTCTGGGAGCATACAATATAGGGGAGTGCATAGGGTGCTGTGAGAGCCTGACTCTCTGGGAGCATACAGTACAGGGGAGTGCATAGAGCGCTGTGAGAGCCTAACTATCTGGGAGCATACAGTACCAGGGAGGGCATAGGGCGCTGTGAGAGCCTGACTCTCTGGGAGCATATAGTACAGGGGAGTGCATAGGGCACTGTAGGAGCCTCACTCTCTGGGAGCATACAATACAGGGGAGTCCTTAGGTCGCTGTGAGAGCCTCACTCTCTGGGAGCATACAATACGAGTGAGTGCATAGGGCGCTGTGAAAGCCTCACTCTCTTGGAGCATAGAATACAGGTGATTGCATAGGGCGCTGTGAGAGGCTCATTTTCTGGGAGCATACAATACCAGGGAGTGCATAGGGTGCTGTGAGAGCCTCACTCTCTGGGAGCATACAATACAGGGGAGTGCATAGCACACTGTGAGAGCCTGCCTCTCTGGGAGCATACAATACAAGGGAGTCCTTAGGTCGCTGTGAGAGCCTCACTCTCTGGGAGCATACAATACGAGTGCATAGGGCGCTGTGAAAGCCTCACGCTCTTGGAGCATACAATACAGGGGAGTGCATAGGGCTCTGTGAGAGGCTCACTCTCTGGGAGCATACAGTACCAGGAAGTGCATAGGTCGCTGTGAGAGCCTGACTCTCTGGGAGCATACAATACAGGGGAGTGCATAGGGCGCTGTGAGAGCCTGACTCTCTGGGAGCATACAATATAGGGGAGTGCATAGGGCGCTGTGAGAGCCTCACTCTCTGGGAGCATACAATACAGGCGAGTGCATAGGGCGCTGTGAGAGCCTCACTCTCTGGGAGCAGATCATACAGGGGAGTGCATAGGGCGCTGTGAGAGCCTCACTCTCTGGGAGCATACAATACAGGGGAGTGCATAGGGCTCTGTGAGAGGCTCACTCTCTGGGAGCATACAATACCAGGAAGTGCATAGGTCGCTGTGAGAGCCTGACTCTCTGGGAGTATACAATACAGGGGAGTGCATAGGGCGCTGTGAGAGCCTGACTCTCTGGGAGCATACAATATAGGGGAGTGCATAGGGCGCTGTGAGAGCCTCACTCTCTGGGAGCATACAATACAGGGGAGTGCATAGGGCGCTGTGAGAGCCTCACTCTCTGGGAGCAGATAATACAGGGGAGTGCATAGGGCGATGCCAAAGCCTGCCTCTCTGAGAGCAGATAATACAGGGGAGTGCAAAGGGCGATGCCAAAGCCTGACGCTCTGGGAGCATACAGTACAAGGGAGGATGCAGGGCGATGCCAAAGCCTGCCTCGCTGGGAGCAGATAATACAGGGGAGTGCATAGGGCGATGCCAAAGCCATCTCTCTGGGAGCAGATAATACAGGGCAGTGCATAGGGCGATGCCAAAGCCTGATGCTCTGGGGGCATACAGTACGAGGGAGGATGCAGGGCGATGCAAAAGCCTGCCTCTCTGGGAGCATACAATACAGGGGAGTGCATAGGGTGCTGTGAGAGCCTGACTCTCTGGGAGCATACAGTACAGGGGGGTGCATAGAGCGCTGTGAGAGCCTAACTATCTGGGAGCATACAGTACCAGGGAGGGCATAGAGCGCTGTGAGAGCCTGACTCTCTGGGAGCATACAGTACAGGGGAATGCATAGGGCACTGTAGGAGCCTCACTCTCTGGGAGCAGATAATACAAGGGAGTCCTTAGGTCGCTGTGAGAGCCTCACTCTCTGGGAGCATACAATACGAGTGAGTGCATAGGGCGCTGTGAAAGTCTCACTCTCTTGGAGCATACAATACCAGGGAGTGCATAGGTCACTGTGAAAGTCTGCCACTCTGGGAGCATACAATACAGGGGAGTGCATAGGGCGCTGTGAGAGGCTCACTCTCTGGGAGCATACAATACCAGGGAGTGCATAGGGTGCTGTGAGAGCTTCACTCTCTGGGAGCATAAAATACAGGGGAGTGCATAGGGCACTGTGAGAGCCTCACTCTCTGGGAGCATACAATACGAGTGAGTGCATAGGGTGCTGTGAAAGCCTCACGCTCTTGGAGCATACAATACAGGGGAGTGCATAGGGCGCTGTGAGAGGATCACTCTCTGGGAGCATACAATACAGGGGAGTGCATAGGGTGCTGTGAGAGCCTCACTCTCTGGGAGCAGATAATACAGGGGAGTGCATAGGGCGCTGTGAGAGCCTGACTCTCTGGGAGCAGAAAATACAGGGGAGTGCATAGGTCGCTGTGAGAGCACGACTCTCTGGGAGCATACAATACCAGGGAATGCATAGGGCGCTGTGAAAGCCTGCCTCTCTGGGAGCATACAATACAGGGGAGTGCATAGGTCGCTGTGAGAGCCTCACTCTCTGGGAGCAGATAATACAGAGGAGTGCATAGGGTGCTGTGAGAGCCTGACTCTCTGGGAGCATACAATACAGGGGAGTGCATAGGTCGCTGTGAGAGCCTCACTTTCTGGAAGCAGATAATACAGGGGAGTGCATAGGGCGCTGTGAGAGCCTGACTCTCTGGGAGCATACAATAGGAGTGAGTGCACAGAGCGCTGTAAAATCCTCAGTCTCTGGGAGCATACAATACGAGGGTGCGCATAGGGCGCTGTGAGAGCCTGCCTCTCTGGGAGCATACAATACAGGGTAGTGCATAGGGAGCTGTGAGAGCCTCACTCTCTGGGAGCATACAATAGGAGTGAGTGCACAGAGCGCTGTAAAATCCTCAGTCTCTGGGAGCACACAATACGAGGGAGTGCATAGGGCACTATGAAAGCCACACTCTCTTAGAGCATACAATTCGAGCAAGTGCACAGGGTGCTGTGAAAGCCTCACTCTCTTGGAACATACAATACGAGGGAGTGCATAGGGCGCTGTGAAATCCTCACTCTCTTGTAGCATACAATTCGAGGCAGTGCATAGTGGGCTGTGAACCCTCACTCTCTGGGAGCCTACAATATGAGTGAGTGCATAGGGCGCTGTGAAAGCCTCACTCTCTTGGAGCATACAATACAGGGGAGTGCATAGAGCGCTGTGGGAGCCTCACTCTCTGGGAGCATACAATAGGAGTGAGTGCACAGGGCGCTGTGAAATCCTCAGTCTCTGGGAGCATACAATATAGGGGAGTGCATAGGGTGCTGTGAGAGCCTCACTCTCTGGGAGCATACAATACAGGGGAGTGCTTAGGTCGCTGTGAGAGCCTCACTCTCTGGGAGCATACAATAGGAGTGAGTGCATAGGGTGCTGTGAAAGCCTCACTCTCTGGGAGCATACAATACAGGGAAGTGCATAGGATGCTCTGAGAGCCTCACTCTCTGGGAGCATACAATACAGGGGAGTGCATAGGGCGCTCTGAGAGCCTCACTCTCTGGGAGCATACAGTAGAAGTGAGTGCATATGGCGCTGTGAAAGCCTCAATCTCTTGGAGCACACAATATGATGGAGTTAATACATAGGGCAATGCCAAAGCCTGCCTCTCTGGGAGCATACAATACAGGGGAGTGCATAGGGCGCTGTGAAAGCCTCACTCTCTTAGACCATACAATACGAGGGAGTGCATAGGGCGCTGTGAAATCCTCACTTTCAGGGAGCACACAATACGAGGGAGTGCATAGGATGCTGTGAAAGCTTCACTCTCTTGTAGCATACAATACGAGGGAGTGCATTAGCTGTGAAATCCTCACTCTCTGGGAGCATACAGTAAGTGTGAGTACATATGGTGCTGTGAAAGCCTCACTCTCTTAAACCATACAATACGAGGGAGTGCATAGGGCGCTGTGAAATCCTCACTTTCAGGGAGCACACAATACGAGGGAGTGCATAGGATGCTGTGAAAGCCTCACTGTCTTGGAGCATACAATTCGAGGCAGTGCATAGGGTGCTGTGAAATCCTCACTCTCTGGGAGCACACAATTAGAGGGAGTGCATATGGTGCTGTGAAAGCCTCACTCTCTGGGAGCATACAATTCGAGGTAGTGCATACAGCGCTGTGAAATCCTTACTCTCTGGGAGCATACAATTCGAAGGAGTTTATAGGGCGCTGTGAAAGCCTCACTCTCTGGGAGCATACAATTTGAGGGAGTGCATAGGGAGTGCTGTGAAAGCTGCACGCTCTGGGAGCATACATTACGAGGTAGTGCCTAGGGCACTGTGAGTGAAATCTTCACTATCTGGGAGACTACAATACGAGTAAGTGTATGCACTCACTCATATTGTAGTCTCCCAGAGAGTGAGGATGGGGGTACCTATTGGGTGATTTGAAAGCCTCACTCTCTTGCAGCATACAATACGAGGGAGTACCTAGGGTGCTGTGATAGCCTCACTCTTTGGGAGCATACAATACGAGGGAGTGCATAGGGCGCTGTGAAATCCTCACTCCCTGGGAGTATACAATACGAGTGAGTGCATAGGGTGCTGCGAAAGCCTCACTCTCTTGGAGCATACAATACGAGGGAGTGCCTAGGGTGCTGTGAAAGCCTCACTCTATGGGAGCATACAATATGAGGGAGTGCACAGGGCACTGTGAAAGCCTCACTCTCTGGGAACCATAAAATATGATGGAGTGCATAGGGCACTGTGAAATCCTCACTCTCTGGGTGCATACAATACGATGGAGTGTTTGTATAGGGTGCTGCGAAGGCCTCACTCTCATTAAGCATACAATATAAGTGAGTGCCTAGGGCGCTGTGAAAGTCTCACTCTCTTAGAGCATGCAATACAGGGAGTGCCTAGGGTGCTGTGAAAGCCTAATTTTCTTGGAGCATACAATATGATGGAGTGAGTGCATAGGGCGCTGTGAAAATCTCATTCTTTTGGAGCATAAAATACGATGGAGTGATAGGGCGCTGTGAAAGCCAAACTCTCTTGGAGCATACAATACGAGGGAGTGCCTAGGGTGCTGTGAAAGCCTCAATCTCTGGGAGCATACAGTATGATGGACTGAGTGCATAGGGCGCTGTGAAAGCCTCAATCTCTGGTAGCACACAATACTGGGGATTGCATAGGGCTCTGGGAAATCCTCACTCTCTGGAAGCATATAATACGATAGAGTGTGTGCATAGGGTGCTGTGAAAGCCTCACGCTCTGTAAGCATACAATATAAGAGAGTGCCTAGGGCGCTGTGAAAGCCTTGCTCTCTTGGAGCAGAGAATACGAGGGAGTGCCTAGGGTGCTGTGAAAGCCTCATTCTCTTGGAGCATACAATACGATTGAGTGTGTGCATAGGGCGATGTGAAAGCCTTACACTCTGGCAGCATTCAATACAATGGAGTGAGTGCATAGGGCGCTGTGAAAGCCTCACTCTCTGGGAGCATACAATATGAGGGAGTGCATAGGATGCTGTGAAAGCCTCACTCTCTGGGAGCATACAATACGACGGGGTTTTCCTAGAGCTCTGTGAAAGCCTTACTCTCTGGGAGCATACAATACGAGGAAGTGCATAGATCGCTGTGAGAGTCTCAGTCTCTTGGAGCATAAAATAGGATTGAGTGCATAGGGTGCTGTGAAATCCTCACTCTCTTAGAGCATACAATAGGAGGGAGTGCATAGGGCGCTGTGAAATCCTCACTCTCTGGGAGCATACAGTAAGTGTGAATACATATGGTGCTGTGAAAGCCTCACTCTCTGGGAACATACAATTCGAGGTAGTGCATACAGCGCTGTGAAATCCTTACTCTCTGGGAGCATACAATTCGAAGGAGTTTATAGGGCGATGTGAAATCTTCACTCTCTGGGAGCATACAATACGATGGAGTGCATAGGATGCTGTGAAAGCCTCACTGTCTTGGAGCATACAATTCGAGGCAGTGCATAGGGTGCTGTGAAATCCTCACTCTCTGGGAGCATACAATTCGAGGTAGTGCATACAGCGCTGTGAAATCCTTACTCTCTGGGAGCATACAATTCGAAGGAGTTTATAGGGCGCTGTGAAAGCCTCACTCTCTGGGAGCATACAATTTGAGGGAGTGCATAGGGAGTGCTGTGAAAGCCGCACGCTCTGGGAGCATACATTACGAGGTAGTGCCTAGGGCACTGTGAGTGAAATCTTCACTATTTGGGAGACTACAATACGAGTAAGTGTATGCACTCACTCATATTGTAGTCTCCCAGAGAGTGAGGATGGGGGTACCTATGGGGTTATTTGAAAGCCTCACTCTCTTGCAGCATACAATACGAGGGAGTACCTAGGGCGCTGTGATAGCCTCACTCTTTGGGAGCATACAATACGAGGGAGTGCATAGGGCGCTGTGAAATCCTCACTCCCTGGGAGCATACAATACGAGTGAGTGCCTAGGGTGCTGTGAAAGCCTCACTCTATGGGAGCATACAATATGAGGGAGTGCACAGGGCACTGTGAAAGCCTCACTCTCTGGGAACCATAAAATACGATGGAGTGCATAGGGCACTGTGAAATCCTCACTCTCTGGGTGCATACAATACGATGGAGTGTTTATATAGGGTGCTGCGAAGGCCTCACTCTCTGTAAGCATACAATATAAGTGAGTGCCTAGGGCGCTGTGAAAGTCTCACTCTCTTGGAGCATGCAATACAGGGAGTGCCTAGGGTGCTGTGAAAGCCTAATTTTCTTGGAGCATACAATATGATGGAGTGAGTGCATAGGGCGCTGTGAAAATCTCATTCTTTTGGAGCATAAAATACAATGGAGTGCATAGGGCGCTGTGAAAGCCAAACTCTCTTGGAGCATACAATACGAGGGAGTGCCTAGGGTGCTGTGAAAGCCTCAATCTCTGGGAGCATACAGTATGATGGAGTGAGTGCATAGGGCGCTGTGAAAGCCTCAATCTCTGGTAGCACACAATACTGGGGATTGCATAGGGCTCTGGGAAATCCTCACTCTCTGGAAGCATATAATACGATGGAGTGTGTGCATAGGGTGCTGTGAAAGCCTCACACTCTGTAAGCATACAATATAAGAGAGTGCCTAGGGTGCTGTGAAAGCCTCATTCTCTTGGAGCATACAATACGATTGAGTGTGTGCATAGGGCGATGTGAAAGCCTTACACTCTGGCAGCATTCAATACAATGGAGTGAGTGCATAGGGCGCTGTAAAAGCCTCACTCTCTGGGAGCATACAATATGAGGGAGTGCATAGGATGCTGTGAAAGCCTCACTCTCTGGGAGTATACAATATGACGGGGTTTTCCTATAGCTCTGTGAAAGCCTCACTCTCTGGGAGCATACAATACGACGAAGTGTATAGGTCGCTGTGAGAGCCTCACTCTCTTGGAGCATACAGTATGATGGGGTGCCTAGGGCCCTGTGAAAGCCTCACTCTCTGGGAGCATACAATACGAGGAAGTGCATAGATCGCTGTGAGAGTCTCAGTCTCTTGGAGCATAAAATAGGATTGAGTGCATAGGGTGCTGTGAAATCCTCACTCTCTTAGAGCATACAATAGGAGGGAGTGCATAGGGCGCAGTGAAATCCTCACTCTCTTAGAGCATACAATAGGAGGGAGTGCATAGGGCGCAGTGAAATCCTCACTCACTGGGAGCAAATATCACAAGGGAGTGCATACGTCGCTGTGAGAGCCTCACTCTCTGAGAGCATACAATACAAGGGAGTGCATAGGGCGCTGTGAAAGCCTCACTCTCTGGGAGCATACAATACAAAGGGGTTTTCCTAGAGCTCTGTGAAAGCCTCACTCTCTGGGAGCATACAATACGAGGAAGTGCCTAGGGTGCTGTGAAAGTCTCACTCTCTGGGAATATAAGTGGTGCTTTTACAGCTCACATGAGACTGTAACTAGGGGTTCAACCCCCCCCCCCCCGCCTATTTGTACAAATCTCTTTCTCAGGCCTTCTACCAGTAGGTATATCAAGTCAGCAGCCTGGCACCCAAATCCCGCCAGGGGCTTAACAAGGGATATTTCTCAGGTGGGCTTCCTCGTAGGCAGGGACGTCATTTCACCAAAATGCCAGGTGTAGCAGGAGTGACATCACACGACCCTTGACCTCTGGTGACATCACTTGACCCCCACCCCAAAGTGACATCAAATGAATTGATGGAACACGGCCTATCATAGCATTGTTTCTAAGTACACTTCAAAAAATATCGTTACAATATCACTGTAAAGTGATATACATTTATACAAGAATGGATCACCATATGTATCATTAATATCAGTGTGGATAGCCCCATATTACCAAATTACTGTGAATGCAAGCAGCTGTCCAAGGCCAAATGATAATGATGTGTTATTATATAGCACTTACGCTTAAGCGCTTCATATAGAACAATTATACATACAATATCACCCAACCTGTGTTGGTACTCATTTATCAAACTCAGCAGGTTGAAAGGCTGAGTTAACCTTGCCGCGAGACCAACCTGCAACCTGCAGATCACACACACATTGCAGCAGCGAGCAATAAGCCCACTGAGCTATCTTACGAATTATAGCTATCAGACAAACAGCCACTCCAGAAACAAAGAGCCACACGCGACTAGCGACCCCCGAAATGACGTCCCTGCTGGTAGGTGGTTTACTTCAGGGGGCTGAGTCTAGCACTGTTTCAGAACAGGTCTGCCATTGCATGTTAGGTTCTCTCCCCAGTGTGTGGGTTAGGGGGCGGGGGGCGGGGAGGGGGGATAGGGGCTGCAGCTTCCTCAATGGTGCTGAACCATGTTCTGTTCCTCCCTTAACTGGGAGTCCAGCTGCTACTCTTCTCAGTATCCAGTAGCGTTCTTCTCAGGAACCTATAAGACCGTCCTTATGCAGCTCCCAAGTACCCATTGAAATACAGAGGTAAGCAATATAATAGGTATAAATCAAAAAACGAAGGAGCGGGCTTCATATTCGGCACTCTCAGCCAACTACGGATGCACGTGGTAATCTTCTATAAATTGCTTAATACCCGAGACCGGGATTCGAACCGGTGTTGCTCTGCACTCTTGCTTCCAAGAGAAACGAGAGGCCCAGCTATCCTCCCTGCAGATCTTTGATTTTCTTATTTCAGGAATTTCCTTTCTTTCAGAAGTTCGGCTCCTTTCAATTTGACCCACAACTGAGGGTGTATTTCCTAAGGTGCAGGCATCAAATACTGATGTACTTATCAACTGTTTTTTTTTCTTCTATAGGGTGAACCTAGCTGGGCAGCCTCAGTCCTGGATATGGAAGGTGAGGGAACAGCACAGCAGGGCTAATCCAGGGCGCAGAGGGTGGGGGATTACTCCTTGGTATAGTATTCTGCATCAGGGGAGATGTTCTTTGAAGAGGGGGCAATCCTCATTTCTTTCTGAAATGCAGGTGGGAACAGGGGCCCGTCCTGACATGCACCGGAATGTTGTTCCTCTGTATTTTGTAGGTGCGTACAAAGAGTAGGCTTGTTTGCTTGTTTTTTAGCCTTGCGATGGGTGTCATGTTTTTAAGTGTGGCACTGGTCTACGGAGATAGTTATTATTTTTTTTTACCAGGTGGGACAGGGCTTTGCTTTCACATGAATTAAAGGCAACGGTCGGAATGGTACAAAAAAATCTGCCCAGTGTGGAAAAAAGTGGCCCGCATGTGTGTATCCCATGGGCAGCCAGCGAAGGGCATGAGGCAAAGGGCAGCTCCTGTCTGTGCAGCTCCCATCCCTGTTTGCCCCTGTTCACCAATGGACGCCTGACAAAGCACCATAGAGCAACTAGTAAGGAAAGGTGGTATGGCGTGCTCAATTAAAACCCTGCCACTCTTCACTAACTACCATCAATACAGAACATTGTGTAGATTATCTGCTGTTCATTGTAGATAGCCTGATAGATGTATTTTGGGGGTGGCAAATGTGTTGCACTTACATGTATTTGGGGGCAGGAATTGTGTCACACTTGGACAGATTCTGGTAGCAAGCTATGTGTTGCACTTAGACGTATTTGGTAGCAGGCAATGGGCCTCATTACGAGAATGGAGGTAACCATGCCGCTATTTGCGGCATGTCTACCTCCATTCCGGGTACCGGGTCCGGGTTCCCTGAATGGGGAAGTATTAGGCCATTCCAACCTTGGAGGGCCCGGTATTTCCCCATTCAGGGAACCCGGACCCAGTACATCCCCATTCCCATTTGAGCCCCCATATAGCTCAATGGGAATGGGGAGCATGCTAACAACGGGCATGTTAATGACGGGCCCGTTGTTAGCATGCTGGGATGCTCGCAGGGCCCGCTAAGGAGGCCTGGTAAAACCAGGTGTCCTTAGTGGGTCCCACAAGCAGGCCTCGTAATAGGGCAGTAAGGGGTTAACGGATCTGGCACCTTTACCTGCGCCGTTAACCCCTTACCACCCTCCTCGTAATGAGGCCCAATGTGTCACACTTAGATGTAATTGGTAGCAGGCAATGTGTCACGCTCAGAGGTATTTTGGGGTAGGAAATTTGTTGAACTTAGATGGGTTTGGGGACAGGAATTGTGTTGCACTTCGACAGACTTTGGTGGCAGGGAAGTTGTCACACCTAGATGTATTTTGGTAGCAGGCAAAGTGTCACACTTAGATGTACTTTGGGGGCAGGAAATGTGTTGCACTTAATTTTATTTTGGGTCGGGAAATGTGTTGCACTAATATCGGTTCTGGGGCAGGAATTGTGTTACACTTGGACAGACTTGGGTAGCAGGCAATGTTTCACACATAGATGTCCTTTGGGGGCAGGAAATGTGTCACACTTAGATTGACTTTGGGGGCAGGAAATGTGTTGCAATTAGATGTATTTTGCGGGTAGGCAACGTGTTGCACTTAAATGTATTTTTGGGGGCAGGACATTTGTTGCACTTGGACAGACTTTGGAAGCAGGCAATGGGCCTCATTACACGGTAGGCAGTAAGGGTTTACCAGTACCGATATTTTACCGGTACTGGTAAATCCTTACCACCTTACTACGAAGTCCCTTTACGGGTTGGGGATTTTAATGCCTGCTTTTTGCAGGCGTTAAAAACCAACCCGCAAAGGGAACCAGGGAGCTAATTACGGTACCGCAATTTGCAGTGCCATAATTAGCGCCTTCCCCATTCTCAATATGCCCTATGGGGCAAAAATGGGAATGGGGAAGGGCAATGGTAGAAGGGGGAATTACCGCCCCGCCAACCTTGGAATGGGGCGGTAATTCCCCTTTCCACCAAGGCGGTGCCGGTATTTTACCGGCATGAACCATGGCGCTAATTGCGCCATGGTTCACCGCCTACCGTGTAATGAGGCCCAATGTATCGCACTGAGATGTATGTTGGGGCCTGGAAATGTGTTACACTTAGACTGAATTTGGGGGCAAGAAATGTGTTACACTTAGACTGAATTTGGGGGTAGGAAATGTGTTGCACTTAGATGTATTTTAGGGACAGGAAATGTGTTGCACTTAGATGGATTCTGTCGGCAGGAATTGTGTTGCACTTGGACAGACTCAGGTAGCAGGCAATGTGTCACACTTAGATGTAATTTGGGGTCAGACATGTGGTGCACTTAGATTGACTTTGGGGGCAGGAAATGTGTTGCAATTAGATGTATTTTGGGGTAGGCAACGTGTTGCACTTAAATGCATTTGAACGGCAGGAAATCTGATGCACTTGGACAGACTTTGGTAGCAGGCAATGTGATGCACTTAGTTGTATTTTGGGGGTGACAAATGTGTTGCATTTAGATGTATTTTGGTTGCAGACAATGTGTCGCACTTAGATTGACTTTGGAGGCAGGAAATGTGCTGCAATTAGATGTATTTTGGGGATAGGCAACTTGTTGAACTTAAATGCATTTTGGAGGCAGGAAATTTGTTGCACTTGGACAGACTTTGGTAGTAGGCAATGTATCGCACTGAGATGTATTTTGGGGCCTGGAAATGTGTTACACTTAAACTGAATTTGGGGACAGGAAATGTGTTTCACGTAGACTGAATTTGGGGTTAGGAAATGTGTTGCACTTAGATGGATAATATGGAATTGTGTAGGTTAGCACATGTATTCCACACAAATAACTGTGAAGGCTAGCACATGCACTGCTCTTAGAAGAACTGTGAAGGCTAGTCCATGCACTGCTCTTAGAAGAACTGTGAAGGCTAGCACATAAAAACCTGTGATGGTTAGACAGATTTGAGGGTTGGCAGTGTGTCTGGCAGTAGGCATTTTGAGTTGCACCATATAATGTGTAACGGTTTATTGAGAGGCCACCCTCAACACCGGAAGTTCCTTACCTCCCCACTCAAGGTGTCACGCAACAAACTGTTTAATGGATTCTTCTCCAATTCATCTAATAGCCCCTGGATCACTCCACTCGAGCTACCAATGGGCCAAGAACCAGGCCAGTGTACAGGAAATATATTTATATTTATTTGAATTAGATGTTACGAAACATGCACTGAAATGTCAAACACCACTTTATCTGTGGCACAACACAATAAACTTCTATCAACATAAACAAATCACACAAATCACGATTCTTTACTTTCTACAAATTTTCCTTCAAGAAATAATTAGTGCTGGTCAGTGAACACATTTTATAGAGGTAGTGTTATGCAATTCCGATTTTCCTGCGTGCTGAAAAGGCGAGCAGTTTGGTTTTTCAGATCTGGACAATTGCATATGGCAATTATGATTTCACCCACACCTTTGCTTTAAAATAAAAACAGGATGATTAAGCAGTTTGTTTTTAGATCCCCCCGCCCCTACTTTGGTCTGGGTTGGGGAAGTCTGACAGAAGAATTAGGGGGATTGAAGAATTTTTAATTTTAGACCCCCACTCCACTGAAACACCTGTGCTGGCGAAAGTTGGACAAAAAGATTGGATTGATTAAAGAACAAAGGCACCCCTCTTCCTTAAAGAAGTCAGGGTCAACAGGACAAAAAGGATTACCCAATTAAATTATAGGCTATAGTTTCTTAGCGCACACTGGGAAGTGAGCTTTGTTCATTTAGAATGTTAACAAAATCACCCGATAGTGTTAGCCAAAGGGATTTAATGACATTCACATTTGTTTGTTAAATAGGCTAAGAATCTACACAGTTGTGCCCCCACTTGTCACAGGTCTCACAGGACTCACGAGGTAAGCCATTTTGTGAGCATGCGTAGTTAGTGAGCTACCATCTCCGAAGAGAGATTGGAAAGGAATTGCCACTTCCAAACCACTGCAATTCTTTACTAATCTGCATAAAAGGTGCATGTTACAATGCTTTTTCCAAACACATAGGTTAAAAGAAAAGTACTTTATGTGTGATTATAAAGAGAACGCATCAACCAGTTCAAGACCTCAAGATATGCCACAATAACTAGCAAAAGTACTCCTGTGCAGAGAAAAATGTGTGCTTTTTGTCACTGGAAAAAACATTCATATGTATTACAAAGAAACTAATATTGCTTTTCATAACTGATGTGGCTATCAAAAATCAGACCGTAAACAATATTTGCAGATGGAATGAAGGCAACTAAAAGGAATGGGTATCACTACATATTATCCCCACCAAAAATATTGCTGTATATATGGTTGTCTGGAACGGCCATAGGTGATATTTTTGGGGGGATAATTTTGGGGGGTTTTGGGAGCAGGGGTTGCCGGGGTGTCCCCACACAGGTTCCATGCCTTAATATCGCCGCAAAAATATGGCAATATTTTTGTATGGCGAAATTGTGCAGGGATATTAACACATGGAACCAAGGAATGTGTCAGAAAACATGCCAATAGGAGTTCAGGTGCAAATCTAATGAAGTAATTCAAGGGCCATGAGAACATGCCTCTCATAATTTGTGTAAGCATGATAATTGCATCAGAAAAACTGCACCACACAATATGATGATTAAGATTCCCTGCCTTCTGCTTACTATCCACATTATGTTGTCCTGTGAGTTACATAAAAGCAGCCTTAAAGCTAAGAGACATACACACCCATCAATTTGTAATCCCTAAAAACAGAAAAATGTGCCTAATGCAAATAGGACACAATGAACACATAGGAACTAACCCCTGGCTTCTGCCGAAAAGTGCCCTAATATGTTTTCTAATCAGTGACCAGCAGAACAGTGGCATAGAAAGTAACTCTGATCTCAAGACTAATTTTAAGGGGAAAGAACATCTTTTAATCAGCATGAAGTATCCCTCTTGGCAAAGCTAATTACTTGTTTTACTCCCTAAAAAATAATTTCACTCTAAGTAGGAAGCAACCTCTTATCAGAGTCCTGCTTGTAACCCTGACATATGAAGTAAAATGACAGGGCACATAATACAGTCTCGTTTTTCCCACCCTTCCTCACCACAGCCTAGACAACATTCAACAAGAGATTTGCTGAGGTTTCTCATAGAGCCCTTTTTGAAATAAATCATATAATGTATGCCCTTTAGGTTAATAGCATCAATGTTCAGAGGTACAATAGCTTGAGAGACTTCTTCTGTAACTATGGTTCCCTCTGTAATTCATTGTTATCAGTTAAAGAATATGCAGGGGGATGCTACAGTCAGTAAACACATAACACATGTTTATATTAAAATGCCCTCAACAGCTGAGCATAAAAAGAAGCAGAAAGTGCAGCTCTCTGGACTGTTGCTAGAGTTTCCTATCCTTCAGCAAACAAACACATTTTCTACACTGTACTGCCAAAACAACTGACTTGGTTTTTGAAAGTTACTGATTTGTTCATCACTCACAAGGAGTGTTCTCTTGTGCCCTTTCACCGGTACCCTTTCCCAGCTCCTGTGTTCATCTCCAATACTAGTTGACAGGGCACTGTAAAATGTGAGAGATTGTAGCAGTGACACTCATTGGGATATTTGCATACCCATAATACTTTGCAAGCAAAACATATTTAGTGCCTCACAATGATATTATATGCATTTTAAGAAAATGTCATGAATCTGCAGGTAAACAATTATTTTGCAGTGTGCACAAGATTGTTTGCAACTTATTCCACCCTTATATTGTTGGGTAGGATTATACAACTGATAAGTGAAGTCATTTTTGTATAGCATCAGGTTACAATATAATTTGTTACGGTCTATGCCCAATGTAACTCTGAACACTTAGAAAGAATGCAGATTGTGTGAAAAGCATTCTACTGTCTGACTGTCCATTGCCCTAATACTATTGACGAGTAATACCTGGCATAGCTCATGCCCATTATCCCTTGCAGGCTAAGTAAATGATATTGCAATGTTGCTCTCCGCTTATAGAGTAATGTTAGCAATGCTAAAGTAGGAGACTCCGAGAATGACATTGGTCTTCTCCAAATCCTTAGAGGGAAAATTAATATTTGAGTTTTAGAATGTGTTAACATGCAAGGGACCACTTCAAAGCGCTTGTGGGACATATGAACTAAGAATAGGAATCCTGGGATGAGGTTATACATCCAAGTAGCCTATTTACTCACATTCAGTATCCAATATTTGAGATGAAGATGATAATTAGGTTAGATAGTGTGGGTGATGCTTTTATTATTAATATTATGAGTGTATTTATTGAGCGCGGACCTGGCTTCGGGAATCAACAGAGTGCTTTGCAATCATAGGGGGAAAACACAGTGAGGGAAGCAGAGAAAAAGGGAGTGGGAGCTAACGGGGGCGGGGGGAGGCAACGACGGTCAATTTGCAGCAAGGGATCTACAAGCAACCATGGGAGGAGACGGTGTGGGGCAGATCAGAGTCTCAGGTACAGTGGGGAGTGGAGGGTGTGTGGACCTATGCGTTAGAGAGGAGCCATTCCTTGAAGAGGAAGGTCTTGAGCTCTTTCCTGAACTCTAGCAGCATGGGGTAAGTCTGATGTTGACGGTAGGAGGTTCCAGAGTCTTGGAGCATAGACAAAGAAGGATGTTCTTCTATTTTTTTCCTTCCTGCACTGTCAGAGTTCAAGCCTTCACATTTCCTTACTTCTGGTGCATTGCAGTGCTCTGGAGATGCTGAGTTTCTCAGTGAGGTAGCTTGGGGACTTCGGGGTGACAGCCTTGTAGATGATGCAACAAGATTTGAAGATGATACAGGCTTGCACCGGGAGTCATTGCAGTTAGAGGAGGGTGCCATCAGCATGCAGGGCATATCTCAGGGGTGCCAGGGTAGATGCTGAAAGGCCTTCCAAAAAGGAACTTTTATAAGGCACAATGAATAAAAGAAGTTCTGTTATTTGAAAATTATTCAACAAAAAACATAAAATAAGTGGATGTTGGTACATGTCTGGTAACCTTTTGCAGATCCAAGAGAAGAAGAGTCTAGGTTGTCTGGTAATATCTAAATATGTTTTGGGGTAGAGGCTAGAGTAAGCGCGTGATAGACTAAAGCATGGGAGTCATAGGCGGCGAGGGAACTATATTTGTTTAATGTGTGCAAGCATATCTTAGATTGTTCTGTTCATGGAGCCACATATTCATATTAGTGTTTACCTCTTGTGGCTACTTTTTGTTTCTAGGTTTTAAGGTCACGCTTGCATAGTAGGGAATGTAAATGAGCTACACCAGAATTGGGGTAGAGGCTTGAGTAAGCACGTGGTAGATTAAAGCATAGGAGTCATGGGCGGGTAGGAAACAGTAGTTGGTTAATGTGTGCAAGCATATTTTGGATTTTTCTGTTCATGGAGCCGCTTTTTCATATTAGTGTTTACCTCTTGTGGCTGCATTTTGTTTTTAGGTTTTCAAGGTCACGCTTGCATTGTAGGGAACGTAAACGGGCTACACCAGAATATCACAACTAGTTAGTTATTTTAATAGAAAGCAACTGTCAGGTAATTGCTGTGTCTTGTGCCTCATTAAATTTTCTTTGCATAGGTGAGAATTGCCTGTGTGCGCTGCTATAAATCTTCGAAGTGGCACCCAGAAGGAAGCTGGGCAAGCGCACATGCGCAGAGTTTAGAGGGAACATTGATGGTAACCTATCCATTGAAATTAGAAGATCTATAAGTTAGCCATTGTAACACATTGGGCCTCATTACAAGGTAGGTGGTAAGGGATTACCGGCACCAGTAAGGACACCGGTGCTGGTAATCCCTTATCACCCTATTCTGAGGTCCGTAAGCGGGTCCCTCCCTTAACGCCTGGTCTGACCAGGTATGGGACCCGTTAAGGGACTTCAGAGCTAATAACGGTACCGCAAATTAGGGTACTGTTATTAGCTCTATCCCCATTCCCATGAGCCCTATGGGGGCTCGAATGGGAATGCGGAATGGTTCCCAGAACGGGGACTTACCAGGTCCTCCAAGGTTGGAATGACCCGGTAAGTCCCTATTTCAGGAACCCGGACCCGGAATGCGGTAAGAGGGTAGCCATGGTGCTAATAGCACCATGGCTACCTCCTACCTCGTAACGAGGCCCATAGAAGATAAATGCAGGTATCCTTGATATTGAATCTAGATGATGCCTGATGGTAGCCTTATTTTGAACGTGCAACAGTTTATTGAGAGACCACCCTCAACACAGGGAGTTCCTTCCCCCCAAGCTAAGTGTCACACAATAAACGGTTAATGTCAGATCTTTTATTCAGCCCTATGTCAGCCTCATATCATGTCTCTTGGGCCCCCCTCCTGAGATACCAATGAGCCAAGAACCAGGCCGGTGTACAGGAAATACATTTGTATTTATTGGTATTATAGGTAATAGAAATCACACTAAACTACACACGCCACCTTCTCTGTGGCTCACAATTAACTTCTTGTTACACAAATAAATCACACCAATGGGTTGGCAAAAACACAAATTACAATTCTTTTCTTTCTGCAGATTTCACTTCAATAAATAATTAGTGCTGGTCAGTGAACACAATCAATTACAGAGATAGTGCTTTGCTATTTAGATTTTCCTACATGCTTAAAAGGCTTGCAGTTTGGTTTACAGATTTGGACAAATGCATATGGCAATTACTATTTCACCCAATCCGTTGCTCAAAATAAACACAGGGTCATTTACTAGTGGGTTTTCAGACCTCCCCTACTCTGTAGGTTGACAGAGACAGTGGGATAACTGAAGTATTTTGGATTTCAGACCCCCTCCACCTAAAGGCCTGTGTTGGGGAAGCCAGACAGCAACAAGTGGGATGATTTGAGAATTTTGGATTTCAGACCCCCCTCTACTTAAAGGCCTGTTTTGGGGAAGCTGGATAGCAAACATTGGGATGATTTGAGAAATTTGGATTTCAGACCCACCTCCACTTAAAGGTCTGTGTTGGGGAAGATGGACAGTACAAATTGGGATGATTTGAGAATTTGGTATTTCAGACCCCCATCCACTTACAGGCCTGTGTTGGGGAAGCAAGACAGTAAAAATTAGGATGATTTGAGATTTTTGAATTTCAGATCCCCCTACTCTTAAAGGCCTGTGTTGGGGAAGCTGGATGATAAACATTGGAAGGATACTTTTGTTTTTGATTTAGGAACAAAGGCACCCCTCTTCCTAAAAGAAGTTGGGGTTAACAGGCAAAATAGGGTTACCCAATTACATTACAGTCTATAGTTTTCAGCGCACACTGGGAATGAGCTTTAATGTTGAATATTAACAAAAAGCACCCTGTGGTGTTCCATCAAGGGGAATTAATCACATTAACTTGTTTAGTTATTTAGCGTAAGGATCTACGCTGTTTGCCCCTCCCTGCGACCACTATAAAGGGAAAGGATTTAAGGCCAGCAGATTCCCCCACCTTTTGGTTCCAAAGAGCTGGTGGCAATAGCTTCCCTGTTCAAGCAGCCCAAGCCTGGAAAGCACTCCCGCTCCATCTACGCACTGGCCAGACCTTCCAAAACTTTAGGTCAAACACAAAAAAATGGCTATCCATGAATGACAATACCCACTCGATCGCTTAGAGCACCAGAATCCATCCACCTTGCCTATATTTGAAAATGCACTTATCCTTCGAATACTGTAAATCCTTAACGGATCTGCCTTACTGCTAAATGTCATATTGCCTTTGCTAACCTGCCTTTGCCCTACCATCACTTGCGGCTGTATATTCATATTTTATGTAATCATGTTTTGCCCCTCACACCATTGTTCACATTTTATGTAATCATGTTGTGCCCCTCACACGATTTTGTATGTATCTACTGTTTCTAATCTGTCTTGTAATGCGCCCAGATACCCTAGGGTGTGGTGCGCTTTATAAATCAATAAAACAAACAAAACAAACAAAGGGCTCAATTTTACTCACATTGAAAACCTCTGTTTAAAGATCAGGAAAGCTAGCTGCATTGCAGGACCCTCTAGAAAGGTAGGGCATGGATCTGGTCACTCCACTCCCAAGGATGGCCTCCAGCTCTCCACCATAGGCCCAATCAGCTTTTAGGCCTTTCCACCAATAGACAGCTGCACACAGAGGCAATCTCTGCTAGATCTCCTTTTGGCATTTCCTTGTGGCTGTTCAATGGTCAGTTTTAGCAGCTCCTTTCACGATGGTAATTTTAGGAGCTCCCTCCATTCCTCATAGTGCATAGACTTTATATACCAGTGATGACACCATCAAGTTTATAACATTGGGCAGTTCCCTGCAAGAGCAGTCACAATGAGGATTGACCAGTTACCCTTCTGTCTACCCCCAAGCCCAGCCTCTCTCCATGAATTGGTTTAGGGGTCTGGAGCAGACATATGCAATTCCCATTTGCAATCCTCTTTTGTTTTCATGTCAAATGTTGGCAAAAATCTAGTTATGTGTAAAAAATGTTGTGGTTTACTAGTAGCTGCCATAATAAATATATATTCCACTTCAGCTAATCACGGGGAACTAAATAAAACAACAGCCGGGTTAACACCATGTTGCACAGCCGTTTGGCAGTTTTCTGCCATTTTTACAAAAAGCATAGTCATTAGGAACATGCCATTTACTCCCCACGTATCTAATTTTACCCCCACCAGTTTGCCAACTCTTAAATCTGGGACATGTTCACATCAGCCAGGAACACCTTTTAGCTAACCATTACAACCCGTCAAAGGTGGATGACTTTTATTTCAACAAAACTGCCTGCAAATTACCTAAAAAATGACACATCATTGAAGGAAGTATGACCTGTGGTTGCTGGGAAAAAGTTATAATAGTCCTTTTTTTTTTTTTAAATGTGTTTATTTATAGCAAGGCAGTATAGGTTACAAACAGTATCGGGTGGCAGTATAACATTGCAAAGAAAAGATTCTGGCTTTGTGTCCCTTTCCCCCATCATTCCGGTTTTCCCGGGCCAGAGATTCAGTCTATCACCCCCGCCTGGTGTGTACTCTCCAGGTCCCCCAGGGCCCAACGGGCGTTGATTGGCTTGAACGTCATTGCAGGAAATCGCTGATCATAGTCCAGCACTGGAGCCCATACATTCTGGAAGCGGTGCAGAGTCCCCGCTCTCGCAGCGGTGACCTTTTCCGCTATTAAAATGTCCCACAATTTTCCCCACCAGTGGGCCAGGCAAGGGCCGTCTTGCGACTTCCAGAAACGGGCCAGAACTGTCTTGCCCGCCAAGAGGCATTGTGTGAGGAGCTTAGCCCTGTTGCCGGAGCGGGGGTAGATTCCGGGGACCGGGATCCCCAGTAGGACTGTCTCAGGGTCCAGTGGGAGGGCGGAGCCGGTGACTTGCTCGATGACTGAGAGACACCTGGTCCAGAATTGCTGGATCTTGGGGCATGTCCACCACATGTGGAAGTAAGAGCCTGGTTGACTGCAGCCTCTCCAGCAGGCAGGGTCCATTTGCGGATTCATGTGGTGGAGTCTGAGAGGGGGGTAATACCAGCGCAAGGTAAGTTTATATGCACATTCTTTATAATAGTCCTTTTAAAATATTGTAAATCTTTATGTTAATGCAAATAGGAGCTCTGCTTCCTCCAAGCCATTTGTTTCTCTCGGTCAGTCTGTGGCCAGAGTTTTTATTAGTGTCTTCGTTGTTTGAAGTTGGTTGTTTGAAGTTGGTGGCTGCAGATCGTAAATGGGGAATGCATTTCCTACACAGAGATCTCCCACTGCAGATAATGAGCTGGACCGGCTCTGTGATGCCAGGAGGGCTGTCCTCTCATCTGAAGGGGACCATCATTCCAATCTGAAAGACTTCTATTTCTTGTATTTCTTTCAAAGTTTCAGCTTCCCTTTATTGTAGCCCCTCTTTACACAACTCCCCCTTACATTCTGGTCAAGCACCAGCCAGGGCCAATTGTCCTGCCCAGAGCCCAGCCCTTCAACAGCTTTCAGGCAGGCCACATTTTATTGCAGTTGTAAACAGATTTATTTAATTATTTTACTTATTCATTGCTTGTTAGTCACTTATAGAGCAAGTAAAATACTGTTTCAAAGCACCCACAGGTCGAGGGGAGGGAACAAGGGAGTTAAATACAATACCAAACACAATATTTAATAAGAACAGTTGGGGAACGGATGAAAGGACAAACCTACTATCCCTTGTGAGTATTCAGAATGTGCAAGTACAGCAAGGAAGAGGGTAGACGTGGTAAGTGCTGGGGAGGCACAAACCAGCGTTTCAGAGGTGGAGTCCTTTGTGAAGTTTGCCCAGAGACCTTGGTTGACATGAACTCACATACTGCCTTTCCTAACATCACCCTTTATTCATTGGCACACTATGTATTGTACTGATCAGAGTTCCCTTTGAATTTGTGCTGAAAGTGCAGGGCTGTTTTTTTAGTCATTAACAAAATACACATGTAATTACTTGCTATTCGTTTTTCTGCTGAAAAGTGGGTCTGAATGTTCGCAGTGCATCCCCAATTGATGGGTGACAGTTTCAGTGAAAAATTGCTGCATTTATTTCTCAGCCCCCAATGTCATGTGCTTTTGCAATCTGCACTAGGATTACATTTTTGTTTTAGCCTTTTCTGGATTTCCCCTGCAGAAAAACACCTAGATAGGCTTCCTAAATAGGCCCAATTTTTCAGCATGCAGGTTTCTGAATGCTCGCAGGTCAGTTTCCCAGTCGTTCCTTCAGTTCCATTGGTTAAGTGCCTTTCATTATACACACATGTCCCCCACCTGTTCTTCCATGACTCTTTGGTGGGGAAGAGCAGGAAAGAGTGGGGTTTCATCCTAAATCCCCTTCTCTCTTTCTTATATTTTCCTTTCTGTCTTGCTAAATGTCCGTCATTAGGGAGTGGACACCCCAGTATCCCCTTCCCTCTCTGATTTTATTTTACATTTCCAAATAATATTCATTACAATACTCACCTGTTATAATTCTCCCTCCGGGGTTTTCACTCTTCAGATGGGTCCTTGGCTTGACTTTCATTTCTTCTCAATCAGTCGTAAAGCACGTCTGGGATGACAGCTTTTCAACTGATTGATGTGGACTCATTTTTCTTTTGTCTGTTCTCCTTATGGGATGAGGATCGTGTAGGCAACAGGTGATATTGTATCTACTATTTCAAAGGTACCACGCCAAGACGGAATAGCAATTCACTCCTTGGTCTGATTCCTTTGAAAATTGTACAGGTAAACAGTGTCCCCTGCTTCATACTCTTTCTTGGTGGTCTTTAGGTCATAAACAGTCTTCATTACTTCAGCCGACTTTTCTAAATTGCGCTGAGCATAAGCAAAGGCATGCTGGAGGTGCTTCCTTACATTTTCAATGTACTCATGAGTAGTGGTCTCATTTATCAGGGTCTGCTCCTGAGTGCTGTAGAGCAGATGCTGAGCTAAAACCATTTTTGTCTGGTCATGAGCTCAAACAGAGCCATTGTTGTTGCAGAAGATGATGCAGACCTAATCGACGTTAAGACAAGCAGTAATTGGATGCCCCAACTGGGTCCAGGTTATGCCACAAACTTCTTTAAGATACTCACAATTGTTTTGTTGTATCTCTCTACTCCCCCACTTGAGGCCTGGCAGTAGGCAAGGTGGAGTTTTCTTTTCACCCCTAGAATCTCCCACATCTTCCCCTTCCCCACAGGGATAAAAGGCGGAGCATGAAAGCACACTTTAAGCAAGGCCAAACACACAAGGAAGCAGCTTTTCCGGACCGGCAGTTCAAACAGAGATGAAAGGCGGCGAGATCTGAGAGGATGACAAGGAGGGAAGTGCCCTTGCCATTTTCATTCCAGACCCGTGAAGCCTCCGTGCAAAGAATCACAAGACCGGGGTTTACAGCTGGTGTATGGTGAAACAGATGTCAATAGCGCACGGGGGCCTCCCACATTGATAATACAGGTAGGGAGGTACACTTGCTACCATGGTACCATCCTTGACTATTTTGTCATTTAGTTGTAAGGATTGGCAATATTTTTTTTTAGTATAGGCCCTTTTCATTTTACAAGATGCCACTAGGACGTGTTTATTATTATTTGATGGTTGTAGCTTGCTCCCTTCTTAGATTTAGGTTTAGATTAGGCGTTTTTCTCACCCATTATACAGTTTAACAAACACCCTTGAACTGTGATCACTTGTGTCTGTCTTTACTGTTGCCACCATGAGTTCCTTATAGTTGAAATAGAGCACACACAAGATACCCCTTTAGGTAAGTGTCAAAGTCCTGGCCCCAGGGACGCCATTTCACCAAAATGCCTGGGGTAGCAGAAGTGACATCACATGACCCTTGACCTCCGATGACATCACAGGAAGTGATGTCATTTGACCCGACCCCGGAGTGACATCACGGGAAGTGATGGTACACAACCTTTCACCCCTTGACAAAACTGGAAGTGGCACCACATAGAATTGTTCCTAAGCACACTACGAAAAATATGGTTACTATATCACTATAATGTGATACGCATTGCATACAAGAATGGAACACCATATGTATAGTTAATATCAGTGTGTATAAGCTCACATTACCAAATTACTGTGAATACAAGCAGACTTCCAAGGGCGAATGATAAGAATGTGATATCATTTAGCACATATGCGAAAGCGCTTTAGTTTATATAAAACAAATATACATACAATATCACCCAACCTGTGTTGGTACTCATTTTCAACCTCTGAAGGACGAAAGGCTGAGTTGGCCTCACTGGGATTCGAACCTCCAACCTGCAGATCACACACAGATTGCAGCAGCGAGCACTCAACCCACTGAGCTATCTTACCAGGTATAGCTATCTCACCGGCTATAGTAAAATGAACAATTACATGTCTGAATGTTCTCAAAGTCAGAAAGCAAATTACACTCTGTAGTGGATACCATTAAACTGGTAACTGAGATTCAACAGCAGGCACGTTCATCTGCAGGTCTGGTGCAAAGTTGGCCACATGTCAAGCCTGCGTGGATCTACTTTACAGGCTTCAGAGGTTGGAAAAAAACATACCATTAGGAGGGTTAATAACTGTGTATTAAAGTATGTAGAGTAGCGCAGGGAAAGCAGCGCACTCACACGGCATCCCATACTCTGGACACTCGTTACCTAATACATGCAAACAAACATTCTGAACAGCATGCCAGGAAAGATAGACACATTACAACAAAGCATAATTGTGGCACAATTAAATCAAGGGCCACTTTATGTGCTATGGTCAAACATTTCTACACTGTTTGTTTGTTTGTTTGTTTTATTTATTTGTAGTGCGCACCAGACCCAAGGGTATCAGGGCGCAAAGCATAAGAATACGTTCAGCTTGGTTACATATAAGAAAAAGTAGTACATACACAGATGTCAGAAAATATATAGATACATAGGTTACATATTGGAGCAAGTACATAACAGATATTAGCAAATACATATGCAGAGATACAAAGGCGCCCTGGGGAGTCAGGGCGCGGGAGGTAGGAGTAGGTTCAACACAAAATTGGTTACATGACAGGTTATTTACGTACCTAGTAAAAGTCAAGTATACAGAATAAGCAAATACCGCGAGGTACAGCACATCAAGAAGGTACAAGTGGAGTAATAGGTGTCTAAAATTACAACTATGCAGGGAGAGGACAGTGCGCCCAAAGGGCAGGAAGCTTGGAATGAGGTTGATCAGGTTAAAGACGTAGGGGGCAATGTTGTTGTCGCCTGTATCTGTGGGCAAGAGCAATTACTTGGACACAAGCTTTTAGGCACAAGGATTTTGTCAAATGACTGAGGACACAGCGATGGAATGTCTTGTGATGATCCCAACAGAGACAATGGGCCTCATTACGACCCAGGCGGTAAGTTACCGCCTGGGCCGTGACTTTACCACCATGGCGTAAACTACGTTTACGCCATGGTGGTTGGCGGACTTACCGCCCCATTCCGACCTTGGCGGGGCGGTAAGTCCCCAATCCCCATTTACCCTTCCCCATTCCCATTTTTGCCCCATAGGGCATAATGGGAGTGGGGAAGGCGTTAATTACGCCACCGTAAATTACGGTGGCGTAATTAACTCCATGGTCCCTTAGCGCCATGGATTTTAACACCTGCTAAAAGCAGGTGTTAAGTCCGCCATGGCGCTAAGGGACCTCGTACTCAGGCGGTAAGGGTCGGCGCTGTTTACGCCGCCGTAAAACCCTTACCGCCTGGGTCGTAATGAGGCCCAATGGAAGAAAAAACATGCTAAAATTGCAACTTGTGAAAAAGCTAAATACATATTCCGAAATTGATGCTTATTCTACTCTAAAAGTTCTTTTGGACATTTTTGTCTGCATTGAGAATTTGAGTTGTTTAGGAACAGACTAAATCAGTCACTCACCCCCTGAAGTGGGCCTGAAATAGACATTTAATGAGACTAGCAATTATTGTATTGAATTCCAGAAAGACAAATTATTTGTTATTTGTATTTTTTCTTATTTAGGGTCACTGTTCACTGTTATCTTTGTGAAACCTCTGGTTTCTTTAAAGAGGCCTGAACAAGAAAGCCAGCCACTCCAGAAGCAAAGAGCCACATGGCGCTGGCCACAGCCCAGGAGCTTCAATTAAATAAAAAAATGAAAAGGTTTTTATATTTTCTTTTAAGTGTAGTAAGGTAGACCACATGGGTAGAAAGAGGGACCTTGGGGGTCTCAGTTGTGACCCATGGAGACCGCAAATGACGTCCCTGCCTGGCCCATGTGTGGCCAATAGGCAACCTCGCTCTAATTTCTAATGTCATGTGAAACCCCTGATGACCGGCAGTGGCTGCGTCATGGGCGTGGTTCAACATTAGGCTTCAGAATGAGGTAGGTACCATCCACTGGTCACAGGCAGATCGGGCTCTCCTTACCAATAAACTGTCTTAGATCCGGAACATCTTGGAAAACGTCATCAACACTCAGAGATCCTCATTACTGGTATAATCCGACTGTGTTAGAGAAAAACTCACGGGGTCTTCAATGTGTTGATAGAATTTTTCAATGATCGGGTCCTGCATCTGTGCAGTGATAAAATCTGCATCAGGGGTATCGTTACTCGACTGGGCAGTCGAGAGTTCACTATTCGCATGAGTTTGTGACTTGGTGACAACGGCAACTTGTATTTCCCCCAGCAGGGATTCCATTTCTATGAAATCCCCTGCAGAGCTCTGGTTTTAGCCAGCTGGTTAGCCAGGTCATTCCCAGTTTTATTTGGCCCCTCTATCTTGTAATTACCTCTTATCTTCTTCCAATATATGGTAATCTCTTTGGAGGGCACCAGATCGTCAATAGACTGGATTCGTTTGGCATGCTTTATGGGTTTATTGGTGGCACAAAGCATGCCTCAATTCTTCCAGTTAATCAAGTGCTCCACGAACCCATTACTGGCATAAGCAGAATCTGTGATTATGACCAGTTCATTGAGTTGGTGGTGCACTGCATTGAGGATGGCTTAATAAACAGCCATCAACTCTGCCACCTGACTACTTCGGGGTCCTATTTCATTACCAACAGAGGGTTCCAGGGTATCATTCAAGAGGCATTCCCAATGCTAACCACCAGTTCTTTTTCCCTGGTGTTGTCAACATGGTAGGAGCACACATCCACATAAACTGTGGGCATCCCCTGACACGTGTCTTCTTCATAGACCTTGTCTGGGGAGGTTAAGTACACCTCCATGTTGTTGTTGGTCTTTAGACATTCCTCCTCCAGACAGTTTTCTTGGGCACAATAATGCAAGTCTGCCAACCCTTGCGCTGGGTGACTCTTCTTGTTTTGGCCATATCTGACCTCCACAGGAAAGCCTTGCATGGACTAACATTCCCCACCCGGATTCTGTCACTTTGGAGATATTGCAAGGATTGGTGAGGAGTCACGACAATGATGGTCTCCTCCTGGATGAATGGGTTGTAATTATTCAACGCCCATACCGTTGCCAGGAGTGCCTTCTCGCAGTCATTGAATTTTTCCTCCACAGAGGACAATGTCTTGCTCATGTACAAGATGAATTTGTTGGCTGTATCTGAGCGCTCTGTCTCCAAGAACAACTCCTTGTTCTTTATGGGGTAAGCCAAACAAGGAGCCTGGGAAAGCCTTCTTTTCAGTTGTTTAACTTCCTCAGCTTATCCTGGACCTCACTCCCACTTGACTCCGGCCTGTAATAAATGGATTAAGGCTCAAGTGATCTCTGCGTAGTCTTCAATGAACTTCCGACTATAATTAGTGAGTCCAGGAAGGCTTTTAAATACTTGCAGAGTAGTAGGGTCTTTTAATCTCAGTAAGGCTTCCACCTTCTTTGCCTGGGGATTAAGACCCTCAGGGGTAATCTCGTACCCTAAGAAGTTCACTCGGGTGTTACACCACTGTGCCTTCTGAAAGGACAGTTTTGCTTTGGCTTTCTGCAACTGGATTAGAACATAGCGGGTTTCTGCTATACGCTCCTGCACAATTGCGCTCTTAATCAGAACATCATATAAATAGGCCAGGTTTCCCCTTTTGCCCAAGTCAGGCATGGCCTTATGTAGAAAGATGTTGAACTCACTGCTGGAGTTTATCCATCCAAAAGGTGTTCGGGGCCACGTGTATTGCTGCCATCCAAAGTTAAAGGCAAGCTTGTACTGGTCTTCCCTACTCACGGGTACTGTCCCGTAGCTGTTGGCCAGGTCAATGGTGGTGTGCACCTTTGACCCTTGTACCAGTGCAGGCCCCTGATCGATGTAGGGAAGTGGACACCTTGACATGTAGACCCATTTGTTCAACTCCCTCAGGTCTGTGCGTAGTCTCCATTGGCTGTTTGGTCTGAGTATTCCTAGTACTGGGTTGTTGAAGGTACTGTGTATAGGACGAATTATCCCACGGGATCCTAAGTTCTTAATAATATCAGTGAGTGACCCCATGGATGTGAGAGGTAACCAGTATTGTTTGACAAATACTGGAGTCATCGCCGGGTCCATGGGCATCTTGGTTTAATGAATGGATGTGCATCCACAGTCGTATGAGTCTACTGAAAGATATCTTGGAATTTCAGGAAGACCTGTTTCAGCTTTTGTCATTGCTCCACTGACTCACAGGCATCAGCAAGATTGATCCTTTCCTCGACCATCTGCTTGAAACCTGGAAAGACGTCAGGCATGGCAATTTCAGCGGTATCCTCTGGTTGGGTGGAGAGATCTCTTTGGATGATGTTGACCTGGACAGTAGGTTCCAGGGATTTTAGGTAGTGATCCTTGACTCTGAACACTACCTCCTCCCTCCTAATGTTACAATTCACCTCTTCCACCCCACAGGGGCAGGAAGAGTGCACCATGAAATTCCCCCCATGCCTAGTAAAGAAATGTTCTGGGGGAATACCGTTGCTGATGTTGAAACAGTCATTTGAGATTGGTACCATGATTTCATTACCTATATCAATAGAATAATGTTGGGCATAAACCGCCATTCCAATAAACATGTCGGCGCCCAAAATTTTACTTCGAGGGTTGCTGTTATCCACCAATATTCAAATGGTGTCATGTTCTAGGTCTACTAGAGGCGTCAGTTTTAAATACAAACCTTGTTTTTGGAGATGGGAATTTAGATTTATATAGGTGTCCTGTTGTTTGAGGTTCTGTCCTTGCTTAATTTTGAGGGGAACAGTAAATTGTTGCACATGTCCTGGGATGACAACCTGTTCTCGCACTTGAACTTCAATGGCATATGGCAGCAATTGAGCTGACCGGAATACTTTTTCAGTGTTGTCAAAGCCCATGGGGTTATCCCCAGTGCGAATCATTTAAGAATATCACTTCACAGATAAAAGGCATAAGGGACATCTCTCAAGGCTCAACATTATGCTCTATGCTTTTGTTGCCAATGAACATATTTAGCATACACCTGGCAGGAGATGTTTGGAGTGTGGAGTTTCCAGACCTACTACCCATTTGTCAATCAATTTAAATGTGGGAATGGTCTGATCCTTTGGGTGTTTCCTGACTAATTCTTCGCTGATGAAGCTCCTTCCATTATTCAGGCATACTCTGGCGAGCACCTCCCCTCCCTACTCATTTAACTGCATGGGGAAAAACAACAGTTCACCCTTTTTCTGAATGTCTGTCAGACTTTGAGTGGGTTCTTCCTTGTCTGATTTCACAGCACTCAATGTTTCTTCGGATTTTTGACTGGTGTGAAATTTTAGGGTGTCCCCTTCCAGTGTGGATTGCCACTTAAAACTGGGAGGAAGGTTGATTTTCAAGAATGGAGAAGGTTTTGATCACCAGTTTGTTCTCCTACATACATGACAGTGATGTCTGGGACTTGGCTATTCTTGAAATGGAATTCTACATTCTCAGAAAGTCGATCAATTACATTACAGGTACTATTCAAGCTTACAATTTTAATTTGATGGGCCAGTTATTATGGGTCCAGAGGACCTTGTTTGCAAAGTCGATCAGAGGTGATAGCCTCCTCAGGAGATCGTTCCCTAGTAAACAAGGTGTGACCTTTAGAGCCACGACTATCGCCAGATGTTTCAGTCGATGTTGCCCAATGTTTATTTTCGAGATCCACAGTCCCTTCAACAGAAATGTAATTACTGTCAACATTTTGGAGTTATCTGGGAAGTGGTGTGGGGGAATTTGGTGGCTCTCCCCCACCCAGAGTATAGTTGGTCAAAGGCCATTTTCTGGACAGGATGGTGATTTGTAATCCAGTATCCACCGGAGTTGATAATTCACACTGACCCTTCACCTTGACCGGCACATAAAATAAGCCTTCTTTCTCCTCCAAGGTGCAAAGAAAGCGTGAGTTATTTGACAGCCCAGTGGTCATTTCATTAATTATGAACTCTCCTCTTTCTTTCTCCTCCGATTCCTTGCTGTCCCCCTTTTGCTGGGGGCAGTTCTCAGAACCTGTTTGGGGGAAGGCCACCTCAGTTTCTATTCTATCTGGCTCACATTTTGGTGGTTGAACAGTTTCTTGTTTTGGGTCAGTCTCCATACTCACCCTGTCCCACTCAGGGTCTTTTGGGACCCATTTTTTTTGGGCAGGATTCCCCCCGTTTTTGAAAGAGAAGGTCTGCTCACCTGAATCCTGTGGGGACTCTTCTCTTTCAAAAGGGATGATCTTGAGCTCCTCCACAAAGTGGGTTCTTCTTTGGCCTATCCTACTTACCCTTTGCTCTTTGGGTTCTAACATTTTGGGGGTAGAAGAGTCCCTTTCAGGCTGAGAGGTTTTTAGGGGTTCGGTCTGGGTGAGAAAGGAAGCTTCCTTTAGGGCTTGGCCTCTCCCCTCCACCCAGGACCCTTCCTCAGGTACCTGTGGTTTGTCTGATGTTTACTCCTGTCATCCCCCCCGCTACCCCTACCCTGAGGGATCAACCCTGAGTGTTTTGAAATTCTGCTGGGAAGTAGGGTTATGTTGAGGGTTGGGCTGAGTCCTCAGCATGCACCCCAGATCATCAATCAGTTGCTGGACCTATTGCTCCAGCTGCAACACCTTTTCTGGTCATCGATCAGTTGCTGGACCTGTCGCTCCAGCTGCAAGACCTTTTCTGGGTGGTAGGGAGGTCTCAGGTCGCACCTCGGCTACTCTTGAAATGGGTAACTGTCCTTTCTACCGGAGTAGCTTGGGTATCGGAATGTCCCCCATAACTTTTCATCCTGAATCTCCCTTCTCCTGGGTTCAGGGGTCTAATGTTCTGGAACCGAGGAGAGAGAGGAGGATTATTTTGGAAGTTCTGGTTCGGAGAGTATCTGGGAAAAAAGTTCAGATTGGGAGGTGGAGTGATACTTCTCCCCTGAGGAAAGTTTGGAGGGAAGTTTCCCTGGGCAGTACTTACCTGATTGGTTCACCCCTTGGGCCGGAGGAGTGTATACATACCCCAGAATTGGTTTGGTACCCTTGTACCAAGGGCTTACATAGGTGACAGGGTCAAAGGTGTCATTGGTCTGAGATCCTGCCTGACTACCCTTCGATTGGGCTGGGTACGGGTCTCCTCTGCCTTTCATTCTGCTTGTTGGCAGAAGGAGTATTTTTAGGCCAACCCCATCTCTAGATCCAAGGGAGGGGTTGTTTTCACCTCACCTGTGCCACATTTTCAGCAGCCGGGGTGTTAGATGCTTCGGCGGTTTGGGTGGGTTTTTACTCTCAGTAGGAATCTGGACTTCGTAGATCCTGGTGGGGTGTTCAATCACCCAATCCAGGGTCATGTGCTTGTGAAAATCATGCACCAACTGAGTCATTATGTATTTGGGGAGCGCATGGAAATATGTAGTTATGAACTCCCTATTAGTTGTGTTCACCTTTCCGCGAAGTCTGAGCAAATGCCCGCTTTAACTCCAGCACAAACTCCCTAGGCGCCTGATCCTGCCCACATTGCAAATTATATGCAGCCTTACGGGCCGCCTATGGGTTTCTGTGTGAGGCTACATTTTTTAAAGTGGATGCCTCATAGGTGGACCATTTATAATGATCCTGGTCTTCCAGTCCTGCAAAGAAACTGGAGAATTCAGGTGAGAAAGTCCATTTAGCAAATGCTATACAATTCACATGATTTCTGATCTGGAATTATGCCTTCATGTGCTCATAAAGTTCCAGGTGCTCCCACTCTGGATACTTGACATTCTTGTGCTATAGGGTCAGGAAGCTCTTTATGGCCTTGATTTGTCTTATTGGGTCTTTCACAAAACCTGTGCTCTGTTTCCTTGTCTTTTTCTTCTTCTGCACCGGAGTCCATTCACCTTCTGACTCAGAACTCCTACTGGTACTCCCTTCCCTGTCTTCTAGGCATGCACTATCTCTATGAGACTGAGAATATCTCCCAGAACCACTGGGTCTGTACTCCTCTCACCTGGGCAAAAGTGAACTTTCAGGGTCCATCTCCCTGTAGTTACTTTTAGGCCCAGGATAGAACCCAGTCCTGCAGCTGGAGTGAGTGTTTACGTAGTCTGAAATACTCACTGGATGATTTTTAACTTCCCAGGACACACTGGTTTGGCCACTTTCCCTTCTGTGTGATAGAGATGAGTGCTCCTCAATCTCAAATAAGGACTGGCCTTCTGGATCAGTTTGGCTAGACCTGGGTAAGTCTAGGTGCAGCATGTTTCCTTGGGCTTGGTAGGTGGAAAGCATGAGGTCAGTCGCAGTCGGCTCATAGGAAGTTGTGGTTTACTGGCATGAGGTTCTTGATGGGGAGGGCATCACCCCTGGATTGGAGGACCCTTTCCCATATCCTGATTGGTCAGGGTTCCTCAATGCCTGTTTGTGTTTTTCAATTTCATTTGCCAAACTCTCACACCTGCTTCTCTCTGTCCTTATTTCCTGAGGGTGTTCAGAGAGCTGGCTTTTCAACTCTGAGACCAGGGTCTGATTGCCTTGAGCACTTTACTCTGGGTCATTAATCAATCTTTCACTTCCCTGATTTCATTCCCACTTGACTCATTTTCATTTTGTGCAGCCTGTATTGTGCGTGCATATTCAAAGTGGTTTAATTTCATAATACCAATCTCTTTCTCTTGTGCGTTTCTACACTGTACTGTCTGTAACAGGTCAGCTTCCTCTTGCCTTACACGCTCCATGAGTTCTTAATTTTCTTGCCTATTTCCAGCCATTTCCTGAGAACCTGTCTGACTCTTATATTTCTGCATCCAATTTCAACTGATGCGCCTCCTGTGCAAGGACACTATTCTCCTGGTTCAAGAGGTCTTTTCATTCAACAGTTGAATTTTCTGTTGTTTTAAAGTATGTACCTTCTGATATATCTGATCAAAATCATTTTGGGAATGAACCCCTTTTATAATTAACTCAACTCCTTTATTTGTAGTTGAACGTCCATAAGGTTATCTAACATCCCTCTATCTTAACTAGTCTGATCATTGACATTATGTTGCAGTGTAATCACATTTTCCACACACTCTTTATGTGCATTTTGCAGTGGAGACAACTGAGTTTCACATTCTGCACTCTTTTGCTGCTGGTTTTTTAACTTATTTTTGAGTTGTTCCATGAGACTTCCTCATTTTAACTCGAAAATCTGTTTCTGCTGTGCTTGATCTTCTAATTGTTTAATTTCTTTCTGCGCCTCATTTAGAATCTCAGTCTAACTCCACTCACAGACCTCACTCTTTTGCACTCGCTCTTCCACCCACCGCAAGTGGAAGTAAGATTAGGCTGTGAGCTGAACCATTTGGCTCAGTTCTTCTTGAGCATTTTGTTTCATATAAAATGCCTCTAATGCCATACGCCATATCCCACCTTCAAATCAGATGTCAATTCCTTCTGATGTAACATCTTGCATCATTTTAGCTTTCCAGCTACCTTCATCCGCCCCTGTCCACTCACCACGAATGAACAGCTTAGTAGGGAAGTGTTTCCTGGCATCATCTAATTCAATTGTACTAATTTTTTTTAAATGGGCTTTTGCAATTTTTGTAGAACTTAGAATATATAGTAAGACTATATGGGTAGCCTGTATATTGCACTTAGAGAATCCTATGATACTAATTCTTATGGTAGCCTGTCTTTCTCACCTAGAAGATGTACTAGGATAGCCAGTCTATTGCGCTTAGAAGACTTTGACGGTAGCATGTCTATAGTACAAAAAGAGTCTATGAGGGTAGCTTGTCTTTCACACAGACGATCTGATCACACAGCGACATCAAAGATAAAGCTCCATCTGAGCTCAAGGTACGTATAAATGCACCATTTCAGTGGACATCTGCAGCAGGCACAGCTATCCGTCCCCACACAGTCCACACGCAGTTGAATGCAGCAACAAACATGACAAAATGCGATCTTAGTAGACCCTTAGCAATCTCCTTACACCAGACTTAGCGTCAACATCTCTGCCATCAGAATACAGTGACAACCTACGACAAACTCCAGTCTAGCTGGACACAGAACGATTCTCTTGTACTCGCACACTCTCGTGATCTCCCTCAGCACTCATCCACATGCCTGACCTCTTGGGGTGCTTACTGGAGCCTATCCCAGCCCACCTAATTCTGAATCTTGGCATTCTAAGCCTTCTCTGAGAATGTTCCCATATCTGGACTTTGGTACCTGAGAGCGTTCCCACCACAAGCGTGTTGAGGCCATAATAATGGGAAAAGGCGCTATATAAATGACAATTACTACTACTACTTTCCATGACATCTACATCAAGCAGCACAGTACCTGGTTGGGGCACAATATTAGTAAAAGTTGTGGCCAATGGTTAATTTTAAATCACATTGGCCATTAACATTGGCCAAACATGCCAAATGCCTTTTGCACTGACTCATCAAACTAGCCCACAATAGCAGCCCACATCGGCAAGTTGGGCAGCCTTTCTAAGACTTTATAGGCCTGTCATAGCCAGCTTGATAATGAAAGTGTACTTGTCTTTGTGTTTATTGCTATTACCAAGTGCTGGTAAAAGCTATGCCGCACAACATGCAGCGCTAAGAAGTCTGAAAGTAGTAGCTAGTAAAGCAAGCTGCCAACCCCCTCCCAGATGGAAGCCAACAGCTAAAAAAATCTGACCCAGCACCACGAGACCGACGGTTCTCTTCACCAAGCCACTCAATCCAATATGCAAATGCATTTTTAGAAAGCTGTGTTGAAAAGATGTCACACTGTCCCATCTGTCGCCACTTTCTTTGTGTAAATAAGGAAGAACATGCATTTGAGTGACTCAGAGAGTGAGCCTAGGGTGCAACTGCCATTCTGTGATTTTCTTCATCTCTGCCCTCCAGTGTCAAGCCATGAGGCACGGGTCAAAGACCAGTGCAGCCTCAGCGCCTACATCTTTCCCTGCGTGGAAGCAAACTGCACGGCTCCGCTCCATATCTTTCCCCGTGGTGTTGGTGAACCACTAAGGACCTCGTTGAGACAACATTGCAGTTTACATCAACACTTGCGTGACGTCCATGCGTCCCTGGGTAAGCTCAAATCTTAGCGGCCATTTTGTTTTGCGTACGATAAGTTAAACCTTCCTTGTTTTCCACATGGGGTTTCGCAGCAAGAATTGTCTGCAAGCAGTTGTATTTCCCGACCTCTTCGGCGCTTCTGGGTTTATCTGTAATGCCCCAGAGCATCAGCTCCACGGTGACTCTGCACTCACAAAGAAGCTAACGTTAATCCGCAAAACAGCCTGCAATTTTTAAAGTAGAGATCGAATCAGTACCGAAGGTCAAAAGTAATACTAATCTTCTGGCACTCTATGCTGGTGATACCCAAAGAACCGAAAATATTTGTTTGACATTTACTAAATTTGGAATGCATCTTTGCAGAATCCTCTTATCCAATCCAGTGACTGAAAACTGGGAGGAATGTATTAAAGCTGCATAAGGAGGCCATACAAGGTACATGTATGGCCTCATCTAAACTATTTATTTGTTTATTTATTTAATGAACATTACAGGGGAAACAATACATTTTTGGCATAAATGCTTACAAAACCTTTTAATGTTGATTTACAGAGCCGAGAAACAGTGTCCTTAACAAAGGGTGAGAGGTTGTGGATATACCACCAGATTACACGGGGGAGCTAGAAACGGGAACCAGGGGCGAGGACAGTAGACCATGATATAGGAACAGGATAGTGGAGGAAGAGCTAAGTTTTAGAATGAAGGAGTGAGGGATAAGTGCCGTGGGGTCCTCGGAAAGAGGTAGGTGGGAGAGGAGAGCAGGGAGATGTAGCATAGAATGCTGTGCAGGTCGTTCTTCAAAATGGAGGAGAGCTAGTAGGTTGGATTTAAATAGAGATAGAGTGGGAGTAGTGCGAAGAGGGAGAGCAAGAGCATTCCAGAGTAAGGCAGCAAGGAGAGGAAGAGAGCTGAAACGAGTGGGAGCGCAAGGGACACAATAAGTTACAAGGAGGTGAGGCGAGGATGATTGCAGAGGGTCTAAGGGCAGAGTACAGAGTGAGAAGGGCCAATATGTAGGGTGGGGCACGTCGGGGTATAGTTTGGAAGATAATGAGAATGAGCTTATACTTTGCCATCTGTCTCATAGATAACCAGCCTAACTGACGACGTGCTGGTGAGGTGGAGGAGAAGCAACGAAGATTCAAGAATGTACGGACAGCAAAGTTTACGACTTTGTCGAGAAGTAAAGAAGCACAGTTGGAAAAGCCATAGGGTAGACTGCCACTGTAGTCAGATCGAAGGAGTACTAAAGAGATGTTGTGCTTAAAAGTGTTTAAGGGAAGAAGATGTCTTATTCATCTGATTTTGAGGAGATTAAGTCTGGCCGACGTGGCAGATTTGGAGTGGAAGTGTGCAGAGATGTGTTGAAGATGATTCAGAGCAGAAGCAGATTAGGGAAAAAAGTCACGAGAGAAAAAGAGAAGATGGGCAGGGGACGAGATAGCCTGTATGGATTGGAAGCAAAGACCTTCAGTCTTAGTGGAGTTGAGCATGGGCAAATGAGATGGCATCCAGTATTTGATGGCAGAGGGACAGTTAGATATTTTCTACCTTAGCTTGTCAGATAAGGAGGCAAAGCAGAAGATCTGAGTGTCATCAGCGAAGTGTTGATAGGAGAAGCCATGGGAGGTGATAAAGGCGCCAAGAGCAGAGGTACAGAGAGTGAAGAGAAGTGGACCCAGGATTGAACCGTAGGGAACACCAACAGTAAAGGTGGTGAGTGGGGAGGTAGGGCTGTTCCAGGACATTTGGAAGTGTCTGGGCGAGATAGTAATGAGAAGTGGTCAGAACGGTTGGTGGTATTGAAGGCAACAGAAAGTCGAGATGAATAAGAATAGATGAACGGTTAGCATGACGAGTGGAAGAGATGTTTTTGCTGATATTGAGGAAAGCTGGCTCATTTCAGTGCAGAGGTCGAAAGCCAGAGGATTCCGGAGATTGCGTGTCAAGTAACCCAGTGAGTCGGTTGACAATTAGACGCTATTAAGATTTTGGAATAGTGAGGTAGAAGAGAGACAGGACGAAAGGTTGGCAGGCCAGTTAGGATCTAGGCTAGGTCTCTTAATGATAGGAATGACAGTAGCCAACTTGGAGGATGATGGAAATGTGGCAGGAGTTGAGGAGGAAAGTAAGATATGGAGCATCACTGGGAGTTATGAGTTTCACCATGTGTGTAGGGTTTGGGGGTCAATGGGGGCACGTGAAGTGTTTGCCCTGAGGAAAAGGTCGAAAATCTCATCAGGGTTAGTAGGGGCAAAGGAAGTCATTGTTGCAGGAAAGGAAGGTAGAGGTGGTGGAGAAAAGTGAGCAGGTGCAGGGATAGAAGGAAATTTGCCATGGTATTTTGAATGTTGGAAATGTTTTAAGCAACACAGAGAGCTAGATTATTAGCAGAAAGAGTAGAGGAGATGGAGGAGAGTTTAGGTAGTGAGCAAATTGAGTTGAGAGATTTTTGGAGACACCTTGGTTCAGAGTATTGAGACAAAATAAATGAGAGATAGAAGTCCCGTTGGGCAGAGTCGAAATTAGAGGAGTAGGTTTGAAGAGCAGTCAGGTAGTGCAAAGATTTTTCATCATTGTTGTTTTCAGGGTGTGGGTGGTAGGTGCAATCCAAGGCCGTGGAGGGGAGGGTTTAGGAGTTAATGTAGTAAGAGGGAGGTCAGAGGACACATGAGCTTTAAGAGCAGCGTTAAAGTTCATGAAGACTTAATCAGTTGATTGAAATGTGAATTTTGCATCAGAGGAGAGAGTGGTGTAGGTCACAGAGGTACATAGGGAATTTGGAGGAAGGAGATTTGCTCTTGGTAATGAAAGCGGTAGATGGAGAGAGTGGGGTGGTAGTAGGCGTGGAGATTGAGGCTAATATGATAGAAGGATCAGAGGGAGAAGGAGCAGTGGAGATAGCGGCAGAGAGTCGAGACGAGATGGGAATAAGGTCAATGGAGTTACCATTTCAATGGGTGGGCAGAAAGTGGACAAAAGAGAGCACGTGGTTAAGGAGAAGAGAGCTAAAGTCAGTGGATAGAGGGGAGGTTAAAGTTACCAGTGACAATGAGGTGATGATGAGGAGGAGGGGAGTAAATTAGTTGGAGGAAGTGGTCATTAATTTCACCAGCGGCACCAAAAGGCTGAAAGAAAGATATGATATGAATGCCATAGGGAGCAGTGATTGTGGAAATAGTGTATTCGAAAGAGGGAGAAATAGCAGGAGATAGGGGAGTAGGGGAGAGATAGGAAGCTTGGAAGATGAAAACAGTGGTATACCACCACCCCTACCAGTTGGGCAGGGATACCACATTTTTTGCAGCATTTTTTTATGTAGGGAACAAGCCCGCCTAGATCCCCCTTCCACACACCCCTGTCCCAACAGCCCTAAAATCCCCTTAAAACTATCCCCTTAGTACAGCAAAAAATGCAGTAAAATGGGCGTTCAACAAATGCGGTGAAACAGCTGCAGTGAGCTGGACGGGCACTGTTACTGACTTGGTAATCTTACATGGCATTGCATGATTGAATTAAGACATTCTATGTTTTTTCTGATATCTTGTATATCATCCAGGGAAGATGTACACAGAGTATTGAAGTCATGCTTCCGGCTCCTCGGAATCCTACCCCCAAAAAACACCCTTTGCTCTTGGAGGTACATGCTGTCATTCTGTGTAATAACTGGCATACTTGCAAACATTTGCAAGGAGTCTGTGGAATCAGTGTCTTTCCTTCGGAGGGCCATGTAGGACTTAAGACAACTAGGCCGATAATAACTAAGATGGAAAGCAAAGTCTCAAAGTCTAGCTGGTAAGATTGCTCAGCGGGTTGAGTGCTCGCTGCTGCAAACTGTGTGTGATCTGCAGATCGTGGGTTCGAATCCCAGCAAGGCCAAATTAGCCTTTCATCCTTCCGAGGTCGATAAATGAGTACCAACTTTGGTTGGGTGAAATTGCATGTAAATAGGTTCTGCATGAAGCGCTTTGGTGAAAGCGCTATATAAATAATACATCATTATTATACACTGAAAGACATATTCAGAATATGCTTCATCAGTTACAGACACTCTGTTATAGTTAGCAAAGTAAACTTTCTTTCCTCGGTAGCGCGGGTCTGAGCCCTCAAATATGAGCAGAGAAAACGCTAATTAAAACATGTACTGTTCATATTGCAGTGAAAAATAATTGCTAGAATTCCTATCTCGACAAATTCAAATAGAAACTATAAAAAGAGATTGCAAGTACCCTTGGAAGGAAGGGAAATTGTGTATCAGTCTTGCTGGAGCACAGTGCGGTGAAGGAAAAGCATGCCAGAAAACTACAGAAATAGAAAGCAGGAAAACAAATTGTTTCAGCAAATTTGTGAAGGAAGTGGTCAAAAAAGCTGTGCAACCAGTCTGTCAGGCGTTGTTATGTGATGTTGTAAATGTGCGGTTGGAGTGAACACTGGACTGAGGCTCTATCCTAATCCGAGTGCCCTGAGATCAGAATTATATCCACCAGAGCTAGAGTTATGGCCTGTTTCTCCTTAAGTAATCGAAACAGGCGCCTGCCATTGGTAGTGTGAGGGTGAGCTTTGAGGCTTCTGCTAGGAGAGTGGCGTGTCCTAACATAAGTCACGCCATTAGTACGCTAAAAATGAGCCTAACATAAATGATGATTGTTTCGTACTGAAACATATAATAGATTTATTTTATTAAACGTACATAAAAAGAAAAAAAGCAACAGGCACAGGAAAAGTCAACAGTTTTGGCTTTTGTATAGGCATGGGATAAGCATTGCCAGGCAGTGCCATGATGGCACTACCTGCCCATGAAACAGCAACATCTGGCAAATGGTGTGAGTACCTGGGCATATTATTGCAGTGCCTGGCACATGGCTATCCAATGCCTTAAAAGGGGCACAATTCCTGTTTTTAATAGGAATGCCATGTAAGGAACAGATGTGAGTACACACATATTGTTTAAAAACAAGTGGCTGAAGGCAAACTTGGTTCAGCCAGGCCTGTTACACCCGTTACTGATTTCCAACTGCAATTAAGCCATTTCGTTTCAGGAGACTTCTTAGATATGACAACTGCAGTCCCATAAAAACCCCTAGTTTGATGTTACTTCATGACAGAGATCGTTTAACGAGATCCCATGAGGGTGTGTTTAGGGTGGGATATGGGCTAGTAGTGGGCACGTGAATGGCAATGGGGATGAGCATGGCCATTGGCCATTAATGGCTGGGAAAATAGCCAAATGACACGCACAGGTTCTGTGTCCATCCTCGCATCTAAGCTCCCTCCAAAGTGTACTTCTATGCCACTAGCTTTGGTTTCATAGGTGTCACTGAAGCATCATCTTATACACAAAACTAAACAGATTTAACAGGGCTCGACATGTACAATAAACCTGCAATGAGTAAGGTCTATGCCAATGGTTCGTTGAATCAAATGAAATACATTGGCTGTTTGGGTTAATGTGTCAATGCCCTTTGCCAAGTGAACTCCCAGTCATGCTATAGGAAGAGAAACGGGGTGAGGGAATCCTAGAAATCAGGGGGGGGGGGTGAGAGAGAGAGAGAGAGAGTGTGTGTGTGTGTGTTTGTGTGTGCATCTTAAACAGAACATCTACCCATGAATGTCCGCCCACTGTAATCACTCCCCTCCTCCCAACCACACCCTTTCCTTTTTTGTTAAAGCACCACTTTCAAATTCGCATGGCAGACCGGGGGATCAACCTCCCCTTCCTCAGGAATCAGAAGGGACTTCCAGATCCAGACCTAGAACGGATCTAGTCACCCTCTCCCGACTGGCCTCACACAGCCCACCGAAGCCGCCCTGTTACCACTCCTCCATGCAAGCACCCGACCCTCGATCCATGCCCAATGAGTTTCCAAATGCATCCACCTCTGGCTGCAGGAGATCTCTGGCGTCCGGGAAGCCAAGGCATCATCCTCACTACCGGCCTCATTGCCGGGACAACATGTTCCTGGAAATGTGTCTCCAAAGCAGTACTCATGATTGGACTCATATGAAGCAAAGCCCGTCCTGTCTCCTGACCCACAGTTCTAGGTCCAGGAGCTGCCACTGTGCCAGAACTTCATGGGCTCAATCCAGCAGGGTCTTTCTCTCAGCCCCCTAGACCACATGCTGCTCAAAGTACCCACATGCCCAGGAAAGCCCTTCTGCTATGACAGTCAGAGCACCATGTGGACATCACTGGAGGTGAGAAAAAACAATCAATCTAAACAGCCTTTGTTAAAGAGGTGGTTCCTTGGCGACTGCTTGTTATCTTTGTGAATGGATGGGTTTAGAAAGTTTTAAGGGGTTATCTGCATGAGAACTTCCCAATTCTGCGTGGCTGCTACACAGATATTACATTGAAAAAAGAAAAAAAGAGTTTGGGAAGATGAACTCAAATGCGCTAACCCCTTTAAGTGAATATATATAGGCGAGTCTTCACAATCTTGTAAATTTTATTAGTGTTTATTCACACTAATTATTTTTATTTTCCTTTTATGATTTCAAAAAAACATTCCAGATGAAGCTGCACACCAGTATAGAGTAATTCATAAGGTACAATGAATCAAATATTTCTCTTTCTCTTTCAATAAATCAAATATTTTCATAAATTACTCTCTCAAAATGAATCAAATATTTCTCTCTCTCGACACGTGTTTCCCCATTGTAACTCTCAATGGTTCTTCAGGAGAGGAAGTTTTAGTACGTTCTGATTTTCTGATTGTTCACATATATCATGTATTATTTTTCCAAGATAAAAGTTTTTTTATATAATGTTCATCGGGCTATTTTGCTTAATTTAGTCTGTAGAATATAGATCCAGGTTTAGGCTTATTTCCTTGGTATTGTTGATGATATTTTGTGGTCCTGTGCCGTGATAAGCACATCACGGCACAGGACCACAAAATATCATCAACAATACCAAGGAAATAAGCCTAAACCTGGATCTATATTCTACAGACTAAATTAAGCAAAATAGCCCGATGAACATTATATAAAAAAACTTTTATCTTGGAAAAATAATACATGATATATGTGAACAATCAGAAAATCAGAACGTACTAAAACTTCCTCTCCTGAAGAACCATTGAGAGTTACAATGGGGAAACACGTGTCGAGAGAGAGAAATATTTGATTCATTTTGAGAGAGTAATTTATGAAAATATTTGATTTATTGAAAGAGAAAGAGAAATATTTGATTCATTGTACCTTATGAATTACTCTATACTGGTGTGCAGCTTCATCTGGAATGTTTTTTTGAAATCATAAAAGGAAAATAAAAATAATCACTGGAGGTGATGTCCAGGCTAGAGCGCTGCCATGTATGGATCTGCTACGAGGGGTCCTAAGGGTCAAGGATCGGATCACACCAGCCTCACAATCACTGCACTGGATTGCAGTGCAATTCAGAATCAGGTGTAAGTCGGGCCCAGCGCCCAGCTTTTTGGAGCTCAGGCCACAATTCCATCGAAATATTTGCCTCCCCAATAAAAGCCTACAAGCAATATGAGAGCATGCCACCCCGCCCTGGTCTGTGAGTCAAATTCCTCCATCCTGAGAAATAACATATGAAAATGGCTTCTATCAGGATGCCCCACACTGCTGGAACACTCTGGACCCCACCATTCAAGCCTTACCAGAAACATGACCATCTGGGTGACATCTCCAGGCAAGCATGGCTGTCCACCGCGACTCCCTCTAGGCCTGCCCTCGCTAGGGGGTGCCTCCCAGGTCACTCCATAAAACCTAGCATTCGCGACTTGAACCTACAGATCTCCACATCCTCTGGTGCCACCCTCTATTAACTCTTGTTGCTTTCATAATGAGTTCATTGATATGATAGGTTTTAAATAGGAGTCTACGTTACTCTGTACTAGACCGGTAGTTTGGTTTGCACTTCCCTGCTCCCCCATCACTCCTCTACTTCCGGCGCTTTGATATGACATTGCCTTAAGTTGGTATCTTATAAATAAATGTACGAGGAAGCAATAAAACTGCACCACCTTCAGAACAATTCTGAAGATTGCTCTATTCAAGTAAGTCTTTGGAGGATTCGACTGGGCCATCCGACCCAACCCCTCTCTTACAAGATGGGCAGGACACCGTCATCTGAAAGAGTAAAGACCCTAAACAGGCCCTCAAGCGGAGATGGCCTTCCCCAATGAGGAGAGGAAATGAGTCTCCTCAACACCTGACCTCATCAGCTCATCTGTGCAACGCACTGCTGAGGCATACGAATGTGTTTATGTCATGCATGTTGCCCAGCCCCAGCACCCTGAAGCAGCAATTTGCAACATGGTCAGAGTAATTAAAAAATAGAAAGGAGTAATCTAGATGCAGCGGGCCAAGTGCCAAGTGCCTTTGCCAGCGAGGCTGCAGATGCCAAACATTATTAGACGGGGCACCAGCACAATCTAGAAAGCAGAGGGTTATTGATATTCCCTGGGTCTGCTGCAACAGCTGCAGTAACGCTCGAGGCACGGCTGTGGTTGGTTGGCGCCTAAGAAGATCTTTGCTGATTGGTTCTCATTGACAAAAGCTAGAAACTCTCTCATTGGTTGTTCTTCGTGACAGGGATAACAAGAGATGCTTCCTTGATGGATTTCTTTCAAACAAAGTATGTTCTGTGGCAAACTGTGCAGTATGCCACATGCTGTCATCGTCAGCAAAGGGGCGATGATTCACTGACCCCCCTCCCCGACACTGCCGATATATCTGGCTGTCTCTGTTTCCACGAAACCGCCAGCAACACATCAAGTTCCCACCTAGCAATGACCTACGGGGACATACTAGAATCAGAGCCAAATCCTGCCAAATCCTTTGTGCTTGGAGCCGGCTCAAGGAAGGTTTCCAATCCCCATGGGGAACTTCGGCAGCCCTTGCGACAAGAGCTTAGATTACTGTCCTATGCTCGCTGCAGACTTGAGGGCCTCTCTTAGTAAGCCTTTGCTAGAGCTGGGGCTTTGCTTCAAACCCAGGAAGGGAGATGGAAGCCAGGTAAAGGGGGCAGGCTTTCCCCATCGTAAGCAAAGATGGTTGAAAAATACCTTATCTGCCAGTTTTGCAGAATGTAAGCATTGGTCAAACTGCCCCTTTTGATCAACTTTGCAATAAGCAAGGATTGATCTGCCCCTGTGGCTGAAGTCGGCAGTAAGCATTGTTCTGTCCCTGTTTAGCAACTTTGCATTAAGTAAGCATTGATCAAATTGCACCCTTTGATCAGCTTTTTGGTAAATGTACTGCACGTAAGTATTGCTCCAGCTGACATTCGTTGTTCGGCTTTGCAGTAAGCATTGTAAGAACGCATTGATCACACTCCGCCTCTTGATCAGCATTGCAGTAAGTGTACTGTAGGTATGCATTCCATGGACTGCCCCAGTTGCTCAGCATTGCAGTAAGTGCACTGTAGGTATGCATTCCGTGGACTGCCCCTGTTGATCAGCATTGCAGTAAGTGCACTGTAGGTATGCATTACGTGGACTGCCCCTGTTGCTCAGCATTGCAGTAAGTGTACTGTAGGTATGCATTATGTGGACGGCCCCTGTTGCTCAACTTTGCAGTAAGTGCTCTGTAGGTATGCATTACGCGGACTGCCCCTGTTGATCAGCATTGCAGTAATTGCACTGTAGGTATGCATTCCGTGGACTGCCCCAGTTGCTCAGCATTGCAGTAAGTGCACTGTGGGTATGCATTCTGTGGACTGCCCCTGTTGATCAGCATTGCAGCAAGTGCACTGTAGCTTTGTATTACATGGACTGCCCCTGTTGATCAGCATTGCAGTAAGTGCACTGTAGGTATGCATTCCGTGGACTGCCCCTGTTGATCAGCATTGCAGTAAGTGTACTGTAGGTATGCATTACGTGGACTGCCCCTGTTGATCAGCATTGCAGTAATTGCACTGTAGGTATGCATTCCATGGACTGCCCCAGTTGCTCAGCATTGCAGTAAGTGCACTGTAGGTATGCATTCTGTGGACTGCCCCTGTTGATCAGCATTGCACTAAGTGCACTGTAGCTTTGTATTATGTGGTCTGCCCCTGTTGATCAGCATTGCAGTAAGTGCACTGTAGGTATGCATTCCGTGGACTGCCCCTGTTGATCAGCATTGCAGTAAGTGCACTGTAGGTATGCATTACGTGGACTGCCCCTGTTGCTCAGCATTGCAGTAAGTGTACTGTAGGTATGCATTATGTGGACGGCCCCTGTTGCTCAACTTTGCAGTAAGTGCTCTGTAGGAATGCATTACGTTCACTGCCACTGTTGATCATCATTGCAGTAAGTGTATTGTAGGTATGCATTCCGTGGACTGCCCCTGTTGATCAGATGTGCAGTAAGTGTACTGTAGGTATGCATTATTTGGACTGCCCCTGTTGATCAGCATTGCAGTAAGTGCACTGTAGGTATGCATTATTTGGACTGCCCCTGTTGATCAGCAATGCAGTAAGTGCACTGTAGGTATGCATTCCGTGGACTGCCCCTGTTGATCGGCATTGCAGTAAGTGCACTGTAGCTATGCATTCCGTTCACTGCCCCTGTTGATCAGCAGTGCAGTAAGTGCACTGTAACTATGCATTCCGTGGACTGCCCCTGTTCCTCAGCATTGCAGTTAGTGTACTGTAGCTTTGCATTACGTGGACTGCCTAGTCCATACCATTTACAGACCTATTCCGCAGTTCTGCTGCTTTTTAAGCAAATGGGTCAAAGTGGTAGGTGCTGCCCCTGTCAAGCGGATGTGTAAGAAGAGATCAGAAAGTTAGTTGGGCTTCATCTGGTCTATATTGAAATGATTTACAGCTTATGGTCTAATCTAGTGATGGTAAATATGAACCCTACCCCTGCACATGCTTTCAGGGTGTAGCCAGAGCAAACCTAATGAATCGTAATAGGCCAAGATATGTGCTGTCAAGACGCCAGTCACACAAAATGCCTTTCAGTAAGATGCCTGCAACCTACCACGGGGATGCCCACAGAAGGCGCAATTGGGTAAAACCATCCTCGATGGTCCTGGAAAAACAGCACCCTCAACTCAAAGACTCAGAACACCATCGATCAGGTGAGGCTTTGGGTGTCCAGATCCAAGACATTGCCATTAGGCTGTTGCCTTGCATCAAGCCAGGTTCTGGGTGTCTGACCAGAGTGGGGAGATGCCGAATGGGGTGAAGATAGAGGAGGGCCCATTGAGAAACTGTGCAGGGCTTCGGCCTCCTGCGTAGTACGCAAGGTTTGTGAGCATGCGCGAGCCGCGTTCCGGCTCGCGCATGCGCTTTGTTAATAAAGGAGGTCCAGATTCCAAGATGGCCGCCGACACCAGGTAGACGTGTGTCGACGGCGCTCCAGAACCTCCAACTCACTTAAGCGGTTCCACCACCCCTTATGAGCTGAGGAACTCAGGAAAACAGCGGCCGGCGCCCTCCCGCACCCTCGACCACCCGCAGCTGCCATTTCACCCAGCAGGAGAAGGGGAAAATACTGCGGTGCGCGCCAGAGGCCCACGGGCGAAGGGAGACGCTTCAGGCCTACTGGGCAGAGCAGGAGAGGGGGTGCTCCAGGCGAGACGAGATCGCAGCCCCGTCCCGTCCTCGCGCGGGGGGTGCGACGCAGCTGCCTGAGCCTGGGAGGAGGAGGAGACCCCGGGAAAGGAGGTACCTTCGGGACACACCGGAGGACCTGATATCGGCCCGGCGGTGGAGCCTCGGATTGGGGCGCCCGCGCAGGTCCTTTAGAGCGGTGGCGAGCTCCGGGCAGTCCTCCCGCCCATGAAGTGGAGTACGGCCCAGAGCGGCGAGTGGATACTACCAGAGCAGTGCGGTGAGCGGCGATGGGAGCAGAGCCCGGGGGACATTTGCGCCGGGCTGCGGGGCAGGCGTCGGTGCCCCGCGCGGCCTCACGGAGGTACTGCCCTACTACACGCAACCCCGACAGGCCCCAAGGCAACGTCAAGCACTGCAAGGCTGGGGACTCAGGCCTGGTCGGGAACAGCGAGGCAAGGAATTCAGAACCGGGCTGGGGTGACCCCCTGGGAAGGCACTGGCAGGACCGGGGGGGACCCCTCGACCTCCGAGCTACGAATATGGCGGCCAAAAACAAGGGCAAGGCCAACAAGGGCGGCCAGTCGCATCCGGATGCCTCAGGCTCCATCATGGCCCTCTGGGCAAGCAAGGACGCAACCGAGGAACGCAGGGCCACACAGGGGGGAAGTACGGAGCAGGAGCACGGCGAGACCCTGGAGGCGTCCGCTCAGATCTCACGCCAGGACTGCACGGGGAGCTGCTTTCATTCCAGGCATCTTTGGGGAAAACCTTTCAAGAGCAATTTCAATTAATAAGATCTGACATCAACCAAGCGCTGGCTGAAATCAAGCAGGAAGTGGGTCAACTGGGGGAGAGAACAGACATAGTCGAAAAAGGCCTGCAGGAGATAGGCAGAGAGACCATGGAGAACAGTGAAGCTATCGCGAGGCTCGACATGGCGACGCGGAACCTGGAAATACGAATGGAAGACATGGAAAACAGGTCTCGGCGGATCGACATCAGGTTGAAGCTCCTGCTGGAGACGGTGCAAGATAGGGACCTGAAGGAAACGGTTCAAGGAATTTTCGCGGAGCTGTTGGGCGCGTCCTCCCCTGATCGGATCGAACTGGACAGGGTTCACAGAGTGGGATCCCTCAATAGGAACCCGAAGTCTAGGCCGCGAGACGTGTTAGTGGTGTTTACAAGATATGCTCAAAAAGAGGCAGTACTCAAGGCCGCTAGACAAAAAGAGCCGATATCCTTTAACGACCAACGTATTGAGCTGTACCAGGATCTTGCCAGCTGTACCTTGCTCAAGAGGCGACAATGGAGCCCCCTCACCCTGAAGGTTAAAGAAAAGGGGATTAGATATAAGTGGACCTTCCCGTTTGGACTTGTCTTCGATTGGGCTGGTTCTCAGAAGCGGATAACCACGATGCATGAAAGTGCGGACCTACTTCAACTTGAAATGGACCAAGAACTGATTGGGGAATCGAGGATGGCGGGCCCGAGCAGCTCCTCGGAGGCGAGCAGTGGTGCCCGAGCCAGGCCAAGGGAATGGTCGCTGGTCGGAGAGGGGAAAAGGAGGAGGCCCGTGTGGCGGAGGTCCCTCGGGAAGGGAACTGATGCGGAGCCAGCGGCGGTGGAGTGAGCTGGACCAGAGGAGAACTAATCGGGTACGTGAATAATTTCAGGGGATGGTGTACACAAAGGCAGTTTTGTACACAAGGAGGGGAAAGGGTGCTAAGAGCAAACATCATGGGATCACCAAGCGCGAGCAAGCCTGGGGGGGGGGACGCGGGCGGACCAAGTTTTAAGGTCATTAGGGGTTGGGAGGGGGGCAGGGGAAAGGGGGAGAAGGGGGGGAGGGATCCTCACGTACTGCACGAGGGGCGAACTAGAAGTGACCCACGCACCCGGGTAACAGGCACGGGGCAAATGAGTGGGAGTGGGGAGCTGTTGGAGGGTCTTGAACGGCAGGGACAAGTGTCTAACTACAATTCAAGTGGGTAACGCATAATGTTAGGGGCCTAAATAGCCCGCTGAAAAGGAAAAAGCTGGAGCAATTTACAAAGCGGGGAAAACCAAACTTTCTGGGATTACAAGAGACACATCTGCTTCGCAAGGACCAGAGTCGCTTAAGGTTGAGAGGGTTTGATCAGGTGTTTCAGGCGTCTGGTCCCACGAAATCGGGGGGGGTGGCGCTGGCCATCAGGGGCACGGTGAACTTCCGCTTGGAAGACACCCTAAGGGACAAGGAGGGTAGGTTTGTTGTGGTAAAAGGCACAATTGCGGAAGAATCGTACAAAATAGGGGTGATTTATGCGCCCAACACAGGGCAAGACCCCTTCCTCTGCGATCTTATGGGGAAAATAGGTGGCTGGGCAAGAGGCCAGATAATCATAATGGGGGACCTGAATATAGCTTGGAACAAGATTAAAGACAGGTCAGGAGGGACTAAAAGCCGTGGGGGAGGGGCGGTAGCCTCAGCAGACCTCTGGGACAAAGTGGAAAGCATAGGGCTGAGGGACGTCTGGAGGGAATTGAAGGGGGATGAGGAGGGCTACACATTCCTTTCTGAAGTTCATGGGACCCAGTCCCGAATTGATTACATCTGGATCTCGGCCAATCTGGTGGGTAGGGTCAAAGAGATAGAGGTTGGGCCCATGGGAATAGCAGATCATAAAATATTGTCGATGCAGCTGGAACTGGGAAAGAGGAGGAGGGAGCTGTGGGGTTGGAAATACCCGGAACACCTGCTGGGGGACCCTGTGGTAAGAGAGGAGGTAGAGGGCAAGATGAGAGAGTTCTTTGATAACAACAAGAGAAGGGACACGAGGGAAGATACAAGATGGGACGCATTTAAGGCCACACTGAGGGGGGAAATTATAGCAGCTAAGGCACAGAGACAGAAACAGCTACAGGCCTTGGAGTCCCGGCTGGAAGCGGAAGTTGAGGAAGCGAGAGGTAGGGTAGCGGCGAACCCCAGCAGGATTAACCAGAAGGACTACAGGAGGGGAATAGGATAATTGGGGATCCTTAGGACCAAAAAAGCGGAGGGGCCATGCTTTTTGTGAGGCAAAAATTCTATGCAAGAGGGAATAAGGCAGACGCCCTGCTAGCCTGCTTCCTTCGGGGAGCTGCCTCTAGAAACACAATCACAGCTCTAAACTCAGATAGGGGGGAAAGGGTTAGCCGAATAGAAGATATCCAAGAGGCCATGGCCGATTTTTACGAGACCTTATATGCTTCGCAGCACCCCTGCGGCCAAGCTCAAGAGAAATTCCTGGAAAGGGTTAACCTACGTAAAATTGAGGGGGATGCCCAGATTGGTCTACAACAAAAGATAACAGAGGAGGAGGTGAGGGGGGTTATTCGGAAGCTGCCCGCGGGTAAGGCCCCCGGCCCCGATGGGTACACTGCGTCCTTTTATAAAACCTATGCGGGAGTGCTGGTTCCACACCTGGCCTACCTTTTCAATTATTTTTTAGATAGTGGGCATATCACCCCGTCTATGAAAGAAGCCAAGATCTCTCTGATTCTGAAGGAGGGCAAGGACCCCCTTGAAAGATCCTCCTATAGGCCAATAGCGCTCATCAACTTAGACGCAAAGATCTACACTAAGATCCTGGTGAATAGGCTCGAGGGGCTCCTCCCGGATTTGATCCATCAGGATCAGGCAGGATTCGTAAAGGGGAGGCAGACAGCGGATAATATCAGAAGGGTGGCCCACCTGGTGGAAAAGGCAGAAAAGACTCGCACACCGGCAGTACTCCTGTCCCTAGACGCTGAAAAAGCGTTCGACCGGGTGGAGTGGTCCTTCCTCTTCAAAACCATGGAAAAGATGGGGTTAGGAGGCGTTTACTTACAGATGGTCAAGGCGAACTATGAGGGCCCGCGAGTGAGGGTGGTGGTAAATGGGCTTTTAACTAGACCATTCCTACTCCAAAGAGGTACAAAACAGGAATGACCCCTATCACCCCTGTTAAATGCAATTTACCTGGAGCCCCTCCTGCAGGCAATTCGGGAATCTGATGGAATACAGGGAATACCGTTTGGGGGCAGGCATCACAAGGTGGCGGCCTTCGCCGACAACATGCTGCTCGCCCTGACCAATCCCATAGAGTCGAGTACGCAAGCCAGGTTACTACTAGAAGACTTTGGGGAGGCATCCGGACTACGCATTAACATGCACAAGTCCGAATTGATGGACCTGAAATTGGCAAGGGAAGAGAGGGAGGAGCTAAAGGGGATGACGCCCTTTGCCTGGCGACCGGGGGGAATTACGTACCTGGGGGTGAGAATCACTCCGGCTCTACGCGGATGGTACGCAGCAAACTACCCCCCACTCCTGCAAAAAATTAAGAAAGATCTCCGTAAGTGGCAGAACTTGCGGATCTCCTGGTTGGAGAGGATAGAGGCACTTAAAATGGTTACCCTGCCGAGGCTGCTTTACCTCTTCCAAGCTATCCCTCAAGCAGTCCCAGCTAGCTTCTTCAAGGAGCTCCAGGTAATAACAAACAAGTTCATATGGGAGGGAAAAAGGGCAAGGGTGAGTAGGATGCAATTTATGGCCCCGAGAAAAGGGGGAGGACTAGCTCTCCCCAACTTCCGTCAATACTACGAAGCAGCCCGACTAAGGGTGATTAGGGAATGGCTGCAGGAGGGGGAAGGAAAACACTGGGTTCAGATGGATAGAGCGGTCACGTGACACGAACTGGGGGAGGTTCTGTGGCTACCCAGACAGCACCGTCCGGGCCATATGTACCTTAGCTCGATCACCAAACTAGTTGCAGATAACTGGGACAGACTGGTCCAACGGAAGGAAATAACAACCTTCCCGTCCCCTTTCACCCCCATCTTCAATAATAAAAACTTTACCCCGAGGTTGGAAAGAGGGGCATTCCGGAACTGGCGGGAGGGAGGATGCTGTTGGATGCGGGACATGTTTATAGGAGGGGAGATCAGTTCCTTTGTAGATTGTAAAAAGGATTTCGCACTGGGGGAAGGTGAACGACTGAGATACTCACAGCTTCGACACTGGCTTCTATACCCCATAAATATGGAGGCGGCCACTAGATCACCAACCCTTTTTGAAAAATTTCTGATGACCAATGATGGCTCGAAAGGCCTTATCTCGCAGCTTTATAAGATCTTGGATGAGGCTACCCCGAGGCCGCAATGGGCATACATGGGAAAGTGGGAAAAAATTCTGGGCAGGGAAATAGAGAAGACAGAGTGGGGAAATCTATGGAGGAAGATCCCCAAACTACGAGATCCTCACAAACCCGGGAGGCCTGGTATAAGATATTATATGGGTGGCACTATACCCCAGCTCGACTACGCAGGATCTACCCGGACTCATCGGGAACTTGCTGGAGGGGATGCGGCCAGGAGGGCACTGCGGAACATATCTGGTGGTGTTGCCCAAAAATAGTCCCGTTCTGGGGAGACATCAACTAGGCGATGGAACAAGTGTTTGGGGCAGAGGGAGGCATACCCCCAGAATGGTCTCTATTAGGCTTGAGGCCAGCAGAAGGGCCGGCGGGCCCGAGGGGCAGGGAAAGAGCGAGGGTGATGCTCACTCTGGCAGCAATGACAATCATAGCCCAGAGATGGAAGAGTTCGATCATACCAATGTTTCAAGAGTGGCTGCGTAAAGTCTGGGAGATAGTAGCGATGGAATGGGCCTCCTATGCAATGAACAATACAATAAAAAAATTTGCCGGCGAGTGGGGCGAGGTCCTTTCCTTTCTCAGAGACGATTTCAGGATCGGGTGGCGCCCGCAACGTCTAAGACTTCTGGATCTGGAATAACCCCTACTGGACACTTTGTGGTGACAGGGAGCTACGGAGACTTTGGAACAGTACCTGGGGGAGGGTGGAGGGGAGGGAGTGAGGAGTTATGGGGATTGTTAATGCTGTTGAAAATTCAATAAAGAGAATTTGAAAAAAATAAAATAAAGGAGGTCCGAGAAAGGCAGTTGCCGCTGGGACCCCGTACCAGCAACACGCGTCCAGTGTCTCTCTTAGGAGTGTGCGTGTGTATGTGTGTGGGGGCCCGGCGGTCTCACTTGACATCTAACACTGGCGACGAGGTACCGTGGCAGGGGGGAACGTGACATTGCTCTGGCGGCTTTCAAAGTCAATGAAAGTGTTTGCCTCCCCACGTGGTTACGGACCCAAAGCAGTTGGCTGGCGGCCATCTTTGGAACACGCGGCTCACGGCGGTTGTGGCCCACACGGGTGCTCGTGCGCCGGCTGTGATCTGCAGTCAAAAAGAACATTTTTGGACACTCCATGGCCCTTTGAGGACAAAGGGCCGCGGCTACTGCCTTCTGGAAAGGCTGATGGCACACCAAGTGTGTTGAAGGCACCACCTGCTGCAAGCACAGGCCCCCATCATCAAGCTGATCATCCAGACCCTGGATTTATCTCCCAGAAAAGGGAAGGTTAGTGTGTGACACATTTGGGCAGACCCTGCTTTTACACCCTCACCCCAGACACCACCATGGGTGAGCAGGATGGAGAGGATGGGGCCCCTATGCCAGTACCATGCAGGCTAAACAGCTCCTTGGTACCCATGCCTGAATTCGACACATCAGGCCCACCGTCCAAACTGGGGCTGAAATGGCTGCTGTGGGTGAAGAAGCTAGAAATATTTTTCAGGGCCTCTAGTGAGACTGATGATGATGCGGAGGTGGCCACGATTGTGTACTCAGTTGGCACAGAAATCCACAGGATATTTGACTCGCTGAACCTTCAGGTGGTCACCTAGGATGCGGTAAAACAGGCCCTCCAGTACCACTTCCTCCCATGGCGAATGTCGACTTCGACAGATTTGTGATGTGTGCGGAGAAGCAGCAGGGGGAGGAGTCCTTGGATCAGTTCTGTGCAAGGCTGAGGCACATTGCAAGCACCTGCAGGTGGGTGAATGAGGAGGAGATGGTGCGGAATCAGTTGATACAAGGGTGCATCTCGGGGAAATTGCGGCGGCAGGAGCTTAGGGAGCCAGGCCTGACGCTCGCGCAGATCCTGGACACGGGGCACGCATATGAACTGGCGGAGACCAGAAGCGCGAAGATGGAGGCAGCATTAATCCAGGGAAGAGCGAGGATGCCTTCGCCATTGGACGCTCAGCCCCAGGGAAGACGCGTTGGGGTCCTAAAGGAGGGGACAGTCCCTCATCGCCCGTGAACCCGCAGTCCTGTCCGTACTGTGGGTACGACCTGCCACACACTGGGGAATGCCCTGAGAAGACAAGAGTCTGCGGAAGGTGTAGCATGCCAGGGCACTGTGCGAGAGTGTGCAGGGCTACGACACCAGTGGCTGCATCTAGAGGGCTGACAAAGTCAAGCGGGGGTAACCCCAGACGTTTCAGCAGTGAGGCCCTCCCAGGTGCTCCCAAGTTGGAAGAGTCCAAGGCCCGGATATACTCTTTTGGGGGGGACAAGCCACTGCCAATTCAGGGAGTCTTCGTAGCCACAGTATCACACGGGCTGAATAAGATCAAGGCCAGGTTTTTTTTGACTCATGTAAGCCTGCATTCCCTGTTGAGCGGCGCTGCCTCCGAGGCCTTGGACATCGTACACTTTACTTTGGCAGTGTACCACACAGACATTGACCGCCTGCTGAATCGGTCCAGTGAACTCCCAGTCGTGCTGTAGGAAGAGAAACGGGGTGATGGAATCCTAGAAATCAGGGTGGAGGGGTTGGGGGGATAAGAGAGAGAGAGAGAAAGAGAGAGAGAGTGTGTTTGTGTGTGCATTTTAACACCCTTTATTAAACAGAACATCTACCCATGAATGTCCGCCCACTGTAATCACTCCCCTCCTCCCCGCCACACCCTTTCCTTTTTTCTTAAAGCACCATTTTCAAATTCGCATGGCAGACCGGGGGATCAACCTCCCCTTCCTCAGGAATCAGAAGGGACTTCCAGATCCAGACCTAGAACGGATCTAGTCACCCTCTCCCGACTGGCCTCACACAGCCCACCGAAGCCGCCCTGTTACCACTCCACCATGCAAGCACCCGACCCTCGATCCATGCCCAATGAGTTTCCAAATGCATCCACCTCTGGCTGCAGGAGATCTCTGGCGTCCGGGAAGCCAAGGCATCATCCTCACTACCGGCCTCATTGCAGGACAACGTGTTCCTGGAAATGTGTCTCCAAAGCAGTACTCATGATTGGACTCATATGAAGCAAAGCCCGTCCTGTCTCCTGACCCACAGTTCTAGGTCCAGGAGCTGCCACTGTGCCAGAACTTCATCGGCTCAATCCAGCAGGGTCTTTCTCTCAGCCCCCTAGACCACATGCTGCTCAAAGTACCCACATGCCCAGGAAAGCCCTTCTGCTATGACAGTCAGAGCACCATGTGGACATCACTGGAGGTGATGTCCAGGCTAGAGCGCTGCCATGTATGGATCTGCTACGAGGGGTCCTAAGGGTCAAGGATCGGATCACACCAGCCTCACAATCACTGCACTGGATTGCAGTGCAATTCAGAATCAGGTGTAAGTCGGGCCCAGCGCCCAGCTTTTTGGAGCTCAGGCCACAATTCCATCGAAATATTTGCCTCCCCAATAAAAGCCTACAAGCAATATGAGAGCATGCCACCCCGCCCTGGTCTGTGAGTCAAATTCCTCCATCCTGAGAAATAACATATGAAAATGCCTTCTATCAGGATGCCCCACACTGCTGGAACACTCTGGACCCCACCATTCAAGCCTTACCAGAAACATGACCATCTGGGTGACATCTCCAGGCAAGCATGGCTGTCCACCGCGACTCCCTCTAGGCCTGCCCTCGCTAGGGGGTGCCTCCCAGGTCACTCCATAAAACCTAGCATTCGCGACTTGAACCTACAGATCTCCACATCCTCTGGTGCCACCCTCTATTAACTCTTGTTGCTTTCATAATGAGTTCATTGATATGATAGGTTTTAAATTGGAGTCTACGTTACTCTGTACTAGACCGGTAGTTTGGTTTGCGCTTCCCTGCTCTCCCATCACTCCTCTACTTCCGGCGCTTTCATATGACATTGCTTTAAGTTGGTATCTTATAAATAAATAAATAAATGTACGAGGAAGCAATAAAACTGCACCACCTTCAGAACAATTCTGAAGATTGCTCTATTCAAGTAAGTCTTTGGAGGATTCGACTGGGCCATCCGACCCAACCCCTCTCTTACAAGATGGGCAGGACACCGTCATCTGAAAGAGTAAAGACCCTAAACAGGCCCTCAAGCGGAGATGGCCTTCCCCAATGAGGAGAGGAAATGAGTCTCCTCAACACCTGACCTCATCAGCTCATCTGTGCAACGCACTGCTGAGGCATACGAATGTGTTTATGTCATGCATGTTGCCCAGCCCCAGCACCCTGAAGCAGCAATTTGCAACATGGTCAGAGTAATTAAAAAATAGAAAGGAGTAATCTAGATGCAGCGGGCCAAGTGCCAAGTGCCTTTGCCGGCGAGGCTGCAGATGCCAAACATTATTAGACGGGGCACCAGCACAATCTAGAAAGCAGAGGGTTATTGATATTCCCTGGGTCTGCTGCAACAGCTGCAGTAACGCTCGAGGCACGGCTGTGGTTGGTTGGCGCCTAAGAAGATCCTTGCTGATTGGTTCTCATTGACAAAGCTAGAAAGTCTCTCATTGGTTGCTCTTCGTGACAGGGATAACAAGAGATGCTTCCTTGATGGATTTCTTTCAAACAAAGTATGTTCTGTGGCAAACTGTGCAGTATGCCACATGCTGTCATCGTCAGCAAAGGGGCGATGATTCACTGACCCCCCTCCCCGACACTGCCGATATATCTGGCTGTCTCTGTTTCCACGAAACCGCCAGCAACACATCAAGTTCCCACCTAGCAATGACCTACGGGGACATACTAGAATCAGAGCCAAATCCTGCCAAATCCTTTGTGCTTGGAGCCGGCTCAAGGAAGGTTTCCAATCCCCATGAGGAAGCGACAAGAGCTTAGATAACTGTCCTATGCTCGCTGCAGACTTGAGGGCCTCTCTTAGTAAGCCTTTGCTAGCGCTGGGGCTTTGCTTCAAACCCAGGAAGGGAGATGGAAGCCAGGTAAAGGGGACAGGCTTTCCCTATTGTAAGCAAAGATGGTTGAAAAAGACCTTATCTGCCAGTTTTGCAGAATGTAAGCATTGGTCAAACTGCCCCTTTTGATCAACTTTGCAATAAGCAAGGATTGATCTGCCCCTGTTGCTGAACTCGGCAGTAAGCATTGTTCTGTCCCTGTTTAGCAACTTTGCATTAAGTAAGCATTGATCAAATTGCACCCTTTGATCAGCTTTTTGGTAAATGTACTGCACGTAAGTATTGCTCCAGCTGACATTCGTTGTTCGGCCTTGCAGTAAGCATTGTAAGAACGCATTGATCACACTCCGCCTCTTGATCAGCATTGCAGTAAGTGTACTGTAGGTATGCATTACATGGACTGCCCCTGTTCCTCAGCATTACCGTTAGTGCACTGTAGGTATGCATTACGCGGACTGCCCCTGTTGATCAGCATTGCAGTAATTGCACTGTAGGTATGCATTCCGTGGACTGCCCCAGTTGCTCAGCATTGCAGTAAGTGCACTGTAGGTATGCATTCTGTGGACTGCCCCTGTTGATCAGCATTGCAGCAAGTGCACTGTAGCTTTGTATTACATGGACTGCCCCTGTTGTTCAGCATTGCAGTAAGTGCACTGTAGGTATGCATTCCGTGGATTGCCCCTGTTGATCAGCATTGCAGTAAGTGTACTGTAGGTATGCATTACGTGGACTGCCTCTGTTGATCAGCATTGCAGTAATTGCACTGTAGGAATGCATTCCATGGACTGCCCCAGTTGCTCAGCATTGCAGTATGTGCACTGTAGGTATGCATTCTGTGGACTGCCCCTGTTGATCAGCATTGCACTAAGTGCACTGTAGCTTTGTATTCTGTGGACTGCCCCTGCTGCTCAGCATTGCAGTATGTGCACTGTAGGTATGCATTATGTGGACTGCCTCTGTTGCTCAGCATTGCAGTAAGTGTACTGTAGGTATGCATTATGTGGACTGCCCCTGTTGCTCAGCATTGCAGTAAGTGTACTGTAGGTATGCATTATGTGGACGGCCCCTGTTGCTCAGCATTGCAGTAAGTGTACTGTAGGTATGCATTCCGTGGACTGCCCCTGTTGATCAGATGTGCAGTAAGTGTACTGTAGGTATGCATTCCATGGACTGCCCCTGTAGATCAGCATTGCAGTAAGTGCACTGTAAGTATGCATTATTTGGACTCCCCCTGTTGATCAGCATTGCAGTAAGTGCACTGTAGGTATGCATTCCATGGACTGCCCCTATTGATCAGCATTGCAGTAAGTGCCCTGTAGCTATGCTTTCCGTTGACTGCCCCTATTGATCAGCAGTGCAGTAAGTGCACTGCAGCTATGCATTCCGTGGACTGCCCCGGTTGATCAGCATTGCAGTAAGTGCACTGTAGATATGCATTCCGTGGACTGCCCCTGTTGCTCAGCATTGCAGTAAGTGCACTGTAGGTATGCATTACGTGGACTGCCCCTATCGATCAGCATTGCATTAAGTGTACTGTAGGTATGCATTCCGTGGACTGCCCCTGTTGATCAGCAGTGCAGTAAGTGCACTGTAGCTATGCATTCCGTTGACTGCCCCTCTTGAACAGGATTTCAGTAAGTGCACTATAGGAATGCATTTCGTGGACTGCCCCTGCTGCTCAGCATTGCAGTAAGTGTACTGTAGCTTTGCATTACGTGGACTGACCCTGCTGCTCAGCATTGCAGTAAATGTACTGTAGGTATGTATTACATGGACTGCCCCTGTTGATCAGCATTGCAGTAAATGCACTGTAGGTATGCATTACGTGGACTGCCCCTGTTGATCAGCATTGCAGTAAGTGCACTGTAGCTTTGCATTATGTGGACTGCCCCTGTTGATCAGCATTGCAGTAAGTGCACTGTAGGTATGCATTCCGTGAACTGCCCCTGTTGATCAGCATTGCAGTAAGAGTACTGTAGGTATGTATTACGTGGACTGCCCCTGTTGATCAGCATTGCAGTAAGTGCACCGTAGGTATGCATTACGTGGACTGCCCCTGTTGATCAGCATTGCAGTAAGTGCACTGTAGCTTTGCATTCCGTGGACTGCCCCTGTTGATAAACATTGCAGTAAGTGTACTGTAGCTTTGCATCACGTGGACTGTCTAGTCCATACCATTTACAGACCTCTTCCGCAATTCCGCTGCTAGCAAAGCAAATGGGTCAAAGTGGTAGGTGATGCCCCTGTCAAGCGGATGTGTAAGAAGAGATCAGAAAGTTAGTTGGGCTTCATCTGGTCTATATTGAAATGATTTACAGATTATGGTCTAACCTAGTGATGGTAAATATGAACCCTACCCCTGCACAAGCTTTCAGGGTGTAGCCAGAGCAAACCTAATGAATCGTAATAGGCAAAGATAAGTGCTATCAAGACGCCATTCACACAAAATGCCTTTCATTAAGTTGCTTGCAACCTACCACTGAGATTCCCACAGAAGGTGCAATTGGGTAAAACCATCCTCGATGGTCCTGGAAAAACAGCACCCTGAACTCAAAGACTCAGAACACCATCGATCAGGTGAGGCTTTGGGTGTCCAGATCCAAGACTTTGCCATTAGGCTGTTGCCTTGCATCAAGCCGGGTTCTGGGTGTCTGACCAGCGTGGGGAGATGCCGAATGGGGTGAAGATAGAGGAGGGCCCATTGAGAAACGGTGCAGGGCTTCGGCCTCCTGCCTGTCGCGTAGTACGCAAGGTTTGTGAGCATGCGCTTTGTTAATAAAGGAGGTCACAGAAAGGCAGTTGCCGCTGGGACCCGGTACCAGCAACACGCGTCCAGTGTCTCTCTTCGGACTGTGCGTGTGTATGTATTTGGGGACCCGGGGGTCTCACTTGACCTCTAACACTGGCGACGAGGTACCGTGGCAGGGGGGAACGCGCCATTGCTCCGGCAGCTTTCAAAGTCGAAGAAAGTGTTTGTCTCCCCACGCGGTTACGGACCCGACGCAGTTGGCCCGCGGCCATCTTTGGAACACGTGGCTCACGGCGGTTGCGGCCCACACGGGGGCTCGTGCGCCGGCTGTGATCTGCAGTCAAAAAGAACATTTTTTGGACACTCCATGGCCCTTTAAGGACAAAGGGCCGTGGTTACTGCCTTCTGGAAAGGCTGGCACCACCTGCTGCAAGCACAGGCCCCCATGATCAAGCTGATCATCCAGACCCTGGATTTATCTCCCAGAAAAGGGAAGGTTAGTGTGTGACACATTTGGGCAGACCCTGCTTTTACGCCCTCACCCCACACAGCACCATGGGTGAGCAGGATGGAGAGGATGGGGCCCCTATGCCAGTACCATGCAGGCTAAACAGCTCCTCGGCACCCATGCCTGAATTCGACACATCAGGCCCACTGTCCAAACTGGGGCCGAAATGGCTGTGGGTGAAGAAACTGGAAATATTTTTCAGGGCCTCTGGTGAGACTGATGATGATGCGAAGGTGACCACGATGGTGTACTCGGCTGGCACAGAGGTCCACAGAATATTTGACTCGCTGAATCTTCAGGTGGTTACCTATGAAGCGGTAAAACAGGCCCTCCAGAACCACTTCCTCCCCATGGCGAATGTCGACTTCGACAGATTTGTGATGTGTGCGGAGAAGCAGCAGGGGGAGGAGTCCTTGGATCAGTTCTGTGCAAGGCTGAGGCACATCGCAAGCACCCGCAGGTGGGTGAATGAGGAGGAGATGGTGCGTAATCCATTGATACAAGAGTGCAGCTTGGGGAAATAGCGCAGGCAGGTGCTTAGGGAGCCAGGCCTGACGCTCGCGCAAATCATGGACACGGGGCGTGCATATGAACTGGCGGAGACCAGAGGCACGAAGATGGACGCGGCATTGCTTCCAGGGAAGAGCGAGGATGCCTTCGCCATTGGACGCTTAGCCCCACGGAAGACGCGTTGGGGTCCTAAAAGAGGGGGACAGTCCCTCATCGCCCTCATAGTCCTGTCTGTACTGTGGGTATGACCTGCCACACGCTGGGGAATGCCCTGCGAAGACTGCGGAAGGTGTAGCACGCCAGGACACTACGCGAGAGTGTGCAGGGCTACGACCCCAGTGGCTGCATCTAGAGGGCCGACAAGGTGAAGCGGGGGTAACCCCAGACGTTTGAGGAGTGTGTCGGTGATCGAGCAGGGTGTGCAAGATATAGACATTGCCGAAGAAGAGGAAGATGAAGAGGAGGTCTTCTTCATCTCAAGCATTGCCACAGTAGCAAAGCAGAGTAGGCAACCGACATGAACAGTGAACATTGGTGATGTGCCAACTCCTGTCTTGATCGACACGGGAGCATTGGTCTGCGTCCTGGCAGCTGAACACTATGAGGCCCTCCCAGGTCCTCCCAAGTTGGAAGAGTCCAAGGCCCGGATATACACTTTTGGGGGGGACACGCCGCTACCAATTCAGGGAGTCTTCGTGGCAACAGTATCACACAGGCTGAATAAGATCAAGGCCAGGTTTTTTGTGACTCATGTAAGCCCACATTCCCTGTTGAGCTGCGCTGCCTCCGAGGCCTTGGACATCGTACACTTTACTTTGGCAGTGTACCACACAGACATTGACCGCCTGCTGAATCGGTTTGAAATCGTCTTTCAGGGTGTGGGCATGTTGAAAGGTGACCCTAAAAGATTTCACATTGATGGGTCCGTGAGGCTGACAGCTCTCAATCACCGAAGAATTCCATTTCATTTTAGGGCACAGGTGGAGAAGGAACTTCAATCACTCATTGACTTGGACATCATCGAGAGGGTGGAGGGCCCAATACAGTGGGTCTCCCCCGTAGTGGTGGCCCCCAAGCCCAAACAACCAGGGGCTGTCCGCATCTGTGTGGACATGAGACTGCCGAATGCCGCCATAAAGAGGGAACGTCACCTCACGCCCAGCCTGGACGATATAGTGGGTGAGCTAAAGGGGGTGAAAGTCTTTTCCAAACTCGATTTAAGATCTGGGTATCACCAGCTGGAGCTCCACCCGGAGTTACGTTACATAACAACATTTACCACCCATGAGGGGTTATATCAATTTAAAAGACTCCGTTTTGGTGTCTCGTCAGCGGCAGAAGTCTTCCAGAACGTCATCCGAGGAGCCCTGGCAGGACTAAAAGGTGTCCTTAATATGTCGGATGACATCCTGGTCTTCGCCTAGTCGGAATCTGAACACCTGAAAAGGCTGGAATGAGCTTTGGAAAGACTCAAGAGTCTAGGGCTGACACTACACCGGAAGAAGTGTGAGTTCCTCAAGGACCGTATAACCGTATAGAGTTCTTCGGGTTTGTATTCCATTCAGGAGGCATCTCGCCCGACCCGGAGAAGGTGAGAGACATATGCGAGCTGGCCCCCCCCAGAGTCACCGGCTGAGATAAGAAGTTTTCTTGGCATTGAAGTGGGAGAATGGAAGACCAGGCTCCCGTCCTTCACCTCTCGCGCTTGGCCTAAAGGGTCACGGCCCAGGCACCCGCCACGAGAAGAGTTTGCCCATCTACCAGACGACCAAATACCCTGGTACAGGAACATACGGATGTGTCCATCTGCCTGCCCAGCAGCCCGCACTGGCCATGCCGACACCTGCGGCACGGATCAACTAGACTAAAACCTACATGTCGTTAGAGATGCCATGACGACCTAGCCAACGGTCAGCACACCTGTACAAATATACACCCTGGACACTCCCGCACCAACCTACACGAAGAATATACTCAGTGCTATGACGTAGGCGACAGACATACTCACGGACGTGCATCTTTATTATTTTCCACATAGGCTTTCAAAATGCAGAAACGCAAGACGCATCATGAACTCATCTAAAAGAGCTTGCTTACGCTTCCCCTACAACCAGGTGCCACAATGAGAAATATAATGAAGACACGATACTGGTCATAAGACAATATGGTACTGTAACCTAAAGCGCTTGTGCACCCTAACGGTTCCACTTATACACCAGGCCTAAGTAGGCCGCAAGCAAGAGCTTCCATGGACGTTAAAAGAACAAGAGTCAGGTTGCTGATCCTGCAGAATGAGCCCGGCGAAGCAACCAGCCAAGGTCGCAATATTGCAAACCCACATTCCGAGAGCAGACCATCAAGGGCACGATGTTGCAACCTCGCACGCCGCACACCAACGTTAAAGTCACACCTGCAAATTAAACCAGGCACACAGTGGAAAAACAATATTAATTGTGCAGAATTCTGCCTCAAACACGGTCCCACCTCACGTGACCAAGCCGAACCTGACAGGATGCCAAGCCCAGGAGGAAGAAGGCGTCTGGATCCCTCGTTACAAGACAAAGGCAGATACAATTAAAAGGATCAATGGACATCTGCGACAGTGGGAGTAGTCGGCCTTCCAGCTATGAATAAGTCCTCACATTGTCTGCACGTACCCATAGTGAAACATTGTTGCAAATGACAGGTACACCGAGAGCTGGGAACAGCGATGGTCCCAGGCTGGGAAGCTCGCGGGCGCACCAATCAGAACATGGGGCTCCTATCACTGACGCCATTAACATTAACCAATCATCAGGGGTCTTCATGTAACAATTCTCATGTATCTAATTGTAGGGACAACCCAGATATATCACCTGACTAACCCTTGTCCACTAATATTGTTCTCTATACGTATGCTATACTAACCCTACCACTCGAGCAACTAATTAAGAGTGGCGATAGGTTTTTTGCTAACTTTCCAAGGTGACGCAAGTAGCGCGTCATACTAAGGTAAAAAGGGCCTGCGAGCCCTACGATTGTGTGTGTGTCAGGACGGACGCGTACGCTCCTTGACCCATGCCTGCCGTTTTTGTCTAATAAACAGCAGAGTCACCTTGCTTCTTGCGTGTGTCTCATACTCTATCTCATCTGGGATATACGGGAGGAGTTGGGGCCTCCCTGCCCGGAGGTCTGCGGACGGCCCGGCCGACCCCGGCAGAATTTCCCCCCGACAAGTTGGAGGCACTGCTGAGATCTGTTTAAGATCCGCCTTTTTATTTTTACTTTTTCCAGGCACTCCCGCTGCGAGGAGGCCCGGCGGCGCGGCCCCCTCTGCCGTTGCCCCCTTCTGAGGACTACAGGACCATCGCGGAGCTGCGAGAAGACCGGACAGCGCAATCCGGATATAGGCCCTCGGGAGCCGGTTGAGAAGTATCCCGCCCGCGGTTGGCGAGTGTCCAGACGTGGTCCAGACGAGGGGAGGTGACGAGCCGCTTGGAGGGGTGCACGCAGTCGAGCGGCCCCGCATCAAGAGAACTTGGTGAGCATGACACGCACAACAAGCAATGCGAAATTGTGAGGGAGGGGGGAGGAATTAAATAAGGGAGGAGGGAGGTGTTGCACAGGTGCGCGGCGAAGGTTTGACAATCTAGTGTTGGCAATGGAATGAATGGTAGTGGAACGAGTGCGAGAGCAGTCGGCTACGTCACGCGAAAGAGGGGGGCGGAGCACGAAAACATCACGTGCGGCCGCTCGTAGACACTGATTGGCCTATGTCGCCACTACGTGTAAGGGTGGGTGTGTGTGGTTTCCTACGATTTGGCATTTATTGATCAATGAGTAGATGAGGATCCCTATTGTTCGAGCAAGAAACTCGATAGGTAGATGACGTTTCCCTGTAGGCGGTAGCTAGTTAGTTGCCCAATACGGAAGATAATTGGCTGGTTAAGCCCTCCTGTTGAGGGGCGTATCACACGCGAGGCGACGCAGCGTGCGCAGTCCGATTATATTATTGATTTGATTACCTTGTTCCAGGAGTGACAGGAAGACAGCTGTAGGGTTAACGGGGGTAGATTGCAAGTGTATTTTGAACTTAAGGAATATATGAAGAACTTACCAGTAGCTCAAAGAGATCGGTGACGTCACCAGTAGGGCCTTCATAGGATATCGCGAGCACAAGGCATCTTCGTTTTGAGAGTGGTGGGGAAGAGAAATATGGTAAGGGAGTGGAAACGGAGATAAGCGGTAAATGAGTTGATCGGGGAAAGGAGAAAGGGGGGCGTGGCTGCGCACGGAGAACGCCGGCCACGGCAAGTGTAAAAGGGGGAGGAGCACGTGAAAATAGGACGACTGTATAAGAGCGTCATAAGGGGTACGCAGCCGCAGGGGGCTACGTGCGCCTCGGCCGCAGGGGGCCGTAAGGGTGGTGTATAAAGGAAGAAAGACAGAAGAAAATATACAAATGTAAAATACCATATTTTTTATAATTTTCATTAGCGGATTATCGTAAGTCCCCAAACTTACGGGGCCAGGTAAACGATATAAGGTTGTATATTGTAAACTGCTAGTGAGATAAACTGCTACCAGATAGGGGAAGGGTAACAAGTGGAGCGCTAATATGTCATACGGGACAGGATCGGGAGGGTGGGGGAACACCCTCACTACCCCACTACAACACATATGCACAACACTGCCACCCCATAGGGAGAAACTGATTAAGTACAGCATAGAATGGACCCAGGGGACGGATAACAAAATGCTAACACCGTGGCCGCCTAATGGTAGCTTCGATCCATATGCCCAACATTCACTGCTAAACCATCTGCACAATACATACAAGGGGAAGAAGTTGGCAAACCATGTGGAGGTGTTTAACTTATGGAGGATGTTCCAAGGTTCCCGACCAAGACCAAATGGAATGTTCACTATGGGGGAAACACCGGAAGAAAAAGAGATTAAGGAGGAAGGAGAGGATGGGAAAAGGGGGAGTGAAAGCACAAAGAACACGGGGAACGGAGGAGAGGGAGGAGAAAAGAATAATAAATCAGATGACATAAAAAAGGAACCAAGCAACGAGATACCCATAACACAGGGAGTGAAAACAGAGGGAGGGGGGTTGTACCCTTTAAGAGAACTAGGAGAAATAGAAAGAGGACAGTTAAGGGCGGCTGAGGGATACTCGAACCCGGCATACAGCCCTCCACCATATGTGGCTCATAGGAAGATGCCAGTGGGGGAGGGGAGAACTGGAGAAGAGCAGACTGGGGAAATAGGAAATGATGAGTGGGTAGCTGCACAGATATAATTAAAATTACGAGGTTCATTAACTGGGGAAGAGAAGGAGGTAGTAAAGAAAACAGACGAGGATAATGCCAGGGAGAGTGAATTGAGGGGGGAAGAGCTATTACGACAAAAGGAAGAGATTTTGGAGGAACGACTAGCAAAGCTAAGGGATGAGCAGAATGAATTGATCAAACAGCTCGAGAGGGAGGAGAGAGAGAGAGCGAGGAAAAGGAAAGAAGGTAAGAACGAATTGGAAAAAATAAGGGAACGTAATGAGGAGCAAAGGAGAGAAGCTGAAAGGGTAAAAGCAGCAGCAGAAAGGGTATCAAGAGTAGTGCTGCGAGAGAAGAAACGGGAAGAAGAAGAAAAAGAAAAAGAAATGGCAATGTGGAAGAGGAGGTTACTATCAGAAACAACTAAGAAATATGAAGAAGGGAAGGTAATAGAGAGTATAGTAGAAAGAGAAAGGGTGAAATGGGAAAGGAAGAAAGAGGATGAAAGAATATTGGAACAGATGAGCAGTGAAGTGATGGAGGAATTAAAAAGGAAAAGGGAGTTAAATAGTAGGGAGATGGAGGAGAAAAGTGAAGGAGAAAGAGAAGATAGGAGTAGGGAGAGTGAAAGATGGGGGGATGTATATAGAAGCACAGAAGTAGCGACAACATCAGCACAAGGGGGAGCAGTTGGTAAAGGAGAAAAAGGAGAATTGGACTTAATAGACTTACAAACAGTAACAATAAAAGGGAAAAAGACCGAGTGGGGGGTGCCGTTTATGACTGACTTTTGTAGTGAGGAAGAAGAAGGAGTGCAGAGGGAAGGAAGAAAAAGTGAAAGGGAAAGCTTAGATAAACTATACCTCACCCAAACCAACATAGACTCACCATGAATCAGTAGGAGAAAGGATGAGCTGGAGAGAAGTGAGGAGGGAGAGCAAGGACTAGCGGAAAGACAGACACATGAAGCCACGCCATCCCCATCCCCATCACGCCCTCCCCCATCGCACCCTACATGCTCAACCACCTCACGCTCGTTACGCAAAATAAAACTCGCGCCCTTCACAGACGAACTGACACCCTATGCATGTCGGCTTAGAGACCTCCCTAGTCGCAGGCAGGACAGACGAATACACATGCCCACATTAAATACAGGAAATGATGGAAGAAGGGGAAAAGATGGTGAAGAAAGAGTTACGAGCAGGGGTAATAAGGACGAAATTGAAGATGTAGAAGAAAGGGAAGAGGAGGAAGGGTGTGAGGACTCGATATTATGGAACATAAAGGGTGAAACGAGACACAACTTAATGCCACTTTTGGAGAGAGGAGGGGTTAGACCACAGTATGTCCCTTGGAAGCATACAGATAAAGAAAATATAAAATGCAGGCTCCCATCATTAAGTGGAGGTGCGGGTAAGTGGATATATGAAATGGAAAAACACACCGCAGGACAGAAACTGGCAGTAGGAGATGTAAAGGGCCTTTTAATATCAATATTAGGGGATAGAGCGGATGACATTTGGAAGAGAGCGGGATTCCATGGGGTAACAATAACAAACACATCGCATGATGGGGCACCATTCGCAAACTGCAGACATGCACTATGGCAGGCACTGAGGGTACAGTACCCAGACACATCAGACATAGGAGCAATTACCTCCCGTAAGATGCGTGAGAATGAAGATCCTGTTGATTATATCCAGGAGATCCAAGAGAAGTGGCGTATGGAAACTAGAGAGCAATGGGATAAAACACCAGCAATATTCTATCATATACTAGTACAAGGGCTCCCAGAAGGAGTTCAGAAACAACTAAAGAAAGTAGTGGGAATGGAAGCAAAACCATGGCCAGAAATACAACTGACTATAGTGCATCACTGCAGGACATGGCAAGGAAAAATGAAACAAAAGGAAGAGGACAGGAAAACGGAAGAGGCTAAACTAGTACAGAAAAAACTTACTAAATACACAATGGAAGGGGCACTAATAACTGCGCCCACAACAATGGTCCAGAGCCCCACACAAGTAGTGGCTGCACAAGATTCCGCCCAAATACCACCTTCACAGACTGTAACACAACAGGCGCCGCCACTGCAACCATACACAACCAACATGGGAGGAGGATACCCAATGCAAGGAGCTGAGTATTATAATTATAACAGGGGGAGAGGAGGATTTATGAGAGGGAGAGGATACGGATATAACACCCAACAGCAGGTGGGAGGACTTAGAAATTCCTACCCCACAGGGCAACCAGTATACCAGGACAACACAGGGAGCTTCCCATGGCAGAGTAGGGAACCACCAGTGTGTTGGAGTTGTGGACTATTAGGACACATGTCACGCACGTGTAGAGTTAGGCCAGGAACACCATCATGGAGTGAACAGGGACAACCAAGGCCCTCACAGGATCAGCAGGGCCTACAACAACAGCAGACGTTGCAACAGGGAAATGAACAACAACAACAAATAACACAACAACAGCCACAGACATATTCGCTGCCACAACAACAGGTAGCGATGACACAACAACCCTATGCACAACAAACACAACTGGGTAGGGTGACGGTCTTGGGACACAACCCTTACACAGGAAATGGCCAATCATTGTACACTCAATAGGACAGCCCACAGACGGCCTTGGTGTGTCCCATCCTGTCAGTAACACCTAATAGTGCGGAGGAGCCACGCATAGAGGTAACGATAGGTGACAAAAAATTATCATTCCTTGTTGACACCGGGGCGACCCGGTCTTGCATAAGGGAAGGTAAATTTAAGATGTCAGGCGAAGCCATGAACACCCAAGGATTCTCTGGGGCTAGAGGGTTGGTTCCCTTTACTGATAACATTCCCTTATCTATTGGAGATTATGATCTGTCAGTTCCACTTTTATATTATAGTGCCTCACCAGTAAATATACTGGGGAGAGACATAATGAACAGGTTGAATATGATGATCTCCTTTACAGAGGACGGCATAATTTGCTCTACTCCAGGGATTAACATGCTCACAGCACGACAGATTATGCAAGCATACTGCGGACAGACAGCGATTAGGGCGGAGCCAGTAGATGGCGAACTATTCCAGTATGGAACAGATATGGCATTTGCATGGATGCCAGGGATAGAAGGGAAAATATGGAGGAGGCCAGCAGCTTACCTGTTCCGACCAGAAACACCTGTTAATGAACAAGAAGGAAAGGTGTTTGCAATAGACATTGAAAGCATTATTGCAACAGCTGATTATATTGCTGTGCATGCCCAAGACAAAGAAGGAAGAGCATGGAGGGCAGTGATAGCACTAGCAGAAGGATGTAGGCTAACCCAGGTGTCAGATGAGGAGCTGTTTTCAGAAGAAAAGGAGGAAGGTGAAATGGTGTTCATGATGAGTGTAGAAATATGGCTAAGAGTGGCTTACAAACAAGTAGCACAGAAAATTGCAATGGCACTTGAGGCACCCGCATGCACCCCAGTCCCCTTCTTTAAGGAGGATATGTCAAAGGTACCCAAATCATTGTGGACTACTAGCCCTTATGACGTGGGGTGCATAAAAAGCATAGGGGGAGTAAGGATAAAATTGAAAAAAGGTGCAATACTCCCCAGAGTGAAACAGTACCCACTGTCAAAAGAGGCAGATGAGGGCATATCTGAAACCATAACGGCCCTTATAAACAATGGCATATTGGTCCCCTCAGAATCACCATGCAACACGGCTGTGTACCCAGTGCGCAAGGCTAAAGGGGGGTCTTGGCGCTTCATACAGGATCTCAGGCCCTTGAACAACATAGTAGAAGCAGAATATCCCGTAGCAGCAAACCCGGCCACAATATTGTGTGGCATTCCAGCAGAAGCATCACGATTTACAGTGATCGACCTTAAAAATGCTTTTTTCTCAATACCATTGCACCCAGACTCACAAGATCTGACGAGCTTCACTTACCGAAACACAAAGTGGAAGCATACCAGATTGCCACAGGGGTATTGCGAATCACCCTCAATTTTCAATAGAGTAATACAGATGGATTTGGGTAACATTGAAGTGGAAAGCACAGTGTTGCAGTATGTGGATGACATAATAATTTGCAGTACAAACGAAAGTAAATGCAGAGAGGACTCATTAAAGATGTTGACAATATTGGCTGAAAAAGGTTACAAGGTAGACATGGAAAAGATACAATACTGTCAAGAACAGGTACTTTATATTGGTCAACTTATATCCCAACATGGAAGAAAGATTGCACCACAAAGAGCACAGGCCATTTCAAGCACTCCAATGCCACAAACTGTGAGGGAACTGCAGCAATTCCTGGGGCTGTGCAACTACTGTAGAGCATGGGTATTTGATTACAGCTCGTACATAGGACCCCTGCTTGAGGCTTTAAGGGAAGCTAATAAAGGGGAGAAAAAGCTGGGGTGGACGATGGAAATGAAAGAGGCTTTTGATGAATTGAAAGATGCGATATCAACTGCTCCAGTACTGGCATCCCCAGACTATGAGCGACAATTTTTTATATTTTCACATTGCGACTCAGCAGTAATGAAAGCAGTGTTGGCTCAAAAAACAAGCATGGGCTACAAACCAGTAGCATTTTACAGCGGTCACTTAGATCCTGTGATGTTAGGTCACTTCCCTTGCGAACAAGGTCTCGCTGCAGCTGCTTTTGCAGTGGAAAAAGCATCAGCAATCACCATGGGGTGCCCAACTACACTGTTTGTGGAACATGCACTATTTGCAATATTGAATAAACCTAAGTCCACCCTAACCACGCAGAGGGCATCAGGTTATGAGATCATTCTATCTAGAGCTGAACTATCAATTGTTAGATGTAGCACGGTTAACCCTGCAAGGTTCCTAGCAGAAGTAATTGAGGAGGGAGATTATGCCCATGACTGTACGCAAAAAACTGAAATGTATTCATGTACTAGAAAGGTTGAAGAAAACGCACTAGAGGGAGGTGAGCTTTTGTTTATTGATGGGTCATCAACTATCGATCAAAGGGATGGGATAAGGAGAACTGGGGCAGCAGTGGTAAAAATGATGGAGGTACCGGTGTGTGTGGCTATGAAATGTGTACAATTACCACAGCATTACTCCGCTCAAGCAGCGGAATTAGTTGCACTGATCTTGGCGTTGAAGGAAAGCTTTGACAAACGAGTAACCATATACTAAGACAGTGCATATGTTACATCCACTGTCCACTCAGGGCTGTCGAAATGGAGAAGAAGAGGGTTTAGGAGAGCTGATGGCACTCCAGTGCAACATGCCCTCTTATTGGCTGAACTAATTGAAGTAATAAATGACCCCCAAGAATTAGCCCTAGTAAAATGCACCGCACACACCAATGGTGAAGACCACGTCTCAAAGGGGAATGCAGCAGCAGACGCACATGCGAAGTATGCTGCATACTTTGGTGAGATATGGAACCCCCCAGAGTCACAGAGAGGGAGAGGGAGGGGAATGGCTAAGGAGATGTTGATAAGAGAAGGTTACACCCATCTCCCAGCCACGCAGATTATGGAGCTACAAGCGGCTGCACCAATGGCCGAAAAAGAAATATGGGTAAAAAGAGGATGCATAATGTCACCAACCGACACACTATGGCACCAGGGTGGCACTGGAAAGGTTGTAATACCATTGGCACTTTTGAACACCGCCCTGAGCCAACTACATCATCCAGCCCACACAGGCAAGGAAGTAATTGCAGCACGAATTAGAGAAGATTGGTTCTGCCCCGAGTTAAATTCTCATGTGTCAAATTTTATCAGCAATTGTCTCACATGTCAACAGTTTACGGCCGGCCATACCCTAAAAGTAATAAGAGGTACTATACCCCGGCCAGAGGGACCTTTTCGGCATCTCCATATTGACTATGTTGATATGATCAACATATGTCAAGGTAATAGGTATATGATTGTAGTAGTATGCCCATTCTCTAGGTGGATTGAAGCAGGGCCCTGTTCACACCCAGATGCATTTAGAGCAGCTAAATTCCTAGTGAGGGAGGTCTTCCCCAGGTGGGGAGTGTGCGAGGTGCTAAGGTCAGACAATGGCCCACATTTCGCAAACGAAATGTTCCAGCATATCACATCCTTGCTGAACATAAAGCATAAATTTGCATGTGCATACCACCCACAGGCCAACGGTATATGTGAATGCCTGAATGGCCTATTAAAGGAGGCAACTGCAAAGATACAGCAAACAACAAAGAAAAGTTGGTTATATTGCCTTCCATTAGCCCTATTTGAGCTAAGGAATAGACCAGGGTCCGATCACCACCTCACCCCACACGAGGTGGTTACCGGACGTCAAATGTGCCTTCCCCTAACGCCAACATCAAGAGCATTTACCGACCACGAAAGCACAGCGAGTGTTCTTGGTGATGAAATGTACCAATATGTGTCTTCTTTGATTACTAGTGTAGTGTTTGTGTCTCAACAGCTCGAGCGCACACAGGGCGGGTCTAACAGCAATCAACAAGAAGACGCGGATAAAGAATTGGAAAAGGAAAACCTGTGTAAAATTGCTAAAGGTGACCACGTGCTACTTCGCAATTTCAACAGGAAATGGAATAGTGCACGATTTACTGGCCCCCATCTGGTAGAGGAAGTATCAACAAGAGCAGTAAAGCTACAGGACAAGCGTGCCTGGAACCATCTACACGATGTAAAGATCTACAAACTGCAGACCCGCCCCAGCGCCACCGACAGGTCCATTGGGAGAACAGCAACAACATCACCAACGGAGGAAGAGAGTTCTACCACAGCCAACGACCCAATTGTTCCCATACCCTGTCACTCCCCAGATTCCCCAGAGACAATAACTGAAGAAGAAAGGGGTGATCCCCATACTGCCCACCCCATGGTCACACGCTCAAAGAGTAAAAATACTTCCGCCAGCTGAGCCAAACCCCCTGCCCATTGACCCATACCCCCAATACAGTAATAACCGAACTGAAGGACATTGCCTTGCACACGTACACATGTAAACACGTGAATGCTCTCTTTTCTCTTCTCTCGCACATGCAGTACCTGCGTATTATTGTATTGCTAAGAAAATAGATAACTAACAAATTCACTGCCCAGGAGTAGCTGGTACTCCCAGACGATAACTACCCGGAAGAATTGTCACACCAATTTGTATATGAAATAAAAAGGCCAACGTACCTGAAAAGGAGAAGGGTACGTGTCTACTACACAGCATTCCTCTTGGCCATAGAATATTCAATGCCCCACCTCCACCCATACTTGCCTGTCCTAAGAGATAGATCACTTAGAGTAGCGTGGGAACAGCTCTTCGCCTGGGCACTGAATGACTATTTGATAGGGAGAGCTTAAAGAAAAAACAACAACTAACATTTAATAACCAGCATTTTGAGAATTTTCAGGCGGGCAACTTTAACGTCGCAAGAATACGCTGCCAGGACTGCAGCAAGGTAAGAGCAAAATGCCGGTGAAATTAGCATATGTAATAAAACTAATAGGGATTTTGATGATCACCGGGTTCTTGGCTGCCTCTGTATGGCAGTACAGCTATGCTATTGATCTTATTGCTGCACCCAAACCTAATACACCCCCATCCCCTGCTGCAACAGGTGTTACGTCAGGTGATACTAGTAAAATTGCACACAAGCAAAATAGAGTTAAACGCAGCACATACTCAGATAATAAAGGTATTGATAATTATATACAAGATTCAGCACACGTCTCAAACAACATATGATACCAACACATGACCCGCATTGGTAAGCAGACAACAGAGGACAGCTGCTACGTTTGCTCATTAATACCATACGCCATGAGCGCTTCTCGAACATTTGTTGCCACAGAAATAGATGAAAAGACAGCACGATGCATAATATACTTGGCACTGTTCCAAACGAAGGGAAGATTCCAAGGGACAGTGGTGCATATGGTGTGGAAAACACGAGACTCATACCCATATGAAAACAACTTCCTCAAGACTTATTTGAGTTACCACAAGAGCAGTTTACATGCTGGAGCATTCAAATATATAACAAGTGGTCCTGCAAAAGGGGAAACAAAGAAAGTAACACTGCAGTATCTACCATGTGATTGGTACCCCACTGAAGTTCCTGGTAAACCAGGATGTTGGGAGAGGCCACTGGTGACGATAACAGGGAAGGTGTACCTGGACAACAATTGGGAGATAGGAGTGATTGGCAGCAACATGGTAACAAAAGAAACTATCTCAACTATCGAGGCACACAACCACAGATGTTGGACGATGTGGATCAAGTACGTACCCATGCTCACGTGGGTGGAGACGGATGAAGACCCAATAACAATACTGCCGCTGACTGCGCCTAAGGCATGCTACCAACATAAAGGAGAGGTGGACGTAGGATACAACACCAACTGTGCAAGCGTGATGGAGTTACCTGAGGGGGGAGCAGGAACAGCAGTAATAATGGACCATTATTGGGCCTGTGGAGAAAAGGCATACCATACACTGCCTCCCCTGTGGAATGGTGTGTGCACAATGGTGCACGTCAATGTACCATCACTAGTGGTACCCCAGAAGCATGTAAATGTGGCGAACTTTCCCAAAATGGATGAAGGGGACAAAAGAAGGAAGAGATCTGCACCACCTCAGGAGGAGCAAGGGAACAGGACCGACAGCAATGATACTGTCCTAAACAGAAGGAAAAGACAAGGAGAACCTCTGACAGGAAATTACCTGTGGGGAAGGTCGGAAACGGCACTCACTTCAATCCCGCCAGAACACAGACTATTCAGCAGAGCAGCAATGTTCTTCTCCTCAATAATACATCCGGGACTGCAGGCCTACGCAAATGCAAAATGGCTCCAGATAACTAGATGGGAACTAATGATGACCATCAATTCTACAGTAAATGGATTTAACGCAATAAAAGAGGAGCTGCGAGCTATAAGGATGGTAGCACTCCAGAACAGATATGTATTGGACCTCCTCACAGCTATGGAAGGAGGAGTTTGTGCAAAGATAGGACAATCATGCTGCACGTTCATTCCTGCCAACGATGCTGACAATGGTACACTGACAGAAGCAGTTTCACAATTGGCCCAGATGCACTCCAAAATGATGGATGAAAGTAACGGTGTAAACAAGGATAAGAGCTGGTTTTCACTATTATGGTCATGGATGCCATCTTGGCTGTCAGATGGACTGAGAATTATAGTTGGTTGTACTATTTTGGCTGGAGCTACACTGATCATAATAAGATTTTGGAAGGCCCGGAAGGCACGCACCACTGACGAGTTGCTTGAAATGGTCGGTATGCACCCCTTGATGCCAGCAGATGACGGCCAACACACAGGCATAATAATACAAGAGAGGGAGAAGTTGCGCAACCAGATCATCACCAACCATCTGGACCCACCATCGGTGAAGATCGAAAACCCAAGAAACCCCAGGAGCTACATAGGGAAATGGGTATACTGTACTCCTGGAGGAACCTGTGAATATATGTATTGGTCATTTGAAGATCATGTGAACCACTATGGACATTTAGGTGGAATAACTAAGATATGGAGAGTAAGAGGAGATAATGAAAAGGATATGTTTGTGGTCGACAAGTCGACCAGAGGGGGGACTGAAGTGGGAGAATGGAAGACCAGGCTCCCGTCCTTCACCTCTCGCGCTTGGCCTAAAGGGTCACGGCCCAGGCACCCGCCACGAGAAGAGTTTGCCCATCTACCAGACGACCAAATACCCTGGTACAGGAACATACGGATGTGTCCATCTGCCTGCCCAGCAGCCCGCACTGGCCATGCCGACACCTGCGGCACGGATCAACTAGACTGAAACCTACACGTCGTTAGAGATGCCATGACGACCTAGCCAACGGTCAGCACACCTGTACAAATATACACCCTGGACACTCCCGCACCAACCTACACGAAGAATATACTCAGTGCTATGACGTAGGCGACAGACATACTCACGGACGTGCATCTTTATTATTTTCCACATAGGCTTTCAAAATGCAGAAACGCAAGACGCATCATGAACTCATCTAAAAGAGCTTGCTTACGCTTCTCCTACAACCAGGTGCCACAATGAGAAATATAATGAAGACACGATACTGGTCATAAGACAATATGGTACTGTAACCTAAAGCGCCTGTGCACCAAACGGTTCCACTTATACACCAGGCCTAAGTAGGCCGCAAGCAAGAGCTTCCATGGACGTTAAAAGAACAAGAGTCAGGTTGCTGATCCTGCAGAATGAGCCCGGCGAAGCAACCAGCCAAGGTCGCAATATTGCAAACCCACATTCCGAGAGCAGACCATCAAGGGCACGATGTTGCAACCTCGCACGCCGCACACCAACGTTAAAGTCACACCTGCAAATTAAACCAGGCACACAGTGGAAAAACAATATTAATTGTGCAGAATTCTGCCTCAAACACGGTCCCACCTCACGTGACCAAGCCGAACCTGACAGGATGCCAAGCCCAGGAGGAAGAAGGCGTCTGGATCCCTCGTTACAAGACATAGGCAGATACAATTAAAAGGATCAATGGACATCTGCGACAGTGGTAGTAGTCGGCCTTCCAGCTATGAATAAGTCCTCACATTGTCTGCACGTACCCATAGTGAAACATTGTTGCAAATGACAGGTACACAGAGAGCTGGGAACAGCGATGATCCCAGGCTGGGAAGCTCGCGGGCGCACCAATCAGAACATGGGGCTCCTATCACTGACGCCATTAACATTAACCAATCATCAGGGGTCTTCATGTAACAATTCTCATGTATCTAATTGTAGGGACAACCCAGATATATCACCTGACTAACCCTGTCCACTAATATTGTTCTCTATACGTATGCTATACTAACCCTACCACTCGAGCAACTAATTAAGAGTGGCGATAGGTTTTTTGCTAACTTTCCAAGGTGACGCAAGTAGCGCGTCATACTAAGGTAAAAAGGGCCAGCGAGCCCTACGATTGTGTGTGTGTCAGGACGGACGCGTACGCTCCTTGACCCATCCCTGCCGTTTTTGTCTAATAAACAGCAGAGTCACCTTGCTTCTTGCATGTGTCTCATACTCTATCTCATCTGGGATATACGGGAGGAGTTGGGGCCTCCCTGCCCGGAGGTCTGCGGACGGCCCGGCCGACCCCGGCAGAATTTCCCCCCGACAGCATGGTCAACTACTGTGGGAGGTTCATCGCGATCTGGCATCGCTATCAGAGCCCTTACGAGCATTGACGAGGAACGACGTTGCATGGGCATGGACATCCAAGGAACAAAGGGCTTTCGCAGAAATCAAGAATGCAGTGTCGAGCCAGGAAACCATGGCATACTTTAGCCCGGACAGGGAGTCGGAGATAGTCGTGGATGTCAGCCCGGTGGGTCTGGGTGCAGTGCTGATGCAAGCAGACTCACATGGACTCATGCGCCCGATAGCGTATGCCAGCAAGGCGCTTACGGAAACCAAGAAAAGGTACTCGCAGATTGAGCGGGAGGCCCAGGCCATTCTGTGGGGCTGTAAGCACTTAAGGCTTTATATTTTAGGGAAGCCTGTTGTTGTCATCACCAATCACACGCCACTCATTCCGATTATGGCGGGCGCCTCATCCAAACCACCTCCAAGTGTCAAACGGTGGATGCTGTCGCTGATAGAGTATGGCGTCAAATTGCAATATCACCCAGGCAACCATAACTCAGCAGACTACCTGTCCAGGCATCCATGGGCCGGGCGTGCCCGAGACACTGCAGAGGTGGTGGACTGAATTGAAATGGTGCACAATGTCGTGGAGGCAGCCCTGCCTGTGGCCCTGTCACGCCAGGAAATTGCCGATGCTTCTGAGGAAGACGAGATATTTCTGGTCATCAAGGGTGCAATGGACAATGGGGAGTGAAGAGAAGTCCTCACCAACAATGCCAGGTGAGAGGCAGGAGCTCAAAAGGACCTCCAAGCACTGTGGAAGGTGCACAATGAGCTCTCGGTGACGGAGGACGGCCTTCTGTTACGAGGCCGTCAGATTGTCATCCCGCGAGCCTTAGTGACCAAGGTGCTACATCTGGCGCACAAGGGACATCAAGGAGCTACCAAGACGAAGGCGCGCTTAAGACTGAAAGTCTGGTTCCCTGACCTGGAACAAAGGGTGGATGAGTTTGTGCGTGCCTGCATTCCTTGCCAGGCGGCCAGTCCGGCAGAGAGAGGACCACCGATCAGAGCCATGGAGAGGAGTGAGCAGCCGTGGGGCAGGGTGCACGCCGACTTTGGCTCCACAGGCCGAGGCATGTACTTTCTGGTGGTGGTGGACCAATGGTCGCGGTACCCAGAGGTTGAACTGGTAGAGTCTATGGCCAGTGACCACACCATCTTGGCACTGGAGAAGATGTTTGCCACCCACGGCTTCCCCACGGAACTATGCTCCGACAATGGCCCGCCGTTCTAGGGCCAGCAATTCACCAGATATTTAGAGGAGAGGGGCATCAAACACCAGAGGGTCACCCTACCCTGGCCGAGAGCAAATGGAGAAGCCGATCGGTTCATGAGAACGCTCAACAAGGTCTTCAGAATCTTGTTGGATGGAGGAGGGGTACTGCGTCAGAACCTCTTTGAATTCATCCGGGCGTATCGGATGACCCCTCATCAGTCCACTGGGGTCGCGCAAGCCGAGGCACTATGCAACCGCTGCCACAGAGGACTGCTGCCAGAGGTAGAGGGGCGCCGTCCAGGGGTGATCGACAAAAACTGCGTCCGCCTCGAGCGAAGGATCAAGAACGAGAGGGAAAGTGTATGCAGGAACCTCCCAGGACAAGACTATTGGAGTAGGGGACACTGTCCTGGTCCGAAACAGGCGTCCGGAAGGAAAGCTATCACTCACTTATGAGGCCCAACCGATAGGGGTGACCCATGTAAAGGGGTCCATGGTTCGGCGGCCAATGAGAGAGGAACGATCACGAGAAATATATCCTACTTCAAGAGGATCAAGGCCGGCCCGCCGGAAGCACCACCGAGGGCACCGGAAGAGGCGTCCTCCCCAGGGCCCCGTCCAGCGGCACCACCGGAAGATGAAGGGCCCCCAGATGGTCCGGGGACACCGAGACCACCTCGAGAGGAGGGCAGAAGATAACTGAGCAGGGAGGGGCGCCAACACCCGTCGAGGTTCCAAGACTTTATTATGGACCCGGTCTCCTAGGAGGGCGAGAACTGTTTCCGTGCACTCAGGTTCTGTTTTGTTATAGTTAATGTTTATGTATGTTTCACTGTTTGGAAAAAAGGAGGGGTGTTGCGTAGTACGCAAGGTTTGTGAGCATGTGCGAGCTGCGTTCCAGGTCGCGCGTGCGCTTTGTTAATAAAGGAGGTTCCAGAAAGGCAGTTGCCGCTGGGACCCCATACTAGCAACACGCGTCCAGTGTCTCTCTTCAGAATGTGCGTGTGTATGTGTGTGGGGGCCAAGGGGTCTCACTTGACATCTAACAATGCCCCTGTAAAAAAGAAACTGGGCATGGCATTAAAAGGTTGCCAAACCCCTTAGCCTTCGTCCACCCCCACATGAAAATGCTCTGATGTGGACCAAAGAGCTGCTGGACTGGAAACACGAACCTCTGTTATGCCCTACTGGACCGAAAGGAGAGGCCTCTGGTTATAGCAGAGGTGGGAAGCTGATAACAGACTTATGCCATTCCGAAAGATGAGCAAAACATGGGGGCTGTCTCAGGCAGAAATGATGCAATCCCTCTGCTTCTAGACACCCTCAGCCCCACCCGCCGCGACACTTGTTGAAGACCATGATGTTCGGAAAATACCCAGTCATGCCCTAGTCTTTCAGTGGAGTGGAATGGTATGGCTGACTGGGGACAGGAGCTTGAGGGGAAGCCCTGTGAGGTGGCATAGCAGCACATTCTGAGAAGTGACTTTGGGGCAAGCCCAGAGAAAAAGTGGCCAGATCCAACTTAAACTATTGAACTATTGCTAAGGTTGTACTGGACACCAGTTAAGATGTACATGCTGACAAATATACGCCAGGGGATAGATCAGGGGCAATGCACTCACCTTGGGTCATTATCCCATGATTAAGAAACCTATTTTAATCTACAATGCTTAATTAGAACATTGGAGACAATGCAGAGGGCAATAAGGGCTGGTGTGAGTCTTCTGTCTAACCATTCCAATGTTTCTCCTTTGTCTTCCCATGTTTTAAACAGAACATTGCACCATCATTGGGTGGAATCATCTAATAGCAACAATGCCCCTTTCCGCTGGCCATTAACAGGTGGTCAAACAATGGGGGTTCTGGCAGAGACGTTTTTATGGGAGGGCAAAAGGGGCACTTGACCAGGGCCCCCACTTTAGAGGAGGCCCCAGAAGGCTGGCTGGTCTGAAGAAGTAAGATTCCATTGTTCACCACTCTTAAATAGCACAAGTCAGGATATTTTATGGGGTGCTGCTTAGGCTCTAAACCCATTGGGCCTCATTACAAGTATGCCGATCTGGTAACAACGGTGCCGGTAAGCTACCGGCACCGTTGTTACCGGGCTGGCATACTCTGAGTTCTGCGATCGGGTGCCTTTCGGCCACCAGGTCTAACCTGGTCTAACCTGGCGGCCGGAAAGTCACCTGCTCGCAGACCTTGACGGTAGCACCGGCAGCATCATGTATGGTGCTGGTGCTACCGTCCTGCTGTAATGCCCCAGTAAATCCCCATTGCCAGGCGCCTGTAAAAAAAAGTCTCAGGCGGCAGCCGTGCTGTTTTTACTGGCATGGCTACCGCCATGGTCGTAATGAGGCCCATTGCCTGTCTGTTTTGGCAAGTGCATTCTGCCTTGATCAATTCATCATGTATTGCTTTCTGTGTTCACTGTGGTATACATAGTTTGTGTGTTCCTTATGGCACAACTCTGTAGCATTATTTCCTTCCTGTGGGAATTATGTTGATCATGTGCAATAGCCAAAGTTGAAATGCACATTGATACATTGAGTGTCACAATGGTTTAGAGATTAGCTCAGTGTGTGAAGCACCCATTGCAGAGATGTGTGTTCATATGCAAAATTAGATTATCACATTCCAGCAAGGCTAGCTGAGCCTTTCCTATGTCTGAAGTTTATAAACCTGCCTGCATATGTACTTGGTTTTGCAGAACAACATCTGCTATTATCAGCAATGTACCTGTACCAGATAGGGGTTGCTATAAAAACTAACATATCATCCGTATGGTGAAGGTCTAAAATTGGTTTGTTCAGATGGGGTGTTGTAAAACCTAGGCAATCGCCTCCAACGCTGGCATAAACTGTTAGTCCAAGAGGTGAATAAGTATCCAAATTCAAGACTATTGAACGACAGCGTTCATGTTTGTATCCTGGATTTGCCAGCAGACGATACAGTGATCCTGGTCAAATCATCTAAAATTTCTTACATTACTGTGCTGCCTTCTAGGGGGTTTGCCTTCTTGCATGCTGCTGGTATCGTTTAGCCCATTACTTGATCTTTCTTCTTATGTAGGCCATTTGGGTGGAAGGGTTGGTAGACAGAAAAGAGCAGACCATATGTTGCAGGCCTCAGGCGAGCATATTTTAAGGTCTGCTTGTTTAACACAAAAAACGGTTTGCTTTTTGGTAAAAGTCAAATGTTTGTATGCATGTATAAAAATAAAAATGTCACAAGTCATTGTTGTTGAAGTATTTAAAGCTTTAAAATACAAAAGACAAACCCAGATTACATTTGTTAAATCACATCAATTGGTATGCTGGTTCTTATATACTTCCCTTGACGATGGAGAGAATGAAGCTAGAATCATTCCCAGTTTGCATAACACCCTTCTATAATATTTTGTTTAAAAATTGTCATGTTTAGTAATGTGATTTGTGTACTTTCCAAGTCCGTTTTTTAAAAATAAAAATGAGATTGTTTTAGTTAATGGTAAGAACTGGAAAAGAAAGTGTTCAAATGCAGAAATTGAAGAGTTGGCCCAAATCCCAGCTTCACCCCTTCATCCCTTAACCAAGGTGTGATCCTGGGCATCTCATTTAATCTTGTATTGCCGAACCTCTCAATATTGCCAGTCCCTAAACCTTTCAAAATTGTCAGCCCTTTAGAGTGATTTCCTTCTCATGATATGATCTTCATAAAAACCTTATTCATGGTTTCACTGTGTTAATAGTGAGCATTGATATACTGCACACCACAGACATTTGTTCCTTTGATATCTAATGGCAACACTATTTGAAAACCATATCCCACTTCTAATCTCAGTCTGTCTGGATAAAGACACCTTCCTGGTAGCTTCTAATCTGCCTCCACTATCCATGCTACGGTATGTTTGGTGATCTCCTTCCTTCTAATTGGTGGTCTCGATCCATGCATGTGCACTTTTGCATTCTGTGAGGCAGCGAATGTGAGTTCTCTGTCTATTATGGGTTACATGTACCTTTTACATATGGTCCTGCATTAATACTACATCAACCTTCCTGGATGTTATTGATAAAAGTATCCTGTATGTAATAGAACCGTAACCCCTTTATTAATGTTGGTTTTCAAATTTTACTTGTTTATCATTCTGATTAGAGCAAGAATGAAGAGGGCAAGTGGACTTAAAGGGAATAAACATGCTTATTATGCTGTGAGACAGCATATCAACCTACAAGTTGTAAGCGCGACGGGTGGGGTTTGGGGGGGGGGGGGGCGACCAGTATTCAAGATCCCTTAATTCCTTTGGTTTGGTGGAGGGGGGCCCAAAGATGTCCGTGCCCAGGGCCCCAAAAGTGCTTAAGATGGCCCTGGGTTCTGGGAGTTTCTCTACTACCGGCCTATGTCCCGGGTTAGAGTCTCAACCAGAGTCTCTTGCTCACCGTCCTTTCACAGAAGAGAAATGTCCACTATACATCAGTCTTTGTCCTGCCCAAGGGCAGTCCAGCACCAAAATGTATGACAATTCTCTTCCGAACAAGAGTACCAACATCAACCCCAGACACGTGCTTCAGCCAGTGTTGTCAGTGAGGTTGAGCTGTGCCTCTCTAAGAACAATGAGCAAGGGTTCCACGTCTGGATTACCCTCGTAATTTAGGGTGAAAACCCAAAGCTACTTAATATGCACAAACAAGGGGGTTCTGGGAGTTTCTCTACTACAGGCATATATCCCGGGTTAGAGTCTCGACCGGAGTCTTTAGCTCACCATCCTTTCACAGAAGAGACATTTACACTACACTACTTCTGTGAAAGGATGGTGAGCTAAAGACTCTGGTTGAGACTCAAACCCCGGATATAAGACTGTAGAGAGAAACTCCCAGAACCCCCCTTACTTATGCATTAACAGGTGGTACGATCCCTTGACTTGTATTAAAGGCCCCTCGCTTCATTTGGGCCTTTGTACATGGCCAGAGAGTCATTATACTCTGGTAATGGCCCAAAAATATAGCATTTATTATTTAATTGGTCCCTGACCATGCCACCTCTGGCTTAGCCTTTAGTAAATGGCCATATCGCATGATTATTGAACAGTTGCCAGTTTAACATCAGACCTTGGCCCTCATTACAACCTTGGCGGAGGACCATGGTGCTATTAGCACCATGGTCCATGCCGCTAAGGTTGCAATTCCGCCATGGTGGTAGGCGGACTTACCGCCCCATTCCGAGGTCGGCGGGGCGGTAAGTCCCCATTTCCCATTTTACCCTTCCCCATTCCCATTTTTGCCCCATAGGGCATAATGGGAGTGGGGAAGGCGTTAATTACACCACCGTAAATTACGGTGGCGTAATTAACTCCATGGTCCTTTAGCGCCATGGATTTTAACACCTGCTAAAAGCAGGTGTGAAAAGCTCCATGGCGCTAAGGGACCTCGTACTCAGGCGGTAAGGGTCGGCGCTGTTTACGCTGCCGTAAACCCCTTACCGCCTGGGTCCTAATGAGGCCCCTTGTGTTTCACTGGAAAGATTTCCTCCCATTCAATATACTATTCTTTTTTCCTTGGGCATATTAGTGCTAGAAAAAATGAATATTAACTTTCGATCTTCAATGTGATTCAAAATAATGCATATGCCGCTGACGTTGCTTTACAACACAAAATCCTTTTTGCATTAATCAAAAAGAGACAGGTCATAACTCTTTTTCTATTGCAAATGCAAATATTTAATTTTTTTCAACATGTTTCGACTTTATGTCCAACTCTTCTTCAGGAAACCCTCTACAGAAAAAAAACATGTTTTCTATTATGGTCAAACAATATGAGCAAATCATCAGATCCATTATGTCTAAAGGATTTTTAATAGTGCAGGGACGTCTTGTGGAAGAGATCAATTCGCACTTTAGGCATAGTGCCGAGATTCGGACTATTGGTGCCATTTAGAGAAGAAGTTGTTTGACAGAGTAAGGATCCTTTAGGAGAGGAAATGGATTAAGAGATGGTGGTAAGTAGGGTACTGGGGCAGGCGTGTAGCGGCAGGGGCCGGGGCAATAGTGAAGAATGGTGCTGCTTGTGCATCAGGTGATAAGCTATATAACAGAAAGGCATGCACGCTGCAGGCGCTTGAAGCATCTTAGAGGCCATTTGTGTGTTGCAATGAAAGTAATGCGATTGCTTGAGATTTTGGGAGACACAGCAAGCCTTTTGTTTTAGCTAGTGGATGACTGCATCAAGTGGCCATAGGTCAGACTTATGTGGAATGTTACGACCTGAAGTGCATTGCAATCTTACAGTTCTGTTTAGATAGGGGAAGTGTGGCTGAATACTAATTAAATCATCTTTTTTTTTTTAAGTGCAATCCCCTTTTTTTTAAATGTATGACATTCTATTTCATGATCTGGATTAGTCTCCTTCACCGCTTAAGGTCGGCATCACAGGCTTCCATATCTTTTAATATATTTCCAGAGGAGTTGGAATCCCATAATGTCTCCTCTCCCCATGCTTCGTTTTTGTGCACCTTGTCCTTTTCTTCCTGTTTCTGGACCTTTTGGTTTATTTTCTGCTTCCCAGTCATTTCATTGACTTTTTATTTATCCTATAGTGGAAAACATGGGGTTTCTGGAAGTTCCTTCTCCTGACTTCCTTCCAAATTAAGACCTATTGCTAATTTCAGGAGAATTCCCATAAATTCCATAACACGTTATATCATTTTGAATTTGACATATATAGCACAACATCTTATCATGTGGTTTCAGCACCTCAGAGGTTCAAGTGCTTCCCCAGATTAGCACCCCATCTTTGGTTCAAGTGCCCCCCCACCCCAGATTTCTTGCCCCTTTTAGCTTCACACTCCTTTCCATATTGCCAGCCCTTGGGTTCTAATGCATTTCTGGATTCAAAGGCCATCTTAGGTCCAAGAGCCCCCCCCCCAAATGTTCCAGCCATGTTGGGTTCAATTGCCCCCTCAGTTTTCGAGTCCCTTTTAGCTTAAAGCCCCTCTCCATATTCCCAGCCCGCTTGGGTTCAAATGCCTCTCTGGATTTCCAGTCCCTCTTTAGCTTAAGTGGCCTCTCCAGATTCTCACCTACTCTCAGGGTCATATGCGTTCCCGAGATCCCAACACATCATAGGTTCTAACATTGCTTGGGATCAGGTGCAACTCCAGATTACCAGCTCTTCACATATTCTTGTACTTCTCATATTTTTTGTTCTCACTGGTTCATGTACTTTCCATGGTCCTCAGCACCTCTCAGGCTCACCTGGTTCTCAGGACCTCACACATTCATGCATCTCTCACAGTTCCCACCACTTCTCAGACTCTCATAGGTTTCATGATTCTGAGCACTTCTCATATTCACGTCCCCCTCACGGTTCTCAGCACCTCTCAGGCTCTGGTACTTCCCATGATTCTCGGCACCTCGCACATTCACATGCCTCTCATGGTTCTCAACACCTCGCACATTCACATGCCTCTCATGGTTCTCAACACCTCTCAGGCTCTGGTACTTCCCATGATTCTCAACACCTCACACATTCACATGCCTCTCATGGTTCTCAACACCTCGCACATTCACATGCCTCTCATGGTTCTCAGCACCTCTCAGGCTCTGGTACTTCCCATGATTCTCAACACCTCGCACATTCACATGCCTCTCATGGTTCTCAACACGTCTCAGACTCTGGTACTTCCCATGATTCTCAACACCTCACACATCCACATGCCTCTCATGGTTCTCAACACCTCGCACATTCACATGCCTCTCATGGTTCTCAACACGTCTCAGGCTCTGGTACTTCCCATGATTCTCAACACCTCACACATTCACATGCCTCTCATGGTTCTCAACACCTCGCACATTCACATGCCTCTCATGGTTCTCAACACCTCGCACATTCACATGCCTCTCATGGTTCTCAGCACCTCTCAGGCTCTGGTACTTCCCATGATTCTCAACACCTCGCACATTCACATGCCTCTCATGGTTCTCAACACGTCTCAGGCTCTGGTACTTCCCATGATTCTCAACACCTCCCACATTCACATGCCTCTCATGGTTCTGAGCACCTCTCAGGCTCTGGTACTTCCCATGATTCTCAACACCTCGCACATTCACATGCCTCTCCTGGTTCTCAACACCTCTCAGGCTCTGGTACTTCCCATGATTCTCAACACCTCCCACATTCACATGCCTCTCATGGTTCTCAGCACCTCTCAGGCTCTGCTACTTCCCATGATTCTCAACACCTCGCACATTCACATGCCTCTCATGGTTCTCAACACTTCTCAGGCTCTGGTACTTCCCATGATTCTCAACACCTCACACATTCACATGCCTCTCATGGTTCTCAACACCTCGCACATTCACATGCCTCTCATGGTTCTCAGCACCTCTCAGGCTCTGGTACTTCCCATGATTCTCAACACCTCGCACATTCACATGCCTCTCATGGTTCTCAACACGTCTCAGGCTCTGGTACTTCCCATGATTCTCAACACCTCACACATCCACATGCCTCTCATGGTTCTCAACACCTCGCACATTCACATGCCTCTCATGGTTCTCAACACGTCTCAGGCTCTGGTACTTCCCATGATTCTCAACACCTCACACATTCACATGCCTCTCATGGTTCTCAACACCTCGCACATTCACATGCCTCTCATGGTTCTCAACACATCGCACATTCACTTGCCTCTCATGGTTCTCAGCACCTCTCAGGCTCTGGTACTTCCCATGATTCTCAACACCTCGCACATTCACATGCCTCTCATGGTTCTCAAAACGTCTCAGGCTCTGCTACTTCCCATGATTGTCAACACCTCACCCATTCACATGCCTCTCATGGTTCTCAGCACCTCTCAGGCTCTGGTACTTCCCGTGATTCTCAACACCTCGCACATTCACATGCCTCTCATGGTTCTCAACACGTCTCAGGTTCTGGTACTTCCCATGATTCTCAACACCTCACACATTCACATGCCTCTCATGGTTCTCAACACCTCGCACATTCACATGCCTCTCATGGTTCTCAACACCTCGCACATTCACATGCCTCTCATGATTCTCAGCACCTCACACATGCACATGCCTCTCATGGTTCTCAGCACCTCTCAGGCTCTGGTACTTCCCATGATTCTCAACACCTCGCACATTCACATGCCTCTCATGGTTCTCAACACGTCTCAGGCTCTGGTACTTCCCATGATTCTCAACACCTCGCACATTCACATGCCTCTCATGGTTCTCAACACGTCTCAGGCTCTGGTACTTCCCATGATTCTCAACACCTCACACATTCACATGCCTCTCATGGTTCTCAACACCTCGCACATTCACATGCCTCTCATGATTCTCAGCACCTCACACATGCACATGCCTCTCATGGTTCTCAGCACCTCTCAGGCTCTGGTACTTCCCATGATTCTCAACACCTCGCACATCCTTATGCCTCTCATGGTTCTCAACACCTCGCACATCCTCATGCCTCTCATGGTTTTCAGCACCTCTCAGGCTCTGGTACTTCTCATGATTCTCAACACCTCGCACATTCACATGCCTCTCATGGTTCTCAGCACCTCGCACATTCACATGCCTCTCATGGTTCTCAACACCTCGCACATTCACATGCCTCTGATGGTTCTCAGCACCTCTCAGGCTCTGGTACTTCCCATGATTCTCAACACCTCGGACATTCACAAGCCTCTCATGGTTCTCAACACCTCGCACATTCACATGCCTCTCATGGTTCTCAACACCTCGCACATTCACATGCCTCTCATGGTTCTCAGCACCTCTCAGGCTCTGGTACTTCCCATGATTCTCAACACCTCGCACATCCTCATGCCTCTCATGGTTCTCAACACCTCGCACATTCACATGCCTCTCATGGTTCTCAGCACCTCTCAGGCTCTGGTACTTCCCATGATTCTCAACACCTCGGACATTCACAAGCCTCTCATGGTTCTCAACACCTCGCACATTCACATGCCTCTCATGGTTCTCAACACCTCGCACATTCACATGCCTCTCATGGTTCTCAGCACCTCTCAGGCTCTGGTACTTCCCATGATTCTCAACACCTCGGACATTAACATGCCTCTCATGGTTCTCAGCACCTCTCAGGCTCTGGTACCTCCCATGATTCTCAACACCTCGGACATTCACATGCCTCTCATGATTCTCAACACCTCTCACATTCACATGCCTCTCATGGTTCTCAGCACCTCTCAGGCTCTGGTACTTCCCATGATTCTCAACACCTCGCACATTCACATGCCTCTCATGACTCTCAGCACCTCGCACATTCACATGTCTCTCATGATTCTCAACACCTCGCACATTCACATGCCTCTCATGGTTCTCAGCACCTCTCAGGCTCAGGTACTTCCCATGATTCTCAACACCTCGGACATTCACATGCCTCTCATGATTCTCAACACCTCTCACATTCACATGCCTCTCATGGTTCTCAGCACCTCTCAGGCTCTGGTACTTCCCATGATTCTCAACACCTCGCACATTCACATGCCTCTCATGACTCTCAGCACCTCGCACATTCACATGTCTCTCATGATTCTCAACACCTCGCACATTCACATGCCTCTCATGGTTCTCAGCACCTCTCAGGCTCTGGTACTTCCCATGATTCTCACCACCTCGCACATTCACATGCCTCTCATTATTCTTAACACCTAGCACATTCACATGCCTCTCATGGTTCTCAGCACCTCTCAGGCTCTGGTACTTCCCATGATTCTCAACACCTCGCACTTTCACATGCCTCTCATGGTTCTCAGCACCTCTCAGGCTCTGGTACTTCCCATGATTCTCACATTCACAAGCCTCTCATGGTTCTCAACACCTCGCACATTCACATGCCTCTCATGGTTCTCAACACCTCGCACATTCACATGCCTCTCATGGTTCTCAGCACCTCTCAGGCTCTGGTACTTCCCATGATTCTCAACACCTCGGACATTAACATGCCTCTCATGGTTCTCAGCACCTATCAGGCTCTGGTACCTCCCATGATTCTCAACACCTCGGACATTCACATGCCTCTAATGGTTCTCAGCACCTCTCAGGCTCTGGTACTTCCCATGATTCTCAACACCTCGGACATTCACATGCCTCTCATGATTCTCAACACCTCTCACATTCACATGCCTCTCATGGTTCTCAGCACCTCTCAGGCTCTGGTACTTCCCATGATTCTCAACACCTCGCACATTCACATGCCTCTCATGACTCTCAGCACCTCGCACATTCACATGTCTCTCATGATTCTCAACACCTCGCACATTCACATGCCTCTCATGGTTCTCAGCACCTCTCAGGCTCTGGTACTTCCCATGATTCTCAACACCTCACACATTCACATGCCTCTCATTATTCTTAACACCTCGCACATTCACATGCCTCTCATGGTTCTCAGCACCTCTCAGGCTCTGGTACTTCCCATGATTCTCAACACCTCGCACTTTCACATGCCTCTCATGGTTCTCAGCACCTCTCAGGCTCTGGTACTTCCCATGATTCTCAACACCTCGCACATTCACATACCTCTCATGGTTCTCAGCACCTCGCACATCCTTATGCCTCTCATGGTTCACAACACCTCGCACATCCTTATGCCTCTCATGGTTCTCAGCACCTCGCACATCCACATGCCTCTCATGGTTCTCAACACCTCGCACATTCACATGCCTCTCATGGTTCTCAGCACCTCGCAAATTCACATGTCTCTCATGATTCTCAACACCTCGCACATTCACATGCCTCTCATGACTCTCAGCACCTCGCACATTCACATGTCTCTCATGATTCTCAACACCTCGCACATTCACATGCCTCTCATGGTTCTCAGCACCTCACACATGCACATGCCTCTCATGGTTCTCAGCACCTCTCAGGCTCTGGTACTTCCCATGATTCTCAACACCTCGCATATTCACATGCATCTCATGGTTCTCAGCACCTCTCAGGCTCTGGTACTTCCCATGATTCTCAACACCTCGCACATTCACATGCCTCTCATGACTCTCAGCACCTCGCACATTCACATGCCTCTCATGATTCTCAACACCTCGCACATTCACATGCCTCTCATGGTTCTCAACACCTCGCACATTCACATGCCTCTCATGGTTCTCAACACCTCGCACATTCACATGCCTCTCATGATTCTCAGCACCTCACACATGCACATGCCTCTCATGGTTCTCAGCACCTCTCAGGCTCTGGTACTTCCCATGATTCTCAACACCTCGCACATTCACATGCCTCTCATGGTTCTCAACACGTCTCAGGCTCTGGTACTTCCCATGATTCTCAACACCTCGCACATTCACATGCCTCTCATGGTTCTCAACACGTCTCAGGCTCTGGTACTTCCCATGATTCTCAACACCTCACACATTCACATGCCTCTCATGGTTCTCAACACCTCGCACATTCACATGCCTCTCATGATTCTCAGCACCTCACACATGCACATGCCTCTCATGGTTCTCAGCACCTCTCAGGCTCTGGTACTTCCCATGATTCTCAACACCTCGCACATCCTTATGCCTCTCATGGTTCTCAACACCTCGCACATCCTCATGCCTCTCATGGTTTTCAGCACCTCTCAGGCTCTGGTACTTCTCATGATTCTCAACACCTCGCACATTCACATGCCTCTCATGGTTCTCAGCACCTCGCACATTCACATGCCTCTCATGGTTCTCAACACCTCGCACATTCACATGCCTCTGATGGTTCTCAGCACCTCTCAGGCTCTGGTACTTCCCATGATTCTCAACACCTCGGACATTCACAAGCCTCTCATGGTTCTCAACACCTCGCACATTCACATGCCTCTCATGGTTCTCAACACCTCGCACATTCACATGCCTCTCATGGTTCTCAGCACCTCTCAGGCTCTGGTACTTCCCATGATTCTCAACACCTCGCACATCCTCATGCCTCTCATGGTTCTCAACACCTCGCACATTCACATGCCTCTCATGGTTCTCAGCACCTCTCAGGCTCTGGTACTTCCCATGATTCTCAACACCTCGGACATTCACAAGCCTCTCATGGTTCTCAACACCTCGCACATTCACATGCCTCTCATGGTTCTCAACACCTCGCACATTCACATGCCTCTCATGGTTCTCAGCACCTCTCAGGCTCTGGTACTTCCCATGATTCTCAACACCTCGGACATTAACATGCCTCTCATGGTTCTCAGCACCTCTCAGGCTCTGGTACCTCCCATGATTCTCAACACCTCGGACATTCACATGCCTCTCATGATTCTCAACACCTCTCACATTCACATGCCTCTCATGGTTCTCAGCACCTCTCAGGCTCTGGTACTTCCCATGATTCTCAACACCTCGCACATTCACATGCCTCTCATGACTCTCAGCACCTCGCACATTCACATGTCTCTCATGATTCTCAACACCTCGCACATTCACATGCCTCTCATGGTTCTCAGCACCTCTCAGGCTCAGGTACTTCCCATGATTCTCAACACCTCGGACATTCACATGCCTCTCATGATTCTCAACACCTCTCACATTCACATGCCTCTCATGGTTCTCAGCACCTCTCAGGCTCTGGTACTTCCCATGATTCTCAACACCTCGCACATTCACATGCCTCTCATGACTCTCAGCACCTCGCACATTCACATGTCTCTCATGATTCTCAACACCTCGCACATTCACATGCCTCTCATGGTTCTCAGCACCTCTCAGGCTCTGGTACTTCCCATGATTCTCACCACCTCGCACATTCACATGCCTCTCATTATTCTTAACACCTAGCACATTCACATGCCTCTCATGGTTCTCAGCACCTCTCAGGCTCTGGTACTTCCCATGATTCTCAACACCTCGCACTTTCACATGCCTCTCATGGTTCTCAGCACCTCTCAGGCTCTGGTACTTCCCATGATTCTCACATTCACAAGCCTCTCATGGTTCTCAACACCTCGCACATTCACATGCCTCTCATGGTTCTCAACACCTCGCACATTCACATGCCTCTCATGGTTCTCAGCACCTCTCAGGCTCTGGTACTTCCCATGATTCTCAACACCTCGGACATTAACATGCCTCTCATGGTTCTCAGCACCTATCAGGCTCTGGTACCTCCCATGATTCTCAACACCTCGGACATTCACATGCCTCTAATGGTTCTCAGCACCTCTCAGGCTCTGGTACTTCCCATGATTCTCAACACCTCGGACATTCACATGCCTCTCATGATTCTCAACACCTCTCACATTCACATGCCTCTCATGGTTCTCAGCACCTCTCAGGCTCTGGTACTTCCCATGATTCTCAACACCTCGCACATTCACATGCCTCTCATGACTCTCAGCACCTCGCACATTCACATGTCTCTCATGATTCTCAACACCTCGCACATTCACATGCCTCTCATGGTTCTCAGCACCTCTCAGGCTCTGGTACTTCCCATGATTCTCAACACCTCACACATTCACATGCCTCTCATTATTCTTAACACCTCGCACATTCACATGCCTCTCATGGTTCTCAGCACCTCTCAGGCTCTGGTACTTCCCATGATTCTCAACACCTCGCACTTTCACATGCCTCTCATGGTTCTCAGCACCTCTCAGGCTCTGGTACTTCCCATGATTCTCAACACCTCGCACATTCACATACCTCTCATGGTTCTCAGCACCTCGCACATCCTTATGCCTCTCATGGTTCACAACACCTCGCACATCCTTATGCCTCTCATGGTTCTCAGCACCTCGCACATCCACATGCCTCTCATGGTTCTCAACACCTCGCACATTCACATGCCTCTCATGGTTCTCAGCACCTCGCAAATTCACATGTCTCTCATGATTCTCAACACCTCGCACATTCACATGCCTCTCATGACTCTCAGCACCTCGCACATTCACATGTCTCTCATGATTCTCAACACCTCGCACATTCACATGCCTCTCATGGTTCTCAGCACCTCACACATGCACATGCCTCTCATGGTTCTCAGCACCTCTCAGGCTCTGGTACTTCCCATGATTCTCAACACCTCGCATATTCACATGCATCTCATGGTTCTCAGCACCTCTCAGGCTCTGGTACTTCCCATGATTCTCAACACCTCGCACATTCACATGCCTCTCATGACTCTCAGCACCTCGCACATTCACATGCCTCTCATGATTCTCAACACCTCGCACATTCACATGCCTCTCATGGTTCTCAGCACCTCTCAGGCTCTGGTACTTCCCATGATTCTCAACACCTCGCACATTCACATGCCTCTCATGACTCTCAGCACCTCGCACATTCACATGTCTCTCATGATTCTCAACACCTCGCACATTCACATGCCTCTCATGGTTCTCAGCACCTCTCAGGCTCTGGTACTTCCCATGATTCTCAACACCTCGCACATTCACATGCCTCTCATTATTCTTAACACCTAGCACATTCACATGCCTCTCATGGTTCTCAGCACCTCTCAGGCTCTGGTACTTCCCATGATTCTCAACACCTCGCACTTTCACATGCCTCTCATGGTTCTCAGCACCTCTCAGGCTCTGGTACTTCCCATGATTCTCAACACCTCGGACATTCACAAGCCTCTCATGGTTCTCAACACCTCGCACATTCACATGCCTCTCATGGTTCTCAACCCCTCGCACATTCACATGCCTCTCATGGTTCTCAGCACCTCTCAGGCTCTGGTACTTCCCATGATTCTCAACACCTCGGACATTAACATGCCTCTCATGGTTCTCAGCACCTCTCAGGCTCTGGTACCTCCCATGATTCTCAACACCTCGGACATTCACATGCCTCTCATGATTCTCAACACCTCTCACATTCACATGCGTCTCATGGTTCTCAGCACCTCTCAGGCTCTGGTACTTCCCATGATTCTCAACACCTCACACATTCACATGCCTCTCATTATTCTTAACACCTCGCACATTCACATGCCTCTCATGGTTCTCAGCACCTCTCAGGCTCTGGTACTTCCCATGATTCTCAACACCTCGCACATTCACATACCTCTCATGGTTCTCAGCACCTCGCACATCCTTATGCCTCTCATGGTTCACAACACCTCGCGCATCCTTATGCCTCTCATGGTTCTCAGCACCTCGCACATCCACATGCCTCTCATGGTTCTCAACACCTCGCACATTCACATGCCTCTCATGGTTCTCAGCACCTCTCAGGCTCTGGTACTTCCCATGATTCTCAACACCTCACACATTCACATGCCTCTCATTATTCTTAACACCTCGAACATTCACATGCCTCTCATGGTTCTCAGCACCTCTCAGGCTCTGGTACTTCCCATGATTCTCAACACCTCGCACTTTCGCATGCCTCTCATGGTTCTCAGCACCTCTCAGGCTCTGGTACTTCCCATGATTCTCAACACCTCGCACATTCACATACCTCTCATGGTTCTCAGCACCTCGCACATCCTTATGCCTCTCATGGTTCACAACACCTCGCACATCCTTATGCCTCTCATGGTTCTCAGCACCTCGCACATCCACATGCCTCTCATGGTTCTCAACACCTCGCACATTCACATGCCTCTCATGGTTCTCAGCACCTCGCAAATTCACATGTCTCTCATGATTCTCAACACCTCGCACATTCACATGCCTCTCATGACTCTCAGCACCTCGCACATTCACATGCCTCTCATGATTCTCAACACCTCGCACATTCACATGCCTCTCATGATTCTCAACACCTCGCACATTCACATGCCTCTCATGGTTCTCAGCACCTCACACATGCACATGCCTCTCATGGTTCTCAGCACCTCTCAGGCTCTGGTACTTCCCATGATTCTCAACACCTCGCACATTCACATGCATCTCATGGTTCTCAGCACCTCTCAGGCTCTGGTACTTCCCATGATTCTCAACACCTCGCACATTCACATGCCTCTCATGACTCTCAGCACCTCGCACATTCACATGCCTCTCATGATTCTCAACACCTCGCACATTCACATGCCTCTCATGGTTCTCAGCACCTCTCAGGCTCTGGTACTTCCCATGATTCTCAACACCTCGGACATTAACATGCCTCTCATGGTTCTCAGCAGCTCACCCATTTACATGCCTCTCATGGTTCTCAGCACCTCGCACATTCACATGCCTCTCATGGTTCTCAACACCTCGCACATCCTTATGCCTCTCATGGTTCTCAGCACCTCGCACATCCACATGCCTCTCATGATTCTCAACACCTCGCACATTCACATGCCTCTCATGGTTCTGAGCACCTCGTACATTCACATGCCTCTCATGGTTCTCAACACCTCGCACATCCTTATGCCTCTCATGGTTCTCAACACCTCGCACATCCTTATGCCTCTCATGGTTCTCAGCACCTCGCACATTCACATGCCTCTCATGGTTCTCAGCACCTCTCAGGCTCTGGTACTTCCCATGATTCTCAACACCTCGGACATTAACATGCCTCTCATGGTTCTCAGCACCTCACCCATTTACATGCCTCTCATGGTTCTCAGCACCTCGCACATCCACATGCCTCTCATGGTTCTCAGCACCTCGCACATCCACATGCCTCTCATGGTTCTCAGCACCTCTCAGGCTCTGGTACTTCCCATGATTCTCAACACCTCGCACATTCACATGCCTCTCATGGTTCTCAACACCTCGCACATCCTCATGCCTCTCATGGTTCTCAACACCTCGCACATTCACATGCCTCTCATGACTCTCAGCACCTCGCACATTCACATGCCTCTCATGATTCCCAACACCTCGCACATTCAAATGCCTCTCATGGTTCTCAGCACCTCTCAGGCTCTGGTACTTCCCATGATTCTCAACACCTCGGACATTAACATGCCTCTCATGGTTCTCAGCACCTCACCCATTCACATGCCTCTCATGGTTCTCAGCACCTCGCACATCCACATGCCTCTCATGGTTCTCAGCACCTCTCAGGCTCTGGTACTTCCCATGATTCTCAACACCTCGCACATTCACATGCCTCTCATGGTTCTCAACACCTCGCACATCCTCATGCCTCTCATGGTTCTCAACACCTCACACATCCTCATGCCTCTCATGGTTCTCAACACCTCGCACATTCACATGTCTCTCATGATTCTCAACACCTCGCCCATTCACATGTCTCTCATGATTCTCAACACCTCGCCCATTCACATGCCTCTCATGGTTCTCAACACCTCGCACATTCACATGTCTCTCATGGTTCTCAACACCTCGCACATTCACATGTCTCTCATGATTCTCAACACCTCGCACATCCTTATGCCTCTCATGGTTCTCAGCACCTCTCAGACTCTGGTACTTCCCATGATTCTCAACACCTCGGACATTCACATGCATCTCATGGTTCTCAGCACCTCTCAGGCTCTGGTACTTCCCATGATTCTCAACACCTCGGACATTCACATGCCTCTCATGGTTCTCAACACCTCGCACATTCACATGCCTCTCATGGTTTTCAGCACCTCTCAGGGTCTGGTACTTCCCATGATTCTCAACACCTCGGACATTCACATGCCTCTCATGGTTCTCAGCACCTCTCAGGCTCTGGTACCTCCCATGATTCTCAACACCTCGGACATTCACATGCCTCTCATGATTCTCAACACCTCTCACATTCACATGCCTCTCATGGTTCTCAGCACCTCTCAGGCTCTGGTACTTCCCATGATTCTCAACACCTCGCACATTCACATGCCTCTCATGACTCTCAGCACCTCGCACATTCACATGTCTCTCATGATTCTCAACACCTCGCACATTCACATGCCTCTCATGGTTCTCAGCACCTCTCAGGCTCAGGTACTTCCCATGATTCTCAACACCTCGGACATTCACATGCCTCTCATGATTCTCAACACCTCTCACATTCACATGCCTCTCATGGTTCTCAGCACCTCTCAGGCTCTGGTACTTCCCATGATTCTCAACACCTCGCACATTCACATGCCTCTCATGACTCTCAGCACCTCGCACATTCACATGTCTCTCATGATTCTCAACACCTCGCACATTCACATGCCTCTCATGGTTCTCAGCACCTCTCAGGCTCTGGTACTTCCCATGATTCTCACCACCTCGCACATTCACATGCCTCTCATTATTCTTAACACCTAGCACATTCACATGCCTCTCATGGTTCTCAGCACCTCTCAGGCTCTGGTACTTCCCATGATTCTCAACACCTCGCACTTTCACATGCCTCTCATGGTTCTCAGCACCTCTCAGGCTCTGGTACTTCCCATGATTCTCACATTCACAAGCCTCTCATGGTTCTCAACACCTCGCACATTCACATGCCTCTCATGGTTCTCAACACCTCGCACATTCACATGCCTCTCATGGTTCTCAGCACCTCTCAGGCTCTGGTACTTCCCATGATTCTCAACACCTCGGACATTAACATGCCTCTCATGGTTCTCAGCACCTATCAGGCTCTGGTTCCTCCCATGATTCTCAACACCTCGGACATTCACATGCCTCTAATGGTTCTCAGCACCTCTCAGGCTCTGGTACTTCCCATGATTCTCAACACCTCGGACATTCACATGCCTCTCATGATTCTCAACACCTCTCACATTCACATGCCTCTCATGGTTCTCAGCACCTCTCAGGCTCTGGTACTTCCCATGATTCTCAACACCTCGCACATTCACATGCCTCTCATGACTCTCAGCACCTCGCACATTCACATGTCTCTCATGATTCTCAACACCTCGCACATTCACATGCCTCTCATGGTTCTCAGCACCTCTCAGGCTCTGGTACTTCCCATGATTCTCAACACCTCACACATTCACATGCCTCTCATTATTCTTAACACCTCGCACATTCACATGCCTCTCATGGTTCTCAGCACCTCTCAGGCTCTGGTACTTCCCATGATTCTCAACACCTCGCACTTTCACATGCCTCTCATGGTTCTCAGCACCTCTCAGGCTCTGGTACTTCCCATGATTCTCAACACCTCGCACATTCACATACCTCTCATGGTTCTCAGCACCTCGCACATCCTTATGCCTCTCATGGTTCACAACACCTCGCACATCCTTATGCCTCTCATGGTTCTCAGCACCTCGCACATCCACATGCCTCTCATGGTTCTCAACACCTCGCACATTCACATGCCTCTCATGGTTCTCAGCACCTCGCAAATTCACATGTCTCTCATGATTCTCAACACCTCGCACATTCACATGCCTCTCATGACTCTCAGCACCTCGCACATTCACATGTCTCTCATGATTCTCAACACCTCGCACATTCCCATGCCTCTCATGGTTCTCAGCACCTCACACATGCACATGCCTCTCATGGTTCTCAGCACCTCTCAGGCTCTGGTACTTCCCATGATTCTCAACACCTCGCATATTCACATGCATCTCATGGTTCTCAGCACCTCTCAGGCTCTGGTACTTCCCATGATTCTCAACACCTCGCACATTCACATGCCTCTCATGACTCTCAGCACCTCGCACATTCACATGCCTCTCATGATTCTCAACACCTCGCACATTCACATGCCTCTCATGGTTCTCAGCACCTCTCAGGCTCTGGTACTTCCCATGATTCTCAACACCTCGCACATTCACATGCCTCTCATGACTCTCAGCACCTCGCACATTCACATGTCTCTCATGATTCTCAACACCTCGCACATTCACATGCCTCTCATGGTTCTCAGCACCTCTCAGGCTCTGGTACTTCCCATGATTCTCAACACCTCGGACATTAACATGCCTCTCATGGTTCTCAGCACCTCTCAGGCTCTGGTACCTCCCATGATTCTCAACACCTCGGACATTCACATGCCTCTCATGATTCTCAACACCTCTCACATTCACATGCGTATCATGGTTCTCAGCACCTCTCAGGCTCTGGTACTTCCCATGATTCTCAACACCTCGCACATTCACATGCCTCTCATGACTCTCAGCACCTCGCACATTCACATGTCTCTCATGATTCTCAACACCTCGCACATTCACATGCCTCTCATGGTTCTCAGCACCTCTCAGGCTCTGGTACTTCCCATGATTCTCAACACCTCACACATTCACATGCCTCTCATTATTCTTAACACCTCGCACATTCACATGCCTCTCATGGTTCTCAGCACCTCTCAGGCTCTGGTACTTCCCATGATTCTCAACACCTCGCACATTCACATACCTCTCATGGTTCTCAGCACCTCGCACATCCTTATGCCTCTCATGGTTCACAACACCTCGCGCATCCTTATGCCTCTCATGGTTCTCAGCACCTCGCACATCCACATGCCTCTCATGGTTCTCAACACCTCGCACATTCACATGCCTCTCATGGTTCTCAGCACCTCTCAGGCTCTGGTACTTCCCATGATTCTCAACACCTCACACATTCACATGCCTCTCATTATTCTTAACACCTCGCACATTCACATGCCTCTCATGGTTCTCAGCACCTCTCAGGCTCTGGTACTTCCCATGATTCTCAACACCTCGCACTTTCGCATGCCTCTCATGGTTCTCAGCACCTCTCAGGCTCTGGTACTTCCCATGATTCTCAACACCTCGCACATTCACATACCTCTCATGGTTCTCAGCACCTCGCACATCCTTATGCCTCTCATGGTTCACAACACCTCGCACATCCTTATGCCTCTCATGGTTCTCAGCACCTCGCACATCCACATGCCTCTCATGGTTCTCAACACCTCGCACATTCACATGCCTCTCATGGTTCTCAGCACCTCGCAAATTCACATGTCTCTCATGATTCTCAACACCTCGCACATTCACATGCCTCTCATGACTCTCAGCACCTCGCACATTCACATGCCTCTCATGATTCTCAACACCTCGCACATTCACATGCCTCTCATGATTCTCAACACCTCGCACATTCACATGCCTCTCATGGTTCTCAGCACCTCACACATGCACATGCCTCTCATGGTTCTCAGCACCTCTCAGGCTCTGGTACTTCCCATGATTCTCAACACCTCGCACATTCACATGCATCTCATGGTTCTCAGCACCTCTCAGGCTCTGGTACTTCCCATGATTCTCAACACCTCGCACATTCACATGCCTCTCATGACTCTCAGCACCTCGCACATTCACATGCCTCTCATGATTCTCAACACCTCGCACATTCACATGCCTCTCATGGTTCTCAGCACCTCTCAGGCTCTGGTACTTCCCATGATTCTCAACACCTCGGACATTAACATGCCTCTCATGGTTCTCAGCAGCTCACCCATTTACATGCCTCTCATGGTTCTCAGCACCTCGCACATTCACATGCCTCTCATGGTTCTCAACACCTCGCACATCCTTATGCCTCTCATGGTTCTCAGCACCTCGCACTTCCACATGCCTCTCATGATTCTCAACACCTCGCACATTCACATGCCTCTCATGGTTCTGAGCACCTCGTACATTCACATGCCTCTCATGGTTCTCAACACCTCGCACATCCTTATGCCTCTCATGGTTCTCAACACCTCGCACATCCTTATGCCTCTCATGGTTCTCAGCACCTCGCACATTCACATGCCTCTCATGGTTCTCAGCACCTCTCAGGCTCTGGTACTTCCCATGATTCTCAACACCTCGGACATTAACATGCCTCTCATGGTTCTCAGCACCTCGCACATCCTTATGCCTCTCATGGTTCTCAGCACCTCGCACATCCACATGCCTCTCATGGTTCTCAGCACCTCTCAGGCTCTGGTACTTCCCATGATTCTCAACACCTCGCACATTCACATGCCTCTCATGGTTCTCAACACCTCGCACATCCTCATGCCTCTCATGGTTCTCAACACCTCGCACATTCACATGCCTCTCATGACTCTCAGCACCTCGCACATTCACATGCCTCTCATGATTCCCAACACCTCGCACATTCACATGCCTCTCATGGTTCTCAGCACCTCTCAGGCTCTGGTACTTCCCATGATTCTCAACACCTCGGACATTAACATGCCTCTCATGGTTCTCAGCACCTCACCCATTCACATGCCTCTCATGGTTCTCAGCACCTCGCACATCCACATGCCTCTCATGGTTCTCAGCACCTCTCAGGCTCTGGTACTTCCCATGATTCTCAACACCTCGCACATTCACATGCCTCTCATGGTTCTCAACACCTCGCACATCCTCATGCCTCTCATGGTTCTCAACACCTCACACATCCTCATGCCTCTCATGGTTCTCAACACCTCGCACATTCACATGTCTCTCATGATTCTCAACACCTCGCCCATTCACATGTCTCTCATGATTCTCAACACCTCGCCCATTCACATGCCTCTCATGGTTCTCAACACCTCGCACATTCACATGTCTCTCATGGTTCTCAACACCTTGCACATTCACATGTCTCTCATGATTCTCAACACCTCGCACATCCTTATGCCTCTCATGGTTCTCAGCACCTCTCAGACTCTGGTACTTCCCATGATTCTCAACACCTCGGACATTCACATGCATCTCATGGTTCTCAGCACCTCTCAGGCTCTGGTACTTCCCATGATTCTCAACACCTCGGACATTCACATGCCTCTCATGGTTCTCAACACCTCGCACATTCACATGCCTCTCATGGTTTTCAGCACCTCTCAGGGTCTGGTACTTCCCATGATTCTCAACACCTCGGACATTCACATGCCTCTCATGGTTCTCAGCACCTCTCAGGCTCTGGTACTTCCCATGATTCTCAACACCTCGCACATTCACATGCCTCTCATGACTCTCAGCACCTCGCACATTCACATGCCTGTCATGATTCTCAACACCTCGCACATTCACATGCCTCTCATGGTTCTCAGCACCTCTCAGGCTCTGGTACTTCCCATGATTCTCAACACCTCGCACATTCACATGCCTCTCATGATTCTCAACACCTCGCACATTCACATGCCTCTCATGGTACTCAGCACCTCTCAGGCTCTGGTACTTCCCATGATTCTCAACACCTCGCACATTCTCATGCCTCTCATGGTTCTCAGCACCTCGCACATTCACATGCCTCTCATGGTTCTCAACACCTCGCACATCCTTATGCCTCTCATGGTTCTCAACACCTCGCACATTCACATGCCTCTCATGATTCTCAACACCTCTCACATTCACATGCCTCTCATGGTTCTCAGCACCTCTCAGGCTCTGGTACTTCCCATGATTCTCAACACCTCGCACATTCACATGCCTCTCATGATTCTCAACACCTCGCACATTCACATGCCTCTCATGGTTCTCAACACCTCGCACATTCACATGTCTCTCATGATTCTCAACACCTCGCCCATTCACATGTCTCTCATGATTCTCAACACCTCGCCCATTCACATGCCTCTCATGGTTCTCAACACCTCGCACATTCACATGTCTCTCATGGTTCTCAACACCTCGCACATTCACATGTCTCTCATGATTCTCAACACCTCGCACATTCACATGCCTCTCATGGTTCTCAGCACCTCTCAGGCTCTGGTACTTCCCATGATTCTCAACACCTCGGACATTCACATGCATCTCATGGTTCTCAGCACCTCTCAGGCTCTGGTACTTCCCATGATTCTCAACACCTCGGACATTCACATGCCTCTCATGGTTCTCAACACCTCGCACATTCACATGCCTCTCATGGTTTTCAGCACTTCTCAGGCTCTGGTACTTCCCATGATTCTCAACACCTCGCACATTCACATGCCTCTCATGACTCTCAGCACCTCGCACATTCACATGTCTCTCATGGTACTCAGCACCTCTCAGGCTCTGGTACTTCCCATGATTCTCAACACCTCGGACATTCACATGCCTCTCATGGTTCTCAGCACCTCACCCATTCACATGCCTCTCATGGTTGTCAACTCCTCGCACATCCTTATGCCTCTCATGGTTCTCAACACCTCGCACATTCACATGCCTCTCATGATTCTCAACACCTCTCACATTCACATGCCTCTCATGGTTCTCAGCACCTCTCAGGCTCTGGTACTTCCCATGATTCTCAACACCTCGCACATTCACATGCCTCTCATGATTCTCAACACCTCGCACATTCACATGCCTCTCATGGTTCTCAACACCTCGCACATTCACATGTCTCTCATGATTCTCAACACCTCGCCCATTCACATGCCTCTCATGGTTCTCAGCACCTCTCAGGCTCTGGTACTTCCCATGATTCTCAACACCTCGGACATTCACATGCCTCTCATGGTTTTCAGCACCTCTCAGGGTCTGGTACTTCCCATGACTCTCAACACCTCGGACATTCACATGCCTCTCATGATTCTCAACACCTCTCACATTCACATGCCTCTCATGGTTCTCAGCACATCTCAGGCTCTGGTACTTCCCATGATTCTCAACACCTCGCACATTCACATGCCTCTCATGACTCTCAGCACCTCGCACATTCACATGCCTCTCATGATTCTCAACACCTCGCACATTCACATGCCTCTCATGGTTCTCAGCACCTCTCAGGCTCTGGTACTTCCCATGATTCTCAATACCTCGCACATTCACATGCCTCTCATGATTCTCAACACCTCGCACATTCACATGCCTCTCATGGTACTCAGCACCTCTCAGGCTCTGGTACTTCCCATGATTCTCAACACCTCGCACATTCTCATGCCTCTCATGGTTCTCAGCACCTCACACATTCACATGCCTCTCATGGTTCTCAGCACCTCACCCATTCACATGCCTCTCATGGTTCTCAACACCTCGCACATCCTTATGCCTCTCATGGTTCTCAACACCTCGCACATTCACATGCCTCTCATGATTCTCAACACCTCTCACATTCATATGCCTCTCATGGTTCTCAGCACCTCTCAGGCTCTGGTACTTCCCATGATTCTCAACACCTCGCACATTCACATGCCTCTCATGATTCTCAACACCTCTCACATTCACATGCCTTGCATGGTTCTCAGCACCTCTCAGGCTCTGTTACTTCCCATGATTCTCAACACCTCGCACATTCACATGCCTCTCATGACTCTCAGCACCTCGCACATTCACATGCCTCTCATGATTCTCAACACCTCGCACATTCACATGCCTCTCATGGTTCTCAGCACCTCTCAGGCTCTGGTACTTCCCATGATTCTCAACACCTCGCACATTCACATGGTTCTCAGCACCTCACCCATTCACATGCCTCTCATGATTCTCAACACCTCTCACATTCACATGCCTCTCATGATTCTCAACAACTCGCACATTCACATGCCTCTCATGGTTCTCAGCACCTCTCAGGCTCTGGTACTTCCCATGATTCTCAACACCTCGCACATTCACATGCCTCTCATGGTTCTCAGCACCTCGCACATTCACATGCCTCTCATGGTTCTCAGCACCTCTCAGGCTCTGGTACTTCTCATGATTCTCAACACCTCGAACATTCTCATGCCTCTCATGACTCTCAGCACCTCGCACATTCACATGTCTCTCATGGTTCTGAGCACCTCGTACATTCTCATGCCTCTCATGGTTCTGAGCACCTCGCACATTCACATGCCTCTCATGGTTCTCAACACCTCACACATCCTTATGCCTCTCATGGTTCTCAGCACCTCGTACATTCACATGCCTCTCATGGTTCTCAGCACCTCGCACATTCACATGCCTCTCATGATTCTCAACACCTCTCACATTCACATGCCTCTCATGGTTCTCAGCACCTCTCAGGCCAGGGGCGTTGCTAGGGGGGAGCTAAGGGGGCTATAGCCCCTGATCTTTTGGTTGTAGCCCCGGGTAGAATCTCAGGAGCTACAGCCAAAAGACTAGCTAGCCCCCGGTCCCAACAGTTCCGACATCAGTTTAGCCCCAGGTCTTTTCCAGACCTAGCAACTCCCCTGTCTCAGGCTCTGGTACTTCCCATGATTCTCAACACCTCGCACATTCACATGCCTCTCATGATTCTCAACACCTCTCACATTCACATGCCTCTCATGGTTCTCAGCACGTCTCAGGCTCTGGTACTTCCCATGATTCTCAACACCTCGCACATTCACATGCCTCTCATGGTTCTCTACACCTCGCACATTCACATGCCTCTCATGGTTCTCAGCACCTCGCACATTCACATGCCTCTCATGGTTCTCAACACCTCGCACATCCTCATGCCTCTCATGGTTCTCAACACCTCGCACATCCTCATGCCTCTCATGGTTCTCAACACCTCGCACATTCACATGTCTCTCATGATTCTCAACACCTCGCACATTCACATGCCTCTCATGGTTCTCAGCACCTCTCAGGCTCTGGTACTTCCCATGATTCTCAACACCTCGGTCATTCACATGCCTCTCATGATTCTCAACACCTCGCACATTCACATGCCTCTCATGGTTCTCAGCACCTCTCAGGCTCTGGTACTTCCCATGATTCTCAACACCTCGCACATTCACATGCCTCTCATGATTCTCAACACCTCGCACATTCACATGCCTCTCATGGTTCTCAGCACCTCTCAGGCTCTGGTACTTCCCATGATTCTCAACGCCTCGCACATCCACATGCCTCTCATGACTCTCAGCACCTCACCCATTCACATGCCTCTCATGGTTCTCAACACCTCACCCATTCACATGCCTCTCATGGTTCTCAGCACCTCTCAGGCTCTGGTACTTCCCATGATTCTCAATGCCTCGCACATTCACATGCCTCTCATGGTTCTCAACACCTCGCACATCCTCATGCCTCTCATGGTTCTCAACACCTCGCACATCCTCATGCCTCTCATGGTTCTCAACACCTCGCACATTCACATGTCTCTCATGATTCTCAACACCTCGCCCATTCACATGCCTCTCATGGTTCTCAGCACCTCTCAGGCTCTGGTACTTCCCATGATTCTCAACACCTCGCACATTCACATGCCTCTCATAGTTCTCAGCACCTCTCAGGCTCTGGTACTTCCCATGATTCTCAACACCTCGCACATTCACATGTCTTTCATGATTCTCAACACCTCGCACATTCACATGCCTCTCATAGTTCTCAACACCTCTCAGGCTCTGGTACTTCCCGTGATTCTCAACACCTCGCACATTCACATGCCTCTCATGGTTCTCAGCACCTTTCAGGCTCTGGTACTTCCCATGATTCTCAACACCTCGCACATTCACATGCCTCTCATGGTTCTCAACACCTCGCACATTCACATGCCTCTCATATGGTTCTCAACACCTCGCACATTCACATGCCTCTCATGGTTCTCAGCACCTCGCACATCCTCATGCCTCTCATGGTTCTCAACACCTCGCACATCCTCATGCCTCTCATGGTTCTCAACACCTCGCACATTCACATGTCTCTCATGATTCTCAACACCTCGCCCATTCACATGCCTCTCATGGTTCTCAGCACCTCTCAGGCTCTGGTACTTCCCATGATTCTCAACACCTCACACATTCACATGTCTCTCATGATTCTCAACACCTCGCACATTCACATGCCTCTCATGGTTCTCAGCACCTCTCAGGCTCTGGTACTTCCCGTGATTCTCAACACCTCGCACATTCACATGCCTCTCATGGTTCTCAGCACCTTTCAGGCTCTGGTACTTCCCATGATTCTCAACACCTCGCACATTCACATGCCTCTCATGGTTCTCAACACCTCGCACATTCACATGCCTCTCATGGTTCTCAACACCTCGCACATTCACATGCCTCTCATGGTTCTCAGCACCTCGCACATTCACATGCCTCTCATGGTTCTCAACACCTCGTACTTTCACATGCCTCTCATGGTTCTCAGCACCTCTCAGGCTCTGGTACTTCCCATGATTCTCAACACCTCACCCATTCACATGCCTCTCATGGTTCTCAGCACCTCTCAGGCTCTGGTACTTCCCATGATTCTCAACACCTCACACATTCACATGCCTCTCATGGTTCTCAACACCTCGCACTTTCACATGCCTCTCATGGTTCTCAGCACCTCTCAGGCTCTGGTACTTCCCATGATTCTCAACACCTCGCACATTCACATGCCTCTCATGGTTCTCAACACCTCGCACATTCACATGCCTCTCATGGTTCTGAACACCTCGCACATTCACATGCCTCTCATGGTTCTCAGCACCTCTCAGGCTCTGGTACTTCCCATGATTCTCAACACCTCGCACATTCACATGTCTCTCATGGTTCTCAGCACCTCTCAGGCTCTGGTACTTCCCATGATTCTCAACACCTCACACATTCACATGCCTCTCATGGTTCTCAGCACCTCGTACATTCACATGCCTCTCATGGTTCTCAGCACCTCGCACATTCCCATGCCTCTCATGATTCTCAACACCTCTCACATTCACATGCCTCTCATGATTCTCAACACCTCTCACATTCACATGCCTCTCATGGTTCTCAGCACCTCTGAGGCTTTGGTACTTCCCGTGATTCTCAACACCTCGTACATTCACATGCCTCTCATGGTTCTCAGCACCTCGCACATTCACATGCCTCTCATGATTCTCAACACCTCTCACATTCACATGCCTCTCATGATTCTCAACACCTCACACATGCACATGCCTCTCATGGTTCTCAACACCTCGTACTTTCACATGCCTCTCATGGTTCTCAACACCTCGCACATTCACATGCCTCTCATGGTTCTCAACACCTCGTACTTTCACATGCCTCTCATGGTTCTCAACACCTCGGACATTCACACGCCTCTCATGGTTCTCAGCACCTCTCAGGCTCTGGTACTTCCCATGATTCTCAACACCTCACACATTCACATGTCTCTCATGATTCTCAACACCTCGCACATTCACATGCCTCTCATGGTTCTCAGCACCTCTCAGGCTCTGGTACTTCCCGTGATTCTCAACACCTCGCACATTCACATGCCTCTCATGGTTCTCAGCACCTTTCAGGCTCTGGTACTTCCCATGATTCTCAACACCTCGCACATTCACATGCCTCTCATGGTTCTCAACACCTCGCACATTCACATGCCTCTCATGGTTCTCAACACCTCGCACATTCACATGCCTCTCATGGTTCTCAGCACCTCGCACATTCACATGCCTCTCATGGTTCTCAACACCTCGTACTTTCACATGCCTCTGATGGTTCTCAGCACCTCTCAGGCTCTGGTACTTCCCATGATTCTCAACACCTCACCCATTCACATGCCTCTCATGGTTCTCAGCACCTCTCAGGCTCTGGTACTTCCCATGATTCTCAACACCTCACGCATTCACATGCCTCTCATGGTTCTCAACACCTCGCACTTTCACATGCCTCTCATGGTTCTCAGCACCTCTCAGGCTCTGGTACTTCCCATGATTCTCAACACCTCGCACATTCACATGCCTCTCATGGTTCTCAACACCTCGCACATTCACATGCCTCTCATGGTTCTGAACACCTCGCACATTCACATGCCTCTCATGGTTCTCGGCACCTCTCAGGCTCTGGTACTTCCCATGATTCTCAACACCTCGCACATTCACATGTCTCTCATGGTTCTCAGCACCTCTCAGGCTCTGGTACTTCCCATGATTCTCAACACCTCACACATTCACATGCCTCTCATGGTTCTCAGCACCTCGTACATTCACATGCCTCTCATGGTTCTCAGCACCTCGCACATTCACATGCCTCTCATGATTCTCAACACCTCTCACATTCACATGCCTCTCATGATTCTCAACACCTCTCACATTCACATGCCTCTCATGGTTCTCAGCACCTCTGAGGCTCTGGTACTTCCCGTGATTCTCAACACCTCGCACATTCACATGCCTCTCATGGTTCTCAACACCTCGCACATTCACATGCCTCTCATGGTTCTCAACACCTCGCACATTCACATGCCTCTCATGGTTCTCAGCACCTCCCACATTCACATGCCTCTCATGGTTCTCAACACCTCGCACATTCACATGCCTCTCATGGTTCTCAGCACCTCTCAGGCTCTGGTACTTCCCATGATTCTCAACACCTCGCACATTCACATGCCTCTCATGGTTCTCAACACCTCGCACATTCACATGCCTCTCATGGTTCTCAACACCTCGCACATTCACATGCCTCTCATGGTTCTCAGCACCTCTCAGGCTCTGGTACTTCCCATGATTCTCAACACCTCGCACATTCACATGCCTCTCATGGTTCTCAGCACCTCTCAGGCTCTGGTACTTCCCATGATTCTCAACACCTCACACATTCACATGCCTCTCATGGTTCTGAGCACCTCGTACATTCACATGCCTCTCATGGTTCTCAGCACCTCGCACATTCACATGCCTCTCATTATTCTCAACACCTCTCACATTCACATGCCTCTCATGATTCTCAACACCTCACACATGCACATGCCTCTCATGGTTCTCAACACCTCGTACTTTCACATGCCTCTCATGGTTCTCAACACCTCGCACATTCACATGCCTCTCATGGTTCTCAACACCTCGTACTTTCACATGCCTCTCATGGTTCTCAACACCTCGGACATTCACACGCCTCTCATGGTTCTCAGCACCTCTCAGGCTCTGGTACTTCCCATGATTCTCAACACCTCACACATTCACATGCCTCTCAAGGTTCTCAGCACCTCTCAGGCTCTGGTACTTCCCATGATTCTCAACACCTCGCACATTCACATGCCTCTCAAGGTTCTCAGCACCTCTCAGGCTCTGGTACTTCCCATGGTTCTCAACACCTCGCACATCCTTATGCCTCTCATGGTTCTCAGCACCTCTCAGGCTCTGGTACTTCTCATGATTCTCAACACCTCGCACATTCACATGCCTCTCATGGTTCTAAGTACCTCGCCCATTTACATGCCTCTCATGGTTCTCAGCACATCACCCATTCACATGCCTCTCAATGTTCTCAGCACCTCGCCCATTTACATGCCTCTCATGGTTCTCAGCACCTCGCACATTCACATGCCTCTCATGGTTCTCAACACCTCGCACATTCACATGCCTCTCATGGTTCTCAACACCTCGTACTTTCACATGCCTCTCATGGTTCTCAACACCTCGGACATTCACACGCCTCTCATGGTTCTCAGCACCTCTCAGGCTCTGGTACTTCCCATGATTCTCAACACCTCACACATTCACATGCCTCTCAAGGTTCTCAGCACCTCTCAGGCTCTGGTACTTCCCATGATTCTCAACACCTCGCACATTCACATGCCTCTCAAGGTTCTCAGCACCTCTCAGGCTCTGGTACTTCCCATGGTTCTCAACACCTCGCACATCCTTATGCCTCTCATGGTTCTCAGCACCTCTCAGGCTCTGGTACTTCCCATGATTCTCAACACCTCACACATTCACATTCCTCTCAAGGTTCTCAGCACCTCGCCCATTTACATGCCTCTCATGGTTCTCAGCACCTCGCACATTCACACGCCTCTCATGGTTCTCAGCACCTCTCAGGATCTCGTGGTTCTCATGATTCTCAGCAGCTCACACATTCACATGCCTCTCATGGTTCTCAGTACCTCTCAGGCTCTCGTGGTTCTCATGATTCTCAGCACATCACACATTCACATGCGTCTCATGGTTCTCAGCACCTCTCAGGCTCTCGTGGTTCTCATGATTCTCAGCACCTCACACATTCACATGCGTCTCATGGTTCTCAGCACCTCTCAGGCTCTCGTGGTTCTCATGATTCTCAGCACCTCGCACATTCACATGCCTCTCATGGTTCTCAACACCTCGCACATTCACATGCCTCTCATGGTTCTCAACACCTCGCACATTCACATGCCTCTCATGGTTCTCAACACCTCGCACATTCACATGCCTCTCATGGTTCTCAGCACCTTTCAGGCTCTGGTACTTCCCATGATTCTCAACACCTCGCACATTCACATGCCTCTCATGGTTCTCAACACCTCGCACATTCACATGCCTCTCATGGTTCTCAGCACCTCGCACATTCACATGCCTCTCATGGTTCTCAACACGTCTCAGGCTCTGGTACTTCCCATGATTCTCAACACCTCACACATTCACATGCCTCTCGTGGTTCTCAGCACCTCTCAGGCTCTGGTACTTCCCATGATTCTCAACACCTCGTACTTTCACATGCCTCTCATGGTTCTCAGCACCTCACCCATTCACATGCCTCTCATGGTTCTCAGCACCTCTCAGGCTCTGGTACTTCCCATGATTCTCAACACCTCACGCATTCACATGCCTCTCATGGTTCTCAACACCTCGCACTTTCACATGCCTCTCATGGTTCTCAGCACCTCTCAGGCTCTGGTACTTCCCATGATTCTCAACACCTCGCACATTCACATGCCTCTCATGGTTCTCAACACCTCGCACATTCACATGCCTCTCATGGTTCTGAACACCTCGCACATTCACATGCCTCTCATGGTTCTCAGCACCTCTCAGGCTCTGGTACTTCCCATGATTCTCAACACCTCGCACATTCACATGTCTCTCATGGTTCTCAGCACCTCTCAGGCTCTGGTACTTCCCATGATTCTCAACACCTCACACATTCACATGCCTCTCATGGTTCTCAGCACCTCGTACATTCACATGCCTCTCATGGTTCTCAGCACCTCGCACATTCACATGCCTCTCATGATTCTCAACACCTCTCACATTCACATGCCTCTCATGATTCTCAACACCTCTCACATTCACATGCCTCTCATGGTTCTCAGCACCTCTGAGGCTCTGGTACTTCCCGTGATTCTCAACACCTCGCACATTCACATGCCTCTCATGGTTCTCAACACCTCGCACATTCACATGCCTCTCATGGTTCTCAACACCTCGCACATTCACATGCCTCTCATGGTTCTCAGCACCTCCCACATTCACATGCCTCTCATGGTTCTCAACACCTCGCACATTCACATGCCTCTCATGGTTCTCAGCACCTCTCAGGCTCTGGTACTTCCCATGATTCTCAACACCTCGCACATTCACATGCCTCTCATGGTTCTCAACACCTCGCACATTCACATGCCTCTCATGGTTCTCAACACCTCGCACATTCACATGCCTCTCATGGTTCTCAGCACCTCTCAGGCTCTGGTACTTCCCATGATTCTCAACACCTCGCACATTCACATGCCTCTCATGGTTCTCAGCACCTCTCAGGCTCTGGTACTTCCCATGATTCTCAACACCTCACACATTCACATGCCTCTCATGGTTCTGAGCACCTCGTACATTCACATGCCTCTCATGGTTCTCAGCACCTCGCACATTCACATGCCTCTCATTATTCTCAACACCTCTCACATTCACATGCCTCTCATGATTCTCAACACCTCACACATGCACATGCCTCTCATGGTTCTCAACACCTCGTACTTTCACATGCCTCTCATGGTTCTCAACACCTCGCACATTCACATGCCTCTCATGGTTCTCAACACCTCGTACTTTCACATGCCTCTCATGGTTCTCAACACCTCGGACATTCACACGCCTCTCATGGTTCTCAGCACCTCTCAGGCTCTGGTACTTCCCATGATTCTCAACACCTCACACATTCACATGCCTCTCAAGGTTCTCAGCACCTCTCAGGCTCTGGTACTTCCCATGATTCTCAACACCTCGCACATTCACATGCCTCTCAAGGTTCTCAGCACCTCTCAGGCTCTGGTACTTCCCATGGTTCTCAACACCTCGCACATCCTTATGCCTCTCATGGTTCTCAGCACCTCTCAGGCTCTGGTACTTCTCATGATTCTCAACACCTCGCACATTCACATGCCTCTCATGGTTCTCAGTACCTCGCCCATTTACATGCCTCTCATGGTTCTCAGCACATCACCCATTCACATGCCTCTCAATGTTCTCAGCACCTCGCCCATTTACATGCCTCTCATGGTTCTCAGCACCTCGCACATTCACATGCCTCTCATGGTTCTCAACACCTCGCACATTCACATGCCTCTCATGGTTCTCAACACCTCGTACTTTCACATGCCTCTCATGGTTCTCAACACCTCGGACATTCACACGCCTCTCATGGTTCTCAGCACCTCTCAGGCTCTGGTACTTCCCATGATTCTCAACACCTCACACATTCACATGCCTCTCAAGGTTCTCAGCACCTCTCAGGCTCTGGTACTTCCCATGATTCTCAACACCTCGCACATTCACATGCCTCTCAAGGTTCTCAGCACCTCTCAGGCTCTGGTACTTCCCATGGTTCTCAACACCTCGCACATCCTTATGCCTCTCATGGTTCTCAGCACCTCTCAGGCTCTGGTACTTCCCATGATTCTCAACACCTCACACATTCACATTCCTCTCAAGGTTCTCAGCACCTCGCCCATTTACATGCCTCTCATGGTTCTCAGCACCTCGCACATTCACATGCCTCTCATGGTTCTCAGCACCTCTCAGGATCTCGTGGTTCTCATGATTCTCAGCAGCTCACACATTCACATGCCTCTCATGGTTCTCAGTACCTCTCAGGCTCTCGTGGTTCTCATGATTCTCAGCACATCACACATTCACATGCGTCTCATGGTTCTCAGCACCTCTCAGGCTCTCGTGGTTCTCATGATTCTCAGCACCTCACACATTCACATGCGTCTCATGGTTCTCAGCACCTCTCAGGCTCTCGTGGTTCTCATGATTCTCAGCACCTCGCACATTCACATGCCTCTCATGGTTCTCAACACCTCGCACATTCACATGCCTCTCATGGTTCTCAACACCTCGCACATTCACATGCCTCTCATGGTTCTCAACACCTCGCACATTCACATGCCTCTCATGGTTCTCAGCACCTTTCAGGCTCTGGTACTTCCCATGATTCTCAACACCTCGCACATTCACATGCCTCTCATGGTTCTCAACACCTCGCACATTCACATGCCTCTCATGGTTCTCAGCACCTCGCACATTCACATGCCTCTCATGGTTCTCAACACGTCTCAGGCTCTGGTACTTCCCATGATTCTCAACACCTCACACATTCACATGCCTCTCATGGTTCTCAGCACCTCTCAGGCTCTGGTACTTCCCATGATTCTCAACACCTCGTACTTTCACATGCCTCTCATGGTTCTCAGCACCTCGCACATTCACATGCCTCTCATGGTTCTCAGCACCTCTCAGGCTCTGGTACTTCTCATGATTCTCAGCACCTCACACATTCACATGCCTCTCTTGGTTCTCAGCACCTCTCAGGCTCTCGTGGTTCTCATGATTCTCAGCACCTCACACATTCACATGCGTCTCATGGTTCTCGGCACCGCTCAGGCTCTGGTACTTCTCATGATTCTCAGCACCTCACACATTCACATGCCTCTCATGGTTCTCAGCACCTCTCAGGCTCTCGTGGTTCTCATGATTCTCAGCACCTCACACATGCACATGCCTCTCATGGTTCTCAGCACCTCTCAGGCTCTGGTACTTCTCATGATTCTCAGCACCTCACACATTCAGATGCCTCTCATGGTTCTCAGCACCTCTCAGGCTCTCGTGGTTCTCATGATTCTCAGCACCTCACACATTCACATGCCTCTCATGGTTCTCAGCACCTCTCAGGCTCTCGTGGTTCTCATGATTCTCAGCACCTCACACATGCCTCTCATGGTTCTCAGCACCTCTCAGGCTCTGGTACTTCTCATGATTCTCAGCACCTCACACATTCACATGCCTCTCATGGTTCTCAGCACCTCTCAGGCTCTGGTACTTCTCATGATTCTCAGCACCTCACACATTCACATGCCTCTCATGGTTCTCAGTACCTCTCAGGCTCTCGTGGTTCTCATGATTCTCAGCACCTCGCACATTCACATGCCTCTCATGGTTCTCGGCACCTCTCGGGCTCTGGTACTTCTCGTGATTCTCAGCACCTCTCAGGCTCTAGTACTTACCATGATTCTCAGCACCTCGCACATTCACATGCCTCTCATGGTTCTCAGCACCTCTCAGGCTCGTGTGGTTCTCAGCCTCTTGCATATTCACATACCCCATCAGGGTTGTTAGTATCTCTTAGCTTCAAATGCTTACCCACCGCAGTCCACCTGCTTGCTTTCCCAAATCGTCCTCTTCTGGAAATTGGCATCATCTGACGTCATGGGTTATCTGGGTGCTTTGTCTAGGGCCCTAGGCCCTCAGGTAGCTCATCCCTTTAAATTATGGCCAACCTTCCTTGCTGTCCACAGAGGTCGGTGAGTTTGAATCTTTCCCCTCCCTTTATGGAAATTCACAGGAACTCTCATACTTGCCATCTGCCATCTTGCTTTACAATCTCCTTTGCTTTCTGTGACTGTGGCACCTCCATAGGGTCGTCTCTTCTGTACCAGCAGCCATGTGTCTGCCATTTGCCAAAGTCTGTCTAGCAGGGATGTCTCCGTGGTCTGCCAAAGACCGTCCAGGATCTCCAGAACTTTGTGGTTTGTATCCAATTTTTATGAGGATTCTGTCTCCACTTTGTGTCGGGAGAAGTCAGGCCATGGATGTGCGCGCATAAAAGGATAATGGGCCAATGTAACCTCACCACAGAATGATATCCGGAAGTCACTCTCATGGATATTGGAGATCAGTTCAGATGAAGGGTTTTTAGACAAGCATGCAGTGAAACATAACAGGACGACTTTGCTGGATCCAAAAATGAATTTGCTGTGGTCGCATCACATCGTGACAAGTTCTGTGACAGATGTCGCGACTAGAATATGAGGCAACATGGAACAAAATGTTAGTATAGATATAAAACACAAAGTGCTTCCAAAGTGCATTGAGGATTTCAATGCTAACATGACCTCGGCGGCACTTTATGGAGCTGACACATGGGGCCTTTCGGGTGTGGAACCAGTGGACATGACCCAGAAACGGTTCTTAAGAAACATTGTTGGCATTCCTAGATGCCCCCCAATGTGTGCTATTAGTTTTGAAGTTGGTGCCCACCCCATTGACAGCTCCAGCTGCTGCAGCCCTACTAAGATATCTGGTTAAAAAAACCAAGTCAAGTTTTATAAACTTAACTGTGAAAAACAAAATCATTGATTTAAGGAAAGGGGTTGCCTCTAGACAATCTCCCTCCTCACAGTTCTCAGGTGTGACAGGGGATCCGCATTCTTCCACTTTTTCACTACACCGCGTTTAGCAATAAGGCACCCAATGGTAAGGATGGAACTGACTCTCCGCTCCGGAACATCTCCCCATAGCCCAAACACCGCACTCATGGGGGAGCAAGGCAAAGTGCGATTGACAATATCTGCTGGGGTGTCTATCACATGTTTCCAGAACTCGTGTAACTTATGGCAGTTCCACAGCATGTGAAATTACTCAGCCCTATCATGATGCTAGCATCGGGGGCACTTACCGTCCCTTTCAGAATGGATCCCTTTGAGTGTACTGGGGGTGTAATGTAGTCTATTCAGAATGTTGGACGGAATCAGTTTGAATCTAGAATTTAGCAATACAGTGAAGTTAGAGAGCACATCCTGCCCCACTGCACATTAGAGATCTCAACCTCCAGCTACTCCGCCCATTTTTGCTTAGCTGAAGCTACCTGTCTACTTGATTTTTCTACAATCATCCTTTACAGCATAGCCAGTATACTGCGACACCCGGAGGCGTTGGAAATGTATGTCAGGAGTTTGTTGTCTGGGGGTTCCATAGGGTATACCTCCCACCATCTGGACACCGCAGCTCGTAGCCTGTAATACTGTAAGAATTCCACCATTGTACCCTTGTGTCCCTTTTTCTAGGTCTGCAAGGTGATAAACCTGCCCCTCCAGGAATAAGCCCCCTAGTGCCTGATACCCCAGTTTCTCCCATGTCATCCGGAGTCAGCCATCCCACGTGGGGTCAAGCCCAGGGAACCTCCATAGCTCCATAGTGGCAGCCATTTGTAGTATGGGTGGACCTCCCCCAGCCCCCTGTTTTCTGGAATATCGTTCAGCATGTCCAGATGGAGTGCCAACTGGGTCAAATGGGCAGTCATCTGTGTATGTATTGACAAGGATTACGGTTCTGATGTTAGCTCTGACTGCAGCCAAGCGCACCTGTCGAATGTGTGGCGGGATCCTTCAGTACCGTACCAGAATGATGCGAATTGCGCCTGCGCCGCTAACCAATCAATCTCAATGTTGGGAGTAGCAAACCCCCTCTATCGTACGGTAGCGCCAAGCCCACCCACTTTTTTCACACCACACCTGTGTGCCATAGGAACTGTGAAAGGGAACCATGAAGTTTGGAAAATAGGTCCTTCTCCGGCCGTGTAAGTACAGACATTGGTAAACAGATATAATAATTTGGGCAAAATGATAATCTTCACCAATACTAGTTTACTGGCCAATGAGAGAGGGACATTGGGCCATCTCTGTAATTTATCAGAGACATAGGTCTCGTGAGCAGAATAGATAAGAGAAAGAAGCGATCCCTTATCCCTAGTTATCTGAACTCCCAAGTATTTGAAACTGTCCAGCGTCCACTTCAAAGGGAATTCACCATGTAGCCTAGTCGTGTTATCTGTGGGAGGGAATATTTCAGACTTTGTGTAGTTGATTGTGAACCCTGAGAATACGCCACATTCTGTAATATCCTGCATAACTGGGTCTAGGTGTATATGTGGGGGTCCGTGACATACAAAAAAAGTATGTTGTCTAGAAAAAGAGAGACAATGTCCGGGGATCCAAGTAGTCTGATCCCCCCCATCCTGTGGTGCTCCCTTATGATATCAGCCATGGGCTCAATGGCAAACGCGAACAATAATGGGGTCCAGGAGCATCCCTGGTGTGTACACCTTCCTAGTAGCAGCAGCTTGGATAAGTGTGAATTGACTAAGAGCCTAGCAGTGGGACTTGAGTAGAGGAGTTTAATAAATTGAATCATGTTGTCCCTGAGTCCGCACTTATCTAGGATTACAAACAGATATTGAATATCTGATGGACATTTAGCACTGTAAGTCTTCCCAGGATAAATCCTGCCTGATTGCTATGTACCAGATGCAGCATCAGGGGAGGAGCCTGTTCACTATCACCTTGGCAAATATTTTGGTGTCTACGTTGATTAATGAAAGTGGTCTATATGACCCACATTCGTTGGCAGGTTTAACTAGTTTGAGCAGGATTGTGATGGTGGCTTCATAAAGGGACTCAGGGAGGACCAAATTAACCAGTGACTCTTACCACACCCATAGGAGGCGGGGGCAAGAATTGCCCCATATGCTACATATAATTTGCCAGTCAGCACGTCCGGACCTGGGGCCCTACCCCTGCGCAGATCTCTGATCAGTCCGATAGCCTCTTCAATGGTGAATGGCGTATTAATCTGTTCCCTAGCGCTTGCCAAAAACCTGGACATTGGTATGCCATCCTGCAGGGAGTGAACAGCCCACTCGTCCTGAAATTAGGCTGGCCCGATAAAGGGATTCGTAAAAGTGCCTGAACACTTCGAGGATCTTCTGTTCCGAATATTTACACTCAAACCACTCATCTAGTATCGCATCCACCTGCGGAGGGCTATGTTCTGCCATATTAGCCACAGCAGTTCCCTCCCCGGGCGATCCCCATCGAAAGGTCTTGAGCACCCCAAACTCTTTAGAAATAGCAATTTATCTGATATATGCTTTGAATAACTGCCACACCATTCCATATGATGTAGGCCCGGAGTGTTGTGGATGAAATAGGACCATATGTCCTCCTCTATGTCTGATCTGAACACCGGGTCTTGGAGCACCCCAGATTTAAATCCCCAAGCTGCCTGTCTAGGAGCCACCCTACCCATCCTGATCCACATAGTAACAGGAAAGGGGTCTGAAAACATGTGGGGGAGAATATCCACCTGTTGGACCTTTCCCAACAACTGTTGCAAGATCAGTATAAGACCGATGCGGGACGACATATCGTGTACTGATGAGTAGACTGTGTACTGCCGAGCTTGTGGGTGCAGAACGCTCCATATGTCCCTCAGTTCAAGTCTCTCAATCTGACTTTGTAAACTGCGGGCAGCTCTGCATGGTGGCCTAGGGGCCATCCCTGTCCGATCCGTCCCTTGATCTAGTATGCAGTTCATGCTCCCCCCACCCCATATGACAGGAATTGATGAATATGAATCAGTAATATTCACAATGGTCTCATAAAAGTCGTGGGAATCTGTGTTCGGACCATACGTGTTAACCAGCAATACTTCGACCCCCTTGAGAACTCCGTGTACCACCACATAGTGTCCATTCGGGTCCCCCTCAGCGTAAACTGAAGTGTCTCATGAATCAGAGTTAAGAACCCTCTGTATTAGGTCGAGTAGGACGTGTAGAACCTATTATTACGCCAAGGTGCAGCCACTTTTTTGTTGCTGTCGCTGTTGTGTGTGTCTCCTGGAGAAACAGGATGTTCAGCATATGTCTATTGACATATGCCATTATTTGTCGTAACCCAGTTGCTGACGGTCCAATTTAGCAGATTAAGTGCTGTCATTTCGTTGGAGTGTCTGCCAAGAGCATTTTTAAAACCTTTCATCCCCAATCCAGTCCCCTCCTTACCATCTCTCACCTCCCTCCCAAGCAGGGTGATGCCAACCCTCTCTTCCCCAACCTTACCGATCCGCCCCTAAACTTGGCAGACCTCGACTAAACGTAATGATAGAGCAGAGCAACTTTGAATGGGGAGCTGTTACTGAACGTCTTGCACACTTACGTTGCCAACACCCTCCACCTATTGCTAGGATAATGACACACGGTCAAATGCTGCAGGCCCCTTTTAGCAGTCTTCCGAAAGGGAAGCAAATCGGCCACCTCCGGCCCATCACTCGAAGCGCGAGCCACAAGCAGATCTGTGCCCTTTGCTAAGGCTCGGATAGTCATCCACAGTGTCAGCCGTCTGGGATACTAGCCCACTCGTACCCATTGATCCAATGGGGGATAAGAATGTTTGCCTCAATGTATGCTACTGACTCCTCCGGCATTGTGAAGATCAGGGTTTTCCCATGTGTTGGAATCATAGTTTCTCCAGGAAGAGCATTGTGTACTAGACCCTCAGTAGCTTTTTACAACGATTAATAATCTACGCTCCATCTGAACTGCGGTGGAGAAGTCCGGGTACATGTGTACTGTCGCTGATTCATAGCAGAGAGGGCCTTTCTGTTACACTCACCTGGTATCCACAGGGACGCCACCCAGCCGGGTTACTCACTGGTATGCTTCTCAGCTTAGCCCTGATCTGGTCTGCAGGGAAGGTTCTGCCTGAAAATACAGGAGGAGTGTGTTCACGACTGACCGACTGGGGTAAGTATCCTCCCTCCTCCCCCGTATGATTTCAGTCCCTCTGGCGCCCTCTCCTCACCTTGTGGTAGAATTAGGCGTACTCTCCGTCCTGCCTTCTATGCAGGGGCGCGTTGTCTTTCATGGGTGAGTGTGGTCCAGTTACTTCACTGACGCCTGCCCGTTTGGTATTGTTCAGGTAGGTCTTATTGCTGTTCTTTAGTTTTGTTGCTATCCTGCATGCCTTTCTTTGTTTAAAATGTCTCTTTTTTCTCCATTAGGTATGCAGAGCTTCAGCGCGGCGAACTGGCTTGGTTGAGCCCCGCTGGTAAATGATGGCGCATTAAGAGCGCTATGATGCGGTAAGTAAGCGCTATGCACAGCGGTGAAAAGTCTTGCCTTTGCTAACCTGTGTTTTCCTTCCTTGTAGGTCTCAGTGTTCTTCAGCGCGAGTGGAGTGTCCGGAGTGGTGCCAGCCGAGAGGCGACCAGCCAGGTAAGCCTTTTGAGCAGTTCGTAATTTGCAAATGTCTCTACTGCTTTCTTTAATGTTGCCTCTATCTTCCTCTTTCAGGTCGTTCTGTCCGGGAGGCGTGCAGATTCAAGGAAGCTGTTCTCAGTAGCTGCGAGTGTTTAAAGATGAAGACTGCAGGTAAGATGCTGCTGGTAATGATGTTCGTTTTGTCTCCTTGCAGGTTCTGCTTCTCCGAGGTTCGAGGGAATAGCTGGACACGGTGAGCGTCACGTTGCAAGCTGCAAAGTAACGCGAAGCGTGTTGTCTTGCTCGGGTGTGGTTTAAATAGCCCCAACAAAATAGTCCAGGTAAAGTAGTCCCTAGTCTACCACACCCAAAACACTAGACCGCATAGCTTGGTGCTTAGGAACCAAGCTATGTGGATTACTCCATGTTGGTTGAAAATACAATAAAGTAGTTCCCAAGCACATTGTTTTTCATGGTGTATGAGCCTGGTGCCATAGGCGCCAGGACTGGCCCCATGAGGGCTTTTGAAGAGGATGACAGGCTCTAGAGGCCTGAGTCCTGACTCCACCTGGCCCATGGGTTTGCCAGAGGGGGTTTTGGGCGAGGGTCGTGACACTTTCTCTCTGGCCAGCCGCAGGATGAGATCTCGATCATGGTAATTTAACAGGCGTACTATCACTGGCCTTGGCTTCATTGCTGGAGATCAGTGGTATCTCTCCACCACAAAAGAGGATGAGACCGGCGGATCTTCAAGCAGTTCCTTGAGGCAGGCCTCTACTGCTGGCTCCATGGGGCCCTTATCGAACCTCTCTGGCAGGCCAACCACTTAGATGTTGTTGTGGCTTAACCACAACTCTAGATCATCACACCTCTGCAGAGCTCCCTTGTGCTCTCTGGACACTGAGGATACTTGAGCTTTAACTTTACTTTACTTTAATGCATTTATATAGCGCGGCCATAGACCTAAAGGCGTGAGGGAACTACATGACATATATAACAAATAACAAAAAGAAGTATCCACGAGGCAAAGCCACAGAGAAGATATTTTGAAAGCATATCAGAGTCATTTAGTTGAACAGAAGGGTCTTTAATCTTTTCTTAAACAATTCTAGGGAGTCAATGGATCTCAACTCCAAAGGGAGAGCATTCCAAGCTCTTGGTCCATTTTGAGGAGACGTCTGAATTGGCTACTCTAACAGTGTGGCACTTTGGTTCAGATAAGAGGTGCAGATTATTTGACCTTAACGTTCTTGTGTTAATTCTTCTGGATAATAGCTGTTGTAGATATCCAGGTATATTCCCAGATCTACACTTGTGTACAATAGTCAGAGTTTGGGATAGGAATCTAGAGGCCATAGGCAACCAGTAAAGCTCACGTCTCGCCGTCGTAACATGGTCTCTATATTTAAGTTTCATGACGGCTCTAATAGCCCCGTTTTGACATATTTGCAGCCTGTTACATTCGGACTTATTGATTCCCATAACGAGGCTAGAGCAGTAATCTATTTTTGAGCCTACTATTGCTCTTGCAATAGCCTCTGCATTGTCCTGTGAAATAAGAGGCCTTAAATGTGCTAGAAGTTTAATGTAATATGCACATGATGAGACAAGACTTCTGACATGCTGTTTCATGGTGATGTGTTGATCAAAGGTCACTCCCAGAGTTTTCACTTTTTTTAGGGGTTTGATGGATTCCTCTCCCAACTGGAAGTTATCATACTGTGGACCAAGTTTATTAATAGTGTGTGGTGAACCTATTACAAGCAATTCGGTTTTTGATTTGTTCAGTGCTAGCTTATTGTGGACCATCCACGTTTCGATTAGAGTAAAAACTCTATCGATAGCCATTTCATCTATGCTGTGAGATCCAGAGAGCAGGATGACACATTGAGTGTCATCCGCGTAGTTGGTAAATATAATGTTCTCGTGATCAAGCATTGCAAACAAAGGAGCCGTAAATATATTGTAGAAACAGGGGGAAGTGCAAGCACCCTGAGGGACACCACAAGTTGTAACAATGGGCTCAGATTCAGCATTGCCGCAGAAGACTCTACTATCTCGATTATTGAGAAATGACAATACCCATTTGCAAGCTAGCGGGGAAAAGTTGGCCACTTCACACAACCTGGTGGCCATAAAGTCGTGGTCCACCAGGTCGAAGGCCATGGAAAGATCAAGTAACATGAGCACTAAGCCCCACTGTGTCATCTTCTGCAGTCCGAATATGGGACTACACCTCTGTCACTCTTACACTTGATGGTTCCATCATGGTATTCAATGTGGTGATGGTGGTAGTGATTTCATCCATTTTACCACTAACTGCAGTGAACCCAGACTGCATACTGTCCATGATCTGCCGCAGGTCGGCATGTCAGAGGCGGCAGCCCCTGGGTTCTCCCCTGGTTCGCTCAAAGCTTCAGGATGGGGCTCGTTAGTCTATCTGGCAAAGGAGTCAATGTTGCTCTGTTTTCTATGGGTCCCACTCTCCTTCGTCATGATTGTCACAAATGGAAGTTCGTGAGCCTCTGAAATTGTATGAGTGTCAGTGCACACTTGGGCGAAGGGACGGTCAGCTCTGCCCAGGATCTCATGATGTGCCAGACTCTCGAGGGCCCCAAGCCCAGTAACCAGCACCAGCCCACATGCCTCCCCATGCCGCGACTACTTCTTCAGTGGTGCAGCGCCCGCAGGCTTCCCACTAGTGGTGCTCACCAGTGTCCTTCCCAAAGGGGTGTAGTTGAATGATGCCCCTCTGCATACAGCAGGCTCCTGGCATTAACAATATCTTCCTCCAGCACTCACCCCAGCCAGGCAGCCTTCTTCATTGTCCATATGCTGTGAGGTTGTGTGGTCTTGGAGCCTGCCTACCTCCACGTGCCCCCTCATCCAAGGGCCCCCAGGCACTCCAGGGGCACTCTCCAGAAAGTACCTGCAATCTCCTCCGTGCTTCACAACGGGGGTGGCGGGAAATAGGGCCTCCTTACTGCTTATGGTGCTTCAATCCATTACAATCTTCTTTACAATGCCGGGGCTCACCTCACTCTGCCTTCCTCACCCCCAGCTCACCAGTACAACATTATGGGGCACCAGAGCTAGGGTGACCAGATTAAAAAAGTAAAAAACCGGAACACGGCAACTAACATAAACGTAGGACTAACTTTTGAAAGTGGCTGTCAAGGAACTACACTTCCGTAGCGGTTGGAGGAGAAGGAGGTTTAAATGTTATTGTTCAAAGAAACACACATTATAATTAATTTATCACAAACTAACAATATCTTAAGTTGTAAAATGCAGCATTTCTTCTGTGCGCAATTGTGCATTCCTGCCTGCCGGCTATGAAGACCTACTACAAAAAAACGGGACCACTGCAGTTTCCAGTGGGAACATAATCTTGAGAAAGGGGGACAGAGCTCCAAAAACTGGGACAGTCCTGGCAAAGCCGGGACGTCTGGTCACCCTAACCAGAGTGCTCTTGTTGCAGAGCCTGCCCGAGGGAAGCCACACTGTTTTTAGCGCACCAGTGCGCCACAGACCCGCCAGCGGAGGCACCAATGCGGCACGCTCCACCACCAGCCCTCTCCGCACACCGTCTATAAAAAAGTAGGCTCCCTCCATGCCAAAGGGAGCTGCTGGCACTCGCTCCTGGCCAGTCCCAACAGGCTGCTGCCTGCGCTCTCAGTGTGGCTGCGCCCCCGGCCGTTGTCGGAGTTCGCCACCCCGCAACACCTGCCCAGAGGCAAGCAAAGGCTCAGGGCCAGCCTTAAGGGCAGCTGCGCCCTGGGCAAATTGACGCTCCCCCTCACCTCCAGGATGAGCCACTGGCGAGGAGGTTAAATAGGGCGCTTCAACACCCCATTGTCATTGAATTTACCCGCCGCTGCGGGTGCATTCAATGACAATCCGGTGCCTGCCACGCCTTCTGCCACCATGCCAGCTCAGAGGAGCCCTTGAAAGACTCCCCCGAGCTGGCGTGGTGTGGGGCTAATGACGCCTCTTCTTATGAAAAGTGCCTGTGGCGGAGGGGTGCATTTAAATGCACCCGCTGCGGGCGCATTTTACAGAAAAAGGCCTCCTGCTGCTCATTCTCCCACAACGCCAGCTCGGGGGAGCCCTTGAAAGACTACCCCGAGCTGGCCTGGTGGGGGATAATGGCGCCCTGGGGACGTGCCCCACGGCTTCCCGCAACACAGTGTAGATGTGTAGGGCCGGGTGACCAGGATGACAGGTCCGGCGGATCTCGGAGCTCAAAAAGAAGCAGTCATTTTACAGGCTGCTCAACATTGTCCCCATATTTGTATTGATTTTTAATATTGGAAGCCAAATACATATCTTTGACAAAAGTGTCCTGGCCTGTATCTTTGACTATGGGTGGTTCTGTGTGCAGACTAGTTGGGTGTTGGCAATGATCACCAGATGTGACTCAGAATTTCAATTGGATTCCTGCTTTCACAAACCTGTGTTTCCAAAATAAAAAGTACACTGCCATTCTTATAATGCACCGTCAATATATCCAGAAAATCCAGCAACCTAATCCAGAAACTCTCTCTGACCTTTATTTGCAGGTACATAGATTTCTTGAAGAACGGAACAAGGAAGATATTTTTTAAAGGACTGCAATACCCAGAATGCCATTGCACTTACCATGCTTTGGTTGTAATACACCAACTTGTGGAGTAGTCATCACTGACTTCTCTCCCAAAGTCCATGCCAGAGATTGCAACTAAGTACACCTCTTACTGCGTGTGTGCAGCCCAATCATAGGACCAGGCTTTGGCTTTGCTCCCTGTAAGTGCTGATTATAAAAAGCCACACCCTGAAGCTCTTTGGTTGTGCATGGGTTGCTGAACCCTCATGCAACTGTGAACTTTGTTGAAATCCTCTCTGATTGGCTGATCAGTTCATCTTGTGATTTGCCCATGTCTGTGTTGTGCTCCTGTGCTGCCTTGCCCCATTTTCTCCAGCTTATCTTGGAGGCTCAGTCCTTTCTCCTCTCCCTCCAGGCAGTGGGACCACCAGACTGCCGTAATGCCATGCAGGAAGCAAGAAGGAGGAGGAGAGGCCCCTGCGACCCGTGAAGAACCAGAGCCGTGTCCCCAAGGGACCACAGGTAACAGGAACGGTGGGAAGACAGAGTTCATCAGAAGTCATTTCTCTTAACGCAGTGGTCAACCCAATACCACTGCCCAAGTAGAGTACATCAGAAGTCATCTCTCTTGTTACAGTGGTTCATCCAATACCACTGATCAAGCAGACTGTGTCGAGCGTCAGCTCCCTTGTTGCAGTGGCCCATCCAATACCGCTGCCCAAGCAGAGTGGAACAGGCGCGATCTCACTCATCACGGCGATTCACCAAATACCTCTCTCTCCCTCATCGCTGTGGCCCAACAAACATCATTGGAAAGCCCAAGAGCTTTGGGAAACAATACCCTCAATATGATATAAAAGCCAGTAGAGAGACATACAAGAAAGATAAAGAGAACCCTGGAAAAGATATCCATCATCAGAGCCTTAGATGGAAGCCAAATAAGGCTAAGCGTTTTTCTACTTTCTGGAAGGAGTTAAAGAGACGAATACAAGTTTTCTGCAAGAGTGCTTAAAGACCACTGTGGAGAACTTTTATAGAAGGACCAGGAGAAGGGAGTCATTCCCTGGTCCCTTGTGATGGAACATTGAAGGAGTTCTTCTACTATAAGACTGAAGCCGCCAGGAGAAGGGAGTCATTCTCATGGTGAAGGATACACAAATTTCACTTCAGGTAAAGAGTTATGTTTATAGGGTTAGGGTTGTATTTGTTGGTTTCTAATGCAGGATGGAGAACATTTCTTTTTGACAGCATTCGGACAGCTCACTAAAGTTTTCCTAGGTTGAATCAGGGCAAGCCCCTTAGAAGTAGGGAGAGAGAGGTGTTCTTAATAAACGTTTATAGCCCACTGCAGGGGAGGCATGGTATCACAAGTATGGCACTGACAAAATGGGTATAACTTGTAAAACCTTTATTGAAATTGTTGGGGTTAGTGAAACACCTATTTTGCCCTGTAACTAAGATGGGAGTGATCCCAACCATCAAATAATAAATAACACAGTCCTAGTGGAGTTCGGCAAATGAAAGTGGCCTATGCTAACAAAACCTAATGCCTGCCCTATCTCTTGTACAAAAAGTATAAAAAGGAGAAATGTATGCAAAAAGAAAAATCAGTGTTCAAATGAATAAATGTGGTTGAACCAGCTCTCCTCCCGTTAGACCTCACAGAGTAAGGCGGTCCTTGTAGGCAGGATGACACACTGTGGCTCGGTGTCCAACACAATAAACCATTCAAAACACGTGGATCGAGTCCCGCCTGGCTTTCCACATTGAAGTCTATTTTCCTGGCTTCCAAAATAATGTTTCAACCAAAACGTTCACATAGATCCCCTTCTGTCGGGTTCAAACCTTTCGCCACACAGTTCTCGTAGGTCCCCCTCTGTTGGGCTCAGACCTCTCGCAATAAAGTTCAACACAAATTTGCAAGAGGGCTCCCTTCCCCAAGCGTATTATACTTCAGGTCTCCCTCAGTCGGGCTCAGACCACTGTCAGATGTCGGAGGCTTTCGAAAGTGTGTGGCTTTCAGATCACCGCAGGACCACTTCGACTCAAAGTTCACGGTTTAACTTTCACTCTTTCCTTCTCCAGGAATTAATCTTCTTTATTTCACTTTTGCTGTTCATTTGCTTTCTCGCTTTAAACAAAGTACCAGAGACTTTTGGGTGGGCTTCTTCCTTTCACCGGAACACAATGTTACTAAGAATTGCTGATTTCACAGCTGTCCTTTACATCAAAGTTCACTCACAGGTCTGCCTTTCTTCGCATCTCATCCACACGCATGCAACCTTCACTTGCAATATAATGTTTCTATTTTGAACTTTAACACACACCAGTCACTCAGGCTGTGTGCGTCTCTTTCTGGGTTTTGCAATTTCTAATACACGAGTCAAGGTTATGATATGATATGATATGATGTGACATTTATAACGTGCCTATACACAAGTGTTTCAAAGCACGACGAGGCAAGGGAGGGGGAACGACAGACAACGATCTTACTAGGTCAAGTGTCATTCAGATCGCGCAAGTGCAAAGGAAGGGGTAGGGGGGAAAGTGCAGTGCATGGGATAATAGAATAACAAGATAAATTAACGGCCAGCAGGTGTCAAGTGCAGGGTGAGTGCAGAACTTAAGTGCTAGTGGGGGGACTGTCGGGATACAGAAAACAGTCCACAGGTGCAAGGGTTGCCAGGGAGGCAGTGCAGGCGTGCAATTGGCAAGGCTAGGGCCCAAGATAAAATGGGTGGCCAGGTAACCAGTGCAGTTTCAGTAACAGCCAGGACTTTAGCAGGGGAGATGGGGAGAGAAAGCAGAAGCAAAGAGGAGGGTTTTCAGGTGCTTCCGGAACCGCAGGTGGTTCTCCTCAAGTTTCAGGGAGGCTGTTCCAGAGGGAGGACCCAGCCGAAGAGAGAGATCTGCCACCAACTCGTTGCTTGGAGAAGCGACTGACCCTGAGGGAGTTGGAGGCAGATGAGCGAAGAGCTCGGGAGGGAAGATATCTAGGAAGAGAGAGTTGAAGGTATTGAGGCCCCAGACCCCAGAAGGCCTTGTGGACGATGCAGAGGGTTTTGAACTTAATCCTCGCAGCCACCGGGAGCCAGTGCAGAGATTTCAGTCCTGGAGAGATACGATCCCTGGGCTTGAGGCCAGGACAAGTTTTGCAGTTCTGTTCTGGATGAGTTGCAGAGGGCATAGAGTGGAAGCAGGCAGAGTGTTGCAATAGTCCAGCTTAGAGATAACCAGAGCTCTAGAGACAGTGACCTTCTGAGGGAAGGAGAGGAAAGGAAGAATACCTCTGAGGTGCAGCTGGTAGTGTGACTTCTTAGAGACGTCAGAGATGTGAGGCGAGAAAGAGAGTGTGAAGTCAAAGATGACCCCAAGGTTTTTAGCCTTGCGGGGAGTGGGCCAAGAGAGGCTGGCCAGAGAGCTACAGGGAAGGAGGGAGTGGGTGTGCCGATAATGAGAATCTCAGTCTTACTGGCATTAAGGCAGAGGTCATTGGCGGTGCACCACAAGGTTAGTACCACAGGCTTGGCCTCGCCTCCCCAACTCTGCCGTTCACCCGGCAGGGTCGCTGGCATCCTTGAAACACAATGCAGTCGTCACTTGTAGAATCTGGCCTTCTTCATGTGTCTTTTGCGGCCTGTCAGAGGCAATGACCTCCATTAGGGAACTCTTGGGGTTTTCTACCCACAGCTCTCGTCCCTTTGTCTGTCGCTCTGCTCCAGTAGGTTTCCCTTCATCCCGAAAGTTCTGCTTGTACTCTTGTTCCACCTTGTTCAGAGTGTGTCTTTGGGTTCTGCCTTTTATTCGTGTGAGGGGAGCTAATTGGTATCAGGTGTATGCACTTAGAGTCAAGTGCCTGACTTTGCCTGACCCGATTAGCAGGGCATGTCCAGTACGATGTGTAAAAGTTAATGTTGTTACTCTCAGTCACCCTCTTTCTCGGCCCAATGTTTGTGTAAAAAGTGGGGGGAGGGGGAGTTGGGACCTCGTGAATCCTAAAAAATAGGATGGGTTGGGTAAACAAAATAGGTGCGAATACCACATCTCATCATCAGCTGCCTCACCCCCACTCCCAGAAGACCCCTCACCCAGGTGATCCTCACACACTGGTCCACCACCAGGAACTGGATCCAAAAGCGATGGCCATTTCCTGGCCACCTGGATGACAAGTCTCTGAGGACTAGTGGGTGAGACACCCTTTGGTTTCTCACACCACACAATGATCCCTCCTTGTCAGTCTCATTCTTGTACACCTTCACTATCCCTGCAGTCTCCAGATCTTGCTCCTTGTACTGTGTTTATGCAGACCTCACCCCTGCTTCATGTTCTGTTCTTTTGGTACTTTCTCAGGTCTATATAGTGGCAAGCCGCACCCTGTATAGCGAGCCTCTATTTCTCATGCTTTTGTTTCCTCTTTCCTCCAGCCCCCTTTAGTTCTAGCTCAGAGTCCTGTGCCCTTGCTTTCTACAACTCATTTATCTCTGGTCCGGATCTACAGCTTGCTTGAGATATATAGATATATAGATTCAGCCCTTGCTACAAATTACTGGCTACCAAGTTTCTAGTCCCTTTCTACAGTTATTGCTTTGGTCCATTGATACAGTTACCTAGTTCTAAGGCCTTGTTACAGGTTTCCTTGTTCCTAGCTCTTGCGCTCCTGTTCTTAATTCATGTAGCCTTGAAACGTATTTCTCTCCATCGTTTGTTCTTACTGCGTGGTAAGTATTCTGTAGTGTCCTCACAAGTGCCTCTGTGTATTCCTTTGTGCAGAGATTGCCTCCTATACCCTAAGAGGTCATCTCTACCCCTACCTTTGCCTTGCCTCACCTGCAGTCGGTAGGGTAATTAATGTAACAGTGTGTAGATTGGTGTTTTCACATAAGGCATCCACTGTGTGACCCAGGTGGACCCATGTAGGCCTGATTTGTGTAAGTACACTGCATGTTTGTGCTTCAGGGTCCATATATAGAACCCACTCTTGTTGCTTCTTGTCCGTGGGTTTGCAGAGTAATTATCTGTTAGGGTAAATTGCACAGAGGCACTGAGCTTTTCGTTGGATGTGTGGGTGGTCTCAAGTCAATCCCCGGTAGACTCCTAGTGAGCTCAAGATTGTTTGCCCGCTGCATGGTTCTCATCCCTTCTTGCTCACCCACCCGGCCTGCCTTTTTCTCTGGTCCCCTTGCTCTTGTTTGCCTTCCCTGTTCTTCTGGGTTCCTTCACCTGCTGTGGGCTATTTTGTCTGCCCTTTTACACCTGCCTAGCAGTCTTCACATCTAGCCAGGGCAGTCCTCTCAGAACCTCCTGAGATACAGTTAGTGGAGGGGTCTAAGGGGTGTAGGTTTAAAGAGAAAGGAACTTGTGGTGGTGATTGGTGTGTGAAGGATGGTGGAGCTGGCTCTGCTGACAGGCGTGTTGATGATGATTGTTCTGCTGGTGATAGGGGTGTCACGTGGGGAAGTGGGGGGAAGGGTGCCCAAGGGTCAAAGCCAGTGGACTGGTCATCAGAGTGCTTGTGTAGCTACAGTGAAGCCTGTCTTCTTTCTGCTTGGCTGTGAAGGATTGGGGTCGTGGTTCTTACATGTCCTGGGGGTGTGCTCATTGTGTGTGCGCACATGTGTGCGTGTGTGAGTGAGTGCTGGTGCGTGAGTGTGCTGTCCCTGGAATTGTTCCTGGTGCTCTGATGGGGTACAAGCTAGCAACATTTCAGAGTGATGGATGGCGTGTTATACAGTGAAAGGTAGGTTTCATCATGGGCGTAATTTTAAGGGGGAGACACGAGGGTGTTTGTTCCCCCCTCCCCAACTTTTGTTGCACACCATTTTGTCCCACTCATTTGGAAGGGGGCCCTTTCGTTTAGATGACATGTACCCCCAACATTTTCAGCAAAGTTACTCCACTGGGTTGCATGCATTGAAGTTGCACCTTGTGCGGCCGGTTTTGCATTTCCTACAAAGATCATTATTGTTTGTATTGTTTTGCCTCTTTGCATTTCTTCTGCATCCCTCATTCTGCTCCCACCCTCTCCTTGGGACTGCCCAGCCTAGAAGGAATCCAGTGTGTTTAGTGATCCCGCGCTGGCCAGCAAACGGACTTCAAATGACCCTCTCTCTTTCAGGATGTGGGCCCTCTCTCACTCTTCTCCCACTGAACCCCAAACCTCATTCCAGGTGCTTTCTTCCATCCTCAGTCTGCACTCCTCCCCCACAGCACCCTCCCCCCTCATGTTCCCGCTGATGGTTGATCCTAGAGTCAGGAATCTGCCACCTACAGTTCTCCAGGTGTTTTGGACTATGGCTCCCATGATCCCTGACTCCTGCAAAAGATGATTCTGTAGGGAGAGAGAGAAAGAGGGGGAGAGAGAGAGCAGGGGAGAGAGGGGGGAGAGAGAAAGAGAGAGGGGGAGAGAGAGAGGCAGAGAGGGAAAGAGAGAGAAAACCAGAGGGAGAGAGAGAGTCAAAGGGAGAGGGGGGAGAGAGAAAGGGGGAGAGATAAAGAGAGAGGGAGAGAAAGGAAGAGAGAGGGGAGAGAGAGAGAGAAAGTCAGAGGGGGAGAGAAAGAGAGAAGGGGAGAGAGGGAGAGAGGGAGAGAGAGAAAGAGAGAGGGGGGAGAGAGAGGAGGGAAAGCGAGAGAGAGAAAGAGAGAGGGGAGAGAGAGAGCAAGAGGGGGGAGAGGAGAGAGAGTGAGAGAGAGGGAAAGAGAGAGGGGAGAGAAAGAGAGAGGTGGAGAGAGAAGGGGAGAGAGAGAAGGGGAGGGAGAGAGAAGGAGAGAGAGAAAAAGAGAGGGGGAGAGAGAGAGGGAATGGGAAAGAGAGACAGAGGGAAAAAGAGGGGGGAGAGAGAGAGGGAGTGGGAAAGAGAGGCAGAGAGAGAAGGGGGCAGAGAGAGGGGGAGAGATAAAGAGAGAGGGGTGAGAGAGAGAGGAAGAGAGAGGAGGGGGAGAGAGAAAGAGAGAGAGAGAAAGAGAGAGGAGAGAGAGAGAAAGGGAGAGGGGGAGAAGGAGACAAAGAGAGAGGGGGAGAGATAGAAGGGGAGAGAGGGAGATAGAGAAAGCGAGAGGGGGAGAGAGAGAGGGGAGCGAGAGAGAAGGAGAGAGAGAGAGAGGAGGGAGAGAGAAAGAAGGAGAGAGGGAGAGAGAGAAAGAGAGAGGGGAAGAGAGAGTGGGGGAGAGACAGGGAGACAGAGAAAGAGAGGGGGAGATAGGGAAAAAGAGAGAGGGAAACAGAGAGGGAGCGAGAGAGAGGAGGGAGATATGATATGATATGGCATTTGTAACGCGCCTATACACAAGTGTTTCAAGGCGCAACGAGGCAGGGAGGGGGGAACAAGGGGAGACACACAAATGATCCTACTAGGTCAGGTGTCATTCAGATCACGCAAGTGCATGGGTAGAGGGGCCGGGAAAAGTGCAAGGGGGAAAGGGAGAGGGGAAAGTGCAGTACAAAGTGATTAGTAAAATACAAGATAAATAATAAGGGCCAGCTGGTGGCAAGTGCAGTATAAGTGCAGACAAGTGCTGGGAAGGGGGGCTGTAGGGATACAGAGACAGTCCCGCAGTGCAGGGGTTGCCAGGGAGGCAGTGCAGGGGAGAGTGGCTAGGTCAAGGACCGAGATTGGTGAGTGGCCCAGTTGCTGATTCAGTACAGTTTCAGTGATTTAGCAGGGGAGAGGTGGAGAGAAAGCAGAAGCAAAGAGGAAGGTTTTGAGGTGCTTCTGGAACCAGAGATGGTTCTCCTCAAGTTTCAGGGAGGCAGGAAGGCTGTTCCAGAGGGAGGCCCCTGCTGCGGAGAGAGATCTCCCCCCAACTCGTTGCTTGGAGAAGCGGCTGACCCTGAGGGAGTTGGAGGCGGATGAGCAAAGAGCTCGAGAAGGAAGATATTTAGGAAGAGAGAGTTGAAGGTATTTTGGCCCAAGGCCCCAGAAGGCCTTGTGGACATTGCAGAGGATTTTGAACTTAATCCTCGCAGCCACAGGGAGCCAGTGTAGCGATTTCAGTCCTGGAGAGATACGGTCCCTGGGCTTGAGGCCAAGGACAAGTCTCGCAGTCCTGTTCTGGATGAGTTGCAGCGGGCGGAGAGTAGAGGCAGGCAGATTTAGATAGAGGCTGTTACAGTAGTCCAGCTTCGAGAGAACCAGGGCTCTGGAGACAGTGAGCTTCTGGGGGAAGGAGAGGAAAGGAAGGATACATCTGAGGAGGTGCAGCTGGTAGTGTGACTTCTTGGAAACGTCAGAAATGTGAGGAGAGAAGGAGAGGGTGGAGTCGAAGATGACCCCGAGGTTTTTTGCCTTGCAGGTAGGAGCAGGAAGAGGGCAAAGTGAGGCCGGCCAGACAGCTGCAGGGAAGGAGGGAGTGGGTGTGCCGATGAGTAGAATCTCAGTCTTACTGGCATTAAGGCAGAGGTCGTTGGCGGCACACCATTCCTGGATAGCAGAAAGACATTCAGAGATGAGGGAAGGAGAAGAGGAGGCCGAGGGTAGCCTGAAAATGAGCTGGGTATCATCCGCATAGCACTGAAAGTTGGGGCAGAGAGCAGAGATGCGGATTGCAAGAAGTGCCAGATACTGGTTGAACAGCCAGGGAGAGAGGTTAGAACCCTTGGGGACACTACAGGTAGAGAAAAAGATGTCAGAGAGGAAAGACCCCAGTTGTACCTGGGAGGATCGATTTGAGAGGAAAGAGGTCAGCCAAGCCAAAGCCTGACCAGTGATACCCAGGTTATCACAGAGACGGTTGAGCAGGATGGTATGGTTGACAGTATCAAAGGCAGAAGAGAGATCAAGCAAAATGAGAACACATGGAATGTTAGAGACAAGGTTCGAGAGTAGATCCTCACAGATGTTCAGGAGAGCAGTTTCCGTGCTTCTGGCGGCTCGGAAGTCAGACTGATGGTCATGAAGGCTACCAACAGATTCAGCATGGCGATTAAGCTGGGAGATGGCCAGTTTCTCCAGGAGCTTGCCCAGGAAGGGAGTGATAGAGATTGGGCAATAGTTAGCTGGGCAGGAAGGGTCGGGAGAGGGTTTCTTAAGAAGGGGGTGCACAGGGGAGTGCTTGAGAGAGGATGGGAAGACTCCAGAGGCGAAGGAGTGGTTGCAGAAGTCAGCAAGGGCAGGAGCCAAGGAGTCGATGTGGTCCTTGATAGTTTTGGAGGAACAGGGGTGGACCTGTTTTGACGAGACTTCATAGATCGGACTTGTCTCAAAACCTCGTCAGCAGAAAAAATGGGAAAGGCAGAGAAGGGGAGAGGAGGGGTGGCTGCAGAAGGGCCAGAGGACGGGCAGGGAATAGAGGGGGGGGAGGTGATATGAGGAGAGTGAGGACAGGATGTCCTGAGTTTTTGAAATGAAGTGGGAGGCCAGTGCCGTACAGAGGCCCTGGGAGGGGACAGGAGAGGTAGAAACTGCAGCAGGGTTGGCCAGCTCCTTGCAGATTTTAAAGAGTTCGGCCGAATTGTTAGATGCCGCAGTGATGCGGGCTTGGATAAGGGCTCTCTTCTTGGTGAGAACGGAGAGCCGGTATTGCCTTTGGAGCAGGCGACAGGCCAGTTTGTCAGAGGATGAACATGAAGCACGCTATTTCCTCTCTGCCACCCTGCACTTGCGTTTAAGGGTGACGAGATCCGAGTCATACCAGGAGTTGCATTTGGCTTTGGGCTTCAGGCGGATTCTCATGACAGGGGCAAGGATATCAAGAGTATCACATATAGCAGAGTGGAGAGAGGAGAGGGCTGTGTCAGGATGGGAGTCAGCCGAGGGGGGAAGAGGGGGCAAGAAGGTGGCAGCGAAACCCTCAACTGACACACGCTTCATGGGTCGGATGACCGAGAAGGAAGGTGGCAGTGATGAGGGTGGCTTTGCCTGTGGGGTAGGGAGGGTGAGGTGGGAAGAAAGGAGAAAGTGATCACTCCAGGAGAGAGGAGTGGAGAGAGGGACAGAGAGGGGAAGATCAGAAGAGATCAGGGCATCTAGAGTGTGCCCTGCAGTGTGGGTCGGCCCAGACGGGAGAATAGAGAGTGAAAGGGAGTCGCAGAGGTCGCGAAAGAGTCCAAAGGGGGGACAGGAGGCATCCAGGTGGATGTTGAAGTCTCCAAGAATGAGGAGTTGAGTGGTTGAGGACAGGAGTGAGGAGGAGAGGTCAGCCCACTCGGAGAGGAAGAAGGAAATCTGACCAGGTGGCCGATAGATAGTAGCCATGGTAAGGGAATGGCTAGGAGAGAGAGAGAGTCGGCAGACAAGACATTCAAAAGAGGAGTAGGTCTGCATGGGAATAGCAGTGGCAGGAATCCACTCAGGGAAGATAAGGGCCACACCCCCCCCCCCAGCATGGCAGAGCCTGGGAACGGAGAGGATCTTGTAGCCGTCAGGTAGGAGTGTGTCAAAGCTGGTGACAGAGCTGGCCGTGAACCATGTCTCAGTGAGACTGAGTACGTCAAAGTCCAGTTCCTCAAGAAGGTGGCAGATATCAGAGGAATGTTTGACGGCAGAGCGAGAGTTAAGAGTGGCAATGTGGAGAAGGTTGCCATCTTTTAAGGACTTCCGGGAGGGGTACAGATCAGAGGTACGCCCTGCGGAGGTGAAGAAGGAGCAAGGGAGGGGGCAGGGAGGGAGGGTAGAGGCAAGGTAGCCGAGGACAGAGGAGGGGGGATAGCATGAGAGGAAAGGAAGTTGATGAGGCGCGGGAAGCGTCTATCAAAGAGGTGAAGGTTGGCCTGAGGGCCTTGGACCAAGACGGTCCCATTAGCGTAGACATTAATGATGGCCTTGGAGGAGTGGAAGGAGGCCAAGAGGACATCCCAACGGAAGACATACCAACGGGAGAGAGAGAGAGAGAAAGGGAGAGATAGGAAGAGAGAGGGGGAGAGACAGGGAGACAGAGAGAGGGCGAGGGAGCGAGGGGGAGGGAGAGAGTGTGTGTGTGTGAGACGCACATCTGCCTTCTTGACAGCCTTGTTAAAGTACATGTGTTACAATCAATACAACATAACAGATGGAGTCCCTCCATCTTTCACACAGAGATTGCAGGCTCTTTGTTGTATTGTGTTGTGTTATGGCAGATGTGTGGGGCGCTCTGTCATTGCCACATCATTCGTGGCGCCATAGGAAGGCCGTAAGGATGAGTGATTGCTGGTTAAGCTCGCAGCGTGGGTGATGGTACCCTGTTTGCACAGTGTGTGATGTCGCCTATACGTGTTGAATACAACAGCACGATTTCAATAGCTTCCGAAAGACCTAGTGGTCTGTGGTGGTTCTCAGCAGTTTTGGGATCGAAGCCCACCTCTTGGCTGTGGTGTATGGAAAGGCCAGGTATAGGAATGTATGAGGTACTCTCCGAATTATATCGTGAGCACAAGTTTCATTGAACCAGCCCACCAGCGCAGCCTCTATAAACTGTCAATTCATCCACATTCCATCTCCACAAACTCAATAGATGCAAGAGCTTGTGCAGATGGAACTCGGATACATACGAAAGCAAATGTAAACACACAACATGAAGAAACAATAAAAGGACTAATTAACAAATCACTACATATCTCCCTCCCCAATATTTTGACAATTCTTAAAATCAATTAACAAATTCACTCAACAAAGTCTTTCATCAATCCAGGCTTGTTTTTCTTCCTTTTAGAGCTGGATCCATCCTTGGCTTCCACTTTGACATTATCAAAATGTTTTTCCTTGAAATTTTCATTTCCGTTTCTTTCATCATCCACAACTTAGGCTTCCATCAGTTTGGCTCCCGCTGACTTATCTTGACCTACAGTTTGATTTCCCACCATATTAGCCTTTACCAACTTGCCCTGTGACAGCACCTCACCACCCTCTAAGACCACAACATTTCTCCGCAGTTCAATAATCTTTTTGGGGCCAAATTATTTGCTTTCCACACATTTCTGAGAGTGTCTCGGATTTTTTACAAATACACTATCCCCAACTTTCCACATCCTGCATTTTACACCTTCTCTCCTATCAAAAGATTCCTTATTGTAATTTTGCGCTTCCTTAATTAAATTCATAATGGCACTTCTATCAACAACTACTGTACCTGCCAATCCCAACCATCTAGGACAAAGTTTAGTTCCCGGTTTTCTCCCTTTAAGTGAAACAAACTGAGATATTTTGGTCACTGAATGTGGTGTCGTTAGATAGCTCCATAACATGTGATTTAACAACTCCTTCCAATCTTGGCCTGAACTTAATGCCAACTGGATCCCTTCTTTTATAAGTCTATTTATCCTCTCAACCAATCTGTTCGCTCTTTGGTGGCATAACGCAGTACTGATGTGTTTGCTCCCGTAACCCTCCAAAAATTCCCTAATACATTGAGACACGAATTGCACCCTTCCCTGAGAAATACTTTCTCTAGAAAAGACACTAAGTCTCTGGCAGCTACTTCCCTCGATACTTCCCACTCTACCCATTTGGAGTGGTAATCAACTAGTACAAAGATGTATTTAAATCCATTTCCAAGCCCTGCTACCGGCCCTAAAATATCTATTGCTACCTTTTGCCAAGGTTGGGTTGGTACACTATTTGGTATCATAGGTACTTCACGGACAACTTTCAACTTGTCACTCTGTTGACAGGCATAGCAATTCTTTACAACATTTTTCACCATTTTGTCCATTTTAGGCCACCAATAGCTTTGGCGTAACCTTCTCTTTGTTGCACTTTCCCCTAAGTGACCTTGGTGAGCTAACTCTATGAGACACCTCCGCACGTTCTCTGGAAGAATCACACAGTTGCCTCGTCTCAACCTCCCCCCACCCACCACAATAATAAACTGATTCCTTATTTCCCACCATGCTTCAAATTTATTTTCCAGAATTTATTTTCCTGCCCATCCATCTACAGTCCACTGTTTAATACATTCTAAATCCTAATCAGTCTATTCAGCCCTGACCCATCCCTCTTTGTCCACACTCACTAGTTCACCTACAACAAATTCCTTCTCACACACATCGTTCATTATAGACTTATCCTCTATCGGCATCGAAGACAAACAGTGTGCCACAATATTATTTCTTCCAGGTAAGTAGTCTACGGTGAAATTGTACGCCTGAAGTCCAAGACCCCACCTGCTTATTCTTGGGGATCCTGCTGCCCGTTTACCACTGTTGAACGACTGAACTAAAGGTTTGTGATCCGATCACACATTGAACTTTCTACCCCACAAAAAATACTTAAAATGATTAATGGCCCAAAGCATAACCAGTGCTTCTCATTCTATAACCGAGTAGTTGACTTCTGCACCTCTAAGGGTTCTGGAGGCAAAAGCCACAACGCTTTCCCTCTTGTTGGAATCATATTGCATTAGGGTAGCTCCCAAACCCAATATGCTAGTATCAACTACCAACACAGTGCGGTCATCATCACTAAACCTCCCAACAGAAGGTGCCCCCACAATTCCATGTTTTATTTCTCTAAATGCTGCTTCACAATTTTCAGAACATTGAAATCTTGCTCCCTTCGTCAACAATGCTCTTAAGGGTGTAGATATGATTGCAAAAATGTCTACAAATGTATGATAGTATTCTGCTAGACCAAGGAACAATCTCACTTGGTCTTTGTCAGATGGACTTGGTGCTTTTTTAATTGCATCAACCAAACTCACCTTGGGATTCACCCCCTTGTTTGATATTACATGACCACGATACTCTACGCTGTGTACATATATTTTACATTTGTTTTTGTTAGCTGTTAGACCCGCCTCCCACAATCTTGTCAACACCAATCTGAGTATACGGTCATGTTCTTCTTTAGAACTGGCATATACTAGTACAATATTTTGAAATATCACAATATTTTGAACACCCTCCATTATGATTTCCATTACCCTCTGAAATACTGCTGCCGGGGAAGCCAAACCAAAAGGCATTCTACAGTACTTGAATGTTCCTTCCGGTGTAATGAAAGAGGTAAGGTGTTGACAATCCTCAGACAGTGGAACCTGATGGTATGCTTGTGGTAGGTCGATGACTGAAAAAATTTTGGCATTACTCAAGGTTGATAGTTTTTCACTAATGTTGGGGAGAGGATGGCTGTCAACTATTATGTTCTTATTGAGTTCTCTTAAATCCACACATAGTCTAATGTCACCGCTAGGTTTAGTCGCCACTACCACTGGTGACAACCATTCTGTGCCTTACTCCCTCTCTATGACTCCTGCTTGGAGCAGCGAATCTATTTCCGCTTTGACTTTGTTCTCGAGATTCTGAGGATATTCTTGAGAATAACCCTGCTTATTCTTGGTACTGCACCTTTTTTCAGCCTTATTTGGTGTTCATAACCATTCAGCTTCCCCAAGTTATCAGTGAACACTCTAGGAAATTCCTTTTCCCATTGATCTCTAATCTCAGCAACCATTACTGGACAATCTATATTGGCTTGTATTCTTATTCCTAATTTGTTCTATTCACTCCAGCCTAATAGTGATGACCCTTCCTTGGTTACATATACCTCTGCTTCACAACTTCTTCCTTTGAATTTGATGACAGCATTGTACTTCCCAAGTAATTCGATTTTGACATTACCATAGGCATACAGTTCAATAGAAGGTTTACGTAGATCTCTCATGTTGCCCTTTATACAGTTCAAATATGTTTCCTCAGACATTATTGTCCATTGTGAGCAACTATCTACTTTCATCGTGACAACTCGGTTATTAACCATGAAGATGTCCACCGGTCCTCTTTCTCCACCTGAAACATCTCCAACTTCTAGGATATGTTTGGTTTGTATGTTCTGTTGCTCCACTATATTTTCTTCTTGTTCAGGACTTATAATGCTCGTCTCCAAATTTTCTACCAGTGAATTATCTCTACAGACCCTAGCAAAATGTCCTTTTCTTTTGCATTTGAGGCAATTAGCATTTCTTGCTGGGCAAAAGGGATTTGAAGAAACATAGCGGTTGCTACAACATTTATAACATTTTATACCTTTAGTCGAGGTCTGCCTCCTATTGTTTTTGATTGCTGCCACTTCATTGTGACTTTTATCTAACTTCATGCTAGCCATATATTTAGTGGTTTCCTCCATACTTCTGACTACCTCGACTGCTTGTTCCAGAGGAAGGTCTTTAGACAACAACTTCTCTTGTATTCTATTGTTGTTGGTACAGCGTACCAGTTGACCACGGATCAGAGAGTCAGTTAGAGGCCCAAAATCACAAGAGTTATTTTGAGTGCGTAAAGTTGCAACAAATGTCTCTATTGGCTCACACGATTCTTGGTTCCTTGAGAAGAATCTGTGTCTTTCAAAAGTGATATTCATGTTTGGTTCGAAATGTGCTTGCAATTTCCTGATGGCCACTGTGGATTGATCCTCATCACCTTGTCCTGTGTTTGTGGGGTCAGACAGCCCATCAAAGACACTTCGTCCCTCTGTTCCTAGATTGAGTGGTCTTTAAGCACTCTTGCAGAAAACTTGTATTCGTCTCTTTAACTCCTTCCAGAAAGTAGAAAAACGCTTAGCCTTATTTGGCTTCCATCTAAGGCTCTGATGATGGATATCTTTTCCAGGGTTCTCTTTATCTTTCTTGTATGTCTCTCTACTGGCTTTTATATCATATTGAGGGTATTGTTTCCCAAAGCTCTTGGGCTTTCCAATGATGTTTGTTGGGCCACAGCGATGAGGGAGAGAGAGGTATTTGGTGAATCGCCGTGATGAGTGAGATGGCGCCTGTTCCACTCTGCTTGGGCAGCGGTATTGGATGGGCCACTGCAACAAGGGAGCTGACGCTCGACACAGTCTGCTTGATCAGTGGTATTGGATGAACCACTGTAACAAGAGAGATGACTTCTGATGTACTCTACTTGGGCAGTGGTATTGGGTTGACCACTGCGTTAAGAGAAATGACTTCTGATGAACTCTGTCTTCCCACCATTCCTGTTACCTGTGGTCCCTTGGGGACACGGCTCTGGTTCTTCACGGGTCGCAGGGGCCTCTCCTCCTCCTTCTTGCTTCCTGCATGGCATTACGGCAGTCTGGTGGTCCCACTGCCTGGAGGGAGAGGAGAAAGGACTGAGCCTCCAAGATAAGCTGGAGAAAATGGGGCAAGGCAGCACAGGAGCACAACACAGACATGGGCAAATCACAAGATGAACTGATCAGCCAATCAGAGAGGATTTCAACAAAGTTCACAGTTGCATGAGGGTTCAGCAACCCATGCACAACCAAAGAGCTTCAGGGTGTGGCTTTTTATAATCAGCACTTACAGGGAGCAAAGCCAAAGCCTGGTCCTATGATTGGGCTGCACACACGCAGTAAGAGGTGTACTTAGACCTTAGTTAGAGACAAGGTTCGAGAGTAGATCCTCACAGATGTTCAGGAGAGCAGTTTCCGTGCTTCTGGCGGCTCGGAAGTCAGACTGATGCTCATGAAGGCTACCAACAGATTCAGCATGGAGATTAAGCTGGGAGATGGCCAGTTTCTCCAGGAGCTTGCCCAGGAAGGGAGTGATAGAGATTGGGCGATAGTTAGCTGGGCAGGAAGGGTCGGGAGAGGGTTTCTTAAGAAGGGGGTGCAGAGGGGAGTGCTTGAGAGGGGATGGGAAGACTCCAGAGGCGAAGGAGTGGTTGCAGAAGTCAGCAAGGGCAGGAGCCAAGGAGTCGATGTGGTCCTTGATAGTTTTGGAGGAACAGGGGTGGACCTGTTTTGACGAGACTTCATAGATCGGACTTGTCTCGAAACCTCGTCAGCAGAAAAAATGGGAAAGGCAGAGAAGGGGAGAGGAGGGGTGGCTGCAGAAGGGCCAGAGGACGGGCAGGGAATAGAGGGGGGGAGGTGATAGGAGGAGAGTGAGGACAGGATGTCCTGAGTTTTTGAAATGAAGTGGGAGGCCAGTGCCGTACAGAGGCCCTGGGAGGGGACAGGAGAGGTAGAAACTGCAGCAGGGTTGGCCAGCTCCTTGCAGATTTTAAAGAGTTCGGCCGAATTGTTAGATGCCGCAGTGATGCGGGCTTGGATAAGGGCTCTCTTCTTGGTGAGAACGGAGAGCCGGTATTGCCTTTGGAGCAGGCGACAGGCCAGTTTGTCAGAGGATGAACATGAAGCACGCTATTTCCTCTCTGCCACCCTGCACTTGCGTTTAAGGGTGACGAGATCCGAGTCATACCAGGAGTTGCATTTGGCTTTGGGTGTCAGGCGGATTCTCATGACAGGGGCAAGGATATCAAGAGTATCAGATATAGCAGAGTGGAGAGAGGAGAGGGCTGTGTCAGGATGGGAGTCAGCCGAGGGGGGAAGAGGGGGCGAGAAGGTGGCAGCAAAAGCCTCAACTGACACACGCTTCATGGGTCGGATGACCGAGAAGGAAGGTGGCAGTGATGAGGGTGGCTTTGCCTGTGGGGTAGGGAGGGTGAGGTGGGAAGAAAGGAGAAAGTGATCATTCCAGGAGAGAGGAGTGGAGAGAGGGACAGAGAGGGGAAGATCAGAAGAGATCAGGGCATCTAGAGTGTGCCCTGCAGTGTGGGTCGGCCCAGACGGGAGAATAGAGAGTGAAAGGGAGTCGCAGAGGTCGCGAAAGAGTCCAAAGGGGGGACAGGAGGCATCCAGGTGGATGTTGAAGTCTCCAAGAATGAGGAGTTGAGTGGTTGAGGACAGGAGTGAGGAGGAGAGGTCAGCCCACTCGGAGAGGAAGAAGGAAATATGACCAGGTGGCCGATAGATAGTAGCAATGGTAAGGGAATGGCTAGGAGAGAGAGAGAGTCGGCAGACAAGACATTCAAAAGAGGAGTAGGTCTGCATGGGAATAGCAGTGGCAGGAATCCACTCAGGGAAGCTAAGGGCCACACCCCCCCCCCCAGCATGGCAGAGCCTGGGAACGGAGAGGATCTTGTAGCCGTCAGGTAGGAGTGTGTCAAAGCTGGTGACAGAGCTGGCCGTGAACCATGTCTCAGTGAGACTGAGTACGTCAAAGTCCAGTTCCTCAAGAAGGTGGCAGATATCAGAGGAATGTTTGACGGCAGAGCGAGAGTTAAGAGTGGCAATGTGGAGAAGGTTGCCATCTTTTAAGGACTTCCGGGAGGGGTACAGATCAGAGGTACGCCCTGCGGAGGTGAAGAAGGAGCAAGGGAGGGGGCAGGGAGGGAGGGTAGAGGCAAGGTAGCCGAGGACAGAGGAGGGGGGATAGCATGAGAGGAAAGGAAGTTGATGAGGCGCGGGAAGCGTCTATCAAAGAGGTGAAGGTTGGCCTGAGGGCCTTGGACCAAGACGGTCCCATTAGCGTAGACATTAATGATGGCCTTGGAGGAGTGGAAGGAGGCCAAGAGGACATCCCAACGGAAGACATACCAACGGGAGAGAGAGAGAGAGAAAGGGAGAGATAGGAAGAGAGAGGGGGAGAGACAGGGAGACAGAGAGAGGGCGAGGGAGCGAGGGGGAGGGAGAGAGTCTGTGTGTGTGTGAGACGCACATCTGCCTTCTTGACAGCCTTGTTAAAGTACATGTGTTACAATCAATACAACATAACAGATGGAGTCCCTCCATCTTTCACACAGAGATTGCAGGCTCTTTGTTGTATTGTGTTGTGTTATGGCAGATGTGTGGGGCGCTCTGTCATTGCCACATCATTCGTGGCGCCATAGGAAGGCCGTAAGGATGAGTGATTGCTGGTTAAGCTTGCAGTGTGGGTGATGGTACCCTGTTTGCACAGTGTGTGATGTCGCCTATACGTGTTGAATACAACAGCACGATTTCAATAGCTTCCGAAAGACCTAGTGGTCTGTGGTGGTTCTCAGCAGTTTTGGGATCGAAGCCCACCTCTTGGCTGTGGTGTATGGAAAGGCCAGGTATAGGAATGTATGAGGTACACTCCGAATTATATCGTGAGCACAAGTTTCATTGAACCAGCCCACCAGCGCAGCCTCTATAAACTGTCAATTCATCCACATTCCATCTCCACAAACTCAATAGATGCAAGAGCTTGTGCAGATGGAACTCGGATACATACGAAAGCAAATGTAAACACACACAATAACTATACACATGAAGAAACAATAAAAGGACTAATTAACAAATCACTACATATCTCCCTCCCCAATATTTTGACAATTCTTAAAATCAATTAACAAATTCACTCAACAAAGTCTCTCATCAATCCAGGCTTGTTTTTCTTCCTTTTAGAGCTGGATCCATCCTTGGCTTCCACTTTGACATTATCAAAATGTTTTTCCTTGAAATTTTCATTTCCGTTTCTTTCATCATCCACAACTTAGGCTTCCATCAGTTTGGCTCCCGCTGACTTATCTTGATCTACAGTTTGATTTCCCACCATATTAGCCTTTACCAACTTGCCCTGTGACAGCACCTCACCACCCTCTAAGACCACAACATTTCTCCGCAGTTCAATAATCTTTTTGGGGCCAAATTATTTGCTTTCCACACATTTCTGAGAGTGTCTCGGATTTTTTACAAATACACTATCCCCAACTTTCCACATCCTGCATTTTACACCTTCTCGCCTATCAAAAGATTCCTTATTGTAATTTTGCGCTTCCTTAATTAAATTCATAATGGCACTTCTATCAACAACTACTGTACCTGCCAATCCCAACCATCTAGGACAAAGTTTAGTTCCTGGTTTTCTCCCTTTAAGTGAAACAAACTGAGATATTTTGGTCACTGAATGTGGTGTCGTTAGATAGCTCCATAACATGTGATTTAACAACTCCTTCCAATCTTGGCCTGAACTTAATGCCAACTGGATCCCTTCTTTTATAAGTCTATTTATCCTCTCAACCAATCTGTTCGCTCTTTGGTGGCATAACGCAGTACTGATGTGTTTGCTCCCGTAACCCTCCAAAAATTCCCTAATACATTGAGACACGAATTGCACCCTTCCCTGAGAAATACTTTCTCTAGAAAAGACACTAAGTCTCTGGCAGCTACTTCCCTCGATACTTCCCACTCTACCCATTTGGAGTGGTAATCAACTAGTACAAAGATGTATTTAAATCCATTTCCAAGCCCTGCTACCGGCCCTAAAATATCTATTGCTACCTTTTGCCAAGGTTGGGTTGGTACACTATTTGGTATCATAGGTACTTCACGGACAACTTTCAACTTGTCACTCTGTTGACAGGCATAGCAATTCTTTACAACATTTTTCACCATTTTGTCCATTTTAGGCCACCAATAGCTTTGGCGTAACCTTCTCTTTGTTGCACTTTCCCCTAAGTGACCTTGGTGAGCTAACTCTATGAGACACCTCCGCACGTTCTCTGGAAGAATCACACAGTTGCCTCGTCTCAACCTCCCCCCACCCACCACAATAATCAACTGATTCCTTATTTCCCACCATGCTTCAAATTTATTTTCCAGAATTTATTTTCCTGCCCATCCATCTACAGTCCACTGTTTAATACATTCTAAATCCTAATCAGTCTATTCAGCCCTGACCCATCCCTCTTTGTCCACACTCACTAGTTCACCTACAACAAATTCCTTCTCACACACATCGTTCATTATAGACTTATCCTCTATCGGCATCGAAGACAAACAGTCTGCCACAATATTATTTCTTCCAGGTAAGTAGTCTACGGTGAAATTGTACGCCTGAAGTCCAAGACCCCACCTGCTTATTCTTGGGGATCCTGCTGCCCGTTTACCACTGTTGAACGACTGAACTAAAGGTTTGTGATCCGATCACACATTGAACTTTCTACCCCACAAAAAATACTTAAAATGATTAATGGCCCAAAGCATAACTAGTGCTTCTCATTCTATAACCGAGTAGTTGACTTCTGCACCTCTAAGGGTTCTGGAGGCAAAAGCCACAACGCTTTCCCTCTTGTTGGAATCATATTGCATTAGGGTAGCTCCCAAACCCAATATGCTAGTATCAACTACCAACACAGTGCGGTCATCATCACTAAACCTCCCAACAGAAGGTGCCCCCACAATTCCATGTTTTATTTCTCTAAATGCTGCTTCACAATTTTCAGAACATTGAAATCTTGCTCCCTTCGTCAACAATGCTCTTAAGGGTGTAGATATGATTGCAAAAATGTCTACAAATGTATGATAGTATTCTGCTAGACCAAGGAACAATCTCACTTGGTCTTTGTCAGATGGACATGGTGCTTTTTTAATTGCATCAACCAAACTCACCTTGGGATTCACCCCCTTGTTTGATATTACATGACCACGATACTCTACGCTGTGTACATATATTTTACATTTGTTTTTGTTAGCTGTTAGACCCGCCTCCCACAATCTTGTCAACACCAATCTGAGTATATGGTCATGTTCTTCTTTAGAACTGGCATATACTAGTACAATATTTTGAAATATCACAACATTTTGAACACCCTCCATTATGATTTCCATTACCCTCTGAAATACTGCTGCCGGGGAAGCCAAACCAAAAGGCATTCTACAGTACTTGAATGTTCCTTCCGGTGTAATGAAAGAGGTAAGGTGTTGACAATCTTCCGACAGTGGAACCTGATGGTATGCTTGTGGTAGGTCGATGACTGAAAAAATGTTGGCATTACTCAAGGTTGATAGTTTTTCACTAATGTTGGGGAGAGGATGGCTGTCAACTATTATGTTCTTATTGAGTTCTCTTAAATCCACACATAGTCTAATGTCACCGCTAGGTTTAGTCGCCACTACCACTGGTGACAACCATTCTGTGCCTTACTCCCTCTCTATGACTCCTGCTTGGAGCAGCGAATCTATTTCCGCTTTGACTTTGTTCTCGAGATTCTGAGGATATTCTTGAGAATAACCCTGCTTATTCTTGGTACTGCACCTTTTTTCAGCCTTATTTGGTGTTCATAACCATTCAGCTTCCCCAAGTTATCAGTGAACACTCTAGGAAATTCCTTTTCCCATTGATCTCTAATCTCAGCAACCATTACTGGACAATCTATATTGGCTTGTATTCTTATTCCTAATTTGTTCTATTCACTCCAGCCTAATAGTGATGACCCTTCCTTGGTTACATAAACCTCTGCTTCACAACTTCTTCCTTTGAATTTGATGACAGCATTGTACTTCCCAAGTAATTTGATTTTGACATTACCATAGGCATACAGTTCAATAGAAGGTTTACGTAGATCTCTCATATTGCCCTTTATACAGTTCAAATATGTTTCCTCAGACATTATTGTCCATTGTGAGCAACTATCTACTTTCATCGTGACAACTCGGTTATTAACCATGAAGATGTCCACCGGTCCTCTTTCTCCACCTGAAACATCTCCAACTTCTAGGATATGTTTGGTTTGTATGTTCTGTTGCTCCACTATATTTTCTTCCTGTTCAGGACTTATAATGCTCGTCTCCAAATTTTCTACCAGTGAATTATCTCTACAGACCCTAGCAAAATGTCCTTTTCTTTTGCATTTGAGGCAATTAGCATTTCTTGCTGGGCAAAAGGGATTTGAAGAAACATAGCGGTTGCTACAACATTTATAACATTTTATACCTTTAGTCGAGGTCTGCCTCCTATTGTTTTTGATTGCTGCCACTTCATTGTGACTTTTATCTAACTTCATGCTAGCCATATATTTAGTGGTTTCCTCCATACTTCTGACTACCTCGACTGCTTGTTCCAGAGGAAGGTCTTTAGACAACAACTTCTCTTGTATTCTATTGTTGTTGGTACAGCGTACCAGTTGACCACGGATCAGAGAGTCAGTTAGAGGCCCAAAATCACAAGAGTTATTTTGAGTGCGTAAAGTTGCAACAAATGTCTCTATTGGCTCACACGATTCTTGGTTCCTTGAGAAGAATCTGTGTCTTTCAAAAGTGATATTCATGTTTGGTTCGAAATGTGCTTGCAATTTCCTGATGGCCACTGTGGATTGATCCTCATCACCTTGTCCTGTGTTTGTGGGGTCAGACAGCCCATCAAAGACACTTCGTCCCTCTGTTCCTAGATTGAGTGGTCTTTAAGCACTCTTGCAGAAAACTTGTATTCGTCTCTTTAACTCCTTCCAGAAAGTAGAAAAACGCTTAGCCTTATTTGGCTTCCATCTAAGGCTCTGATGATGGATATCTTTTCCAGGGTTCTCTTTATCTTTCTTGTATGTCTCTCTACTGGCTTTTATATCATATTGAGGGTATTGTTTCCCAAAGCTCTTGGGCTTTCCAATGATGTTTGTTGGGCCACAGCGATGAGGGAGAGAGAGGTATTTGGTGAATCGCCGTGATGAGTGAGATGGCGCCTGTTCCACTCTGCTTGGGCAGCGGTATTGGATGGGCCACTGCAACAAGGGAGCTGACGCTCGACACAGTCTGCTTGATCAGTGGTATTGGATGAACCACTGTAACAAGAGAGATGACTTCTGATGTACTCTACTTGGGCAGTGGTATTGGGTTGACCACTGCGTTAAGAGAAATGACTTCTGATGAACTCTGTCTTCCCACCATTCCTGTTACCTGTGGTCCCTTGGGGACACGGCTCTGGTTCTTCACGGGTCGCAGGGGCCTCTCCTCCTCCTTCTTGCTTCCTGCATGGCATTACGGCAGTCTGGTGGTCCCACTGCCTGGAGGGAGAGGAGAAAGGACTGAGCCTCCAAGATAAGCTGGAGAAAATGGGGCAAGGCAGCACATGAGCACAACACAGACATGGGCAAATCACAAGATGAACTGATCAGCCAATCAGAGAGGATTTCAACAAAGTTCACAGTTGCATGAGGGTTCAGCAACCCATGCACAACCAAAGAGCTTCAGGGTGTGGCTTTTTATAATCAGCACTTACAGGGAGCAAAGCCAAAGCCTGGTCCTATGATTGGGCTGCACACACGCAGTAAGAGGTGTACTTAGACCTTAGTTAGAGACAAGGTTCGAGAGTAGATCCTCACAGATGTTCAGGAGAGCAGTTTCCGTGCTTCTGGCGGCTCGGAAGTCAGACTGATGCTCATGAAGGCTACCAACAGATTCAGCATGGAGATTAAGCTGGGAGATGGCCAGTTTCTCCAGGAGCTTGCCCAGGAAGGGAGTGATAGAGATTGGGCGATAGTTGGCTGGGCAGGAAGGGTCGGGAGAGGGTTTCTTAAGAAGGGGGTGCACAGGGGAGTGCTTGAGAGGGGATGGGAAGACTCCAGAGGCGAAGGAGTGGTTGCAGAAGTCAGCAAGGGCAGGAGCCAAGGAGTCGATGTGGTCCTTGATAGTTTTGGAGGAACAGGGGTGGACCTGTTTTGACGAGACTTCATAGATCGGACTTGTCTCGAAACCTCGTCAGCAGAAAAAATGGGAAAGGCAGAGAAGGGGAGAGGAGGGGTGGCTGCAGAAGGGCCAGAGGACGGGCAGGGAATAGAGGGGGGGGAGGTGATAGGAGGGGAGTGAGGACAGGATGTCCTGAGTTTTTGAAATGAAGTGGGAGGCCAGTGCCGTACAGAGGCCCTGGGAGGGGACAGGAGAGGTAGAAACTGCAGCAGGGTTGGCCAGCTCCTTGCAGATTTTAAAGAGTTCGGCCGAATTGTTAGATGCCGCAGTGATGCGGGCTTGGATAAGGGCTCTCTTCTTGGTGAGAACGGAGAGCCGGTATTGCCTTTGGAGCAGGCGACAGGCCAGTTTGTCAGAGGATGAACATGAAGCACGCTATTTCCTCTCTGCCACCCTGCACTTGCGTTTAAGGGTGACGAGATCCGAGTCATACCAGGAGTTGCATTTGGCTTTGGGTGTCAGGCGGATTCTCATGACAGGGGCAAGGATATCAAGAGTATCAGATATAGCAGAGTGGAGAGAGGAGAGGGCTGTGTCAGGATGGGAGTCAGCCGAGGGGGGAAGAGGGGGCGAGAAGGTGGCAGCAAAAGCCTCAACTGACACACGCTTCATGGGTCGGATGACCGAGAAGGAAGGTGGCAGTGATGAGGGTGGCTTTGCCTGTGGGGTAGGGAGGGTGAGGTGGGAAGAAAGGAGAAAGTGATCATTCCAGGAGAGAGGAGTGGAGAGAGGGACAGAGAGGGGAAGATCAGAAGAGATCAGGGCATCTAGAGTGTGCCCTGCAGTGTGGGTCGGCCCAGACGGGAGAATAGAGAGTGAAAGGGAGTCGCAGAGGTCGCGAAAGAGTCCAAAGGGGGGACAGGAGGCATCCAGGTGGATGTTGAAGTCTCCAAGAATGAGGAGTTGAGTGGTTGAGGACAGGAGTGAGGAGGAGAGGTCAGCCCACTCGGAGAGGAAGAAGGAAATATGACCAGGTGGCCGATAGATAGTAGCCATGGTAAGGGAATGGCTAGGAGAGAGAGAGAGTCGGCAGACAAGACATTCAAAAGAGGAGTAGGTCTGCATGGGAATAGCAGTGGCAGGAATCCACTCAGGGAAGATAAGGGCCACACCCCCCCCAGCATGGCAGAGCCTGGGAACGGAGAGGATCTTGTAGCCGTCAGGTAGGAGTGTGTCAAAGCTGGTGACAGAGCTGGCCGTGAACCATGTCTCAGTGAGACTGAGTACGTCAAAGTCCAGTTCCTCAAGAAGGTGGCAGATATCAGAGGAATGTTTGACGGCAGAGCGAGAGTTAAGAGTGGCAATGTGGAGAAGGTTGCCATCTTTTAAGGACTTCCGGGAGGGGTACAGATCAGAGGTACGCCCTGCGGAGGTGAAGAAGGAGCAAGGGAGGGGGCAGGGAGGGAGGGTAGAGGCAAGGTAGTCGAGGACAGAGGAGGGGGGATAGCATGAGAGGAAAGGAAGTTGATGAGGCGCGGGAAGCGTCTATCAAAGAGGTGAAGGTTGGCCTGAGGGCCTTGGACCAAGACGGTCCCATTAGCGTAGACATTAATGATGGCCTTGGAGGAGTGGAAGGAGGCCAAGAGGACATCCCAACGGAAGACATACCAACGGGAGAGAGGGAGAGAGAAAGGGAGAGATAGGAAGAGAGAGGGGGAGAGACAGGGAGACAGAGAGAGGGCGAGGGAGCGAGGGGGAGGGAGAGAGTCTGTGTGTGTGTGAGACGCACATCTGCCTTCTTGACAGCCTTGTTAAAGTACATGTGTTACAATCAATACAACATAACAGATGGAGTCCCTCCATCTTTCACACAGAGATTGCAGGCTCTTTGTTGTATTGTGTTGTGTTATGGCAGATGTGTGGGGCGCTCTGTCATTGCCACATCATTTGTGGCGCCATAGGAAGGCCGTAAGGATGAGTGATTGCTGGTTAAGCTCGCAGTGTGGGTGATGGTACCCTGTTTGCACAGTGTGTGATGTCGCCTATACGTGTTGAATACAACAGCACGATTTCAATAGCTTCCGAAAGACCTAGTGGTCTGTGGTGGTTCTCAGCAGTTTTGGGATCGAAGCCCACCTCTTGGCTGTGGTGTATGGAAAGGCCAGGTATAGGAATGTATGAGGTACACTCCGAATTATATCGTGAGCACAAGTTTCATTGAACCAGCCCACCAGCGCAGCCTCTATAAACTGTCAATTCATCCACATTCCATCTCCACAAACTCAATAGATGCAAGAGCTTGTGCAGATGGAACTCGGATACATACGAAAGCAAATGTAAACACACACAATAACTATACACATGAAGAAACAATAAAAGGACTAATTAACAAATCACTACATATCTCCCTCCCCAATATTTTGACAATTCTTAAAATCAATTAACAAATTCACTCAACAAAGTCTCTCATCAATCCAGGCTTGTTTTTCTTCCTTTTAGAGCTGGATCCATCCTTGGCTTCCACTTTGACATTATCAAAATGTTTTTCCTTGAAATTTTCATTTCCGTTTCTTTCATCATCCACAACTTAGGCTTCCATCAGTTTGGCTCCCGCTGACTTATCTTGATCTACAGTTTGATTTCCCACCATATTAGCCTTTACCAACTTGCCCTGTGACAGCACCTCACCACCCTCTAAGACCACAACATTTCTCCGCAGTTCAATAATCTTTTTGGGGCCAAATTATTTGCTTTCCACACATTTCTGAGAGTGTCTCGGATTTTTTACAAATACACTATCCCCAACTTTCCACATCCTGCATTTTACACCTTCTCGCCTATCAAAAGATTCCTTATTGTAATTTTGCGCTTCCTTAATTAAATTCATAATGGCACTTCTATCAACAACTACTGTACCTGCCAATCCCAACCATCTAGGACAAAGTTTAGTTCCTGGTTTTCTCCCTTTAAGTGAAACAAACTGAGATATTTTGGTCACTGAATGTGGTGTCGTTAGATAGCTCCATAACATGTGATTTAACAACTCCTTCCAATCTTGGCCTGAACTTAATGCCAACTGGATCCCTTCTTTTATAAGTCTATTTATCCTCTCAACCAATCTGTTCGCTCTTTGGTGGCATAACGCAGTACTGATGTGTTTGCTCCCGTAACCCTCCAAAAATTCCCTAATACATTGAGACACGAATTGCACCCTTCCCTGAGAAATACTTTCTCTAGAAAAGACACTAAGTCTCTGGCAGCTACTTCCCTCGATACTTCCCACTCTACCCATTTGGAGTGGTAATCAACTAGTACAAAGATGTATTTAAATCCATTTCCAAGCCCTGCTACCGGCCCTAAAATATCTATTGCTACCTTTTGCCAAGGTTGGGTTGGTACACTATTTGGTATCATAGGTACTTCACGGACAACTTTCAACTTGTCACTCTGTTGACAGGCATAGCAATTCTTTACAACATTTTTCACCATTTTGTCCATTTTAGGCCACCAATAGCTTTGGCGTAACCTTCTCTTTGTTGCACTTTCCCCTAAGTGACCTTGGTGAGCTAACTCTATGAGACACCTCCGCACGTTCTCTGGAAGAATCACACAGTTGCCTCGTCTCAACCTCCCCCCACCCACCACAATAATCAACTGATTCCTTATTTCCCACCATGCTTCAAATTTATTTTCCAGAATTTATTTTCCTGCCCATCCATCTACAGTCCACTGTTTAATACATTCTAAATCCTAATCAGTCTATTCAGCCCTGACCCATCCCTCTTTGTCCACACTCACTAGTTCACCTACAACAAATTCCTTCTCACACACATCGTTCATTATAGACTTATCCTCTATCGGCATCGAAGACAAACAGTCTGCCACAATATTATTTCTTCCAGGTAAGTAGTCTACGGTGAAATTGTACGCCTGAAGTCCAAGACCCCACCTGCTTATTCTTGGGGATCCTGCTGCCCGTTTACCACTGTTGAACGACTGAACTAAAGGTTTGTGATCCGATCACACATTGAACTTTCTACCCCACAAAAAATACTTAAAATGATTAATGGCCCAAAGCATAACCAGTGCTTCTCATTCTATAACCGAGTAGTTGACTTCTGCACCTCTAAGGGTTCTGGAGGCAAAAGCCACAACGCTTTCCCTCTTGTTGGAATCATATTGCATTAGGGTAGCTCCCAAACCCAATATGCTAGTATCAACTACCAACACAGTGCGGTCATCATCACTAAACCTCCCAACAGAAGGTGCCCCCACAATTCCATGTTTTATTTCTCTAAATGCTGCTTCACAATTTTCAGAACATTGAAATCTTGCTCCCTTCGTCAACAATGCTCTTAAGGGTGTAGATATGATTGCAAAAATGTCTACAAATGTATGATAGTATTCTGCTAGACCAAGGAACAATCTCACTTGGTCTTTGTCAGATGGACATGGTGCTTTTTTAATTGCATCAACCAAACTCACCTTGGGATTCACCCCCTTGTTTGATATTACATGACCACGATACTCTACGCTGTGTACATATATTTTACATTTGTTTTTGTTAGCTGTTAGACCCGCCTCCCACAATCTTGTCAACACCAATCTGAGTATACGGTCATGTTCTTCTTTAGAACTGGCATATACTAGTACAATATTTTGAAATATCACAACATTTTGAACACCCTCCATTATGATTTCCATTACCCTCTGAAATACTGCTGCCGGGGAAGCCAAACCAAAAGGCATTCTACAGTACTTGAATGTTCCTTCCGGTGTAATGAAAGAGGTAAGGTGTTGACAATCTTCCGACAGTGGAACCTGATGGTATGCTTGTGGTAGGTCGATGACTGAAAAAATGTTGGCATTACTCAAGGTTGATAGTTTTTCACTAATGTTGGGGAGAGGATGGCTGTCAACTATTATGTTCTTATTGAGTTCTCTTAAATCCACACATAGTCTAATGTCACCGCTAGGTTTAGTCGCCACTACCACTGGTGACAACCATTCTGTGCCTTACTCCCTCTCTATGACTCCTGCTTGGAGCAGCGAATCTATTTCCGCTTTGACTTTGTTCTCGAGATTCTGAGGATATTCTTGAGAATAACCCTGCTTATTCTTGGTACTGCACCTTTTTTCAGCCTTATTTGGTGTTCATAACCATTCAGCTTCCCCAAGTTATCAGTGAACACTCTAGGAAATTCCTTTTCCCATTGATCTCTAATCTCAGCAACCATTACTGGACAATCTATATTGGCTTGTATTCTTATTCCTAATTTGTTCTATTCACTCCAGCCTAATAGTGATGACCCTTCCTTGGTTACATAAACCTCTGCTTCACAACTTCTTCCTTTGAATTTGATGACAGCATTGTACTTCCCAAGTAATTTGATTTTGACATTACCATAGGCATACAGTTCAATAGAAGGTTTACGTAGATCTCTCATGTTGCCCTTTATACAGTTCAAATATGTTTCCTCAGACATTATTGTCCATTGTGAGCAACTATCTACTTTCATCGTGACAACTCGGTTATTAACCATGAAGATGTCCACCGGTCCTCTTTCTCCACCTGAAACATCTCCAACTTCTAGGATATGTTTGGTTTGTATGTTCTGTTGCTCCACTATATTTTCTTCTTGTTCAGGACTTATAATGCTCGTCTCCAAATTTTCTACCAGTGAATTATCTCTACAGACCCTAGCAAAATGTCCTTTTCTTTTGCATTTGAGGCAATTAGCATTTCTTGCTGGGCAAAAGGGATTTGAAGAAACATAGCGGTTGCTACAACATTTATAACATTTTATACCTTTAGTCGAGGTCTGCCTCCTATTGTTTTTGATTGCTGCCACTTCATTGTGACTTTTATCTAACTTCATGCTAGCCATATATTTAGTGGTTTCCTCCATACTTCTGACTACCTCGACTGCTTGTTCCAGAGGAAGGTCTTTAGACAACAACTTCTCTTGTATTCTATTGTTGTTGGTACAGCGTACCAGTTGACCACGGATCAGAGAGTCAGTTAGAGGCCCAAAATCACAAGAGTTATTTTGAGTGCGTAAAGTTGCAACAAATGTCTCTATTGGCTCACACGATTCTTGGTTCCTTGAGAAGAATCTGTGTCTTTCAAAAGTGATATTCATGTTTGGTTCGAAATGTGCTTGCAATTTCCTGATGGCCACTGTGGATTGATCCTCATCACCTTGTCCTGTGTTTGTGGGGTCAGACAGCCCATCAAAGACACTTCTTCCCTCTGTTCCTAGATTGTGTAATAGGATTGCTTCCTTCCTTGCAGAAGTGAATTTATCACCCCCGATGGCTATCAGGTACATGTCAAAGAGTTTTATCCATCTATCCCATCTTATAACCGGAGTACCCGGTTCTGACAAAAATGCTGGCGGGAGGGCATACTTGCTGCAGCCATAGTGGATACACGGTATGTACTTGTCAATGTTCAATGCTATTTCAATGTCTCTTCTTTAAGCCTACATCCAAATCTGGGATTGAGAAAGATCTGCTTGGGTTTGTTTTGTCCAGTTTACTCCTGTGTTTGCCCTTTTTCTGCTGTACCTATAAAGTTAATTGCCTTTTTACTAGGGTTAATATGGTACCTTCCTTGAAGTCATTGCCGATGCTCCGCCGGCTCCAGTAGCTTCAATTAGGAACTGCCCCACTTTTATATATATCACGGTACTTTCGTATATACATACGAAAGCAAATGTAAACACAAACAATAACTATACACACGAAGGAACAATAAAAGGACTAATTAACAGATCACTACAGTAGGCCATCCAGCCGAGCCCTGTGAACTTTAGGTGGCAGCAGAAGACTTTCAGTGTTCTGATAGTAGGGACTGTGTGGGCGCGACTTGATGACTTCTCTCCTCTTGTTGCAGATTGCCTTATGGACCATGTGCAAGGTCTTCATTTCCAAACTCGCTGTCACCTGGAGCCTTTGCAGTAGGTGATAATGGCCTGGCAAGCATGGTCCCTCTTCTTAAGTCTCAGGAGCATCTGGGCTGCTGTTTTCTGGACCCTCTGCAGGTGCTAGAGCATGTACACATAGAGGCTCGTGTATTTGCATTTAGCATAGTCCAGAAGCGGCATAACCTGCATCGCGATCACCGGGACCCTGCGCGGGAAAGTAAGGGACTGCAGAATGTGTGTCAGAGTTCTCCTGGTAAGGACGCTGCTTCACCCTGTGCGGGCATGGATAGTCCATCATGACCCCCAGGGTCCTTACTTTATTTGAAGCCCCCCCCCCCCTAACATGTCTCAGTTACTTGGAGTGGGGGAGGGACATTCTAAGGATTTCTCTCTTCGACACCCCTGACTCCTCTCTCTTGCTCCCCAGGTTCTCTTTCTGATGTGCTCAGAAACCTTACTTTAATTTATTAGATTTGTAGCCCACACCACTGACCCGGAGGCTTAAGGGCGCCAACAAAACCAAAATAAATGACGAAATGAACACAGAAAGAGACAAAGCAAACAGAAACCAGGGGAGTCCATTATAGCCTAAAAAATGAGTTTCTTTCTGAACGAAGTACTTTTCCTCCTCGGGAGTACAGTTTCTAGACACTATTAAGAGGGAGAGAGCTAGCAGTGGAGTAACTTCGCCGAAAATGTTTGGGGGGGGGATTAGGGGTAACATTGCATCTGAAGAAAAGGTGCCCCAGCCAAATGAACGGGGACAAAATGGTGTGCCATGAAAGTTGGGTGGGGGCGGACAAACAGCCCTGTCTCCCCCCTAACATTACGCCCATGAGAGCTAGTGAGTGCGAGTGAGTGAGAGAACGTTCAGAGAGAAAGGAGAGAGAGTGAATATTCAGAGAGAGAAAAGGAGAAAGTGAATATTCGGAGAGCAAGAAAGGAGAGAATATTCAGAGAGATTGAAAGGAGAGCGTGCGTGCGTGCGTGCGTGTGTGCGTGTGTTCCAGAAAACTAGCGGTCCAAGTTAGAGGGAACTAACAGAAACCTCATTGTTTCTCCACTTTCTGCAATTATTTCAAGTGTTTCTTCATTTCCCGGGCCTGGTCTTGTTGCAGCCGAGGCCCTCCTTTTCACTTGACTTGATGGGCTCCTGGAAGCCAGTCACTTCACTTAGATCCTGCTGAGCGTGTAAGCATTACTGCAGCATGCCGCGTTTAGTTGCGCCCCAGCCTCAGGAAATATAACCACAAGCTCCGGTGCGTCACAATAAGCATCTGTTGGTTTCCTCAGAAAAGCCAGGGAAGACTCTTGACGGCCATACATATTTATTTATTTATTAGAGGACCATGGGCCTCAGATAGATTGTATGCATCTATTCATGCTTTTTCATGTGCATCTTTCCACGTGTTGCTGACTCAGTGCTGTGCACATTTATTGTGTATATAAACACAGCCACGTTCATCATCTCGCAGCATCTCACAGAGCCTGCACAAAAAGATTTGACATTAAAAAAGTCAAGACTTCCCTTCCTCTCATTGCATTCATTTTTTGAGAAAATATGAAGGTCACTGTATTGCTAGGTTTTTTGTCATGTGAACTACTGTAACTTGAAAGACTGCCGAACAGTTGTGCAACAAAATAACATGTCATGTAAACAATGACAACCGTAGAAACATGTCAAAAGTCTGCACCCCAGAGATTGTTCTAGAATTTCCAGAATGTGCAGGAGGAAAACTTCACAAGGATGTCATAGAATTTTGATCTAAAATGAATCTCTTTTGAATAAAGGCAACACAATGAAACACAGTCCCTGAGAAGAGCCCCGTGTTGCCTAAACCAATGTAGCCATCTACCCATGCGCCCAGAACCCCTTAACATAGGTGTTGCACCAGGGTCCTAGTGACACTACCTGGGGTGATACGCTTCAACCGCTGCACACAAATATCACCGAATAGCATCACACAACAGTGTAACATAACACAAGACAGGAAAACATGACAAAACTACAACTGCATAACGTAACGTATAATACAACCCAGCATAATGTCATAAAACACATAATAACGTGTCACAATAGACCAAAACACATAACACAGCAGTAAATAGCAAGAGATAACGCAGTACAATAGAACATAACATGACACCGCATAATGCACGAAAACATGACACAGCATAACATGGCAACATTTGCGATGACAACTCATTACAAAACACAAAGAACGACCCAACACACGTAGTATAACACTTCAACACAAGTGGTGAACACGCCATTGGTTATCACAGTGGCTAGGCAGCGTGGCCCCGCCTTTTCAGCTCAGCCCAGACAACGGTGGACAAGCAAGTGGAAATGGTTGCAAGAGGCATAGGCCTAACACCATATACTTATAATGTATCCGGTTAAATGGATCGACCTTCTTTGTGTAAAGTATGTGTATTGTTTCTGTTTGTATCTAATTATGTGCTGACTGTGTGTGCTTCTATTAGTGTTTGCTTGTGATTGTGTGAGCCTGTATCTTTTGGCGTGAGTGTTATAGTGTGAGTTTCAGTGTGATTATGTTTACAAGTGTGGTGTGATTGTATTTGTATGTGAGTGTGTGATTATGTGGGGTGTGTGTGATTGTATCGGAGAGCCAGCTTGTATTTGTGTGCACCTGTTCATGTGCTCATTGTTATTCTGTCTGTTTGCCTGTATCGTGTGTGTGTTATTGTGATTGTGTGTTATTTTATGTGTGCTTCGGCTTTTGTGTGTGTGTGCTCGAGAGCAACTCTGTTTATATGGGCGTGTGTGTTTGAATGTGATTGTGTGTGTTTTGTCTATGAATGCGTGTAGTTGATTCTACGTTTTTTGTGTGTTTTTGACTGGAAATGTGTGTTAGAGTGTGATGTTGTGTGCTTGCACGTGTGGATTTGAGTGTGATTGTAAATGTGTGTCTGTGTGTACCTGGGAGTGGTTTTATGTGTGTGTATGTGCGTTGCCTGTTTGTTTGTATGAGTGTATGTGCCGAATGTTCTTCTGTGTGTCTGTGTTTGTCTCTCCGACTGTGTTTGAGTGAATGATATAATGTGTTGTTTCATCTGTTTTCTAATAGCGCAAAGGCGACTTCTTGGCACTGAGGCCATGCACAGTAATGAGGCATCCACAATCCTCGAATCTAATTAGGAATGTGTCAGGCCTAAAACTGAAAAGTAAAGCTTGTTGTTTTTTGTATGTTTTAAGCAAAAAAAATAAGACAAGACCTTGCAGAGATGAAACGTTTGTTAGGTGAGCTTATATTTTGCTGCTAGCCTTCAAGGCCATATATTATATTTCCCAAATTCTCTGCGGCTTTTGGGTGACCGGGTGGCTTCTTGCCAAAACGTCGCCAATTTCTTTTATTTATTTATTTATGTATTTATTTATTTACGTCGCCAATTTCTCATTCATGGGCTTCCCACTCCCAAGTCGTTATTAGGTTTAGGAGTCCAATCAGGTCCCCTGCAGTAAGCAAAGGTCTCTCATAATGCATACTTGTGTGAAAAGAATGCGCAGGATTGGACACTTGGGCCTCTGTCCACACAAGGGGTGCAGTTCGAGTATGCTGGTTCCAGCGTGAAAGCATGACTTCCGGTTCTGATATTCCTCATGTGGGAGGACATTACTCCTTCACTGGTCTTGAACTGCTTGACGGCAGGACAGTGTACTTCTTCTGGATCATCAATAGACAACAACTAAGCTTGGAAGCCTGAATGATGGGATCAAGTTAAGCAGGGGCACTTAATGAGGGCTAAGGGCCCTCAACAAGCAATATTGACCCTTGCTATTGGCACCCGGCCAATAGGCTGCTTTTAGGCCTTTCAGTTTGCAACTGAATGGAAACAAGTAAAACCATTCTCGGATGGCTACTCAGCAATCGACACTCGGCGGCCTTCCGTCAGCAGTCTGTTTTCTCTTTCGGCTGCAGCCGAGTGCACAACAGGCGTGCGGTGCCCGCAGACAAGGAGCAGGCTGGGCACCTGTGAGGAGAACACAGAGGCGTTGCTAGGAGGAGGGGGGGCTTAGGGGTCTATACCCCCGGGTCTTTTGGTTGTAGCCCCGGATAGAATCTCAGGGGATACAACCAAAACGCTAGCTAGTCCCGGGTCCCGACAGTCCCGATATTAGCGTAGCCCTTGATCTTTTCCAGACCTAGCAACATTCCTGCCCGAGAACATATATGCCAGGAGGGAAGCAGAGATGAGAGGAAATGTAAGGCAAGGCCAGGCAAGGCTAGGGCAGGGCAGTAAGGCACAGGGGTGGAAATGGATTCCTGTTGACCATCAGGAATGAAGGCATACCACTGACTAATGCCAAAAGCTCTCAATCCTGCTTGGACCACAGGAATTCTACGCGTATCCCATGGTGATAACATCAGTTAATGGTGAGCATTTGATGCATTTGATGGCTATATTTTTCAAATTATCTGATTACTTAAACATATTATTATACAATAATATTAACAATTTCTTTAGCCCACACACTAACTGAATTGGCTCGTGCCACTGATAAAAAGTGTTAATATTATGCAACTCAACAGTACTCTATGGATCTCGGAATAATAAAAGGATTGTTACCCCCAGACAGGTTTTAGACCTGTGAGGATAGGTTTTACATGAATGTCAGCAGCAAGCGCTCAACTTGCTAAGCTATCGTACCTGGCAAGTGGTATTAGATGGCAATGCCTGGCAGATGCTGTACCTGGACAATTGATGGTGATATCGGGCATATAGAGTGGGTAACTGGAATATGACAGAATATCTGGAAATGGTAATACAGTGACTTACATTGTGGGTACCTAGGCTTATGAAAGCACTCCCAGGCAAATGATGAACATACTTGGACTAATGTTAGGTTATGTTAAGTTAATACAAGTTTGAACTGCACCGTTACCACTATACTGGTATTACAGTGAAGAAACTTGTCTGGCTGGTGGTGCACTATCCTTGCAGTGGTAGAAGTGCACCGAACAAAGTAGTGGACCTGTGGTCACAGTAGGGGAGAGGGTAGGCGGAAGCATAGTGCAACATGTGGCAAGGTGTTGAGGCCGGGGCATTGCAATCAACTAAGTGAGTAGTAACTAAGGCTCCTATTACAACTTTACACTTGCACAGGGACGTGAATTGACAAATCCTCTATATAGAATGGTGAATATAGTCGTTAAAAGTAGAGGAATGGTAAATAGAAAAAAATAAAAGTAGTGGAACACCTCTCCCGACCGTTCCCGCTCCCTTGATCACTGTCCACCCACCAAAGGTAACCATAGTACATTGTTGCATGTAGGCGTTCGGACTACTGGACTTCCTTGCACATGGCAGAAGTCATCCAAAACACAGGGTTTTATTCCCAAGAGGGTTTCCCTGGAGTGCTTGAGTTTTACGTCACTATCACTTAGCGTGGAGGGCGCCAGGACAGCAGGGAGATATCTCATAGCAGCACACTAGCCGCATCTGACCCAGGTTAGTGCCAGTTTGATCATTTGACTATTAAAACGTAGTATACTGATTATAGCAGGGAATATGGCAGGGGGTTGGTAACTGTAACATTGTATGTGAATGGGCATGGTAGGCTTTATGATTGGTTGGAAACCCCATCCAACCATAGACTTTCAGCTTGTTTAGCAGGACCCGAGTAGAAATGAAACCTAGGTGATTGAGATGAGTCAATTCATTTCTTGTTTCCCAATTAGTCCATCGTATGTCATCGACCCGATCCTTGGCCAAGGCCTTCTGTTTGTAGATGACCTCGAAGTCTTCTTACTGTTATGGAACATTTAAGGGAGTATGAGCAGACCACTATCACCATCTGGATTTTTAATGAATACCTCTTGTTATCGACTTCTGAGTCACATGTTACGACACCATGATTTTGTCCATTTCACTCTCATATTTAGGACTATTCGATTTTATTAAAGAGGGTGCCATTACCCTTTCTGGCCTTAGAGACTTGCTCACTCCACCTTGAACTGGATGGTCTCCAGCTAGCCCTTTGACTTGGGATCTCAAAACAGCCCTTTAAGATGAGTAGCAGTACCCTCGAGATAGATGGGGATGCAGATTCCTACTCATGCAACAAATAACTATGACAACTCAATAGTTTGGCAAAGGGAGTCTATTTAATGACAAGTACATAAAACGGGGAGTACAATGAACATCAGCAACCACTCGATCTTCTCGCTCTCTCTTTCAACTCCACTCAATTTTAGAAAAAACACAGTATTTATAGCAAAAACTCATCATCTTTTGACATGCAGACTTAAAAACCTAACATGCAACATGATTGGTTATAGGAAGGTAACTTTATCATAGGTACTATATCTGTATGTGGTAACGGGGAATGGGAATTGGACAATCAATGTCAGGTGGGGCACCTAAGCACTTCCTTCAACATGGCCACTATGAACGTCACAAAAAGTATGACGTCCCATTGCCTCTACTCTCTATACGACCCCAGATTACACGGTCCACTATGATTGGGTTGGCACCAACCCCACGCATACTTTTCCACCCACGTCTAGCAGCCTGCCGAACAACCAGCCAGGTGCAGGGAGCTAGTCTGCACCCCAGCTTCACTCCAATTATCTTACAATCAATCATCCCCTTAGTGGTCATGTGCCAATTACTGCCTTGTAGTTTGGCCTCAAGTCTGCTTCTTGGACTGAGAACTTTGAAGGAGTATGGGTATGGCGGAGATCCATGTGTAGGTGTGAAAGTCTCACTCTTCCAACCTGCCTTGTCACGTGACTAGGACACCGTGAAATCGACCTCTTCTTCATGTATTTTCATGTATTTGATTTAATTCTGCCAGTGTTCTACCAACTGTGGCTTATCTTGACCTTTCTGAACAGGATACTCTGTTCTTTTCTCTTTTAATTGTATCCACTGTCGGCCTTTTCCAACCAGAAACGACCTTGGCTTCTTGGCATGGCTACATTCAGCTGAGTTTCGCTCCGTCTTAATTCTCGATTTGTTTGCTGCAACACTCTTCTCCTGAGACCTTTAGTAACCTTTGTTCACTTCCGCTCATGTGTGTAGTGGAATTATACTCATGTATAAAGTTCTTTTGAGATATGTATATATATATGTATATGTTGGCGCTTGCCGCAATCTATTTCCTATTAAGCATAAGCAAGCATAACGATTTCTTTGCTTCTTATGGTTTCTTGCATCTGTGCACGCTTAAACTAACTGAATATCTTCATTGTGTATATGGCATAAGCTTCTTCATCTTGGGTTCAAGATGTCATTTATCCATATTATCTCCTTTTGACTTCGTTTTCCATCAGCATTCTTTGGTCTTATATCATCTATGTGTGTGTCCGTTCGATGTCTTATGACGTCACCATTCGTCTTCCTTTATTATCTTCTTGGCTTCTTCGGGTATTCCATTCTGACAACCGTCATTTATCTTGACTGTAGATATGGTTTTCTCAATGGGTACCTTACTGTCCAGGTTTTCTTAGGTGTCAGTACTTCAATAGGTGCTGTTACTCTAATAGGCACTGGGCAGAGCCCTGCCGCTGCTCTTTGCTCGTTATTTGTTCTTCATACGTCACATAATTTTGCATGAAAGTACCGGGTACTACGAAGGTGGTGGCTGGAGTGTGGATGCCACTTCCTCTTCACTCCCCCCTCTGGGCGATTCATCGACCACTCTCACTTCCTTCTTTGTATCCACTTTAATTTCATGCTCTGGATCTAGACATCTAGGTCTGAAGAAATGTTTCCTTGGGGTCCATATCTTTATGACTCCCTTCAAGCATCCTGCTGCTCTCACGTCCTCATCCTTGTTCCATGTCATTAGTTGACATTCTCCACTCGGATTGCAAAAGATCCATCTTCACACATATTTTCTATGTTTTCTAGGATACAGGAACTTTGTTCCTTCTGGTGTATAAATGCTGGCCTTCACCAAATCTCTTATTTCTTCATTAGTCAGGTCCTTGGGCTTCCATCCTGTGGCCTTTTTTGCAGTTTTCTGGCACTGATAGATTATTAACTTGATTACACAGAATCCAAGTAATATCATTACCAACAGAGCTCCTAGGAACTTCAATACATCTGCCATCCATTGTGGAACCCATGAATACAGTGTTCCAAACCAACTGTCATCATCAACTTCGTCAACTTCATCTATCATCTGATTCTGTATTTGTGTCAGCATACCTATAGCTTCTGTTAAGGTTCCATTTTCATCATTGTGTGAAGGTATAAATGTGCAACATGATTCTCCGATTTTTGCACAAACACCTCCATCCATAGCTATGATCATGTCTAGGACATATCTATTCTGCAGTGTCATTAGTGGAATTGCTCTTAACTCTTCTTTGACTGCATTAAATCCCTTTATGGTCGTGTTGATGGTCTGCAGTAACTCCCATCAGGTTATCTGCAACCATTTAGTATTTGCTGCAGCCTGAATTCTTGTCATCGGAATTGTCGTGAACACTGATGAGGATAAGCTGAACAGCCTATGTTCATACGGGATTACATCAAAGGCTTCTATTGATTTGGCAGAGAGTACGAGACAGAATTACCCTTAGATCCCTTGTCATCGTCCACAAATGACTCTCTAATGACGCCCCCAAGTACCTGGCAGACAAGTTCAATAAACACATATCAACCAGACCAACCAGAACGTTGTATTCTCACTGTCTTTCCATCCCCAAATGTTCCTTAAAAATGCAGGCAGCTCCAGCTTCCCGGTCCTAGTTGCCAAACAATGGAACGCTATACCGGTAAACCTTAGAGCAGAACCATCCTTTTGGAACTTCAGAGCAAAAACGAAGTCCTGGCTCGCCAACAAGAACTCTACCACTGTCTGACACACTAACCATTATCTCATCACTGTTTATTTTCCTTTCCGGTGTCTGCCCCTCGACCACCATGTAACCCGGTCATATGCACTTACTGTTATTATCTTGTATGTCTATAATCTGTTGTAATGTGCTCTAAATCTCTGGCGCCCAGTTACCCCAGGGTTCGGCGCACGGTATAAATAAAGAAACTAAACTAAACTAAACTAGTTTTCTCTTCTTATTATTTGGCTTAGTAGTTCCACAGATCTCTTCTTCCTTAGGTGAGCATCTGCTTTCAGGAAACTGTCGATATTCAGATCACTTCTTGGAATCACCAATGCTGGAACATGGACATTCACCAATGTACATATACCTCCCCAATTCTTCGACAATCTGATATATGCTTTGGATCCACTCACCCAATAATGATACATGATCACTGCAGTTCCATGCATCACTCCTGTAGCATCGAAGATTCGTCCACAATTCTGATTCTCTCCCATTTTTCTTGTGCCATTGTTTCTAAAGCAGAGGTCTTCAAACTGTGGGGCGTGCCCCTCGGGGGGCACGGCCGCCTCCAAGGGGAGGGGCGCCAGAGCCCAGCATGAAATGTGTAAAAAAAAAAAAAATTTTTTTTTTAGATTGGAGGAAATGGGAAGGGGCAGCTCATATGATCAGACTGGACCATAAAACTGTCTTAAGCACCAATGGAAAAATGGCCAGCAGTTGCAAATGGATATTCAGTCCCTTAGTGACAGACTGTCTGAGTAGTACCCAAGGGGTGGTTTTTTGTTCAAATGTAAACAAATGGTGATATTTAAAGAATATTTATTCAGAAACAATGGTCAAAACTACTAGCTGCATAGTGAAGTAACTCCTCAAATTGGCCCACATTGGCCAAAAAAGAGGACCATTTTCATTGGCCTACACTAGCATTTTTGGTACGGTCATCAACCTATAGGCCAGTCCAAGCCTGCCGGCTCATCCATAATGGGTGAGGGGGCGTCCACCCACTGGCCACCTCACCCATTATGGAGGAGCCAAGGAGCCAGCCCAGTGAAACACTGAGCACTCCCTCAGCTGTTTTTTCCATCTGAGGGAGTGCTCCTGGGCTGGCTGAACTGTCAAAGGGAAACACTGTTTGCCTTTGACAGTTCATTTCCCGAGCCGCACATGATCACTGAGCCATGCAACGCTGGGGGTGTTTTGCTTCGCCAGCCTTGCATAGCTCATTGGAAATGCTGGCTGGGGCACTGCATGTATGTATGTGCGAGGGGGTGCTCCTGCGCCTCCTCGCACATACGGGCAGAGCAACCTGGAGCGGGGCATTTTAGAAACCACGCGCAGGCCCCTGCACAAGGTACGTTTATGGCAATTTATTTTTTATTTAAATGTGTATTGATGTGTGTATGCTTGTGTTATGGGACTGTGGTGGGAGCAGGATGGGCAGCAGCACTGGATAGTGGTGGTAGTAGGGTGGGGAGAGCCCTGGGTCTGTACTGGGAGTAGGGTGCGGTGACGGCACACAAAAGTTCATAGCGATTTCTACATACTGTCCATCTGGCACTTTTGGGGGGGCCTGGCCTGCCCAAACTTTGCTCAGGGGGGGCCCAGGCCAAAAATGTTTGAAGACCACTGTTCTAAAGCATAATTTGGAACTATCCAAGGGCACTATCTGCAAGGGTACTCCTCTGTCTTCGACCCATGTCAGTAGTCTTACGAGCCTCGACCATAATGGTTTGAATATCATTTGTGCATTTTCAATTGTTTCTCTATAGTATCCAATGATCATCCATGCTCTGCAGATCACCACTCCTTTCTCCCATCCTTCTGGAGAAAGCACTGTTCCCAAAACTTGCATTTGGCCTCTGTCCTTCCATCTTCGAGCGTCTCCTGTAGATTTTCCTTTGATGTTAAGTTTTTTGTTTGTTTCTCTTCTGATCTCTGCTCCTTTCACTCCTGGTTTCTCATATCTGATCACAATGTTCTTCATTTTGCCATTATTTCTCGTCTTTATGTCTTGGACATAATCATCTTCATCTGGATCAGTTGCTTCAGTTGCCCATTTGAGCGAAGCATCACTTCCCATGAACTGGCCTCTGGTCGTGTACATTGCTATATGTGATAGACAGTGTGCTGTTTTGACATCTATCTCCACAGCTACGAAGATTTTTAACTTCCCCATGCTGTAAGGTAGGAGTGCACAAACAAAGCATTCTTCATCTGAAGTTCACCTTCTAACTTCCTTTATGTGTTAGTACCATATGTTGTTTCCCAAGTGTACTGTGCTATGCAGGTAATCATTCATTTTGTTGTTGTCTTCTTGTGTGCTTCTTCTAATTCTTAATGTCTTTCTGTAGTTTGCTAGAACCACATCTTTGAACACATCTGTATAGCGTCTTCTGGCTGGTTGATTTATAGGAACATCCATCCGGGTTCCTTGAGTAGTAGAAAGCTCTATCAGTCCTTCTTTATCCCTATGTCTCTTCCTGGAAATGGCTATAAACGGCCATATTTATTCTGCTATTATTTCCACACATGATTGTCTTGCAGGACTTCAGCTTGAACCTTTCATTACTGGATCAGATGTGCTCATAAGTGCTGTCCGTCTGTTCATTCTCTAAAGTTTTTTGTCTCCTTAAAAATTCAGCTTCCTCCATTTGTCTCTCATTTTCTTTTGTCGTAAAACTTCTCATCGTTTTTTGTTCATACTTTCCCCATGCTCTGTAATGTATTTCTGAAGTCATTGACACTAGACCAGGTGTGTATGTGCCCATTATCTGTGTAGGTGTATCTTGCATCAATCTCTTATCTGCTTTATTTTGCCAACCCTGTCACCGGCTTTTCAATTAATTTGTTAACACAAGTGATGTGTGAGTGTGTGTGTCATTATTTATCACATCATCTCAAGCTCAGTCACTCTATCATTCTTTCTAGGAACTGGAATGACTATGTAAGGTCTGGGCACCTTTGTAGGTCTCATGCGTACATCATTAGGTGGTTGCACAGGAATCTGAATGCTTTGTGCACCTATGAAGAATGCAGTTCTAATCGTTAATGAAAACAGTATGATAATTAATACAATGCATGTGTAAATTATACATTTGTAGGTCGTTTTACAGCTTTTGCTCCTGGGCCAATATGAATGTCTCTCCTCATGGGGGAGAATTATGCTGCTGTTCTGGCTTCTCGTCTCGGTCATTTAAGGAAGGAAATCTAACTCCTTTAATACATGCTAAACAGTGTCAATATATCTGGACTCTGCTGTCTCTGCTTGCAAGTCACAAGTACTGGAGCGATTATCCTCTTGGTCCGAATAATAGATTGCCTCTTTGGTCTGGAAACAGTCCTCTTTCCATTAACAAATGTTGCAAATGAGGCAATAAGTTCAGTAACTCCTAAATTGCATGTTCCATATAGACCAATTCCCAGTCTATGCCTCTAATCTGCTTCACCTCAGACAACATGTTGTTTTCTTGTTAGCATAAACAAAAGTGAAGCCCTTGGCAACACCTTCACGATCTGTCCCTTAAAGGAACGTTTCTACACTCTTCTGTGATTTCGATGATGACTGGAAAGTTCGACCTGAATCACAATGCTATGCAGGAGCATATTCAGATGTGTAGTGTTTGCTGGATCTCTGATGAAAGTGAGGACATCGATATTGGCATGTCTCCCCAGAAGCTCTGGAAAGTCTTCAATTAAACAAAGAAATACAACATTAGCTAGTCTGTTATTTGCTTGTGATAGGGACATTTGTCTTGTCCTCACTGTACTCCGGAAGTAAAAGAAACAGTTCTGCAATCATTGTGAGCAGCCTCTTTATTGTCTTTTCGTTTTCAGGATCTTGAAGAAACCCTGTTATGTTCGTGAGTCTTCCCACCAACGACAGGTAGGACCTCAATACTAACTAGAAATAGATCAGAATGTCTTTGGTGAGGTCCCTATTGCGTGACACCATAAGTGAGTCCAAACAAGGATTCTTTGACAAAGGATTCAGGATACTGTATTCTCTTCCAATTTATATGTCCTTGATAAAAATTTGGCATAGCTTTTCTTATCAAGGCTTCAGTGTCCCTCAGTCCAAAGTAAAAAATCAACGAGCTATTTTGTGGCTTATAAATGCAATTCTCTTCTTGCACCCTGCAACTAGGATGCACAGAGTGTTTGTGTTTTATGTCCTTCTTTCCTTATTATGCTTAAAGGAAATGTTCAGAACTAAGCCACAACTTTGCACAAATGTTTCTTGTCTTTTGCTTGACTGGTCATGCGTCCTTCTTCCTCGCCATAGATCTTGTCTGCACGTGCTGTGGTTCTTCCCTGTTGTCCGTAGTCTCTTCGCGGTGGGGTGCAGGCAGAGGGGTCTCTCCGATATATGGCTTGATATCTCCCAGGAAGATCCAAGCTCTTCTTCCCTGTAACTTGACTGCCGAGGTTGATGTCCTCTACAATGAATGGACCATGGAACCTTGGCTCATCCCACTTTTTTCTTGTGTGATTCCTTACTAGGACAGTGTCCCCAGGGAATAAATGAGGTACACGTAATTCTGAAACTTTATCTGTTGTAGCATCTCCTTCTGTGTTCTGTACTGCCTTACACCCTTCTTGTCGTCGCTGCAGCTGTCCTAAAATTACAGAAAAACAAGATGTCATGCAATTCAAGTAGTTTTGCATTTCCAATACTAACACTTCTCCTGTAGGCTGAGCATCACATCTAGCTCTAGTTTGAGGTGTTAACGGCGTTCACATCCTTCTGCCCGTCACAATTCCGTGCGGCGTGAGATGGTGATCGGAACCAGGTTGGTTTCTGAGTGCATACAGTGCCAGTGGAAGACCAATACACGTGTAACCATCCCTTCTTCAGAGTAAGCTTCAACTTGGCTATCCTTTCCTTTAACAAGCCGTTGACCTTCTCGCATATCCCATTCCCTTGAGGATGATAAGCTGATGAAAACTTGTGCTTTATACCAAGCACAAGCTGATCTGTTCAAATACTGCATTAACAAAATGAGGACCATTATCTGACCTCATCACTTCACACACTCTCCATCTGCGAAACACCTCTCTCACCAGGAATTTGGCCGCACAGGTAGAGTCTGGATGTGTACATGGACCTGCTTCTATCCATCTAGAGAATGGACACACCACAACAATGAAATACCTGTACCCATTACATACTTGAATCATATCGACATAATCGATATGCAAGTGTTTAAAAGGTCCATCAGGCCTTGGGATGACTCCTCTAATCACACATAGTGTATGCCCAGCCGTGAACTTCTGACAGATTATGCAATTTATCATAAAAAATGCAACGTGCTCTGCCAATTCGGTATAAACCAGTCTTCGGCAATCGTTGCTGCTAGATTCTCTTTTGTTATGTGCGCTGGATAGTGTAACTGTTCCAGTGCTAACTTCAGTAGGGCTACAGGAATCACTGGTTTACCAGGGCTGTCTTGTCGCCACAAGCTCTCGGAGGGGTTTAAAGAATACCCTCTTCACTTCCATAAGTTCTTTTCTTCCTGTGGTGCTTCTCCTTGGAGCTCCATTAACTGAGTTTTTGGCATATTGTTATAGCCTTCCGGCTCACTTCATGCAACAAACATTTTCTCATGCACACCAGACATTTCCACATTCATTATTATTTCATCGTCGATTGCCACATGCTTGGCTCAGTGTCTGCTGCTTGATTTCCACATGTATTGGTTCTCCTTCAGTGACTGGCTCTGCTATAAACATAGATGGGTTCACTATTTTACAACAAACTATTTTAACCATTGGATTTAATATGACTACTTCATAGGCAGATGCTCTCTGAGATGTCAATGTGCCTTTTGGTTTCTCTAAAATGGCAAATAACGTGTGCTCGACGAATAATGTCATTGGGCACCCCATTACAAAGATTGTAGCTTTCTCTATGGCGAACGCTGCGGCAGACAAACTTTGTTCGCACGGGAAGTGGCCTTTCATTACTGGGTCCAAATTCCCACTGGAGTATGCCGGGGGCTTGTACCCCAATGTGGTTTTCTGTGTAAGGACTGCTGTCATAACACATCCATTCATGTGTGAAGTAGAATTCTTCTGCATGATTGGGAATCCCTAAGACTGGTGCCGTGCAAATGGACTTTTTTAGTTCATCAAACCCTTCCTCCATGTTCTTAGTCCACACAATTTTCTCCTTTGTTGCCTATGCTTTCTTTAAGGCTTGTAATAAGGGCCTCGTATAAGAACTGTAGTCAAAGACCCATGCCCTGACATAATTACATAATCCTCAAAAACTCTGCATTTGTTTTATCGTGTGTGGCTTAGCTGTTTTTGAAATGGCTTCAGCTCTTTCAGGGATAACCCTTTTCCCTTCATGTGATATCAGCTGGCCTATGTACAGCACTTCTTGTTGACAATATTGTAACTTCTCTTTGTCAACTTTGTATCCTTTCTCAGCAAGTATAGTCAGTAGCTGAATGGAATCGTGTCTGCAGTTTTCCTCTGTTGTGCTGCAAATTAAAATGTCATCCACGTATTGCAAAACAACACTCTCTAATGCAATGTTGCTCAAGTCCATCTGCAGGACTATATTGAAAATCGAAGGAGACTCACAATTCCCTTGAGGTAGTCTTGTACTTTTCAGACGACCTCGTCTGAACGTAAATGATGTCAAATCCTGCGAATCTTTCTGCAATGGGATGAGAAAAATGCATTTTTCAAGTCAGTCACCGTGAAATACTGTGTTTCAATAGGTATATTACATAGGATCATGGATGGGTTTGGAACTAGAGGGAACTCGGCCTCGACTATCTGGTTTATTGGTCTTAAATCTTGGATTAAATGCCAAGACCCCCCCTTAGATTTTTTGATGTATTACATGGTGACTCTGACGTCACTAAGATGCCCTGCTACATCATGACAGAAATTGTCTTGAAAATCCCTTCATCTGCTTCCTTAGAGATAGGATACTGTCGTGCTTTTGGTAAAATTGCTCCTGGTTTCAATTTAGTCTTCACTTCTCCGACTCCTTTCAGTAAGCCTACGTCATAAGGGCCTGTAGTCCATACTGAAACAAGTACCTTTCACATATCGTCATCAAAATATTCAGGATGTTTTTGTGCCAACATCATTCTCTGAGGCACCTCTCTTTTAATCATTTCCACCCAATAAATGAGATTTACCTCAACTGTCATCTCATCTTCACCTATTTGCTCTTCAAGTAGATTGTCATCAGTGATGTCAGTCAATCTGTAACCTTCCCCAATGGCGATTATTGCGCACCATTGTCTGCCTTCATCATCACAACCATCACGCAAGGCCATCTCTTCTCGCACTATGGCTGCGTGTATTGTTAAGGGAAACCCTCGTCCCTTTCCCTCATGCATAGGTATTCTTGGTCTAAACAGAAACTCATCTGGGGTTCTCATTGTTTTGTCTGCAAGGCCTGGTAGCCATGACATTAATATGCGCACTCCATATGTGAATATCTCTGGTTCCAGTGGAACAGCTCTCATAGTCATTTGTCCTGCATATGCTCTAATCATTTCGCGCATGTTCAAATAATGCACCCCTGGAGTTGAACATACTATGCCCTTCTGCGTGAACGAGATTGTCATGATTAGCCTTGTCATTAAGTCTTGTCCCACTATGTTTACAGGAGTCTGCCTCGAATACAGCAGTGGCACTTTCATGTCACATTCTCCTATGGAAACTGGAAGTTCTTTTGTCAAAGAAACACGACTTGTTGCTCCTGTAAAGCCCTGAATATTTATAGCGTCGCTGGACAAAGAAAATGTGCCTTCACGTATGCACGAGCGTGTCGCACCTGTGTCAACTAAGAAAGAATATTCCTTATCCCCTATAAAGACATCTACCCTTGGTTCCTTGTGAGAGTTCGGTGTCACTGATAGGATAGAACACATCAGGTCTCCCAGTGAGCTGTCCTAGTCCATATATAATCTTGTCCCACACTGAATGAATGGATTTCCTCCATCACTAGTGGCATTTCCTATTCCAGAATTCAGTACCTGTCCTGTACATGTTGTTTGTGACAATTGCATCGGAGACTGTTGAGACTGTCCCTGTGGAAAATGTGTTACCTTCGGCTGTGGTTGCAAGTTTTGCTGTACTCTTGGTGCTTGCTACTGTACCGTGTGATCCTGCACAAATCCATTTCCACCCTGCTGTGTGAACGCAGATGGATTCACCATTCCTCCTCTTGTGAATTGGTCGTTTTGCACCATTCCTTGACTTCTGCACATACGTGCTAGATGTCCTGTCATCCCACACGTCCAACTTGTAGGTGGTGGTCTGATTACTTGCCCATTTTGCATATCCTGGTTTCCGTCTTGCATATTTTGAAAACCTCCCTGATTACTCTTAAAACCTCCCTGATTAATCTGCCATCCTCTTCCTCGAAAGACTCTTCATCTTGGGTAAAATCCATTATTGCTTTGATCGAACTGCCTTTGGTTATTTACCTGCTGCGTATTTGATCCATCTGTACTAGTTATCATTGCCCCCTCAATGGCATATTTTGATAATTCTTTCTGCACTAATTTAGCCTCTTCGTCCTTTCGTGCAGCATCATTTTTGTGATTTTTCTCTTGCAGCAGCCTGCAATAGTGCGTGATGGTCAGCTGTATTAGAGACCATGGCTTAGCCTCATCCCTACCAAATTCTTGAGCTCCTTCTGTACCTGTTCTGGCATCCTTTGGCATAATACATGGTAAAACATGGGTATAGATTTCCCCCAAGATTCACGAGTTTCCAAGACCCAGGTGTCTTGGAAATTCTGAATGTAAAGCAACAGATCATCTGACTCCTTCATCTTGCGTTTCATTATAGCTCCTATATCAGAGGTATCTGGGTATAGCACTCGAAGCGCTTTCCATGCCGCAGTTCTGCAATTGTTAAACGGCGCGCCGTCATGCGCAGTATTAACTGTAGTTACTCCAGGGTAACCTGCACGTGTCCACACATCGTCAGCTCTATCACCAATTATAGCGATTAAAAGACCCTTAATATCCCCTATAGCTAAAGTGTTCCCTCTCATCATTTTTTCTAACTCATGTATCCATTTTCCGGCTCCAGATGTCAACATTGGGAGCTTATTTTTCAGGTTTTCTCTATCCTTGCGGCCATGGTATATATTGTGGCCTCGTTCCTCTTTTTTTAATAAGGGGAACTGCAATACATTAAACACTTTTTCCTCTCTCATCATTTTTCTGTCTACGGCAGGGGTAATATTCCTGCATCGCTGTCTACCTGGTAATGTCCTTAGTCTGCTCACATAGGGTGGTGGAGACACCCCGCTCTGACCGTGTGACACTCCTTCATGCTGATCTGATTGTATGGCTGACTCTGGTGTTTTAAGTGCAGACGCACTAGAGTCTGACCATCTTTTTCCCTTTCTCCTAGAGACGCGTCTTTCGCGGCTTCTCTCGTCTTCTCTTTCTTCACATTCCTCTCTTTCTGCATCTGATATTGTCTGTGCCCAACTTGTGCAACTTCTCTCATCCACCTCATTTCTATTCAGTGTCAGCCTATCTAAGGACAGTTCTCTATGTCTACTACTTCAGGAGGCGTCCTCAGTATCATACAACTGAGTGCTCTCAAGACGCTCATCCTCTCCTTTCCCATGGGGTACCTTTTCTAGCCACAATTCATCATATATTGTATTGATTGTCTCTCCGACACTTCTGGTGTTGAAGTCATCTTCTAGATTTACTCTAGACGTGCCTGGTACTGAATCATACTCAGGAAAGAATTCTTCTATATCTTCCCAGTCTACTACTGGATCGGGTTTTTTAACCTCTCTTTCCAGATATTCGAGATCCTATGCTCTCTGTCTTCACTTGCGTTCTATGTCGTCATTAAATTCTCTGCTCTTCCTCACTTCCTCTCTGACCCTATCTTCCTCTTGTTTCCTCGCATCCCTTTGTTCATGTGCCCTTTGCATTTCCTCATCTCTTTGTCGTTTTATTCTCTTCTCCCAGATTTTTTGTTCTTCTTTTTCTATTCTCCTTTGTTCTGTTCTTTCCTGATCATCAGCTATTCTCTGCTTATGATCACGTTTTCTTTGTTCTTCCGCCTTTTCCTGTTTTCTGACCTGCTCATCACGATATAACTGCTCTCGTTTCTGCCTAGCTTTTTTCCTTACCCCTTTGTCTCTTAATCGTTTTTTCCTTTTCTTTTCCTTTTAATTCATCCTGTTCTCCCCTTTGTCTCATATCCTCAATGCCTTTACCATCGAGTTTCAATAAAATTTGACCTCCCATCCATTCGTTCTGTGTGAATGCTAACTCATCGGACCTGTCCTCATCTCCTTTCCATGTACTTGCTTGTGCTTGATCTCCTTTTTCCTTTTCGTGTCTCTCCTTGTCCTTCGGGACTTTGGAGGTGATATCTCTTTCTCTATTCTTTTCTGGGCTTTCGTCACCACTTTGCATAGGTGACTCATATGACAGGTTGCTATATCCTGTGGCTGCTTTAAGTTCCCTCAATGGGTACAATCCTTCGCTTTTACTAGCTTTGCTTTTTGTTTCAGACGGGGCAGATGGCGCAGAAGGCTCTTCACCCCCCTCTGTGCATATATTCAGTATCCAGTCTAACGGTGACTCATCCTCTTTTTCTTCTTGGTACATCTTCCAAAGTTCTAAACTAGCCAGGCGTTTGTCTAAATTTTTTCTCGTGTACGTGGCATGTAAATATATTGTCATGTGCTGCAGGATCGTTTTCAATAGCGATCTGCCTTGGGGCTATGGCATAAACATTTTGTCTGCGGTCTCTTTAACCCATTCTGCACTGTACTGTTTAAGGTTAGGTGCATGCTTCGGCAACTGTTTGCACAAGTGTATCAATGGGGTAACGTCTTCCATGCTTAACCTATTTTTCCTCTCTTTATATAACACCTTATTATACTTAACGTTTCACAAACAAAATCAACAGTATGAGCAAGCACCAATCGTTGCAAGCTCCAATACTGTTTTTCAACAATTATTTTACTTTTACTTTTGTCAACAACAACCATCAATCCATGCCATGCAACATTTTTCTTTATAACTGTGCAATTTTCATGCTATTTTTTTATTAAGTTTTTACCTTATGACGTCATAAATTAACTGAAACACATAGAACAGACAGACAGACTCTGGCCGCCCACACAAATGTCATGCCATCTGCTTCCTCAGATGCAATCTGCCCCTATTTTATTCCGATATGGAATGTAAGCCCATCTCTTTCAGATCGTCTTTAATCGATCTGGTCTCCTACGTTACCCTATCAATCAGGATTTTAGATGAAGGCTTCTGCTAGTGCTCTTTAAAACCTAGGCACCGGGCGTATACTCTTATCGCGACCAAACTCAAGATATCTCTTTATATTGCTCGGCCACACTCGAGTCAATGTTTTCCCCTTATATATACATCTACGTTATACTCTTGTTCTGACGTTATATTTGTCCCACCTCCCTCCGTTACCTTCTCTTTACTTGTTTTTTAAGGCATGCAAGCTTTTGCCAAAACAGTCAGTCTTTTTTACTCACCGTTCGCATGTTTTTCCTCTCCGGACGCTCGGGATCACTGCCTGCATTACCGCCTTTCCATGCCGCTCGTTCGATCAGCTGCTCGTAGAAGTGGGAAGGGGTTTTTGGGAGAAAGCAAGGGTCCCTTCACACCTAACCTGCAGGGTTTTCGAACTAAACTAACCACTATCTACGGGGAGATTCTCGTTCTATCAGCCAGCTGGCAAAGGACTCATGATATTGCAGAGGACCTGAAGTTACTTATGTCGACGGCCGATGGGTATCTTATTTAATCTAACCACCTAATCTCTACTACCAAGTGAACTGGATGGTCTCCAGCCAGCCCTCTGACTGGGGATCTCCAAACAGCCCTTTAAGATGAGTAGCAGTACCCTCGAGATAGATGGGGATGCAGATTCGTACTCATGCATCAAATAACTATGACAACTCAATAGTTTGGCAAAGGGAGTCTGTTTAATGACAAGTACATAAAACGGGGAGTACAATAAACATCAGAAACCACTAGATCTTCTCGCTCTCTCTTCCAACTCCACTCAATTTTAGAAAAAAAACTGTATTTATAGCAAAAACTTTTCATTATTGACGTGCAATCTTAAAAACCTAACATGCAACGTGATGGGTTATAGGAAGGTAAATTTATCATAGGTACTATATCTGTATGTGGTAACGGGGAGAGGGGATTGGACAATCAATGTCAGGTGGGGCATCTAAGCCCTTCCTTCAACATGGCCACTATGAAGGTCACTAAAAGTATGACGTCCCATTGGCTCTACTCTCTATAGGACCCTAGATTACCCAGTCCACTATGATTGGGTTGGCATCAACCCCACTCATACTTTTCCACTTACGTCTAGCAGCATGCAGAACAACCAGCCAGGTGCAGGGAGCTAGTCTGCACCCCAGCTTCCCTCCAATTATGTTACAATCAATCATCACTTCAGTGGTCATGTGTCAATTACTGCCTTGTAGTTTGGCCTCGAGTCTGCTTCTTGGACTGAGAACTTTTAAGGAGTATGGGTATGGCGGAGATCCATGTTTAGGTGTGAAAGTCTCACTCTTCCAGCCTGCCTTGTCACCTGACTAGGACACCATGAAATCGACCTCTATTTCATGTATTTTCGTGTATTTGATTTAATTCTGCCAGTCTTCTACCATCTGTGGCTTATCCTGACCTTTCTGAACAGGATACTATGTTCTTTTCTCTTTTAATTGTATCCACTGTCGGCCTTTTCCAACCAGATACGTCCTTGGCTTCTTGGCATGGTTACTTTCAGCTGAGTTTCTCTCCGACTTAATTCTCAATTTGTTTGCTGCAACACGCTTCTCCTGAGACCTTAAGTAACCTTTGCTCACTTTTGCACATGTGCGTAGTGGAATTATACTTATGTATAAAGTGCTTTTGAGGTATTTATATGTATATGTTGGCGCTTGCCGCAATCTATTTCCTATTAAGCATAAGCAAGCATAACGATTTCTTTGCTTCTTGCGGTTTCTTGCATCTGTACGCGCTTAATCTAACTGATTATCTTCATTGTGTATATGGCATAAGCTTCTTCATCTTGGGTTCAAGATGTCATTTATCCATAGTATCTCCTTTTGACTTTGTTTTCCATCAGCATTCTTTGGTCTTATATCATCTATGTGTGTGTCCGTCCGATGTCTTACGACATCACCATTCGTCTTCCTTTATTATCTTCTTGGCTTCTTCGGGTATTCCATTCTGACAACCGTCATTTTGTCTTGACTGTAGATATGGTTTTCTCAATGGATACCTTACTGTCCAGGTTTTCTTAGGTGTCGGTACTTCAATAGGTGCTATTACTCTAATAGGCACTGGGAAGAGCCCTGCCGCTGCTCTTTGCTGGTTTATTTATTCTTCATACGTCACATACTTTGACGTGAAAGTACCGGGTACTACAAAGGTGGTGGCTGGAGTGTGGATGGCACTTGGCACTTCCTCTTCAACCTCAAATAGGCTTTTGTCGTCATGATTGTTCAAAACTTGGCCCTTGCAAATGTCCTGTCTCTCCTAATCTCAGCAGAAATATGTCTTATGCACATGGTCCGTTCATTCGACTCCCTTTGTGCTTTGCACCCATCTCTCAAAATAGCATCTTTGATCTCAGGCCAAGGTACTCCCTTATTCTGCACCCAAAACCAGCTTCTTCATCAGTTCTTCAATTTGCGATCCTAGGCTTGTATTTTGAGCTAACGGGGTTGATTCTTGACATATGCTGTCGTCTATTTTCTTGCAATGGCCGTCCTAAACGTTATGCTTACCTCTTTTTATTAGGCTTCTATGTACCTTTCTACCTTATGTAACAGCGTATTTACAGATATTGGTTAGCACATTGTTCCATCTTCTTATATTCACAATTACTTTGTCTTTAGGAACATGCTTCGCTTAGTGCTTCAGTTACACTGTCAGTTTTAAATATTTTCATATCGTTTCGGCATAGGTTCATAAATCTTCTTTATGACATAATTCTGTCATCATCAGACTTTAGAGTTCAACCATATGACTCAAAACCTCATTCTGGCATCTTGGCAGTGGATATCCTTCCTGGTAGGATCCTTCTTCTGCTTCTACGTGAGGGTATAATCTGAATGGCTGCCTCAGTGCATATCGTCTTTCATACACTCAACGCAGCATAGTAATGTTGCATGGCTTCATGCCTGGATTCCCAATTGCAGCTATTCATCTGCTACTCCAATAGGACAGTGGTGAGGGGGCGGGGACCAGAGGAGAGGCATCCACCTGCTCCTCTACACAGGGACCCCATGTCCCCCTCTCATGCCCTCAGAACCTCTATGGAGGTAATATCCAGGGCTTCACCCTTGACCTGAAGCAGCACCTCGTCTTCCTTCAAATAGCTCCCGAGAGCCACACTGAAACAGCACCTACCCCATACGTAACTCCCTTTCCGGTACGTGAAATAAATGACTGCTTACCAGTGTACATATATCTGCACACTTCTTATAGTGCATGCCAGCTTATAACTACTGTACACAGCTGTATTAGGATGTTACACTTGCCATACTGTCTATGGCCATGGGCCACTGTATATTGCTGCATAGATTTTTTTTCTATGCCTTGCGGTATTGTTTTTTTTTATTTTTGCATTGTAAATATTTATTTCCCTTTGCATGTTCCCACTCTCTCCTCAGCATGTGGTAAAAGCGGCCCTCCAATCACAATGCCCACTCTTGTACGCAGGTTCGGACTGGGACATAAAATCGGCCTGGCCACTAAAACCCCTAGTACTCACACCTCCCCTGTCCACCACCTCACTACTAAATGTATACCTAGCCTCAAAACTGTACCGAGAATTGAAGGCTGAGAGCCTCCACATTGTAAATTGTACATGTGCAAATTGTATATATCGTAAACTCTGCAATGAGGCTTCTATATTTGAATGCTTGTACTGCATGTTGCCTGTGGTGACAACTGCAAATGTTTTTTGCCCTATATTTCCAGCGCCCAGACGCCTACGGGTTAGGTGCGCTCTATAAATGCCAAATAAATAAATAAATAAAAGAACAGCAATGTGGCCCGCAATCATAAATTGCAATTCATTACTTTTCAGAACATACCATTTGAGTCCTACCCAAGGGGGAGTTTTTGGTAAAGTGTGTTGCAAATAGAGCCCTTGAACGCATATTTGCTGAAACATTGGTTGAAACTAGTTCAGTAACTCGTGAAACTGGCCCACTCTGGTAAAAAAAAAAAATACAGGCCCCCTGTGGCTAGAAAAACGGGCCCACACTATACATGGGCTGGCAATTCGCCAGTCCGAGCCTGCTTGTACGTGTTCTGGTAACAGTGCTGCCCTGACAATGCACCCTGTCAGTTGTGCACCCAGGACACATCTTTGCGAAATTCAAATCCAAATGCAACATATTTCCACTACAAAAAAGGCACAACGAATGACTGCGCACATGTTTCATTGGCTTTGATTTCTGGGACTTGTAGTCTTGCATTTAGAGCGAGACCCAGGTCTTGGGGGGCTGTTCACACATTCCCAGGGACTTCTTTACTTATGAGCGTGTGCTTGAGTGCCTTTTTGCCTAAATGACGCCGTGTAATGCAATGTTTCTACCACATCACATGTGAACTCTGCATGTATGCTTGTTTCAGGGTGAGTGCGTGTTTGTGTGCTTTACTGTGCCTTGGAGTGTTGATCTGTCATGCGTTTCAAGTGTCTGTGTGTGAGTGTTGCGGGAGGAGGGGTCTGTGTGCGTTTGTACGAGTGTCTGCAGTTTTGTGTTCCTGGCTGTGCTCGCCTCCTGTCGGAATATTTGTCTTGGTTGTTGTGTGTTATGGGTTTGTGTGCACTGTTCTGTATCTTTTCGTGTGTCTCTTTTTTTTTGTGTGCGTCTTTTTCGGTTGTATGCGAGTGTGTGCTTTTGTGTGTGTGTGCTTGCGTGTGTATCGGAGCGTGTCTTTGCGTTTGTGCTTCTGAGTGTTAAAAGACAGAGGAACTAGCTCTGGAATGCGATTAGACCCGGGCGCCCGCTCTCCTCCCTGCTAACTGCAGAGCCCCCACCCCACCCCACCCTCCTGAAATGTCACCAACCCTCCCCCAACCCTGTGCTGCCTGTACCGCCAGGAGCGCACACACGTTAGGCGGCGCGCACCGCCTGTCTGGCCTGCCAGAGTCAGGGAGCAGCTCCCCCCCCCCTCCTGTCTCTCCTCGTGTCCCTTCCTTCTGTCTGCTCACCCCCATCTCTCTCTGTCCTTCTGGTCTCACTTTCGTCGTCCTTCTGCTCCTTCGTGTTCTTCTTTCCCTCTTTCGTTTATTTTCGTACCTGCTCTTTGCCCTCTGTTACTCTTTTTTTGGACCCCCTTCCAATCTCTACACTACTGCTACTCTCTTTGTGTCCATTCCTTGCGGTCTCTGAATGTCTCCCTCTCGCTCTCCCTCCTCTCTCTGCTCATCATTCCTTGTGGTCTCTGATTGTCACTCTCTCTCTCTCTCTCTCCTGTCTCTCGCTGGTTGCTCATTCTGTGCCCCTTTGTATACTCCAGTTTCTCCCACCTCTCTCCACTCATTCCTTTTGGTCTCTGATTGTCACACTCTCTGCCTCTCTCTGTCTCTCTCTCTCCCTCCAGTCTCTCGCTGGTTGCTCATTCTCTGCCCTTTGTACACTCCAGTCTCTCCCCACCTCTCTCCACTCATTCCTTGCGGTCTCTGAATGTCACCCGCTCTCTCTCCTGTCTCTGGCTTTGTGTCAGTGGGAAAGCTGTGATTTCAGAGCCAAGCCCGCCTGCTCATTTTTTCCAGACCCTCATTTGGGAGGGAGGCCGCCGTGTCACAATAAGAGTCCTCCCCCGCCACATACACATACACGTTCTTGCTCTCTGTCACTGTGTCTACCTCGCCTCCTCTGTCAGCCGGTGGCCACCCGTCTCTCTGCCCCACTCTGGCTGCCTTTGCTTCTTTGCCTCGCGCGTCTTCTTTGCAAGGCCTCGTGACGCTGTGGCCTGAGAGCGCACAGTGCTGCACAGGTTCAGGGGAGTCGTAGCCATACGTGGCATAAGAAGAGTGGCATGCCACACGTGCACCGCAGGTTGGTATATACTTCGCACCCTTCCAAACAACACTGAATTAGCAGGCCCCATATTACAACAAAACACAGTGTGGCATATCCTGGCATAACAGCATAAGCAGCATTCAAAGCTAGCAGAACGAAAACGAAAATAACGTGGGACAGTGAAAGACAGCTACCACGCCGAGCACCACCGCGCAACATATGTAGAGTTAGCAGCAAAGCCTAATATCATTAACTTAAATATCAACTGCGCGTAGTATAACGGCACAACGTAACAGGTAACATTTCTTCTAACGCTGAGGAAATATATCTGATATGGAAACATCAAGGCGGTGATACATTGGGGGGAACGTATTATAGAAGTGTAGCAAGGACTTGCGGCACGACCTTTCACCTATTTCAAATTAAATAGGCCTCACACGTCTCTAGGATTCCTTTTGACTCTGAAAACGACAGCTTCATAGTTGTTTTTAAGGGGGGCATTTAGCGTTTCAGTGCATTGGTGGCGCCTTTCTTTGTTCTGCTCTGCAGAGGCCAGTAAAGCTCTCACGTGATCATCTGCACCGTCCGCTTCTCTTGCTTTATCGGGGATTTGGCCTCAGAATGAAGCCACGCGGTGGGGCTGGTGATCTGTACATTCGCCCTAAGGAAGCATCAGTGTTGACAGACTAAAGGCGCTGCCACTTTAAATGGGTCCTTGCTGGCCAATGACGAAGGTGCTAAATTGTCACAGACCTGGTTTGCCCTGTTTCCAGCTCTTTGATGACTGGCAGGGCAGATACTTGGAAAATGATGACATTCAACTTGGGGCCCACGTTATGGCCAGTGCCGCGGAATAGGGCACCAATGGAGCTACCAGGGACAGGATAATAATCCAGGGGGCCAGGGCATTGCAACACAACACCCACAAACTTTGCGCTATGGCAGTGGTCTTCAAACTTTTTTGGCCAGGGCCCCCCTGAGCAAAATTTGGGCAGGTCGGGACCCCCCAGAAATGCCAAATGGACAGTATATATTGCGCGCCGTCACCTGCTCCCATCAAAGTCGCTGGGCTCCCTCATCGCACTCCTACCCAGTCGCTGGTCTCTCCCCACCCCATCACACACCCAGGGCTCTCCCCACTCTGCTCCCATCACTATCCCATGGTTCCCGCCCATTGTGCTCCCACCATAGTCCCTCGGTTCCCCCATCCCGTTCCCAACACAGTCTGAGGGCCAGTGGCGGCTGGTGAATCTTTTTTAAGTGGAGGGGCATTAAGGGGAGGTTCGGGGGGGTTTCCCCCTGTGAATTATTTTTTAAATAATAGGTTAAAATGTTGCATTGTAGAGCATACTTTTAACAAAAAATGGGTAAATAGCCAAACAGTTTGCAATTGTTGCTGGGAGTCCAGGGGGCAGGCATTGATATTTTATTTCTATCGCGCTCGTACACAAGTGTTTCAGAGCGTGACAAGGCAAGGGAGGGGAACAGAGGAGAATAAAACAGCGATCTTACTAGGCCCAGTGACATTGAGAACGCGCAAGTGTGAGGGGAAAAGTGCATGGAAGGGGGGAGAAGTGGAAAGTGCGAAGCAGAGGAGAAACAGATAAATAACAATAAATAAATAATAAAGGCAACAAACAGTGGTAGTGCAGCCAGCAATTTGCAAGTGCTACGTTTAAGGCAGCAGACAGGGTAGGTCTGATAAGTGCAGGAAGAAAGATGGTTCTCCTCAAGTTTTAGAGTGGCAGGGCGCTGTTCCAGAGGGAGGCCGCAGCCGAAGACGGAGATCTACCCCCAGCTCGTTTCTTTGATAAACGACTGACCCTGAGGGAGTTGGAGGTAGAGGAGTGAAGAGCTCGAGAGGGGAGGTATTTGCGGAGGAATAGCTGAAGGTATTTTGGACCGAGGCCCCAGAAAGCCTTGTGGACAAGGCAGAGGGTTTTGAATGATAGATGTCCGGTAAAAAGATACCATCCCTGTCCCCTGGGCCCCACTGGTCCTAACACAATGAACATGATTATGTGTATATGCAAGGCGCTGCACATTCAGTTTGAATACCACTGCGCTATGGTAAACAGCCAAACAGAGGAATGGAAGGACAGCCTTGGCGCCCTCCTTTCCCGCCCAACAACTCACCAAGCACCTGCCCCAGCAAGGTGTCAGCAGACCAGGGACAAGCACCAGGGCAGGAATGGCAGGGAAGGCCCATGGCCCGAGGGGCAAGAAGCCCCTGAGAGAATGCGTAGCCTCAGGCTAGGAAGAGGGGAATATAAGGAGAGAGCTGGGAGGAATAGGCCAGTCAAGGCGAAGACCCTGTGAAACCAGCTCTACTGTGACAAGTCCACACAGACCAAGAAGAATCCAAACCCACCACTACACACTCAACCCGAGAAGATGGAGTGATGAGGCTCAAGCCTCGGTATCCAACAATCACTGCTGATGGATACAAATCTAAAGAAGAAGACAGAAAGGGTAGGCCAGTTGTCTTTGGTCCTCCAAAGGGAGCACCAAAAAGTCATCCTGCGCACACAGGAGACGTCTTTCTTTTCCCAGTCCCACCCACCCAGAAAAGAAGAAGGAGGAGAAAGGAAATAACGGGGCAACGAACGGAGTCCACAAAGTCGTGGCAAGAAGAGGGTGGAACGGCCCAGGTAGATGCCCTGGTCCCGGTGCCCGAAAGATAACAGTCATTTTTATTATTATGTGTTTTGGTTAAATAAATGTACCCACATGTGTTGTATGATTCTAGGTATCCAATAAAAAAAACACAGCCTTTTTGTTGCCAACAACAAGACAATGCATTGGGTCCTTATTGACAACACTAACAGGGTAAGATGGGCAGCCCGCTCTGGCTTCCACGAGTTAGGCAACGGCAATGATAAAACCCGGGACTTCCCTTATTCGAGTGTGGATCAGGACGCATCTTCGTAATCCCTGCGTCTCGCGCATGGGAGGGGGTTGGACATTAAGGCGCGGGGTGAACCCAAGAGATTTTTCGTAGCAGACCTCGGCGGATTCATGAATACATTATTAAAGACAAGAGGAGTTTCCTGTAATGCTGCAAGTAAACCAGAACAGGTGCGCATCTTTTAAATGTACAAAGCTGTTCTTCAGTATTTTCTGCAGAGGACGTTCCTGGCAGAAATATTCACAAGTGTCCTCTCGAGAGGTTCCTGCAGTCTACTCCAGTGGTTAAATCGCACTTTAGTCCCGGTGATTGGGGTTCGGGGTTCTGGAACAAATACCAGTCGTTTACAGTAATGGGCTCAAATAGTTTCCCAGTCCCCTTCCGGATCCGGGAAAATCCGGCCCAATAACCAGCTCTGCCTAGCTGCTCCTATCTTCAGATGTCTGTGAATTCATCTTTGATTACTACTCTCCCTGTGCACTCGGTTCGCAGCTGCCTCTTTCTGCCTGTCTTTTGGCCTGTGTGTGTGTGTGTCCCCTTCCCCGTGTCTGCCCCCTGGTCCAGCCCCTGAGCCTCCTTCTCCCTCTTTCTGTGGATCTTTATTCCAGTCTCTCACCATAGTGCCACCACCGTACAGTGATAATGGGTGCCCCTCCCTTGCACTGCTCCCTTTTCTCTCACGCCCCCTCTCCCCCCACACACCACACACACGGTTTCTCTTTCACATTCTCGTTTCCCGACGTTCTCCTGCTCTGCCTGTCTAACACACGCGCTGTCTGTCGTTCTCTCTCTCTCTTTCGGGACACCATGCCCCTTTTTCCCTCCCTAGTCTATTTCTCTTAGCGGGGCTAACCCCTACTCCTTGGCCCATCATATCAGTAACATGCATAACATTTCCCGCTTTCTTGCCCCAATGATAGAGCCAAAGACATTCTGAAAGTTGGAAACATATATAACATTTTATTGGAAAAAAAATATGATCGCATAATTTGGAGTCATCTTATGATGGCAGCCCCCCATCCCCTGCTCAGGTCTTATGACTGCCTGGCACCCACCATGGTCCTTATCCGGGTGGCTCCGCCAATCCCGCCTTACAAAAGTCCCATGTCCAAAAAGCCTGTGAGCCATCTCACACCATTCCGTTCTTGCGAGAACGGCCCGCCCTGGATTCCACTGCCAGTTCAGTCATTCCTCCAGAGAGTATGGAGCGAATAAGGCCACTGCATCGGTTGCTGAGGAGTCCCAAACGTCCCTAGTGGAATCAGTGCCCGTGTCACCCCATCCTGCCTGAAGCAGCCAGTGGTTGTAGCTCACGGACCAGACCGCAGCGTGCCTCCTTGTCTGGGACCGCCCTCGCAACTCTGCCACGCTTTAGGGTGGCCCCCCTGGGACCCCAAATGCCCCCACACCAAATTCCTCCTCCTGATTGCACTCACCAACCAGTATTTACATCCGGTTCTTGCCATCAGTCCCCATAGCCTTAAGTTGAAATGGCCCATCCTGTGCTCTGAAAGATGCACTCCACCTGCTGCAAAATCTATTGGCTTCCCTTCACATAACTCCAGGTGTCTGACAAAAACAAGCCCTTCCTGCTTCATGAAGCTCTCCATGCTCCTGTTCACCCTCCTCCTAGACCTTTCCATCGCAGCGTTGGACTCTGCTCCCCGTCACACCTTCCTCGGGATCAGCTCTGACCAAGCTATTTCCATCGCAGGCAGCATTCTTGCTAAAATCTTAATGCCCTCCTGCATTAATCTCATCAATCGGCCCCTCCCCAAATCTGCAAGGTCATTCCCCCCAAGGTGCACTACCAACAACCTCGGGGGGCCCTCCTACTGATCTGCCTGAGCAGTGCAGGGAGAGGTGAGTGCCAACGCATGCCTGGGGTGCCTAACAACACCAGCTCAGTGTCCTGAAAACCTAAATTGGCCCCCCGCACCAGCTTCGTGCGGGCCCATTTCTCCGCTCTGCTGATAAACGAGTGGCCAATTATCCAGACGGTACGGCCAGCTGTAATAAATCAAAATGCATAGTTGGTAAAACCTTTTACCCTTTTTTGCCCTCCGAGTCCCCCCCTTTCTGTTGTCCCCCTGGGACATGACCTATTCCACTGGAGGGGTTGGGTTGTCCTGCCCCCCCTGGGCGGATGTAAAGTTTATTCCTGTCAGATTGCCATCTTCCCAACCTCTGGATCGCTGAGCCGTGCATCCCAGCCTGAAATGCTGTTGTTGCCGACCCTATCTGGAAACCTTGCGTGGACCATCCTTCCCCATGACACCCCGCTTTCTTTAAAGCCATGGCCAGTACCTTCCGGAATTGGAACATTGTCAGTGGAGACCCGTCTCTGTGTATTAAGAGGTACTTCCCACCGGCTGGCCTCATTGTCATGTAGTGGGACAGTAGCCAAGTGGGGCAGCTCGACTGTTCCGCTGCCCTTCGCAAGTTGATTGAGGTGCCCCTCCTGGTTTGATCGGTCTTTGATCTCCTGACCTTCACCTTGAGGCCATCCTCCGTGAATGTGACATCCCCTCGAGCCAGTGCCCTCCCCGAGTCATCACCCTTTCCTGTTGCCACCAATTCACTAACCCGGAGAGCCCTGAAGAATGCCAATGTGAATGCCGCCCTGAAGAGCCTGAGCTCAAAACCGTCTGTGCATACCCCTTCCAGTTCCACAAGTAACTTCTCCAGCACTTCAAAGTTAATGGGTTTACGGACATCCTTCCTGTACCCTTCCAGTTTCCCCCAACCTTTGATTGCTGCCCTTACTGAGAATTCCTTAGTTGGGTCCCCCTCTCCTTTCAGTTTGGAATGGAATGCTACAGCAGATAAATGGCTTGTGACCCAGCTCCTGCTCTGCCCTTGGTTGTGTGCCCGCACAACAAACCGCTCTACCTGGGCTGTAAGACCCAAGTTTGTGTGCCCTGCCTCCTGCATCACCCTTACAAACTTACTGTAGCCTTTCTGATACCTGGACTGCACTCCTGGTGAGAGAGACTGCTCCCCAAGATTCCAAAGCGTCAGGTCCACGACATCAGGTGCCACCACTCCTGCATGAACTCTGTGCCATTCTGCTGTGCCCTTGGGTGGGCAAAAGAGCGTCAGCAACCACATTCACAATTCCTGGTACATGTCTAGCCCTAAACTCAATATTCTGGTACAAGCACACTTCTACAAGTTTCCTTAGCAGGCCCAGAACCACTGGGCATGAAGCGGACTGTAATTTGATGGCCTGGACCACCGCCTTGTTGTCCGACCAAAAACGGACCCTCCTGTTGCACAACTCACCTGGCCACAGCAGGAGGGCGATCACGATTGGGAACAGCTCTAGCGCCATAATGTTCCCCAACCTCCCTTTCTTTCTCCATTGTGTTGGCCACCTCTGTGCACACCACTGTGTGCCCAGGATCACACCAAACCCCTCCTTTCCAGAGGCATCAGAGTACATTTGTAACTCACTGCTGGTAACCCATGCGCCCCACCAAAGGCTAACCCCGTTGTACCCCTGCAGAAACTTCTGCCATATGACCAGGTCCTCTTTGAGTGCGGCACTCAGCCTGATGTGGTGGTGTTTGTTAGTCACCCCCGCTGTGGCTCTTGCTAACCTTCTGGCAAACACCCTTCCCGCTGGTACCACCCTGGCTGCAAAGTTGAGTTTCCCTAGCAGCTGTTGCACTTGACCCAGAGTTGTCTTTTCTTTTGCTAGGATGCTGGAAATCAATTCCATTAGCCCCTCTACCTTTTCTTCTGGTAACCTGCATGTGCCTTTGCAAGTATCAATTTCTATGCCTAGAAATGTGAGGACACGGACTGGGGTTTGTGTTTTCTCTTTGGCTAGGGGTATCCCCAATTCTGTCATTAGAACCTGGAAGGATGCTAATGCAGCTCCAGGGTCCTCAGTACCCTCCCTACCAATGAACAAAAAATCATCCAGGTACTGCATTATTGCTCCCCTCGGTTCCCTCTCTTTTGCTGCCCATCCCAAAAAGGAGCTAAACTGTTCAAAGAAGGCACATGAAACAGCAGACCCCATTGGAATGCATCTGTCAAAGAAAAATTGGCCTTCCCATTTGAATCCCAACAAATGAAAGCTATCTGGATGGACTGGCAAGAGCCTGAAAGCAGATTCAATGTCGACCTTTGCCAACAATGCCCTTCTTCCCATCTGGCCCACTAGCTCCATTGCTTTGTCAGAAGAAGCATATGGAACGGAGCAATAATCCAGGTCCAGCCAATGATTAACAGAATCGCTGCCAGGGCTGGATGAGAGGTCTTGCTCTCTCCGCCCTGGCTATTTAAGCCCCCAGAGGTTCAGGCCATTTCCGGCCGGACCCCAGGGGGCACCCTGACTGCGTCCTCCCTAGAGGAGGCGAGTCCACGCAGGGGGCGGCCAGAGGGGCGGCCCGCTATGTGAGCTGCGCCTCTAGCGCCCCCTGCGTGGGCTGGCGCATCTGCTCAGTCTCTTTCTCTTGCAGCGGTTCCTTGAGAGACAGATCTGCATAAGGCACAGTGGTGCAACAGACACCATTGAGCAGATGGGGCTGTAGTCCCCTCCTCCCCCCCATCCCAAAATGTTATGTTATGTTGACTCGACCTGGTTGACCTACTGTGGCCAGACAGAACAGGACACACGGTGCCTGGGCTTCCCTGTGAACCAAGGCCCTGCAATTACTAACGCAAAGCATTTCATTGTTAGTAGCACCTGTATTCATATGCTTACATTTTTAGGCAATTTACATCTTGATGTGGGGTTGGTACTTGCTGGCCAGGGGAGTGATTGGATTGGAATAGGGAGTTTGGGGTGAAGAGGGGGAGCAGGAGACAGCTCCCTCTCTCAGCAGTTCTTAAGTGTGTGGTTTCAGACGTGGAGAGAGTTAATTGCTTGTAACATTGAAGCTGCACCAGAATAGTCTCATTAGAATGTGTAAAGAAGTTAAATGCCCCCACACAAATAGGTTTTCCCCTCCCTCACAGTCACTGAAGTTAGCGCCCCTTCCAACATTTGAAATGTATCCCCCCCCACCAAATGTAGTTTTCGTTGCGCTCCTGATAAGGCACCACCCCTCAGAATGCCCAGGTCTTTAGAGCAATCGCCTTTCCAGCAGCCCGGAGGGATCTGTGTGAAGGGTGAGGGTGGGCTTCATGGAGTGGTCGCCCGAGGGTGGGCACTGTACATCCTGAGTGTTTCCTTTTTCTCTGTGACTGGGTCAGGCTAGGAGCTGAGAGCAGCACGGGAGGCAGGCCAAGGACAGCAGTTTCCACCTCGCCTACGGGACGCACTCATGATTGTCCCATATAGTCTGGTGAGTTGGTACACCCAGGCAGTAATGTTATGTTATATATATTTGTACAGCGCACATACGCCCAACGGCATCTTGGCGCTAAGCAGCAGAGGTGAAGAAGTAGTCAGGAGGGGGGAAGCCTTAAACAAAAGGGTTTTCAGAGAACGGCGAAAAGCAAAATGGTCAGCAGTAGCTCAGAGAGCCCAGGGTAAGTCATTCCATGCTCTTGCAGCTGCCACAGAGAAGGCTGTTAGGGAGAGCGGAAGGCTCCATGTCAAGCTTTTACACCTGATTTCGCATGTAACAAAGGAATGCATTCTGGGACATGTAGTCTTGGTTAACCTCCTGCATCTGAGAGCAATGCTTTGTGAAAGGAACGTGTGAAAAGAGGGACTCCCACAGAGAGGCACGGGAAGGTTCTCATGAAGATGTTGACATTATCATCACTTGGTTGAATTAGCAAAATAGGTTTCTAAAGTTCACCAAGGAGATCAGCAATGTTGAGATACATTTTTTAGGCTTCACGATTTTTCATCATGAGGGTAAACTACTTGTCAAGCCACATAGTAAGGCCACGGATAGGAATGCGCTGTTGCATTTCTCCAGGCACCATGGCAAACATATTAAAACCCCGCCAATTTCTGAGATTAAAGCGAAATAGCAGCACCAAAGAGCACTATAAAAACAATTGCGAATGAGCTATATAATAAACTAATTGCAAGAGGCTATCCCAGGAAATTGATCAAAGATTCTGTCAAAAGAGCCTAAAATAGTAACAGGGAAGCTCTTTTGGAAAAAGTCACTGTTAAAGCCAAAAAAGAGACCTGTATTTGTCAACACCTACTCCAATCTATCCTGTAAAATGAAATCACACGGAAGCACTCGAAAGCACGCTGTTTGCTGGGAAGGACTTGTCTTTTTGGAACTGTATGCTGACACGGACGTTTTCTTTTCATTCTGCCAGACTGGACGCCGCTTGCTGAGCGCTGAATCCACGGTGAAGCGGACGTCCTTTACAGGCACACCGGAAGCTGCCTGACCTATCTGGGCGGAAACTGTTTTCTGATTGGGCTCGCAACGCTAAGCTCACCCTTGTGCCCGCCCCCCTAAAGCCCAAAAGCAGTGTGTGTAGCGCACCCGCGCGCGCACACGGAAGCACTCGAAAGCACGCTGTTTGCTGGGAAAGACTTGTCTTTTTGGAACTGTATGCTGACACGGACGTTTTCTTTTCATTCTGCCAGACTGGACGCCGCTTGCTGAGCGCTGAATCCACGGTGAAGCGGACGTCCTTTACAGGCACACAGGAAGCTGCCTGACCAATCTGGGCAGAAACTGTTTTCTGATTGGGCTCGCAACGCTAAGCTCACCCTTGTGCCCGCCCCCCTAAAGCCCAAAAGCTGTGTGTGTAGCGCACCCACGCGCGCACACGGAAGCACTCGAAAGCACGCTGTTTGCTGGGAAGGACTTGTCTTTTTGGAACTGTATGCTGACACGGACGTTTTCTTTTCATTCTGCCAGACTGGACGCCGCTTGCTGAGCGCTGAATCCACGGTGAAGCGGACGTCCTTTACAGGCACACAGGAAGCTGCCTGACCTATCTGGGCGGAAAGTAAATATACAATCTCAATTGCCATTGACATTGTAAGTTTAGGACACACTGCTATCCCTCCTAATCTTTCTTGACCTAAATCTTTCTTTTTTATTCACTTCTAGCTGTTTTCTGATTGGGCTTGCAACACTAAGATCACCCTTGTGCCTGCCCCCCTAAAGCCCAAAAGCAGTGTGTGTAGCGCACCCGCGCGCGCACACGGAAGCACTCGAAAGCACGCTGTTTGCTGTTCGCGGTTCGTGCTCCATGTTGCGGGTGTTCGGGTGCGGTTAACCACCAATCTATCTTGTGTGCGCAGGGGGAACTGACCCGTCGATTATGTGCTTTGGATGCGAGGGCAACATAAGATAAAGCAAGTACCAGAAATACGTTTCTTTAACAGGTATTTACATTTTTGGTGCAATCCAAATACACCTCATAACCGCTGAAGTTGGGTGTTGTATATATCAACACCTTAGTCCTTTGGCGGTAGTATTGAGTGATCTTAACTAATTACAACATGGGTAAAGTAAAATTAGCCGCCCTACGTAAAGACCATAGGGCGGACTTCTTCACTGCAGTAAGTACGCGCAGGGCTAGTCTGGCTCGTGCGGCGGCACTTCCTTTGCCTACACCGTGTGCAGATGAAGAGGAATTGTTACAATGTGCGCAGGATTGTTCAGTTGAAATTAGGAATCAGGAGGTAGTCATGGACTCTTCCCAACCAATGTTTGGTGACTATGAGATAGAAGGGGTACTCAATGATCCACATCAGGGGGATAAGGTTGCTGGAAATGACGCTCTTGACTCTGACACTCCGGCTATCTTTATTACTGACGATAATATGTCTGATCCCATATACGATATCCTATCGGAGGGCATACATGATTTTCCACCAGCTGATGACATGACGACGATGGTAGGTATTTTCAACCAAGCTATTTTGGTTGAACTTAGAAAACATAATGACTTGTTGACTTCTATGGTTACAGCTATTGACAATTTTCCCAAAGTCCTACTGAGCTTACTCATACCTATTGTTAAATGTATAGAGACTTTGCCTATAGGACTAGCTGACATGTTAGTCCCCATAGTGAAGGAAACAATGGTAACATGGAATGCTGATCTGAAATCTATATGCCACACAAATGGGGTGGAAATTGGGAATGGTCAGCCTGATGTGCCCTCTCTGCTTAAAAATAAAACATCTAGAAATAACATGGTGGCCCCCAAATTTTCGGAAATTGTGGCCAACTCTGCGAAAAAGGACACTGTCACGCCCAAAATTATTTCTAAGGGCAACGACTTAACTGAAGGTCCTATTAGGGATACTATGCCTTCTAGAGCAGAAAAAAAACAAGCGAAAAAAAATAATAACAAAGTAAAAAAAACAGAACATAGAAACAAATCATCTAGAAAATTTATGAGAGATCTTGATATGAAACACATGATTGATGAGGATGATTCGGATGCAGTTGTCTGTGTGATATCGAATTGTGGAACCACACAGATGAATGCAGCTGCAACTGTGAAAACATCTGCTGATCAGGCAACTCAGAGTGAATATGAAGAAGGAGTGGAGGGAATGTATGAGGTTATGACGAAAAAAAAAGAGCTTCCCTTACGGATAACACGAGTAGACTGGAAAATGGTTTGAATGACATTTTTAAAATCTTTAAAGTTCCAATAAGTACGTCGAATAAGGAAGCTGACTGCCTAAGTACAAAGGAGCCTATTAGATCTGGTAAAAACATGAGTGGTATAGAACAGGTTAAAAACAATCATACACTCTTGGCCTCTGGGGAGGTAGTGAAGCGTCGAATAAGACCAATTGTACAATCAGTAAACACGGGATTATACCATAAAGACACTACGAATATCACTACACTACCTTTTACAAATACAACAATGGTAGACTCTTGTAGTAAACAGGATGAGAGATCAGTCCTGCAAGGTGCAGATGCAGCACTTAACCCTCACCTTGCGCCCACAGATATTGAGACAAATGTGGAGGAAATACTCAGAAATGTCCAGGATTTGATGAATGAAAATAAAAGATTGAAAGAACAAGATAGAGTAATGGAACACACGAATACGAGTTTGCGTACAAATGAGAAGGAAACTGCACTTCCTACTGAGATGCAGAATGCAGGGCGTACCCAATATGATACCATACAGACAGTGATCACAGATACTAGCATAAATCGGAAGGCCAATGACCATGATCAAATTGGTGAACTCCTAAAAAATGTGAATAACATTGTAGAAGAAAATAAGAGGCTTAGAAATAAAGATACTCTGTTGAACTGTCAAAAAAAAGATGAGGGCTTATCAGAAGAAGAGAGGAATGAACAGGACTATCGCTCATATGTTAGGGGGGATGGTAGGTGGCATAATGATAAAGCATCTAATGATATTAAATATCTGCAGGAGCTCAGACCTGTGGCACTTCCACATATGCCGAGTCTGATTTTATGCTCCTTATTTAAAGATGATAGAATGCAAACGCTAAATAGACCCTACATTCTCTCGTTATTTGCGGAGATATCTGAACTCAAACTTATTACCTCTGCAGATATTCATATGGTCGATTTTATCGATAAGGGAAGATGGGATTTTGTCAGATTGGTGATTCCATCCCCCTTGGTTCGGTCAATGATACTGAAGGAGGCAGAAGCTCTTCATCGTATGGGTTTTGACATCTTCCCATTTAAGGACCAGTCTATTCCAACACAAATCCCTGATAGAGGTGGGATAACAAGGCAAGAAAGTGAGGAACAAAGTTTCTATCACACCAATAAAAAAACTGATGATGTATCAGAGAAACAGGATTGGAGATGGTTAGCTCTTTCTTTGCGAGACGCAATCTCCAATCTAAAGGAATTGGGTAAACCTGCATAGTTACTAATCATGCTTTGAAATTGCTATGCTGGAATTCTCGTGGCAATTTCAATCTTTTTAACAACGAATCTCTCATGTTAGATTTACATGGCTTTGATCTAATTTTGTTACAAGAAACCTGGCTGACCACTCATGTGGGCTGGGAAGATTTCATAGTGGAGGACTTATGTGCCACAAAAGGTGCGAGAGGCAGACCTAAGGGGGATATACTCACGGCTTCAAAGGAGTCCCCAAGTCTGCGAAAAATAAACACTTGGAAACTAGGTCAATCGTTTCTCTTAACTGATTATTTGGTGGGAAATGGTTTGAATCTCTTCTCACTACTGATAATTAACGTGTATTGGAACGCGAATGTCTTATCCGATCAACAGCTGGAAATCAACTTAATTGATTTAGGTAAACAAATAGATCAGTGGTCTACCAACAACACTTCTGGTCAAATAATAATAGCAGGCGATTTAAACGCTGACTGTGATGTGGACAGTTTGATGGGAGAATCCTTGCACCTCAAGATGACAACCGGTGTAATTGGTAGCCAGAAACTCAGAGGAATTGTGGGGTTTAAAGCGTATTTCTAATGACCAATGTACATGGAATGCAAGAGGCTGTAAGTCCACTATTGATCATATTTTTCTAACTGCCAAATTGCGTTTTTCATTGTTAAGTTTTGAAGTGAAGCAAGTCTCGATAAGTGACCACTGTATGCTTGTGATGGAGTTTGAACTTTTAATCTGCGATAGGGCTAAACAATGCTATAAGGAGGATCTTTTGCTTAACACCGCAAATAATAGGATTAAATGGTCCTTTAATTCCACACACAAATTTACCTCTATGCTCATCGCTGAATATGAAAATAAAAATTTGGAACAACGTTTGCATATGTTCTCGGTAAAAGAATTCGACGGCACCATTAGATCCAAAATTAAGGATTTTTTTTAACATAAGCCTCGCAGATCTGTTCGGACAAATCAACACAAACATGCAATGGACATAGATGTTCACGAAAGAAAAAGAGAACTTAATAGGGAGCTCCGCAGACTGCGTAAACTGAATATAGCCGGTTCGGATCATTGGGTTTCTATTAAACGAGTAAAGCAATCATACAAAAACTGGCTGAGGAGCCATAGATATATCATTGCTCAACGGGATGGTGAACGGATGTTAGGAGCAATGAGAGGGGTGAACTCGCATAACTTCTGGTAACTAATGAATAATGTGGACCCGACTCAAGTCAAAATAATGATAAATCCAATCCCTGAAGCCATCTGGGCAGGCCATTTTTCTAAGTTGTATAAGACCAACGACAAATGTTACTCACCTCATAGAGTGAGTCCTTTACCTTGGACATTGAGATGTGAGGTAGGTATAATAAAGAATCTTATAATAAAATCTAAAAATACAGGAGCCCCTGGATTAAACAATCTCAGTAATAAGGTGCTAAAAGCTGACCCTCTCTTATGGGCAAGAATCTTATGTATACTTTTCAAAGACGTGTGTACACTTAAAATCATTCCGCAATCTTGGAGGGTGTCTGTTGTCATCCCGGTGTTTAAAAAGGGTTCTCGATTGGAGCCCAGTAACTACAGAACCATAGCTATCGCGGACTCAGACTCTAAAATATTCGCATCCTTGGTGTTGATTGATGTTCAGAGGTGGATGAATGATAATCATATACTTAGCATGAACCAAGTGGGTTTCAAGAAAAACTGCGGTACGGATTGTGGTGGGTTAGTCTTGCGATGTATCCAAAGCAAAGCGTGGGCTAAGGGGAAGAGTCAAACTTTTGTGGCATCTATGGACCTTAGCAAGGCATTTGACCTTGTTGACAGCCCAATGCTATGGCATAATCTAAAATCTCTAAAAATGCCAATGCATTTATTGAACATTATTGTTGAACTTTACACAGACACTAGGCTAGTTGTAAGAATGAACATGGTCGGGGATCTCTCTTCCCAAATTTTAATTAATAATGGCTTAAGACAAGGATGCATGCTGGCACCAACGATTTTTAACCTATATGTCAGTGGAGCTCAATTTGCCTTTATGAACACGGGTCTGGTTTCACCCAAACTGAATGGAAGAGGAATTTCGTGGTTGGCTTATGCTGATGATTTTCTCCTCTTGGACAATACCAAAGTGGGTTTACAGCGCCTAATTAAGACTTTTGAATTGTTTATAAGTAATCTATACCTAAAAAGTAATCCCTCCAAAACGATTATAATTTGAAAGGGACGGGCGAATAAGAAGCAGAACTCTCTCTCATGGTTCTGTGAAGGCAAACAAATTAAGCTCCAAAAAGCATTTAAATATCTAGGTTATCGCTTTATGGGCACTGAATCGGTCACACTGTTTAAAAACCAACTTAACTCAAAAGCAGAAGTGGCTTTAAAACAGATGCGAATGCTGGAAAGAAAATATGGAGGTTTTACGATGAAACCAATGAGAGAATTTTATCTAAGTAAAGTGGTCCCGCGGATCACTTATGGCCTAGAATTTTTTTCAGTTGATATTGATGATTTTCTGAAAACATTGGAAGGTATTGTTTGGAGGGGGCTTTTGTTCTTTTTACCAAATTGTATCCCCATCGAAGTATTGAGATACGAATTGGGTTTACAATCCCTACACTCGTTAGTTGCAACTAAAAGGCTTATGTTATGGAGAAAATGCCAATTATTGGGAGTCACCAACTTTTATGCGGAAGCAGGGGCTGATGAGTCTTGCCCCTTTATGGTTGCTTTAAACAATGAAATTGAGCTGATGCTAGAAGAAATTGGTATTGCTAAATGCACTGTTATGAACAAACCCATCAAATGCAAATAGATTATAAGGGGTATGGATTGGTCTTTGACAAAGAGTAAAGTGTTAGCTTCCAAATTGTACAATCGAGTCCATTCTTTTTGGAAACTTTTTCCGGTTATGGAATTCTACTTGACAAAATACCCATCTAGGAGCTTTAGAAACTCCTATATGAGATTTAGACTTAATGTCATGCATACCAATTGTATCTTAAATATAAGGAATCCGTTGGAGAGAAAGAAATGGTGTCGTTTCTGTAAGCTGTGTGAAACAGATGAGACTCTAGAACATATTATGCTGAAATGTCCTGATTTGGTCAAACAAAGAACTGAATATTTTGCAGACTTATTTGACAATAGTTTTAGCAATGATCCTAATTATATATGGTATAGAATTAGAAATGGATATTCATTGACGTTGTTTATTCGTGTAATTTCCTTTTTAAAAACAGTATGTGATTTAAGTTAGACATTCTCTGTTTTTGGATATCTGTTTCATTGTCTAAATGCTGTGATTGTGTGAAATTTTAATGGTTCATTTTTCTTTTTGTGTTTTAATCTTTCCATTTTGTGTATATTTTGTAAAGGTTTATGACAAACCATGAACAAATAAACAAATAAAAAAAAAAAAAAGAAATCAGTCTTTATGAAAAACTGGAGGAAAGTGTCCACGAATATAACAGTCTCCCTCGGTAGCATATAAGAGGAGTCAGAATATAAGAAACATTCTAGTAAGAAATGAAAGAACAGAAAAGAACTCAGGGATGGTGATGTCCCCCGTTACAGGTCATTTTCTGTGTGGCCATTGTGTCATGACTAAGTACACTGCGAAAACCACATAAGTGGATATTGGGTTGCAGGATAGATGGCTCATCGAAGACCAAACTAACTGTAACCGTGACAATGTAGTGTACATGATTACATGCCCGTGTGGGCTCCGATACATCCGCAAGACAGACAGGAAGTGCACAACTAGACTCACAGAGCACTGCAGCTGTATCAAAAATAACATAATTCGGGCCCCATTGGTGAAACATAACATGGAAAAGGGGCATACATACGAGAACATCGTTTGGGCAAGCCTTAAGAAAATCAAGGAATCCAATAGGGACGATACTAATCACAGATTTCTCACCTTTGAGCAGAAAATGATTTTCAAAACCCACAGCCATATAATTGGACTCAATGAAGGGCTGGAATGGCAAAATGTTCATCTCACGTACGATGGGATCTACAGCGGTGGTGATGTGTGAGTATTGAAGCACAGAGTAGTGTTAATGAGACTTTGCTTTGTTACCATAGTCCCTATGTTTAATGTTTTGAGGCCTTGGATATTGTTACAATCATCAAAAGCCCCTGTGCTTAAAATATGTTAAAAAAGAGCTATTGGACACATGAGGCTATGGGCATTTGTTATGTTGTGTACATTTATGCACAATGACAAGTGTATTTGATGTCAGACAGTGTATTGCAATCATGTATATGTGTCCACAAGATTAACTTATGTGTCGACTGCCATCTACACACATCAAGCACATTGCAAACTATTTATGTGGTGTAATCAAAATTGGCTAGCCTTTGTAATTCACTGTACAGGCCTTTTGTACATAAACATGTGTGAGATTCCATCCATATTCATGAGTGTGTTAATACTGCACTGATCGATTGACCAATTATTTTTCTGGCACCTGTTTTGTGCACACTGCCACTTGTGGAGGGTGTTGGAGCGCAATACTTCCTTAATCAGGGTTGCTTGGGGTGTGATCTCCAGACACTACTGTTGTTCAGTCTTCAGTGGGTGTGACTACCTTTGAGCCACATGTAAGAGTAGGTTTGGTCGTATATTTGAATATTTAGGATTGTTTAACATCGAGATTTGTTGGCATTTAGGATGCTTGCCACAACCGTGTAGTATCCTCCTTTACAATTAGATCCACCTGGTTTAATATTAAAAAGGTTTGGATTTATAAAACACAAACTACACAAAACAAGACAAACATAAAAGTGATATTTTTCACTTATTTCTTGACTCTGTGTCGTTTCAAAGTATGATTGTTAAATTTTGATGGAAATATTTAGATAATTTCTCTTATAGATTCTGTATTGATTTTCTCGATATTATACTGTTCTATTTGAATTCATAATGCTCTTCATCCCTGCTGTTTTGAAATGATGTATCTTTTTTGAAAAATTGTAAATAAAGTTGTTAAAAAAAAAAGGTTTGGATTTATCCTTTTTTTACCCCCGCCATGGTTTGGCGGCTGGTGGTATTTACATCATGTTATGAAACTTCACTTGGGGGAGACCATGATGGCGCGTGGGACACCCTTTCTGGGTTTGTTTAGCTATAGTAGTCCTTCTACATAGTTTTCCGAGTGGAAGCCGGTTTGGCTCGGAGAGCATATGTATCAGGGTGCGGAGCCCTGCGTTGTAGTAAGTTGGGCATTGCTGTTTCATGCTGCGTGTTGTTGAATGGATGCTAGTGTAATTAAGGTAAGGACCCGTGTTCTCTTTTGTTGGGACAGTAATGTATGTGCTTGCTCTGTTTTTCTTCGAGCACCACAGTGGTTTTGGACTGTTGGTGACATATCACAAGGCACTTTGTTATGTTATGTTTATTTGTATAGCACCAAAGCCCTTAGGCATCAGGGCGCTTACATAAACAGAGGCATGAACAACGAAACACAAGAGGCTACCTAATCATTCTACCCAATAAGAAGAGTTTTTAAGAATTTCCTAAAAACAGGGTGAGGTTTCTCCGGGCTCAGTTCCATTGGCAGTTCCATGTCTGTGTGACCAGTACTTGGAACGATCTTCCATTCCCGCTCGCTTTTTTAAATCGTGGAATTGTGAGCAGTTAAGCATCACTAGACCTTAGGGTTCGATGGGGCGTATAGAGTTCCAGTTTGTCTTTCAAGTAATCCAGAGCATTTCCAAATAGGCACTTGTGACCCAGAGTAAATATCTTAAATCGGCCCCTCACCGCCACTGGGAGCCAGGGAAGTTCTCTCCAAGCCTTGGATACCAGTTCTCTCTTGGAGATATTACTGATTATTCAAACAGCATCGTTCTGAATTCCATGCAATCTCCTCAGGCCCCTTCTAGAAGCGAGTTACAGTAATCGAGTCTCAGCAAAATAATTGCCCACACCAATATTTCACAATTTTTCTGGGTTACAAACGAGCTAATCTCCCATAGCACCTTCAAATAACATTCGTTTTTTACCACGTAAATCACATGTCCATCAGCATTCAGCGATGCTTCCATATCTATCCCTAGAGTTCTCAACTTCTCAACAACTGGAATCTGACATCCTTCAATTTCAAACTTTTTGTAGGCGCACCTCAATGTTACCCTGGCTTGCATGGATCCATACACCATGAGCTCGGTTTCTGAGCGATTTAAGCAGAGCCAATTAGTTGTCATCAGGTCTTTAATGAAGCCATATACTTGGTTCAATTTCTCTAGATCCTGAGTATAGGCACCACTACGTTCCAGCACTTTGGCAGTCTGGTGACGCTTCACTGCATGTTTGGAGATTTGACAAGGGAATATGTTTGTTATGGGTGTGTTTTGGCACTCAGCACCTTGGGCACATCTGGTACCATCTAGGACTGCATAAGTGTTTTGCACTTGTTTGCGCATTTGTTGTGAGTAGTCTAGTGGTGTAGTGAAGGAGTATCCTGTCTCACCAGACGGCATGGGCTGTGGTCTGTTTACGTTATTTTTTCGCCTCTGTGGGTACGTGTTCAACACCCTTTCCATTGAAATTATGAAGATGGAAGACAGACGCCTGGGATAACTTGGAGTGTGCTTTGGAGGAAAATGTGTGCTAGGTATGGTATCCTTTTCTTGTATTATTGCTCCTTAGATATGGGGAGTGTACATGCTTGTGGAGAGTGGGAGGGGGATCTGGAGACCCTTCCAGTGAAAGCCAGTGTAGGCCATTAAATATATATATATATATATATATATATATATATATATATATATATATATATATATATATATATAAATTCTACGAATGAGGACCTGAAATTGATTTTTTACATTATGGGCGATACCATGCACGGTGAGCAGGTACGCTTTATGAATTTTTTGTGCTTGTCTTGTACAAGCATTCACCGGAATTAATTCCATTTGTGCTTTTTTCTGGTATGTCTAGACAAATTAACATCCTGGTTTCAAATTGGTGACTTTTTCCTCTTTTTTGATTGTTTTTAGTTTTAAAAATCCTGTTAATTTGTAAAAGCGCTGTGGAGATCAGCATAACCATGTATTGAAAATCTCGCAAGTGTGAAGTGGCTAACCCCCTGATGAATGTGATAGGGACAGAAACATGTTGGGCTGATGATTGTCTTACACAAATTGGATTACTAAAAAAATTGTTTTTGTCCAATTGTGGTGAAATGTACATTTTCAATGTGTTCAGAAAATTGTTATTGATTGTGTGTATTGTGATTTTTGTCTTGCTTTTCTTTTCCTGTGGGTTTTACTAGGTTTTAAACATTTTTGTACTATGTTCAAGATTTTAATGAATTTGGAATAACATATTCAATTTTTCATTTTATGGATATGCTACTTGATCCATTTATTCAGTACTTAGCATTTGGTTTTTTAGAGGAATCAGACACCATTATTTTTGTTTATTTTATCTCTTTTCTCTTCCTTATACAGGTATTGTGCAGAGTTTGTAAAGTTGATAATGATATATGCCGATTTTCAAGAAGTGGGACAGGTCTGTGCCCACGAACTACAGACCGATCGCCCTCTTGGATGTTGTGGGAAAAATATTTGCAGCAGTAATTCTGAAACATCTGAACGACTGGAGTCGGTTGGCAAACCACTTGGACCCTTGGCAATCAGGTTTCCATAAGGGCCTCGGGACATCCTTGAATGTCCTAATTATAAACACACTAAAATGCCTGGTCTAGGAGAAGAAATATAAAAACATCTACATTGCGTCTATAGACTTGGAACAGGCGTTCGACTCCATCGACCGTAGCATTCTGTGGCACAAACCGAGGAAATGGGGTTGCCCGAATAATCTGAGAGAACCATTGGAGGCACTACACAACGGAACAACTCTCAAAGTCAGGTTGGACAGACAGGGTGCCCTCTCAAATAGTGTGGAGGCCCAGAACGGGCTGAAACAGAGTTGTCGGTTGGCTCCAGGGGTATTTTGTCTTTTTATATCCGACATGCAGGAAGCCTTCAAATCGGTGAGATGTTTCCCCCCTAAGATCGCAGGGACTTCCGTGGGAAGGTTGTTGTTCGCAGATGACCTCCTGCTATTAGACCAGACTGCAGTTGGTCTACAGCGACAACTAAAGGCACTAGAGTTGTATATACAAGGAAATGGCCTCTGAATTAACCCAAAGAAATCAAAGATCCTGAGACTAGGCCCAACCATTGTTGTTAAAAATCTAAGGTGGTTCCTGTCGGGAGAAGTTGTACCAGTGGTCAAGGCCATGGTCTACCTGGGAATAACTTTAAACAACAGTATCCAAGATGGTCCGGGCATTGAAAGACTCAGAAGTAAAGTCACAAATCTAGCTTCCCAACCACTGTTAATTAAGCGACGATACTGCTCTTTTTCCCTCCAACCTCTCATAGACTTTTTTGTCTATGAGAGGTTGGAGGTTTTATTGAAAGTTTCACCCATTTTGACCTATGCCGCTGAGGCAAACTTTTTTCTTACTCCAGAGGTTTGGAAATTGTTGGAGGGCCTATTTTGGAAAAGAGTGTTGAAAGCGTGCGCAAAGAACTGGGTTTGTCTTCACTCTACATTTCCATGGTCTGGAAATCACTGACACTTTACGGCAAATGTCTGCATCCCCAGGAAAGAAGTGGGTTTTTGGCTATCAAGGAAGCTATGACAAGAAAACAGATCCCGGCCTTAAACAAATGGCAGTTAATTTGTGCAGAAATTCTGAACAACATAGCCCTAAATCCGGATAATCTCATGCAAAATCCGCAGAGGGTCAAGAGGAAACTCTTGGACTGGGACTGGATAGTCACTTTGGTCAGGCTTAGTGCTTTCCCGTCTATAACTCAGGGCAAGGACGAGCATTACTGTCGGGGTATTGTGCACCCGTATCTGGACAAATTTCCCTCAAGCACGGAAAGGCATTGCTTTCAAAAATTTTGTCTAAACCTCCTTCACACAAGAGAAGTTCTAGGGAGAAGAAATAAAAAGGAGGTGCAATCAAGTTTGTTGTGTCGCTGCTGTGGACAGGCGGTTGAAACTCTACAGCACCTGGCGATGAACTGTGGTTCTTTATTGAGTCTTAGAGAAAAATGGTTGGGGACGCACTTTCGAAATCTAAGCACCTTATCTATGCAGGAGAGGTGGTCAATCCTAAGAAGGGGAGGAAAAGTATCCATGACTTTGGCCTTGATGAATTTCGTGAGAGATTTTTTTTTAAAACTGGACACTTAGTTATTTCCCTTTTCCTTATTTTTCCTTTTATTTCTTTTTCCTTCTTTTTTTTTTATTCTGTTTTATTACTTTTCCTCCCTATGTATAGCTGATGTAATGTGGGTTTTCTTCTTTCTGTTAAACATTGATTTTAAGATGCATTTAAAGTTTTTTTGGAAACTAATTGATGCATTAAAAAAATACAAAAATAAAACAGGAAAATCTGTCACAACCCATCGCCCGCCGAAGAGCCAACACGCATCTGCTCACCTCCCGCATATGGACATAGGGACCTCAGTGTGATGATGGAAATCCTGGTGGACCCCCGCAGTGGCGATGTACCTCTCTCAATAACAGGCTGGCCTGGTCCCCGCCTCGGGGGATGCCTCGTTCGCTAGCGCAATTATTCAACTTTTACCCCTAAAAACACACGACCTCTCCTGCACCTGACAACGAGGTTCTTGCCCACCGAAAGGAGAGAAAGGGAGATATAATGAGACAACTGCTAAAAATAAGACAGAGGGGGGCACTAAGGGGGAGAGAGGGAGGGAGAGTAGAGAGAGGGGGGTAGAGAGATATGGAGGGAGGGTGAGAGAGAGAGGGGGAGAGAGACAGAGAGAGCAGTAGAGAGAACGAGATATGCAGAGGGGGAGAGGGGGAGCGAGAAAGGTAGACATGGGGAGAGAGGGAGAGGAAGAGAGGGGGAGAGGAAGAGAGAGAGCAAGAGTGCTACTTTGGTGTGTGCTAGAGAAAGCGTGCTAGTTTGGTGTGTGATAGAGAAAGAGCGCTAGTTTGGTGTGTTATGTTATTTTGCATTTGTATAGCGCCTTTTTTACCATTGGTATGATCTCGTAGCGCTGTGGGTTGAACACCCTCGGGGACTGTAGTCCAAGTCAGTGGATAGAGTCGGGTAGTAAGTAGTGCTTAGGTGCACACAGTACGTGTTCAGCCAGCCAGATTAGTGTGATAGAGAAAGGCTGATAGTTTGGTGAGTGATAAAGAAAGAGCACTAGTATGGTGTGTGATATGCTGGGAGCAGCTATAATTGAAACCTGATGAAGTCCTTTCATTAACCAGGAGAGTTATTGAATGCTTAAGGCCATGAGTATAGAAACATGGGTTCCATGTGTTTTTGCCTCCACATTTTGTACTGCCAATTTGTACTATTTTTCATCGGTTTTCTCCTGAAAAATGCAGAGAAGTGTTAATTCCCATACCTCTGTAAGGTCCTTATCCCCTTTCCAAAACCTAAAATCTGTGTTTTATTTCTCACTTTTATGTGTTCGCGAAGTTTTATAGCAATCAATATTCTGCAGGGAAATACTGCTTCCCAAAAAGGCAACCCAGGAAAGAAAGCAGGGTGCTCTGGTGAGAAGGAGTCATCTGGCCACCCCAAGACTGGTGTCATGTACTAAGGGTAAGGGTCAAACGCTTTTGGGGTAATTGTAGCCGGTTTTAGATCATTGGGTTTCCATTCTGATTGAACTCTCGCTGCAACTTGCAGAGCTCAGAAATACTTGTCTGTTAACGTTACCCTCCATCCTCAGCTGGAGATCCTCTGCCCAGTGGAGTAATCTTGCTGAAAATGTTGGGGGCTGGGTGGGACATGACATTTAAATGAAAGGGGCCCCTGCCAAATGAGTATGGCAAAATGGTGTGTCACAAAGTGTTTGTCCCCCCTAAAATGACGCCCACGCCCCTGCCATTACGAAGGATGTGGACCCCGCTGCCTCGCCGCCACTCCGCCACTCCGACACTGGCAAGGTGCCCATCAGGGTAGGCCAAATGGTTGCTCTACTGGCTCTGAGTTTTCTCTTAATAGACACGCGCTCTTCTGTCATATTGGGCACCCTACGGCCAGTTGGCGACCACCTTTGTCTTGAGTCTTGTCAGCATAGTGTCTCCAGCTGAGCTCATTTAAGAGCCTATTGTTTTCCTAATCCCTTGCACCTATATTGGGTCTGCCTGCCCGTCTAGTCCCGCTTCAAGAACTCCCTTGGATCTTCACGCTCTGGCCCTGACTGTGGGAAGGTGAACCTTGAGGCATCCCCTGGGGCAGGGATCTGCAACCTCTGGCTCTCCAGGTGTTTTTGACTATGCCAATCCTAGTCAGCATATTGAATGGTGAGGGATCATGGGAGTTGTAGGCCAAGTCTTCTGGAGAGCCACATGTTTCAGACACCTACTCTGAGATCCCTCTTGCTATGGAGTGTAGGAATAACTTTTCACTTTACTGTGGCAAGCGGAAGGCACCGCCGCCTTGCTTCTCACCGCTCATCTGCCTACACCCTGCCATTCTCCGAATCGTTCCACGGGCACTGTCTACGCACCATGAAATGAATGGGATGGATGCATTCCCCGCTCGTATGACGGTGTCCTGATGTGCCCAAGGGCCCATGCAATGCTTTCTTACTGCCCGAGGATGTTGCTACTTGCCAGGAAGCCACCGGCACACCCCATACCTTGGAAATGAACATGGCCAGAGAGAAAGGTCACATGATCTTCTTATAGTGGCGAACCTGGTCCACCATATCTCACTCTTTCATGCAACGGCCACTCTGGAAGTTATCGTTTGGGAGTTGGTGCTGCCAGGAAGGAATCATGTGTTCCTTAATGCCAGTGTCCCATGTCTCCTACCCATTGAATGAGTCCACTCACCTGCTGAGCCAGACAAGGTTTCCTAAATATCCCTGGTTCATCTTCTTGGCCGCAAAGTCAAACATTAGAACTGTGTGAGTAGGCGGTTTAGGGTGGACACAGTAGGACGGTTTCTATACCTTTGTTGGAAATAAAAACCTGGCTGAGATTATTATGTATAAAAGAAAGACCTTCTATTCCTTAAACCAACAACTACTAGGAGTTAAAGAGGGGCTAAATAACAGATTCAAAGAGAGGTTAAAGTAATTTACAACGGGTAAAAAAACACAGAGCAATGATGTTTTAATACAAAATAATTTAGGGTCTAGGTTAATTACTGCAAATCCATTTGGTCGCAGGAGATTTGGTCGACATTTATTTTTGACTGCTCTATTTTGCCGAATATACATGCAGGGGGAGACCCCCAGCATCCCCCCCTTAACCCCGCTACATTAATTACTTACCTATACCCACCCTCCACATATAAATTCTGCAGAAATCTGCGAAAGTTGGGCTCTGGTTGTTAATTTCGAGCCCGGATGTCTTTGGTGGTGGTCGTGTGCCTTGCACAAAATGGAACTCCACAGAAAGGCAGGCTGAAAATGTATGGTTGGTCTATAGAATAGCGTGGAACGATAACTGCTGCTAAGTTCAATAAGTGGATCTCAAGACTTGACAATGGGATCACAGTTTGGGTATGAGCCAGCAATGCCCTTACATCAGCCTCAGCAAGTAAAGGTTTCCAGACCCAGGATGTTGCTGGACACCCTCGGCACGGTCACGTACAAGATATTTCATGGATGACGCTCAACCACTACCTGGGCCTAGGGTTTGTGGGGCCTGATCTCAGTGTAAGGTCGTCCCAGTGGTCACTGCTCAAGGGGTACTCACTCCCTGTAAGGGGGTCAGAGCTCTGTGATGGGCAGACATGATGGTAGGGTCTTACTGTTGGAGATGAACCTTGGCCGCGTTCTCCTTGGGCACAGTCTCACCCGCTCCTCTGTCTCACCAATTCTGAAGTGGGTAGGCTGTTGGGCAAGGTTGAACTCATTATAGGCAGGGTGCCCCCCCACACACACACAGTCAACAGGATGACCACACTTCAGAAGAAGGCTACATCTAGGGCGGTGCTCTGTGCGGCTGGAGCACCCGCGTGCGGCTCGGACGACTTCTGGTGGCAGCTCTGCCTCAAACACAAATCATGGAAAGCCAGGTGACAGTCGCACATTCAATGCACACACCATGCATGATTCAGCTTCATTCCAAAATACAAACTGTTTCCAAATCTGGTGGGGAGGCACCGCAGTGCATGCTGGTAAGAAATGGGAGCTGCGGTGGAGGTGTGCTACTCTACTTGTGTTACATAGACGTTCTGCATCCGGGGTGATGCCTTGCTCGGCTGGAAGTAAACCATGCTGGGAGGTATCGGATCTCGCGATGTACCCATTGGCTGATCCACCCTAGCAGGCATTTGACCTCTGGCCATAAGAATCTGAAAACCAATGTGGGCCATTTATGGGGCTAATGTGTGGGACGGTCTTGGATTTCTTTAGGCTCTCAAACTGCCAGCTCGATGGAGGGAGTGTCTGAGATGCACAAGATGGTCTCATGTACTAAACATTGTTATTTGAGGTTTTACGGTGTTTCATGGAAGTAAAAGACTTTGTGGTATATTTTGTTCTTTCTTTTTTCTTTTAATGAGGGGTCCTCCATACCTCCCTACTCAACCCCGCGCCTATCCTTCTCACCTCCCTTATGCCTCCCTACCCATAAACATAAACATACCCTTTTTACCACCACAATATAATTTACTTTGACGAAATGAAAGTGTACATGTTAATTTGACTTGACGCATTTTTGTTCTTGCAAGTGCATTTTATTACTGCCTAGTTTTTGTAATCATCTTATGGCAATAGGACAGTCACATTCGCAGCCCCAGATTAGTGAATGTCCTCAAATAAGAAATGTCACCCCTCTATCAAAACGTTTCAGTTTGACTACCTTATGCTGTGTAGTAGTGTCAGAACATTATACTGCTGTTTCCATTTATTTGACAGCATCTGGGCCTTCATAGAATGTAAGCATGTGGTACACTTTAAGAAATCAAGTAGTGTCATGTTCTCTCGCAAATCTGCACCATTCACTTAATTCAATACAACTTCATGTCCATGTCAAATAATGACCATAAGCAGCTGACCTTATCACAGTTTCTCTCGTTTACTAAAGCCCAGAACTATTTTACGATCATATTGTAATTGGAAAACAAAGCTTCAATCATACTACTTTGGCGTAACTTGTTTTTTTATAAAGATTCAAAAAGGATATTGTCAGTTTAGTATATTGTGTGTTGTGTACTAAATGGCAAATCACCCCTGTAAAACAGAGCATATATTTTCATTCTTGAAACCCATATATTCACAAAGAATTGTATCTAGCTGTACAAATCGAGCTGTGACATTGGGGGTCATTCCGAGTTGGGCGGTAAGGGATACCGGGCACAGGTAAGGAGACCTGTGCCGGTAATCCCTTGCCGCCCAATTCCGTGGTCCCTTAGCAGGAACCGTAAAGGACATGTGGTCTGACCACACATCCTTTATGGGTCCCGTTAAGGATAACGGGCCTGCTATTCGCGGGCCCGTTATTAGCGCCTTCCCCATTCCCATTGAGCCCTCTGGGTGCTCAAATGGGAATGGGGAATTATTGTTTGAATGGTGACTTACCGGGTCCTCCAGGGTCGGAATGACCTGTTAAGTCCCCATTCAACCAGACCGGTGCCGGACCCGGTATTGGAGTCAGCCATGGCGCAAATCGCGCCATGGCTACCACCAATCTCAGAATGAGGGCCTTTATGTGACTAAGGGTTTACATTGCAGACTGGGCTCACATCCAGGCTTTAGCACTTAACCAAAGTGTGTGCGGCTCTGTGTACCTCATTTTATTTCATTGTATTTGGGTATTTGTATGTATGTATGTATGTATGTATTTATTTATTTACATTTATAAAGGGCACAGCAGCCCTCAGGCATCATGACGCTGTTACAAGAATACTTTCTTAGTTATATTAGGAAGACTTAGTTACATTACAGGAATACTTAGTTACATTACAAGAGTGCTTAGTTACATGAGAAGACTTAGTTACATTACAGGAATACTTAGTTACATTACAAGAGTGCTTAGTTACATGAGAAGACTTAGTTACATTACAGGAATACTTAGTTACATTACAAGAGTGCTTAGTTACATGAGAAGACTTAGTTACATTACAGGAATACTTAGTTACATTACAAGAGTGCTTAGTTACATGAGAAGACTTAGTTACATTACAGGAATACTTAGTTTGTTTTATATAATGCAAACCTAGCTTGTAAGCAGTGTAGCGCTGTACGAGTAATTGGGGGTTAACATTAACAGAGGTTGGTGGAAGGGCAGGATATAGGTTATAGTAGCTCGGATATCCCACACTATAGGGGTGGTATATTTTGTATTTTAATTTTATTGTTTAAAGCGCAGACCTTGCTTGAGAACTGCAGAGCACTGTACAGAGTGTGGGTAGCCTGCTTTTTAGCTGGCATCTTTAACAGCAGAGCAATATTGTGAGTTAAGGTCTCTGCATCGGTATGTGCATCTATTGGAATTAGTCCTTGGTCAGGTGTTGTTAAATAAGCCATATTTTGAGGCATTTTGCCAAAAAATTCAGAATTGTGGGAGCATTCTGAGCAGACACCGGTCTCCAGTTCCAGAGGGTTGGTGTGTGACAAGAGAAGGCTTGTTTGCATGACCTCTCTTTGAGGACGAGTTGTGATTCATGCAGTTGGACAATTTGCTGTGCGAGGGGCGGGTGCCACCAGAAATGTGGAGCTTAGCTGCCAGGTACGCTAGTGTGCTACGCGTGACAGCTTTGTAGATGATGCATGCAGTTTTGAACAGTATCCTGGCCTGGAGAGGATGCCATTGTAGTTTGCGTAGGATTGGGGTGATTCGGTCAAATATCCGTGAATCCGTAATAAGACGTGCGGCAGCGTGATGGACTGCTTTTAGGGGAGCCATGTGAGCAGTTGGGAGCCCTGTCACGAGGGCATTCCTTCCATTGATGTCCGAGATCACATGGGTCTTTACTATGGTCTGGAAGTCCTGCGGCGGGATGAAGGATTTGATTATGAAGGGTGGCGATTTGCAGCTAGGCTGTTTCGGCCTTCTTGGCTATGTGTTTCTGGAAGGACAGGCTGTCAATGGTGAAGCCTAAGGATTTTGCGGACCTGCTACTCCTACATATATACATAGGAGGAACCCCTGTGTATTCCCAGTTTGGCGGACCTATTAATTGCCCATTTGCGGGTGCTGGTATGGCCGGCCTCCCGATCCCCATTCTGCCCTATAGGGCAGAATGGGGGTCGGGAGCATGGTTGCACCGGCACCGTTAATAACGGTGCTGGTGCAATCATGAGTTCTGCGTGCAGTCTGGCACCGGCAAGCAGAGCTCGTAATATGGTGGAGAGGTAACAACGGCGCCGGTAGCACTACTGGCGCCGTTGTTGCCTTTCCACCACACTCATAATGAGGACCATTGTGTATAATAGTTAAAAACGTCTCGCCTGCGCGTTACACGAATGCCACTCTTTTTTGGGGTAGTGAGACACTTTTTTGTTGCCTGGGTTTATTTGTTGCCCCAGCTCACTCTGCTAGCCTGGCACCCAACCCTGACTTCCACAAGCACAACGGAAGCCACTTCTCGCTGTCGGGGCCAGAGTTCTAGCCGGCTCTGACTGGGCTGTAAGGTAATTGGGCAATACCAAAAGGGCGGCCAACAGGCTAATCTGGCCCGGCTTTATGTGGCAATGTGGGCTAGTGTCATGACTTAGTGCATGGTGTAGCTGGTATTTTGGTCAATATTGCTGTACCAGTATGCTTTGAAAGGTGCCACTTGTCCCATTTTTCTTAAAATGACTCCCAGTTATCACTCACACTTTTTGTGTGTGAAAGGCAGAGGTCGAAGTGGGCGGGAGCGGTCGGGAGCGGTACTCCTATACTTTTTATTTTTCAGTTTCACTGTTCCTATACTTTTATTTTAAAAAGAAACCGTTCCGGAACGGTTTTGTTTTAAAATAAAAGTGTAGGAAGAAGTTGAAGCTTGCACTTCAGTGCACTGCACTGAACATAATAGGTGTGTTTGTGTGGGGGTTTGTATTGTGCGTGGGAGGGGGTGTGGTGATGGGGTTTGTGGAGAGTGGGGCAGACTGGCAGGGAACATAGCTCCACTACTTCTTTTCGTACACTTCGACCACTGGGAAAGGTCCTGAATTGTGCTTTGCGAATGTGGAACCATTTTATTTTTGTGCCTGGACTTCATTTTTGTCACCGTCCAACCCAGAGTTCTAGTATAAGCTCAGGAAACCTACCCTCTCCGGGTTCAGGGGATTATCGAGCCCAGGCCCGTTTTTGCATCAGTTTTAAATAGGGCTTCCAGTAAGTACTGACTCCGCCCTGCCACGGTATCTGCTCATGATTGGCTGCCGTATGAATGCTGTATCTTTCTGAGAAGGTTTGCCTTACCAGGGAAATATGACATTCTGCCCTTGTGGCAGAAAGAGGTCAGAAGAGACAGCAGTTTGCACAAATATATTAGGGACACAGGTAGAGTGGGAACCATTTGGGACTAGAAATCTGGAAATAAAAAAACCGAACAATTCTGGGGTGACACGCAGGCTTTCCTCCCACACATTGCGCACACTCGTCGCTATTCCTGGGCAACCTTTCCCAGGCTTCTTCTCCTTCTTCTAAATTACTGAATGCGTGGGCAGACCCACGCAGGCGCTTCCCCATCCAATAGGATGATGTGCACCAACCCACCAATCAACACATAGCCCACATAAACTCACAACTCCTCCCACCGCCCCGTCTGTCTCACAAAATCCAACAACACACTGCTCCTCCTCCTGCCTCTCACCCCGTCACCTCCCAGCAAAGCCTTCCCACTCATCTCAGCCACACCCAGCGCAGACAACCGAACCCTCATCAGTTCTCTCTCCACAACATGTCTCTCACACCTAAGCAAAAAATGTCCCACAGTCTCAGGCACCCCACACACTGCACAGTCCCTCGACTCACGCTTCCCCACTCGTTGCAGACAGCCATTCAGCCCCACATACCCTATCCTCAACCGATTCAGCATCACCTCCTCCCGCCTCCTCCATTCCAGACTTCCCGCGTCCACCTTCACCGACACTTTCCCATGGACACCAAACATCCACCTGCCCTTCACCCCACTCACCCACCTCTCCTGCCACTCATCCATGACCCGTCTCACCACCACAGCCTTCACCTCATCCACACTCAAAGGCAACCTCACATCAACCGTTCCCCCTCCTCATACCTTCACCCGCCGCCAGATCCACCAACTCATTACCCAAAATGCCACTGTGACTGGGAACCTACGCCAACTCCAAATCCATTCCCCCACGCACGCCGATCAATCTTCCTCCTGATGTCCAAAATCACATCCTTCCTATCACCATCCCCTGCCACAATCGCCTGCAAACCACTTAATGAATCCGCATAAGCCTTGGCAGTCATGGCACAGAAAAGGGGGAGGAGCATGGTTCACCCTAGACAAGTCTTTAAACCTAGAAACGGAGGCCATCTTGAAAAGAACACTCTCCCATGTGGAGTATATGTGAGATACAAACAAACCTCCCCCAAAACCTCCCCCAAAACGTTGCTGCCAATGTGAATTCTCATTTTACTGGCTCCATGCGTCCCTATTCAATCCCTGCTTTTTCCCACCTCCACTTTGCCCTGTTTTCCTTTCTTTTCTTCCACAGACAATGGTCGGGTTACCCTTGGAGGGGTCAAGATTAGCTCAAGGCTTCAACTAGTCTACGCTGTGATTGTGGCTCAAAAAAAGAAAAACACGTGGGAAATAAGTTTACAATTAAAGGTACGTTAATCTATAAGCAGATCAGATACAGAGTAGCATGCTAGAAGTAGGGAGCTAATTCATGTGTATAGTGTGTCATGTTGATTTTAGAATTGTTAATTAAAGGAAACCCTAATAAAACTAGATGAATACCGGCCAGTGTGAGATAGATGTGAATGCAGAATTCCACTAGTAGCACACACTGTGATGATGGGGTGATCTATTGTTCTTTGGCGCTATATAATGATTCAGATTTGAAGCATATCTTAAAATGGTTTTGTTTTAAGGCAGTGATGACATGACATTTTCATTTCCAGAGGGAAAAAATAATCAGATTATCAACCGATTATCTACAACGGAATCTTGTTGAACCAGGGGGGCCTAATGTGGTCTTGCAATGCCTTTGTTGTGTTTAGAAAGTATGTACACACTCTTTTTTCATTCACCATCTTGATTGTTTGGAGAATTATGCTGCAAACTGTCTCTCTTATAGGGGATGACATTTTTCATAAAGTTAATGATGCAGCACCTCCATTGGTACTAAAAGAAAAACTCCAAATTTGGAACCTGTGTACTTATGTTGGCAATTTATATTGATGTACCTAGTTATCTGACCTTTCCTCAGACCCGTGTGTATGCTAGCATACTACCTGTCTTGTAAAAAACAATCACTCAGAGTGAACATATTTGAATTCAGTGTTGCTTTCTATTTCCAACGTGCCACTTCCAAATCAAGCAGAATACAGTTATGGTTCGGCAAAGTAGCCTCAATGATAGAAACCCCACTGAGGATTGCAACGGACATTTGAGAGGAAACCTATGCCGTGGACATGGCGATATGTCAGTTCTATCCAACCTTCTTATATTCTTTTACATGAGCTATGCTTAATGGTTTCTTTAAACCGCTCTAGCAATCCTTTAACTTGGGGGTGGTACTCGATCATTTGAAGAGAGTCGTTGTGCACTGCTTTGGACACATACCACATTAGAGATGCCGTAAACGCTGACATTGCTGTCTAATATTTTGTGCTCACTATTGTACGCATTAGGATACTGATATAAGGGCAATGGCAATTAGTAGACAGGGGGCCTTCCTTGCTGCTACTTCTTCTAGATAGTGAATGGACATATCTAACTAAAACACATTGATGTAATTTGTTCAAGGGTTCCATGTTAAGGTTTTCCAATAGATGTATGAAACATGTCATTATTATGATTGATATCATCTTGAAAGTTCTCTATCACACATTCTTCCAGTTAATTTTTGTGTGTTTTCTTTTTCAATCCAATGTTTTCCTTTTTATGTTAAGACGTGGAAAGGTGTATACATTTGCCAGGTTAGCAACAGCTCAATGTGGGGCAGCCATTTGTTAGGATTCAGGAAACAGAGGCAAAGAGATGAAGGAACAGAATAGAAAAGGACAACGCGGAGGGTGGAAAATCTGGCCATGATGGAAATTGGGTGGTAAACCAGCGAGGAGACCAGGGGATAAAAATCCTGTTAGTTTCTGTGGAAACACGTTAGACTCCATTCCAAGATGTCCCCCAGATTGTTCCAGCCCCTTGTGAATTGTTTTTAGATTTACCTCATTGGACTTCTGGCTAGTTTGTCTCTTACACCATCCCCCATTCTGGGTCAAAACATTTGCATGATCCCCCCTCTCCTTGTTCCCCCTTTGATTTCCATGTGACTCCACTCTCTGCCATCCTGTTCCTGCGCTGCTTTGCTGTCTCTTGGTATGGTGGTATGGTAGTAGATTTGTAAAATGCAACTCATCCCCTCGGAGGAGGCATTGAGGAGCTAACAATATCAGACAACACCACCAGCTAGTAGACCCCTGTCGGCCAATAATCAGGCCCCTATTTTGGTATTAAAAACTCAATGTTATTAGAAATCACCCGTAGAAAAGGCAGAAGATTGTTTCATAGTTTAGGAGCAAGAAAGTCAAAGGATGTGCTGCCCCATCGTTGATATTTGATCTTCGGCATTACCACCTATTTAGCTGAGGATGATCTGAGCTGTCTGCCTGTAATACAGCGTGCTAAGCAATCATGCAAAAAGCTGGTCTATTGTGATGGGGAGCTTTGTGGACCATATACAGTGTCTTGAATTTGCGAGACCCAAATATACAGAGTTACAATAATCAAGGCGGCTTGATATCAAAGAATTCATCAGCTGTATCCATGTGGGGAAGCTAAAATAATCAAGGATCTATGTCAGGGATTTTAACTAAAAAAAGCAGTAGCTAGTAGTGACTTTGGTGACTTTGTTAATCTGGGTTGAGAAAGAGATCAGGGTGAAAGCAGACCACTAGGTTCCAGACGGAGGAGACTCGGGAATGACAAGTGCCAAAAGAAGCGGCCAAAAATAAAGCCTATACATTTCTCCCAAGGTTGTAGAGGTAGGCGTCCCGAGAGACCACGGAGGATTATGTTTGTAAAGCAGGATCTCTGTTTTGTGTGAATTAATTAACAGTCAATTTGCTGACATACAGGGCCCAACTTGTTTGATGCATGCTTTAATGCCTTCCATATGGTCTGGCTCCATACTGTCTAAACGAAAGAACTAGTTAGGTATCATCAGCAAATATATAGAATTGCAACCCAGCAGAGGAAATGCGATCTGCCAAAGGTTTCATATATAAATTAAAAAGTAGGGGGACACCACAGGTGACACATTTTAGAGAAGATTGGAAGTGGGGCAGCAAGGTGTGCAATAGGATCAGGGTTCCAAGTACCACTGGAGTCAATCCATCGCTTTAAGTCATCGAGAGCTGCTGTAACTACTGACACTGTGTTGTGAGCGGGATGAAAGGCCACTTGAGTATCATAAAATAATTTTTCCTCCGCAAAAGTCTGAATTTGACGAATCACTTCAGCTCCAACAGTTTGGCAATATAAGGCAATTAAGAAATACACTTCTGGGTAGGAGGGGACTAAGGGCGTTTTTTCAATAGGGGGCCCACTACTGCTTTTTTGAAAGAGGTGGATATATAACCAGAAAGTAGAGAGATTGGTTAATGATATTACAGATATCCAGAAAAACACACACAAACATTTTTCATAAAATGGGCAGGACAGGGGTCCAGGAAAGACCTAGATGGTCTATGTTCAGCCCTAAGGTGGAGATGCAGACTTCTCTGACATCTCTTCAAACGTGTCAAGGATTTTTTCCTGAACCAGATTACCTGAGTTAGACACGATAGAGGCATCAGGGTCTCAGGCTGGGGATGCCGTCAGCAATTGTTCGCTAATAATCAAAATCGTCTTCTTTTTCCACTACTTCCAAAATCTCAGGTTTTTCTCTGCCTCCAGGGCGTTCCTACCACCAGTGCTCATGTGGTAATCTGCCAGCCAGCGGTGCCCCTGTGTTAGTCTTCGAGTCTCCTGGCACTTCATGCCGCCTCCCTCTGCACCACTGCACGTCTCCCGCTCTTTCCATCTGTTGAACATCTTTGAGGGAGTGCAACTCTGAGCTTGTTCGATTTTCACTATGTGAAATTAGCGGGGTTTTTCTCTCTTCGAAAGTGGGCTCTGCTAAACAAACCTCGTTATCAAAATGCTCCATGCTGATGAGTATAGTGCACACAAATGCACTTTGCTGAGCCATGTGTACTGACACACCAGTGGCTGCAATGTGAATTGGCAACATGGAAGCTACAGAGTAACATGTGCCTTCCTCAAAAAGCTGGCGAAAATCAAGATTATTTCCATCAGCCACTGGCTCCCTTTAAAAGTGCTAGCAGCCATGTTTCCAAATATCTTAAACTGCAAGTTCCCGTTGCCTGTTGGCAGTTCTTTGGTTAAAAATGAAAATAAGCTATCTCTGTTAAATATAGTGGCATATGCAGAAATACAGTTAAAATAGCCAAATCCCAAACTTACGTAATTTTCATTACCCACTTGGTTTCCAATGGGAGCAGCAGTGGCAGAACCATTGTGTATAGCTTCTGGCCCTGTGTGGTCCACCCACAACCAATGGTGGCTTGCCCAGGAAGCACTTTGTTCTCTGCTAGGAAGCGTTGACACCTTGCCAGAAGAGCAGGACAACCCTCCTCTAGGGGTGGGGTAGCTGGGAGCTTCGAGGGGGCCTCTGCAGCATAATAGGTAAATCTGGGAAGTCTGATGTGAGGTAAACAGTGGAGAGGATTAAGTAAAATGTCGTTGGGAGTTGACCATCACACTGGGCAAGGGGCCAGACATCTTGGATTTGCCAGGCCACCACTTCCTTTCGGCGACCCACCTAGCGTCTTTAAGACAAGACACCCTGTGAGCTGGCATCACACATAGCCCCATGACAACCGCAAGGATTGGCCTCTTGTATCAGCCTCGTAATGGACCGTTCTACTGTGGCACAGTGACTATATAAGGGGGCAAATCCCCCCTTTAATTGAATGATCTTCTTGCATCTTCTAAAAAATCATCTTGGACCTACTTGAGGATTCCACTGGAACCTTCCTGGGGCAAAGGCTGCCCCAGTTCCCACCATTGGATGAAGACAAGGACGTCCAAGAAGGGTGTAGACCCTCTCCTTAACAGTTACAGGAACATATGAAGCTATCTGCTAGAGAAAGGGCAGGACTGCTGTTAGACACTGTTACCTAGGACACTGCCTGCTCAAGTGGCAAGGCCAGCAAGTGCCCCTGGCAACCTTCTTGGACGGAAAGGTCAGAAGATGGGCTCATCTTTCCTCAGGGATCCCGTGAAGGGTCCCACAGCACCCCAAAGACCAAAAGAAGCTGCCTTTGGCTCTCTCTGGAACTTCAAACTGCTTTGAGCCACTTCAAATGCTCTGAACTCCGTTAAGCCACTGCAAATACCCAACAGAGCTGCATTTGACACTCCCAGACTAAGCAGGATAGGAAGGGGCATGTAGGCGTCAGCATGGCACCACTGTCCATAGGCTTGCTTGATCCTTCTTCTGTAGCAGAGTCATTGCCCATTTAAACAGTGGAACTCTTGGGGGTGGAATGTGCCGGGTGCTCCAGGGATCACTAGGAAGGAAGAGGTTGGCGTCCCTGTTTTCAAGAACTACTTTCAAATCATGACACTGGTGTGTTACAGCCAAGGAGAAGCTTGTATCATTCTCTCAATACCATGAAAGAACGCCAGGGAGACGTTGCATCCATCTTTTGGTAAACATGAACTTTAAAAAATATATATTTTGCCCATTTTTACCAGAGAAATACAAAATAAATTAGATTGCTTCCATTTCTGTTGGAGTGACACCAGCTGAGCCTGTCGGCATAACTTTCTCTCTCTCTCCTGATGTTGTGAGTCTCGCTTCACTAATGGCTTCCCAAAGAAGATGCGGAGGGGGCCATTTTGGGGGCAGATATAGCATGTAATCGGGAATAAACAGAGGGTATAATTCCATGTGGACTTGGAAATCATTTACTCCCGTTAGACCTGACTTATCCTTCAAGGGATCGCCATTAGAGGCATCAGAGGTGGGAACTATCCTCCCAAAAGAAGAGGTAGAGTACATCTTTTCTACTTACATATTCCTTTCACATAGGTCCTTGAGACACAATACTTATAAACTATTCAACCATCATTGTAGGAGACTCCGAGGCGTGAATTGCATATCCCGTTATACGGATTTATCGCCACTTCAACTCCAACAGCTAGAGATGTCTCTGGGGCACCGATGAGAGGTAGGGTGAACCTAACTAATGAAAAGGCACTTGCACATTTTGAAGGTATGATGCCCAAGTTAGAAGACCACTAAAACGTGACTATTTTTGTTACTATTTTTGTGTTAAATAGATCTCCTTGATGAATCTAAGAATGAGAACGGCACAACTTGCGAGTACTGCATTAACAAATTAATTTGCTCCTGAAGAAGGGAACTTGATTCCCGAAATGCGTTGAGCGAGTGTAACAGTACTGTCTATCTGCTGCACATTACAATATGAATGTAATATTGTAAAAACATGAACAATTCGAAAAATATTTGAATATGAAATGGCATGTACTATTAATTTGTATAACCTTTAGACATCCTTGAAATTTGTGGTTAAACCATTACTTGAATTACTGAATGAATATTGTGGCTACATAAATAATACTTGATTTTCTAGCAACAGATCTAACTACTTTCATTAAACAATGATAAATGACAATTGACTAACTTAATTTATTTCAAATACCACTATTGTAAAATATACGTATCTATTGTTTGTCTTTGACAAAAACCTGAGTGTGCAGGGGACGCGAGTGATTCACAGCCCAATGACACTTTCTGTTTTATCAGGAATAAACACACATGAGCCTATTTTATAATATCCTTAGACTCTTAGAGGGCAATTCACAGACATTATAGATGAATCTGCATTATTCAACAAACTGCACATAGTCTACACTAGGGCTGGGTAAATGACTTCACCCAAAAGCAAACCAGATACATTGTGGCCCAAAATTGACTGCCCTGCCAAATTACGCAACCTTCCCACTTCACTTAAAATGTTTGTCCTGAGAAAAAAGTGTAAACATATTGATTAGTTACAAAAAGCAAACCTATTCAGTAAAAAAGATGCAATATGGTACATTCACTGGTTTAAAGTTGCCGAAATATACTCCCAAAATTCAGCCAAAATGGCAATTTGTCCAGATTTTTCATCTACTCAGTGATGACGTCCGCCAAGCCCTAGTCTCCACTTTAGAACACCCCTCTTTGCAATTGGGGCAGGGGGCGGGGGTTTGCAAGAGTTTCAGCTGGAATCTCTGTTTGAGGTGAGCAGTGTGATCCAAGGCGTGGGAGCCTGGAAGCTCCATGGTGGCATAACATCCTCCCTTCACCCCCGGTCCTCCTTTGCCAGGGTCAGCTCTGGCTGCTGCCAGCGATTCAAACCCCTTCCTCCATCAGTGCTCACTAGACCTGGCCTCTGATTTCAAGTGGTATTTTTGGATGCAGAGCCTGGTGGCCCAGATCCATATGTTTTAGCTGCAAATCCTGCCTTGCATTCCTCCCTAAACTGTTTTTCCAGTTTTGTAGTTCAGATCATGCTGTATGTAATAGTCAAAGGGTTTTTCAGCAAATTCATGACTTTTTTTTAAAAGTTCATTTTTTGCAAGAATATTGCAAATAATGCAGCAGTAATGCCCCTTCCTGTGGGCTTCACCGGCCGGTAACAGCCCGCACCCAAGTAATCACTCCTAGTGAGGATAGGGACTTAACGCCAGGCCCCAGTGCCATTACTGGCAGTTAAAGCCCACCAGAAGGGGTATTATTGCTATTAGAACTAAGGGCTTACAAAATGTACTGAACCCTTTGCACAGTCAAGGAGATTTTATGAAGATCAAATAACGTTTGCATGGTACCCGGCCATGCTGGTGAACATGGGCCCATTTGAAAATTGTACTTGACGTTTACTGCAGGAAATGTCAATTCAAATGTTCACTGTGTGTGGCTAGTCACTGCATGAAAGTGTGCTTTGTGAGAAACCTGAGGATATCCTTCTCCTCTGCTCAGGTGGCCAGGGAAAGGCCATCACTCTTGAATACTGACCCTGGGGGTGGAGAAGCGAGGGAGGATCAGCTGGGTGGAGGGTCCTCAGAGATTGGGAGTGCGGTGCCCACAGGCGAGACATGGTATCACCCTTTCCCTATTGATGACCAATTTAACCCTCCCATGACCTCTATGGATTATTGCAAAACCTCTCCCTTCAATTGCCCACATTTGACAGTTGAAAGCACTGGGACGAGGAAGAGGAGACTAAGAGTAATGAACAATACACCTACATTTTACCACTTTGATACTGGGACGAGTATGATGCCTGCAGAATATGATGAGCATCAGGCATGTCTCCTTAATCAAAGTCAGGCAAACCTCATGAAGGGCCTACACCTGCAACCTGTTAGGGGTTTGCAGGTGTATAAAATGTGAGCCAAGAATGTTATTTGGCAGAGAAGCAGGGAGATTTGTGGGGCAGAGACCAGAGGAGACCCTTCCCAGGAAGATGCAGCCATGGTGGGACCTGCGGTGAGTCAGGACGCCAGCCGGCAGCCCAGAAAGGGAGCCGATGTGTTGCTGAACTGTGCAGGAGGAAGGAGGATGCTGTTTGCGTCTTCATTGAGGCAGCAGAGTCACCAGCATGTGAGAGGCAGGCCCTGGTATGTGAGCGAGGCTCACAGGAGCTGGTCAGCTGACCTGCAAGGAAGAAAGAAGCACAGGGAGCCAATCAGGACTGAGCCCAAGTACTGGTGAGTGTCAGGTAGAGTGACTCGATAACCGGGGCGTTCCTGAGCGGGCTGCGAGTGGGGAAAGAATGCATTCCAATTACCGAACTGCATCGACAGCTAAAATTAGGCACAATGAACATTTATTGAATACCAAGTGAAGAAACACTGGAAATCGAGCATAACTAATGCACATTGAATATCAATCTGAATTAAAGCTTAAAAATAAGGAAAGTGAACATTTGTTGAGTGGCGCACTGAATGCAGCCTTGCAATTTCATTTATTAAATATGGAAATGAATAACACTTTTTAAGGGCAAAGCAGAAGACAGCCAAAGAGAAAGGGCCCATGGGAAAACAGCTCATGGGAAAGAGAACAAGTGTGAAAAAGTGTTATAGGAAGGTGAGACATGAGCAAGATCACCATAACGTGAACTTTACAGATAATTGCAGAGTGGCAAGGCCAAAGACTAGCGAGAGGTGTGTGACACTTTGGGGCAAAGCCAAGGGGCTAATCAGGTGAAACCAAAGGAGTGTGAATACTGCACACAAGCCAAGAGGGCAACCAAGAGAAACTACAAGAACACAACTCTGTACACAGGGACACACCTGGAAAAACCTGTGTGCGCTGAGGAATCTATAGATCCTGGTTGCAAAACCTGTAATGGGTGTTGTGAGAAACCCGAAGGTGTCTCACCCGCTAGTCCCTGCAGATCTCTCTTTCAGGTGACCAGGGCACAGCCATCGCCTTTGGATCCAGACCCTGGTCGTGGACCAGTGCGGGGGGACCACCTGGGTGAGGGGTCCTCGGGAGTGGGAGTGGGACACTGGATGGTGAGACGCGGTATCCCTCTCTTCCCTTTAACACCTTTATCCCATCCTATCCAGTGGGATATTTAGAAACTCAACACCCCCCCTTTTCCCGCACATACACTTTCTCATGGACAGCCCGCTCTGGGAGAAAACAGACTCACACCCGAGCTGTGTACATGACATGTCCCAATACTATGGTCAGGCGAGATCAGGCAATCATCAACAATCACTCACACCTGACTTCCATTACACTTCCCCACGCGGATAAAAGGCGGAGCACGAGAGCACACACTGAGCGAGGCAAAACACATAAAGGTGCAGCAGTTTCGAGTTGTCAGTTGAACAAGGGGAGAAAGCCGGCCAGGCACAAGAAGTTCGTGAGAGGGGAAACACCCTTGACCTGTTGACAGGAAGCTGTTACTTTCAAGAAACCTTCAAGGCAGAAAACGTAAGACAAGGAACCAAGGCTAAAGAATCCTGCATTCCGTGTCGGAGATATCGAGGGTCCTCCCGCGTAACTGACCAAGGCGGGGAGGAGCAGCAGGTGCTGTGGTATCGTCCTGGGCTCCAAGAACAAAGAAGCATCAGAGAACAACAAAGTCAGTGAGTTGGGGAGACCAGTCTGTGTTGAAGTCAAGATTGCAAGCAGCAACATTGTAAAGTGAGCACTGTTCTATTTTTAATATATATTATATTTTGAATTGATTGTGACGAATTGATTACTTTGTTTTGAATTGGTTGAATATGTGCAGATTTGATGGATTACTACTGTTCTTGTTCTGGTGTGCTAATGTGAAAATTAAAATGTTTAAAACCTAAGATAGCTGGGTTATGCCAACCAAAGGTTCGGCAAGGTGCTCCTTAGCCTAAGAACCCGCCCCTATGTCCCCATGCAGGCCCCTATTTGACAGCCCCCTCACCCCCCACCAAATATCGCCTTCGGGTAGACAGCCCTCGCTCAATCCCGCCCATTACCCTCATTGTGCACAGTCTACCCCCGGACTCTACCCCTCGAGCAGCGCTCAGTGCCACGAAGCGGGTCCCCGGCGCTATAAGAATGCCGTCCATAAATTCACCGCCTTCTCTGGGAAGAGGCCATGGAAAAAAAAAAACATTGTAAAGTGAGCACTGGCAGGAACATTGTTAAACACGTCTGATGAAAGACAAGAGTGAGGCTAAATTGCTGGTGCATATTTGAACATTAGAAGAAAAGATACGATACCGTTGACAGAGTGGTCCGGCACTATGAATGTGCTCAATCAAAGGTCTCTGTACGGTATCTTGACGAAAGGAAACTAAAGAATATCAATGTGAAGTGTAAATTGTGTGAAGTGAATAGAAGTGGTCCTGCGACGGTTTAAGCAAAACCCATCGTACATTCGAAAGTCTTCGATTCTGGTATCCAAAGGCGATCTGAGGCAGAAAGAAGGGATCCATGGTCTGAGACCGAGCGAGGAAGACCAAGCTGTGAATATTGTGGAAAAAGGGATCTGAGCCCGAATGAGGAAGACCAAGCTGGGAATATTGTAGAAAAGGGGTCTGAGCCCGGAAGAGGAGGACCTATGGTCCGAGCCCAAAGGAGGGAGACCAGTCTTGAACTTGTCGGGGGGGAAAATTCTGCCGTGGTCGGCCGGGCCGTCCGCAGACCTCCGGGCAGGGAGGCCCCAACTTCTCCCGTATATCCCAGAAGAGATAGAGTATGAGACACACGCAAGAAGCAAGGTGACTCTGCTGTTTATTAGACAAAAACGGCAGGGATGGGTCAAGGATCGTACGCGTCCGTCCTGACACACACACAATCGTGGGGCTCGCAGGCCCTTTTTACCTTAGTATGACGCGCTACTTGCGTCACCTTAGAAAGTTAGCAAAAAACCTATCGCCACTCTTAATTGGTTGCTCGAGTGGTAGGGTTAGTATAGCATACGTATAGAGAACAATATTAGTGGACAAGGGTTAGTCAGGTGATATATCTGGGTTGTCCCTACAATTGGATACATGAGAATTGTTACATGAAGACTCCTGATGATTGGTTAATGTTAATGGCGTCAGTGATAAGAGCCCCATGTTCTGATTGGTGCGCCCGCGAGCTTCCCAGCCTGGGACCATCGCTGTTCCCAGCTCTCGGTGTACCTGTCATTTGCAACAATGTTTCACTATGAGTACCTGCAGACAATGTGAGGACTTATTCATGAGCTGGAAGGCCGACTACTCCCACTGTCGCAGATGTCCATTGAGCCTTTTAAGTGTATCTGCCTGTGTCTTGTAACGAGGGATCCAGACGCCTTCTTTCTCCTGGGCTTGGCATCTTGTCAGGTTCGGCTTGGTCACGTGAGGTGGGACCGTGTTTGAGGCAGAATTCTGCACAATTAATATTGTTTTTCCACTGTGTGCCTGGTTTAATTTGCAGGTGTGATTTTAACGTTGGTGCGCGGCGTGCGAGGTTGCAACATCGTGCCCTTGATGGTCTGCTTTTGGAATGTGGGTTTGCAACATTACGACCTTGGCTGTCTGCTTTCGCCAGGCTCATTCTGCAGGATCAGCAACCTGACTCTTGTTCTTTTAACGTCCATGGGAGCTCTTGCTTGCGGCCTACTTAGGCCTGGTGTATAGGTGGAACCGTTTGGTGCACATGCGCTTTAGGTTATAGTATCATATTGTCTTATGACCAGTATTGTGTCTTCGTTATATTTCTCATTATGGCACCTGGGTTTAGGAGAAGCGTAAGCAAGCTCTTTAGATGAGTTCATGATGCGTCTTGCGTTTCTGCATTTTGAGAGCCTATGTGGAAAATAATAAAGATGCACGTCCGTGAGTATGTCTGTCGCCTACGTCATAGCACTGAGTATATTCTTCGTGTAGATTGGTGCGGGAGTGTCCAGTGTGTATATTTGCACAGGTGTGCTGACCGTTGGCTAGGTCATCATGGCATCTCTAACGACGTGTAGGTTCTAGTCTAGTTGATCCGTGCCGCAGGTGTCGGCATGGGCAGGGCGGGCTGCTGGGCAGGCAGATGGACACATCCGTATGTTCCTGTACCAGGGTATTTGGTCGTCTGGTAGATGGGCAAACTCTTCTCATGGCGGGTGCCTGGGCCGTGATCCTTTAGGCCAGGCGCGAGAGGGGAAGGACGGGAGCCTGTTTTTCCATTCTCCCACTTCAGACCCCCCTCTGGTCGACTTGTCGACCACAAACATATCCTTTTCGTTATCTCCTCTTACTCTCCATATTTTAGTTATTCCTCCTAAATGTCCATAGTGGTTAACATGATCTTCAAATGACCAATACATATATTCACAGGTTCCTCCAGGAGTACAGTATACCCATTTCCCTATGTAACTCCTGGGGTTTCTTGGGTTCTCGATCTTCACCGATGGTGGGTCCAGGTGGTTGGTGATGATCTGGTTGCGCAATTTCTCTCTCTCTTGTATGATTATGCCTGTGTGTTGGCCGTCATCTGCTGGCATCAAGGGGTGCATACCGACCATTTCAAGCAACTCGTCGGTGGTGCGTGCCTTCCGGGCCTTCCAAAATCTTATTATGATCAGTGTAGCTCCAGCCAAAATAGTACAACCAACTATAATTTTCAGTCCATCTGACAGCCAAGATGGCATCCATGACCATAATAGCGAAAACCAGCTCTCATCCTTTTTAACACCTTTACTTTCATCCATCATTTTGGAGTGCATCTGGGCCAATTGTGAAACTGCTTCTGTCAGTGTACCGTTGTCAGCATCGTTGGCAGGAATGAACGTGCAGCATGATTGTCCTATCTTTGCGCAGACTCCTCCTTCCATGGCTGTGAGGAGGTCCAATACATATCTGTTCTGAAGTGCTACCATCCTTATAGCTCGCAGCTCCTCTTTTATTGCGTTGAATCCATTTACTGTAGAATTGATGGTCATCATTAGTTCCCATCTAGTTATCTGGAGCCATTTTGCGTTTGCGTAAGCCTGCAGTCCCGGATGGATTATTGAGGAGAAGAACATTGCTGCTCTGCTGAATAGTCTGTGTTCTGGCGGAATTGAAGTGAGTGCCGTTTCCGACCTTCCCCATAGGTAATTTCCTGTCAGAGGTTCTCCTTGTCTTTTCCTTCTATTTAGGACAGTATTATTGCCGCTGGTCCTGTTCCCTGGCTCCTCCTGAGGTGGTGCAGATCTCTTCTTTCTCTTGTCCCCTTCATCCATTTTGGGAAAGTTCGCCACATTCACATGCTTCTGGGGTACCACCAGTGATGGTACATTGACGTGCACCACCGTGCATACACCATTCCACAGAGGGGGCAGTGTGTGGTATGCCTTTTCTCCACAGGCCCAGTAATGGTCCATTATTACTGCTGTTCCTGCTCCCCCCTCAGGTAACTCCATCACGCTGGCACAATTGGTGTTGTATCCTACGTCCACCTCTCCTTTATGTTGGTAGCATACCTTAGGCGCAGTCTGCGGCAGTATTGTTATTGGGTCTTCATCCGTCTCCATCCACGTGAGCATGGGCACGTACTTGATCCAAGTCGTCCAACATCTGTGGTTGTGTGCATCGATAGTTGAAAAAGTTTCTTTTGTTACCATGTTGCTGCCAATCACTCCTATCTCCCATTTGTTGTCCAAGTACACCTTCCCCGTCATCGTCACCAGTGGCCTCTCCCAGCATCCTAGTTTACCAGAAACTTCAGTGGCGTACCAATCACATGGTAAATACTGCAGTGTTACTTTCTTTGTTTCCCCTTTTGCAGGACCACTTGTTATGCATCTGAATGCTTCAGCATGTAAACTGCTCTTGTGGTAACTCAAATAAGTCTTGAGGAAGTTGTTTTCGTATGGGTATGAGTCTCGTGTTTTCCACACCATATGCACCACTGTCCCTTGAAATCTTCCTTTCGTTTGGAACAGTGCCAAGTATATTATGCATCGTGCTGTCTTTTCATCTATTTCTGTGGCAACAAATGTTCGAGAAGCGCTCATGGCATATGGTATTAATGAGCAAACGTAGCAGCTGTCTTCTGTTGTCTGTTTACCAATGCGGGTCATGTGTTGGTACCATATGTTGTTTGAGACGTGTGCTGAATCTTGTATATAATTGTCAATACCTTTATTATCTGAGTATGTGCTGCGTTGAACTCTATTTTGCTTGTGCGCAATTTTACTAGTATCACCTGACGTAACACCTGTTGCAGCTGGGGATGGGGTGTATTAGGTTTGGGTACAGCAATAATATTGATAGCACAGCTGTACTGCCATACAGAGGCAGCCAAGAACCCGGTGATCATCAAAATCCCTATTATTTTTATTACATATGCTAATTTCACCGGCATTTTGCTCTTACCTTGCTGCGTATTCTTGCGACGTTAGAGTTGCCCGCCTGAAAATTCTCAATATGCTGGTTATTAAATGTTAGTTGTTGTTTTTTAAGCTCTCCCTATCAAATAGTCATTCAGTGCCCAGGCGAAGAGCTGTTCCCACGCTAATCTAAGCGATCTATCTCTTAGGGCAGGCAAGTATGGGTGGAGGTGGGGCATTGAGTATTCTATGGCCAAGAGGAATGCTGTGTAGTAGACACGTACCCTTCTCCTTTTCAGGTACGTTGGCCTTTTTATTTCATATACAAATTGGTGTGACAATTCTTCTGGGTAGTTATCGTCTGAGGGTACCATCTACTCCTGGGCAGTGAATTTGTTAGTTATCTATTTTCTTAGCAGTACAATAATACGCAGTTCCTGCATGTGCGAGAGAAAAGAAAAGAGAGCATTCACGTGTTTACATGTGTACTTGTGCAAGACAATGTCCTTCAGTTCAGTTATTACTGCCGTGGGGGTAGGGGTCAGTGGGTGGTGGGCAGGGGGTTTGGGCTCAACTGGTGGAAGTATCTTTACTCCTTGAGCGTGTGATCATGGGGTGGGCAGTATGGTGATCACCCCTTTCTTCTTCAGTTATTGTCTCTGGGGAGTCTGGGGAGTGACAGGGTATGGGAACACTTGGGCCGTTGGCTGTGGTAGAACTTTCTTCCTCCGTTGGTGATGTTGTTGATGTTCTCCCAATGGACCTGTCGGTGGCGCTGGGGCGGGTCTGGAGTTTGTAGATCTTTACATCGTGTAGGTGGTTCCAGGCACGCTTGTCCTGTAGCTTTACTGCTCTCGTTGATACCTCCTCTACCAGATGGGGGCCAGTGAATCGTGGACTATTCCATTTCCTGTTGAAATTGCGAAGTAGTACATGGTCACCTTTAGCAATTTTACACAGACCTTCCTTTTCCAGTTCTTTATCTGCGTCTTCTTGTTGATTGCTGTTAGACCCGCCCCGTGTGCGCTCGAGCTGTTGAGACACAAACACTACACTAGTAATCAAAGAAGACACATATTGGTACATTTCATCACCAAGAACACTCGCTGTACTTTCGTGGTCGGTAAATGCTCTTGACGTTGGCGTTAGGGGAAGGCGCATTTGACGTCCGGTAACCACCTCGTGAGGGGTGAGGTGGTGGTCGGACCCTGGTCTATTCCTTAGCTCAAATAGGGCTAATGGAAGGCAATATAACCAACTCTTCTTTGTTGTTTGCTGTATCTTTGCAATTGCCTCCTTTAATAGGCCATTCAGGCGTTCACATACACCGTTGGCCTGTGGGTGGTATGCACATGCAAATTTATGCTTGATGTTCAGCAAGGATGTGATGTGCTGGAACATTTCGTTTGCGAAATGTGGGCCATTGTCTGACCTTAACACCTCGCACACTCCCCACCTGGGGAAGACCTCCCTCACTAGAAATTTAGCTGCTCTAAATGCATCTGGGTGTGAACAGGGCCCTGCCTCAATCCACCTAGAGAATGGGCATACTACTACAATCATATACCTATTTCCTTGACATATGTTGATCATATCAACATAGTCAATATGGAGATGCCGGAAAGGTCCCTCTGGCCGGGGTATAGTACCTCTTATCACCCTTAGAGTATGGCCGGCCGTAAACTGTTGACATGTGAGACAATTACTGATAAAGTTTGACACATGAGAATTTAACTCGGGGCAGAACCAGTCTTCCCTAATTCGTGCTGCAATTACTTCCTTGCCTGTGTGGGCTGGATGATGTAGTTGGCTCAGGGCGGTGTTCAAAAGTGCCAATGGTATTACAACCTTTCCAGTGCCACCCTGGCGCCATAGTGCGTCGGTTGGTGACATTGTGCATCCTCTTTTTACCCATATTTCTTTTTCGGCCATTGGTGCAGCCGCTTGTAGCTCCATAATCTGTGTGGCTGGAAGATGGGTGTACCCTTCTCTTATCAACATCTCCTTAGCCATTCCCCTCCCTCTCCCTCTCTGTGACTCTGGGGGGTTCCATATCTCACCAAAGTATGCAGAATACTTCGCATGTGCATCTGCTGCTGCATTCCCCTTCGAGACGTGGTCTTCACCATTGGTGTGTGCGGTGCATTTTACTAAAGCTAATTCTTGGGGGTCATTTATTACTTCAATTAGTTCAGCCAATAAGAGAGCATGTTGCACTGGAGTGCCATCAGCCCTCCTAAACCCTCTTCTTCTCCATTTCGACACCCCTGAGTGGACAGTGGATGTAACATATGCGCTGTCGGAGTATATGGTCACCCGTTTGTCAAAGCTTTCGTTCAACGCCAAGATCAGTGCAACTAATTCCGCTGCTTGAGCAGAGTAATGCTGTGGTAATTGTACACATTTCATGGCCACACACACCGGTACCTCCATCATTTTTAACACTGCTGCCCCAGTCCTCCTTATCCCATCCCTTTGATCGATAGTTGATGACCCATCAATAAATAAGAGCTCACCTCCCTCTAGTGCGTTTTCTTCAACCTTTCTAGTACATGAGTACATTTCAGTTATTTGCGTACAGTCATGGGCATAATCTCCCTCCTCAATTACTTCTGCTAGGAACCTTGCAGGGTTGACCATGCTACATCTAACAATTGATAGTTCAGCTCTGGATAAAATGATCTCATAACCTGATGCTCTTTGCGTGGTTAGGGTGGATTTAGGTTTATTCAATATCGCAAATAGTGCATGTTCCACAAACAGTGTAGTTGGGCACCCCATGGTGATTGCTGATGCTTTTTCCACCGCAAAAGCAGCTGCGGCGAGACCTTGTTCGCAAGGGAAGTGACCTAACATCACAGGATCTAAGTGGCCGCTGTAAAATGCTACTGGTTTGTAGCCCATGCTTGTTTTTTGAGCCAACACTGCTTTCATTACTGCTGAGTCGCAATGTGAAAATATAAAAAATTGTCGCTCATAGTCTGGGGATGCCAGTACCGGAGCAGTTGATATCACATCTTTCAATTCATCAAAAGCCTCTTTCATTTCCATCGTCCACCCCAGCTTTTTCTCCCCTTTATTAGCCTCCCTTAACAGCAGGGGTCCTATGTACGAACTGTAATCAAATACCCATGCTCTACAGTAGTTGCACAGCCCCAGGAACTGCTGCAGTTCCCTCACAGTTTGTGGCATTGGAGTGTTTGAAATGGCCTGTGCTCTTTGTGGTGCAATCTTTCTTCCATGTTGGGATATAAGCTGACCAATGTAAAGTACCTGTTCTTGACAGTACTGTATCTTTTCCATGTCTACCTTGTAACCTTTTTCAGCCAATATTGTCAACATCTTTAAGGAGTCCTCTCTGCATGTTCTTTCGTTTGTACTGCAAATTATTATGTCATCCACATACTGCAACACTGTGCTTTCCACTTCAATGTTACCCAAATCCATCTGTATTACTCTATTGAAAATTGAGGGTGATTCGCAATACCCTTATGGCAATCTAGTGTGCTTCCACTTTGTGTTTCTGTAAGTGAAGCTCGTCAGATCTTGTGAGTCTGGGTGTAATGGTATTGAGAAAAAAGCATTTTTAAGGTCGATCACTGTAAATCGTGATGCTTCTGCTGGAATGCCACACAATATTGTGGCCGGGTTTGCTGCTACGGGATATTCCGCTTCTACTATGTTGTTCAAGGGCCTGAGATCCTGTATGAAGCACCAAGACCCCCCTTTAGCCTTGCGCACTGGGTACACAGCCGTGTTACATGGTGATTCCGAGGGGACCAATATGCCATTATTTATAAGGGCCGTTATGGTTTCATGTATGCCCTCATCTGCCTCTTTTGATAGTGGGTACTGTTTTACTCTGGGGAGTATTGCACCTTTTTTCAATTTTATTCTTACTCCCCCTATACTTTTTATGCACCCCACGTCATAGGGGCCAGTAGTCCACAATGATTTGGGTACCTTTGACATATCCTCCTTAAAGAAGGGGACTGGGGTGCATGCGGGTGCCTCAAGTGCCATTGCAATTTTCTGTGCTACTTGTTTGTAAGCCACTCTTAGCCATATTTCCACACTCATCATAAACACCATTTCACCTTCCTCCTTTTCATCTGAGAACAGCTCCTCATCTGACACCTGGGTGAGCCTACATCCTTCTGCTAATGCTATCACGGCCCTCCATGCTCTTCCTTCTCTGTCTTGGGCATGTACAGCAATGTAATCAGCTGTTGCAATAATGCTCTCAATGTCCATTAGAACCACCTTTCCTTCTGGTTCATTAACAGGTGTTTCTGGTCTGAACAGATAGGCTGCTGGCCTCCTCCATATTTTCCCTTCTATCCCTGGCATCCATGCAATTGCCATATCTGTTCCATACTGGAATAGTTCGCCATCTACTGGCTCCGCCCTAATCGCTGTCTGTCCGCAGTATGCTTGCATAATCTGTCGTGCTGTGAGCATGTTAATCCCTGGAGTAGAGCAAATTATGCCGTCCTCAGTAAAGGAGATCGTCATATTCAACCTGTTCATTATGTCTCTCCCCAGTATATTTACTGGTGAGGCACTATAATATAGAAGTGGAACTGACAGATCATAATCTCCAATAGATAAGGGAATGTTATCAGTAAAGGGAACCAACCCTCTAGCCCCAGAGAATCCTTGGGTGTTCATGGCTTCGCCTGACATCTTAAATTTACCTTCCCTTATGCAAGACCGGGTCGCCCCGGTGTCAACAAGGAATGATAATTTTTTGTCACCTATCGTTACCTCTATGCGTGGTTCCTCCGCACTATTAGGTGTTACTGACAGGATGGGACACACCAAGGCCGTCTGTGGGCTGTCCTATTGAGGGTACAACGACTGGCCATTTCCGGTGTAAGGGTTGTGTCCCAAAACCGTCACCCTACCCAGTTGTGTTTGTTGTGCTTGGGGTATTTGTGTCATCGCTACCTGTTGTTGTGGCAGTGAATATGTTTGTGGCTGTTGTTGTGTTAATTGTTGTTGTTGTTCATTTCCCTGTTGCAACGTCTGCTGTTGCTGTAGGCCCTGCTGTTCCTGTGAGGGCCTTGGTTGTCCCAGTTCACTCCATGATGGTGTTCCTGGTCTAACTCTACACGTGCGCGACATGTGCCCTAATAGTCCACAACTCCAACACACCAGTGGTTCCCTACTCTGCCATGGAAAGCTCCCTGTGTTGTCCTGGTATACTGGTTGTCCTGTGGGGTAGGAATTTCTAAGTCCTCCCACCTGCTGTTGGGTGTTATATCCGTATCCTCTCCCTCTCATAATTCCTCCTCTCCCCCTGTTATAATTATAATACCCAGCTCCTGCCATTGTATGTCCTCCTCCCATGTTGGTCGTGTATGGTTGTATTGGCGGCGCCTGTTGTGTTATAGTCGGTGAAGGTGGTATTTGGGAGGAATCTTGTGCAGCCACTACTTGTGTGGGGCTTTGGGTCATTGTTGTAGGCGTAGTTATTAGTGCGCCTTCCATTGTGTATTTAGTAAGCTTTTTCTGTACTAGTTTAGCCTCTTCCGTTTTCCTGTCCTCTTCCTTTTGTTTCATTTTTCCTTGCCATGTCCTGCAATGATGCACTATAGTCAGTTGTATTTCTGGCCATGGTTTTGCTTCCATTCCCACTACTTTCTTTAGTTGTTTCTGAACTCCTTCTGGGAGCCCTTGTACCAGTATATGGTAAAATATTGCTGGTGTTTTATCCCATTGTTCTCTAGTTTCCATGCGCCACTTCTCTTGGATTTCCTGGATATAATCAACAATATCTTCGTTCTCACGCATCTTGCGGGAGGTAATGCTCCTATGTCTGATGTGTCTGGGTACTGTACCCTCAGTGCATGCCATAGTGCATGTCTGCAGTTTGCGAATGGTGCCCCATCATGCGATGCATTTGTTATTGTTACCCCATGGAATCCCGCTCTCTTCCAAATGTCATCCGCTCTATCCCCTAATATTGATATTAAAAGGCCCTTTACATCTCCTACTGCCAGTTTCTGTCCTGCGGTGTGTTTTTCCATTTCATATATCCACTTACCCGCACCTCCACTTAATGATGGGAGCCTGCATTTTATATTTTCTTTATCGGTATGCTTCCAAGGGACATACTGTGGTCTAACCCCTCCTCTCTCCAAAAGTGGCATTAAGTTATGTCTCGTTTCACCCTTTGTGTTCCATAATATCGAGTCCTCACACCCTTCCTCCTCTTCCCTTTCTTCTACATCTTCAATTTCATCCGTATTTCCCCTGCTCTTAACTCTTTCTTCTCCATCTTTTCCCCTTCTTCCATCATTTCCTGTATTTAATGTGGGCATGTGTATTCGTCTTTCCTGCCTGCGACTGGGGAGGTCTGTAAGCCGACATGCATAGGGTGTCAGTTCGTCTGTGAAGGGCGCGAGTTTTATTTTGCGTAACAAGCGTGAGGTGGTTGAGCATGTAGGGTGCGATGGGGGAGGGCGTGATGGGGATGGGGATGGTGCGGCCTCATGTGTCTGTCTTTCCGCTATTCCTTGCTCTCCCTCCTCACTTCTCCCCAGCTCATCCTTTCTCCTACTGATCCATGGTGAGTCTGTGTTGGTCCGGGTGATGTATAGTTTATCTAAGCTTTCCCTTTCACTGTTTCTTCCTTCCTTTTCCACTTCTTCTTCTTCCTCACTACAAAAGCCAGTCATAAACGGCACCCCCCACTCGGTCTTTTTCCCCTTGATCGTTACTGTTTGTAAGTCTATTAGGTCCAGTTCTCCTTTTTCTCCTTTATCAACCGCTCCCCTTTGTGCTGATGTTGTTGCTACTTCTGTGTTTCTGTATACATCCCCCCATGCTCCACTCTCCCTTCTCCTATCTTCTCTTTCTCCTTCATTTCTCTCCTCCATCTCCCTACTATTTTCCTCCCTTTTCCTTTTTAATTCCTCCATCACTTCACTTCTCATCTGTTCCAATATTCTTTCATCCTCTTTCTTCCTTTCCCATTTCACCCTTTCTCTTTCTACTATGCTCTCTATCACCCTCCCTTCTTCGTATTTCTTAGTTGTTTCTGATAGTAACCTCCTCTTCCACATTGCCATTTCTTTTTCGTTTTCTTCTTCTTCCCTTTTCTTTTCTCGCAGTACTACTCTTGATACCCTTTCTGCTGCTGCTTTTACCCTTTCAGCTTCTCTCCTTTGCTCCTCAGTTCGTTCCCTTATTTTTTCCAATTCGTTCTTACCTTCTTTCCTTTTCCTCGCTCTCTCTCTCTCCTCCCTCTCAAGCTGCTTGATCAATTAATTCTGCTCATCCCTTAATTTTGCTAGTCGTTCCTCCAAAATCTCTTCCTTTTGTCTTAACAGCTCTTCCCCCCTCATTTCACTCTCCCTGGCATTATCCTCGTCTGTTTTCTTTACTACCTCCTTCTCTTCTCCTGTTAAGGAACCTCGTAATTTTAATAATATCTGTGCAGCTACCCACTCATCATTTCCTATTTCCACAGTCTGGTCTTCTCCAGTCCTCCCCTCCCCTGCTGGCATCTTCCTATGAGCCACATATGGTGGAGGGCTGTATGCCGGGTTCGAGTATCCCTCAGCCGCCCTTAACTGTCCTCTTTCTATTTCTCCTAATTCTCTTAAAGGGTACAACCCCCTTCCCTCTGTTTTCACTCCCTTTGCTAGGGGTATATCGTTGCTCGGTTCCTTTTTTATTTCATCTGTTTTATTATTCTTTTCTCCTCCCTCTCCTCTGTTCCCCATGTTCTTTGGGTCCTCACTCCCCTTTTTCCCATCCTCTCCTTCCTCCTTAATCTCTTTTTCTTCCGGTATTTCCCCCATAGTGAACATTCCATTTGGTCCTGGTCGGGACCCTTGGAACATCCTCCATAAGTTAAACACCTCCACGTGGTTTGCCAACTTCTTCCCTTTATATGTATTGTGCAGATGGTTTAATAGTGAATGTTGGGCATATGGATCGAAGCTACCATTAGGCGGCCACGGTGTTAGCATTTTGTTATCCGTCCCCTGGGACCATTCTATGCTATACTTAATCAGTTTCTCCCTATGGGGTGGCAGTGTTGTGCATATGTGTTGTAGTGGGGTAGTGAGGGTGTTCCCCCACCCTCCCGATCCTGTCCCGTATGACATAGTAGCGCTCCACTTGCTACCCTTCCCCTATCTGGTAGCAGTTTATCTCACTAGTAGTTTACAATATACAGCCTTATATCGTTACCTGGCCCCGTAAGTTTGGGGACTTACGATAGTCCGCTAAGGAAAATTATAAAAAATATAGTATGTTACATTTGTATATTTTCTTCTGTCTTTCTTTCTTTATACAACACCCTTACGGCCCCCTGTGGCCAAGGCGCACGTAGCCCCCTGCGGCTGCGTACCCCTTATGACGTTCTATTTTCACGTGCTCCTCCCCCTTCTACACTTGCCGTGGCCGGCGTTCTCTGTGCGCAGCCACGTTCCCCGTTTCGCCTTTCCCCGATCAACTCATTTACCGTTTATCTCCGTTTCCACTCCCTTACCACAGTTCTCTTCCCCACCACTCTCAGAAAGGAAGATGCCTTGTGCTCGGGATATCCTATGAAAGCCCTACTGGTGACGTCACCGATCTCTTCGAGCTACTGGTAAGTTCTTCATATATTCTTTAAGTTCAAAATACACTTGCAATCTACCCCCGTTAACCTTACAGCTGTCTTCCTGTCACTCCTGGAACAAGGTAATCAAATCAATAATATAATCGGACTGCGCACGCTGCATCGCCTCGCGTGTGATACGCCCCTCGACAGGAGGGCTTAACCAGCCAATTATCTTCCGTATTGGGCAACTAACTAGCCACCGCCTACAGGGAAACGTCATCTACCTATCGAGTGTCTTGCTCGACAATAGGGATCCTCATCTACTCATTGATCAATAAATGCCAAATCGTAGGAAACCACACACACCCACCCTTGCACGTAGTCGCGACCTAGGCCAATCAGTTTCTACGAGCGGCCGCACGTGATGTTTTCGTGCTCCGCCCCCCTCTCTCGCGTAACGTAGCCGACTGCTCTCGCACTTGTTCGACTACCATTCATTCTATTTCCAACACTAAATTGTCAAACCTTCGCCGCGCACCTGTGCAACACCTCCCGTATTTAATTCCTCCCCCCACCCTCACAATTTCACATTGCTTGTTGTGCGTGGCATGCTCACCAAGTTCTCTTGATGCGGGGCCGCTCGACTGCGTGCACCCCTCCAAGCGGCTCGTCACCTCCCCTCGTCTGGACCACGTCTGGACACTCGCCAACCGCGGGCGGGATACTTCTCAACCAGCTCCCCAGGGCCAATATCCGGATTGCGCTGTCCGGTCTTCTCGCAGCTCCGCGATGGTCCTGTAGTCCTCAGAAGGGGGCGACGGCAGAGGGGGCCGCGCCGCCGGGCCTCCTCGCAACTGGAGTGCCTGGAAAAAATAAAAAATAAAAAGGCGGATCTTAAACAGATCTCAGCAGTGCCTCCAACTTGTCGGGGGGGAAAATTCTGCCGGGGTCGGCCGGGCCGTCCGCAGACCTCCGGGCAGGGAGGCCCCAACTCCTCCCGTATATCCCAGAAGAGATAGAGTATGAGACACACGCAAGAAGCAAGGTGACTATGCTGTTTATTAGACAAAAACGGCAGGGATGGGTCAAGGATCGTACGCGTCCGTCCTGACACACACACAATCGTGGGGCTCGCAGGCCCTTTTTACCTTAGTATGACACGCTACTTGCGTCACCTTAGAAAGTTAGCAAAAAACCTATCGCCACTCTTAATTGGTTGCTCGAGTGGTAGGGTTAGTATAGCATACGTATAGAGAACAATATTAGTGGACAAGGGTTAGTCAGGTGATATATCTGGGTTGTCCCTACAATTAGATACATGAGAATTGTTACATGAAAACTCCTGATGATTGGTTAATGTTAATGGCGTCAGTGATAAGAGCCCCATGTTCTGATTGGTGCGCTCGCGAGCTTCCCAGCCTGGGACCATCGCTGTTCCCAGCTCTCGGTGTACCTGTCATTTGCAACAATGTTTCACTATGAGTACGTGCAGACAATGTGAGGACTTATTCATGAGCTGGAAGGCCGACTACTCCCACTGTCGCAGATGTCCATTGAGCCTTTTAAGTGTATCTGCCTGTGTCTTGTAACGAGGGATCCAGACGCCTTCTTTCTCCTGGGCTTGGCATCCTGTCAGGTTCGGCTTGGTCACGTGAGGTGGGACCGTGTTTGAGGCAGAATTCTGCACAATTAATATTGTTTTTCCACTGTGTGCCTTGTTTAATTTGCAGGTGTGATTTTAACATTGGTGCGCGGCGTGCGAGGTTGCAAAATCGTGCCCTTGATGGTCTGCTTTTGGAATGTGGGTTTGCAACATTACGACCTTGGCTGTCTGCTTTCGCCAGGCTCATTCTGCAGGATCAGCAACCTGACTCTTGTTCTTTTAACGTCCATGGGAGCTCTTGCTTGCGTCCTACTTAGGCCTGGTGTATAGGTGGAACCATTTGGTGCACAGGCGCTTTAGGTTATAGTATCATATTGTCTTATGACCAGTATCGTGTCTTCGTTATATTTCTCATTATGGCACCTGGGTTTAGGAGAAGCGTAAGCAAGCTCTTTAGATGAGTTCATGATGCGTCTTGCGTTTCTGCATTTTGAGAGCCTATGTGGAAAATAATAAAGATCACGTCCGTGAGTATGTCTGTCGCCTATGTCATAGCACTGAGTATATTCTTCGTGTAGATTGGTGCGGGAGTGTCCAGTGTGTATATTTGCACAGGTGTGCTGACCGTTGGCTAGGTCGTCATGGCATCTCTAACGACGTGTAGGTTCTAGTCTAGTTGATCCGTGCCGCAGGTGTCGGCATGGGCAGGGCGGGCTGCTGGGCAGGCAGATGGACACATCCGTATGTTCCTGTACCAGGGTATTTGGTCGTCTGGTAGATGGGCAAACTCTTCTCGTGGCGGGTGCCTGGGCCGTGATCCTTTAGGCCAGGCGCGAGAGGGGAAGGACGGGAGCCTGTTTTTCCATTCTCCCACTTCAAACTTGTGAAAGTAAAACCTTGACAAAGGAAAGGAACCTTTGTGTATTGATTGCTGCATCGGGCCCTCTGCATTAAGAGACTGTTATTGCGAGAGAGACTTTAGCAGAGGCCCTGCTGCCTATGTGTTGAACTGTTACCTCGTGGCCAAGAAGCTAGAGTGTGTGCGAAGGGAAGCTAACTGCTCAACTATCCTGGCATATCATTTCTTGAACACTTTTCATTTGCATACATTGTTATCCCACACCATTTTGTATTTAGAAGTAAGGATTGGCAATAGGTTCATTAGTATAGGGCCTTTTATTTTGACAGGCTCCACTAGGACACTGTTATTATTATTTGATGGTCCTAGCTTGCTCCCATCCTTAGATTTAGGTTTAGATAGGGGTTTTACCAACAGAATGAAGTTCAATAAACACCCTTGAACTGTGATCACTTGTGTCTGTCTTCACTGTTTGATACCATGTCTTCCTTACAGTGCACCATGCGGTCTGACAACTTCGCCTAGACCAGTGAGCCTGGAACGATGTGAATCCAAAGACATTGGGTAACCTAAACTCTCAAGGAACTGTGAAGCTTCTCTTGATAATGAAACCTCAAGACCCTTTGGCTTTGGAACGTTGTTCCTTGGAACTTGTGGAAGGGAGAGCTGAAGAAGAAGCCAAGAGCTGGACGAAGCCCAGCACTTTATGTTGATCACCTTTACTTTCATTATTGATATCCCTACACATTGTTTAGCTTTAGCTGTGACGGCAAGAATTGGTTTTGGACATAGACAGACTTTTAAGTTAAACTCTTTGACACAGACCTTTCTTAATTTTGTTCAGGTAGGGAAATCCCACCTTAGCATAGGGCAAGTTAGGTCTTCAACCATCCTGGTATTTACGTTAATAAACACCTTTTGTTTGAACTTTAAGTCTGTTGTCTGTGTTTTACTTCATGAGGCCTTCACAGCTTATGGTGACATGCACCATTTTACAGAAATAACTAGTAATTTCTCTGTCACCACCACCATGGGGAGAGTGCATTTCTCTTAGGTCGAGTATGTAAACTAGGGAACTCGATCTGCATGACTAGTGTGATTTTTAATATTTTGCCTGCCGTTCTTGGCCAACACCAAGTTTGGTAATCGTTTTTTTAGCTGTTTCACAAGTTGGAACAGAAGACTACGAAAGAAAATGGCCACTGGTGAAAAAAGGAAAGGGGAACTACCAGTTCTCCCATCTCTATTTCCTTGGTGGCATTGATAGTAGCGGCAAAGCAGTGGCAGGCGAGCAGCAGAGGATGAACGGTAAGTTCAATGGGGAGTGGTAGGGTGGGGAGGATGGAACTGGGCATCTGTTCAGCAGGTGGTGGGTCAGGGAAGAGTGGGGAAGTTGGAAAAGGGTGGTGGAGAGCGAGAGGAAATGACAGCAGTGATGTGTTGATCATGCGATTCAGCTTGTGTTTGGTGGGAGCTGATTGATCCAGGGACCTACCCTGGGTGCTAAGAAAGGTATCAGCTCAAATAAAGCACACAGGAAGCAAAAGGTAACATTGCATTGCAATTTTAGTCTGTGGAATCTTTTATAGCTGTACATTGAGTACAACAAATAACATTTTCAAGGACAAATTTCAGCCAGCCACCACCTTTACATGAAGATGCCCATTTTGACTTTTGATTTATAAGACGGTACAAGCCCAAATGGAGGATACTTATGTTTTGGCCAACAATAATTAAACCAAAACAGCTCAGTTACACACTGGTATAGAATGCTTATATGAAATGATATGATATGATATCGCATTTATAATGCGCCTATACACAAGTGTTTCAAGGCACGACGAGGCAAGGGAGCGGAACAGAGGGAAGACAGAGACAACGATCTTACTAAGCCAGGTGACAGTGAGATCGCGCAAGTGCAGGGGAGGTGGGAAAGGGGAAAAGTGCGAAGGGAAGTGCAGTGCATAGGATAAACAGTAAATAAATAGAACAATAAATAGGAACAATCGTAAGAAGTGCGGCCAGCTGGTGGCAGGTGCACGGGTAGGTGCAGACATCAGGTGTCAAGTGCTGGTAGGGGGCTGTAGGGATACAGAAACAGCCCCAGAGTGCAAGGGTTGCCAGGGGGCAGTGCAGGTGTGCAACTGGTGGGGAGGGGACCTGGGCCCGAGAACAGAGGGTAGCCAGGTGACCAGTGCAGTTTCAGTTTCAGCCAGGAGTTCAGCAGTGAAGAGGAGGAGAGAAAGCAGAAGCAAAGAGGAAAGTCTTGAGGTGCTTCCGGAACTGTAGATGGTTCTCCTCAATTTTTAGAGAGGCAGGGAGGCTGTTCCATAAGGAGGCCCCTGCCGAAGAAAGAGATCTTCCACCAACTCGTTGCTTGGAGAAGCGACTGACCCTGAGGGAGTTGGAGGCGGATGAGCGAAGAGCTCGAGAAGGAAGATATTTAGGAAGAGAGAGTTGAAGGTATTGAGGCCCCAGGCCCCAGAGGCATTGTGGACAATGCAGAAGGTTTTGAACTTAATCCTCGCAGCACAGGGAGCAAGTGCAGAGATTTCAGTTCTGGAGAGATACGATCCCTGGGCTTAAGGCCAAGGACAGGGTTTTCAGTAGGGGAGAATATGAGGAACTAAGGGACACAGCCGTTTACAGTCCTACAGCACACACGGTGCAGACATATTGCACTGCTGCTTCTGGAAGACAGTGCGCATTATGGCTCCACTGGCAGAGAGGGCTGAGATTTGAGCAGAAAAATGGGACTCACTTGTGGATGCCCTCACTGGTCGTCATTCAATGGTCATTGCGAATTAGACTTGCCAATTTAATATACAGGCCTAACGCTGGCACAGCCTTTATTGAATCAGATGGGAGTCACCTGGGAGTCTTCAAACGAGATATTTCTGGTTGCATGTCACCCATCACAATAGCATCAGCATACTGCGCTATTTTTACATACTGTGCAGGGAATTATGGGAGTTGTTTTCTCTGACAGCACAACCTCCAGAGTCACAGCATCAGGAAACCCATCATGGATTATTTCAATGAGCTCATGTGTCCACAAACAACATCTGCAGAGTCCTTTGAGCAGGGTGATGTTTGCTAATACAACACTAATTGTAAATAGTTGCACTGTTTATTTGGTGTGCTTGATTTGTTCCCAAGATTGCTTAGTTCTATATTGTTCTGTATTTGTAAAATGTAAATAGTCACAAAAAAATAAATAATAATAATTGAGCATCGGAGAGCAACTATTGACCTCCCTTTGCCGGACAGCCAACACTTGTGGCCTCTGACAGGAGCCATCATCCCTGGCAATGAGCCTAGCAGGCCTTAGGAGGCAGGACAGGTGGGGCTGGTGGTCCTTGGGAGGCTGGATTCGCCTGATGTTCCTGATAGGGATCTTCGTGAGAATGGATGGACTTTGTGGTCTTCATAATGCTATAGGGGCCTAATGGTCTTCAGGAAGCTGGATGGTCTTGATAAGCCTGGTGGTCATGAGGGGGTTGGACAGGCATAATGGTCCCCATAGGATTCTTCGCAAGAATGGATGGTTCTGGAAGACCTCACATTGCTGCATGCAGTCCTTAGAAGGCGTAATCATCCTGGTGAGCCTAACGGTCTCCATTAGGCAGAGTGGATATGGACGTCCAAATGAGGTAGGGTGGTCTTGGTGGTCCTCATAAGGCTGAAATGCCCTAACCGGGTATCCTTGCGAGGCTGGATAGGCCTGATGGGCATTCTAAGGAGTGATGGCCCTGAACGCTTTAGGGGAAAGGATGGGTCTGGCAGCGCTCTCTTAACGCTGAATGGGTCTGATGTTCCTCAGAGGATGTATAGTCCATGTAAGCCCGATGACCCTCATGAAACTGGATGGGACTGGTGATCCGAAGTACGATGGATGGGACTGCTGAACCTTTACTCTTGAAAAGCCTGGTGCTGGTGATCGTTTTGTACTGTCTGTAGTATAGATATATCTGACGCTCCTTACATGGCTGTGTGGCCTGACGCTCTCTCATGGAGTTCACTATGATGGATGTTTCTGATGTAGGGAATGGGCCTGGCAGCCCTCATGATGTTAAAAGGGCCCAATTGTTCGGAGGCTTAACGTGGATGCTAATCCTTAGAAATCTTGATGGCTCTGGAGAGCATGACAAAGCTGGATTGGCCTACAGCCTATAGGCCTGAGACTCCTTAAAAGGCTGAACTGATCTGCTGATGCTCATCTGACATCAATGTACTAGTATTTAGCTAACTGTGATGCAATAATGCTGCTGGTAGACCTTTGAATTAGTATTTAACTAATTATGATGCAATCATACTGCTGATAGACATTTGAATTAGCATTTAGCTAATTAACAATGCTGCTGGTAGACCTTTGAATTAGTACTTAGCTAATTATGATGCAATAATTCTGGTGGTAGATGCAATATATAGCTATAGATGATGCAATAACGCTGCTGGTAGACCCAGTACTTAGCTAATTATGATGCAATAATGCTGCTGGTAGACCAAGTATATAGCTAATTATGATGCAATAACGCTGCTGGTAGACCCAGTACTTTTAGCTAATTATGAATGAAGCAATAACGCTGCTGGTAGATCCAGTACTTAGCTAATTATGATGCAATAACACTGCTGGTAGACCCAATACGTAGCTAATTATAATACAACAATGCTGCTGGTAGACCCAGTACTTAGCTAATTCGATGCAATAATGCTGCTCGTAGACCAAGTACTTAGCTAATGATCCCCTGACAAACTGGCCTGCCGCCTGCTCCAGAGGCAATACCGGCTCTCCGTTCTCACCAAAAAGAGAGCCCTTATCCAAGCCCGCATCTCTGCGGCATCTAACAATTTGGCCGAACTCTTTAAAATCTGCAAGGAGCTGGCCAACCCTGCTGCCGTCTCTACCTCTCCTGTCCCCTCCCAGGCCCTCTGCACGGCACTGGCCTCTCACTTCATTTCTAAAACTGAGGACATCCTGTCCTCACTCTCCTCCTATCACCTCCCCTCCTCTATTCCCTGCCCCTCCTCTGGCCCTTCTGCAGCCACCCCTCCTCTCTCCTTCTCTGCCTTTCCTCTTTTCTCTGCTGACGAGGTTTCGAGTCAAATCCGATCTATGAAAGTCTCGTCAAAACAGGTCCACCCCTGTTCCTCCAAAACTATCAAGGACCACATCGACTCCTTGGCTCCTGCCCTTGCTGACTTCTGCAATCACTCCTTCGCCTCCGGAGTTTTCCCATCCCCTCTCAAGCACTCCCTTGTGCACCCCCTTCTTAAGAAACCCTCTCCCGACCCTTCCTGCCCAGCTAACTATCGCCCAATCTCTATCACTCCCTTTCTGGGCAAGCTCCTGGAGAAACTGGCCATCTCCCAACTTAATCGCCATGCTGAATCTGTTGGTAGTCTCCATGACCATCAGTCTGGCTTCAGAGTTGCCAGAAGCACGGAAACTGCCCCCTGAACATCTGTGAGGACCTGCTCTTGAACCTTGACTCGAACATTCCATGTGTTCTCATTTTGCTTGATCTCTCTTCTGCCTTTGATACTGTCAACCATACCATCCTGCTTAACCGTCTCCGTGATAACCTGGGTATCACTGGTCAGGCTCTGGCGTGGTTGACCTCTTTCCTCTCCAATCGACCCTCCCAGGTCCAACTGGGGTCTTTCCTCTCTGACATATTTTTCTCTACCTGTGGTGTCCCCCAGGGATCTAACCTCTCTCCCTGGCCTTTCAACCAGTATCTGGCACTTCTCGCCCACCGCATCGCCGCTCTCTGCCCCAACGTTCAGTGCTATGCGGATGATACCCAGCTCATCTTCAGGCTACCCTCGACCTCCTCTTCTCCTTCCCTCATCTCTAACTGTCTTTCTGCTATCCAGGAATGGTGTGCCGCCAACGACCTCTGCCTTAATGCCAGTAAGACTGAGATTCTACTCATCGGCACACCCACTCTCTCCTTCCCTGCAGCTCTCTGGCCAGCCTCTCTTGGCCCTCTTCCCGCTCCTACCTGCAAGGCAAAAAACCTTGGGGTCATCTTCGACTCTACACTCTCCTTCTCTCCTCACATATCTGATGTCTCTAAGAAGTCACACTACCAGCTACACCTCCTCAGAGGTATCCTTCCTTTCCTCTCCTTCCCCCAGAAGCTCACTGTCTCTAGAGCCCTGGTTCTCTCGAAGCTGGACTAGTGTAACAGCCTCTATCTAAATCTGCCCGCCTCTACTCTTTGCCCTTTGCAACTCATCCAGAACAGGACTGCGAGACTTGTCCTTGGCCTCAAGCCCAGGGACCGTATCTCTCCAGGACTGAAATCACTACACTGGCTCCCAGTGACTGCGAGGATGAAGTTCAAAACCCTCTGCATTGTCCACAAAGCCGTCTGGGGCCTTGGGCCAAAATACCTTCAACTCTCTCTTCCTAAATATCTTCCTTCTCGAGCTCTTCGCTCATCCGCCTCCAACTCCCTCAGGGTCAGCCGCTTCTCCAAACAACGAGTTGGGGGCAGACCTCTCTCCTCTGCAGGGGCCTGCCTCTCGAACAGCCTTCCTGCCTCCTTGAAACTTGAGGAAAACCATCTCCAGTTCCGGAAGCACCTCAAAACCTTCCTCTTTGCCTCCGCTTTCTCTCCCCCTCTCCCCTGCTAAAATGACTGAAACTGCACTGAATCTGCAACTGGGCCACTCACCGTACTCGGTCCCTGCCCAGCCACTCTTCCCTGCACTGCCTCCCGGGCAACCCCAGCACTGCGGGACTGTGTCTGTATCCCTACATACAGCGCCCCTTCCCTAGCACTTGTCTGCACTTACCTCGCACTTGCCACCAGCTGGCACTTGTTATTTATAATGTTTTTTGCTTATAACCCTGTACTGCACTTTCCCCTCTCCCTTTCCCCTTGCACTTTTCCCTTCCCCTCTACCCTTGCACTTGCGCGATCTGAATGACACCTGGCCTAGTAGGATCGTTGTCTGTCTCCCCCCTGTTCCCCCCTCTGCCTCGTCGCGCCTTGAAACACTTGTGCATAGACGCGTTACAAATGCCATATCATATCATATGATATGATAATTCAATAACACTGCTGGTAGACCCAGTACTTAGCTAATTATGATGGAGTAATGCTGCTGGTAGACCTTTGAATTAGTACTTAGCTAGTTATGATGCGATAATGCTGCTGGTAGGCCCAGTACATAGCTAATTATGTTGCAATAATGCTGCTGGTAGACCAAGTACATAGCTAATTATGATGCAATAATGCTGCTGGTAGACCAGTGCATAGCTAATTATGATGCAATAATGCTGCTGATAGACCCAGTACATAGCTAATTATGATGCAATAATTCTGCTGGCATACTCAGTACTTAGCTAATTATGATGCAATATTGCTGCTGGTAGACCCAGTACTTAGCTAATTATGATGCAATAATGCTGCTGGTAGACCCAGCACTTAGCTAATTATGATGCAATCACGCTGCTGGTAGACCCAGTATATAGCTAATTCAACGCTGCTGGTAGACCCAGTACTTAGCTAATTATGATGCAATAACGCTGCTGGTAAACACAGTATTTAGCTAATTATGATTCAATAATGCTGCTAGCAGACCTTAGAATTAGTACTTAGGGTAGCTAATTATGATGCAATAATGCTGCTGGTAGACACAGTATTTAGCTAATTATGATTCAGTAATGCTGCTGGTAGACCTTTGAATTAATACATAGCTCATTTTGATACAATAACACTGCTGGTAGAACCAGTACTTAGCTAATTATGATGCAATAACGCTGCTGGTAGACCCAGTATTTAGCTAATTATGATGCAATAACGCTGCTGGTAGACCCAGCACTTAATCTGCTGGTAGACCCACTACTTAGCTAATTATGATGCAATAATGCTGCTGGTAGACCAGTGCATAGCTAATTATGATGCAATAATGCTGCTGGTAGACCCAGTACTTAGCTAATTATGATGCAATAACGCTGCTGGTAGACCCAGTACTTAGCTAATTATGGTGCAATAACGGTGCTGGTAGACCCAGTACTTAGCTAATTATGATGCAATAATGCTGCTGGTAGACCCAGTACATAGCTAATTATGATGCAATAATGCTGCTGGTAGACCCAGTGCTTAGCTAATTATGATGCAATAATTCTGCTGGTAGACCCAGTAATTAGCTAATTATGATGCAATAATGCTGCTGGTAAACTTTTGAATTAGGACTTAGCTAATTATGATGTAATAAGTCTGCTCGTAGACCCAGTACATAGCTAATTATGATGCAATAATGCTGCTGGTTGACCCAGTACTTAGCTAATTATGATGCAATAATGCTGCTGGTAGACCCAATACATAGCTAATTATGATGCAATAATGCTGCTGGTAGACCCAGTACTTAGCTAATTATTATGCAATAACGCTGCTGGTAGACCCAGTACTTAGCTAATTATGATGCAATAATGCTGCTGGTAGACCAGTGCATAGCTAATTATGATGCAATAATGCTGCTGGTAGACCCAGTACATAGCTAATTATGATGCAATAATGCTGCTGGTAGACCAGTGCATAGCTAATTATGATGCAATAACGGTGCTGGTAGACCCAGTACTTAGCTAATTAAGATGCAATAATGCTGCTGGTAGACCAGTGCATAGCTAATTATGATGCAATAATGCTGCTGGTAGACCCAGTACATAGCTAATTATGATGCAATAATGCTGCTGGTAGACCAGTGCATAGCTAATTATGATGCAATAACGGTGCTGGTAGACCCAGTACTTAGCTAATTTTGATGCAATAATGCTGCTGGTAGACCCAGTACATAGCTAATTATGATGCAATAATGCTGCTGGTAGACCCAGTACTTAGCTAATTATGATGCAATAATGCTGTTCGTAGACCCACTACATAGCTAATTATGATGCAATAATGCTGTCCGTAGACCCACTACATAGCTAATCATGATGCAATAATGCTGCTGGCATACCCAGTACTTAGCTAATTATGATGCAATATTGCTGCTGGTAGACCCAGTACTTAGCTAATTATGATGCAATAATGCTGCTGGTAGACCCAGCACTTAGCTAATTGTGATGCAACAACGCTGCTGGTAGACCCAGTATATAGCTAATTCTGATGCAATAACGCTGCTGGTAGACCCAGTACTTAGCTAATTATGATTCAGTAATGCTGCTGGTAGACCTTTGAACTAATACATAGCTCATTTTGATACAATAACACTGCTGGTAGAGCCAGTACTTAGCTAATTATGATGCAATAATGCTGCTGGTAGACCCAGCACTTAGCTAATTATGATGCAATAATTCTGCTGGTAGAACCAGTACTTAGCTAATTATGATGCAATAATTCTGCTGGTAGACCCAGTACTTAGCTAATTATGATGCAATAATGCTGCTGGTAGACCAGTGCATAGCTAATTATGATGCAATAATGCTGCTGGTAGACCCAGTACATAGGCAATTATGATGCAATAATTCTGCTGGTAGAGCCAGTACTTAGCTAATTATGATGCAATAATGCTGCTGGTTGACCCAGTACTTAGCTAATTATGATGCAATAATGCTGCTGGCAGACCTTAGAATTAGTACTTAGCGAAGCTAATTATGATGCAATAATGCTGCTGGTAGAGCCAGTACTTAACTAATTATGATGCAATAACGCTGCTGGTAAACACAGTATTTAGCTAATTATGATTCAATAATGCTGCTGGCAGACCTTAGAATTAGTACTTAGCGAAGCTAATTATGATGCAATAATGCTGCTGGTAGACACAGTATTTAGCTAATTATGATTCAGTAATGCTGCTGGTAGACCTTTGAACTAATACATAGCTCATTTTGATACAATAACACTGCTGGTAGAACCAGTACTTAGCTAATTATGATGCAATAACGCTGCTGGTAGACCCAGTATTTAGCTAATTATGATGCAATAACGCTGCTGGTAGACCCAGCACTTAATCTGCTGGTAGACCCAGTACATAGCTAATTATGATGCAAATATTGCTGCTGGTAGACCCAGTACTTAGCTAATTATGATGCAATAATGCTGCTGGTAGACCCGGCACTTAGCTAATTATGATGCAATAATGCTGCTGGTAGACCAGTGCATAGCTAATTATGATGCAATAATGCTGCTGGTAGACCCAGTACATAGGCAATTATGATGCAATAATTCTGCTGGTAGAGCCAGTACTTAGCTAATTATGATGCAATAATGCTGCTGGTAGACCCAGTACTTAGCTAATTATGATGCAATAACGCTGCTGGTAGACCCAGTACTTAGCTAATTATGGTGCAATAACGGTGCTGGTAGACCCAGTACTTACCTAATTATGATGCAATAATGCTGCTGGTAGACCATTGAGGATCATGAAAATACATCCATTCGTTTAAACAAAATCTTAAAAAGAGTTACATTTAGGTCTGTGAAGAGATACAATAAGTAACTCTGTATCCAGCTCAGATTTCCAGAACCACTTCCTTATTTTAGCTTTTAATAAGGATGCAGTGTCCAGTGCTGAGATAAGATCCACACAAACATTAAACTGTGTGGCATCTGCCAAGATTGTGGAGGATTTGTAACTGTACAACTCCTGCTTCAGAGGAGCAGGGCCAGTCTAGGATCTGCACGAGAAAAGATGTGTGGGGGCCCCTAACTGGCAACGTACTGACACCGAGGAAAGTGACAGCACAGATCGTAACGTGGGAAGCTACATTACAAGACGGCACCAAGAATGTGCCATGGACAAATAAAGGATGTAGAATACGTCACTGCTCATTAGTATTATATTATTATTACGCTGAGAGCAAACCTAAGCCTATTAAACATTGAGTAAAGCTATTTTGGAATCGCTTACACTATGAACTAATCACTTTTAAGGACTCAACTATTTTGCAGACAATGTTGAGCAAGACAGAAGGATTTGATCAGGATCACATACTTCATTTAAGCGGTGAAACCAGGATTGAACCTAGTCTTCAATTTAGCATCCTGACCACATAAATTCAAATGGACAATATATATATATATATCACTATAGTAACATCATAAGCATAAAGAGTGTAGTTTTAGTGTTATTTTTCCCATTCTGAGTGAAAGTCTAAAAGTGCCAACATTTAAAGTAATGTGACCCTAAAAATGCTCTTCTGGGTTTTTTAACTGTACATTCGAGACTTATAGACGCAACAAAGAAACTGTATGAAATGATCACCTGATTTTAGAGTGTGTTTTTGCCACCGGCGTGCAGCTTATTCTGCACAATGTTACGAAATGTGAAGTTCACAAAAAAAAACATTTGTGTGTGTCAAACTGACAGACATCATGGAAATAATCTAGTTTGAAAAGTGGGTGGTATTTGTGTTTTCCGGTCTCGTGAGAAGGCCCAGTTCTGGCAAGCTAGCTGGAAATGTGGGTGGCTTTCAGCTGCAATGCACAATCACATCGCTTCTCGACAAACATTCACAGTTATTAGGAGCCATTGTCCCAGACAATGGCCATGCCAATGATCCTTTATTTTGGTCTGGCACAATGATGTATATCAATGGTATGATGTCGGTGGCAACCTCTTATTACCCACTTCCATAGTGATGGAGGGCTGCGTAGTCGGCAGCCACACCTGCCATCAATGCCTTGTGCCATGCAGAGGAAACATTTGTTTATTTGTATTTTTCAGAAGTGTGGGCAGTGATTCTTACAGAAACACTGTACAACGGGGTTCTGTATGATTTCCTCCCCTTAAATTACAAAGTGGTAAGTTACTTTGTGGTAGATGACATCCTGAGATTTGTCTTTGAGTAGGTTGTCCCCCAGTGCCCTCCCTCCAACCGCCTCACTCTCCCTCTCCAACCCCTCCACACTCCCATACCCTCTATCTATATGTATATATATCCGCAATAACAACTACCACAAAGTAATTTACCACATTGCAGTTTGTGGGAATAAAACCACGGTACACAGTAAAACAGGGCACATAGAGGCAGCGGGGCATCACTATTTCTGGGTGCTTTCTTTAAAGAAAATGTTTACAAAATGTTCACTATCGATATAAAAGGGTAAAAAAGTTACACATCAGAATAGATATTTACAATAAAATGTATTGAGTTAAATTTGCATCGTTATCTTAAGGTAAATGAATCCAAAATTAAATAGAATTAAGTTGATGGTTGCCTTAACTCTGCAATTTTTTTCCATTAGTAGGGCAAGAAAGCCACACAGTGCGAGGATCGAACCCTGCCGTTGACTTCCCATCAAACCAGCCCATATGACATCATTTACTGTTGAAGTTCCCAAATGTATATTTCTTTCCTCGCTCAATGCCGGACACTTAGTTATTAGATGTTTAATACTCTCTTTGACTGCCGAATTGATACAAAACCTACACGTCTGACTACCCAGACTCGAGCCCCACTTGCTTGTTCTTTCTAGCGTGGGAATTTGGTTTAGCCGAAAATGAAGATAAATTGCTCTTCGTTTTGGGCAAGGAAGGATAACAATATATTTTGGAATCACTTCCCCTTTTGTTAGGAATTCAGCATACTCACGTACAGAGCATAAGTCCCCACCTGGTCTGAAGAGACCACTCAGTCGTATTTAAAGAGCTTATTCTTCGCAGCGACCAGATTAATGATACGCTCTTCTTTAGAGGAGCCAATTAATGAGAGTGTTTCGGCCATTTGTTCTTTAAATTCTGTGATGCTAGTGCCAGACTCTCTGGTCTTCACCCCATCTCTGGTAGAGGGACGTAGGTGGTGGGTTTAAAAGTTTAGCACACTCTGCCAGTTTTCTCCACTTGGCTTTAGTTGCCAGTGAAGTTATGCCAAACTCCTGTCTGATGATCGAATTCGGGATTGAGTTTGCAAGTCCCAGCATTTGTTTCCAGAGCATCCCTTGAACCGAGTTAAGGTACTCCCCCCAGATCGTTCAAGGAAAGATTGAGACGAGTACTGCTTCCACACTAGACAAATAATACTGCAACATGGGTTTAAGCGAGAGGTGACACAGCGGAGAGTAAACCCGCTTCATTTTTACCAGCAGAGGCGCACATTTCCCCTTGATTAATTGTTTCCAGCTTTCCCTAGAGCTCGTGTTAGTGATATGGTACCCCGGGTATCTGAGGGACTCTACCCTCTCGAGGGGATTGCCTCCTACGTGCCATATCATAGTTTTAGGTTGTCTTTTATTAGAGAAAATAATGACCTTAGACTTTTGTCCAGAGCATCACTATTTCTGGGTGCTTTACAAAGGGTGTGCAGTAGTATTAGGTCATAACTTCAGCAGCCTAGTGGGGGTATGATGGGATAAGGAAATGGGGACAGTATAGCCAATCACTGCACATAGTGTATAGTACTCACTGCATTGAACAGGTGAGTGCAGGGTTGGGAAGCAGGAGTAAAACTGCTTTCTTTTATAACAAGCATTGGCAATGGCAACATTTTGGGCTTTGGTGTAGGCATGGCAAAGGCACTTGGCAGGCACTGCTGTAGTGGTATTAACTGGCCATTGAAGGTACCAGGTGCAAAATGGTGCGAGTACTTGGGCATCTAATAGCAGTGTCTGGAAAGTACATAATACTTATACACAAACAAAAAACAAAAAACCTTTGGCTTTGCCACTGCTTGTTTTTAACAAGACTTCAGGGAAGGACACGGACAGTGCTTATAAATCGAGTGGCTGAAGGCAGACCTGGCTAAAACATTTTTATTATACCAGTAGCTGAGGTGTTTTAGGCTGGGAGGGGCAGGAACTGGGAGGGAATGGCCTTAGATATTAGCATGGCATGGGCAGTCAATGGGTGGGCAAATAACCAAACAACACCTACAAGCTGCGTGTCCGCCTCATATACCATTTCCCGCTCTCTGTACTCTAATGATATGATATGATAGGTTATTTATAACGCACTTAATACCCAGAGGTTTCGAAGCGTGGACCCGGGGATCGAATCTGTGTTGCTCCATCTCGTCTTGCTTACAAGGCGAGCAGATTGCCCCTGAGCTATCCTCCCGAGACAATATGCAAAAGGTTTGACTTATTGGTGGCGCAAGCACCACCTAATAGGCCAAACTAAATATGGAAGGTGAAAGTAGGATATTCCCTTGGTCGACAGTCCCTCACCACACAATAGATCTCTCTGGTGCAGGCTCTAATGCTCCATTAGCGGTCCCTGCATGGCATGTTTCGAGGCACACGCATCTTTTTCAACTGCTACATTAATAATCCATGTAAATGAAGTTCCTAACATAAAAGTGTACCTTCTAGAACAATAGTTTGCTACCTACTGCTATTTCCTTACTCTTACCTTGGACCAGACACACTCACGGCATCCACAGTTTCCACCAACCCATACATTGTGCTGTAGACACTTTTAAAAGGTAAAAACAACAGATTATCCACCCACCGGTCACCCCGTAATCTGCCTGACCTTGAGAAAATAAATGCTCTCTTGAGCATATAGAATGCCACTCTAAGCCACGCCTCTGTGTAGCCGGAAGCAGTGCACATGCAGATTACAACAGTAGACAGTCATAAAATATCAGGGTCCTGTAACCATTTTTATTGTGAAAAAGTAAAAAGGTACTTTTATGTGTGAACTAAAGCTAAAAAATATTAACCAATGTTAAAAAGAATCTTCATCTGAAACGGCAATGTACTCACAACACCCTGGTGTTTATCCATGACAAAAAAAAAGTCTGAATGTGCTTGAATAACTTTGATTGTGTCATTATGTCTGTTAACTCAATGGCTCACATACTCAAAAATATTAAAAAAAGAGGAAGGAGAACTTTTTTTGACAAACGAAAACAAATGGGAAAACCATCCAAATTAAATGTATACTTCTTCTCATTACAGTAATGGTAAACAATTGCTCCAGTCACCTAACTTGTTCATCCCTAGGGGGTGAAACCTCTTCAACATATATGTCCAATAATTCTACTTCTTCAAGAGTAGAAAATCAGGTTGCTCAGAAAATAGAGGGGACAGAGAGGCATGGAAAACTGATAGGAAGGATATCAAGGATGGAAACTGTATTATGGAAAGAGGCGGGAATAGAAGAAGTATGAAAGCAAGGATGGATGCAAAGGTAAGGAGGACAATATTGTTCCAAGTGTGTCATTGTGTTTATTTTTCATCATAGATATACCTATGTACACTGAAAAACAAATCTATAAATATAAAATGCATAGTTATGTTTCCACACTGAGCGGATGCAATTTATCAGTGCTGGGTTGCCCTCTGCTGTCCAAATAGCAAAGTGTACCTTTGTGTGCCCTCCACTTCACCAACAGCTATAATTTTAACAAACAGAATGAGCATGGTTCTATGTGGTCCCTTCACCTTCCACTATCGCAAACATTCAGAAAAAATTCAGGTCACTCCTTTCCACCCACACATCTCTTCACACAGGGTATGGCAGTTCCAGTGTCAGTGAAAAGTAAATTGCTGGCTCAATTTCTCAGTCTCTAAAGACCGAAACACTGTAGGACGAATGCCTCCTCAGGAGCTAAAACTGAAAGTAGGTGCTGTAATTATGCTACTACGCAATCTTATGCCATCACAGGGACTCTGCAATGGAACAAGGTTGATGATTACGCGTCTAAAATGACACATCATAGAGTTCTGTATAATCGATGGATTAAACTTAGATACTGTTCTTATACCGTGCATACCTCTCATTCCATCTGATACAAATATGCCTTTCAAGTGCAAAAGAAGACAGTTTCCTGTACGTTTAGCCTTTTCAATGACCGTCAATAAGTCACAGGGACCTACCCCGTGCCTGAAAGCCATCTGTGGTAATTTAAGAAGTGGGACAGAAGTGACCCTATGGATTACCATCCGATATTGACCTTTAAGATATGCTAGAATGATAGAATGACATATGTTACACTGGGAACAGCTAGTTTTATTACAATTTTACAACAAATACATACAAGCGTAAAATGTAAAAAAAATAAGTGTATGTATGAAGAAAAATTGGGAGGTGGGGGAAGAGGGAGGAAGGGAGAATTTAGTTAGTGTAGGGGTCAAATTTCAAAATGCTAAATTAACCCAAACTAATCATCCATGAAGTTCATTAAACTTGTTCCATATCTCTTTATAATCTTCAGACATACTACGCCTTTGATAGGAAACATTTTTTTTTGCTGAAAGAATCACTAGACTATGTAGCCAGTGTTCATATAAGGGGTATTGCTTTATCTTTTCAAAGATGTAATATCTGTTTTTTGCCACTATAAGGCCCTGTAAATCAATTTTAGCTTGGCATCAGTCATGCCTTGCTGCTTTGGCATTAAACCCAATCTGCATGGAACTGGTTGTCTAAGAGATGGAAAGCCTATAATTATATTTATGCACTCTAGAACCTCTACCCAACACCCTTTACCTTATCACTCAAATTCTGTTACTTGGGGCAATAGATGCTTCTCCCATGCAGGGCCCAAGGCCTGGAACGCCCTACCATATGAACTCCGCATGGAGTTCAGGAAAAAACAGAATACTTATCTGTTTGTTTAAGACATAGCAACTTATTCCGTTAATTTTACTCGCTGATGTATCATCTGCACCCAGATGCAATTTTTGTGCCCGGTTCCCTTATGGGGTCATGCACAATACAAATTCCCAATACATACAAATACAAATCACATTGCCAAAACATATGAATCAAGGATCCAGCCTCCTACTTGCAACCCCAGCAGAGGATATCAGCAAATAGCTTACATATCCATCTTTTTGGGGGGACCAATACAAGTTGTGAATAATCCTTTGCTATGTATAATGCAAGTTTAGGTCTATCTTCCAGCACTTTGGACTATTTCATATCCAGTTCCAGTCCATTTGGAATATCTCCTTGTTCAATTCTTCTTCCCATAGTAACTTACTTGGTTCCGGTGCTGGATCTGCCTCATTAGAGACATGGAGATGCTACATTGGGGCAGCAGAAGGATATGATATTGTTGAAAGATTAAGTATTACAGGAGGATGGTGTATTTTTGCATTCATAGGAAAGTGAGAAGGATTGTAAACAGATCTTGAAGTTGCCGACAATGATGAACATCTCTTGAATTTAGCATATATGTACGTTTAAGAAATTCAAAATCCAATAAAGTATCACTATCAAGTATTTATCCTATTCACCATATCGCTGCATTTTGCTAGGCTTTCCAAACAATCCTACGGTCATCAATACATACAGCTTTGTTATTCCAAATACACAAAGGACCAGATAAGAGACATTTTACTTTACCAGAATGATTACTTCTCTTCCATTCTTGAATTACATGTTGAATGGATGGCGGTTTGATGTGTACTTGCAAATTCTTCTCCATATACAACAGACAATCTAAGGGGGTTGGATGGACACAAGCTCCCTCAATATTTACCCAATTTGTAACTTCTTTTGAGGCAGCATCAATAACTAAGTGTATGCAATGAGTAAGCCCTGTGATATAGGGTTATCTAGGGAAAACCAAAACTGCCCTTATTAACTGGGCTCTGTAACACTTTAAGAGGTATTTTTTCTCTATTAGCACACAAACTATTTAAACCTTTGACAATTTCAGATATACTCTTGTTAGGAAGTTGTAGTGGAAGCATATTGAAAAGGTAAAGTAATTTTGGGAGGAGGGTCATCTTAATGACTCTTATTTTATCCCACAATGTTAGGTTTCATTTTTTCCATTCCTGACACAGGGTTCTCATTTCTGACAAATTAAGTAATACATTATTTGGTAATATTTGTTGAATCCCTTTTGATATTTGAACACCTAAATCTTTAAAGCTTTGACTTACCCAATTAATTCTAATATCAGCAAATAGTCCTTTATGACAAGACCTTGTTATTGGAAATGTTTTGGTCTTTGTAGTGTTCACCTTAAAGTCAGATGCTATCTCAAATTGCTCTATGACTTCTAAAAGATGCTGAAATGGTCTGATTGGATAGGACATTAGTACTGGAAGATTGTCTGCATATAGTAGGACTTTTGATATCTACGGCCCAATATTGATGCCTTTATTTTCAATATCTATTCTGATCAAAATCGCTAATGAATCCATAAATAGATTTTTAAAAATTAGCTAGAGAGGACAACCTTGACCGGTCCCCTTTTTAATACCGTTTGAGCTGGATCACCATATTTACAGTGAGCTGCATTCTAGCATCAAAGAGAATAACAAAGTTGGGACCACAGACAATTTTACTTAATATTTACCAGAGATAAATCCAATCAACCCTATCAAAAACTTTTATCCGCATCAATACTAATTGCTGCACATGGGTCTAAAGAATAGTTTTAAGTTAATGATATCAATCAATTTTTTTATCTTATATTGTCCTAACTTTTTCATCCATATATAAACCAGGTCTGATGTTGTGGACTATAGCAGGCAAGATTCCACTTAACCTCCTGGCATAAATCTTAGCCAGTAATTTGGTATCTGTATACAATAGATATTTTGCACAATCCCTAGGATCTTTTCCCGGCTTTGCAATTGCTATAATGAATGTTCCTTCCACTATTGGTGTAGAAGCTCTTTGTTTGATGATAGCCAAACATAATTTTGTTAACATAGTAGACAATTCTTGACTAAAGCATTTATACAATTTATTTGGAAATCCATCTAACTATGTACATTTTCCTGTGCTCATTAGATGTATTGCTTTACAAACCTCATCACCAGCTATGTTGTCTTCTAAATTGTTCCTATCCATTATGTCTATTTCTGGTAATTCTATTTTCTCTAAATAACTCACTACTTGTTCTTCCTTTAAATGAACATCTGTAGAAAAGAGTTTTTGATAGAAGGCTTCAAAGGCTTCACACATGTCTTCATTGTTTCTCACTATTACCCCATCTTCACTTTCAGTCAATAAAACCTTCTTTTTTTCCTCATTAGTTTTCAAGCGTTGAGCAAGTCAAGAATCTGTTCTCTCACCATGTTCCCAAAAGGCTTGTCTTGTATACAATAATCTCTGTTCTGCCTGCATACCCAATTTGTGAGCTAATAAGCATCTTGCTCTTTCCCACTTTTCTCTATTACCTGCATTCGGAAGACCCTTATACAGTTTTTCTGCCAAAGTATAGTTGTGTTCCAATTGATTTATCCAGCCTGTCTTGTATTTTGCTTATGAGCCAACTAACTTATTAAAATGCTCCTCATTGTTGCCTTAAATGCATCATACACTAAAAAGAGGTCAGAGACCGATTCTACATTTGCACTTCGATAAGATCATATTTTCACTTTCAAGTGTTTCGTACATTCTAGTTCTGAAAAAAGTTGCACATCCATATGCCACCACCCCGCCTTCTGCCCCCTGATGAAACATCCAAAGCCAATTCTGTTTCATGATCAGAAATCACAATGCCAATGCCACCTACCTCCATCAGTGTCACATCACTGAAAATGTGCAAAGATGTTTTGTGTACACCAGGGGAAGAAAGTAAATCGTCTTTCTTTTGGATTTAATTGTCTCCACGCATCAATCATATCCCATGTTTCTAGAAGCTTCAATAAGCTTTCATATGCTTTATCTTCTGAATACACTTGATCTCCCCCACTTGATCTGTCTAAAATTTTATCTGGAGTTGTGTTATAGTCTCTGCTTAAGATCACCCCCACATCATCCAATTGCTGTAGAACATTATTAATATCCTCAAAGAAACATTCCTGGGATATATTGGGGGCATATATATTGAATAACAAATCATGTTTCTATTCTCTATTATGACTCTTACAGCCGCATGTCTGCATTCAGGGTCTTGCATACATTTCTCAATACTAAGCCGTAAATACTAACTTTCCTTCAATTGCTTCTATAGTAGCTAGACACTTCTTTGTTATACGCTCTATTTAATATATAATACCTAAGTATCTCTTCGAGATGGGTTTCCTGTAAGAACACCACATCTGCCTTTCTGTTGTTGGTAAAGTCAAGAATGCTTCTTCTTTTTAATGGATTGTTTATACCTTTAACATTCCAGCTAAGTATTTTAATCAGTTTAACCATTGTGCAAGTGACGTTGGTTTATCTTCATATATCTATTTATATCGCCACTCTTCACATAATTAAATGAGTTTGTACACCAAATAATCATGTCGGTAACATATTACACTGAGTAGTTGCTTGGGTTAGACATTTTGCAAAATAATAGGAGCTTGTTTGGAGAAATACACCTATTTGGAAAGGAGCAACAGAGATGGTTAATGGACCACGAGTAGTAGATATGCTATGGTGAAATCCATCACTTATCGCACAAAAAACAATAGCCCACTCTGTCATCAACAATAGCATGTCATTTAACTATCCTTATAACTGTACAACCTATGGAACAATGATGTCCCTGGAACGAGCTTAACAGCAGTCTCCTCACCCCAATATATAATATCCCATCTCACAGCCTTTTTGTTTCCTTCCCTTCATCCGTATGCATTGCAAACAAATTGAATAAGCATATGCTTATAGTATGGTAAAAACATCAATATTTTGCTGCTCATGCTGAATTCGGCCATATTTTTAGATTTCCCCTCTCTTTTCTTTGGAGTTATCTTGGGTTGATTTCTGAATTCATGTTTATCTGAAGAAACTGGAGGATAATGTTATCAATATATGCCTTCCGACTCCTAAAAATAGTTTATGCTTATTGGAATGTTGTTAACTTACATGCCCAGTTGGTAGAGCTGAATCAACACATGGGTCCCCTTTCACGCTGCAGCATTTGTAGTAGTAGCATGCTCAGTCACTATACGTTTCTTGTATAATTACGTTATATTGCGTGAGTAACGTGCAGATGTCTAACATGTTAGAAGAGAGGACCATTCACAAGTTATATCTACTTTACACATCTATCTGGTGGAGCCGAATTACGGCAAATACACACACAGTTCCACTTCTGCGTTCTGGTAACTGTAGCAATAGCACGCTCTGTCAACATTTGCTTGTATTGTTACATTGCGTTAGTAACATCACACATTAGAAGAGAGGACCATTTGTAGAGGAACAGGTGGACATGTTATCCCTAGCTCCCGTCCCCCCTCACCTCGTCATACTGAAAAAGTAGGAGAAGAGCCCTACGTGGGACACCAGGCATCATCCAATACCACATCGAGTGTATGAGAGACGAGATGCACTCAGACAACCGTATCGAATGTACCCTTGCACTGAGAGGGTGAAAGGATGTCTGCACACCATTGGACATCATAGAGCTATATGTTAAATCTGGCATGAGCAGGGTGACTTCATAGAGGAAAGATACTGAGACTCACTGGAACAATATGCAAATACTCAAAGGATGAAGACGTAACTGAAGTAACAAGAGAAACATGTAATAGAATATGAAGAAATTGTATATGCGAGGAAGATAAAAGTAACCTGCTGACTAATACATGTATATACACAGAAACGCAAGGTCGATGAGACATATAGAAGCTTGCTGCAGAGGAAAATATAACGTGGCCAGAGCAGCCATGATGGAAAATGGACATTGGACTCGTATTAAAACCAATCAAGCTACCTCGGAGACAGACCAGGGCTGCAGTCAGGAGACACTGGAAAACAGCTTGATGTGAGGAATAAAGAGGAGTCTATTTGGCCTGGGATCAAGGATGCTACTCCAAGGAATAATTGCAAGGCACAAGGGGCGTCAAAAAGATAAGCCATGTACGTAAAGTATATTTCTCTTAGATTAAGCAAAGGCAAACAAATCAGCAAGCCTCCAGAGGCTATGAAAGGTAATGGCACCCAATTCAATTCAATCAAATAGCAGTGCACAGAAGGTTGAGATGGACACATTTGTGGTCGACTCACACATGATTCAGAAGTTGAAAACAAGGGATATTCATTATGCCTGTAAATGAAGGTAATGGTGTGCATGCACTCCCTTGAATGTCCCAGAGCAGAGGGCAGGCTTTGAGGTCAACTACAATGGAGAAGCCTTGGCTTGGGCCCTGACTGATGAGAGACGATGGACTAATTGAGAATTTGGGGAGTAGTCTGATGTTGCTTGCAGCACCTAAGTTCCATTTTGCTTACATGCTGCTAACAAGACAAAAATCCAAGGTTGGGAAAGCATGGCAAACAATCAGAGGGTCCATGTAGCACAATGTTGCAAAACCAACCTGCTGCCATTTTCCCGCTATCTAATCAGTAGTATATGTATTTAGAGGTGGTTTGAGGCGTGCCTAACAGATAAGGGTCAGCCAATGGAGTTATTAACACTTACACATAATATAGGTAAATAACTTCCCTTAACTGATCCCTCCCTTCAATAGGTTTGACAATTTGCCACGTAGGATGATGCCATAGATGATGCATATCGAGGTATAAAACCTTTGTATAATCACACTTGGGTGTGAGTATGTGAATTACTGCTGGTTATTTGCCAGATTGCCCTACTATATTGTTATGCTGATAATAAAGTAGTCTTTTGCCATATTCTTTGAGTATGTCCAGTTATTTGGTTCCGAGATCACTATTGGTATTCCATCTAGCACATGACATGTTTCAAGGTGCTAGAGCACATTTTGGTAGTGGTGCGAATGGTTCTGGTCTAATCGACGTAGGCCCAGATCTAGACTCTTGATTGATTCTGCCATTAGCCAGAAGACCGTGGAGCTTCCTGTGGAGATCAGCATGAAAATACACACGTGTGAGAAGAATTGGTCGACCGGTGCCCCTTTGACAAAATTCCTATCTGGTGCTCGCAGGTGTCCTGAAGACTAAAGACGAATTGGTCGATTGGGGAAGAGTCGATGCCAAGGGACTCGAGCTGAACCACGGATGTAAGTAGGTCAAACAAACGTCGCAAAAATAGGGGGAGGGACTGTAATGGAAATATACATATAGAAGTAACAGGATTTTTGAGGATTAGAAAGAAGAGAAATATATATCTCCATTCCTGGTTCCAAGAAGGGTGGAAGGGTGCACATTAAAACTCCAAATATGAGTATTAGTTAATGATTCCTGAGACAAGGCCAAAAAGAAGAGTGCGTATCAAACTCCAAAATGGAGTCAAAAGTGAGATAAGATACACTTACTTAAAATAGTAAAGGAAGGTGTACGCAGACATTTTTAAAGTGCACATGTGCATGGAGTTATACATATGTCAGTATAAAACTTTTATTGTGTCTAGATTAGGAGATATAAAACGATAGTAAAAGAATTAAGGTGATCATCAGATTTATAAATTAAGAGATTGACGTCAATCAGGATGGTAAAAATTAAAGGAGAATAATTAATAGATAAAGAAGAGACTTAAGAAATCAATAATAAAACAACTAAATGGTTAAAAAGGATAGAAAGTGTAAACAAAGGAACAAAAAGATAATCATTGCATAGATTTTTAAAGTGGTTAAAAAAAATGTTTTTGGGTAACTAAGCAGTGATTGATGGTGCCTGCTCAAATTAATTCAGCGTGGTATTTTTGATAAAATAAACAAAATAATTGAAGATTTGGTAAGTATTGACAGTCACAATCTACTTGCCATCAAAGGGGACACTCCTCTTCTACACCTATGCAGGACACTGCCGATATACAAACCCAAGATAAGACAGTATCACACAGAGTGGATCTGAGGCACGACTAATAAAACACTCATGCTGTTGCCTCAAGAGGGTTTGTTGTCGAAAACATTATTGCAACATATGACAACATATTTGCATGCTACATACAAGGGCAATAAATAACAGAAATGATTGGCCGTTTTAGAGTTCTGGAAAAGTTATCAGAGCAAAATAGAAGTGGATGTTTAATCAGCATAACGAGAAGGATATAATGCCTTCGGCTCCTCTTTCCACTTCCGAAAAAAATCCTCTTTCCCCTTCAAAAAACAAGAGCACAGATACTGAGGAACACAGATTTTATCCTTTAAAGGAATTGAAAGCAGTGGTGGGGTATGCTAATCTGACTTACGAGGCCCTCGCTTATAATAGTGAAAATAATGCAGAAGAGAGCAAAAGTAAAGAATGCAAATACATGCCAACATGCAATGAAAGTACTGTGTGATGAGAAAAAGGACAGACGGGGCAGACAGATGGAGATAGAGGAAGACGCGAGGAGACTAAGGGAAATGAAAGGCAAGGCTAAGGGAGTAGTGATAGTACAGAATTAACGGATGAGAAGACATATCCCATCTCAAGTTAGATGATAAGGGCATTGATGGGGTTCAAAAAAGTGATGAAAGAGAAGAGCGGGGAAAGAAAGAGAACATGAGAGAGCATACAAAGAAGGGAAGGATAAAGAGAGGAAGTGAAAGGAAGAATAGAGAAGGTATGAGGTAAGGAAAGAAAAAGAGAGGCTAGAAGAGAGGAAGCGAGAGGAGATATAAATACAGAGAATTCAAGTACAGAGGTTGAAAAAAGGCAAGAGGAAGAAGAGAGAAGAGAGATGAGATGAACAGAAATAGGGGACTAAAGGATGACGAGATAGATGATCTGTTTCATAGAAGTATAGTGCTCATCGAAGCACAAGAATGATTTGAAGAAGAGAGAGGGTCACTACAGCCCCTCAGCAAGCTGCAAGGGATACCGAGAATACAGACATGGGCTAACGAGCATGAAGCAGAAAACATAGAGAAGAGGATTGTGGATTTATATAGGAAAATTAGAGATACAGATGGGGATAAAACCCAAGAGGATGTTGAATGATCTTCATTGAGGGAAACATGAGGAGGTTCAGGTGACACATTAACAGATTAGCATAGAGCGCTGCCTTAAAGTAGACTAGATTTTGATGATGTGGAAAGGATAAAAGTCACACAAGCTGGGACATAATGATGTCAGACGAAGAAAGGGAAGAAAACGAGAGAGTGCAAAGAGAGGGAGCAGGTAGTTTCTCGAAAGATTTGAGTGTACAGAAAGGGGTAAAATAGTCAGACTTAGAGGACCCTAAAGAAATAATACCAGAACTGACACCCTACACTGAGCAACCACAAGTACATCCACACAGTGCAGGGGATGTATCCCTGCCTTAAATAAGTAAATTGAGGTGACTACCAGGACGGAGACAAATGGGTGAGACTAGCCCCACCTAGAAGACACAAAGCGTAGGTGGGTCCGATTATTGATTAGGGTTTCACAATACCCATTATTAGAAAAAAGGGGAGGATGACCACAATATATTCCGTGACCCAAATGGACAAGGTTAATTTAAAATGCAAATTACCTAGTTTGACTTCAGGTGCAGGAAAATAGATTTATGAGTTAGAAAGAATGACACCAGTAATGACATTAGCTATAGGCGACATAAAAGGCCTTCTAGCAGCCATCCTAGAGGAGTGGGCTGATGACATTTGGAAGCGAGCAGGATATGCGGGAGTGCCATTTAATAGTTGCAGATCAGATGTATGGGTGCAATCATGATTAGGAAGAGGGACGAAGATCCAAATCCTGTTGCCTTTATTGAAGATATTCAAGAGAGATGGTGTCTTGAGACGAGGCAAACGTGATATAAAACTGTGGCATTATTTTACCGCATTTTATGTCAGGGATTTCCTGACTGAGTGCAAAGGCCGATGAAGTAACAGGTAGGGATGAAAGCGAAGCCATGGCCAGAAATACAATTGACTATCGTGCACCATTGCAGATTGTTAGAAGAGAAGAATAAGAAGAAAGCTGAGCGTAGAAAGCAGGAGGAAGCAAAGTTAGTTTTGAATTTCTTTTCAAAACTATCCATAAAGGGAGCGGTACTGATTATCAATGAAGGTGTGGCGACACAAGAGATGCAATCAGTACAGCAAAGTAATGTAGTATAACCCATGGATCAGAGTGGGTACAATTTATGTCCATGAGGAAGAGGGAAGGGACCCAGGGCAGGAGGACGAGATGGATTTTAGAATCCTCAAGGAGGAGGAGGATTTAATGGCATACAGCCACAACAATGCTGGAATTGTGGGAGGATGGAACACATAGACAGAACATGTAGAAGTAGAGGGGCATGCAGAAAAATTGTCAAGCTCAGAGAGGGGGGATGAACTATGTTCCACAATAAAATACAGAACCACAGGAGTATTTATGCCAAAGATCACACACAGAATCAGGCATGTGTGCCACAAACACAGGAAGCTCCATTACAAATGCAATTGCCACAATAGCAACCACAGCAAGTGCCTATGCAAGCCCAACATATACAGACCCAGCAAGCACAGACACAACATGCCATGGTACCACAATGGAACACCAATGTAGAAACACTGCAAACACCCGCACCTAAACTAGGGAAGTGTGATCGTGCTAGGAGAAAATCCTTTCACTGGTACAGGGTTGCATTTATATCCACAATAGGATAGCCCACATAGCGACTTGATGTGTTCAGTACTATCAGTGACAACTGACCCCTAAGAGGAATCAAGGGTCAAGGCAATGATAGGAGGCAAGACATTTTCATTGCTTGTGTACACTGGAGCAATTCGTTCCTGCGTCCGTGAGGGAAAATACCCAATGTCAGGCATTACCATGAATGCAGAGGGAATTTCTGGGGTGATGAGTTTACTTCCTTTTAACAACGAATTACCAATCTCTATAAGAGAACACAACATGACGATGCCCTTATTATATTCTCGGCAGAAACCAGTTAACATACTAGGATGTGGCTTGATGACAAAACTTAACATTTAAATTGCCCTCACTATGGGTTTGCAGGTAAAACCTACTGGGAGGTGGCGGGTTACCGTCAAACCTGTAACACTGTTTCCACCGTCTGACTTCTCTGTACCACTGGGATATTATGGCAGGCGGTGGAAATGGTAAGTCCCCATTCCACTCCACATGAATGGGTTCACTGAAGCACAACACTGTTGTAACAGTGCCGGTGCTTCAGTGAAAACACTGCTGATAGGGGCCTGAACTCCTGGCAGGTCAGGCATGTTGGGAGTTCAGTGTCCCTACAGACAAACTCTTCGTTTGGCGGTCTGGAAAGAGTGCTGATATGTTGCTACTGGCACCCTTATTTCTGGACCACCAAACTTGTAATGAGGCCCAATGGGAACACATTTATATTAGTCTTCACAGGCCAGACATCATTACGAGGAGTACCTTTAAATCCTAAAGTATTTTTGTTTGGAGTGACTGTTTTATTGTCGTGGTTACCTAAGTTGATAGGTAAAATATTGAAAATAAATAGAGAGTTTTTGTTTAGACCAGAAATACCCTTGGATGATGAGGAAGGATAGGTTAACCCTTTAGAGTTAGAAGCAGCAGTGGTCAGATAGGAAAGAGTGGTTGTCCATGGAACAGATGATGAGAGGAGAGGATGGAGAGCAGTGATAGTGCAGACTTGACAGATTAAGAGCTTTTTAGGGATGATTATTCTGATGATGAATTATTAGTCTCACTTATTGAATTAAAGTGGAGACTAGAGAAATAGAGCAGAGAATGGTGATGCAAAAAATAAACCATCATTTTTCCAGGAAGATTTGGAGAAAGTGCCAAATATTTTATTGACCACTAGTCCATATGACGTGGTCCCATTGAAGGGAGTGGGAGCAGTCAAAATCAGGCTTAAACCAGGAGCAATTCTGTCAAGGGCAAAACAATATCCCATGTCCCAAGAAGCATATGAAGGTATATTCAAGACCATTCCCGCTTTAATGAAGCAAGGAATATTGGTGCCATCTGAGTCCCCATGTAAAACAGCTGTGTACCCAGTGAAGAAATCAACTAGGGGGATGTGGAGAATGTATTCAGGATCTTTGGCCACCTAAATAATATTGTTAAAGCAGAGTTTCCTTTAGTTCCAAATCCTGCTACAATATCATGTAATATCCGATCTAAGGCTAAATATTTGACAGTTATAGATTTAAAAAACACATTCTTCTCAGTTCCCCTTCTTTAGGACTCACAAGATTTGACTTCCTTTTCGTAGAGAAATATCCACCTGGAACATACTTGTTTGCCCCAAGGGTACTGTGATTCCCCTTAAATCTTTACCAGAGTCGGTCAGATAGACCGAGGTAATGTACAGCTCGAGAGTTTAATAATTCAGTACGTAGATGACATATTGGTGTACAGTGAGATAGAGGAAAGGTGCAGGGAAGACTTGTGACAATATTGTCAGGAGGAAGTCCTGTATATAGGACAGTTAATCTCTAAAGTGGGAAAAGAAAGTGACCGCTGCAAGAGCAGTAACAATTATGAAGACTTCAGAACCTAAAAGAGTGAGGAAAATGCAACATTATTGAGGCCTATGTAACTATTGTAGGGGTGGGGTTTTCAATTACAGCACATATATTTGACCACTATTAAAAAGACTTAAAAAATCACAGGTAGATAGAAGTAAGATAACATGGACAGATAAAATGACTGAAGGATTTGAGGAATTAAAAAAGGCAATCAGTGCAGCCCCTGTGCTAGGAATTTCAGACTATCATGAAGAATTTACTTATTTTCTCATTCAAATCGCAAAGTCATGACAGCAGTTCCCACACAGAAAACAACATTAGGTTATGGACACAAACCATTAGCTTATCATAGTGCGATTTTAGATCCAGTTATGAAAGGGCACTACCCTTGTGAACAGAACAAGGTTTAGCTGCTGTTGCATTTGCAATTGAAAAGGCTTCAAGTATTACAATGGGGTGATCAGTAAGATTATTCGTTGAGCATGCATTATTGGCCATTTTAGAGAAACCTAAAAGTACATTGGCCACACAAAGAGCATTGGGGTATCAGGTAATCATCCAAACCCTGTGATCAAAATTGTTAGATGCAGAATAGTGAATCCAGCAACATTCAAAGCAGACCCCGTAGTGGAGGATGATTATGTACATGATTGCACAACGTAATACTGAGTTTTAGGATGACATTGCCCCAGTTAGTGAAAATGCAATCGTAGCGGGGGGGAGTTCTTTTTATTGATGTTTCCTCAAAAATTGATCAAACTACTAGTGAAAGGCATACCGGGTCAGCAGTAGTAAAGCTGAAATGAGAGGGCGAATTGGAAGAAGTTACAAGCGTGAGATTGCCTTCACATTGCTCAGCACAGGCAGCAGAATTAGTGATGCTTATCGTTACACTCCAAAGATATGAGGATGAGGACGTGACAGTGTACTCTGACTCTGCCTATGTGACGTCAACTGTACACACAGATTTGTCATGCTGGAAAAGCAGGGGCTTCCCCTGCGCAGCCGGCCCTCCAGTGCAACATGCGGCCCCATTTGATATGCTTATCAAGGCATTACGACTCCCATTGACTATCGCAGTCATAAAATGTACAGCGCATACCAAAAGAACAAACATCATTTCTCATGGAAATTAAGCCACAGACGTAGAAGCCAAAAAGGCAGCATATTTCCCAAATATTTCTGATTTTGATGTAAGAAGTGTTAAGCAAATGTCAGGACAATGCATGTTGGTAAAGGAGGACTTTAACATGCTGTCTATTGTTCAGTTAATTGAAATACAAGGTGGAGTTGCACAAGAGGAGCAGGATTTATGGAGAAAACAGGGGTGTTTTTTATTCCCCGGTGAGGCAATCTGGAGGCAGGATAGCACTGGAAATCCAGGTATGCCTCTGGTGTTATTGAGGGTAGCGCTGGAGCATCTTCACTACCCCACGCATACAACTCTAGAGGGTCTTGGTGCAACTATTGCAGAAGATTGGTTTTCACCAAATCTGTTAGAAAATGTGGCACAGTTTATTGTGAATTGCATCATATGCCAGAAATGTACTGCAGGGCACACTTTGCAAACAGTTAGAGGAGCAATTTCTAGACCCAATGTTCCATTTCAGTGTCTACATATAGAGTATGTGAATATGTTGCAGACCTGCAACAGTTATAGGTACATGCTGGTAGTGGTATGTCCCTTTTCTAGATGGATCGAGGCAGGTCGATGTATGCACCCCGATACCACATGCACCACCAAGTTTTTTGTGTGTGAGGTGGTGTTCCCAAGATGGGGTATGTGCGAAGTGTTGCGGTCTGACATTGGACCGCATTTTGTAAATTAACTATTTGAGCAAGTAACTCTTTTATAGGTATAAAGCACACATTCTCTTCTGCCTATCCCCCACAGGCAATTGGAATTTGTGAAAAGTTAAATGGACTCCTTAAAGAGAGGATAACAAAGATCAAGATAACTTTGAAGAAGAAGTGGTTACACTACTTGCCCCTTGTGCTATATGCACTGTGAAATCAGCCTGGATCAGATCACCACCTAACTCCTCATGAGTTGGTAACTGGATGCTGATTGAGAACACCACCTGCTCCCCCAACTAGGGTAGAAACGGATGCCCACAGTGTGGCAAAGACATAAGTGATTAGATGCATGATTATTTGGCAACTATGACAGTTAGTGTCTCTTTTATTTCTCAACAGATTAAGAACCGGAGGGAGGGGTCGAAGAGGACTGAAAAAGAAGGTCAGCCAAATGATCGAGACTGCTTATTGAAACAGACAATATTATATAGGAGACCAGGTGCTGGTGTGCAAATATGTCTGCACCAAGAATAAGTCCTGCTTTGAGGAACCCTAAGAGGTGGAATTAGTTACCCCCACAGCTGTTAAACTACACGGAAGGCGGTCCTTGCTGCATCTGCATGACATCAAACTGTACAAGGGAGAATCTTTGACCCCTCCTGCATCTACTGACAGTGAAGCAAGAGAAGAAGTTCCATGCATGAAGACAAGATCAGCAACCAAGTGTAAAGAAAAAGGGTCTATGGAATGATAAAACACCTTTGAAATAAAGATAGACATTTGTTAAAGGAATGAATGGACTTGCAGATATCCTGAAACTTTTTGAGATAGGTAAAAGGAACAAGGTGTTGATGCACAGGAGCGAAAGGACAAGGAATACATTACATCTTCTATGCTACCCATCATAATAACATTATGCACATTCTTGTATGCTGTTTTCACCCACATTTTGCAGTCGTACCCAGCTCTGAAAAGACGACATGTGGACATCATAAACATTTTTGGCAATTCTAAAAACAATCAGATAATTTTCAGAATCATTGTGGCCATTATTTTGCAGTTCTTGATGTAAAATTGTATTTGTAATTGTTTTTTTATAACGCGCTTAATACCCAGAGGTTTCTAAGCGCGGACCCAGGGATCGAACCTGTGTTGCATCACGTCGTCTTGCTGTCAAGACATGGGCGTTGCCCCTGAGCTATCATCCCGAGACATAAAGCATGAATAACAAAGGATAACAAAATTACATATTGAATTAAATAAAATGGCAAGGTTCCAATATTTGAGAGAATCACTAACATCAAGAAAGTCCATGAGTTTTTCGGGAATGGTAATTTAATTGTGTGTTTTCTTTATTATTATTATTATGCCATTCAGCAGACACATAAGGATTAAAAATGCAGATACCATGGTGGACAATGAAACATCCTTTATAATCCCTAACAAAAACATGAGCAGCATCTTCCCTAATTTTACTAAATAAATTCATTGACTTAAAAGAGATGTTGGAGAATATCATGAAGGCATAAATACAAATCTTGATAATTCAGCTCACTTAAAGAATAACCTACGGTATCAGCACATGAAGTATGTGGGAGAGAGAACGTCAGATGAAAGCTGCTACGTGTGTTCTCTCATCCCCTATGCCATGAATGCAGTCAGAAAATGTTGTTACACATTTCCACCGCTGGTCATTGTGGCAGCGCCGGCGGCTGCGCAATGCAATACTAAGGTACCCACCTAACATGGCCGACAAATCTGTTGACTGTGCTATGAGCAGCAGTGCTGTCGATTTACGTCTACTGGATACGTGCAGGAATAGTCACGTGACTCCATATATGTAAACCCGGAAGACAAGCAAATGCATCGCTACTCTCCTATACGGCGCTCCGTAAGTTCGCTCCTAGGAATTGTTGTCTTCTGTCCTAAATTGTGATTTCCCTCTCATCTGACTTTCACTGTTACTATCCATTCATATACCATTTCTCCTGCAGAACTTTCCTTCTCACCAGCTTCCAACTCGGTTATCCCGCCTTCTCATCGGAACTTCAGGGATCTTTGTACCCTCCTCCTGCGAATCTCTGTACTGCTGATTCCCCTTTTACTTCTGGAAAGTGAGTCGCCCTGGTGCCATGACCATCCGCTTCTCTTCTATTCTGTTGTTTTCCATATGACTCTAAAATCTCTGTCTTTCGGCATCCTATCCGTGTCCTTTCCGTATTTGTTAGGTGCAGAGAATGTATTGCTCTGGAATTAAGCTCTACTGACTAGTCGATCCATCCCCGACCCGGGAGTAAGATTCATTCCTTCTCATCTTTCTAACATTCACTCCCTTCCTCTCACTACAGAGTACTTACCTATCCTGTCTCTTACTTTTTGAACATTACTCACTGCCAATACCTTCCTGACTCCTGCGAGACGTTACCAAGATTGTGACCAACAGACTACTTCATTCACCCGCATCTACTCAGGGTTTTTCTTCCCCGGAGGGTTTTCCCTGGGAGTCGTGCCCCTTCTTTCACTGAGTACTTATTCGTTGCTGAGGAGGGGGCAGGATTTTCCGGGAGACCTTTCTTCTCTGCGGTGTTGTCTCCTCTGGAATCTGCTGACTGCCCAGGTTAGTGCTACATACAAATAGCTTATTACTGTTTGTAACAAAATTCGGATTGAATATACCAGAATTTCTGGCATTTTTGCTGAATAACCATACTACTAACAGATAAGTATAACAGATAGCAACGCCTGTAAAAGGAAATTATATTGGGCGAACAGCATTTTTCCAATGGAACAACAGATGCAACAATTTATGGCTGCTATGCAGTCGATGTCTTTGGAGATGCAGTCCCTTAAACAGGATAACGCTCAGTTGAGACAACAGGCAGCCCGAGCCTTTTCAGAAACCCCTCCGTCTACCTTGCATACTGGCAAGTATGATGGAGATCCTCACAGATTGACGGAGTTTCTGGACAGCTGTACGATCCAATTCACGTTTAAGTCCTGTTTTTTCCCGATGGATAAGGATAAGGTCGGGTTTCTGATCTCCCATTTAACTGGACCAGCTTTAGCCTGGGCCACTCCCTTAGTCGCCTCAACGAATGCAATTCTAGATTCTTATCCAGCCTTTACTAATAGCTTAAGATCCATGTTTGGTCGACAGGAGATTTCGGTCTCAACACAAGAGAAACTTTTAGATTTGAGACAGGGCAATAAGGACATTATGTCGTACATTACTCAATTTAAACAATTATCCTCTGAAACATGGTGGCTGGATGACGGTCTCCTTACATTATTCCGACAGGGACTTTCTGAGGAACTCAAAGACGAAGTATCTAAAGTACCCCGTCCAGCCAATCTGGTGGACATGATTACTCTTTCCATGTATATAGATTACCGCCTTCACGAACACCCCCAAAAAAGGATGAAGGGGAAGAGCAGTAGACCTCACTTAGATTATCAGCCTGCCGCTAGCAAGCCTCAGTCAGCGGAAGAACCTATGCAGATAGGGTTAGCTAGAGGTCCCTTGTCCGCTAGCGAGAGAGAAAGGCAAATGAGTGTAGGGTTATGTATGTATTGTGGAGCATCCTCTCATGTTCTACTTTGAAAACAAAATCAAAATATTGAGGCTGAGTACCCCAAAAGGAAATACACCAAACACGGGTTACAAAGGAACATACAAAGTACTTTATTTTATACTGAATTCAGTTACAAAGAACAGAACAAAATCAGATAGCTATCGGCCCTCAGTGCAACACAGCGAACTCCAGCGTGGTTCAGTGTGTTCAGTGAGAAACGCTGTACATTAGAATTCATGGCTCTTTTATACTATTTGCGAACACGATGTCCAACCCTACTTCGAGTTAATTTTCCTCTAATACATTACTGATCTAGGGTTCATGCCGAGTCCGCATATCCACATGTAACTGGTTTGCTTTTAATACATATATCAACAAGCCTACACGGCAACTGTGTATTCTGGAATTTCCCATGCAGATCTTCTCAAACATTAATACAATGTAGTTAAACAAGTGTTCTACGTTCAGTATTTGAATACATTCTTCTTAACATATGCTCGTGGATTAGTTTCATTGCACGAGTAATCCTTTACACACAGGTCAACGAAGGACAAGGTCTCAGTTCACGACCTCAACAAGTGCCTGCAGGCAAGTTACATATTAGCTACATGCAGAGGTCAAGACGGCCATGTTGTATTCTGGAATTACATCGTCCACCATTTTAACTCACAGGGTGACTTTACAAAGCGAACCTAAAATGGCTGATCGACCTAAAATGGCGGCTTACGTTGATTTTAAGGTCAGGACCTTGCAACACGGATTTCTTCGCAAGCGACTTATAAGCAGCTTGGCGTAGGCCAATATACATACATTCATTGCAATAGGAGGCACGATATAATTTCTCATTTGACACTACGGGATTAACCTATAGTTCCTCCTCGCTGGGCACGTGTTCCAGCGCAGGGAAATGCCAAAGCCCTGCCGTAAGGGGAACCACGGCAGGAGTCCATAGGCAGGGTTCCCCAAATAGGGTGTGTTTGTCACTGGAGGTTAACCCGACTGAACAATCTATGCTCATACTCTATCTGGTTATTGTACTACCCAACCAAGTTTTACAAGGTGTACCTGCTTTAACCGATAGTGGAGCGGCTGGTAATTTTCTGGACGACCTTTGGGCTACGAAGAACGGGGTAACCAGAGTCACCAAACCCTTTGTCACTCCCATTCAAAGGTAGATGGCAGCCCTTTGAGCTCCGGACCGAATAGAGAACAGACCACACCCGTCACCTGCTTAATTGCTTCCCATAAGGAGACTGTAGTGTTTGATCTAATTAAGATAGCTCACTTTCCCGTCATTTTAGCACTGCCTTGGTTATGAACCCACAACCCTTTTATAAATTGGACGGCGGGTACTCTTTTCTTGGGCTCTGAATACTGCGTTTCCCATTGTCTCTCTCAAGCCTCAGTAGGAATTCAGATTCCGTCTAGAGTAGTGGAACCCACAGTCGTTCCGTCCATTGGTCTGTTGGGCAATATTCCAGTATGTCCTCACTGAAGGGATGATTGTCACATAGACTTACTCCCGGATCAAACTGTCCCTTTTGGACGCATGTTCATACTGTCTCAGCAAGAGAAGAAGGCCCTCAAGGAATACCTTCAGTCAAACATGCAGAACGGACTTATAACGGAATCAAAATCTCCTGCAGGCTCCTCATTATTTTTCATCCCTAAGAAGGACTCGGAGGAACACAGGCCATGCATAGATTATCGAGGACTCAACAAGATTACTATAGCTGATAAGTACCCAATGCCATTGATCCCGGATATTCTAGAATCCGTTCAGGATGCTTCTTTCTACACCAAGTTAGATCTACGTGGTGCGTATCATCTGCTTCGAATTGCCCCAGGTGATGAACGGAAAACAGCGTTTCGGACCCCGTTCGGACATTATGAGTACCACGTCATGCCGTTTGGTCTAGTCAATGCACCTGCCATTTTCCAGCCATTTATGGATCACTTATTCGCTGACTTCCTCCTCCATTTCGTCATTATCTACCTGGATGACATTCTTGTCTTTTCCTCTAATAAGGAAGAACACATCCAACATGTCAACCTTGTAGTCTCAAAGCTAATCAACTATATTGTAAAGCGGCAAAATGCGAATTTCACAAAGAACAAGTTACCTATTTGGGATTCGTTCTGTCAGCCCAGGGGGTTTCTATGGACCCAAAAAAGGTATCGGCGATATTGGATTGGCCTCCTCCCACAAATATCAAGGAAATCCAACAATTTCTGGGATTCGTGAATTTCTACCGCAAGTTTATCCCATTTTTTTCGAAAACGATTCTTCCTATCACCAGGCTTCTAAAAAAGGGAATTGCTTTTTCCTGGGATATCCAAGCTCAAAGGGAGTTTACAGAACTCAAATTGCTCTTTACTTCAGCTTCCATTCTGTTAACACCAGATCAGTTGCAACCATTTATTATTCGAAGAATGGAGGCATCTCTTGTTAGGCTCATTGCATCCGGTCGAGGTCCATACAGATCATCGAAATCTCAAAGTTCTGCAACAAGCACATACGACTAATAGCCGGCAGGCACAACGGGCCCACTTTTTTCTACCATTTCGGATTGAATTCACTTTCCTTCCTGGTAATCAAAATTTACGGGCAGATGCTCTTTCCCGAAAAGACCCACCAATTAAGAAGTTCCACCCGGAATTACTATTTCCGAAGGCTAAATTTGTGGCTATACTCACCGATTTTCTTCAAGTACTCAAGCAAGAAACAACTCGTCTCAGGCAGTTCTGTGGGGATCTTTCTACCACTTGTCGACTCACCAATGACCGGGGATACTATTTTTTCAAAAACCAGGTGTTCGTCCCAACTCCTGCTCTCCAAAAGGAAGTACTTCTGATGTGCCATGATTCAAAGGCTGCAGGTCATCAAGGTTATCAGACCACTCTTGATTTGATTACCCGACATTTTTGGTGGCCTAATCTGAGCACTGATGTACGAGACTATGCGCCTCATCACGACTTTGGCAGTACCGCCGGTGGTATTACCACTGGCGGTATTAGCCTTACCGCCGAACTCCCCAGCGCTAATAGCGCCGGATCACAAGTTTGGCGGTAAAGTAATTCCTTATTCCCCATAGAGCCCATTCGGGAATGCCCCATTCCCCATTGGGCTCAATGGGGAATTTTCACGCTCTTACCGCCGGCGGATTTCCCGCCGGCGGTAATAGCGCAAATTTTCAGTGGATTTCCCCCCAGGGGAAATCCGCCGAAGCCCTGATTCGGCGGACCCTTAAATCCGGTGGTAATAGCGCGACCGCCGGATTTAAGGGTTACCGCCGAAGTCGTGATGAGGCCCTATGTATCAGCATGCATTGTATGCTTGCAATCCAAAACACCACGAAGTCCACCTTTTGGTCTGCTGGCCCATATGCCCATTCCAGATAAACCTTGGCAAGTTATTTCTACTGACTTTATTGTAGACCTTCCTCCTTCTCGTCAGACCGCCATCATGGTTACTATTGATTATTTCACCAAGATGGCACATTTCACCCCATTAGTCAAACTCCCTGGAGCGGTTCAGACGTCAAAGATCTTCATCACTGAAGTATTTTCCCGTCACGGCCTCCCAAACACAATTGTGTCAGACAGAGGTCCTCAATGCACCTCACTCTACTGGAAAGGAATATGCCACATACCGGGTATTAAAAGAGCTCTCAGTTTGGGATACCATCCACAGACCAATGGGCAGACAGAATACCTTAATCAAACATTAGAGGGCTACTTACGTTGCTTTGTCTCTGCAGCACAGGATAATTGGGTGGATCTGTTACCTTTGGCAGAATACACCTACAACAATGCCAGGCATTCGGCTTTGAAGACCAGTCCCTTTTTCTGTTCTTACGGTTATCATCCGTCTTTTGAACCTTCTATATCCGCGCCTTCCACTAACTGTCCAGGAGTGGACAGTCTTATCGCAGACATCCAGAAGGGACATCAACTTGCTCGAGTATCTCTGCAAACGGCCCAAGATCAAGCTAAACTAAGACTGGATCGCCATTGCCAGGATATGCCAGCAATTAAAGCAGGTGATTCGGTCTGGTTATCTTCCCTCTTCCTTCCTAGACATTTTGTTCCTTCCAAATTATCTCCAAAATTCTTCAGACCCTTCAAAGTGGTGTCACTAGTGGGTACTGTCGCAGTTCAATTGGAATTGCCATCTTTGTGGTCTCGTATTCATCCAGTTTTTCACCTTTCACAAATCAAGCTGTCCGTTAAGGATCGTTTCCAACGTACCTCTGAAACGCATCCCCCACCTGTGATGACCGACACCGGACCGGAGTATGAGATGGCTGGCATTTGTGTTTCAAGATATCACCGGGGTCTGTACTGCTCTTACCCGAAAAGTGCATGAAACAACCATAAATCATCAATGCAATTATAGAGCAAGTACTTTGAACCATAAACAGACGGACGCAATAACTCACAACCACGCACTCTTAGAAGTTAAATCAGCTCTTTACGGCTATTTAAGCTTACAAATACATAGAAATAACTCATAAAACTAATATGGACATAGATCACAGAAGACATAAAGAAGTCAAAAAGAAATACATCACTGTGAGCGTAATAGAAGTCCTCATCTCGTCCAGAAGCGGCTGGAAGACCCCGGGAACAGCCAGACCGAGAGTACCACAGCTCACAGGAAGGCCAGACGGAGCGTCCTTCTCTGGCTGAAGTCTCACCTGACCCCCTCCGGGTTTCAGCCCCCCTGAGGAGGGGCATATTGTTACACCTTTCCACCGCTGGTCTTTGTGGCAGCGCCGGCGGCTGTGCAATGCAATACTAAGGTACCCACCTAACATGGCCGACGAATCTGTTGGCTGTGCTACGAGCAACGGTGCTGTCGATTTACGTCTATTGGATACGTGCAGGAATAGTCACGCGGCTCCATATATGGAAACCTGGGAAGACAAGCAAATGCGTTGCTACTGTCCTATACGGTGCTCCGTAAATTCGCTCCTAGGAATTGTTGCTTTCTGTGCTAAATTGTATTTTCCCTCTCGTCTGACTTTCACTGTTACTATCCATTCATATACCATTTCTCCTGCAGAACTTTCCTTCTCACCAGCTTTCAACTCGGTTATCCCGCCTTCTCATCGGAACTTCAGGGCTCTTTGTATCGTCCTCCTGCAAAGCTCTGTACTGCTGATTCCCCTTTTACTTCTGGAAAGTGAGTCGCCATGGTTCCATGCCCATCCGCTTCTCTCCATTTCTGTTGTTTTCCATATGACTCTAAAATCTCTGTCTTTCAGCATTCTATCCGTGTCCTTTCCGTATTTGTTAGGTGCAGAGAACGTATTGCTCTGGAATTAAGCTCTACTTTAGCTGACTAGTCGATCCATCCCCGACCCGGGAGTAAGTTTCAGTCATTCTCTTCTTTCTAACATTCACTCCCTTCCTCTCACTACAGAGTACTTACCTATCCTGTCTCTTACTTTTTGAACAGTACTAACCGCCAATACCTTCCTGACTCCTGCGAGACGTTACCAAGATTGTGACCAACAGACTACTGCATTCACCCGCATCTAGTCAGGGTTTTTCTTCCCCGGAGGGTTTTCCCTGGGGGTCGTGCCCCTTCTTTCACTGAGTACTTATTTGTTGGTGAGGAGGGGGCAGGATTTTCCAGGAGACCTTTCTTCTCTATGGCGTTGTCTCCTCTGGACTCTGCTGTCTGCCCAGGTTAGTGCTACGTACAAATAGCTTATTATTGTTTGTAACAAAATTCGGATTGACTATACCAGAATTTTTGCTGAATAACCATACCACTAACAGATAAGCATAACACATGTATTGCAAAGGAGATGTCTGCACATCTGGCAGCGTGCACAACTAGAGGACAATTCAAAGGGAAATGCACAACCCTATGATGTGATCAAGGGGAACATTTCCATATGAAGATATGTATGTGAAAACACAAAAGATGGACGAAAAGATGGGTTGGACAAGCAAAAAACATATGTACCCATCCCAGATTGGAGAACAAATAAAGGTTGTTGAAATGAGGAGGATGGAAAGTTCAGACATAATGGAAAGATCAGGAGTACAAGGATACTTGGAGAGACCTCAGCTTTTGGTATATGGACAAGTTGCTACAAGCACAGGATGGGAAGACGGAATGGTATCTTGCCCTGCGCACTTATTGAAGAAGGAACCAGTAAGCATAGTACAAATAGTGAATGACATGTGTTTAGAGTCATGGGATTAGTACTCTAAGCTACTAACATGGGTTGACAATAAGGCAGGACCAGTATCTATACTACCACTAACAAATGTGACAACATTTTTCAAGAATGAAGGTCTGGTCCTGGTTGAAGAAAATAAAGGACGTAGGCAGTTGCTCGAAGAGCCAGGAACGAATGGAGGAACTGCTGTGTGGATGGATCAATATTGGACCTGAGGATCCAGAGTTTACAGGACACTGCCTATGAATTGTAGAGGAGTATGCTCCCTTGTGGTCATACACGTTCCTGTATTAGTGATACCTCAAAGCGATGTAAACATTGACGAATTTCGAAAAATGGATGAACACCAGAGAAGGAAGAGGTTGCTCAACCTCCACCGACTGAAGAGGGAGAACTATTTCTCATGAAAGTCAATAGAAGCCTATAATCACATACTAGATGAGCATAAATTGTTCAGCAAGGCGGCAATGATAATTACATCTATATTTATGCCAGGACTCCAGACTGCAGTGAATGCTAAGTGGCTGCAGATTACCAGATGGGAGCTGCTGCAAATGATCAATGCAACAATGAAAGGATTTAATGCAATCAGAGAAGATCTGGGGACCATTATACTTATGACCCTCCAGAATAGGTATGTCATGGACTTAATTACAGCAATGGAATGAGGCATGTGCACCAAGGTCAGGCCTTCCTGCTGTACATTCACCCCTTCCCATGATGAAGAAAATGGAACCCTAACAGAAGCAATATTAATGCTGACGACCCTGCCTACGAAGATGGAGGATGAAGTTGATGAGACAGTAGGAGATGACTAGTTTTCATCTCTTTTTTTTCATGGATTGAAACCTGGCAGGCAAATGCCTTTAGATTACTTGGAGCAACACTAGTGTTGGTATTGCTAGGATTCTGTCTCATAATGATCATTTTGGGACAATGCCAGAAAACTGCTGCTATTGCGATGAAGATAATGATTGATATGAATGGAGATCATATACCACAGACTGAAGATACCACCCGTGAGAACATAAAGAAAAATCCCCTGACACCCCCAGGAATGAAGTTATATTAACCTAAAGATCAAAAGAAATATGTAGGACGTTGGGTGTTTTGTCAGCCAACTGGAAAATGCTGTCACATGACCTGGAGTGTGGATGAGCATATAACGAATGCAGGTGGCCCATGGGGGTGATGAAAATATGGAACCCAAAGAAACCTAGATGTGAAGAAAGGATGAAGAAGATTGAAGAAGAGGAGGTGGTTGGGGACACGACCAGAGGGGGGAATGTAGAGCAGCAGGTGGACATGTTATCCCTAGCTACAGAAAAAGTATCTAGAGTGTCGGATACTCCCATCCCCTGCAAACCTTATTGCTGAAAACATCAGCCAGATATTTGATGAAAGGTATATAGTTTCTTGAACAACATTTCATACAGTAATTACATTGATGTGATTCCAATAATTAAATTCAATAACAATGCAGTTTGATTAAAAGATGAAAATGTATTTTCGTTGGTATCGGCACAACACGTTTTGGGATTATAATCCCTTCATCAAGTGCAAATTCACAGTTCTAAAAAGTAATTAACAATCCATCAATACTGCTCCACTTTGTACTTATGAAGCCAATGAAGCTATTAACACGTATACATAATTTAGGTACATATGTTCCTTTAACCAATCCCTCCCTCCTATAGGTTTCACATTTTGCCACATAGGATGATGTCATAGATGGCGCATAGATGATGCATATCGAGGTATAACACCTTTGTATAATCACACGGGTGTTAGTGCATGAACTACTGGCTGTTATTCATCAGATTGCCCTAATTTATTTTTATGCTAATAATAAAGTAGTATTTTGCCATATTCATTTATTCAGTCCAGTTTTTTCAGTGTGAGATCATTGTTGGTAATTCCATTTAGCACATGAGATGCCTAAAGGTGCTAGAGCACACAGTCACAGTCCACGTACAATGCCATTCCGTGAACCAACGTTTATTTTCAAATCATACATTTTACAAATGGAAAAAAAACAACTCTAAACTTACTACGTCGCCATACTTTTTAGTGTTATCCAATGGGGAATTGTGTATAATAAACTTAACTCACCACACCCTGTATATGTATTCCAAACCATTGATATTGTGAGATTAATGTACTAGGATCTCAGGTCCTGCATTTGTTGGGATCAGGTAACACTCCAGCTATAAAGTGTTTAGCTGCACATGATTGGAGAAGGAGTGAGTGGCCCCATCCATCACCACTTAAATATTGCTGGGTAGACCAAGTCACACAAGCTCCTGCTCGACTCTGACATGGGGCCAGCCAGCATTTAGCAAGTTTGAATCCAGACTCATCCGTCATCTTTGTGAGATCAACAAATTGAGTACCATTACATTGGATAACGATATACAGTTATTATTATAGCCCTTCAAAGTGGCCAAAATCAGCATGAAGTGCCACATGAAAACCTGATATTCAATCAATCAATGTTTATTTCAGAACAGCAGTTCCATAAAAACACAAATCACAAAAAATAAAGAAAAACAAGTGGTTAAAAAAGACCATTCCATTGAAGCTTGCTAAAACCCATTATGATTTACATACTGTGTCGAATTAAAACATAGATTGCAAACTACGCTTGCTTCACAGGATTGAAGTGACTTGATATTTAATTCATGAAATTCATATTCATTGATGATTAGGAAACAGGCCATTCTACTAGCATTGCTTAAAACATACACCCCACATCCTATTAAAACATACTTTGTGTGCAGACCTATTCCATGAAGTGAAAACTTCTAGATATTCAATAAATACAACAACTACACACAAAAATCAGAATAGATAGAGTAACAGCCTTCTTTACATAACAACATATTTTGGGAGATGGTAATGACAAGATGTTCATTGAACACATGAGGCCAAACCGTGCTATAAAATTCATGTGACATTCTTTTTTCTTAGGAGGCAAGTATAAAGTTCCTTCTAGACAACACCTACCTCGGGTACAACAATAGGCTCCAGCTGGTCTTCAGTGTGTCATGTAAGGGTGTCGAAGAAGGAAGCTGACACAAAGGTGGCATGGTGGTGGTTATAGACTTCTATTCACAAAAGAAAGACCTTCACTATCCCTATCATCTTGGAGGGGTTTCCCTGCCTCAAACTAATACTAAAGGATCCGTCAGAAAATCCATCAAAGTCCACAGTCCTAAAACTAATATCATCTAACACAAAGTTCCTACCTCTGGAACAATTCCTCCCTTCTCCTGGTAGTCGGGTGGGTTTATGGTCTTTTCAACGAAAATATTTAATTGGAAATGCATCAAATGTAAATGCATCGAATTACTATCTTTTACATGCAAAAGTACATATCCATTGAAACTTGTCCATCGAATATAAGAATGGACAAGGTTCAATGGATATGTACTTTTAGATGTAAAAGATAACATTTCCATGCATTTATTTTACACGTTAAAATGTTACATGCAGCTGTGCAGTGCTAAAAACCTCAAAGTATGTTGGCACTGGCCAGCTTCATGTAACGTTTTAGTGTTTATTATTTAATGGGGGGAGGTTCCCCCAACCCCTCCAATCCCCAAGGGCACCCCCCTACCCTAACACAAACCCTAACCCTAGCCAAACCCTAACCCTAACCCAAACCTAACCCTTGTCCTAACCCTAATGCTAACCCTTGTCCTAACCTTAACCCTATTTCTAACCCTTCCCCTAACCTTAGCAATAAGCCTAAAATCCATTGAATTTTTTTCAATGAAAATGCATTTCGATGGAAAGTATTTTCAATGAACAAAATTTGATGGAAATGAATTTGATGAATTCATTTTCGATGGAAAGCCCAGATACCAGTTGGGTGGTATTCAAAAGAATGTTCTTTTGCAAAAAGGTTACATGGGGGAATTAGTCCCTTCCCCTAGTTTGCTGGTTCTACACAGTCTTTGGACAACTCCATGTTCTGGACCAGGAGAATGACTCCCTTCTCCTGGTATTAGTCTGTATAGTTCACAATCAGACCAGCGGGAATGACTCCCTTCCCCTGGCTTGCAGGTTCCACTGCGATGACGAAGTTCTCCTCAGATGCTTTCTTCACTGTTTCTAGGGTCCCAGACCCTTCTCTGGACGTCAGTGGGCTTATTGCTGCCACTGCAACAAGGATGTTCACCACTGATACTTTCTTCACTGTTGCTAGGGTCCCAGATCCTTCTCTGGTGGTCAGTGGTCTTATTACTGCCACTGCGATGAGGATGCTCTCCTCTGATACGTTCTTCACTGTTGCTAGGGTCCCAGACCCTTCTCTGGTGGTCAGTGGGCTTATTGCTGCCACTTCAACAAGGAAGTTCTCCTCAAATCCTTTCTTCACTGTTGCTAGGATCTCAGACACTTCTCTGGTGGTCAGTGGGCTTATGTCTGCCAATGTGATGAGGACGCTCTCCTTGGATGCTAGTTTCACTGTGGTTATGGTCCCAGACCCTTCTCTGATGGTCAGTGGGCTTATTGCTGACACTGGGATGAGGAGGTTCTCAGATGCTTGGTTCACTGTTTCTGTGTCCAGTACCTATTTTGTTACTACTAGGACAAGGGAGATCCTCCCTGAAGCACTCTACAGAGTACAGTTGCCCAATATCCCTATGGCTGCCACTGGGGTGAGGAACATCACGTTGTGTCCCTCTCTCTGCCTCCCTGTATCTCTACTGGGTCTCCTGTGCCACCCTTTATCTTCTTGTGGGATGCAGCACATCACCGGTCCTTCCTTGGATGGAGTTTTTTGTCGGCGGCTTCTGCTGCTCTTGTTGTCCAATTCAGCAGTCCCAGTGCACCTTCAAGGTACTCCACTCCTTAGGGTTTTAGCTCCGCTCTGGCACCCAATAGTCCATGTTGTTGTGATCACACCACTGCTTCTTCCCTTCAGCCTTGCATTTGGGTCTGCTTCTCCCAGATCCACGATGGACTCTTGCTGCCTGCAGTCGGCGTACCCTGCAAAGCCTTTCTTCCAGCCCACACTCGGAGTTTCAAAACTCCTGGGCTCCACCAGGCTCCTGGCTTCCCTGCAATCAGACATCATTTAGTCCTTCTTCTATTTCCCTTTTATGTCAGAGACTCAGCCACGGTGCAGCGTCAACACCTGCATATAATGTCTCTTTGGCATTCCTAATGCTTCCCGTGAGCCACCTCGTGGCAGTACTTAAAAGTTAGTTACTCTTCATGGTTACTGTGTTCTTCAACATCTTGCCACTATTCCATGTGTTATAAAAATACATTGGCTTACTCTCGATGAAATGGTTTGATATGAAAGAGAGGGGCTAGGGACACTGGCGTAATGGGGGCCCCCGCAGCCTCTGCTGTGCGGGGGCCCCACCAGCACATGTCCTGGGAGGGGGCCCCACTTGGAGACATTTTTATTTAAATATTTGTTTTCAAAATAATTTTATTTTTCCTTTTGATTTCACTTTGCATTCATAAAGAAATTATTTCTGTAACAGAAATAATGTCTTTATGAAGACAGAGTGACTACAAAAAGAAACTTTCTTTTTGAAGTCTGAGGGATCCCCCACCCCATGCAATGGAAGACCCTAGGCTGGAGGCCTCCATGTCATGGGCTGGGGAAGCCCCATGACTTCAAAAAGAAACAGTGGGCCTCATTATGAGTTTGCTGGTCTGGAAACAACAGTACCTGTAAGCTTGCCCGTACTTTTGTTTCCGGACTGGCAAACTACGAGTTCTCCCCTTAACCCCATGACGGGTGCGTGTGTGCGTATGGTGAAAGGGTGCACACTTAAATGTATAGGTTGCTGCCTGTGTGAGTGTATGGTGAAAGGGTGCACTCTTAAATGTATGGGTGGGTGCCTGGGTGTGTGTGCCTGTATGGTGAAAGGGTGCACACTTAAATGTACGGGTGGCTGCCTGGGTGTGCCTGTATAGTGAAAGAGTGCACACTTAAATGTATGGATAGCTGGGTGTGTATATGGTGAATGGTGTGTGTGCTAGTATTCAGGGGTGCAACAAAACCTACATTTTGGGGGGGCTAACCCTTCAAATGTTGGGAGAGGCGCTAACTTCACGGGCAGTGGGGGAGGGGCAAACATATTTGTGTGGGGGCATCCAATTTCTTTACGCATTTTAATGAGACTTTTCTAGTGCAGCTTCAATGTTACAAGCAGTTAACGCTCTCCTTTGAGTTTTAAAGCTCCCACTTATCGACTGCTGCGAGAACTGAGTGGTCTCCTGTTCCCTCTCTACCCTTCCAATCACTCCCCTGGCATGCAAGTACTAAACCCACATCACGATTTCAATTGGCTAAAACATTTGGCATTTTAATGTAGGTACTAACAGTGAAATGCTTTATGTTAGCAATTGCTGGGCTCTTGTTAACAGCAAAACCCAGGTGTCGTTTAACATCTTTGTCCTGTTCTGTTCGGCAACTGCTCTGAATGTCAGCCAGGTATAGTCAACATAGCCCCACATTTCGGGGGGTTAGGGGAAGTGCTGAATCCCAGTCAACTCAATGGTGTTGCACCACTACTTGTGTTTAATGCCTTGATTACTTATTGGTAATCTTCATTACTGCTAGCCCTATTCTTCCTTGTCCCACTGCTTGTGTATGAGGTACTATGCCTCATACATAAGTACTGGGATTAGGTAGAGGTACATGGAGGTAATGCCTGACTTAGCTACCTGTAATCTTCATTACTTCTATTCCCATTCTTCCTCATCCCAGTACTTACCTATGAGTGAAGGAGCCTCATATGTAAGCTCTGAGACAAGGAAGAGGGACATGGATGTAGTTCTGGGCCAAGGAGCTGATTCTGGAGGTTGTGGTAGGGGTGGGAGGTAGAGGGGGTGTTTGTGGGGGGCAGAATTGTGTGACAAATCATAATGGTTGTCCATGTCCAGTCTAAGCAGGCATGATATGTGGTATTATATTAGTGGCTAGAGAGGCATTTTGGTGCAGCCAGTTTAGTCATTCCTCAGTTTGGTATGACTTTCTTTTATAACTGGGCATTTCTGATAAAGCAGTCCTGCTAAGTGTAATTACCCGCTAGACTGGCTTTTCGGGGCTGCCAGACTAGTCGCTTCTTACAGGGGCATTGTATATTTTTCTTGGAATCTGAGATAAAATGATATGATACAAGTCATTTATAACACACCTGTACACAAGTGCTTCTAGGTGCAACAAGACATGGGAGGTAAGATAGAGGGAGGACAAGACCAACAAACTTACTAGGCCTTGTGTCATTCAGATCGTGCAGTTGTGAGTACGAGAAGTGAAAAGGGAAAGGGAGGGGGGAAGAGTCTGGACATAGTGAGACTCTGAGGGTAGCCCAGCAACCAGTTGGTACAGCAGACAGGTAGGTCAGGTAGGCCAGAAGGGGAGGGAGAGAGAAAAAGCAGAGGTCAAGAGGAACGTTTTGAGCTGCTTCCGGATCTTCAGGTGGTCCGGCTCAAGTTTGATAGGGGCAGGGAGGCCTTTCCAGAGGGAGGTACCTGCATAGGAGAGAGATCTACCTACCCCACACTCCACCCACTCTCTGCCTGGGGAAGTGTCTAACCCGTAGAGAGTTGGAGGTAGCTGAGCGAAGGTCTTGAGAAGGAAGGTATTTTGGAAGAGAGCGATAGATGTAGTGTGGGCTCGGGCCCAGAAAGCTTTGTGGACAATGCTAAGGTTCTTGAACTTGATCCTTGTAGCAACTGGGAGCCAGTGGAGAGAGTTCAGGGCTGGAGAGATATGATCCCTGGGCTTGAGACCAAGGATAAGTCTTGCAGTCCTGTTCTGGATTAGTTGCAGAGAGTAGAGGAAGCCAGGTTGAGAAAGAGGCTGTTGCAGTAGTCCAGCCTAGAGAGAACCATGGCTCTGGAGATAGTGAGCTTCTGGGGGAAAGTAAGAAAGGAAAGAGTCCCTTTGAGGAGTAGAAGCTGGTAATGGGACTTCTTGGCGATGTCCGAGATGTGAGGAGAGAAAGAGAGAGTGGAGTCAAAGATGACAACCAAGTTTTTTCAAGAAGAGGTTGAAAATCAAGGGTGAGAGGATGGAGCCCTGGGGACCGCCACAAGTATAGAGAGATTTGGCGGAGAGAAAGGGAGCAAGCTGCACCTGGGAGGGGCAGTCCACGAGGAAGGAGGTCAGCCACTCAAGGGCCTGATCCGTGATACCCATGTTCTCATGGAGTCGATTAATCAGGATGGTGTGGTTGACTGTGTCGAAAGCAAAGGAAATATCAAGGAGGATGAGTACAGAAGGAATAAGGTTAGAGAGCAGATCTTCACAGGTGTTCAGGAGAACAGTTTCCATGCCTCTGGCAGGTCTGAAGCCAGACTGATGGTCATGAGACAACCATCAGATTCAGTGTGGAGAGTAAGCTGGAAGATGGCCAGTTTTTTTGCAACAGTTTGCCCAGGAAAGGGGTGATGAATATTGGGCGATAGTTTTCCAGGCAGGCAGGAAAGGCAGACAGCTTCTTGAGGAGTGGGTGCACAAGGGAGTGCTTAAGGGGAGAGGGGAACATTCCAGTGGTGAAAGAGTGATTACAGAAATCAGCCAAGGCTGGAGCGAGGGTGTCAATATGGTCCTTGATGGTTCTAGAGGAGCAGGGGAGCACCTGTTTGGACAAAACTTTCTAAGATCGGACTTGTCTAGAAACCTCATCAGGTATTGTCAGAGAGAAAGAGGAGAAAGGAGGAAGAGAAGTAGAGCTGGCCAGTAGGGGGCCAAGAGAGGAAGAGGGAGCAGAGATGGGGGACTGGATATCCTGAGTTTTAGCAGAGAAGTGAGAGAACAGAGCCATACAGATGGCCTGGGAGGGAACAGGAGAGGTAAAGACCGCAACAGGATTGACCAGTTTCTTGCAGATTTTAAAGAGTTCAGCCATGTTGTTAGAGGCTGCAGAGACCCGGGCTTGAATGTGTTTTCTCTTCTCGATGAGTCTTATTGCTTAGACTGGCCTTTTGGTGCAACCAGTCTAGGTATGTCTAAATGTGGCCTGCCATGCTTTATTGTAATGTTATTACACTGGTCCACATTGTACAGCCAGTTGGACATGTTGTTAGGGAGAATTCTCATTTGATGGCTAATTTTCCTTACCTAGTGAGCCCCTCAGCAGCTTTGCTAGATCTCTGGAGTTATTTTTTTCCACTTGGTAAGAGTGCAAGCTTTTCCCCACTCTTACCCATGTTTTGCTAGGTGTCTTTTTCTCTGTTTTCTGTGATTGTGGACTCTGAAGTACACCACTTCAGTAGCCCCCTTCTTTTCCGTGCAGTGACACAGGGTTGTAGTTCAGACTTCCCACCAACTCCATTTCTGAGGCTTACTCCTGTCCCCCAGAAAAGGTTAAAGTTGCCATTATCTTTACCACAGATCCAGTACACACCATCTTACATGGAGTACTGGAAGGGGTTAATCCTTAGCCCTTTTTTATCTGTACCTCCTAGAGCATTGTTTCGCTCTTTTAACATTTAGACATGGCTGGTGGCAGTGGTATCTACCCTAATCTTTCTGCCGTGATTATCTTATATAAATGTGGTAATATTGTAGGCTATTGTGTTAGCCTCGAACTTAAACCCGCTTGACCAAATGCTTTTTCTTTTGGCTCCGGTACGGTTTATTCGCCATTTCTTTTTGTTAAACTCCTTCTTGTGTTTTACTTTGCAAACCAGGTGTGCCTTCTTTGTTCACTGTCTTTTGGCGGGCTTCTGCCAAGAAGCCCTCCTCTAGGCGCCTGGATGTCTAGGTGGGCTGAATGTGAGGGAGGGGTGTAGTCACCCCCTGCACAGGGTATCGTAGGAAACCCAAGTCACACTTTACCATGATTGGCTGAGGTGGTTGTCCGGGCTGGACAACCCCCCTGTTGTGTGATTGACAGCCAGGCTGTGTGAATGGGGGATTTTTGCACAAAGGGCAGGTCTCTTGGGCTGGAAGTCAGAGAGTCGCCACTGGAACTACAAGGAACTGAAGAGAAGCAGAGGAGAGGTCAACTGCAACTATCCCGTCCCAGTGAAGCCCTGCTGCAGTCCTGAGCTATCTACCCTTCAACGACTAAGAGAAGATCCAGTCCGGAGTCTTCTTCTCTTGAGCCTGGTGGGGATAACCAGCTCATCTTCCACAGCCAGAGGATTCCCTTTGTGGTCTAAATCGCTGCACACTGCTGTAGTGGTCCAGATAGCCACCTGAAGATCCTCTTCTGTTTTTAAGGAGTGCACCTTTTATTCATCGTCGCTGCTGCTGGCCTCATCCCTGTGTGGTGCAGACCCTCCTCATCGTCCTTCTTCTTGCCGAAGCTCCGGGAATCGTGGGTCTGCAGGAAACTACCAGGAACAACTGCCATGGCACCAGCTTCTTCATTAAGAAAGGTACTGTGTCCTGCTTGAGGAATTTGGGTGAATCCATATTTCACGTTCTACAAGGCTTGTCCTTATTTTCCCTCCTTCTTATAACTTTTGCTTCCGAACATTGACAATATCTAAGTACTCTTGGCTATGTCGAATCATGAACTGTCCGACTGCATGATCCTCGACAACAGGAACCCGGTTCCACTTGACACTGGCTCTGGCCTATTGACCCTTGAATTTCTGTCTATGAGAAATCCTGTCTGCCTGACAAAAGTATTGCTATGATTTTTGCCCCCAACTCTCTCTGAGTATCTCAGGTGCTAAGTGTGTTTTTGCCCCGGTAGCATTTCTTGCCGTGGATACGCGTTTATTTTGTAGACTGAACTGTCAAAAAGCGACCACAATCATATTCACGGTAACGTGTCTTGTTTCATAATACTGGTCCGTTCAAACACAGGGTACTTACCTTGGTTTATACCGTACAAAGTGAATTGGATAGTTGTAGTGTATTTTACGCGTGGTTTTGAATTTAATAGAAGTGTTATGTTTATAACAAACGGTTTAAAAATAAATGTACTTATATTTTTCTACCTGAAACCTTAAGTCAGTGTTTGCTTGAGTCACAGTAATTGTGGTCCCTTTGTGTAATCTCTGCTACTGCTCATATCCTCTTGAGATAAGCCTGGCTGCTCCGCTTCTGCTACCACTTTAACATAGTAGTACAGGCTTGCACCAAAGGCAAAACTTGTATTGCCACCTGTAATCTTAATTGTCTGTAGTGGTCCCTAAGGGCACTGCACAGGAGTCTGCCTAACACATTTTTTCATTGTGGCATGGCATTTTTAATAGCAAAACATTAATGTTCCTGTGCACTGTTGGTGACTTGCATGTATTGGATTGGTGTTACCCTACAAACCCATTGCAAACAGACTGGCTTTTTAGCCAATTTTTCTCGGAAAGAGTGCTGTATATTGCATTAAAACACATATTTATATCTTTCTCCTAGTGCAGTGTGTGGCATACCCCTTCAACAGCACATTTGTGCATATTGCGCAAGCGTGATAATCTAGGCCGGCCCACAGTGTGGTGCGACTCGTGATTTGTTGCTGAGTTGGGGGGGAGGCCCTCAGCATGGCTCGCAGGGGGGCCCCCACATTTTGTGTTACGCCACTGGCTAGGGAATGTTGGGGTGTGACGTGGTTCGACGGGCCGCACCCTAGGTGATCGTCCAATGAGGTCCTCCCACATTAAACCACCCCTAGGGGAACTATTTGGTAGCAGCCGCACCTAACAAGCCTCATGGGAAAGGGCTCCCCCTTAGAGAGAAATTATGACACCTTGTGACTTGTTACAGTCAGCCCATAAAAATTAGAGCAAAGCCGGGCATAATTGAATAAATTATGTTTCTCTTAAAATAGGGATATGGGTTTTTGCCCTGGCCGAGTTGTACGCTGGGAAAAAAAAACAGAACATTCAAAGATCTTCTTCTGAATCTTGGCATATGAGGCAGTATTTCCCCTCGATAGGGTCTGACCACCGTGCGGTAATTAAATTTTCCTCTGGTCATTAAAATTCTTTCATTTGGGTTATTTGCCCATACCAGATCTTTTTGCATCAAACCTGAATAATTTGCAATGGTAAACTCAGCGGGTTGAGTTCTCGCTGCTGTGATCTGTGCGTGATCTGCAGGTCACAGGTCTGAATTCTGGCAAGGCCAACTCAGCCTTGCATCCTTCCGAAGTCGATAAATGAGTACCAATTTCGGTTGGGTGATATTGTATGTAAATATGTGCTCTGTAAAGCGCTTTGGATTAAGGCGCTATAAAAATAACACATCATTATCATTATCAAAATTCCAGTGATTCCTGTCTTTCCTTATTTATTTATTTCATTTATGTATTCATTTATATGGCGCGCCGAACCCAGGGGCATCGGGGCGGTAGTTTGTAGAAATGCATGCATGCATGCAGTTGTTGGGTTGAAATCATTGTCGGGAAGGTACATTCATTAGGTAGATACAGAAAGAAATGGTTTGTTATCGTAAAAGCACAGTTAAGCGTGAGGGGTCAGTGATATCACAGCAGTTTTTTTAGATCTTGTATGAATAATCATGTTTTGAGGGCTTTACGGAAGGTCCAGTAGGAGCTTTCTGATCTTAGTGAGAGCGGAAGTGCATTGCAGTGTTTACCAGCTACCACTGGGAAGCTGCACCCCCTGCTTTCTGTAGCTTGAATCTTGGGATAGTAAGTAAATGCATGTAGGCAGCGCGTGTAGGCCTGCTGGTTTGTTATTTGGAGAATTTGCTTGACAAGTATTTAGCGGCAGTGTTGGCCAAGCACTTGTGGGTCAGGGAGAGAGTTTTTAATAGAATTCGCTCGTGGGCTGGGAGCCAGTGGATGTTACATCTGGCAGCTGAGATATGATTTTTCTTGGGGATGTTAAAGGCAGCTCTTAACGCATTATTTTGGATGACCTATAATTTTTGAATATTGTGGGTATTTGAGCCTGTAAACAGGGCATTGCAGTAGTCTATCCTAGATAAAATGAGAGCTCAGGCAATCGTGATGCAACTGTCTGAGCTCAGGAATGGTCTAGAGGTGTTGATAAGTTTGGAGATGTAAACTGCGGCAGATGCGATAGAGTTGACCTGTCTGGTTAGGGAGAGGGAAGAGTCAAGGGGCCTCATTACACGTTGCGTGCTAAAAATCGCAAATTACCGGCATGGCGCCCTTAACGTGTCCGCCCTCGCAGGTGCTAATAGCGTACCATTACGAGTACGCGGACACGAGCATTGCGCCATGCCGGTAATGCCCTACTGCCATGCCGCTAAACTCCCCCAAAAGTCTCTTACCGGCTTCGACGACAGTGCAGATAGCAACTCCGCCTTGACACAGCATGAAAATAGCGGTCACCGCTAATAGCGGTGACCGTTAAATAGCGGAACCGGAAACAGCGTCATCGCACAGGAACGGGAAAGAGCACGGCGGCCATCTTTAAAAACACAATCCATTGCCATCCGCTGCCCCCTGGACCTGTTTGTAGTACTTTGCTGTTGGAGATTTCCTGGAACACCCTTACCATGCCCAAGGCACTTAAAAAAACAACTGACCGCCAGCGGAAAGAAAAGTTCTCAATTGAGGAGCTACTTATGCTGACCCAGACCTTATCTGACAATGCTGCAGTGGTCTTTACAAACGACATGTGGCGGGAGACACTCCTTAAAAAAAACGCTATCTGGGCCGAGGTGGCACTGAAAGTAAGTGCTGTGGGCACCAGCATCCGCAATGTACTTGAGTGCCGGAAAAGATGGTATGACCTGAGACTCTGGGTCAGAATGATCCTGGCAGAAAATCATAACATTGCCACCGCAGGTGGATCTGGGTCGCCAATTAAACTAAAGGAATGGGAGGAGACATGCGCCAACCTCATCGGAGTTGAATGCATCGAGGGAGTCGGGAGGATGGAGCATGGCGTGGCAAACACTTCGGATGGAGATAAGTGTACTGATGAAAGCATGCAATGTGAATCTACTGGTCCCCACAAATGTGAGCCCAGAATCACCTCATGGATGGCCAAACATCCACACATGCATCCCACCCTGCCCATGTCAGTGCCAGACCCAAACACACACACATGCACACATCAACAGAGTCAAGTGCCACACACAGCACTGCATGGATGAGCCACTGAACTGACACATCACCTGCATCCTTCACAATGCAGTCCAAATGCCCACAACTGCATTGGTGATGTATCCTGCATTAAGTACATTGAACCGTAACCAATGCCATCCCACTTCTTGTCCCTGACAGGGTCACATACAGACAGTGAGGATGCATCCCAGGCACCCCCTGCGCAGAAGAAAAAAAGGCCACAGCCGACCAAGGACACCCCACCGACATCAAGGGGAAAAGGCACAAGGCTCCATTTGCAGAGTCTCAAACATCGGTCGAGCGCCACTGCCAAGGCCACACCAAACCCAACTGCCCCACCTCCGGAGGTTCACTCACCACCACCAATCACAGCCACCGAGGGACCACCCTCAGCTGCAGCTAGTTCTGCAGGAGAGGCGGCAGCCACTCCACCATTATCTGATGTGGAGGACCCAACAGAATTCGACCTGGGCATGCACACCTCAAGCCCCCCCTGGAACCGCAGAGCCTTCACCCCAGCACACACCTGGCTCCAACGTCACTGGTGACGAGACCATGGGAGCCTGCAGTAGCCCCCCGGTGCCTCCATCTGTACCCCTGCCAGCATCACAATGCACAGCAGCCACACCACCACAGCCCGACACTGCCCTTGACCTGGCCAGCATCAGCCAGCGGCAACAGGGTCTCACTGTGCTGGTTGGTCAGCATGTGGAGGAGGCTGCCCGTCTCAGGGCGGAGATTGGGGAGACATCCAGGCACTCCAGGGAGGGGATGCAGGCATGCACAGACAGGCTGTGTGGGGAGCTCATCCGAGTTCGGGAGGTCCTCACACGTATTGCGGACGCAATGGACCGCCAATTCCCACCACCACCAGTACCAGGACAGTCTGCCACTTCTTCGTCTGCCAGTTCGTGGCAGACAAGCCCACTCCGACGCTCCGCACGCACCACCAGGCACACCTCTAGGCAGCCTCCAAATGCTGGTTTTGGCAATGACCAATAGGGAGTGAATGTCCATGCTTCCGCGTGCATGCCTGGACGCAAACATTGTGGAAGACACATGAGGGACTGTTGTAGGGGGTGGGGGGAAGGGTGTGATGGGACAGTTGTGGGGGGTGGGGAAAGGGTGTGATGGGACAGTTGTGGGGGGTTAGGGTGGTGGGATGTTTGGAGACATGCACATTTTCCTGTTTAAGTTCATAAATACACTGGTGTTTGAGCAAAACACAGGCCTGGACTTCCTCATTGTGTATGTGTAATTTATTGATGCCAGGGTCCATTGTGAGCTAACAAACAGACACCAGTGCACCACTAGCCATATCCAGGTGACAGTACGAGAACATGTTACTCAGAATATTTGGTTGATCAGATGCTGTCTCACAGCACGTCCCTCTTGGCCATCCCCTCTTGCATGACCTGCATCCCCTTCACCTCCATCACCATCACCATCATCATCCTCATCAGGTGCTTCTATTTCAATGCCAGGGGGCAGTGGCACATTCCGTCTGATATGCATATTGTGCAGCATGACACATGCCATGGTGATCTTGGCCACCTTCTTATGGCAATACAGGAGAGCGCCACCAGACCTGCTAATGCACCTAAACCGTGACTTCAAAAGTCCAAAGGTCTGCTCGATCACGATGCGGGTACGGGTATGTGCACGATTGTATTCCTCTTCGTGCCTGTTCTGTGGGTTCCGTACAGGTGTGAGGAGCCACCTCTCCAGGGGATAGCCGGCATCACCTATATGGGGGAAGTAATGGGGTCCTGTTACTTTTCATCACAAGTGTGGCCTGTTCATATCACAAAGATTGACTTGGCATTGAGATTCAAAACACACTTAACAGCATACATGCAAATGGTCTGTGTAAGTGCAATGTGCAAAGGTGAGCTCAACCCTGCAAGTAGACATGCCCCATTGCTGCCTTCAACAGTAATTGACATGTCCTGGGTGAGGCCAGGTCTTAGGTGTCCCTGTGCCCAGGCAGATTTGGTACCACACTAGTGGTGTACTGCCCTTCCAACATTGATGTTGCCATGCTGAGAGGCATCACTTCAGTGGTGCTATGGGTTCGTGGTGCATTGCTATGGCTAGGGGGTATCCCTTAGCATGCATTGAAGGGCACAATGCATTATTGATGTCGTGCTGGACGAATTCTGCATGACTATGTTGACGGCATGGATGACATTTGTGTATTTTGTGGCGTGGAATGTTGTGCAATGTGGATTTGGATTGATGTTTGATGTTTCTAGACTTGGATTCTCATCTGTGTTGTGTAGCATATACTTGCATGTCCGTTCATCTCAAGTACGTTGCGGCCCTCCCAGATGGACATTGGCATACATCTGTATGTGCATTTGGACGACGGACTACAGGCTACACCCAGTTGGAGTATCTATCTCTCCCCCCCCCAAGCACACCCAGTTGGATTATCTATCTCTCCCCCCCAAGCACACCCAGTTGGAGTATCTATCTCTCCCCCCCCAAGCACACCCAGTTGGAGTATCTATCTCTGCCCCCCCCAAGCACACCCAGTTGGAGTATGTATCTCTCCCCCCCAATCACACCCAGTTGGAGTATGTATCTCTCCCCCCCCAATCACACTGCCATGTGCTTGCCCTGCTACTCACCAAGTAGCCACAAACATTTTACGGCTTGTCGCTCCATGTAGTGTGGTATGGTTGAGTTACGCAGGACCATAGAATCATGGGTTAATCCGGGAAATAGGGCACAACAATGTGTGATTATCTTGTTAGCGTCACATACCATTTGGACATTGATGGAGTGGAATTGCTTTCTGTTTCGGTAGACTACTTCATTGTGATGTGGGACCACCAATTCCACATGGGTACAGTCGATGGCCCCGATGCAACTTGGGATGCCTGCCAGTGAATAGAAGCCAACTTTGATGTTTGCAATCTCCTGGCCAGTCCGTGGCATGGATATGTGTTCGGGTGCATGCTTCAGGAGGGCATCAAGTACCTGGTTCAGTGTGCGTGAGAAAACTGATTGGGAGATGCCATGCATCTGCCCCACTGTATGCTGGTAGGTGCCTGTGGCCAGGAAGTGGAGCACAGTCACCACCTTCAGTAGAGGGGGGATGACAGTTCTGATGTCTATGAGGCTCACAATGTCATCGTGTATCATGTCCACGATGCTGGTGATGGTATCCCGGTCCAGACGGTACAGGGTGTGTATCTGCTCAAGTGTTAGGTTAAATGGACTGGCTCTGATCCTGGGAATTGGTGGGTGCCTCTGTGGTATGATTAGGTGCCGTGGTTGTGCTTGCTGTGCCTGTCGTGCCCTCCTCCTCCTCCTGCGTCTCCTCTGTGCTGCCTGTTGTTGTTGCAGCTGTGCTGCAATCAGGTCCTCCAGGCCATGTAATGCTGCCAGTATGGGAACCATCTTGGCGTGGGAAGGGGTGTGGGAAGGGGTGTGGTGTGCTTCTTTTGAGCAGCCACAGTCTCCATTTCCTCCACCTGTGCTGATTTTGGCCACCTGTGGCAGGTGGTAACACTGCACAGTTCTTTTAACGGGTGGTTCACGATGGCGGTATTAGCGCCATGCCGGTAAGGGGTTTTGGGGGATTTACCATGCCGCTATTGGCACGTACACTTGCCTTGCGATGCTGTGCTATTGGCGGCATGTGTTTATTTACGGGATGGAGGGTCGCGCGCACGCGGACTGACCGCTATTAGTGGCACCGTACTTAGCGGTGCCGCTAATGGCGCTGAGCCGGGTCGTAATCCACATGGGCATTTAACGTTACCGGTATTCCATTACCGGTAATGTTAAATCCCTAACGCCTACCGTGTAATGAGGCCCAGGGTATACTCCCAGAGTCTGTACTTCTTTAGAAACCGTGATGATGTTATCGTCAATGTTGAAAGATTTGTAAAGTTTGCTGAGTTTATTTAGCCGAGATTGCGAAACTATAAGGAAGGAGCTTGATTTTCTCATTGTTTAGGCAGAGCCCATGGTGTGCCATCAAGGATTGGATGGTTTGGTAGGTTTTGCTTAATACATGATATCGCCTGTGTTTTTGATTGCCGTTTTATGGGCACATCCAGCATAGGTGGTGTATTAAAAGGTTGGTGTGCTTTTATTTTCAGAAGGAATGCTTTTACATACCGCAGCCATGGGATCTACGGGGCTCTGTTTTTAGCTAGTAGTTCTTTTAGAATAAATGGTGTCAGCTCTGCCTTCGGGTTGCCCCATATTCTTAGCCAGATATATCATCTACTAAAAACGATGCGCCCAGATCCATATGAAGACTATCATTTGGTGCAGATTGTGGGAAACCAAGCAATGGTTTGAAAAGGTTATTCTCTACCACTTGCAAATAATGTACGTTCTCGAGGCCCCATAGCGAGGCTCCATATTCAGCCACAGATCCTGCTTCACTGAAATACCCTATTTTTAATCTGGTCTAGGGGTTGGGGTTCGGACATGTTCGGAAATCGCCTCCCAGCCCTAGAGCTTGCTTAGATCTCTTTGTTTGCTTGACGATGTGTGGTTTCCCTGTCAATGTTGTTCAAACGCGTATCCCCAAATAGTGAAACTCCTTAGCCCCCAGACTTATGCTCTGATTTCTGTTCATTCATGGCCGCTTGGTATGGGCGCTTCTCGTGTGGCATAGCATGACTGCTGATTTGCCTGTATTTACCTGTCTAAGTTGTTCATAAAAATGGTATATGTTTGATATTACTACGGCATGGCTCAAGGTACATTTTTGTGGTGGTGTCTCCACAAGGGGTCTTGCAGAGAGGACAATGATCTCTCGCACCCAGAACACAGACGTATCCACAGTGAGTATCGTACACATGTGTTCATCACTTGTATTACTGTACTCCTGACTCATCAACCACCTCAGTCTTGGTGTGTATCACCTCTTCGCCCGGTAGGGTAAAACAATACCAAGTCTCCTCTTCTCTCCTTCTGAACCTAGCATTCCTGATGAAGTTTGGTTGTTCGCCCTGTTGCTTCATCTGGAGGGAGCCTCTTTCACTTCATGCTGGAAGTGTTCTCCATTATGGGGGAGAACCGTTCATTCAGTTTGCATGGCTCAGACATGTTAGACCTGCAGCATGCCCTGTGTAGTGTCATGTCCTCGACTAGTTTTTTTTTTATTAAACCTTCTGGATTTAACCAGTGTGTTCTGTTTTTTGTTGTTGTTTAACAATTGATAAGCTGCCCCACTGCTTCTTTTCACTACGATAGTTATAAAAACAAGCCTTGGCACCAAATGTTTTTGTTTGTGAAGTGCAATTGAAGTGCAAGTGCCATCATACGAGTGGTATTGAGCTACCCTTGTCTTAAGTGCAGCACTGGCTCTTACATTGTATTAATATTATTATTTCTAATACTTTTTTAGTGGTATTCAACACATTTCTATTAGTTTGAAGAGTTATTTTAGAGCCTTTGAAGCAGGGTTCAGGAAGACCAAGCAAAACAGAGTGTGTGGGGCTTCTCTATACAAGCCTGACTCTCCCGCTGGCAAAAGTGGAAGAGTAGTCAAGGCTACACCTTCAAGATAGGAGGGGGGGAGGGGGTTATTGGAAGTTTGTTCCAGTGCCCTCTCGCGAGGGCTTAGAATGGCCAGCGTTTTAGGCGTGATTTCCATCAAGTTATACCGGAATGTCACACAGTACAGTATGACTTCACTCGTAGGTGGGAAAGCGGGCTTGTTGCAAGGTACAGCTAGTCACACATAAGCACATACAAAAAGTTAAGTCCACACAGTAACTGAAGAATGTACTCTTTAATATGAGGTCAAGTGATTAAAAAAAATCTGTACAGCAAGCAACACACTTTAGAATACAATACACGTATGCATGAAAGCACAAAGGGGTGGATGAACAGTGATGTGCAGCTCCAAGTTATACATATTAGTATCACAGAGAGTTCAGTGGTGGAAGTGCACCAAACAAAGTAGTGGAACTGTGGTCTGGGCAGGGAAGAGGGTAGGTGGAAGCAGAGTGCGGCATGTGACACGGTGTTGCGGCCGCCACATTCCAATAGTCTAAGGCTCCTATTACAACTTTACACTTGCACAGGAACATTCATGGATAAATCCTCAATATACAATGGTGAATATGGTCGTAGAAAGTAGAGGAATGGTAAACAGAAAAAATTGAAAGTAGTGGAACACCGCTCCCGACAGTTCCCGCTCACTTCGAACACTGAGAGCAGCAGTTAGGCATGCATATTGGCTGGGGTGCGGCTGCGTACATTTCCATAGTTCTAGAACATAAAAAACAATATTGCAAGATTCATGTTGGCCTATGCTCCTACAGCATATTTGTAGCGTTTGAGTTCCACAATTGGTTGTGTATGTGTGTTGGGTGCACAGTGTTTACTTATTGATGTGTCGGTTGTCAGGACACATACCTACAACTTTATAAGTACAATATTTATTTTTTGGTATGATTTGTGTGTGCAAAACGTTTGGTGTATACACAATGAGACAGCTGGTGTGGTTAAATATACAGAAAGAAGACACAACCATTTGGTATAGACAAGAAACAGCCGTCATGCGTTTCGCACAATTCGCGGCTTTTCCAAGGCTTCAAGTTGTACTCGAGGGCATTTCCTCAGGCTAATCTGCGCTTCGGTATCTTTTTTGCACCCAGGGAAGGGCTCTCAGCCAATTGGATAGCTGGTAACGCAGGCGGAATCTGCCAGTGACTGTACGTGGCCTCCCAGCCATTTGTGCCTCTTCCACGGGTGCCCCCCAACCCCCCACAGCATCCCCCCCCCCACTGTCTTGGCTGCTGGCCTGGGGCGTCCCCCTCCAGCTGCATTACTTCCACCATGTGGCGCCATGATAGAAATAAGAAAACGGACGTAGTACAGAGCCCATCTCCTGTCACAAAAGACTTGCACTATTTGCACCCCGGGGTGTCACTAGCGGTCCCTCATTCATTGGGGGGCATACAGGGTTGGTAATGGTGGTGTGCCCCCGTCGAGGCCCTCACTTCGCTTAGGCCTAGCTAGAGTTGGGCTGGTGGGCAGTTATTGGCTCTGTACCACTATAATATGCACTGGTTCTAATGTCTTGGAGTTTATCCTGAGACAACATTTGGATGAGGGATTCTTCAATGTTTTCTCTGGAAATCATTCTCCTCCTTTTTCGGCAAAGGCTTGATTTTGGTTTTTGCTCTTTGTGGCATTAGGTGCCCATGGAGGATAGACCAGGCAGGCTTGTGTACTCGCTTCTGCATGGGCTGCCAGCCCAGCTCAAATATGGAAACAGCACATGAGAAAGTATTACCCTAAAGACATGAATGGGAATCACGATGCCACAGAGCAAAGAAAAACCAAATAGGAAGCCTATTCTAAACCAGGAAGACATTGCACATATGAAAGGCTATGCAGTGATTTTAACGAATTAAAAATAACGAATAACATTTTGATCTAAACATTTTGGCCAAAAAAAGACTGAATTAAAAAAAGTATTTATACAGGGGTGGGGTAGGGGGTTCAAATGGGTGGGGAGCTGGTGGGGTTCAATTATAAACAAAGGGAAATGGCTGCTTGTGGGGGTCTGCCCCAAATAAAAAAAATCTGTATTTTTTTCATTGAAAATGTTTAGATAAAAAAGTGTTTGTTATTATTCTATTTGTTAAAACACATTTAACCAAATGAAAGGTGTGGGGGTTCAGTTTTCACAAGACACATCAGGATTTCAAGCGCTCTCTGAATTTGGCCTTGAAAAGAAAAACATTTTGGAGCTTGGACATATTTCGTGGGAGCGAGGCGTACATGAATCTTCAAATGTGTTTCTTCAAGAATTTATCAAAACAGTAAACTGTCTAAAAGAGACAGTTAAAATCAGTAGCATATACTTTTACCAGTATAGAAACATGTATTCTCCATTGGTGAGACTTCCAACGTTTGAAAGCAGGTCATAAGCAGATGGGGTGGCAGTAATTGCAAAAAAAAATGCTTCGAGTTTTTTGAGGGCATGAGTACGTGCAAGGACTGTGACGTGTTGCATTTGAAACTCTCCTCCTCTCCCCCCCCCCCCCCCGTAGCTGATTTCATCTCATCCTAGTTTACCAGCCATCCCAGGACATGGTACATTTTAGTGAGGAGCTATCACTTTTGGTTAAAAACATGAATGGCCCTAATTGCTCCGCTTTTGTAGTTGGCGGTCTAAATCGCTGGCTGCATAATCCTAAAGACAAAGATCCGATATCATTGGGAGAATTGCTCCTGGAACTAGGGTGTAAAATAGAAAATGAACCCACCGCCATTATAGGAAATATCTTAGACTAGGTGATCTCCAGAAACCTTGAGGTTAAAATGCCAAGTAGGACCCCATGCATTTGGTCAGATGATTGCATTGTAGAATTATCACTCTACTTAAAAGAAATTCCTCAAAATTCCCTGTACCTGGCTTTTGCAGTTTAAAACAGGAATTTCAAGAAGGTTAATTCATACCATATCAAACATTGCTTACAGGGAATTATATCTTCCACCAACAGCGCTGATAACCTAGATAAGATTGCAGAAATATACATCAAGATGCTAGACTAAGTAGCCCCCATGGCAAGGAAAATGGAATAGGAATCACTATAAATGGTTACGGAGGAACTCGTCAGTTTGAAAAAACTGAAAAGAAGTACCGAACAAGCATGGGTAAAACATCCGTTAGTACCTAATAAGGAAAGATGGAAGGTGCTGGAAGCAGTGTATAAAGTGAAGATTATTGCAAACATAAAAGACTTCTCTGAGAAAGAAATTGGGGAGTGTAAAACAACACTAAAAAACTCTTCGTGATCGTAAAATCGCTGGAGAAACCGAAGGCCTTATCCCAATGCTTTCATCCCACAGATAAGGATTGTAATGATGTGAAAATGGCCTTTGCAAATAAAATCAATGCTGCCCCGGATAAAATAGAAAAATATTTGGTTAATAAACCATACAAACAGCCCATGGCGGTAACAACCAGGATAGGCCACAGAATCAATTATGCTTTGCATTTAAATATGTGACCATATCTGAAATGGAGTCCACCCTGTCCTCAATGCATCCCATCTCATGCAGTGAAAACATTATCCGTGTGAAGGTTATCCTTGAACAGAGCAAGGTATTTGCCCCCTTTTTTACCAGACTGGTCAACGCTTTGTTTGACCATGCCCAAGTTCCCCACAGAATTGAGGTTGTTACCCTCTTGCCCTTAGTGAAGAAAGCAGGCTTGGACCCAAAGTAGACAAAGAACTTAAGGCCCATCACTAATACCAACTTCTTGCTGAAAATCCATGACAAAATGGCCACAAAACAATTCCAGGGTTTTCTGGAGACAGAGCATATACCATAAACAATCAGGCTTCAAGGAACATTGCAGCACGGAGACGGCCCTGTTAGACCTACAGACAAACATGTTAGAGCTAGCAGATGAGGGAAAGAATAGACTATTGGTCCTTCTCGACCTATCTGCTGTGTTTGATCTGTTAGATCATGACCTCCTCATAGATACGCTTCGGAAGGTAGGGAAGTACGAGTCCCTTGCCAGAAATTGGTTCAGATCCTTCCTATCCAGTAGGCAATCGTCCATCTCTTGGGATGGTGTCTCCTTTCAGTTGGCCTCCATTTGATGTGGAGTCCGCAGGGTGCATGTTTCTCACCAGCCCTATTTAATCTATACATCAGACCACTGTGTGACCTGCTTGAGTCACTCGGAGTTACGTTTACCAACTACGCTGATTACACACAACTGATTTTGAAAATTGTTGGAGACTATGAGAAGGATAGCAAGAACTTGACTACCATTCTCGAAGTAATAGAAAATTGGATGACAGAGCATTGGCTCTGCCTTAATGAAACTATGACCGAATTGCTACGGTTCAGTAGTACTTGGGCGAGAGCTCAGCTGGGTCATAAATACCGACAGTTTAGCATTAAAGACTCTGTCATTACAGTGGCAGATAAAGTTAATACCCTTGGAGTATTCTTTAACGCAGACATTAATACAGAGCACAGACGTCTTACACTGTGAAAAACTGCAACTACTATTTAAAATTGATGAGGAATATTAAATCACTCATCTCAGAAGAGAACTGTGCGTCGATTGGCAGAGCCATCCTTTTATCACATATTGACTACTGCAATTCCCTGCTGATAGGCGGTATTAGAAAAAATGTACCCAGTGGTTGAAAACTCTCCAAAACGAGACAGTTAGAATCATTAAGGGCATCCTGAGAAGGGAACATATCTCCACAGGGAGAGAATCACTACACTGGCTGCCGATTGTGGCCCAGATCCACTTCAAAGCAGCCAATATCATCCGTGAGTGTCTTTATGGTCAGACCCCAAATTATCAAAAGACCTCCACATTCCCTTATGTCCCCAACCGGGCGCTAAAACCGGCCAATTTGTGGATAATTAAATCGCTCAGATTCAAAAAGGCTGGAGAATTTGGTCAAGCTTTCCAGACTAGGGCAGCACAAATCTGGAATAGGCTTCCAAGCAAAGTAAATAAATAAAAATAAAATAAATAAATAAAAGTGAACAAGTCTTTATAATAATCAATGGTTAGTTATAAAAATCCAAACAGTGTTCCTAAAAATGACAAACCCCTATTCCAACAGTTATTCAGTGTATTCTACCAAGTAAGTAAAGCTTAAGTACTGTCAGGGGAACTCCAGATGGCACAACTCATTTCATTAAAAATTGTATTATTATTAGTGATCGCTTCATGATCACACGAATGACAGCAAGAGAGTAAAGCACAAGCAAAATCCGACTGATGTTCCCTCCAGATATGAAATTGGTACTTGAGCCACCCAATGGGAACATGATGCCCCCATTTGTCTAGGTCACTGACAAGCCAACCTCTTTAACATTCAACATACCTTATTGCTACACTCCAGGGAGTCCAGAATGCAACCGCACAGATTTTACTGCGCATGGGATACAAAGGTTATAAATCTGCGGCACATCAGTCCCTAAGCAGGAGAATCACTTTTAAAAGCCTGTGCATAACTCTCAAGCAATTCAAGGAAAAGGTCCCAAATGTATCCAAGCAAAACTCAACAGATAAATTCCCAATCTAAACCACCAATCAGCTCCATGCATGACCTTGCTGATGCCCACCTCGTCTAACAAGAAAATAAGAGGATCCTACCTTTCAACTCTCACTCCATAACTCTGACACACACTCCCCAAAGAGTTTAGATCCATACACCAGTACCCCCAATTCAAAAGTGCCATCAAATTGTGTCTGTTCACCTACTAATAGCTCTTGACCAATTTGCCAGCCAATCCCCCAGCTAGGCATTATGACCCCCAGAAGCTTGCCCTCACACTGTACTTTCACATTGCCTTCAGTATGGTCTGTGGTGCACCAGGCCAAGGAGTCCGACTAAGCTATGACATGTACAAAAGGTGTTTATTTAAATAATAAGAAAAGGCCTGTCTAGCCCTACCGCTATGCAGGAAGTTCCCTACCTAACAAACTAAAACTAATGGTGCTAATCAAATGTCCCCCCAAAAAAGTCCTTAGTCCAAAACCCTACTAAAATATAACAGAGCAATAGCCTCTATCCTTGGACCTTGCCTAGCCCAACCACTGGGATTTCTTTCAAACAAAGGTTTTAAAAGTTTGTCAATTTGTCACAATGTGATCCTACAGCCTTTACGCAGGCTCTGAATGATCGGTCTTAATTCTTTACGTGTGTCAGCCACATTCCCTTCTTTACATGGTAAAAAGGTCTCCTTAATACAATACCACCATTTCTGACTTGGTGTTGGAAAATGTTTGTGGTTTGGAGTACGGGAAACCTCCATGTACTTTCTGCTCCCAGTCTTGCTCAATATGTTTTGTGGTTGCAGCGCTCTCCAAAGCCCTCTGGCCTTCTGCTAGGCTTGCTTTAGCGGGGCCTCGGGTGGGCGTATGCCTGTATTCAGTGTGCTGATTTTCTGGATTCCCATAACTCTTTTGGCATTCCCAGCCTCAGATATAACTGTCTCTCGATTTTCCAATGCTTCCCAAGGCCCTTTGGCCCTATGTTAGGCTTACTTTTGCGGGGCCTCAGATGGGTGTCTGCCTGTATCCAGTGTGTGGGTTTGTTGGGTTCCCGTAATCCTTGGATATAATCCCTCTGCTGCTCTAGTCTCAGGATTTGTTAACAGGCCCCAGGTACAGCAAGGCTTCTGTGTGGTTGCGCCAGCAGGCAAGGCGGTCTCTTTACCGTCTCCATCTTTCTCTCAACCTTGTCTTTGCTGCTTCAGATACCAGGCTCCCGGTGTCTTGCTAGCGACCAGCTCACTCTACATGCTACCGCCGGCTCCACAGTCAAGCGTGGCTCTGGCCCTCCAGGGCGTCCTCCCGTCAGTGGCTCCCCTATGCAAAGGATTCTCTCTCCTTCATTCAAGGTTCTTCGTCATTTTATGTATGTCATCACAAACAACAGAAGTGTGTTGTTCCTCTTTGACTGTGAGGTTCAGGCAAGATCCAGCATTACCTGAAGTCAAAGAGATTGAAAAAATGTCTCTATTTGGAGAATCCAAAACAGAAGTAACAACAGTCTTTCCAATCCCCATGTAAGCAAACAATGTATTCTGGACAGGGAGTTCCTTACAGGAATGGAGGTCCTTGCCACCAAGAGGGGAGTCACTCTCAGTGAGATCCCACTTTCTCAGACCCCCAGGGAGGGTCTCCTCCCTAGCCTCAAAGGGGGTGGCTCCCCTCTGGAGAGAAGGGAATAATGTTTACTCAGACTTCACAACACTTAAGTTTCTGACCTTTCCCTCACAATCCTATCTACTCATGCCCACCCTACGATTCTTCTGTGGTTACCTTTCTCTAGCATTGGGCCTTTTTTCAGATACTATTGCACTATATATGTAAGTTCCTCTTGCCACTCCTGTAGGCAACAATTGTTTATATTCAATAAAGCTCTACCTACACTAGATCTGTCTACCAATTAAGCCTGATAGCCCACACCTGAGGGAAGCTGAGAGGCTTAACAGGCACCCTTAGGTGCAGGTAGTGAGAAGGAGCTAGAACTGTGGCTGGAGGGTATGCACTAGTAGCAGAAGCAGAAAGAAGAAGACACAGTGTTGGCAATCCAGGCTGAAGTGGGAGAACCAAAGGGAACTGTTAACCAAGAACAGTCACTAACATTTACAGAAATTGTATTTCCTTTGAATTGTGATAATTCTTCTTGGACAACTGGAAGTTGTGACCAAGCATCATCGCTGGGAATAATATTGATGCTTTTGTGGTGAAGTGGAAAGTCTTATTACCAAGAGGAGAAGTCATCCTATTATTTGAACATTGGTTAACCAAACCTTCCTTTGACATTGACAAAATAAAGAACTGAATTGAGGCTGTATTACATACACGCATTTCCTTGTTTCTTTTTGTTGAACATTGGAGCTTACTTACCTTGAATCCTGGGGAAGAAGAGCTCACCTAGCTTACTCAAAGGTTATCAAGCGAGACATTGAATATCATTGTTGATGTTATTTGAATTGCCATATATTTTCTTTGTGTATTTGATGTGTACGTGTGTGGGACAGACATCCTATGTTAGAGTGTTTCCCTTTAATTTTGAAAGGCAGGGGAAACGTCGTCAGAGTAGGGATAGTGAGGTGTTTATTAACATTTATAATTTAATAAAATGCCATATTTTGAACCATCATTCAAAAGTTGTCTGCCTCGCATTGCTGACCCCTCAGACAACACACATCATAGTCGAGCGTATTGTTTTTCCATTTCAATCCAAACATATGTACAGGCAGCTGTCTCTCCTTTCTCCAATAAAATGTACTGCTTGACCCAAATGCACACACTATATATCTATTACTTCAAATACCTGACTTCTACACCAGATTAATGCCGATATGACAATCCATCACCTTTTACCATTGTTTCTGTAGGTTAACTCATGAACCTAAGGACTTCAACCCTCAAGGAATGCAATTATTCCTTCTTTCTCAGCACCTGAGGCCTATGTTTGTAGCGCTGGGTGGCAAAAGCCTTCCGTTCTCATTTTACTGTGTGTTTTGTCTTCGCTGCATCATTTTCGGAACATAAGCCAAGGCTTGGCTCCAAGACTTTCATGTCCATTTGGGCTTGCGCTTTTCATTGTTCAAGTATCACTGTCAGGGGAGAGTTCTGACGTTACAAGCAAGTGTCATACCCACCAAAACCACCTGGAACTCTTGGGCTCATCTCAAGGCCATCAGACATCCACAAATAATTTTTAACACATCTCTCAGCACACCAAGATGAGGCTGCCATTAAAGTTCCAGCTCTCTCTCCTGTCGGCCACTTCCTTTTGGCTTACTGCACAAAAACCCAGACTCATTTAAAAGTGGAAAAGGTCTCTTTAATGTGACAGGCCAAAGCTTACAATTAAACGCTTACCTGGCCCATGGCCTTAAAAACTAAAGACATATTTAAACAACCAATTAACTAATCAAAGATTTTCATTTTCCCCCAACAATTAAATAATTAAATAAAGCCATTTTTTCCCTAACTGTCCCTTGGACCCTACCGTCTCCTTACCCCTTTTCCAGGCGTCCCGCTTTCTCCCCGGGGCCATGCCCCTCCAGGCTCAATACCTGTTCCCCCGGGGTGGCCCGCTTGTGCAATCAGCATCACCCCATCCTTTCCCGTGTCATTCCCCCATTGTGCTTCCCTCCCCCCACATCAAAAGGGGCCATGCCCCCAGCACCAGAAAAACCCTCCTCCGAGGTGTTCTTTCTGCCCCACCCCCCCCCCAATTTTCTTTATCTCCAACTCTTTAACCAATCTCCCAGCCAAGAGCCCAGGTCCGCCAGGTAATGATTATTCCCATAAATCGACAAGTGTACACCATCCTTTCTAAAGATCATGAAACCTTCATACACTATTTCTTTATGTTCCATACCCTCTACTGCCACCGAGGCACAAAACGTAACCATCTCTCTGTTGATCCCTTTCCTAGCCCGCTCTATCGCTCCCTCACTCCTCGCCCCCCTCCACACTCTCCGCGGCAACAACTTAGTCCACACTACAGCTGCTTGCGGCCACATTTCACGCACCCAGACTAAATCCCTTTTCATTTTCCTTAGCAGAGCCACCCCCGTATCCCTTACCAGGTCATTCTCCCCAACATGAATAATCAACACCTCTGGAGCCCCATAGCACTCCCTCAGCCCAGCCAACATCGGAAGCAACTGGTCCCAGTGCAGGCCCCCTAAACCGTGCCACCACATCCTTATAGCTGCACCCCAGTTGCCTACCCAGAACCCTCTTCTCCGCCTCTTTCCCAGCCCACTTAACAATTGAATGGCCGACAATCCACACTTGCGCCAACTCCCCCTCCTTTCGCACAGCATATGAAAAAGAAATTACAAAAATCACTACAAATCAATACATTCTACCAACGCTATCAACCAGGTCCTCTGCCACCCTCCTTCAAAATTCCCCTTTATCAAACTCCCTGACATACCCCTTATATCTTCCGGACCTCCAACGCCCGAGGCTTTTCACCTTATCCTCCGAAAAACCCCACCTATTACCTTCAGATGCTGCACCCATCCTAAATGAATTGTACCAAAATCCCCCGCCCTTTCTCCTACCGCTACCAGCGCCTTACGCAATACCCCCAGGACTTGTGCCGCTGAAACCGGCGTCCCATCCTCATGCTTAAACACTAACCCTGTCTTACCCCCACAACGCTCCTTCCACAACCTGCCTGTCTGAACTGGGCATGTAAGAGGATTCAATTCAACACTACAGCTAAGTCAACGCCTAGTCTAGAATTGTTAGGCGATCCTCTGCACACCAGGCCACGACACGTCAGAACACTGCCCACATTCCCCCAACACCTCCTCCCAAGCTTCGAGGCTCAAGTGATTCGGTGAACCCACAGAACCGAAAACTCCGTACCAGTGTACGGGCTCGATTGCAACCTTTTCTGCATTGGCAACTGCCTTGGAGAACGTATAGCAGAAAGGGCGGCCTCACGTCCTCACGCCAGTCACGTGATACACTACGGCGTTCCCCGTGTGATCTTGGTGGACGTCACATGATCCAGAGAAGTCACGTGACCCAGGGGCGATCAGTATAAAGTACTGAGAGACAGAACGCTCATTGCTTCTCAGCTGGCTTCGGACACTGTTTGGCGTTACAACTTGCTCCTTGTTTACCTTGACCACGGAAATCTATCACGGACTCCCTCGGACACCCCTTGGTACTTTTGCTTGTAACTCTTTACCTGTTGCCGGATATTTGGACTGCACCTCGACTTGTCTTTGGATCATCCCTTGGTACCTTGCTGATCTTCTACGCCTTTTCCCTACTGGGGATTCAAGTCCAGCCCTGACTCCCACAGGTGGCTACTCTTCATCCACGCTGAACCTGCGGTTCTACCATTCCAGGGACCGCCGCATCTAATGAGCCTCGAACCTCCCTACTAGGTCACCTGGGTCTCCATTACACCAGATAGGTAAGACACTTTAGTTACTTGTTTTCCTTATTGTATTGTGCTTGCCTGGTGCTTAACCTCATTCCCTCTTGACAGCAGCATCGGTGTTCCTAGAGGCTCCGTGGATCCGAGAAGACATCTCTCACCTGTGGCCTCAAAGGTCGTACAGCGGGTTTCTATTTAGTTCCCCTGTGCGTCACTTGGGGACGGAGGTCTCATCGGTCTACACGACACTCAAGTCAGAACAGACTGAGAAGCCGTATAGTCGTGTCAGACGATGCAGGGATCCACGGATGAACCCATAGCTGCTTTGGTTCAGGCAATTACAATATTAAGGGCAGATATGGCCGCCGCAAACGCTGTGATCCATCAAAGGTTAGATTCCATACAAAGTGTTCAACATTCCCTTCCTGCAGACCCTGAGTTTGGCGATGCCAGCTCCTCCACTACGCCCTCTCCCGTTATTGCTCCTGTAGTCCCAACTCCGATGATACTTCCAACCCCTTCCCCCCTAGCTGCTCCTGAACGCTATCAAGGGGATCCCAAGAAGTTCAGAACCTTTATTAATCAGTGCAAGTTACATTTCCTATGCAGACCTTTGGCTTTTTCCACCACCACTGCTAAAGCTGCCTTCGCCCTTTCCCATTTGGCCGGAACAGCAGCCGCTTGGGCTAATCCCCTGTTAGAGAACAACAGCCCAGTTCTCTACGACTTTGATTTGCTGGTCCTAGAAATGGCCCGAGTATTCGATACCCGACACAAAGTACAGTCTAGGGATTTGGAGTTGTTGGAATTGACTCAGGGTAAAAGGTCTCTGATAGATTACATCACCCGATTCAATCAGCTAGTTGCGGAAACATCATGGCCAGAAAACAAGAGGGCGGTGGTTTTCTATAGGGGGTTGAGTAACACCATGAAGGATGCACTAGCAGTGATCCCTTCTATGCCTACTCAGTACCAGGAATTGGTTGATCTGGTCTTGCAGGTAGATGCACGACGATCGGAGCGTAGAGCTGAATTGGGGGCCACTTCCTCTCCCACTCTTGTTGGCACTCCTGCTTCCAGTACCGAAGAACCTATGCAAGTGGGAGGGTTACGTAGTCCTATTACAACATCTGAGAGAGAACGTAGAAGGGTGGATAATGCATGCTTTTATTGTGGTACCACTGGACATTTCGTGAAAGAGTGTCCTCGACGGCCCAGGAAGAGTCAGGTTTTTCGGACGGCTCGACCTTAGAACCGGAGAACAGGTCGAGTGTTCCGTCATCTTCTCCGGGTACCTCCCTTGCCTTTACTCGTGTTCAACCCATTTCTGTAAAGGCTACCCTATGTCCCTCTACAGGCCTTCTTCATGCAGTCAATATCATTATTGATTCAGGTGCCACTGGTAATTACATAGATATTGATTTGGCCCATTCCCTCAACCTACCTTTAGTGGTGAAAACACGACCAGAACATGTCCAAGCCGTGGACGGCTCTGCACTGGTTTCTGGTCCTGTCAAACAGCAAACCGCACCCCTCTTGTTAACCATACAAGAAGTACACACCGAAACCCTGAGTTTTGATTTGATCACCACACCCCAATTCGGCATCATCCTAGGGATTCCATGGTTACATGAACATAATCCGTTGATCAATTGGCAGTCAGGTACTGTAGTCTTTGAGTCTGATATCTGTCAGAATTATTGTCTTCCGGTCCATCAAGCCCCTGACACACCTTCCCGGGCTTTGGGGGCCTTAGCCCAACTCGCACTGACTGTCGACGATCCGGAGCTTGTGCATACACATACTGTTGGGGGGTTGGTATCTGGGATTCCGCCAGAATACAGAGAATTCGAGTCAGTGTTCGACCGGGGCTCGTCTGAAGTACTCCCTCCACACAGACCATATGACTGCCCAATCGAACTGCTTCCCGATTCCAATATTCCTTCGGGCAGGATCTATTCTTTGTCCCCTTCGGAGGAACTGGCATTGAAAGACTATGTACAGAACGCCCTGCGACTAGGACACATCCGCCCCTCCACTTCACCCGCGGCAAGTCCTATCTTCTTTGTACCTAAGAAGGAGGGGGATTTACGCCCTTGTGTAGATTATCGGCGTCTTAACGCTATCACTAAAAAGGATAGGTATCCCATCCCGTTAATCACTCCACTTCTAGACCATTTAACACACGCTTCCGTTTTCACTAAGCTCGACCTACGCGGCGCATACAACTTAGTACGCGTCCGCGAGGGAGACGAGTGGAAGACCGCTTTCTGCACTCGGTATGGCTTGTACGAATATCTGGTCATGCCCTTTGGCCTATGTAACGCCCCGGCCACTTTCCAACGATTCATGAACGACATATTCAGGGATATATTGGATGTATATATGGTTGTGTACTTGGACGATATCCTAATCTTTTCTCGTGACCTTGATGAACACGTGATTCATGTCCGAGAAATATTGACCCGTTTGAGAGAACATTCCTTGTTTGCCAAACCTGAGAAATGTCAGTTCCATAAGACAACTGTCGAGTTTTTGGGTTTTCACATCACCCCTGGGGCGTTATCCATGAATGAATCTAAGGTCAAAGCAGTATTGGATTGGCCAGTACCTCGTACACTCAAATCCTTACAGGCTTTTTTAGGGTTCGCCAACTTTTACAGACGTTTCATTTCTTCCTTTTCCACAATTGTAGCCCCGCTTACAGCCCTGACTAGTCCTCAGGTATCTTATCAATGGCAGAGAGAACAGCAGGAGGCTTTTGAGGCTTTGAAAACCGCCTTTACTACCGCACCGGTACTCCAACATCCTAATCCCGATCTTCCGTTCATAGTTGAGGCGGATGCCTCTTCCTTTGCCCTCGGTGCGGTATTATCACAAACATGTCCAAATACAGGCAAATTACATCCAGTTGCATATCATTCCCGTAAGTTTTCCAGTACTGAGTCTCATTATACCGTCACGGAGAAAGAACTCATGGCTGTCATGGATGCTTTCCGTGTCTGGCGTCATCATCTTCTGGGGGCTAGACATCCCGTCACGGTATACTCCGATCATCGGAACCTACAGGATCTGGCTTCTTTGAAATGCATCAATAGCAGACAGGTCCGATGGCATCTTTTCTTTTCCGCCTTTGATTTCCATATCATGCACCGTCCTGGCACTTCACATGGGAAGGCGGATGCCTTGTCACGTTCTCCGGGTGGGGTCCAGTTGCCTACATTCCCCGACACTGTTCTCGGTAAAAGCCATGTGATTTGTCTCTGTACACCCTCATTGTCACTATTAGATTCGGTCCGGTCCTGGACTAGCAATCATTCTGACCAGTTGCGAGAATGGGATCCTGTATATTCTGATGGTCTACCTTTCGTACATGAACGCCTGTTTCTTCCTACACCTGATACACGTAACCTAGCCCTTGAGTGGTCTCATGACGCTCCCTTTAATGCCCATCCCGGACAAGAGCGCACTTTAGATCTTCTCAAGCGTTGGTGTTGGTGGCCTTCTATGAAGCGCGATGTAGAGTGTTATGTCAGATCTTGTGCGGTATGTGCTCAGGCTAAACATCAAAGGGGTCGACCGGTTGGATTGTTGCTTCCACTCCCGGTACCTCCCAGGCCCTGGCATACGTTAACAATGGATTTCGTTACCGATCTCCCCAAGTCCAAAGGCTTTGACACCGTCTGGGTAGTGGTGGACACGTTCACTAAAATGGCCCGTTTTGTTCCTTGTAGGGGTATCCCTTCGGCCCCTGTCTTGGCGGACTTGTTTTTTGAACATGTGTTTATGTTATTCGGCCTCCCTTCGGTCATTGTTTCCGATCGAGGTTCACAGTTCACCTCTCGGTTTTGGAGGTCCTTGACGAAACTGTTGGGCATCGATACGAGGTATTCTTCGGCCTATCATCCGGAGACCGATGGCCAGACCGAAAGGACGAATCAATCGATGGAACAATACCTTCGTTGCCTCATATTGCAACATCAGTCCTCTTGGTTGGCCGTTTTGCGGCTTGCGGAGTTCGCGTATAACAACGCGGCTCATTCAGCTACTGATTATTCTCCTTTTTACGCCCTCTATGGTCAACATCCCAAGGTTTTGCCGGTCCCTGATGCCTCTGGTTCTTTGAATCCTGCGGCCACGACATGTCTTAGGGATCTTTCGGCTATTCATGCAAGTACAGTGGTTCATCTCACTGAAGCAAAGGCCTCCATGAAGGCCCGTGCGGATGGCAAGCGTCGTGCTGCTCCCCCTCTGGTGGTGGGTTCTAGGGTCTGGTTATCTTCCCGGCATCTTCGACTGGTGGGTTGCCGGAAGTTGCTGCCTCGCTTTGTCGGTCCGTATGTGATCTCACAGGTTGTTAATCCGGTGGCTTTCCGTTTAGTACTCCCCAGCTCTTGGCGTATCCATCCGGTGTTTCATGTCTCCCTCCTCAAACCCTGTCCCGACTCAGTCCGTCTTCGTACCCCTGTTGCGCCGGTGTCCTTGACCTCTCCTGATGTTTTTGAGGTGTCGGCCATTTTGGGTTCTAGGTGGTTTAGGGGTAGACTCCAGTATCTGGTGGATTGGATGGGTTACGGCCCGGAGGAGCGTTCGTGGGTTTCCGCGTCTGATTTGAACGCCCCGCGGTTGGTTGCCCGCTTCCATAGGGATCATCCGTCCTGCCCACGGGGTCGTGGGCCGTTGGGGGGGGGGCTATGTTAGGCGATCCTCTGCACACCAGGCCACGACACGTCAGAACACTGCCCACATTCCCCCAACACCTCCTCCCAAGCTTCGAGGCTCAAGTGATTCGGTGAACCCACAGAACCGAAAACTCCGTACCAGTGTACGGGCTCGATTGCAACCTTTTCTGCATTGGCAACTGCCTTGGAGAACGTATAGCAGAAAGGGCGGCCTCACGTCCTCACGCCAGTCACGTGATACACTACGGCGTTCCCCGTGTGATCTTGGTGGACGTCACATGATCCAGAGAAGTCACGTGACCCAGGGGCGATCAGTATAAAGTACTGAGAGACAGAACGCTCATTGCTTCTCAGCTGGCTTCGGACACTGTTTGGCGTTACAACTTGCTCCTTGTTTACCTTGACCACGGAAATCTATCACGGACTCCCTCGGACACCCCTTGGTACTTTTGCTTGTAACTCTTTACCTGTTGCCGGATATTTGGACTGCACCTCGACTTGTCTTTGGATCATCCCTTGGTACCTTGCTGATCTTCTACGCCTTTTCCCTACTGGGGATTCAAGTCCAGCCCTGACTCCCACAGGTGGCTACTCTTCATCCACGCTGAACCTGCGGTTCTACCATTCCAGGGACCGCCGCATCTAATGAGCCTCGAACCTCCCTACTAGGTCACCTGGGTCTCCATTACACCAGATAGGTAAGACACTTTAGTTACTTGTTTTCCTTATTGTATTGTGCTTGCCTGGTGCTTAACCTCATTCCCTCTTGACAGCAGCATCGGTGTTCCTAGAGGCTCCGTGGATCCGAGAAGACATCTCTCACCTGTGGCCTCAAAGGTCGTACAGCGGGTTTCTATTTAGTTCCCCTGTGCGTCACTTGGGGACGGAGGTCTCATCGGTCTACACGACACTCAAGTCAGAACAAGAATACTGAATGAAAACCCTTATTGATATATCTTTATGTCCAGTTCATGCGTTCTGGATGACTACCCCTATATAACACCCCTCTCTTGGAATCCCCCTGACCCCACTGAGCCAAGAAGTAGTTCTGTTTTGCAAGTTTAAAAGGTTTATTTGAGAATTTAAACAATATATATATATATCACACTTTATAATAAATTTAATAATTGAATATGACACTTAAAATGAGCAGTAATCAATAATGGATAGTCTGGCATTGGCACACTTGTGAATAGGAACAGAAGAATAAGGTGGTAGAGAATGCTTTATATAAGTTCAGATGGATGCAATGTTGAATGAAAATGCAGTACAGAAAATACTCAATATGATTTCACCAAAACAATGTAATCACTTTTCTCTGGCAATCCACTCCTCCCCTTTATGCAATGCAAGGAAATGGAAGGAAAGCACACAGTTCTCAGAAATGCAATCAAATGTAATCCCGTTCACCCCAGCAAGCTTAGACTACAGAAGTTGGAAACACAGGCCCAAAATGCTTTTATATGTGCTGGCAATGAAGTGAAAAATATGCTAGAATGCTTTTAATTCCCTCTAGAGGTTCAGGGTGAGTGGTATCTAGTTAATATTAGTCCAGGCTCACTCTAGCAATGATTCAGGGATGGTTCTTAAGAGGCAAACAAATTTTTAGCAAGGAAACTGCTGTTTTCACACGTGGAGAAATTTGCAAATCGCGGTAAATTCGCGAGTGCGTTTTTCGCGATTGCGGCAAAAGTATCGGGGGTAGGAATGCGGTTCGTAGGAAAGCTAAGATTCTAAGCTTTCAGAGGAAAGTTACTGCAAGTCTCTAAGACAAACGGTCACGGAGATATGAGCGATATGGTAAAGGTCATTTTTCAGATTTGAAATTTTAAAGTTCAAAATGACAAATGACAGCTAGCAACTAGAAATGACAGGTGACAGCTTTACAAATGACAGGTGACAGTTAGGAGGCAGTTCTACTTAGATTAAAATAGATTGAATTATATTATTTTAACTAAGAGATTGTTTCTGCACAGTCTGCTAGGTACTCACAATATATTTTTGAAATAAATGGGCCTCGCCACGGATCTGGTCAGGTTTTAGACTGGACTCTGGTCTGGTCTCGGCACTTCACAGTGATCTGGGTCAGCTCTCTGGTTCTGCTAACAGTGGTCTGGGTCAGCTCTGCTCTCTCTGGAGATTGATGGATTTGAAATCTGGATCTCTGGGTGTGGTATGGTCCGGCAGAGCGCGTTGCAGCAAATGGAATTGAATGTGTCTATCTGTCCTGACTGTCTGCTTTTATGTGTTTTGAAAATGGGTGTGTGTGCAGCATCACTAGGCTCTACCCCTCTCCACTTGTCATTGGCCACTTCATCCTCTTCCCCTTGATTGGGGGAATGGAATGAAGTGTCATCATGATGAGGTCTGTTTATGGTACAGAGAACCCACCCCTGTCAAATTACACACAATCTATATTTTGACCCAAAAGACATATTTGCACAGGTACACATTTGTTTAAAATTACATGCACCCATCACATATCACAGGAGGTATACCCTGTCCAAATCTGCACTTCCTGGGAGCTTGCATTCAGAAATGGCAACATATTTCACTTTTTGGTCAGGTTACCAATATCAGATTCTTACTCAAATTTACCCAAATGTGTGCAAGGCATGCAGGCATTAATTGATGAAGTATCAGACTTTTAACTTGCATACATTTTAAGTAATACCCTCTTAACTGCTAGTTTGCCCCCAGATCATGCCACCGGTTCTAAAAACCTCTTAAAATGTGGGCAGAAAAATCACAATAATTATGGTATCATTTAAATAATTATGACAAGTCCGTACTATGAGTTATTCATCTTTTTCTAAGACCATATTCTGGCTACAGGGGTGTGTCTTTTCAGGTCACATGGTACAGAAACCAGTCTTTCCACTTTCTGCCAGGCTCAGCCTCTGTCTCCAGTTTCTCCCCCTCCCAGTTTCTGCCAAGAGGAAGCCATTTTTATTACCCCTGCAATAAACCATCTGCCTGGGCCCTGGAAGGCCCATTGTTCAAGAGGAAGCCATTTATGGCCACTTCAATAAACCCTCGGCCTGGGTCCTATGTTTAGTCTCTAGCAGTCCCTTGATAATCCAATCAGAGAAGTGTCATATCCCTTTTGGTGGGAGCAGCAAAAGGGCAGCTAGGCCTGGGAACACAGCTGTTGTGCAAGTCTCATCTCCTGTCGGGGGTAGCTGGTGGGCAGAATTCAGTTCCTTAAGCCAGATTTCAGATAAAATGTCACTTTTGTTCCCCAGTTTAAGTCAAGACAATTTTTTACATATGCAGCTAGGATGCTGATTCTAAATTTAAACTATGACATTTAAACAATTGCAACCTATGTGACACTCAAAGTAGGTCACTCATTTCTTTTAAACATTTAGATTTTTAGTGTCTTTCAGTCCAAATTTACTTAAACTGCTGAAATCCACAGCTCAGCCAGTCTTGTTATAAACCTTCAAGTCACTTCAGAATATAACTTTACATTGTATCCACCTCTCAGTAAGTCTTTCTTTGACATGCTTTGGGTTCATTTATTCAGTTTTACACAAAAAAAGAAAAAAGTCGGTGCTGTTTTAAACCGCCGGCTTTCTGATAGTGGTGAGTACTGGTACTGCACCCATTTTTGGGATTTAAGAAAATGAATTCCCCTCAATTCTAAGTTGCTTTTGGCAATCAGCATTGCCATTCCCAATGGTTTCAGGCTACTGTGTGGGTAGTCCAATGGTGGTTTTAGGCAGTACCCTTCTGTGCCCATAACATCGGCAACACTGAGTGGCAGCCTATTCTTCATGCATTTCCCTGTGCATTTTCTGGGAAGCTCTGGCCATCATGATGTTTTCCATGTCAGTACTGTACAGTTTTTGAGGTAGGGCTCGGATGCATGGGTAAAAACATCCCACAAGCCCCCCTCTTGCGATGGCCATTCTTTTTTACTGATGGGACTCGCAAGACCTGGGATGTTTCCTCATCTTCTTCCAATAGATGGCACAGTTCAGCATCTTTTCCTCCATCCGGTCGGATCGATCGGTTCTCCTCGCCGGTCCTGATGGGAGTATTGGGCGGTACACTGGGCTCCTTGCGTCTCTGCTGCCGGTCTCCGGATCGTCCTCCTTGGCCAGTCTTGAGGTTTTCTTTCTCCTAGGACGACAAAGGAAGAGCGGCAATGCCTATTCATAGACATTTTTCCCCCACCATTGATATAGTGGGGTGGCATATAAATTTATAGTCAAAACATATGAACATGCACATTTCTTTTTGCATTCAAAAACAAAAACACCCACATTGAGAAACTCAGAATTTGATAGGCGATATGTAGGATATTTTAAGTTAGAACTGAATTAATCTGAGACAGTACCCTCTAGGATTCCAGAGGATTCCTCCAGTTGTTGCAGAGTGTGCCTGGGATGGCAACACTTCAACTGGTTAATGTGGACCCACTTGTCTTCCCCCTCTGCCAAACCGCCTTTGGGGATGCGGATCTTGTAGGCCACAGGGGAGATTTTGTCTATAATCTCAAAGGGTCCCTTCCATGTAGGCAAAAATTTTCGCTGTTTGGCCTGGTTAATTTGGAAATTGTATAGATAGACCCGGTCCCCCACCTGATATTCCTTCCTGGAAGTCTTCAGGTCATATTGGGTCTTCATGCTATCAGCTGATCTTTCTAGATTCCGCTGAGCATAAGCAAAAGCATGTTGAAGGTGTTTCCTTAAATTCTCCACATACTCATGAGTTGTGGAGGCATTTATCAGTGTCTGCTCTTGGGTCCTGTAGAGCAAATGCTGAGGAAGCACCATCTTGCGCCCAGTCATCAACTCAAATGGTGACATTTTGGTTGCAGATGAAGGGGTAGATCTGATGGCCATTAGGACCAGAGGTAATCGGATATCCCAACTTGGCCCAGAATCTGCCACAAACTTCTTTAATATGCTCACAATGGTTCGGTTATATCTCTCTACTGCCCCAGAAGAAGCTGGCCTGTAAGCAATATGCAACTTCCTTTTGACCCCCAGTATCTCCCACATCTTTGTCATTACTTCACTGGTGAAGTGGCTACCCCTGTCTGACTCAATCCTTTGAGGTAGACCAAAACGGGAAAAGATGTGGTTAATCATCAGGGCAGCTGCAGTTTCTGCCTTGCAATTTGGGGCTGGGAGACATTCCGCCCACTTGGTAAACAAGCATGTCACAGTCAACATGTACTTATTTCCTCTAGACGAGCGAATCACAGGGCCTACAAAGTCGATTTGTAAATCTGACCATGGCAGTGTCATCCCCCGCTTTTGGAGAGGCGCGCGGTGTGTGAGGGACGTTGGCTGAAATTGTGCACACACAAGACACCCCTTCAAGTATTGGTCGAGGTCCTGCCCCATGTGTGGCCAGTATGCAACCTCTCTTAAGATTTCCAGCGTTGTGTGAAACCCCCTATGACCGGCGGTGGCCGCATCATGGGCGTGACTTAACATCAGGCTTCGGAATGAGGTACTGATCGTGGCCAGCTTTGGATTTCCTTACCAACAAACCGTCTTGGATCCGGAACCTTTTTGGACGTTTCATCAACACTCTAAGGTCCTCTTTCCCAATGTAATCGGTATCCGTCAGGGGAAAGTTCTCAGGGTCCTCAAGGTGCTGGTAAAATTTACCAATTATTGGATACCCTTTCTGAGCGGTAATCAAATCAGCATCAGGGGTCTCCTTACTCCATTGTGCAATTGAAAGGTCATTGTGAGCATTTGTCTGGGACCTAGTGATAGCAGTGACCTGGATTTCCCCCAACAGGGACTCAATCTCAATTAGATCCCCTTGGATGGCCCCGGTTTTGGCCAGCTGATCAGCTAAGTCATTTCCAGTTTTGTCTGGTCCCTCTACTTTGGAATGACCCTTGATCTTTTTCCAATAGATGGTCATCTCATTCGAGGTGACCAGATCATCAATGTTTTGGATCAACTTCCCATGTTTCAAGGGTTTGTTGTTAGCACATATCATGCCTCTGGTTTTCCAATTAACCAGGTGCTCCACGAACCCGTTCCGTACATAATCCGAATCTGTGATTATGACCAGTTCGTGGAGTTGATGCTGGACAGCAGTGAGGATGGCCTGATGCACAGCCATCAATTCTGCAACCTGACTACTTCGGGGACCGATTTTGTATCCAGCGGAGGGTTCTGGGGACTCATTCACCCATGCATTCCCTACCGGCCACCAGTTCTTTCTCCCCGTTGTTGTCAACATGGTAAGAGCATCCATCCACATAGACAGTGGGCATTCCCTCACACTTGTCCTCTTCAAAGACTTTGTGTGGGGAATTAAGGTATGCCTCCGTGTTGTCCTTTATTTTTAGACTTTCGTCCTCGAGACAGTTTTCTCTGGCACAATCATGCAAGTCAGCCAGACCTTGCGCGAGGGGACTCTTCTTGTTTTGGCCATATCTGACCTCCACAGGAAAGCCTTGCATTGACAGAATCCAGGAAGTAATTCGGGAATTACTCACATTCCCGGCTCGGATTCTGTCACTTTGGAGATATTGCAGAGGCTGGTGTGGAGTCTCCACTATGATGTGTTCCCCCTGGATAAACGGGCGGTAATTCTTTAATGCCCACAACGTCGCCAGGAGTGCCTTCTCACAATCGTTGAATTTTTCCTCCACAGAGGATAAAGTTTTGCTCGCATAGGAGATTACTTTATTGACCTTGTCATGCTTTTGGTATAATACTGCCATCAAGCACGTATTAGAGAACCCCGTCTCCAGGAAGAACTCCTTGTTTCTGACAGGGTAAGCTAGGCAAGGCGCTTGTGAGAGGCTTCTTTTGAGTTGTCTTACTGCCTCGGATTGTTCTGGACCCCATTCCCACTTGACCCCCCCTTCAGGAGATGAATCAGGGGTCTGGTGATCTCTGCGTAGCCCTCAATGAACATTCTGCTGTAATTAGTCAGTCCAAGAAGGCTCCTTAGTTCCCGCAGAGTTGTGGGGTCTTTCAGTTTCTGAAGTGCTTCCCCTTTCTTTTCCTGGGGACACAGACCCTGAGGAGTAATCTCATGCCCCAAGAAATTAACACGGGTTCTACACCACTGTGCTTTCTGAAAGGAAAGTTTTGCTCCGGCGGCCCTCAACTGCGTCAGAACATAACGGATCTCCGCTATGTGTTCCTCCACAGATGAACTTTTGATGAGGACATCATCTACATAAGCCAGGTTACCCCTCGCACCCAGGTCGGGCAGGAAAATGTTGAATTCATTGCCGGAGTTGAGGTATCCAAAGGGAGTCCGGGTCCATGTGTATTGCTGGCCCCCAAAGGTAAAAGCCAGCTTGTATTGGTCCTCCCTACTGACAGGCACAGTCCAGTATCCATTGGCCAGGTCTATTGCAGTGAATACCTGTGACCCCTGGATCTGGGCCAGCCCTTGGTCAATGTAGGGAAGAGGCCATCGGGAAGTATGGACCCGTTTGTTGAGCTCCCTGAGGTCGGCGCAGAGTCTCCACTGGCCGTTTGGCTTTAATATTCCCAGCACCGGATTATTGAAGGTGCTGTGGATGGGACAGATTATTCCCCTGGACTCAAGGTTCTTAATTATTTCAGTAAGGGACTCCATTGATGCGAAAGGCAAGCAATATTGCTTCACAAACACAGGAGTCATGCCAGGGTCCGTGGGGATTGTTGTTGTGTGGATGTCAGTGCGACCACAGTCATATGAGTCTACCGCAAAGAGATCTTGGAAATCCAAGAAAACTTGTTTCAACTTTTGCTTTTGTTCCAGAGTCACACAGGCATCAGCTAGGTTGACTCTCTCTTCCACCATCTGCCTGAAGCCTGGAAAGACTTCTGGTTTGGCTATCTCAGCGGCCTCCTCCAGCTGGGTGGAGAAGTCCCTGGTCAGAGTGCTGATTTGGACTGGAGGCTTCGGGTGGGAAAGGCAGCCCTCATGGACTTGGAAAATCACCTCATCCCTCCTGAAGTCACAAGTCACATCTTCCTTACCATAAGGGCAAGAAGTGTACACCAGGAAGTTCCCCCCATGCCGGGTAAAAATCCTGTCTGGTGTTGTATTGTCATCAGTGTCACTGTCAAAGCAGTCCTTGGGGATTGGCCCTAACAGTTCATTACCTAAATCTATGGAAAAATATCGGTCATCAACCGCCATTCCAATAATGGTGCCTGCGGCTAGAGTAATACTCTTTAAGTCGCTGTTATCCACCTCTATTGGAATGGTGTCATGTTCTATGTTGACTAATGGAGTTGGGTTTACCCCCAACCCTTGCTGTTGGAGAGAAGCATTTAGATGTATATAAGCATCAGGGTTTTGCAGATATTGTCCTCTTTTAACTTTCACTTCCAGGGAGAATTGTCGGGTCCTTTCTGGGATGGTGACTTCCTCTTTGATCTGAATTTCAACTGCATAAGGTAGCAATTGAGCTGACCTAAATGCTTTTTCTGGATCATCAAAGCCCATGGGATTATCCGCTAATCGGGACCAAGCTTTGAAGTTTATTAGGTCCAAACTAATGGCAAAGCGATTGAGAATGTCACTGCCTAAGTAAAAGGCGGCAGGGACGTCTCGCACGGCCCAACAATTGTGGACTATGCTCTTGTTGCCAATGGAGATTTTGAGCATACACCTGCTTGGCAGGAGATGTTTGGAATTAGGTGCTTCCAGGTCCATTTCCCATTTGTCTATCAGTTTGAATGTGGGAATGGCTGGATCTTTTGGGAGTTGGCGGAACATGGCTTCGCTGATGAAGCTCTTACCGTTGTTCACACACACTCGAGCGAGAACAGAGTCCTTCCCATCATTTAACTGAACAGGGATGAACAACTGCTCTCCAATTTGCTGAATATCAGCCAGGCTCTGAGCTGATTTCACATCTTTCTGGACTATAGGAGTGGGAATTTCTAATTGTGGATTGGTAAAGAATTTCAGGGTGTTTCCTTCCAGTGTGGAATACCACCTTAAACTGGAAGGAAGGTTGATTTTCAGAAATAGAGAGGACCCTCCATCACCAGTCTGTTGTCCTACTGCTATCACTGTCACATCTGGAATTTGGCTATTCTGGAAGTGAAATTCTACTTGGTCAGATTTTTGTTCAACCATGTGGCAGGTGCCGTTTAAACTAACATGGTTGACACTCTGTTTTAATTTTATTGGTCGGCTAGTCTGGGTCCAGAGGACCTTGTTTACGCAATCTATTAAGGGTGACAACCTCCTCAGGAGGTCATTCCCCAGTAAGCAAGGGGTGCCCTCTGGAGTCACAACTATGACCGGGTGTTTCAACTTGTGTCGCCCAATCTTAATGTCCAAATCTGCCGTCCCCTCGACGGGAATTTCCTTCCCGTGAAAGTTCTGGAGTTGTCCAGGAAGTGAGGTGAGAGGAATTTGGTAATTCCCTCCCCTTCCTGCATTCAGTTCATCAAAGGCCCTTCTGGACAGAAGGGTAGCTTGAGATCCAGTGTCCACCAGTGCCAAAATTGTACCCTGCCCCTGTACTTGTACCGGGGCATAATATCTTCCCTCCTTCTCCTCAAGGGGGCACAGATAATGCGCATTTTTGGACAACTGGTGGGCTAACTTTCTGGTTTTGGACATCGCTAGCGAAGAGATTTGGGCAGAATTCTGTGGAGAGCCTTGGGAATCTGACAGAAAAATTTGGCAACTGGAGATCAGAGCCATTGTGGGTTCCCCCGGCTCCGGTTCCCGGCCGCCCCCCCCCTTTTTGGAGGCAGTCACCAGGATGGGTTTGAACCAGGGGATTTTCTTGCTGTTGGTTCTGGGATGAGATGGTGGGCGGCGGAGGCTCAGTCTCCACATCTCCCCAGTCTGGATTTGCATCCCTAGGGACCCATTTTTCTTTGGGAGGAGTTCCCCCCTCTCTGAAGGAGAAGATCCTTTTCCCAGGATCCTCTGAGGATCCCTCTCCCTCAAATTGGAAGATCTGTACCTCCTCCTCAAACTGAGTCTGTTTGGGTCTTTTGTTTCTCCTACCCCCCCTCTGCTCCTTAGGAGGCAGACTTTCAGGGGCAAGAGATTTTGTTTCCGGTTCCTGGGTTTCCAGGGGCTGTTTACAAGTGAGGAAGGAAGCTTCCTCCAAGGCTTTACACCCCCCTTCCCCTTGTGCCTCCTCCCTGGGAACCGTTGAGTTATCGGGGTGCTGCCCCTGTCATTGTTCTGGAGCACCAGGTCCAGAGTTGGGTGCGTTCTGCGCCGGCATGCCGATCTGAGGGTTCTGCTGAGCCCTCAGTATGTGACCCAGATCCCGCGCCATGTTTTGAACCTGGCGCTCTAACTGGGAAACCCGCTCAGGCTGATACGGGGCCCTGTTTTCTCCCCTGGGCTGATCCCGGGAAGGGTAGCTATCCCTTCTTTGGTAGTACCCCTGGTTGGGAAGATTTGGATACCCCTCCACCCTTGGCCTCCCCTCTCCCGGATTCGGTTGTCTGGGCTCAGGGAATTGGGGAAAGAAAGGTGGAGGATTTTGGGGCTGGAAGTTGGGTGGATACCTGGGGAAGAAGTTCTGCCCAGGGTTTGGTGAGTTTCTGCCCTCCTGTGAGAAGTTGGGAGGGAAGTTCTCTGGGTTAGGTGCTTGGCTGGATCCCCCCCTTGGGCTGGAGGAGTCCACACATAACCCAGGATGGGTCTGTTTCCCTTGTAACGGGGGCTTACATAATCAGGAGAGCGAGGGACCCCATTTGTGGGGCTGCCTCCCTGGCTCCCTGTCTGTGACTGGCCCGAGGACCTTTTGGGCCTAGCATTATTAGGTGCAGGTAGGTTTTTAGGCCCCCCCATCTCCACTCTAAAACGGGGGTGACCTTTACCTCTGCCACCTTAGCAGCAGCAGGGGTGCTGTTAGTTTTGGGGTTTTGGGCTGGTTTTTGTTTTCCACCGGTTTCTGCACCTCGTAGATGCCATTCTAAAGATCTTTTCTCATGAAAATCTCTCACGAGCTGGGTCATTATGTATTTGGGCAAGGCATGGAAAAAAGTATTAACAAATTCTCTGCTGTCTGTGCGCACCCTTCTGGTGGTCTGCGCAAAGGCACGTTTCAGTTCTTGCACAAACTCTTGTGGGGCCTGATCCTCCCCACACTGCAAATTGTAGGCTGCCTTGCGAGCCTCTTGGGGATTTCTGTGAACAGAAAAATGTTTTAATATGGCCGCCCTATAGGTGGACCACCTGGAATGATTTTGGTCCTCCAGCCCTGCAAAGAAACTGGAGTACTCTGGGGAGAACGTCCACTTTACATATTGGATACAGCTTTGGCTGACCTTCAAATGAAAAGTCTCCATCATTTGCTCATAGAGCTCCAAGTGTTCCCAAATAGAGTACTTGGCGTTCTTATGATAAGGCGTGATGACACTCCTGATTGTCTTAATCTGTTTCAATGGGTCCTTAATCAAGGCCCTTTTTGCCTTATTGGCCTTTTTGGTTCGGGTGACCCTTGTCCATTCATCTTCTGACTCAGAGGCACTGCTCCCAGAGGTTCCCGTCTGTTCTTCCAGGTTTTCCCGGATTCTGCGAGCCTGGGAATGGCTGGCAGAATGTGGGGACTTGGTCTCCTGTGTCCTGTACCGCTCAGAGGAGTCTTCAGATCCCTCCTTGCTGCCAGGATTTGATGGGTACCCCCCCCCACTGACCTAACTGGGCAGAGGTTTTCAGGATGCCCTTAAAGGGCCTACTCTCCTGGGGTTCCCCACTAAATTGCACTGTGCTTGGGTGCCCATACCCGGATGCCCGCCCCTCCATTCCTGGGTGGTACTGGCCTATGAGCCCCATGCTTCTGGCTGGATAGTAATCTGCCATCCCTGTGGCCCTGTGCTCATGTGCGCCAGGGGACATGGGGGTGGCAGAGTCCAGGGACTGAGAGAAATAAAGGCCTCTGGTACTAGGGCTCCTGGGGTTATGCTCAGGAGTTTCTCTTTCCCAGCGAACCTCATCTCTATCCGCCCCTGCTCCCTGTTGCAATGCAAGAGCCTGCGCCTTCAGTTCCTCAGTTAAGGCCTTACTAGACTCTATCAGTCTCTCCTGCATCGCTACCTGTTGTTGGAGTCTATCATTGTGCTGGCAGAGAGCCTCATTCTCTCTCTGCGTTTCCTGATTGGTCCTGGAGCACTGGGCCAGTCTTTGCTGCAGGAGGGTTACCTCCTGAGCTGTGTCCCTATTGGCCTGCTCCTGTCTTGCCAGAGCCTCCTCCACCCTCCTGGTGTGCTCTAGCAAGTCCTGGTGTTCTTTTTGGAGGTCACCCAGTCCCTGGTGGGCCAGGTGATTTTCTTCCATTTTTCTCCTTAAGTGGCAGACTTCCTGGCCTAAGGTGTCCCTTTCCTGACCAAGAGCTTGAATTTGTGACGCCAGGTCGTCCCTTTGCCTTTGGAAGGCACCAGCTTTCTGGCGCTCCTGATCAAACTCTGCCTGGGTATCCAGGTCTTTCAGGATCAGTTTATTGCTCTCCTCTTTCTCTCTGTCTAGTTGGATTTGCAGGGTGGCTACCTGCTCTGTGCATGCCCTGTTGAAATTGATCTGTTGCTCCAGCTTTTTCTGGCTCTGCAGTAGGGAGTCCAAACTGTCTTGGCGTTCCTTCTGCAAAGCCAGAATTCTGGTATCCTGGTCTGTCTTTTCCTGTTGCAGTATATCCATGTCCTCTTTTATTTTAATGATATACTGCCTACTATCATTTTCTGACTCCTGGCTCCCCTGCAGCCTCTGCTCAGAAGAGACCAGGTCAGATTGGACCTTCTCTAACGCCATCTGTTGCTTGTTCGCCAGATCTTGGCTTTCCGTACATTTATCCTGCATGTCTCCCATATATAGGTACAGGTATGCCGCTATCCTAACCATCTTGTCTTGTTCATCCTTAGCTTTAGGAGCCATGTATAGTTCACTCAGGGCCACATGTAGGGGACCCTGATCTCCCCATATATCTGACCCTGTTTCAGTGACCTGTTGCGTGATGGCCTGCAACCAGACCATGCGGTCCTGGTGAGTCCACTCCCCTCTCACAAATAACTTATGTAAGAAGTGCTCTCTGGCTATTTTCATGTCTACTAAGGTCGTCATTCTAGAGATTGGTCTCTGTCCTGACTTACAGAAATTAGTATTTTATTTTTGCAAAACAGACCTTTTTCTTAGAGCGTTCCTTTGAGGAGTGCTTTACAGCGTAACACAGCGTGGTGATCCGACCGGATATGTGTATCTGGTCAGCTGGCACACTGTATTAATCTGCACAAGTGATAGATCTAACCCAAACGTCCCGCTCGAGCCCCCAATTTGTAAGAGGATTCAATTCAACACTACAGCTAAGTCAACGCCTAGTCTAGAATACTGAATGAAAACCCTTATTGATATATCTTTATGCCCAGTTCATGCGTTCTGGGTGACTACCCCTATATAACACCCCTCTCTTGGAATCCCTCTGACCCCACTGAGCCAAGAAGTAGTTCTGTTTTGCAAGTTTAAAAGGTTTATTTGAGAATTTAAACAATATATATATATATCACACTTTATAATAAATTTAATAATTGAATATGACACTTAAAGTGAGCAGTAATCAATAATGGATAGTCTGGCACTGGCACACTTGTGAATAGGAACAGAAGAATAAGGTGGTAGAGAATGCTTTATATAAGTTCAGATGGATGCAATGTTGAATGAAAATGCAGTACAGAAAATACTCAATATGATTTCACCAAAACAATGTAATCACTTTTCTCTGGCAATCCACTCCCCCCCTTTATGCAATGCAAGGAAATGGAAGGAAAGCACACAGTTCTCAGAAATGCAATCAAATGTAATCCCGTTCACCCCAGCAAGCTTAGACTACAGAAGTTGGAAACACAGGCCCAAAATGCTTTTACATGTGCTGGCAATGAAGTGAAAAATATGCTAGAATGCTTTTAATTCCCTCTAGAGGTTCAGGGTGAGTGGTATCTAGTTAATATTAGTCCAGGCTCACTCTAGCAATGATTCAGGGATGGTTCTTAAGAGGCAAACGAATTTTTAGCAAGGAAACTGCTGTTTTCACACGTGGAGAAATTTGCAAATCGCGGTAAATTCGCGAGTGCGTTTTTCGCGATTGCGGCAAAGGTATCGGGGGTAGGAATGTGGTTCGTAGGAAAGCTAAGATTCTAAGCTTTCAGAGGAAAGTTACTGCAAGTCTCTAAGACAAACGGTCACGGAGATATGAGCGATATGGTAAAGGTCGTTTTTCAGATTTGAAATTTTAAAGTTCAAAATGACAAATGACAGCTAGCAACTAGAAATGACAGGTGACAGCTTTACAAATGACATGTGACAGGAGGCAGTTCTACTTAGATTAAAATAGATTGAATTATATTATTTTAACTAAGAGATTGTTTCTGCACAGTCTGCTAGGTACTCACAATATATTTTTGAAATAAATGGGCCTCGCCACGGATCTGGTCAGGTTTTAGACTGGACTCTGGTCTGGTCTCGGCACTTCACAGTGATTTGGGTCAGCTCTCTGGTTCTGCTAACAGTGGTCTGGGTCAGCTCTGCTCTCTCTGGAGATTGATGGATTTGAAATCTGGATCTCTGGGTGTGGTATGGTCCGGCAGAGCGCGTTGCAGCAAATGGAATTGAATGTGTCTATCTGTCCTGACTGTCTGCTTTTATGTGTTTTGAAAATGGGTGTGTGTGCAGCATCACTAGGCTCTACCCCTCTCCACTTGTCATTGGCCACTTCATCCTCTTCCCCTTGATTGGGGGAATGAAATGAAGTGTCATCATGATGAGGTCTGTTTATGGTACAGAGAACCCACCCCTGTCAAATTACACACAATCTATATTTTGACCTAAAAGACATATTTGCACAGGTACACATTTGTTTAAAATTACATGCACCCATCACATATCACAGGAGGTATACCCTGTCCAAATCTGCTCTTCCTGGGAGCTTGCATTCAGAAATGGCAACATATTTCACTTTTTGGTCAGGTTACCAATATCAGATTCTTACTCAAATTTACCCAAATGTGTGCAAGGCATGCAGGCATTAATTGATGAAGTATCAGACTTTTAACTTGCATACATTTTAAGTAATACCCTCTTAACTGCTAGTTTGCCCCCAGATCATGCCACCGGTTCTAAAAACCTCTTAAAATGTGGGCAGAAAAATCACAATAATTATGGTATCATTTAAATAATTATGACAAGTCCGTACTATGAGTTATTCATCTTTTTCTAAGACCATATTCTGGCTACAGGGGTGTGTCTTTTCAGGTCACATGGTACAGTAACCAGTCTTTCCACTTTCTGCCAGGCTCAGCCTCTGTCTCCAGTTTCTCCCCCTCCCAGTTTCTGCCAAGAGGAAGCAATTTTTATTACCCCTGCAATAAACCATCTGCCTGGGCCCTGGAAGGCCCATTGTTCAAGAGGAAGCCATTTATGGCCACTTCAATAAACCCTCTGCCTGGGTCCTATGTTTAGTCTCTAGCAGTCCCTTGATAATCCAATCAGAGAAGTGTCATATCCCTTTTGGTGGGAGCAGCAAAAGGGCAGCTAGGCCTGGGAACACAGCTGTTGTGCAAGTCTCATCTCCTGTCGGGGGTAGCTGGTGGGCAGAATTCAGTTCCTTAAGCCAGGTTTCAGATAAAATGTCACTTTTGTTCCCCAGTTTAAGTCAAGACAATTTTTTACATATGCAGCTAGGATGCTGATTCTACATTTAAACTATGACATTTAAACAATTGCAACCTATGTGACACTCAAAGTAGGTCACTCATTTCTTTTAAACATTTAGATTTTTAGTGTCTTTCAGTCCAAATTTACTTAAACTGCTGAAATCCACAGCTCAGCCAGTCTTGTTATAAACCTTCAAGTCACTTCAGAATATAACTTTACATTGTATCCACCTCTCAGTAAGTCTTTCTTTGGCATGCTTTGGGTTCATTTATTCAGTTTTACACAAAAAAAGAAAAAAGTCGGTGCTGTTTTAAACCGCCGGCTTTCTGATAGTGGTGAGTACTGGTACTGCACCCATTTTTGGGATTTAAGAAAATGAATTCCCCTCAATTCTAAGTTGCTTTTGGCAATCAGCATTGCCATTCCCAATGGTTTCAGGCTACTGTGTGGGTAGTCCAATGGTGGTTTTAGGCAGTGCCCTTCTGTGCCCATAACATCGGCAAAACTGAGTGGCAGCCTATTCTTCATGCATTTCCCTGTGCATTTTCTGGGAAGCTCTGGCCATCATGATGTTTTCCATGTCAGTACTGTACAGTTTTTGAGGTAGGGCTCGGATGCATGGGTAAAAACATCCCACAGGCATAAGTCCTTGCTCCCCTGACCCTACAAAACCCAATGACCCTTTCCCTTTTGGTCTGTCTTAGACCTCTTAATCCTGATGTCCAAACCCAATTCTGTAATTTGCACATCCTCCCACTGCAGTCCCCCCAAACCCCTTTTTCCCCCCACCAACTTCGAAACCCGAAAAGCCCCAAAGAATAACCACGTAAAACAAGTCGCAAACCGCTCCGCTTTCCATACCGACCAGCAAACTCCCCCCACTGCCTCAATCAACCTCTGCAGCAATTCCGCCAATATCGGCCTCCTCTTATCCTTGTCCTTCTTACTCTCCCTTGCCCATCCTTCCAACATCCTACTTGCCATTTCCCCCCCACTCGGCTGAAAACCCCAAAACCATTTCCCGTAGAAAGCAATCCCGGGTAACTTCCCTGCTATAGTTGCTTTTGACCAGCCCCTGTCCATGCACCTCAGGAGGAAGTTCATGACATCGTCCCTCCTCCGCTCTTCCGCATCCCATCTACCCTTCCAACTACAAGCTCCCCCCCAATAAAATCCTCCCAGGCCCTCCTGTACGACTCCTTAGACGCCCCGGCCAATGAACCCTCCACCAAAGCCAGCGCTCTCATCCTCCTATCTTCCACAGCTCATCCGGAATCTGCTGCCCCTCCTGATCCACATCTGGAGCCAATCCATGGAATCTCTGCCATTGAAAACGAGATAATGCATCAGCGATGCCATTATCCTTCCCTGGCACATGTGTTGCCTTAAACACCACATTCCATTCCATGCAGCGCAGAACAAACTCTCTCATCAGTCTTGCCACCCTCTGATCCCTTGCTGAATGCCTGTTCACTACATGGACCATGCATTCATTATCAACATTGAAATTCACTTTCTTATTCTGCAAATCCTTACCCCACAACTCCAATGCCACCAGCAAGGGGAAAAATTCAAGAAATGCTATACTCCTTCCCTCCTTCAACCACTGAGCTGGCCACTTCTCCGCACACCACTTTCCCCTCCAAAAGACTCCGAAACCTCCTGCTCCTGCTGCATCAGAAAATATCTGTACTTCCCATGTCACCGGATCTCTCTGCAACCACATTGACACCCCGTTGAATTTCTCCAAAAAACGCAGCCAAATTCTGCAATCCTCCCTCACTGCCCCCGATACTCTTACCCGATGATGTGGGCACTTTGCTCCCGCCATAGCCCTCGCCATGTTCCTACAAAACGTCCTCCCTGGGGCCACCACCTTGCATGCGAAATTCAGATGCCCTACCAATCTCTGCATTTCAACCAACATCATTTTCCTGGCCCCTACCGTTTTCTCCAGCAGTACCACCAGTTTTCTCACCTTGTCGTGCGGCAAGCGTGAGGTCATGGCCACTGAATCCAGTTCAATTCCTAGAAATGTCAACACCACTGCCGGCCCTTCTGTTTTGTCTTCAGCTAAAGGCACCCCCAACTCCTCCATCAGCTCCTGAAACAACTTTAGCATTTCCTTGCACTCCCCCTGTCTTTCTGCCCCGCTAATGAACAGAAAATCATCCAGATAGTGCAGCACACTCTCCCCACCAGAATTAAATGAGAAAACCCACTGCAAGAAAGAGCTGAACCGTTCAAACAAAGCGCAGGAAATTGCGCACCCCATTGGCAAGGCTTTGTCTATGTATATGTGGCCCACGAACTGCAAGCCAAACAACCAAAAGTCCTCCGGGTGCACCGGCAATAACCTGAAGGCCGCCTTAATGTCGCACTTGGCCATGAAGGCCCCTCACCCTTCTTTCCTTACCAGCTCCACCGCCTGGTCCACACTTGGATACACAACCCCACATTCTTCCGGGGCAATGAAATCATTGACCGACATGCCCTCCGGCCATGACAAATGGTGTATCAATCTGAACTCCCCCGAAGCTTTCTTGGGCACCACCCCCAGTGGGATATAACCAAGTCACCCAGCAAGTCCTCAAACGGCCCTACTATCCTACCCGCCGCTATCTCTTTGCTCAATTTTTGTCTTACCACCTCAACATTTTCTTTGGCTGACTTCAAATTTTCAGCCCACCAATCTGAAACCTTGACAAAACCCCTCCCCCAAGATCTTAGCCCCTTCCCTGTCCGGATAAAATTGCAACCATTTTTGCAGCACCCCAACTTTAATTGGAGTAAAAGCTTTTCCCCACAACCCCTCTACCTGCACCTCTCCCCCTACCCCTGTCCCCCTGTTGGAAACACTGAGTGAGAGGGTGTTTTCCTCCACACTTGCTACACTCGTACCTGAACCTACACAGGGTCCTTGTGCAGTCGTCCTTATTAAACGCCCAGCACGCTGCTGAGGACTGCCCTCTGCCTCCTCCCCCTCCGCATCATGGGCGGGGCGACCAAGAAAGGGCCGGAAAGGCACCGGCAGCCCACTTGCTGTGTGCACCGTCGGGGCAGGCCTCGTTGAAGCCATCCATTGCAGCCAAAGATCCATGTCTATCTCCCCCCAGACAGCCTGTCTGTCCTCCGCCATTCTCGCTCTGAATTCCTCGTCATACCTTACCCAGGCAAAGCCCCCAAAACTTGTGAAAGCCTTCCTAATTACGTCCATATATTTAAGCAGGGCCACGCACCTCTCCGGGAATTTTTCACAATAAACACTGGCATAAATGATAAATGCCGACGTCCAATTCTCAATATTCACCGGGACCCTTGGGCGCGAAGCCAGCTCCCTCTCTTCTTCTTTAGACCCCTCCTTTTCTCTCACTTCCCTATGTAGCAATTTAAAAACATCTACAAATTCCCCCGCCTGAATCTTCTCCCTGGTTGCTGCCATCAAGTGCGCCCCCAACAGTTTTTTTATCCCCATGAATGGCAGTTTTTTCTCCTTGCTTTTTACCTCCACCTCCTTTTCCTTTCCAGCTTGCACCTCGAGCACCAATGGCTCTACCACCTTGTCCGTTTGGACCTCCGCTGAGCAAATGCTCTTCTCTGCCCTCGAGGCTCCAATGGCCTGTACACCCACTTCCTTCCTTACCCCTTGCAGCCCAGACCCTTCATTTCCCGCCCCCCTTTTTGTGACCCCTCTCTGCCAAGCAGATGACCAATCCCTTTCCCGCTCACCTCTTTCCAGGCAGGCCGTCTGCGGTCTGGCGTCCACACCGATGCTCCTCATCTCTTTTCTTAGAGGGCTCCTACTGCGGGGACAAAACATGTCAGCAGACTCACCCAGCCAGTAATTCCCCCGACCTCCTGCCCCCCGACCACCCTGTACCTGTCGTTCAAGATCCCCCTTCCAAATTCTTTCCTCCTCCCCCCTTTCCCTTTCTGCCCTATAACCCTCTACTTCCCACTGCCCCACATAATCCTCAAATCCAACTTCATCACCCCTTAAATACCATTGTGGATGCGAGCTCATGCCCGAGTTGAGTTGATCTTCTTCGTGCGAGCCCTGGGCGTCCGCCCCGCCACTCCTTTGATGTCTTCTCGGCGGGGCCGCAGAAACCCCTGCCTGGTCCTCTTCTCTCGGGCGAGGCGTGCCGACCTCCGCCCTGGAATCCTCATCGCTAGGTGCCGTGCTGCACCCTCTAGGCTCTACTTGTGCTGACCGAGGAGGGGCCCTTCTAAAACCCTCCACCTCCACCTGAACAGCAGGGGCTGCGCCGCGCCCTCTGCCCTCATTCCTTCTACCCGGGGGGGCCGTTCCGCACCCCCCTCTATCCTCCTCAATTGATGGGGACCTCTCCCTCCTTCTCCCACCTGCACTCTTCTGCAGGTATTTACCCCCTCTACCTCTCTGCCCTGTCACCCCTTTCTGCGCCCCATCCCCACCCCCACCGTGGTTCCCTTGCCCCACCTCTTTTTGAACACTGCTAGCTTCCCCAGGGCTATCATTCACTCCCTCCCTCCTTAGTTCGCCACCCGAAAACCTTTCTCCCCGGACGCCCTCCTATCTATCTCCCTCCTCAGCTTCCTGTCCCTGGATTCCCAAACCTCTCCTCTCCCCGCCGCGGGGGCGCAAGCCACCACTGCCGCGAGAGCCCCATCTGCCGCAGCTCTCCCCTGCGGCCTGCCCCCACCTAGCTCCGTCTCACCTGTGACCTCCACCACCGCCCCTTCCAGCTATGCCTTAGACGCCCTGCTGATAATCTCCAGGGCCTCCCTCAGAGCCCTAGCATCAACCAGCCCCTTCTTGTTAGCTCCCTGGCCCACCATTGTGCACCACTAATCTGGGTGAGCACTAAAATATATAACCCTTTGAAAGTAAAACTAACTAACTAAGCCCCCGAGCCAGATACCTACCCGTGGAGCACTACCCTAGCCTGGGAAAAACCACAAGAGACAAATTGGGATATAAAAACCCACTAACGCCCACAAGGTTTGCAAAATCTATATTTCCAATATAGAAAATATAGAACCTTATTATTCTGGAAAAAGAAAAAAAAAATATTTTATTTTTATTTTTTACACCCCCCTTTTATAAACCCTTGCCCTAAAGAACCCCTTCCCCAAACCCTAACTTACAACGAGAAAACAGCCCAACCAGATCCCAAAAAAACAAATTGGGGCCCAAAAAGACAGTAGAACACTGCCCCCTGGCGGCACAGAAGCCACACCGCACTGGCCCAGGAAAACTAAACGCTGTCCCTTTAAGGGAACTGCAGTGCCCTCTAGCCCCTGTTTAGCGCTACCGCGTATACGGGCGACCTGACTTAGAGTGCCCTATAAAAAACGAAATTCCTAACTAAACCGCACAACAACAGACCCCCGGGCCCCTTCCCTGCAGGAAATCTGCTGCTCCACCTAAATGAACGCAACGAGCAGGACCACACCGCAGGGTGCAGGAAAAACAATCCGGTCCCTTTAAATGGACCGCACTTCCTCCCCCTGACCGAAAGAAGCTACCGCGTCCCTGCCCAACGCAGCTACGAGCCGCAAAACGCTGCTGCCTGTGTGAAAAGACGCCCCCACTATCTAACGAGTAAACACCCCCACCCACACCCGTCTTCACTTCAGCCTAACTAAATAACAAGGGGAAAACCTACTGAGGAGCAGCAAAAGGAAGCCGCTAACCCCGTGCTCCCACTTCTCACCAGAAAACACGGGACCCGCCGGTAAGCCGACAAGGGGTGTCTTATCTACGGCATCCCTACTACCCGTTCCAATAATAACTGTCTATGTAATTTTTTTTTTTTTTTAAACTTTCAACTACCTAACCGTCCACTCTACCAACCGTCCGCTGCCTCACCTGACTAACTTGCACGCCTGAAGGCCCCGCTAATACGAGGGAAGGCTCGGGAGCAGGCAACAGGACTTGACAATCGGCAAGTCCAACCGTCGGCTGCCTCCCAAACCTTCCCTGGACCCTTAAATACCCCTGGGCGGCGCTCTGCCCCCCCACGGCCACTCGCTGGCCATGTGCAGCGCAAAAAACCTCCCCGGGGGGAAACGCTTCGCGTTCCCCCCAGGGCCCCCCTTCTCAAAACAGCCATACATCTCCGATTTACATCCCTGCTCATATGCTAATCATAACTTGTTTTATCTTGCCCTTTTGTTGTTACAGCACCCCGTTTACAATCTGTTCCACTCTTCGCCACCTAATTACCCTTTCCCTCTATTTTCCCTCCTCCCCTCCTCTACTCCTCCAGCAGGCTATGGTCTGGTTATCAACACCCTGGGCAGGGTCACAATTCGCTCATCCACGGACAAAGACTCAGCGCTTTCAGAGCACTACGATGTTGACGTGTGCCGTATAAAAACCAATAAACACAACATAACATTTCCATTATCGTTCATTTTTTTTCTCACTGGGCTGAAAGTTGACATAGAGATTTCATGTAGCATTGTCAATTCCACCATAGTGCCACAGGGTGGCGTGAGAGTAAAAATCAATTTCATTTGTCATTGTCTTGTCTTGGGGCTGCCAACCCAAACCTTGCTGGTCCTTTCTGTAATCCAGGATTATATCAAACTCTCTTATTGCAGGTGTCGCCGACGCCTTTCCTGCTGCGGTGTGTATGGTCCGCCATCTTGTGGCAAGGCTCTGTGCAGAGGTGGTGCCCTGTCATTCATAGTGTACTATTTTCCCCAGGGGTGTTTGCATTTGCGATTGGAAGTCTCAGTACACTTTGTACTGTTGTGCCTTACATTATGTTACATTTGCAAGCAGCCGGAAGAGTGTGGCGCTTTCAGGATCTGGAGACTCCCAGTTCAGTCCTTCCCTCTCAGTTCAATCGAATGGCGGACCCTGCTCACAGTAAACAGAGAGGAAGGCAGGATGACAAAGGGGAAATATTTTTGGGGAAAAAGAAAACTGCCATTATTTTTTTTTTTTAACAAAAAACATAAGTGTACCAGACTCCAACATGAAATTCAATCAATTCAATGTTCATTCGGATTAAAACATCCATTGAACACAAAAGCATCACATACACATAAAAAGGATTAACGATACACGGGGGTCATTACGACCCCGGCATTAAGGGTTTAACAGCGCTGTTAACCCCTTAACGCCTTACTACGAGGTCCCTTTGCGGCTCCCGACCTGAACGGCTGGTCTGGACCAGCCGTTAAAGTAGGGACCCGCAAAGGGACCTTGATGGCAATTACGGTACAGCAATTTGCGGTACCGTCATTGCCGCCTTCCCCATTCCCATTGAGCCCCATGGGGCAAAAATGGGAATGGGGAAGGGCCATGGAGAAAGGAGAAATTACCGCCCCGCCAAACTTGGAATGGGGTGGTAATTCCCCCTTTCTCCATGGCGGACTCCAGCATGGACCATGGTGCTAACAGCACCATGGTTTAACGCCAGAGTCCTAATGAGGGATTTGTTAAGACCAAATGACAGTTCAAACACTTTCTATTCACGTAAAATCCCCTGTCTCAGGTGCATAGCTCTTTTCAGATAGGACAAAAGAGCCCAGGCTGTCAGCCACCAGAATGCGATGGAAATACAAGTTATACTAGGTTTATTTTTTTCGTATTTATTTATTGGACATTTGTATGGCGCCTATACATCAGAAAGTTCTTCCAGGTGCCACAAGACAAGTGGGGGCTGGTTGTGGGGCGGGGGGGGGGGGTTGCAGAGGAGAAAATAACAGTGACGGTCCTACTAGACCTTGTGACATTCAGATCGTGAAAGTGCAATAACAGGAGCTGCAAGGAGATGGGAAGAGGGAGACGTGCAGGTGAAGGGAAGTGCAAGGAGACGGGAAGAGGGAGAAGTGCAGGTGGAGGGAAGAGGGAGAAGTGCAGGGGAGAGGGGGCCAGAGGGCTGGCAAGTGCAAGGGAGGCTCAGGAGGGCAAGTGCTCAGGGAAAGAGGGATAGGGGTTAACTAGTGCAAGGGAGGGGGTGGGCCAGACTCAGTAGGCTAGTCAGGTAAGGATGCCCGAGGGCAAGTGCTGGGAGGGGGAAGGGGGAGACTGGTCAAAGGAGGGCCTGGACCCAATATGGCTCATGAGGGATACAGGCAACCAGACATAGAGGCAGGTGGAACTTGCAGGGAGGAGGAGGTAGAAGGAGGAGGTGAAAAGGAAGGTTCCCGGGAGCTTCCCGAATTTAAGGAGGTCCAACTCAAGACGAAGAGGGGCAGGAAAGCCATTCCAGAGGGAGGTTCCTACCTGTAGGGTATTTTGTGGAGATTTGGGGCCTGACGGTATTTTATTACCGCTGAGAAATAACTTAGCAATAATCACTCTTTGTATTCAGATTTGGCCATGTGCAACAATAATACAATGGACATGCATTATTTCAGCACCCAGACCTGCATATTTGGTATACGTGGTTGGTGGTATTTTGGTGAGCATAATTCCCTTGTTTTATTTGTGGCCCCAATGTCCAGAATCCCTTATCTTCGCTTAGATTTTTCGTGTGATCACTAGAGAGACCTCAGACCTGCATTCTAGGGAAACCACAATTTCCAGGGATAGTGTTGGTGCGCCACCATGGGCAAACTCACTGACTTATTTACGACAGAGAGCTATATGTGGTAGTCTTGTGGTAATTTCCACTACCTTATATACGGTAGGGAGCTATGTTCAGAGAGTCTCTCTTCCCGTTGGCTCATGTACCTCCAACAAGTTATACTACAGTCACTCACAATTATTCATACTGATTCTGACATACACACATCTGTCTTAAAATGACCATTGCACTGTTTAAAAATCTCCCCACATCATTGGCATTGTAATGGTAAATAGAAAATAAACCACCCGTCTGTTTTCAAATATTTTCTGTATTATAAAATTTGCATTTAGACATAATCTCATTCTTTACAGCAATAAAAGGGAACAATCAAAGCATTTTCAATGACACACTGCAATTATAGTGGCGGAGAACAGAACTTAAATTGCAACATTAGCACTTGATTAAGACACGCACGGGACTTTCATTTTTCTACACTGACTGCATACTTTCGTGCACACACACAGCTCCCCCAGTTAGGTAATTACCTTATCTGTTTAGAGGATTCTCTCTGTGAATGTGGCTCTCTTGGCTTAACTCCAACGAAAAGGGACGCTTGCCTTCTCAAGCCGGGGTCATTGCCTGGAATTCTCAGCTTTTTCAGATAGGACAGCCTCTGCCAGTGGAAATGTAATTCTTTCAGCTTTCCCCAGTCTCGACTGCAGCAGGACACCCCCACAGCCAGGTCTTCTCCCCAGTAGTGCAGAAAGATGTCTCCTCTCTTTTTCCCTGCTACTGCCCACTAAAACTTTCCTCTCAGCCCTCTTTATGACGTGTTCCAATGAAATCCATCATCTCTCATCCTCCTACTTTTAAACAATAGCTTCGCTTATACATTTGCAATTGTTGCAAATCTGACTTCCTTCCTCCTGCAGTTACTGTGCACAACAACACGGATAATCAGGCAGAGAAGAGAGGAAAAATCTGCACACTCATTTAACTGGTTTTCAAATTATGCCTAATTCTGCAGTAGAGAACACATTTTATTAGTGAGTTATATTAAAATAAGGTTTTATTAGTCAGGTTAATGGTTAATATGTTAGCTGTTAATTTTCAAATGTGTCTCTAGCAATATAGGCATTTCAGGTGAAAAATAGTGTGCATTTTTAAATGAACACGTGTGCTTTTAACTGTAAAAATAGCTTTGCATCTTATATGTTAAAATCGTTTTTTGACTGAATAGTCTGTCTTTCCTTGTTAATCTGCTAACCCATATAGCAATGCACCGCACCCTTGTGGTGGTGCTGCAAAAAAAAATGCTACTTGTGCAGTAGTGCTGTAATGCTACTTGTGCAGTAGTGCTGTACTCTGTGCTGTAACATGCCAAATATCCTTACATACCTATGAGAAATATCTACCCCCCACTCTCAGCTTGGAGAAGCGTCTGACTTGCAGAGAGTTAGAGCTAACGGACCGACAAACTCTAGCAGGGAGATATTTAGGGAGAGAGAGTTGGGTGTAGTGAGGTCCCAGGCCCGGAAACCTTGTGGATGATGCAGAGGGTCTTGAATTTGATCCTTGCAGCCACGGAGAGCCAATGGAGAGATTTGAGGGCTGGAGAGATGTAATCCTTGGGCTTGAGTTATCTATCACAAGGTGGCCAAAACAAAAAACTCTCTCATGCCCCCTTCTTCTCTGTGTTACTTCTGCACCTTCTCTACCCCGGTTACTCAGTTTCTGTTGTAAGGGGCTACTGATCCCTTCTTCTCGGGTCTCCTCAGGGTCTGCAGCCTAGGCCCCATCCATCCAAACAGTAGGTACTAGTCTGTTGGACACCCAAGCTGTGCAGCAATACAAATTCGGAGAAGGCTATAGTGCCGCAGTCGTACCAATGACAGCCGTGCATTATGCAAAACACCTCTGACACATTGGCATTTGAAATGTTTCCAGCAGTTTATCAGAATGAAACCCCCCCCTCCCCATAGAACTCTAGGGGAAGCAAACTCTGCCCCACTGATTAAGCTCTGGCCCTCATAACAGGAGTAGGCAACTACAGCCCTGTTAGGTCAAGTTCATGCCTCAGCTGGTACCACAATTTCCCCAGCAGAATGCCCCTTTCACTTGGACCCTTTATGGCTCTATGTCAAGGGGACACCCGTTGTCCGAACTTTTTCAGCAATGTTCCATCTCAGCCTATTTGCTGATCCACCGCTACTCGCACATTCTATACATTTTTAGTTATGATGGAGAGTAGGGCCCTGAGGCTGTATCCATTGATTCATTTATCTTCCTGTCTTTGAATCCTCAGGTCATACCCTGTCGTATGGCAAGCAGGTCTGGTACATGGGGAGATGACCTTTCCGTCCCCCATTCTCCTTACACAGTTCAAGAGCGTATATTGAACTTTATAATGGGTGAGATAAACACCAAAACTAAACCTAAATCTAAGATGGGAGGAAGCTACAACCATAAAATAATAATAAGGCAGTCCTAGTGGTGCCTTGTCAAATAAAAAAGGCCTATACTAAAAACCTATTGCCAATCCTTACTACTAAATTAACAAAAGAGTGTGGGATAATGTTCACCAGAAAAGAAAGAAGTGTTCACAAAATGATAAGTCAAGATGGTAAGGTTGGGTCTACCCTTTCCCACGTTTGAAGCACGAGACAAGGTGGGACTCTCTAGCAAAGCACAGCGCACTCCTTGGCCTCATCAGTACGAGGTTCACAGTTCAGTTCAATGAAATCAAAAGCCTTCAGAAGCTAAGTCTCCTTCTTACAAAAGTATATTGCCTTAGAAGGCCTGTGGTGTTTCACAAAAGACAAGCAAACAAAAGTTCTCTTGATGATCTTGCACCTCGGGCGCTTGTCCTTCACCCCCAGGATCTTCCCCCGCCAGCCTCGGATCCTCCTCACAGTTTGAGCCTCCCTCCATCGGGTTCACTACGGCCTTTCTTTAACACAATTCATGTATTTCTAATACAGTTCATGTATTGCTCGTTCTCATCAGAAAGTCGTGTTTTCTTTCTCCTAGCTTTCTTTTGACATCCCTCTGTCGGGTTCACACTTGCCTTATTTCACAGTTCACAATCTTATTGGAAAGTGGGGTTCCCTTCTCCTAGCTTTCCTCTGTCAACGGGTCAGAGACTTTCGATTATACAAGGGATTTGATGTAACCCTTATAGGACCACTCTGACACCTTATGTCACACCTTTCTAGGGCCTTCTGGTTCTTGCAGTTTCAAAAACAGGTCCTGGTCAGAGTCTTTTGAATGAGCGCCTATGTGGTGCGGGACCCCTCTACACCTGGACCTCAAATGGGCTTTCTTTAAAGTTCAAACACACTCAGAAGTTCTTCCTCTTGTAAATTCCTCGCATTCAAAATGTTGCTACTTAGCACCTTCGGCCCAAAACAGTTCAGTTTGCTATCAGCTTCCTCCAACTCACTGGCTCTGCTGAGCCCGTTGGCTTCTTTGTTCTTTGGAGTCAAGGATAGTACCACGGTAGCCAGCTTGCATCTCCTCCTGCGTTATCAATGTGAGAGGCCGCCATGTACCATTTACATCTGCTGCTCTGCATGCCAGCTGTAACTCCCAGCCTTATGATTTCTCTTTTGGAGGCTTCTCAGATCTGATTTGAAAGGGGCTGGAGCAATTCCCCCTTCGTCATCCTTCCAGGTCTCACCGGCTTTCTTCTCCATTTGAACTGCCGGTTTGGTGTAGCTGTCTCCTTGTGCGTTCGGCCTTGCTCGAAGTGTGCTTTTGTGCTCTACCTTTTATGCCTGTGGGGAAGGTAAAGGGCCAACAGGTGTGCATGATTATTGTCAATTGCCTGACTCTGCCTGACCCGTGTGTTGGGACATGGCAGGTAAATGGCTATGGTGTTAGTCTGTTGTCTGTTACCGTGTAAGAAAGTGTTTGTGCGGGGAAAAGGGGGCACGGTAGATTGTAGGATGGGGTAAAGGTGTTACAGGGAAGGGGGTACAGTGTCTCAAACCTTGGTGTGCCACTTCCACTCTCCGAAGACCCCTCGCTCAGGTGATCCTCCCCCACTGGTCCACCCCCAGGAACTGGATCCAATAGTGATGGCCGTGTCTTGGCCACCTTGACGACAGATCTCCGGGAACTAGCAGGTGAAACCCCTTCAGGTTTCTCACAGCACCCTCCCACATCCACCTGCGCACACAGTCCATTCTCGGCTGAGCTGTGATTCAGAGCATGAGCTATGGCAGTCCAAAGTTTTATCAATTGTGTTGGATCTGGGACATTTTTACAATCACAAACTTTAAATGGCTTCCACATTTCAAGGGTCTGCTTGTAATTCGCTTGAAACGAGAAAAACACTCGGAGGGGTGGCATCCTCACCGCTCAAGGTATTTTGCTTGTTTTGAGGAAATTATAAAGTTTCGGGAGACTGCCATTGATATCCTGGTGTTTTACCAGGAACGTGAAAGCACAGTTTTGTCATGGGAAGTGTTACCATACAGGATTTAGCCCCAATAACAGAATAGTCCCGAAATGCATTGGCCAAACCAAACCTGTATATAATCAATGCCTCATTTAATGATTAAAACAAACAGTGTTTTAAGAATTTCTCTTATGATGTGATGTAAGTGAATGAAACACAAAGTGATGCCAGGAAAGCGAGACTAACTAGAGAGGGAAGGCAGAAAGCTAGGAAAATCAAATCATTATTTCATTTTATTCTGATTTGAATGTAAAAAATCATTAAACATTTTAATCAGTTTTAGTTGTAAAAACATCCTATAAAACATGCATCCATACATTCATTCAATCTAAATAAATCCCTAAAACATTCAATGGTTTTACGATATAGAAGAGGATTATACAATTAATTTCCAATTCATTTCACATATACAGTTAACAATGGTTCATTCCAGACAAATTATCGACTATTGGTGCCCATAAATGTAGGTCCTCTTTAAAACACGGGCTTCCCAGTTGGTAGTTTTGACTTGACAAAATATATAAGTCTTCATCAGGATGGGATGAACATAAACAGATTCTAAAAACAAACAAATAAAACATGTGGTTAAAATAGCTTACTGTCTCCTTTCATTCAGTAGTACTCACAATTGTGTTGGACCGAGGGAGAAAACAATCAAATCTATCTCTCTACCCATCAGATTCATCTGTTAACCCACAATTCAAGTCCAAATGCTAGCTGAATACCTGAATTCAGCCGATAAACCAAGAGCATGCCTCAATAATGTAGGACAACTTTCGGCAAACCATATATACCCTTTACTAATTTTATGGTCAATGGTATAAAGCACAAAAAACATAAATTCCTTTTGTTTAGTGCCATAGCTCACACTTTATACTCATCCCTGCTCCAAATATGTCATGACTCAATGAATTAAAAATTATTATTATTGTTGTGGACATACCTGCAAACCTCGTTTGGGTTCTCCTGGTAACTTGTGTTCCAGTGGCCTGGTAACTTGTACTCCAGTCGCCTCTAGTGCACATCAAAATTGCCCACTCTTCAAAATATAGGCTAATCTAGTGGGAATACAAACATTAACTTCAATAATGTGAAGCATGCTCTTGGTTTATCGGCTGAATTCAGGTAGAGCGATAGATTTGATTGTTTTCTCCCTCGGTCCAACACAATTGCGAGTACTACTGAATGAAGGGAGACAGTAAGCTATTTTAACCACATGTTTTATTTGTTTGTTTTTAGAATCTGTTAATGTTCATCCCATCCTGATGAAGACTTATATATTTTGTCAAGTCGAAACTATTTACCAACTGGGAAGCCCGTGTTTTAAAGAAGACCTACATTTATGGGCACCAATAGTCGATACTTTGTCTGGAATGAACCATTGTTTTTTTTTTGATAACACATTTTATTGTATTTTATGCAATAGAACAATAACATATCAAACCACAATTACAAGACTTTGCATACAGGTGACGGAGTAGCACGGTTAAGTATTACAGATATGAACAATCGCAGAGATATCAGTAGTGTGGGTATACTGGACGGTAAGATAGCTGGCAGTTTATGCATCCTGGTACTGTTCGAGGCTTCTAGACGGATGGTATGAGCGGATACAGGTCTTACATGCTTTCACAACAATTCAATTTGATGACATTATAGCGAGGTTACATAGTGTTTTCCCATTTTCCCCAGATCTTATCTGCTTTATTCGGACAGCCTCTAGCCCGGTAGATACGGCGTTCCATTAGGATGATTGATTCCATGTCCGTTATCCAGTGACCATATTTTGGGGTGTTTTCTGAGCCCCACAATTGTGCGATGTTCCTCTTAGCAATTCCCGTGGCTGATGAGATTAGCAGCTTTTCAAATCGAGACAATTCTATCGTGTCAGCGATGCCCAATAGAAGGAGTTTGGGTTCAGTTGGGATCGGGCGACACATGGCCCTGGAGAGTCTTGCGCTGCATTTGTGCCAGAAACGCTGTATGCGTGCGCATTGCCAGAGGATATGATAGAAGGAACCTTCTTCTTGTTTGCATCGTAAGCAGTTGGGATCCGATGTTCTGCCCCAATTGAACAGCGCTATACGCGGATAGTATATCCTGTGGAGTATCTTGAGTTGTACCAATCTAATGCGTGCTGAGATTGCACATTCTCTAGGGTACATCAGGATTTCAATCCATTCTTCAGGTAATATAGGGCCAACATCAGTTTCCCACTTCGCCTTCAGATTCAGCAGTTCCTTTGTGGCAAATGCAGAGATGACATTGTACATGGTAGATGTAACTTTGTTACTCACAGTGTCAATGACAATATTTCTTTCTATTGGCGTGCATTCTGGCATGTCCACCAGTTGGGTCCTGTGCGAAGCTAGTGCGTGCTGTAGTTGCCCATAGTGATATTGTTCAGTCTCTGGGAGGCCATATGTGGTAGTGAGCTCAGGGAATTGTATTAGGTGATCATTCACAATTATCTGTTGGATTGTGTGTATTTCAGCTGCGGCCCAATTTGGCCATTTCGGGAGATCGACAAGGTTTGGGAGCCTGGCATTGTTCCATATGGGTTGGGCTGGGGTGATCTTGGTGTCCCAACCTAAATGTTTATGCGCTTCTTTCCATACCAAGGTTGTATGTACTGCTATCGTGCATTCAGGTGGGCGGGATACTTTAGAGTAGAGGCTTTCAAGTGGGGACATATCTTGTCTTGCCGCTAACTCTGCTCTTATGTGTGGGATGGTCGGGTCACCGTGTAGTATGTCATTAACTGTCGCCATCTGAGTTGCCCAGTAATAGATCTGAATATTCGGGAGTCCGATTCCCCCCTCCCATATCGAGCGCTGGAGAGTTGAGAGGGCAATTCTCGGGTGTCTCCCACCCCAGAGGAGTATACGTGTTGTGGTATCTATTCTGTGGAATATCGCAGTGGGGACATGTAGGGGGGCGTTCTGGAGAATGTATAGGAAGCGGGGTAGAGTCAACATCTTGAAGAGTGCCGCTCTTCCCAGCAATGTCAGTGGTAGCGCCTGCCAGTGGACTACGTCTTGTTCGTATCTTCTGATAACTGGGTGTAGGTTTTGTTTTATATAGCTATCCAGCCCGTTGGTTATTAAAATACCCAAGTATCGGAATTGATTGGTTTCAATCTTATATGGAGAGCCGGCTGTCGGTATACAGTCTACTCCTTTAACTGGAAACAGCACGGATTTAGACCAGTTTACTTTGAGTCCACTGAAGGTTCCATAATCTATTAGGAGTTGTGTGACCACAGAGCAGGAGTTCGCTGGGTCACCCAAGTATATTAGGAGATCGTCTGCATAGAGAGATACTCTATCTTCCCAGTTTAATCCCCATCTGAAGCCCGTCCACGTATTGGAGTCTCGCAGGAGGGCTGCTAATGGTTCTATTATTAGTGCAAATAGCATTGCCGAGAGTGGGCAGCCTTGTCTGGTTCCCTTGCCCAATCGGATGATGCGTGACGGCCACCCATTTACTCTAATTTCAGCCAGTGGGTTATTATACAGGAGTTGTACCCAACGTATGAACGGTTCCCCGAACTGCATCTTGCGCATTATGGCCCATAGTGCCTCCCAGTGAACGGAATCGAATGCTTTTTCGAAGTCTATGGCCAACAGGGCCAGGGATTGCTGTAGGGCCGGTGCTCTCTCTAGTGCGAGATGCAATCTACGAATGTTCATTCTGGTCGATCTCTGGGGCATGAAGCCACATTGGTCCGGGTGGATTAAAGATGTGATGACTACTTGTAATCTATTGGCTAATATTTTGGCTAGTATTTTAGCTTCACAATTAATGAGGGAGATGGGCCGATAGGAGGTGCATTCTTCAGGGGGCTTATCCTTTTTGGGAATTACTATGATGCTGGCTTTACGGAGATCTGTTGGGAGCTTGCCACGTGTTAGGGAGTATTCAAACACGTTGAGGAGGCGGGTGGGTATATCGAGGTGGTTTAGCTTTTTCCAGATGTCCACCGGAAATCCATTTGGGCCAGGGGTTTTGCCTGCTTGTAGTTGCCCAATGGCAGTTGAAATTTCAGTAGTGGTGATTTTGGAGTCTAAAGCGGAGATTTGCTTAGCGTTGAGTGTTGGGAGGGCAATAGTGGTTAGTATGTTAGTATCTATGGCATTGGTGGGGGGTCTGTATAGGTCTTCATAGAACTCGGCAAAGCGTTCAGCAATCTCTGCATCAGTGTACACTGGGTTTCCATCTGAGGTTCTAATATGGTTCACCTTCTGTTGTCCTTCATCTCGCTTTTCGAGCCACGCCAGCATTTTGCCTGCCTTGTCTCCTGTCTCATATACACGTGCCTTCATTGCAGCGTGTGCTTTCTTGGCACAGTCCAGGGACAGATTGTGCAGTTTTTTCCGTGCCAACATTAGGGCCCTATTCGTCTCTGGGGTGTCATTGGCTATATGTTCCATCTCTTTGGATATGACCTCACTCTCCGCCTCGATGAGTTTTTCATTGTGCTTCTTTTTTTTATGGGATGTCCATGATATAATTTCTCCGCGGAGGACCGGTTTATACGCCTCCCACAATGTAATGGGATTATCCACTGATTCTGTATTAAATTCAAAATAATCTGAGGTGGTTGTTTCCATCATCTCCTGAAATTCTGGGAATCCTAGGTAGTAGGAGTTCAATCGCCATGAGGGTGGCGGTCGTGGTCTTGCTGATTCCAATTCAAGCAGGAGCGGGGAATGGTCAGAGATTCCACGTGGGAGGAAGGATGCATTGCTTAGTTTGTGGATAGATTGTTGTGGGAGGAAGAAGTAATCTATCCTTGACATTGAGGCATGGGCTCCCGAATGGAAGGAGTACTGTCGCTCTTGGGCATGAAGGGTTCTCCACGCATCACATAGGCCCATTGCTGACACGAAAGAGGCCAACCTCGTCGTGGTGGCCGGGTTCCTGGTTCGCAGGTGTGTACGGTCCAGGGTATAATCCATGACCTCGTTGAAGTCACCCCCTATCACCATTGTGTCTGCCAGTCCCGTTGCTACGATAGGGGTGATTTCGTTTAGCAGGTCATTGAGGAGTGTTGGCGGTGCGTATATCGCCATGAGTGCCAGTGTTTGGTTCCAGAGTTTTGCTTGGATGTGCACATATCGGCCTCTCGTGTCCTGTAATATATTTGTAATTGCCAGCGGAAGCTTCTTATGGATTAGTATGAGGACCCCTCTCGCACCCATAGAGAAGCCAGCATGTATCGCAGTGCGGTAGTTTGACCTTTGGAAGAATTTGCATATGTTACCGGCTAGGTGCGTTTCGGTCAGCATGACTATATCTGGGGAATATCTATTTAGCTGTTGGAGGACCAGGCGTCTTTTGATACTATTACCTAATCCGTTCACATTCCACACCAGGAATTTAAGTTTTCTTTGGCTTGGAGTGCTTTCAGCTGCCATTATTGTTCTGGGATTTGTTTACACAGGTGGATCTTCTTAGACGCATACCCATCATATCCATTCCGTCCGATCTACATATCGTATTTCTCCTGTCTCTGTATGCTGAACATTGAATACATATAATAAATCCAACTCCCCCCTCCCCATACTCCACCCACAACTGAAGCATCTGTCGACCCATTGTTTTAACTTTTTGAACAGACTAACTGTAGACTACATCAAACTTGCCCTATGGCAGTCCAAATCCAGAGCGCAAGTGTGCCAGGTGCTGACACTGGGAACAACACAGAGCAGGGCAATGGGGCTCTGCTGTGGCGCTCCGGGTTTACTCTGTGCCTGGTGGGGGGGGGGGGAAAAAACGCCACGTGGGTGGCCGCCAGCCGGGGTTGCCGTCTACAGCACCCTTGCAGTGTGCGATGTAGCATCTCGCGGTATATTTGTAGTGAAGTGGACGTCCAGGATCTCGGCGATATTTGCTAATCCGCCATCTGTTGTGGGATTCGTATCTGTTGTTGTTGTTGCGGTGCATGTTCAGGTGGTCGCTCCGGGCGAGGCCCATTCCGTTCTCCTCTCCATCTCTCGTCGGCACTCCAGTCGCCCTCTATATGCTCCTCTGCCCATCTCCATGCCTCCCTTGGATCAGTGAAGTGTACTGTTGTATTTTTGTGAAAAATCTTAAGTTGAGCGGGGAATACGAGCCCATATTTAACTCCTATTGCTTGGAGGCGTTTTTTGAGGGGGTCAAAGGATTGACGCGCTTTCTGAACTTCCCTGGTGAAATCAGGGAAAAAGGCAATTCTTGATCCGTTGTACGTGATGGTTCCTTTAGATCTCGCCAGCTGCAGCACCGTATCTCTATCTCTATAGTTTAGGAACCTTGCTATGATTGTACGAGGCGGTGCTCCTGGTGTGATCTTGCCGGCTGGAATACGATGGGCACGCTCAATGGAAAAGAACTTGGAGAAAGACTGTGCGTCGTATATGTCTGCAAGCCAGCCCTCCAGGAAAAGCTCCATACAGTCTCCCTCTGTCTTCTCTGGAAGGCCGAGAATACGCACATTGTTGCGCCTCGATCTGCCCTCAGTGTCATCTGCTCTTGCTTCCAGGAGTTTTATTCTTGTCATCATGCCAGCCATCTGACGGTTGACTCCGCGGAGGTTGTCTTCAGTTTCGGAGATTCGCATCTCTGCCTCCCCGGTGCGTGATGTTAGCTTCTGGAGGTCGTGTCTTAGCAGGGATACGTCTGCACCTATGCTGTCCATCTTTTTCTCCATGGAAGTTCTAGAGCTGGCAATGGCACCCATAATGTCTCTGAGGGAGATATTCTCTTCCATGCTATCCGGGTCTTGTTGTAGTGATCTCTCTGGGGAGCGAGGTATTGGTGTAGTTGCATATTGTTCAATCCTGCTTTGCGTGATGGTCTTTCTGGGCTTATCTTTCCCCATTGCAGGTATTTTGGTGAAGTGGCTGTGGAAGTTCAGGATCCGCCTGTAGGATGAGGGGGCAAGTATTGCCGAAAGGGAGGGAGATTCCGGTATGGTCGGTCCAGTCTTTCGGCTCTATGCAGTAGGGACGTTTACAGATCTTGAGTGCCTGTCAAGAACAGTGCGAGACCGTGGGAGTTATCTCCAGTGCCTCTCACAGTGGTGAATGGGAGTTGTACGAGCGTACGCAGGGAGGACAGTCGTGCTCAGTCTCCCCACGTTGCATTTATCGTTGTGGCACCAACAGTGCTGTCCAAGTTTGCGAGGCACAGGGGTAGTCGTCTCACAGAGCCTCGCAGCAATGGCGTGATTGTTTTACTGAAGGCCTTCTTGTGTAAAGGCAAAATCTCTTGGCTTTTACCGTCTCTGCCTGCTGGGAGTGCACGCTAGGTTACTAAGTTTCTGGGGTTGGGAGCGAGGGCTTTGTTCGTGTGTGGCAGTGTCCCACTGGATGATCGGGTTCTATCACGCGTCCCCAGGGACGTCAGCGATATGGGCAGGAGTTGTTGTCGGAGCTGTTGGAGTGCTCCTCGCAGCTTTGTGCACCTAGGTCCCTCGCTTCCATGCAGAGCTCTCCGCGTGTCCCTTGGCGGTGGGGTTCCTGCGGTTTATGAGGAGGAGCGTTGGTTCACTGCCACCCGCCAGTATCAGCTCCTCTTCCCTCCCCTCTCCTTACCGGCATTTGCTTGTCCGCGGCGCGGCTGCCGGGGGGGACGTGCGGGCGCTCTACGAGGAGCGGAGCACCCGCGTCCACAGGACCCGCCGGCCCCCTCCGAGGGAGTGGGGGTGGGGGGGCTCTCCGGCGCTTATCCACTCGATCGGGTGATCGCTTCAGGCTCCTCCGACACGATGGACTCCCGCACGTCCGTCGGCAGTCCTGCGGCTCCGGCGTCGCGCGGCGGGAGGTTCTCCCCCCACAGCCGCGCACGCGGGAGCGTCCGATTCTGGTCGGTGTGATCCGGCAGCTTGGGAGGCGGCTCAATGCAGCCGATTCTTTTTCCGGAGCCGGTGGGTGCGCGTCGCCCGTTTTCCTTTGGGCCCGCTGTAACTCCAGGCCTTGCGATCTCCAGCTCTCGATACCTCAGGCGGCCATCTTGGTCTCTCACCGCTGTTTGCCGTTCGTAATCTCCGGGCGTTGTATCTCGCACAGGACGAACCGGTTCCGGTCCGGTGTGTTGCGGATCGAAGCAGCAGAGTTTCAGACGTCTTCACAATAGTTTTGGGACTCCGCAGAATTATTTTAAGGGAAGGATGACTGAAGGATTGGGCTGACGGCCGGGAGCGGCGAGGGATCACGTCCTCATCGAATGCCCGCTGGCCACGCCCCCCGTGGAATGAACCATTGTTAACTGTATATGCGAAATGAATTGGAAATTAATTGTATATTCCTCTTCTATATCGTAAAACCATTGAATGTTTTAGGGATTTATTTAGATTGAATTAATGTATGGATGCATGTTTTATAGGATGTTTTTACAACTAAAACTGATTAAAATGTTTAATGATTTTTTACATTCAAATCAAAATAAAATGAAATAATGATTTGATTTTCCTAGCTTTCTGCCTTCCCTCTCTAGTTCGTCTCGCTTTCCTGGCATCACTTTGTGTTTCATTGTATGTTCTCACCTCAAGGTGCCAGTGATTACTGAGGTTCCCACCTTGGGTTTTGTATGTGATGTAAGTGAATGACATATGGATTGAAGATTCATGTGTGAATCACTTAATGCATAATGGAATATTTGCAGCTCGATTAGGGCTAGGCGAGAGCACATGGTTTTCCAAGGGCATACTTTTGGAATTTGGTTATGGAATAGATAGCCTAGTGCCCAGAGGTTTACCATTGTGTTCCGTTAACATTTGTTTATATGTAATTTGTAGGTTGAATAAACAAAGTGCTGCCCAACCTTCTTTCATTTTTATAGCACAGCATTAACATATTTTTGACCATCCATCTAGGCTCCAGTAGACACACCAGCCATATGCCAATCACTCTAAGCACTTGGCCTCGTAGGTTTATGTTACCTTTGTAAGTCACCTGTTTTCTTATATACAGTTTGTGTCTGTTTTGTTTTGTCACATGTATATGTCCAAATTTTCTCCACCCTCATAAACTGGCTCACTACTTGTTCTCATCTTTTTCCTATTGTACAGGCAACCTTCAGGGGAATGCTTCCACCATCTGTAAATGTGTTATTTTAAGTTGTTTCTGACTGAAATTGATTGACATGCCTGTTCTTCAAGTAAATACAAAGACAAATACAAATACCTACTACCAGCGCGACACAAACATTTGATTTACCAGCTGCAAATTCAGCTGCTCTTCCCGGGGTCCCTTAACAAGTGATACTAGGGGCTGTTCCGTGCTGACCAAGATGGGCATTTTCTTAACAGCTTTCTACACCCAAGGGAGAGTACCATCTGGGGGTCCCTTCATCGACTTAGGGGATATTTAGGACACTTCTACCCTCTTTGTTTCGACCTCCTACTCAAAGTATGTTGTCTATTCCCTGAAACAACCTACACATTGCCATGTTCAACACTGGATCATGACTGATCGCGTTTCAGGTGCTCATTAATCCTAGCACCCACCTAGCTGCTCACCTCATTAAAACTAACATTTGTCACTTCAGTCCTCCATTCAAGCATTCTAACCTGAGCTTGCTCATTTCCTGATATCTCTCTCACCAAGCTAGTGGAACACTCCTATGTCTCCCTTAGCTAAACTCTCATATTACTTACAAGAAAGAAGACCCTACCTAATGCACAGGTGTTGACAATGACATTCACTCCACCTCCTACAACCAAGGGCATCCTACTACAAATCAATGTCGGGGGAGTCTATGGGCCTCATTAGAATTTCGGCAGTGTGACTAAAAATGGTGGTAAAGCAGTGGTAACAGAGTTACCACTGTATTACTGCTTATTACCGCAATGCCAAACTAAAGGTTTGGAGGCCAAATTCTGGACGTAATCCCTTTGTTTTACCACCAAAGAAACAGCCAAATCTGCAGAATTACTGCTTGTGGAGTTTCACTGGTGGTAATTCCACCGAAATCCCCATGGAGTCCTATGGATTTCAATAAATGGGGTCTAACACCGCCTACCACCACTTGTAATCTGGCGGTAATGCTGCCATACCAAGTGACAGTAACAATACATTTGGGTGGTATTTTGGCAGATTTATCCCCAAAATACCACCAAACTTGTAATGCGGCCCTATGTGTCTCATTTTGCTTTTGTATCACCATTCTATGTTCTGCACACAGGCAACTCTTGACCCTGATATGTCTGTAAGTAACTAGGTTTTACCAGATTCCTATCATATCTGGTTTTAAGCCCTAACATATTTGTGGAACTCTTGAGAACATCTCAGGTATCAACACTTAATTCCACCACCTTGCCGCAAAATTATGGCCTTTTCAGCAGAATTACTGCCACTGGTATTTCAACCGAAATCCCACGGACTTCATAAATGGGGACAAACACTGCCATGCCGCTAATTGTAATCCGGCTGTAATTCTGCCAGACTAAGTGGCCGCATCAGTAAATCCATTTGGTGGTATCTCAGCAGATTTACCGCATACATACCACCGAACTTGTACTGGGGCCTATTGTACGGTTAACAACAGCCTTATAGCAAGCACAGCACAAGTTGGGGAACACGCTGAGCGATGGCATCCGCCCACTCTTTTCAGAGGTCAGATGCCATCTCCACGGCCAGGACATGCGGTTATAAAACCAGACACTTAGCAACAGAGCCATAGGAATCTCTTTTCTCAGGGCAACGTGCTTGCCTCAGAAGCAAGACGCACGGAGCACCACAGGTTCGATCCCTGGGTCAGTGCTTAGAAACCTCTGGGTATTAAGTGCGTTAAAAATAACCTATCATATCATACCATATTGACATTCTGCTATGCAGGACATGTTTTTACAGAGTTTTAGAAATAAAAGGTGCACAATATTATGGGGAAATCTTTTGTTTTGGCAAACGCCTGTTTGTCCTGTGCACTTTCTTCAATCGGGAATGACAAACTAAGTGACATTTGCATATTTCACTTTTGGATGAATAAATAAAGGAATTGCATATTTCACTTTTGGATAAATTCACTTACTGTGATGCAACTTCACATTGTGTGTGTCAGAGACCCCCTGTTAGGAAAGATTTCTCTTTTAGAAACGTTCCCTTCATAGTCTATTGACGCCCAAATGTTTTGCTTTTATTTTTGAACCTGCCCTGACCTTTTTTACATGGAAGTGAAGCCTTTAACTTCACTCCCTTGGCCTTTTGCTCATTTTGTTATGGGAAAACTGATCAGTCCTTCAGACTATCAGTACTGAGAAACTATGTTTCCCTTTTGTCTTTGTACCTTTTACCTTTTTGGCAACCTTTTAACAGTGCACACAGCATATTACAATGCAGTGCAGTGGGGATACACATGTATCACCCTAGTGTTTTATACTTGAGATTTTTGGTTACTTGTATGTGTGCCAAATAACAAGCTGTTTCCAGCATTTATATTTTTACCGTGTTAATGTTATTTTTAGTGTGCACGTTCGCGTTTACCACGTCTGGCTACTAAACGTGGCTAGTGCCCTAAAATGGCCATGCCACAAGAGTTTCACTTGTTGTTTGGCCATATTGTTACTTGGCCTTCTTCCTGCCTTCTCAGGCCAAGACATCCCATATAAGGTCATGCACTTTCCCGGGAAAGGTGCTTATTCACGGGCTAGTGATGCCTTTGTGTGTGCCTGGCATAGAAAGGGGCATGACGGTCTCCTCCCATTCCACATCCATGGTGCCGGAATTCTAGGCATGTGACATGAGTGAAACACACAGTTGTCGCTGATTCGACCACTGCGGCTTATTGAATGATGCAGATTCTTACCATTGGAGGGCTTGCACTTGCTTCCAGGCTGGATTTGGGATAGGAAGAGGACTCCTGTAGCCTTTTTTGAGCTCAGCATTGGAGCCAAGTATCCTGTTTAGAAGAGCAGCCAACTGAAGATCCGTGGATGACTCCCAAAGAGGCCCAGCATTCCTTCCTGCATTTGGCCCAGTGAAGCCTTGCTGGACTACCTGATTTGAGAAGGCCCTGTGCGGTGCTTCAACCCTTGGACTGGTGGGACCAACACAAGGATCCAGCCATCCTGAGCCTTCGGATGTGTCCATCGACCACCCATTGGACTGACCAGCTCTCAAGTGGGCTCTGTCAATAGAATCATCACTGTTCCACGTTTGTTGCCGGAACTTCAGTGGTAGCTACCGTGTGGTGTAAGTCACATTCCTCTGGAATTTCAGCCACCCAGATTCAAGGGATCCTGCTGTTAGGAAAGATTTCCATTTTATGTGTAATTTTACCTCCAGTTGTGAACCCCCAACTTTCTGCTGTGTTTAAACAACGTAGTCTGACTTTGCCGAGGAGCACAGCCTTCTGCTGCACTCCCCTGGGCCTTTCACTCACTTTGTTATGGGGAAACTGACATGCCCTTAAAGACAGTCAGTGCTGGGAGACTTTGTTTCCCTTAGTCCTTGTCCATGTTGCAACTTTTCTGCAACATGTAACAAGTGTACAATGTACCTTACAGTACAGTGCACTTGGGTCTAGTCATTTCCAAAGGCCCTAGATACTTTTGAAGTATTTTTTAGGAGAAGTGAAGATGTGCCCTGGACAGGGCTGGTGGCAGCTTATCATTTCACATATTTTTAACCCTTTCTTGCCTGAGTAAACCCTGATTACCACATTTGGCACGGTTAGGTGGCCTGTCTCCACAATGGCCATGCCACAAGGTTCTTTGTCCTGTCCTTTGGCCATCTTGCCCCTTCACCTTCCCCAGGTCGAGCCGACCTGGGTCAGTCCTTATTTGGGCATGCATTTTCCTGCGAAGCACCAAGCTTTTGCAGGCTTCTGTATGCCTTGTGTGTTTGCATCCAGGATGTGGCTGGAATGTCTGGTTCCAATACACATTCTGGGTGCCAGAGATTCTGGAGTGCTGTGAATGCTTGGGTCACCATGGCCCATGACTGGTCCATGTATGGTATGCCTGTATGTGAGCAGATCTCGCATTGGGTCCTCTTCATTTTGGCGCGAAGGAGATTCTGGATAGGAGAAGGCCCCAAACAACCACACCATGCCGATCTCTGGAGTTCACACTGAACGAAGGATAGGATCCAAGTATCCTGAAACTAAGAAGCCGAGTCGAGGAACCACTGGTGACCCGCTGAAAGGTTTGGCACCCTGAGCCTGCTGTCGTCCCGCTGGATCCCTCTGCATCTGGTCGTTCTAGAACAGGGGTGCACAACTGATTTTGACAGAGGGCCGAAAGTACCTTACATGAGGGCTATAGTGGGCCGAAAAAAAAGCAAATGTGGGCGGGGCGGTAGGCGGAGCATGGCAGGAGGCTTTTTCAACCCCCAATTTGTATTAAACACATGGAAAAAGAATATGTTTTTGAGTGGTAACGATTTTTATTTACATTTCAAACTTACATTTTGTACTACACATTTTCCATTGTTATAATTTATTTCTATTTAGTTATTGTATATCGTCTGTTTAATTATATTTATATTTTATTGATCCTTGATTGGACATTCCGTTATTTTGGACTGCTATAGTTTGCTGTTTAGGTTGCCCAAGAGGAGTATGGCCTTCGTTGAGTCAGGTTTCCTCAAAAAGCAAAAATGTACAACTCCTGACTGTGCCTGTTTTTGCTTTATTATTGGGTTCACTCTTGGAGTGCAACACTATGCCCCATGGCTCCCATCCCCAACCAAACACTATGCCCCATGGCCCCCTCACCCCCAACCAAACACTATGCCCCATGGCCCCCTCACCCTCAACCAAACACTATGCCCCATGGCCCCCTACCCCCAACCAAACACTATGCCCCATGGCTCCCACCCCCAACCAAACACTATGCCCCATGGCCCCCTCACCACCCCCAACCAAACACTACGCCCCATGGCTCCCTCAACCCCCAACCAAACACTATGCCCCATGGCCCCCTCACCCCAACCAAACACTATGCCCCATGGCCCCCTCACCCCCAACCAAAAACTATGCCCCATGGCCCCCTCAGCACCCCCAACCAAACACTATGCCCCATGGCTCCCCCAACCCCCAACCAAACACTATGCCCCATGGCCCCCTCACCCCCAACCAAACACTATGCCCCATGGCCCCCTCACCCCCAACCAAACACTATGCACCATGGCCCCCCTCAGCCCCAACCAAACACTATGCCCCATGGCTCCCACCCCCAACCAAACACTATGCCCCATGGCCCCCCTCACCCCCAACCAAACACTATGCCCCATGGCCCCCTCACCCCCAACCAAACACTATGCCCCATGGCCCCCTCACCCCAACCAAACACTATGCCCCATGGCCCCCTCACCCCCAACCAAAAACTATGCCCCATGGCTCCCTCACCCCCAACCAAATACTATGCCCCATGGCTCCCACCCCAACCAAACACTATGCCCCATGGCTCCCCTCACCCCCAACCAAACACTAAGCCCCATGGCCCCCTCACCCCCAACCAAACACTATGCCCCATGGCCCCCTCACCCCCAACCAAACACTATGCCCCATGGCTCTCACCCCAAAAAAACTCTATGCCCCATGTCCCCCCTCACCCCCAACCAAACACTATGCCCCATGGCCCCCCTAACCCCCAACAAAACACTATGCCCCATGGCTCCCTCAACCCCCAACCAAACACTATGCCCCATGGCCCCCTCACCCCCAACCAAACACTATGCCCCATGGTCCCCCTCACCCCCAACCAAACACTATGCCCATGGCTCCCACCCCCAACCAAACACTATGCCCCATGCCCCCCCTCACCCCCCACCAAACACTATGCCCCATGGCTCCCTCAAACCCCAACCAAACACTATGCCCCATGGCCCCCCTCACCCCCAACCAAACACTATGCCCCATGGCCCCTCTCACCCCCAACCAAACACTATGCCCCATGGCTCCCTCACCCGCAACCAAACACTATGCCCATGGCTCCCACCCCCAACCAAACACTATGACAGTTGGAAACTTATTTGTATAATATATAAGCAGCTACCTTTTCTAATCAATTTCATTGTGCATCTATCCCCCTGCATCTATCCCCCTGAACAATGCTTGATGGGGTTGTAGAAAGGTAACAATTACCCACACTCAATGGGTCTCAAACGCTTGATCGAGGTTTAGTTGCAACGCCTTGCAGAATGTGAGGCTGGAAGGTTTGTGAACGAGGACTGTGAGGGGAAGTAACACAGTATGAAACTGAGCTTAATGCACATAGATCTCTATATGTTTATATATTTTTCAGTTTTATTAGATGCAAATAAAATATGAGTGGATCGGAGCAGCATACAAATACGGTAATATAGGACCTATCACAATAATAATGCCATCAAATTACATAATGTACACAGTTTAAAGCAGTCACAAAGAAAACAAGCTAGTAGGTGTGGCTTTGTAAATGTAGACGGTGAGATGTTTCAGTAAAGTTCCCAGAGGTCAAATAAGCATTGGCAAAGTCAAAAGGTTTCTGTTTTGTGTAGGCAGGGGATAGACATTTCTCAGGCACTACCACAATTATACCTGGCAGTTGCATGCCAACCGCTGTTAAATGGTGTGACTATCTGGGTATATGATAGCAGTTTCTAGCAAATGCCTGTCTAATGCCTATTCACAACCCAAACAGCCCTCTCCTCCCATCCAGATTTACAATCGAATTGGAATGAAATATATCTTTCACTTGTATTTTCTGCTATGGATGTGTACCATGTTTGAGGGTTTTATATTTGGAATGGTGAGACATATCTGAATGTGTGGACTTCCTTCGAGTTCCAATAAACTTTTGGAGCCCATTCTCAATCAGGCACATACCCGAACCCCCCACCCCCCAACTCCGAACCCCCACCCCCAAATCAGCACACTCTCAAACATGCACCCATACAGACCCGAACCCCCACCCCCCAAATCAGCACACAAACACTCAAGCATGCACCCATACAGACCCAAACCCCCCACCTCCCAAATCAGCACACACACTCTCAAGCATGCACCCATACAGACCCGAACCCCCCACCCCCCAAATCAGCACACTCTCAAACATGGTACACACCCATACAGACCCGAACCCCCACCCCCCAAATCAGCACACAAACACTCAAGCATGCACCCATACAGACCCAAACCCCCCACCTCCCAAATCAGCACACACACTCTCAAGCATGCACCCATACAGACCCAAACCCCCCAACTCAGCACACACACTCTCAAGCATGCACCCATACAGACCAGAACCCCCCACCCCCCAAATCAGCACACTCTCAAACATGCACCCATACAGACCCGAACCCCCACCCCCCAAATAAGCACACTCTCAAACAAGCACCCATACAGACCCAAACCCCCCACCCCCAACTCAGCACACACACTGTCAAGCATGCACCCATACAGACCAGAACCCCACACCCCCTAAAACAGCACGCTCTCAAACATGAACCCATACAGACCCGCACCCCCACCCCCCAAATCAGCACACTCTCAAACAAGCACCCATACAGACCCAAACCCCCACCCCCAACTCAGCACACACACTCTCAAGCATGCACCCATACAGACCAGAACCCCCACCCCCCAAATCAGCACACTCTCAAACATGCACCCATACAGACCCGAACCCCCACCCCCCAAATCAGCACCCTCAAACAAGCACCCATACAGACCCGAACCCACCACCCCCTATCAGCACACTCTCAAACATGCACTCAAACAGACCCAAATCCCCACCCCCCAAATCAGCACACAAACTCTCAAGCATGCACCCATACAGACCCAAATCCCCCACCCCCCAACTCAGCACACACACTCTCAAGCATGCACCCATACAGACCCAAATGCCCCACCCCCCAACTCAGCACACACACTCTCAAGCATGCACCCATACAGACCAGAACCCCCCACCCCCCAAATCAGCACACTCTCAAACATGCACCCATACAGACCCGAACCCCCACACCCCAAATCAGCACACTATCAAACAAGCATCCATACAGACCCAAACCCCCCACCCCCAACTCAGCACACACACTCTCAAGCATGCACCCATACAGACCAGAACCCCCACCCTCAAATCAGCACACTCTCAAACATGCACCCATACAGACCTGAACCCCCACCCCCCAAATCAGCACACAAACTCTCAAGCATGTACCCATACAGACCCGAACCCCCCAGCCCCCAACTCCGAACCCCCAACCCCCCAAATCAGCACACTCTCAAACACGCACCCATACAGACCCAAACCCCCCACCCCCCAACTCAGCACACAAACTCTCAAGCATGCACCCATACAGACCAGAACCCCCACCCCCAAATCAGCACACTCTCAAACATGCACCCATACAGACCCGAACCCCAGCCCCCCAAATCAGCACACTCTCAAACAAGCACCCATACAGACCCAACCCAAACCTCCACCCCCAACTCAGCACACACACTCTCAAGCATGCACCCTTACAGACCAGAACCCCCCACCCCCCAAATAAGCATACAAAATAGCAAGCATGCACACATACAGACCCTGCATCTCAACATACACCGCACTTACACTCCAAAACAAACATTCATGCACACCCAACACCCTCCCACCCCCGTATCTCAACATACACAAAACAAACATTCAAAACCAAACATTCATACACATCCGACACCCCCCCACCCCCGCATCTCAACATACACAAAACAAACATTCAAAACCAAACATTCATACACATCCGACACCCCCCACTCCCGCATTCAACATACACAACACAAACATTCAAAACCAAACATTCATACACATCCGACACCCCCCCACCCCTGCATCTCAACATACACAACACAAACATTCAAAACCAAACATTCAAACACATCCGACACCCCCCCACGCCCGCATCTCAACATACACAAAAAAACATTCAAAACCAAACATTCATACACACCCGACACCCCCCCACCCCCGCACCTCAACATACACAAAAAAAACATTCAAAACCAAACATTCATACACATCCGACACCCCCCCACCCAGCATCTCAACATACACATAAAAACATTCAAAACCAAACATTCATACACATCCACCACCCCCCACCCCCGCATCTCAACATACACAAAAAAACATTCAAAACCAAACATTCATACACACCCGACACCCCCCCACCCCAACATACACAAAACAAACATACAGCAAAACAGACCCGACACACAAACACAAACAGACCACTTACCGGAGACGTGCTGGAAGGCTGGAAGGCAGGTAAGCTGGAACGCTGGAACGCTGGCGAGGTAACTGGAATCGTACTATGGCTGGCATGGTCCAAGGCTAAAATGCCTTCCGGCATCAAGCCTTATGGACCATGCCAGCCGTAGTGCTGGCCCTCCATTGGTGCAGCACTCACGCACTACATGGCTCGTAGGAGTGACGTGGTGCGTGTGTGCTGAGCCAATGAGGGACAGTGTTTTGCCCGGCCCGGAAGACAACAAAGACTTTCCTAATGGAGGGCGGGCCGTATGTTGTGCACCCATGTTCTAGAAGGTCTGCAAAGACGCTTGAACTCATTGGAATGGTGGGACCAACTAATCTCAGCACCTTCATCTTAACCTGCAAGTAAGTCTTCGCGGAAGTGTCCCTGGGCCATCCAGTGGACTGACCAGTTTGCACAGACGTTGAGCTCTGAAACCGCCGCCATTTTGAGGAGGCCCTTGAAACTTGACACATCACAAACTCTGTGTTCACGGCACTCTCACACCGAATTCTCGTACACTTGGCGTTCCCATGTCTGGAGTAAAGTGAGTGTGCCCAAACCAGAGTTTACGCGGTTGCTGTGTCGCCCAGCTGTGGTGACAAACTTTGCAAGTTCATTACAGATGTGGTCCTCTGTGCCCTGAAGCCTGCTACAGTGGAACTGGCCTGATCCATCCACCAGGCGCAGAGAAATCGCCACTGTCCCGTAGGGAAATCAACACTGTAACTTCGCTGCTGAAAGCCGCAGAGCCGCTAGATTGCTGCATTTGAACCTGCAACCGAAATGGACCCGACTGCCAAAGTTTGTTCCAGAGTGCGCCAGGGCTCGGTGAGTAATCGCAACTCTAACCGGTGATCCCTAGCGCAACCATCCATTTTTACGCATGAGTGGCCCCTCGGGGCCCACCTTCTTTCCACTGCTAGTGCGAACTAGTAAACTATTCCCGAACTATTCCCAACTCTTGGAATCAACTGTGCCCTCAAGTGGAGGCCCTCCTCGAATAGTGGGAACCTATTCTGCATCACCTCAACTACCTTCCCGAGCTGCTACAGCCCCTACAAAAGACCCTGCTTTTCCCATTTGAACTACCGCATGCGCCAACTTTGCAAATACATTTCAGCATTAGGCTCCCCTCATTTTAGGGATTGGACTGCCTTTCAGTTAGGGTTGTGTTCGATGCAGAAGGGCCTAAAGATTATTTGCACTGCCTGCTTCCTTCCCTGTTTAGGTTGTGGACCCATTTGGTGCATTCATCCTTTAGACCCCATTGGTCTTGTATATATGTGTATAGATAGGATTGTGTTGGTTTAATTGTGTTACTGTGATTTTATTACTGTGTGTTGAATTGCAAAGGCCTTGGAATAAATGTATTTGTATTTGTAATATATATACACCTGACTGGGAGTGATTTGTAAGTGTCCTTTGGTCTCTGTGCTCATTTAGGTCTTTCAGTCACCCTCACCCCTCCTGAGACCAAGTCTTGACCGCCACCATAGCTACCTTGATTGGTCTGGCTTGTCCAGAAGGTTACCCTGTTCCAAGAAACTAGGTTGGCCTTCTGAACCGTGCCCACCAGGTCAGAGTTCAGAAATCCATCTTAACACCTGCTCTGGAGGTTCATCTTCAACCGCGACTGGAAGAATGCCTGCAGTCGCCTGTGTGCAGTGGCCATTGCTGGAACTCACCTTCCCCCATCTAGTCAATTGTCCTGAAGAGGTCTGTTTTGGTGTCCTCTGCTTTTCTTCCTCAACAAGGGTTGCACTCTGCACCTGGAACCAACCGGAAGATCCTCTCACTGGAGCCAACTGCAGGAAGACCTACCTCCAGCGACCACTAATCGACCCACCTAGTCATCTCGGAAAATTTGATTCTGGGGGGGTGAGAATGGCAACATATTCGCCTCCCAATGTTTTCCTTAGAATAAACCCTTAGAATCAACGTTGGTTATTCCATTTTGTCGCTTTTTGATCGTTGCATCTAAAAGTCACTGTATCTGAAAGATAGGAATATAATTTTACCTAACTGGTAACTTTGTTGAATATTTTATGGAACATTTCACCATACAAGAATTCTTCCTATATCAGACCCTTTTACTAAGAAGAAACTTTATGACTTTTGGGTATGTTTATTGTGACTTGTGTGATGAATCCTGCAGAGTCATCACTGATCCCCAGCCTAAACCCTCCTCCCATGTGACATGGGGAAGGCAGTCACTACCTGATCCTGTCCATGGGGGTGGCATGATAAGGGAGGATTACATGGGAGGTTATGGCTGTCAGGGAGAAGTTGTGACTCTGTTAGGAGAGACGCAGAATTCTTCTTTTTGTAAACATGAAGATCCTATAATTCGCAAATACCTGATGCCGTGCTGTCACTGCGCAAAGCCCTCCCAAGTTCAAACAAAAAAAGGTATATGAAAAACCACCTAAACAGAATAAGCTTTCCACCTTGGGAATAGATGGGTCACATTTGACATCCCTTGAATATAATGGTTCTGTCCTGCACATAATACTCACATAACATCTTCTGTTTCTAACAAACAATTGAAAAAGTATAGTCTTGGAAAGTTTAAGGACAATATGGACTTCAGTTCCCATAACACCTATGGAACTGGGACAAAGAAGAGGAGAGAGGAGTCAGTGTGGAACGGGAATAACCTTAAGCCAACGACGCAGACTATTTGTTTGCTGAATCATCAGCTGTGCAGGAGATTCAAAAATGGTGTGTCTTGGCATTCACAGTGTGGAAGGAGAGCAGGAGGTGGTCGCAGTCCGACAGAAGGAGTAGGAGCGGAAAGCTATAGAAGACACGCAGCAGGAGACAAACTCCTAGGCAGAGTCACAGAGGCGAGCCCTGCTGAAGGAGGAGGATGCTCACAGGCACCCGCCTTGCAGCGTGTAAGGAACTCGTGATGGCAACAGTAAAGACAGACACAAGTGATCACAGTTTAGGGGTGTTTATTAAACTGTACATACAGGTTGGAAAAATGCCAATCTAAGCCTAAATCTAAGATGGGAGGAAGCCACAACCATCAAATAGTAATAAGGCAGTCCTAGTGGCGTCTTGTCAAATAAAAGGGCATATACTAAGAAAAATCTATTGCCAATCCTTACCCTAAATACAAACAAAGAGTGTGGGATAGGATTCACAGGAAAGAAAGAAGTGTTCACAAATAATAAGTCATGATGCGGTAGTCTTGTTTTCCTTGCCCACATTTTGAGCACGGGACACAGTAGGACTCTGGTGCACAGCACAGTCTCGAGCTTTCCCAGCATGAGCTAACAGTTCAGCTCTCAGCTTATCAGGGCCTTCGGTGGATAAGTCTCTTTTCTACAAAAAGTCTCTTGCCTCCGATGACCTGATGTCTTCAACAAAATAATAAACACAAGTTCCTTTCTGCTTGCACGGTAGGTGATGCCTTTTCACCCCTGGATCCCCCGCTTCCGGGCTCAGATCCACAAGAAGCTTTTAGCAGCACCAGGCCCTTCGGTATTCAAACCTCTTGCTTCCGAGGGTCTAATGAGCTCCCATAATATTAAACAAAAGGTCAACAAAAATTTAAAAGTTCTTCTCTGATTGTCTCTGCTTGTGTTTGGGTGATAGCTCTTCGCCCCTGCGTCCTCCCTCTTCTGGACTCAGACCCTTCTCGATTGTTAGCCTCCCTCTGCCGGGTTCACTATGACTTTCAACACAATCTTCTTTGTGACAGCTATTTGAGTCACAAATCTTAATGTCTTTTTGAACAGTTCACTGTGGACATCCCTCTGCCGGGTTCACTCTTGTCAACACACTTTTCATTGGGAGTTCAGACTCTGCCCGCTTTTATCTGCATCCCTCAGTCAGGTTCACTCATTCCAACTTTACAGTGCAGGATTCCCTTCCCTTAGCGTCACAATCATCTGTCGGTCAAAGGCTTTTGACTGTGCAGAGGATTTTACTAGACCCCTGCATGACCACTTTGACCCCCTTCTCGCCTATCTCCCAAGGCCTTCTGGTTATGGTAGTTCATCAGTAGAGTAATCACCCAGAGTTTCCTGAGTAAATACCCACATGGTGCTTGACTCTTCAATGCTGGATTTCCCCTTGTCTATTAACAGTTCTGTGTACTTTCTTTAATCAGCTGCTTGCTACTTTCGTTCAACACAGTTTGGTTTCTCATCAGCTCTCTCCTCGACTGACCCGCTGTGATGAACCGATTGGCTTTTCTTGTCTCTGGAGTCAAGGCCGGTACCACAGGGCCAGGCGTCTCTCTCCGGCTTGGTTGTCAGCGGCGGAGGACTCTGTGTACCATTGACATCTGCTGCAACACATGCTGGCTAGTGTTCACAGTCTTACGATTCCTTCTGCAGAGGTTTCATGGGCCTTGGCCAGAAAGGGCAAGGTCACTTCTCTCCTTGGCACCCTCTCAATTTGTGCCGTCTTTTTCCTCCTCTTGAACTGCTGTGCTGAGTTAACTCTCTCGTTGTGCGGTCTGCCTTGCTCATCTTGTGCTCTTGTGCTCCACCTTTTATCCCCGCAGGGAAGGGGAAGGGAAAGGGCCATCAGGTGTGTGTGATTCCCGTCAATTGCCTGACTCTTCCTGACCCTGGTGTTGGGACATGTCAGGTAAATGGCTTTGGTGTTTGTCCATTGTCTTTTGTGATGTGTAGAAGTGTTTGTGTAGGAAAAGAGGGGTGGGTCAGGAGGAATGATATTGTGTGTCCTAGGGGTTTTGGTAAATTCAGAAGGGGAGATTGGTAGGGTTTTGTCTGAACAGATTGGAGTGCAGGAAATAATAATCATAGGGATGGGAAGGGGAATGACTGGGAGTATTTTGGTAGAAAACCACCGGGAAACAGGGATTCTAGGGTTTGTGGTTCGAAAGGGATTCATATAGGGGAGATGCATTAGGAGGAAGTGAGGTTGAGTTAGTACAGCTTTTGAAAGCCTCAAGGACCTCATCTTCCTCCTCCCTTTCTTTGGTAAAATACCACACCTCGCCTGGAGTATTCCACTGAGCACAACCCCGGGTTCCCCAAACCAGGTGACCCTTCCCCACTTGTCTACCTCTAGGGTTGGGATAAGAGAGGGCCAGTTTGTCACTGGCCACCTGAATAAGGGATTTCCAGGATCTACTGCAGAGAATACCCTCATGTTTCTCACAGGCATCACATGCCGGAGGAGAAAGACTCCTGTGAAAGTCAGCTGCTGCAAAGCCGGACGTGACGCGCTCTTGCAAAACAGCAAAGGTTCCATTGGAGAAGGAGAGGGAGAACAATGTGGGAACCAAGAGAGACTCTGTGTAATTGGGGAGATCAGCCTAGCAACAGTACTTTATTACAGACACACGTTCAACCGGTGAGTCAACCAAAAGGACTTGGTGGCCCCGGGATGTGTTATCAAGTTAAAGGACACTTGGGCAGGCAGTTTGAATACCGACCAAGTAGAAAAGAAGAACAAAAAGGGTACAATTCTCCTCACATGAAATGTCATTTTGGGGAAACGTGGAACCCACATTGCCACCAGCCAAGAGATTTTGAAGAAGAGAATGAAGGGAAAAAAGGGTACATTTCTCCTCACATGAGATGTCAGTTTGGGGAAACTGGAGCCTGCATTGCCACCGGCCAAGAGACTTTGAAGAAGAAACAGAAGGGCAAAAAGGGTACACCTCTTCTCACATGAGATGGCACTTTGGGGAAACCTGGAACCCACATTCCCATTAGCAAAGGCCCAGACAAATATTGTACAATTCTCCACATATGAGATGTCGATGTGGAGAAACCTGGAACAAATATTGCCACAAATAGAGAGACATTAACAATTGTACAAATCAGAAACCATTCGTGGCAGGCGAGTAAACCAGGAAAGGAACAGCTGTATGAATTAGAAACCATTCCTGGCAGGCAGCTAAACCAGGAATGGAACAGTTGTGCAAAGAGGGAACTTTGCCATTATAAACAGTGTTGTGGAAAGAGAACATCTGCTTTATCATTCTGACAAACTATTGTCCAACACTAGACATTAGTTTTGCCATTCTGACAAATATTTTCTATGAGGGAAACTCTAACTTTGATCTCCTATGAAAGAGACACTTGTAATAACATCTTGAGAAAAGTAGTCTACGGAAAAGACTGTTGTTACATCTTCCTAATCATCTTGACATCTTGAGAAGAATATTTCATGAAAGAAACCCTGGACACAAGAATTACTTTCTTGGAATACTTCTTTTGAACTTTTGCACAATTTTGGTCAACTGAAAATAGACACATGTACCTTACACATGTTGGTTGTATATATTAGTGCGAGGGCCAGATATATTTGGAACATGGTCAATTTTCTTTAGCTTTAGTTTGATAGGTAGGGACATGCTTGTTAGGATAGGGACAGGCAGGCCTTGATCCCATCCCCTTTTTATTTAAATAAGTATGACGAATAATGAGAAAATTACAATTTTGCATTAGTCTCTCATTTCTGAACCCTCACACTTGCTTCCATTCTACTGTATCACTGCTTACCTTCTTATTGTTGAATACGTTATTGAATGCATTCCTCAGAACCTAAAGGTGACTTGTATATGTTTATAATTGAGTGTTGTCTGATATTGTCACCTGCTTGTTTCATTTCTGTGAGGAGTCAGACATGGGAGATGGACACATAGGTGGAGTTTTCTGACAAGTCGACATTTATTAAATAATAAAGGGTGAGACAAATGCAAACCTTTCTCTATCCTAATAAAACCAAGACTAAAGGAAAATGACCTAGTTTCCCAAAAAATGTCTGTCCATCACACTAATGCATACAACAAACTTACAGGAACAGGAATTTAGCAGTTTCAAATTGGTAAATTAAGATATATTCAATTGTAAAGAAAACAGGAATTCTTGTTATCAGGGTTGAAGCCCCTTCCCCTGGATCAATTGAGTATATTTTAAACCAAAGTTCAATTTCACTCCAAGTTGAATACACAGTTGTTTGCATCCAATATGTCTAAAAGGGTTTCTCACTCTTAGGGCAATTGTTAAAGTTTCTACTTGGCAAATCATAAAAAGTGTCTTTCTTCATACATCAAATTGAAAAGTAAATGACAAATAGGTTCTTTTCTCAGGAGACCAATCACTTTTCATCATATTACGCTGATTCATAAATAACACCTAAATCTGGATTGATCATTCAGAAATTCTATTTCAAACAGGATGTTTATTCAACGGTTCATCAAACACAGGAGTGGAATTGCCAATTCTTTTCCACCACAATCTTCACAACCTTTGCCACAGTTGTAGTACTTCAACTTCTCCACTTCCTGGTACACTCGCCTGCCAGGACTAACCACTATTTGTCCCTTTCCTGGTATACTCGTCTGCCAGCATTAAACTTCTACTACTACTATTCATACTCTATGGTGTAGCTTGTTTCCAACTTTCCACAATTGACTCTTCAATGTGGAAAGTGAAACCAACAAAAACTCGTGGGATAAGCCTTTTGAGTTGTAGCACAATTGGCTTATAACTTAATTCATAAATAATGCTGCAAAGAAGGATAATGATTCTTACATTGTTCTGTTTGCCAGTGGCAATGCAGGTCATACTTATCACCCCCTTGATCCTTTCTTCAAGCTAAGATTTTCTCCTGTTGTCTCAGCCTTCTTTTCACATAACCTATTGGCTGTTGCTAATGTGATCTACAATTGCTGGAATTATTACATTCCAACTGCCTTGATAACTCTTTGTGCCACTCACCGACTATAAGGGAGCTGGAGCTCAATCACGATCAATAGCCTTCCCGACCCGATAAACTTAACAGTAGAGCCTGGGTTAGTGCTTAACCCAGGCCTCCTCTCTTGAGGGAGCTCTTCCTCTAGATATACCTCTCTGCAGAGCATCATGACTGACCAGACAGAGGAGTCGATCAAGTGAAAGAGCGGGTAGCAAGGCCGCTCAGGACCCAGGCTACAAGGAAAAAAGGACAACATTATTAGCAACCGACAGTGTGAAATGGAAAGTAATGCCTGGTATTAGAGCAACCTGATTGGAAGGGAAGAGGCCCGGGTCGAGAGGAATCAGGTACAGGAGATATGGTCAGGTGTGCTGTTCCTTTGTGCCTAAGGTCAAAAGATAGGAGTTATTAATACCCCGGGAAGGGAGTCCCTGTCTATTATGCCCGAAATAACCCGTGAAAATGTTTCTTACCAGATCACACAATGTTGGGAAAATAGGATGTCCAGAAAGAGGAAGGAGAATTTGGGAAACAGCGACAGGAGAAAATAAAAAAAGAGGAAGGTTAGTATAGGGATATAACCCGGTCGGAACGAGTGTCGCTCTAGATCCGGGTTGGTGCACTCTGCAACTTCAGGGTATCCCAAGTGCACGTTATAGATGGAAGTCCAATTGAAATATCCCATAGTCTAAGGTAAGGCAAGACAACACACAGGAAAACAACAATGAGTTTATGCCAGTCACACTGTATTGAATGAAGGTACCTGATAGAACGCTGGGAGAACCGAGCATTCGGTTCGTAGCCAAGGAACGTGATGGACCACTTACCTCACCCAGCTTCTTAGTAGCGGACGAACGAGGAGATCGGGACTGCAATGCTCTGAGGCAAAGCAGAGAAGCAATCCGGGGGAAGGTGAGTCCTGTAACTTGCTGGCAGATCAAATCGGAGTCGGAAGGCAAGAGAAAGTCTGATTGAATGCTAGGTTCATTAACGTACTGCCAGACCAAATCAGAATCGGAAGGCAAAAGGAAGTCCGATAGAACGCCGGGTTCGTTAATGTGCTGGCAGACCAAATCAGAATTGGAAGGAAAAAGGAAGTCTGATAGAATGCCGGGTACGTAACCGTGCTGGTAGACCAAATCAGAATTGGAAGGAAAAGGAAGTCTGACAGAACGCCGGCTTCGTAACCGTGCGGGCAGACCAAATCAGAATCGTAAGGCAAAAAGCAGGTCGAAGAAACAGGCTGGAGTCAGAATAGGGAGTAGGTTGAGTCGAAGAAACAATGTAGCGCTACTGTAGAACAGAATCAATCAGAAGCACTCGACCAAAGTTCAGAGCGTGTATTTAAGCTAATGTACAAAACGTAAGCCGGTGCGAACATCAGCTACCTAGTCACATGACCACCCCGCGCAACAGCGCAGACTAATCCAAGGTGTGCAACAGTTGTGGCCCGTCGCCAGGGCAACTGCCAACACTGCAAAAACGGTGCTGCCATGTGGCGATGGTATAACGGCACAGCCCTTCGGGGAGGAAGGTAACCGGAGTGAGAGTTGGCCTCCGAGCCCCGATTCACAACACTTTGCTTTGGCAATGCAAGTAATAATGTCCCTTGTTTGAACATTCCTCTTCTGGAAAGTTGTATCCCCTTTGTGTTAATTTTGCCCCTCTTTGGCTTAGGCAATGCAGGTTGCAATGTTCTCGTATTGGGTCTCTCTTTTCAGGCAAGTCGCATTCACTTTGTTTAATAATTACCTCCTTTTGGCTTGGGCAATGTGGGTTACAATATCCTTCTGTTCGCCCTCTCCCTTTTGGGTATTTACATTCAGTCTGCTTGAATGTAAATGTTCGGTATTCCAAATTCGCTTTTTTGCTCAGCGGTCTGATTTGGAGCACCCCTGTGTTATCTAACTCAGGCCAACTCACTGGTTTCTCTTGGTGTCTCCTCTCGAACCACTTCTTATACTTCCTGGATCGTCAATTCTTCCCTCGCGTTTGACAGCTACGGTAAGCCTCCTGCTTCCTGCGCTGTATATCAATGGAACTCACACTGCTATAAACGGGCTCCGGTAAAATCCTCACACTGGAGTGAGATGATGTCCACGGAGAGCGATTCTCTCATTCAGGACAGCTGGCATCAACACCGTTTCCCGCTGCATGTCCTCTGCATCTCCTGGGAACCATGACCTCTGCCACATTCTTTGTATGGCGTCCTATATGCAAAGCGGAAGTGCCAACATTTGCTTTCTCCTGCTGCTTATGATTCTCCTGCTGCTCCTTCTGCTGCTCTACTGTCCGCACCTGAAGGGCCTTTAAATATTTAAAGGTCGGTTTATAGTGAAAAATCTCGAAAAAAAAAGTCGCATTTTTTTTAAATACGTTTTTTATTCGAAATGGGGGGGTTCCCCGCAACCCCCCTTTTTTTTTTGTTTTACCCTTTTTTTGTATCCCCGGACCCCAAAATAAATATATAATTTAAAAAAAGGAATTCGACTTTTTTTTCGACCTTATTTTTTCGAGATTTTTGTCTTTCGACCTTTTGTATTCGAGATTTTGACTGACCACCTTAAAGGTCCCACTCAGGTGTGGATAATTACAACCACTAGGCCGCATACTGTAGTCTGGTAACTCTGGACCCCTCGTCCTCGGCTCAGTACTAAGAGCATTATGGAACTTGAAGTCCATAATGGTCTTAGTTGTGTTAATGCCGTTTAATCCACTTATGTGACATAAAACTAAAGGAAGAATTTAAGGAAAGTATGGGTTCTCTGTTAGGTTTATAACTTGAACATTCTGGAGAATCAGTACTACTAAAATTAGTGTCATTATCTCCCCGGCTCTTATGTATAGCGTTTTCATGTTTACAAAGAAGGTTTTTATACTTGGTATTTTGGGTCAATCTGGGAGAGGAGGTCCTACTGTGACAACATGTCCTTAAATATTCAGGCATTAACAAAACCTCATGCTCAGAAGAGGGGGAATACTGCGTCCCTCCCGATGGAGTCACCACATTCCCTTGATAGCCTTCTCCGCCCAGGTGATCCTTCCCCCTGATACCACCCCCAGGGTTAGGATCAGGTAGTTTCTGCCTTCTCCTGGCCAGATGGGAGGAGGTTTTAGGCTGGGCTTCTGGAATCCCTCTGTAGGATTCACCACATTTCATAGTGTGTGTTTTGGGCCTATTATAAACATAGTATTTTTGTACTTAGCTGTCTAAATTGAATTATTGTTTGCTTGACTTTGTGGACTCATTGTTGACCCTGACCCCACTCACACTCTCCTGAGAGTAGCCTTGACTGCTCTCCAATCTTACCTTGATTGGGTTTTGCCTAACTTCTCAGAGTTCCCCTCTTCACTATAAACAGGGTGGCCTCCTAAAATGTGTCCACCAGGCCAGATTGTACAAATCCAACTTAACGAGTGGGTGCTCAGCAGTGAGGATACAGTCTTGGGTACCCCAGTGTTGTTCATTGGCATAGTATCATAATTCTATTTACACAGAATCTATCATTTGAAGTTGATAGTTGCTATAACAATTGCCTCCCCTTTTTATGAAATATGGAAACATTTATTGTGTCTACTCTTGCTGCTCTTACAGTAGAACCTCATCTGAATGAAACTAGTGTCAGAATCCTAAATCTGTCCCTAAAACACACTAAGTTAACCAAATCATAGTGATGTCTTCTTGGTCCAGAGGCGTTACTCTCCACCCCTGGACAAAAGGCAGTTCTTAGCTTTGTAGTCTTCCCTGCGTGGTCTCAATGACTCCTCATCTGCTGGGGGAATGTCTCCCTTCCCCAGCCCTTCTCAGGCTTCTGCTTCAACTCAGAAACTGGTGGAGGAATGTTTAACTTCCCCCCAGCCCTTCCAAGCTTGTAATACAGTTCTCTGGGGTCCCAGACCCTGGTTGGCAGCCCTGGTTCCTTCCCACCAGGTACCGCTCCGAGGAGGAACAGCGTGGATGCTTCCCAAGCTGCACTGGGTCTCTGGCCCTGGTGAGCAAACCTGGTTCCCTTTCACAAGACACTGTGATGAAGAAAAATGGCCTGGAGGCTTCCCAGGCTGTGGTGGGTTGTGAGGGGTCAGTAATGTGAGGCAGACAACTGCTCTTAAAGTAAGACATTGTATTAAAGTAAATGTTTTCAAATAAAGCCTTGCTTTCACTGCTCTACCAAGGAATTCCCTACCTAGTCTAAAGGCTAAGGGAATCAATCTCTAGCATGGGTAAAATGGCCCTCACTCTAAACAACAAACATTCAGAGAAAATCATAAAGAAACAAGATAATAAACAATATTGAATAATATTTAGATGCCATTCACCTGTCCTGGGCAAATTCCTTTCACCAGGTTTTAAAGTCAGCTTCAAAATGTTCAAAGGAAAAGAACAGTCTTGAACCAGTTCTTATCAGTTCCAATTCAAAATAAAAGTTCATCAAACAAAAATCCAGTGGTAATAATTCTCTGGTTTGGTTGAAAAGATCCCCTTCCAATTCCAACAAAGAAATTAGCACCAATGGTAATCCTGGTTTGCCATAGTTCAAAAGAATAGGTATTAGTTACTTTCAAAACTTCTCTGTCTACAACTTTATAATTGGATAGAACTTCTGCAGTACATTTGGTATATTTGTCAGGAAGATTATCTTTGGGTTGCTGCTTCTCTCTCAAAAACCGCCCTTCTACTGGTATTACCATGAGAACAATCACTGTTGACCCATAGTATGATACTACTTCAAACCACGTTAATGTGACATCCACTGACAACTTTGTATACCACCACAGTTCATGTTCTTCTCCCACTGCTTTGTACTTTGTAATTATCAGGAAAATCTTACAAGAGGCATGGTATCATAAGTATGACACTGACACAAAAGGTACAATTTGTAAAACCTTTATTGAAGTTTTCAATGGGGTTGGAAAAACACCTACTTTTCCCTGTAGGTATGATGGGAGTAGGCTCGACCATCAAGTGATAAATAAAACAGTCCTAGTTGTGTCTGTCAAATCAGAATGGCCTATACTAACAAACCCTAGTGCCTGCCCTATCTCTTCACAGGATGATTTAGTGGTTTATTTTTCAGCCCCCAGCACCCCTACTTTGGTCTGGGTTGGGGAAGTCTAACAGAAAAATTAGAATAATTGAAGGATTTGGTTTCAGAACCCCCTCCACTGAAAGGCCGGTGTTGGGGAAGCTGGATAGCAAAATTGGGATGATTGGAGAATTTTGGATTTCAGACGCCCCTCCACTTAAAGGACTGTGTTAGGGTAAAGTTGGACAGCAGAGACACACGTAAACTCTGTCAAACTCTCTCAGGGACAGGAGGTGACTTGTCTCAGAAAATAATAAATCCAATTATGGCTGATCAGTGGGTACATTATGTTGAGAACAAGTTTCACAATCCTAAGGCCCTCTTCTATTGTAACACTGAATATGCAGAACCCTGGCCGCTCCCTATGAACTTTAATAGTGTAAAACAAGCAATCACAAATTCTAAGAGGTCTAATGCACCCGGTCCGAATGGTTTGGCAAACTCTGTCTTGAAAAAAGACCCAGATAACTGGGCTTAGGTTCTTCAGACTCGTTTTTCCCAGGTCTGCCGATCTTGCTCTGTGCCTCCGACATGGCAAAGATCGGTTTTAATACCGGTCCATAAGAAAGGAGACCGTAAGGAGGTAACCAATTACCGTCTTTTGTCCATGTTGGATGCCACCGGCAAGATCTTTGCAACACTGGTACTCAGACAGTTGGAGACCTGGGTAGTTGCTAATCAAGTCCTTAACCTCGCCCAAACGGGATTTAGACCAGGATCCAGCACTACTCATAACATCAGAGTGCTGGACTAATTGATAAATTCCACATTGAGTAACAAAGAAGCTACTCTATACATGGTCTTTGTAGACTTTACTAGCACTTTTGACCAGGTAGTGAGAGAGACATTTTGGTCTAAGCTGACTAGTTTTAACTGTCCCAGTTGGTTGATTCAGATTTTAAAAGCATTGCACAGTGAGAACAGTGCTAAGGTTAGACTTAATAATGAAGGTATAGTGACCGAACCCATTATTATTAACATGTGAGTAAAGCAGGGATGTGTGGCGGCACCCACGCTATATAATCTCTGCATCTCTCATTTATTCCAACATATGGGATTAGAGTCAAATTGTTCTCTCAAGTTGGGCATTACCTCAATAGTAGGTATGCTGTACGCAGATGACCAGATACTGATCGGCAGAACATTATTAGGCATAAAGAGTATGCTGGAGGAACTCCCATTGTACTCTTCCAAGCTGGGTCTTGCTATCAACCTAAGGAAGACAAAGATAATGTTGATTAGTAAAAAGGGTCCCACCAGGTTGGGAACTAAATCCAGTCTGGGCTTGATAGGGTTTGCCGACTCCTATTCTTACTTGGGCCTGGAGTTTGATGTATCTCCTAACTATAATAAGATAATTGCACACAAAAAAAGACGAGTTAAATTATTGACACTACAGGCCTGCAAATTCTCAAGAAGGAATGCGGGGTACAGCTTGGTGGGTACGGTAAAGTTATACCAACAGTGCTTTGTCCCAGCCATACTCTACGGTCTGGAAGCTCTGGCTATGCAGGACCTAAACTGGCTCAACATTCTAGAGGGCCAGTACTGGCGGGCAGTATTAGATCTGGGACCCTCCTGTTCTATGCAATATCTAAGGCAAGAGCTAGGTCTAACCACCCGGAGGGGTATGGCCCTGCGAGCCCGGGGAGTCTTTTATTTAAAATCCTGTACCGCACCGAAATGTAAGCTGCTTGCGATAGTGGGAAACAATTATGCTGAGAAGGTTTTGCGGGGAGGTAATTTCAAAGATCTCAATCAATCGCTCTTCTCTGAGATTGGTTGGATCCATGCCGCAAAGAAAACGCGTCCATTCATCCATCTGAAAAAATCATTTGTGCGCAAATTAAATCACTGGGATTGGTGTGAAAATGACTCTCACCTTGAAAAGCTGAAAGGATATGAGGCTATGGTTAATGTAATTCATAGATACAGGAGAACACAGCCTTATTTATTACTCTGCCCCGACCCGGCTGTAAGATACTTCCTGCTAAGGTTGCAAACTAACCAATTACAGCTACTTGCCATTACGGGTGCACATCAGGGTTTGGCTTTAAGTGACAGGTCCTGCCGCATCTGCAAGAGACAAGACTCCCTGGAAACTGCTAGACATGTTCTTAACTCTTGTTGGCCCCATTATACATGAACCTGCTGGGAAGACTGGTACACAGATATGAGAGTATTGTTGGAGACTCATTTTGGGATTACTGTCTCAACTCATATACAATATCATCTCAACTTGCCCTGTTCAGAGTGTGGTCACAGGTCAGAAATGTATTGCTACCAATTTAACTTACTGTTGCTGATCTGTCCATACCGTTATAGAACCCTGTTCCTTAGCTGCTAGTACTGATTTATAGCCATGCACTGGCACTTTTCTGAGTTTCACACTTGTTTATGCATGTACTTATTTATTTAATTTGAGACATATTTCTTTTATGTAATTCTAATCTGTCTGATGATTTTGATGTTTTTGGATCTTTGTATAATTGTGAAAGCTGTTGATTTTTATCTTAATTTGGAATTTCTAATACGTTTTGTGTAAAGTTTTAATTTATTTTACTAAAACACAATAAATTATTATTATTAAAGTTGGACAAAAATATTTGATTTAAAAACAAAGACACCACTCTTCCTTAAAGAAGTCGGGGTCAACATGACAAAAAGGAGTCCCCAATTAAATTATAGGATGTCATTTTTCAGCACACATTGGGAAGTAAGCTTTGTTAATTTCGAATTTCAACAGAAATCACTCTGTAGTGTTCTGCCAAAGGGAATTAATTTAATTAATATTTTTAGTTAAATAGGCTAAGGACCTACAGAGTCCCCCGTCCCCCCACCCGCTATAAAGGGAAAGAAATTAAGGCCAGAAGATTCCCCCACCTTTTGGTTAGGAAGTGTTTGCTTCTACTTACATAGAAAACCTCTGTTTAAAATTCAGGACAGCCAGCTGCATTTCAGGACCGTCTGGAAAGATAGGGCAGGGGTCTGGTCACTCCACTCTTAAGATGGCCCCCAGCACACCACCATAGGACCCAGTCAGCTTTTAGGCCTTCCCAGAAAAAGATAGATCCACCCAGTCTCCTCTGGTGTTTCCTTGCAGCTGACAGATGGTAGGTTTCAGCAGCTCTCTTGATGGTAATTCTAACAGCTCCCTTTTGATGGTAATTTTTCAGTAGCTCTGTCCCTTACACATAGTGCATCCCTTAATATAGCAGCAATGACACCATCAAGTTTACAATCCTGGGGAGTAACCTCCAAGAGTTCTCGCAAATAGGATTGGACTATTACCCTTCTCTCTCCTCCTAACTCCAGCCCATCTCTAAGGATTGGTTTAGAAGTATGGAGCAGACATATGGCAATTCTCATTTTTAATCGCCATTTGTTCTCATGTCACTATTTTAAACATTGTGATTTACTACTAACTGCCCTAATATATATATTTTCTGCTTCAGCTAATCAGGGGGAATTTAATCAAACAACAGTCAGGTCTGTACCATGTTGCACGGGCAGGTAGGAATTTTCTGCCATTTTTACAAAAAGCATAATTGTTAGGAACAGGCAATTTATCATCCATTTTCCTAATTTCACCCTCCACCTCTGTGCCAACTCTTAAATTCAGACATTTTCAGATCAGTCAGGAACCTAGTTTAACTGGCCATTACAGTTCCCTAAATTGCAGGTGAATTAATTTTATATCACCGAAATTGCCTGGAAATCCTCTAAAAATGACACATAAATAAAGAAAATCTGACCTATGGTTGCTGAGAAAAATGCCTAAATGATGATAGTCCTTTTAAACAAAGGGAATCTTCATATGTGCAAATATGAGCTTCCCTTCCTCCACACCATTTGCCTCTCTGGCCCAGCCTGTAAACAGAGTTTTTCTTAGTCTCTTTTTGTTTGGAGTTTGCTATTTGAAGTTGGAGTTTCAGGGTCCCTTAATTGTAGCCAGTTTTCAAACCTCCTTCTTACATTCTGGTCATGTATCAGCCAAAACAGGTGGCCTGCATATAACTGCTTTTATAGAGAGAAAGTGTAAAGGACACTTGGTTTCCACACCTTTCAGGTAAGCCACATTTTATTGTTGCTGTAAACCACTTACATGTGAGCCAGGCTTTCCATTGGGGGAGTCCTTTGTGACATTTGTCTCAGAAAAAGCAAACAGGGTCTGTCTTGGGCATCAATGATCTTTTCATGGCAACAAAGTGGGCTTTTCTTTTCACATTTTTTCCGGTATTTTGCATGGGAAGCATAATCTACCTTACTTTTTGTCAACACACAATGGCCCTCATTCCAACCCAGGTGGTAAGTTCCCTACTTTACCACCATGGTGTAAACTCTGTTTACACCATGGTGGACGGCGGATTTACCGCCCCATTCCAAGGTGAGTGGGGCGGTAAATCCCCAATCCCCATTTAGCCTTCCCCATTCCCATTTTTGCCCCATATTGCATAATGGGAGTGGGGAAGGCACTAATTACGGCACCGTAAATTACGGTGCCGTAATTAGCGCCAAGGACGCTTAGCGCCTTGGTACTTAACACCTGCTAAAAGCAGGCGTTAAGGTGGAAATCAGGAGTTAAGGGTTAACGGCACCGACGGCGCCGTTAAACCCTTAACGCCTGGGTTGGAATGAGGGTCAATATCTTTTCCCTGACATCTTTATGTTGGCAGGGGGACATTTTTCTTATGGCTTTCTTTAACTTGCAAACCCACATGCAAAGCCGTGTTTTGTGTCAGTGTTTAGAAATCCTGTTTTTTCTTGTGCAAGGGAGCTTTGAATTGCTTCTACCTTTGTGAATTAAAATGATGCTTTTCCTTTTTTAATGACAGGTAAGCCTTTTCACATGGCCTTTCCTTGTGTTACTTGCAGAAACCACACAGTCTGCCTTAATAGGTCAATTTCTGGTGTGAATGTTTTGTTTTAAGTGCTGGCAGGTCAGTTTCCCAGTGGGTCCTTCAGTTCAGTTGGTTCAGGGCCTTTGATTACACCCCACAGTGGGCAGACCTGGTTCCCTCTCACTGAGTACTGCGACAAAAAGGATTGGCGTGGAGGCTTTCCAAGTTGGGGTGGGTGATAGAGGCTTAATTCACTAATCTGCCCAGCACTGTAAGAATTGGTCAACAAGTCCCAGTTCTCTTTATTTGGGTGTGAGTCCCAGACTTCCAAATCAAACCTTAGTTTGGCTTTCCCAAGGCTTGATTCACTGCCCTGCCAAGCCGTAGTACAGCTCTGTGTACTTTTTTCCTTCCCTTTACTTGTATTTGGTTCCCAGACCATGTTTTCCAAATTGTGGCACAACTTGCTTGAGCCACTGCTGTCTCCCCGATTACCCGCATACCTATTACTGTAACCTATTACTGTAGGCTGTGTGGTTGTTGGCTCCGTGGTGAGAAGAGCCTTGGAGCTTCCCCTGCTCTGCAGTGGCTCTGCAATCCTGCGACTTGCAGCTTCCATGCTTCCCAGGCCTCTGGAGCACCCAGCGGTCTGTTTCGCTCATGGGTTGTGCGGTTCTGGTGTCCTGGACCACCCTTGGGCTCTCTCCTCATCACCTGTGCGTCCCGGTCAATAGCCATCTGCACATCAAGTTCCTCCTGGCTCAGGTGGCTCCTCCAAGGTGGTCTGGGCGTTCTGTCAAGTCATTTCTTGTTTTTTATTCTGTTTCTTCCAATCAATGTCTTTAAACCACTCGACTGGTAAAAGTGGTTCCAAAGGTAACTCAGTATTGTGCTGCAGCTTCTCCTCATCTCAGTACTAAAGGGGTGTGGGTGTGAAGATTCACTAAGAATCTTCCTCATCTCAGTATTTCATGAGTGCTGGTGTGGTAACTCATTAGGAATCTCCCTCGTCTCTCTACTTTCTACATGAACTGCTTTTGCAAAGTACATAGGGTATGAAGGAAGGAGAGAAGAACAATCAGATGCTTGAGAAGTGGGGTAACTATGGGAAGGGGGTTTAGGGTCATGGGATTGTTGGAAATACTGAATTCTCCCAATGTGGTCGTCACTGGTCCCAAAGGGGGCTCCCCTCCCATGAGATCCTCCCACTAAGTACCACCCCAAGGGGCACTATCGGGTAGCTGCCTCACTTCGCTGGCCTCATGGGAAGGGGCCCTCTTTCGGAAGCAGTGACGATATTCTGGGATTCGTCACAGTAGACAGCGGATTGCTATCCTCTTGTATCAAGGCTGATTTGATACCGAAATTGCTAGATCAACAGTATTAGGGAGAATTCCCAAAATTTGCTAATTTCCCTTACCCTTTGAGACCCCCAGCAACTTTGCTGGATTTCTAGGATTTGATTTTTTTACCCGGGAAGAGTGTGAACCTCTTTTCCCACTCTTTCATGTATTTTGTGTGTGCTTTACTTTTGTGTTCTTTGGTTATGGAGTTTAAAACAACTCCATAGGCATCATCTTTTTCTGTGTGTCACACAGCACCTTCAGTGCAGTGACACAGGTATGTCTTTCAGACTTCACCAGGTCAAATACCTTCTCTGGGACTGACTACCGTCTCCCAGAGCATGTAAAGTTAAATTGGCTTTACTAGTCTTTTTAAATTTACTGACCCAGCACACACTATCTTACTATAGATTGCTGGAGGGGTTGCCTAGCTTCCCCTGAGTCAAAACACTCATGTAACAGTCAAATGTTAGCCTTTCTTACTTTAAATGGTTGGTGGAAGTGGTTTAGATCAACTAGCGTGATTTTTCCCGACCGCTAACAACGGTACCTAAAAATCGGGTCAGCCAAAGTTTTTTCAATATGGCGCCCAAGACCTATCTGTAAAAACAGACTGCGGTCATATTTTCTCGCCATTTCTTTTAGGAAAGGTCCTTCTTGTGTTTTTCTCTGCGTGCCAAACCAGGTTTGGTCCCTTTGTTCGGTGGCCTTTGGCGGGCTTCAGTGCTGAAGCCCTCCTCTGGCGCCTGAGTGCCTGGGGTGGACAGGATGTGACGGAGGTGCCTGAAACTCCCTGTGCTTAGTCTCCTAGGAGATCTGAATGCATTCTGGCGTGATTGGCCAGCTGGCTGTCCGGCAAGGACAGCCACCCTGCTGTGTGAGTAACAGCCAGGCTGTAATGAATGGGGGGAAACTGTTAAATAGCAGGTCTCTGGGACTTGGAAAGCAGAGTCGACCACTGGAACGAAAGAACCGAAGACGAGCTGAAGGAAGAGGACTGCTGCACCTCCTGGACAACCGGTGAAGCCCTCCTGCAGGTCCGAATTGTCTGAAACTCCAATCGACAGAGAAGCCCTTCAAGGTTAACTTCTTCCCTTGAGTTTGATGGGAACAACCAACTCGTAAGCCACCTGGACACTGTCCCCATCTGGTCGAATTTTCATCAGAGTGCTGCTGAAAACCGGATAGCCAGAGTGAAGGAAACCAGCTGGTGGACTTTAAGGCACTCACACCTTAAACTGACATCTTGCTAAGCTTTTGGCCTCATCCCTGGGCAGTGCAGGAACCGCCCGGCGTCCTCCTTCTTGTCCCCACAACTGAAGCTCAGGAACTGCGAGATCTGCTCGAACTGCCAGGAACAATTGCCTCAGCTACAGCTCTTCTTCAATACCAAGGTACTGTGCAAACGTGGTCCGGAAATCTTTTCGGCCAATGAGAGAGTTCATGGAAACTTTCTCAACTTCGAAGGCTTGTCCTTCCTCAAACATTCATCAAACTTTTCGCCTTGCCAAACTCTTCTAAACTCTGTGGCAAATACTTAACCGTTATCTACCAGAACTGTGCTATCCTATACAAAGACTCTGAACCATTGACATTGGCCCAGGCATATTGAGAAGAATTGCTGGTTGTAGCTAACTGAAACCCTTTGCCCTGCCTATGCATGTGTTTTGGCTGTCTGTTCTTATAACCTTGTCTTCTTACCTCTTTATTAAGTATCTGAAGTGCCATTTTGCTCCCACTTCAGGGGAGCTAAACTTGTTCATTTACTTACTGGTTGTATTTTTGTGATTTATTAGTGTGTGATATTGAGCTGCTTATTCTAGTGTAATGTTTTCAAACTGACTGAGTAAATAAATGTATATTCTTTTACCAAGAAACCTTGAGTAAGTGTTTGTTTGAATCACTGTACTAATTGGTCCTTTGTGTAAATTGTTATACTGCTCTCTTAAACTCTTGAGATAAGTCTGGCTGCTCAGCCATCGCTACCACTCAACTGTTTAGTACAGGCTTGTACCAAAGGTGGAATTGTGCTTAAACTTGTAGTCTTAATTGCATGTAGTGTTCCCAAAGGGTACTGCAGGTGATTCTGCCTAACAAACAGGAGTCTAGAATTGTTCCTTTGTCTATGAAATGTTATGCAGTAGATGTTTGGGCAGGTCCAAGCAGTAGCAAAGGGCTTGTGGTAACTACCACTATTGAGAATGCACAGAAAGAGGAAGAGCGTATTCTAATGTTTCAGTGTCAACCTCAGAAGCTAAGGACTTGTGGCAATTTAAGCAAGAGAAGCTCAGGCTCACACAGAAAGAGTTGTATTTTAACATGTCTAAGCTGGAGTTTGACAGAATTTAGAAACAGAAAGACAGGGATCACCAGTTGGAGTTGGCCAGACTATAATGGTCTCAAGGCTCCTCCGGTGTTCTGAATCCTCTTCTCATCCTATATTTCCTAAGGATCTGCTCAGTATCTATGATGGAAAATGATATTATTGATTGACTAACAACTTTTGAGTATGCTTGTGAGGTGCAAGAAGTAGGTTTGAAGTGGAAGATCCAAATGTGGCCCTTGTGACCTCCACCCGACTCGCAGCCTGAAGGCAGAGAAATGAGTGATGCACATCACTCTTGGGCCCTTCATCGCCATCGGGGATGTATCGCAGGTCTGAGAAACGTTATTCGCTCAGATAGCCCTTCAAACCATACCCAGTTGGCAATATGGAGGAGATGCTGATGTCATTGATCGAACAAGTTGACTGACTATAACCTCGAGATGCTGATGATGGCACTACTGACATAATGACGTAGATGTGATAGACATGAAGCATATAGGCATCCATGCATGAAGATACAAAGACGTTGTTTGTTTATTGCAGATAGACACAAAGCAAATGCTTATGACTACCGTAGATAGAGGACGGGCACACACACCTACAAATATATCCTTTACTAAGTGGAAACAGCAAGATGCTAAGAATACATACAATTACCTTGCTCATGGTTAATTGCAACTAACATGGATGGCCATAAGAACAAAGATGGAAGTGTAAGGGAGGCATCATATCACAAGTATGACACTGACACAAGAGTTCCACATTACAAAACCTTTATTAGATTCTTGGGGTTTAGAGAAACTCCTACTTTGCCCTATAGCTATGACGGGAGTAGTCTCTACCATCAAATAGTAAAGTAAACACAGTCCTTGTCAGTCTTTGTGAAATCAAAATGGCCTATACTAACAAAACCTAAGGCCTTCCCTATCTCTCAAACAAAAAGTGTCTAAAGGGGAATATGTATGCAAAGAAAAATCATTGTTATAACATAAAGGATCAAAGGGGCTGAGTCAGCTCTCCTCGCCACATTTGATAGCACAAAGTAAGGAGGCCCCCGTAGACAGGATGACACTCTGGCTCAGGTTCTCAAAACAAAGGCAGTTCAAAATGTGGATCGAGGCCCAACTTGCTTTCCACGTTAAAGTCAATTATTCCAGCGTTCCAAAAGTTCTTTCACAGTACAACCAAAAAGTTCACGTAGGCCTCCCTCCGTCGGGCTCGGACCTCTCAAAGCTTTAACAGTTCACATAGGTCTCCCTCAGCCAGGCTCAGACCTCTCAATCAACAAGTACCTGATTCAACACAGAGCTCCCTCAGCCGGGTTCGGACATCACAACCACAGCACTTGCAGGGGTTCCCTTCCCCAAGCTTAATTGACATTTGTTAGGGGTTCCCTCCCCCTAACTTATCACACTTCCGGTCTTCCGCAGTCGGGCTCGGACCCTTTTACCGATGTCAAAGACTTTCGAATGTGCAAGGCCTTCACCATAGACCTCTGCAGGACCACTTAGGCTTTCTTTTCAGCTCACACTCTCATGTTATTTGCCCCAGTGTCTCTTGGTCTTTGTAGTTCAGTACCATGAGCTCAAAAGGTCAAAGAAATCTTTTTGTTCAAGCTTTCACCTTTTCACTTCTCCTTTTGCAGGGGTTCATATTGACCATTACGCATCTCAGAGTTTGTTTACTTTGCCGTTTTATAAGAAAACATTTCAAATTTCGCGTATACTTTCGAGTGGGCTACGTCCTTTGTCCGGACTACTACGCTACTCTGTATCACTGGCTTGACAGTTATAAGCCACGTAAAAGTTCATCACTGGTTATCTTTCTTTCGCTTCTCATCAGCATGTGCTCAACCTTCACTTGTGAGATACACTGTTGTGGCTTCAAACTTTTTTTGACACAAACCGGCCTTTCATGTCTTTCGCTAACTCACTGGTTGAGCACGATCTTTTCTTTTTTCAGTGGCTTTGAGTCACAAGTCAAGGTTAATACCACAGGCCTGGCCTCACCTCTCCAACTCTGTCATTCACCCGGGAGAGTCGCTGGAGTCCTTGAAACACAATGCAGGTTTCTTCTTGTCTTTCGCCGCATCTCCTTCATGGCTTCCCGGAGGCAATGACCTCCTGCAGGGAACCTTAGGGTTTCTCTACCCTTTGCTTTAGTTCCTCGATCTGTCGTCCTGCTCCAATGGGTTCCTCTTCATCCTGGAAGAGCTGTTTCCTCTCAAGTTCCATCTTGCTGAGAGTGTGTCTCTATGTTCCGCCTTTTATCTGTGTGGGGAGAGTTAATGGGTATAAAATGTACATAATTGAAGTCAAGTGCCTGACTTTGCCTGACCCGATTAGCGGGACATGTCCAACGAAATATGTAAGTGTAAGCCTCTTTACTCTCAGTCCCCCTCTTCCTCGGCCCAGTGTTTGTGTAGAAAGGGGGGTGGAGTTGGGACATTGGAGGATCCTATAAAATAGAATGGGGCATGGGTAAGGGAAAAGGGGGGAATACAGCATCTCACGAGCGGCTGCCTCATTCCCACTCCCCGAAGACCCCTCACCCCGGTGATCCTCCTGCACTGGTCCACCCCCAGAGTCTGGATCCAAAGGCAATGGCCGTGCCCTGGCCACCCGAGAGAGAGAGATCCCCAGGGACTAGAAATTGAGACATCCTTTGGTTTCTCATAGAAGCCAGAGGTGCATTCTGTGAATGGAGAAAACAAGATTAATTTCTAATACACAGAGCGGCTGGCAGCCTGATTCAGCAAAAGGCAGACAGACGGAGCTTCCAGCACAGACACAGTGCACATCCTAGCCAAGGACAAGCAGAGACAGAAAGTTTGCAGTTTAGCAAGGCAATAAGGCACCTGCTAGGAATATAGCCTAAAATCCTCATAAATACAAGCAGGAGAGCTCCATTTCATAGTCCATACACATGTGACCTGGAAGAACGGGGCAGTGCCTATTCACTAAAAGCAGATGGAGGAAAGATGTTCCCATCGAACCGGAGGTGGAAAGATACAATTACTATATAGGTTCAAAGCTGGATGTACCGTCTCAGGGATTAGGCGATCAGAGATGGCAATTTATTCGGAACACAGCACCTTTGTGATCCTTCCCATTGCCTTGAATAGTTTCACTGAGCCTGGTAGCTGTCCAAGGTCCCAAGGCTGAGAGGACCTTTCCTGGCCAACCTGTGGCTACCTTTCACATTAAAGTACAATATGTTGTTGGGGTCAATAATTTCCCTGTTAACCTGCAACTTTGTAACAGTAACATTTAGAGGTGGTCCTAGGAGCAGCCACCAGATATGGAGATCCAATAACGAGACTAATCCCTATGGATTACATATATAGTTTTGCTTGACTAACCAATCCCCATCCCTGATAGGTTTTCTGGGACGTACCTTATTTTATGATGTCACTAGCCTTTAAAATGGTGTGTAACCCACGTTTGGAAGATGAGAACTTCTGGAACGAGATGCTGTTCTAGTGTGATTCCTGTCACTTTGATTGATAATAAAGACAGTAAACTCTGCCCTATGGTTGAGTCTTTCGTTCTTGTGGTAGGGATTTCTTTGGGGCCCAAGTACCCTCTTGCTGGTAATCGAGGTGACTGCTAAGAGTGCACTGCTGCTCCTTTACAAGTGGTAACAGAGAGATGGTCGCTAAAACCTTTCGCCATTAAGTCCGCTTCGTCTTGCTGCATGCCGAAGGGCTGCGCAGCGACCCGCGAGGTCCGACCCCCAAGACCACGAGTGGGAATAATTGAAGAGGTTGCCAGGAGCTGCCTTGGATAAATTCCTGCCTGCTCCCTGTGGGAGTCCAAGCAGAGCAGACAGCAGAGGGGCAGATTCTGGGATATTCAGTGTCTGAGGGGCTTCATCGGATCACAGAGTGTAAGTATAGACTCAACTGTACGGCAAATATAGGGGAAGGAAAAGTCTCGCTTAGTGTTGTGTTTTCTGTGTTCCTGTTTTTTCTGTGAAGGTTACCCATTTTTTAGGTGGTTAGCTTAGTCTACGGATGAAATATAAAAGATACTATAACAAGGATACCTGTGATGTGGGCATTAGCTTGGTTTATGGATGAAAAATAAAAAAAAATACTAAAACAAAAAAAAGGATGCCAGTGAGTTAGGAAGTTTAGCTTAGTTCATGGATGATTATGTATGGTTACCTGTGTATAGATATTAGCAGAAGAACCTAGCTTATATCACGGAAGGTTTTTTATTAATTTATCTCATTGAGATGTATTCCTATATGCGTCGGTATAGAAGAAGGACCACGTTGGGATACCCTGTGTCTAGGTGAGCCAAGAAGATGGCCATGTGTTATGTCATGTTTGTTTGTGTGTCTATCGTGTCAAAAAGCGAGGACATGTATTGAAGTATGAGATTTCTTTTCTTCAAAATGGTTGTGATGTCACATGTGAGGCTGTTGAATAAGACTTCAGGTGTCTAGAAGGTGGTGTATTCCGTTTTGTTGAACTGTTGCTTGAACTGGTGAAAAGTGTTATGCCATTTGGACGGAGCTTGAGGAGCACATGAATCTAGTCAACCAACGTTTAGCATTAAGGGTGCAAAATGCAGCGTGGACGCTGCACGGAGCATGCTCTTGTTGATGGTGGTGAGCCAGAGAGGATGTTAAAACAATTCTTTGGATTGCTATGGTTTTGTGAATTTGGACGAAAAATGATATTGATTATGTAAACTGTGAATTGATAAAGGTATTTAAGCGTGTCGAAATCCCAATTTGAGATCAAGTAAGTATTGAAGATCACAAAGTAACATGCCACCATGAGGGATATACCCATTCAATATTTATGCAAGTCCCTCCCGTGATATCAAGACAAAATACGCAAGTTTAGCACGGAATGGACTCACGATACAGAGGGCAAAATGGCAAAGGCATGGCCCAAAGATGGAAGCTTTTCCAAATGTGTGCAGCAACATATACCAACTTATTTACATGCTGCCTGTAAACTGAAGAAATTAAGTAACCGGTTGGCTATATTAGAGCTATGGAAAATGTTTCAGGTCGACTAAGGGGACCTGTCTCAAAAGCAGTGGATGCTGAGCCAATGCGATGCGGGAGGTGAATCGCCTCGGCTCCCCCTCCTCCTCCTCCTTCTACTCCTCCTCCTCGTCCTCAAACTGTACACGCAGGTACGACAGCAGAAAGTCAGGTTTTTTACCACTTTAAGGAGTTGAAAGCAACAGCAGGATATACCACCTGCATATAACAGTGAAGACACATTTAGCGGTGCAAAGCAGAGGAATAAAAAAGCAGAGGTTATCAGCAGCGAGCATAAGGAGCGCAGCGAATTGCAAGGGAAATTGAGAAAAGACGATGAGGGACAGGACATAGTGGGGATAATGAGGTGACAGTCTCGACAAATGAATGGGTAGGCAGACAGATACTGCTTAAACTGGACAGGAAGACTACAAACGAGCTAGGTGATATGGGAGAGGAAGCTCCAAATCGTAAAGGTGCGAAAGCTAAAGAATGGGCAGAGATAATGGAGGAGGTAGTGAGAAGAGAAAAAGAAAAGAAGGAGGAATACGACAGGTTGAGAAGGGAACGAGAGTGAATGGAAGAGAGGGAAAGAGAAGAGAGAGAGAGTAAAAGGCAGAGGGAGCTAGAGGAGATGCAATGAGAAAGGCAGAAGAAGAGAAGGAGAGCCAGTTGCCAATTTCTATTTATGACATGGCACGTTTTAAATGCCGTATCATAAATAAAAAGGGAAAAGAGAAGGTTGGAAGTCAAGCGACTAGTTAAAGAGTGCTGACACAGAGAAGAAGAGGAGGATAGGAGACGTGAGTGAGAGAGAGACAAGAGTAGGGAGAGACATTCTAAGAAAGCAATGTACACTAAGACGGACTTAACATTTCTAAATGATGATGAAGAAGAATAGGGGAACTTTATAGGAGCAGAAAAACAGCTCAGTTGCCCCAACGATGAGCAAGAGTGCAGTGTGGTCCGGCTTGAAGGGGAAACATGATTTTTCAGATCAGATAAAGTAAATGGGAAACAACGGGAGAAACTGATATTAAGGAGTCTCAGCTAAGAGGATGAAAGAGAAGGAGACAGTGACGATAGTATTGGGACCATGGTGTCAGATGAAGATTGACAAGGAAGTGACGGTGATGGGAGGGAGAGACCTTTCCGCTGCTCCAGGGAAGTAAGCCCTGACAGAAGCATATTGTGGGGAGAAGGGACAGACACTGGAAGATATGATGGAGGACCCGAGGGATGACTGGAATGTCCTAGGAACAGGTCGCATAGTGCGGACGAGATTACTCTATATGGACAGAGGCTAAGAGCCCTGCCTGGGCGGAGATGGGTAGAGATGACAAGGGCATTCACAGTCACTAAGGACATGGGGAGACATGACAGAGGAATGAGACCGACACAGTTTCCATTATTAGAGAAGGGTGGCGGACAACCACAGTATGTACCGTGCCAACAGATGGATAAGAATAATTTGAGGTGTAAGCAACCCTCGTTGACTGCAGGGGCTGAGAAATGGATCTATGAGATTGAGAGCAGGGATGACACTGGAAGTGGGCAACATGAAGACTCTACTCGCAGCCATTCTTGGAGAGGTAGCAGATGACATTTGTAGAAGAGCAAGATATCCCTGAGGGACAGCACAGAACATAGCGCAGCATTCAATAACTGCTGAGCAGCCGTATGCAAGCTCTAAGGGTAGAGTACACGTACACATCTAACATAAGCGTGATTATGGCACGCAAAATACATGAGGACGATGAGCCACTCCAATACATTCAGCAGATTCAAGAACATTGGTGTCTTGAGACGAGGGAACCGTGGGAAAAAACAGTGAGGTTATTTTATCACATATTATGTCAAGGATTGCCAAAACAGGTACAGACGCAGTTGGAGAAATTGAGGGCATGGAGGCTAAACCACGGTCAGAGATCCAACTAACTATCGTGCCCTATTGTCCGTTAATGCAGGAGAATGCAAGAAAGGGTGTGAGGAGAAAAAGCAGGAAGAGGCGAAGTAAGTGCAGGATAAGCTATCAAAGTACACAATGAAATGGGCAGTGTTGACGAGTGGAGAGGGAGTAGTTACCCAGAACATACAAAATGCCACAGACAGTAAGAGGAGGCTTTGTAGGAAGGGGAGACACAAACCATTGGCCCAGGGGCCGGAGAGGAGTACCCAGGGAAGAGGGTTTGGATATCCAAAGCAACAGGGCGGAGATGGATTGAATGGGGACAGCCAAGAACAATTGGTGGTCCCATACAATGTCGAAGGATAGGTCACATAGCGTGAATGTGTCGAAGCAGGGGCAGAATGCAACAGAATGGGGGAATGCCACTTCAGACAGGACAAACTGACTATCATGCTCAAGATCGCATGCACATGCAGACATACACGCCACAACTGGCACAAAAACAGAGCATAGAAAATGCTGCCATATCAGCCCATGGCACATGCACCACAAGCACAGGAACATGGGCGGCCACCCCAACCAGCACACCAAGCACTGCTGTAGCAGAACATTTTAGCGACAACACACACAGACCCCATGTTGGAGACTTCCGTATGGAAATTCAGAGCGGTGACTGTAGTGGGGGGCCATCCTTTTACCAGGACGGGAATGTAATTGTATCCACAATTGGACAGTTCACAGACAAACCTGATGTGTTTGATCCTATCCATTAAACCCAACCCAAATGAGGAACCACGTATCGGGGTGACAATAGGTGACACAACTTTCTCCTTTCTCGTGGATATGGGGGCGACTCAATCCTGTATTAGGGAGGGGAGATACCCGATGTCAGACATTGCCATGAATGCACAGGAATTCTCTCGGACTACAGATTTGGTTCCTTTCCCTGACAAACTTCTGATGTCCATGTAAAACACAACCTGACTATGCCGTTGTTATATTCCCGACAGACACCAGTAAACATAAAGTGTAGGGACATCATAGGCCGACTTAACATGACCATTTCATTCACTGACCAAGGGATAGTGTGCTTGACTCCAGGAATTCACTACATGAATGTTAGGGGACTTATCCAGGCATATTATGGGAAGACTGCACAGAGGGGGGGTACCAGCAAATCTCAAGCTTTTCCATAGCATGGCTTCCAGGGACTACAGGGCAATTGCTACGTACACCCAACAAGTTTTTGTTCAGACCAGAGGTTCCCCTGGATGAGAGGGAATGACAGGTGATCCCAATATAACTGGAGACAGTTATAGTGAGGGAAAAAGAGTAGTATTGCATGGGACTGATGACGCAGGATGGGCCTGGAGGACAGTAATCACAGTGGGAAAAGGGCACAGGCTCACTGACTTGGCAGATGAGGAACAGTTTTGGGACGATTGTTCAGATCATGGGATGATGTGCTTTATGTGAAATACCCATTGGGTGAGAGTGAGACTGCATTACAGGGAAGTACCATAGAGAATGGTTTTGTTACAAAAGGCACCACAGCCATTTCTCGAGGAAGACTTGGCGCGAGAATCCAGTGTTCTATGGACTAGCAGTCCATATGACGTTGGTCTGTTAAAAGGAATAGGGGCTATCAAAATAAAACTTAAGCCAGGGGCTATCTTACTAAAGGCAAGACATTATCCCCTATCCAGGGAGGCAGACAAAGGTATTTATGAGATGATTGCTGCTCTAGTAAAGCAAGGCATTTTAGTCCCTGGTGTTGTATTCAAGATATACGTCCACTGAATCAAATTGTTGAGGCAGAATTTCTGTTAGTTCCCAATCCCGTGACAATTCCATGTTCCGCCAGGAAGCTACCCATTTCACAGTAATAGATTAGAAGAATTATTTCTTCTCTATACCACTCCACGAAAAATCACAGGACTTGACTTCCTTCCTATATACAAACCAGAAGTGGAAACACACGAGATTACCACAGAGGTACTGTGAATCACTCTCTATCTTCAATAGGGTCCTGCAGATGGAACTAGGGAGCATACAGTTGGAGAGTACCGTCATTCAGTATGTAGACAATATTTTGATTTGCAGCTGGTCTGAAGAGCAGTGTCGAAATGACTCAGTGTACTGTAACAGTACTAGCAGAAAAGGGTTACAAGGTAGACAAGGCAAAACTACAATATTGCCAGGAGGAAGTGTTGTATATTGGACCGTTGTTATCATAGGAGGATGAAAGGTAACTCCAGAAAGGGCGGAGGTGATCTTCAAAATGCCGCTGCCACAGGCAGTGAGAGAAATGCAGCAATTCTTGGGCCTCCGTTATTACTGCAGAGCCTGGGTACTCGATTACAGCACATACAGGAGACCCCTATCAAGCGAGCTTCGTGAGTCACAGAGAGTGCATGCTAACCTATCATGGACACACAAAATGACTGAAGCATTTCATGAGCTGAAGAAGGCAATATGCACAGCTCCAGTGTTAGGAATCCCCAATTATAAGGACAAATTCTATTTGTTCTCACACTTCAAAGGATAAGTGATGACCGCGGTACTCACACAAAAGACAACCTTAGGACAAAAACCAATGGTCTACTATAACGGACGTTTAGACCCAGTGATGAGAAGACATTACCCGTGTGAACAAGCGTTGGCTGTGTGCTCTAGCACCTTGAAGCGCTCCATGTGCTAGATGGAAAAACCAATAATGATCTCGGACCTAAATAACCGGACAGACTCAAAGAATATGGCAAAGTACTACTTTATTATCAGCATTAAACAAAGTAGGGCAATCTGGCGAATAACAGGCAGTAAATCACACACTCACACACAAATGGGATTATACAAAGGTTTGATACCTCAATATGCATTATTTATTACATCATCCTTTGTGGTAAATTAAAACCTATTAAAGGGAGGGATTGGTTAGGGGATCATATGTACCTATAGTATACATAAATGTTAATAACTTCATTGGCTGCCCCTTATCTGGTGGGTTCCCTCCAACTACCTCTAAATATGTATAATACCGATTTAGTGGGGAAAATGGCAGCAGGTTGGTCTCTGCAACATTGTATAGCCTGTTGCTACGTAGACCCTCTGATTGGTTGGCGTGGTTTACCAACCTTGGATTTTCAGCTCGTTAGCAGCATGTAAGCAAAATGAAAACTCAGGTGCCTCAAGCAACGTCAGACTACTCCCCACTTTCCCAATGAGTCCATCGTCTCTTATCGGTCAGGCCCCAACCCAAGGCATCTCCTTTGTAGTTCATCTCGAAGCATGCTCTCTGTTCTAGGACATTTAGGGGACTTTATGCACACTATTATCTTCGTTTGGGCTTAATGTATAGCCCTTGTTTTCAACCTCTGAATCACGTGTGAGGAGACCACAAATTTGTCTATCTTGACCTTCTATTTACTGCTATTTGATTCAATTGTGCTGGGTGTCATTACACTTCTTGGCCTCCGGAGACTTGCTCACTCCAACTGAAATGGACATTCTGCATCTTTAATTCTCTAATACTTGGCTCTTGCAGATGTTTTCTCCTTCGCTTAATCTAAGTGAAAAATGTGTTACGTACATGGCTTATCCTTTTGACTCCCCTTATGCCTTGCAAGTTTTTCCTTGAAATAGCATCCTTGATCCCAAGCCAATAGACCCCTCTTTGTTCCTCATGCAAAGCTGTTTTTTCAGCGTCTTCTGACTCTGCAGCTCTGGTCCGTCTCTGAGGTAGCTTAAATGGTTTTAATAAGAGTCAGACGTCCATCTTTCCATCGTGTTATGCTTTCCTCTGCAGCAAGCTTTTATATGTGTCATCAGCCTTACACTTCTGCGTATATACATTTATTAAACAGCAAGTTACTTTATCTTCTTTGCATATAAGATTTCTTCATATTCGATTACATGTTTCTCTTGTTACTTTAGTTACATCTTTAATCTTTGAGTATTTGCATATCATGTTCAGTAAGTCTCAGCACCTCTCCTCTATGACGTCACTCTGCTCTTGTCAGATTTCACTTATAGCTCTATGATGTCCAATGGTGTGTGCAGACATCCTTCCAGTCTCTCAGTGCGAGGGTAGATTTGATACGGTTGTCTGAGTGCATATCGTCTCTCATACACTCAATGCGGTATTGGGGTGGTACCTGGTGTCCCACATAGGGCTCTTCTCCTACCGTTCTAGTATGACGCAGGTGAGGGGGTGGGAGCTAGGGATACCATGTCCACCTGCTCTTCTACATTCCCCTATCTGGTTGAGTCCTCAACCTCCTCGTCTTCAATCTTCTTTATCCTCTCTTCACATCCAGGGTTCTTCGGGATACATATTTTCATCACCCCCTCAGTTCACCTGCATTCTTTATATTCTCATCCATACTCCAGGTCATGTGACAGCATTCTCCAGTTGGTCGACAGAATACCCAAAGACCTACATATTTCTTGTGATCCTTAGGGTAGTAGAACTTCATCGCTGGGTGTGCCAGTAAACTCTTCTTTATGTTCTCACAGGTGGTGTCTTCGGTCTGTGGTGTATGATATCCATTCACATCAATCATTATCTTCATCCCAATAGCTTTCTTGGCAGTTTTCTGGCATTGTTTCAAAATGATCCTCATGAGACAGAATACTAGCAATACCAACACTAATATCGTTCCAAGTAACTTGAGGGCATTTTTCAGCCATGTTTGAATCGATAAAAACAGTGATGAAAACCAGTCATTTGCAGCTGTCTCATCAGCTTCATCCTCCATCGTCATATGCAGGGTCATGAGCATAGTTATTGCTTCTGTAAGGGTTTAATTTTTTCCATCATGGGAAAGTGTGAATGTACAGCAAGAAGGCCTGACCTTGGCGCACACTCCTCCTTCCTTTGCTGTAATTAAGTCCAGGACATACCTCTTCTGGAGGGTCATACGCCTAATGGGCCTTAGTTATTCGCTGATTGCATTAAATCCTTTCATTGTTGCATTGATTGTTTGCAGCAGCTCCCATCTGATAATATACAACCACTTGGCATTCACTGCAGTTTAAAGTCCTAGCATAAATATAGATGTTATTATCATCGCTGTCTTTCTGAACCATTTATGCTCATCTGGAATATTGTTATGGGTTTCTATTGATTTTGATTAAAAATATTTCTCCCTCTTCAATCGGCAAAGGTTGAGCGACCTCTTCCTTCTCTGGTGTTCATTCCTTTTATTTGGAAGTGCATCAATATGGAGGGCACTTTGAGGAATCACTAATGCAGGAATATGTACGACCACAAGTGAGCATACGCCACCCCAATTTTCAAACAGCTGCATGCAAGCTCTGGATCCACAGGCCCAATATGATCCATCAGCATGGCAGTTCCTCCATTAATTCCTGTCACTTAGAGCACCTGTTTGCACCCTTTATTTTCTCCAACCAGGACCAGGCCTTCATTTTTGAAGCATGTTGTCACATTTGTTAGTGGTATTATAGATGCGGGTCCTGCCTTATTGTCAACCCATGTTATTAGCTTAGAGTACTGGGCCCATGACTCTAAACACATGTCTTTAACTATTTCTACTACTGTTACTGGTTCCTTCTTCAAAAAGAGTGCGGGGCAAGATAACATTCCTTCTTCCCATCCTGATCTGGTAACCACTCGTCCATACACCAATAGCTGAGGTCTCTTCCAGCATCCCGGTACTCCCGATCTTTCCACTATGTAGAACATGCCATCTTCCTCTTTCAACAACCTTTATTTGTTCTCCAATCTGGGATGGATACATATGTTTTCTGCTGGTCTAACCCATTCTTTTCCCATCCTTTGTGTTTTCACATAAGTATCTTCATATAGAAATGATCTCCTTGATCGCCATCGTAGGGTTGCCCATTTTCCTTCAACTTTTCCTCTGGTTGTGCATGCTGCCAGATGTCTGAGGCACTTTGCATCATGTGCAGGCATCTCTTTTGCAATAAATGTTCTGGCTGTGTTCATGGCGAAGGGGATGAGAGAACACACGTAGCAGCTTTCATCTGACGTACTCTCTCCCGCATCCTTCATGTGCTGGTACCACAGGTTAATCTTTAAGTGAGCTGAATTGTCAAGATATGTATTTATCAAAAACTAGACAAAGTGGTCACACGAGACAAAAATCATTTAAACTGAATTCAATAGACGCACATGTGTGAAAGGAAAGGATAAGCTTGGTCAGTGAAATTTATCTAGACATATTCTAATAATAACATAAAAACAATTACACATAACATTTATACAAGGATCTGAAAGTTTCTATAAAATATCCAAATTAAGTCTTACCTAAAACGCACTATATCATCTGTTGATGAACACAAATAGAGTTGAATTTCACCATATAGAAATAAGCGCTAAAGTGCATAAATAGTGAACTAGTCTCAGATTCTTATTTATATCATCTGTAATGCATTCGGGCTAGTCACTATATTTCTGTTCATTTGTATATTAACTGTGGAACACTGGCTTGTTGTTGTCCTGATGAAGACGATAATCAGTTCCTCCCAGCCCCTGCTTCTGTTTTTGGGTTTGGGTGGAACTAGCTATGACTATTTGTCGAAGCTACTGAATAACTAGATATCTTCGTATTATGGTTAATATATGCAAGATGCTTGTAGTTAACAATGAGTACTGTACATTATTATTGGTATTAGTATTATTACTAGTATTTCTTCCTTTTTTAGAGCAATAGCTCTGTTTTATAGGTGATACTGTGTACATTTTCTTATGAAATTTATATAAATGCAATGTTTTGTAATGAACAGAAATATAGTGACTAGCCGCAATGCATTACGGATGATATAAATAAGAATCCGAGACTAGTTCACTATTCATGCACTTTAGTGCTCATTTCTCTATGGTGATGTTTAAGGCTATATGTGTTCATCAATAGATGATATATTGCTGTTTTATGTAGGACTTAATTTGGATATTTTATAGAAATGTTCAGATCCTCGTATACATTTTATGTGCAATTGTCTTTATGATATTAATAAAATATGTCTAGATAATTTTCACTGATGGAGCTTATCCCCTCCTTTCACACATTTGAGTCTATTGAATTCAGTTTAAATTATTTTTGTCTCGTGTGACCACTTTGTCTGGTTCTTGATTTCTAATGTTCCCCAGGTCCACAAAGAAAGGGATACCCATCTTTTTCTTTCAAGATATGTATTTATGCCATCATGATCTTCTTCAACATCTTTTTGAAGTCAAATAATGTTTTTAGAAAAATTAGAGAAGATACTGCTTGTGCTTTTGTTAGGGATTATAAAGGCTGTTTCATTGTCCCCCACAGTATCTGCAATTTTTATCATTATATGTCTGAATGCCATAACAATAAGGAAGAATAGACAAATCAGAAGACTAAATGAAATCACAATTACCATTTCTCAAAAACATATTGACCTTCTCGATGGCAGTAAGACTCTCATATTCTCTCATATGATGTCAGTTCTGTGTTATCTTCTGTAACTCACGCTTTTATATCAAGAACTGCAAAATAATGGCCACAATAATTCTGAAAATAATGTGATTGTTTTTTGGATTTCAACAAAATGCTACAGTGTTCACATTTTGTCATATCAGAGCTTGGTAAGACTGTAATATGTAGGTAAAAACAGCATAAAAGAATATGTGTAATGTTATTATGATGGGTAGCATAGAAGATGCAATGAATTCCTTGTCCTCTGGCTTTGGTGCAGTAACACATTGTTCCTTTAATTTATCTAAAAAAAAGTTCCAGGATAGTGGTTTGATGTGGTGCAGATGCAGCCAGACTCCTCTTTCTTGTAGTTTAACAGCTGTGGGTGTAACTATATCCCCTCATAGTGTCCCTCAAAGCAGGGCTTATTCCTGGTGTGGACAAATTTACACACCAGCACCTGGTCCCCTAGATATAAGATTGACTGTTTCAACAGGCAGTCTGGATCTGTTGGCTGGCTTTCTTCTTCAGTCCTATTTGACCCCTCCCTTTGTTTCTTGATCTGTGAGACATGAAAGAAACACTTGCAGTGATTGTTGTTAGGTAATTATGCATCTTATCACCTAATGTCTTCACTACACTGTGGGGATCAGTTTCTAACCTAGTTTGAGGAGCAAGGGGTGGTCTCATTCAGTGTCCAGTCACCAACTCATGAGGAGTTAGGTGGTGATCTGACCCTGGCTGATTTCGAAAGGGATATAGCGCAAGGAGCAAACAGTGTAACCACCCCTTCTTCAAAGTTATCTTAATCGTGGCTATCCTCTCCTTAAGGAGTCCATTTAATCTCTCACAATTTCCATTCACAGGTGGGTGATAGGCAGACGATAACTTGTGTTTTATACATAATAAAAGAGTTACTTGCTCAAATTGTTCATTTACAAAATCCGGTCCAGTGTCAGACCACAGCACTTCGCTGGCACACACCCCAACTTGGGAACACCTCATGCACAAGGAACTTGGCAGTGCATGTGGCATCGGGGTACGTACATGGACCTGCCTCGATCCAACTAGAAAAGGGACATACCACTACCAGCATGTACCTATAACCGTTGCATGTCTGCAACATATCCACATAATCTACATGTAAATACTGAAATGGGCCATTGGGTCTTGGAATTGCTCCTCTCACTGTTCGCAAAGTGTGCCCTGCAGTACATTTCTGGCATACGATGCAATTCACAATAAACTGTGCCACATGTTCTAACAAATTTGGTGAAAACCCATCTTCTGCAATGGTAGCAGCAAGACTCCCTCAAGTCGTATGTGCAGGGTAGTGAATCTGCTCTAGTGCTACACTCAATAATGCTAGAGGCATAACTGGCTTTCTAGTGCTATCCTGCCTCCAGACTGCATCAGTGGGGGATAATAAACACCCCTGCTTTCTTCATAAATCTTGTGCCTCCTGTGAGGTTCTACCTTGTATTTCAATTAACTGAACAATCGACAGCATGTTAAAGCCCTCCTTTACGAACATCCATCGTCCTGTCATTTGCTTAACACTTTTTTTTAGTTTGAAATCAGAAATATTAGGGAAATATGCTGCCTTTCTTGCTTTTACATCTGCGGGTTCATTTCTGTGAGAATATTTGTCTGTTCTTTTAGTATGCGCAGCTCATTTTATGACTGTGATAATCATTGAGAGTCTCAATGCCTCAATAAATGTATCCAATAGGGCTGCATGTTGCACTGGAGTGCTGTCTGCACAGAGGAAGACCATCCTTTTCCAGCCTGACGAACCTGCATGCACAGTTGACGTCACATAGGCAGAGTCAGAGTATATCGTCAGTGCCTCATCCTCATATCTTTGGAGTACGGTTATAAATGCCACTAATTTTGCAGCCTGTGCTGAGCAATGCCAAGGCATTCTCATGCTTGTCACTACTCCAAATTCACCCTCTCTGTTCAGCTTTACTACTGCTGATCCAGTATGCCTCTCGCCAGTAGTTTGATCCATTTTTGAAGAACCATCAATAAAAACTACTCCACACTCCACCCCCTCCGAGAGCATTTTCTCAAACACGGAATATCATCATAAAATTCAGTATACGTTGTGCAATCATGTACATAAACATCCTCCTCTATTGGTTCCACTATGAATGCTGCTGGATTTACTATTCTGCATTTAACAATTTTGATTGCAGGATTTGAGATAATTACCTCTTATCCTGATGCTCTTTGTGTGGTAAATGTATTTTTGGGTTTCTCGAGAAGAACAAACTATGCATGCTCAACGAATAATGTTACTGAACACCCCATTGCAATACTTGAAGCCTTCTCAATTACAAAGGCAGCAGCAGATAACGCATGCTCACAAGGTTAATGCCCTTTCATAACTGGATTTAAAACCCCACTGTAATAAGCCAATGGTTTGTGTCCATGTCCTAATGTCGTTTTATGTGTTTGAACGGCTGTCATGACTTCTCTGTTTGAATGAGAAAATAAGTACATTTCTTCATGATAGTCTGGAATTCTTATCACAGGGGTTGTACTAATAGCCTTTTTTAATTCCTCAAATCCTTAAGTAATTTCATCTGTCCATGTTATCTTACTTGTGTGTACCTGTGTGTCATGATGCCTGCTCCCGGGGAGCCGGTTCAAGCCCTGCGTCCCCGAAAGCGGACATCCAGTCCCCAAGGAAGGACCCAGCAACCCCATATAGGGGCCCTTTGGACAGTGTCCTGACGCCTATGGTGCCAGGCTCATAAAAGACATCAGTCCTGGCGCCACAGGCGCCAGGCTCATTATGGATGTGCTTGGGTGCACTTACCTGATGTAGACCATGCTGCAGGATCCCGGCCTCCTTGAGGCCTGAAAGGAACTACTTTACCTGTGGGACTAATTTACCATCCGGGCATGGTCGGGGAAGGATAAATACCTGATTGGAGGAAGGATACATACCTGGAACTTCTTCCAAGGCTATTTAAACCCCACCCGAACAGCCACATGTGCTTCGCGTTGTTCTGCATCTAGCAGCTGGATGCTCACCGTGTCTGCTCCTGCATCCTGACTTCTGCCACGCCTTCCAGCATCCTGGATCACCTAGAAAGGAAGAGAAGAAGAGAACAGAAGAAGGAAAAGTCCTTACCTGCTAAATCCGCATCCCGGAGACATCTCGCCGACAATCCTGAAAAGGAAGACTTTTATTTAAAAGCTCATTGCGTTGATCGCTGCAGCGCCGCATTCCACTCACCTTTACTGGGCGCCTCCATGTTCAGCAGCGAATTCACATCCGGATTTGCAGTCACGCCCCAGCACCTAGGGAGAAAAAGACCAGAACAAAAGGTGAGAGAGAAGGGAATAAGGAAAGCTAAATCTCCATGTTAAGACTTACCTGTTGATTCATTCCCTCTTCATTTCGGGTCCGCGCCGCATCCTGGCATTTCCGGACCCCGGCCCCTAAGGGGAAAAAGAGACATCAGTGTTAATGAGCGAATGAAAAGACATTACCAAAAAACGCTCATTAAAGACTTACCTGATTTCTACAAGGATTTCACCTCTCATCTCGGGTTGGTGCCTGTTCCCCGGCATTCCGTACCCCGGCCCCTATGGGGAAAAAGACACTAGCATTAGTACATTAATGCAATGACACAAGGGGAACCTCTTCTCAAAAAACTTACCTGGAAGCCAAGCAAGTTTGGTTCTCACCAATCCGAAAATCCAGTGAAGTAACTGGATACCAACGCGCCCCTGCATCAGAAGCAGGATGGAGAGCTCGTCCTTCCAGACCCTAAGGTGAGACGCTACGAGGAATCACAGAAGGGTTTCGAGGAGGGTGAGAGGGGAAAGTGGGAGGCTGATTGCATTACCCCGCAGACAGTTAATCCCCTATTTTCGCCTACAGAAGAATACTTCTGCGAGCCAGACAAGCCAGATTTGGGGGCCCGGTCCAGTCCGTCTTCCGAACCCTGCGCATCACCTTAGAAGAGGTCACAGCAGTGCGAACCAGGCCAGCGCCTCCGTGGGAGTCAGGTGAGCGTTACAGAACGCGAAGACTTCCTACAAATTCCCACCCAGGCGCTATGGAAAGTTCTGAGACTGATCAGTTGGCCCAATTACTGGGGGAATTACGGGCCGAAGTACATGCCGCTCGTCAAGAGACTAACGCCCTCAGGAGGGAATTAATAATATCAAAGGAAAGAACTGATGACCTGGCCAGACAGCTTTTGCAAGGTCAAGCTGGGCAAACTCCTCTACCCGGTTCCGGAGGGAACCCCGCTCCTGTGGTTTCCAGTAACCCTGTGCAGATTAATCTACCTGGAAACATGCAGCTGGCCCCACCCGAACGCTTTGCTGGGGACCCCAAACGATTCGCCGTATTCATGAATCAGTGTCGTTTGCACTTCCTATGCAGACCTGGGGCCTTCCCTAATGATCAGACCAAGGTAGCCTTTGTATTGTCATATCTCAGCGGCTGCGCTGCCGATTAGTCAGTTCCACTGGTTACTCAAGATGACCCGATTCTCCGTGATTTTCAAAGGTTTCAAGGAAGCATGGAAAGGTTATTTGCTCGACACTCTCAGGGTCAGGCTCTGGATGACGAACTTCTATCCCTGCGACAGGGCAATCAGGACCTCCTATCCTATATTGCAACCTTTAATAGACTAATTGTGGAAACGGGATGGCCAGAGGATAAAAGAGTCACGTTGTTTTATCGAGGCCTACGCGGAGAACTTAAAGATATCTTGGCCCAAGTTGTAAATCCGCCCCAAGAATGCACAGAGTATATAGACTTAGTGGTCCAATTGGATCACAGTCTTCAAAACAGAAAAGCAGATCGGTCCAGGTTTGAGACCCGGGTGTTGGTCAAGACCCATGCTAATCCCAAGGGAGTTGATGTCTCTGAGCCTATGCAAATTGGAGGGGTTAAAGGACCCTTAACTCAAAAGGAACGTGAAAGGAGGCAGCAGTTAAAATTATGTCTTTATTGTGGGAATTCTGGACACTTCCTATGAGATTGCCTGGCAAAAAACGCCTCGAAAGGCGGTAGGAGCCGCTGATAAAAACCATGAAGACTCTGTTTCGGGAAACGACTCCGCCTGACAAGTGTAGGGGTCCGCTTGCCGAGCTTGAAAACTAACTCTCAGACCTCGCATTTCATTGTGCCAATGGTTCTCGTAGATCCAGAACAGCCTAAGCGGTTGCATGCAATTAAGGCATACATCGATAGTGGGGCTATTGGAAACTATGTGGATCGTGAATTGGTCTCTAGGATTAACCTCCCTCTCCGTCCTAAAACCAGCAAAGATGTCATCACCACAGTCGATGGAACTGAAATTGCCTCTGGACCGGTAACACATTCCACTACTGAGCTGATTCTTATTGGTCCCGACGGCCATCGGGAGGGTGTTGTGTTTGATGTAATCAAGGCTCCACAGTTTCAGGTTATTCTTGGAATCCCTTGGTTAGAGACACATAATCCTCGAATTGATTGGCGATCTAAGAGAATAACCTTCCCGGATTATACACAAACCTGCTACCCAGAAAACCTGAAGATTAATCTAGCATCTGTAACCTCTGCCTCCATGCAACTACCTCCGGAATACCAAGACTTTCAGGACGTCTTCCAAAAGGAACAGGCCAACACGTTACCTCCTCACAGATCGTACGATTGCCAAATCGATCTGGTGCCCGGTGCACAACCCCCTTGTAGCAGGATTTATGCCCTTACCGAACCTGAGAATCTGCATTTGAGACACTATTTGGATCAATACCTAGCTAATGGTTTTATTCGCCCGTCAAAGTCCCCGGCATCCTCGGCTTTGTTCTTCGTGCCCAAAAAAGAAGGCGACCTTAGAACTTGTATCGATTACCGCGCATTGAACCAGATAACAGTTAAAAACCGTTATCCTCTGCCTCTGATCCCTGAACTCCTTGACCAGGTGAAAGACGCTTGCATATACACCAAGTTAGATCTCCGGGGGGCTTATCATCTGGTACGAGTTAAAGAAGGCGACGAATGGAAAACTGCCTTCCGTACTAAATACGGATTATTCGAGTACCAGGTGATGCCTTTTCGGATTGTCTAACGCGCCGGCTGCCTTCCAATACTTCATGAATGATGTCCTTCGGGAACTCATCGATGTTTGTGTTGTCGTATATATCGATGACATTCTGGTGTACTCCTCTTCGGAATCTGATCACAGAAAACACGTCAGGGCAGTACTTGAAAAACTGCGCCAACACAAACTATTTGCTAAATTGGAGAAATGTGTTTTCCATACCACAGAAGTCGAGTTTCTAGGTTTCATCCTGACACCCAAAGGAGCCCGAATGGACTCAAGAAAAGTGGATGCCATCCTCAAATGGCCATCACCTAGCTCTGTAAAAGGGGTTCAAAGCATGCTCGGCTTTGCCAATTTCTATCGCAGGTTTATCCCAGAATTTTCACGCGTGGTACAACCCATTACTGCACTCTTGAGGAAAAATAAACGTTTTGAATGGTCTGAAGAAGCCGAGCAGGCCTTTCAGGATTTAAAAGCTAAATTTACCTCCGCACCTATATTGAAACACCCGTGTCCAGATCTCCCCTATGTCGTCGAGACTGACGCATCCAGGCTAGCCATGGGAGCTGTCCTGTCCCAAAGAGATCCTGAAACCAACCAACTGCATCCCGTAGCATTTTGGTCCAGAAAATTCTCTGCACCCGAGGTTAATTATGCAATCACGGACAAAGAACTGTTAGCCATTAAGTCCGCTTTTAAAGCCTGGCGGCATTATCTGCTTGGTGCTCGACATACCATCACAGTGATCACTGATCACCGGAATTTACAGTATTTGAAAACCGCCAAGGCTCAGTCATCACTGCAGCTCCGATGGGCTTTGTTTTTCGCTGAATTTGATTTCGTGATTACCTATCGACCTGGCTGCAAGAATGGCAAAGCAGACGCCTTATCCCGAATTGGAATGGGAGAATCTGATACAAACTCAGAACCAGTACCAATAATTCCCGAACAGAGGATTCTAGGCATGACTTCGTTACAGACGCTTGAAGACATTCAAGCCAGAGTGAAACAACTCCTGGACCCTACAACCTTACAGCATTAGATACAAAAGGGATCAGACTTTACCATAGATAATGGTTTACCTTATTTTCAAGGACGCTTATTCCTGCCACATAAGGAATTACACAAACTAGTTATTTCCGGTTATCATGATGCATTAATAGAGGGACACCCCGGTATTGCCAAGACAGAGGAAAAGGTGAAACGACAATTTTGGTGGCCCTCTTGGCAAAAAGATGTTAAATCTTTTGTGATGTCCTGTGGTGTTTGCGCCCAAAATAAAAGTCAAAAGAAAAGACCAGCCAGTCTCCTTCAACCTCTAGACATACCGCCAGCACCCTGGCACACCCTATCAATGGATTTTATTACGGACCTGTCTCCTTGTTCGGGGTACAATACTATTCTGGTAATTGTGGATTTGTTTTCCAAAATGGCCCACTTTATTACTTTGAAAGGTTTACCTTCAGCTTCTGTCCTAGCCAAAGAATTGCTCGAAAATATTGTTCGGCTACATGGATTCCCATCTATACTAATCTCTGACCGGGGAAGCCAATTCATTTCCCACTTCTGGCGCAAGTGTTGTCAAATGGCGCAGATCTACGTAAGATTATCGACCAGTCACCACCCTCAGACCGATGGTCAGACCGAGAGGACAAATCAGACCCTTGAGCAATACTTACGGTGTATGTTACAGCAATCTGAAAGCAACTGGAAAGACATTCTTTGGATAGCCGAATACGCATATAATTATTCGGTACACTCTGGAACTGGCCACAGTCCTTTTTATACTTTGTTTGGGCATCACCCTCGAATCTCAAACCTTGACTCGCCTCAGAACCTCGGAATGCCTGCAGTAGAACATCTGCATTCTACAATTACCCAAGCCTTCAAAGAGGGAACTACGCATTTACAACAAGCCAAGAGAAAATACAAGGAGAATGCTGATCTACATCGGAGTGAAGCACCTCCGTATCAGATTGGGGATCAAGTGTGGTTAGCTACCAGACATTTACCACTCAAAGGGCCTCGAACTTTTAACCCAAAATATCTGGGACCTTATTCTATTACGGCAATAATTAACCCAGTGGCTGTTAAACTTGATTTACCAGCTAGTATGCGAATTCACCCTGTTTTTCATGTGTCACTTCTGAAACCAGTGGTACCCGGAACCCGACTACTCAAACCTCCAGAACCTATTCTAATAGATAGGGAGCCCCAATTCGAAGTGAAGAACATTTTAGACTCAAAAATATTTAGGTCAAAACTGTTCTACCTAATTGATTGGAAGGGGTACGGACCTCAGGAGAGGTCGTGGAAACCCAGCGACCATGTGCATGCACCTCGATTAGTCAGGAAATTCCACCGACTCTTCCCAGACAAACCAAAACCCCCGGAGGGAACAACCTTGGGAGGGGCCTTGGGGGGAAGTGCTGTCATGATGCCCGCTCCCGGGGAGCCGGTTCAAGCCCTGCGTCCCCGAAAGCGGACATCCAGTCCCCAAGGAAGGACCCAGCAACCCCATATAGGGGCCCTTTGGACAGTGTTCTGGCGCCTATGGTGCCAGGCTCATAAAAGACATCAGTCCTGGCGCCATAGGCGCCAGGCTCATTATGGATGTGCTTGGGTGCACTTACCTGATGCAGACCATGCTGCAGGATCCCGGCCTCCTTGAGGCCTGAAAGGAATTACTTTACCTGTGGGACTAATTTACCATCCGGGCGTGGTCGGGGAAGGATACATACCTGATTGGAGGAAGGATACATACCTGGAACTTCTTCCAAGGCTATTTAAACCCCACCCGAACAGCCACATGTGCTTCGCGTTGTTCTGCATCTAGCAGCTGGACACTCACCGTGAACAGAAGAAGGAAAAGTCCTTACCTGCTAAATCCGCATCCCGGAGACATCTCGCTGTCAATCCTGAAAAGGAAGACTTTTATTTAAAAGCTCATCGCGTCGATCGCTGCAGCGCCGCATTCCACTCACCTTTACTGGGCGCCTCCATGTTCAGCAGCGATCATCCGGATTCGCAGTCACGCCCCAGCGCCTAGGGAGAAAAAGACCAGAACAAAAGGTGAGAGAGAGAAGGGAATAAGGAAAGCTAAATCTCCATGTTAAGACTTACCTGTTGATTTATTCCCTCTTCATTTCGGGTCCGCGCCGCATCCTGGCATTTCCGGACCCCGGCCCCTAAGGGGAAAAAGAGACATCAGCGTTAATGAGCAAATGAAAAGACATTACCAAAAAACGCTCATTAAAGACTTACCGGATTTCTACAAGGATTTCACCTCTCATCTCGGGTCGGTGCCTGTTCCCCGGCATTCCGTCCCCCGGCCCCTATGGGGAAAAAGACACTAGCATTAGTACATTAATGCATGGACACAAGGGGAACCTCTTATCAAAAAACTTACCTGGAAGCCAAGCAAGTTTGGTTCTCACCAATCCGAAAATCCAGTGAAGTAACTGGATACCAACGCGCCCCTGCATCAGAAGCAGGATGGAGAGCTCGTCCTTCCAGACCCTAAGGTGAGACGCTACGAGGAATCACAGAAGGGTTTCGAGGAGGGTGAGAGGGGAAAGTGGGAGGCTGATTGCATTACCCCGCAGACAGTTAATCCCCTATTTTCGCCTACAGAAGGATACTTCTGCGAGCCAGACAAGCCAGATTTGGGGGCCCGGTCCAGTCCGTCTTCCGAACCCTGCGCATCACCTTAGAAGAGGTCACAGCAGTGCGAACCAGGCCAGCGCCTCCGTGGGAGTCAGGTGAGCGTTACACTGTGCTTATTTAAGTCCTTTTATAAGTGGTCAAATATAGGTGCTGGAATTGAAAACCCAGGCCCTACAATAGTTACATAGGCCTAAAAACGGTTGCATTTCCCTCACTGTCTTGGGTTCTGAAGTCTTCATAATTGCTTCTGCTCTTTCAGGTGTCACTTTTCTCCCCCCTTGAAAAATTAGCTGTGCTATTTAAAGGACCTCTTACTCACAATATTGTAACTTTTCTTTGACCACTTTGTATCCTTTCTCTGCTAATATAGTCATGAGTCGCACAGAGTCTTCCCTGCACCTTTCCTCTGTCCTCACTACGCACCAATATGTCATCTATTACATATTACTCTATTATTCCCGAGGTCCATCTGAGGACCCTGTCAATGATCGATGGGGGCTCACAGTACTGTTGGGGAAAACAAGTATGTTTCAGACAAATATTTCTATACAAAAAGGAAGTTGAATCTTGTGAGTCCTCAGGAGGGGAATTGAGAAGAAGGATTTTTAGAATCTATAACTGTGAAATATTTAGCCTTAGATGGAATATTACATAATTTCGTGGCAGGATGAACTAAAGGAAACTCTGCTTCAATAATATTGTTTAGGGGACGACTATCCTGAATAAATCTCCATGACCCCACAGTTGATTTCTTCACTGGGTACACAGCCGTGTTACATGGGGACTCAGATGGCACCAATGCTCCTTGCTTCATTAAAGCGGAAATGGTCTCAGATATACTTTCAACCGCTTCTCGGGACATGTGATATTGTTTTGCTCATGGCAAAATTGCTCCTGGTTTAATCTTGATTTTAACTGCTCCTACTCCTTTCAATAGGCCCACATCATATGGACTGGTGGTCCATAAAATATTTGGCCTTTTCTCCAAATCTTCCTGGAAAAATTACGGTTTCTTTATTACCATCGCCATTCTCTGTGGTATTTCCATTCTATCCACTTTTATCCAATAAGTGAGACTTATAAAAAATACTAATTCATCATCAGACTAATCATTCCTAAAAAGCTCTTCGTCTGTCAAGTCTGTCAATCTACATCCTTCACACAGGGCTTTCACTGCTCTCCATCCTCTACCCTCATCATCTGTTCCATGGACAAACACTCTTTCCTCTCTGACCCCTGCTGCTTCTAACTCTAAAGTGATAACCTGTCCTGCTCCATCATCCATGGGTATTTCTGGTCTAAACAAAAACTTTTCAGGTTTTCTTAATATTTGACATACCAGCTTAGGTAACCATGATAATAAAACAGTCACTCTAGGACTCAATGAGAATGGGGACACTGCAGCACCGGCACCGTTGTTAACAGTGCCATTGCTTCTGTGACAGGTCTGCCTGTGGCTGCAGTGCCAATCAGGGTCAGCAAAAAAGTGAGGAATCTATTTTTTGGTACTAATGTCGAAGAACTCTGCGCCCTTTTTATCTTTTGTGTTCATACAGTTAAGGTCGCATGTGTAATTAGGGTAACTGTGGAGTCCTATGATTCCTCTACTCCACTAGGAAAAGACCATAACACAAAGTGTTACCCTTATGTGTTGCTCATGCGCCCAAGTTGTTTTTACTCCATACAGATGGAGAAGGAAAAAAGGTACCACACAAGATTTGTGTTTTGATTCACCAATATTTATATAGAAAACTGTTGCCCTTTAGTGATGACACGTGTTTCAACGTAACCAACGTCTTTCTCAAATCAGGGCTGGTATCAACAAATGACAAGTAATATCAAAAACAGTGCATAATAAATTGATTTAAGTAAACACCAATGTGGTCCACAAGAACGTTTGCACATGCATGAATTAAGAAATAATTAACAAAATCATAATAACATGGCCATGTTTGGGGGGGGGGGAAAGGAAGGAGGTTTGTGGGAAAGCGAGAAGAGAAAAAAATATAAAAACACATGATTGTTAAACAATATGTCAATGGTGTTAATCCTATTTTTTTAATGAGTACATTGGTATATTTAGAATAATTTATTGTATGCTTATGTTCATTGTATTTCTTACCCAATGTAACCGTCCTCTTAAATGTTCTCAAAAGCTTGAATCAGTCATGGGTTAAATCCCGTGTCCCTGTAGGGGAAGCATTTACATATGCTCGTTTAACTGCCTTGTATTATGGGCACAGATTGTGTCTCTATATAAAGTCTATCCAATGCTGTGTTCATGCTTTAAATACGTGCACACAGAAATTACAAGGATATGCTGTTCTCACCACGTTACATTGCATTCAAAAACTCTAGGGGAGGGTGTTTGTCCTTTCCTATTTTTCCTTTTCCTTTTGTTTGTTATATCTACAGTCGTAAAACACGCAGGCCCACATGTCCGTGAACCTTATTCCTTTCCCACCTGGTGGGCTTTCCTGCTTACCTCTATTTCCTCAAAGTCGTCCCTTTCAGTCCTTGTATGATTGTGTCTCCCAATCTCGTCTTTTGTTTGATCACGTTACTAGGTTACCTATGTCCTACTTCTGTTTCTATGTTGTCTGCCATATTTTGGGGCTGAAAACCTATGTCCTACTTCTGTTTCTACATTGTCCGCCATATTTTGGGCTAAAACTCTATATCGGTATTGTGTTTTGTGTTTGTTTGGACGTACGTTCACGTAATCGAAAATAGTTGCGCTCTTTTAAAGACAAAATGTTCTAATACTTTTTTAGTCTTAATGAAGCGGTGTGTAACACCAAACAAAGTTCATAACAAATGTTATTCTAAATGTTATTACAAGGACACTCCCTAAATCGTTGAAGACTCCTCCCCTTTTCTCCTTTTTTGACGCAAGTCATGTCAATGGGACACAAGTTACTGTATCTCCAAAAAATGTATTGGCATCTGATTAATTCTTGCGTAATGTGACAAAATGTGTCTTAATCAGTCTTGTGATATTATAAGACACAATGTATCATGCCTCCGAATATCATTATGTTAATCTTTTTGATCAATGTTGATGCCTCTGCCTAAGTACATTTCGGTGTGTATGTTATGGGACATGTGTACCTTTTTGTGTGTTGATGTTTCTGAGGTGATAATTCTTTCATGAAACCCACAAAACAGGATACTACATTTATAATATTTTCAGAGAAAAGAATACATCTCATTGTCAGAGTTTAAACCTTTTTCAACAGTTCTAAATTTGCAAATCATTCTGGCTTCTTCTTGTCGTAATTTCAGCTCCAAATTTCCTCCTCTTGGTCCTAAGGTTATTCTTTTTAGACCCAAGAATTTTAAAAGTCTTTTTTCATCGCACTGATGCTCTTTTTGCCAATGCTGTGCTAATGGTGAGTTAGAATTAGGATTCCCTATTCCTGAAAGGTGTTCTCTTATTCTAATCCTTAATTCTCTTATCGTACTTCCTATGTACATGTATATGTACATGTATATGTATATGTTTATGTCACAAAATGTACATAGGAAGTACGATAAGAGAATTAAGGATTAGAATAAGAGAACACCTTTCAGGAATAGGGAATCCTAATTCTAACTCACCATTAGCACAGCATTGGCAAAAAGAGCATCAGTGCGATGAAAAAAGACTTTTAAAATTCTTGGGTCTAAAAAGAATAACCTTAGGACCAAGAGGAGGAAATTTGGAGCTGAAATTACGACAAGAAGAAGCCAGAATGATTTGCAAATTTAGAACTGTTGAAAAAGGTTTAAACTCTGACAATGAGATGTATTCTTTTCTCTGAAAATATTATAAATGTAGTATCCTGTTTTGTGGGTTTCATGAAAGAATTATCACCTCAGAAACATCAACACACAAAAAGGTACACATGTCCCATAACATACACACCGAAATGTACTTAGGCAGAGGCATCAACATTGATCAAAAAGATTAACATAATGATATTCGGAGGCATGATACATTGTGTCTTATAATATCACAAGACTGATTAAGACACATTTTGTCACATTACGCAAGAATTAATCAGATGCCAATACATTTTTTGGAGATACAGTAACTTGTGTCCCATTGACATGACTTGCGTCAAAAAAGGAGAAAAGGGGAGGAGTCTTCAACGATTTAGGGAGTGTCCTTGTAATAACATTTAGAATAACATTTGTTATGAACTTTGTTTGGTGTTACACACCGCTTCATTAAGACTAAAAAAGTATTAGAACATTTTGTCTTTAAAAGAGCGCAACTATTTTCGATTACGTGAACGTACGTCCAAACAAACACAAAACACAATACCGATATAGAGTTTTAGCCCAAAATATGGCGGACAATGTAGAAACAGAAGTAGGACATAGGTTTTCAGCCCCAAAATATGGCAGACAACATAGAAACAGAAGTAGGACATAGGTAACCTAGTAACGTGATCAAACAAAAGACGAGATTGGGAGACACAATCATACAAGGACTGAAAGGGACGACTTTGAGGAAATAGAGGTAAGCAGGAAAGCCCACCAGGTGGGAAAGGAATAAGGTTCACGGACATGTGGGCCTGCGTGTTTTACGACTGTAGATATAACAAACAAAAGGAAAAGGAAAAATAGGAAAGGACAAACACCCTCCCCTAGAGTTTTTGAATGCAATGTAACGTGGTGAGAACAGCATATCCTTGTAATTTCTGTGTGCACGTATTTAAAGCATGAACACAGCATTGGATAGACTTTATATAGAGACACAATCTGTGCCCATAATACAAGGCAGTTAAACGAGCATATGTAAATGCTTCCCCTACAGGGACACGGGATTTAACCCATGACTGATTCAAGCTTTTGAGAACATTTAAGAGGACGGTTACATTGGGTAAGAAATACAATGAACATAAGCATACAATAAATTATTCTAAATATACCAATGTACTCATTAAAAAAATAGGATTAACACCATTGACATATTGTTTAACAATCATGTGTTTTTATATTTTTTTCTCTTCTCGCTTTCCCACAAACCTCCTTCCTTTCCCCCCCCCCCAAACATGGCCATGTTATTATGATTTTGTTAATTATTTCTTAATTCATGCATGTGCAAACGTTCTTGTGGACCACATTGGTGTTTACTTAAATCAATTTATTATGCACTGTTTTTGATATTACTTGTCATTTGTTGATACCAGCCCTGATTTGAGAAAGACGTTGGTTACGTTGAAACACGTGTCATCACTAAAGGGCAACAGTTTTCTATATAAATATTGGTGAATCAAAACACAAATCTTGTGTGGTACCTTTTTTCCTTCTCCATCTGTATGGAGTAAAAACAACTTGGGCGCATGAGCAACACATAAGGGTAACACTTTGTGTTATGGCCAATCAGGGTCAGACCTGTCGGGCAAAGTGGCTCTGGCAGGCAGACCTGTAATATGCTGGTTCGTAAAAACAATGGTGTGGGTAAGCTTACCAGCACCCTTGTTTCCAGACCGGCAGGGTCGGAATGAGGCCCATTGTCATGTTAAGTTTTGTCATTAAGTCACGTCCTAGTATGTTAACTGGTGTCTGCTGAGAATATAATAAGGGCATAGACACATCATGTTTTCCTACAGAGATTGGTAATTTGTCTGTAAAAGGAACTAAACTCATCGCCCATGAGACTCCCTATGCATACATGACAATGCCTGACATTGGGTATTTTCCCTCCGGTACACAGGAACGAGCTGCTCCGGTGTCTACAAGGTTCCTCTTGGAGGTCTGGTGTCACTGATAGCACTGAACAGATCAGGTCGCTCTGTGGGCTTTCCTATTGTGGATATAAATTACTTGCTGTACCTGTGAAATGATTTCCTCCTACCATGGACACACTTCCCAGTTTAGGTGCAAGTTTTGCAGTATTCCTACACTTGTGTTCCATTGTAGTACCATGGCCTGTTGTGTTTGTGATTGCTAGATCTGTATCTGTTGGGCTTGCATAGGCACTTGCTGTGGTTGCCCTTGTGCCGATTGTATTCACAGTGGAGCTTGCTGTGTTTCCTGTGATTGTGGCACACATACCTGATTCTGTGTGTGATCTTGGCCATAATATTCCTGAGGTTCTGTATTATATTGAGGAACATAGCCCACCCCCCTCTTGGAGCTTGAGTTGGGAGATCCAACTTTCTCCTGTGGGGCTCCTCAAGAGCTCCAATCATGCTTTTGAGAGTTCTGTTGACTCTCTCATCTACGCCATTGGTCTGTGGAAGGTATGCGGATGAAATGTATATTACACCCCACATTCCTTCCACGTGGCCTGCATATACCTGGACATGAAGTTGCTACCTCTCTCAGACACAACTTCCTTAGGGAAGTCAACCCTAGAAAATAGGCACAGCAATGCTCTTGCAACTGACTTGGCATTCACAGTCTTCAGTGGGATGGCTTCAGGATATCTTGTAGCATAGCCCACCCCCCTCTTGGAGCTTGAGTTGGGAGATCCAACTTTCTCCTGTGGGGCTCCTCAAGAGCTCCAATCATGCTTTTGAGAGTTCTGTTGACTCTCTCATCTACGCCATTGGTCACATACCTGATTCTGTGTGTGATCTTGGCCATAATATTCCTGAGGTTCTGTATTATATTGTGGAACATAGCCCACCCCTCTCTTGGAGCTTGAGTTGGGAGATTCAAATTTCTCCTGTGGGGAGATCCAGTTTTGCTGCATGCCCCCTCTACTTCTACATGTTCTGGCTATATGTCCCATCCTCCCGTAATTCCAGTACTATTGCGGCTGTCCGCCATTAAATTCTCCTCCTCCCTGAGGGTTCTGAAATCTACCTCGTCCTCCACCCCTGGGTCCAATCCCTCTTCCACTTGGCCAGAAATGTTACCCAATGTGATCCATAGAGGATCCTACATTACTTTGCTGCATGGTCACAACTATTGTGTTGCCATACCCTCATTACTTGTCTATACTGCTCCTTCTATGGTTAATTTTGACAATTCTTTATGAACCAACTTCGCTTTCTCATGCTTTCTATTCTCGGCTTTTATCTTATTCTTCTCTAGTAATAATCGGCAATTGTGCACGATAGTGAATTGTATTTCTGGCTATGGCTTTGCTTCAATTCCCACCTGTTTCTTCATCTGGCTCTGCACTGGCTCGGGCAGTACTGGACATAAATTTGGTAAAATAATGCCACCATTTTGTCCCATGGTTCCCGCATCTCGAGAAGCCATCTCTCTTGAATATCTTAAAAGCAAGAGGATCTTCATCCTCACCCATCTTCCTGGTCATAATCGCACACATATCTGATGTATCGGGATATTGTACTCAGCGCTTGCCATACATCTGCTCTTCAATTATTAAACGGTACTCCATCATGTGTTGTGTTTTGTGCAGTCACACCCGCATATCTTGCTCGCTTCCAAATGTCGTCAGCCCTCTCCCCTAGGATGGCTGGTAGCAGGCCTTCTATGTCACCTATAGCTAACGTCATTCCTGATATCATTCTTCCTAACTCATAAATCCATTTTCCCTCACCTGAAGTCAAACTAGGTAATTAACATTTCAATGTGTCCTTGTCCATTTGTGGCCATGGAATATATTGTGGTTGTCCTCCCCTTTCTCTAATAATAGGAATTTTGAAAACCCTGATCCAAAATCATTCCCACCTATGCTTTGTGTCTTCCTAGTGGGGCTAGTCTCGCCCTTTTGTCTCTGTCCTGGTTGTGACCTTAATCTGCTTACATAAATTGGGGATACATCCCCGGCACTGTTGCACTGTATGACCGTGCTTGTGGTCGCTCAGTGTATGATGTCAGTTCTGGTGTTTTTTCTATTGGGTCCTCTAAGTCTGACCATTTGACCCCTTTCTCTACACTCAAATCTTTCAAGAAACCGCCTGCGCCCTCTCTTCGCACTTTCTCAATTTCTTCCCTTTCTTCGTCTGAGTTCATTATGCCCCAGCTTGTGTGATTTTCATCTCTTTTCACATCATCAAGATCAAGTCTACTTAAAGACAGCGCTTTGTGCTCATCTTTTAGTGGCTCACCTGACCCTCCTCATGTTTCTCCGAATGAAGATCCTTCAACATCCTCTTGGGTTTTATTCCCATCTTTATCTCTCATTTGCCTATATAAATCCCCAATCGTCTTCCCTATTTTTTCTGCTTCATGCTCGTCAGCCCATGTCTGTATTCTCGGTATCCCTTGCAGCTACCTACGGGGCTGTAATGACCCTCTCTCCTCCTCAAATCCTTCTTGCATTATGTCATGTTATGTTACTTGCCATTTATATATCGCCTTATGTATCATTGGTTTGATCTCAAAGCGCTGGTAGGTTGAACGCCCTTGGGAACCGTAGTTCAAGTCAGTAGAGAGAAAGAGTCATAAGGTGCGTGTGTGCACCGGATATGCATGCTGCGGTGTGGTAGTTGCATGATAGCTGCTTCTTAGCAGTAGGTGTAGCGGTTGGGAGGTCAGGTATATGTGTTCATTCTGGAGGAATGACGCCAGACTGATTTGTGGCTGCGTTAGGCCTGAGGAGACACTTAAGCTAGCGGTGAGCTTAGCTAATGTTTAATTAGGATGATGAGGAGTATGTGGCGGGTGTTAGTATGAGAACAGCTGTACCGAATGTGTCATAGTATCGCTGTGTTCTAGTTTGCTTCAATCGGCATGATGCTTCTATAAAATAGATAATCTGTCTCATCATCCTTTAGTCCCCTACTTCTGTTAATCTCATCTTCCCTTCTTCTCACCTCTCTTCTTCCTATTGTCTTTTTTCAACCTGCATACTTGCATTCTCTTTATTTCTATCTCCTCTCGCTTCTTCTCTTCTAGTCTCTTTTTCTTTCCTTGCCTCGTGCCTTCTTTGTTCTTCTTTTCCCTTCCTCCCTTTTTCTTCTCTTCTTTGTACACTCTCTCGTGTTCTCTTTTTTTTCTTTTCCTGCTCTTCTCTTTCTTCCCTTTCTCAAATCCCATCAAGGCCCTTATCATCTACCTTAAGTAATATCTGTCCGCCCATCCATTCATTATGTACTATCGTCACTCCTTTAGCCTTATCTTTCACTTCCATTTGTCTCCTTGCCTCTTCCTCTATCTCCATCTGTCTGCCCTGCTTGTCCTTTCTCTCATCACGCTGTTTACTCTTGTTGCATGTGGTATATATTTGTGCTTTCTTCCACATTATCCTCATTGTTATAAGTGGGGGGGTCCTTATTTCGGATTAGCATACTCTGCCACAGCTTTCAATTCATTTAAAAGATAACATCCTTGCTCCTCAGTATCTATGCTCTTGTTTTCTGAAGGGGAAAGATGAGTTTTTTCAGGAGTGGAAAGAGGAGCTGATGGTGTTATATCCTCCTCCTGATGCTGATTAAGCATCCACTCCTTCCCAGCCGGATCTTCTTTCTCACTCTGATATGGCGATCCAATAACCAGACTAACCCCTATGGATTACATATATAGTTTTCCTGGACTAACCAATCCCCATCCCTGATAGGTGCTCTGGGACGTAACTTGTTTTATAGCATCACTAGCCTTTTAAAAGGTCTAACCCAGATTTGGAAGATGAGAACTTCTGGAACGAGATACTATTCTAGTGTGATCCCTGTTGTTTTGATTGATAATAAAGAAAGTAAACTTTGCCCTATGGCTGAGTCTTCCGTTCTTGCTGCAGGGATTTTGTTGGGGCCCAAGTATCTTCTTGCTGGTAATCGAGGTGAGTGCTAAGAGTGCACTGCCGCTCCTTTACAGGTGAGCCTGACAAGTTTGCTTGGTTGCTCAGCAGACTACCACATTCTGGCTGCAGTGCCATTATGTTTTTGTCAAAGATTGACAGAAATATTTTGATACATTGAAACAGACTCTCCTCTTTACGTTTGTGAACATTCCTGTCCAATACTTAAAGAGGTACAGAGAGTATAAGAAAACAGATAATAATATGTGGGTGTCCTTTGTTACAGATTCCTTGAAAAACATGAGTGGCTGAGTAGAAGGCCATAAAGTAACCATCTTTGAAGGTATGATCAACCTGGTCATGCTGGAACATATGTTTGCCTTGTGTTCTCCTGAGGTCCAGCAGCATTTGGCAGATTCTAAGGAATTAGATGGATCCTAAGAAGATGACCATTGCTATTGATCTTTGGGTTTCCCATAGAGTGTCCGATAAGGACATACATGCTTCTGGTAAGCATGAGGATGGAGGAAATCAAAAAGAGAAAGAAGATGGGTCTACAGATAAAACTTCTTCCCATAAGGCCCACAAAAAGTTTAATATGGGGAATAAGTCGAATGAGCATGAAAGGGGTAGTGGGACCAACTATCCTAAGCATGAGAGTGGACACTCTAAGCCTCCCTATGTAGAAGCATCCAGTGGATCTTGTGTAGCTTGTGGAGCAAGTGACCATGTGAAGGAAAACCCCAGATGTAAGGGTAAGACCTTGGGGGTCCACTCTGTGAATCTGGCACTTCCTTATTAAGAGGAAGAAATACTCACAGGGGCATCCTTCTCCTCAGAATCCTTACCCTGTGGGATAGGATCTGAGGTAGTTTTTGTTTCCTGGAATCCTGGGAAAATAGAGGTGCTGAGGCATATGCCTCCATACCTGATACCTCTAAGCATTAATTCAAGGATAGTGTACTGGTGAATGGTGTAGACCACCTCTTCCATTAGGGTCACTGGGGCCAGTCGGACTGTAGTGGATCCCACTTTGGTAAACTCAGAGGCTCTATCCAGAGATCCTCCGATGCCCACTAAGTTGGCTGATGTTACCCCTCTGAAGTTTCCAGTTATGCCTGTCACTTTAGCTGTGAATGGTGAAGTGGTCATGATACCTGTTAATGTACAGAGACAAGTCCCTGGAAATGTTCTATTAGGGAATGACCTCAGAGACCTAGGTCTTGTGGGGGACAAGGCTGAATGTCTATGCACTAGGTCTCAGACCAAGGCTGCCTTAGCCAAGCCTAAGGCCCAGCCAAAGCCAAGGGTGAAACCTAAGGCTAAATGAGTGAAAAATAACCTAAAAGAGGGAAAGAGAACATTCCCCCTAACTCACCTACCAGAGAGGTGGAGGTAGTTGACCAAGCCCCTGAGCCTGATGAGGAAGAGGGGCTGCTTGAAATACTTAATCCCATGATTGCCCTGAGCTGCAGAGTTTACTTTCAGAAGGGGGTCCCTAAAGGGATGAGTTTAGTAAGGGCCAATGTGAGTGTCCATAATTTGAAAGCCTAAGGAGACAGTCCTGCTCCCAGTTGGCGTATGAAACCCCTGTGAATGACAGGATTTATTGTGAAGGTGGGCTGCTATATAGTGAGCCCACAGAGTCCTCTGAAGGAGACCTTAAGAGGTTGGTGGTTTCCCTTCAGATGAGTCCCTTCCACCTGCAATTGGCCCATGAGGTCTTCCTTGCATGTCACCTTGGCATCAAGAAGACTAAGGAGAGGTTAAGCATGCACCTCTACTGGCCTAAGATGGGGGCACAGGTAGAAAGCCACTGCAGGAGTTGTGCTACATGCCATATTTCTGGCAAAAGTGGTGCAAGAAACCAGGCTCGATTGGTACCACTACCTCTAGTGGATATACCATTTGAGGGGGTAGGGACGACGTTGTTGGTCCCCTTGATCATCCTACATACTCTGGCAGTAGGTTTATCCTTGTGGTTGTTGATCATGCCACTAGATATCCTGAAGCCATCCCACTGAAGACTGTGAATGCCAAGTCAGTTGCAACAGCATTGCTGTGCCTATTTCCTAGGGTTGACTTCCCTAAAGAAGTTGTGTCTGAGAGAGGTAGCAACTTCATGTCCAGGTATATGCAGGCCACGTGGAAGGAATGTGGGGTGTAATATACATTTCATCCGCATATATTCCACAGACCAATTATCAGGATTAATCAGGTGAGTACAAAGGCAGCGAATATGGCAAGGGAAAAGTGCACAAATTTGCACAGTGAATAACCTTGAATCAAACAACGTGCACACAAGAACCATGACTCATATATACCAAAACCCAGGAGTGCAGATAGAGTGAAACAAAAATACCAATATATGAAAAGGGATGTGGGGTAAGCATTTAGAACCTCCTTATGACTGAAAGTAAAGTCGGCAAACTCTTTACCCACTATGCTATTACAGATACTGACAGTGCTAAGCCCACGTAGAGGGCAAGCAAGGACAGGATCTGTGTGCTGACACTCTGGATGATACTGAATAAGGAACTTAAAAACAGTACTCACGAGAACCAGAAAGACCACTTGAATGTCAGTAAACCCACAAACCCAGTTGATCAAACAGGGACCCAGAAGGCTATAACAGCAATGGGTGGAGGATAACTAAATACCTAAGACCTAAGTCAAGGAGCAAGTAGGAATTGTGATTAAAGAAATAGGCCCTCATTAGGACCCTGGCGGAAAGTAACTGACCTGACCGCCATAGCGTAAATAGCGTTTCCGCCATTGCACGACGGAGTAAAGTGCGGCTAATTCCGACCCATCGGGCACGAGCACTACGCCATGGCGGAAGTGCAAAGTCCACGATGGCCGAAATGTCCCCAAAACGCCCCTCACCGCCGTCGTACGGCGCCCTAGGTGCAATTCCGCCACCCATCATAGCGGTCACCGTAATGAGCGGCAATCGGAAAATACGGTGACCGTAAATATACGGAAACGGAAGTAAAAACATGGTCCCGGAACGGGAAACAGCACGCCGTACACCTATAAAATCAGAATTCCCACACAACCATTAAAAATACTACCCTGAGACACAACCCAACCCGTCATCCACCCTAGTGAAAACAAGAAAAATGGGAAAAGTAGCGAAGAAAGCGTGCGACCGCAAGCGGCAGGTCCACTTCTCCCGTGAGGAACTCACCGTGCTCACAGAGACCCTCCAGGAGAATGCTGCCGTCGTCTTCTCGACGCAAATGACCAGGACGGCACTTGCGAACAAGAAGGCCATATGGGTCCTGGTGGCACAGCGGGTAAGTGCGGTGGGGACCGCACCCCGCAACCCACAGCAATGCAGAAAGCGATGGGACGACTTGCGGATACGCGTACGGAGCATACTATCCGCCAACTGTAACATTGCCACAGCTACCGGGGGAGGATCGGAATCACCCATCAAGTTGACCCCCTGGGAAGAAATCTGTGCCTCCACCATTGGAATGGAGAGTATAGAGGGAGTCGGAGGGATGGAGAAAGGAGTGCAGACATCCGAAGAATCAGGTAGGTGGCCCAAATAAAACAATGCTAAATCCACAATGTCCAATCATGTGAAGTACCATGTGTCCACATAGTGCAACAGAAACACATGGCCAGGAGAACGTCCACATACATTGGCCTGATAGTGCACTTTAAAAGTCACATTAAATACATAAATAATTAAAAATCCTAAAAACACCCTCTACACGTGCAGCAGGCACACCCTAACTGCAGGCTGCAAAACAACTACATCCTCAATCCACACAAAAATGAAACCACCTCCAAGGCCCTGACCCAAATCACCCTCAGGTACCACCCCAATGCATGTGATACATTGCCATTCCAATTTCCACAGACCCATTAATAACGCTCGCCCTCCTTTACTCCACCACAGGGTCCGATTCAAACGACGAGCTCCAGGACACCCCTACCAGCACACCTGCAAAGAGGGCCAAGACCAACGGCCAAAGACCCTCCACCTCAGCTGCACGGATCAAGACACGGCAGCAGCACAAATCAAGTGGCAGCACACAGGAGGGGACTTCAACAGGCACCCCAGCAGCCAGCATGCCCACAACAGCAGCACCACAGGTCCCCCCAATGGATGCCACCGAAGGCACTGCTTCTGGTAGCAGCAGCACCATAGGTGACACTGCATTAATGGCAGCATGCTCCGACACAGAAAACGGTGATGTCGATGTAGGATCCATCCATGACCTGTCCCAATCCCCCTGTTTGTTTCATCCCGTACACCATGAGGATACCACGCAGGGGCACCCACAAGACGACGACTGGCCATCCCCCACAAGCCCTGTGGCAAGGCAACATGAGGTCATCAGCCCCTCTGTGACACCACCGCAAATGGCCATGGCACAGCAGAGGCAACAGTCCCTCGACCAGGTGATCGTGCAACAGCAGCAACTGGCCACGCTCCTCAAGGACCATGCTGATGAATGTGGGGGTACTAAGGCAGCCATAGAAACATCTACTGAGACACTTAGGGCAGAAATGGAGAGAAGTACAGAGACACTAAGGGCACAAATGGAGAGAAGCACCGAGAGCCTGAGGGTACAAATGGAGAGAAGCACCGAGAGCCTGAGAGTACAAATGGAGAGAAGCACCGAGAGCCTGAGGGGGGAACTGCATGCGACGTCCAAAGACGTATGTGCTGAACTTGCCGCTGTGCGCCGTGTGCTCACTGAGCTCTCACAAACCCTTAGGGACATGCATGGACGTGAGCAGGCAGAGACATCATCCGTTGCAAGTTCCGTCCAGGGCAGCCCCCAACGTAGATCTGGGAGGAACCTGCGCTCCACAGGCAGGGGTGCCCCTGATACCCGGAGAGGGGGCTTGCAATAGCGTCTGCCCACTGACAATGAGCATCTTTGGACACTGGTGTTCGGGGGGGAGGTAGGAGGGTGGAGGGGGTGTGTTGGGCTAACTTGGGTGGCGGGTCGATGGGGTGTGTAACATAATTTCACATATGCTATAAACATTGCACAATCAACCAATGAGATGTGTGGACATTGATCTTTATGTACGAGGCCTTTATAGGCGTACAGTCCATATTGTGCATGTTCCAGACACACACAGTGCCACAAGTCCCGTGTCCATGTATCAGCCACCAGGCGTGAGTGCTAGAAGCATGAATCTATGAGAATCTGACGAATTTCACGGCCCTCCTGTGCCTCGCGGACTCCTTGAGGTGCTGCCACATCCCCACCCTCATCATGACCATCTTCAGGTGCTTGCAGTTCTGCGTCAGGGGGCATGGGCACATTTCTACGTACGCACATGTTGTGTAGCATGACACATGCCATGACCATCTTTGCAACCTTCTCATGGCGGTACAGGAGTGCCCCGCCAGACCTGCTGAGGCAGCGGAAACGAGTCTTCAGTAGGCCGAATGCCTGTTCTATGACTACACGGGTACGTGAGTGGGCATGGTTGTATTCCTCCTCATGCTGGTTCTGTGGGTTCCGGAGTGGTGTAAGGAGCCATCTCTTCAGTGGATACCCGGCATCACCTGTATGTGGACAATAAAGGTTGTTTGTGGAATGACATTGCTACGTACGCACCCTCCCCCCCTTCCTGCCAGGTCATTGCCGCATCACATACCCCACATTATCATGCATGAAATGAGACTCACCGAGTAGCCAGGATCTGTTCCCTGCGTGTCGCTCCATGTAGCGTGGTATTGTAGAGTTCCTCAAGACCATAGAATCATGGGTTGATCCAGGAAATCGGGCACAACAATGTGTAATGATCCTGTTGGAGTCACACACCATTTGTACATTAAGAGAATGATATTGTTTTCGGTTGCGGTACTGGGCCTCCATGGCATGTGGGACAACCAATTCCACATGGGTGCAGTCGATGGCACCAATGCAACCCGGTATGCCGGCAAGTGCATGGAATCCTACTTTTGTGTTCGTAATTTCCTGCTCCGAGCGTGGTAGAGAGATGTAGTCGTCTGCGTGCTTCAGGAGGGCATCGAGCACTTGCGATAGTGTCCGTGACAACAGTGGCTGTGAAATGCCATGCAACTGTCCGACTGTGTGCTGGTAGGTGCCTGTGGCCAGGAAGTGGAGTACAGACACCACCTTCAGTAGGGGTGGGATGGCGGTTGGGCTATCTATCATGCTGACAAGGTCAGCGTGTGTCATGTTCACAATGGCGGTTATGGTGTCCCCGTCCAAACGGTAGAGGGTGTGGATCTGCTCAGCAGTGAGGTTGAACGGATGTTCTCGGAGGCGTGGGATTGCGGGCTGCCTGCGTGGTGGCAGTGGCTGTGCTGGTGGGCCTTGCTGGCCCTGCCTTGCCCTCCTCCTCCTCCTGCGTCTCCTCTGTGCGGCCGGTTGTTGTAGTAGTTGGTGTTCGTCTTCTTCTTAAAGTTGGAGTACTTGCAGTGCTATCAGGTCCCCCAGGGCCAACATCGCTAGTCCTGCCGGTACCATTTTGGAGTGGGTGTGGTTGTGGGAGGGGGTTGGGTGTGAAATTTATGTGTTTTCAGGCTGTATAGCCTCCACCTGTGGTGATTCATTCCACCTGTGCAAGCTGCAATCCCCTTTGGGCGTGCACGTCCCGCACACAACGCTGCAATTCGACGCATGGCATCTTGCTATTACAATCATGTATTTAATCCCGATGGCAGTGAAATATTGGTTCATATGTTCATTCTGCTATGGTCCCATTGTTTCACATACTATCTTTGCAGTCGCGAACAAACTTGTGAAGGGTCAGTGGAATGTAGTACTCGATTAACGCTGGACCCTCATGCAGCACTGTACCGAGGTTCACCGACGGGTGGGGCGTCCCATTTGTGAGTGAAGCCAGTTGCCATTTTCACACACTGCCGCACTACATGGATGGATTTGTGATTTCAAGCGGTCACAGATGCCTTTTCGACGTGATGTTGCAAATGAGGAATTCGAAGGACAGCGCTTTCGGTTTTCAGCTAGCGGCGAGGAGACGCCCACAGGTCTGACTGCAGATATAAAGTTCTATTGTTTAATGTCCTTCAGACAGGGGCCATGGCGAGAATGCAATGATTGATATGAATAGTATGGGATGCGCAATAGCGTAGTGGACGATAAGGCAGGACGTTCCCAAATACATGTTACTTCACAACACTGGAATTCCGGGCTGGAGCACAGTGGATTTTGCAGACTGCATTACGCACAGACTCAATGGAAATTTCACATGTTATGTGAGTAAATAATCAGGCGTTTTCATACCGGGATGAGGGAATGATGTATGGATGCATGAACAGATGATTTAATAGTGAGTTTGCCATGTACAGGGCTTTTTGGAATCTATCCACTTCCCCTGCGCTATGTGATGCAGGGCTGCCATAGTGGGACCATCGTCTATCTGCCCTTGTTGAACCCTCCCTGTCTCGACGCGCCTTCAAACACTTGTGTCTATGCACGTTACTAATCCCATCTAATGGATTCTGTTTTAACAGACGCATGCACACAAACACTCGTTTGTAATGGTGTTTTCACCTCGATTTATATAGTTATGATTCGCAAGTGATTTTTGGGTGGGAATAATCCTTTTGAGTGGGCTAGCATGCATATGGCTGTGGATTTAGTGTGATCATTGAAGTGAGTGATTCAAATGAAGTTCTGATGCCCATACTATTCTTTTTCATTTCATTTGGGTGACAGGTATCTCCTCCCCTTTTGCCGCTGCCATATGTATGCCACTCCTGCAGATGGCTTTTACTCCTGACACCTGCTGCTTCGTGTTAATCAGTGGAGCACCATTACGATCTTATGGGACGATCGCCAATGGGCCACATGCCCTTACGCAGTACTAGTGGCTAGGAGCAACATATCGACCTTTCAGCTGGACTAGTGCCTACCTAATGGGACGGCCCTGCGGTTCTAGGCGCTTCCATGTTGCCTTTTTGAACGTGAATGTAGCCCCTGTGTACCATGAAGGAACAGGGCGTCAGACAAGAAGAAGCTGGTCATTTATTGCGGATGCAGCCCACAATAATGAAATATATTTTGGAGTTCATGACCTAATAGCTGTATGGGCTTGGTGATTTTGTTGTGCATTAAATTTTGATTATTATATTGACCGTGTAGCGTTATTCTTTGCAAATAATGTAGCATATTCCTATTTGTGGAGCAATGTATTGTGAGAAGATCTGCATTGGGTTCCGGCTTCTGAGTATAGTTGCGTGGTACTGTGCTGGGCGCGTTTGCCTACGAAGCCCAGTGAGGTCAGGGATAGGGGCTGCCATTATGACTCTTTTAATGATGTCATGCTCAGGGGCGGGGGATTAGCTTTTGTGTAACAGATGCCGGTCAGCCAGGTGGATTGGTGGAATGATGTGATTATCAGAATATGGCTGGTCACAGGTGCCTGTGTTTGCGTGCGTTTCTTGGAGGGAGACTGAGGTCATGTCCATTGGAATGGCTTCTGTATTCGTGCCATCTGTGCCCTGCAGCTCCCATTGGCCCCTCTTGAGATGAGCCTGGCTGCTCAATCACTCTGCCAACTTGTGTGGTACATGCTTATGCTGATGGTTGGTTTGTTTACTGGCAGGAGTACAGGGCTGGTGCAGTCTCCCTCAGGATACTGCTTTGAATGTTGCCTTGCACTGGTGTCAAGCGATGGGGGGCCTGTTTTTGTTTGTCTCATATTTCAGTTCATGTTGCTGTACTTGAACCTTCACATGCCTGTGCTGCATCAGTACGGCAATGGTGCCATGGCAAATATGGATGGCCACTCACAAGGCACTTGGAGCCCCTAGATTCATTTGTTCGCTGGCATGCATGGGTGACTTGTACATTTCACTGGTTGCATTGTGTGACTTCATTGCACCTACGAGGAGTTGTGCAATGTGGGCAGGGAGTGGTGTACAGGCACTCAGTAGGGCCTTTTACGGTTGGTTCGCGATGCCGTACTTCTCACCATGGCGGAATGGTACTTTCCGCCATGCTTGATGGCGTTAGGTATATGTCCGCTAGGGTCAGCATTCGCGTACCGTTGCGCCATGGTGGTAATTACGGTTTCGCATGGCGCGCGTGCGCGTACTTGGTGCAGTTAGCGTTGGCGTTCACTACGGTGTCGCTAATGGCATCGTACTTTACGGTGACGGGTCATAATCGCACCGAGCGCTATTCGATGGTGGTATTGCATTTCCGCCATCGTTTTTCGATTTCCGCCAGGGTCGTAATGAGGGCCATAGTGAGGAAAACAAAAGGCATTCACTCAGGGACTAGTTAACAACAGCACCCCCCACCTAGATAATCAAAATGGGAAATAAATGCAGAAGTGCAACGGAAAACATGGAATGGATCCCAATAGAAAGTAAGGATCAGGAGCAGGGAAAATGATATCACAAAAGGAAACCTTTCCCACCCATCCAAGAAGAAAAGGCAGGAAGCTAAATCTAAAAAGGGAAAGACTAATGCATCAAGTTTTTCAGTAGAAAAGGACAGCATCAAAGAAACAGAAAACACAGGCAAATTGGGCAGCATCAAAGGGTAAAGCACAGAGAAAGGCTGCCTGCAGACAGAGGAAGACAGAAAGGGAAATCCAGAAAGCAGAAATCAATTAAGCACATGAATCCGAAATCCAGGGCGGAGGAACAAGGAACAGAAACTAGGGACTAGGGACAAAAGCTAGGAACAAGGGACCAGTCACAAAAGGAACACTGCAATGATGACCAGCGCTGGACTGAAGCAAACTGAGGCTTTTAAAGCTGCTTAACGAGCACACCCCTCAGGTGTGCCGCCTGCTGCACCTGCAGCCACAGGTGTTGCCTATCCTCCACCCAACCTTGTCCTGCAAGGGAGGAGGTGAAGCAGTGAGCCAGGCATTCTGGGAAGCATAGTCATTTGATCAAAGTAGTATGCTGGCTGCCAAAAACCTGGAAAGGATCCGGAAGGGAAGTAACTTGGAAAATAAGGTTTTAGTGCTCCCAATTCATCACAGCACCGTAGCATTAGGTTCGGAGGAAATGTCCAGTAGGGAATAAACCCCAAAACATGCCCCCAAGTGGTGGGAACGGGAGCGAAGGGAGCGAGTCGTGACACCAATGGTGTAGATGAGAGAGTCAACAGAACTCTCAAAAGCATGATTGGAGCTCTTGAGGAGCCTCACAGGAGAAAGTTGGATCTCCCGATGACATGCCTACTATTTGCTTACAGTGAGGTACCTCAGAGTGGTGTTAACCCATTTGAACTCTTGTTTGGTCACCCTATCAGGGGGCCCCTTGCCATAATTAAAGAAGGATGGGTTGGAGATTTGCACTCCTCCTGTGACTATCAATGTAGTGGACTGCGTGTTAGGCTTGAGAAGGAGGGTGGCCTTACTGACAGCTTAGTCCAATGACATGACCACATTGAACAGTGTTGTGCCTTATAGTCGCTCCCAGACCACATCTAAATTGTGTTATGCCTTATAGTCGCTCCCAGACCACATTTGAATTGTGTTGTGCCTTATGGTCGCTCACAGACCACACTCAAATTGTGTTGTGCCTTATAGTCGCTCATCTGCGATCCGGCCAGTGCCTATTGCTGCGCCTAGCCACACTGATACCTCCTAGTACCTAGGATGCTTTTCAGCCCACTCTGAACCTATCCACTCCTGCCTATCTCAGGCTAGGTCCACCCAATCTGACTGTGTCCTCACACAGCCCCGCCGAGCATACAATCATGCCCATAGCGTCCTGCAAGCTCACCGTTGCCACCACCATGCTGCTCACTCTCCTTGCAACGCTCGCTGCTCTCAAACTCTATACTCCTATCCATCCCCTCATACCCACACCACTAAGCCCACTCCCCTATCACAAGCATCTCGCTACCCCGGAAACCACACTAACCATGCCACATCGCACACCCTGTGTCGTAATTATACATAGACTAGAAAGACTTAGAGCTCGCACACAGACCACAGAACTTAGCACACTACCCCTTCCCACAGAATACAGAAACTATAGACTGAGTTCCCGCACCACTTCCAAACGCTGCCCCCGCATGGGATACCCACTCTCCCACAGTCCACCACCCACTAACCTCACCACACCCCACAATACCACCTCACATAACATATCAGATACAACCACCACTCGCACTTCCACAAACAAACCACACACACCTCACATCAAATGTGCCCTCCTCAATGTCCGATCACTCCCAGCTCATGCATCTGATATTCATGACCTCATAACCAACAATAACATTGACCTATTAGCCATCACTGAAACATGGCTACATGAAGCATCAGGCCCCACCGTCGCACTTGCACTACCACCTGGCTTCACCATACTCAGACAACATAGGCCAGATTGAATAGGAGGCGGAGTAGCCCTCATCTACAAAGAGAACCTCCAGCTCTGACCTGTAGTCACCCCTCGACCAACAACACTGACCTCTTATCGGCCAAACTCACACTGTCACCCAACAGCACCATCAACATTCACCTACTATACCGCCCCCCAGGCAACACCCCAGACTCCCAGGACAACATCGTTCACATCCTCAGCAATAATATCAAAAACTCCACCAAAACCCGTGTACTAGGAGACCTCAATCTCGGATTCAACGATACTAAGGACAAATCTGCAGCCACTCTCACCAAGGAACTCAATGACCTGGGCTTCACCCAAAAAGTAGAAAGTCCTACTCACATCAAAGGCCGCATTCTTGACTGGATTGCAGACCATAACTGCCTCTCCACTATCACCTCTAACTCCTCACTGCCCTGGACTGACCACAACTGCATCGAGTTCTCTATTCCTATCACCAAAAACCACAAAACTCTGACCCCTGCTAGCGCTGCACAAGTCAGAAGCTCTAAAAAACTCATAGAGGATAACCTGCGCCCATACCTCAATACCCCCAAATTAGCTCCCCCGTTCGCTAATGACCCCAATATCCTAGCAGACATCTACAAAGATGTCATCACCAAAGCTATCAATGAAATAGCACCACTCGAATGGAAAAAGAGAAGAAATCCCTACACAACAACTCATGGTTTACTGAAGAACTGCACTCAATGCGTTTCCACAAAAGAGCAGCTCTAAAAAACTGGAAATCTAACCCCTGCACCAGTACCAAAAACAAATTCAATGTAATCTCCCACCAATACAAGATAGCTATCACCGACCCCAAAGCCAACGCTTTCAACACACGAATCTCCAATGCCAAATCACACTCCAAAGAGATCTTTGCAGTTTTTTATGAGCTCATCTCCCCCCCTAATACACTGGACGAAATAATCAAAGATGAAGCTTGGTGTACCAGCATTCAAGCTGCCATGCTACACAAAATTGACCTTCTCCGAAAGAAAATCAAAAACCACTGCAAAGCACTTCCTCAACAGACAAGAACTAAACCTACCAACACCCCACCCACCTCGTCCAAGCCCACCATACCTGACTTCTCATTCAGAGACGTCACTGAATCAGAAGTTATTAACCTACTAAAAAATCTCAAACCCTCCCCCTGTAAAGGTGATATTTGCCCACCTAAACTCGTCAAAGACTGCGGAGACTGCTTTGCGCCGCTCTTCACGGCTTTCATCATCGCGTCCTTTAAAACAGGCATCATCCCAGCTAACCTTAAAGAGGCCTGGGTCCGGCCTCTCCTAAAAACAACTACTCTCGACCCCTTACAACCAAACAACTACAGACCAAAAACCACGGTGCCATTCCTGCTGAAATTACTGGACAAAGCCGCACACTGCCAAATCCAACACTTTCTGGAAACCCACTCCATCCTCTGGCTTCCGGAAAGGACATGGCACAGAAACAGCCCTGGTAGATCTGAAGAGTCAGATCACCCAAATCATGGACAAACGCAAGTCTGCTCTTCTGCTCCTTTTAGATCTCTCAGCCGCTTTCAATCTGGTTGATCACAAGACTCTCACTTCACACCTCACACACTCAGCCAACTTCTCCAAAGAAGCAGCCCTCTGGATCACTTCCTTCCTAGAGGGAAGAGCCATGAAAGTCTTCTCGGACATCTCCAACGCCACTCCCACGACAATCCACTGCGGGGTCCCTCAAGGATCTTGCACTGCACCCACACTCTATAACTTGTTCACCAAGCCCCTCTTTGACAAACTTGACTCATACGGCATCACATACATGAACTACACGGATGACACACAAGTACTTCTACCCCTTTCAGGATCATACAACGAAGACGCCAAGGCACTCCACACATCAAGGCATGGATGGCAGTTAATGGCCTCTGCCTCAATGGTGACAAGACTGAAATCATGATATTAGGTCAACAGAACACCCTAGACAAACTTGACAAACTGTACGCTAACTTCTCCATTGACAACTCCATCATCCCCGCATCCACAGCCGTAAAGACACTGGGAGTATACCTTGACTCTTCACTATCTATGACTAGACAAGTCACCGCAATCACTTCCGCATCCGCACACACCACCAAACTCATAAACGACATCAAGCCCTACCTCTCTAAACCCAACTGCCTCTCTATAGCGAAGGCAACCATTGGAGCCAAACTGGACTACTGTAACGCACTCCTAGCAGGCACCTCAGCCAAAAACATAAACAGACTACAAGTCACGCAGAACAATGCTCTCCGGGCCGCTCTTAGTATCCCAAGAAGAGAGCATATCACCCAATGGCTCCCGGTCAAAGAACGGATCACTCTCAAAATCCTCACCCTCACTCACAAAAGCCTCTCTCTCTCCACCCCGACCTATCTATCAGAAACCATCCTCAAACCTTCCTCCTCCCGTCCCACCAGGACGCAATACTCCAACCTAATCTGCATCCCACGCATCAAAAAGGCCAAAGCCGGAGGTCTAAGTTTCCCCTACATTGCTCTCCCTGCAGACATTTTTTTCGCAGAATATTTTTCGCAGGAAACTGAAAACCTCATTCTTTGCAAAATAATTAGGAAACTCTCAGGAATCCATGTAAATATACTGCATTGCTAATGTATACATGTCTACTGTAAATTCTGTATTGTATGTAATTACTGTATCCTATGTAACTAAGATATTGTCTGTAACAAGCGCCACGATGCCCCCAGGCTGACGTGCGCTCTACAAATCTGAATAAATAAATAAAATAAATAAATAAATGTTGAAGGCTGGACAAGCACTGGTCAAACATTGGTATGACCTGAAAGCGTCACTTGTACAATTTTCCCAAAGCCAAGAAATCCTGATTATAAATACTATAAGGCCTAGAGCTTTACAAGACAAGTGGTCAGGTTCTTACTGCATTGTTGAGAGACTGGGTGAGGTAAACTATTTAGTGGACCTTGGAAAACCTGGACAGACTCCTAAAGTATTTCATGTGAATAGGTTCAAGGCATTCATCCCTAGGGTTGACATGGAAGCCCTGCTTTAGCTTCAAATAGGGAAGAGGAATCTGAACATCTCCCTGACTTGTTCCAAGGAAGTTCTTCTGATCGCTCCATTGATGGTGTCAAATTGTCCCCTCAACTGACCCCACAGCAACAAGGTGAGGTGAAAACTTTGCTTGGGTAGTTTTCCACCTTGTTCTCACTCCAGGTTTGGCACCTTAGTGCAAGCATGACATTGACACTGGAGACAATGCCTACCAAAGGTAGGAGCTATAGAATGTTAGACAAAGTGGGATCCCACGTAAAGTCTGAGGTCAACAAAATGTTGGCTCCAGGGTTGATAGAGTCCTCTAGTAGTCTTTAGTCCAGTCCTGTGGTTCTGGTACCAAAAGCAGATATATCGGATCTGGGATATGGTATGGACTACAGAGCTATTAATGCTGTCACCAAGACAGATACTCACCCCGTCCCACAAAATGATGAGTTAGTGGTCAAGCTAGGTGCTGCCAAGTACCTTAGCACCTTTGACCTTACTGCAGGGTATTGGCAAATATCCCTGACAAAGAATGCCAAAGAGAAAACAGCATTTTCAACACCTTAGGCACTTTACCAGTTCATAGCAATGCCCTATGGTTGGAAGAATGCACCTACCACTTTTCAAAGATTTGTCTACCATGTCCTGAATGGGTTGGATGAATTCTGCATACTATTCTCTGGACGATATGGCAGTTTACAGCCCTACTTGGGAGTAGCGTGTGAGACACCTGGAAATTGTGTCGCAGGCTCTTCAGCAGTCCCATCTGACCATAAAGACTACCAAGTGCCAGACTGGTCAGGGTTCTGTCACCTACCTCGGACATGAGGTCGGAGGAGGCAAGGTTCAGCCTCTTCCCAGCAACGTACAGGCTGAACAAGACTAGGCAATCCCCACAATCCAAACCCAGGTGAGAGCTTTTCTAGGCCTCACTGGATATTACAGAAAATTCATGGCAGACTATGGAACCATAGCTGCCCCTCTGACTGCCCTCACCACTCCTATGAAACCTAAGAAAGTGTGTTGGTCTGAGAAGTGTGAGAAGGCCGTCCAAGGCCTGAAGGATTCCCTTTGTCAGGCCCCTTTTCCCAGGGTACCTGATTACCAAAGACTTTTCATAGTGCAGACAGATGCCTCTGGCACTGGGATAGGTGCTGTCCTTATACAATTATATGACAAAGGCAGGGAACATCATATATGTGTTATAAGTCACTAGCTTAATGACAGAGAGCTCAGGTGGGTGACTGTGGAACAGGAATATTCTTCCATCGTATGGACCCTGAGGAGGCTGAGGCCCTGCTTCTTTTGCAGCTCACTTCACAGTGCAACCTGACCATAAGCCCTTAAGGTAGCTGATGAACATGAAGGGGTAGACTCCTAAATTGCTCAGGTGGTCCATAAACAACAAGGGTTTTACTTCACCATTGAGTATAGGCCAGGTGCACAACATAGCAATGCTGATGACATTTCCAGAATGTATAACCGTATGGAACAGGAATCCCATCAAAGGGGTAGTCAGATCCCCCTGTCCCTAGGTGGAGGAGTCGGGTGGGGGGGGGGTATAGTGCTAAGAAGGATTTCTCTTTTGGCAACTTTCCTCCATGTTCTGTGGACTCCCACATGTTTTGCTTTTGTTATTTAACCTGTCCTGATTATTTTTTGCAAGGAAGTGAAGCCTTTCGCTTCACTACCCTGGTAGTTTGCTCATTTTGTTATGGGGAAACTGACCAGTCCTTCAGACTATCAGTACTGGGAAACAATATTTCCCTTTTGTCTTTTTACCTTTTACCTTTTCGGTAACCTTTTAACAGTGGACACAGCATCTGACAATGCAGTGCAGTGGGGATACTTTTTGTATCACTAGACTTTTACATTTGGGATTTTTGATTACTTTTATATGTGCCTAAAGTCAAGCTGGCGGCAGCATTTAACATTTATATTTTATAAACATTTATATTTTTACCATTTTATTGTTATTTTTAGTGTCCACATTTGCATTTACCACGTCTGACTACTAAACGTGGTTAGTGCCCTAAAAGGGCTAGGCCACAAAATGTACGCTTGTTCTTTTACCATATTGTTGTTTGGTCTTCTTCCTGCCTTTTTGGGGCTGGAAATCCCATATAAGGTCAAGCACTTGCCCGGGAAAGCTACTGCTTGCCCAGATAGTGGTGCATTTGTGTGTGTTTGTCCCAGGAAGGGGGTGGGACTGTCTGATCCCATTTTGTGGTTCTCGAAAGTCTAGGTGTGTGGCATGAGTGAAAATCACAGGGGTCCCTGATTGGACCACTGTTGGCTGTTTGAATGGAAGATACGGGAGGGAGAGCCCTACCAAGACTCAGGACTGAGGGCCATTAACATTTGTGTACAAAGAGTGGGGGTGTCCTGACTGGAGAAGTCTAAGCCGATTGCCGCTTATTGATTGCAGTCTAGGTTTAAAGACAATGCGTTATCCTTGAGTGTCACAATTTGTGTATTTACCAAGGATAGCAGTACATGAGAGAACCATAATAATCCACTTGTGCTAGATCATTAGTCTGCAAAAGAACAGCTTTTATTAAGTGGCTGTCCTTGTTCTTTTACATATTTTTTTAAAGAAATTGTAAGTACAAAATATATGGGTGTACATTTTTTCACCAAAGTCACACATAGAAAAAGCAAACAAATATAGAACAAATAGAAAAAAATAGAAAAAAGACATGTAGCAAAAGATAAGACAAAGTCATACATGTGCATGCTGACAGAAGTATAAAGACATTCTGTTGCTGCTAATACATTTACAGGGTAATTCATAGAATTTCGCAGAAAAGTGTTGCAAGCGGCTGGCGCAGAGTGTCCGCGTGCGATTGTCTGCGCCAGGCACGTGCGCTAAAACCGATTTCCGCGCACAGCGTATTCATGGATTTTAGGCTCCCAAACCAGCCGTGGCGCAGAGTATCGCAGCGACCGTGCAGCAGCGCCAGTAACGCCCCCAAGAACGCCCTCGCGCAAGGAAAAGCCATCAAAATCGCAAAATCATCGCAAAGGGCTGCGCTAACCCTGGACCAGTTTACAGGGCTGCCAAACAAGGAACGCAAAGCGGGTAACGTGCATATCAGGGGTACACGTGAAGTAATACACGCGATTAGCCAGGGTACGTGTATTACAGGGGAACGCGGGAAGTTTAACACAATTGGCCAGGGTACGTGTATTACAGGGGTACGCGTGAAGTTTTACACGCGATTAGCCAGGGCACGTGTATCACAGGGGTACGCGGGAATTATCACACGCGATTTGGCTGGGTACGTGTATTACAGGGGTACACGGGAAGTTGTACACGCGATTCGGCTGGGTACGTGTATTACAGGGGTGCGCGGGAATTCTCACATGCGATTTGGCCAGGTAAGTGTATTACAGGGGTGCGCGGGAATTATCACAAGCGATTTGGCTTGGTACGTGTATTACAGGGGTGCGTGGGAAGTTACACACGCGATTAGGCTGGGTGGGTCCTCACAGGTGTTCCCTGTACACCCTCCACGGCCCCTGCAGGCAGCCCACAAAACAGGGGACTACCCTGCACACCTGCTCATGTCCCCCTGCACCCCCACCCCCCAGCAGTGCAGGGGCAGCCTCCACCAGGCCCCCACTCATGTCTCCCACCACCCCCACCCCCCAGCAGTGCAGGGGCAGCCTCCACCAGGCCCCCACTCATGTCTACCACCACCCCCACCCCCCAGCCACCAGGGGCACCCTCCACCAGGCCCCCACCCATGTATCCCACCAACCCCACCCCCCAGCAGTGCAGGGGCAGCCTCCACCAGGCCCCCACTCATGTCTACCACCACCCCCACCCCCCAGCCACCAGGGGCACCCTCCACCAGGCCCCCACCAATGTCTCCCACCACCCCCACCCCCAGCCACCAGGGGCAGCCTCCACCAGGCCCCCACTCATGTCTCCCACCACCCCCACCCCCCAGCCACCAGGGGCACCCTCCACCAGGCCCCCACCCATGTCTCCCACCACCCCCACCCCCCAGCAGTGCAGGGGCAGCCTCCACCAGGCCCCCACTCATGTCTCCCACCACCCCCACCCCCCAGCAGTGCAGGGGCACCCTCCACCAGGCCCCCACTCATGTCTCCCACCACCCCCACCCCCAGCCACCAGGGGCACCCTCCACCAGGCCCCCACTCATGTCTCCCACCACCCCCACCCCCCAGCCACCAGGGGCAGCCTCCACCAGGCCCCTACTCATGTCTCCCACCACCCCCACCCCCCAGCCACCAGGGGCAGCCTCCACCAGGCCCCACCCATGTATCCCACCACCCCCACCCCCCAGCCACCAGCGGCACCCTCCACCAGGCCCCCACTCATGTCTCCCACCACCCCCAGCCACCAGGGGCACCCTCCACCAGGCCCCCACTCATGTCTCCCACCACCCCCACCACCCAGCAGTGCAGGGGCAGCCTCCACCAGGCCCCCACTCATGTCTCCCACCACCCCCACCCCCCAGCCACCAAGGGCACCCTCCACCAGGCCCCCACCCATGTCTCCCACCACCCCCACCCCCCAGCAGTGCAGGGGCAGCCTCCACCAGGCCCCCACTCATGTCTACCACCACCCCCACCCCCCAGCCACCAGGGGCACCCTCCACCAGGCCCCCACTCATGTCTCCCACCACCCCCACCCCCAGCCACCAGGGGCAGCCTCCACCAGGCCCCCACTCATGTCTCCCACCACCCCCACCCCCCAGCAGTGCAGGGGCAGCCTCCACCAGGCCCCCACTCATGTCTACCACCACCCCCACCCCCCAGCCACCAGGGGCACCCTCCACCAGGCCCCCACTCATGTCTCCCACCACCCCCACCCCCCAGCAGTGCAGGGGCAGCCTCCACCAGGCCCCTACTCATGTCTACCACCAACCCCACCCCCCAGCAGTGCAGGGGCAGCCTCCACCAGGCCCCCACTCATGTCTACCACCACCCCCACCCCCCAGCCACCAGGGGCACCCTCCACCAGGCCCCCACCCATGTCTCCCACCACCCCCACCCCCCAGCCACCAGGGGCACCCTCCACCAGGCCCCCACTCATGTCTCCCACCACCCCCACCCCCCAGCAGTGCAGGGGCAGCCTCCACCAGGCCCCCACTCATGTCTCCCACCACCCCCACCCCCCAGCAGTGCAGGGGCAGCCTCCACCAGGCCCCCACTCATGTCTCCCACCACCACCCCCACCCCCCAGCCACCAGGGGCACCCTCCACCAGGCCCCCACTCATGTCTCCCACCACCCCCACCCCCCAGCAGTGCAGGGGCAGCCTCCACCAGGCCCCCACTCATGTCTCCCACAACCCCCACCCACCAGCCACCAGGGGCAGCCTCCAACAGGCCCCCACCCATGTATCCCACCACCCCCACCCACCAGCCACCAGGGGCACCCTCCACCAGGCCCCCACTCATGTCTCCCACCACCCCCACCCCCCAGCCACCAGGGGCACCCTCCACCAGGCCCCCACTCATGTCTCCCACCACCCCCACCCCCCAGCAGTGCAGGGGCAGCCTCCACCAGGCCCCCACTCATGTCTACCACCACCCCCACCCCCCAGCCACCAGGGACAGCCTCCACCAGGCCCCCACTCATGTCTCCCACCACCCCCACCCCCAGCAGTGCAGGGGCAGCCTCCACCAGGCCCCCACTCATGTCTCCCACCACCCCCAACCCCCAGCCACCAGGGGCACCCTCCACCAGGCCCCCACCCATGTATCCCACCACCCCCACCCCCCAGCAGTGCAGGGGCACCCTCCACCAGGCCCCCACTCATGTCTCCCACCACCCCCACCCTCCAGCAGTGCAGGGACACCCTCCACCAGGCCCCCACTCATGTCTCCCACCACCCACACCCCCCAGCAGTGCAGGGGCAGCCTCCACCAGGCTCCCACTCATGTCTACCACCACCCCCACCCCCCAGCCACCAGGGGCACCCTCCACCAGGCCCCCACTCATGTATCCCACCACCCCCACCCCCCAGCCACCAGGGGCACCCTCCACCAGGCCCCCACTCATGTCTCCCACCACCCCCACCCCCCAGCAGTGCAGGGGCAGCCTCCACCAGGCCCCCACTCACGTCTACCACCACCCCCACCCCCCAGCCACCAGGGGCACCCTCCACCAGGCCCCCACTCATGTCTCCCACCACCCCCACCACCCAGCAGTGCAGGGGCAGCCTCCACCAGGCCCCCACTCATGTCTGCCACCACCCCCACCCCCCAGCAGTGCAGGGGCACCCTCCACCAGGCCCCCACCCATGTCTCCCACCACCCCCACCCCCCAGCCACCAGGGTCACCCTCCACCAGGCCCCCACCCATGTCTCCCACCACCCCCACCCCCCAGCAGTGCAGGGGCAGCCTCCACCAGGCCCCCACTCATGTCTACCACCACCCCCACCCCCCAGCCACCAGGGGCAGCCTCCACCAGGCCCCCACCCATGTATCCCACCACCCCCACCCCCCAGCAGTGCAGGGGCAGCCTCCACCAGGCCCCCACTCATGTCTCCCACCACCCCCACCCCCCAGCCACCAGGGGCACCCTCCACCAGGCCCCCACTCATGTCTCCCACCACCCCCACCCCCCAGCAGTGCAGGGGCAGCCTCCACCAGGCCCCCACTCATGTCTGCCACCACCCCCACCCCCCAGCAGTGCAGGGGCACCCTCCACCAGGCCCCCACCCATGTCTCCCACCACCCCCACCCCCCAGCCACCAGTTGCACCCTCCACCAGGCCCCCACCCATGTCTCCCACCACCCCCACCCCCCAGCAGTGCAGGGGCAGCCTCCACCAGGCCCCCACTCATGTCTACCACCCCCCCCACCCCCCAGCCACCAGGGGCAGCCTCCACCAGGCCCCCACCCATGTATCCCACCACCCCCACCCCCCAGCAGTGCAGGGGCAGCCTCCACCAGGCCCCCACTCATGTCTCCCACCACCCCCACCCCCCAGCCACCAGGGGCACCCTCCACCAGGCCCCCACTCATGTCTCCCACCACCCCCACCCCCCAGCCACCAGGGGCACCCTCAACCAGGCCCCCACTCATGTCTCCCACCGCCCCCACCCCCCAGCAGTGCAGGGGCACCCTCCACCAGGCCCCCACTCATGTCTCCCACCACCCCCACCCCCCAGCCACCAGGGGCACCCTCCACCAGGCCCCCACTCATGTCTCCCACCACCCCCACCCTCCAGCCACCAGGGGCAGCCTCCACCAGGCCCCCACTCATGTCTCCCACCCCCCTACCCGCCAGCAGTGCAGGGGCAGCCTCCACCAGGCCCCCACTCATGTCTCCCACCACCCCCACCCCCCAGCCACCAGGGGCACCCTCCACCAGGCCCCCACCCATGTATCCCACCACCCCCACCCCCCAGCAGTGCAGGGGCAGCCTCCACCAGGCCCCCACTCATGTCTCCCACCACCCCCACCCCCCAGCAGTGCAGGGGCAGCCTCCACCAGGCCCCCACTCATGTCTACCACCACCCCCACCCCCCAGCCACCAGGGGCACCCTCCACCAGGCCCCCACTCATGTCTCCCACCACCCCCACCCCCAGCAGTGCAGGGGCTGCCTCCACCAGGCCCCTACTCATGTCTACCACCAACCCCACCCCCCAGCAGTGCAGGGGCAGCCTCCACCAGGCCCCCACTCATGTCTACCACCACCCCCACCCCCCAGCCACCAGGGGCACCCTCCACCAGGCCCCCACCCATGTCTCCCACCACCCCCACCCCCCAGCCACCAGGGGCACCCTCCACCAGGCCCCCACTCATGTCTCCCACCACCCCCACCCCCCAGCAGTGCAGGGGCAGCCTCCACCAGGCCCCCACTCATGTCTCCCACCACCCCCACCCCCCAGCAGTGCAGGGGCAGCCTCCACCAGGCCCCCACTCATGTCTCCCACCACCACTCCCACCCCCCAGCCACCAGGGGCACCCTCCACCAGGCCCCCACTCATGTCTCCCACCACCCCCACCCCCCAGCAGTGCAGGGGCAGCCTCCACCAGGCCCCCACTCATGTCTCCCACCACCCCCACCCACCAGCCACCAGGGGCAGCCTCCAACAGGCCCCCACCCATGTATCCCACCACCCCCACCCACCAGCCACCAGGGGCACCCTCCACCAGGCCCCCACTCATGTCTCTCACCACCCCCACCCCCCAGCCACCAGGGGCACCCTCCACCAGGCCCCCACTCATGTCTCCCACCACCCCCACCCCCCAGCAGTGCAGGGGCAGCCTCCACCAGGCCCCCACTCATGTCTACCACCACCCCCACCCCCCAGCCACCAGGGACAGCCTCCACCAGGCCCCCACTCATGTCTCCCACCACCCCCACCCCCCAGCAGTGCAGGGGCAGCCTCCACCAGGCCCCCACTCATGTCTCCCACCACCCCCAACCCCCAGCCACCAGGGGCACCCTCCACCAGGCCCCCACCCATGTATCCCACCACCCCCACCCCCCAGCAGTGCAGGGGCAGCCTCCACCAGGCCCCCACTCATGTCTCCCACCACCCCCACCCCCCAGCAGTGCAGGGGCACCCTCCACCAGGCCCCCACTCATGTCTCCCACCACCCCCACCCTCCAGCAGTGCAGGGACACCCTCCACCAGGCCCCCACTCATGTCTCCCACCACCCACACCCCCCAGCAGTGCAGGGGCAGCCTCCACCAGGCCCCCACTCATGTCTTCCACCACCCCCACCCCCCAGCCACCAGGGGCACCCTCCACCAGGCCCCCACTCATGTATCCCACCACCCCCACCCCCCAGCCACCAGGGGCACCCTCCACCAGGCCCCCACCCATGTATCCCACCACCCCCACCCCCCAGCAGTGCAGGGGCAGCCTCCACCAGGCCCCCACTCATGTCTCCCACCACCCCCACCCCCCAGCCACCAGGGGCACCCTCCACCAGGCCCCCACTCATGTCTACCACCACCCCCACCCCCCAGCCACCAGGGGCAGCCTCCACCAGGCCCCCACCCATGTATCCCACCACCCCCACCCCCCAGCAGTGCAGGGGCAGCCTCCACCAGGCCCCCACTCATGTCTACCACCACCCCCACCCCCCAGCCACCAGGGGCAGCCTGCACCAGGCCCCCACCCATGTATCCCACCACCCCCACCCCCCAGCAGTGCAGGGGCAGCCTCCACCAGGCCCCCACTCATGTCTCCCACCACCCCCACCCCCCAGCCACCAGGGGCACCCTCCACCAGGCCCCCACTCATGTCTCCCACCACCCCCACCCCCCAGCAGTGCAGGGGCAGCCTCCACCAGGCCCCCACTCATGTCTGCCACCACCCCCACCCCCCAGCAGTGCAGGGGCACCCTCCACCAGGCCCCCACCCATGTCTCCCACCACCCCCACCCCCCAGCCACCAGGGGCACCCTCCACCAGGCCCCCACCCATGTCTCCCACCACCCCCACCCCCCAGCAGTGCAGGGGCAGCCTCCACCAGGCCCCCACTCATGTCTACCACCACCCCCACCCCCCAGCCACCAGGGGCAGCCTCCACCAGGCCCCCACCCATGTATCCCACCACCCCCACCCCCCAGCAGTGCAGGGGCAGCCTCCACCAGGCCCCCACTCATGTCTCCCACCACCCCCAGCCCCCAGCCACCAGGGGCACCCTCCACCAGGCCCCCACTCATGTCTCCCACCACCCCCACCCCCCAGCCACCAGGGGCACCCTCCACCAGGCCCCCACTCATGTCTCCCACCGCCCCCACCCCCCAGCAGTGCAGGGGCACCCTCCACCAGGCCCCCACTCATGTCTCCAACCACCCCCACCCCCCAGCCACCAGGGGCACCCTCCACCAGGCCCCCACTCATGTCTCCCACCACCCCCACCCTCCAGCCACCAGGGGCAGCCTCCACCAGGCCCCCACTCATGTCTCCCACCCCCCTACCCGCCAGCAGTGCAGGGGCAGCCTCCACCAGGCCCCCACTCATGTCTCCCACCACCCCCACCCCCCAGCCACCGGGGGCACCCTCCACCAGGCCCCCACCCATGTATCCCACCACCCCCACCCCCCAGCAGTGCAGGGGCAGCCTCCACCAGGCCCCCACTCATGTCTCCCACCACCCCCACCCCCCAGCCACCAGGGGCAGCCTCCACCAGGCCCCCACTCATGTCTCCCACCACCCCCACCCCCCAGCCACCAGGGGCAGCCTCCACCAGGCCCCCACCCATGTATCCCACCACCCCCACCCCCCAGCCACCAGGGGCACCCTCCACCAGGCCCCCACCCATGTCTCCCACCACCCCCACCCCCGAGCCACCAGGGGCACCCTCCACCAGGCCCCCACTCATGTCTCCCACCACCCCCACCCCCCAGCCACCAGGGGCAGCCTCCACCAGGCCCCCACTCATGTCTCCCACCACCCCCACCCCCCAGCCACCAGGGGCAGCCTCCACCAGGCCCCCACTCATGTCTCCCACCACCCCCAACCCCAGCCACCAGGGGCACCCTCCACCAGGCCCCCACTCATGTATCCCACCACCCCCACCCCACAGCCACCAGGGGCACCCTCCACCAGGCCCCCACTCATGTCTCCCACCACCCCCACCCCCCAGCAGTGCAGGGGCAGCCTCCACCAGGCTCCCACTCATGTCTCCCACCACCCCCACCCCCCAGCAGTGCAGGGGCAGCCTCCACCAGGCCCCCACTCATGTCTCCCACCACCCCCACCCCCCAGCAGTGCAGGGGCACCCTCCACCAGGCCCCCACCCTTGTCTCCCACCAGCCCCACCCCCCAGCCACCAGGGGCACCCTCCACCAGGCCCCCACTCATGTCCCCCTGCCCACAGGCCCTGACAATCCTCAAGCATGTGCCTCATGGCCAGCCACCACAGCCCAAAGACACAACCAAGTATTACATGTGCCCATGATACTACTCCAATGGAAACAATGTAAATCAACATATGTGTCTCACACACACACAATGGTTGCAAGGGAACCTGAAAACCCATATCATGACATGCATGAAAACAATGAGATGAAACCACACATTGAAGAATGAAAAAATCAAAATAATGTATTAAAAACAACAGCAATGGCTATCAAAATCAACCAAAATATACAAGTAAAATAATTAAAAAAATCAAGCAGGCTGTCTCTTTTCAAAATGAAATCAATAAATGACAATATGAAAAAATATCTTCCAAAGTTCAAGTCCATGAAAAGTAAATGAAGGTAAAAAAGAAATAGAAAACCATTGCTCCATGGCAAAAAATATTCATAGTTAAAAAAAATATCCAAATCCAAAGTCCAACTATGTACAAAGTATTCAGGGTCCATCATCCCAAGAGAAGAAATGAAACCTACCAAAAAACCTATCTAAAATGGAACTATATACAAAAGGTGGAGCAGTGTCCGTCGACTCCAAAGAAAAATAAACTGCAAAGGAAACCTATCACTAAATAACTATATACAATGGCGGCGGGCCAGTCCAGCGGCTCACTTAGTGGTGTTCCGGGCCAGGGCATCATCAAACTCCTCGTCTATGTCCCGGAGGCGGTCCTGTTCCATGGCCCCGAGGGTCCGCAGGGACGCCGACATGTTCACCTCCAACTCCCTGCGGATTGCCTCGAGGCACTCGGCCCGCCTCAGGGCCCTCCGCATGGAGTTCTCCGCCCTGACCATCGTGAGCCGTGCCTCTTCTGCCTGCCGCCGCTCCGCATCTATGGCGTGGCCCAACCGCTGCCACGCGGAAGACACTTCCCGTCCAGGGTCCTCCTGCCCTCCGGCCGATGCCTGCCCCTCTGATGTTGAAGGCCCCGAGCTATCGTGGCTCCCACCTACAGCCTCCTGCTGCTGCAGCTGCTGCTGTCCATGTGCCCTGTCCGATGGTGCCTGCACATCCTCCTCCAGCTGGGGTGCAGTCGGTGACATGGCCACCCCTGCTGGACGTCCGACTCCCGACTGTGGCAGGGATCTGTTGTCCACCAGCCTGGCCGCACGGTCAGAGGCAGCTCCACAGGGCACCCAGGTGACACATGGGTGGGAAGATGGCATGGAGGACGACTGGGGCATAGGGGGTTCTGTGGAGAAGGGGGTCGGAACAAGGTCCAGGAAACGGAGGAATCCAGCCATGGTGAGCTGTCCCAGTGGGTCAACGCGGTCAACGAGCCATGCGAGAAGACGTGCAGACTCATCATGAAAAGACTGCAGGTCAGCTCGCATGGCCCGTTGACGCAACGCCACCCCACCCTGGACAGGCACAACCTGGTGCAGGATAGCCACATCCGCAGGGAGTGGAAGGCCAGGTGTCGTAAGCCAATCCTCTCCCTGAGAACGGGTCTGGAGGTAGGCATCCCCGCTGGTGCAAGATGATGCAGTGACAGGAGCAGGGACAGGATTGCACACAGGCACCTCCGCGGCGGCCTGTGCTGCCTCCTGTCCCTGATCCTGCACTGCACCACTAGCACCAGTGGAATCCCCACCTCCAGACCCCGCCACTGTCGCTTGCACGGCCTCCTCCTCCACCAAACCCCCACCAACCTGGATGACTCCGTGCCATCTTCCCCCGTTGGGCCCTGTGGGGTCCCAGCTGCCCCTTCTGCTGCCGAGGAGTCCAACTCCAACCTCCGCCTCTTGGACCTCCCCTCGGCAGCTGCGGCCTGGGACGCGGCACCGGACTCCTCACTCCCCGACGAGATCACAACCTGGGAGGGGATCCGGGCCTTGCGTCTCCGGCTGGTGGTGCGACCCCTGCCGCTGTGCTCCACAGCACCTTCCCCGCCCTCTTCATCAGTTGACGCTGCAGACAGGGAGAAAGAAAACACAGGCATCAGGGCACTGTAAAATGGACTCATACACACATGACAGTTATACATGAGTGGCATTGGTAAACCTCAGACATGGCTTCACAATCTCCAACACACATGTCATTTCAACTTGCACACATGAGCCATACCACAGCCATAATGCAACAGCCAGCACCATCCATTCACATACAACAGCATGAGCAGCCAAAGGTCATCCACACATCACATGCAACATAGGGAGTACACTACACATGCACACACAACACCAAACTTGCATGCATGTGTACACCTCCGCCAACTGTCGCAGTGTTATGATCGACATCCATGTCACACCTGACAATCATTCCTCCACATCCTGTGCCATGCAAGCACACACACACAAGCACCATCCATGTGTCACACATGAGACCCCTCGCATGTGTCACCCTCACGGCCCTGTACACCCCCCCTACTTGGCCACATAAAAATACATGTTCAACCTGCACACTCCTGGCACACCACCACACGCACAGCTTACAATCAGTATGCATGTACACTTACCGCTCGACTCCAGACGGGTCTGCTTCTCAAGGACCTCGATGTGGATCGCTGGGGATATGCGTTCCAGGACCCTCATCTGATCTTCCGACAAGTGGCCCCGGTGCCCCTTAGCATCCGCTGCCTTCAGGAGGCGCCGTGCCTTGTTGAGGGTCCTGGACCTGAAGTCCTCCCAGCGCTTCCTGACACGTTCGTAGTCGCGGACTGCCACCTCCTCCGCGTTGATAGCAGTCACGATGTCCATCCAGATCCGAGTCCGTCCTTCCTTGTCGGCGCGCAACCTTCCAAAGAGGGCATCATACTGCCCCAGGACATGCTCCACCAGGACACCAACTTCGGTGGCAGTGAAGCTGGTGCCCCTCTGCCTCCTTGGCCGGGGGTTGCCACTGGTGCCAGATGTTGCAGTGCCCGACATGGCAACCCCAGAGGCAGGAGTGGGTGGGCAACTGGGTCCTGGGGCTGGGCTGTGGGGCGATGGAAAATCAGTCGGGAGTCTTTGGTTCCAGCAGGGGTGGTCACAGCAACAGCACCCCTGGCTGATGTGCAGGCAGCAAATGGCAGGGCACGTGGACAGCAGGCAGTCAGGCAGCAGCAGATGGCAGGTGGGAGCGTGCTCAGGGCTCTGGGGGGGCAGTAATTTGGCCTTCTGGGCAGGAGCATGGTCTTCCGTGTGTGAACTCGTGGCCAGCTTGATACGGAGTGAATTGGCACGTGAAAATCCAACACGTCTGCGTGTAATTCGAGGAAAGGCCCTTAGCGCGTAAACGCGTCGCCAGCGTATGCGCGTCTATGAAGTCACGTGCACGTTGAATTGGGCACACGTTGGAAAATGTTGCGTGTGAAAAAAATGAAAGACACGTCCGAGTGTCAAAGCGTGTAGTTGGTGGAAATGGCCCTACACGCGGCAGTGACAAAGCGTGTAATTGGTGGAAATGGCCCTAGCGCGTACACGCTGCGTAAGTGACGCTGGACGTGTGGGCCTGTATAAAAGGTACGTGTAGAACACCATTTCCTTGTACGTGCTTTTCGTGGAGAGCGAGTGGGTGAATTCTGTACTTCTTGTCGTTTCACACGCGATTTACTTCACAGCGTTTCAAGTTCGTACTCCCTGTTACCTCTGACAGCTTTTTCTCTTTTTTCTCTTTTACTGGTTTACCTGGGCCTGTTCCCTCAAACAGTGTTCCCTTCTACTGTTGTCCTGTCTCCTCAGACAGCGTACAAATCTTCTTTTGGCGGGGGTGTTGCCAACCAAACGCGCTCCTTTTTCACGCTCTTTTACCTGGCAGACGGTGAGTCACGCACGTATCTAACATCTGTGCTTGCCCCGTGTGTACCCTACCCCTTCAGAGGTCATTCTAGGCTGCGTGTGACACGCATACGTTCATTCTTGTGTTACTGGGTGCCACAGCGTTGTAACGCTCACCTGATTCTCGCAGAGGCGCCGGTCTTGACTGGGCGACTACCGTATCTTCAAAGGTGATGTGTAGCACCCGGTTGGCTCTTTGGGCTGGACCTCTGTGCACTGTATGCCTGACTTCAAGAGTAAGATGTCTGCAGACAGAAAATATGGGATTAATGAACTGGGGTTATTGGGGTGTCCCTATCTCTTCCCTTTTTTGCTCTCCTGTAGACCCCCAAAGGTTAACGCTCTCACCTTAGGTAAGTGAATGCCGAGCTCTCCATCTGCCTCGGGGCAGGGTGCTGTAACCAGTTTCTTCACTGGATCGGTAGCGCAGGCCTCTTGACTTCAGAGGACTGCTGTCCGTCGTTTACTGCACGAACGGTAAGTTTCGAGTAATTCTATTGTCTTTAAAGTCTTTAGCAATGATGTCTCTTGTTTTGCAGGTTCCGGCGATGGCGGATGACGGGCTGAAGTGAGTTGAAGATGGAGTCCGTATGATGAATAGAAGCGCTTGGAAGCACGTAAGTAAGCGCTTGTTGCCTGCTTCACGATGCGCTCTAACTGTCTTTTATTTTGCAGGTACGAGTTCGGAGCGGCTGCAGGGTGCCGGAATACCCACTGGGGTTGATGTGGAAAGGAGTAATGGCACGTGAGTATCAAAGTTCCCCAATGTCTTTAAACGCACCTTGTTTTGTCTTTCAGATGCAGGATGCAGCGCCGAAGGCCTCCGGAGCGTGCGAAGAGTCGGTAAGCTTTTGTCTTTCAGATGCCGGAATGCAGTGTGAAGACCTCCGGAGCGCACGAAGAGTAGGTAAGCCTTTGTCTTTCAGATGCCGGAATGCTAACCTGTTCTTTCTTGTCTTTATAGGTGTTGCTGAAGACTGGATTCAGGATGGTAAGCCTTTTTCCTTAGGCCCAGGATCCGATGCAGAAGACACGATGAGCGTTCTGCTGCAGAGGATGCAGAATAACGCAAAGCAAGATTCATCCACCGGGTGTGGTTTAAATAGCCTCCTGTAGTGCTTAGGTGTCTCCTTCCACAGCCACGCCTAGGTAAGAAAAGAGTTCCTGCTTTCCAGAAGAGTTCCAGTGTTCTGAATCTAGGGAGTGGCTCCTGCCCCACCCAACAGGAAAAGTAGATCCAAACAGAAGAGAATCAGAGGCTCAGCTGGCAGGCAAGTAAGCAGCATGGTCTGCTGCAGGTAAGTCCACCCAAGCATCATGAGCCCGGCGCTTCCAGCGCTGGGACTGGGCACATTTATGAGCCTGGTGCCACTGGCGCCAGGACTGGGTCCAAAAGGTCCCAATTGGGACTGGTTGGCCCTCGGAACCTGGGTTATGGATCTGCTTCCAAGGGAGTTGGGAAAACCCTGACCTTTTGGAAGCAGAGATCATGACAGTACCTCCCCTCAAGGCCCCTCCCAAACCGGGCTTCTCCGGGGGTTTTGGCTTGTCAGGAAATGTTCGGTGAAATCTTTTGATTAGGCGAGGAGCGTGGACATATTCAGCAAGTTCCCAGGATCTCTCTTGGGGGCCGTAGCCTTTCCAGTCAATTAGGTAAAATAGTTTAGATTTGGAGATCTTGGAGTCCAGAATGCTTTTGACTTCAAACTCGAGTTCTCCATCAACTAGGATGGGTTTTGGAGATTTAGTTAGTCGGGTTTCAGGTTGCACGGGTTTTAATAGAGAGACGTGGAAGACCGGATGTATCTTCATGTGAGGGGGCAAGTCCAACTTGACCGCTACTGGGTTTATTATGGTAGTGATGGAATAGGGACCAAGGTATCTTGGGTTGAATGTGCGTGGCCCTTTTAGAGGTAGATATTTGGTGGATAACCAGACTTGGTCCCCTACTTGATATTGAGGGGCTTCCTTCCGATGTTGATCTGCTCCTTTCTTGTATTGTTCTTTAGCCCTTTGAAGGTGAGAAACAGCTTCCTTAAAGGCTTGGGTGATTGTAGAATGCAGGTAGTCTACTGCTGATGTTTCAAGATCTTGGAGGGGATCCAACTCCGAGGTTCGAGGGTGACTGCCGTACAAAAGAAAAAACAGTGTTTTCCCAGTTCCCGAATGGACTGAGTTATTGTAGGCATATTCGGCTATCCAAAGGATGTCTTTCCAAGTTTTTTCAGTTTGTTGCAGCATGCAGCGTAAATACTGTTCCAGAGTTTGATTGGTCCTCTCGGTTTGTCCGTCGGTCTGAGGGTGGTGACTGGTCGATAGTCTCACATCAATTTGAGCCGACCAACAGCAACTTCGCCAAAAATGAGAAATAAATTGACTACCTCGATCCGAAATTAGAACCGAAGGAAAACCGTGTAGTCGGACGATGTTTTCGAGAAATTCTCGGGCCAGAGTTGCTGCTGTTGTCAAGCCTTTGAGCGGAATGAAATGCGCCATCTTGGAGAATAAGTCCACGATTACTAGAATCGTATTGTATCCGGAGCATGGAGGTAGATCGGTGATGAAGTCCATAGAAAGCGTATGCCAAGGGCGAGGTGGGATGTCAATAGGGCGTAAGAGGCCTGCTGGTCTTTCCTTTTGACTCTTGTTTTGGGCGCATACTCCACAAGACATTATAAAGTCTCTAATATCATTTTTCCAAGACGGCCACCAGAAGTAGCGCTTGATCTTTTCTGAGGTCTTGGCCATACCGGGATGACCTTCCATTAAAGAATCGTGATAACAGGAGATTACTTTTTTCTGTAAATCTGTGCTGGGTAGGTATAATCGTTCTTGGAAATACAATAAGTTGTCCTTTACTGCAAAGTCCTTTCCCTGCAGATGCCAATTTTGTATGTCTGCTGGAGTTACAAGTTGCCTGGCTTTATCCTTAACTTCCTCTATGGATTCTGTGGCGATTACACCCAGAATTCTTTGTTCGGGAATGATTGGTACAGGTTTAGGGTTGATCAAGTGTTCTTCCACTCCCATCCGAGAAAGGGCATCAGCTTTACCGTTCTTTGTACCAGGTCGATAGGTAATTATGAAGTCAAACTCGGCAAAGAATAATGCCCAACGGAGTTGTCTAGAGGATTGGGCTTTTGCGGTTTTCAAATATTGCAGGTTTCGGTGATCCGTAATCACAGTAACAGTGTGTCGGGCCCCCAGCAGATAATGCCGCCAAGCCTTAAAGGCAGACTTGATAGCCAGAAGTCCTTGTCAGTAATCGTGTAATTGATTTCAGGAGGCGAGAATTTGCGGGACCAAAATGCCACGGGATGCAACTGATTGGTTACCGGGTCCTTTTGTGATAGAACTGCCCCCATGGCAAGGCTTGAAGCATCAGTTTCCACGATGTAGGGGAGTTCGGGGCGAGGGTGTTTTAAGATTGGTGCAGAGATAAATTTAGTCTTCAAATCCTGGAAAGCTTGTTCCGCCTCGGTAGACCATTCAAAACGTTTGTTTTTCTTTAACAAGGCAGTGATGGGCTGGACTATTCGAGAGAATTCAGGGATAAACCTGCGGTAAAAGTTAGCGAAGCCTAACGTGCTTTGCACACCTTTTACGGAGGATGGTGATGGCCATTTGAGAACTGCATCGACCTTCTTTGAATCCATACGTACTCCGCCAGGTGATAATATGAATCCCAAGAATTCAACTTCAGTCACGTTGAAAACACATTTTTCCAACTTAGCGAAAATTTTGTGTTGACGCAATCTTTCGAGGACCATTTTCACATGTTTCCGATGTTCAGATTCCGATGAAGAATAAACGAGGATGTCGTCAATGTAAACAACAACACACACATCTATGAGCTCTCTGAGGACATCGTTCATAAAATATTGAAAGGCGGCCGGGGCATTGCAAAGTCCGAAGGGCATGACCTGATATTCAAATAGCCCATACTTGGTGCGGAAGGCAGTCTTCCATTCATCGCCCTCTTTTACTCGTACCAAGTGGTAAGCTCCTCTAAGATCCAGCTTTGTATATATGCATGCTTTTCTGACTTGGTCCAGGAGTTCAGGGATCAAAGGTAACGGATATCTATTCTTAACGGTGATCTGGTTCAGGGAGCGATAATCGATACAAGTTCTAAGGTCTCCTTCCTTTTTTGGAACGAAGAACAAAGCTGAAGAAGCAGGGGACTTGGAAGGACGAATAAACCCATTCGCCAGGTATTGATCCAGGTATTGTCGAAGGTGAAGGTTCTCAGGCTCGGTGAGGGCATAAATTCTACTACAAGGAGGAGTAGATCCAGGTATCAGGTCTATCTGGCAGTCATAAGACCTATGAGGAGGTAGAGTGTTAGCCTGATCCTTCCGGAAAACATCTTGGTATTCAAGGTATTCGGGAGGTAACTGGGGAGTCTCTGAAGAAATTGCTGCCAGTGCAACACCAGGTGGAGGGTGACAAGTAGAGACACATTCTGGAAACTGGACCGTTCTTGCTCGCCAATCGATCAGAGGATTGTGTTTCTCTAACCAAGGTATTCCTAGAATAATCTGAAACTGAGGGGCCTTGATCACATCGAACACGATCTTCTCATGGTGTCCATCTTGACTTACTAGCGTCACCTCTTGAGTGGTATGCGTTACTGGCCCGGAGGCTATCTCCGTACCATCCACTGTAGTAATGACGTCCTTTACAGCCTTGGGACAAAGAGTTAGATTCATCCTCAAAACCATTTCATGATCCACATAATTGCCGATGGCACCGTTGTCGACGTAAGCTTCAATTGCATGTAATCGATCCGGATTATCAGGGCTAATGAGGACCATGGGTATCACGAAATGCGAGGTCACGGAACTGGTTTTCACGCTCGGCAAGAGGACCTCTATTCTTGTCGGGCGAGGTCGTTTCCCTGCTCAGAGTTTGTAACTTTGGTAACTGCAGCTCCTACTGCCTTCTTGGCAGGTTTCACCGGACAGTTTCGAAGAAAGTGCCCTGAGTTTCCGCAATATAGGCATAATTGCAACTGTTTTCTCCTTTCCCGCTCCTTTTGTGTTAGAGGACCTTTCAGACCCCCGATTTGCATGGGTTCCCCGGAGTCTACTCCTTTGGAAGGAGTTGGCGGTTTGGAAAATACTCGAGCATCAAACTTGGAACGGTCGGCCTTCCTGTTCTGCAGTCTATGATCTATTTGAACGAACAAGTCTATATAATCCGAACAGTCTTGTGGGGGATTCACTACTTGGGCTAAAACGTCTTTGAGCTCCTCACGTAGACCTCTGTAAAACAGCGTAATCCTTTTGTCCTCAGGCCATTGAGTTTCCACTATTAGTCTATTGAAAGATGCAATATAAGCCAAAAGGTCTTGATTACCCTGTCGCAACGAAAGAAGCTCATTGTCCAAGGCCTGCCCCTGTGAATGTCTTGCGAACAGTTTTTCCATACTAAGCTGAAAGGCTTGAAAATCATGGAGAACCGGATCATCTTGATTAACTAGAGGGATCGACCAGTCTGCCGCATTGCCACTAAGGTACGAAAGTACAAAAGCTACTTTAGCTTGATCAGTTGGAAAGGCTGCTGGCCGGCATAAGAAGTGCAACCGGCACTGATTGATAAATACTGCAAACCTCTTTGGGTCACCAGAAAATCGTTCGGGCGGAGCCAGAGGTACATTCCCAGGTAGGTTGATCTGCACTGGATTCATAGAGGATGTTGAAGGAAGATTTGCCCCTGATGCGGGTAACGGGGTTTGTCCGGCTTGTGACTGTAGCAATTGTCTAGCAAGACCGTCTGTTCTCTCCTTGGAAATAATTAGTTCCCTTCTTAGAGCATTCGTTTCCTGACGAGCTGCATGCACTTCTGCCCTTAGTTCCCCAAGTAACCGGGCTAGATGGTCAGTATCCGAGGTTTCGATAGCGCCTGGGCGAGAGTTTTGCGGTAGGCATTTCGTTCTGTAACGCTCACCTGATTCTCGCAGAGGCGCCGGTCTTGACTGGGCGACTACCGTATCTTCAAAGGTGATGTGTAACACCCGGTTGGCTCTTTGGGCTGGACCTCTGTGCACTGTATGCCTGACTTCAAGAGTAAGATGTCTGCAGACAGAAAATATGGGATTAATGAACTGGGGTTATTGGGGTGTCCCTATCTCTTCCCTTTTTTGCTCTCCTGTAGACCCCCAAATGTTAACGCTCTCACCTTAGGTAAGTGAATGCCGAGCTCTCCATCTGCCTCGGGGCAGGGTGCTGTAACCAGTTTCTTCACTGGATCGGTAGCGCAGGCCTCTTGACTTCAGAGGACTGCTGTCCGTCGTTTACTGCACGAACGGTAAGTTTCGAGTAATTCTATTGTCTTTAAAGTCTTTAGCAATGATGTCTCTTGTTTTGCAGGTTCCGGCGATGGCGGATGACGGGCTGAAGTGAGTTGAAGATGGAGTCCGTATGATGAATAGAAGCGCTTGGAAGCACGTAAGTAAGCGCTTGTTGCCTGCTTCACGATGCGCTCTAACTGTCTTTTATTTTGCAGGTACGAGTTCGGAGTGGCTGCAGGGTGCCGGAATACCCACTGGGGTTGATGTGGAAAGGAGTAATGGCACGTGAGTATCAAAGTTCCCCAATGTCTTTAAACGCACCTTGTTTTGTCTTTCAGATGCAGGATGCAGCGCCGAAGGCCTCCGGAGCGTGCGAAGAGTCGGTAAGCTTTTGTCTTTCAGATGCCGGAATGCAGTGTGAAGACCTCCGGAGCGCACGAAGAGTAGGTAAGCCTTTGTCTTTCAGATGCCGGAATGCTAACCTGTTCTTTCTTGTCTTTATAGGTGTTGCTGAAGACTGGATTCAGGATGGTAAGCCTTTTTCCTTAGGCCCAGGATCCGATGCAGAAGACACGATGAGCGTTCTGCTGCAGAGGATGCAGAATAACGCAAAGCAAGATTCATCCACCGGGTGTGGTTTAAATAGCCTCCTGTAGTGCTTAGGTGTCTCCTTCCACAGCCACGCCTAGGTAAGAAAAGAGTTCCTGCTTTCCAGAAGAGTTCCAGTGTTCTGAATCTAGGGAGTGGCTCCTGCCCCACCCAACAGGAAAAGTAGTTCCAAACAGAAGAGGATCAGAGGCTCAGCTGGCAGGCAAGTAAGCAGCATGGTCTGCTGCAGGTAAATCCACCCAAGCATCATGAGCCCGGCGCTTCCAGCGCTGGGACTGGGCACATTTATGAGCCTGGTGCCACTGGCGCCAGGACTGGGTCCAAAAGGTCCCAATTGGGACTGGTTGGCCCTCGGAACCTGGGTTATGGATCTGCTTCCAAGGGAGTTGGGAAAACCCTGACCTTTTGGAAGCAGAGATCATGACAAGCGTAGTGCAGGTTTTTCTTTCTGCACACGTGGTCTAGGAGGGGTTGCGTGCACGTCATCTCCCTTTTTTGGGCCTCCTGTGCGTAGCGTGACCCGTCATCTTTCCCCAGGGGTTACATTCAGCCTTGCTAGAGCACTAGGGTACAATTACCATCTGGTACCCAACCCCTTTGACCCCCAATTGCCCAGGACAATAGTTTACAGCCACTCCCATACGCACATCAACATCAGTGCCATGGCTGGGAGGCGAGGATTCCGTAAGGGTGGCAAAGGTGGAAGAGCCACAAGTGGTGGCCGTGGTGGATCCGGTAGGGGACTTGGTCATTACTTGCAGGGTGAGCCTGTCCCCCCATGTGTGGAGGACCAGTCAAGGGCACCCATAATCCCCCCCCTCCCGTTGAGGCTGATGTGGCTGACACCATCCATGCTCAGCCCTTGTTGGACCAGCCCATTGTGGCACCAGACCTGGCTGACTCCATGGCTGACTTCCAGGTCAGCAGGCCTATGACACGTGCGCTGGTGCACGTTGATGTCATCATGCCACGTGGATCTGGGGCAGCAAGGTCATCTGCTGCCCCAAGTAGGCAGGGCGGAGAGGCTGCAGGGGCAGCTGCGGCTCCATCCACCCCAGCTCTCACACACCCAGCCAGGACAGTGTCGGTCCTAGTCCATCCTGCTGACATTCCCCCTGACACCATTACACTTGAGCCAATGCCTGTACCAACTCCCATGCTGAGTGTGCAATCCCACACTCCTGATACAGAGTCCACCAGGGCTCCTGCCCCTAGTGTCCAGAGCGGCGCAGGACACTCAGGATCACCACCACCTTCCAAGCGGAAGAGGAAGAGTGCTCGTCCGGCACAGGCTGATGCCCCAGACACGGCTACACAGTCCGGCCCGTCGAGGAAGCCCAGCTTCACAGATGACGAACTGAATGCACTTGTCGAGTATGTGTTCGGACATGATAACGAGATGGTCATTGTTGCAGGATCCAAGACCACACCTGCACAACGCCAGGCACACTGGCAGACCGTTGCGGACATCGTAAGTGCCCTTGGAATCGTGAGGCGCACAGCCAATGATTGCTATAAGCGCTGGAATGACCTAAAGCGCAGGGCAAAGAATAAGCTCAAGTCATGCCGCAACTCTAGTGACTGGAGGTGGGTCTCCAGTAGTGGACATGGAACTCACTCCACATGAGTCAGTCGCTGGGACCTACGTCACGGAGGAACAGATCCAAGGCGTGGGAGATCTGCCTGATTACGAGGCATTGTCCGGTGAGTGCACATGCATGTGTGTGTCATCCATGTGCATGGTGTGTGTGTGAGGGCTTCTGTTTGTGTGCCAGGTGAGAGTGTGTGCGCCTGAGTCGTATGGGTCAGCCATGTGCTTCATGCAATACATCCTGCGCAGCTGCATTTGGCCATAGCAGTATCCCTTCTGCCAACAGTAGACATCTAGCCCAACAGCACGCCAGTTGCCCTTGAAGTGTCACCTTGCCACAACATTGTTGCTTATTTTTCTCTGTTCATTCAGGCAGATTGTTTGCATTCCACCACTTTTATTAGGCATTTCTCAGTCCTCTAGTCACATGTCTGACATGGCTATGGTAAAGTGGAGTGACTTTGTTACCTGGATATCATTTGTTCACACATGTCCCTGTGCAATTGGACCATTTTGGACTGGCAGCTCCAGGTGAAAAATCTGACCTGTTTGAATTAGAAAAGCTATTACATGCGGGAACTGGACTGAATGAATAGGTGCTGCCCTCCTCTCCATCTTCACTCAATAGCAATGGTACATGCCATCTGTGTGATGGCATGTGTGTTTCACCTGGCAATCACAGGCCAATGTGTGATGCCACTGCCAGGCAGCATGCAGAAAATGTGTTCATCTTCCATCTTGGTGTCATCAGTGTGTGCCATTTGCCTGCCCTTCATATACAGTGAGGGTGCATGCATGGGAGGGTTTTAGTCATGTGTGACATGTGTCAATAAAGTACTGGTTCTCTTGCTTCTCAGCCCTCATTGTGTGCCATGGTGCTAATGCCTGTTTCCATTTCTTTGTTTTCATGTCTTTGCAGGGGAAGACGCACCTGATACTGCTGGGGTTGTGGAGATGGTGCAGACCCAGGAGGGGTCCGAGGGCCGACCAACCACCAGTGAGGGACGTGGTGTGGTGGTGGGTGAGAACCCACAAGTGCTGCAGGTCGTGCTCTCAAGGGGTGTCTCTGGCTGCACCTCCCCCCGAGCTGTACTCAGGTGTTGATTCGGATGATGAGACCTACGTGCCGTCGCAGGTGAGTGTTCCAGGGAGGGATTCTGTTCTGTCCCACCCACCTGCACCAGGGTCAGAACCCTCAATGGGGATGTCAGTTTTGGCAGCTACGTCTTTGGTGGTTACGGATGCAGGGTCACACTCCGTGACATCTGATCCTGTTCCTGGGCCAGCAGATCAGAGGGGGAATGCAGTCCTGCAGCCTCAGGCAGTGCCGGCACAGCAAGGCGCAGTTCGCCTTGCCCCAGACAGGTGTGGTGCCCGCCGACGTGGTGGCCATACGCCACCTGGCAATACCGCATGGGAGCAATCCATTTACGGTATGGCCACCCAACAGGCAGCATCATCCGAGATGATGACTCAGGCCATGGATGGGGTGGCCACTTCCATTGTCCCCCCTGAAAGGCTGATGGAGCGACTACAGCAGGCAACCGACTCCATCTGCCAGTCACACAGGGAGGACATGTTGGCGTCCAACAGGGACAGGCGGGCGGCACTGGCGACTCTGCAGGAGGCCATCTCCATAGAGTCCCAGGACCACAGGGAAGCCCTGAGGCAGGAGCTCCTTCACCTCAGGACGACTCTTGTTGAGCTTGAGGCTTCAATACACCAAAGGACAGAACAGCAGCTGGAGCGTCTCACCTGTACGCTCTCAGCTGAGATGCAGGCAACGAGGGCGGAGGTCAGGGCATCCCGTGAGTTGTTGCATGGGGACCTCCGCACACTCATCCTCCAGAACGAGACCTACCACACCCGCATGCTTGCAGCCATGGAGGAGCAGACTAGGGCCTTGCGTGGGCTGCCTCCCATAGTGCAACCACCTCCGGATGCAGCTGCACAGGGTGATAATAGCGACAGCAGTGATACTCCCACAATAGGGTAGCCGTGTGGGCCATGAGCCCATGGAGGTGTTTTTTTTTCCCAGGATCCACACAGGTGGGTTTTGGTGTGCACCCTGTCCTCGGACCTCCTGGGTGGCCCCCCCAACCCTCCCGGGCCCATCAATGGCCATTTTTGATTTTTTTTTATTTTTATTATTATTTTTATTTTTATTTTTATTTTTATTTGTATTCTTCCCAATTTTTTTGGGACAATTTGTTGCCTTCCGTGGTTCCTGTGGGCATACGCTGCATTGTGGCTGGGCACATGCAGGCTTGTCATGTATTTGGTTCAGATGCTTGGGTTTGAGTCACACACACCCTCCTGCTTCCCGTTTCCATGGGCTTGCAAAGGGTGTGCCCAAGTGACATTGACGTACATGGTGACATTGGACTCCCACTACATGTGTGGTTAGTCCAGTCAGTACTGTGTATACATTCCTAGTGCATATTGCTGTTGTGTTGTACACTGCATGTTGCATTGATGTGTAACTCATCATCTGTGTTACCTCCCAATTTGCAGGTCCCTTCCTCATGTCTACACAAGGCCCTCTAGTTTGGAGATGGGGTCCATGTTGGCAGCAGTGCACCTACAACTCTACATGGCGCCAACACTGTACAGTTGGAAGTGGTGGGAGTGCAGGCATTTCCAGGTGGTGAGACTACTAATTTATTACATTTGTGATGTCATGTTAATGGTAGTACCTGCTCAAGTTTGTTGTTGGTCCTGCATTACTGTGAGCATTTCAGGTGTTGCAAGTTTCAATTAGGGACACTGTACATTGTGACACTTGTGTCATGTTGTGGGGATTACTTTGTTTACCTGCAAATAGCATGACATGGCACGGTGTGTCGTGTGGCGGTGCTGGGGATGGGTTGGCTGACATGGCACTGTCCTCTTGTTGCATTTTGCAGGGGCCTGCTACGGTGGAAGACGGTGAGGAGCCATCCAGGTTGGTGGTTTCCACAGAGGAGGAGGAGGCCGCCACAGGGGCACACATGGGGCCTGGTGGGGGCATCCCTGCTGGTGCAAGTGGTGCAGTCCAGGGCCAGGGGCAGGAGGCAGCAGAGGTCACCGTGGAGGGGCCTGTGCATGTCGCTGTCCCTGAACCTGTGAGTGCACCACCATGCACCAGCAGGGATGCCCCGTCCCAGGCCCGTCCGCAGGTAGAGGGGATGTCCATGTCACCTGACTCCCCTCCACCTGCGGACGAGGGGACCCGTGTCCGTATGGAGAAGGTCCTGATTGGGGTTGCGATGCGCGCGGGTGCAATTCGTGATGACGTGCGTGCTTCCCGGGAGGAGCACGCACATCATCACGAAGAGCACCGTGCCGACGTGGCCCAATTGGGATCTTCCATGTTCGGGGGTTTCCTGCATGTGTCGGCCAATCTGGCGGCCCTCTCCTCCTCTGTGGAGGCTATACGCCAGTCGTTCTCCTTGCCGTCTTCCGGCCCAGATGCCACCAGGGCCCCCTGTGGACCTGCCCTGACCTATGCAGCCAGCTCGGTGGGGATCCCATCCCTGCCACAGTCGGGAGTCGGAGGTCAAGCAGGGGTGGACACCACAGCAACTGTACCCCAGCAGATGGAGGATGTGCCGGCATCATCAGGCAGGGCACGTGCACGACGGCGTCGGTGGATTCCATCAGCCTGGATGCCGTCGTGCTGGCAGAGGCAGTTGCGTCGGAGGCAGCAGCAGAGTCAACGTGGGAGGCATCATGGCTCGGGGCCATCAACATCGGAGGGGCAGGCATCGGCCGGAGGGCAGGAGGACCCAGGACAGGAAGTGTCTTCCGTGTGGCTGCGGTTGGGCCAGCAGATAGGTGCGGAGCGGCGGCGGGCGGAAGAGGAGCGGCTCACGATGGTCAGGGCAGAGAACTCCATGCGGAGGGCCCTGAGGCGGGCCGAGTGCCTCGAGGCAATCCGCAGGGGGTTGGAGGAGCAGATGGCGTCGTCCCTGCGGACCCTCGGGGCCATGGAACAGGACCGCCTCCGGGACATAGACGAGGAGTTTGATGATGCCCTGGCCCGGAACACTACGGAGTGAGCCGCTGGACTTGCCCGCCGCCTTTGTATATAGTTCTTTAGTTTTAGGTTTCATTTGTTTATTCTTATGATTTGGAGTCGACGGACACAGCTCCACTTTTTGTATATAGTTGCATTTTTGTTAGGGTTTTTTGTAGGTTTCCTTTGTTCAGTTGGGCTCATGGACCCTTGGATATTTTGTACATAGTTCTTCATTGGATTGTTTTATTGTTTAATTTTTTATTTCTTCTCCATGGAGCAATGGTGTTTGGATTTATTTTTTTTCTGTCGGATTGATTTCATTTTTAATGTGACTTTGAAGTACATTTTTTGGGATTTGGTGTTTTTAATTTTTTTGGACGGACATGCACCTTTTCTTTTTTTCATTGGCATTGTAGTTTGTTTCATTTCATTTGCATTCATATTTTTTTAATACAATTTTGTTTTCATACTCCACTGTGTGGTATCATCTCATTGGTTTCATGCATGTCATGTTGGGTGTTTTCAAATTCATTTGCAACCATTGTGTGTGACAGACATGGGTTCATTTGCTTTATGTACGTTGGGGGTGTAACATGTAATTTCCATTTCCATGTGGGTGAATGGGTTACTTGGTAGGGCCTTTTGGCTGTGGAGGCTGACCATTACGCACATGGTTGGTGATTGTGAGGACCTGGGTGCAGGGAGACATGGGTGGGGGCCTGGTGGAGGGTGCCCCTGCACTGCTGGGGGGTGGGGTGATAGGGGACATGAGTGGGGGCCTGGTGGAGGCTGCCCCTGCACTGCTGGGGGGTGGGGGTGATAGGGTACATGAGTGGAGGCCTGGTGGAGGCTGCCCCTGCACTGCTGGGGGGTGGGGGTGGTGGGAGACATGGGTGGGGGCCTGGTGGAGGCTGCCCCTGGTGGCTGGGGGGTGGGGGTGGTGGGAGACATGGGTGGGGGCCTGGTGGAGGGTGCCCCTGGTGGCTGGGGGGTGGGGGTGGTGGGAGACATGGGTGGGGGTCTGGTGGAGGGTGCCCCTGCACTGCTGGGGGGTGGGGGTGATAATGAGTGGGGGCCTGGTGGAGGCTGCCCCTGCACTGCTGGGGGGTGGGGGTGATAGGGGACATGAGTGGGGGCCTGGTGGAGGCTGCCCCTGCACTGCTGGGGGGTGGGGGTGGTGGGAGACATGGGTGGGGGCCTGGTGGAGGGTGCCCCTGGTGGCTGGGGCGTGGGGGTGGTGGGAGACATGGGTGGGGGCCTGGTGGAGGGTGGCCCTGCACTGCTGGGGGGTGGGGGTGGTGGGATACATGGGTGGGGGCCTGGTGGAGGCTGCCCCTCGTGGCTTGGGGGTGGGGGTGGTGGGAGACATGGGTGGGGGCCTGGTGGAGGCTGCCCCTGGTGGCTGGGGGGTGGGGGTGGTGGGAGACATGAGTGGGGGCCTGATGGTGGCTGCCCCTGATGGCCGGGGGGTGGTGGGAGACATGAGTGGGGGCCTGGTGGAGGGTGCCCCTGGTACCTGGGGGTGGGGGTGGTGTTAGACATGAGTGGGGGCCTGGTGGAGGGTGCCCCTGGTGGCTGGGGGGTGGGGGTGGTGGGAGACATGAGTGGGGGCCTGGTGGAGGCTGCCCCTGGTGGCTGGGGGGTGGGGGTGGTAGGAGACATGAGTGGGGGCCTGGTGGAGGGTGCCCCTGGATGCTGGGGGGTGGGGGTGCTGGGTGACATGAGCAGGTGTGCAGGGTAGTCCCCTGTGGTGTGTGCTGCCTGCAGGGGCCGTGGAGGGTGTACAGGGAATACCTGGGAGCACACAGCCAAATCGCGTGTAGAATTTCCTGCGTACCCCTGTCATACACGTGCCCAGCCAAATCGCGTGTGGAACTTCCTGCGCACCCCTGAAATCCACGTACCCGGCCAAATCGCGTGTGGAACTTCCCGCGCACCCCTGAAATCCACGTACACGGCCAAATCGTGTGTGGAACTTCCCGCGCACCCCTGAAATCCACGTACCTGGCCAAATCGCGTGTGGAACTTCCCGCGCACCCCTGAAATCCACGTACCCGGCCAAATCGCGTGTGGAACTTCCCGCGCACCCCTGAAATCCACGTACACGGCCAAATCGCATGTGGAACTTCCCGCGCACCCCTGAAATCCACGTACCCTGACAAATCGCGTGTGGAACTTCCCGCGCACCCCTGCAATCCACGTACCCTGACAAATCGCGTGTGGTACTTCCCGCGCACCCCTGAAATCCACATACACGGCCAAATCGCGTGTGGAACTTCCCGCGCACCCCTGAAATCCACATACCCTGACAAATCGCGTGTGGAACTTCCCGCGCACCCCTGCAATCCACGTACCCTGACAAATCGCGTGTGGTACTTCCCGCGCACCCCTGAAATCCACATACATGGCCAAATCGCGTGTGGAACTTCCCGCGCACCCCTGAAATCCACGTACCCTGACAAATCACGTGTGGAACTTCCCGCGCACCCCTGCAATCCACGTACCCTGACAAATCGCGTGTGGTACTTCCCGCGCACCCCTGAAATCCACGTACACGGCCAAATCGCGTGTGGAACTTCCCACGCACCCCTGAAATCCACGTACCCTGACAAATCGCGTGTGGAACTTCCCGCGCACCCCTGCAATCCACGTACCCTGACAAATCGCGTGTGGTACTTCCCGCGCACCCCTGAAATCCACGTACACGGCCAAATCACGTGTGGAACTTCCCGCGCACCCCTGAAATCCACGTACCCTGACAAATCGCATGTGGAACTTCCCGCGCACCCCTGCAATCCACGTACCCTGACAAATCGCGTGTGAGACTTCCCGCGCACCCCGGTATACACGCACACGTATTTTTTGTCAGCGGGTGTCCGTGTTTGTGGGTACCCCTTTGCACGTCATTTGTCCTGGAGGGCCACAGTATAGGACATTCATCATGGCTGTATATAGGTGCTATTTGTTGGCGCACCTTTTGGCGCACATTTCTTACAGGCGCAGAGACGCTACCGCCTGCTTTCTTGTGGCGGTCGTGTTTGTGCCTGTGCGCTGGTTTGAGCGTGCGCTTTTTTGCCCTATTCTATTCCATGAATACGTGTTGTAGGCGAGCGTGCGGGCGTTCCGCGCACTTGTACCCTGTACTTCCCCCGTGACGCCCACATTTTGGCAAGTTGTTCCCCATTCCGAGTGTTACGCCCCGTGTTCCGCCTACTTTTGTTGCGTGCGCCGCGCTATGTGCGATTTTCGCTGTGGCCTGTGCGATTTTCGCTGTGACCTGGGGCACGCAGTTAGATGGCCTGTGCGCCAACGTGCGCCGCGCACTTTTTTATCGCACATCCGATGGTTTTCTCGCGCACGGCCTTCCATGAATCGATGTGCGCTGCTTTTCGTGCGATTTTCGTACTTGCACTGCGATTTTCGCTATTCCACTGCGATTCGCACGTTTTTGGCCACTTGCGCTGCGCTAATTATTCCATGAATCGGCCTGTTAGTTTTTATAATTGTAGAAAGTTATCCTCGAAAGTAAAAGTCCTTGGATAGGTCTAACTAAGCCAGGCTAAAGGGTGACCAAAAAGTAGTTGATCGACGTCACTGAAGTAAATCTCTACTGGGATTTAGGGGGGAGCCCGCCACACCGCTAGGGTAAAGGAGTCCCAGGACGTTTCGGCTTTAGTGGGTCACAGCCTTCTTCATGGAGCCAAGGAAAGGAGTCCCCTGTGGAAAATTAAGGGAGCTAGGGTTACTTAAGAAAAGTAACAAGAAAGTAGAGGGCACACAGTGGTAAAAACGGGGATATGTACATAAACATGTCATTGTCACAAGAAAACAAGACCCCATGATTTAAACTGGAAAGCACATGTCTAGTTATACTCAAATTGGTGGACAGGGACTGGCCTCACATCGACCTGGATTCTAGAAAGATGGCATAAGCTAATAGAAATGTAATAAAATCAAATGTGTCAAATACTCCTCTGAAAATTAAAATCAAAATTAGAAAGGGCATGCTGCCCAAATACACTAGATGGAGGAAACGTGCATTGGAGGAGCTATAATGCCAAATTTTTCCCAACTACCCCAATCCAAAATATGTAGGGAGAGTAAAAAATGGAGGTGAAGGGTAGTACCTTTAGATGGCGCTGCAGAGCAATCACATGGAGTTCTGTGGCTGCTATGCAGTGCGTGGGCTAAAAAAGGGAATGGTGTGCTGGACGCTGCACCTGGAGCTGAAAAGAGCAGCAAGCGTCTGCCTAAGCAAAGAAATGATCAAAATTAGAAAAATGGCATGACTAGTGCCTAATATGAAGGAAGGATGGAGGGTCAGACAGTGGCTGACTGCCAGGGCAATGATTTACCTTTCATACGGGAGCCAGTCAACAGTACGGTGCTCCGACTGCCTGTGTCAGTTCGGAAAGGAGCTGTGCGACATTGCAGGGCTATGCGGTGCTGCGCATGCGTCTTATTTTGTGCGCTAATCCAGCGCGCATGCGCTGTGGGGCTCTGCAAGGCCGGCGTCTAGGTCCCCTGGCAACGTGTATGCGGAAGTATACCGTCATACGTACAGGGTCTAGAGTTCTGAAATCGGCAGCTGGCATTGTGGACGGTGCCGCGTGTGCCGCTCCGAAATGTTGGAGTGACCGGCAAGAAACAATCCTGATGGGAGGAGTTTGGGCCCAAACCTTTGTTGGGTTGTGGCGCCGGGCTTGGGCGCCTATAAATAATGGTAAACGAGACAGTTGGAGACAAGAGACAAGGAAGGGAGGTTACTCACAAAATGGCTGTACAGTAAAAATCCCTGTATTGCTTAGCTGTCAGGTACCGCCCATATACACTAGATGGAGTGGAGGATGTGTAAACTCCTGTGAGTGGGCGGAATGGGGAATGCAAAATGCACTGACTGGATATTAAGCATTGAGATTGAGTACCTTAGAATTGGCTCTGGGGCTGTGCTTCATTCAGGCCTTTTGTAATGGCCTGAAGTTTATACATCCACCACGATTCTTTAAAGTTCAAGGAGTTGGTGAGGTTGCTGGTGTTGTATACTTTGTCAGCAACCCACCATGTGAAACTGTCTGGGTTGTGTTGGTATTCAAGGAAGTGTGGTACCAGGGGTGCTGTGATATTTTTGCACCGAATGCGGGACCGGTGTTCTCCAATTCTGTTGTGAACCGGTCTCGATGTTTGCCCCACATATTTAAGCCCGCAAGGGCATTCAATGATGTAAATCACATTGCTAGATTTGCAATTGGAGAAGTGCCTTAATCTCCATTCCTTGGCTCCGATGTTGAAGGAGGTCATTTTCTTGGTCTGTTTGCATACAGTACAATTGCCACACGGATGCTGGCCATTGATTTCCAAGAGATTCCATAAGGTAGATCTCGTGCTGTTTTTGCTCATCCTAGCATGGGTAAGCATATCCTTAAGGTTATTAGATCTTCGCAAGGCCATTCTTGGTATCGGTTCTTTCGGTAAGCTGAGCTGAATAAGTGGTCAGAATTTTCTTATGAGACCTTTGAGCTTGGTTGTATTCGGACCGAATGTGGTGACACAGGCCATAATGTTGTCTTCTTGGTTGCTGTGAATTTTGGGTGTGAGTAAGGCTTCGCGGGGTGTGAACCTGGCTCTCTTCATGGTATCTCTGAGTAGTTTCTTAGGATAACCTCTGGTTTTCAACTTGTCTTCTAATGCAGACGCGTTTGTTTTGAATTCTGCAATGTCTGTGCAGTTTCTACGTACTCGTAGAAACTGTCCATATGAGAGGTTGTCTCTTAGATTGCGAGGATGGTTGCTTTTGTAGTGAAGGATTGTATTCCGATCAGTTTCCTTTTTGGACATAGTACATTCCAGTTGATTATTCTTGGGTTTGATGGTCAAGTCGAGGAAGTTGATGCTGGAATTGCTGCTGTTGATGGTAAATTTTATTTCTTCCGTACAGTTGTTGATCCATTTGAAGAAATGTGTCAAGTTGTCCTCCTCTCCTTTCCAAATAAAGATAATATCATCAATGTACCTGTGCCAAAGTATTATGCTGTCCAGGAATGGGTTGCGTGTATTCAGTACATTGTTGTATTCATATTCTGCCATAAACATGATGGCCATGCTGGGGCGAATGCTGCCCCCATGGCTGTGGCTCGTATTTGCAAGTAAAATGTGTCCTCAAATTGAAAAAAGTTATTAGTGAGTGCCAATTCCAATAGCTCAGCTAGAAAGTTGGTGGGGACTCGGTTTGCGACATATGATGCGTGAGATGATGTCTAATGCATTCAATCGCTGAATCTTGTGGAATGCTGGTATAGAGGCTGTTTATGTCCATGGTGACTAATATGTCTTCAGAAGGGTTGAAAGGTTGATGCTCAAAAGTGTTGATGGTTGCCATGGTATCTCGCAGATAAGTGGGTGTTTTTTGGCTCAGGGGTTTCAGGGCGAAGTCAATGAATTTACCAGTTGGTTCCAGTATCGAGCCACAACCAGACACTATAGGTCGGCCGGGTGGTGTGATCTGGTTTTTATGCAATTTGGGGAGGGCGTAAAAGGCGGGGGTTCGCCCTTCCGAGTTATTCAAAAATATTTCCTCCTTCTCAGATATCCAATTATTGGACAAGGCAAATTACGTGGTTTCTTTGATTTTCATTTTTATTTCTGCAGTAGGGTCTTTTCGTAGTTTTTTGTAGTTGTCCTCTTCATTGAGGAGCAGTAGCACCATTTGTTTATACTGATCTCTACTTTGTACTACTACTCCACCACCCTTATCTGCTGCTTTAATGACAATAGAATTATTGTCTGCCAGTTGTTTAAGTGCTTTCTGTTCTCCTTGGTTGAGGTTGTGTCTTTTATTGGAGGTTGCATACTGTACTTTTTGCATTTCTTGTTTTATGCATTTTTCAAAGGCAAGAACACATGCCGGCATCTCGTTGGATATTTGAGAAGGAGGAAATATTTTTGAATAACTCGGAAGGGCGAACCCCCGCCTTTTACGCCCTCCCCAAATTGCATAAAAACCAGATCACACCACCCGGCCGACCTATAGTGTCTGGTTGTGGCTCGATACTGGAACCAATTGGTAAATTCATTGATTTCTTCCTGAAACCCCTGAGCCAAAAAACACCCATTTATCTGTGAGATACCATGGCAACCATCAACACTTTTGAGCATCAACCTTTCAACCCTTCTGAAGACATATTAGTCACCATGGACATAAACAGCCTCTATACCAGCATTCCACAAGATTCAGTGATTGAATGCATTAGACATCATCTCACGCATCATATGTCGCAAACCAGAGTCCTCACCAACTTTCTAGCTGAGCTATTGGAATTGGCACTCAGTAATAACTTTTTTCAATTTGAGGACACATTTTACTTGCAAATACGAGGCACAGCCATGGGGGCAGCATTCGCCCCAGCATGGCCATCATGTTTATGGCAGAATAAGAATACAACAATGTACTGAATACACGCAACCCATTCCTGGACAGCATAATACTTTGGCACAGGTACATTGATGATATTATCTTTATTTGGAAAGGAGAGGAGGACAACTTGACACATTTCTTCAAATGGATCAATAACTGTACGGAAGAAATAACATTTACCATCAACAGCAGCAATTCCAGCATCAGCTTCCTCGACTTGACCATCAAACTCAAGAATAATCAACTGGAATGTACTATGTTCAAAAAGGAAACTGATCGGAATACAATCCGTCACTACAAAAGCAACCATCCACGCAATCTAAGAGACAACCTCCCAAATGGACAGTTTCTACGAGTACGTAGAAACTGCACAGACATTGCAGAATTCAAAACAAACGCGTCTGCATTAGAAGACAAGTTGAAAACCAGAGGTTATCCTAAGAAACTACTCAGAGATACCATGAAGAGAGCCAGGTTCACACCCCGCAAAGCCTTACTCACACCCAAAATTCACAGCAACCAAGAAGACAACATTATGGCCTGTGTCACCACATTCGGTCTGAATACAACCAAGCTCAAAGGTCTCATAAGAAAATTCTGGCCACTTTTTCAGCTCAGCTTGCCAAAAGAACCGATACCAAGAATGGCCTTGCGAAGATCTAAGAACCTTAAGGATATGCTTACCCATGCTAGGATGAGCAAAAACAGCACGAGATCTACCTTATGGAATCTCTTGGAAATCACTGGCCACCATCCGTGTGGCAATTGTACTGTATGCCAACAGACCAAGAAAATGACCTCCTTCAACATCGGAGCCAAGGAATGGAGATTAAGGCACTTCTCCAATTGCAAATCTAGCAATGTGATTTACATCATTGAATGCCCTTGCGGGCTTAGATATGTGGGGCAAACATCGAGACCGGTTCACAAGAGAATTGGAGAACACCGGTCCAGCATTCGGTGCAAAAATATCACAGCACCCCTGGTACCACACTTCCTTGAATACCAACACAACCCGGACAGTTTCACATGGTGGGTTGCTGACAAAGTATACAACACCAGCAACCTCACCAACTCCTTGAACTTTAAAGAATCATGGTGGATGTATAAACTTCAGGCCATTACAAAAGGCCTGAATGAAGCACAGCCCCAGAGCCAATTCTAAGGTACTCAATCTCAATGCTTAATATCCAATGAGTGCATTTTGCATTCCCCATTCCGCCCACTCACAGGAGTTTACACATCCTCCACTCCATCTAGTGCATATGGACGGTACCTGACAGCTAACCAATACAGGGATTTTTACTGTACAGCCATTTTGTGAGCAACCTCCCTTCCTTGTCTCTTGTCTCCAATTGTCTCGTTTACCATTATTTATAGGCGCCCAAGCCCGGCGCCACAACCCAACAAAGGTTTGGGCCCACACTCCTCCCATCAGGATTGTTTCTTGCCGGTCAGTCCAACATTTCGGAGCTGCACGCGCGGCACCGTCCACAATGCCAGCTGCCGATTTCAGAACTCTAGATCCTGTACGTATGACGGTATACTTCCGCATACACATTGCCAGGCGACCTAGACGCCGGCCTTGCAGAGCCCCACAGCGCATGCGTGCTGGATTAGCGCACAAAATAAGGCACATGCGCAGCACCGCATAGCCCTGCAATGTCGCACAGCTCCTTTCCGAACTGACACAGGCAGTCGGAGCACCGTACTGTTGACTGGCTCCCGTATGAAAGGTAAATCATTGCCCTGGCAGTCAGCCACTGTCTGACCCTCCATCCTTCCTCCATATTAGGCACTAGTCATGCCATTTTTCTAATTTTGATCATTTCTTTGCTTAGGCAGACGCTTGCTGCTCTTTCAGCTCCAGGTGCAGCGTCCAGCACGCCATTCCTTTTTTAGCCCACGCACTGCATAGCAGCCACAGAACTCCATGTGATTGCTCTGCAGCACCATCTAAAGGAACTACCCTTCACCTCCATTTTTTACTCTCCCAACATATTTTGGATTGAGGTAGTTGGGAAAAATTTGGCATTATAGCTCCTCCAATGCACGTTTCCTCCATCTAGTATTTGGGCAGCATGCTCTTTCTAATTTTGATTTTAATTTTCAGATAAGTAGTTGACACATTTGATTTTATTACATTTCTATTAGCTTATGCCATCTTTCTAGAATCCAGGTCGATGTGAGGCCAGTCCCTGTCCACCAATTTGAGTATAACTAGACATGTGCTTTCCAGTTTAAATCATGGGGTCTTGTTTTCTTGTGACAATGACATGTTTATGTACATATCCCCGTTTTTACCACTGTGTGCCCTCTACTTTCTTGTTACTTTACTTAAGTAACCCTAGCTCCCTTAATTTTCCACAGGGGACTCCTTTCCTTGGCTCCATGAACAAGGCTGTGACCCACTAAAGCCGAAACGTCCTGGGACTCCTTTACCCTAGCGGTGTGGCGGGCTCCCCCCTAAATCCCAGTAGAGATTTACTTCAGTGACGTCGATCAACTACTTTTTGGTCACGCTCTCGCCTGGCTTAGTTAGACCTATGCAAGGACTTTTACTTTCGAGGATAACTTTCGACAATTAGAAAAAACGAAATGTATTAGCAGCAACAGAATGTCTTTATACTTCTGCCAGCAGGCACATGTATGACTTTGTCTTATCTTTTGCTACATGTCTTTTTTCTATTTTTTTCTATTTGTTCTATATTTGTTTGCTTTTTCTATGTGTGACTTTGGTGAAAAAACTTACACCCATATATTTTGTACTTACAATTTCTTTACAAAAAATATGTAAAAGAACAAGGACAGCCACTTAATAAAAGCTGTTCTTTTGCAGACTAATGATCTAGCACAAGTGGATTATTATGGTTCTCTCATGTACTGCTATCCTTGGTAAATACACAAATTGTGACACCCAAGGATAACGCATTGTCTTTAAACCTAGACTGCAATCAATAAGCGGCAGTCGGCTTAGACTTCTCCAGTCAGGACATCCCCACTCTTTGTACACGGCTGTTTGAATGGTGCAGATCCTTACCATTGGTGGGCTTGGACTGGCTTCCAGGCTGGATTTGGGATAAGAAGACTCCTCCTGCAATCATTTATTGAGATCAGCGTTGGAGCCAAATATCCTGTGTAGAAGAGCAGCCGACTTAAGATCCATGGACGACTCCCGAAGAGGCCCAGTATCCTTTCATGTGTTTGGCCTAGTGAAGCCCTGTCGTACTACCTAATCTGCGAAGGCCCTGTGTGGTGCGTTGCCCTTGGTCTGGTGGGACCAAACAGTCTTGACGTATTCAGGAGGATACAGCCATCCTGAGCCTTCAAAGGTGTCCCTGGACCACCCGGTGGACTGACCAGCTCTCCAGTCGGCTACCTTGGTAGAATCATCACTGTTCCATGCTCATCACCGGAACTTCGGCAGTTGCCAGTTTGTGGTGTAAGTCTCCTTCCAGACAGATCTAGGCCTCACAGCTTCAAGGGATTCTGCTCTGAAAGACCTTCTTCAAATGGAACTGGAAGGACACCTGCCATCGCCTGTGTGTGGTGGCCGTCGCTGGAATTCCCTTTACCCCGTCTTGTGAAGTGTCCTGAAGAGTTCTGCATCGGAGTCTTCTGCATTTCTTACTCGCTAAGGGCTGCACTCTGATCCTGGAATCAACTGGAAGAATCCTGGCACCCGCAGCTCTTGGGCACTTGTCACTGGAACCAACGGCAGGAAAACCTACCTCCAGCGACCCCCTTGTCGAACCACCTAGTCATCTGGGAAAATCGTAGTCAAGGGGGTAAGTAGTTGCAACGCATCCGCCACCCCTGTTCTCCTTAAAATAAACTGTAGAATAAACTTGGTTTATTCCATTCCATTGCTTTTTGACCATCGCACTGCAAAGCCATTGTATCTGAAAGATAGGAAAATAATGTAACCTGCCTGTAACCTTGTTGAAAATCTTCTGGAACATTTCACCAACACAAGAACTCTTCCTGCATCAGATTCTTTTCCTAAGAAGAAGCTTTGTGACTTTTGGGCACAAGGCCCCATTCCTCATACGGATTGGACTTATAAAGTTGGGGTACATTTCTAGTGACTTGGTTCAATTTTACTGCATCACTGGTTACCTTCTTTTTGTTGAATAAATTATTGAATGCATTCCTAAGAACCTAAAGGTGAATGTATATGTGTTTATAATTGAGTGCTGTGTGATACTGTCGTACTGCTTTTTTCATTTCCTAATGTGTGATTTGGGCCTATGATAAATATCGTATTTTTGTACTTCGCTGTCTAAATTGAAATATTGTGTGCTTCACTGTGTGGACTCATTGTGAACCCCTGGCTACCCTCCCACTCTCCTTAGAATAGCCTTCGCTGCTCTCCACGCTTGCCTTGATTGGGTTTGGCTAACCTCTCACAGTTCCCCTGTTCACTATAACTACCGGGCCAGATTCTAGTAATCCATCTTTAACTCCCCCATACACATTTTTTTAGGACTTGAGAGCCCTTTTAGGTAAACTGGCAAAAAGGTCAGTTCTCAATTCTTCTAAATACTCACAACTTCACATCCAGCCCTGTGACCAGCACTCTTAAATATCTCTTTAATTCGTTGTCACTCAAGTTTGTTTGTTTTGGCGCATGAAGACCACTGCGGTGATGATTCACATGGTACAAAAGCTAGCTAAGGTAACATAACGTTTCCAATTTCACCTCCCAAGACTCAAATCTGTTTATGGCTTGAGCGCGTTTAGTCATTGCACCAGCAGACTCCTACTATGTTAATTGTAAATCACTAACACATTACCTCCTGTGAAGTACATTCAGGGCAAGCTACTTTGTGATCCAGCTGCCCAATAAAAGATGGCGACCCTGGCCATCAAGGGGGGAGATTTGCCTCTAGAGGACAGGCCGGTGAATACGCAGCTGGAAAAGGTCTGATGGCCCAGGACACGGCCTGCGGTGCTCCCAATGTAGTTGAGCAAGGAAGGCGTCTTTGTGTACGTGTTGCACAACTGACAGCTTTTGTTGACTAGCTCCTCCTTTTCTCAAAAGGCAAAAAAAAGCACCACGTCCTTAAAACCAAATGTGCTTCTTCGTTTTCTCAGAAGACGCAGCTTGGGTTTGAGAAGCATTTCTCAATCTGCCCACACTCGCGCCGAAACCCAAGCGTGTGGGTGCACAGAGACACACGTCACACGTGCACACCCACCCAGATTCCCACGGGTTGGCGCTGTGTGTCTGTGGGAGGCGGAGAATCTTCTTTCTATTGTGAATCACTTCTCTGTGAAGCCCCCGGGGCGAGATCCTCACGGCTGTGACATCATCTCCCAAACCTGTCCCAACAGCTCTACCTAGTACGCTTGCCAGGCGTCTCTAAGCGAGTGTGGTTGGTTGGTAGGCCGGGACCGTCATGCTTCACTCTTCGGTGGCCCATTTGTACCATCTGTGTGGCGTTGCACTGGGGAAGCCTGTCTTAGGCATCTCTATTAGGGAGGCTCAGCGAAGAAACCTCCATGCTCTGCTTTAGCCTCCTGTATGAGGAAGGCACCCCAGTATGATCCCAAATTCGTACTCAGATTTGCATATCAAGAAGGCTCAGTGCTGTGAACTTTGAACTCTGCCCTAGCCTCTTGTATCAAATGAAGGTAACCTCTGTGCTCAGCCTCTACTACCTCTCTCGGGGAAGCTGATGAAAGGCACCTCTAGACCCTACCTAGCCTCCACTGGCAAGGAGACTCAGTCATGTGACCCCCATGCTCAGCCTCTACTACCTCTCTCGGGGAAGCTGATCAAAGGCACCTCTAGACCCTACTTAGCCTACGTTAGCCAGGAGGCTCAGTGATGGGACCCCGATGCTGTGCCTTTACCCTCTCTCAGGGAAGCTGATCAAAGGTACCGCCAATCCCTGCCTGAGCCTCCTTTAACAATGAGGCCCAGTGATGTGACCTCCATGCTCAGCCTTAACTTCCTCTCTCAGGAGACCTCCGAACCCTGCCTGGGCCCCCTTTAGCAAGGAGTCTCGGCAAAGTGACCCCCCATATCCTGTCTTAACTTCTTTCATCAAGGAAGCTGATCAAAGGCACATCCAAACCCTGCCTGCGCCTCCATTAGCAAGGTGGCTCATTGATTTGACCCCCCATGCTCTGTCTTAACCTCCTGGGTCAGAGAGCCTCAGCAATGTGACCCCCATACTCTGCTACAAACCGGTGTATCAGAGTTTCAGAGATGCGACCCCCCATCATGCGCTGCCTCGGTCTCATATATCATCATACATGTAACCTCCATGCTCTGTGTTAGGCTCCTCCGTTAAGGAGACTCAGCAAAGCGCCCTCGTGCTGCTGCCTCATGCTCCCCTGTCTGGACTCCAGGTGCTGCTGCCTAATGCTCCCGTGTCTGGACTCCAGGTGCTGCTGCCTCATGCTCCCCTGTCTGGACTCCAGGTGCTGCTGCCTAATGCTCCCGTGTCTGGACTCCAGGTGCTGCTGCCTCATGCTCCCCTGTCTGGACTCCAGGTGCTGCTGCCTCATGCTCCCGTGTCTGGACTCCAGGTGCTGCTGCCTCGTGCTCCCGTGTCTGGAGTGCGGGTGCTGCTGCCTCATGCTCCCGTGTCTGGACTCCAGGTGCTGCTGCCTCGTGCTCCCGTGTCTGGAGTCCGGGTGCTGCTGCCTCATGCTCCCGTGTCTGGACTCCAGGTGCTGCTGCCTCGTGCTCCCGTGTCTGGACTCCAGGTGCTGCTGCCTCATGCTCCCGTGTCTGGACGCCAGGTGCTGCTGCCTCATGCTCCCGTGTCTGGAGTCCAGGTGCTGCTGCCTCATGCTCCCGTGTCTGGACTCCAGGTGCTGCTGCCTCGTGCTCCCGTGTCTGGACTCCAGGTGCTGCTGCCTCGTGCTCCCGTGTCTGGACTCCAGGTGCTGCTGCCTCAGGCTCCCGTGTCTGGACTCCAGGTGCTGCTGCCTCATGCTCCCCCGTGTCTGAACTCCAGGTGCTGCTGCCTCATGCTCCCCCGTGTCTGAACTCCAGGTGCTGCTGCCTCTTGCTCCCGTGTCTGGACTCCAGGTGCTGCTGCCTCGTGCTCCCGTGTCTGGACTCCAGGTGCTGCTGCCTCGTGCTCCCGTGTCTGGACTCCAGGTGCTGCTGCCTCGTGCTCCCGTGTCTGGACTCCAGGTGCTGCTGCCTCGTGCTCACGTGTCTGGACTCCAGGTGCTGCTGCCTCGTGCTCCCGTGTCTGGACACCAGGTGCTGCTGCTTCATGCTCCCGTGTCTGGACTCCAGGTGCTGCTGCCAGGTGCTGCTGCCTAATGCTCCCGTGTCTGGACTCCAGGTGCTGCTGCCTCCTGCCCCCGTGTCTGGACTCCAGGTGTTGCTGGCTCATGCTCCCGTGTCTGGATTCCAGGTCCTGCTGCCTCCTGCCCCTGTGTCTGGACTCCAGGTGCTGCTGCCTCCTGCTCCCGTGTCTGGACTCCAGGTGCTGCTGCCTCCTACCTCTGTGTCTGGACTCCAGGTGCTGCTGCCTCCTACCTCTGTGTCTGGACTCCAGGTGCTGCTGCCTCCTGCCCCCGTGTCTGGACTCCAGGTGCTGCTGCCTCATGCTCCCGTGTCTGGACTCCAGGTGCTGCTGCCTCCTACCTCTGTGTCTGGACTCCAGGTGCTGCTGCCTCCTGCCCCCGTGTCTGGACTCCAGGTGCTGCTGCCTCATGCTCCCGTGTCTGGACGGCTCCGGATGTGACCTCCATGCCTCCTCTCTCTCTGCAGTATTGCTGAGGCCCAGCGATACCTAAATGTGATATTATTAAGATTAAATTGGCCAAGACGCTGATGTGTGGCGCTTGGTCTTCCCCTTTGCCTATCAGGACACAGGCATTCACAGCAGGAAACTGGAGGCTCTTTTTCCTTCCAGTGCCTGTTATCTTCACCGTGATGCCTCCGGGTTTTGGCGTGTAACAAATGTTATAAATAAATAAATAAATACTCAGTGCTGTGGACCTTCTTACCAGACTCTGTCCTGCACTTGAGAAGACCTTCTTTCAGCCAGCTCAGCCCTGCTCTGTGCCAACCCACAGCACATAAACTAAAGTTACTGTAGGTAGCGGGAGAAAGGCATGGCGCTTGGTGTTTTTAGGAAACCGTGCCGACAACCTTCGCACTGTGTCTTGAAATGGGTCCTCAGGTAAGGGGAGGAAATAAGAGGGCTCAAAAAGGTCGCCTGCACCGGCTGGGACTGGCCTAGAGGGCAAGGTTCAGAGAGCTGCCCTGACATCACTGAGTCACATTCATTGGCCAAGTTGCTGACTTCCTGCACTGTGCAGGTTCAAAGCGCTTCAGGGGGGAACACCACATTCCTCAAAAAGACACGCATAGATACTACTCAAAACAATTTGATGTTGAAAGAGACAAATTGTGATTGGCAGCTGGAGGTCTGTTTTTTGTTCAGGGCTGATCGCGAGCTGACACTTCTTTGGCTGCAGGTGGGGACCTCTTTGCTGCTCTAAGAGACAGGCGTAGGCACACTCCTGAGCTTCTCTTGCACGAGCTCACAGTTCCTTTTCTCTATGTCAGGCCATTCTGTGCCCAAGTCTTTTCTCATGCAAAGTCCTTTGCTTCTGAGGGCCTGATATGTCAAAACAACAAAACAAAAGTTCTTTCTGCTAATCCTCACGTGGAGTGATTGCCTTCACCCTTGGATCCCCCCAGCCGGGCTCCGATCTTTCTCTCAGTCGTTAGCCTCCCTCAGTCGGGCTCAGATCGACCATTCACTGTGGACATCCCTCAGTCGGGTTCATGCTTGTCGTCACAGTGTGGTTCACTTGGCTTCTTCACAATATGGAGTTCACTTCCCTTAACTTTTCAATTGGCGTCCCTCAGTCAGGTTCACTACCACCTTTCATTCGCAAGTCCCTCATTTGTAATATTAAAAAATCTTAATGTCTTTTTAAACAACTTTGTAATTTTGGTTGGGTCCGCCGCGTCCGAGCTCAGGCCTTTCAAAGCACTTGCCGATGTTATATAGAGACTTACGAAGGGCGATCACATCTCGCTGGGTCACTCTGGTAGCTTCTGGCAAGTGAGGGCTTCTCTTAATCACATTTCGCACAAAGTTCCCCTCAGCCGGGCGCAAATGCCTGTTTCACAATTCCCTCAGTCGGGTTCACAATTTCACAATCAACAACATTTCTGCAATGTCCAAACTCCTGCAATGTCTCCACGACTTTCGATTGTACAAGGGGTTTGGCTTGACTTTGTATGACCACCTTGACACATCACGCCGGCCTTCCCTATGGCCTCTTGGCACTTGCAGTTTCAATACTTTATTCTTTTTGTCCAGGAGAGGGGGGTACCAGCTAGAGACCTTCGACTGAGCGCCCATGTGGCGCCGGACCACTCTATCTCTGGTACCAAGTTTGTTCACAAAAAATACCTCAGTCTTTGAATCTTCTTAATGTTGCTACTGCAACCTTGAGTTTAACACAGTCCGGTCCACAATCAAGTACTTCCGACTCACCGGCTGTGCTGAACTCTTTGGCGTTTCCCTTGCCGCTGGAGTCAAGGACTGTACCACGATGGCAACCGCATCTCCCCATCATGGCTATCAGAGTAGGAGGGTTCCATGTACCGCTGACATCTGTCACACCATTCGCCAGCTGCGATTCCCTTCTTTATGTTACTTTTGTCGGAGGCTTCGCAGGTCTGGGTTGAAAAGGACAAGGGCATCTCCCTCCTTGAGGCCCTCACCGGTCTCGCCGCCTTACTCCTGCATTTGAACTGGCGTCCTGGAATTGCTGTTTCCTCATACATTTGGCCTTGCTCAGAGTGTGCTCCCGTGCACCACCTTTTATCACTATGCAGAAGGGAAAGGGCAGTCATGTGTGTGTAGTCGTCGGGAATTGCCTGACTCTGCCTGACTCCTTTGTTGGGACATGTCAGGTAAACGGCCCTTGTCTTAGTCTGTTGTTGCTCATGGTGTGAGACAGTGTTCATGTTGGAAAAGGGGTAGAGTTGGTAAATATCCTACTGTGCAGGATGGGAAAAAGGTGTCATAATGAAGTGGGTACCGCGTCTCACCTTTCGGTGCCCCGCTTCCACTCCCCGGAGACCCCTCATCCAGGTGATCCTCCGGCACTGGTTCACCCCCAGGAACTCAATCCAATAGCGATGGCTGTGTTCTGGCCACCTGGATAACAGATCCCCGGGGACTAGCAGTTGAGACACCGTCAGGTTTCTCACAATGTGGAGGGATCAGGCTTACTAATATTCTGTAACGGAAATATCACTACAGTCTCTTTCCCGGTGCTCCTTCTCTGTGGTGTCCACCTCACCACCCCGTTCAGTATTTCCTCCCAAGCTGCACCACTACCACAATCTGCCAAAGGCACATCAACATCAGTCAGGCCTTAGAAGGAGATACAATCTGACATACTCTTTGAGAAACTTCAAACGTTGAAACCCCAGCCCCTTTTCGGAAACCAAATGGAAACTCCAGATGAACAACCTGCACACAAGGATATCCAACACTCAACACATGGGGCTCAAGGAGATACTCGCAATAAAGCAAGTCACCAGCGGTTCACAATCAAACTCAACCAACTCAAAAAAGTAAGCCGGAGGATGGAGAGAACCTGGAGAGAAAAGTACCTGCAAGCAGAGTGACTAATTAGTGATTATTCCAGATCTACAGATCGCAAACTGTGAAAACCATAAAAGCTCACCACATATAACACAAAATCATATTCAACCTGGACAGAAGGAAATCTTCAAAATTATCCACAAATTTAAAAAGCCTTCAGCATGTAGCACTTCATTGACTCCCGCCCAACAGCTCTGTGACTCCTTCACAGTACACTTAGGTGGCACAAGTATACAAATCTAGTGAAACAGAATGGCAACGGTGAGGGTGGGTAGCCTGAACTTTTTTCATTTTATTGCCAAATCGATGCAGGTAATTCTGTTTCTGAAAGTAAATCTGCTAATCAGATCCCACTGTCAAAATGTTCCATGCCAAAAACCATAATGGAACCATGTACCTTGCTGCGTCAAACTACTGACATCCTCAGCACCTGCTCTGCACTGGCAGTAGTATGGGTTCAAAGGTCAAATGTGCATTCCGGAACACACAGTTCCAACAGGTAGGGGTGGCTTTTTAATCATCTAGACATTTGGTTGAAAATATAATTGTGTACCCCAGCAACCTGGTGGTATGTTTAAAACTATAAGCCACGTCTAGTTTTGACATGGTGGCTACTGTAGAGAGATGTGACCCAAAACCTATATGATAAAAATAATCCAAAAGGCCAAACTACCACTGCACTGCTTTGCAAGGGAAAACAAGGTTTATTACATGCAAATGTCTCAGACAGTCCCATAGAATTGAACTGAAACAGAGCTTGTCACGCCCCAAGACGTTACAGGTTATATAGCAGAAAAATGCACATTATCATATATAGGTTACAATGTCATCCCACCACCCTCAATGGCTACCACCTATATAACATGTAAATACTCTTCTATAGTCCCTGGACCGATTGGCCCCACCTTATCTAAGCCCATTCCCCTATGCACATGGCCCACTACATTGTCACTTTTCAATCTTGGTACATGATTGGCGAACAGGTATATTCATACACTAATAAATCTTGACAGTCACGTGATATGTAACCCTCTGAGCAAGGCACGTTCAAAGTAAGACTGGCAAGACCAACTCTGCTTTGATCAGACAATGGGCCTTCCCATTATACCAAATGCCATGGCACACACAAGCTGCACCCCGACCTTGTACTGAATTTACTGGCATCACCTCTGCTCCTCCTATCACAAATCACAGAAAGTTCCAGATACGGCTTGCCCTTATCTGCTTCAGACCCCATGTGTCCAGTAATTACTTGACCAGGGCAACACTATTGAGTCTGAATTTCAGGGATTTATTTGCTTTGGTTAGGCATCTAATTGTGGTTCAAATGGGAAGACCGCTCCTTAGTTAAGGGCAGTAGTGCTATAAGTCTTCATCCGGTCTGTTGGCATCACAAAACCCTGTGCCCTCTCTCATGAACATGTCCTTTTAAGGCACATCCCTACCTACCCTCTCTGCATCTAACATTCCATTCCCACCACCTTTGAGCTTGGCAGCTGGATACAATTTGTGTTTCATTCTGTTCAGTGGGTGCTGGGCCTTAAAATCCAATATGGCAGCACTTTTGCCATGCCGACTCCCTGACATCGCTTTTACCACAATAACTTTCGAACTCCATCTTCCAGCTACTTCGGCTCCCTTCTCGCACCTTACTCAAAACACTACTTTGTGTACTATTTCTTAACACAGGTGTCAAGGTATGCCCCCCAAGATTCCCGAGTACCAGATGTCTTGTTCCTTCATCGCTCCAGGGTAAGGTCTGGATCCCAATGTCAAATCCGCTGCCTGGTGTACAGTGAGGGACGGAACCCCCTCCACCTAATCTGTGTATATATATCAACAGCCAGGAACAGCGAGCCCTCTCAACACCACGAGGAAGGACCACCCACGGATGGTGCAAGGCAGTGCAAGGCACTGACGTGGGAGTCCCCAAAATGAGACAGATAGAACACAGAGAAGGAAGAAAACACTGACAGCCGAGGGCTGGATATGAAATCGGTAGAGAAAACAAATAATCAGAATGGAGAAACTCAGAGGGAGAGAGATTCCAACCAAGGAGCAGCGGGAAGGGTATGCCAGAAAAGAACCCAGGCCGCTCGTAGATAGTTGACAAGGAAGCACAGAGCCAGACACTGAATAGGCAGAACAACAGGAGTATGGGCAAGGTCCAAGCATCACCTCCGGAAACGTTGCAACGCACAGAAGCAGTTGCCTCTTTATTGAACGGGAGGTCTGACACTGATGGCCGTATTGCGATGGGAAACAAACCAAGCAATTTGCATTGCGCATGTGCCAAAATGGGCTGCTGGCCCCATGTGCATGCACAGAAGCGAGAAGATGGCAGCCCCCATGGACCAGGGTCGCCGCATCGGGAAATGCAGCAGGAGCACCTGTGGCATCCAATCCCGGAGATGCCAATGGAGCCGCCACGATAACAGAGCGGCACAGGCAAGGTGGTGCTGTGACATGAGAGCCTATAACACACTGCCCTATCCATAACATCTGCAACCGCAACATTAATACATTAGCTGATCATTATGTGTTGCTAAATGATGTATCTATTAGGTGTCAAAACTAACTACAGGTGATACATACGCCTTCTGCCGAGCAAACCTCAATCTGCTCACACTGCGGCACTTATTAATAGGTTTTTCTCCCTCCGCCATACCTTTTTGCCTGGCTGGGTAGCTGTATGTGCATCCCAACATTCCCCCTTTAGTTAATACTCCATTAACTAACACAGCTACATTCCTTCTTCTATAGCAATGCTCTTCAATCTACGGAGCTGTCCCCCTCCCCCCCGGGGGTCCCAAAGGCTTTCCATGGGGGCCGCGAGGCTCTTTACAAAAGGGAGTACGGTGAATGATTTTAATAGAAAATATAAGCACAATTGACACCTAGGCGGGCTTGGCAACAACATTTTTACTCAAGGGGGGCTCAGCATGAAACATTTGAATACCACTGTTCTATAGTCATCATCTTTGGGTACCAATGCCCTACACACATGGTGCAAACCTCCCCCTTATTGGGCATATTCTTCCAGAGTTCACGTCATAAAACAACAACCCCCATCTCCTGCTAAGTCAACTCAATGCTCCCCATAATTCTCAGGGTCAGGTGGAGGGGAGATCAATATACCCGGGGTCCAAACTCTTGCTCGACCCTCACCATTTTTGACTTTACAATGCCATCCCATTTATCAGTCTGGGTGTAGACGTGTCTTGTGAGCGGAGGAGCTCTACTCATTGTGATAGGCACTATCATAGTCGCACTCTTCGGCAGAGTCTACAAACAGCATCTCAAAATCATCTGGCATGAGCAAATAATCATGATCATAAAAACCACAATAGGAACCAGTGACTTTACTGCTATTTCCAACAACGACCGGCCCACGACAACATTGAATCAAACCAGTCATCAACATTTACTCACACTTCCTTCGACATGGCAATCTTCAAGTTGTAAAGGGCCACTATCGCATGGGTCAGGGACCCATTATCTGCATCATTTAGGGGGATGTACAATGGAGTAACTTTGCTGAAAATGTTGGGGGGACATTACATCTAAAGAAAAGGGGCCCCTGCCAAATGAGGAGGACAGAATGGTATGCCATGAAAGTTGGGAGGGACAAACAACCTTGCCCCCCACCCTAAAATTACACCCATGGGAGTGTACGTGCAACAATACAGGCCAATTTTCTTGCACAATACCCCCCCTCCATGGCCTTGAGCAAATCCAGAACATATCTGCTCTGGAGGGTCATCAGTCTTAAAGCCCATAATTCAGTTTTAATAGAATTAAGGCCCTGCTCTATCTGGTTCACTAACTGAAGCATCTCCCAACTGGTGATTTGTAGCCACTTGGCATTTCCTGCAGTTTGGACACCTTGCACCACAAGGGAGGTAGAAAATGTCTCTGCCCTAGTGAACAGATGGAACTCGTCTGGGATCGTCTTCAGTTTGTCAGATGCATCGTGCAACTAGAAATTGGATCTTTTCTGTTGATGAGGCCTTGGTGAGTGGCAGGCATGCTTGTGGGACAGGCGTATAGTTGCTCCTGGGGGCAGGGACTTTTATAACTGTCAGATGGGTATCAGGAACTACGAGAATCACTGAGTGCAAAGTGGTGAGTGAACAGCCACCCCTACAAGATGGCGGGAAGTGGAGGTACGCATATTGTCCACACACCCATCAACGCTGCTGTGCCTTCGGTCAGATCAGGAATGAGTTTTGTTGCAACAAGCATTTGTCCCTACAGGTATAGTGCCATTTCCTCAGAAGCAAAAGGAATAATCCACTGGTATCTGCACTTTTGCTGGCTTCTCACTTAACTCGATCCATGTCAGCTCTGGCACATAATCTCCCCATATTCTGCCACAGTTATGATTGACGCATGCCATTACATCCTCTGAGAACCCCAGTAAGCCCCCCGCCTATCCTTGGAAAGCTACACACCTTCCATTTTCAACAATGGTTTTATTTTACAACAGGCTTGTTCTTTTTTTCTTGGGACACTCTTCGTCATCTCTGTCCATTATTACTAAGGCTTCCAGTTTTACGTTTTTACTGATTTTTACACATAAATACAGATGCTAATCAATCTACTTTCTGTCTGTATTTATTTATAAAAATGGAAAAAAACTGAAAAACAGGTCTTCCTGTCTGGTTCTCTATGATGTCACTCATACATCGCAGGCCAATCACATTGCAGATTGGCAGCATGGAGAGTATATAAATTGCATAAAAATAGCGTTATTGTTCTTCAAATTGCTGACAGCATATATCTTAAGGCAGAAGCAGTCGCAGGAGCAACGGTTTATTGTTATGGAAAAAAATTGAGCTAGCATTTCTTTCCTATCTGGAAGGCATGTGTGTTTTAATAAATGTATTTTTTTTTTAGAATAAATGAAGAAAAATACTGGTTGCAAAATGTCTCTTTATATGACAAAAAAGAAATGTGGATGAATACAGAAAAAAGGTCCAAAAATAAATATGGATAAATACAGATAAAAATGGCAGGAAAATGAATTCCATAACACTGGAAGCCTTAATTATGACCGCTTGCACTGTGTGCCTTTGGAAAATACTTTGTACTCTGCACAGCGCCAACATTGGGCTTTAAGAGGCAGCATTTCTTGAGTTATAAACAACTTGGGGGTACCCGTCATGTGAGGTATCAAAGGGCATACATAGCTGCTCTTGTTTGACCTCAGCCTCCCCAATTCACGCATGTGATAATACAACGTGTCTGTCTTGGGGTGGGTCACATCCGCCACCGTATCTAAAATCATTCCCTTACACAGCATATCATATATATTACATGACGCTTGAAGTCTTGAACCTGCAGAGGGGTAGAAAGAACAGAAAAACAAACAGAACAATCAACACATTTCATCAGCTTAAAGGGATTGATCACTTGCAGCATTGTAATCAAACAGGATGTTAAGGGTACTCTTACTTAATTCAACAGGGTCTTCATTTTCCCAAGAAGGTGGCACGGGACCGGGTGCTTTCCTAACATCAGACAAGTGAGCCCAGTACCGCAACTCCTTCACACGAACCGCGAACAGGATTGGATATCCTATGATATATGGCCCCTGGAACCGATTCTCATTCCACCCTAACGTAGACTTGGTGCCCAGGATACAAATGTGGCACTGGTAAGCTCACTGGATCTGTTGATGATGTTACAGCTGTATCTTCTCTTCTAAGAGCAATCTGTCGAGACAAGAGCTTAATGCTTTTTGTTAGTTCCTTCAAATACCCCTGAAACTCCTCCCCCAAAACCTCTGCTGCCCTGTGAGCTTCTGATGCTGTGCTTGTAGGGGTGAGATGTGTATGCATTCTCCTCCCCGTCATGATCTCGCACGAGGACAAGTGGTGGTCTCTACTTGGCTGTGTTCTTAGGCTGAACAGAGCCAGAGGGAAACAATGCAGCCAATTCCTCCCTAAAGTAGTACAAAGTTTAGATAACTGTGTTTTCAACTGTTTCCAATCTTTCCACAATCCCGTTGGCCTAAGGGTGGTAAATCGAGCACAACTTGTGTCGTATCCCTACTAGGGAAGCAATTTCCTTATATAGATCATTAAAAAAGTGAGCCCCATCAACTTACTCTAGAACTTCACATATAACCCAGTGAGGAAAACCCTTGGGTACTAGAAATTTAGCTGCTGATTTAGCATCTGGTTGTACAAAAGGGTCAGCCTCAATCCATCAGGAAAGTGGGCAATCAACAACAATAAGATAATGGAACTTACTGCACATGTTTAACATGTCCACATGATCAATGTGGAGTTCCCGGAAGGGTCATGTTGGACGGGGCAATGTGCTGTACAACATCCTGAGGGTGTGTCTGGTACTATAAAGGTGACAAATAGTACCATTTTCCACAAATTCATGAACATATTCATGCAGGTTAGGGACAGACCAGTCCTCCTGAACCTCAGCTGCAATGTGTTGCTTAGAAGTATACACTGGCTAATGCAGTTGCTCAAGAGCAACCATGAACAATTCCTCTGGCATAACTACTTTACCTGTAATGTTTTGTCTCCATACCAAGTCAGTTGGTGAAAGTGAGCACCACCTTTTCATCCACAAGTCCTTCTCATCCTGGGGTGCCCGACCTTGTAGTTCAATTGGTTGTGTAAGCGGCACAGCTGTATACAATATAGCCAACTGCAGCTGTTGAATTGCTACCTCAGGATATTCAGCGACATCTGGTTCTCTCAAATACGCTGATTCTTTGGCGGCCATGTCTGCGGCATCATTGCGAAGTGAAACATTGTCTATATTTTGGGTGTTGGCATTCCATTTAACCACTGCCACTAGTATTGGGCAGGAAAGGCATAAATAAACCTTTCTAACAAGCCTGCATGCCGCACAGCCATGCCATCTGACCTCCTAAATCCCCTCCTTTTCCATCTAGACAACCCTAAATGTACATTTGGTGGTAACATATGCGGAGTCAGAGTATATTGTTGCTAAACACCCTTGTGATGCTTCTAATGCTTCAATTAAAGCAATCAGTTCTGCTGCCTGTGCCGAATAATGTGTTGGTAACATCTTTTTAACTAGAACCTCATACTCCCACTCTATAAGGCGGACCACTGCAGCACCTGTATGCCTCTGTCCCGTCTCCTGATCAATCGTCGATGACCCATCAATGAAGAGGACCCTGCCTTCTTCTGTGCATCCTCCCTTGCCTGCATTAAATCATCCTCGGGACCTTCATATGTAACACAATCATGCACTTCCTCTCTTGGCTCAACAGGTATTGCAATACATGTGGCAGGGTTTACTGTACGATCCCTCACAAAGAGAATGTAGGGGCTTGACAAGATAACTTCATAAGCAGAAGCCCTTTGTGTGGTTAATGTGGATTTGCATCGCTCAAGAATCACAAACATTGTGGGTGTGGCTACCGCGCAGCAAGATGGCCGCATAGCCGAGGAGCTCCACTCCGGCATGAATCCTTGTTAACTTTTTTATCCGGAACCAGAGTGCGCCGAACCCCCAGACTAGCTGAGCTGCTTCCCGCCACATCCAGACTCCACTGGGGAAAATCCTGGCTGAAATCGGACATTGTAAGCCCACGGATGGGTGAGTCCCGTGGTCTCGCTCGCCTTGCCCGCCGCGCGGCTCCGCGGCCTATCACGCAGGAACCGCGGCTTGGGACCGCCCAGACACTCCTACGCAGAGACCATTGTGGACGTGAACAGTCATCCGCTGAGCTGCGACTCGGTCTCCTAAACCAGATCCTTCGATACGGGGCGGGGAATCGATCCCTTGGCGCGGCCCTGGGACCGGAGAGAACGAGGGTGGACCGAGCTGCGCCGCGGGCGCGAGGTCGACGGACAAGCTCCTGAGTGCCGATCCAGGAACTCTAGTGGACTGTGGGCCCTGGCTCTGCGCCGCTGCGCGGGAAAGCGATAAAACAACACGCTGAGAGGTGCTTCTGTGCCACCACCACTCCGAGCGGCGTCGCCAGAGATCGCGGGTACCGACGGTCCTGGCGCTTGGCTTGGTGTAGGCCTGTCGCGGCGCCTGCCCTCCGCCCCGGGGTGGGGCTGGGGAGATTCTTCTATAACTCGCGTCAGCGGTGGCCGAGAGGCGGCCTGCACACAACGGGCCATACCTGCATTGGAATCGGCCGACTGTGCCCCGCCGCGGCTCGGCTCCGGGGCGGTGCCGCCAGTCCCTCCAGCGGCACGCTGAGCCGTTAACATCAAACTCCTGTTTACCCCACAACATGCCTGGTAAGAACTCGAATAAGTGCAGAAGAACCGGCCCTATGGATTCGTTCACTAACTCGCAGATGCCTTCTGTTAGCTCTGACACACCACCCTCCACCACATCTCCGTTGTCGGAGGACTCTAAATTCGACCACCTGCTCACCACGGTCCAGAGCGGATTCCTGGCTATAAACGTCAAACTAGACGATATCGTATCCACAATAGGCTCACTGAAGGCCCGAGTGGACAAGGAAAGTGCCAGGATCACTGAAGCAGAGGGAAGAATTGGTTCGAACGAGGACTCTACCCGGCGAAACGCGCAGGACATTACCCTTCTGAAAAGGGAGATGGACACGCTTCGTAGTAAATGCGACGATTTGGAGTCTCGCTCCAGGCGGAACAACATCCGTATTGTCGGCCTCTCTGAATCGTTTTGTAAGGGGCCAATGGAACTTCGGACTGAAGACTTGCTGAAATCTCTCCTTGGGGAAGAGGCCTTCTCGTCTCAATTTATGGTGGAGAGGGCCCACCGCTCCCTCGTGCCGTCGCCTAGGCCTGGGGCCCCACCCCGCACTGTCATAGCGAAATTGTTAAACTACAGAGACAGGGATACCATCCTGCGGCTGGCCAGAGAGAAAGGCCCCCTAAAGATTGGAAATGATCGCATCCACGTCTACCCGGACTTCTCAGCAGGGGTCCAAACTCAAAGACGATCCTACGAAACAATTAAACGTCAACTGCGGCTGCGACAGGTCCCCTATGCACTCCTCTATCCAGCTAAACTTAGAATACAACATGGCGGAAGAGCACATTTCTTCGAATCCCCTGCGGCCGCCCTATCCTATATGGAGGCTTCGATTCCTCTACCGCCTGGAAGACAGGGCGCTGAACATGAAGACTTGCAACAGCCGGTGTAACCTGAACATTCACCTCACATTGAGTACACAGTGAGTCTGGCGGACATGTGAACTTTGTATGGCAATGGACTGGGGTAGAGACGCACCTCTGCTCTTAATTCTGGTATGTAGCCGGTCTTGCTGCGGTACACGACCCCTACCTTTGGGTTCTCCCACAAGTTAGTACTGAGTAAAGGGATCATCATCAAGTTGGGTGCGATGGTGTGGGTGGGGGTGGGATATGGCGATATGGGTTGCCAATGGGTATTGTTGGCCATTGTTGAGGCCTCTGGATGCCCCTGTTGGGCACTTAATGCACAGCTTACATTAGTGGTTATGGGTTACGTTTGGTTAAAAGTGCACTCACTGGCTCACTCGCTGCCCCTCCTTACAGAACTATTCACACTTTTACATGTTATCATCATGACCACAAATGGCACAAACCACTAAGACACCCCAGGGGCTCCGTCTGAAACTGCTCACGTGGAACATTCGGGGGTTAAATAACAGAGCAAAAGCCAGTAAGGTAGGCGCTTACATCAACAGGCACCATCCGCATATTGTAATGCTTCAGGAAACCCACGCGCTGAAGTCTACACACGAAAAAATACTTCGGCAATGGGGTGGTAATAGACATTATACGGAATATTCTTCACAGAATAGAGGGGTCATCACACTGATACACCCCTCCTTGGGGTTCTCCACCGACAAATGCAAGACAGACCCACAGGGGAGATACGTAGTGGTCTGGGGTAGCCTGGCCGGGGCAAAACTCGTCCTGATTAACACGTATGGCCCGAATAATGACGACCCGCAGTTTTATGTACAACTCCTTGCTATGATAGGCCTCACAGCTAACGCCTGGATCCTCTGGGGAGGAGATCTAAACACCATTCTCGACACTACATTAGACAGGTCCTCCAGTAGACCTAGAACCCTCACCAAAGCGGCGAATGTTATACGACATGCCCTCGAAGAGTTCACCCTGTCTGATGCCTGGAGGGGTATTCACCCTACGGAGAGGAAATACTCATTTTACTCCTCAGTGCACGACACTGAATCTAGAATTGATTACTGGCTTATCTCGTCCCCTTTGGTTAACTACACGGAACAATGCGAAATCCTTCCCCGCACGCTTTCAGACCATTCCCCGATCACCTTGACCACGCTGCTCCCTGGCATAGACCGCCCAACACGACGATGGAGAATGTCCCCCAACTTATTAAAAGACCCGAATGTCGTGGAGACTCTCCACACTGATATAGAGGAATTCTTCCTTCTGAACCATGGCTCCGTAGACAGATGGGCGACTGTGTGGGAGGCGTTTAAGGTGTGGGTGAGAGGGGTATTGATGTCCAAAACGACTGGTCTCCTCAAAGCCGTGAGGAACGAACTAGACACTATAGAATCACACCTGCAAATACTCGAAACTGAATATAGCATGACACATGACAGACACACCCTAGCCGACATCAATGCACAGCTCCATACCTTCAATGATCTGGCGACTAAGGAACAGCAGTACATGGCCATTCCCATCAGAGCACGCAGATATGGGGAGGGCAACAGAGCAGGCCACCTCTTAGCCCGCATGCTCCGCAACGAACACTCCCATACCCCAATCGCGAGCATCTTGACAGAGGAAGATGTAGTTGTCAACGGCGACAAAGAAATAAATGATGTATTTCTGCGCTATTATACTGACTTATACTCCAATCGTGATAATAGTACACAAGAAGGAATTCGCAAATACCTGAGCAGGATCGACCTCCCTAAATTAAACCTGGCAGATCACCAGATCCTTGAGCAGCCAATTACCAGTGACGAAATAGCCGAAGCCATCAAAACACTAGCTTCAGGTAAAACCCCGGGACCTGATGGGCTAGGTGCCGAGCTATACAAATCCTTCTCAACGATCCTTGTCCCTGTCCTCACCCGTGTATGGGAGGAAGCCATTAACACTGGCTCGCTCCCGGACTCGATGACAGAAGCTGTTATAACAGTACTCCCGAAGCCCAGACGTCCAGCACATGATCGCTCCTCTTATCGCCCCCTGTCGTTGATAAACACGGATGCTAAAGTCTACGCAAAAGTTCTTGCAAATAGACTGCTCCCCAAGATGCCCACACTGGTACACCCCGACCAATGTGGATTTATACCCACGAGATCCACTGCGCTAAACTTGCGCAGACTGTTCTGCATCCTAGCACAGATCAAACCTCAAGCACAGGCAGTAGCGATATCCCTGGACGCAGAAAAAGCGTTCGATTCAGTCTCCTGGATGTATATGTTTGAGGTTCTCCATAAATTTGGATTTGGCCCCTATTTAACCAGTTGTATTAGGCTCCTGTACTCGTCTCCTAAAGCCAGGGTACTGACTAATCAAACGCTCTCCAATCAATTCTCACTACACAGAGGGACTAGACAGGGATGCCCATTCTCTCCCATACTATTCGCTTTAACAATCGAACCAGTGGCGGCAGCAGTGAGGGCAGAACAGGAACATCGAGGCATATATATGTCAGGAGAATACCAGGCCATCTCGTTATATGCGGACGATGCTCTGCTATATGTTCGAGAACCTGAGAAAAATCTGGGTCCCATACTGGCTGTAATAAACGACTTCACCCTACATTCGGGGTACAAAGTCAACAACACCAAATCTGAAATCTTCCCGTTAACCGATACCACCAACTGTCCCACAAACACACATGGACTAGCATGGGCTCCTGCACACATTCGTTATCTGGGAATACAGGTCTCCCGTGACGGCGCCTCCCTGTATATAGATAATCACGAGACCATTTTACAAAACATACATTCAAAACTTCAGATCTGGGCTAAGCTCCCCATATCCCTGGCTGGCCGTATTGCAGTGCTCAAGATGACTGTTCTGCCCAAGCTCCTTTACATTTTCTGCAACGTCCCCATCTGGCCGGGCAGATCATTTTTTGATAACCTCAGATCCATGGTTATAACCTTTGTGTGGAACGGGGGGGCGAGCAGGATAAGCTGGGCCAAGTTGGTCGAACCTTATGATAAGGGGGGCTTCGCGGCCCCGGACTTCGAACTATATTGGCAAGTAGCACAAGCCCAATACGCGAAATTCTGGCAAAACCCCCTGGACACGACACCACATGTATCCATAGAACGCCGCTCAGTCCGCCCAACAGACTTGCGCTCAGTCATCTACTCGAAAAGACACAGAGATGACTGCAAATTTGACCCAACCACATGCACGATCACAGCATGGAAAGCTATCATCAAGCGACTGGACATAGATGACCCGTATGACTCACAAGCTCCGCTTTGGAACTTCCCAGACATCGCACCCACGTACGATACTGGCATTCAAAGAAGTTGGCTCCCAGAATATGAGTTCACAATGAAATCCATGTTCCCAAACGGTAAATTTGTAACTCCCGAAGACTTTGCAGAATCGGTCGGCGAGACTCCCCTAAAAACCTTGCAGTTCCACAGAATGAAAGCAGCGTTCAAGAAGCGCTGGCCCACATTTCCAGACGAACCTCCAGAGCATGCATGTTTTCAATCCTTACACTCCCAGTCTGGCATAGGGGTGTCCAAACTGTATACCTTGGTCCAGACCCACACAGACGCCTTGAGTACCATCAAGTCAGCATGGGAAAAAGATATGGGCACTGTCATCGAGGCGGGAAAATGGTCCAGATACTGTCTCCTGTCCAAAAAGGTATCGTTAAACGCGGGCTTAAGACTAATACAGTTCAAGATCCTGAACAGATTACACTTCACCCCGGCAAAAATGGCGAAGTGCTACACCAATGTGCCCGACACCTGCCCAAAGTGCCACACCACCGGCGCAGACTCCTACCATATGTACTGGGAATGCCCTTTCATAGCAAAATTCTGGCGGGAAGTAGCAACCACCCTAGAAGGCATTACACAAATCCCTGCTAATCTTAACCCCCCGAAATACCTGTTTGGAGACATCGGAAAGGTGCCCGAAAAAATTAGGAGACTGTTCAATGTCGCCTGTGCAGTCGCTAAGAAATGCATCCTGCAGAAGTGGAAAAGTACACAGCCTCCGACATTGGAGCAGTTTCTCTCCACACTGATATATGTGAATGAATGTGAGGAAAAGTATGTGGGACTGTTACCTACCCCATGCAAACCAAAGGACATCTGGGCACCGCTCAGGAAGTACCTAACCGAAAATTCCTCGGATTCAGAAAGCTCTGATGATAACAGTGCGAACGAACTTTAAGGTGTCTTAACCCTGTATGGTGCCCTACTTCTTCCCATACATACTCTTATAGATGTACGCCCAGGCCATTAACTGTTAAAATTACGATGCCAATTGGTAACAATTGATACGGATTTGGATGAATATAACATGGTTGTAAAGTATATATGTAATTCATGATGTGACAGCTGTGATGTGCAACAAAAATAAAGTTTTTTAAAAAAAAGAATCACAAACATTGTGTGCGCTACATACTCTACATATAACATTACAGAGCAGCCCATGGTGACTGTGGAGGACTTTTCAATTGCAAAGGCCAGGGTGGCCAATTCCTGTTGACTAGGAAATTGACTCTGCATCACTGAGTCTAGTATTAACCTGTAGTATGCCAAAGGCTTGTGTCCCATGAATGTTAGCTGGGTTACAACTCCTGTCATGACCTGCCGATTGGAATGTGAAAACAAATAACATCTTTTCTTAAAAACAGGGTTTGCTAGTACTGGTGCATTACCTAAGGCACGCTTTAGTTCCTGAAAACACATAATCATTTCTCCTGTCCATGTAAGTGTCCCTTTGCTTTGCTGTGTTCCCTTGAGTCCCTGCAGTAGAGGCTCTGTGTAACTAGAATATTCGAAAATCCATGCCCTACAATGGTTAGACCACACCAAAAACTGCTGGATTTCCTTAACTGCGGTTGTCTGGGGTGTGTTTTGTACTGCAGCAAGTCTCTCTGGGGTCACTTGGTTTTCTTGCCGAAGATATAATCTGTAGCAAATACAGCACTTCCTTCTGACAGTATTGCATTTTATCCATGTCTACTGTGAGGGGTCAGTAATGCGAGGCGGACCACTGCATGTAGTATCCTAAAATCATAAATGCAGTGAGACCTTACCTATCACCAAAGAACTGTCTAAACATTGCTAGAGCCACTATTGGAGCAAAACTGGATTACTGCTACATCCTACTCCTTGGCATCTCCGCGAACAATATCAACAGGCTGCAAATCGCACAAAACAATGCCCCTAGAGCAGCCCTCAGCATCCCTAAGAGAGAACATATCTCCCAGGCAAGAATAGATGCCCACTGGCTCCCGGTCAAACAGCGCATAACATTCAAAGCCCTCACAATTACACACAGATGCCTTGCCCAGATAGCACCAGCCTACCTAGTAGAGAGAATACACCAAGCGCCAACTCACAGACCTAAATGTAACAAATACTCACACCAACTTTCAGTCCCAACATTCAACAGAGCCAAAGCCGGCGGAACCAGCTTTGAAGTCCTAGCCCCTAAAGCCTGGAACTCACTTCCGCCCAGTCTAAGAAACAAAGAATCCCTCCTCACATTCAGAAAAGCACTAAAAACAAAGCTGTTCAACTAAACTGTGTACCATTCTGCACTGCCTCCTACACTGTAACCACGGAACACCCTCGCTTTTCTAATAATATACCTGTTTTTGCCTGTAACTAATGTTAATAGCATGCACCAAGTTGAACATTCTGTAACAGCGTTGCGATGCCTCTGGGCCGCTGGGCCCTTGATAAATCTAAATAAATAAATAAATACATTCTCAAGATTAGAAATTTTATTAAAGAAAAAGGTTTGCAAATAAAGCCTTGCTTTTCCTACTCTATCAGGGAATTCCCTACCTATTCTAAAGGCCAAGGGAACAACTCCTAACATAGGCAAACTGGTCCTCACACTAAACAACAAAACATTCAAAGAATAAAATAAAACAACATAAGATGACAAACAAGAATTGAACAATATTTGGATGACCTTCACCTCTCCTGGGAGAATCCCTTCCCCAGGGATTTTAAAGTCAACATCCCAAATGTTCAAAAGAAAAGAAAGGTTTTGAACCAGTTCTTGTCAATTCCAAAGTAAAACAAAAGTTCATCAAACAAAACATCCACTGGTAACAATGTTCTAGTTTCCGTTGAAAAGATCCCCTTCCAATTCCAGCCAAGAAAATAGCACCAATGGTATTCCTGGATTTCTTCTTTCCAAGATGATTTGCCACAGTTCAAATAATAGGTATAGAACATCTTCTTCCACAAATTTACAATTGGTTCGGTCCTCTGCAGTACATTTGGTATAATTGTCAGGATGCTTCTCTTTGGGTTGCTGTTTTCCTCTTAACAACCACTCTTCCACTATTGTTACTATGATGACAGTCACTTTTTCCCAACAGTATTCCACTACTCCAAACCCCTTCAGTGTGACATGCATGACAGTATTATAGCCCATCACAGTTCAGGTGCTTTTGCTTCACTTTTATATTTTAGAATTGTTTGGCAAATACAGACAAGACACTTTGACCTCTTCAGGTAGGCAAGGCACTCTTCCTTTCAATGCTACAAGAAAAGGGCAGCCTCTTTTCTTCTTCCATCTGTCTTACTGCTACAATTATAACCTGCCTCTGCCCCAGCACTGACTTTCTCTCAGCTTCAGCAGTATTCGGCATTACATGTAATTTCCTTGATCTGCTTTACAAGCACACAGCTCACTTCCCCAGCTTCACTCACACCTTCTTGGTTCCAGCAACAACCCCAAAGCTGTATTGCCACTCTTTCAGCTTCATGTAACAATGCCATACTTGCACCAGGGGGTACAGGACCTTTAACAACTTTATAAATTAGGGGTATGGGTTTAAACAGTACTTGTTTCACTATGGAAAGGTTTTGCCTATTGGCTTGGGTAATGCTTGTTCTCCTCCTCAATATAATAACTTCTGGGATAAAGAATGATTGTTCAGGATACTATAAGGTACAGTCTTCTAAGGAAAAACATAATTAGGCACACACAACTACTCTTTAAGATAGATATTTATCCTTAAAGGGTTGCAAGTAATTGTATTCCCGTAATATCACAGAGAGGATTTCAGACTTCTCTCGGGAAACACAATTGGCCACACACAACTTTCCTATGATGCTGTATTCATACTTGTAACTCTTGTGAAAAGTCAACTTTAGCTTTTGGAATGGTTTTAACAAGCGTTCCCTTTTCAATTAAGGACACGCGATCACTACAGCAACAGTGAAAATGCTCAACAATGGATGTAATGTTCTTTACTTCTTCTGTGAGCACTACGGCTTTCACAACTAGTGTGCTTGTTACATTTCCATTGTTAGAATGGGTCTTCAAACAACAGTTAATACTTGCTTTTAAGTATACGCGAGTTACATTAGAGCTGGTTACATTTACCTCAAGACTTGCTAAGTGAACCGGAACGCTGAGCTTCACTCGTCGGCACCAGGAACACTGTGGTTGCAGGCTGCTTCACTCTCCCAACTTCCTCGACTTCTACTACTGCTTTGGGCTCATTTGGAACCCACACCCTCCTGCAGCACATGTGTCACCGGTCTGGCCACGTCAAGTGGGAGTCACCTTTACTTCCCAGTCCCTCGGCTTGCCTTCTGCTTCTGGCATCAGGCTTCTTCAGTACGTCATGGCTCTCCTGTCACAGTAACTTGGCACACATGGAGAAAAATGTACTCTCAGCACGTCTTCCTCGGTGCAGCCACTGCTATACAGGTTTTGAGTACACAGGACCCTCTCAGAACTTGCAGGTGAAATCTGTTGTCTCCACATTCTGGCATTCCTTCTGTGCACCCACTTCCTTGTGAATTGCCAACCTTGTGCTTCTCCTCTGCTGCTACTACTACTGCCAGCCTTCCAACTCCTGTTCCAGCTCCTTCTTCCCCTCATTTTCTGCTGGGGCCTTTTATGCCTAACAGGTTTGGCATTTGGCTTTGGGTGTGAGCCATCAGCCTCAATTGCCTGACTTCTAAAATGGCTATTAAGCTTAATTGCCTGACTACAACATCTACATATTTCTTCAGTCCTCTTCCTCGTCTCAGTCCCACTACGATTCTGTGGCATATAGTTCGTTTCATCAAAGTCAGGTTTTTCTACTTCTTGATTATTTTTAAGGGTAGATTTAATTCTCTTAGTAACTTTAACAGAGGTGCTATGATGTTTAACTTGTCTAGAGGAAGATGGTTTAAAAAAGTTAACATTTGAGAGACATTGAAATGGCAATAAACCATAACCTCTTCTGGCATAGTGTTAAAAGTCTTCCTGTCAGACAAAAAATACTGTATCTCGTCCATTGCAATCTCTTCCCTACCCTGGGCCCTGTCTCCACCCAGGTGATCATCCCTCAGTACACCACCCCCAGGGTTAGGATCAGGAATTGTCTGCCTTCCCCGGGCCACCAGGAGGAGACTTTAGGCAGGGTTTCAGTGATGAATCTGCATGATTCTTCACACTACTTTGTATCCTTTCTCCGCAAGCATTGTCACTGAATCTTCTCTAAACTGGTCTTCTGTCGTGCTGCACACTAGGGGGTCATCTACCTAATAATAATGCACTGCACTTGTATCTTACCCAAGTCCATATGGGGTACTCCGATGAAAATACTGTGGGACTCAAAGTTCCCCTAAAGAAGTTGTGTGTGTTGGAATCTTTGCCCGCGAGAATGCAGTGAGATATTTAGGATCAGGGTGTAATGGAATTGAGAAGAACACATTTGTCAAGTCCATAAGTGAAATATGTGGCATCAGTGGGAATGTTGCAAAGGATTGTGGCAGGATTCAGTACTACTGGAAATTCAGCTTCTACAATATTATTCAATGGTAGGAGGTCCTGTGTCATCCTCCAACTCAATCCTTTTGCTTTTTTGACAGGATATATCGACGTGTTGCATGGAGACAGTGAAGGTATTATGATACCCTGTTTCTGTAATGCCACAATTGCGTCATTTATTCCCTTGTCTGCTTCTCTAGATAACGGATACTGCCGTACTCTAGGTAACACTGCGCCCTGCTTCAACTTAATACAATCTAATACTATGCTCTTCAAAAGCCCTACATCATGGGGATTGCCCATCCATAAAGTGCTAGGTACTGTAAGGAAGGCATGATATCAAACAGTAAAACAGACACAAGTGACCACAGTTTAGGGGTGTTTATTGAACTTCAATTGGGTTTGAAAAACACCTATCTAATTCTAAATCTAAAGATGGGAGCAAGCTACGACCATCAAACAATCATAACGCAGTCCTATTAGTGCCTTGTCAAAATAAAAGGGTCTATACTAATAAACATATTGCCAATCCTTACTTCTAAATACAAATACTGTGGAAAACAATGTAATGCAAAAGAAAAGTGTTCAAGAAATGATATGTCAGGATATTCAAGCCATTGGCTTCCTTTCCCCACGTTTTCAACAAGGGACAAGGCGGCACACTCGAGCTTTGCACAGTCTTCAGCTTCTCTAGCAGGAGGATGCAGTTAAAATCTCAGTATTTGTACCTTCTGTTTCAAAGTCGCTTTGCCATTCAAAGTCTCATAACTTCAGAGGGCCTGATACAACGAACAAACATTCAAAATTTCCTTTCTCCTCAGGATTCATTCTCATGTACAACTTCTAAGTGACTTTAACACAAAATCTTCAATTGGTCTCCCTCTGCCAGGCTCGGACCAGATTAGTGTATTTTCCCAAACTTTCTCTATACCATCAACATTGAAGATTTTCGACTGTGCACAGGATTTTGCATGACCCGTCTCAGGACCACTTTGATTCACATTTATTTGATCACTTTCAAATGATCTCCCTCTGCCGGGCTCAGATCAAATGTATCTACTTTCATTACTCCTCAGCTGGATACCTTACAGAGACCTTCGATTGAGCACCCACATGGTGCCGGACCACTCTGTCAAAGGTATTGTAGCTTGCTTTAAAATACAATCACTCATCTGCAGCTAAACTTCACTTGCGCCTCTTATCACACACGTTTTAACAATGTTAGTTCCAATGCTCACCATACACTGTTTCTGCTTGCAACCTTTGCTTCAACACAGACCGGTCTCGTATCGATCTCCCCAATTCACCGGCTGTGTTGTTTTCACAGAAGCGGCTTTGTTGTTGGAGCCAAGGAGAGAACCACGGTGGCTGGTAATTCTCCCCGCCTTGATTTTTGACGCAGGAGGGCCCCAGGTATCTCCAACACACAATGTAGGATTCTTCAGCCTATTTTCATGGTCTTATGCTTTCCAATCTCGAGGACTCATGAAAGCAACGGTTCCTTGTCAAAAAGGTCAAGGGAACTTCCCTCCTTGCAATCCCCTTCTGTTTCACCGTCTTTCTCCTCATGTTAAACTGCCACCTTGGAACTGATGTTTCCTCATGTGCTTTGCCTCACTCATAGTGTGCTCTCATGCTCCGCCTTTTATCCGTATGGGGAAGTGTAACGGAAGTCAGGTGTGAGTGATGGTCAGTAATTGCCTGACCTTGCCTGACAATTGTATTGGGACACGTCAGGTATACGGCTGAGGTGTTAGTCTGTTTTCCCTTAGAGCGGGCTGTCAGTGAGAAAGTGTTCATGTTGTAAAAGGGGGGCAGTAGAGTGCCTAAATATCCTATTGGGTAGGATGTGGTAAAGGTGTTACAAGAAAGGGGATACTGTGTCTCACCATCTGGTGTCCCACTCCCACTTCGCGAAGAACCCTCACCCAGGTGATCCTCCTGCACTGGTCCACCTCCAGGAACTGGATCCAAAAGCGATGGGCGTGTCCTGGCCACCTGGATGACAGATCCCCAGGGACTAGCAGGAGAGACACCTTCTAGTTTCTCACAGTACCTTCAACATATCTTACTGTAGATATATGGGCATAGATCTGGCAATAAGTGTAAGAAAGTGTACTTGCCTATGCTAAACCATAATTTGACATGGAATGCATATCTCAGCAATCATCTCTCCATCATTATCAACATCTGCAAGCAACTGTGCATCTGATACCCCCCCTTAGTGGCTGGGCCATGTCAATACACACAATTGTACGCCACTCATCTTCTTCCTCGTCAGTTCGTATTAACACTACATTGTAGTTCCAAATCATCACTGCTTCCAGGTCTAGAGTGATAATGGTACCTGGAGCATGGTCTTGAGGAACTGCTGGCCTTAACAAAAACTCAGATGGCACTTTCCATGGTTTGGTCCTGATGCCAGGCACCTAACTCAATAGTACTGTCTCTCCATACATGACCAAATCCAGGTGCAATGGTATTCCTCTAGTTGTTCCATCACTGTACAATGCTTGTGTTACTGCCACACACCTAGAATGTCAAATTCCTGGTGTGGAACACACTACCTGTTCTTCTGTGAATGAAATTGTCATATTTAGTTTGCTTAGCAAGTCCCTGTCTAACAAGTTCACTGGTGTGTCTGCTGAAAATAATAGCGGGCTGATGCCTCTTGAGTACCTAACTTGATGGATAAATCTTCTGTTAAGGGAAGCAATTTAATTGCCCCAGAGAACCCCTGTGTGTCCAGTGCCTTTCCTGATAAGGGGACACGCCCTTCCTTTATGCATGATTTTGTGGCACCTGTATCAACCATAAAAACAAATGATTTGTTACCTATCTTCACACCTACCAAGGGTTCCTCTTCTGGGTCGTTGTTATGCTTGAACTAAAATGGCGCTGGTGTGCAGTGCATTATGGGAGCGCTCGGAGCCATGATGGATATTTACTTCATGCCGCAGTGAAAAGCTACACACATTTTGCTGAGTGTTAGATTCACGGTGCTGAGGAAAACATGCTTTCCAAACCTGGTATGCGGTCAAGGACATTTCTGCTGGGAAAGCTAACTTTTTGGTTTGTTATGAGCGTGTTTTTAGAGGAGGGAGGCACTCTGCTCCTTGAGGGTGGCTGTCGATTGACCCAGCTGGCAACCAACGGCTGCACATCAATGTGCAAGTGCCATTTCCAGAAGGTTCGAGAATCGCCACCCCTTTTCGGAGTGTGCATATATGCGGGGTCCCGGGGGTGGTCAGGTGAGACTTCAGCCAGAGGAGGACGCTTATGTCCGGCATTCCTGTGAGCTGTGGTACTCTCGGCCTGGATGTTCCCGGGGTCTTCCAGCCGCTTCTGGGCGAGATGAGGAATCCAGTTACGCTCACGGTGATGTATTTTGTTTTGTATTCTTTGCTTCTTCTGTGATTTATGTCTATGTTACTGCTGTGAGTTATTTCTATGTTATTACTGGTTGCTTTTAAATTTTGAATAAATAGCCGTATAAGTGCTCATTTTTTTCTAAGAGTGTGTGGTTGCGAGTTATTGCATCTTTCTGCGTTCAAAGTATTGGCTCTATAATTACATTGGTGATTTATGATTTTCCGTGCACTCTGAGGAGAGCAATACATTTTTGGCGTCACGAACAGGATACTTGTGATGAGTTGTTCCGAGTATTCAAGAATCTGTTTGAACGTAGATAGGATTCTGTTATCTTGCAAGTGAAAGTAAGTGGGTAGTGAAGTAGTTTTTTTTTCCCTTTGCCGGTGTGTGCGTGCCTGTGGGAGTGATTGCAGTGTGGAGAGAAAAAATATATTGATATAAACAGGCTTTGTTTTGTTTTGTTTGCGATAATGAGTAGTTTGTTCAGGAAAAAGAGCGTTACCGCTGGCGGTGAATGTTCTGATGTTGTTATTCCAGGTTGGACTAAGAGTCCATATGATAAGTTGGCCCAGGCGTGGGCATGTGGTGCAGGGCTAAGTGAAACATGGGATCAGGGATTGGGAGATGCCGATCCGTCTGATGTAATGGCATGCAGTGGAACTTGTCAGGGAATGTGCGGCATTAGGTAGGCGAGGTTGGGTTCTTCTGCATGCTTATAGGAAAATACATCAAATGAAGGTGGAAATGAAAAATGAGGTTTTGCGATTAGAGAGAGAGCTGGCTGCAGAATGGCAGACTGCGTTAATGCAACAGATTCAAATGAAACTGTTTAAAGATAAGGCTGATACATATCAGGCTGTGGCCGAGAGGGCAGCAGTCAGAGTAGCCCGGTATAAGTATAGGAAAAGACGGGAAGGGGTCAACAAAAGAAAGGTGGCAACTGTAATCGCTACCGCTGGTGTGGACTGGGATCCGGATAAGTGGGATGGTGATATTTTTGACTCAACCAGTCTAAAAAGTAGTTCCGCAAATGAGTCTGACCCCAAAATGGAAGTTAAACAGAAAAAAGTGGCGGCTAAGCCCGTTAGAAGATGGCGAGCCGGACCCCACTCGCAGAATCCTGCTGGCGGAATGGTGGATTTAACCACGCTGGAGGATTACACACAACAGGAGGTTGGGGAACTTATTTCCCGTTTGAGGCAAAAATCAGGGGAAGCTTTATTGACATGGATGGTGAGATTGCTAGATGGGGGTGATGCAGGGTTGTTGGTAGATTCTACGGATTCACCGCGTTTTTTACCCCTGTCAATTGACACCACTGTACAGGAGGTCTTAAGGGCAGGACCGCCCCCTGACGGAAACGGTCAAGATACACAGGTGTCTTTGTTGCACCTGATAGCCCAAGCATGTAACCGTAAATACCCCATTACCACAGAATGGCCTAGCGAAGAAACAAAGTGGTATACGTTGAAAGAGGCAATTCAAAAAGTCAGAGAGCATGCTATGAAAGAGGCTATTCACATAGATGCTCCTGATCACATGGGAGCCGTGCCGGTCTCAGTTTCAATTCGAAACATGGTGATTAGAACCGCGCCACCCGCATACAAAAGTGTCATTATGACTTTGCTCGTAGGTATGACGGGCAAAACTACTGATGAGGTAGCGGATGCCATTGGGCAGCTTGCCGATTTAGGGGAGTGGGATAAGAGCAATAACAAGCCACGGAAGAGAGAGGGGCATAGTGAGAGAAGAACCGAAGGCAGGTGGCAAGATAGCCGAGACTCCCAAGTGTCACGAAAAGGCATGTTTTTGGCTTTGTTAAAGGATGGTGTGCCACACGAAGAAATTCATGGCATTGAAACCAGAGTAATGTATGAATTATACAAAAAACGAGGACTTGCAGCCAAAGAGCGCTATAAACCGGTTAAGATACAGGTAGTCACCAAGCCAAAGGGAGATACCTCACCTTCTGCACCCTCTGCGGAAGAACAAGACGAAGGGTCTATGGGGACACCTTCCCCGTACCAGCCAACATACGCTGATTTGAGAAAGGTGGTGAGTGCAATGTTAGAGGTGGAGTCGAGTCACTCTCATTCGAAGTTTGACTAGGGCTTTGGCCAAGCTCCAGCAGCCTCTGCCCGCATAAAAGTTGATAGGCGGCCCCATGTTGATGTTAAGATTTTTTGGGGGCCAAGAAATACACAAGGGGTGCGAGCATTGATCGACACCGGTGCGGAGGCCTCTTTGATTCATGGCAATCCAACACGATTTAAAGGCAAACAATTTACTATTACAGGTCTAGGGGGAAAGGAGACCCCTGCAGTACAAACGAAAGTGGAGATGAAAATAGGCAATTTGAATCAGCAAAAATACCAAGTGTTGATTGTCCCGATACCTGAATATATAATTGGCTTTGACATTTTGGAAGGGTTAACCTTGGGACTTGGTGCTAAAACGTACCAGTATGGGGTGAGTGCATTGATCTGTACACCCATTACCGTAGGCAAATTGAAGATGCCCCCAGTGCAAGTGCCGGTGGCAACCAAGCGGGTAGCAATGAAACAATACTGCATTCCTGGGGGGCACAAGGACATTTCAGACACCATCAAAGAGTACTTGGAGGCGGGTGTGTTACGCCCTATTACCACCGCAAAAATCCTCTCTGGCCTATTAAAAAGGGAGATGGGTTATGGAGGATGACGGTGGATTACAGGGAGTTGAATAAACACACTCCTCCCTTAGTGCTCGCAGTCCCAGATGCTATTACTTTGATTGAAAATGTCTAAGAGTTTTTCTCTGTACCAATTGCCGAAGAGTGTCAAGAGCAGTTTGCATTTTCGTGGAGTGGACATCAGTACACTTTCATGAGGCTACTTATGGGGTACATACATAGCCCGACCATCTGTGACCGGCTGGTGGCAGAGCACTTAGACAAGATACTGTGTAAGCCTGACATACAAATCTCTCATTACATTGATGATATTTTGATTCAGGGCAAGGATGAGCACAGTGTGCAAAGTCAGTTAGATGTCATTATGGAAGGATTGAAGAAGGAATGGTGGGAGCTTAACCCGAATAAAATTCAAGGTCCAGATGAAACAGTGATATTCCTAGGGATTCAGTGGCATCAGGGGCATCAAGAAATGGTGCCAAAAGCCTGACAGAAAATACTTGAATTCACCACTACAATGAACAAAAAGCAAGCTCATCAGTTTATAGGGCTGTTTGGGTTTTGGAGACAGCACATTCCCCATTTAGAGCAGATATTGGCCCCCCTCTACAAGGTGACACGAAAGAAGAACAAGTTACTTTCTTACCTGGTAACATTCTTTCGATGGGATGGTCGAACGACGTATTCCATATCTATGACAGGTAATGTCCACAGCTGTGCTGCTTCGGAAAATCTTTGGTGTCTGCGTCCTGCATCGATGACGTCGATGCGCCGTCCCCGAGGACCTCCTCCGACGGCCAATGTCACCCAATGTGATAAGTAGGACGCACGACGCCCATAGCCTCAGTTACAGTTTTTCCCAGAACGTGTGCCACCAGTTTTCTGCCAGTCAGACACACAAGGCCTTGCGGAACGCAAGCTGCAATCGCAAAAGAAATTCTGCAGCGGGGAAGGCAGGGAGGGAGCAATATGGAATACGTCGTCGGACCATCCCATCGAAAGAACGTTACCAGGTAAGAAAGTAACTTGTTCTTCGAGGGGATTGGGTCCTCCGACGTATTCCATATCTATGACAGACTCCCAAAGCAGTACCAAGCAAGGAGGTGGGAAAGAATTTAAAATACAAATTTAGCATGCCCAATGAAATTGCAGAATAGAGAAGTGCCTTGACAAAGGCTAGATCTTGCCCTCTGATGGAATCGAGGGAATAGTGACGTACAAAAGCATGTACTGAAGCCCAGGTGGCTGCATCACAGATGTGACGAATAGGAACTCCCCTCTGCAGGGCAGTAGACGCAGCCACTCCTCTGGTAGAATGGGCCCGCAAGCCAGCCGGAGGGTCCTTACCCGCCAAGCGGTAAAACACTCGGAGATAGCTAAAATAATCCAACGAGACAAAGTCTGTTTCGTCACAGCTTGTCCCAAACGCTTTCTAGCGTAACCAATGAAAAGTTGATCGTCCACTCTGACCCTGGACATGCGCGAGATATAAAAGCTCAATGCTCTCCTAGGATCAAGCCTATGGAGCCTCTCCTCTTCCTTACCAGGATGTGGAGGAGGATAGAACGCCGGAAGAACAACCTTCTGGCTCAAATGAAATTCCGAAACCACCTTCGGAAGAAAAGAAGGACGAACTCTAAGGACAACCCTGTCCTTGTGAAACACAGTGAAGGGTGGCTTAACTGAAAGTGCCTGTAACTCACTCACTCTGCGAGCGGAAGTAACCGCAACTAAAAACACCATTTTCAGAGTTAACAGCCTCAAAGGGCAAGAATGTAAAGGCTCAAACGGAGCACCCATAAGAAACTTAAGAACAAGGTTCAAATCCCAACCTGGCACCAGAAAAGGTGACGGAGGGAACACATTAGTGAACCCTTTCAAAAACTGCGAAATTAAAGGAATCTTAAAATAGGAATACTCTTCAGACGAGCGCTTAAATATGGACAGTGCCGCCAGGTAACCTTTAATGGTCCCCACTTGCAAGCCCCTGTGGGCCAAAGAAAGCAAAAAAGACAAAACCATGGGAATGTCGCATTCAAAAGGATCCACTTTCTGAACTCTGCACCAGTTGCAGAAATTTCTCCAACGGCAACGGTACAGAGACTTTGTTGCCGGCCGCCTGGCCGAGAGCAACACCTCCATCATGTCTTCAGGGAGGTCCCAATCCTTATACCTCAACCTTTCAGAAGCCAAGCGTGAAGATTGAGGGATCTGACCTCTGGATGGAGAACCTGACCCCCCTCCCATGAGAGCAGATCGTTTCGGTAGGGAAGACGATGTGGAGGGCAGATGGACAAGTCTAGAAGGTCCGGGTACCACGTCCTCCGGGCCCACGCCGGAGCAATGAGGATCATCCGGGAACCGAGCCTCCGTAACCTCCGCAACACCTGCGGGATGACGGGGATTAGAGGAAACGTGTACAGCAGTGGGAATGACCACTCCACCACGAATGCGTCTCCTAAGGCTCCTTTTGGAGGAAATTCCCGCGAGCAAAACCTTTCGCAATTCCGGTTGACACTGGTGGTGAAGAGATCCACTTGAGGGGTCCCCCAAAGGGCGAAGATCTCCAGGAGAATCTCCTAAGCCAGCTCCCACTCGTGAGAGATCATGCTCTGCCTGCTCAGAGCGTCTGCCGTCTCGTTGTCGTCTCCGGCCAGATGAACTGCCGAGATCGAAACTTCCTGCTGGATGGCCCAGAACTCGAGCTGCATCGCCTCCCTGCACAGCGGAAGTGACCCTGCCCCCCCTTTTTGTTGAGGTAGTGCATGGCCACCGTGCTGTCCGTCAGAATTAGGACACTCTTCCCGTGCACAGTCGGCAGAAAAGCCTTCAGGGCAAGCCTGATGGCCTCAGCTCCAACAGATTGATATGGAGTCTGGACTCCGATGGAGACCAACGACCGCTGACTGTCAGCTCGTTGGCATGAGCTCCCCATCCCGTGAGGGATGCATCCGTCACGATCGTCACCTCCGGCCAGGGCAGCCAAAATGGGGCACCCTTCATCAGATTGCCCTCGACGGCCCACCACAGAAGGTCCCGGGCTACCGAGGGCGGCACCTGAACATGGTCCGACAGCCTGCCGGAGGACTGAGACCACTGGAGCTTGAGTGCCCACTGCAAAGATCTCATCCGCAGATGAACCTCTGGCACCAGAAGAATGCAGGATGCCATGAGGCCGAGCAGTCTCAAGAACTCGGACGCTGGGAGAGTCTGGGCAAACTGAAACTTGTGCACCATCTGCTGAATGTGAAGAGCCCTCACCTGAGTAGGAAAACATTGCCCCAGGGACGTGTCGAGCACTGCTCCGATGTACTGGAGCCGCTGCGTTGGTGTCAAATGGGACTTCTTTAAATTGAGGGAGAAGCCCAGCCTGTGAAGGGAGTGGCAGGTGACAGACAGATGATCAGGACTTGCTCGGGAGAGCTCCCCCTGATCAACCAATCGTCCAGGTAGGGGTAGACGTGAATCCCCCCTTTCCTGAGATGCGCTGCCACCACCACCATGAGCTTGGTGAAAACCCTCGGGGCGGAGGTCAATCCGAACGACAGGACCTGAAACTGAAAGTGCAAGTCGCCAACCGCGAACCTCAGGTACTTCTTGTGCTTGGGATGGATCGGCACATGGAAGTAAGCATCCTTGAGGTCGAGAGACACCAACCAGTCCTGAAGTTGATGGGGCCTGGAGGACTTGAGAAAGAGTCACCATCTTGAACTTGTCCCTCCTGAGGAGTTTGTTCAAACCGCGCAAGTCCATGATGGGTCTCAATCCCCCGTCTTTCTTTGAAATCAAAAAATAAAGGGAATACCATCCCTTGTTCCTCTCCGCTACAGGCACCAGTTCTATGGTGCCTTTCTCCAGCAGGGCTTGAATTTCCTGCGCAAGGAGCGGATCCGGATTCTTCAAAGAGAGGTTCCCTGGTGGATTGTCGTGAGGCCTCTGCCGAAAAGGAAGACAGTAGCTGTGGGTTATGATCTCCAGAACCCACACATCTGAAGTAATGGCTTTCCACTCTACAAGATGCTGCGCCAGCCTTCCCCCAACCGGCGAACCATGGGACCTGGCCTCATGACTGAGTGGTAGCGGCTGCGGCGTTGCCTGAGGGCAAAGAGGCAACTGCCCGAGCGGCCTTGGCACCTCGATTACCTTTGTTTCCACCTCTGGCACTCTTACGATGGCCTCTTTGACTGCTAGCTCCTCTCGCTTTACTGAAGGACGGGTAATAGCGAAAGGAACCTCCCTTCCATTGCTGTCCCCTAGGACGAAAAGGCAGAGGTTGGCAAACTGCAGCGCCCAACGACTTTGCTGCAGCTTTGGAGGTCTGCAACCTCTGAAGGCTCTCATCAGCCTTGCTGCCAAAAAGGTGTTCACCGTCAAAGGGCATGTTGAGGAGCCGGGACTGCACATCAGGAGCAAACCCAGACTTCCTCAACCACGCAAATCTGCCCATTAGGGTGCTCGCCACCATGGACCGGCTGACACAATCCGCCAAGTCCAAACCCGACTGAACGGCCTCACACATGGCATACTTGCCATCCTGAACCATAGCAAGGGAAACCATCCCGTTCGTCCCCTTCGGGAATATGATCAGCCGCTAATGCAGCACAGTTCCACAGAGTGTGTGTGAAACGAGACAAGGCACATATGGAGTTGGCCGCCTGAAGCGCCATACCCCCAGAAGAAAACACTTTCTTCGCCCAGCCGTCAAAACGTTTGTCGTTCCTATCCGGAGGGATGGTAGGATACAACGCCTGCTTTGCCGAGGCCATAGCCGCCTGCACCACCAAACTCTCCGGGGTGGGGTGCCTAGACAAGTAGCAGGGGTCGCTACTGGCTGGACGGTATTTTCGCGACAAAGACTTGCCCACTGCCGGGAGACTCTCCGGAGCAGTCCAAGCCGCCGCCACCCTTCTCTGCAAAGCCATATGAAAAGGCAAAACCGGGTCAGTGGGTGGACCGAGATCAAGGATGTCCATGAGATCATCCTGAATGAACTCCCATGGGGGAGCTGACCAACCCAAGTACTCGGTAACCCGAGACATAAGGCGCCGATATGACGAATCGGTATGAGTGCCAGGCTCCGGCTGACAAAACTCCACCTCCGGAGAGGTGTCCAGTCCACTGGCATCATGCGGTGACTGCCTCAGGTCATCAAACTGACTATGGCCCGAGATAAGGTCATCCGGAACCGTATCCGGAACCAGGCCGCCATCAGAGCCTTCATCACCCTCTGAAATGTACTCCAAGCGGGGAGAGGAAGACCTCTGCGGACCAAAGCAGTGCCGGACCTTAGCCATAGCCTTCTTAGGGGCAAACCCCATGCCACGGGGCCCCTCCGACACCACCGCCTCGAAAGGCGTCGAGGGCGCCGAGCGAGTCGGCGCCGGCGTCGACAGAAAAGGCGTCGAGGGCGCCGAGCGAGTCGGCGCCGGCATCGACACAAAAGGCGTCGACGTCAAGCGAATCGGCGTTGATGTCAGCTGCAACGCGTCCAGCATCTGCGATGTCGACACAGTCCTCGAAGCCGGAGCTCCGACCGTGTCTCTCGACAACCTGTGCACCGACGGCGTCGACGAACCCCTCGAAGACGGAACCTTGAGAGAAATCGTCGACGACCACGGCGCCACAGGCGTCAACGTCTTCTTCGAAGATGGCACAGGATCACGCGGTCTCGAGCGCGTCGAGGACCGGGACCTGGAACGGGCATGGCGAGAACGGCTACCTTTGTCCGAGCGGGACCTCTCCTGCGAGCCGTGCCGACCACCCGAGCCCGAAGGCGTACGGGCGGTGACTCTCGACCAGTGCCGACCGACCCCACTCGGAGGCGCAGACGGACCGGTGCCCTGCGATTCCAGAATCGCTAGTATCTGCTTCCCGAAGGAAGCCATTCCTCCGGTGTCGCTTGCATAGAGGGATAAGCGACCCGCCGACGGGCGGAGTCCTCGGAAGAGGACAGGGAAGGCGACCTATGCCGGCGCTTCCTGGAATGCCTAGAAGAGGCAGAGGAATGGCGAGACCGACTCCTGGAAGGAGACCCACGGACTTCCGACGAAGACGCGGAGAGTCACCCCTCGAGTCATCGGTCGAAAGCCCCGCAGACCTCGACTTCCGGGGCTTAGACACCCGACCTACCGACAGTTTCTTCTTGCGTTCTCGCAAGGCCTTCGCAGTGAGCGACTGGCAGTCGACACAGTCGTCCGTATCGTGGGCCTCCCGAGGCACCAGAGGCAGGCGTTGTGCGAGTCCGTGACCGACATCTTGGACCCACAGTCCCCGCAGTTCTTGAAGCCCAGACACGGGGTCGAAGATGAGAAAGACATCCCCATGAACAGGTCTTCACACCAACCAAACAGGTTCAACGAACCGAGAAAGAAAACAGCAACTCCAACGAGTCGAGGCGTACCGAGATTCACGAAGCGAACACGTTCGTGGAAAAAACGGAACTGAGGCTATGGGCGTTGTGCATCCTACTTATCACATCGGGTGACATCGGCCGTCGGAGGAGGTCCTCGGGGACGGCGCATCGACGTCATCGACGCAGGACGCAGACGCCAAAGATTTTCCGAAGCAGCACAGCTGTGGACATTACCTGTCATAGATATGGAATACGTCGGAGGACTCAATCCTCTCGAAATATGAGTTTCAGTGGGGGGAAGAGCAGCAGAAAGCCTTTCAGCTGGCGAAAGACACTGTGCAGCAGGTGCTTGATTTATGGCCATTGAAGGAAGGTGAAGTGGAATTAAATGTGTCTGTACAAGACAATTATGCTAACTGGAGTGTGTGGCAGAAACAAGACAGGAAATGTGTGCCATTGGGGTTTTGTAGGAGTCGTAAATTGTCCGATGCTGGTAACTCATACACTCCGTTTGAGAAGCAATTGCTGGCGTGTTATTGGGCCCTTGTTGATACCGAGCAAATGACGGTGGGCCATGATGTATTAATGAGACCAGAAATACCAATCATGCAATGGGTACTGAGCTCTCCTAAAACGCTTAGAATAGGACATGCTCAAAAATCCAGCATAATTAAATGGAAATGGTATATTCAAGACAGAGCCAAATCAGGGAAGGGTGGAGTTGCAAAACTACATGAGCAAGTAGCTAACATACCGCCCTCAGATTACATAACACCGGAAGTACCTGAAAAACGTGAGTCTCCCGTGAAATGGGGAGTACCTTGCAGTGATTTGCCCGTGGAGCAAACAGAGCATGCTTGGTTCACGGATGGTTCAGCTCGATATGTGGGAACTGAGCAGTACTGGAAAGCAGTGTCGTACAATCGCAAGACAAAAAGATGTTGACAATGTCAGGGAAAGGGAAGAGCAGTCAGTTTGCAGAGCTTTACGCAGTTTACCAAGCATTGAAACAAGAGACCCCTGGTCAATGTTATGTGTACACAGATTCATGGTCAGTGGCGAATGGATTGGCAATGTGGTTTCCAACTTGGCAAAAGAATGGGTGGAAGATTAATTCAAAAGAGTTGTGGGGAAAAGAACTGTGGCAAGATATTTCAGAAATGTTATCACAAAGTGAAGTCACTGTATATCATGTGGACGCGCATTGTGCCGCAGATTCATAAGAACGTTGGTTTAATTCTGTTGCAGACGAACACACCAAGATTTCATCTGTGGATGCAGAGGCTCAGGAAGACGATTTGGAGGGTTTGGCCAAATGGGCTCATCAGAAATGTGGACACCATGGAGAAAAGGCTACTATCAGGTGGGCACAAGCTCGAGGAATCAGTCTTCCTTAAGAAGTAGTGAAAACAATCATTTTGCAATGTCCAGTGTGCCAACACCAACTGCATAGACCTATCCCTCAGATTGTTCGGGGTACATTGCGAAGAGGAAAATTACCAGGTCAAATTTGGCAGATTTATTATATCGGCCCCATGCCAATCAGTAAAGGTTGTCAGTATGCATGCACTATTGTGGATACATACTCAGGATATTTGATGGTTTTGCCGTGCAAACGTGCAACACAACTGAACACCATCAGGTTGTTAGATCAGATCATACTACATTATGGAGTGCCTTTGCAGATTCAAAGTGACAATGGGTCACATTTCAAAGGCAAATTAATTCAGGAGTATTGTCAGGAAAAGAGCATTGAGTGGTTGTATCACGCACCTTATCATCCACCTGCTTCCGGGTTAATTGAACGAATGAATGGGTTATTAAAAGAACAGTTGCGCAAATCTGGAGATGGCAATTTGGCAGGCTGGCGTGATCGTGTGTTTGATGCGGTGCAAGTATTAAACAATAGACCTGTGAATGAGCATGAAACTCCTTTAATGCGACTAATGACTCCTACTTTACAGGTTCAACCCAATTCAGTCAGAGAAACACTATTGTACTGGGAAATTACTCTGGGTTCTTTAGCTCCCTATCGAGCAACTCCAGAGTCAGCAGGGGTAGACTTGCATTCCCATGAAGAAATCAGATTGGACCCGAGAGGGATGGTTGTAATTGAAACAGGGATTGGAGTACAAATTCCCCCAGAGCATATGGGATGGATTGCCCCTAGATCTGGCCTAGCATTAAAGGGAGTTCAAGCGTTGAGAGGGGTAATTGATGCTGATTACCAAGGCGAGATTAAAGTCATCCTAATGAATAGTGGGGACCAATTGTTATCGATCTACAAGGGTGATCGAGTGGCCCAATTGATCATTATTCACGTTAAGTTGTCCATGATTAAGAAGGGGGAGCCTCCTACAGTGTTAACTACCCGTGGGGATCGCAGTTTTGGCTCTTCAGACAGTATAGTACTGGGTGCAAAGGTGTGGGTGGAAAAGCCAAGTGGCCCACCAGTGCCCGCAGATGTCATTGCATCAGGCAAAGATCAAGTAGTTTTAGTCATGGAGCCTGGTAGAAAGAAATGGCAATATGTGCCCGCAGATAAATGTTACCCGAGAGAGTGATGTACAACACTGATATCTCTTCTCTGGGTTTGCCTTGTAGATCCTGTGTCTGGCTGGTGTCAATTTGGTACTAAACGGACTCCATTTGGGCGAGTTAAACAGTCTGCTGCTACCAACGAAAAATGTCACATATGTGCCAGTGATCAAGGGGATACTGATAGTGATGAATAATGTTGTCCCAAAGCATCCTTATGCCAATGCCGAAAAGCCAGCCAGACCGAAGACATGGATTTGTGAGATGCGGCAAACACGCCAGCAGTAAGTGAAAACAACCTTGATGCCAGTCATGCAAGAAGCATTTTCAGGACGGCGAAAACATTCTCCTATGATCACCCAGATGGAGAATATGTGGATATATCTGGCACAGCAGGTGCTTAACATATTACACTTCTGTCTTACTGATGTGCCCAATGCTGAAGCTTTACTGAGTACGTGCTTAGTAGCAGTGCCGATGCCTGTTCCAGTTTTAAAGCATATCTTCGGCGTCACACACAATGATTCTTTGGTTCAAGATTCTGATATTAGGCAATCTTTTTCCGTTTATGGCTACTGTAGGTTTTGCCAAGAAACCAATCGCAAATGGAGAAATTTGACACGTGCTATTACTTATAATATAACCCAAGGTGATGTATGTTATTTTATGACCTGCAATGCACAAGAAATTGGCAAATGCCAACAGATAGATTTAACCAAACAGCACAATCATACAATGTTTGAGCAGCGACTGTGTTCGCAAGTGCCACGCACATGCACCAGTGTAAATAATACTATGTCTTGTAATCATACAGTGATAGCTGCCAGTCATTTGAATCATGTGAAACTTCCAACAGGATGGCTCTTTTCAAGTGGCAACATCACATACACTTATATTCCAGCTAACATTTCCGGAGGTCCATGTGCTTTAACTCGATTAGGACTAATGATGTTTCCTTTACACCCAGCGATAACTCGAGGTAAAAGGTCAACTTTCGAATTTGTGGGTCTGACTCCTGATTGTGATTCACATGTACACTTGTTATCAGAAGCTGAGGTTCTAGCATTAACCCTTTCATTAGTGGGAGTTTGGGGTTTAGCTGCTGGGGGTTACAAATCTTTGATGAAATTAGCATCTATAGTAGTCAAAAGCCTTAATCATACTTCTTAGGCATTAGAAGAATTACTCCTTGATAGTCAAGTTATTAGAAAAGCAACTTTGCAGAACAGAGCTGCTGTTGATTACCTATTGCTAAAGCATAATTTAGGGTGTAACGCATTTGAAGGTATGTGTTTTTTCAATTTAAGTGACCATTCACGATCCATCGAAAGTCATATTCGAGGTTTGAGGGATCTCTTTTCTCAAGTGTCTCAAGATCATACTGGGAATTGGTGGGATTGGTTATTTTCATAGATACCTAATATTGGGGGTACACTATGTTACGCTTTAGCTTGCATTTTCATTATATTAGCTATCATAATAGCTTGTTGTTGTTGTATTCAATGTATTCCCAATTTAGTTTTAATATTTCGTAGGTTTCAGAGACCGGCTCCTTTGCCACCGAGCTAAAGAAGGTAAATATCCAAGGGTGGAATTGTTATGCTTGAACTAAAATGGCACTGGTGCGCAGTGCATTATGGGAGCGCTCAGAGCTATGATGGATATTTACTTCATACCGCAGTGAAAAGCTGCACACATTTTGCTGAGTGTTAGATTCACGGTGCTGAGGAAAACATGCTTTCCAAACCTGGTATGCGGTCAAGGACATTTCTGCTGGGAAAGCTAACTTTGTTATGGTTTGTTATGAGCATGTTTTTAGAGGAGGGAGGCACTCTGCTCCTTGAGGGTGGCTGTCGATTGACCCAGCTGGCAACCAACGGCTGCACATCAATGCGCAAGTGCCATTACCAGAAGGTTTGATAATCACCACCCCTTTTCGGAGTGTGCATATATGCGGGGTCCCGGGGGTGGTCAGGTGAGACTTCAGCCAGAGGAGGACGCTTACGTCCGGCATTCCTGTGAGCTGTGGTACTCTCGGCCTGGATGTTCCCGGGGTCTTCCAGCCGCTTCTGGGCGAGATGAGGAATCCAGTTACGCTCACGGTGATGTATTTCGTTTTGTACTATTTGCTTCTTCTGTGATTTATGTCTATGTTACTGCTGTGAGTTATTTCCATGTTATTACTGGTTGCTTTTAAATTTTGAATAAATAGCCGTATAAGTGCTTATTATTTTCTAAGAGTGTGGTTGCGAGTTATTGCGTCTTTCTGCGTTCAAAGTATTGGCTCTATAATTGCATTGGTGATTTATGATTTTCCGTGCACTCTGAGGAGAGCAATACAGTCGTTAGGGATTGACAGGATTGGGCATGTCAGGGCTTTGTGTGGGCTGTTCTAAACTGGATAAGTGTTCGACCCTGAGAATAGAAAGGGGTTACCACCCACCACACTCGCCCCTGTATAGTGCGTGATGGTGCCGTGCGGTAGTGCGTTTTTCTCCCATGGTTGGGATACTGTCTATTGTAGTTGCTGCTGTATATACGCTGGTGTGGAATTTGGGGCTGGGGGTTGCATTTGAGGTAGTGATGCTGCCTCAAACTGATACTGTGGTTGTTGTCCCTGCTGCGGCACCTGCACAGGAAAAGGGCCATATGGGACACTTGGGGGGGCATCATTCCTGCCGGCAGGTGATACGTGAGTGGAACTGATGGTCCGCTGGGGTAGGTACAGGGATCATAAGAATACACTTGCCTACTTCTACAAACTCGCTCAAAATGACCTATTCTCCCACATGAACTACACAGTCCCGGTCCTCCAAATCTTGACCTCATCCCTCAAAATCCTCCTCCAAATCCTCCTTGAAACCCCCCTCTGCCCCACTGATAACTTCCCTGATTGCCTCAGTTATCTGGATAACCTTGGTACCCTTCCGTTCCATACAGTGCCATCCTCATGTCCACCTGCCCTACAGGTGGGATCGTAATCACTGCTCCTGCTATACACAACTTTGCTAATTTCTTCTGTACCAACATAGCTCCAGCTTTCTGTGCATTATCTACCACTTCCTTCTCATTCTCTTGCCTTTACCTACAAGGCCGTACTAGGATTGCTGGAATCTCTGCCTTTCTCTTAGACTCAATCCCCACGACTTTGTGCAAACCTGTACATCCTTTGGGAGTCCATTCTTTAGCATATGGTAAAATATTGCTATGTTTTGTCCCATGGTTCCCCTGTCTCAGCCCTCCATATCTCCTGAATTTGGTTTATGGATTGTGCACAATCTTTGTCTGATTTCATAGCGCATGCCATAATCTTGTTTATATCTGGTCTGTCAGGATACGCTGCCCTAGAGCCAGTCCATGCTTTCACCTCACAATCATTAAAGTGTGCTCCGTCCTGAGTATCATTGCTCATTTGTGCCCCTTGGTGTCCCGCTTTTCTCCAAATATCTTCTGCTTGGTCTAACAATGCAGAGAACACACTTTTCATATCTCCTACCACTAATGTAATGCCTCCTCACTGCTTTTCAAGTGTCTATATCCACTTGCCTGCTCCTGCTGTGAGTGATGGCAGTGCCTTCATCAAATTGTTTCTAAAACTGTGTGGCCATGGCATGTATTGCGCTGTTCCGGGACTGCTATGTAACAATGGAAGCTGTCTTCCCATCACCCTGGCTGATCACATTCTCCCCCTTGCTTCCCTTTTGCCACCATCATGCAGCTTGGTCTCGTTCTGAGTTTTGGACCCCATAAACTCTCTACTCTTGGTGTCACCTGAGTAGCATCTGTTCCCCATCCTCCTCATCTGTGGACCACTTCTCCACTGGTCTAAACTGTCAGCATGCTGTAGCCCTGCTCAATGCCTCTCATTGTTTCAGCCACCATTGTTTGTTTCAAAGTATACAATCCTGCTATCTCTACTATCAATTCAAAATAAAATATCACCTGCTCTCCATTCATCTGTACCTATTGACGCTCTTTACCCTTCTGCCTGTTCCAGCGTTACTCGCGCAAGCTAGCCTCTGTCCTTTGAAGCACTGTTTCTAACTCTCCCTGCACCCTGTTCTCTGTTTCCATAACTAATGGGCTGCATTCACTGCTCAGGACTGTGTGATGTTTTCATGGGTGGCAGGGGCTCTCTGTCATGGGGCTATCGGGGGCACATACTCAGGATACGTATAACCTGTGGCTGCTTGCATGTGGTAACATTGCTGTGGGGATTCTGTAGGCATTGCAGGGGTTACACAAGGTGCAGGGGTAACATAGGGTGCTGGGGTTACAGTTTCTTGTCCCTTAGGGTCATCATGGACATCTTCTAAATCGTCGAACATCCTCCAAAGCTCAAGAATGCCATGCCTGTTCTTCAGTGTTCTCCCGTTATGCTTTGCAGTAAAATATGTGTTCATATGTGTTACACTTCGGCAGAAAACTACCCTGCGGCGTACGTCCCATTCACAGGCTCTTTTATGGGGCAGAAACAGGTTGCCATGGCGTCTGTACAAGCTACAGCGGAACCCGTGTCAGCTGACACGTCTAGTACGTGAACAACATACAACAAGGCACACCCCTCTTACGAGTTTAAAACTGCCGCCTTGTTGCTGCTAATTAGTGTTTCTTACTATTTGCGGTTACGGTATCGACCCGGACTGTCCCTGGACTGCTTTCTCTATGCCCTAATCATTGTCGTGATCTTCTGGTATTTGACACAGAACATTATTTGGATTGTTCTTCCTGCTCCTGCTGTCAGTCGTCAGCAGTACTCGGAACACTTCATTTGCTCCAATCCTCCTTTGGGAAGCGTGTGTTTCAGGTAACCAACTGTGTTTATTTACTTCCATTTCGGCCAGCGCCATCTTTGACTATTTACCTGCTGTCCTGTTGGTATTCCTCTCTACTGGATTTGGGCCATTCATTGAACTACAACACTCAACAAACTTATTTTCAAAGTGCATATTGACGCTCTCCTGTTCCTGCACCAACCTGGCTTTAGCGCGACCCTCGTGCCGCCCGGGTTTACTTCCCTGTACTAACTTCCCTGTTTATTATTTTTTCCTGTCGTTTTCTCCAATCCTGGAAATCGTTTAATCTTGAGAATCCCACTGTTCAGGTCTGTAGTTTTGGCTAAAACTCTCAATAGGAAGAATCCATTAGATTAAATCACTCAATTGGGTTTACTTCTTTACTTGTAGGTCCATTCCGGGGAAGTGCCACTCCGATCCGTGCCTAGGTATTTCCTGTCCCATACTGTGCTTGATTGCTTACTTGTTTTCTCAGCACTGTCTAATATCTTTATATTCCTTTGCAGCTTTGGCATTGGCGGTGTGTGTTCTCCCCGCTCTTTTATTCAACTGACATCTCTGCCTGTTCCACTAGAAACAGCAGAGTGGTACGTTGTAAAGAAGAGCCCATCTCTTGAGGAAGCCTGAGTCTTGAACTCAGGGAAGCTGGAATTGGAGTCTGAATATCGATTCCTGTGTACATATCATCTCCAAGGGCAACTATATATCTTCCTGACCTGTTTACGGAGCGGTGAGTAACAGAATTAGCAGCCTAACAATGTCCACAGAGACCAGTGATGCGTTGAATCAGATTGTGCAAATGGTCACGGATCTATGAACCGACTTGACCAATGCACAAGAGGCATTACGTCAACATATGGATGCTATCCAGGCCTTGCTAACTACCCCAGCCACAGGCACTGGTGCCACTGCTTCGGGGTCCGGCTTTCCAGCTACTGCACAGGAAACAAATCCTATCATGCTTACCACCCAGTTTCCTCTGGCTCCCCCGGAACGCTTCCTGGGTGATCCTAAACAATAGAGGACCTTCATTAATCAGTGCAAGTTGCACTTCTTGTGTCGGCCTGCTTCGTTCCCTACTTCCACGACTAAGGCAGCTTTTGTTTTGTCACATTTGGGTGGCACCGCTGCCGCCTGGGCAAATCCATTGTTAGAATCTAATAGCCATGTTCTCTACAATTGTGATGCCCTTTTAGGTATGATGAGTGAAGTATTTGATACGTGTTATACTACTCAGGCTACTGACTTGGAACTGGTGAAACATCAACAAGGGAACAATCCTCTATTGGGTTATCTGGCTCGCTTTAATCAGCTGGCAGCGGAAACAGATTGGCCCGAATAAAAGAAGACTGCAGGCTTCCATCAAGGTCTCTCTGACGAACTAAAGGATATTCTGTCCCAGTGGTTCCCACAGCATTTGGGGAAATGCTTGATTTAGTCCTTCAGATTGATGCCCGTAAAGCTGAAAGGCGTGGAGAGAAGAAACCTGCTTTATTCGCCTCAGCCCCTGCGGATGCTTCATCCTCGACACTTTCTGCACCAGAACCTATGCAGATTGGTGTGGTTAGGGGTCCACTCACGCCTGCTCAAAGAGAATACTGCAGATCGCACAATCTTTGCATGTATTGTGGGGCTTAAGATCATCTGCTGCCCGAATGTCCCAAAAAACCCAAGAGAAAGGCGGGAAACGCCAAATCCCGACAGTAGATGGAGTCCCTACGTCAGGAGTACCACCTTTGGACTCTCAGATACAGAATCCGGTTCAGCTGATCCACCTACCTGTTACGTTTTCTTTGAACCAAGATCATTCATTTCAGGCAATGGCAGTGATAGATTCGGGAGCAACCGGTAACTATGTTGGCCAATGCTTTGCCTCTATATCAGGCATACCGTTAATTCGCAAAACCATACCTGAAACTGTTAATGCGGTGGACGGTTCAATCCTGGTCTCTGGAAAGGTAACCCATCAGACGGTTCCATTGCATATGAGCACTGATGAAGGCCATACAGAAACGATATAATTTGATATTATCAAAGCTCCGGCCTACAAATTCATCCTGGGTATTCCATGGCTGCAGTTCAACAACCCTATTATTGATTGGTCTACATATCAGATTCAGTTTCCTTCCAACTTTTGCAATAGTCAATGCACTTCCTTGTGTGGAATCAGCCAGGATAGCCCTGCCAGGGCATTTGTATTTTCTACCATGCATATTGGAGCAATATCAAATAACATCGCATCCACAGTTCCTTCTCATTATGCAGAATATTTGGACGTATTTGACAAAGGTATGGCGGAATCTCTACCTCCACATCGGGCCTATGATTGTCCGATAGACCTGATACCAGGGATAAAGATACCTGCTGGAAGGGTGTACTCACTCACTCTCAAGGAAGATGCAGTACTCAAAGAGTTCATAGACAAGGCTCTTGGCATGGGGTTTATTCGTCCGTCAAAATCCCCAGTTGCGCCCCCACTCTTTTTTGTTCCAAAGAAAGAAGGGGATTTACGTCTTTGTATTGATTATCGCGCCTTGAATGCAGCTACCATAAAGAACCAGTACCCCCTGCCCCTGATCTCTGTTCTCCTTGATCAGTTGGGTTCCTCAAAAATATTCACGAAACTCGACCTCAGAGGGGCCTACAATTTACTCCGTATGAGAAGAGGGGATGAGTGGAAAACTGCATTCAAGACACGTTCTGGTTTGAGTACTTGGTGATGCCCTTTGGACTCTGTAACGCACCAGCCACCTTCCAGGCATTTATGAATGATATATTCGAGGACATCCTTGATCAGTACGTGGTAGTTTACCTGGATGATATTCTAATATATTCGCAAAACCAGACGGACCATGTACTACATGTCAAAAGGGTACGCCAATGACTGAGGGATCACAATTTATTCGTAAAAGCCGAAAAATGCATCTTTCATGCCTCAGAGGTGGAATTCTTGGGTTACGATCTCTCTAGCAGTGGGATTCGTATGAGTCAATCTAAAATCAGTGCCATTTTGGAATGGCCAGAGCCCAAAACTATCAAATCACTACAATCATTTCTGGGTTTTGCAAATTTTTATAGGCGTTTTATCAACGGCTTTTCAGAGATTTCTGCGCCTCTTACCTCTCTGACAAGTGCCAAGGTTCCATATGTTTGGTCTTCTGAAACCAAAAGGCTTTTGACCAGCTCAAAGCCGCTTTCACTTCCCCACCTGTCCTCAAACATCCCAATCCTGATCTCCCGTTTTTTGTGGAGGCTGATGCCTCGGGTTATGCAGTTGGTGCTGTCTTGTCTCAACATTGTCCTCTCTCCGGCGATATACATCCCGTTGCTTACTTCTCTCGCAAGTTGACCCCCTATGAGAGGAATTATCCCATTACGGAATGTGAACTCCTAGCCATCAGAGATGCTTTTATGGAATGGAGACATCACCTCTTGGGGGCAAAACATCCAGTAACAGTATACTCGGACCATAGAAGCTTGTTAGCTTTCAAATCAATGAAATGTCTTACTGCCAGGCAGGCACAGTGGCACTTATTTTTTTCACAATATCAGTTTGTTATCACCTACCATCCTGCCAAGGCCCAAGTATCAGCCGACTCTCTCCCTCCCGCCTTCATGTGGGGAACCAGTTCCAGCAAAATGAAGCATTACCTCTCCTACCTAACAAAGTTGTTTGTGGATGTTCTGTTCGACCGTCCTTACGTTCAATCATCACTGATTGGGTCTCAACCCATCCAACGGAAATTGCTGATTTCAACGTTGAACTAGTTCAAGGTTTGCCATTCATTCAAGGACGCATCTTTGTTCCACCGGGTCAGGATCGGACCTTGGCACTCCAGTGGTCTCATGATTCTATGGTTGCAGCACATCCAGGAAGTCAGAAAACCCTCGAGGCATTACATTGTTGGGCTTGGTGGCCCTCCATGGCACGCAATGTAAAAGATAACATCATAACCTGTACCGTTTGCACCCAATGTAAGACCTCCAGAGCCAAACCTGTGGGTTTGTTACAGCCCCTGCCAATCCCGTACAAACCTTGGCAGATGGTGTTGATGGATTTCATTGTTGATTTGCCTGACATCCAAGGACACGACACCATTTGGGTGATTGTGGACTACTTGACAAAATTTGCTTTGTTCATTCCTTGTTCCGGTTTGCCCTCAGCTCCTGGTCTGGCTAGATTGTTCATGACAAACGTATTTCGTTTCTTTGGCTTGCCATCTGTCATTGGTTCCGACCGTGGGACGCAATTTACCTCATGATTCTGGAAGACTCTTACGGCTTCTCTGGGTATTGAGGATAGGTATTTCTCGGCATACCATCCTCAGACTGATGGGCAGACGGAACAAACCAATACTACTATCGAACAGTTCCTACGCTGTTTATGTTTTCAGTTTCAACAGTCATGGTTCACTTCATTGCCTTATGCTGAGTTTGCATACAATAATTCTATGCATACGTCCACAGGGGTGTCTCCCTTCTTTGCCTTGTATGGTTGCCACCCTAGGGCACTCCCGCTTGATCCAACCTTGCCGGATACCAACCCGGCCGCAAGAGATTGCGTAAGAGATCTGGACCAAGTTCATTGGGATATTCGCTGTCATTTGCTTCGGGCTCGAGATCGTGCAAAGAAGTACGCGGATGCTCATCGTTCGCCGGCACCAGACTATCGGATTGGCATGAAGGTGTGGTTGTCATCCCGTAACTTACTGATTGCTGGTAAATGCTCTCTTCTGCCTAAATTTGTGGGGCCCTTTACCATTTCTGATGTTATTAACCCTGCAGCAGTTAAGTTGTCATTGTCACGTTCTTGGCGCATTCACCCGGTCTTTCACGTCTCTCTGATCAAACCCTTTATCCGGTCTACTCGTCTACCGACGCGTCCTTCGCCGATTTTGGTGGACGGCGAAGAGGAGTATGAGGTCTCACGCATTTTGGACTACAAAGTCTCTAAGGGTACTGTGTTCTATCTGGTGGATTGGAAGGGCTTCGGGCCTGAGGATTGTACCTGGGAACCTTTGTCCAACTTGCATTGCCCTGTTCTTTTGAGGGATTTCCATTCCGCCCGGGGATTGCCGGTGTCTTTGGGGGAGGATGCTGTTACACTTTGGCAGAAAACTACCCTGCTGCGTATGTCCCATTCGCAGGCTCCTTTGTCGAGCAGATACAGGTTGCCATGGCGTCTGTACAAGCTACGGCGGAACCTGTGTCAGCTGACACGTCTCGTACGTGAACGACGTACAACAAGGAACACCCCTCTTATGAGTTTAAAACTGCCACCTTCCAGCGGGCTTTTTGGTGCTAATTAATGTTTCTTTCTATTTGCGGTTACGTCCTTTTACCTTCGTGAAATCCTGTCACGAAATTCCAACTTGATCTCCTGGTTCCGACCCTTGCCCGAACCTTTGGATTGTTACGTCTCTTATTCCATTGGCACTTCTTAGACCACTACGGTATCGACCCGGACTGTCCCTGGACTGCTTTCTCTATGCCCTAATCATTGTCGTGATCTTCTGGTATTTGACACAGAACGTTATTTGGATTGTTCTTCCTGCTCCTGCTGTCTTTTGCAACTCAATCGTCAGCAGTACTCAGAACACTTCATTTGCTCCAATCCTCGTTTGGGAAGCGTGTGTTTCAGGTAACCAACTGTGTATATTTACTTCCATTTCGGCCAGCGCCGTCTTTGACTACTTACCTGCTGTTCTGTTGGTATTCCTCTCTACTGGATTTGGGACATTCATTGAACTACAACACTCAACAAACTTATTTTCAAAGTGCATATTGACGCTCTCCTGTTCCTGCACCAACCCGGCTCTAGCGCGACTCTCGTGCCGCCTGGGTTTACTTCCCTGTACTAACTTCCCCGTTTATTATTTTTTCCTGTCGTTTTCTCCAATCCTGGAAATTGTTTAATCTTGAGAGTCCGACTGTTCAGGTCTGTAGTTTTGGCTAAAAGTCGCTATAGGAAGAATCCATTAGATTAAATCACTCAATTGGGTTTACTTCTTTACTTGTAGGTCCATTCCGGGGAAAGTTCCACTCCGATCCGTGCCTAGGTATTTCCTGTCCCATACTGTGCTTGATCGCTTGTTTTCTCAGTGCTGTCTAATATCTTTGTATTCCTTTGCAGCTTTGGTATTGGCGGTGTGTGTTCTCCCCGCTCTTTTATTCAACTGACATCTCTGCCTGTTCCACTAGAAACAGCAGAAAGGTATGTTGTAAAGAAGAGCCCCTCTCTTGAGGAAGCCTGAGTCTTGAACTCAGGGGAGCTGGAATTGGAGGCTGAATATCGATTCCTGTGTACATATCATCTCCAAGGTCAACTATCTATCTTCCTGACCTGTTTACGGAGTGGTGAGTAACAATATGGCCCATCAATTTATTTTATTTTTAAATGTTTTTATTGGCATTTGTGGTCATACATAAAGCAGTTAGGCATAGGTTATATCTCTTAATATTGATTGTGTGACACATTCGCCAAATGAACAATAAATGACAACGAAACAACAATAACAACAACTTAGACTGTCCTCTCCCCTGCTTTACAATGCAGTCCATTCGTCACGTGTAGACTCAGTATCGGGGCTGTCGTCCACCATGCTAGTCTTCGCGGGGTAGCGCCAGGGTGCACGCAGGTTTGGTGGTCTCATTGGGATGGCTAATTTGCAGTTCGTGCCATAACACACTGCTCAGGGGGTTTGAAATTCGTCGAGAAGATCATGTCTCTCATGAGGGCCTTCCAGGACTCTAGTGTGGCACTCACACCTACTCCGCTCCTGCTGTTACCTTCCTCCCAGGCCCCAGTTTCAGCGACAGTCCATCTTTCCATTTCCTTGATCCAAGGTCCGAATCGCGGGCCTGCAGGCGACTTCCAGGCCATCGCTATTGTTCTTTTTGTGAGTATGCACGCCAAGTCCATGAGTTTGGCTAGATGCTTGATTTTACTGAGTCTCGGGTAGGTGCCCAAGAGGCATTCCTTGGGGGTCCATTCGTACCTTTCCAATCCAGGCCTCCTGCAGGTCTGTTCGGCAGCTAGCCAGAGCTTCTGTGATCTGGGGCAGGTCCAGAACATGTGAATCATGTCGGCGTGTTCAGAGGAGCACCATGGGCACGTCGAGGGAATGCTGTCGTTGAAAGTGGATATTCTGTGCGGTGTCATAGAGGTCCTGTGGAGGACGTTCAGCTGAATCATCCTGAACCTGGCATTCTGTGAAACCTCCTTCGGTTGCAGCAGGGCCCGTGCCCATTCGCCCTCTGTGATTTCGGTTCCAATTTCAGCTTCCCACTTCTCTTTCAGGTGCGCACTTCTGGGGTTAGATCGGGCATTCATTTGGGCATATAGTCTCGATGTCAGCTTCCAGCCGTCGCTCAGGTTGTACATTTCCTGTACAAGAGGGTGTGTCTCCGGCTCCTCGGGCCATGTGCTCCATTTCGCCTTAGCTACATGTCTCACCCTCTGGTACCACAAGAACTGGCCCGGTGAGAGCCCATCTTTTAGTTGAAGCGAGTCAAAGTCTCTAAATGATCCCTCGTCAAACAGGTCTCCCCATGTGTAGAGGCCGCAGGTCTCCCAGTTCCTCATCATTGGCAGTTCAACGGGGGTCTTGCAAACATCAGCCAGAATAGGGATTTCGGGCATGTAGGGGTGCTGAAGGCCAAGTAGTGATTTGACCTTGTTCCAGACCTGTCTCCCCAGTGTTACTATCATGGGTGGGTCGGGGGGTCCCACCAGTGAACTTCATATTACCTCCTTGGGGTGCATTGGGGTAATCAGCCGATGCAGGAGGGCAGTCTCGGCCGAGGGCTCATCCGAAAGCCACTTGGTGACATGTGTTAGTTGTGCCGACAGATAGTATCTCTGGAACTCGGGCAGTTGGATGCCACCCTCAGCATGGGGAAGCGTGAGGATGTGCAGGGCGAGTTTGTGTCTCGTCTGGCCCCATAGGAAGTCACGAAGCAGGGATTCTAGTTTCCTGAAGAAGGGAGGAGGGATATAGTACGCAATGTTGGTGAAGTAATAGAGGAACCTTGGCAATATTATCATTTTGGATATTGCAGCTCTGCCCATCACAGAAAGGGGGAGTTTCGACCAGAATCTGATGGACCTGCGTACCCCGCTCAATGCAGTTTCAGTGTTGCGCTCATGAGTGGAATGTGGGGAGTGCACAGGTAGCGAAAGGCCTCCACCTGCCATTGAATCCCAATCTTGGGTAAATCTTCGATGTCCTTCCCTCTGAGTCTTGCAAGGGGAAATCAATATGGCCCATCAAATGCACATTATTCAATCCTTCTTTGGGCCAAGGTTTATACATCCCTCCTCTCGTATCAGCGACCCACTAGTGATGATACTTAACTATGTTTTACCAGTACAGCGGAAGCGTGTTACACATATATTCAAGTGAGGTAGTGGTACTGTTAACCACTTCTTCCAACTTTTTGTTCCCCTAAACACTGATCCAGTGGTGCCATTCTACCTCACCCGCACCTTTCTTCTCACCCCACACACTTATTAAACCACAACTCTCTTAATACAACTCAACAATCACCACTCCATACTACAATTCCATTAACACCATAAATCACAATTCAATAAAACACAATTATATACTGTGAGAAACCTGACGGTGTCTCCCTGGCTAGTCCCCGGGCATCTGTCATCCAGGTGGCCAGGACACGGCCATCGCTGTTGGATCCAGTTCCTGGGGTGGACCAGTGAGGGAGGATCACTTGGATGGAGGGTCCTTGGGGAATGGGACACTGACGGGTAGATTTGGTATCCCCCTTCTTTGAACACCTTTTCCCCAGCCTCCCATGTAGATATTCCAAAACACTGCCCCCACTCTTTTCCCACACAAACGCTTTCGCACAACACAGAAGACAATGGACTAACACCAGAACCGTTTACCTGACATGTCCCAATACAAGGGTCAGGCAAAGTCAGGCAATCGACCAGAATCACACACACCTGACAGCCTTTTCCCTTGCCCACAGGGATAAAAGGTGGCGAACCAAGGCCCAGGACAAGCAAGTGAGAGCTAACTCAGCACGTCAGTTCAAGAGGAGGAGAAAGATGGCACAGACAGAGAGGGTGACAAGGAGAGAAGCGACCTTGCCCTTTCTGACCAACCCCTTTGAATTGTCCAGAGAAGGAATCATAAGACCGCAAACAATAGCCAGCGTGTGTTGCAGCAGATGTCTACGGTATGCGAGACCCTCCTTCGCTGATAACCAATCCAGCGAAGGACGCTGGACTCAGGTGTACCGACCTTGATTCCAAGGATAAAGAAAGGCAAGCGGTTCATCACAGCTGGTGAGTCGAGGGGAGAATCGATAAGAAACCGAACTGTGTTGAACGAAAAGTAGCCAACGGCTAATTTGAACATTGAAATAATTAAAGATATGATTAAGGAAATTGGAGGAAAACCAGAAACAGAGGAGGCCGGCACCACGTGGGTGCTCAAGCAGGAAACTCTTGCCGATTAACCAAGTTTAGAAACTACCGTAACCAGAAGCCCCTTGGGAAGAGGCAAAGTGAGGTCACAGTGGTCATACAGGGGTCTTGTAAAATCCTCTGTACCGTTGAAAGTCTTTAACGGATGATGATTGCAAAGCTAAGGGAAATTAATACCGCTTGGTGAAATGAGCGCATGAAGAGTGTGTGGTAAAAGTTGGAGAGAGTGAACCCGGAAGAGGGAAGCCGACAATCAGAGACAAAGCCTGAAGTACTGTTTAAAAGGACATTAAGACCTGTGAAAGTAAGAGGTATTAGAAGACCAGGGGAAGTGAATTGTCCCCTTTGTCAATTGGGTCCGACCCTGGTCAAGGGAGATCCGGGGGTGAAAAGTCATCACCCAAATTTCATTGAGAAAGGAACTGTTCAAATGATTGGTTGAATATGGTACGTGAAGGGTCGGCGCCCGAAAGAGGGGGACCCAGGGCTGAAGCCATGATCCAACGTGAACTGTGGAAAATACCTTTTTGTTTGTGTTTGTTTGTTGGATACATCAGGCCTCGAAGGCAAGAGACTATTTAATGCAAAGAGACTTTACCATCGAAGAACCTGATAGCTGGAACAGAACTGCCGGCTCGTGCTTAGAAAGCTTGAGCGTGTGCTGTGCTCCAACGTCCCACCTTGTACCGTGCTGAAAAAGTGGGAAAGGGATACCCATGGCAATCACATCCTGACTTATTATTTGGAACACTTCTTTTCTTTATTGAAACCCTATCCCACACTCTTTCTATAATTAGTTGTAAGGAATTGGCAATAGGTTTTTCTTAGTATAGTCCCTTTTATTTTGGCACGATGCCACTAGGACTGCCTTATTTTTCATTTGATGGTCGATGCTTGCTACCATCTTAGATTTAGGTTTAGCATAGGCGTTTTTCCACCCTGCATTCATTGTTCAATAAACATCCTTGAACTGCGATCACTTGTGTCTGTCTTTACTGTTGCCACCATGGGTCCCTTACAATACACAATGGTTTAGACCCTTCCTCACCCTTCTCTTAGAGACAAGGGTGTTTACCTCCCTACGTTTCCTTATGCTGGGCAAAGGGATACCAGGCCTGCCATATACTGGACCTACACAACAAACCACACTTATTTTACACAATGGTTTAGACCCTTCCTCTGTCCCCTTGCCTCAGGATGAGGGAATCTCCCCGCCTCACACTCCCTTTTGCCGAGTGGAGGGATCCCAGCTCCTTCATATACTGGACTCTACTCTACTTGCAGCTCGTCCTTCCCCCACTTCTCTTTTTCTGACACTATACTACTGTGATGTCACCTTTCCTCTCGACGGATGAGATCCCTCTGGCCACCTCTATATATTAAAAATACCATATATTGCCATGTGGTCTTTTGCAATTAACACTCACACTATCAACCCACTCCACACACACACTCTTTTCGTGGCTTTCTCCCACAAAGGTGCACTTACATCTATGCGTTCTCTGTGCACCTACGATATGGGGTCCCCATCAATTTCCCGCACAACTGGGTGCAATGCCCCACTCCAAGGAGCAGAAAGGCCATCTGGCAACACAGCGCCTGTTAACATCTTCAAGTCATGCACGGGGGACTGGTCACTGCTGACGGGCACCGCAACTGAGGATGCACAGCTGGGACTCCCCAAGCTCACAGAGTCTGGGTTTCATCAGGGTCACCACTTTTGTAGAGACACGTGACCTGAAACCTGTACTATTAAAGTAATCGAAATGGCCAAACAACCACTGCACCGCTTTGCAAGGGAAATCAAGGTTTATTACATGCAAAGGTCTCAGATGGTGCCGTAGAACCAAACTGGCACGGAGCTCATCACACCCCAAGACGTTACAGGTTATACAGAGGAGAACCGCACATCATCATGCATAGGTTACAAAGTCATCCCACCACCCTCATTGGCTACCACCTATATAACCTGCTAATACCCCCCTATGATCCCTGACCGAGGAGCCACACCTTATCTAAGCTCATTCCCCTATGGAGGTGGCCCACTATATCATCACTTTTCAATCATAGTACATGATTGGCTAACATGTATATTGATACACTAATAAATCTTCACCATCAAGTGATGTGCACCCTTCCTACCCAGGCACGTTCAAAGTAAGACTGGCAAGGCCAACTCTGGTTTGATAAGACAATGAGACTTCTTATTATACCAGACGTTGTGGCACAAACAAGCTGCACCCCGACCTTGCATAAACTCTGCTCCTCCTATCCCAAATCACGGAACGTTCCGGACATGGCTCCCCCTTATCTCCTTCAGAAACCAAGTACTCAGTAATTATGTGTCCAGGGCACCACTCGGAGTCTGAATTTCAGAAATGTATTTGCCTTGGTTAGGCGTCTACTTATAGTTCAAATGAGAAGACCGTTGGCATCACAAAACCCTATGCCCTGTTCTCATGAATTTGTCCTTCAAAGGGCATATCCCTACCTACCCTCTCCACAACTAACATTCCATTCCCACCACCTCCAAGCTCTGCAGCTGGATCTAATAGCGTTTATCTGTGTTGTGCAGGTGCCTCTGACCTCGGTTTCTTTCTTGGGGGATGGAAAGGGATTTGTCTTGGGCCTGAGATAAACAGAGCCGCAGCTCCACATCAGGGCTTTCATTCTGGGTGCTTAAAATATAATATGGTGGCACTCTTGCCATGTCGACTAGCTGACCTTGCTTTTACCACAATACTTTTCTGACTCCATCTTCCACCGACTTCGACTCCCTTCTCAAACCTCACTCAAAACACAACTTTGTGTACTATTTCTAAGCACAGGGCCTATAACACACGGCCGATCTATAACCTCTGTAACCGCAACATTAATATATTTGTAATATGTTTTTCTCAGCCTAAGCTTGTTTGACTGGCTGGGACGCTGTATGTGCCTTCCAACATGCATCCCAACACTACTGTGATCATACTACTATAAAGCCACAAGATGTGATATTAAAGAGGTGAGGTGACTCAGTCCGGACAGGGCTGGTGTGTATTAGCCGTCTAGCCTATGTGTACTCAAAACAACCTGGTGGGACCATGCTTCTCCTTTGATCCCCAGAGGAAGGTTGACACTCTCCTCTGTGAGACAGGAAACTGTCCCCCCTCACTTCTGGGAGGGCTCCTGAGAATTGGTGCGTCAAATAGAGCACTGACATAACAAAGGCCCTCTCACACAAGAGTGATAATCACTGGAGTCCTTTTGAAGTAGCTAGGCAGAGGAATGGGTGAAGTTAGAGTTGCCTAGAGAAGGGCTCAACCATCTTGGATTCTGATAGGGCACACAAAACGTCCTCCCTCTCCCCACTGCCTGCAGGCAAGGCCCTCTAGGCATGACATCAGAAAGCAAACAACATGTCTTACAGTAAGTGGCTTGTATTGGACCCCCGACAACAGGCTTGCTTTGGACCAATCTGTTGTAGCATTTTGCCTTTCGGGGTGGAACCCTGCCCTTAGTTGATCCATCTTTGGACTTCAAGACAAGAAGGATTCACCTTGAATACTGTTGGTGATACAGCAAATTCCAAAGTCTTCTGCCACATAGGTAAAGCAGAAGGCTCCAAGGAAGAGGAAAGCTGTTCTCCCTGCCCAATTCAAGGGCACATTTGGGGTGAAACTAATGTCTGTTAACTGGAGCCGGGACCCTGCTCACTGGAGGTGAAGGAACAATGTAGGTGCCAAACAAGCTTCCTGGAGTGATCGTGCAGAAAGAGATGACACCCCTTGTCCCTGGATTAGGCTGATTCCCAGAACTTCCTAAACCCAGAAGCAGCTACTGCTTTGCGACACTTCCAAGCAAGTTCAACTCAGTTTGAGCTGCTAAAGGACCTGCAGTGCTGCTTTTGGTACTCTAAAAGTTCTGAACAGCTTACCTCCTTCTTCGAGCCGTCTTGACTTCTACTTGAATCGGTGAAGTGCATCGCTGTTGAATCTCGACTGCCAGGGCGCTGTAAGAGCATCCAGCTCGCTGCATCCCCAGTGCCGACTCGACCCACCAGAAACATTGTCTAGAACCAAAAGTCAACTCGACTCTTTGGGAGCCATTGACTTACCGGTATTAAAACTGGTAGGTTACTTATTTATTAATGCATGGATCAGCATGTTTATTTTTTTCTTGTCTTTTTTTTCTTTTGGTGCCCAACATATGCATGTCTTACCCATTATAATAGTCTCCACTGTGGACTGAAACACGCAATGACCTACAAGTCCATGATTAGTGAATACTTTTTACAAATCTTTTTGTCAGGTGTTATAAGTTTGTATTATTAAAATACATGAACTAATATAAAATCAGAGCCTCACTACTTTTTCTTAGCCATAACAATGTTGATGTTTATTAATATACGGACCATAAAAGACACACATTATTCAGAATATAGAATTACTAAGAAGTGTTGAGGCATTCAAACACCACAGTTCACAATCGAAAATTGTTCATGACAATGAGTGCCTTTGGTGGGTTTTTTGCAGCCTATCCATTGTGGACTGTAGTAAGCCAGTGCAGAATGACAGTATTTTCCCTACCCTAAATTCAAGAGTCTTTGAGAAGCCATCCCCATGTCCTACAAAGCGGACTCAAGCTTTCATCTCCTGCCTCTACTCACACAGTTAATCCTTTCACACACCAGGGATTGCCCTGCAACATACCACGTGGACAGAGCAATGCCGCTGCTCACATCTCTAGCTCTATCACACCCCACAACCCGACCACAGCTCTGGCTTCCATTTCATTGATGCTTGCCTTCATGAAACACACACACACCAAGTGCCACATCCAAAAAACCACTTAAAATATTAAAATCACACCCACACCCTGGACCAAGTACTTCCAACCTGCAAGCATCAACATCTCAGAATACCCATCAATCTCCTCGCAATACTATACCAATATCGCCCTGCCACCCCAACTTCATTGTTTGCAGGTCCATGTACAGCAAGGCCACCAAATTGGGAGATGGGCTTGGACGATGCGCCAATCAGACTGATGGGGAAATCATTTCTAAATTTGGGATCCGAGCTCTCCCTGAATCCTCCCTTTGATTTCCAGTTCCAAAGACGAAGCAATCATGTTAGCACTTTACACAGGGAACTTCAAGCATGAGTAAAGGTTAAAGTTTGGAAAACAAAGAAGCTGGTGGGTTACCCTTATTCTGCGCACTACATCCAGCGCCAACGAATAGGATAGTGCCGTGCACTGTTTTAGCACCCTGAGGCAGGTGACTTCCCCTTAAATGCTTATTTAGATGCCCCTTCTACCTCCTAAGTTAAGAGCGGGCCGTGCCCCCTGCTGTTCCTCCCTCTAACTATCATTAGATGTGGTCTCTGAAGAGACATGTATGCATTTCAAAGAGTGCCTTGGAACAGGATGTGCCTTTCTTCAGACACTGCGAGGAAGGGGGTAGATGGAACTGCTGGCCTGGAACCTCTCTGTCCTGCACCCTATCACGTTGTGCTCTCGGAGTTCATTTGTCCCTATCCATTTTTTCTCTCCCCCACTGTTTAGTGTAGGCTCACAGGGGTCTACTCTGCACAATACTGGTTCACCCACACAGCCCCTGACACAAGTATTAAGGCGTGGACAACAGGAGCCAGGCTTGCACATCTATATTCTTCAGGCCTCTCAACTCTTACTGACTCCTCCTCTTCCCCTGCTCCCCCGTGCCAGGTAGTCACTGTCATGTGACCACATCCGTGGCTTCAGGACGTCACAACCGCCGCCTTCTTCAAGTATGCAGTTCTTACTTAGTCCATCACTTCGATGAGTCGCTGAGGTCGGTTTCTCGCTCGCTCAGGGCAACCTGGACGCGCCATTCGTGCGCTGTCGGGGCTATGGCTATGTACCGGGTTCCATACTTTATCCGCTGAGTCTTCTCCATCCCCTTCATATGAGATATCAGAGTTCTCATCTGTAGGTTCTTCTCCTCCCATTGGCGGAACTCGCCTGTTTATCTTTTTGAAGTGTGACAGGTTTTGGGTTATATGTCGCTGTTTATCCGCAGCTGTTATTAAGGAACCTCTTGCATGCGTGACCATCAAGGGGGTCACTGTTGAAAGCAGATGTGTGCTTTTGGATCCAGGGCTGCCGTACCAGCATCGTCTCACCAACTTGTAGTGTGGGTTGGCGCGCTTTCCTTCTAGCATCCGCATAACTTTTCATCTTGTCCTTAACTTGCCCATCATCTTCTCTCATGAGTCGGTCCTCTGTGTATGCTTCTCCCGGTGTCGACAAGTGCGTTAAACATGTTCTGACCAAACAATTTCCGAGAGCGCTCTGCCCGTGGTGCTGTGTGGAGTGTTCCGATAATCTCTGAGAAGCTGGTACTGTAGTTTCTTGACCGGTTCCCTGGACAGGTGGGCTATCTGGATGTTTCTCTTGATGTGGCTCATGAACCCTTTAACTGTTTTGTTGGCTTATGGCCACAAAGGCGTTATTCTCCTGCACCTGAAAACCATGTACTTGGCGATAAACTTAACGTCTTGGCTGGTGAAAGGTGGTCTATTGTCCAATTTGACCACTGTTGGGATGTTGTATGTGGAGAACATTCTGTCAAGTGCAGGGATGGTGTGGTATGCTGCTGTGGATCGCACCAGTTGTATGTCAGTAAATCATAAGTATTCATCCACGGCAACCAGTACATATTGTCCCCCTTCAATAGGCCCAATGCAGTCAATGGCAATTTCATCCCATGCCTTTTCAGGCACTTCCGTCATCTGAAGCAGTTCCGGGTTGTTGTGTGGGTTGATGATGGCACAGGTGAGGCAATCCTTGAGGGGCTGTTGCACTAGATCATCTAGGTGGAGAATACCACATTTTCTGCCGTTCGAGCCTTTAAGTTGACACTATGCCTCTATGTCCTTCATGGGCCAACTAGACTATCCTCTGCCAGAGCGCTAGAGAGATTGCTATCTTTTCCCCTTCAGTAATAGTTCCTCCTCTGATGTGGACAGCTCCTCCTTCAGAAGCAGTAGGCCCTTGATGTCTTTCTGTAACTCCAAGCTGGCACGCTCCCCCACTTGCTTGGCATGTTTCATTCGCCCTGTCTTCAGGCATTCCATGAGGAGCTGGAAAGCTTGGTCATTCTCTGTTTCCTTCACAATGTGTAGCGTGTTGACCCCCTTAAGGGTGGTGGCTTGTACGATACAGTGGATGTATTGATCCGCGATTCTCAGCCTTGCTGATCTTGTGGAAATCAGGTGTCGAGAAAGGAAATCGCCCGGTTGTCTTCCTTCGTCGGGCGATGTACATGGTAAAACAGTAGTCCTGCAATCTCAACCCCCATCTGGTAATTCTCTGTGGTATTCTCGCTTGTGGGTTTCTGTAGATGAAAAACAGAGCTTGGTGATCCATCAATATTGTAAACGGTTTACCGTAGAGGAAAAGGTGAAAGTGCTTGAAGGCCTATAATACTGCTAACCCCCATTTCTCTGCTTGGGAGTATGCCTGTTCTGTCTTAGAGAGACATTGGCTTTCGTATGAGGTGATGTGCCCCTTCTAAGGTGATTCAGGATCTATTTGAGCTAGGATGGCACTGAGCCCTACCGGACTGGCATCATCAGTTCTGTGTCCCTTGTGGTGTCGAAATAAGCCATGTTTTTGGCCGATGATTTGCACTGCCGTATGGTTTCAAATGCTCGTTGGCGCCATGCTGACCATTGGAAAGGACTTGTTTCTTTGCCGGTGCTCTCAGGGGTTCACTCACTGAGGCAAAGTTCTGTATGTAACGTGTGCAATAACTCACCAGCCACAAAAAGGAGTGCAAATCAGATACATTGGCCAGTGGAGAAGTGCTGTTCAGGGCCGCTACTTTCTTGGGGTCAGGTGTCACGCCTTCGGCGGAGACGATGTCCCAAAAGAAACAGAGCGTGACCTTTCAAAAACTCACACTTCTCTTTGTTGAGCGTGAGGTGGGCGGCCTCCAGCGCCATGCAGACTCTTGCCAAGGTGTTATCGTGTTGATCGTGGGCTTTTCCAAAACCTAATTTATCAACACTATAATTGAGACAATTTGGTTTATGTTTTATGACATTGTAAATTTCTGCTTGAAAAATCTCAGCTGCCAAGGATACTCGGTAGCTGAGGCATTAGAATCTGTAAAGTCCCAAATGTGTTATGATAGTTGTGGTATATCTTGATTCTTCACACAGTTCCAGCTGATTGTATCCTTTATTCAGGTCTAATTTGGAGAACATTTGTACTCCATTGAGGAGATAAATCGTATCCGTGATGTGGGAGCTTGATGTCTTTCTCTCAGTATTGCTTCACTTGGTCTCTGCATGTCCACGCCGCATAGCCGGATGGAGTCGGAACCCTTTTTGGGTAATGGCACTATGGGCGAGACCCCTGGCATGGGCTCTACAGCTGGCTCAATGATGTCAAGCTCGAGCAGCTTATGTAGTTCTTCTTCCACTTGTCGCTGAACGTTAACCGGTATCTCTCGGTAGTGCTGTGCAACTGGTCATATGGATGTACGATGTGTAGTCGTAACTTGTCTATCTCCGAGTTTCCCGAGACCTTTAAAGAGGGATGGAAATAGTTGTTCAATCCTTGCTGTCGAGTCAATTATAATTGTTTTTTTATAACACGCTTAATACCGAAGATGTTTCTAAGCACGGACCTGGGATTTAAACCTGTTTTGCTCTGCGTTGTCTTTCTTTCAAGACGAGAGCGTTGCCACTGAGCTATACAACCCGAGTCGATGTAATTGTGAGCCATCAGTCGACATATAGTACATGGATGAGGCCTATATCTAGTGCTGCTTTGAAGCTCGGGATGCAGCAATTTTCAGCTGCTGCCTCCATACACATGTATTTGGAGCTTTGTTGGTTGTGTTGGATCTACATTCGGCTACAAAGTACCCCTTCATTGGCAGTGGGGTTTTCGAACCATAGGTGTAGATGTCCACTTCTGCCGGCTTCTATACGGGAGCTCTCAGTACATTGTTGTCGATGTCTTTGCTAATGACATTCACTATTGCCCCTGTGTCCACAAGGAATTCTGCATGCAGTTTGTTGATCTGTTACAATAGTATGGGACTCTGGTCCTTCACTGTCTGGTTTCCCAACGCGTACAGATTGCCTCTCTTTCGGGGCTCTTCCACAGATGAGCAGCTGTAGCCGCTGTCTGATAGGGACTGTTCTACAAGATATCTTATATGTCTTTTCATTCGTCTCTGAGTACGAGATGTCAATGTGTGCCGTGACTGCCATTCGGGTATCTGTTTATAACTTGACCTCTGATCCTCTTTCTGTTCACAGTGTCTCCTGTGACAAGGTTCCTGATGTTGCATTACTCCCAATGAGTTAGGAAGTGCCCTCTCCTTAATCCTTAGTGTAGCTGCATTCGATCCCTCACCTCTCACTGGACTTCTAGACATACTGCACACCGCTTTGAAATGATTTTCGCCTCTGCACGCTGATCATTGCTAACCTATGGCGGGACATGCTTCCTCATGAAGGAATACATACCCACACTGGTAACAGAATTGGTCATTGTATCCTGGTTAGGGCGAGGAGGTAGACTATTTTGTGGACTACCTGTGACGAATCAACTTGTGACGCACCAGTGGTCCAGGGATGAATATCGGTTTCCAAACCATCAATCAACCCCACACCTCTAGTACACCAGAAGGGATCCAAACAGGTTACAATAGAAGTCAATTATAAGACCTCCATGTCCAATTTTGGTAACGTGGGCGGAACGGCAGCCTTATCTCTGTAAGGTCGTGGATCGTTGGTTAGTTGCAACAAAGCAAAACTACAATTATCATCAAATGATAAATGGGACCATCCAGTCAAGGTTGTATAAAAATATCTACATTATTATTACAACAACAGACATTTCTGGCACACTCCAAATACAACCCACACTGTAAAGGAACACAGAGGACAGACAGTTTCACAAAGGAAAGGGATGGACTCTGGATACTGACAGGAGGGTAGTTGGTAAAGTGATCAGTGTTATAGTTCAAGATTATTTGGTTTCAACACCAAAGGGGAAAAGGGTCGTAACTGTCTCTAGGGACCTTCGGAGAAGAACCAGGGGGGCAGAACCACAAGGTACCTGGTGCTGAAGAAGTTCTTGGTGCTCAACAGGGTCGAGGCGGTTCCAGGGTGCTTTGCAGCCCGTGAGACAGAGTTAGCGGTGGGAGACAGCTGCGGGTAACAGGCGGCAGGCAATTTGGCAAGCAATGCTGGATGGACGTCTGCAGGTGTTAGGAAAGATTCCCATTTATGTGAAGTTTTCCCTCCAGTTGTGTACTCCCCAACTTTTTGCTGCTGTTTTACATCCTAGTCTGACTTTTCCAGAGGAGCACAGCCTTCAGCCGCACTCCCCTGGGATTTTCGCCCACTTTATGATGGGGAAACTGACATGCCCTTAAAGACAGTCAGTACTGGGAGACTTTGTTTCCTTTAGTCCTCGTCAATGTTGCAACTTTACTGCAAAATGTTGGAAGTGCACAATGTACCTTACAGTAGTGTATTTGGGTCGTCCTGTCATTTCTAAAGGCCCTAGACACTCTCGAAGGATTTTTTTGTTAGGAAAAGGACAGATGTGCCTTGTACAGGGCTGGCGGCAGCTTATCTTTTCATGTATTTTTAACCCTTTCCTGCCAGGTAAACCGTGTCTACAACATTTGGCACAAATAGGTGGCCTGGCTCCAAAATGGCCATGCCACAAGGTTCTTTGTCCATCTTGCCCCTTCAACTTACCCAGGTCGAGCCGGCCCGGGTCAATCCTTATTTGGGCATGCATTCTCCTGGGAAACGCCAAGCTTTGCAGGCTTCTGCATGCCTTGTGTGTGTGTTTCCAGGATGTGGGTGGGACTGTCTGGTTCCAGTAAAAATCCTGGGTACCAGAGTCTGGTGTGCTGTGAATGCCTGGGACCACCGTGGTCCATGATTGGTCCACATATGGTGTGCCTTTATGTGAGCAGATCTCCCATTGGGTCCTCTTGGTTTTGGCGCAAACAAGATTCTGGATAAGAGAAGGCTCCAAAAACCCATAACATGTCGACCTCTTGAGTTCTCACTGAATGAAGGATAGGACCATATATCCTGAAACTAAGAAGCCGAGTTGAGGAACCGCTGGTGATCCGCTGGAAGATTTGGCAGCCTGTACTCGCTGTCATCCCGCTGGACCACTCTGCATCTGATCAAACTAGAAGGTCTGCGAAGACGCTTCGACCCATTGGAATAGTGAGACTAACTATTCTCGTAAGCCTTCTCGGAAGGGTCCCTGGGCCAACCAGTGGGCTGACAAGCTTGCTCAGGACCTTTGCTCCGATACCGCCGTCGTTTCGAGGAGGCCCTTGAAACTTTGTACATTGCAAGATCTGTGTTGACGGCACTCTTAACACCAAATTTTGTACACTTGGCATTCTGAAGTCTGGCATAAAGAGAGAGCGCCCCAACCGGAGTACACACGGTTACCGTGTCGCCCAGCCATGGTGACAAATTTTGCAGGTGCTTTGCAGCTGTGCCCCTCTGTGCCCTGAAGCCTGCTACAGTGAAACTGGCCTGATCCATCCACCAGGAGCTGAGATTAGGAGCTGAGATATCGCCACTGTCCCATTTGGGAATCAATGCTGTAAATTCGTCGCTGAAAGCGACTGAGTGGCAGAATTGCCACATTTGAACCTGCAACCAAAGTGGACTCGACTGCCGAAGTTTGGTCCGGAGTGTGCCAGGGGTCGGTAAGTAATTGCAACCCTTGTGGCGCCCCTAGCGCATCCATCAATTTTTACACCCGAGTGGCCCCTGCGGGCCCCTCTCCTTTCCACAGATAGCCTGAGCTATCGAACTATTCCCAACTCCTGGAACCTCTTCTGCCCTCTCAGGGAGACCTTCCACGAATAAAGGGCACCTATTCTGCATCACCTAACCCACCTTCCTGGGCTGCTACAGGCCCTACAAGAGACCCTGTTTTCACCCATCTGCACTACTGCATGCGCCACCATTGCAAGTACATTTGAGCAATAGGCTCCCCTCTTCTTAGGGACTGGACTGCCTTTCAGTTAGGATTGCGATTACTGCAGAGCTGCCTAAAGACGCTTTGCACTACCTGCTTCCTTCCCTTTCAAGGTTATGGACCCATTTCGTGCATTAACCCTTTAGGCCACTTGGTATTGTACATATGTATTTTATTAGGATTGTTTTGGTTTAAAAGTGTTACTGTTAATAACTATTGTGTTGAAACTCAAAGGCCTTGAATAAACATATTTGTATTTTGAATATATATATATAAACCTGACTGGGAGTGATTTGTAAGTGTCCTTTACGCAACCCAGTATTGGAGAAATACGAATATATGAAAGAAGAGCAATTCGCAGTTCTAAAGACTCAAACTCGACACAGACCATCCTATACGAAGAGAGAGCAAAGTCGAGAAAATTCTCCTATTAAAAGACATCAGAGCGATGAAGATGGGTACACAGAAAAGATGACAATTAGAAGAACAAAAGGCCCGATCAAGATGCAGGCAGACAGAGGAAAAGAGAGATGTACCGCGAAAGATAAATCCTTGACCCAGGAACAACTCGATTTGGTTGAAAAAGACTCAAAAAGATGGGCATGGATCCCCTCGGTGCCGACATGATACACTAGAATATAGCAGCCAACCTGTTTCCTTTCTGGCTGCGGAAGGGAACAAATGAAGAAGAAAATCGCTGTACAGAACATCGAGCAAACCATCACTTTCGGATCATGGAATACTAGAGGCCCTACTCACCTCACACAACCGGGTGAGATAAATTTAGGCCGATTCGACTTAATACGTTTGCAAGAAACCTGGCTGTTATTTCCACCTAGTATGGGCGGCTATGAGGTCCAATTGTCTCCAGCTCAAAAAGGAGAAAGAGGTCGCCCAACATCAGGCCTTTTAACAGCTGTACGTACAGGTGGATGTTTGCGAATAGTTTACAATCTGGTATCATCCACGTTAATCCAAGCGATATTGTTAGAATGGGAGAAAGACAGGAATCTGCAGAGAAAAGCAAGTAAAGATCTTATTCTCCTATTGAACATTTATTGGAATCCTGCTATAATCAAAATGACTGAATTTCTAACCGAGATAGAAAGAACACAACGGCGGCTACAACAACGTATAACGTGGACCACATTTTAATATGTGGTGACCTGAACGCCACCTGCCCGGTCTCACATGATGTAAAAAAACACATTCGGAAACAAAACAAATTCCTGTTCGCAATCGACAGCAAGCGGTCTTGCATGGTCTGAGCTGATGGAATCTCGAGACTTGTACAACCTTAATTCCTTAGAAACAGCCAGACCCAGGATGCCAACATGGGAAAGCGAAGGAAACACAAGCATAATTGACTACATCTTCGCATCTAAGGGATTATATTTACCAATTAAGAGTTTCGAGATAGTGAAATCCACTCGGAGTGACCACAACTTACTCAAAGCAACATGGCACGCAACTAAAAGTCCGCCGGTGACAACGATAAATAAGTTGGAAACAAACGCACAAGGACACAGGCTGAAAATGACAACCGAGGCCATAGTTTCCATCACGGCGACTTATAAGATGGAAAACAGATACAAAAACATGAATAAGACCTTAGAAAACTTGGATTACCGCCCGCTCCTCATTCCATATTTATGTCCTAGAGATACAAGGAAAGAAGAAAAAAAACCATCTTCATAAATACAATGAAGAACTCCGACTAAAGAAATCTAACTTACGAAAAGTGACAAGGCAGGCTCAGAAAAATCCTACACAAAAAAATATAGACCTGGCAATTAAACAGAAAAAAAGTTACAAATGATGGCTTCAAACAATGCGATGAGAACTGTACCAAGAAGACGCAGAGTCCATGTTGAGAGCAGTCTGCAAAAGGAACTCGAACAACTTTTGGACGATAATAAAGACCAAATTATCAGATACAGTAAAAACCACCATCAATAATGTTTCTGAAGACAAATGGTTAGAACATTTCACTAACCTATTTAAAGAACCAACGCCAACGGAAAAGACATTAGATAAAGAAGGTACAAGTAAATGGATTGTATGCACTGAGCAGCCAATTCTAGAGAAGATCAAAAAGTTGAACAACTCCCGCGCTCCAGGTCCTGATGGAATTTCAAATGTTCACCTCAAACAGGAGGCGGAAACCTGGGCACTGTTAATAACAGAAATCTTCAGAAGATGCAGGATAACAAGATCTATTCCTGCAACATGGAAAACAGCAAACATCGTCCCAATTTATAAGAAAGGTCTGAGGGACGACCCAAGAAACTACAGACTTATCGCACTATTGGACGTGCTGGGAAAACTTTTCGGATCCTTGGTGTTGGATAAATTCCAGGAATGGCAGAAGGAGGCAAAGACAGCAGACTCATTACAATCAGGGTTTGAAAAGAACTTAGGCACTTCGGTCAATATCATGATGATCAGCATCTTGAAGGCTAGAGTTTTTGAGGGTCATCCAACAATCTTCATAGCCTCGATCGACTTGGTACAAGCGTTCGACCGTGTAAACAGGGGAAAACTATGGAGAAAACTGGAAAAACAAAAATGTCCAGAGTCACTACTAGAACCCGTCAAAGCCTTGTACAGTGATACCTCAATCAGAGAGCACCTGAACGAAGTAGGTTTGTTGTCAAAAACTATAAAAACGGCCAGAGGGGTCAAACAAGGCTGTCCCCTGGCTCCTGTTCTTTATAAAGCATATATGGCAGACATAGTAGATGCAGAAAATGACACCCGTTCCTTTCCCCCTGAAATAGGAGAGTCGAAAGTGACAACTGCTACACGCGGATAACATTTTATTGCTGGACCAAACGGCCATCGGCCTTCAGCGGCAACTAGACAGTCTCATAATTTACTTGAAGAAGAACGATTTAGATCTAAATACAACAAAAAAACAAATTTATGATCTTGGAAAAATTGTCAAAAACCAATCAAAAAATCTCAATGGTTCGCAAACTCGGAAAAACTGGAGACAGTGAAAAGTTTTAAATACTTGGGGGTGAAAATATCTTGCAGCCAAATAGAAATATCAATGCAAGAGCATCTCATCATCAAGACAAAAACACTCGCAGCACAAGCATTACTTTTGGAAAGAAAATGTGGCAAATTCACAATTCTCCCAATAATAACATTTTTCAAGGCGAAAGCCACTCACTCCAGCAATAACTTATGGGGCAGAAGCAATGCCACATCTTCCAATGACACTGTGGACGAAATTGGAAGGTGTTTTTTGGCGTAAAGTGTTACGATTACCAAACTCTATTCCTACAGCAGTCATCCGAAGAGAACTGATCCTTCAATCACTAAAATCGGTGGTAGTGAGAAATAGTTTACCATTTCTGGGAAAAATCCTAAGGAGTCCGCGTCCCAAAATTCTGGACATCATCTATAAAGAAATGAAGAGTAAAAAAAAAATCTAATGATGACGACGTGGTATAATAATCTACTAGAACAAATCAGAAAAAAACGGATACTCTGAATGGGACATAGAACGCATTCCAGGGAAAATACAGAAAAAGCTAAAAACCTATGACTGGATCGAGACCCTAGAAAAAGCAGAGAAGCATACATCTTTGGCAGCGTGTCTTGGGCAGCCATGGAGTAGGACGTGCTTCCCGTGTAGCTCCGGAGGATCCGACAGATGATCCGTAAAAACTACCTTTGAAAGTGCGCCATTGGTTCCAGAATTGATCACACACGCATGGGAATGTATGCTCATTGTATAAAGATCGAGAGAATCGTAAGCAGGAGTCTGGAGGAATTACTCAATGAACAATGGCGGCTGTTCGGTCCATTGTCACACAAGATGGCCGACAACAAAGGAAACGAAACTAGGGTACCCGAAGAGGACGAGGAGAGGCGGCAGCCACGGGGAAAGAACGACAATGGCGAGGTGAAGACGGAACAAAACCCCTGGGGGCTGTGGGCCTTGGGTCGTGAAGGCTTGGGTGCTGGCCCGGACGGCAGGGGCCCGAGGGCAGCAGAGGTGTGAAAATGCAGGCCGCACCACGACCAGCACGAGAAGTGCTCGCTCGGCATTGAACTAGAAGCGGGGAAGAGGAGGTGGAGGTTGCGACTGCCTGGAGACCACCGCGACAGTCGGTGAAGAGCGGAAATTACGATTGGGGAAGACACTCGGTCGCTGAATCGTAATAGGAAGATCCAACGAAAGCCGGAAAATGGCGGCTGGAGGGGCCGTGGGTAAGAATAAGAACAAACAACCCACGATGGATATTTTTGCGAAAACACAACAGTCTCCGGCGGCCTTCGCAACCAAAGGCCCGATGGCACAGCCTGAGGGCGCCACAGCGGCTGATAATCATCAGATTTTAGAAGACATTACGGAGCTGAAGGAATCTTGGGGGGTTGCGATGTTGGACCTACGCACTTCCTTGGAGGCTAAAATTGAAGCAGTGAGAATCGAAGTCTCCCTGCTGAGACAAGATGTCAGGGGACTGGCGGAACGCACAAGCAGCCTGGAGGGCCCAGTGAAATCTAACACGGACACCAGCACCAACAATACAAAGGAGATCCATGTCCTTAAGCAACAGGTGGCCAACTTGGAGTCTCGAGCAGAAGGGAGAGCGAGGAGAAACAATATTCACATGGTGGGTTTGCCGGAAGGTGAGGAGGGCCAGGACCCGACTGATTACATTGAGAACTTACTCCTACAAGGAATCGGGGCCGGTACACTCTCGCAGGGATTTGTGGTGCAGCGTGCACATAGAGCCCTCATGCGGAAGCCGAGACCAGGGGCCCCTCCACGAGCGATAATTGCCAAAATACTGGAGTATTTTCGGAAAGGTGGAACAATCGGGAGGGCCTCGAGCACTATCACGGCATACCCGGATTACACTATGCTGGTCTAAAGGCAGCGGTACAGCTATGTAACTATCAAACGGAGGCTGCGGGTGGCTGGGATAAAATATATGCTGCTGTACCCTGCAAAATTGAAGGTCGTGCATAAGAGCAAAATGCATTTTTTTGACACTCCCGTAGAAGCAACAACATGGTTGGATCTGCAGGGCTGCCCGGATCAAGACACGGAAGAGACACAAAATGGACGTTAAAAGTGACTCAGACACGGTATGCATACTGCTATGGTGGCGAGCGAACATCCCAAGGGCGCCTAGGCGAAGGCTGATAACGATGGGCCTGGCTGTAGGAGGCTGATATTCAATAACATATTGCTGATTGTGTGAGACTTGATGGACTGGAATATAGTGGCGGTTACATATATTTAAACTGTATAGCAATGTGCAGTTCTTCGATGTGCTATTGGAGGGGCAGGGCAGAGGCACCCTACCCCCCGAATTGTAGTTGTAGTAGGTTGGCCACTAGGGCGACCTCACCCTGCAGAGCTTCGAGTACAGGCGAAAGCCGGAAAGAGCTAGATCTGGGGGAGCCTGAGATCCAGGGATGGAGCTGGGCAACAGTAGAGGCGGGGGGTGGGAAGTTTGGTGTGTTTTTGTGTTTTTGGTTAAAGGGGTTTTAGAAGGGGATGCGAGCCTATATAGATTGGAATGGAACTCAAAGTTACACTGTACCTGGGGGGGGGGGGGGGAATGGGATTATACCAGGCCATGGGGGACCTTAAAATACTCACATGGAATGTCCAGGGGCTTAATAGCTATTTAAAAAGGAACAAGGTTATGCTGTATCTGCGCAGGCAGAAAATAGACATTGCATTGCTGCAGGAAACCCACCTTACACGTGAGAGGATGGACATGATTGCGGGAAAGTGGAAGGGGGTGTTGGTGGGCTCTTCGTATTCGGCCTACGCAAGAGGAGTACTTATATAGGTGGCGCCACATGTCCCGTTTCAACAGTTGCAAGTGGTGGCTGAGACAGACGGGAGGATGGTTATGCTGAGGGGATTGTTAGAGAACAGGGAGATAAGTATTGTTAACACGTACGCCCCGAACCAGAACACGGCGGCGTACATTAGGACACTGAGTGCCAACCTGAGCGTGTGTGTGTGGGAAGCGCAGTGATCTTGGGAGGGGACTTCAACTGCGTATTGAACCCGAGGGTGGATAGATCTGACGGGAAATTGGATAGACCGGCCCCTGCAGCCAGGGCGCTACAGACACCGCTTGATGACTTTGGGTTAGAAGATGCATGGAGAGTGTGGCACCCTGGGGAAATGCAATATTTGCATTATTCTGCCCCACAGCAGTTATCAACAAGGCTGGACTATGTCTTCGCATCACCTGAAATGATAGCGGAGATTGCACACAGAGTACAGTGCCAGGGTCCTCGCGGACCACTCGCCCCTGATTCTTGTGTGGCAATACTTCCCCCGAGGGCGAGGATCCCGACATGGCGCCTACGAGCGGAGGCGTTGAGAGATCCCTTCTTTAGAGAGGATTTACGGGAGGAGATAGTTAACTATTTTGAAACCAACACTGGGAGTATGGACTCGGCGGGGACACTATGGGAGGACTTTAAAGTTGTCATGAGGGGGCGGCCATGGTGAAATCCAAGGGCCTACAGGGTGGGGTTTCGGCTGAACTGAGGGAGACAGAAGCAAAATTGGAAGAGGCCTTAAAAGCCGGTGACGATACAGCGGAGAAACTAGATTTGATACCTAAGCTGCAGCAAAAATGTGCGGATAACTGGGAGAGGCTGTGTAACCTTAATTATAAAAGGTACATAGAGAGACAGCATGCGGGAGGTGATAAACCAGGGAGACTTTTGGCGTGCTTATATAAGAGCGAGACCCCCAGAGCCACAATTAGAACTATAGAGAGGGAAGATGGTAGCGTAAAGGACACCCAGGAGGGAGTTAATCAAGCGTTTGTGGATTATTATAAAGTGTTATACGGGGAAGATGGGGAAAGTAGCCATGTAATGATAGAAGAAACACTTGATGATATGGGGCTGCCCAAGATAAGCGAGGAAGAAAGAGGAATTGGACTCCGCGATTACCCTGGAAGAACTGGGGGAAGTGGTGAGGCAGTTGCCTGCTAGTAAGACCCCAGGGACAGATGGGCTCCAAAGCGAATTTTACAAGGTATATATAGAAGAAGTCCTCCCCCCGCTGCTAGAAATGATAAAAGAGGCGTTCGAGACGGGTCGCTTACCGGAGTCACTGAGAGAGGCTGTCATAGTACCTCTCCCTAAACCAAATAAACCTGGGCGTAGCTGTGGTTCCTTCAGACCTGTGTCAATGTTGAACCAAGACGGCAAGATATTGACTGCGGTCTTGGCGAATAGACTGAAAAGGGTCATTGATAAGGTAATACATCCGGATCAAATGGGCTATGTCCCACGTAGAAACATCACCAACAATCATAGGCGGCTCCAGAGAATCATTGAGTTTGGCAGTGGAAGTTTGGAGGAAATGGCAATCGTGTCCTTGGATGCAATCAAGGCCTTTGACTCCGTAAAGCGGCCGTGGCTGTTGGCGGCCCTGAAACACTATGGGTTAGGGCCTGGCTATGTAAGGTGGGCGAAGATTTTGTATAGTGAACCGCTGGCCAGAGTAAAGACAGGATCTGTGATATCAGAGAGGTGGCAGCTTAGTAGGTGTAGTAGACAAGGATGCCTGTGGTCTCCTATGCTCTACATACTGGCCCTGGAGCCTCTCGCGATCTATCTGAGGCAACAATATGACACCATAGGCATCGAGGTGAACGGGGAGCGGCATTTGATCTCCCTATATGCGGACGACATGCTGCTGTATGTGCGGTTTCCAGAAGAGAACCTCCAGTACATTTTGGAAGTGCTTGGGAGATACGCTGTGCTATCAGGCATAGCGGTGAACCCCCAGAAGTCTAGTCTGTTCCCGTTGGGGGAGTCCAGCGGAGAGGTTACCGGTTTTACAGGTACCGTGGGCGGTTAGTACTTTTCGGTACCTGGGGACAGATATATATCACACCGTGAGGGAGGAGCATAGGTGTAATACAGAGGTGGCAATCCAAGAAATTGAGAAATGCATGCGGTTTTGGGCGAAGCTGCCTTTGGCGATGATGGGGCAGGGAGCGATGCTAAAGATGGTGGTCCTGCCGAGGCTCCTACATTACTTCTGGAATATACCGTATCTGATTCCTAAAGGGTTTTTTACCAAACTGAATAGCATGTGTAGGGACTTTCTGTGGCATGGCACGTGAAACAGAGTGGCGTTATGGAAGCTTCAGAACTTCCATGACAAAGGGGGAATAAAGCTACCCAACTACGAGGCGTATTATGTGGCGAGCCAGTTGCAGTATGTTGCCAAATGGCTATCTGATGAAGAGACCTCTGAACTTAGGCTGTTTAGGGGTGATTGTGCACCTTTTTATTTGAAAGAAGTTATGTGGGCACCCAGTGCGGAAATGTTGGGGCGCTCTAAAATGATGCTACTAGGGTGGAAGGTGTGGCGCAGAGCATGCCAAATGATGGGGAACCCATCCCCATGCTCGCCGCAGATGCCATTGGTTGTATTGACAGGGGCAGACGCTCAGCTGCGACTGATACTCCGGACCCACTGGGAGCCGGCTGGGGTGGCGACGATGGGGGATATTTGGCAGGGGGGCTCTTGTGTTACTTTTGAGGGGCTGCGGCAAGAATCTGGGTTGCACGAAGGCCAGTACATTACGTATCACAGAATGGTACAGAGGATTAAGAGAACGTGGCCCGAAACTGTGCTGGAGGAAGAATTGGACGCCACCATAGACGTGATATATGATATAGCTGAGGGGGGCCATGAGGTTTCCAGGCTGTATGAGATGTTGATGTCTAAAGTGGGGAAGGAGGTCACGCAGCTGAGAATGGACTGGGAAACAGAGGTCGGGGCCCAAATGGGAGATGGGATGTGGAACGGGTGCAAAGGTATCATAAGAAGGTGTCTAGAAACGCAAGGCTGAAACAGATACAGCTGTTCCTAACACACAGGGCGTATGTGACGCCTTGGAGGATATTGAGGTTCGAGAATGCAGGTCAGCAAGCATGCCCCAAGTGTGACGAAGAGAATGCATGCATGGTGCATATGTTTTGGTCATGCCCGATAATAGAGAGGTTCTGGGGGGGGAGTAAAAGAGAAACTAGATGGAAGAGGGGTCAGGATAGTAGTGGATACGGTGTGGGCCTGTCTGATGGGGGGGTTCCCCAGACCACAGAAACTCAGGCATGTAAGCAAACTAAGGGACCTGGCTTATGTGCTTGCAAAAAGAAGGATTGCCATGGGATGGAAGTCATGCCATGTGTCGAGGATAGAGGTGTGGTGGAAAGACTTGCAAAAATGGGCAGAAGCCGAAACCATGGCATGGCAAGAAGCGTGTAGTAACGGGGGGGAGGAGGAGAATGAGTCCCAGATGGCCTGGAAATCACTGATAGCCGGACTGTTTGGGTCATTAGAAGACCCGACTGAGCCTGTGGAGGAGGAGATCGAACCACAGGGTGTGGAAACTGATGGTTTAATGCAATAGACTCGCAAGGGGTGTGGGGTAGAGGGAGTAGTGGTTAGGAATTTTTAAAAAAGTGTAATGAAACTGTTGAAACATGCACTGTTTGTTTGGTTTTATTGTTTTTTTGTAAAATTTAATAAAAACTTTTTTTTAAAAAAAGCATACATCTTTGACCCACCACATAATTAATACACAGAGGATTGACGAGGAAAGAAATTACCTAATAAAATTTCCAGATAAACGTCTACGCACAACTTTCCTAAGAGCATGCTTGAACGTCTTGAAGACGAAAGAAATTCTATTTCTTAGAAAGCAATCGCAAGATAAAGGATGTCGATACTGTAACACTTTGGAGATCGAAACAGTGTGACACCTACTTCTTCACTGTCCGGGTACAGACAAACCCAGAAAAATTTACCTGCGACCACATAGACTAAAACATCTTAACACGACTGGTGGAACAAGTTAATGAGTGGAGAATCCACCACTTTGACCGTGGCAACAGCCAAGTTTCTTGAAAGCCTGGAGTTGGAAGACAAATCAGTTGGGAATAAATAGAAAATTGTTGGTTTTAAAGAAGGAAAAGCACACACGGAAGAGAATTCTAGCGACACAAGCAAACTAGAGGAAACTACATTTCCCTTCAAACCTCTAGGCAAGAGAACGATTTTGTAACAATTGTAATACAATTAAATACAAACAATAAAAAAGTGTCATTTACTCTGTGTGCTCATTGAGGTCTTTCAGTCACCCTCACCCCTCCTGACCTAGTCTTGACCGCTGAAAATGCTACCTTGATTGGTCTGGCTTGTCCAGAAGGTTACGCTGTTCCAAGAAACTAGGCTGGCCTTCTGAACCTCTGCCCACCGGGTCAGAGTTCAGAAATCCATCTTAACAGCAGGCTGTCTGGCACAGCGGCTCAGGGCCAAGAATCGCTGTCTCTGTGCTGGTTGGCAGATCTGAAATGCTGGTCGAGGCGTCTCGGACAGCTCTGGTGACTGCGGTGTGACAACAGTAAGTGGTGCGCGGACTCGACTGTCTCAAAAATTGTCCTTAAAAAGATGGATGCTGGATGATGCTTGTGTGACATTCCTCCTAGCTTCTTCACAAGGCTTGTGTCCTTTCAAGACAGGCAGCCGAAAGCTCAGGAGGGTGTTTGAAGGCAACAGCCTTGTCCTTTGTCCAGAGACTCTCTGGCACTTCCCAACTAGGAGGCTTGCTGTCAGAACCTAGCAGGACATACTGTGTGCTGGCTGGGTACCGGTTCTGGAGCTGCTGGATGGGTACTGTGAGTCCAGTATCTCACTCTGTTCCCTGGGAGATGTTATGGGAGGGATCTTGCTTCCCTCTTGGAACTCCTGGCCTTCCTTCTCTGGCAGAAGATGTAAGGTAGACTGTACCTTCAGCTCGGGTCCAAATGAGTCCTTCTTACTCCTTGCAAAGTCTTCAGATGATCTGATCAGTGAGGGACTCAGCCCTCTTTTAAAGACAAACAGGCCCCAGTGATTGGTGCAGGTTAAGCCCACCTGAATGAACCAATCCTGGGTCCCCAGCAACAATCTTCAGTGATGCTTCAGGTCAGAATCAGAGCGCTTGGCAACAGACAGGGGAAGGATGCCAACATATGCTTCTAAATCCCACCCATCTTCCTGTCTGCTGTACATCAAAGTAACTCCCTAATTAACTGAGCCCTATGCAGTGCGTGGTCACAACATGGGCCTCCTTTGAAGTAGGGGGTTGCAGGCAGACTTTCATCTCCTACAATTCACATTTTCCCTGCTCTGAATGTAGTGGTTCCAGACAGGATATTCACTGTCCTTTCATACCAAGGAGGGGTGTTAGTACCAAGATGACACATTGCATTACAAAGAGGTGTTGGTCTCTGGTTTCCATTGTCACTTCCTGCATCCAGGCCTTCCCTGAGGGCTGCTAATTACCATTCTTCAGTATTCACTGCCACCAGCAAGGTGTAACAATGGAGATGCAAATCCATGGGGCTTTGAAATGCTAATCAGGCTGCCCAAGGCCAGAGGCTTTTGATGTACCCACAACTGTCAGGTATCTGCTATACATGACGGTGGAGTGCGCTGCTAGCAAACTGTGTTCTCCCAGAGTACATGACTATTTTTCTGCTGTACTGTGAGCATGGAAAATATGTGCTGGAATGGTCCCACATATTTTCCAGGAATGTTGATCTCCCATCATTCAATCTTTTAAACAAACAAAAAAAATCAAATAGCCCAGGCGAGCGCACTCTACCTGTGCGGGTGGTCGAATTCCTCACAGTGCCATCCTTAATATTTCCTCTAAGGATCTGGGTTTCTGCAGTAGGCGTCTTTTTGAAATGCTGTGGACTCACCCCTGCTATAATCTGAGACTGCACAGCCTCTTCATTGGAGTAATTGTTGAAGTTGCAATTGTTTCATGCTAATATGGAGGTGCATCAAAATCACGTCCATTGTCTCCCCGTTGTTTTGGGTTGTGTTGTGAAACATGTGGTGTGCATAGTCTACATTTTTATGAGGCGTGAAATATTCAGTAAGTTCTGCATGGCAGCCAGCATTTGTGTGTATGGCATCTGCTGGGAACTCACCCACAATGTCTCGTACATTCGAACCCATGGCCAGGGAGAATGGATATTGCTTCTTCTCATCATATAGCAGCCCAATCGCTCTAATGTACACATCACAATCTCTTGCCTACCTGGCCCACCGCAGGTTCAAATTGCTGGTCTCAGTGATGTCAAAGTGTCCTGGCAGTTGCATTGCCAGGTTTTCTTGTAGGCGCGAAGGTAAACCGGTCTGCAGCGTCATTGTGTGCATTTCAGTGGCTGACATTTTGGCTATATATATATATACCAGTGTACGTGCAGGCTATCTTGCTCTCGGTTTGGCAGTGTCTTGCTGTTGATCCACTGTTTACTAAGCACTGTGCGATCCCAAACTGCTAGGACTCATGTGCTCCCTGGGCTCTGCGCCTCTCACCTCCTGTCAATGCTGTTCTCTCCGCTCTTGTCTTCAAGCGCCTCCACCCGGATTAGCTTTCTGGTGTTGCAGTGCAGTCTTTAACTGCCTGATCACGTGCCACGGCCACTCCGTGGGCCTCTCAGTGCTGCTGCAGAGTCTCGCTGCTGACGGCAAGGCTCTGCTGCCCACCTTGAATATCTGGCCTCAGTGACTGTCAGCGTGCATCCCGCGGCTTTGGACCCTGCCTCCTCGCTCTCTTGGGGTGATCATAGGACCCCTCCGGTCCTCTGAGATACGCTGCAGGTCTCTCACTGCTTCACTCAGGCAGCTCCGAGCCGGCGACGTGCTCAAAACCTCTCTAGCCCATCAACCTGCATCGTAGATTTTCCGCTGTGTCACTCCAGTGATTCTGAGCCTCTGCAGCATATATCGGGTCCTCTGCTTCATCGCCAATTTAGTGTAGGCTCACACGGGTCTAACCTGCACAATACTGTCTCACCCAGAAGGTTCCCTACACAAGTGACAAGGTGCGGACAACAGGAATCAGATTTTCACGTCTTTATTCTTTGTGCCACACAACTCTCACCAACTCCTCCTCTTCCTCTTTCCCTGTTCCCCCGTGCCAGGTTGTCACTGTCATGTGAGCACCTCTGTGGCTTCACGATGTCACACACAGCACTTTAAAATAGCCCGACGACAGAGGTATTAAACACTATACAAGGAACCTGTCCACAAGTTGGGCTTGCTGGAATAGTAGCTACTGCCCAGGAATGTTGAGGCTCATTTTAAATCAGTACTCTTACTGTTATATTACCAACATGGCACAAATTATGGGAGACGAAAACAGAATGCATACTATAAAGCCCAATAGTGTATTGGTATTACAGTAAGAGTTCCCATACACGTTTAATGCCTTCGTGTGTTCCTTAAAGTTCATTTAAAAAATGAACTTTAAGGAAGTTACCTGAAATACACACCCAGATAAAAACTATATGAAACGGAATATTCAACAACGAAAATTGACAAAAGACAACCAGAATTGTTTGCATAATCTCAGTCTAATGCGCAGTACCTTGCCTCAATCTCTCCCCTGCACTGCACCCACTTTTGGGTTGGGAAAAAAAACTAGCTAGCTTTACTCTAAAATGTATACCAATGCATATACAATGCCTGGACCCAAAATATAATGGATGTGAGAGAATGTAAAAATAAAATAAGTCTAACTAAAATGACAGAGCAGCACATGTGATTGAATGGGATATTTCCGGCCCTCACATATCTTTCTTCACATAACTTCCCCCCTTAAATAGATCAACCGGTGCACCTTGTCCTGGTGTGCCCATCGTTGTGCATGCTGGTACCTATTGGCCTGGTGTTTCCCAGTTGTGCATGTTGGTTGTGGGGGTAATCAAAGGCCCAAACCAACGGAACTGAAGAGCCCACTAAAAGAAATGACCTGCCAGCCTTCATAACAAAACCTTCACACTGAAAATTGGCCTATTAATACAGACTGTGGAGTTTCGGTTAATAACACAACAAAGGGACATGTGAAAAAGGCCTACCTGTCATTACAAAAGAAAAAGCAGCATTTTAATTCACAGTTGCAGAAGAAATGCAAAGACCTGTTTCACGTGGAAAGCAGGATGTTCAAACACTAACACCAAAATGACTTTGCATGGGCGTTTGCAGTTTAAAGCAGGACATTAAAAAAATGTCCCCTGCTAACATAAATGTCAGAGAAAAACCAGTGCGTGTTGACAAGAAGTAATGTATATTATGCGTCACATGCAAAATGGCAGCAAAAATTCAAAAGATACAAATACAGGAAACAGAAGCTTTCCAGATCGAAATGGTGGTCCCCTTCAGATAAGAGGACAGCATGGCAGATGTCTGCAGTGGGGGATCTCTGTGTTGGAAGGTGCATCTGAAGTATTTACGATCTGCAGCTTACACTTCAAACAACAAAGAGACTCATTTTTTTAAAAAAGAACTCTGGTCAGGGTGGCAAATGGCCTGGAGACCAGAGAGCTACAATTTGCATAACATGAAGATTTCCTATTAATGTAAAAGGACTATTATCATTTAGGCATTTTTCTCATCATCCATAAGTCGTACTACCTTCATTTTGTGTCAATTTTTTAAAAATAATTTCCAGGTGATTTTGTTGAAATAAAATTCACTCACCTGCAACTTAGGAAATTGTAATGAGCAGCGAAAATGTGTTCCTGGCTGCGCTGAACATGTCCCGAATTTGACACTTGGCGTGCTGGTGGGGGGTAAAATTAGGAATGTGGGGAGTAAATTACATGTTCCCAACTATTATGCTTTTTATAAAAATGGCTGAGAATTGCCAAACGGCCGTGCAACATGTGCCGTCCCGGGCTGATATTTTATTAAATTCCCCATGATTAGCTAAATCAGAAAATATATACATTATCGCAGTTATTAGTAAATCACAAAGTTGTTAACACATTACTAGATTTGTGCCAAAAGTTGATATGAAAACAAAAGAGGATTTCAAATGGGAATTGCCATATGTCTGCTTCAGACTCCTAAACCAGTCCTTAGAGAGAGGCTGGATTTGGGAGGAGAGAGAAGGGTGACCGTCCGATCCTGGTTTTGAGAATTCTTGCAGGGCACTGTCCAAATTGAAATCTTGATGGTGTCATTACTGGTATATAAACGGATGCACTATGAGAAAAGGGAGAGAGTTGCTGAAAATTACCATCCAACAGCCGCAACGAAACACCAGAGATTATTGATGGGCATTGCATCTGGGTGGAGACGTCTATTGCAGGGGAGGCCTAAAAAAGCTGATTGGGTCCTATGGTGAAGAGCTGGGGACCATCCCTGAGAGTGGAGTGACCAGACACCTGCCCTTACCTCCAAAAGGGTTCTGAAATGCAACTGGCTTTGCTGAACTTTAAACAGAGGTTTTAAATGTATGTAGAATTGAGCCCCCTAAAACCAAAAGATGGAGAAACTGCTTGCCTTCAATCCTTTCCCTTTATAATGAGGGGGAGGCACGCAAAACTGTGTCAACCCTTAGCCTATTTAACTAAAAATATAAATGTAATGAATTCCCCTTGGCGCAACACCACAGGGTGATTTTTGTAAAAATTAACAAAGCTCATACCCAGTGTGCGCTGAAAATTATAGACTGCAATTTAATTGGGCAATCCTATTGGTAAAGCTTCCCCAACACAGGCTTTGAATGGATAGGTCTGAAATCCAAAATTCTCAAATCATCCCAATGTGTTTCTGTCCAGCTTCCCCAACACAGGCATTTAAGTCGAGGTGGATCTGAAATTCAAAATTCTTAAAATCATCCCAATTTTTCTGCCCGACTTCCCCAACACAGACCAAAGGGAGGGGGGTCTGAAAAACAAACTGTTGGATCACCCAGTGTTTATTTCAAAGCAAAAGTGTGGGTAAAACAATAATAGTCATATGCATTTGCACAAATCTGTAAACTGAACCAATAGCCTTTTTAAGCATGCAGGAAAATATAAATTGTATAGCACTACTGTGTAAATTGATTTTGTTCATTGACTAGTTTTGGTTATTTCTAGAATTTAAATCTGGATAAAGTAAAGCAAAGTACTGCGAGTTGTGTTTGTTTCCCAATCAACCTGTGTGATTTATTTATGTAAAAAGAAGTTTAATTGTGAGCCACATAGGTGGAGTGTGTAGTTTTGGGTGGGATATGCATTATTTATCATTCGAATAAATACAAATATATTTCCTGCACAGAGGCCTGGTTCCTGGCTCATTTGTAGCTCAGATGGGGGGATCCAAGGGTATTAGATGAATCAAAAATAGGACTTACGAAAGAACTGCCATTAAACTGTTTATTGTGCGACATCTAGATTGGGGAGGGTGTTGAGGGTGGTCTCTCAAACCATTACACGGTGCCCATTGTACTGGTGTGTCCCAATTGTGCATATCATTGTCCTGGTGTGTTCCAGTTATGAGTGCCTGTGCCCATTTGTGGGTTTTAAAGGCGTGATTGGCTAGTATCCGTGAGTGAATTAGAACTGTGGCCCTGAGGAGCCTGCGCGCCCGTCATTTTGCTGGCATTGCCCCAAGGTGCACAAACCTGTGCCAGTTGTCCTGCCATGTATGTGCCCGTTTGCACTGTGCATGCCTGCTCCCATTGTCCTGCCACGTCCCAGCAGGGTGTGTGCATGTTTCTGTCCCCGGTCACTGCATGCGAATCATGCCCCCACCGGGCGTGCATTCCGATTCCCCTGCGGTGTCGGCGTGTGCGCATGCCTGTGCAGCCGCTGGGAGGCTGGTGTCGGAGCAAGGGATCAGGAAGCAGGAAGCAGTTAATCCAGCCCAGGGCTCTTACTTTGACAGGGCGCCGCTCGCTCTGTGAAGCACTGAGTGAATGGGCCGCCTCTAATGCATAATCTGAGCAGGGGGAGGGAGAGAAAGGGACAGAGAGGAAGAGGAGGCTTCTGCGCCCAGGGCCTGCGGGTGCTGCTGTGAGGATTCGAGTAAACCGAGTGACGCTCCGGCTCCCACTGTGGATTGGCGTTGCACCACGGAGAGCCTGCCCTGCACACACCGAGAGACTACCCTGCACACACCGAGAGCCAGCTTCGCTGCCGGCCAGTTAGCCACTCAGGGTAGAAATCCACAGCCCTGCAGCAACTGAGCAGGAGACTACCCCTGCACCCACCGAGAGCCTGCCCCGTACCCTCCGACTGCCAGCCTGCCCCACACCCAGGGTGGAAATCCACAGCCCTGCAGCAACTGAGCAGGAGACTGCCCCTGCACCCACCGAGAGCCTGCCCTGTACCCTCCGACTGCCAGCCTGCCCCACACCCAGGGTGGAAATCCACAGCCCTGCAGCAACTGAGCAGGAGACTGCCCCTGCACCCACCGAGAGCCTGCCCTGTACCCTCCGACTGCCAGCCTGCCCCACACCCAGGGTGGAAATCCACAGCCCTGCAGCAACTGAGCAGGAGACTACCCCTGCACCCACCGAGAGCCTGCCCTGTACCCTCCGACTGTCAGCCTGCCCTACACCCAGGGTGGATATCCACAGTCCTGCAGCAACTGAGCAAGGGAGAGAGCCCAGCACTCACTGTGAGACTCCAGTCCTGTGAACTGGAGTGGAGGAATGCAGCCAGGCGTTCAGTGAGAGACAGCCAGCTCTACGCCCGGTGAGAGTCCGACCTGCACTCAGCGCGAGGCCGCCTGGATCTCGCCGAGGCCCAAAGCTGCACCCAACCATATAGACCTGCACCCACTAAGGGGCCCCAGGGCCAGCCATACACTCAAGTTGGGAACCCAGCTTAACTGCGTGAGAGTTCTACCGCCACCGTGGGAATCCGTCCTTGCTGGGAGACCGCCATGCTCGGAGTGTGGGGTTCTTGCGTGTCCCCGAGACAGCCCTACTCTTGCCGTGGGGGGTCAGCATTTCTGTGAGACAGCCCTGCACCAGAGGCCTGTGCCCCGTGTGCCCTGCCTGCCTGCCTCATTGGGAGGCTGCCAAGCACTCGCCGCGGGGTTCCTGGATTTCGGCGAAAAGGCAGCGCTGCACCCACTCGTGGAACAGCACCGCATCAGCTCGGGAGATCCGGATTGCAAACAACACTCCTTATTTTTTGTGTGTGGATACAATGGTGATTTTGCAAGACCTGGCGTGAAGAGAAGTCCCAGCCTTATGCTCAACGCGGCCAAGGCCCGGCTTCTTTGCGATTGTTTGGCACGTTTTTCCGCCTCCTGGGAATACAATAATTTCGTGGTCTCTGGGGAAACTGGATAAGCAAAAGTAGAAAACAACGAGGCGAGGAAAAGAGGGGGGGGGCAACACGAGAGGTCAATCGAAGAGGAACAGGGCCTTCAACCTGGAAAGGGAATTGAGCCCGGAAAAGGGGAATAATACAGCCGGGTAAACAGAGCCCGGCCTGAGGCAGTGAAGGAGGTCGCTGGGCACAGGAGCCGGCGATTGAGAGGCAGTGTGCAAAAGCGAGGCCCAGCGCGGCTTGGTGCAGAGAGTGGCGAGTGTGTGTGTGTGTGTGTGAGTCAGAGTTTAGGGCCAGCGCGGCTTGATGCACAGAGTGGAGAGTGTGTGTGAGTCAGAGTTTAGGGCCAGCGCGGCTTGATGCACAGAGTGGCGAGTGTGTGTGAGTCAGAGTTTAGGGCCAGCGCGGCTTGATGCACAGAGTGGCGAGTGTGTGTGAGTCAGAGTTTAGGGCCAGCCCGGCTTCATGCACAGAGTGGCGAGTGTGTGTGAGTCAGAGTTTTGAGCGTGAGTCAGTGGGTGTCTAAGGCAGAGTCACTCGAGGACAAGAGTGCAGGTAAGAGCCGGGCAATTGAGGGAACGAGGGCGGCCGAGTGCAGACCGCGAACCTGCAAAGTGGTGTGTTGGGAGGCATTAGAGGGCCGTTGTATGGGTGACATAAGGCGAGAGAAAGCTCTGGAGGCGGCGTCCTGGTGCCAGGAAGTATGCTGAGGGTAGTGTGCAGGTGAGAGTGAAGGGTTGGGGGGGGGGTGCGTTGGTGGAAAGTGAGCGGCGTACAGGTGAGGGAGTGTTCGCGTAAGGGGTGCTGCACGGTTGAACTCTGGCGCGGTGGTGTATAGCCTGCACGGCGTGCGCAGTGACTGTCAGCTTGCAGTGGGGGGCACCGAGGCGAGAAGCAGGCTGCACGCGCACAGCATAGTGTCCAGGTGAGAGGCAGCTTGTCTGTGTGTGGTGCGAGTGCTGCAGGCTGGCAGCGCGCGCAGGTGTGTGAGAAAGTGTGCACGGCGCTGGCCCGGTCTCACGTGCCACCCACGGCAGCCCGGCCTTCTTCCACCAAGCTGCCTGCTCCTGCTGGGGGGAGTTAAGAGGAGAACATGAGGCCCCCTCCTTTGCACCCCTCGCAGCACACAGCTCCCGCGCACCCGGGGGGCAGATCGAGGCTCGAGGTCTAAGGAGGGCGAGGAGACGCGGACCTTCGCCACCTCTGCATCCCCGACGGGCGCCAGCAGCAAAACAACCGCCAGGGCGCCGCCACCGCAGGGATTACCTCCCCGGGGTGCCGCGCCAGCTGCGACACCGCCACCAGCAGCAGAGGCCGCCATGGGAAGCAGCAGCGACAGCCTGTCCTGAGAGGCCATAGCAGGTAAGCCCACCACCCCCGATGCTGCCATGTCTATCACATGTTCTGTTTACTGACTCCTAGAACCCCGGAACCGGAAGCAGCCCCCTGGAGGCCATGGGAGTAGAAGGGGTGTGTTGTCTCCTGGTGATGTGAGCTACCCTCTGGTGTCATCCTTGCCCCCTTTACTAGAGGTGAGCGAGCTGGGTGTTACTGCAGCCCCGCGCCTGGTATAGGTCTGCTACCACCCACCCCCGCCCCACGGGGCAGATACAGGATTCTAGGTCCTAAAGTTGGTAGAGGTTTGAGGCAGGCTCCAAATACTTGTTCTAAGAGACTACTTTCCTTGACTCGAGAAGGCAGACCCTGGGGAATCCATCTCATGCCACCCACGCCCAGCAATGGGCAACCACCTCTCACATCAGCTCGATTATGTGCCCACTCCCTGACCTGAATCCTAGAATGAAAAGTGTATGTCCACTGGTCGGAACGTTTGCCCATCCCAGCCTGACCAAGTATGAACATCTGTGCTGTGCCCAACCTCGAGATGTAAGTTTCAGTGGTTTGTGCCCCTCTCAGCCCCACAGGTGTGTCTGACACGTGTGCCCACCCCTCACGCTTTCCAACTTTAGGATTGTGTATTCACCGCTGGGTCATGTCAAGTCTAGGAATGTGTGCTCAGCGTTACACTCTGCCAACACTATGAAAGTTCGCCCTCCTCTCCTTTGCTCGCCTCCCAGCAAAGCCCGCTCTGAGAATGTGAGCTATCCTCTTAGCCTGGCAAGGTGTGCTCTCCTTTCCGACCTTTCAGAGAATGTGTTCTGAGCTTTGCGCGTCCAGGAATGTGTGCGCCCACCTCTTAGCCCTGGAAGGCCTGGCAATGAGTGCCCACATCTAAGATCTGCCATGCGATACTTTCTGAGCTTTAGTGTCCAGGACTGTGTGCCCACTTGTTACCCTGACCAGGCCTGGCAATAAGTGCTTACATCCCAAACAAGCCAGAGGATGTTTTCTGAGCTTTATGTGTCCTAGATGGTGTGCCCACCTCTTAGCCCAGCCAGGCCTGATGTGTGCTCACATAGCAGACTTACCTGGTGATTACTGTATGTCCAGGCATATGTGCCTACTTTGGCTCTGCCAGGTATGGGCATGTGTGTCCAACTCGCTTTACAGGTGGTCGGTGGATGTGTTCCATCGTCTACTTCTCACTTCTGCCATGTCTTAAAATGGGTGCTAACCTCTATGTCCTATCCGTTCTGGCAACGAATGCCATCCTCTCAGCCATGCCGGGTTTGGGAATGTCTTGGCTTGATCCTGTGAGTGTTGGGTCTGGCAATGCCTCACTGGCAAACTAGGGTGGCATGTTGACAGCTTCTTGGAACCGGGTACTTTTTCCCCATATGTGATAACTCCAAGATAAACATATTATTAATACTATTGTGTAATGGGAGACTTATAAAACTCTTTCCGAGGGAGGCTGACAGGCGAGTCCGCGAGCTTCTAAATTCGGAGCCTCGCAGCGATGGGCACGCGGCAGCCGTCCCCGGTGATAAATCATTGCACAAGAACCCGGTGGCATTCATTACAGCACGATCCTTTCCACAGCCTGGTGCCAGCAGGCATGAGGACAGGGCCTCGTCTGGCTGGGAACCATGTCCGCCTACTGGCAGGCATTCTGGGATTTGTAGTCTGTGATGGCCTATATTCTTGTCATGGCCACTGTTTCGCGCCGCTCCTTGGTAATTGTGGGGCAGTTTGTCTTTGGGACATCCATTGAGAACCTTGCCGCCCCACACCCTCTTTGAAAGTGTGTTGCCGCCGGCCCTCGCTCACCTGGTAGTTGCATACTCTGGAAGGTTCTCACGCATTGCTGAGACGATGTCTCGCCATCGTGCACACCATTTGTTGTCGCACTCTCTCCTAACGTTTGACGTTTGTTGTCGCACGGCTTCTGAAAATGTGTCCTTCGTACACCCTCTGACACTTGGTCCTCCCACAATCTGTGAAAGTTTGCCATTGTTGTGGCACCTGCCAGACAACAGGGCAATGAAAACAGCGGAAGGGGATTTAGGTTTTTCTGACAGATGCTGTTCAGTTATACAGAAGTACACGCAGCACGTGAGTTGTACACATGCAACGCAGGCAATCCGCAGAATTGAATGCACTAAAACAACCAAATGTAGCACATATTTTGTCATGAACATCTCGTAGGTTCGGTTGATGCCATGTCACACAATAACCCATTGCTGTCCTTTTTTGTTTTTATCACTTCTGTGGTTACATGGGAGGGGGGTCCACCAAGGACACCATCGCCTTCCTTGCCCCAGCCCTGGCTGACCTCTGCAACCACTCCTTTGCCACTGGCTCCTTCCCAAAGCCCCTTAAGCACTCCCTTGTGCACCCCCTCCTAAAAAAGCCGTTTGCTGACCCTTCTTGCCCGGCTAACTACCGCCCCATCACTATTACCCCTTTCTAGGGCAAACTCATGGAGAACTGACCCTCCACACTGAATTGGCTGGCTGCCTACACGACCAACAGGTTTCAGGGCACCCAGAGGCACATAAACTGCTCCCCTGAACACCTATGAAAACCTGCTCTCTAATCTGGAGTCTAACACTCCCTCCATCCTGATTTCCCCCCCCCCCCCTTCATCTTTCTTCTGCCTCTGACACAGTCAACCACTCCATCCTCATAAACCGTCTCCATGATACCCTAGGCATCTGAAATAAAGAGGCACAAAGTATGGGAGAAGAGAAGAGCTTTATTTGAGGCCCCCAGGTAGCTGCAGTGGAAGCATCAACTGGCAAGGCACTCTCAAATGGAATCTACATGCACAAGGTTCTAAGGAGACCTGTGCATGTATTACCATAACATCTCCCCCACGTGAGGCAAAAGAAAAAGGAAAAACAGGTGGGGGAAAAGCGGGAAAGTGAAAGGGAAAAAAAAGGGTGTCAAGTGGGAGAGGCAGAGGGAAGATGGGTAAACTGGGGTACATTAGTAATAAACATAGTCATTGTTGAAGTTTTGGATGATTTTGCGGTTCCTTCTGGACATTCTTCCAGTGGGGACTCCTTGATGCATGGAGTGAGGTCTGTCATTGTCCACATGTTCACAGAGGGATTCTCTTGGGGAATGTGAGGTGTGTTGTGATGGTTTGTCAGGACTGTTGTCCTTAGATATGCTGGTCTCTTGGATGTCTTTTGTTACTTTTATGAGATAATCTCCAGACCATCTCTTTCCATCATCGAGGATGACAGACTTCCCATGACAACTCACAACTCTCTGTGGAGGTCTGAAGATGGATTCACCCTTGAGAGTTTTCTTCGGTTCTTTGACACGTACCCAGTCTCCTTCACAAACCATCATCTCTTTTACTCCATGTCTGGAGTCGTATTGTCTTTTGTATTTTGCTTGTTTTTCTCTTACTGTCTTTTGAAGTAGATCCATGTTCACCCTTGCTTCTCCCGTGTATAAGAACATCCACGCCGGTCTAAATCGGTTAGTTGCAACCCTACCTCGCATGAGGGTGAAGGGCTCTATGTTCGTGGTGGTGTGTGGGGTAGTTCTATACGCATGCAAAGCTTCTTTGAGGGTTTCTCTCCACGGGAGGTTGTTGGCCGTGGCCAGTTGGACTACGCTCTTCACGAGCCTGTTCATGCGTTCCACAAGTCCGTTGGAAATTGGATGGTACAAAGATGTTATGTGGCTGATGGACCTTTTCTTGAGGAAATCAGCAAATTCCATAGATATGAACTGAGACCCGTTGTCCGAAACCAATTCCTTGGGGTCTCCCTCCCTGCTGAAGATCTCCGTCAGGAAATCTATGACTTTCTTTGAGGTCACATTGTCCTCAGCTATTCCCCATTCTGTCCATTTAGAGGTGTAATCGACAAGTACTATGATATATACTTTGACTGTTTTGAGGTTCTCTAATGGACCCATGATGTCGATTGCCAGTTTAGACCACACATGTTTGGGAGGTTCAATAGGCTGTAAGGGGGTCTTTCTTAAGATCTTGGACTTGTCACTCATGGCACACGTGGAGCAATTTTTGACCAGTTCTTCTGCTTCTTTCCACATTCCTGGCCACCAATAGTTGTTTCTCAACTTGTTTTTCGTCAAGCTTCTTTCTAGGTGACCTTCGTGTGCCAGTTGGAGTACTTTTTTTCTGAGTTGGGTGGGTGGGATTACTCGATCGCCTCTGAAGATATGCTCATCGTCCATTGATAATTCTTCCTTAAAGGGAATGAAGGTTGTTAAAGCCTCTCCCGTTTCCACCCAGTCATTGGCTATCGCTTCCCTGATTTCTCGCTGTTCCGGATCAGTATTGGCATTAATTTTCCATTCATCTCTCGAGATGGCAGGGTTTACGACAGCTATGATGTCCTCATCTGGAGATGCAATCTCAGTGTCGATGTTGGTCGATAATCTGGAAAGACAATCTGCTACTTGGTTTTGTGGACCAGGAATATAGCATAGTTGGAGGTTGTATTGCATGATGTCGAGGAACCAACGTCTTATTCTCGGTGATATAAGGTGAGGAGTTTTGGACTGAAGGACATTTACTAGAGGTTTATGGTCTGTTTTCAGTATGACGGGTAAGCCCCAAATTAGGTTCCTGAAATGCTGAAGAATCCACCTCAGACCCAGAGCTTCTCTCTCAATGGTGGAATAGTTTAGTTCGGCTCCCCTCAGTACTCTCGATGCGAATGCGATCGTCACGATGTCCTTATCTTGTTGCTGTTTTAGGACACCACCCAGTCCGGTTTTACTTGCATCTACGGATATGATGGTTTTAGCTTTACAATAGAACATTCCTAAGGCTGGGGCTTGGTTAATTTCAAATTTGATTTCTTCGAATTCGTTCTTGCATTCAGTGGACCATATGAATTTGGTTGCCTTCTTCAAGATGTTTCTCATGTTTTTGGTCTTATCAGCATAGTTGCTTATAAACTTGGAGTAGTATTCTGTCATCCCGAGGAAACTCCTTAATTGGTCTTTATTTTGAGGCTCGGCGATATTCATTATGGTGTCCATGAGTTTCCTCTTGGGGCTGATGCCGTTGGCGTCAATGGAATGGCCCAGGTATGAAACTCGGTCGCACTTTATGTTGCATTTCTCTAATTTGAGTGTGAGCAAACTTTTTTGTATGACCTGTAGGACACCCACAAGTTTTGCGTTGTGCTCTTCTTCTGTACTGGCTGATATGAGGATATCATCTTGGAAGCAGTGTATGCCATCAAGTCCTCCAAATAGATGTGACATGAGTCTCTGAAAGACTGCTGCGGCTGAAGCGAGTCCGAATGGCATTCTGTTAAACATGAATGCACCGAGAGGTGTGACAAAAGATGTTAGGTTCCTTGAGCTCTCTTCCAAAGCAATCTGGTGATAGGCTGAGGAGAGGTCCAGAGTTGTAAAGTATTTTGCAGGTTTCATGGTTGATGGGAGTTCAGATATATTGGGAAGTGGGTGTCTGTCAACCCATATGTTTTTGTTTAGGTCTCTTTAAGTCGACGCACATTCTTATGGAATCGTCTGGTTTTTTTACTAAGACAATTGGGGCAAGCCATTCTGAACTTTCGATGGGCTGTATGATATTTTCATCGCAGAGGCGCTTAAGTTCTTTCTTCAACGCCTCTTTTGTTCCAAAGGGAATACTGCGGACTCGGTGGGCCACTGGGACAGCACCTCTTTTGAGGATTATTCTGTGTTGGAAACCTTTTAGGAGTCCAATCTTGTGGCAGAACACCTTGGGGAATTGTTTTGCTAAATTAGATTTGATGTCCATATCATTATTGAGCACACTCAGCACGGGGATTTCTTCTCCAGGGTGTATTCTTACTCGAAGAGCGGCTTGTTCTTCCCATCCCACAACGGAGGAGCCATCTTTGGCTACAAAGAGTTTGCAATATGTTTCTCTGTCATGGAACTTGAGGTTCACCCACACATATCTCATTATCTCGATGGGCGTTTTTCCATAACCGGTAGCTCTTACACAAGTGCTTCGCAGGTCATGTATCTTGCCAGAGAGTACACTCAAAAAGGTCTTGAGATCCACGATGGTGTAGGGGGAGCCAGTGTCTACCATTACAGGTAATGATATGCCGTTGATTTGCATTTTGACCCAGGGACCGTTGCTCTGTTGTTGGGATGTTACAGTGAGTATTTGTACCTTTTGTTGCATTGGACTGATAGATAACATGTCATTGTGCTCTTGGTTGCTTTCGATTACTCTCACAGAGGACGGTCTGATGAAAGGTCGCCTGGTGAGATTGCCATATCTGGTTGTCTTTCCCCGTGTGTTCTTGCAGACTTTGGCAAAGTGTCCAATCTGGCTGCACTTATAACACTCCACAGCGATGGCGGGGCATTCTTTGTCAGGATTTGCATGCTTGTACCATCCGCACCTCTGGCAGCGCGTTGGATTCTGGGAGTTGTATGGCCTCGCTCTGCTTGAGCCAAATTTCGAACCCCTTGATGGCGGAGCCTTTCTTACTGCTGCTACTAGAGGCTCGTAAGGCTCGGACTCAGGGCTGACACATTTGATTTCCACACTGGTCGTGTGGTCACGTCTTTCCCTCATGCATCGATCTCCCAATTCCATGCTCCTTGGTATCTCCGTGGCTTGGTCCAGGGTGGGATTTTTGGTTTGCCACAATTTTTGTTGGATGCGTGGATCAGCCACATTCAGCACCAATTGGTCTCTCAAATACTCATCACAGACACCTGTGAAACTGCAGGTTGACATAAGCGCCCTGAGGGACGCTATGTATGAATCAATAGACTTGCCTTTGAGCTGCTTTCTGGAAAAGAACCTGTATCTTTCCAGTACTACGTTGGTCTTGTTGCCAAAATGACTGGTGAGTTTGGCCAATGCTATGTCAAACTTGCGGTTGCCATCTCCTCCTATGTTGCCGGGTTCGGGAAGGGTCCTGAAAAGTCTCAGTGCTTCTGCCCCTATACAGTTCAAGAGGGTCGCCTCCTTGAGGTCATCATTGAATTTGCTGCCCCCAATGGCTCTGAGATAGACGTGGAATCCATCGATCCATTGTTCCCATGGGCAGGTTGGGCTCCCAGGGCATGGAAGAAACTTGGTGGGAGGCGGAACGCCCTGCATGGTGGTGTGCCTGATTCTAGGTTGTAAGTGGTGAGGAATGGCGTTGAGTGGCACCAGTTGCTGTAGTGTAGGCAGAGGTTTTCAGTACTGTTGGCAGTTAGCAAGGAGGCGCTGAGATACAGTCTTTATAGAATTGCTTGCATGGCAGGGTGTGACCCGATTCTGAGAATGCCCAGGTGTATCTGTACTGCAGAGTCTTTAGGCTTCAGTGTATGGATGGTCCTTAGTACAGATTGTGACCTCACAATGGGCTGGGAGCACAGGTTGGCTGGTTCAGGGGAGACCTGATGGAATGTTCAGTTGTGATGTCACAATGGACCAAGATAGTGAGTGATTAGTCCCGGAAAGTCAGAGTAGCCATTGAGAGAATGAAGACTGCTAATGCTGTGTGTGTGTTGCTGGGCAACAGCTAGCAGCTTTTGAAAATGATGCAGGGTTCTGCTCAGGGCAGCAGTGAGGGTTTTACACAAAAAAAATGCCAATAAAAGTAAAGCGTACGTTTCATTTTGTCCGTTTACACATAAAATGCCAAATGAAAGGAAAGTGTAAGTTTCACTTCGTCCTCCCCCCCTCCTCTGACCTGATAGATGGACAGCTCCTGCTGTCTGAAGCACTTTTGGAGTAGGGCAGGAGTGCAATGTGCGCAGCTCTAAACTCCCAGCGGGGAGGAGCGGCACCCTTTACAGTGGAGAACTGAAAGGTGATGTCGAGGCCTCTCTTGGCTGTTCCTCTTGGCTGTCCAGAGCTGACAAGCAGGCCGCTGCAGGTGCTGGCAGCAGAAGTCGGCGGCAGCGAAAAAAGGGGGGGGCTGCGCCCAATCAGGTGACCTAATACGCTCCCAGGGGCCTCGGGGTACAGTGCCTCGTCGCCATATAAAATAAAGAGGCACAAAGTATGGGAGAAGAGAAGAGCTTTATTTGAGGCCCCCAGGTAGCTGCAGTGGAAGCATCAACTGGCAAGGCACTCTCAAATGGAATCTACATGCACAAGGTTCTAAGGAGACCTGTGCATGTATTACCATAACATCTCCCCCACGTGAGGCAAAAGAAAAAGGAAAAACAGGTGGGGGAAAAGCGGGAAAGTGAAAGGGAAAAAAAAGGGTGTCAAGTGGGAGAGGCAGAGGGAAGATGGGTAAACTGGGGTACATTAGTAATAAACATAGTCATTGTTGAAGTTTTGGATGATCTTGCGGTTCCTTCTGGACATTCTTCCAGTGGGGACTCCTTGATGCATGGAGTGAGGTCTGTCATTGTCCACATGTTCACAGAGGGATTCTCTTGGGGAATGTGAGGTGTGTTGTGATGGTTTGTCAGGACTGTTGTCCTTAGATATGCTGGTCTCTTGGATTTCCCCCCCTTCATCTTTCTTCTGCCTCTGACACAGTCAACCACTCCATCCTCATAAACCGTCTACATGATACCCTAGGCATCATGGATAGGGCACGGTTGTGGCTGACCTTCCTTTCTAACAGACCCTCCCAAGTACAATTGGGCCCTTGTCTCTCCTCCACCTCACTCTCTACCTGTGGTATCCCGCAGGGCTCTATCCTATCACCATGGCTCTTCAAGTTCTATGTGGCCCCTCTGACCCTCCTCTTCTCTACCTTCACCCCTCATTTCCAGTGTTATGCAGACGACACACGGCTCTCCTTTATGCTGCCATCCTCTTCCTCCTCCCCTTCCTCTTGCATACCTGTCTGCTATTCAGGCATGGTGCTCTGCCAATGATCTCTGCCTTAATGCCACTAAGGAAGGCATAGATCCTTCTGATTGGGACACCTGCTCCTTGTCCCCCCCACCCCACTGTGGCTACCCTCCTTGGGCTCCCTCCCCTCACCCTCCTGCGAGGCAAAAAACCATGGGGTTATCTTTGGCTCCCCTCTCTCTTTCTCCATACATCGCAGGCATTGCCAAGACGTCCATCTTCCAGCTCCACCTGCCCAGAGTCATTCTTTCTTTCCGCACTTTCCCCCAGAAGCTCTCGTCTCCAGAGCCCTGGTTCTCTCTAGGCGGGACTAGTGCAATGGCTTCTTCTTCAATCTGTCTCTTTCCTCCCTTCGCCCCCTTCAACTTATCCAGAATAGGACTGCAAGACTTATCCTTGGTCTCAAGCCCAGGGACCGCATCTCTCCAGCCCTAAAGTCTCTCCACTGGATCCCGGTACCACAAGGATCAAATTCAAGACCCTTTGCATCATCCACAAGGCTGTCTGGGGCCTGGGGCCTCTCTAAATCCATATTTCCCTCTCTAAATACCTCCCTGCTAGCGTTCGGCAATCCTCTGGTTCAAACGCTCTGCTAGTCACCGTTTCTCCAAGCATAGAGTGGGAGATGGATCCCTTTACTCAGCAGGTTCCTCCTTCTGGAACAGCCTCCCTGCCCCCGTCGGACTTGAGCCAGATCTTCTCAAGTTCTGGAAACTACTCAAGACCTTCCTTTTCTCCTCTTCCTTCCCTCTCCCTTGATAACTTGCCTCCGTCGCTGGAACTGGAGCCTGGTCCCTTCCGAGTCATACAGGGGCCCTCCCACCCTCCCCTGTCAGCAATTGCCCTCAGGTACCCATTCCCCAGACTACCCAGCCTGATCCACCGGTCCTTCACACTTTTCCTCCCCCCCCTCTTTCCCCTGGCAGTTGCCATCTTGTCCCCCTCCCCCAGCCCTTGCTCACGCCCCCTTTATTTGGGCACCCCTCCTGCACTTCTCCCTTTCCTCCTCCCCCGCACTTACCGCATTTGTCTTGCACTTACACGGTAGGATTGTCACAAGGCCAATATAACCATTATTGTTTTGTTTTTGTTGTTTTTCATTCCTGTGTCCCACCCCCCACATTTTATCTTGTGGCTCCTGGAAACACTTGTGTATAGGCGCCATGCAAATGTCCAATAAAAGACATGCATGCCTAGGCTGGCTATCCCGAGATCAGCGGTACATAACGCATTCCCAGTCTATCTGCCGGGGTATACCCCTGTAATGCCTGTGAGGAGAGCATATATAGCTCAGGGTAGGGCCGTATATGAGGAAAGGTTTACCCCCTCAATGGCTACCTGGATAATGCCAGGACACAGGATGCATCTCTCATATCTCAGGTAGATATTTGTATAACCAAAGCTTAATTACCTTAATTGTTGCCTCGTTAATGCCTGGGAACAGGTATTCTGCATACCAGGGTAGGTCTGTACATTACCAAAGACTTTCTACCAATAGCTGTCATGGTAATTAATGCCTGGGAACAGGTTCTATCTCTCATATCTCAGGTAGATCTTTGTATAACCAAAGCTTAACTAGCCCAATTGCTGCCTCGTTAATACCCGGGAACAAGTAGAATACATACCAGGGTAGGTCTGTACATAACCAAAATGTGCTACCCCAATAGGTTCCATAGTAATTTATGCCTGGGAACAGATTCTTTCTCTCATATACGAGGTAGGTATTTATATAACCAAAGCTTAACTACCCCAATTGCTGCCTCATTAATCCATGGGAATTGGTATTATGCATACCAGGGTAGGTCTGTACATAACCAAAACTTGCTACCCCAATAGCTGCCATGATAATTAATGCCTGGGAGCAAGCGGTACCTATTATGCAGGTCCGTGAATAACAAAATCTTTACTACTCTATTTGCTGCCTGGTTAATTCCTGGAAACGGGGAGTAAGTATGCATACTAGGGTAGGTCTTTGAAAATATCCAAAGACCTACTGCCCCAATAGCTGCTGTGGTAATTCCTGCCTGGGAACAGGCTGTATCTATGCTATATCGGGTCGGTCTCTAAATAACAAAAGCTTTATTACCCCGGTTAAGTCCTGAGAATAGGCCTTCATTATTTCAGGGTAAGTCTTTGCACTTAACTGCAGAAGTGGGAAAAGTCTACAATGATCACTTATGGGACTTTTTTGTCCCGGGAGGATAGCTCAGCGGCAACGTGCTCGCCTTGGAAGCAAGACGACATGAAGCAACACAGGTTCGATCCCTGGGTCTGCGCTTAGAAACCTCTGGGTATTTAAGCGTGTTATAAATACGCAACTAAAACAAAAAAACAATTACGCAACCAAAAAACAAACAATTCCTGTAACATCGCCTCAATGCCCACGGGTTGTGTGAGTGCTTTAAAAATGCAAAAATAAATAAATAAAAATAAAATATACTCACCCACAGCATCTAAGGGGTTAAACAAAATCTATATTTCCCCAATAGCTGCCTGGGAAAAGGTCTTATACATCCATGGTAGGTTTGTACGTAAAGAAAGGTTTACTACCATCATAGCTGTTTGGTTAATGCCTAGGAACAGGCGGCACCATCTTATCTCAGAGTGGCATAACCAAAGTTTTCAGAGGATGTTTGTGCACAACCAAAGGCTTATTACACCAGCGGCAGCCAGGTTAAGAGGTATTCCCTGGTCCTCCTGCTCGGGGATAAACTACAAAACGGCATGACGCCGAAAGTCTGTGGAGCAAAGTCACCGGTTTACTGCATTGCAACATGTCGGGGATGTTCCACTCACTCACTAAGTCGTTTTGCCAGTGCCCTGCAAATTGGATGACCACAAATGAAGCAACACCTCTTTGTTTTGATTCCTATATCAATTCATTTTGATACAAAAATACAATCTTTTTTTTCTATGAAAACCGTTTTTGATAGAACATTTCTCACAAATAATTGAAAACTGGGTGCCTCCAGGCATGTGCTAACTCTTAGTTATCAAAACTAGGGTCAATATTGTTGTGCTGTTGAAATTGTTTGGGAAGATCATTCCTACTCCCCAGTTCCCTGCGACTTGGAAAGAGGCCATTGGGGTAGTGATATTCAAAAAGGGAGATAGAGCAGATCCTGTAAACTACTGCCCGATCCCCGTTGGATGCCACATACAAGATCTTCTCTAGATTCATTTCCCACGCTTTAGAAGGTTGCGCCAGATAATCTGGCAAACTGGACATAAATCAGTCAGGATTTTGCAAAGGCATGAGTACATCCCTAAACTGCTTTCTAATTTACCTGCTCAGTGAGCAAGCGACGTTGGCCAAGTGGGGCCTTTATTTGGCATTCCGGGACATCTCCAATGCGTTTGACTGTGTGGACCGTGTCAGACTATAGAAGATGCTAAGGTTGTGGGGCTGTCCAGAGTATCTGGTTACTATATTGGAGTCCCTGCATGCCAATTTAAAATTGAAAGTCAGGCTAGATCAAAGAGGTTCTTATTCGGCTTGGGTCTATATGGCGCGTGGTCTCCGGCAGGGATGTGTGCTTGCCCCTTTTTCTTTTTAATCTGTATATATTTGGAATAAGGGTGGCACTATTTGATCCAATGGTAAACCCTCAAAGGTTGGGTTCGCTCAAACTACAGTATTTATCGTACACAGATTACCTGGTTTTACTTGATTATACAGCAATAAGCCTGCAAAGATCACTTAAAGTAGCTGGGGAATTCTTTGGGGATCTTGCCTTGACAATCCATGTCCCCAGGTAAAAGTTTCTGGTAGTAAAGAGGTTCGGGAATTCAGATACCTTGGGGTCCTCTTTAAAGCTAGGAAATCATTGGGTACGGCAAACCAAGCTCTGAAGCTGGAAGCAGTCGCGGCCGTAACACGACTTTGGGTAATGGACAAGAAATCTGGGCGGTTTTCGGTCTTGCCAGCCATTAAGATGTACAACCAAATGATAGTCCCTAGGTTGATCTATGGGGCTGAGGCTCGTGAAGAAGGTCAAGCTTGGTCTAAGGTTGAGTCTTTTATATGGAAACGTGTATTGTCCCTACCCAGGGGAATTCTTTTTGATGCAGTGCGCCACATGTTGGGGCTTGTATCTCTGGAGGTCAAAGTTACCTGGTGTAGAATGCTGTTATTCCGAAGCATATTATCCCCCGCCCCCCCATGGTTTTCTCTCTTTGAACAATTGAAGGAGGAATTCAATGGGGATGGGTGTGGGGTATTAAATGCATGGATGAGCAACTCCAGGGATATTCTGGATCAGAATTCTCTATTGGTAGAGGACTTGCAGTGTACTCCTGACAAGATCAAGAGGAAATTGTGTGAGACGGAGGATCCTGAATCGTGAACACCTGGTCTCTTACAAAATCTTTGACCATTTCAGTCTGGATATAAAACCTCATAATGCATTCAGAACTTTACGATAAAACACCCGTGCAAAAAAGCAAGAGACATGTGGTTAAGGTTGAAATTAAATCTATTGCCAACCAAAGATGTTATTGGTGCACACAGTAAAACCCCTGTGGGAGAGCGTCTGTCGGTTTTGTATGCTGTTAAGGGAAACACTAAAGCCTCTAATCATTGAATGTGCTGATCTATGTAATCTTCGAAAAGCCTCTTTTGATTTGTATCTGAAAAAGCACCCTTTAGTCACACGGGAAATGCTTTGGTGGTCATATTTGTTTCAGCCTAGTGACCATTTGTTCCTCTAAGTTATGAACTTTGTATGAAATATGTCCCTTGACTTAGAAATGGTATCTTAAAATGTTAAATGAATTTTATGCAAATGTTTTTTTGTCTATGAATTGTTGATATCAGACTATTTATTGTAATTTTCTTTTTTTAAGAATAACTACTGTCTTTTGTGTGTGTTAAGTTTTAATTTTGAAACTAATTCACACAATAATATAAAAAAAATGTTGTTTAGAGAGATCAGAGTTAACAATTTTCACAATCCTCAAATAATGACCCCCTTAAGTAAATTCACTCAGCTAGATCACCACATCATCTGCTGTTGTATCCTCTCAACATGTTTCGGTTCATTTGCGGTTTCGTTACAGAATCTTCATCAGGAGTACTATTAAAAAATTATTATCCAGCACATCCTTGCACTCTTATTCCTTAAAAACGAAGAGTATCTCCCCTCATTCTCAGGGTCTTAGTGTTTTATAAAGCGGCCAGGAGAAGTTAGGTCTAACAGGGTGGTGGCGGTGCGTGTTCATAAGGTAAGTGCTTGCTTCTGCAAGCCCTGTTAATTTGTGGCTCCTCAGTTCTAGAAAGGGTGTGGGGCAGCACTTTTGGTATCATTTTTGGGACTTCCAGGGATACTCCTTTTAGCCATAGTCATTTCTCCTCTCAATGCGGCAGTAATGGCAGTCTTGACTGGAGAAGGAAAGGAGATGTAGGTGGAGGTTCGAGGGGTGGCATCCCAGTAGATGTTTGGAGTTTCATGGAGTCATTTTGCCCCTTGAAATTGTTTGGTGGATATTGAAATTCTTATGTTTCTTAAAGTGAGATTTGTTTCGGTTGTCTCCTTAGTAACTAGAAAATGAATCTGGTTGCCCTTCGAACTTCCTCTGCAAATTTCTCAACTCTTGAACCCTGTTACAGGAGACACAGCACGGTCGAGGCATATCACTGTGCCGGCATGGGTGATTTTGTTTTTTAGTTTTGGCTAATAGATGGCGCTTCCACTAATTGGCATTGTTTTCATGGATGCAAGAGGGGGTGGTGTGGTCTGCTGGACTAATTACTGCGCGACAAACCTCCTCTGTGTCCTTCCACATGCAAAGTCACGTCCTTCAAAAGGATACACACAGCGTGCAATGCTGTGAAGTGCATGCTCGTTGACACAGGAGGGGTGAGCAAGGTGCGCCCCCACAGTAATAAGGGTGCAGCCATGAAGGCATTTTTCTCCATCTGACACCAGCATCATGATACTTATCCAATGATGCCAACGACTAGGCATTTAATGACATTTCCTGGTAATAGAGGAAGTGCCCGGGCAAAAAATATTCTTTTTTCTAGATATTATTGTGAAAAACTGTTCAATTCCCCCTGAAGAAGTGATTGTATCACGAAACGCGTTGGGCCATAAATAAATAAATCAACCCAGTTTGATCAAGAAAATTCAACTGTGTCAGTGTATCTGATATATGTTAATAAGTGTTTACATATAGACGTTTAATTTAACATGAGTGTCTTATACATTTACAAACAAACAGATTAATTGAATACATTTAATTACTAGTACAAAAAAGGTAGCGGGCGCCCCTCTCTCGAAAGAACAAGGCATGATAACCTGTTCAGTGGTCATTAACCACATTGAGAGTTCGCAGCCATTGCTTTTTGCTCACTGTACCTTCACAGATGGGAAATATCCATTTGCATATCAGTCTTTGTCCTGCCCACATGGGCAGTCCAGCACCGAAATACTAGGCAATTCCTCTCTGAACAAGAGTACCACCAGCAACCCCATACACGTGTTTCAGCCTTGTTGGGCATCATCAGTGAGGTGAAGCTGAGCCTCTCTAAGCAGAGTGAGCAGGGACTCCACGTCTGGTTGCCCCCAGGTAACCTCGGGTGACCAACCCCAAGTTCCTTTCAAAAATACAAAAAAGGTAGCAGGCGTTTTTTTTTAGGTCTCCTGGGGGCAACCAGAAGTGGTCTCCCTCTCACTGTGCTTAGAGAGGCATCAGCTTCACCTCACTGATCCCCAACAAGGGTGAAACACGTGTATGGAGTTGCTGGTGGTACTCTCGTTCAGGTTGGAATTGCCATTGTATTTCGGTGCTGGACTGCCCCTGGGCAGGACAAAGACTGATATGCAAATGGATACTTCCCATCTGTGAAAGGCACAGTGAGTAAAAGCAGTGGCTGCGAACTCTCAAGTGGTTAATAACCACTGAACAGGTTATCAGGCCTTGTTCTGTCGAGAGAGGGGCGCCCGCTACCTTTGCAAACTAAATTTCAAGGAACCTGGGATTGGTAACCCTAGGTCTCCTGGGGGCAACCAGACGTGGTCTCCCTCTCACTGTGCTTAGAGAGGCATCAGCTTCACCTCACTGATGATCCCCAACAAGGGTGAAACACGTGTATGGAGTTGCTGGTGGTACTCTCGTTCAGGTTGGAATTGCCATTGCATTTCGGTGCTGGACTGCCCCTGGGCAGGACAAAGACTGATATGCAAATGGATACTTCCCATCTGTGAAAGGCACAGTGAGTAAAAGCAGTGGCTGCGAACTCTCAAGTGGTTAATAACCACTGAACAGGTTATCAGGCCTTGTTCTGTCGAGAGAGGGGCGCCCGCTACCTTTGCAAACTAAATTAATTACTAGGACTCTTTATAGAGCCACCTATAGAGTTCAGAGGGCGGGAGTTCCTACATTTGGAAACTTTTTTCTTGTTGCATATTTCCACAACCCAAATGCCAGGGTTGTTTCTTATCTCCTCCGCACCTTAAATTACCAAATAATTATTGTATAATTTCTATTATCAATATTTTCTAATCAAGGAGTGCAGATTGGTTTCCTTCCTTCTCAGTGTAGGAAAGGGCCCAGCTATGCTGTGGCAAAGTTTGTCTTGAGGGAGCGCCGTTCTATCCCAAGGCCCAAATCCCCCTGGCCAGGCTTGCCCATCAGTCCCCAAGATTGGGTCCCAAGCAAGACTCTGAGCTCTCAGCCACAAGTAGCACTTCCGAAGAGTTGTGTGACTGAACGAGACGTGTGAGCCGACATTCCTTGTTGCTGGGCTGTCTTTCTGGCATATGGTTTATCTTTGGACAGCGACCACTGTTGAGGTTTCCATGATTTGAGTGTAAAATAGGTCCCCATGTTGGGTGTCAAAGGTTGTGATGCTAGGCGGTGGATAAGCATAGGATAACACAGTATCCGCTTGATCAGCCAGAGTTTTGTGATGGTGCTGTTTCATGTGTCCCTGATATGCCGATGCATTGACTTTCTCAGCATTATGGCGTTTCGTTTCTATGCGCTGTCATCCAGTCTTAGGCTGCCAGAGTCCCACAGTAGGCTATAATGCCCTACATTTTTGGGATATGGTATAAGTGCTGCAGAGGTCTCCAGTTTCCACATTCCACACGTGAGAAGATTATTTTATTTATTTTTATTGTTTAAAGGACGGACCTAGCTCGAGAGCAGCGGAGCGTGGTTAGCAAGCATTTGGGCTGGCATCTTTTAACAGCGCATTACTGTGAGGTCTCTTCATCGGCTTGTGCATCCATTGGAATTAGTCCTTGGTCAGGTGTTGTTGATTTGCTGAATTGGAGAATTGTGGGGACATTCCGAGCGGACACCGGGATGGAGTTCCAGAGGGTGGCTGCATGACAAGAGAAGGATTGTGTGCGGGTCCTCTCTTTGCGGACAAATTGTGATTCAAGCAAGTTGGTTGATTTGCTGGGCGAGGAGTGTGTGCCACCAGATATGTGGAGCTTAACCACCAGGTACGCTTGTGTGCTAGTCGTGATCGCTTTGTAGATGATACATGCAGTCTTAAGCAGTATCCTGGCTTAGAGTGGAAGCCAATGTAGTTTGCGTAGGATGGGGGTAATTCGGTCAAATTTCCATGCTCTTGCAATAAGATATTCTGCAGCGTGGTGGACTGCTTTTAGGGGAGCCAAGTGATGGGCGCACTGTCGGGAGAGCATTTCCCCCATCGATGTCCCGAGACCATGAGGGCCTGCATTATGATCTGTAAGTCCTGCGGCAGTATGAAGAGTTTGATTTTTGGAAGGGTAGAGATTCTGGGTCAGGCTATTTGGGCCTCCTTGGGTATGTGTTTCTGGAAGGACAGGCTGCTCGCTATCAATGGTTAAGCCTGAGGAGTTTGTTAAGTCTGAGAGTTTTGGATCAAATACTTTTAGGCAGATATCATTGATCCATTGTTGGGCAAGTTGTTTTTCAGCGAGTGGACCGATGAGGATAAATTCAGTCTTGGATAGGTTTCGTTTGAGGTAGGCAGTCGACATTCAAGACTGGATGATGGCTAGGTAATGGCCAAAACTATCCTGTTTTCTTTTCTTTGAATTCTGGGACTTAGTCCTAAATTAAAAAATGGGAAATGCAACACTACAAGTACTAGAATGCAAAAAATAAAACCAGGACTGGGTGACATACGCTTGGAACAGGGAAACTTCAGGATGCCTGGTCACACACTGTACCTCACACATCGATGAAGAAAGTCAGGTGACATATGTGAACCTGCATGTACATAGTGCTCTCAGGTTTCCAGTGGCCATGTGTGAAAAGGCCACCAAATCCGCTTTTTGCTTAGAATTCTGCGACTTTGAGGTTGGTTGAAGTCAGACCTGGTTAAGACATTTTTATTATGCAAGTAATGAGGTTTACAGCTTCAATTGAATCATTAACGTTTACAAGATTGCTTCGAAAAAAACACTGCCAGGCATTTTGAGTGCAAAGTTTGATGGAAGGCTTTATTAAAACAAGCTAGAACAGTTCCCATGAGGAGGCGTTTTGGGCGGGGAGGGGCGGGAACTGGATGGGAATGGCCATAGGGATTAGCATGGCCATGGGCAGTCAATGGGTGGGCAAATAACCAAACAACATCTACAAGCTGTGTCCCTCGTCATATGCCATTTCTCCTTATCGGTACTCTAACACAATAGTTTCGCCTTATGCCACCTAATAGCCCAAACTAAAAAAAGCAGGACTGAATGGCCTTCACAGGCATGGCCACGGGAGACTTGAGAGCTCCATAATTGCCAACATGATCCATTGCAATCTATTGGCACTTATCCAGGAATTTTCTTTGAATTCTGGGACTTCTAGTCTGAGTTTTATAATGGGAAAAGCAGAACTACAAGTCCCAGAATGCAAAGAAAACACCTGGACTGGATAAGCACCTACAGATTGGAATGGATCATGTGGGCAACTATGGAGCTCAGCGAGTGTAGAGGTAAACCCTGCACACAGACCTCTATACAGGCAGATGGTCACAATCACATATACTGAGTCCCTAAGACTCCATGTCACTGGGGATAGCATGCCCCAATCCTGAGCTTTCTTTTCTCCATCCATTGAATTGTGTAGGCTACTGTCAGCTCACCTGAATAAAATGGACTGAAGTAAAAGCCAAGCGCGGGACTGGAAGAGGGAGTCTCCGGTGACATGGAATCGTTTGGTAACCTTGGTAGTGGTATCCAAACTTTTTAATGCTGATTCCCACCCCCCCCACACCCCACCCTGAGTAACTATATTATTTCTATGAAGTCACCTTATTTCCTTTTAAAGAGCCTCATGCTCCCCTCAGACATCCTTTGGGCCCCCCTGTGGGGCGGAGGCACACAGTTCGAAGACCACTTTAGTGGCATGTGTCCATAGAGGTAACCAGACACACTGAGGCGTGTATACACAGGCAGAAGAACATTTAAGCATACAGGTAAACTGAGCATTTATTTATTTATTTACTATGCGCCGAAAGCCTGCATGCATCAGGGCGCACATAGACACAAGGGACAAAAGCATCATTGTCAAGACAGAAGAAATAAAGGCTATTCTGTGAAGGAAGATGCACAAGGTTTAGTGAAACAGTGCAGTTTTCAGCAATCTACGGAAGAAGAGAAAGTTCTCCCCCTGCCGTATGTTCAGAGGTAGGGCGTTCCAAACCAGGCCACGTCGAAAAGAGTGCATGCAGCTATAAAAAGGACACAAGCCTAGAGCGGACACACATGCATGCCGTAATTATGTTGTTAGTCCGGTCAGGGGTTTAACCTTGCTTTCTGGGACTTGTAGGCCTGGGTTTCTAATCAGGAAATCCGGGACTACAGGTCCCACAATGCAAAGTTAAAGTTCGAACTGGACTAGAGTGTTCGGAATGGATCATTTTGGCATGTATGCACCCAACGCACAAGAGTTACTCCCCCGCATGGGAGGCACGTGTGCATAGACGTAAAATGCAGACACAGCTATAAACCAGTAAAGAGGCACGTGTGCATGGAGGTAAACGCTGGCTTTGGGGGGCTTATGTATCTAGGCAAACATTATACACGAGGTATGAGTACACAGCCAGAGGAGCGCGTGAACAGGTCAGCAAACAAGGCACAGTGTTGGAGAGTACACACAGAGGGCCGTGTGATCAGATAGGCAAACAGCACACATTCATATGTACACACTAACCATTTGTATCCGTGGCCGTAGATGTCTTTTTTTTTTGCTCGAGAACCGAAGGACCAATTTTACCCAGTAGTGCGACTTTAGTGTTTTGGACAAAAACGATGTGTTTAATAGGAAAAAATATGATTTCCAAGTGTGTATCTAAAATTACAAAACCGATCAAATGCAAGAATTTCGGGTGCCATATGGTCCTGGTCTTTCCTTACTGATCGTACGCAGACCCTCTCTTTACCGCCATTTCAATCGGCGCCTTTTACTTGTGGCGTCCCTCAGGGTTCTGCTCTGTCCCCAATTCTATGTAACATCTTTGTTCAGCCTGTGATTGGCTCATCCACTCCCACAGCCTCCGATGTTACGCTTATGCTGATGACGCGCAAATGATTGTTCTTTTAAATCTTGTTGACAATGATAATGCGTCTCAGCTGAGCGAGTGTCTGAAGGCGGTTTGATGTTGGATGGAAGACAACTGGCTTAAACTGAACGGGGGACAAACCTGAGGTGATGGTCATGGGTCCGCCTGCAGTGGCCTCTCTTTGGCCCCCCTCCATAGGCCGCTTGCCCACCCTGGTACCCCTGGTTAAAAACTTTGGGGTGAAACTTTCAGCTTCTTTGTCCATGGCAGTTCAGATTGGTGCAGTTTGCCAGTTGGGCCATTTCCAGTTGAAGCTTCTGTGGGAATTTCTCTGATTTCTTCCTCCGCTTTTGCATGCTCCTGTAGTTGCTGCATTGGTTTTGAGTCGCATCAACGGCTGCAATTCCCTTTATCTGGTGCAGCTGGATTATTGGATTAGGCGCCTCCAGATTTTGCAGAATTCTGCAGCGCGGCTGGCTACGGGGTCTCCTTTTAGGAGTCATATCTCTGCTATCCTCCATTGGCTCCCTGTGACTAAGAGAGTTCAATTTAAATCCCTCTGCTTAGTTCATCAGGTCTTTTCTGGGTTAGGGCAGAATATTTACACCTTAAATACCACCCACCCCCAAAACCCAACTGCTCTCTGCGATCGCAAGAAGCATATCTTATTCCATTTCCCAGATTCAGATATTCAGATTTTCGCGGATTGGAGGGCAGTGCTTTTCTGTTGCTGCTGCTAAACTTTGGAATGCCCTCCCTCTACCATCGTCTTCTACTCCGGTTCATTTGCTCTCCCGTCATTCTCTTAAAACGCTACTTTTTTAAATAAATGATTTGGCTGTTGTGCCTGGCCTTGTTGGTCTGTTGTGCCTGGCCGTGTTGGTCTGTTTTGCCTGTTGTGCCTGGCTCTGTTGGTCTGTTGTGCCTGGCCTTGTTGGTCTGTTGTGCCTGGCCTTGTTGGTCTGTTGTGCCTGGCCTTGTTGGTCTGTTGTGCCTGGCCTTGTTGGTCTGTTGTGCCTGGCCTTGTTGGTCTGTTGTGCCTGGCCGTGTTGGTCTGTTGTGCATGGCCTTGTTGGTCTGTTGTGCCTGGCCGTGTTGGTCTGTTGTGCCTGTTGTGCCTGGCCTTGTTGGTCTGTTGTGCTGGCCTTGTTGGTCTGTTGTGCCTGGCCGTGTTGGTCTGTTGTGCATGGCCTTGTTGGTCTGTTGTGCCTGGCCGTGTTGGTCTGTTTTGCCTGTTGTGCCTGGCCTTGTTGGTCTGTTGGTCTGTTGTGCCTGGCCTTGTTGGTCTGTTGTGCCTGGCCTTGTTGGTCTGTTGTGCCTGGCCTTGTTGGTCTGTTGTGCCTGGCCTTGTTGGTCTGTTGTGCCTGGCCTTGTTGGTCTGTTGTGCCTGGCCTTGTTGGTCTGTTGTGCCTGGCCGTGTTGGTCTGTTGTGCCTGTTGTGCCTGGCCTTGTTGGTCTGTTGTGCTGGCCTTGTTGGTCTGTTGTGCCTGGCCGTGTTGGTCTGTTGTGCATGGGCTTGTTGGTCTGTTGTGCCTGGCCGTGTTGGTCTGTTGTGCCTGGCCGTGTTGGTCTGTTGTGCCTGGCCTTGTTGGTCTGTTGTGCCTGGCCGTGTTGGTCTGTTTTGCCTGTTGTGCCTGGCCTTGCTGGTCTGTTTTGCCTGTTGTGCCTGGCCTTGCTGGTCTGTTGTGCCTGGCCTTGTTGGTCTGTTGTGCCTGGCCTTGCTGGTCTGTTGTGCCTGGCCTTGTTGGTCTGGGGTGCCTGGCCTTGTTGGTCTGTTGTGCCTGTTGTGCCTGGCCTTGTTGGTCTGTTGTGCCTGGCCGTGTTGGTCTGTTGTGCATGGCCTTGTTGGTCTGTTGTGCCTGGCCGTGTTGGTCTGTTGTGCCTGGCCGTGTTGGTCTGTTGTGCCTGGCCGTGTTGGTCTGTTGTGCCTGGCCTTGTTGGTCTGTTGTGCCTGGCCTTGTTGGTCTGTTGTGCCTGGCCTTGTTGGTCTGTTGTGCCTGGCCTTGTTGGTCTCTTATGTTTCCGAGCAGCAAGATGCCCCTGGATGTATGCTGCGCTCTATACATTGGATAGCATAACGGAGCATGAGAATTGCACACAGGGAGTCTGGGGTCTGGGGTCTGGGACTCGCACTGAAAGCAACGTTTCTCTTAAGATATTAGACTCCCATCCAGAGGGTGAGACAGGGCCCCAGGTTTTCAGCCTAGTGCACAATGCGCGAGACTGAGCTCCAAAGCACAGAAGCCAGGCAACATGAATGAGAGAGACTCTGCCCTACAGCGTGAGACATGCCCCTGAGTGAGACTCTGTTGCAAGAGGTAACACTCTCATCCAATAAGTGAGAGTGTGCTGAGCAAGAGAAGAAAGGCGCTGGATGAGTGAGACTGTGGCCCAGGATGTGCCAGTGATGCCCAGTGTGTGACTTGTGGTGTATGCCACACTGAATTTGGCATTTATGTTTAGGCATTAGTAAGGGGGAGTCTCCGAGTCCAGGCTGCCAGAGGTGATGCCACTCCATGTTTTCGGGATAACCACTGGCTGTGCAATTATCACCCGTTCTGATTGGACATTTATTTTGGGTGAATATCCTGACAACATGTTGTGGGTTTGGCTCTAGAAGACCGAACTTGGAGACACCGAGTCCTGTTTTCCTCTGCGATCTTCTTGCAGACCGTGTCCGTCACTGGACCAGGATAACTGAGTGCTCCGGCACAGGGGCCAAGCGGAGCGGCACACTTGGGAGGGTGGTGGACATCGCGCTCGATCCACTGGTCGACTCTATGCACATGCTGCTGTTCATATGCTGAATGGTGTTAAGATATCACCGCGAACTGAGCGCCCAACTCTGACATCTGTGTAAAACCCATAGTCACAGTTTTGGGTGTCAGCCGGGCTAACTCGGCTTTCGTCCTTCTGAGGTCGATACATTGAGTGCCATTGTGTAATAATCAGGCGCCACGGTGCATTTCAGTTTGCGGGGCTGTGAGCCATAGGGATGGTAAATACTCTTCCTCCCTCCCCTTAAGTTCAATTCCCAGTGTCTGTGTTGACTGCATCTCCTCTTGCCATCTTCTCTTGGGAATGTTCATGGCAGTCCAATTGTAGGGATGGGATCTGGTACCGTGATAGCCTTCTTTTGAGTGTTTGGTGTGTGACGCACATTGGATCACGTGCCACAAATAGAACCACAACTTTCATATTTCTAGCAACTGGTACCTCTCAGTGCCCGCTCTGAAGGACTTATATATATCACCAAGAAAGTTATGGTGGGTTTGAAAAGAAACCTTTCACCTGAAATGTGAAAATAGGAGTGTCTATTTGAGCTAAGTCACACATTCCACAAAGCCACCTAGTAGCTATCACTGGATGTTCACCTCCAGTTCTGAGCCACAAGAGCAAGGCATTGAGAGTACGCAAATTAGCTCAAATGCAAATCTTTTTCTCCAGGAAATTGTCTTTGTCTAAGAGGGCAGTGCTACTTTATACATAGCTTAATCAACACAAGACAGACATCGGAACTGGAGCTGAACTTCCTGCGATGGATACTAGGTGGCTTCTGGAATGTGTGTCTTGGCTAAAATGGGCTATATATATATATATATATATATATATATATATATATATATATATATATATATATATATATATATTATTTTTTTTAGGGAAAAGTTCTCCGGCCTATAGCTCCTAGATGGTTTGGACTAGGGCTCCCATTATGCCTCACCATTGACTATGCTGACTAGGGTTGATGGAAGGTGTAGTCTGTAACCTTTGTAGAGCCAAAGGTTGCAAACTCCTGATTTAGAAGGCCAACACACAGGATCAGGCATCAAGGCCTCTATCGCAAGATTAGGGCTTCTGCCAGTCTTGCCCTCTACTCAAGCTTACCCTACAACACAACTTCAAACACGCTTGTACAACTGAGAGGTTGGTCTAAAAGTCCCCAGGAGATTTAGGTGGGTTCAAACCCTAGTTGGACACTTTCACACGCAGCATCCTAAAGACACTTGCCTAATGTGACAAAGTCCCCAGGCAGTCCCTTGGGGTGATTGTTGGGGTGGAAAAGGCAACTGGTTTCCACCATCTGTGCCATGATGATCAGTCTCGGGGGGATAGCTCAGGGGCAACGTGCTCACCTTGGAAACAAGACGACACGGAGCAACACAGGTTCGATCCCCATGTCCGCGGTTAGAAACCTCTGGGTATTAAGTGCGTTATAAATAACCTATCATATCAGTCAGGGGATGAACTGTGGAGGATCTCCTATTCAACCCTACACTGTCCAGTTCATGAGGCATGAGTCCACCACATGGTGTCACAATATAGTACTGTCCCTTTAAGGGACTTAACATATTGAAATCTTCTGTTTGTGCCAATGCCCATGCTGAGAACTCCATTGCCCGGGGCAGCTGGAAGTTGCAAGTAAGGCGAGAGCCAGGAACGCTTGATACAGACTCGAGAAGTGCCTTTTACAAAAGAACACTGGACCAATTGGGATAAACCCATCATTTTCAGGCTCTGACGCCCACAAGAGGGAGCGGGCATTTTACCGGGGATCCGGCACCACCAACACACTTGCCTAGCCTAGAGGAGGCGTGAGACTCAAATCCAAAATTCTTTGCCAGCTTGCCCCCCAGAGTCCTAGAGGAAGGGGCCCGGGACCGAAGGCTGCACAATAAATTTAGCACAACAATCCCATCACAGAAAAGGCAACGAAACACACCTGAACCCCGTTAGGGTGTAGCGGCCTTGGAGGCGGGGCCAGGCTCCTACTTGATAGGAAGGATTGAGCGAGAGGTCGGTAGGCGTAGCGAGTCGATCATTCAAGGAAGCTTGAGAAGAGCGCAGACGGAGAGAGAGCGCAGACGGCAAGAGTTTGGAAAGAGGAGGAGGAGAGTAGGAAGATCTTTTTGAGAGAAGGAGGGTTAAAGAACAGGAGAGGAGGAGTACTCGAGGAGGAGGGTTAGGAGAGGAGGAACACTAGAAGGAGGTGGAGCCTAATAGTGTAGAGGAGAACCTCCAGCAAGGAGATAAAAGTGGATTGACCAGAAAGCAGAGGAGTCCCGTCGAGGAGATTGGATGAGAGGGCACCCCTGGCCTGGAGAGGACTATGTTGGTAGCGCGGAGGGGGGCGCGCCTGGGACAGATGGAGGAATGAGTAGGCAAAGCACAAGGACACAGAAGAGACGGCGGGACTAGGAAAGTTTCCCCCAAGTAGGAGCGTGTGGCGAAACATCAATGAGGAAAGTGAGTGGGGGCCGGTGGGCTGCAGAGCCAGGTCCCTGAAACAGGCAGGGGGTGATCATCTTAAATCCAGCCCATTAAAACTTGACTTGCGCCCCCTGCTTGGCTACATCCCCCCTCCCCGTGACCCACAGTATCCCAATGTATGTCTGCCAAGTGAAGGGGACAGAGTCAAAGGAAAAAAAACAAGGTCGAGTAGGACTCAAAGTAAGAAGACAAAGGAAGAAGGATGGGGACACTTCAACCGCAGGACTGTGAGTGACATTTCTTTTCTGTGCCCAGCTGCCAGGAAGGGGCGGCAACCCAGGCTTGGCAGTATTCATAGAACCGTAATGTTTTTTCCACTTCAAGAGACACTGACTTGGCCAGCCACCCAGGAAGAGAACCTAGGAGAGTATGGACAGTGTTAAAGAGGTAACCTGAACAATTTTAAGTTTATCTTTTGTGCCCCCGTTAATATTTTTACCCAACTGTGTATTAATCCCAAAATAAATCTATATTGAATCAGAAATGGTAGTCTAGCCTATGACTGATCCATGTTCACTTTCTGAAATCAGTTACAAACCTCTCCTTACATGCAAGCTTCTCTAAAGGCATTGCACACCTCTTAGCTCATTTCCTAGACATGGGTGTCGGGGAAGGGGGTTAGACTGGAGAGGGTAACCTGCAACTAGCAGAAATTGACCGTGATCTGTCCAAGAATGCCAAGGGGTCAGGCAAATGGTGTGAACCGTACCAATCTTTTTAATGGCACTGAAACAGCCACAGCGCAACCACCTCCAAAGACCAAGAGCAACTGCCAATTACTGGTCTATTCCCAAACTCTTTTAGTTTCCCAAATCTTTGAAAAAGTTGGATAACTGTTACCACATGGACGCGTCTTTCTTCAAGACATAAACACGCATTGGCCCTCATTAGGACTCCAGCGCTAAACCATGGTGCCATTAGCCCCATGGTCCATGCCGGAGTACGCCATGGAGAAAGGGGAAATTACCACCCCATTCCAAGGTTGGCGGGGTGGTAATTCCCCCTTTGTCCATGGCCCTTCCCATTGAGCCCTATGGGGCAAAAATGGGGGAATGGGGAAGGGGGTAATTACGGTACTGCAAATTGCAGTACCGTAATTGCCATCAAGGTCCCTTTGCGGGTCCCTACTTTAACGGCTGGTCCAGACCAGCCGTTCAGGTCGGGAGCCGCAAAGGGACCTCGTAGTAAGGTGTTAGGGGTTTAACGGCGCCGACAACGTTTACGGCGCCGTTAACCCCTTAATGCCAGTGTCCTAATGAGGGCCATTGTCTCTATATGAAACAACCTTTTGGGATTGGTTGAGCAGGGTGCCACCTGTCACTAAATCCTTTTCGATATTTTGGTATAGCACACACTTAGCGCCTAGAAGCATTAAAGCAAAGGGGAGTATATCCAAAATGTACGTAGAATAGTTCAATATGGCCGAACCTCACTAATGACTAGGTTGGCTGGGTTTATGGGACGTGTAGCTCAAAACATCCAGAGAGCCACAGGTTGCCTGCCCTAGGTGTGCAAGGTGTGTTGCACTTGAGGCAAGTTTATAGTTTGGCATGGTTGCTATTTGGAAGGTTGCAAGGGACACGATGGCACCTTTGAGGACCAGAGAATAGACCGTGTTCTGGAGGCCTTCTGAAGGGATGAAGAGTTTGAGCTGCAAGATAACGCCACCAAAGAGTCTGCAGCCATAAGATGTGAAGATGAGAGGAGGCAGTGCATCGAAGGATGGGAAGCAGGGAACGACCTTAAGAACCTTTGCCTTGAGACGTTGCAGTGCATAGAAGAATGGGAAGCAGGGAACGACCTTAAGAACCTTTGCCTTGAGACGAGGCAGTGCATCGAAGGATGGGAAGCAGGGAACGACCTTAAGAACCTTCGTTTTGAGAGAGGTAGTGCATAGAAGAATGGGAAGCAGGGAACGACCTTAAGAACCTTTGCCTTGAGACGAGGCAGTGCATAGAAGGATGGGAAGCAGGGAACGACCTTAAGAACCTTTGCCTTGAGACGAGGCAGTGCATGAAGGATGGGAAGCAGGGAACGACCTTAAGAACCTTCGTCTTGAGACGAGGCAGTGCATCGAAGGATGGGAAGCAGGGAACGACCTTAAGAACCTTTGCCTTGAGACGAGGCAGTGCATAGAAGGATGGGAAGTAGGGAACGACCTTAAGGACCTTCGTTTTGTGCATTCAAATAGTTCTAAAGGTGGGACAACTAAACATTTGAGTAGAACTGAAATGCAATTTCTTGTTCTTGGTGGGTGGCATCTTGCAAAGGGTTCAAGGCTGGATGAATGGCAGCGGATTTCAGTTGCACCAGAAGAAAATCAAAATCCCACATTTAGCTCCTCTGAAAAACAAGAACAGTCCCAGTTGCATCCCATTCCTATTTAGTTTATACAAATGTTATACCTGCAGGTAATATTGGATACTAGGTGGCAAGTCTGTAACATTTGGCTCAACAGATGTTTTGGACTACGGCTCTCATCATCCCTCGCCAGCATAGTCAATGGTGATGTACCATGGGGGGGGCTCGTAGTCCAAAATAACTGGAGAAGCTGAGGTTGTAACTCCCTGAGTCTGGACACTGGGCCGCAAGTCCCTGATCGTCTACGTACACACATCCAGCAGGTGGCTTAAGTATATAGAAGATTTCTGGTGAGTTCAGTGGTGTATTCCATTGCGGACGGACACTATTTTGTAAGGTCCTGCAAGCAGGAATTACACCAAACCCAAAACATTTTTTTGAAGTGGGACCAGCCAACATTATATGGTCCAAATATAGTATTTGTGTCTTAAGCGTTTTTGCTCTACTTCTGATACTGCTGAACACACATTAATTATGGGACCTTAAATGGGAAACACCATTTTTTGAGGACATCCTCTTAGAACTCCCCTATTCAACCTTGAGGGGTCGCCTGGAAAGTTTACAACCGATGTGAATGTATATTGTTTTGGAAAAGTGTTACATCAGATGGTCCAAGAGGACCAAAGCCATATACTTGGCGAAACTCTTCATTTAATGGGTCTTACTCTTCGTCTGTCATATATATATATATATATATATATATATATATATATATATATATATATATATATATATATATATATATATATATATATATATTTAGCACCCTATGCTGGTGCGGCAGCCAATCAGGTTGCTCTAAACCCGGGAGAGCGAGCAGATGTTGGTGCGTGTACAGTTTGCCGCTATGCATGCTTGTCAGTGTGCACCTCCTGCTGTGTGTATGTTGTTGCTCCTATCTTACTCTGTGCCCCGTGGGAGAATTACTGGGGGAAAAAAACAAAGCAGAGCTAAATGCAGGGTCCCTGTGCGAACTCTAGTAGCCTCCCATGCCCCCAAGGGATTCTGTCAGTCACCACTGCACTGCACTTGGCGCTGCCAGTCTGCGGCCCCGGGGATGCCAATCTGCTCTGCCTAACATGCACCTTCCTCACGCGGGTACTACAGGGAGGCACGGAGCAGCCCTAATGACAATATTTTCCACTGGCACCGGCTGTGCCTCTGTGCCCACGGTGCCCATGACTCTCCACCGGTCTCTTCAAGCTGCATTAAAACCAAGTCTTCAGCACCAGCCTGGAAATAGGCTATTGCCAGGCCTGTTCTTAAGGTGGGAAGCACACGCCTGGAAATAGGCTATTGCCAGGCCTGTCTGTTCTTAAGGTGGGAAGCACACGCCTGGAAATAGGCTATTGCCAGGCCTGACTGTTCTTAAGGTGGGAAGCACAAGCCTGGAAATAGGCTATTGCCAGGCCTGTTCTTAAGGTGGGAAGCACAAGCCTGGAAATAGGCTATTGCCAGGCCTGTTCTTAAGGTGGGAAGCACACGCCTGGAAATAGGCTATTGCCAGGCCTGTTCTTAAGGTGGGAAGCACAAGCCTGGAAATAGGCTATCGCCAGGGCTGTTTTTAAGGTGGGAAGCAAACTCCTGTAACATCTGGGTGGAACTGGGTTAGTCATTGGGCAGAGGTGGCAGGGTGCTGCTGTGTGTTGGAGATTTTCGCCGCTTTGTAAGGCCGCCTGGGACTAGGGCGGGAATGAAGGAAAAGTATAAAACCTGTCCAGTGAGGCTCGTGATGGCAACCACTACCCACAGAGGTGGCCTGTTCGCTGGGCCGTGTGGTGCCCTGTCCACTGGCCTTTGTGATAAGCCAGGCACCTAGCTATCGTGCTGTCCCTTCACTGGGACTTGTGGTGCCCTTATCACCGTGTCTTGTTCCGCCCCCTTCCGAGGGCCCTGTGCTCACCCCAGCCTTCAGCCTTTTTTTGTTCACAGCCTTTAACAATGGGCTTGTGGAGCACACTGCAGCGTTCATCTCCTGCTTCCACCCCCCCACCCCTCCCAAGTTCCAAAACGGGGCATAACTCTTACCCACCCTCGTATCCACACCACCAGTATACCCAATGCGCAAGCTGTGCAACCCTGGGTTTGCCAACCGGATTGTGTCCCTGCCACGCTTCTCAACCTAGCGGCCCAGCCAAAACTGCCCCAGCCCGGGCTGTACCACCCTGGGCTTTCATTTATTGGCTACTATAACCTGAATATCACAACACAGACTGCCCCACGGAAAGCATCGCCGCCCCATTGTTCCTGCCAAAGGGCTGTGCCACCCTGATCTCTCATATTTTGAAGCCCATCTGTGGTGAGCACCTCTGCCTGTGTTTTCAATTGTTTTCTACTACAGTCTGGGTAAAAGTTTGAACTTGGCTGCATTTAGCCAGACATAAAGAATCGCTTGCCCATTATACTGCACGCAAAGATATTCATATTTGCCAAGGGTCGATTATCACTCGCCAGTGGCGAGTGCATATTTTTAGGCCCGGTCTTTGTATATAAAAGCATATGTGAGACCTGCGGTGCTTGTGCTTTTGTGGACTGTTCTGATCCGGGGAGTCTGTCCTCATTTTGTGAGACCCGCGGTTATGCTGTTGTGGCCTTTCTGTTCCGGGGAGTCTGCCCTCATTTTGTGAGACCCGCGCTTGTGCTGTTGTGGCTGGTTCTGTTCCGGGGAGTCTGCCCTCGTTTTGTGAGACCTGTGCTTATGCTGTTGTGGCAGTTCTGTTCCGGTGAGTCTGCCCTCATTTTGTGAGACCCGCGCTTATGCTGTTGTGGCTGGTGCTGTTTCAGGGAGTCTGTCCTCATTTTGTGAGACCCGCACTTATGCTGTTGTGGCTGGTTCTGCTTCGGGGAGTCGGCCCTCATTTTGCGAGACCCGCGGTTATGCTGTTGTGGCTGGTTCTGTTCCGGGGAGTCTGCCCTCATTTTGTGAGACCCGCGCTTATGCTGTTGTGGCTGGTTCTGATGCAGGGAGTCTGCCCTCATTTTGTGAGGCCTTCGCTTATGCAGTTGTGGCCGTTCTGTTCCGGGGAGTCTGCCCTCGTTTTGTGAGACCTGTGCTTATGCTGTTGTGGCAGTTCTGTTCCGGTGAGTCTGCCCTCATTTTGTGAGACCCGCGCTTATGCTGTTGTGGCTGGTGCTGTTTCAGGGAGTCTGTCCTCATTTTGTGAGACCCGCACTTATGCTGTTGTGGCTGGTTCTGCTTCGGGGAGTCGGCCCTCATTTTGCGAGACCCGCGGTTATGCTGTTGTGGCTGGTTCTGTTCCGGGGAGTCTGCCCTCATTTTGTGAGACCCGCGCTTATGCTGTTGTGGCTGGTTCTGATGCAGGGAGTCTGCCCTCATTTTGTGAGGCCTTCGCTTATGCAGTTGTGGCCGTTCTGTTCCGGGGAGTCTGCCCTCATTTTGTGAGACCCGCACTTATGCTGTTTTGACTAGTTTTTATCCGCGGAGCCTGTCCTAATTTTTAGTGGTCTGTCTGGAGTAAAGAAGTCCACCCGCGTTTTCCAGCAGTTTCAGCTATATTTCTTGCATGACAACGCAACTGTGAGGTGCCAAGTGCTTAATTTGGTAGCCATTTTCTCCCCATTATATCAAACTGAAATGTATTGAAAATAAAAAAGCGAGGATAATCAGAAGTGTGGCCTTTCGGAGAGAAACACAGACATTTTTAATTCAAAGTTTCTTTCTAAAAGAAGTAACCATTGGCAGAGGAAAAGCTGAGAGAAACGCGGGGGTTGTTGCTTTTCAACTTCCCTTTTGTCGGGATTTAACAGGAACACACTTTGCCTTCTCTCTCATGTCAGATGAAGGCAAGGGATGAATTCACTGGTGCTGGCTAACGAACTGTGCAGTGCAGTTAGGAAGGGCAGATCATGGGGAAACTCACAGGTATATATAGCTTTAATAGGAGTGCAACTGCAGAGCCACCAGCACATGAATGAAGACTGAGTCTGCCTTTGCCATCCTAAACTGTGTCCTCTGCTTGTGACCCTCTCTCTGCCCCCGTCCTTATCCTTCCAAGGGTACACTAACCACCTACCCTTCTAATTGTATCCATACTATTGTATCATGTCCCTGTATCCCTTGCTGCACAGCACAATCCCTTGCTGCACCGTCCTCCTGTGATTCTCAGCTCGGTTTGCTCTACAAAAACAACACATATAAGGGAGCTACATGGCTCCCAGTGGAAGCCCAGACCGACACTAAAGTTGCTTTCTTAATTCATAGAATCTTCTATTGTGGGGCACCAGGCTACCTCAAGTATACCACTCTGCTCACTCTGTTCTCCTTGCGAATCGACGCGTTCAGCTAGAGTTGATGCATTGACCAAATACAAAGAATTAGAATTAGAAACAAAGGGATCTTGACTCTCTGATGTGAAAAACATCAAGCACAATGCAGTGGCTCCGCGTGCTGAGGATAAGGGTGTTTTTACTTTCTTTTCGTTTGTTTATGATTTGTCAGCAAATGAAAAACAAAATCGTTTCACAAGCAGATCTTATCCCAGTGGCCACTTGGTCCATGGTTCTCCCGCTATTCTGTGTCCTCCGCTTTAAGTCGATCTTGGAGCTCTTTCAACACAAGTTGGGGAATCCCTTCTACCCCCATCATGGCTTGAGTGGCTAAGCACCACAATTAATACTTTCCTTCAAAGGGCTCCAGGCACCTGGGTGTGCCAGTGGGTGAGGTAGTCTGCCGCGTTGCAAAGAGTCCCACTATGACTGGTGATCAAATTAGGAAACAGGCTGTCCTGTCTGAAAAAGAATTTATCAGCCCTCCAAAACATGACTTTCTAAGGGAAGGAAAAACGGGGTTTGCCATATACAGCGAAGATGGATTCAGGTGGGGTTTTAAGGGGGAATCGGGCCAGCTGGGGCGGGGTGCATGGAGGCAGATAGAAGGCAAGTCGGGGGGAGGATACGGTGGGTGGAAACCCCCCATGAGCGAGGCCAGTTGGGAATGTTAAGTGCAGGGGGGGTTGATGCAAAGGGATTTGGGGTGAGAGCGTGGGAGAGGGATTCCCTGCGCGGGAGTCGGTGGGCAGGAATCGACGCGTGGGGGATTCAGGAAGCTGTGATTCGTCAGAATCACAATGAACTGAAAATGAATGGGTGGTAGGCAGAAATGTATTCCATGAGGTGGCATCATGTCTTTCATTGTAGCGGAAGATGCTCTGATCTAGTCATGCAATTTCTTGCCAGAGTACCCAGCTGTTTTTTTCTCAAACAGTGCCTATCCACGCCTTGTAGTGACGGCTCTCAGAACACGACTTAGCATGGAGCTAGATTGTCATTGGGGAGTCCTCAAAGACAAGATCCGCAAGAGGCTTACCTGATAAAGGCTACAGGTTTTAAAAGAGCCCACCCTTTGTTTCATACAGTTTGAGTGAAAATTACAATTGCATTCTTTGATCAACATCAACTCCAATTTCAATGAGAGGGTGGGTCCTCTTCTGGGGCTGTCGCCACCTCTGGCAGTAAAGGCAGGGAGGGTGGGTCCTCTTCTGGGGCTGTCGCCACCTCTGGCAGTAAAGGCAGGGAGGGTGGGTCCTCTTCTGGGGCTGTCGCCACCTCTGGCAGTAAAGGCAGGGAGGGTGGGTCCTCTTCTGGGGCTGTCGCCACCTCTGGCAGTAAAGGTTATGAGGGTGGGTCCTCTTCTGGGGCTGTCGCCACCTCTGGCAGTAAAGGCAGGGAGGGTGGGTCCTCTTCTGAGGCTGTCGCCACCTCTGGCAGTATAGGCAGGGAGGGTGGGTCCTCTTCTGGGGCTGTCGCCACCTCTGGCAGTATAGGCAGGGAGGGTGGGTCCTCTTCTGGGGCTGTCGCCACCTCTGGCAGTAAAGGCAGGGAGGGTGGGTCCTCTTCTGGAGCTGTCGCCACCTCTGGCAGTAAAGGCAGGGAGGGTGGGTCCTCTTCTGGAGCTGTCGCCACCTCTGGCAGTAAAGGCAAGTTGGCTTGAGCTGAGCTGTTTTCGGCTGCATCTTCAAGGGCGAAACACTGGCTCGTGCTTCTGCGCTCTTAGCCATCCTCCACATTCCTCCTCTTTCTGATCCCATGTCTGTCCCTCCTTTTCACTGCTTCCTACCCTATGTGGCCTTCCTTCTCTTCCCGACGGCCTGCCTGCCCTTCTTTCTTTTCCTAGTTATCTATCTGTCCCTCCTCCTGTTCCTTGTTTGCCTCGCCCACATCTCCCTGACGCACAGTGAGTCCCTCAGCCCCCCCCCACACTGCCCTATCTGTCCCTCTTTCTCGCCGTGGAACCCCACTTGCTCTCCTCCACGTTCCACAGCTATCTCTCTTCTCTATCCGCCCCCCCCCCCAGTTGTCTGCCCCTCTCCTTGCATATCCGTCCCACTCGCTAGGATGTGTTCCTCTTCCATCCCCCCCCCCCCGCACCCCGCCCTCCGCCCCCTGCTGTGTCTCTCTCCTTCTCTCTATACCTCCTTTCTGGCCTTCTCCTGTAACTCTCACCCTGCCCCTCTCTTCTGCACAGTCCTGTCATCTTGTCTGTTACACAGAAAGTCATTGTTCGGGGTGTGCTTTAAGTGGGATCCTAACGAGTCGCAAAACAATATTTGGGTCCAAGCCAAAGAAGTGCCTGGCGCGGCCCAAGAATCGCAAGTAGCTACGCAACTGCTAATTGGCATGAGGCCTTTGAAATTAAAGGAGCGGCTTAACAGGCGTGCTCGAGTTTTCATACCTGGCATGAAAGGGGTTAAAATACATTTTAAAAGGTGTGCTTAACATAATATAATTTAACAGCAGTCAAAAAAGTGACTAAAATAAAAATGTAATCGAATCAAAACGGGTCAATTCAGGATTCAGTGCCTTAGTTGTTTTGAAGGAAATCCATGATTCTTATGTAATCATTTTATTAAATCAATCTAATGAAAAGTCTACAATATATGTTGTAAAAATTAAACTGTGTTTGCTGCATTATATGCACCTGGAGACGGCCTGTTGGGTGGTAGCGGTGCAGCATGACACCATAACTGCGCAGTATCACAAACCTGATCTAACTCCAGTTGTCTGAAACTCATGATGTGCTTCTAATCATGGACGATGGTGGCATCTACTGGGCAAGAACAGTATTTCTACTCGTCACCTTTTCTTTTTTCTAGCCTGGTAAAATCAGGTCGAGGAGCCTTGGCAGAGCCAGTGCTCGAGGGACATTTTTGGACCCTGCCAGGGCTGAGCCCAGCTAGCGCAGGTTTACCTAAAGCCTGTGCCCCACCTACTCGTACACACACACCGACTATATTAGGACTCGGACACATCTGCAATAAGAGGAGTTAGTGTGGAAGTTACTGAGGAAGCTGTGGGGCTGTGGCTGCATGCTCAGAAATGGGCTGTACCTGGGGGGATCGGAGGGATCTGTAGGCCAGTATCTGCTGGTGCTGTTTGGCAGGAGCTACATTATCGGAGCAGGGCTGTACTTGCAGGGGCTGTGGCTGTGTGACCTGTGGACCATAGCTGCAGAAGCTCTGGGGGTATAGCTGCAGTACCAGAGCAGGACAGTACCTGCAGGGGCTGTGGCTGCATGGCCCGTGGACCACAGCTGCAGAAGCTGTGGGGGTGTAGCTGCAGTACAAGAGCAGGACTGTACCTGCGGGGGCTGTGGCGGCATGGTACGTGGGTCTTCACTGCAGAAGCTGTGAGGGTGTAGCTGCAGTACCAGAACAGGACAGTACCTGCATGGCCTGTGGACCATAGCTGCAGAAGCTGTGAGGGTGTAGCTGCAGTACCAGAGCAGGACAGTACATGCAGGGGCTGTGGCTGCATGGTCTGTGGGTCTTAGCTGCAGAAGCTGTTGGGCTGTAGCTGCAGTAGCATAGCAGGACTGTACCTGCAGGGGCTGTGGCTGCATGGCCTGTGGACCATAGCTGCAAAAGAGGTTGGGCTGTAGCTGCAGTACCAGAGCAGGACTGTACCTGCAGGGGCTGTGGCTGCATGGCCTGTGGACCATAGCTGCAGAAGCTGTGGGGTGTAGCTGCAGTACCAGAGCAGGACAGTACCTGCAGGGGCTGTGGCTGCATGGCCCGTGAACCATAGCTGCAGAAGCTGTGGGGTGTAGCTGCAGTACCAGAGCAGGACAGTACCTGCAGGGTCTGTGACTACATGTCCTGTGGACCATAGCTGCAGAAGCTGTCGGGTTGTAGCTGCAGTATTGGAGCAGGACAGTACCTGCGGGGGCTGTGGCTGCATGGTCCGTGGGTCTTCGCTGCAGAAGCTGTCGGGTTGTAGCTGCAGTATCGGAGCAGGACAGTACCTGCAGGGATTGTGGCTGCATGGTCCGTGGGTCTTCGCTGCAGAAGCTGTTGGGCTGTAGCTGCAGTACCAGAGCAGGACAGTACCTGCATGGCCTGTGGACCATGGCTGCTGAAGCTGTCGGGGTGTAGCTGCAGTATTGGAGCAGGACAGTACCTGCAGGGGCTTTGGACCATAGCTGCAGAAGCCGTGGGGGTGCAGCTGCAGTACCAGAGCAGGACAGTACCTGCATGGCCTGTGGACCATGGCTGCTGAAGCTGTCGGGGTGTAGCTGCAGTATTGGAGCAGGACAGTACCTGCAGTGGCTGTGGCTGCATGGGCTTTGGACCATAGCTGCAGAAGCCGTGGGGGTGCAGCTGCAGTACCAGAGCAGGACTTTACCTGCGGGGGCTGTGGCTGCATGGCCCGTGGACCATAGCTGCAGAAGCCGTGGGGGTGTAGCTGCAGTACCAGAGCAGGAATTTACCCGCGGGGGCTGTGGCTGCATGGTGCGTGGATCTTCGCTGCAGAAGCTGCAGGGATATAGCTGAAGGGGTGGAGCTGCGGAAGCTGTGAGCAGTAGTTGCAAGAGCTTTGGGGATTCGGGAGTTCTGGCTGCAGGATCTGTGGACTGCAGTTGCAGATGTTTCTTAAGCGTCAGCTGGAGACGGCGTGTGGGGGCTGCAAGGGGTGTAGAGGAAGCTGTGAGCTATAGCTTCAGGAAGTGGTGGGGTGGAACACGATGTAGCTGTAGACTTTAGCTATAGGAGCTATGGGTCTATAACTGCAGGATAGATGTAGGAGCCATAGGCCTTTAGCTACAAGGTCAGAAGGGGGCTGTAGCAGGAATGCTTGTAGGCTGGTGCCTGCAGAGGGTGGAACTGTGGCTGCCGGATCGGAGCAGAGCAAATCGGAACAGGGCTCCAACTCCAGGGTCTTTAAGGTTGTGTCCACGTGGCCTGTGGCGCTATACCTTCGGTAGCCTGGTGCTGCTGCAGCTGTGCTGCTGTGGCTGCAGAGGTTTATGTTGCAGGAGCTCTGGAGGCTGCTGTGGCTGCATTGGTTTAGGTAGATTTGATCGTATGCAATTCGTTTGCCTCAAGTTGACCGAAAAACAATTGCACGCTAGGACGAATTGAAAGGTATATATGTGTGTGTGTATATATATATATATATATCATTTTTTTACCTCGCCTCCAATTTTCCCCCTCCCTCCCCCCTGCATCCCCGCTCTCCCGGGTTGCTATTTAGTTATATACGCCGTCAAATTGGGCCGAAGGCCAAATCACCCATGTCACATTCGACCAAATAGGCAGTAGCACTGCATGGTCATACATGAGCTGTACGTGCAGGGCCTTTGGGCCTGTATGTGCAGCACCAGTGCATGGATATGCACGCAGAGACGTGTCTGTATGGCTTGTGGTCCAAAGCTACAGGCATGTAGCTGAAGGGGGGGAGCTGCCGAAGCTGTGGCCAGTAGTTCCAAGAGCTGTGGGGTTTGGGGGACTCTGGAGACGGACAAAGGGTGTTGGGCTTTACAATGCTTTTATTCAAATGATAAGAGGAGCGTGAAAAAGGCCTCCCTAACTCTGAGGGGTTTCCCTGCCTGAACAAAACTAACCGAGACCCTCCTTGCCAGAATGTCCAAACTAAAATTCGCTGTCCAGTGTCCAAAACCTAATCTGACCCTCACGCTCCAAATGCTTCCAAAAATACTAAAGGGGCGCATGAAATGCATGCGACTACTTTCCTGTAGCGTTCTGCCACCTGGATTATGTAAAGTCCTCAAGTGTGTGAACACCAACTCGAAGCAATATTTGCCTATTTATTGGCCTTGAATTCTGTCAGAGGAAGTGGCTTTCCTCCCCTTAACAGTGTGCATAAATGCCGGTAGGGACAATCCACGTCCCCTGGTATATCCCCGTACAACATCAGTAGCTTGTACTACTTATTCATTTGCCAGGGGGACAATCGCCTTTCCTTAGGTTGCCTTTCTTATGACCAATGTTTCTTTCGTTTCTATGTCATTTCATGGTCAGGCATTTCAAAGCCTGCAGTTTATGACAGTTCATCAATTTTTGTTTTTGGGGAGATCCCCCCAATCCCTCCCTCCTGCACCTATTTTTACCTATACCCAACCACTTATCTGCCCTTTTCCACCCCACACCCCCAAAAATTAGATGAACTGGCAAACACATTTAAACTGCAGGCTTTGAAATGCCTGCCGATGAAAGAACGTCGTATCGCTTCCTACACTTGGTAGGCTTTCTGGACAAGTGCACAAGCTATTGGTGTCTATACAAGGCTTTTATCGGCTCTAGCATGAATCTATTCTGTGCATAGCTTCTTCAGTTTTTAGGTAGCCCACAGCCTTTTTATACATAAACAATTGTATAACTTAGGTATTCTATGTTTTTTGGCATGGCTTGCCACATTGTTCTGCCCAACACCGGTAGTTTTGTCAACTTTGGGCCCCCAGGGTTACTGGGATGAGGAAGAGCGGGCTTGTAATCAAAGAGCATGCACTTTACTTCAATAAGTAGTCACTTGCATGTTTCTTAGTTTATTATGTGACTGTCTAATAGTCTTTCCTAATACGGCATGATTGGCCAGACCGAGCCCCTTTCCCAATCGATAGGTCGCGATCTGAGCCCTGCGAAGCAAATCTGTTCAGCGGGCTCCTCTGTTAGCTTTGAAGGCGACGGCTCCACCCGCCGAGGTATTCTGGGAGAGCGAGTCCCAGCTTCCCACCTTCTCTCTGCTCTAGCGGGATTCGCCTGTTGCCACGGGTGAACTTGGTGTCCCCCTGGGCAATAAGGGTTCACGGGCCGTAACTAGTGTCTCTGGATCCTTTTTTTGGAATCCATTGTGTGGGTTACCAAACCGGAGGCATCACCACCGAGCGAAATCCTAGTTTCTGACGGCTCTGGGATTTCTCTCGTGGGTCTCTGCCGGTTTGTGGAAAAGTGTCTGCGTTCGTTGGTTTTCCCCGTGGCGATGCACTCGATACCGAGCGTAATTGTCAAGGTCTCCCGCAGCTCCTGTCCTTTGGCTGATCGGGTCTTTCGCCCGTATCGGGCAATTGTTAGGGGCTGTCCCGGTCCACCGGGCAGCCCCATACTCGTGTCGGGTAGCACCCGACACAACACGCTGGAGTGCGGCGATCACGCTGCACGATGAAGGGTGGGGGTTCATCCCACCCGCTCCGGGACACCGGAGCGCCTCACATGGCCGGCTGGCAACCGGCTTACCGCGGCCCCGGCTCCGGGGGCACCCAGGCCGGGGTCGCCACCCTGGCCCGACTCACAGGGCCAGGGAGACACACAGGGACGGCGTTGCCCGGCAGGGGCACCGTCCGGACGGCATTGCCCGGCAGGGGCACCGTCCTGGAGCTGGGCCCCTTCCTTGGGCCCAGCACACGTGGTGGGGCGCCGCCATGACGCCAACCCAAATAACACACACACACCACGGAGTCTGGATGGTCTCGACTGCCGAGCCGGAAGCGGCTCGGACCTTTTATTAAGATGGTCACATGGGTAACCATGTGACCATGACACCATACACTAGACGATACCATGGCCCCTTGCAGGGGTGCCATGCAACACTCCTCCTTTTTCATAACAACAAACGAAAAACCCCAAAATCCCCACCTAACCACAACAACTACTATTTGAGCCACTCTACTACTTTTCACACCCTTTATTAACCTGGGTGAGTGGCTCTCATGTCACTAAACAGCACCAGTGAGGGCTACTGGCACCACATAAAGCACTCTGAGCCTGCAGGTGGGCACCACACAACATTGCCCACTAACTGGACCATTTTTAAGCAAGTCCATGTCTGCCGGCTCACAGTCTTCCGGGGAATGTCACTCATGATGTCCATCTTCCGTATGGAGTCGCCGGAAGCCAGCTCGCACCCTCACCAGAGTTCATTTAGGACAGTCACAACACCGTCACACAACACCGGCAAAGCCGCACCTGGGTAGGCCCAGGGGCCACATCGGCCAAGTCCAAAGTCTTCGGAGGAGGCCCCCTCCGCACGCCTCCTTTCCTCTCCTTCATGCCTGCCGTGTATTTGCCGTTGGGGGAAAGCCGGTAGCCCCCCTACGTTGTTGCAGCTGCAGCCGCCACCACTCCTCTTTTCCTTGCTCCTCGGAGCGTGCGCACACACACACCCTCGCGGGCCGTCCCCCTTCAGATGGGAATGGGGACAGCGGAGGGGCAGCTGACTCCCCCACTGCGGCGGATGCCGCTCCATTGCCAGTAGGGGCAGGGCGGGCAACTCCTCTGCCCGCTCCTCAGAGCGAGCACTCCCCTATTTTTTCCGATCGCGGGCCCAGCTGATAATGGGCCCGCCTCTTTTTATTTTTTTTTTCCGGGCGGCGATGTTTGCCGCGGCCTGCGGGTGGGGGGGGCAGGCAGCTCTCCGCCCGCTCCTCGGGGCGAGCACACTATTGTGCTTGCGAGCCCAGCCGGTGCTGGGCCCGCCTCCTTTGTTCCTTTTTTTTTTTTTTTCTTCTGCGGCGCAGTTGGCCGCCCGTTGTCCCCGCGGCTTACGGGTGGGGGAGGGGCAGGGCCTCTGCCTCTTGCGGCCGACGCCGCGACTTCTCCACATCGCGGGGCCCGTTGGAGTTGGGCCCGCACGCCTATGTTCGCTCCTCCTCATCGCGGGTGGGGGAGGGGCAGCGCCTCCTCACCGCGGCCGATGCCGCGGGCCCTCTCACGCAGGGGAAGGGAAAAACCCAGCATCCCCGCTCCTGCCGGCGATGGTAGGGCCCTCTTCCTCTCTTGCGGCCGACGCCGCCCATGCGTCTCTCCCCCCCTCCCCGCCGCGGCGGAGTCCACATCCCAGGTGGGGGAGGGGCGCAGCACGCACGCGCCGGTGCCGCCACCTTCACCCATCACCTTCAGGGGACGGGCGGGCAGCCCGCCGTCCTCCATACCTTCCGGGGCCACCTCACATCCTTGCGGTCCAGCCGCGGACTCCCTCCATCTCGCCATCACTTCTACGCGGGCCCAGATGTAGATGGGCCCGCCACACCAAGATCTTTCGGGGCACGCAAAGGCCCGTTCCTCGTCGCCATTGTTAGGGGCCGTCCCGGTACACCGGGCAGCCCCATACTCGTGTCGGGTAGCACCCGACACAACACGCTGGAGTGCGGCGATCACGCTGCACGATGAAGGGTGGGGGTTCATCCCACCCGCTCCGGGACACCGGAGCGCCTCACATGGCCGGCTGGCAACCGGCTTACCGCGGCCCCGGCTCCGGGGGCACCCAGGCCGGGGTCGCCACCCTGGCCCGACTCACAGGGCCAGGGAGACACACAGGGACGGCGTTGCCCGGCAGGGGCACCGTCCGGACGGCGTTGCCCGGCAGGGGCACCGTCCTGGAGCTGGGCCCCTTCCTTGGGCCCAGCACACGTGGTGGGGCGCCGCCATGACGCCAACCCAAATAACACACACACACCACGGAGTCTGGATGGTCTCGACTGCCGAGCCGGAAGCGGCTCGGACCTTTTATTAAGATGGTCACATGGGTAACCATGTGACCATGACACCATACACTAGACGATACCATGGCCCCTTGCAGGGGTGCCATGCAACAGCAATGAATGACCTCCTCGGTTGGCAGGCAACTTAGCAGGAGCCGGCAAGTTTGTTCCTAATTCCCCTCTTGAACGCTGCATGCGTTCAACCACCAGCACTCTGCCTGGCTCCGATGCCGCGGACCGCTCCAGCACTGTCCGTCTCTTCTCACTTACCTTTTTCTTTCGCTTTCGGTTCATTTTCCTTCCTCTACTAGTACAACTTTGACAGCTACAACTACTGCCTGCACACCTCTGTCGGTCTCCGGGACTGCGACCGTCCGATCCACTACTACTGCTACTCCTGTGACTGTCTCTTGTGTTTTGTCCTTCTTTTCGTTTATCAATGGGTCTGTTATCAAACACAAAGAAAGGACTAGAATGCATCATTCTGTGCCTCGCTCTGTGACTCCGTCTGTGACTTCCTCGTCTCAGTATTAGTCATTCCTACTATGGATGTTCCTTTATAGATAGAGTGACAATAACAGGGGTAAATACCTTCAGGTTCACCACAATTCGCTGTATGTAAGGGCTGCAAGGGGGCCTGGGGAATAGTTGCGTGAAACTGCTAGCTGTAGCTGCAGGGAGTGGTTGGCTGTAACTGAATGTCACTGTAGGTTTCAGCTATAGGAGCTGTGTGTCCATAACTGCAGGGTAGATGGGGTTGTAGATGTAAGAGCCATGGCCCTAGAGACGCTGGCTCAGAAGAGGGCTGAACCCTCTAATGGCTGTAGGCCAATGTCTGCAGATGGTGTGGGGCTATATGTGTAGAATCGGAGCTGGGCTGCACCTGCGAGGACCCGGCCGGTGTCTGCATGGCCTGTGGGCTGCGGCTGCATAAGACGGGGGATCTAGTTACACTGGTTGGTACTGCAGAAGCCCCAGTCAATAGCTGCAAGATCGGCGTGTTTTGGTGGTGCTGCGGTCATCCTGGTGCATAACCTTTGAACTGCAGGTGTCGGGATGTAGCTGCAGGAGCAGCTGGGCATTGGCTCTGGGCCTGTGGCTTCAGGGATCATGGAGGGAGGTCACAGAAAATCTCTGGTACATTAGCTGCTGGAGTTCTCTTACTGTCGCTTTGTGAGTTGTGGGCAGCGGTGGAAGTGGAAAAAAAGAAACTAGTGGAGCTCCGGCTGCATCCAAAAAGGAGAGAGTGGGATGACCAGACAGCTGGCGCGGGGGCGGGGTACGAATGGACGGACCAGAATCACAAATGTTGGCTGAACAGTGAATTGCAACACTTCAAATTTGACCACATACCTTCCAAGGTTTATTGAGTACAAATAGTTTGGCTTTCATGGCCTACAGTAATATTGTTTTATAGAGTTTACTTTAAAAAAAACACATTGTTTAATAAAGTCACATGCAAACATGTATATCCTTATAGCACCATGTAAACCAAACGAATATCATTGTGGCTTTAATTTTCACATCCTGAATGGTGAACTATAAGTCCCAGAATGCAAGATAATGCCAACCTGAAAAATCTAGTTAACCGCGCTGTACTTTCAGCGATTTAAGACGTGTAGTAAAAGAAGTTGTTTCATAAATTCAGATTTGGAGATGCTATGTCACAAGCCTCCAGCTCATTGCTCATCATGATGTTGAAAACATTTGATAAGTGACTTAATTTTTTTGCATGTCAAGATAGTAGACATAATGTAGATAAACAAATCTTTAAATGGGTGCTCTGTGTTGGTCACTTTTACTTTTACAGATGTGCAAGGTAACTGGTGCTTAGCGAGCTCTTTGAGTTGGAAAGGTTCCATCATGCATATGAAAGGCTCTGGCACTGAGAAAAGAAATGTGTGCGCATCCTGAGCACCTTAACCACCTGCCGAGGGGGGAGGGGGGGCAGGGGTGTGTGTGTGTCTGTGTCTGTGTGTCTAGCGGAGACCCGGGAAACAGGCAGTGCTTGAATGTCCGGCTCAGGAGAAATAGAAAGCGTTGAAGCGCGTTGCTTGAGCATCTGAACTCAAGGTACGCTCTGTAAAAAGCAAACAAACTAGTGGTACAGTGTGGCAATGATTTATATTACACGTCCATCTCTGGTTGTGGGATGATGCAAAACTTCATTCTACCCCCATGTGCCGCTCCCTCACTTCTGCTCCTTCCCTCTCCTTTCTCCTCACCACTGGAACACCCTACCGCCGGAGTTCAAAAATCCCACCACTACTCATGTAGGCCTTTAAACTCCATCACTTGCACCTTGACTGGACCGCCACACTAATCAGGCACATTCTTGCTTCTGCGTCTCCATGACCTTCCTTGCATATAAGGTGGTGGCCTTTCCATGTAGAAGCCGCTCTCCGTTACCCAGACTCCCTCTTTCCTGTCCCCAGTTCACGTTCTGCTCTTTACCGCTTGTCACCTGGTCCGTTGCCGCTGGATCAGATCTCTGTGGTGAGCATTGGGTTGCGGGACTTCATTGGCCGCTGCATGAATCTCTGTATATATTTCTTATGAATTATAATGTCCTTAACCAATACAAAATGCAAGCTGCAGTGCTTGCTGTGAAGTGTGGGGGTGGGCTGTAGCCGCAGGGCCTCGAGCACTGTGTTGGGTGCTGCAACTGCAGCCGTTCGGGGGCAGTGTGACTGCAGGGTCCGCAGCGGCGTTCTAGCTGCAGGCATTATAATTAAGGCTTCCAATTTTATGTTATTTACTTTTTTCACCATTTCTGTCTGTACCCATATTTGTTGTTTTTATCTGTATGTATCCACTTTTTTTTTTTTTTGCTATTTAAAAAAACTATTTGTAACTAGTATTAAAACACATGTATTTACATGAAAATGAAAGCACAGTTGCTCTTGTAGCAGGGCTTTCTTAGAGCGGGGCTTTTTCTCACAAGCCCAGGTCTGCATATCTGCAGCCTTTTAAACAGTAATAGGAATACATTTCCTTCTTCACCCTCTCTGTTATGTTTCTTTGCATAGTCATTTCATTGACCTTGCTCACTACTCTTAGAGAGGCACAGCTCCACCCTACTGATGAGGTCCAACCAGAACGAAACGCGTGTCTGGGGTTGCTGTTGGTACTCTTGTTCAGAGGAGAATTACCTGGGATTTTGGTGCTGGACTGCCCCAGGGCAGGACAAAGACTGATATGTTTGGGATATTTCTTCTCTGTGAAAGATTGTGAGCTAAAGACTCTGGGTAAGTCTCTCGCAACCAGGACTAATGTCTGGCAGAGGGACTCCCAGGACCCCCTTGTTAATTTGCATATGCAAGTAACTTTGGGTCTCACCCTAAGTTACATGGGGAATCCAGACGTGGACCACTTGCTCACTATTCTTAGAGAGGCACAGCTCCACCCTACTGATGAGGTCCAACCAGAACGAAACACGTGTCTGGGGTTGCTGTTGGTACTCTTGTTCAGAGGAGAATTGCCCGGGATTTTGGTGCTGGACTGCCCCAGGGCAGGACAAAGACTGATATGTTTGGGATATTTCTCCTCTGTGAAAGATGGTGAGCTAAAGAATCTGGGTAAGGCTCTTGCAACCGGTACATATGTCCGGCAGAGGGCCTTCCCAGGCCCCCCCTTGTTTTTTGTATAGCCATTGACTTGCAATGCATGATTTACAACTGAAAGACCCAACCAAGAGACATGCCTTTCATTTTTTTTTTCTTCTCTATTTTTTGGAAAACACAGAAAGACAACAGAGTGATTTCCGTCTCTCTATTCATGTGTAAAAATGTGTTCTAACGTAAAACACAATTATTATGTGCGCAATTGACGTTGCATCTCACCTGTGGTCCTGTGCAGTCTTTGGAGGCACCAGCATCAGGGCCTCGAATGCGCGAGCTGGATCCGCTATTGCTATAAAGGTTGCTGGCCTGTGCAGGAGCTCTCTGCCTGCAGAAGGTTAGGGCTGCATTAGCTGTGGGTGGTGCAGAAGTGATTGACTGCAAACTCTTAAGTAACTGGGCACTGTAGTTGCTGGGTCTGCGGGTCTGAAGTTGTAGGAGGTGTGCAGCTGTAGGGGTACGAGGTATATCGTACAGATATATCCCCATGTTTATTTGTAGATTGTTCCAAACGCACAGAATTAAATTCACCTCAGTGTGTTTGTTCGGCATTGGTTGGCCTGGGGAGCCAAAAGTAGCTCCTGGTGGCTACTGGTGTCTCGCTAACCAGGTTCTTTGAGGCTACAAGCAGCAGCTAAATAGGCCCCATCCCCCCTCAATTTGTAACCCTGCAGTAGCTGTCGGAGCTGCAGAGTGTGTAGGCTGGTACAGGAGCACTTGGATACTGGGACTGCAGGGAATGCCGGAGGCACTTTGTGGGCTGCAGAAGTGGTGAGGAGGTAGCATTGTCTCGGGAGGATAGCTCAGGTGCAACACGCTCGCCTTGGAAGCAAGACGCACACAGAACAAAACCGGTTCGATCCCCGGGTCCGCGCTTAGAAACCTCTGGGTATTAAGCACATTATAAATAACCACTTATAATTAATAGCATCGTTTTCAACCTTTTAAAAGCGAAGGTATGATATATGATACCAAGTGTTGTTTGGCTTCTATGCACTTTGGGTCCTGCAAGTGCAAATGTGGGATCATGAGCGTGTGACCAGGAGCAGAGCAAAGGCTGCTCTGGGAACATGCATGCCCCATGCCGGTCCAGAGATGCTCTTCCAGTCCTGGTTTTCTAATGGGGAAAATTCAGGACTACTAGTACCAGAATACAAAGTTAAATCCAAGACAAACTAGGTCGCCCAAGTGGAATGGGCCATTTTTGCATATATGAATTGGCTGAGCGGAGCAGGACGGGAACTACCATTGCTTCCCTGGAAGAATGCATGCACTTTGTGTGCATTTCAGTTTCTTTTTGGTGTTCACAGAAATGTTGGTCTCACTTGGACATTGTGTTGAAATGTTGAAATCACTTGGAGGAAAACAATACTTGGAGGGGCGCACCAGCAAAGGTAAGTGCACCCTGAGCGGTAGCAAACGCGTGGCCGTGCAGCTGCAGAGAGCGATGGCCTGTAGTCCCAGTGGGCATAGGCCGCATGGAGCTCTTCCATACATGCCAACATTATTCATTCCATTCGGGAGACGTTGGTCCAGTCCTGGTTTTGACTTGGAATTACCCATTATAAACCTGAAGCGCTTGTCCCAGAATGCCCAGTTAAACCCAGGGCTGAAGTGGTGTCCCCCGAATGGATAATGGTGGCATCTGTGCTCCTCCACCGGCCCTGCCTGCTCCACACAGCTTGCCTCTTTTTATAGCTGTAACTGAATCCCTTGGACAGGAACTGAAGTGAAATGTAAGCAGGAACGCAAGGGGCTTGGTGCTGTGCCCGGTATTCAGCCCTGACGCTGGCCCTTCCCTCCCCTTGCACCCATCCAGCTGCACTCCCCAATGTCCCCTACACGCTGATCTCAACCCTCCTTGCTTGCCCGGTTCCCTGCCCGTGCCACTCCTCGTGCCCAGTGCTTGTCCTCCTCCTCCTCCTGCCCCTGTATACTCTGCCACTGCCCTTCCAAGCTCCCTCCGTGATTTTACTTTCTCCGAGTGCAGCGTGAAATCATTTCTTTTTTTATTGTATTTTTTTTTTAATCCTTGTAAATTTGTGCACATTCCGCCTCTGCTTGTGGCCTACCCCTCCAGCGGCGCACACTCCCCTTCAGCGGTACAGCCCATCCTCTTCTCCCCACGTGCCGCTGTGCTCGGCTGTCAGACCCTGCTCGGGTGCCTGTGCTCCTTCTGCGCTTCCTTGTCTGGCTCGGTTTGCGTGCCACTCCCCACTTTCTCTGCCCCTCCTCTTCCTTCGTGTGTTTCCCCCCTTTCCCTGCTTGCTCCTACTGTCTCCCTGAGCCTGGCGTTTCACCTCACGCCCTCGCTCGCGGCCTTAACACCCGCTAAAGCTCTGACGTGACTGCACGTTCACCCACTGCCTGCACGATGATGTCTCCTCCGTGCGTGCTACCATTCTGCACCGCCCCGGCTGTCTGAGACATTACTTTCACGCCCTCCCGGTCTGCTCTGCTCGCTGCCTGTGTGCCTCTCCCCACGCTACCTGCTTGCCCCCCTGCTTTGCTCTTTAGCAGTTTGCTCTAGTTGGCTTCTTTCCCAGAATGCTTTGAAAAAAAAGAGCTGCCCTCTGACCTCCGAGAACAAACTGAGCTCAGCCCGTGGGAGGAGACGACTAGGCCCAGACCTGCAGGCTCCAGGCCGCGAGCGAGCAGCGCCGGCCTCCCTGCTTCAGACATGGCCCTTCTACTGGAGGCGCAGGCCTCTGCTGTACACACAGGCCTCCCCCCTGACTCCCGGGTCTTCTAGACCGCAGAATTCCAGCCGGGAACCACGTGTACGGATGCAAGCTCCCCTGCTCAAGGCGGCGGGCTTCCTGCTTCCATAATGCTGGGTTGCAGGCGCGCTTTGACGAATCCTGCTTTCCGGGGCCTCCCGTTCCCACAGAGGCAATGAACACATCATGGCGGCCTCCTAGCAGGCCCATCACTGCTGGGGTCCCCTCTGGCTCATCATGGTTTCCTCTTGTCACAGCTCCCTCCCTGCCACAGCGTCCCCCGGTATGTGCGGAACACGGGAACGCTCTTCCCCAGCCGTCTCCGAGCGCGGGGGACACCTGTCACACCCCTCAAGTATGGTTAATCCCGACTCCTCTGCCACCCTGTCTCCCACTGACCCCAATTCACCACATGCACTCCCTCCCACACCAACCTTCTCGATTAGCTCACACACATTCGCTATTAAGAGACAGACTGCTCTTTGGCAAAGGCGGCCTGTCTGGGAATGTGCTTCAAATCCGGGGTGTCCCGGCCAGTGCGTTAAATGGAAACTCAGAAGTGCAGGTACTCACTATAGCAGAGGACCTGCTTACTGTTGAGAAGTGCCAGTACCCCTCCACTAATAGTAGTGGCTTCCCGTTGAGAAGTGCCCGCGTTATGGCTTACAAACAAAAGAACTGCAGGTACTGGGGACCGGCAAGGACCTGCCCATTTAAAGCACTGGTCCCGGCCTTCCTCCTGCAGGCTCTGCTTCCAGTCGTATGCACACGGGCATTGCCCCGGAGGGTCTGGGGAGGCTATAGCCCCGGGTCTTTTGGTTGTAGCCCTGCATGGAAGCTCAGGTGCTACAATCAAAAGGCTAGCCAGCCCCGAGTCCCGCCAGTCCTGATATTAGCATAGCCCCAGATCTTTTCCCGACCTAGCAACACCCCTGAGTATGTGCCTTCTGATGTGCAGACCTCGTCCTATTAGGGACTTTCACCTCCATTCTCAGGGTGGGCTAGCTTGACACCCATTTCTAGTTCAATTTGTAAATTCTCTTTATTAAAGCATTATAACCAAGACAACAGCAGTTAGTAACATAATTCAAACAGGCATTGGGCGGTCAGGGCAAGAACGCGCATCCGTAATCCTCAAAATTAAATTAAGTCTGAGTACAAGATCATCAGGTGTAGCAGTTCTGAAGTACGCCTTACACAGTGCTCCAGATAAGATTTCGAAGTGGGAGTATTTTACTCCCTATTTTTTTAAAGGTGGGAATAAAATGATTTTTTAGGGTGTAAAAATGTAAGTTGAATTCCCAATGAGAGTATTTTATAAGTGAGTAAAAATATGTTTTAACTAGGAAACGGAAATGTTTGATGAATAATAATTTTTTTGCACCTAGTTATTCATATTTGAAAAGGTACATGCTTCCTTCTTCCAATCAGGCAGTTTTAATAGTTTCTTCTGTATCTCTACATATTATCCCCACCAAAAATATCGCCGTACATATGGTCGTTTGTCTCGCCATAGACGATATTTTTGGGGGGGATAATTTGTGGGAGCGGGGGTTGCGGGGTGTCCCCCGCACATTTAAAAATGTTGCGGGGGGTGTCCTCCGCAGGGTCCATGGCTCAATATCGCTGCACAAATATGGCGATATTTTTGTATTGCAATATTTTTGCGGGGGATATTAACACATGGAACAGTTTCTTCCTGTGGTACTGCCTGCACTACTGGTCCAAATCTATCCAATGAGCTTTGTGGGTGAAAGCAGGGGCCCACGGTTCTATGTGTCTTTCCTATTTTTTGTTTGGAGTATTGTTACACCAGATTTGTATTTTTTGGGAGTATTTGCCTATTTTTAGGGAGTAAAAGTGGCCGATACACCCCTTATCTGTAGGGCTGGCCATACAGCAGTATTAATATTTATACATTTTGATTTTGGGGCCCTGAAGGGCCTATGCGAATACTGCAGAACTCGTGCCCAGATGTTCTTGGGTTAGGATACAGGATGGGATAATGCTCTACACGTGTCTTCTCAAATTTGTGGCCCATGCCAACTCTTTAAACCATGCAGATAGTGTGGGTGGTGCAGGGCATATCTAGTTCTCACAGGTCAAGGGCAGTGCTAAAGTAACAAACCTCTACCAATGGCTGCCAATACCAGGTGACTGGCTTCACTCCTAACTACAGAGACTGCAGGTGGGCAGCATTCACTCCTACGTGCAACTTCACTTGTGAAGGTTTCTCTGTATTGTATTGTATTATAGTAATTTATATAGCACTATTTCCCCATTCGACCTCAACGTGCTTTGTGGTTGGAACGGCCTTGGGGACTGAATTCCAGATATGGGAACATTCTACAAGTTTACTTTAAGATGCATGTGTGCTTTCTGCAGGAATTAGGATTTAGGAGGACAGGCCAGGCTCCAGTAAGCAACCCAAAGGTCAGGCATGTGGACGGGTGCAGTCAGTGGTTGAGGTAGAGTGCTAGTGGAGGAGACTCAATGTGTGCCCAGCTAGACCGAAATTTGTCGTAGGTTGTAGCTGCATACTAATGGCAGAGGTGGTGAGGCAGGTAAGGGGGCTCAGTGCGGACAGCTATGCGAGCAGCTAGACCGGATTTGACATAGCCATAGCTGCATTCTAGAGTGTATGGATGGAGCAGACTTCAGGTGGAACGTTTTCTCTTCTGCAAGGGACTCCAGACGACAGCCAACACCAGAGGTCAGACATTACTCTACACATGACTGGCCTCCTACAGGGGACTCCAGCTGGCATGTTCAGATGTGCAGGACCATAGCCCAAACATGAATAGTTCTTCTTCAGGTTCAAGATTTTCTCCAATATTCTTAAACCCGCCAGATACCCCAGTGATTTAATCACTTGTTACCAAGCTCTTAAGGTGGGCAGCCCTCTCCTTTGCTGGCTCCAGGTGGGCAATCTTGGCTGCTGCTGGCTCCAGGTGGGCAGTCTTGTCTGCTGCTGGCTCCAGGTGGGCAGCCCTCTTCTTTGCTGGCTCCAGGTGGGCAGCCCTCTTCTTTGCTGGCTCCAGGTGGGCAGCCCTCTCCTTTGCTGGCTCCAGGTGGGCAGCCCTCTCCTTTGCTGGCTCCAGGTGGGCAGTCTTGTCTGCTGCTGCATCCAGGTGAGCAGCCCTCTCCTTTGCTGGCTCCAGTTGGCCAGCCCACTCCTTTGCTGGCTCCAGGTGGGCAGCCCTCTCCTTTGCTGGCTGCAGTGTGGGCAGCCCTCTCCTTTGCTGGCTGCAGTGTGGGCAGCCCTCTCCTTTGCTGGCTGCAGTGTGGGCAGCCCTCTCCTTTGCTGGCTGCAGTGTGGGCAGCCCTCTCCTTTGCTGGCTGCAGTGTGGGCAGCCCTCTCCTTTGCTGGCTGCAGTGTGGGCAGCCCTCTCCTTTGCTGGCTCCAGGTGGGCAGCCCTCTCCTTTGCTGGCTCCAGGTGGGCAGCCCTCTTTGTTTGCTGGCACCAGGTGGGCAGCCCTCTCCTTTGCTGGCTCCAGGTGAGTAGCGCTCTCCATTGGTGCAGCCCTCTCCTTTGCTGGCACCAGGTGGGCAGCGCTCTCATTTGCTGGATCCAGGTGAGCAGCGCTCTCCTTTGCTGGCTCCAGGTGTGCAGCCTTCTCTGCTGCCGCCTCTGGGTGGGCAGCCCTCTCATTTGCTGGCACCAGGTGGGCAGCCCTCTCATTTGCTGGATCCAGGTGAGCAGTGCTCTCCTTTGCTGGCTCCAGGTGGGCAGCCCCCTCTGCCGATGCCTCCAGGTGGGCAGCTCTCTCCTGTGCTGGCTCCAGGTGGGCAGCTCTCTCCTGTGCTGGCTCCAGGTGTGCAGCCCTCCCTGCTGCTGCCTCCAGGTGGGCAGCCCTCACCTTTGCTGTCTCCAGTTGGGTAGCCCTCTCCTTTGCTGGCTCCAGGTGGGTAGCCCTCACCTTTGCTGGCTCTAGGTGTCCAACCATCTCCTTTGCTGGCCTTAGCTCAGGTGTGCACCTCTTGCCCTTGCTAGCTCCCAGAGTGCACCCGCCTCCCATGCTGCCTTCAGGTGTGCAGTCATCCATTATGATGGCTCCAGATGTGCAGACCTCTGACCTGCTGGCTCAAGGTGTGCAGACCTCTCTGCTGCTGCCACCAGGTGTGCATCGATCTCCCATGCTGTTTCTAAGTGTGAAGCCCCCTCCCCTGCCGGATTCAAGGGGCAGGCCTCTCTGCTGCTCGCAGGTGTGCAGCCATCCCCTCTACTGGCTCAAGGTGTGCAGCCCTCTGACTCCAGGCGTCCCTCCGCCTTCCCTGCTGGCTTCAGGTGTGCAGCCATCCCTTATGATGGCTCCAGATTTGCAGACCTCTGCCGGCTTCAGGTGTGCTGCCCTCTGACCTGCTGGCTCCAGCTGTGCTGGCCGCTACCCTACTGGCTCCGGGTGTGCAGACCTCTGACTACAGACGTCCCTCCTACTCCCCTGCTAGCTTCATCTGTGGTGCCCTCTCCCCTGCTGGCTGCAGGTGTCTAGCCCTCTCCCCTGCTAGCTCCATGTGTGGTGCCCTCTCCACTGCTGGCTTCAGGCGTCCAGACCACTCCTCGTTCTGGCTGCAGGTGTCTAGCCCTCTCCCCTGCTGGCTGCAGGTGTCTAGCCCTCTCCCCTGCTAGCTCCATGTGTGGTGCCCTCTCCCTTGCTGGTTGCAGGCGTCCAGACCACTCCTCGTTCTGCCTGCAGATGTTCAGCCTTCTTCCCCTGCTGGCTGCAGGTGTCCAGCCCTCTCCCCTGCTAGCTCCATGTGTGGTGCCCTCTCCACTGCTGGCTTCAGGCGTCCAGACCACTCCTCGTTCTGGCTCCAGGTGTTCAGCCTTCTTCCCCTGCTGGCTGTAGGTGTCTAGCCCTCTCCCCTGCTGGTTCCATGTGTGGTGCCCTCTCCACTGCTGGCTCCAGGCGTCCAGACCACTCCTCGTTCTGGCTGCAGGTGTCTAGCTCTCTCCTGCTGGCTGCAGGTGTCTAGCCCTCTCCCCTGCTGGCTCCATGTGTGGTGCCCTCTCCACTGCTGGCTTCAGGCGTCCAGACCACTCCTCGTTCTGGCTGCAGGTGTCTAGCCCTCTTCCCCTGATGGCTGCAGGTGTCTAGCCCTCTCCCCGCTGGTTCCATGTGTGGTGCCCTCTACACTGCTGGATTCAGGCGTCCAGACCACTCCTCATTCTGGCTGCAGGTGTTCAGCCTTATTCCCCTGCTGGCTGCAGGTATCTAGCCCTGTCCCCTGCTGGCTGCAGTTGGGAATCCCTCTTCCCTGCTGCCCCTGTGTGCTGTTCTCTCCCCTGCTGGTCTCATGTTTTCTGTCGTCCTCGCGGGTCCAGCCATCTCTCCTGCTGGCTCCCGCTGTGCCGCCCACTTCCTCTGCAAGCTCGAGGTGTGCAGCCCTCTCCCTCCGCAAGCTCCAGTTGTGCAGCCCTTTTCGAATGCTGGATGCAGGTGTACAACCGTCTCCCCTATTAGCTTCAGATTCCCTTCCCTCTATGCTGCTCTCCTCAAGTGTGCAGTCATCACCGTCCCTGGCACCAGTGCTCAGCCCTTTCCCCTGCTGGGCCTGGGTGTTCAGATGTCTCCCCTAATGGCAATAAGTGGGCAGTCATCTGCCCCTGCTTGCTCCAGGGGTTCACCCTCTACCTGCTTGCACTAGGCGTGCAGCCCTCTCCAGGGTCGGACTGGGCCATTTCATTGTCTCCGGCACCAATGGAAAAGTGGCCCACAGTTGCAAATGGCTATTCTCTCATTTTGTGACACTGTTTGAATAGTAGCCAAGGGGGTGTTTTTTTGATAAAATGTGTTGCAAATTGTGCATTGTAAATAATATTTACTCTGCAGCACTGATCAAAACCACTAGCCGCATAGTGATGTAGCTCATAAAACTGGCCCACATTGGCCAAAAAGGGGCACACCTTGACCAACAAAACTGGCCCGCACCAGCATTTTGTGTTTTTGTTCGGCCATCGGCCTATTGCCCTATAGGCCAGTCTGAGCCTGACCCTCCCCTACTGTTGTCCAGTGGGCAGTCCTGTTGACGAGCTGTAGGCGTACATGAACTTATCCCTGGTGGCTCGAGGTGTGCACCCCCGGGACCCCTCACTCGTTCCAAGTGTAGAGGCCTCTCTGCTCTTAAGGCTCTAGGTACACACGTATCTCTCCTCTGCTGTTTCCAGATGTGGAACCGCCCTCCCCGATGGCTCCAGTTGTAGAGCCCCGGCCTGGCTGGTTCCTGGTGTATAGGGCTTTCTCTCTTTTTGGCTCCATGTTCGACTATTTTGGCTCCATGCGTGCAGACCTCTTCCCTCCTGGCTGGCTCCGAGTGAACTGGCCTCTCACTCCTTGCTAACTCCAGACGTGGAGACCCCTCCCCAGATATCTCCAGACCTCTTCCCTGCTGGCTGGCTCCAGGTGAACAGGCCTCTCACTCCAGATGTGGAGGCCCCTCCCCTGATATCTCCAGACCTCTTCCCTGCTGGCTAGCTCCAGGTGAACAGGCCTCACTCCTTGCCAACTCCAAATGTGGAGCCCCCTCCCCTGATATCTCCAGACCTCTTCCCTGCTGCCTGGCTCCAGGTGAACAGGTGTCTCACTCCTTACTAACTCCAGATGTGGAGCTGCCTCCCCTGATATCTCCAGACCTCTTCCCTGCTGGCTGGCTCCAGGTGAACAGGCCTCTCACTCCAGATGTGGAGGCCCCTCCCCTGATATCTCCAGACCTCTTCCCTGCTGGCTAGCTCCAGGTGAACAGGCCTCACTCCTTGCTAACTCCAAATGTGGAGCCCCTCCCCTGATATCTCCAGACCTCTTCCCTGCTGGCTGGCTCCAGGTGAACAGGTGTCTCACTCCTTGCTAACTCCAGATGTGGAGCCGCCTCCCCTGATATCTCCAGACCTCTTCCCTGCTGGCTGGCTCCAGGTGAACAGGCCTCTCACTCCAGATGTGGAGGCCCCTCCCCTGATATCTCCAGACCTCTTCCCTGCTGGCTAGCTCCAGGTGAACAGGTCTCACTCCTTGCTAACTCCAGATGTGGAGCCCCCTGCCCTGATATCTCCAGACCTCTTCCCTTCTGGCTGGCTCGAGGTGAACGGGCGTCTCACTCCTTGCTAACTCCAGATGTGGAGCCGCCCACCCTGAATCGCCTGGCTAAGGTGCTCCATAAGTTGGTTGCCAGGAAAGAGAAGGAGGACCCTTCCTGGCATTGCCCGTTGAAGTGCGGGATTGTTACTGTTACAGCATTGATGGATGTGGGCATTGGATGAAACTTTGTTGTAGATTCTGGGCCTCTGCAGTGGAAGTTGCAATGGGCGATGCCCCAGGTTGTGAACGGAACGAGAATCTGCATTTGACTGGAATCCAGAAGATTGTCTGGAGTGATGTGTCCCCCCCCATCTTTCCAGCCAAAGGGGAAGTCTTGCTGGAGGCGTAATCCAGTCTGGAGAGTACCAAGGCGATGGCTGTCAGGATTCTATGAGGCAACATCAGAGATGGCCAGATACAATGGACGGATATCACTGCAGCTTCAGCGTAGGGTTCGAAAGTGAGGGAGTTGCCCCTGGCAAGTCCAAAGCTCAGCTGGTGGCAGGCTCCTTATTGTTCTGTAATGTTCGGTGGGTTTTTTTGAGCCGTCGATCATGAGCTCTGTGTCTGAGTTTATTGCTCATCATTCAGGCATCTGTCTGGAAAGGCAATTGCTGAGTTGCGCTTGCATACATTTGTAATCCATTTGAGTCTAGTCTCCTCAGCGTAATCGCAGCCGGCAAGACTTGGGTAGCTGATCATTTACAAGAGTCTACGCGCAGGCCTCCTCTTTAGAGCCTCACTAGGTCTATCTTCATACCTTGAAACTCTTACTACTGACTTAAAAACATACACACCATAAAATTCTTCAGTCATTGGTGGCAGTGCAATAGTCGCAGGACATTAAGGGATGACACAGACTGCACAAGCGGAAGTTGAAACCCTTCTCTGTGTTTTAGGTCAGACAGGATAGCACTTTGTACTCGCAGTGGTCCGTGCCTGTGGGATAACCATGGCAGGTGCAGAAACCATCACAGCTTGCACTGTAGGGGTCTCGGGAGCACAGACAAAGGGGGGGCAGCACCGACTCTGCCCACCTTATTGATCCACGCCAGTCACCCTGCATCCTTGAGGACTTCAGGTGCAGAGCGACCGCGCATAGTGATAACGCCACACCACCACTTGGCGCCGGATCCTCCTCCAACTCTTTCCCTCGCACTCCCTCTGGACCTCCCAATCATGCCGCCCTGGCATGCTGCCACGTCTTGCTGGCAAATACTTTCTATTGAAGTATGTGCCGCAGGCATGGCGGCTAGTTTGGCACTAGGCTTTTTGTGCATGGTGGGGGCACGGGACATTAATTATCCACATTCATTATGACCAGGACCCAGGCTTGGAATGGCTCGAAGCTGTGAACCAGGCGAGGAGTGTAACTTCCGCTCTCTTCATCCACAGAGGCTGGCACCTATGTGCACAAAACAAGGGAAGAACATGTTCCTTTCTAGGATACTTTCCACCCCCCTAAAAGTCTGCCAGTCCCAAGCTCAACGCTAAATGCCCATATTGCTAATGCGCAGGTAAGACTGCTTTGTTGGTGACTGTGACAGCTGGGCTGAACTTTTTGTGGTACTTGGCTGTATTCTGTGTGTTGCAGTGCAAGAGGGGCCAAGGGTAGCATCCATAGTCTATCAATCCCTAGGGCAACTGTCTACAGTTAAGGGGTCTGCTATACTTTAAGTGCATGATAAAATAGTAATAAGAACACTACCCGATATTTAATGTATAGCTCTCCAAAACCGCCTTGGAATGAACGAATGAACGAACGAACGCGCGCACGCACGTACACACACACCTCTATTTTTCTTTTTCTGCCTCTTTTTCTCTTTCTTTTTCTCTCTTTTTTTTCTCTCTCTCTCTCTTTCTCTCTTTCTTTCTTTCTTTCTTTCTTTCTTTCTTTCTTTCTTTCTTTCTTTCTTTCTTTCTTTCTTTCTTTCTTTCTTTCTTTCTTTCTCTTTCTGGTTGTGTACAACTTCACCCAAGCTGAACACACATTCCACCAGTTCTTGCATCAAGCGCACAGCTTTGCAGCTGCATCACAAGCAGAGTTCAGAACACACGCCGTCTGGGAGCCCGTGGAAAGTCACTGTGATTCCTATACACCTCCTTCGTGTGCACTCCCTTAACCACACTCGGCCTTCACTTGCTTGTGCCAATACCATCTCTTGCACTCCCTTAACCACACTCTACAACCTCAGCCTTCACTTGCTTGTGCCAATACCCTCCATTGCACTCCCTTAACCACACTCTACACCCTCAGCCTCCACTTCCTTATGCCAATACCCTCTCTTGCACTCCCTTAACCACACTCTACACCCTCAGCATCCACTTCCTTATGCCAATACCCTTTCTTGCACTCCCTTAACCACACTCTACACTCTCAGCCTCCACTTCCTTATGCCAATACCCTCTCTTGCACTCCCATAACCACAATCTACACCCTCAGCCTCAACTTCCGTATGCCAATACCCTCTCATGCACTCCCTTAATCACACTCTACACCGTCAGACTGCACTTCCTCATGCCAATAATATATCCCTTGCACTCCCTTAACCACACTCTACACCGTCAGCCTCCACTTCCTTATGCCAATACCCTCTCTTGCACTCCCTTAACCACACTCTACACCCTCAGCCTTCACTTGCTTGTGCCAATACCCTCTCTTGCACTCCCTTAACCACACTCTACAACCTCAGCCTCCACTTCCTCATGCCAATAATATATCTCTTCCACTCCCTTAACCACACTCTACAACCTCAGCCTTCACCTGCTTGTGCCAATACCCTCTCTTGCACTCCCTTAACCACACTCTACACCCTCAACCTCCACTTCCTTATGCCAATACACTCTCTTGCACTCCCTTAATCACACTCTACACCGTCAGACTGCACTTCCTCATGCCAATAATATATCCCTTGCACTCCCTTAACCACACTCTACACCGTCAGCCTCCACTTCCTTATGCCAATACCCTCTCTTGCACTCCCTTAACGCCACTCTACACCCTCAGCATCCACTTCCTTATGCCAATACCCTCTCTTGCACTCCCTTAACCACACTCTACACCCTCAGCCTCCACTTCCTTATGCCAATACTCTCTTGCACTCCCTTAACTACAATCTACACCCTCAGCCTCAACTTCCTTATGCCAATACCCTCTCTTGCACTCCCTTAACCACACTCTACAACCTCAGCCTTCACCTGCTTGTGCCAATACCCTCTCTTGCACTCCCTTAACCACACTTTACAACCTCAGACTTCACTTCCTTGTGCCAATACTCTATCTCAACAACCCAAAGCTATACCAGAGGAGTGTGCCAGCTGAGGAAAGTCAGAGACCAAACAGGCCAAAGAATACACGCCAGCCTGCAAACAAAAATCAAAAATGCTACCCATGGTTTGAGGGTGCCGTGGCGTGCTTCGAGAACCTCCCATTCAGTAGCCGGTACGGGAGGCTTTACAGGAAGGTGGGATGTAGTCGGGAAAGGGGAAGGAGGCCCCTCTAAAAAACAGGCACAAAAAAAAACGAGCTGGCACCCAACGAATGAGCCGGCATTCCGTACCTGGCAGGCTGCCAGAATATGCAAAGAGGCAGGGTAGGCACCGGCATGAAGTACACCCGGTATTCTTAAAGCTCTGGAATCCGCTAGAACCCCTCAAACTCAATCCATATCTGCACACACTAATTCCCTGATTACACGTTTGGCAGTAGTGGTAACCCATCCGGTATTTCTGAATAATTCATGTTTTTCTGAGCCACCAACCTGCGTGTTTCAAACATGAAACCCTTGTCGTGCGCCTGCATCTCTGTGACAATATTCGTCGCCAGGCAATAGCTTTACCGCATGCGGCCATTACCTCATGCAGTGTCATGGGCGCTACTCCCGAGGGGCCAGGACTGGCCCAGCGCCCTCGGAAGCAGACCCATCTTCCACTACTCCGGACCCAGCAGACCCCCACAGGGGCCCTTTGGACTGTGTCCTGGCGCCATTGGCGCCATTGGCGCCAGGCTCCCGGCGCCATAGGCGCCGGGCTCACATTGATAAACAGTGTAATAATGCTTGGGTGGACTTACCTGAGGCAGACCATGCTGCATATTTACCCATAACAATCCAGTCTGGTTGAAGTCCCCAGCCATCAGGGCTGGGAGGAACTATTCCCTCCATTCAGGAACTCTTTTCTTACCTGGGTGGAACCGGTGGAAGAACACACACTGGAAGCACTTCTCTGCTATTTAAACGACGCCCGATGGAAAACACGTGCTTCGCGTTATTCTGCAGCAGCAGCAGGACGCTCACCGAGTCGGCTCCTGCATTCCAGGTCCAGAGTCATCTTCAGCTTCCGCGTAGCAACCTGTGGATGAAGAAAGACACCAAACAATACTTACCAGATCCCGGAATCCAGTCACCGGCAAAGCCTGCAAAGAATAAACATAAGGTTAGAAAAGTGCAACTCGCTCGCAGCCGCGCCCGCTTACCTGATCCATCCGTGATTGCAACGGAGCTAACCGCGGCCTTCTCTTCGGCAGCTTCTCTGCACCTGAAAGGCAAAGGACATAATTAAAAAGGGGTTCGGGTGAAGGCAGTCGCATTCATCTTAACTTACCAGTTTTTGCACGCGCACAAGCGGTCGCATCAACCGCAGCATCCCGGCACCTGAAAACTAGAAAAAGGACATTATTAGAGGTGCCATTAAAAGCGGCCAACGATCATTATACTTAAGTGCATCGGCACGTGCAGTGGCAACGGATATAAAGCCCGCAGCATCCCGGCACCTGAAAACTAGAAAAAGGACATTATTAGAGGTGCCATTAAAAGCGGCCAACAAACATTATACTTACGTGCATCGGCACGTGCAGCGGCAACGGAAAACTACGCCCACAGCATCCCGAGGCCTGAAACAAAGGAAAGGGGACATTATTGAGGTGCCCATCTTTTAAAGCCTAAAGACTACAGTATACTTACAGGCATCCGCTCGTGCAGTAACAGCGGCATCGCTCTTCGGTATCCCAGCACCAGTGCCACAACTAAGGCCGCAAAAGACTTGAGCCTCAACACTGAACTCATCCAGTGACGTAACTGGAATCCACGCACCCCTGCACCAGACGCAGGATGGAGAGCTCAGCATTTATACGCCTAAGATGAGAGCTCGCCGAGACAAGTAGAAAGCTAGGCTGTGGGAGAAACTGGCGATTGGTGGGAGAAGAAATCTCATCAAACGGTGATTAACCCTTTTTCTTCCACCTGCAGAAAACTTACCCTGCAAGTCAGACATTCGATAAGAGGAAGCCCAGTCCTGAGAGTCGTCCGAGCTCTACGCTTCTCAATTGAAGAAACGATAGCAGCCCAGCCGGGATCAGCGCCTCCGTGGGAATCAGGTGAGCGTTACATGCAGTAATTACTGCACGCAGTAATAGAAAATCCAATGGGACTCCAAAGCGGGAACAAAGTTCTGGGCCTGCATGGCTTGTAAGCGCGTGGACCCGCATAACCGCAGCATGCGGACCCGCAGAACAGCAGCATGTGGACCCGCAGAACAGTAGCATGCGGTAACCGCAGAACAGGAGCATGTGCTAACAGCAGCATGCGGACCAGCAGAACAGCAGCATGCGGTAACCACAGAACAGCAGCATGCGGACCCGCAGAACAGCAGCATGTGGACCCGCAGAACAGCAGCATGCGGACCCTCAGAACAGCAGCATGCGGTAACAGCAGCATGCGGCCCCGCAGAACAGCAGCATGCGGCCCCGCAGCATGCGGCCCCGCAGAACAGCAGCATGCGGTAACCGCAGAACAGCAGCATGCGGTAACCGCAGAACAGCAGCATGCGGTAACCGCAGAACAGCAGCATGCGGTAACCGCAGAACAGCAGCATGCGGTAACGGCAGCATGCGGACCCACAGAACAGCAGCATGCGGTAACCGCATTAGCGTTTGTGAGCACTACAGGGTCGTATTCCGGCTACCTTGGGTTGAGCTCCTCTGCTACAGGAAGCTCAGGTGATCTTTTCAGCCAGGATTGGGGCATCTTTTAAGCAGGCCTGGACCCTCTGGCACGCTTAAGCACTCTTTTAGTAAATCTCCCCACACTTATCACCCGCTCATATCCGCAGTTTAACAGAGCGAAGGGATAGAGAGTACGTCTCAACTTCGGGGGAGTATAAGGAAAATCCTTCTCAGGAAGTAAAACTGGACACACCACTCATCTTGGGGTGGATGAAAGGAGAGACATGTGCAGAGAGGAGACATGCGGTCACGTGTGCTGCTACTGCCCCCTGTCTGCGGGAGAGGGAGATTACTGGATCGTGACTCTATCCACCTCTCGTACACAGAACATGGACTCCAGGAGCTCTGCTAAGATTCCTGAATAGAACCCAGTTACAGGAGAACTCCCTGGAGACTGACCTTTCAGCGTTCAGAGCTCTTGCCAACCTCAGTAAGAGGAACATTCAAGGAGCCAAATGGGCTTCATGCAGAGCCACGACCGCAGAGAGTCGTGCAGAAACCAAGGAGCCCCACTAGGCTACCCAGGGAGTCGTGCAGAAACCAAGGAGCCCGACTAGGCTACCCAGGGAGCCGTGCAGAAACCAAGGAGCCCTACTAGGCTACCCAGGGAGTCGTGCAGAAACCAAGGAGCCCTACTAGGCTCCCCAGGGAGTCCTGTAGAAACCAAGGAGCCCTACTAGGCTACCCAGGGAGTCCTGCAGAAACCAAGGAGCCCTACTAGGCTACCCCGGGAGCCACGACCACAGGGAGCCCTGCAGAAACCAAGGAGCCCTACTAGGCTACCCAGGGAGTCCTGCAGAAACCAAGACGCCCTACAGAAACCAAGGAGCCCTACTAGACTACCCAGGGAGCCACGACCACAGAGAGCCCAGCATACATCCAGGAGCTCTACTAGGCTACCTAGGGAACCACGACCACAGGGATCCTGGCACATATCCAGGCCCCCCTACTAGGCCACCTCGAGAGCCACCACCACAGGGAGTCCTGCAGAAACCAAGGATCCCTCCTAGGCTACCCAAGGAGCCACGACCGCAGGGAGTCCGGCAGAAACCAAAGAGCCCTACTAGGCCACCTCGAGAGCCACCACCACAGGGAGTCCTGCAGAAACCAAGGAGCCCTACTAGGCTACCCAGGGAGCCACGACCACAGAGAGCCCAGCATATATCCAGGAGCTCTACGAGGCTACCTAGGGAACCATGACCACAGGGATACCGGCAGATATCCAAGCCCCCCCCCCCTACTAGGCCACCTCGAGAGCAACCACCACAGGGAGTCCTGCAGAAACCAAGGGGCCCTCCTTTGCTACCCAGGGAGCCATGACCGCAGGGAGTCCGGCTGATATCAAGGCCCCCCTACTAGGCTACCTCGAGAGCAACGACCGCAGGGAGACCAGCATATATCTAGGAGCCCTACTAGGCTACATAGGGAGTCCGGCATATATCAAGGGGCCCTCCTAGGCTACATAGGGAGCTCGGCAAATATAAAGGAGCCCTACTAGGCTACATAGGGAGCCCGGCATATAGCAAGGAGCCCTACTAGGCTACATAGAGAGCCTGCCATATAGCAAGGAGCCCTTCTAAGCTACATGGGGAGCCCGGCATATATCAAGGAACCCTACTAGGCTACATAGGGAGCCCGGCATATAGCAAGGAGCCCTCCTAGGCTACATAGGGAGCCCGGCATATAGCAAGGAGCCCTCCTAGGCTACTTAGGAAGCCCGGCATATAGCAAGGAGCCCTCCTAGGCTACTTAGGAAGCCCGGCATATAGCAAGGAGCCCTACTAGGCTACATAGGGAGCCCGGCATATAGCAAGGAGCCCTCCTAGGCTACAGAGGGAGCCCGGCATATAGCAAGGAGCCCTCCTAGGCTACATAGGGAGCCCGGCATATATCAAGGAACCCTACTAGGCTACATAGGGAGCCCGGCATATAGCAAGGAGCCCTACTAGGCTACATAGGGAGCCCGGCATATAGCAAGGAGCCCTACTAGGCTACATAGGGAGCCCGGCATATAGCAAGGAGCCCTACTAGGCTACAGAGGAAGCCCGGCATATAGCAAGGAGCCCTACTAGGCTACATAGGGAGCCCGGCATATAGCAAGGAGCCCTACTAGGCTACATAGGGAGCCCGGCATATAGCAAGGAGCCGCCCGGCATATAGCAAGGAGCTCTACTCTAATGAAATAGCATTTTTCAGTGTTGAGCTTGTTTTCCTCCTTTTCAATGTAATTTATATGTCGCTTTATTTATTCCTCGCCCACCGACCCTTCATTTTCTCTGCATAATTCCAGCTTTGTGTTATTTTGTAACATGGTGGCAGCTTTGTTCTATGAGCTGATTAAACTCTGTCATGTTGCAGAATGTTCTCCCATGTTTTTCTTATGTTCTTTCACATTAATATCACATTGATGTGTACAAAGCCAACGAGCGCTTTAAACCAGCTGGAAGATTACATGTAACGCTCCACAAAACACCCAACGATATATAATCCGCGGGGGCGACACTCCATTCATAAGGAGGGCAATGGCGCCCAAAGGAGACACGGTCAGCAGACTCTACACCTCTGTTTTGACCTAACGGCTCTCTGCTGCCTGACAATGCTGGACTAACGAACCAGCTCCTGCCCAAGCGGAATCCATCCTCCCCCGACCCTAATGAAGCGCCTAGCAGGCCCCAACACCTCCCAGGCACTCTGGCCCAGGTCACTGCTCCATAAGGAGCCCCACCCTCATTTGGGAGAACCCACAGTCAGTCCCTCGCAGTTTTCCTGTCTGCACCGAGGGTTCCGTGCTCTCCTGTTCCCGTGTGCAGTGTTTCATCACTCATGCCCAGGTGTGGCCGAAGGTATGACGAATCAGCTGAGTATTACTGAGAGTCCGTTCGATTCACTTACAACTACTGTGCGGGTGGGTGACTGTTGAGTACTGCGCGCGTGAGACTCATCGAGTACTACCGAGTCTGAGTGACTTCTTGAGTACTACTGTGAGACTCCTGCAGCACTACGGAGTACGCGTGAGTGAGTGCGAGACTCAGTGAGTACTACTGTGAGGGAGAGAGACTTGTGGGTGCTGCTTCTAGAGACGGTAGCCTCGCGCTTCCCGTGAACGGGCCACGTTTGGGGGCAGGACCCGCACGTTTCGGTTCAAGAGGCCTCAAAGGGGAAGAACCCCCTTCGGCGGTGCCTGAAATAAACGTAAGGAGGCTCTACATGTGAGGGGGGTCGGGTGATGCTCGCTGTGTGTAGTGGTGGCCCTGCCGCCCCCTCCTCCTTAGCGTTTCTGGCTACCTCAGCCTCCGGCAGCCCGCGGCACCCCTGCGCCCGTGGCAGGCTCCCAAGATCCGGCTGACTCAGGCGGCTGGCCGTCTCCCAGGCTGGAGGGTGCGGCGGGCCGGCCTCCTCTCCTCTGCTCTCGGCTGAAAGACTGCGAGGACCCGGCAGGGCTGGGACCGTGGGAGAGTAGAAGGGGTACAGTAGGTTGGCATGAATGGGCTCGTCTTCAACCCTTGGGCAGCGGGGATGGGCGGAGAGGGGGCAGAGCTCGTTACGTTTACATGAAGACATGCGGGGCAGTTTTCACATTTGTGAGTACATTTGGGGCAGGGGGTTTCACACCTGTATGGAGACTTCTGGTGGCTAGGAATTCACACCTCTGGCCCGTGCTCTGTGGCAGGGGATTTCACATCTGTATAAAAACATGGGGCAGGTGATTTCACATCTGTATAAAGACATGGGGCAGGAGATATCACATCTGTATACAGACATGTGGGGCAAGGGAATTCACATCTGCATGGGGCTAGGAGATCTCGCATCCGTATAAATGTATGGGGCCAGGAGATTTCCCATCTGTATGAGATATGGGGGCAGGGGATTTCACATCTGTATAAAGACATGGGGGCAGGGGATTTCACATCTGTATAAAGACATGGGGGCAGGGGATTTCACATCTCTGATGAGCTATGGGGCAGGGGAATTCACATCTGTATAAAGACATGGTGGGGCAGGGGATTTCACATCTGTATAATATATGTGGGCATGGGATCTCACATCCGTATAAATGCACGGGCCAGGAGATCTCGATCTCGCATCCGCATAAATGCACTGGGCTAGGAGATTTCCCATCTGTATAAGATATGGGGGCAGGGGAATTCCCATCCGTATAAATGTATGGGGCCAGGAGATTTCACATCTGTATGAGATATGGGGGCAGGGAATTTCACATCTGTATAAAGACATGGGGGCAGGGGATCCACATCTGTATAAAGACATGGGGGCAGGGGATTTCACATCTCTGAGCTATGGGGCAGGGGAATTCACATCTGTATAAAGAAATGGTGGGGCAGGGGATTTCACATCTGTATAATATATGTGGGCATGGGATTTCACATCCGTATAAATGCACGGGCCAGGAGATCTCGATCTCGCATCCGCATAAATGCACTGGGCTAGGAGATCTCCCATCTGTATAAGATATGGGGGCAGGGGAATTCACATCCGTATAAATGTATGGGGCCAGGAGATTTCACATCTGTATAAAAACATGGGGCAGGTGATTTCACATCTGTATAAAAACATGGGGCAGGTGATTTCACATCTGTATAAAGACATGGGGGCAGGCGATATCACATCTGTATACAGACATGTGGGGCAAGGAATTCACATCTGTATAACTGCATGGGGCCAGGAGATGTCACATCTGTATACAGACATGGGGGCAGGGGATTTCCCATCTGTATAAAGACATGGGGGCAGGGCATTTCCCATCTGTATAAAGACATGGGGGCAGGGGATTTCCCATCTGTATAAAGACATGGGGGCAGGGGATTTCCCATCTGTATAAAGACATGGGGGCAGGGGATTTCCCATCTGTATAAAGACATGGGGGCAGGGGATTTCCCATCTGTATAAAGACATGGGGCAGGGGATGTCACATCTGTATAAAGATATGGGGCAGTGGATTTCACATTTCTATGACATGTGGGGGCAGGGGATTTCACATCTATGACGAGCTATGGGGTAGGGGAATTCACATCTGTATAAATGAATGGTGCCGGGAGATTTCACATCTGTATAAAGACATGGGGGCAGGGTATTTCACATCTGTATGAAGACATGGTGGTGGGTGATTTCAAATCTGTATAACTGCATGGGGACGGGAGATTTCCCATCTGTATAAACACATGGAGGTGGGGGATTTTACATCTGTATAAAGGCATGGGGCAGGGGATTTCACATCTGTATAAAGGCATGGGGCAGGGGATTTCACATCTGTATAACTGCATGGGGCCAGGAGATTTCACAACTGTATAAAGACATGGGGCATGAGATTTTACATCTGTATAAAGGCATGGGGCAGGGATTTCACATCTGTATAAAGACATGGGGCAGGGGATTTCACATCTGTATAACTGCTTGGGGACGGGAGATTTCACATCTGTATAAAGACATGGGTGTGGTGGATTTCACATTTATAAAGACATAGGGGCAAGGGATTTCACATCTCTGACGAGCTATGGGGCAGGGGAATTCACATCTGTATCAAGACATAGGGCAGGGGAATTCACATCTGCATGAAGACTTTTATTATTAGTATTATGGGTTAGGGGGTTCCGCATGTATATGACAAACTCTGGGGCAGGCTATTTCCCATCTGCAAGTACAGATCCGAGGGCAAGGGACAGGACATTTATATGAAGACCTTGGGATGGGGGAAGTGGCGGTAGATCCTTTGCGTGGGGTCAGATCTTTGCATCTATATGTAGCCGTGGTTTAGGTATTTACCTTCTGTGGTGAAGCGCTCAAAGGAAGGGGATTTGACACTTGTATGAAGACCCCCCAGGCAGGGAGGTTTACATCTGGGAAAAGCTCGGCTGGGGGATCTTTCATGCCTGCATGATGAGCACTGGGTACTGCATTTCACATCAGTGTGAACCCCTCAGCTGGTTGGATTCCACGTATGTAGAAAGAGCTCTGAGAGCACCTGCGTTCACATCTATGGGGGAGTTCTGAGAGCACCTGCGTTCACATCTATGGGGGGAGCTCTGAGAGCACCTGCGTTCACATCTGTGGGGGGGAGCTCTGAGAGCACCTGCGTTCACATCTATGGGGGAGCTCTGAGAGTACCCGTGTTCACATCTATGGGGGGAGCTCTGAGAGCACCCGCGTTCACATCTATGGGGGGAGCTCTGAGAGCACCTGCGTTCACATGCATGGGGGAGCTCTGAGAGCACCTGCGTTCACATGCATGGGGGGAGCTCTGAGAGCACCTGCGTTCACATCTATGGGGGGGAGCTCTGAGAGCACATGCGTTCACATCTATGGGGGAGCTCTGAGAGCACCCGCGTTCACATCTATGGGGGAGCTCTGAGAGCACCCGCGTTCACATCTATGGGGGGAGCTCTGAGAGCACCTGCGTTCACATCTATGGGGGGAGCTCTGAGAGCACCTGCGTTCACATCTATGGGGGGGAGCTCTGAGAGCACCTGCGTTCACATCTATGGGGGAGCTCTGAGAGCACCCGCGTTCACATCTATGGGGGAGCTCTGAGAGCACCTGCGTTCACATCTATGCGGGAGCTCTGAGAGCACCCGCGTTCACATCTTTGGGGGGAGCTCTGAGAGCACCCGCGTTCACATCTATGGGGGGGGAGCTCTGAGAGCACATGCGTTCACATCTATGGGGGAGCATCTATGGGGGAGCTCTGAGAGCACCCGCGTTCACATCTATGGGGGGAGCTCTGAGAGCACCCGCGTTCACATCTATGGGGGGAGCTCTGATAGCACCTGCGTTCACATCTATGGGGGAGCTCTGAGAGCATCCGCGTTCACATCTATGGGGGGAGCTCTGAGAGCACCCGCGTTCACATCTATGGGGGGAGCTCTGAGAGCACCTGCGTTCACATCTGTGGGGGAGTTCTGAGAGCACCTGCGTTCACATCTGTGGGGGAGTTCTGAGAGCACCTCTGTTCACATCTATGGGGGAGTTCTGAGAGCACCTGCGTTCACATCTATGGGGGAGTTCTGAGAGCACCTGCGTTCACATCTATGGGGGAGTTCTGAGAGCACCTGCGTTCACATCTATGGGGGAGTTCTGAGAGCACCTGCGTTCACATCTATGGGGGAGCTCTGAGAGCACCTGAGTTCACATCTACAGGGAGAGCTTTGAGAGCACCTGCGTTCACCTCTAGGGGGAGAGCTCTGAGAGCACCTGCGTTCCCATCTATGTGGGAGTCCTGAGAGGACCTGCGTTCACATCTATGGGGGAGTTCTGAGAGCTCCTGCGTTCACATCTATGGGAGAGCTCTGAGAGCACCTGCGTTCACATCTATGGGGAGAGCTCTGAGAGCACCTGTGTTCACATCTATGGGGGAGCTCTGAGAGCACCTGCGTTCACTGAGAGCTCTGAGAGCACCTGCGTTCACGTCTATGGGAGGAGCTCTGAGAGCACCTGCGTTCACATCTACGGGGGAGTTCTGAGAGCACCTGCGTTCACATCTATGGGGGAGTTCTGAGAGCACCTGCGTTTACATCTATGGGGGAGTTCTGAGAGCACCTGCGTTCACATCTATGGGAGAGCTCTGAGAGCACCTGCGTTCACCTCTATGGGGGAGCTCTGAGAGCACCTGAGTTCACATCTACAGGGAGAGCTTTGAGAGCACCTGCGTTCACCTCTAGGGGGAGAGCTCTGAGAGCACCTGCGTTCCCATCTATGTGGGAGTCCTGAGAGGACCTGCGTTCACATCTATGGGGGAGTTCTGAGAGCTCCTGCGTTCACATCTATGGGAGAGCTCTGAGAGCACCTGCGTTCACATCTATGGCGAGAGCTCTGAGAGTACCTGCGTTCACATCTATGGGGAGAGCTCTGAGAGCACCTGCGTTCACTGAGAGCACCTGCGTTCACGTCTATGGGAGGAGCTCTGAGAGCACCTGCGTTCACATCTATGGGGGAGTTCTGAGAGCACCTGCGTTCACATCTATGGGGGAGTTCTGAGAGCACCCGCGTTCACATCTATGGGAGAGCTCTGAATGCATCTGATTTCACATCTGTAGGAAGTGCTCCAGGAAGGAGATTTCATGTCAGAATGAGTAACTTGGCTGTTGGCGATTTCACATCTAGATGAAGACCTGTGTGGCAGGGAGTTTCACATCTGTACATAGCACGCTCAGGGCAAACATTACATCGGTATGAACAGCTATGGGCGCAAGCGATTTCACATCTGTATGAATTGCTTTAGGGCAGGAGATTGCACATCTGCATGCAGAGCTCGGAGGACAACGGACATGGCATCAATATGAATAGCTGTGGGTGGGGAGATCTTACATCTTTACAAAGGGCCCTGCTGCAGGGGATTTCACATCTGTTCAGGATCTGTGGCTCCGTAGATTGGGTCGCTGTGAAGGAGCATCCTCCCCCCCCACCCGATGTCCCAAAGAAAACGCACAAGTGGGTCTGTTTTTGGAACATACTCCTGGCTGCATTCACAACAAAGACAGAATTATGCCTAAAAATTCATAATCGGCAACAAGCAAATATCATAATTCTAAAAACAGAATCATTAACGATGTAAAAGTCCTACCCTTCCTGGCGGGTGATTGAGCCTGCTGCCAACAGACACAGCGTGGCATCTGGCAATACATCATTTCATCCATTCTGTGTGTGGGGTGCCCCTTTCCGGCCGCCCACACATTCATGGACAACCCCAAGCTGCTGTGCCTCATTTCTTGCCATTTCTGACCCGCCCCCCAGTTACCCCAGACCGGAACGTCAGTGGCAGAGGAGTGCTGCCAGCAGGATGCAGGTGATTTCTTCGAAAATATTTTACCAAATGGAGATTTTACCGAATCCATTTCACGGAAAAAAGAAATTAACTTTTTTACTTTTTCTTCCTTTTTTTTTACAATGCGGTGGGAGACCACTCGCAGCCCCCCTCACCTCTCCCTACCCTAACTTATACCCTTACCCCACCTGTTATGAATTACTTGACCTACCATTTTCGGTGAAATAAATTCGGTGAAATCTATGTTCACGCTGCCAGCAGGCAGGCATACCACCGAGGCAGGGACCTCCCAGTCCCCGTCCAGGGGGGACATTCTTCACAGCATCTGATGACAGTGACCCGTAACATCTGTTTATTACCGGCTGGTGCTGCAATCGCACCGCCCAACTGTCCCTGCTATACGACATGCCCCCCTAATCAACCAAAATGCAACATACCCCCCACCCAAGATGCAGCATACCCCCCAAAATGCAACATACTCATGCACTTCCCTCAGGAATATCCCCTCATTTATTTATTTTATTTTTTGGTGACTTAGTTCAACAAGGACATTTTTCACTACACCAATACAAATACAGTAAAAACACAAAAATACTATAATCACACACATACAACCATCATAAAACATAAAAAGCAACAATCTAACGTTTTCAAACAATCCAACAACAATATCCCCTAATTACACTCAACTTGACTTCACCGCCTCCATCCAGGGGTAACAGGGACCCATGTTCTAGTGATGCGCGTGCATCCATTTAAGGTGCCAAAACTCTTGCTGCCCCATGACCCACTAGATCTTGGACCCCATTTCTGGCCCTGTGGCAAGAAAACATTGAGTGGGACCCCCTCGGGGAACAGTGTAGGGGACCGTTTCCATACGGCTAATGTCACTGCTGCCCAGGGTCGGACTAGGGCAGAAGAGTGTCTCGGTAGGGTGACCAGAGGTCCCGGGTTTGCCGGGACAGCCCCAGTATTTGGTGCTCTGTCCCCCTTTCTCAAAATAATGTCTCCATTGGAAACTGCAGTGGTCCCGGTTTTTTTGTAGTAGGTCTTCATAGCTGGCAGGCAGGAATGCACAATCTCGCACAGAGAAAATGCTGCATTTTACAACTTATGGTAGTGTTAGTTTATGATAAATGTATGTGTTTCTTTGAACGGTAACACTTAAACTCCCTTCTCCTCCAAACGGTATTGAAGTGTGGTGCCTTGACAGTCACTTTCGAGAGTCAGTCCTACTTTTATGTTAGTTGCTCTTCCCCGTTTTTTTACTTTTTGATTCTGGTCACCCTATGTCTCTGGCACCAATGAAAAAGTGGCCCAAAGCTGCAAATGGAAATTCATTCCTTTTGTGACAGACTGTTTGAGTAGTACGCGAAGGTGGTGGGTTGCTAAAATGTGATGCAAATTGTGTATTTTGAAGAATATTTATTCAGCAACATTGTTCAAAACTACTGTCAGCGTGGTGAATCAAGTCCTCTAACTGGCCCACCTTGGTCAAAAAAGTGGCCCGCTTTGACCGAAAAATCTGGGCCACACTGGCATTTTGCGTTTTTGGTTAGGCATTGGCCTATTGCCCTATAGGCCAGTCCGAGCCTGCTGCTGCCGCCCCCTGGTCCAGTGGCGCACTTTTGCATTCACACCAGTTCTAGAGCTCTTGGAATTCACGTGTGTGGAGATAAGTCCACACCTGCACGAAGCCCTCTACGGGCATTTCATATCTGATGAGGGTTTGTGGGCGGCTGTATGGCTTTCAAATCAGTTACTTGCTCAGGGATGGGCTTCCTGTGCGTATAAAGAGCTGCCGACACATGGGACGGTCACATCTGCATGGGAGCCTGTGGTGTGGTGCGCATAGGTCTATTCTGTGTCTATATACATGTGTGTGAGGTGCACAGTGGTGCAGCATAGTACGCACTGGGCGAGGGTGTTAACGGGGTGGGTACTATTACATATTTTGCTGAGCACTGGTTAACTCGCACAGGCCGTGTTCCCTGATTGATAACGCGCTGTCCTAGGTGGTGGGGGCAACATCGCAGGCTACACTGGGCATCTGGTTATGTCCATAGTCTATTGGCTACAGGCCCACGCTGTGGTGAGCAGTGTATTACCAGTGCATGCTCTTATCTGTAAGTATGTGTGTGGTGGGCTAGTTGCTTACAGGCTGTGCCGAGCAGATGGCTACTGGCACAGGCCGCAGAGGGCAGCAGTTACACGAGAGCCTGTGCTGAACAGTAAGTTACTGTCAAGTCATGCCTAACTGTTACTTACACAGGCTGTGCTTGGTATTTGATTACTTGCATATGCTGTTCCTGTAGTTTAGTTACTTGACAGGCTGTGCCGGCAGCTTGTTTACTTGCACAGGCTGTGCTGGGCAGTTTGCTACAGGCAGCACCAGCGGGGCAGGTGATTACTGGCATCAAATGGAGCGCCAAGATACCATGCACGTTTCAACAGTGTGCGGTACAAGAACCTGTAACATAACATAAAATAACACATGCATTCCACTGCAGCTGATATTGGGCTCAGGCCGTGCTGGCCATTTGGTTACTTACACAGGCTATATACTGTGCAGTTAGGTACATACATAGGCTGTGCAGTATAGCCTGTGCAAGTAACCTGTTACTTGCACAGGCTATGTTTGGCGTTTAGTTACTTGCACAGACATCACTGGGCAGTTGGTTACTTCCACAGGCTGCGCTGCGAGTTTGGTTACTTGAACAGGATGCACTTCACTGCAGCTGATTTCAGCTTGTGCTGGGTATTTGGTTACTTGCACAGGCTATACTGTGCAATTGGTTACTTTCATAGGCTCTGCTGGGAGTTTTGTTACTTCCACGAGCTATGTTTGGTATTTAGTTACTTGTGCGATATACGCTGCGCAGTTGATTACTTACAGAGGATGTCCTGCGCAGTTGATTACTTACACGGGGCATGTTTCATATTTTGTCACTTGCACAGAGCACAGTTGGCAGGTGGTTACTTCCACAGGCTGTGCGGGAACTCTAGTTACTTTCACAGGCTGTCCTGGGCAGTTGGTTACTTGTGTAGGCTTTCCTGGGCAGTTGGTTACTTGTGTAGGCTGTGCTGGGCAGTTGGTTACTTGTGTAGGCTGTGCTGGGCAGTTGGTTACTTGTGTAGGCTGTGTTGGGCAGTTGGTTACTTGTGTAGGCTGTGCTGGGCAGTTGGTTACTTGTGTAGGCTGTGTTGGGCAGTTGGTTACTTGTGTAGGCTTTCCTGGGCAGTTGATTACTTGTGTAGGCTGTGCTGGGCAGTTGGTTACTTGTGTAGGCTGTGTTGGGCAGTTGGTTACTTGTGTAGGCTGTGCTGGGCAGTTGGTTACTTGTGTAGGCTGTGCTGGGCAGTTGGTTCCTTGGACAGGCTGTGCTGGGTGTTTGGTTCCTTGCATAAGCTGTGCTGGGAGTTAGGTGCCTTGCACAGGCTGTGCTGGGAGTTAGGTGCCTTGCACAGGCTGTGCTGGGAGTTAGGTGCCTTGCACAGGCTGTGCTGGGAGTTTGGCTCCTTGCAGAGACTGTGCTGGGAGTTTGGTTACTTCCACAGGATGTGCTGGGCAGTTGGTCACATGCATGGACTGTGCTGGGAGTTTAGTTACTTACACGGGCTGTGCTGAGAGTTTGATTCCTTTCACAGGCTCTGCTGGGGGTTTGGTTACTTACACGATCTATGCTGAGAGTTTGGTTCCTTTCACAGGCTATGCTGTGCAGTTGGTTCCTTGCAAAGGCTGTGCTGGGAGTTTGCTTACTTCAACGGGTTGTGCTGGGAGTTTGGTTACTTGCACAGGGGCTGTGCTGGGTGTTTGGTTCATTTCACAGGCTATGCTGTGCAGTTGGTTCCTAAAACACAGGCTGTGCTGGAAGTTTGGTCACTTGCACAGGATGTGCCAGGCAGTTAGTCACCTGCACAGGCTGTGCTGTGCAGTTGGTTCCTTGCACAGGCTGTGCTGGGAGTTTGCTTACTTGCACAGGCTTTGCTGGGTGTTTGCTTACTTGCGCAGGCTTTGCTGGGTGTTTGGTTCCTTTCACAGGCTGTGCTGCGCAGTTTGTTCCTTGCACAGGATGTGCTGGCCAGTTGGTTACTTGCACAGCCTGTGCTGGGCAGTTGGTTACTTGCACAGCCTGTGCTGGGCAGTTGGTTACTTGCACAGCCTGTGCTGGGCAGTTGGTTACTTGCACAGCCTGTGCTGGGCAGTTGGTTACTTGATCAGCCTGTGCTGGGCAGTTGGTTACTTGATCAGCCTGTGCTGGGCAGTTGGTTACTTGATCAGCCTGTGCTGGGCAGTTGGTTACTTGCACAGCCTGTGCTGGGCAGTTTGTTTACTTGCTCAGCCTGTGCTGGGAGTTCGGTTACTTGCTCAGCCTGTGCTGGGAGTTTGGTTACTTGCTCAGCCTGTGCTGGGAATTTGCTTACTTGCTCAGCCTGTGCTGGGAGTTTGCTTACTTGCTCAGCCTGTGCTGGGAGTTTTGTTCCTTGCACATGCTCTGCTGGGTGTTCGGTTCCTTGAACAGGCTCTGCTGGGTGTTTGGTTCCTTGCACGGGCTGTGCTGGGTGTTCAGTTCCTTGAACAGGCTGGGCGTTTGATTCATTGCACGGGCTCTGCTGGGTGTCTGGGTCCTTGCACGGGCAGTGCTGGGAGTTTGGTTACTTGCACAGGATGTGCTAGAGAGTTGGTTGTAGTAGGCGCAATCTGTGCGGGCCTTCTCGGTTACTGTGCCACACTCGGTGCTGTTCGGATGGTCGCAGGCTCAAGCTGTGCTGGGCGGTTAGTTGCAAGCTGTGCTAGCTCTAGCTGTACCTGGTAGATTGGATTCTGGCGTTATTTGTACAGTAAACAAACACATCCCGTGTTTGTCTTTCCCACAGGGCATTGGCCTCTTTCTCAAAACGCTTGCGACTCCGAGCTTTGCTTCCAGGCGCTAGGTCGGTCAGGGTGTCAGTGCAGACCTTCTGCTAGTAGTCTACGGTTCAGTCGTGTACTGTACACTGTTGCGGCATTGGGTGGGGGGCATATCGTTGTTGACGCCCAGCATGCCTGATACACCACTGCAGAGTACACACACGCCTTAGCTGGCACGCGGCCTGCTTCCATGCCACCAGCGAACAACGCTCTTCTGTCTGCAGGAAGCCGGCTCCTCAGCCGTGTGTCACCTCTCCGAGTGTGAAGGGCCGTTTCCCTTGCAGGAGATTAAATCTCCTTCCCCTTCTCTCCACTGACAGCCTCGCATTGTTTTCCAGGCACAGAAGGCTCGTGTGGGGCTGCGTATGACAGCCTGCGCCGCGCAGTGCAGCCCGCTGAGAGGAAATGGCGCCTTGTGCACGCGCCCTTACGCTTGAACGTGTTACACGTGCTGTCATATGTGCGACCGCCTGCCTGTGCAGAAGGCAATTGACAGATTGAAAACTGCTCTTTACACAGTGGGGTGCGTGCTGTGAAATGTGGGCCCTGTGGCAACAATGGTAACAATGGTTACATGGGTCTGTGTGGAGGTGGTGACGTGGAGGAGTTAGGGTATAGGGCTTATTACATGCTCTGGCATGTTTTCCCAAGGGAGCACAGGGCTTTTTGCTAAGGCAATGATAGAAGTGCCTTCAGGCAGCGTAGTGGGGCTAGACCCTACCAAGACACCCTTTAGGGAAACGAGCATTGGCGATGCCAACAGTTTGGGCTTTGGTGTAGCCGGCACCGTAAAGGCATTTGCCAGGCACTATCCTGCAAGACCTTGAGCCCCTGGAATCACACGCGCGGAGCATGCCCCGGAAACGGAAACTTGGAGACGTGGAGCGGACCGACAGGGCTAAGGATGTGCCTTGCCGCTCCTCCTGAAGCGAGGCTCGAAACCTACAGAATGCAGACACTGCACGCGATCTGCCAAGTGTGCCAAAGGAGCATAATTCCACGGATGCCATCCAGGGCCGAGTGGTGGCTCAGGTACATATGTTAAGAGACGCCAGAATAGACTCTAAAACCGGTGCAGTGAAGTCAACTCCCCTGGTTTCCTGAAGACCCTAGCCGTGATTACAGCTACCCTCTTTGCACTGTTACCTGCTACGAAATAAACACCTTGCATCAATCCTGGTGTCCTGTGATCCTTAGGCCACCACATAATTGACGACGAGGACCTGAGACCCACCCACGCAGCATCCATGGAAGGCGCCACGCTGCCTCCTACTTTTCTACAGTCCCTGGGCATGCCTGCTATTCCCTGGCAACAGTTGGAGACGTTATTTACCACTTACTTGGAGGCTTTGGAGGTACTGACCTTACTGCTCCCAGGAAGGAAGCCATGCTCATCATCGCCATGGGGTGAAATGACAGCGGATCTTTGCGTGCCTCAAGTGTGCCCGCTGCAGGTGACGGAGGCGGCGTGTACAAAGAAGCAGTTTGCTGCATAGTGGAGCGCTTCTCCAACAAGCAAAATGTGGTTCTGCACAGGCTAAAATTCTACACAAAGAAGCAAGAAAATGGTGAGCCAGTTGATGACTATTTTACCCGCATGTGATAGTTAGTGGCCCTATGCAGCTTTGGGGACAATGCGGAGCAAGTCATATGTAACATGTTGGTAGTGCATACCAATTCTTCAGGATAAATTCCAAGGCATGAATTAGTTTTCAAAAATTGATTAGCAGAGTTTGCTAATTAAAATATTCTTGATTAGCAAACAAACCCATTTGATTAGCAATGTTGTACTAATATTTTTCATGTCACCAGAAGTTATTTATACCCAAGATATAACATGAACAATAATACAGCAGTTTTGTGCACCTCTGAAGTAAGACATTAGTGAGATGAGTCCAGCCTTGCAGATTATTTAAAATTCCACTAGACCTGCAGGTCGAGTAATTTAGTTTACTTGCTCGAAATAAGAGAAATGTACTTGACCCATGGCAACGGAAGACAAATTTAAATGTGCTTTCTGTAAAATGGTGCATGTCACCACAAACCACTTTGTTTGGCACACTGCTGCCAGCCAGAAGACAGCCATGCACAATGAAACTTGTATTTGACACCTACTGCAAACAAGTAATGCTAAATAAAAGTTTCAAACGTCCCATGTAAATGGTATACACAATTCATAAAATCTACTCTGCTATGTGAGTGGGCGAAAAGGCTTTGCGAGTCCTGGGTGAGTGTCTGTAAAATGTAAAAGTTAGCTGCATAAATATAAATAAATAAATAAATAGAATAAAAAGGCTCTGAAAACAGTTTGGCCAGCTCCCTCCCGGTGCTGATATAAAATGCAATCATAATCATAGAACAAAGCTAGCTATAGTGTACGGTAGTGCAGTCACTGCTCCAGATAAGATTTTGAAGTGAAAGTATTTTACTCCTTATTTTTTTAAGTTGGGAGTACACTTATGTTTTAGGGAGTAGAAAGAGTATGTTCCATTCCCAACAGGAGTAAATTGTGTTAACTATGAAACTGAAACGTATTTGCAATAAATATTTATTTGTACCTAGGTATTCATGTAAATGAAAGGATACATTTTCCCTCTTCAGATTAGGCAGTAATAATTCTAGTTTCATCATGTGACGCTACCTCTACTACTAGATCAAACATATCCATGGAGCTGTGTTAGTGAAAGCTGGGAGGCAAGCTCATATGTTTGTTAGGAGCATTTTCACTCCCTACTTTTCTTTTTTGGGAATATTTGACAATTGTTAGGGAGTAAAAGTGGCTGATGCACCACTTATCTCTACTGTAGTCTGGGTGCAGTAGATCAGTAGATGTTCAGACTGGATGAAACTATTGATCACTACTTAAGCAATAAGCCCAGAGCAGAGGGGGGCATGACCGCTTCAGGCAATGCCCCGTTTCGCTCAGGCCTTAACGCAGGCCCCAAGCAAATGGTCTGGTGGAAAGAGTCAAAGGGACCCTACAACTAGCGAGTGCAGCAGGCATGAACCCCTATTAGACAGTCAAAGAGGTCATGGCTGCCCACTGGCTGAAGTGCCCCAGGAAACGGAAACTTGGAGACTCGGAGCAGACCAACAGGGCTACAGACGTGCCCCGGCGCTCCTCCTGAAGCGAGGCTCGAGGCCTCCAGAAGGCAGACACTGCACATGATCTGCCAAGTGTGCCAAAGGAGCGTAATTGCACGGCCACCATCCGGGGCCGAGATGTGGCTCATGTATATATGTTAAGAGACTCCAGCAGAGACTGTAAAACCAGCGCAGTGAAGTCAACTGCCCTAGTTTCCTGAAGACCTTGACCGTGAGTACAGCTACCCTGTTTGCACTGGTATCTGCTACCAAATAAGCACCTCCCATCAATCCTGGTGTCCTGTGATCCTTAGGCCACAGCACACTGCCGTAGTGGTATTAACTGGTCATTGATGGTAGCAGCTGCAAAATGTTGAGTGCATTTGGATGTCTAATAGTAGTGCCTGGCAAATACCTAATACATATACACAAGCCAAAACTGTTGGCTTTGTAAGTGCTTGCTTTAACATGTCATGGTGCAAGCACCCAAAACCCTGAAACTGGTGGGGCCATCCCGAACTTTGGCCTCCTTGGGGGCTCATCAGGCCCCAGCCAGGCTCACCTGGACTCAGTCCTGGCGCCAGGCTCATGGAGGTGTTAGCTACATGGTCCATTAACTTGGCTTTGAGAGGCTGAGCCATTCAGTTCAGGGTGTGACCTGGAATTACTTTACCTGAGAGACGGGATACGGAGAAGAGGACTATTTTCTTGGAAGTACTTACAAGGCTATTTAAACCGCACCCAGCAATCTGAACACGCTTCGCGTTGTTCTGCACTCCTGCAGCGTAATGCTCACCGTGTCAGATCAGCTCTTGCTTCCTTCTGCTACGCCCGTCCAGAGTCTTCTATCCATCGGCACCTGCGAACAGAGAATAACAGGAGTTATTTAAGCATCGAAGGCCTTACCTGCAGTACATCCAGATCTCATCTCCTGCTTTCCCACGGACCGCCGCATCTGCAGAACAGAACGAAAAGTACCCTCTCGGGTAGCTACTCACCTGATCGGCCCGCTCCAGGAACTTCATCGGGCAGTTCTTCACTCAGCAGCGCGCCGCAGCTAGTCACCGTCACACGGAGCTTCCATTCTTCTTCCTGGAATTGCGCCGTACCTGTTGAACAGAAAAAGACAAGCAGGTTAGTTGCACGTAGCAAAGGAAAGCTAAAGAGGCGAACATTCGCGCGGCCAGCACAGCGCTGTACTTACCGGCAGGAATCCTGAGCATCATTGTCAGGAAAGTCATCCATCATCCGAAGGTCGCTTAAACGCTGCACCTGTAAGACAATAACGGACATTAGTTATCTTGAACAGAAAGACTTAAAGGCAGTTATTCCAAGGAGTTATTGGAATAGAGACTTACCTGCTTACTCCCGGGCCTTCTACTTCAGCAACCTCCTTCGGATCAGTGATGTAACTCGATCCAGGAAAGACTGTAAACCGCGCCCCTGCCAGAGTGTGCAGGACGGAGAGCTCGCCCATTAAAAAAACCAAGGTGAGCCAGAAGAAGAGAAGGAAAGATCGGAAGAAGGTGAAACCACTGACCAGCTCCCTTCGGTAGCTAATATCTTGTTTCGACTTGCAGGCGAACATCTCCTGAAGCAAGGACTAAGGGGAGATGCAAGCTAGCATCTCCAGTCAAGCAGAGCAGCATCAGGACAGACATCACCCTACGCACACGAGTTCACCCCCGTGGAGACCAGGTGAGCGTGACATAACAGGACTTCAGTGAAGGGCAAGCATAATGCTTATAAATTGAGTGGCTGAAGGCAGACCTGGTTAAGACATTTTTATTACACAAGTAGCGTGTTTACAGCTCCTATTAAGCCATTAACTCTCAGTAAACTGCTTTGAAAAACACTGACGGGCACTTCCAGCACAAAGTTTGATGGTAAGGCTTGAAAAAGATGGCTCAAAGTGATTGTAGACCTAGGAGGGTGTGTTTTTGGCAAGCAGGGGAAGCAAGTGTGTGGGAATGGCCATAGGGATTATCATGGCCCTGGGCAGTCAATGGGTGGCTAAATAACCAAACCACACCTATAAGTCAGGGTTCGAAAATGAGGGGAGCTGGGAGCTATTTTGCTCCTGCTTGTACCTAGAAGAGCCTGGTTAGCTTGACACCAATAGCTACCAGAAGCTACTTTTCGCTCCCTAGTCCAACTGATGCCAAACAAACACACCTATGTGAATTTAACTCTGTGCATTTGGGACAATCTGTAAATAATTATTAGGACAAGTGTATATGACGTTTAAAGCATAATTGGTAATATAAAATAAGCAAAATGTTAGTGTTCTGCAAGTCTAACTTCCACATAAGATACAAACTATGTACTGGAGCTCTGATCTCTCTCCTTCGAACTTTTCGCTTACTATAATTGAGAGCCGGCGTCCCACCTTTTCAACGTGGCCGCTTCACCTGCGTTATGTTTTCTATTGCAGCATCCTTCTATATAGCTTGTCTACATTACGTTTCTGCGTATGTACATTCGCTACTCATTTGGTCACTTAACTTCTTTGTATTTATGGTTTCTTCTTACGTGTGTGTATCTACACCCTTGTTTGTTCAGTTACATTACATTCATTCTTTAAGTATTCTTATATCGCTTCAGTGCGTCATTGTAGCTTCACCTTATGACATCACTCTGCACCTGCTAATTCTTCTTTACAACTCCTCAATATTCTGTGGTGCCTGCAAATCTCTTGCTACCACCTCAGTACGAGGATGCATTTGATACAGTTGTCTGAGTCCATAACGTCTCTCATACACTCAATGCGGTATTGGGATGATACCTGCTGTCATTCGGTGTCTTCCTGTTGTTCAGCCAGTATGACAGAGCTGAGGGTGGGAGTCTATCAGTGACTTACATGTCTGCTCCTCCACACAGCCAATGGTCCTTTTGGGTAATAGAGCACATCGCACCAGCCCCATGCCCTCAAGGCGTAGCAGGTCTGCCAGTCACAACACATGTCCCCCTCAGCTAGGATCACCCTATATCGCCCATGTGTTATGGGTGTCCACCTCGCGGCCCCCAACACCCTACTTTTACATCTCTTTATATACTCACCCTCCTACCACTTTTACTCGTGGTGGCAGGATTTTTTTAAAACCCTCCCAGGCGGAAACCCTATTCCAAGTACGTCCTGCAAGTAAGGCTTAACTGCCCCCTTCCTGCCTGCACTCCTGGAGGAGTGGCTAAAAAGGCAGGTCAATATGTTGGCTGCACTTCTGTTGCTCCCTACCGGGGTGGGTGCAGCCTCTAAGTGCCAAGAAGCACACATAGTGGCTACAGGCACGGGATGTGGGCCCAAGGGCAGAAATGGGAACTTTACGTGTAGGGCTTACAGAGAGTGGTATATGAGATCACAACAGATTGCAAAGAACTTCTTACATAGATGGTTCATATTGTAGTTTACACCTATGGATAACAGGATTCATGTTGTCTAGGGGTTCTGAGTGACATCATAGTTAACAAGAGCAAAGAAGACCACTAGAGCTGGGCTCTCGTTGTCTATCGGATGCCACTTTAAACCCCTCAGCGTGTCTTGCGGTTTTCCTGTGGAAATCCTGAAGCAAGACAAAAACAATCTGGCAAAAAACTTGCTCCCCAGCCCCCGTCGAAGTGTCCAAATAATAATTTGATCCTCTTCACCCTAGCCTGATGTGAAACCACCACTTTACCTCTTACAAATATAATTTGTAGCATTTTTATTTTGCGTTCCTATGGGATTCCATGGCAACCACTCGCATTTAGCACAAAAAAAGGCAAACTTTCATTTCTTAAAAATCTCCATGCTATAACCCACCATGGGATATATACAAAAAAAATGAATAGGGGGCAGCTCCTCCGTTGAATTTTGAAAAAACTACTGGACGGATTTTCACCAAACCAAAAATAGGAATACCTGCAAAGCTTTTGCCCAACTTGTTTCCTATTTGGCCCTATTCTGTTTAACAGTCTTTGCTGTATGTTCAATGGAATCACCTTTTTCTCTAATGGGAAAATGAATGGAAGTAGCGTTTTATTTTTTTTGCTAAATATTGTTTGAACCGTTTGATGAATTTGCACAAAAATTTCCAGTTTGGAGATGTCTGTGGAAAATTTCACCCAGATCCATCCAGCAAGGGAAAATGTATTGGCAATAGAATTTTGGGAAACGTCAATGCAAATTGGTTTAATCTAACTGCCTGCTACCACCGCTCTGATCTATATGAATATTCACTGAAAAAACATTGTTAAAGGGACGTTATGGCTACAAGTAAAACAGAAAAACCTCAGCAATTTGCCAGTTATGGTAAGCTAAGCAACCACCATACACTGCTAAGACTAACACCAAGGACATCAAAGATAACATCACAAATGTCATTGATGGCATCACATATCTGGGCCACTTATCTAGGCCAGGTGGTTTGGTTCACTGACAGTCAGAATATTAAAATTCAAAAGGTGCTATATATCTAGACCTTAACCTTGTCATATGTTCTTAAAGTACTTTCCATAGGGTTTGGTCTCCGCTCATGGTGCACATGCATGGGGCAATAAGCAGGCCTCAGACACACAATTCATTTGTATACATGAAGATAAACTGGTGATGCTGTTTCTTTCCACCTTACTTTCCTTGTATGTGCCTCTGATTTGTATGCATTGTGGGTCTTCATATGTATTGTTTGTACTAGCACAAGTGTGTAGTAAGTCTTGAATTGTTAGCTATTTATTCCATGTTTAACATTACTCAAAACTCTGATAAGGTAGCATTCATTATTTTACTATCCAAAATTACAAGATTATAAATATTGTACTTCTATGGTGCATGCTGCAGCCATTGCCTATGTTTATGTATGATTAGGTTCTGATATTAACAACAACACTCCAATACAATGTTGTTTAGATGAGTACATTCTATAATAGTTTAATTAGTTCATGATGGGTCTGCCGATCACCCCTGACATCTTGTTACCAACATTGTAAACACAAGCCCTTGTAGGGACTTCATCAAAATAAATTTCACATGTGATGTCATCAGTGATGTCTGTCTTAGCAGTTCACGGTGGTGGCGTGAGTTATGGTTGCTTAGCTTACCACAACTGGCGAATTTCTGAGGTTTTTCAGTATTACTTGTATCCATAACGTCCCTTTAACAATGTTTTTTTCGTTGAATTTCATAGGTTTTTATTAGTGCAACTTAACCATAACGTCCCTTTTAACGTTTTTTCAGTGAATTTCATGGGTTTTTACCAGAGCATGCTAATTTCCTACAACTTACTAATATACTTCGCAATATTTGTGTCCCATATTCAAAGTTTCACCTTAAAACTCTGCCATTTCCCACCTTCTAACATCATTTTTAACACTTCTATACACTTTTTGCAACTTTTTCCACTGTGTTTGCGTCCGTCGACGTCCGCGAACGTCTGACATATTTGCGAACCTTCCGGACAGTGCCACGTGACCACACGGTCGCGCGCAGCATGATGACGTGTCCATGAATGTGCCCGTACTTTGCGATCGGGACATTGCTTCGCGGACAGTTCGGAACTTCATTTTCTATTGATCTAGGAACCTTCAAGCTCAAAACTTACCCTTGGACAGCTCTTACACCTATTCTTACTCATTATGCATTAACAATCTAGTACAAAGCACATACTTGGAAGAATATAAGCAAAACTGATATTTGTCTTAAAAATGGCATCAGCTATTGCCATCCCTTCTCCCCAAGAGCCACCACCAACACCAGCTGGAGGAACTACACAACAAAAAAAGCAAAGTACTTCAAAAGACAATAAAGAGGACCAAGAAGATGACGTAGAGGAAGTGCCTACCTATAGCACCCAGAGAGAATCATGGGTGTGGCAATTCTTTACCACTGTTGGGAATGTACAAAAGGCTAAAGCTAACAAAGTGAAATGCACTGAGTGCAACTTTGTACTCGGTCACGGATTGCCTGGACAGTTCTCCTATGGTACCACCTCCATGCGCTGCCACACCAAATCCAACCACTGCAATGCTCTCAGAAAGGTTATTCCTTTCTTAGCAAGTAGTAGGCCGTCTTCCTCTACCTCATCTTCCTCAACCAATACTGTAACCACACAGCCTACTTCTGTGGGACACAAAATCCCACAAGCTACCTTGCAAGCAATAAAAGAGGCTGTTGATCCATATCTTTCGAAGACAACAGTCCTCTGTATATACTGCAACACACCACTCTGCATGGGTGAGCAATTTCAAAGTGCTTTAAAACCTGTAATCTAGGAGCATGAGAAACACTGCCCCTACCTTGGAAGAAACACACGCGCAACATCTTCCCCTGTCCACCTGCCCTCCATATTGGTGCTTGGTGCCTCTTCCCTCATTTCCCTCCCCACCTTAAGTTCTAACCTCTCCTGCAACAACAACAAAAATCAACAAAACAACAAAAGACAAAAGGAAGGTTCCTTCAGGAACCACCTTTCACAGTTAAAAAATAGAACTAAAAAAACAAATCTTATAGACTACATCTGCTTTTCATTTCTCAGTAAAGTACATAGACTCAATAAGATTTTCAACATTTCCATTAGCATTTTGTGTTATGCTAATGGGGAATAAGGGCACGGCAGCCCAAGTTATCCACCCAACGGATCCGAGGGTGGATAACGAGGGCTCCAGACAGTTATCCCCTGTTCCAGCCCCTGCAATTGGGGATGAAGGCCATTAGCACCCCGGGTTCCCAAAGCAGTAAAGGTGCTTAAAGAATTTTTCTTCCTACACCGGGACGTGCACGGCGTCCCGCTGTAGGAAGGAAAATCTTTTTCCAAGATGGCCACCATGGAAATAGAAGGCGGGGCTCCGTACACAGCCCCTCTTCCCTTTCCATGCAGAACGCGAATAGAGAACCCTATGACCATATTACCACAAGCACATTTTTTTCCCTTTCAGACCTATCCCACTTTTGAATAACTTTACCACATAGCTGGTCCCAGGTGGACATGGCCACTTTGACCCAATTTGTCGTCCCTCATGTTAATGGCCAGTAGCCCGATTGTCCGGGTCATGATCTTATGCCATGACTTGGACGGACTTGGACGATCTGGCCACTGCCTGTGCAAACAGGCTATACCTCAGTCACCAAAGCTATATCACTATTTTTTGTACTTACATTATGACACTTGTCACAAAATAAAAACATGGGTACATTTGCAAAACCATGCTTTAAGGTCCTTGCCAATGCTCCTTACACAAGTTTGCTGGAAAGCCGCCCATGTTTTATTACTTAGCCCCCACTTGACAATATCCGTTCAGACTTTGCACAAACATTCAAGGTTGGGTCTATAACCTTTCTTTCTTTTGTCCACATTAGTCAAACTGCAACAAAGTTATAAGCCATCTAAAAATGTAACCTCCTCTTGACAAAATCCCATATTTATAAGTGCAATGTTGTGTTTTTTAATATGTTTTTACCGCGATATTCGCGGACAACGGCGGCTGTCCGCAAATCCATCATGCCGGGTGTTTCCAAAAATCCGGCGCACTTATATAAGTTATAAGCTGCCCAAAAAGTGCTCTTTCTACGGGTTGAGCAACTTAACCATAACTATAGGGCCGCTCTCGCAGGCCCTGCAATACATATTAGGCCTCAAAATGTACACTTGCCTCTCACCAGTGTCATGTTATCTACATGTGCAGAGTTGATAGGGCAAGTAATTTTTTTATGCCATACTGGTAGTTTGACAGATGGAATGTGTACCCCTGTAATCTGTTCCACGTGTGAACAGTACAGTGTAAACATGGTGGTGATGAATTCACTGCAGACTAGAAATGTGACACATTTCATGATTTTTACTTTCATTTAAAATGTCTTTATTTTTACATTATTGTCAATATAAAATGGGTTATATCTGTATTTTCATTTTAAGTCTGGGTTAATTTTGATCTGGTGGTTATACTATGCATGGAGATATATATTTACACCGATGCACTCTCATATATACACCTGCATGCTCTGCAAACAAATGGATGCATGTGCTTGAAGTTCCATGAGTGACGCTTTTGCTTGTCTTGCCTGGAAGAAGGGCCCGGCGTGCAACACATAATCTCTGCTCGTTTTCCTGAATTGGATTCCCTTTTTCTCAGCAACATCACTGTGTTCTCAGAGAGCATGACTCGACAGATCCCTCACCTAACTGGTGACAGGGAGGCAGACTCTGCCTTGCCCGGGGCGCCATCATGCTGAGCTTGGGCCTGAGGGTGTCAGGTGGGAGGGGGTACGAGGGCGGGCAGCTGTGCTCCCTGCTGACTTCTCACACCTGCTCTCGGGACACTTTAACTCACTGAAAAGGGGCCCAACTCCGGCAACTGGGGTGGGGGAGGAGAGCGGCGGGGCGGTGCAATGTTACTGGGGGCAAGCGAGGGCTGATTAAGGAAGTCGCAGAGTTAAAGAAACGCTCCAGTGAGACTTGCGAGCGGTTCAGGTTGCTTTTTTTACACTCCACTGTCGGCTTGTGATGTCATCGAAAGGGGACGCGTGGTCCCTGTCGCACTGTAAGGCTGGCTGCCGATGGTATCACAACAATGCATAGCACGCAAAGGTTACTGGGCCAATTGAGGATAGGATGTTTGGTAGCCTCCCCTCCCCATTTCATAATGGCCTGCTTTATCACTCCTCTCTCCCACGCAGCTACATCATCGTTCTCTGCCATATCTCTACAACTCGCTCCCACATGAATCTCTCACTCTCTCGCCTTCTTACCCTCTCCCCCCTCAATCTCTGTCTCGCGTTTGCAGAACGCTAAAAAGACTTGGCAGCAGCAATGATTTTTTTCTCCCGTTGACTTGGTGTTGAAGTAAAGTGCGTTTTTTGGAGGGCGCAAGTCATAGCCCTCAACCATTTGTATTGCAAAGGCGGGTGAAATCACCCGATTTTGTTTTTGGCGGGTGAGACGCCCATTGAAATGAATGGGCGTGCAGGAGGCTTGGCGGGTGAGTCAGCCCTTTAGAAAGCGGGTGACACCCGCCAAAAGCGTGTGTGTTGAGAGCTATGGCAAGTTAACCAAAATCATAGCTCGCAACCATTTCTCTCGAAAAGTCGGGTGGGCGTGCAGGAGGCTTGGCGGGTGAGTCAACTCTTTACAAGGCGGGGGACACCCGCCAAAAGCGTGTGAGTTGAGAGCTATGCCAAAATGTTGTAAAATATAAACATTTTGACCTGAAAATGTGGGAAAATCTCCCCCAAATAGATAGATGGAGTCATGGTAGGAATTATGCTGAAACAACACAGAGCTGCGGTTCCAAAAATGGCAATGCCTGACTGCCATTCCATGGAGGCGCGAGGCCCAATTCCTCTTGGACCTCAAATGAACTGCATTTCTCTTCTCTCATATTTATAAAGCCGAAAATCAGTTAGTTTGGTCCTTATAAAATTCCACACCATTCCACCAATCTGCTCAAAATTTTGCATAGTTACCTGTTAGCACCGTCCGTACATTATTGGCTACATCACATTTGGACACCCCACCCTTTTCCCCAGATTTCAGCCCCTTCACACATGAGAAGGTTGCACGAAATCCCATTTCAAAGCCATAGGATGCACCGTTTCTGAGATACTTGGAACACACTGCACCGTGCCAGGGTGAGGGGACAGGTGGGAAGAGCGCACAGAAGGTCCCAGTATGCTGCAGCATGCCAACTCTCGCCTCCCCTCCACATCTGCTCCGGGTATGCCAGCCAGCCACATGCACTTCACTTTAGAGTGCACATCAAGCGATAAGTGACTCGGAACAGCGACCTACAGGATCATTGATTTTCAACAATTGAGTATGTTATCATGTCTTGCATAGAAACAGGGCTGAGACCACCTTGAGCTCTACTAACACTTACTTATACATTGTTTCCTACTTTTACAGTCAATTGGTGGCAAGAAGAGGCTTATGTTGATGTAAAACTCAAACCCAAAGTCTAACAGTAAGGCTCATTGTATGATTCCCCAACCACAATGTGAATGTCTGGGCATATACTGTCCAGAAACCTACCAGCGCACTCATAACTGATGTGCAACCACTGGTCCTACTCAACCTTAATCATTTTACACACAGTATTTTTGTAAGACTAATAATGAAAAAAACAAAATTTAATATAAATATACCCTTTCACGTATACCTTGTCACAGGTTTTATACAAAATTGATCAGACCAAATCATCACTAGATTCATAATCCCAAAAACTCTAAAATAAAATAAAAACAAATAAAGAAAACACAAAGTATGATTTCTGTCAGTTCACCATCTGTTATTTTACTGAGTAATTCAAGTCCATAAATGAGAGTTTATGTTGACACCAATCCTACGGGTTTCAGGACATCAGGTCTCATCAGGGAAAAACACACATATACCTGTAACATTAACAGAATCACAATTATTACCATACATATATATGAATCAATCTCATAGTATATGACCTCTACAAAGACAGAAATATAGGTGGAATGAAAACCACCTTAAACCTTACATCAAAAAACACTTTCTGTGTCTCTGCAACGCACATTTGAAGACAATGTCAAAATTGCCATACACAAATACTGGCATGAAAAGGAGAGAGCTTCTGTAGAGAAATGGAAATATAAAAAAGAAAGAAAGTGATCAGCCCAAATAGGTCAACCTAATTAGGAACCATCTTCCCATCACCCATGCAGTGTAGTACCCATCAAGTACCTCAAGATCCTTGGTAAGCTGCTGCCATGGGTAAAAGCAAAACTAGAATTTCAGATTCCTTCTAGCTTCAAAGTATGCTAAAAAGAAGGAAGGAAAAGAACTCCCATTGAAATGACTTCATGCTATAAAGCCACCACCCGTCTCACCCTCTGCGGACACAATACCTGTCTGTATTGGAAGTCACTAGCGTTAATGCAACCTCAGCTTGGTCTCGTACCAGCAACCTGTAGAAAATAGAAGTTGCTATAAAAGCCAGTCCTCCTGGCCAGAATACGGAAGTATATCATTTCCCCAGTATCGAGGAGTCATAAATACCAAAGATGTACCTTTTGCGTGTAAATAAACGCCTTGCGATAAGCCCTCCGCGGCTGGCAAATGTACCCCGGAAGTGAAAACTCCTTTATAGGATGTGGCCTCATCGCGTATGTGCCGCCAATGGGAAGTCGGAGCATGGCACAGCGCGCCGTCTTAGAGTGGAACACTCTCAACCTAATGCTCCGGGCTCTTCCGTGTGCTGGGGTGACGTGAGGAGCTCGGGTGCCCGGCAGCACCAACGGAGGGTGCTACCAGGCAGCCGATGCACCCGTGAGTCGCCACGGCCATCAGGTCAATTCAGAGTATCATGCTGCTCATTATATACCATAAATTAAACCAGTTCAAACCTTATATAACATTTTCTGTTTCTCTACCTCACAACCTTCATCACTCACACTTGTTTCAGATTCATGGGATTTTATCCTGTAAACACTGATGTTGGGGAAATTTTTTTTGTTATTTTATTTATATTTGATTATAGGCCCAAACCCGGGGGTATCACGGCATAAGTTACAGGATTACAGTAAGGCTTTCTGGTTTCAGGGCAAAATATTTCGGGTGATTAGGACAATGGCATGGTAGTTGCAGATAAAAATCGGTTGTTGCTTTTCAATGTGCTGATTAAGGCGTTAAGGTTCAGCGGCTGATCTGTCCTCTCAGCAGGTTATCGGTTTATTTTGTATAGTAGTCCCCTTCATTCTCCATCTTCCTTTTGCTTTGTAAACAGAAATTGCATATAACCACAAAAGTGATGGGTGCAAGGTTTTTAATGAATCTGAACCACTGGCATTGCTCTGGGCAACCTACCACACCACCATTTTTTAGCCCGTCTGCACCAGTCCAGCCATATGCAAATCAGTCAGGTACTGCCACCCATGGTAGCAGCCCAGCCCAAACTGCTACATCGGGTCCCCTCTGCATGGACACGCAAGCAACCACAGACCTGTTTCGGCCTTGTTGGGCCTCCTCAGTGAGGTGCAGCTTGGTTCCCTATGACGCAGTGAGCAAGGGACCCACGTCTGGGCATGCCCTCTCTCAAAGTCATCCGGAGTGGGACGGGTATGCCCAGACGTGGGTCCCAAGTCTGCCGGGCCTAGAGGCCCAAGCTACTCCTCACTGATGACGCCCAGCAAGGCTGAAACATGTTTGAGGATGCTTGTGGTCTCGTGCAGAAGGGATGTGACCAAGCAGTTCGGGCTGGACTGCCCCTTTTGGGGTAGCACCAAGTCTGATTTCCATATGTTTTTTTTCGCTTCTGTAATGTCTTGGCAGGCTGAAAAACGATGGTCTAGAGCAGGGGTGCACAACTGATTTTGACAGAGGGCCGAAAGTACCTTACATGAGGACTATAGTGGGCCGAAAAGTAAATGTGGGCGGAGCGGTAGGCGGGTCGGTAGACAGGGTGTGGCAGGAGGCTTTTTAAACCCCCAATTTGTATTAAACACATGGAAAAAGGATATTTTTTTGAGGGGTAACAATTTTTATTTGCATTTCAAACTTACATTTTGTACTACACATTTTCCATTGTTATAATTTATTTCTATTTAATTTAGTTATTGTATCTCGTCTGTTTAATTAACTTATATATTTTATTGACCCTAGATTGAACATTCCGTTATTTTGGACTGCTATAGTTTGCTGTTTGGGTTGCCCAAGAGGAGTATGGCCTTCGTTGAGTCAGGTTTCCTCAAAAAGCAAAAATGTACAACTCCTGACTGTGCCTGTTTTAGCTTTATTATTGGGTTCACTCTTAGAGTGCAACACTATGCCCCATGGCTCCCACCCCCAACCAAACACTATGCCCCATGGCTCCCACCCCCAACCAAACACTATGCCCCATGGCTCCCTCGACCCCCAACCAAACACTATGCCCCATGGCCCCATCCCTCAACCAAACACTATGCCCCATGGCCCCCTCGCCCCCAACCAAACACTATGCCCCATGGCTCTCTCAACCCCCAACCAAACACTATGCCCCATGGCCCCCATCCCTCAACCAAACACTATGCCCCATGGCCCCCACCCCTCAACCAAACACTATGCCCCATGGACCCACCCCTCAACCAAACAATATGCCCCATGGCACCCTCAACCCCAACCAAACACTATGCCCCATGGCACCCTCAACCAAACACTATGCCCCATGGCCCCCTCAACCCCAACCAAACACTATGCCCCATGGCTCCCTCAACCCCAACCAAACACTATGCCCCATGGCTCCCTCAACCCCCAACCAAACACTATGCCCCATTGCCCCCACCCCTCAACCAAACACTATGCCCCCCACCCATCAACCAAACACTATGCCCCATGGCACCCTCAACCCCAACCAAACACTATGCCCCATGGCACCCTCAACACCCAACCAAACACTATGCCCCATGGCCCCCACCCCTCAACCAAACACTATGCCCCATGGCACCCTCAACACCCAAACAAACACTATGCCCCATGGCCCCCTCACCCCTCAACCAAACACTATGCCCCATGGCCCCACCCCTCAACCAAACACTATGCCCCATGGGCCCCTCAACACCCAACCAAACACTATGCCCCATGGCCCCCACTCCTCAACCAAACACTATGCCCCATGGCCCCCACCCCCAACTCCCAACCAAACACTATGCCCCATGGCCTCCACCCCAACCAAACACTATGCCCCATGGCCCCCTCAACCAAACACTGTGCCCCATGGCTCCCACCCCTCAACCAAACACTATGCCCCATGGCACCCTCAACCCCAACCAAACACTATGCCCCATGGCACCCTCAATACCCAAACAAACACTATGCCCCATGGCCGCCACCCCTCAACCAAACATTATGCCCCATAGCACCCTCAACCCCAACCAAACACTATGCCCCATGGCCCCCTCAACACCCAACCAAACACTATGCCCCATGGCCCCCACCCCCAACCAAACACTATGCCCCATGGCCCCCTCACCCCTCAACCAAACACTATGCCCCATGGCCCCCACCCCTCAACCAAACACTATGCCCCATGGCCCCCTCAACACCCAACCAAACACTATGCCCCATGGCCCCCACCCCTCAACCAAACACTATGCCCCATGGCCCCCACCCCCAACACCCAACCAAACACTATGCCCCATGGCCTCCACCCCAACCAAACACTATGCCCCATGGCCCCCTCACCCAAACACTATGCCCTATGGCCCCCAATCCTCAACCACAAACAAGCACCCACTCAGACCCGAACCCGCATCCCCCAACTCAGCACACACACAAGCATGCACACATACAGACCCAAACCCCCCACCCCCCAAATCAGCACACTCTCAAACAAGCACCCATACAGACCTCAACCCCCCACCCCCCAAATCAGCACACTCTCAAACAAGCACCCATACAGACCAGCACCCCCCCACCCCCCGAATCCGCATACAAACTAGCAAGCATGCACACATACAGACCCTGCATCTCAACATACACCGCACTTGCACTCCAAAACAAACATTCATGCACACCCGACCCCCCCCCACCTCCGCATCTCAACATACACACAAAAAACATTCAAATCCAAACATTCATACACATCCGACACACCCCCCCGCCCCCACATCTCAACATACACACAAAAAACATTCAAATCCAAACATTCATTCACATCCGACACCCCCCCCACACACCCCCGCATCTCAACATACACACAAAAAACATTCAAACACAAACATTCATACACATCCGACACCCCCCCACCCCCGCATCTCAACATACACACAAAAAACATTCAAATCCAAACATTCATACACATCCGACACCCCCCCCCACCCCCGCATCTCAACATACACACACAAACATACAGCAAAACAGACCCGACACACAAACAGACCACTTACCGGAGACGTGCTGGAAGGCATGTAAGCTGGAAGTCGCTGGATTCGTACTACGGCTGGCGTGGTCCAAGGCTGAAATGCCTTCCGGCATCAAGCCTTACGGACCACGCCAGCCGTAGTGCTGGCACTCCATTGGTGCAGCACACACGCACTACGTGGCTCATAGAAGCGACGTGGTGCGTGTGTGCTGAGCCAATGACGGCCAGTGTTTTGTCCGTTCTGGAAGACAACAAAGACTTTCCCAATGGAGGGCGGCCGATGCTGCTTGCGGGCCGCCCTCCATTAGGAAAGTGTTTGTGCCTCGCGGGCCGGACAAAAGAGCATGGCGGGCCGCAACTGGCCCGTGGGCCGTATGTTGTGCACCCATGGTCTAGAGGGTTGCCCAGAGCTGTACCTGTGGTTATGATTGATTCAAAACCTTCCAGCCATCACCTTTTTGTTTTGCTAACGGAAATTGCAGAACCTGTCTAAATTAGTCAGTTTTACTATTGAAGTTTTGGAAATGCAATGTTTTTAAGCACCAACAGCAAACCTCTTGTCATCTTGTGGGACCATGGGTGCTCATTTTGTCACGTGGAGTATAATCTCTTGTCCCAGTGTGATGGGTTAGTTAGAGCCTCATCACTAAGGATGGGCAAAATTACGTGAGCAAAAACTGCCGTACCAAAACCCTAAATATCTGTGTACATGCATGTATTGGGGTTCAAATGCAGGAATCACATTTTTACTGCAAAAAAAAAACTGCAAAATAATTCACAAAAGTTGACAGCGAATGTCGAACTGAGAGCATACTGGAATTGTAAAGCTTACTGGGAATGTGAAACCTATTGTTAAAAAGTAGCTTATTTGGGAATGTTGCAGGTGCTGGGTTTTTATCAGGAATGTGAAAGTAAGTTCTTCCCGTGAATATCAAACTTACTGGGAATATCAAACTGGAAGCCTACTAGGAATGTCGTACTGACAATTATCTGGCAATGTCAAACTGGGAGCCCACTGGAAGTGTTATATTAGGAGTTCACAGACAATATCAAACTAGGAGCTTTCTAGGAATGTCCAACTGAGAGCATACTTTGATCGGAAAGCATATGGGCCATGTGAAGCTTACTGGAAATGGTGAACTAGGAACTCACTGGGAATGTCAAATTGAGAGCTTAGTGGGGAATGTCAAACCAGAAGCTTACCAGCAGTGTCGCATGTCTACTAACTAGGCATACTGTGACCTTGTAATGATGTGGTAGCTAGGTCTAAATGTACATTACAAAAATGGATATGATCTATGTATGCATCTAACTAGTTTATGCCTCACACTGGCATTACCACTTTCATGTATTCTTTTTTCAGTTTGCACCCTCTCTTTTACTCGCACTCTCCTTCGTGTACACTCTTCACCCCTCGTTTTATCCTACACATGCTTCGTTATTCACACTTTCCACTGCTCTCTTAACTAATACCATACCTTGAACCCTGTTTCCCAAATACTCTCTCTGCCTTAAACAAGTCCTACCTCACTCAAATTGCCTTTTCTACACCTGCTCTCCCCAGCACAGTCTTGCTCTCGCAAACTGCCCTTCTTTCAATACTGTTCCTTACTCTCTGTCCCACCCTCCCTCGTGCTCTCTAGGTAACCACAAAGATCAGACACTCTCCATTTGAGACATTCTCACCCTTTTGCCTTCACATAGTCCACCACTCTCACACTATCCCTCTCACTTGCTTCCTCGCTCAAACCACACTGCCACTCTCCCCATCATTCCCTTACTCCCTCTCCAGACTGCTAGCTCTCTCGCTACCTAACTCAGGCTCAGTCACTCCTGTTCTCTCCCTCACTGTGGCTATCGGCCTGTGCTTTGGGGAAGCTTTTCACCATCACAAGCGCTATATCTATGGTGACCGAATAAAAAAAAGTTTAAAAAACGGGACAGGCCATAGATATAGAAGTAGGACTAAAGTAAACACAAATAAAACGGTAGTCCTACTTCTATGTCGCTGGCCTGTTGCGGGGGCAGGGAGCGGGTGTGCTTACAGTCACTCTCCTCTCATTGGAGGGGAGCAGCCGGGGAGGAAATGGGGGTGTGAAAAGCATTCATGCCCCCATTTGCACGGGAAGAGTCGCACCGGGCCCGATTTCGGAATCGGTTCCCAGCAAAAACTGGGGCCATAGCCACCCACCCTTGCAAACCTGGGACGGGGTTTATAAAATTTGAAAACTCCTAGGACCCCGGGACGGAGGGCGATTTTCCTGGGAAAACCGGGACGTCTGGTTACCCTAGCTATATCGCTATGAGCCACCTTCTTATTGAAGGCTTATCTGTTGCTCTGATCATGAGCAGGCTAGGGCTCTGAAATGGGGGTGTGGTATTGCATTCTGTTTCACTAGAGTAAAGGTGAGCTGGCCATTGGTTTGGGCAAAGAAGGGGATGAAGGTGTGCCCCTTCTTTGATCTGAAACTTGCTGGTGGTTCCGCGCGCCCATTGTTGTTCTAGGGGAGGCAGGCACTTCACTGTAATTGGACCCAGGCGTTGGTACAAGCTCCCCACCGAGATGAGCATGGCGGGCACACTAGTGACATTTAATTAGGAAGAAATGTTATCTTTTAAAAATTGTACCAGACATTTGTATGGCGCCTATACACAGGTGTTTCCAGGCACCACGAGACAAGGGTGGGCGGGGGGGGGGGTCTGCAAGGGAATTACAAACGTAGAACAAAAACAGTTATATTGGCCTTGTTACAATCCTACCGTGCAAGTGCTTGAGAAGGCAGTTAGTGCAGGGGGTGATGGGTAGAAGGAGAAGTGCAGGAGTAGGGGTTCCCCCAGGGAAGGGGGTAGGGAAGTGCTAGGTGGGCCAAAGTGGCAAGTGCCAGGGGGAAAGGTAGGATGAGTGTGGTGGGTAGGGAGGACCAAGTTGGGCTAGTCTGGGGAAGGGGGTCCGAGGGAAAGTGCTGGTAAGGGATGCAGGAGGGGTTGGTCTGGCCCCTGTATGACTCTGAAGGGACCAGTCCCCCAGTCGCAACGGCAGAGGGAGAGTTAGCACGGGAGGGGGAGAGGGAAGGAAGGAAGAGGAGAAAGGGAAAGTCTTGAGAAGTTTCCAGAACTTTAGAAGATCCAGCTCAAGTTTGAAGGGGTGGGGGGGGGGCGCTGTTCCAGAGGGAGGAGCCAGCCGTGGAAAGGGATCTACCTTCCACTCTCTGCTTGGAGAAACAATAATACCGTTCTTTCCTCTTGGGTTCCACCTGCGTCCAGAAACAGGATTCCTGTCCCGCTTCTCAGGACATGCGCACTATGAATGCCTTAAAACATCAAAACTTAGCACTAACTGGACCTAGGAAGTGAGCAGGGCTGCACTGGGATCATGTCAAGTAAGGGTCGGACATGGCAGCATAACCTTCCTGGCTGGAGGGCTTACACTGTAACATCCCTTGACCCTTCACTCCCCTCTAACTTCCGGCCTATTTCTCTTACTTTTTTCATGAAGCTCTTGAAAGCACTGGTTTCTCCCCTTCTGTCCTCTTTCCTTAAGTCTTCTGGATTCTGTGACCCCTTCCAGTCAGGCTTTTGGCCTGGCTGAGGCACGGAGCGTGTCTTGGTCTTATTGATGGACAATGTGACCAGACTGGTTGATAAAGGTGGGGTTGGGGCCCTGATATTATTAGATCAGTCGGCAGCTTTCGACATTGTCGACCATTCCACCCTGCATTCCCGGCTAGCTTCTGCTGGCCTGGAGGGAACTGTCCTAGCCTGGTTTACGTCCTTCCTGGCTGACAGGGGCCAAACAATTTCTTTGTCTCCATTCCTTTCTTCCCCCTCTTCACTCTCCTGTAGTGTTCCGCAGGGTTCTGCCTTGCCCCCAATACTTTTTAACGTCTATATTCAGCCTCTTCTAAGTCTCATCTGCTCAGATTCTACTCATATGCTGACAACACACAGATCCTGGTCCGTCTAGACCTTGACCAGGCAGAGATGTTGTTGTGCCTGTGCCAGTGTTTGGGAGCCGTGGGGGTTTGGATGGACCAGAACTGGCTAAAGCTCAATGGGGACAAGACGGAAGTGCTGGTGGTGGGTGCACTGACGGGGTTGTCACTTTGGGTCCATGCTTTCTGGCCTTCGTCGCTGGACAATTTTCCTGCCCCAGTCTCTGTAGTGAAAAATCTGGGGGTGACATTTTCAGCTGCCCTGTCTATGACTCAGCAAGTGGCATCAGTCTGTAAATCAGGGCATTTTCCAGTTTAGGATTCTGCTAAAGGTCCTCCCTTTTTATTCCTTTCCATCTTTGGCGTCCAGTGGTAGCTGCCCTTCTCTTTAGTCGACTAGACTATTGTAATTCACGCCATCTAGTCCAGCCTAAGGGTTTGATCCAGCATCTACAGCGGCAGCAAAACTTGGCACCACAGGTGGCCACTGGCTCTCCTTTTGGAACCCATATCACCCCCACCCTGTGACGCTTGCATTGGCTTCCAGCGTCCAAGCGCATTTGAACCCGCAGGCCCTTTAAGCAAGGTAATGATTTATCGGATGGATGGGGATGCAGAAGTTACTCTTAAACCAATAATAAGACTGACTCAGGAATTTGAAAAAACGTAGCGGTTTTATTTGCAATTGTCTAAAACAGGGAGTACAAGGGACATCAATGGACGTTCGCTCAAGTCTCTCAACTTTTCACATGAAAAAAACGTACATTTATAGCAAAAACCATACTACATGGCAAAATAAGAAAACCTACTTGAGGTTGTGATAGGCTTAAGGGGAACATCTAGGTATACTTTCTACGGGGGATAGGATCGGGATTGGATCTCTAGCGTCAGGTGGACAACATATGCCCACCTCTAGTGCAAGTCTTCTTCGCTGTCATAAAATACACTACGTTCCATTGGCTTTCAAACTATAGTGCTCTCTGCTAAGTGGCGCTCTATAATTGGTTGACATGCTTGCACCCTTCTGGAATATTCCACTTGCTAGCAACACGCAAGCTGGTACACCAGGTGCGTGTGGGTGGACTTGTCCATGCAATCCCACCTAATTAGCCCATCATCCATCATCACTCCTGCTGTCTGCCATTCAAATTGTCTTTGAACTCGGCCTTGCAAAGTATCACTGCGTCTGAGAATAAAGGTGAGTGTGAGTGCAGTCTTATCTTCAAGTCTTGATGTGGCTTGCCCAAAGTCTAGTTCCATCTACACCATGTGACAGGAGACCGTGTTTTAGCTCCTTCCTCACATTTAATACTATTAAATGAATAAGACTTGACACTCATAGTGTTTTTTTCCCTCAACAGGAGCTCGCCTCGCTTCTCACGTTCATTGTATCTTCTCAAATAGATAACCAGTTTATTGGCTGCCTCAACCCTTGACACTGGGCCAGACAAACCTTCTCGAATCTTCCTTCATCGTCAGCCTTCTTTCTTTGCTGAGCCAAACTTCCAGCCCTATCTGCTCATGGGGTCCAAGTTTGCAAAAATACGACATGCAATATCCAGATTCTATACACCTATATATATAATGGCGGTACCGCCTGCCGTCTATTCACTACGTATAGCCAGTCTTCATGATTACTTGGTCTACTTGCGTTACAGCATCATAAAGTGATTTCCATTTTATTCAGTGCTCTTCGCATGTGCAATCTTCTTTCTGCACATGAAATGTTGCTCGACTCTTCACTTCGTCATTAGGTTCTATAAGGTTTATATACCCTCTTCCTTGGCATCTTTTCTTGGTGTGTCATTCCTACTTCATGTGACGTCACCAGTCACGTCACACTTCTTCAGGAACCCCCTTTAAAAGACTGTAATTTCTCTGTGGGTACATTATGTAGGGCTTTCTTAATGGATACCTAGTTTCGAGTATTCTTCGTGGGATAGGTACCATTATCGGCGCCGAGCATGTTGCTATTTCCGGCTTCCAACATATAGGAAGAATGGGGCCGGGACTTCCGGTAGAGGCATTTAGCTCCTCCTCTACACTTTGATTTCAAATCATTGTGTTTGGTTCACCGGGCCTTGCTGGATCTGGGGGCTGACTATCTGCTGTAAAAATGTGTTTGCTACTGTCTGGCGCGTGATCTGCGCTCACGGACAGCTGGCCTTCTGGTTATCTCCACCTATAGACGTGCCAGGTTGGGGGGGCCGAGCGTTCCCGGTGGCAGCGGCCCGATTGTGTAATACCCTGCCGCCCACATTAAAACAGATAGTGGATCATCTTGAAATTAGACTTGAAAACCTTTCTATTTTAGATCAGAATGAGGTGGTCCGTACTGTGGTTTCCTAGCGCCAAGATACCTTTAGGCAGTAGTGCGCTCTATGCATTTGTATAACATAACCTTTCAGTGTGATTGGGTGGTGATTGTCGAGCACCTCCGAGATGGCTTATGATTGGACAGAGTGATTGTCAAAATCAATGTAGAGAAATAGGGAAAGCACATCCAGTGCACTGGCAAAGCTTTGTCTGTGCTGGTAAATCCATGAGTCGTGCCAGTAAAGCATTAGTCTATTCTGCTGGTCTAGTACATAATGTAGGGGGGAGGGCAGCCGTGTGGGGCAGTTCTGAGGAAGGCTTTGCCATAGAAGAGGAAGAATATTTCCTTGGTGGGGGTAGGGGGTGAAGAATACAGTGAGGCATGTCCAAGTATGTGGCAGTTGAATGGCCATCCCCGGCCCACATGATGGACTGGTCCTCCTCTCCTCTTCAAGTCACAGGGATCTAGACTAAGAGGTTCCATGTGTTAAAATCGTGGCAAAAATGGCCGTTTACACAAAAAATTGTGTAAAAAAATGCTGTGGTTTTGCCGCCTCCCTCCATGTAAAGGGTACCATTTAAGGGGAGCGGGGGACACCCCCACAACCCCTGCTCCCCTTAAATGGTATAATGGGGTACACCTTTACCAGGTCAAACCACAGCATTTTTGCCACGATTTTTGGTAAAGGTGACATTTTTGCCGCAATTTGATTACTGCATGCCGACTAAGATGGCCGTACGGGTGCACATGCGGCACGAAATTAAAGCGGGCAGGGAGTCCCTGCCTTGGGAGTGGCACTAGGGCCTATTTTCCAACCCCTCGGAGTGGTAAAACGAGTGTGAACAATGTAAAAGGTGTTTGCTTGTTTTCACACCTGTTTTACTAATCTTGGGGGATGGTCAATGTTTTTGGAGGATTGCATCTGCCTGTGCTCCTGCTTTAGCACGTGATCAAAGCGGGTGGGTTTCATAGGAATCCATTGTGAATGGCTCGATTAAGTCTTAATTGCTGGAGACTTTTGCACTTTTTACAGTAGAAATTCTGAAAAGGCGCTGTAGCCTGTTTAACGTTTTATTGCACTTCATAGTGCAAGCGACTAAAGATGGACTGAAGCAAGCAACGTGTTCGGAAGTGCACATGTAGGTGGTCCCCTCCGTGTAATTTACACTTTTGGTAAAATGAGCCCCCACAGTGAGCACCTTCGGGGGGGGGGTTGTCTAAGGGAGGCATCCCCCCCTTGTCATACATTTGCGGTCTGTGACGACAGAATTCCGAGCTGTTTGGGGTATCCCTACCAGGGACTAAATTCTTATTCAGGTCCCATACGCTGGACCCCACTGTTGCCTCACAATCAAGGGTGCCCTCACGCTTGGAAGGGGGTTGGCAGAGGGTGGGAGAATGTGGACTAGAGAAAGAACTGGGGTGGTGCGGGTGCACATCCAAGCCTGAAGTCACACGGAAGGACACTTGCAACTACCTAGCGATTGGCATAGCAGCGGGATCCCCCCTCTCCCCCCTTTCTCAGCCATGAATGCAGCGCAGCTGAACTGGAAGGAGGGGCGGTCAGGTGTGTCCACGCCTGGCACGTGAGGCGTCCACTCTCACCTGGTTGTTGGAGACCAGACATGGAGGAACCGTAGAATAGGCGCTGGGCGTTCATGGAAGAGAGAGCAAAGGGCTGTGCCATTAGCCTCGGTGTGCCTTTAGGCTCCCTATATGTTTACTTTGGCACGATTTGTCAAACATGCCGTGCCAATAAAGTACATTGTATTCTTTGAGGACCGCCTGGAGACCAGTCAAATGGCATCGGTGTGCTGTATACATTCCAGAAATCTAACATTATCTGCCCTGTGTGGGATAAGGGGAGTTCGCTTCTCCCCACTCTCACATCACCCCATTCTTTCGCCGGCCCACTCTTCCCCTCGACCGCTTCTCTCACGCACACAAGTTGCGCGCGGCTATTTTTGGGCACCTCTCTGAGGGTGAAGGGAGCCAACACAGCCTTCAAGTCTTCGAGGAAAAGCTGCACAGATGGCACGGGGCCTGGCCCCCACTGGCACTGTATTTATAGCCGGATCTCTGGATGGGTCGAGTGGCGGACAGGGGCCGCCTCAATGGGCGTTGGAAAGGTGCCTGTTAGGTGGGTGGAGTTGTGAAATAATTGAACTTTCGTTGGGAATGCCGCCCCCTTACTTCTGAGGGTTTGAACAAGGTTCCTTCTCCCTGAGGTGTTGTGAGGGTGGTCAAGACAGGCCCCTTCATTGGGCTGGATAAGAACGTCTTGGGTGTCAGCTGGCACGGTCATGCTCCCACATATGGTACAGGCTCAGTGTAAGGATATATTGTATTGTATTGGGTTATTTATGTAGCGCTCTTTCCCCATTTGTATGGCCTCAATGCGTTTTTATGCGGTTGGAACGCCCTTGGTGACCGTAGTGAATGTGCTGGAAAGTTCTAAGAAGTTTAGATTAGGAGATGCATGTGTGCATGTTTGACGGTCTAGGACTTGGGTGGCTGGCAAGGCTCGACTAAGCAGCCCGAAAAGAGGCCAGACACGTGGGTGGGCGCTGTTGGTGGTTGCGATAGAGTCCTATTGTTGAGAGAATCAATGTGTTGCCAGCTATACCGAGTTTCCATTCGTTGGTGGTCACCGTTTGCTAGTGGCAGAGATGTTGAGGTACGTCCACGGTTTCAGTGTGGACGGCTATGTGCACTGCTAGACCGGAAAGCATAGCCGTAGCTGCATTCTATGTTGCATGGGTGCTTCGCTATGCGTGCGGCCTGTGTCCACAGATGTGATGTAAGGTATACGTGCTGTAGTTTTCAAGGTTATACATACCGTGGTCTTTAGATATGCCACCTGATTAAGTGTAGATACGCTGCTGTGGCTGTGCGTCAATGGGTGGGTGCCTGAAAGTTGACACCTAGGTAATGGTGAGAGTTGGCAACTTGCCCTTGTGCAGGCGTGGGCACAGGCGCCTTAAACCTCTGTAGCAACGGGGGCAGAAACCCCACTCTGCCCTCCATAGAGATGTTTACACTTTTTCACCTGGGACTCTACTGCCCAAATGAGACTGCGCGCATTGTCGATGCTCCATGAGACAAAGCACTATGGGCCCGATTTATGGAATTCTTTGCACAGTTCAAAGTGACTTTGCACCTCCGACACAAACCCTGATTCATGGAACTGTGCAAAGTGTATTTTTGCAGTGTAAGAGTGAAAGGTATGTGGACATGTATCCCTGTGTGGGTATAGAAGAAACAAAGTGGGTGTTTAAGTGTGGGCAAGGTGCTGGCCGCGTTGATTGAAGCAGTGTCTTTTGGTCCATGGCAAGATTTTAGTCGCGGTTGTGACTTGATTTTTGGAGAATGCAGGGGGCAGTTTTTTGGTAAATCCCGGCAAGGTCTACCAAAAAATAAAATTGGACCAATGGAGTGGCGATCAAGAACTGCTACGCAAGTGTAAACTGCATTTTGATCTGGCGAACCAACATAGGCCCTACAAATCGTTGCCGGATTATGTAAGAAATTCCCCGAACTGAAACATTGCAAAGTGTTTATGCATTGTCACTTCAATCAGTTGAGGGCACTGGACAGATGGGGCCGCTTCAGAGGCGTTCCACTAGAGGAACAGACCTGTAGATGTTGTGGTGAAAAGATTCTGGAGTCCTTGAGACACTGGGTACTATCCTGTGCTCTCCGCTGATAGGGTTCAACATATTTAGTGATCTGTGACCTAGCCGGCCAAAATGTGCTCTGAATGGGTTTGGAATTAATTGTTCGGGGTGAACAACCCTTCACTAATCCTTGCCCTTATAAGCTTTTTAAAAAAACATCCATGTTGGTTTGGGGGGGGGAATGTTTATCTGTAGTTATAATATCATGAAGTATTGGAAATGTTTTGGGAAGGCAAAGTTATGTTCTGTTACTGTGCATTTGTATGGCGCCTTATATACCATTGGTATGATCCCAAAGCGCTGTGGGTTGAACGCCCTTGGGAACCGTAGTCCCGGTCAGCAGAGAGAGTAGGGTAATATATAGTGCTTGGGTGCACTCAGTATGAATGAAATATATTTTATATGTGTTAATTTCATTTTATTGAATCATTGTAATTGTGCTTTCTACTGTGTTAAAGTTTTATAAACTAATAACACAATAAACAAAAATAGGAATGTAGCCCCTCAGTGTGTGTAGTGTGAGGAAGGATTCCCCAGGGCTGTGGAAGATGCTCTTAGGGTAGTTGTAGGCATGTCCCTCAGAGTGGGTGTAGAAGAGTGAAAGGTTTGTGGACATGTACCCCTGTGTGGGTCTGGAAGAAACAAAGTGGGTGTTAGGTGTGGGCAAGGTGCTGGCCGGATTGATTGGCTAGTGGAAAGGTGTGTGAGGAATTCGACCATCCGCACGGTGGGTCTGTGCTCGCCTGAGAATATCCAGTGTCGGAAATAGATCCAACTTCATTCTAATCAACGTAATCCGGTAATATCTCGATGGATGTATCATCAAAAAAGATTGCAAACCATGAAGCGCCTTAAGATCATACTGAAAGTGGGCTGCACATTTTAAATTCTCTATTTAAGATCCAATCAGCGAGAAACACTTTTTTTCTTAACTTTTGATGGGGAGTACAACAATTCCTCAACTGACGGACCCACTTCATTTACAGCCCTTAAACACCCGCCCCCCTCCCAAATGTTCATAACAGAGCGCTGAGTGCTAGACTTTCGTCAAGTAAAAAAATGAATTCTCTGGAGGCTCCAAAAAACAACGAAATAGATGCAAGTGAGCCAAACCTATCCTAGAAGCTAGGGAACAATTCCCAAGATATGGCGGATAGCTGGCAAGGGGACACCATTTGGTAAAACCAAAAACCTTCTCCACATCTTTTCCTCAACCCAGGCCTAGTTTCCTGTGACCAAGTATGACGCAGCCCCAAGAATCAATTTCGGGACTAGTTGCTGGTGATCATGCAGTAAGGTTGGAGATAAAGAGAATTTTCCAAAATTCCCATCCAGGGAGCACATTTGGGTAATTGCCAAAAGAACCAAAAACTCTGCTGGTTTGGAATTAGCCTGAAGAACCAGATTAGAGGCCAAAGATACGCCCAAATACTTATCTACATTTTCTATTTTTTCCCCAGAAATAAACCATTGGGGGCTAGGTTTAGTCGACTTCAATCTTTGACATTACCTTTCGTTAACCACCAGAATCTTTGATTTCTCGACATTCAACGTCAAATGTAACTTCTGACAATAATCTTTAACCGCAGTGAGAGCAGGTTGCAAGCCTATCAGCGTATAGTCAATTAATACAATATCGTCTGCGAACAAAAGATGTTTAAACGCTACAGATCCCAATTTAGGTGGGTTAATTCTGATGTCTTTAAGTGCCAAACTGAAATCGGAGATATGCAGAGTAAATAAAAAAGGTGCTAACACGCAGCCTTGAAGCAGCCCACGATTAACAAGCACCCAGTCCAAATAAATTCCTGCCTTATCCAAGCATACCCTCAACATATTTTCGGAATGTATAGCAATTAATAAATCGGGCAGGCCACTCGGGCACCTCCACTCGTACATTTTCTTCCATAGTCTTTCTGCAAACACAATCAAAAGCCTTGGAGATGTCCAAGAAGGCCCTATTCAAGTATCTAGCCTGCTTTAATAGTAGCTTCAAAATAAGACAATTAGAGGCAGTGTTAACACCTATTTTAAAACCGGACTGTAACGGATCAATAATGTTCACTGCTTTCGCCCAGATCTGAAGTTCTTCCAATAAAAACCCTCTCAAAATGTTATATGAGCTATCTAAAAGTGAGCTCGGCCTAGAATTATTTGTATCTAACCGATTTCCCTTTTCTTATTTTTTTTAAATAAGGTCAACTGTGGCTTCCCTCCATGTCGTAGGAATAAAGTGCAAATGCTTCACCTTTAAAAACAACTTGCATAGGATATTACCCTATAGGTCTGGCGCTGGTTTAAAAGTAGCATTGAAAAATCCATCTGGCCCAGGAGCTCTTGACGATTTAGCATAAACTATTGCAATCCTAATTGAAAAACGATCAATAGACAGGCCCTCCCAACATATCAAGTCTTTCTCACCACAACAGACACCGCAAACCTTTCCATCATTAAAATTAGACGTATACAGGGTAGTAAAATGCTCTTTCCCCAATCAAGCAGAGATAGGCTTCAGCTGCAAAGAGGTCTGAATCAAAGGATTCTTAATCAGTGACCAAAAATCTGTTACCGACCTATGCACCATGATACCAACCATCTTCTCTGCATCACTATTCAGTTTGTGTAGTCTGTGTGCCTTACGCCAATTTCTGTACTTTTGCTTAAGTTTCCTAATAATAGGAATATCTTGAACACCCTCCTTTTTTAATAATCTAACAGTTTTTTTGCAGTATTTTCTTCTTACTCTGAGTCGGTCTATCAAAAGTAGGGGTGAAAGGCTTCCTCAAAGTATTTCCCTGGGTAATAGAGAGAGTTGAAAACCCCTTCACAATTGTTTGCCAAAAAGCAGTAAATTCATCAGGATGAAAGGAAACCAACCCCTCTCGACTAAGTTTGTTTTCCATAGCGTCATTAAATATTAACGCTAGTGAGGGTTTCCAGAGAAGAGCATGATTCCGCTCCACCACCTCTAATCGAAGCGGAGAGAGGCCAAAGTCTACCGGACCTAAGAGGCATATGGTCACTACCCTTGAGGGACTCCTCAACCCGCATTGACACACAACGGGAAAAAAAGATTGTGAGAGATAAAGATATAAACCAAGGTCGAAGAAGCAACACCATTTGACCATGATGGGTTTCGGAGGAAGGTCACCAAGTATGTTGCCATTGACCAGCATTAGACTCCAATCGCTCAAGGCCTCCCTAAGCCTTAATCCCCTAAATTTAGCGTCAGATTGCTCATACTGTTAAGACTATACTGTTAATACTATCTATTTTAGAATCAAACAGTCACTGTTAAAATCGGCCATAATAATAACATGAGCTTCATCAGCCATAACAATTGCAAGCAGCGAACATAAGTCAAAATTAAACGCGTCTACATCACACCTCAAAGGATTAAAATATATATTAACAATCACATGATACCTATAAGTTTGATGGTCTCAACACTTAAATTTCACCAGTCAAATGTTCAAATTCTCATCTAACAGATATTAACAATGACATCTTTATGAATCTTAATTGCACATAATAGACCCCACACTGGACGACCCTTTTTCCCCCTAACCGCTGGGACATGGTAGACCTCAAAGCCACCCAGCAAAGGTTAGTCAATAATCCATGTCTCCTGCAGAAAGATTATATCAAATGATGACCACAGGTCGTTTTTACATGACAAATGCGGAAAGGCACAGGTGTCCCATGACACAACCTTCTATCGGTCTAGATGTATCATTTCAGTGTTGTTCCAGGTGACTTTTGCTATTCAAGGTGCCTACCACTGAGTCCCAATCATATGCTACCACCCTTTGCATAGCACCAGGGAACTTGCCCATCACAGACCCCTGTTGGGCCTGAGGCATAGTACCATCTACTCTTATCCTTAAAGGCTCCCTGATAATCGAGGGTGTATTGAAGGAGACATTACTGGGTCCGGCCTCTCCCTGCAATACCTCCATAGCCTCTTGTAAGTCATAGCCCAAAGTCTAAAATTGTAAGGTCTCATTTAGCACAATGTTATGTACTAACCCAGATGAAAACCCAATTTGGACCCTATCAATACTTCCACTGTCCACAAACTCAATGTATATAATATCAGAGGAGGTGATTACCGAAAGATTTGGTAATTCTTTGAATAATGCCAAAAAATATTGTCGGGTTAAAGGAAAATAGACTCTCAAACTAAACTTGCGCTCTAAAATAAGACCCGGGACATTTTTACTCGGGTCCAACTTGGTATTTGCTTTGGAGTAAAGGCTGGCCTATCTTACTAATACCATCTGTCAATTTTGGCAACACAAAGGGCACCTTTTTCTCTGCCCGTGTTTGCGTCCCTAATGCATTTTGTTCTCACAGTTTTGGCAGCGTTCTGTTATTGAGCATCTCATGATTTTCCTCCAAAGTTTGAATAATGGGAAAAATGTCCATGTTCCGAGATGCCTCCACAGGGCTCTTTTCGACGACGGATAAAGTGACCAGATCAACAGAGGCCGCCGTCAGTGTTTGACACATTATCATGTCACACTCAAAGAGCCCAATAGTCACCCCTTCGCTCCTATCATTTCTTTTTAAATGATGGCATTTGCCATCGCTGTACCTCCGGTCGTACGTCAAGTTTAGTTAAATAGTTAGTTATACTACCTCAGGGGTGTTGCTAGGTCTGGAAAAGATCCGGGGCTACGCTAATGTCAGGACTCAAATGTCAGGACTCTGGCCTAGCTAGCCTTTTGGTTGTATCCCCTCAGATTCTATCCAGGGCTACAACCAAAAGACCCAGGACTATAGCCCGCTTAGCCCCCCCCCCGGCCCCTAGCAATGCCTCTGTACTACCTTGGTTATTTCCCAACATCTTACGTTTACCACTGGTTTTTTGTTTAATATTTGTTCCCATCTTCAGAGAATTTCCATTCAGACCCATAGCCTGTGACTGCTCTCCCAATGCAAGTTTAACCAATTTAGACACAGGTTTGCTTTCTTTCGCCAACCTCTCGCTTATTTTCTAATACTGAAATGTCTAGGGATCGCTATTTCAGTATGTGCAAAAACCTACGTGAACCCTTAGAACAATATTTAATTCAACTCCTTTTGATTTTTTGGTTTCGTTTTCATTTGCTGTCTTACTGACTTTGCTGCCTGAAAGTGTTTAACTGGAAGATTTTTTCGACAATAAATTTACTCCACACCCAGAGATCACCTGAAACCAACTAACCAGCCCCCTTCTTTCCACCACACCCTCACATCCCTCATGTACTACATACGCCCAGAGGGGCTAGTGAAATAACCCACCCAAACACTTGCTAAACACACACTCATCTCTAATCACACTACAAACCCAATACCTGCAAACAACAAGCAACTCAGACACTGGAAGGTGCCCTTATCGACACAACAAGCCCGATGCACACAAGAAAGTACACCCAGAAAGCTCACATGCGCATACGCTAGTTTCTCCTGGTTCTGCAGGCATCAACGGTGCGCGGTTTAAAGCAACATAACATTCTAGCAGAAAAACACTGGTTATCATTGTTTAACAGTCTTTGCAGGTCTTTTTTTTTTTAAAGAAAGAGAATGTTTCAATAGATGTTCAATAATTGTCTCCTCTACCCAACAATTGTATATCTGCTGTTTTTCCAATAGGGCATGGCTGATATTCCATTATGTCTAATCTGAAACAACGACCGCCTGCTCCTGTATGCAAGTCCTTGTATCGTAGTAGTCTCATGTTTCTTAAGACTAAGCATGTACATGATTGTTTCCTCCTCAGCCAGCAAACTTATTTTTACTCCAACCAGTTCCAATTACACAGGACCCTAAGAGGTCGAATTGCTTGAAGGATTTCCTCCAAATTGTTCACATGCCTATTCTTTAATCCTGAAGCTATTGGGTGACAGCGTGTCCCGGTAGAATATAGATAATGTGATGTCAATTTTCAATCTACATCTGCTATAGAGAATTTAATCTTACAGCAAGTTGGTGCCATCGTGCTGGAATAGAATATTTTGTCCCAGTGAGGCTGTATGTGATTCAAGCTCCGATTTGCAATCTTTCGTTCGTCAGGTCTTTTGGACCACAACTCCCATAAGCAGTAGCCAACATGTTCAATGGTGAGGGGTCATGGGAGTCGTAGTCCAAAACATATAGAGAGATGCGTTGCAGACCCCTGACTTGGTATGATGTTGGTAATGCGTGAAGGGGTAAGCACATTTCACAAATGTAGGTTCCAAGTTTTCTCTTTCTTTTAAATTATTTCCCTTTTTCACGATAAAAGAAGCACCACTGACTCAGTCTCATATTTTCGTTTCCTTGTACACAGCTGTGTACTTAGTCATGCCGTACTTATTTAATTCGGGGAGTCGTGACTCAGTGTGTTAGTATGCAGCATTTCACCCAATATTGCCTTTCGCAGTTTGCTGTGGCAATATGTACTCTTTTTCAGACAATGCAGAGTTTCACTCAATGGTGTCTTATTTCTCTCAACATCATAAATAACAGATTTGCGAATTGGATCCAGTTAATTGCACCAAAGCCTCTACCGCTCTTTTTTGCTACCTTGCCGCTTACCTGTGCAGCCGCATCAGTCCTGCATCTCATGTAATGTGGTTACAGGACTCTTGCATCTGACTGCTCTGAGTCCTACTAGTTCAGGGGTCTGCAACCTTTGGCTCTACAACATCCATCAGCCCTAACCAGCATCATCAATGGTGAGGGATCATGGGATTCATAGTCCAAAACATCTGGTGAGTCATAGTTGTAGACCACTGCTCTATCAGGTTGCTGATTTAATGTGTGGGGGCAGGGATCGAAAATAGGATTGGATAAGCAGGAGCTAAAAGCAGCTTCTGGGTTTCGAGCCTTAACCAGTGACCAGGAACTACTGCTGGGGAACGAGGAGCTAGTAAATAGTGTCCCACAAGTCTAACATATACATAACATGCAAACATATCATATTCTCCATTATATGTTACTCCTTATGCTTAAAATGTCATACAGATGTATCCCAATTTGTATTCCTTGATTGTTCCAAACATACTGAATTTAATTCACATAAGTATGTTTGTTCGGCATTGGTTGGCCTGGGGAGCCCAAAGTAGCTCCTGGCAGGTTTTGATGTCAAGCCAACCAGGCTCTTCTAGGCTACAAGCGGGAACTAAATAGCTCTCAGCTCCCCTCAATTTCGAGCCCTGCAGGGCATCTGTCAGTTTCAATGATTTGCCGAAGTGAGGGATCACTCGCCAACAGGGTCACAATTTAACTTGTAACCCTTTCTGTGTACTTAGACCATGCGTGTATATTTTTTAATGTATTTATTTATAATGCGTACCAAGGACCCTTAGGCTTAAGAGCGCATATACATATATACACATACCCTAAAAAGTGGTCTCATTTTGCCTTTAGGGTGTATGTAAGTGTCCTAATTTGGGAAGGGCATTAAGTTCGTTGACCATCGCCAAAGTCTATTGCATCCTCAAACTAAACTTTTCCAGCACCGGCACTCTGTCTCCCCTCAGACCCCAAGCACTCTAACAGTCTTCACTGCTTCACTCATTCATGTCTCAGTTTGGCCTAGAGGCATGTGCCCTGATTGTCAATAGGCAGCATGTCACTCAGTGCTCTTTCTCAATGAATAGCGGGCACATTTTCCCAGATTCCCTTTCTCTGTACGCTGTGGCAATAAGGACTCTGCCTCCGAGCACTCACCAGTTTACTCAGTGTTGCCTTTTTCAGTCTGCCATGTGAATGAAGACTTGCTATCTCAGAATGCAGCGTTTCGGTCAGCCTTGATTCACTCTAGGTATCAGGACTCAGTTTCAACCAGCCTTGGCTTTCTCATCACTTTTGGTATCGGGGTTCCGTTTCATTCAGTCTTGAATTTCTGAGTACACTCTCTGCATTAGGGCTCAGGTTCCCAGTAAGGAGAGTTTTGCTCAGTCTTTGCTTTCTCAGTTCACTCTGGGCTTCAGGGCTCAGTTTGTCAGTAAGGAGATTTTTGCTCAGTCTTTGCTTTCTCAGTTCACTCTGGGCTTCAGGGCTCAGTTTGTCAGTAAGGAGAGCTTTGCTCAGTCTTTGCTTTCTCAGTCACTCTGGGCTTCAGGGCACAGTTTGCCAGTAAGGAGAGTTTTGCTCAGTCTTTGCTTTCTCAGTCACTCTGGGCTTCAGGGCTCAATTTGTCAGTAAGGAGAGTTTTGCTCAGTCTTTGCTTTCTCAGTCACTCTGGGCTTCAGGGCACAGTTTGCCAGTAAGGAGAGTTTTGCCCAGTCTTTGCTTTCTCAGTCACTCTGGGCTTCAGGGCTCAGTTTGTCAGTAAGGAGAGCTTTGCTCAGTCTTTGCTTACTCAGTCACTCTGGACTTCAGGGTTCAGTTTGCCAGTAAGGAGCATTCTGCTCAGTCTTTGCTTTCTTAGTTCACTCTGGGCTTCAGGTCTCAGTTGCCAGTAAGGAGAGTTTTGCTCAGTCTTTGCTTTCTCAGTTCACCCTGGGCTCAGTTGCCAGTAAGGAGAGTTTTGCTCAGTCTTTGCTTTCTCAGTTCACTCTGGGCTTCAGTTTGCCAGTAAGGAGAGTTTTGCTCAGTCTTGGCTTTCTCAGTTCACTCTGGGCTTCAGGGCTCAGTTTGTCAGTAAGGAGAGTTTTGCTCAGTCTTTGCTTTTTTAGTCACTCTGGGCTTCAGGGCACAGTTTGCCAGTAAGGAGAGTTTTGTTCAGTCTTGGCTTTCTCAGTTCACTCTGGGCTTCAGGGCTCAGTTTGTCAGTAAGGAGAGTGTGGCCCAGTCTTTGCTTTCTCAGTTCACTCTGGGCTTCAGGGCTCAGTTTGTCAGTAAGGAGAGTTTTGCTCAGTCTTTGCTTTCTCAGTCACTCTGGGCTTCAGGGCACAGTTTGCCAGTAAGGAGAGTTTTGTTCAGTCTTGGCTTTCTCAGTTCACTCTGGTCTTCAGGGCTCAGTTTGCCAGTAAGGAGGGTTTTGCTCAGTCTTGGCTTTCTCAGTTCACTCTGGGCTTCAGGGCTCAGTTGCCAGTAAGGAGAATTTTGCTCATTCTTGGCTTTCTCATTTATCTCTGTGAATCACGACTTAGTTTCCTCGTTCACAACTCTTTACGGAGTCATACCTTTCTTATTTCCTTCGGGGAATCGTGACTCAGTGTGTTTATTATGCAGCGTTTTCTTAAGCAATTGAATGTAAGAATATGTCCTCTTTTCCAGAGAATGCAGAGTTTCACTCAATGTTTCCTTACTCAGTGCCCTCTGCGTATCATGACTTTGTTTCCCAGAATGCCCTGTTTCACCCAAACACATAGTGTTTGCTGTGGGAATTAGGACTCTGTCCCTGGGTTGCTCGGTTAGCTCTGAGAATCATGACTTGGTAGTGACTTGCTCCCAATTTAGTACTTTACACATTTCTAATAAAATAAAAGGGTCAGTTTGCAGTGTTCACTCATTTTTGACTTTCACTATTTTCTTTAGGAACCTTTAGGGTCTGTTTTGCTGTAGTACTTCATTCAAAATTGCCATTGTCGGTCGCTAAGCAAATTAGTAGTATAGAATGCAGCATTTCGCACAGAAATGTTTTTGTCACTGTACTTAATTTCCAAGGTGCTTCAGGCCTTCTACTCCAGGTCCTTGACCCCAGCATTACTCTTTAGATTTCTGCTATGCTCCGGCCTGGAGTCTTGCTTGCTCCTTCCTAAATTCTCTCACTCTGGGCCTGGGTTGCGTCCGCGGCATCTCGCTCCAACCTCCGTGTGGACTCTTGTTGCTTCTCCTCCCTCCTGCCGTGCTCTCACTTTGCTCCACAGGTCACAGTGAGGCATTGGGGAGTCATCTGCTTGGCTGCAGCGATTAATGTCTAACACTCCCATTCCACTTTCCTGAATACCCAGCATTCCTTTGGCCCCTTCCCATCTAGAAGGGTTTTGTTCCTCGCCCATCTGTATCTCTGGCATCTGCTAGGCTCCCTGGATCTTCTTCGGTTCCTCCTGCAATTGAACCAATCTCTTTGAGACCACCCTGCCTCCTTCCACCAGTCCTGCACCGTCACACACCGTGCACAGGGTCTTCCCTAAGGCAGGACAATGACCACACCCTTTCCTTTCCAGGATACTTTTTGAAGGCCAATGGATCACCTGACCACGACCATAGAAAACGGACTTATGAGGACACCTCTCTCAGCCATCTTTTGAAAAAGTTGATTCATCACAGTACCAAAGGTCACTAAGAGCACAGCCTGCTTCCTCTCCTGAATGCTGCAAATATTGCTTATGCAGGTGGATCCCTGGGGCATGGTTCGGACCCCACTGTCTTCACAGATGGCCCTGCCAAAAAGAAGAAAGCTCAATGCGTCATGCTTACTATCACAGATGTCTTAAAAGGAACACATTTCTTGCTACACCCCAACGCCTGTCCGAACGCAGCAAGATTCCCCAAGTCTATGGGCCTCATTACAGTTCTGCCGGTGTGGTTAAGCGTCTCTGTTAAAGTGGCCAAGAGCTGGAGGTAAATCGTGCCCCCACTGGCAAATAAAGACCAGAATTACCAGCACCGGTAATTCTGGTGCTGGTAATTCTGGCAATCCCCTCTATGGAGTCCTATGGGACTCCATGGAAAGGGGAATTAATTAACCTTACTGGCACTCAGAATCTGCCGGTAATTCTGGCAGACCAAGTGCCGGTAATGGTAAGTAATACTGATGGGATACCACCAAACTTGTAATGACCCTCTATATCACCGCTTTGAACAGCCTCACTCGTGTCCGCACTTTCATTGTAGAAAAACCTCATGCTTTTTAATAATGAACAGTGAATAAAGATAGCACCGGGGCAAAGCGCTGGTCTTGGAAGCAAGACCACGCATAGCAACAGAGGTTTGAATCCCGGATCCACACTTGGAAACCAAACTCAAGTACGGTATTAGGCATGTTTTAAAAAAACCAATAAATAAATAATTTGCTCTCTATTGTTTTTTGAGATCATACTTTAATATTTGTGTATGTAGTTAATATCCAGTCATGTTGTATGTCTGTCTCCTGATTTTGTTCTGCACAGTCTTTTCCTTGTTTGTGTACAAAGGCCCGACTGGCCGAATTCTAATTTTACAAAAAAAGCCAAATGGAGAGGCAAGTCTGTCAATCAAGATCTGCTGGGGTCTGCAACTTTTGGCTCTCCAGATGTTTTGGACTATAACCCCCATCATCCCTCCCGATTGACTATGCTGGCTAGGGCTGATGGGAGTTGTAGACTAAAACATCTGGAGAACCAAAGGTTGTAGACCCTGGGGCCATCCGCTTTATAGATGGATCAGCAGTCGGCCTTCACAGTTGGGGCCGCTGCTCTGTGTTCCAGCTCCCAATGAGCCCTAGGAGCGCTCTCCTCATAAGCACCTTTGCTCACTATCGACTGGGGGGTGCGTGGGGCGTGCGTCTTCCCCGCTATTTTGACCCATACAAAATCCTGCAACATCCCACAACCTTTTGTTGTTCCCGTCGGACAGGACAATTACAAATTCATGGTCAAAGCTTTTGTTGCCTCTGGAAAGTGTGCATCCATGATAGTTTCACTGGAATGCAAACCTGCTTGACTTTTCTCACTCTTGGCCATTTGGTCTTTACCTAATTCTCTCATCTTAGTTTTAGGTTTTAACTCACAGGTGTCGACTCCTAATACAGCAAAAAACTGTCCGCATCTACAGGGCTGGAAATAAGGATTGGTGGAGCTGGTGATTAAAAGCAGCTGCAGGGGGTCTGGTAACACCCAGTAATCAGGAGGTGGGTGCTACCTCTGGGAAGTGAGGAGGTCTTACCTAGCAAGTGGCAAATATTGATAGGCAAACTATAGCCGTTTATTATGTATGATCCGTAAATGCTGTGTAGATGTTTCCCAGTGTTCCTTAGAGACCCTTCCGAACACCCACACTTAAGGTCACGTGGATATGCTTGCACCACTTGGCCTGGGAAGTCTAAAGTAGCTCCTGGGAGCTCTTGGTGTCAAGCTAACCCGGCTCTTCTAGGCTACAAGCAGCAGCTAAATAGCTCAGAGCTCCTGGCAATTTCAAACCATGAATCTCTTGCGATCGATGGCAAATGTGCATGAATGTACGCCAACCTGGGTGATGTGTCATTATTCCCTTCCTGTGCATGTTCCCAGCCTCATGACGTGATGAAAGAGGAACACTCTGTGCCTGCCCGTGTTGCCATTGGTTGCTTGTGTTATCAATGATATGAATAGGGTCTTGACAGAGCTGCGTTCACCTTGCGCCACCTTGTCTGGTTTGAAGCATGTGCCTGTGTTGTGCGAAGTATTTGAATCATTATCTTGGCTTGAAATGGAGTGAACTTTATTGCTGTCTTTGGGTCGGGGCATGGAGTTTAGGTGGGGCTTTTTGAGGCGGCTTTCGACGCATGGACGGGGGAGACCTACTGGCTTCAGCCAATGCTTATTTTTCATTGCTCACAAGAGAAATGTTCAGAGAGCGAGTTGATGTCAGAGCCCGTGGAATTCTTGGAAGGTTTTTGCTACTTGCGGAAGGCTTCATTCTTGGTTACCCATTTTGATTGGGTACGGTTGTAGGCCATTCGCGAGTGAGTAAAGTTTTTGGAGGATCTTGCCCAAAATGGCAGAAACGGATGGAGGTGAAGCCTGGACTGTATTGCTGAAGTTATCTGTAGGTCATTAAACCATGGGGGATCGGAAATGTGGGGTAGAGGATGGGGGGGGAGGAGGGGGTGATCATACAGACCTGCTCCCAGCTGACCATTTCCCTTCCATCCAACATGTAACGGTATCCAGTGACAGCCTGCACTCCCACGAAAATCAAAACAAATATTCTAGGACTGGAGATATAATAGTAATTCCTACCCATCCCGGAATATGTGCGGGAAGGCTTTTAGGGGTGCAGGCACAAAAATCACTTTTTCCCAGGGGACATTTTCACATAGAGGCACGTGTAACACATCACTGTGCCCTCTCACATGTTACGTTGCTTTTATAGTGTGTCCATCACCACCGTAGTGACCTTGCAGGTCCGTTACTTAGACCAAGGAAATGCTGTATCGTGCCCCCCACTGGGAGCAACCAAATGGTAGTCTCTGGAGGAAGAAACATAGAAAGCTGGGCAACTGGTGGGGTGGGGAGAAGGAGAGAAAGAATCGGAACACGCAGCGCTAACAGATTATAAATATACAATGGGATTGTGGTAGTGGGAATATGATTGCGTAGGTACAGGCGTGTGTGCAGTGGTAGGCAGCGGATCACGTGGAATGCTGATCTAGAAAGACGGAAACTAAGAAAACTCGTGTCAAAGAGCATTTTCCAGTGACAGAGTTTTCTGCTCCGTGCAAGAAGTCCTAGAATTAGGCAACGCATGGCTGTGCGATGGCCTCCAGTATGCTCGGGAAGCCCCACGCAGCGCCATTTCCATGCCACCCGACCTGCAACCGAGCACCATTCCCTCTCATCCAATATTTAAGAATGCCACTTTCATGCAGTGCAGCATGTAACACAACACCATTTCCTCTCACCTACTGCAACACAGCAGCATTTACCTTTCACCCAACAGGTAATTCAGCAACAGTCCCAACATGTAGCCTCTTTCCCAACATGTAATTCAGCAAGAGTTCCAACATGTAACACACCACCATTCCCTCTCACCCCACACGTGAAACAGCCCCATTCCCTCTCACCCCACATGTGACACGGCCCCATTCCCACTTACCCCCTATGTGACAGAACCACATTCCCTCTCATCCCACATGTGACAGAGCCCCATTCCCTCTCACCCCACATGTGACAGAGCCCCATTCCCTCTCACCCCACATGTGACAGAGCCCCATTCCCTCTCACCCCACATGTGACAGAGCACCATTCCTACTCACCCCACATGTGACAGAGCACCATTCCCTCTCACCCCACATGTGACAGAGCCCCATTCCCTCTCACCCCACATGTGACAGAGCCCCATTCCCCCTCACCCGACATGTGACAGAACCCCATTCCCTCTCACCCCACATGTGACACAGCCCCATTCCCTCTCACCCACATGTGACACAGCCCCATTCCCACTCACCCCACATGTGACAGAGCCCCATTCCCTCTCACCCCACATGTGACAGAGCCCCATTCCCTCTCACCCCACTTGTGACAGAGCCCCATTCCCTCTCACCCCACATGTGACGGGGCCCCATTCCCACTCACTCCACATGTGACGGGGCCCCATTCCCTCTCAACCCACATGTGACGGGGCCCCATTCCCTCTCAACCCACATGTGACGGGGCCCCATTCCCTCTCACCCCACATGTGACGGAGCCCCATTCCCTCTCACCCCACATGTGACGGAGCCCCATTCCCTCTCACCCCACATGTGACGGAGCCCCATTCCCTCTCACCCCACACGTGACACGGCCCCATTCCCTCTCACTCCACACGTGACACGGCCCCATTCCCTCTCACCCCACACGTGACACGGCCCCATTCCCTCTCACCCCACACGTGACACGGCCCCATTCCCTCTCACCCCACACGTGACACGGCCCCATTCCCTCTCACCCCACACGTGACACGGCCCCATGCCCTCTCACCCCTCACGTGGCAGAGCCCCATGCCCTCTTACCCCACACGTGGCAGAGCCCCATGCCCTCTTACCCCACACGTGACAGAACCCCATGCCCCCTCACCCCACACGTGACAGAACCCCATTCCCTCTCACCCCACATGTGACAGAGCCCCATTCCCTCTCAACCCACATGTGACAGAGCCCCCATTCCCTCTCACCCCACATGTGACGGGGCCCCATTCCCTCTCACCCCACATGTGACAGGGCCCCATTCCCTCTCACCCCACATGTGACGGAGCCCCATTCCCTCTCACCGCACATGTGACACGGCACCATTCCCTCTCTCCCCACACGTGACGGGGCACCATTCCCCCTCATGTGGCAGAGCCCCATGCCCTCTTACCCCACACGTGGCAGAGCCCCATGCCTACTCACCCCACACGTGGCAGAGTCCCATGCCCACTCACCCCACACGTGACAGAGCCCCATGCCCACTCACCCCACTTGTGACAGAGCCCCATGCCCACTCACCCCACTTGTGACAGAGCCCCATTCCCTCTCATCCCTCGTGTGACAGAGCCCCATTCCCTCTCATCCCTCGTATGACAGAGCCCCATTCCCTCTCACCCCAGATGTGACAGAGCCCCATTCCCTCTCACCCCAGATGTGACACAGCCCCATACCCTCTCACCCCACATGTGACACAGCCACATTCCCTGTAACCGCACGTGTGACACAGCCCCATTCCCTCTCACCCCACGTGTGACAGAGCCCCATTCCTTCTCACCCCACGTGTGACACAGCCCCATTCCCTCTCACCCCACGTGTGACACAGCCCCATTCCCTCTCACCCCACACGTGATGGGGCCCCATTCCCTCTCACCCCACACGTGATGGGGCCCCATTCCCTCTCACCCCACACGTGACGGGGCCCCATTCCCTCTCACCCCACACGTGACGGGGCCCCATTCCCTCTCATCCCACACGTGACGCGGCCCCATCCCCTTCACCCCACATGTGACGCGGCCACATCCCCTTCACCCCACATGTGACGGGGCCCCATTCCCTCTCACCCCACATGTGACGGGGCCCCATTCCCTCTCACCCCACATGTGACACAGCCCCATTCCCTCTCACCCCACATGTGACACAGCCCCATTCTCTCTCACCCCACATGTGACGGGGCCCCATTCCCACTCACCCCACATGTGACGGGGCCCCATTCCTCTTTACCCCACACGTGATGGGGCCCCATTTCCCTTCACCCCACATGAGACGGGGCCCCATTCCCCTTCACCTCACATGTGACGGGGCCCCATTCCCCTTCACCCCACATGTGACACAGCCCCATTCCCTCTCACCCCACATGTGACACAGCCCCATTCCCTCTCACCCCACATGTGACACAGCCCCATTCCCTCTCATCCCACATGTGACAGAGCCCCATTCCCTCTCACCCCACATGTGACACAGCCCCATTCCCTCTCACCCCACATGTGACACAGCCCCATTCCCTCTCACCCCACATGTGACAGAGCCTGACAGAGCCCCATTCGCTCTCACCCCACACGTGACACGGCCCCATTCCCTCTCACCCCACATGTGACACAGCCCCATTCTCAGCCCCATTCCCTCACCCCTCATGTGACAGAGCCTCATTCCCTCTCACCCCTCATGTGACAGAGCCCCGTCCCGTCTCACCCCACATGTGACACAGCCCCATTCCTAGCCCCATTCCCTCTCACCCCACGTGACAGAGCCCCATTCCCTCTCACCCCACATGTGACACAGCCCCATTCCCTCTCACCCCACATGTGACACAGCCCCATTCCCTCTCACCCCACATGTGACAGAGCCCCATTCCCTCTCATCCCACATGTGACACAGCCCCATTCCCTCTCACCCCACATGTGACACAGCCCCATTCCCTCTCACCCCACATGTGACAGAGCCTGACAGAGCCCCATTCGCTCTCACCCCACACGTGACACGGCCCCATTCCCTCTCACCCCACATGTGACACAGCCCCATTCTCAGCCCCATTCCCTCACCCCTCATGTGACAGAGCCTCATTCCCTCTCATCCCACGTGACAGAGCCCCATTCCCTCTCACCCCACATGTGACACGGCCCCATTTCCTCTCACCCCACGTGTGACACAGCCACATTCCCTCTAACCCCACGTGTGACACAGCCCCATTCCTTCTCACCCCACATGTGACACAGCCCCATTCTCAGCCCCATTCCCTCACCCCTCATGTGACAGAGCCCCATTCCCTCTCTACCCACATGTGACAGGACCCCATTCCCTCCCACCCCACATGTGACACGACCCCATTCCCTCTCTCCCCACATGTGACAGGACCCCATTCCCTCCCACCCCACATGTGACACGGCCCCATTCCCTCTCACCCCACACGTGACGGGGCACCATTCCCCCTCACGTGGCAGAGCCCCATGCCCTCTTACCCCACACGTGGCAGAGCCCCATTCCCTCTCTCCGCACATGTGACAGAGCCCCATTCCCAACACAGCACCACTCCATGTCCCCCAACATTTAAGACGACTCCATGCGTTCTTTCCCGACATGTAATGCTGCACCTTTTCCCCGTCACCCAAAATATAAAAAAGTCAAATGTCCCCATTTCACTCAATGGAATGCAATTTCTTTTTTACACATAGTGAAAAAAAAAACACAGCATCATGCGTCTGTCATAACACCAGAGCGATGCACCATTTCCCTCTCAATGTTAAACACAGCACTAACCTATAACACAGCACATCCATTTTTTCATTTCCCATCATAGAAAACCTCACAATGTTTGTATTCTTTGCAACGAATCACACATTGAGTTCCTCGACTTATTTCACAACATACAACACTGCACTTTGTGCATGTCGCACTACATATACCACAGCACCTCTTCTTTCTCACACTGTATATAAAACTGCACTATTCCTCTTACACTGAAGAAATAACAGGACCTATTTCCTAAACCATACAAAACAGCACTGTTACATCGCGATACAACCTACTACGCGTCACCTTTTCCCATACCGGACATATAGAACAGCAGTTTGCTTTTTCAGATAACATAAAATACAGCACATTGTTCCTGTCACACAATGGCACCATTGCAATTTCAGACAACCTATAACGGAGCCACGTGTACCATTCACACAGCCCAGTTTCCCTGTTACAAGTAAGATGACCCCTTGAGCCCGATACACAACTCAATGTCCTCGTCACACAGCACACGCCAAAGCCCAATCTCCGTCCAACATGTCCTACTAGTACACCTGGCCATTGTCATGCTACACACAACACAGCGCCGCTCTCCTAGAACAGAACACATAGCACACTATAGGTTACTTGTGATATCATCGAATCCCAAAATAACGAATGCAATTACATCGAATACAAAGCAACTAATCCCAAAATAACCAATGGCTTTTTCTTTTGTTTGGGGGTGGGGGAGGGGTTCCTCCACCCCCACCAAAGCCCCCCCCCCTTTTTTCCTAATACTCCCCCCTGGAATCTCCCTTTTTTCTTATACTTTTCCCCCACCCCCAAAACCACGATTCCCCAGCCCAATTTCTATTTTTTGTCCAAAATTCGTTATTTTCGTTTTTGTTGTTTTGTATTAGTTGCAATTACATTAGTTATTTTGGGATTCCATATAATCACTGCATACCCATTATAATGTCCCTGTCAGACAAAACATGGCACAGCACTATGTCCCAACACACAACATATAGCACATCACATTATTCGTATCACGCAACATGCAAGACAGCACCCTTTCCCTTCCGCACAGCACCTCCCCTTGTCCCTGTTGCATTGGCATATTACCCCCCCCCCACACAGCACCTCCCCATGTCCCCGTTGCATTGGCATATTACCCCCCCCACACAGCACATCCCCATGTCCCCGTTGCATTGGCATATTACCCCCCCCCACACAGCACCTCCCCATGTCCCCGTTGCATTGGCATATTACCCCCCCCCCCACACAGCACATCCCCATGTCCCCGTTGCATTGGCATATTACCCCCCCCCCACACAGCACCTCCCCTTGTCCCTGTTGCATTGGCATATTACCGCCCCCACACAGCACCTCCCCTTGTCCCTGTTGCATTGGCATATTACCCCCCCACACAGCACAACCCCATGTCCCCGTTGCATTGGCATATTACCCCCCCACACAGCACATCCCCATGTCCCTGTTGCATTGGCATATTACCCCCCCACACAGCACATCCCCATGTCCCTGTTGCATTGGCATATTACCCCCCCACACAGCACCTCCCCATGTCCCTGTTGCATTGGCATATTACCCCCCCCCACACAGCACCTCCCCTTGTCCCTGTTGCATTGGCATATTACCCCCCCCACACAGCACATCCCCATGTCCCTGTTGCATTGGCATATTACCCCCCCCACACAGCACATCCCCATGTCCCTGTTGCATTGCCATATTACCCCCCCCCACACAGCACATCCCCATGTCCCCGTTGCATTGGCATATTACCCCCCCCACACAGCACATCCCCATGGCCCTGTTGCATTGGCATATTACCCCCCCCCCACACAGCACATCCCCATGTCCCTGTTGCATTGGCATATTACCCCCCCCACACAGCACATCCCCATGTCCCTGTTGCATTGGCATATTACCCCCCCACACAGCACACCCCCATGTCCCCGTTGCATTGGCATATTACCCCCCCCACACAGCACATCCCCATGTCCCCGTTGCATTGGCATATTACCCCCCCACACAGCACATCCCCATGTCCCTGTTGCATTGGCATATTACCCCCCCCACACAGCACATCCCCATGTCCCTGTTGCATTGGCATATTACCCCCCCCCCACACAGCACATCCCCATGTCCCTGTTGCATTGGCATATTACCCCCCCCCACACAGCACATCCCCATGTCCCTGTTGCATTGGCATATTACCCCCCCCACACAGCACACCCCCATGTCCCTGTTGCATTGGCATATTACCCCCCCCCCCACACAGCACATCCCCATGTCCCTGTTGCATTGGCATATTACCCCCCCACACAGCACATCCCCATGTCCCTGTTGCATTGGCATATTACCCCCCCACACAGCACATCCCCATGTCCCTGTTGCATTGGCATATTACCCCCCCCCACACAGCACATCCCCATGTCCCTGTTGCATTGGCATATTACCCCCCCACACAGCACATCCCCATGTCCCTGTTGCATTGACATATTACCCCCCCCCCCACACAGCACATCCCCATGTCCCTGTTACATTGGCATATTACCCCCCCCACACAGCACATCCCCATGTCCCTGTTGCATTGGCATATTACCCCCCCACACAGCACATCCCCATGTCCCTGTTGCATTGGCATATTACCCCCCCCCCCCCACACAGCACGTCCCTGTTGCATTGGCATATTACCCCCCCCACACACAGCACATCCCCATGTCCCTGTTGCATTGGCATATTACCCCCCCACACAGCACATCCCCATGTCCCTGTTGCATTGGCATATTACCCCCCCCCCACACAGCACATCCCCATGTCCCTGTTGCATTGGCATATTACCCCCCCACACAGCACATCCCCATGTCCCTGTTGCATTGGCATATTACCCCCCCCCACACAGCACATCCCCATGTCCCTGTTGCATTGGCATATTACCCCCCACACACAGCACACCCCCATGTCCCTGTGGCATTGGCATATTACCCCCCCCCCACACAGCACACCCCCATGTCCCTGTTGCATTGGCATATAACCCCCCCACACAGCACATCCCCATGTCCCTGTTGCATTGGCATATTACCCCCCCACACAGCACACCCCCATGTCCCCGTTGCATTGGCATATTACCCCCCCCACACAGCACATCCCCATGTCCCTGTTGCATTGGCATATTACCCCCCCCCCACACAGCACATCCCCATGTCCCTGTTGCATTGGCATATTACCCCCCCCCACACAGCACATCCCCATGTCCCTGTTGCATTGGCATATTACCCCCCCCACACAGCACATCCCCATGTCCCTGTTGCATTGGCATATTACCCCCCCACAAAGCACATCCCCATGTCCCTGTTGCATTGGCATATTACCCCCCCCCCCCACACAGCACATCCCCATGTCCCTGTTGCATTGGCATATTACCCCCCCACACAGCACATCCCCATGTCCCTGTTGCATTGGCATATTACCCCCCCCCCCCACACAGCACATCCCCATGTCCCTGTTGCATTGGCATATTACCCCCCCACACAGCACATCCCCATGTCCCTGTTGCATTGGCATATTACCCCCCCCCCGCCACACAGCACATCCCCATGTCCCTGTTGCATTGGCATATTACCCCCCCCACACAGCACATCCCCATGTCCCTGTTGCATTGGCATATTACCCCCCCCACACAGCACATCCCCATGTCCCTGTTGCATTGGCATATTACCCCCCCACACAGCACATCCCCATGTCCCTGTTGCATTGGCATATTACCCCCCCACACAGCACATCCCCATGTCCCTGTTGCATTGGCATATTACCCCCCCCACACAGCACCTCCCCATGTCCCTGTTGCATTGGCATATTACCCCCCCCCACACAGCACACCCCCATGTCCCCGTTGCATTGGCATATTACCCCCCCCACACAGCACACCCCCATGGCCCGGTTGCATTGGCAAATTACCCCCCCCCACACAGCACAACCCCATGTCCCTGTTGCATTGGCATATTACCCCCCCACACAGCACACCCCCATGTCCCCGTTGCATTGGCATATTACCCCCCCACACAGCACATCCCCATGTCCCTGTTGCATTGGCATATTACCCCCCCACACAGCACATCCCCATGTCCCTGTTGCATTGGCATATTACCCCCCCACACAGCACATCCCCATGTCCCTGTTGCATTGGCATATTACCCCCCCCCCACACAGCACATCCCCATGTCCCTGTTGCATTGGCATATTACCCCCCCCCACACAGCACACCCCCATGTCCCCGTTGCATTGGCATATTACCCCCCCCACACAGCACATCCCCATGTCCCTGTTCCATTGGCATATTACCCCCCCCCCACACACAGCACATCCCCATGTCCCTGTTGCATTGGCATATTACCCCCCCCCCCCCACACACAGCACATCCCCATGTCCCTTTTGCATTGGCATATTACCCCCCCCACACAGCACATCCCCATGTCCCTGTTGCATTGGCATATTACCCCCCCACACAGCACATCCCCATGTCCCTGTTGCATTGGCATATTACCCCCCCCCACACAGCACATCCCCATGTCCCTGTTGCATTGGCATATTACCCCCCCCCACACAGCACATCCCCATGTCCCTGTTGCATTGCCATAAAGCTCATTTCCCCTCCTCACAGCACACACACCCCATGTCCTTGACGCCTTACAACACATAACACAGCAGATGCGTCTTCCACACAGCACAGCACGCCCCATTTCCTGGTCGGATCACACAGCCCGGTGTGCTACCTCTCTCCCTCCCAGCACCGGCTCTGTAGTAAATGAGACGGCTGGTGTTGTCTCAGATAAATGGCTGGTAATTGCCAGTATGTACCTCTCGCTGTTTAATATGTCAATTCCACCCCCTCCATCCCCCGCCACCCACCTGCCCCAAAGCTGCTTAATTTGTTCATTAATGAATCTGCGCCAAACAGTCGCGTTAACCCTGTGCTGCCCAGAGTGGCGCTACTCTGGATTGCGATCGAGAGGTGCCTGGCAACATTGTTGACTGTACCCTGGGTGTCACAAACACACCTGCTCCTGACTGCCCCCTGCTGTGTTGATGGTCTCCTGACGATGTGTTATGGCCCGTCCTGAAGAGCAGAGTTATAATGTTGCCATACGCGAGTGGTCTTCAAACTGTGGGGCTGCCCTCCCCCTATTGCGCCCCCCTTCCCACTCCCCGGGCCCCAGGGATGTCCAGCCGAGGTGCAAAGCTCTTCAAAAAGGGAGTACAGAGACTGCTTTTAATAGACAACATAAGCAGTTCTGGGATTTGAGGGGACTTGGCCACAATGTTATTGGGCATTTTATAGCGCCTTATTATCATTGTCATGATCTCAAAGCGCTACTATGTTTTACTCAAGGGGGTTGGAGAAACGGCATTGGATACCACTGCGGTGTAAGGGAAGGGCTAACCACCGTAAGTCAAGACCTGGGCTGCAGGAGATGGTGGAGTCTGTCCAGAGTACTGGACATTCCTAGCTTCTCTGGTGATGTTGGGCACGAGGAAAGATGGACGCAATAGAAATCATCTTCATTTAAATATGGGGTTATAATTCAAAACGAGCTATTGGATGGTACACATCAATAGGTAGCGCAGGCCGAGTTGAAGCCTTGGCTCTTCCAGTGGTGCTGGAGGGTGTAAGGTTCACGGCCACAGTTGTAGTACAGTTAAGAAACAAATACATGCAAACAAGAGCATGCATTCAAGTAGGGCACTTTTACTGAGGCACCACTGTATCGATCCTTCTCTATCCAACTCTACAAGCCTTCTCGTAATCTAGGCCCTGCCTCTGCCTCTCACTTTCTCGGCCTCCACTCGAGCACTACATTCGGCATGGTCACATCCCGAGCACAGCTGACCTTACAGCCTACCTGCACTTGAAAATATATATAATGTTGATTGTCCTTAATCTATGTATGTCCAGTTCCTGTTCCATTTACTCCCTTCCACAACCTGGTCAGAATGGTTCCATGTGATGATATCCCTGCAAAAAGGTCGCCGTACAAGAACGGCGCCTTTTTTTGCGGCGATATTACCCCACGGAATCTGCAGGGGACACCCCTGCAACCCCTACTCCCATTTATCCCACATATTATCCCCCTAAATAATGTCACGTATGTCGTTTCCCGATGACTATCTGGGTGACTATATGTATGGTGACATTATTTATGGGGATAATATTACCCGATACTGTCAGAATGTCACTCGCACTCACCCCATTGTAAGAAGCTCACTGCTTCCCGTCAAATCTGATTTCTTATCTATTGCACGTTATTTTGTGATCAAAAGAGCATTGTTCCTCTCTGTGCATAAATAAATACAGGGATCGGAATTGAGATTTGATAAGCAGGCAGTAAAGCTAGCTCCTGGGAATCAGATAACACCCGCCTGGCAGGTGCTATCTCTAAGGGACAAGAACCTAATACATTTTTGCTCCATAAATGCAACTTTCACATAAGAAGCACATGTAAATGTTTTGTCCATTACGTAAGATAGATATACTGTGCTTAAAGTGTATTCTAAATGTACCCGAAAACCTCTTTATGAATATTCCAAAATTCTCAAAGTTAATGTCGCATAGTTTGTATGTCACCAGCTGGCCCGGGGAGCTAAAGTAGCTTCTGGCAGCTGTTATTGTCAAGCTAACCAGGCTCTCCTAGACTAGAAGCAGGAGCTACATCGCTCCCAGCTCCACTCAGTTTCGAACCCTGCCTTATGTGGGAAATAATTCTGGTAATTCGGTCCACGACACATCTATTGGGGGCCAGAGAAAGACATGGAAGCCTCGAGGTGCCAATCTGGGCGTCTTTTAACTGTGACTGGAGTGACAGCGCAGGCAAGTGAACTTGCCAAGCAAAAGGCTGAGTGTTGGGCCCAGTGAGTAATGTTACTGTGGCAATCGAAAGAAAGACTTTGCTCTAAAACCTGCAACCCTTGGCAGAAGGGATCCGAAGTGACCTGTAGACTCAAAAAGAGCCTTCGGTAAACCCTGCTGGCATGGGTGGAACATCGGAAAGTGGTAGCTGGGGCCACCCTCCAGAGCGTGAAGCCAAACACCTGTCAGCCTGGTCCACACATCATGATCATGCCATGCCATGATCATGCCACTAGCTTTGGTGGGATGTTGCCAGAGTCTGAAGTGAATAGACTTTACTGACCTTGAAAGGCTTTGGACACTGGAAGGGGTGGGGCTGGTTTGTGCAGATCTCTGACTGATCACAGCCTTTTGGAGAATTCTTTTTCCTGCAAGCGGAGTTTGCAGGCAGCAAATTCTGCAATGCTTAGTACCTGCAGTTTCTTTAGAATACACAGATGACTGAGATTGGGTGCCATGCTTTCATGGCACCTATAAGGTAGTGTCAATGAACGGTTACCACTTTGTTCTCGGAACAGCGAGCCTTAAGACCATGGCTCACAGCCGCCAGGAACTGTTATGCTGATCTCTGCCAAGGAAACACCACGAGGTGCTCACATATCTGCTCCAGTTGGTGCCCTCCTTGTGGGACGGGGCGCAACAATGCCAGTTTCAGCTCACAAACGGAGAGGCTCTTAGGGTGAAAAGCAAAGCCGACTTTGCCCTCCACACAGGTTTACAGGATGCCATGGACTGGAAGTTGGCAGTCCAAGCATTTGGAAACTGGTGTTTAGCTGAGCATAGACACTTCATCAACGTTGTTCTCGGCAGTGAGACCAGTAGTTCAAAGGTCATCAAAAGCAAGCTTTACTCAAAATTGGGAGCACTGTATCTGTGGTCCAAGCACTCCTGATCATGCAAGCTTTATCAAGGTCTTTCAAAGGGTGGCGCACCAGTTTAGCATCAAATTGGGATCACTGTATCTGTGGTCCAAGCACTCCTGATCAAGCAAGCTTTACTCAAGGTCTTGCAAAGGGTGGCGTGCCAGTTTAGCATCAAATTGGGAACACCGGATCTATGGTCCAAGCACTCATGATCACGCAGGCTTTACTCAAGGTCTTGCAAAGGATGATGCGCCAGTTTAGCATCAAATTGGGAACACCGGATCTGTGGTCCAAGCACTCATGATCAAGTAGGCTTTACTCAAGGTCTTGCAAAGGGTGATGCGCCAGTTTAGCATTAAATTGAGAACACCAGATCTGTGGTCCAAGCATTCATGATCTCCCACATCAACAGAGAAAACGCTCTCCTTAGTGTGCTTCAAGCCGTGCACCTGCCCCCATGCAAGGCAACCCCCTGCACTCCCCACAACTGCCTCATTGCAGGCGCCTGCAAGGCAAGTTCAACCATCTCTCCCCTACACTCCACGAGCTTCACTGACTCCCCTCCCTCCAGGATCATGTTAAAAACTGCAGGCACCTCACCTGCAACGCAGTCTCGCACCAAAGAGCAACATAATTGGTGGCTAAAGTCCACACCTCCTAGAGGCTTTCGTGCCTCACGTAGCTCACGTAGCAAAACTATGGAACGTTTTGAAGTCTAAGCTAGCTTGTGAAGAGAAGACTCGCAAGCAATCCTTCTCATGTCACACCCCTACACTCTAGAACTCAATCCCAGCAAAGGCTCAAAATGCCCCCACACCCTTCCAGTTCTGCAAAACACTAATTACCTGCCGGACCAATAGAAATCCAGCCTCCCTTCCACCAACAGTACTGCTCTACTGTATCCAGTGCAGGGCCATTGCTGGTGCTGTAGCACTCCTCTGCTCTTGAAGTAGGCTTGCGCCATAAGCAGCACGAGCAAATAAACAAAGGTGGCAAATGTCCAGCCGGGCTCACTAGCAAATTGCCACCGTGTTCTTTTAGCATAGGTGGACCCAATAACACTCAGTTGAGTTGTTTGGTGACCATCCAGATGTCAAGCTCCTGGTCCTGCCAGACCAAAATGGGGCCTGGGAGCTTTCCTTTGGAATAACATCCCTTCCAGTGTAGCTCTGCTCCAGTGGCAAGATCAAAGTTCATGAAACCAAAGTGTACAGTTCCCAATCGTGCATTAGTGCCAGAAGGCCTTGCGGGTCACAGCGAAGGCTCCCCTGTTTCCATTTTGTGCTGATTCTTACACATCAGTGCATACAGAAATGAACCTGCTTTCTGTGGGCTTGTATTATGGGAAAGCTGGTCTATGCTTGGTTAGGCCACGTGCTGACAGTCTAGTAGGTGGCCAAAGTCTTTCCTTCTCTGGCAGCACGCGGATTGTGCAAAAAGGAGTTGAGGTCCCATTTAGGGCTTTTTAAATGACTGCCAAGATCTGTCAGTTATTAGTCATACAGAGGTGTGTCACTATCTTGAGAGAGTGAATTTATTTTTCTGGCAAAAAAGCCCAAGTACCACTCTGTGTTCCTTTGCCTTCTTTTATCTTACAAAAATGTATCCCTATAATAAACCCTAACCAAGTTAAAAAGAATATATTGATTAATCCACCTTCAATGAAAAAATATTCCAAGTGTGCGAAATATATAAATATGAAAAAATACCATTTATGTAAAATATTAAAACTTTTTTCAAACATTGAAAAATATTAACACAATATTAAACCCAGTTTCATTATTTTTCGATAGTATCACTCACCGCACTCATCAGCTGTTTAGCTGATTGAAGAGGATCTTCTTCTCTCTTACTTTTTTGGCTGCCTTCATTCATTACATTTTGTTCTTTTGGTGGTTGTGGGGTAAAAGAAATGTGGCTGCGGAATGCGCGGCGGTGCAGTGAGCAGAGGAAGAGGGAGATAGATGCACCAACACAAACAGGCTTGTTAATGTGGGCAAATAAAACAGGCTGACACTCATGTGGGTACACTATACGCTCTGCCTCGCTTCTGGTGCCCGTACATAAGATAGTATCTAAATCTCCTCCTCTTCCTCATTCCACATGGGGCGGGCTCCCCCTCCCATCACGTGATGCCCGAAGGGTCACAACATCACAATCCTCCAAACCTTGCATTTATAAAACCATTGTGTAATTTCTCCACAGTTCAGAGAGGTATGTCCTGAGGTCTCTGTCGTGTCCATCACTGTGGCACCTCCTCCCCGGTGGTATACCCCATTAAGTACATACCCTTTGTAGGAAAGGCATGGTATGACAAGTATGACACTGACACAAAAGATAACTTTTTTAAAACCTTTATTAAAGTTTCAATGGGGTTTGAGAAACTCCTACTTTGCCCTATAGCTAGGATGAGAGTAGTCTCGAACATCAAATCATAAACAAAACAGTCCTAGTTGTGTCTGTCAAATCAACATGGCCTACACTAACAAACTTATGGCCTGCCCTACAGCTAGTACAAAATTGTGAAAAGGAAGTATGTATATAAAAGAAAAATCGGTGTTCGACAAGAATACATTTGGCTGGATCAGCTCTCCTCCCCACATGTAAACGGCACGGAATAAGGCAATCTCTATAGGCATGATGACAAACTCTGGCTCGGGCTTTAACACTGAAACAGTTCGGAACGTGGATCGAGGCCCGCCTGGCCTTCCATGCTAAATGCTCTTGTTCCTGACTTCTCCAAATATCTAAACAAAAAGTTCACAACGGTCTGCCTCCGTCGGGCTCCAACCTCTTCAACAAAAACAGTTCAATGTTGTTCCCCTCTGCCGGGCTCAGATCTTTCACAGCTGTCTCCCTTCATCGGGCTAAGACTGCTTTTCGGATGTCGAAGACTTTCGAATGTGCAGGCTTCCTTGACAGGCTACCGCAGGACCACTTTGACTCAAAATTTAACGTTCAAATTTTCCTCTCCCTTTCTCTCGGGCTTAACTTTGTACACTTTCGATTTTACAGTTCATTCACTTTTATCCCCTCAAACAATGTACCTTTCACAGAGACTTTCGAGTGGACTACTCCTTTTCGCTGGACCAATCCGTTACTCAGTATAGCTGATTCCACAGCTGTCTTTATCTTAAAGTTCATTCACAGGTTTGCCTTTCCTCGCGTCTCATCCACATGCGTGCAGCCTTCACTTGTGATATATTGTTGTAAACTTCAATCTTTCTTAGCACACACCGGTCTCTCAGGTGACTTACCAACTCACCGGCTGTGTGCGGTTCTTTCTTGCTTTTCATTTTCGAATTTGCGAGTTAAGGTTCGCACCACAGGCTTGGCCTCGCCTCCTCAACTCTGTCGTTCACCCAGGAGAGACGCTGGTGTCCGTGAAACACAATTCAGTCTTCGATATTGGGATCCGGCCTTCTCCACGTGTCTTTCACGGCATTGTGGAAGCAACAACCTCCTGTAGGGAATTCTTGGGGTTTTCAACCCGCTGCTCTCTGGTCCATCGCTCTGCTTCAGTAGGTTTGTCTTTTCCCCAGAAGTTCTGCTTGTACTTGTGTTCCACCTTGCTGAGAGTGTGTCTCTATGTTCTGCCCTTTATGCGTGTGAGGAGAGCCAATTGGAATGGGGTGCATGCACTTGAAGTCAAGTGCCTGACTTTGCCTAACCCGATTAGCGGGACATGTCCAGTACGATCTATAAGAATTAGTCTTGTTACTCTTTCACCCTCTTCCTCGGCCTAGTGTTTGTGCAGAAAGGGGTTTGAGGGGAGTTGGGACATCGTATCCTAAAAAAAGGAGGCGTTCTATATACAAAGAAGGGGGGAATACCACGTCTCACCATCGGCTGTCTCACCCCCACTCTCGGGAGACCCCTCACCCAGGTGATCCTCCCGCACTGGTCCACCCCCAGGAACTGGATCCAACAGCAAAGGCCGTGTCCTGGCCACCTGGATGACAAGTCCCCGAGGACTAGCAGGCGAGACACCCTTTGCTTTCTCACACCTTGCAGTCGGGACGATGGTAGAGGCCGCTCCCTCAGCCCATAGCACGATCCTCGCCCTCTCTTTGGGGGGGTCAGCTTCCGCACCTGTTGTTCTCGGTGGATTGGTGTCTCTTCGCTCCCTGGGGATTCAGCTGCTCTCTTTCCACATTGTCAGAGGTACTTTTTGAAAATGGGATCTGTTCCAGGTGACAACCTCACGTCCTCAGAATGCCGTCATGATGCTGTGGTCAATTTCCATGACAGGGGTGTGATTCATATGACATTGTCATTTTCTTGTGTGGAGATTGGCAGGGGTCAAGTCCTAAAAATTAAAGTGGGGGACTCATCAACAAACGCAATGTGATGTGACATCGCCAGAAATTAGCATATCAAGGTGAAATATGCACATTTCATTAAATTGGCTTTGCATAACCACCCAAATGGAACAGGACAAATGGCATTTGCTTTTCATGAAATCATGACACCCAAAACCAAGAGAGGATATTTTCTTCTAATAGTGTTTTTGAAAACGTTAAAAGGTGTGCATGTTTTAAACTCCAAGAACCAATGCAAATATTTCCCTGGGACTTGCAGTACCGAAATAGGACATTTCACCTTTAGTTGTTTGTTATTTTTCATCAAGTTATATAGTTTAGTGGTGGTGTGTCCAGCCTACAAATCTGCCGACTGCAGTTTGATCCCTGAGGTCAGCTTTAATTCAGAAATTCAAAGAGGACATTCAATGTTTCTCATTTTAGCTGGGGGGACTGAGTCCCCCCTCTGAATAAAGTGGGTGAACTCCGTCCCCCGCTTGTACCCTCGGCTTGAGCCCTGGAGATTGGTTCTTTACTAGTACGGTGACTCTGGTTTGGAGCTCTCTGTGTTGTGCTTGGCAGGCACCACTCTTTCTCGTTGTGCTGACTTTGTTCCCTCTCTACTTGTTCCATATCCATCTCTGGTACCATTGGTACTACGAACATCAGTGCTGTGGGGCTGATCCGAGTGGCAGTGTGGGGAAGGGGCTCTGTCGGTAAAACAGTAAGACACGATATACTGCTAGTAGCCACGTCTGTTGCTGGTCTTTGGTGATTCGTATGACTTTGTTTAATGACCCCATGAACCTCAAAGCGTCCCTGTTGGCCTATGGCCAGCATGGGGTGATTTTGTGGTGGCGTATGTTGGTCTTCTAGGAAATAACTCAGCTCCCGTCTGGTGAATGGGGGTCCGTTATTGCTGTTTATTTTGCTCGCCGTGCTGTGAACTGCAAACATTTCCTCCATGGCCATTATTACAGAGGATGCACCTGTGGATTTCACGGGTTCTACTTCTGGGTACCGGCTGAATTCGCCCACAGCCACCATTAACTAGCTTTTGTTGGCTACCGTGCAAAAGTCCACACTGATTAACTCCCACCTTTTCTGGCTTCTGGGGGCGCTGGCGATAGGTTCTGGGGCCCTTTGCCACTGGGAGGATTGGCATGCTACACAGGCCTCGATGAGGGCCAAGACCCTCTGTTGACTCTTGGGCATCCAAATACAGTACTTTAGGTATGCAAGGGTCTTCACTACTCCCTCGTGCCCCTCATGCGCTAAACGGAGTGTTTGTTCCTCTAGCACCTCGGGCGATCCAATGTGGTGCTCTTTTAGAATGACCCCTTCCACAGAGATGATTAGTTTGTTTCTCATCCCAAATAGGGCTTGCAGCTTTTCTTGTGCTGCTGTCATACGGTGCATCATGGCTGACAGAAAGTTCTTCCAGTCCCCTGACTGTATAGTTGCTTCACTCGTTGCAGGCACTTGGCCTTCTCTGTTTCTTCCACTATCTCTGATAGGGTCATTGCTTTCGGGCAGACAAACGCTACTACATGGCACATGTGTTGTTCTGTCTCTTGCGTGTGTTCTCGCTCCTGTTGTGTTGCTTGTCGTAGGGGCTGGGACAAGTAGTCTGCAGAGTTATCTGCTCCAGCTCAGCATATGACTTCTATGTCAAAAGGCTGCAGTTTTAGCAACCACCTTTCCAATCTGGCTGGTCGGTGTGATGCTGATCCTTTGAAGATCGGGATCAATGGCTTGTGGTCTGTAAATACTTTCGCTTGCTGACCTAGAAGGTACACCTGAAAATGCTGGCATCCCCATAGTATTGGCAGAGCTGCCTTCTCTATATGTGCATAGTTTTGTTCTGTTAAGGTGAGTGCACAGCTTACTAACGTGATGGGAAATATGGTGCATTCTTTGTCTACTTGGGTCAAGACCAGCCCCAGGCCTACAGGGCTGGGGTCCACCAATAGTTCTGTGCTTCGGTCTGTGTTGAAGAATGCCATCTTTCCTTTTCCTGATAACAAGTCTTTGATCTGCTGAAAGGCTTTGTTCTTCATCCCATTTCCTGTGTATCTCTTTCCGGGCTAGTTCCCAGTGGGGCTGCTACCTTTGGCCATATCTGGAATGACCCTGGCACAGTGTGTGGCCATGCCCATGAAACTTTTGATTTCGGATGCTGATGTGGGGCTTTGACTCCCTTAATGTCTGTGACTTTGGTAGGGTCCGGCGACACTGCCTCAACGTTGAAGGCATAACCAAAGAATGCAAGTTTGATCCTTCCAAATTCCCATTTCTCAGTGTGCAATGTTAGGCCGGATTCTTCTAGACGTTGTAATACTGCTCCCAACCGGGCATTGTGTTCTTGTGGCATCTTTCCATAGACTAAGATGTTATCGCTGGCATTTGTCGTGCTGTCTAGGTCGTGCAGCACTCTTCGGATCTCATTCTGGAATACCTCGGCCACTGAGGATATCCTGAAGTTCAGCCTGCGAAACCTCCGGAGGCTGAAGTGGGATGAGAACGTTGTGATGTATCTTGATTCACATGATAGGCGTATCTGGTGATAGCCAGTGCGTAGGTCCAACTTACTGAACACTGTTGCTCCTGTCAGATCTTTCATCAGTTTGTCAATGGTTGGTGTTATGTGGCGTTCCCACCCTAGCGTCACATTTGGTAGCCACATATCTATAGAGATGTGCACAGTGTTTAGCTATTTGGGCTTTTTTTTTTTGCGTTACCAACCTGGTGGATACCCATGGGGTGGAGCCAGGCATCATCTGAATGATTCCCATGCTTTCCAATTTCTCTAGCTCGGCTTCTCTGGCCTCCATCCCTACGTCTACCACATAAATGTAGGTCCTGCACGTGGTTCCATTGCAAGTCGGATCCGACTCACACAAAAGCACAAGGCTCGCTCCTGTTTTAGAGGTCTAACAGCTCGTCTTGTGTATGTGATGTATTGTTACTAGGCCTTGCACAGTGTAACTTGTGCCATTTTGGTACTTCTTTCTGCTCTGTCATGCGGAGAGGGTGGTGGTTGGACTTTATGGGAGCAGAGGGAAGGTCAGGATGCAAAATGTTAGGTATTTATGCATACAGACCGGTTGTATGGCATAGGGAACATTGGGTTTCGGAAACCATAGGGGAGCTCCATGTGTTTTATGCTTTATTTACTAAGGAGTTGCACCCCAAAGCATTGAGTGGTGGTGTGCAGTGTGGGTCATGGGGGGGGAGGGGTCGTTGGCAAAGCGAAATGTGCAGCGTTAGATAGGGAAGTGTTGATAGTGATATTTTATTTCTATCGCGCTCGTACACGTGTTTCAGAGCGCGAAAAGTTCTCTCTATAGTTCTGTCCACCCCTGACTGATGGGGCATTCACATTAACTGTGGTCAGCTGACCCATCTCCACGCATCACTGTGTCCATTGTCAGGTGGTCACTGGGATGCTACATGCGGCTGCAGTGTTTAATGGATTGAGCCTGGCATAGGCTGCACAGGAGATGCCCCTAGATTATTTGCGATGCTGAGCCTATGAGTAGCCAGCCCACGAGAGGTGTTTATTCAAACACTAGGTGATTTACCAGGAGATCTGGCGCATGTCCCGTTGCAGGGGTATCCCGCTTTAGGGATATTATCCCAGCGCGCATTGTTGCATGCTTTGGCGCGGCCGCTTCAACAAGCAGTGCCTTACGTCATTTTTACCTTTTGTAAAAATCTTAAGCGATTGAGGATTAGCTGTATAAACTGGGATCGGGAGTGAGAGGATTTACGCATACGCTTTTGCTGACTTTGATGAACAAAGGGCAACTGGGCTCTGCAGGGTCCTTTCCATACCTTTCAGAACCACGAGCGTGCCGAAGACCATACAAATGGCAGCGGTGCGTGGTATAAATCAACGTAACGCCTCCAACGCCGCTTAAATATAGGTATACATTTTATACCTGGCCCATAGCGTGGTTCTGACAAATTTAAATCGATCTGTTTCCATCATTAGGCTGACTGGTGCTGCAGCTTTGGTACCAGTCATAGTAACTGCCATTGTTTCCTGAATGTGGGAATTTACTGGAGCTGAGCAGGAGGGTCCTCACAAGCTCCGGGCCTGCAGCATCCGGCACATTGTTCGATCTTATTGGCTTCTGTCGTCCTCACTCACTGTGTCTTGCGGGGGGTGACAATGTGGCAGGGCAGCACTCTTTGCGTTCTACTTTGTAGCATTTCTCTGCTAGACGCTGCTTAAAGATTATTCAGCGTGACAGTGTAGCCATGCATTGGACTTTACACAGCCCAGATCCTCCTCAGGGGATTAGTTATCCCCAGGATACATTGTAGCCAGTGCTCCTGATAGGATTTTGAAGTGGGAGTACTTTACTCTTTTTATATATGTGAATAAAAATATATTTTTCTGCAAAACAGAAATATTTGTTTAACAGATGCTTCTTTGCAACAAGTTATTCATGTATATAAAAAGATACATTTGACCTCTCCCCCTGCATATACTATGGGTCCAAAAATATCCATGGAGATGTTTGGGTGAAGGCAGAGGCACAAGGTCCTATATGTCCATTTGCCATGTTTCAATGGGAGTCTTTTTACTCCTTATGTTTATTTTTTGGAACTGTTTGCCTATTTTTAGGGAGTAAAAGTTGCTGATACACCCCTTATCTGTAGCGCTTATTGTAACCTCGTCAAGGCTGGCAAACAAGTTACATTGCTCAGGTTACTTTCAAGGGAACGGTTGAAAGCGTCTGAGCCACAATACGGATTGAGCGCACAGTAAACCCGAGTCACTCACCTTCCCCTAACCCTTCCATCCCCCCCGAAGCAGTCGCACCCCACCTATTTTTCATAGGTTTGGCCACGCTGGAAATCTTGGGGGGCACACCAAAACAAACACGCATAACCTAATTGCTGGTGGGGGGTCCAGCATATTCATAAGGGTAGCCATGGCCCCCCTTGGCCACCCCTTGGTGGCGCCTGTGGCCCGAAGAGGAAAAAAGGATGACATGGATCTGAAAATGGGGTTGGACGCGGCAGGAACAACGGATCCCTCAAAATCTCCCTACTGGTTATGATGTGAATGCTGAATCTATCGCTATTCTTGGCAAAGGAATCGGAAGTCTTAACGCGCTGCCCGGAAAGTAGCTCTGCAAGCTTAACTTCACCACGTGCACTGCCCATGACCTCACAGATGACATCATGAGTCATGAAGCCATCAGAAAATGCAATGTTCAGAATTTCACAACAAGCTCCTAGCGCACTCTTCACATGTTTGCTCTGGCACTGAAGCGAACGCATGGGATAAACACCTGGTCAGGCCTGGGATTCATTTAGGGTCAGTCCGGGTTGGTCTGTGCAAAGCGAGGACGTCACCCGGTTTATGCCAATCAGATGGGCAATTTAGATATTTTCCTTAGATGCAACGGAAGACAGCCCATGGCATATTATTTAGTTTTACTTTACATACCCCTAAGATATATAAATGTGTGTCCTTCGGAAATCATTACAGTTCCAGCACTCAAGGTATTTTACGAAACTAGTGAATTTTTATTCAGACCTTTAAAAAAAAAAAAAAAAACAGAGCTTTCTATATTTTTATGGTACAAAGTCTGAATGAAAATTCACTAGTTCTCTGGAGACCATGCAAATGACAGTGCTGTGCAGTATAACTCTTCAAAATCATCAAAGCGATAAAAACAGTCTCATCATGCAAGCATTCTATCACCCCGACACAAGCACTTTGTGACAACATCACCAACCACCTTAGATCAAAAATAGATGCAATCCAGGAGACAATCAACACAGCCCGGGCAAATACAACCAAAACTGCCAGACCACATACACTGTGCGAAAACCAGACTACAGCAAAACTCACCTGCCTAGAACCAATCACATGGGAAACGTTTGCCATACTGATCAAAGACATCAACCTTGCAGGATCCCCAAGGGACCTCTGCCCCCTGACTTCTTCAAAGGAATCCTCAACCACAGATTCCCGGCGACACACTTCCCGAATCTAATGAATCTATCACTCAAAAGAGGAATAGTACTGTCCACCTTCAAATCAGCATGCATCAAACCACTGATAAAAAGGAATCCGAAAGCGCAGAAGACCCGAGCAACTACAGACCGATTTCCAACCTGCCATACACAGTAAAGATCCTGAACACCATGTCTACAAGATCCTACTTAAATACGTCGAAACAAACGGTATACTCGACCGGTCACAAGTTGGCTTCAGACCAATGAGACAAACGGAATCAGCACTCCTATCGATATAGGATGACCTGAAAATAAACACAGATGACGACACCCAATCGGGCATCATACTACTGGACATATCGGGCGGCATTTGACACAATCAGGCATGCAACACTAATAAAAGGTTTGATGGACTGTGGCATACAGGAATCCACACTAAAGTGTCTTACCTCATTCCTAACAAACGGAACGAGAGGACCTACCTACCACGTTCACCTCAAAGACCAAAAATATATCCTCCGGAGTCCCAAAGGAATCCAGCCTCTCTCCTCTACTTTTCAACATCTACATGTGTCCACTGATAAAAAACATTCAAACCCACAGACTTACAGCCTACAACTAGGCAGACGACACATAACTGATTGTGAAAACAAACAGAACCCAGGAAGAACATCACAGCCTCAACAACTGCCTCACATACATCTACAGTTGGATGATAACGAACAACCTTAAACTGAACCTGGCAAAAACAGATTTGACGGAGGGAACCCACAACTGGACTGGTCAGCTGTCATGGGAACACAACGGGAGACTACTGATGTAGTAAATAAACTAGGAATACTAATGGACAACGAACTATCCCTGGAACAGCAAGTCAATGCAATCACCAAAAAATGCTTCTTCCACCTTAGACTACTCAGAGCATTACTGACCTACCTCCCCTTCCCTCAGAGCCCTCACAATCATATCCCTGATATATTGTGTAGAATTGACTACACAAACTGCCTCTACCTGAGAATGCTGGAAAGACTCGTCAAGGAACTCCAAAGGGTACAAAATACAGCAGCCAGGATTCTTTGAAGACTAAACAGAAGAGACCACATCACTCTGGCACTGAAAACCCTACACTGGTTACTAGTAAAAAAAAACTCATCAAATTCGAAGCACTCTACATCCCACAAAGCCTTGCACAGATAAGGAGCTGAATTCCTCCAAGACAAGATTAGCAAACACCACCCAAGAAGAGACCTAAGGTCCATTAACGACCTATGAAAAAAGGAAATTCCGCGGCACAGCGTTCTCATGTCTAATTGCTAACTTCAGGAAAACCGTGCCCAAAGAAATTAGAACCACACAAGACCATATCACCTTCAGGAAACAACTCAAAACCTGGCTATTCAACAGACAATGACAACTGCAAAGGGACACCAGCAGCAATAAGATCGCAGACAAACAACTAGAGAGCAGGCGAGATGGGCTGATGAACCACAACCAAGAACCTGGGTAGTGTGAGAAACCTGAGGGTGTTCTCACTTCTACTCCCCTTGGATGCTCTATGCAGACCAGGGAAAGGCCATCGCTCTTGGATCCTGCCCCTGGGGGCGGGAAGCGAGGGAGGATCACCTGGGTGGAGTGTCCTTGGGGATTGGAGGTGAGATGCTTTTAGGTAAGACCTGGTATTCCACATCCTCCTTTCAGGAGGGAACCCCTATCCCAGAAGTGGTTATGGGATATTGTTCACCATGTTCCGTTGAAGGATTGGGGATGAGGTACCTTGGGACAAAACGCAATATCCTGTTTCCCCTTGTGACAACAAGCCTAACGCTCCCCTGACTTTTGTGGGTCATTGTAGAGCAGTTCCCTTGTATTCCCCTCTTGGGGTACCTAACAGTACTGAGATGAGGAAGAAACAACTGAGAGTTATGAACATTACACACTTTCCCCACTCTAGTATTGAGACGAGGAAGAAGCAACTGAGAGTAATAGATGCCACTTACTCTCACCACTTTGGTACTGGGACAAGGTCAGGCATGTCCTTGTAATCAGAGCAAGGCAGCATTAATTAATGGAATACACCTGCAGCCCATTAAAGGACCACAGGTGTATAAGAGGTGGAATGCAGAAGCACATGAGAGCAGCAGGGGAGGAGGAAGACAGAGCCGAAGGAGCTGTGCTGGAGCGTAAGAAGCCGAGACACAGAGGCATCTACCAGGATCCTGAGAGTCCTGCTGGTGGGACTAAGCAGGATGGAGAACCCTCAGAAGGGAATGTGGGCAGCAGGCACTGCTGTGGAGCAGAGGCAGAACTGCGCACGGGACCCGGCGTGTGCTGAAGGAAGCGCATGCAAACAGGCTTTCTCACTTGGGGAGAAGCTGCCAAGAGGAGCTGCCGAGTCCTGGTAAGTGTCAGGGACACTGGAACCACCCGGGCGCTCCAAGGGACTGTGAATATAGTAGCGGTCCATGAAAGTAAGCGAAGCTGCATTTATTGAATACCGAAGTGAATGAAACAAGTAAAGTTGCATTTATTGAATACCAAAGTAAAAGGAAAGGCAAGACTATTCATTTTGAATATTGAGTTGCATGAAAAAGCACAACTGATAACATTGAACATCAAATTGAATACAAATAACAAACCTGCTGAGATTGAATGAAAGGAAACTAAGTTTAAGGAAGGACTCTTCCTGCAGAGTTGAAGTCAAGGCTGAGCAAGTGCTTGTTGTGGAACTGCATTTGAGAAACCACTGGTTTAACTGAATATTGAACTACTCAAAGAGCTTGAAGTTCCTAGTTGCGTGACCTGTAATGGCTGGATCGTGCGATCCACCAATGGTGCCAAGCCCAGAGAACTCCTACACGTGGATTAATGAACTGTGGAAAGTGAATGGAAGGTTATTGGTTGCGAGACCTGTAATGGGTGGACTGTTTGGTCTAACAACTGTGGCAAGACCAGAGAACCCCCTATACGCCAACAAGGAAGTTTGCTATTGTGTTTAAAAGGAAAACTACCATTGGTGAATGTAAGACTTTGGGAAGGAAACCCTGAGCTGTAAAGAATTGTTGAAACTCAGTTTCAAGACAAAGCTTCAAGATAATTCTTTTTGTGTCATCTTTTGATATTGAACTTCGGTAAGGATACCCTGAGACGTGCTGCCCTAGAACTAATTTGAACTTGGGGAAGGGAACCCTGAGACTTATTGCTTTGGAATTATTTTGAACTTGGGGAAGGGAACCCTGAGACAAACTGCCCTGGAACTATATTGAACTTAAGGAAGGGTATCATGACCTTTATAAAAGTATGGCAATGTATTACTTCAAGTCCAGAAGAAGGTAAATTGAACATTGTGATGAACTGGTTGGCATTTGGGGAAAAGAGGCTGTAGAGTAAATCTGAGCTGGTAATAGTTCTGAACTTTACTTTTGAAACATTGTTTAGTTTATGGTTGACATCCCTACACATTGCTTTGTCTTAGTTGTGAGGGCAAGGATAGGTTTTGGCCACAAACCCAATTATTTGTTGAACTTATTGACACAGATTTTCCTTTTTTTCTTTAAGTAGGGAAATCCCACATAAGCATAGGGCAAGTCAGTCCTTACTCCATTCTGGCATTTTCTTTAATAAAATCCTTTCATTAAACATTGAATCTGTTGTCTGTCTCCTTCCATGATGCCAACCTCACAGTAGATACCATCAAGCGGCAAACCAAAGAGTCACACCAGAGGCTCCAACAAACCGACAGACTTACTAACCCATTTCCTCTTCCTGCTCCGCCACCATAACTTACTCCACTCCACCAGACCTTGGGCTAGCAACACTACACATAAACAAACCAAGAATCAATTCTATGTTAACGCCTATCATCTCTGAGATGCTGGAAGCACACATAGAGTGAACCACCACATAGTCCATAAAACCGTCAACAGACACCAGATAGTCTTACAGCTATGGCCACCCGCGAATCTGGATCCCTTATGGACACTATAACCAGTGCGCGCAACCACAATCCACCTGACACCACACAACACACTAACACCAACACATGCATTAGCACACACCCGAGGCACTGAGTTTCACCCATACGGTTAAAAGGCACGGGGCCTCCCGCACCAACTACCACATGCAAAACAACACTCCTAGATGCCAGTTCCTCCTGGTTCTGAACCTGTCCTCTCATCATATCCTTACTAACCTCCCCACCCCCATCTCTTGCAGTGCCACACAAGCGCTGGAGACTGCTCCTGGGTGTTAGCGGTGTGCTGTATAAAGCAACATAACATAATTCCCAGTTGCACAATATGAAACGCCCTTTTAAAGCGAACTCTGGTTGATGTTTGAATTGAAAGGTTTTCAATGTTTTCAAATCTACAATATCTTTTGAAGTGGTCAAGTACTTTCTGGGGTTTTTCTTTTCCCTCCCAAGCCCCCCCTCTCTCTACCCGATCTCTCACACTTTGACCTCTTCACTAGGCTGCTTATTCCAGAGAACACTGTTGATACAAACTACATGGGGTTTATTACTGCCATACAAGGACCCCAAATGGAAGCAGCAAAGATTTAGAGCTTTCAGAATTTCCTCTGAAATAATCATTTATGTGAGTAGCTATGATGTAATGTCATCTGCAAGGGTGAAATAGCCTGACATTTTGATTTTTAATGAGAACATGATAAGGGTAATTCTATTTCTGAAAGTGAGATCTGCTTATGAGATCCCACTTTCATAATGCCCAAAATCAAAAAGCATAATGCACACAATCTTGGGTAAGATTTTAATATCAATGGTAAATCTTCCTGACCTGTGTTGACCCCAGAAACTTTTGCTGTGACTAGGTAACTATTTTACTTTGTGCATAGGTGAAGGAGAATCTTTTTCCCCTCTCACCTAGCCCTTTACTCTTTTTATGGGTGACCTTTTATGTCTCTCCATAGTGTATGGTTGAAGTTATAGATTCCTACAACTTCTGGGCTTAGGCTGGGTTTCCCCTATGGGCTCCCCTTTTATTTTATCGTTGATGTACTTGGGTGAACTACAGTTCCCAAGTAGTAAAGAGGGATTTTCATTTTATATAGTGAGCCAGCACACCCCACCTTATGTGGTGTGCTGGGGGGGATACAATGGAGACTGTTCCATGCAGGCAGACAGGGGGACGGTGTGGAGTTGTAGTAGCTTAGATGAGAGGTTCAGACCACAGAGGGGTCTCACCATCTTGTTTTTTGCCAGTGCTCTGCGACAAATCTTGAGGATGTCGTCCCTTCTCCCCTAGGGGCAAACCTTTCCCATGGGGAAAGGGCGATGCATCCACAGTACAATAGTCCCCCTGGGGGAGGTGCCCTGAGGGAGGATCACATGGGGGGGAGCACCTTATGGGATTGGGGACAATCATACCCAGAAAACACAGTATTCCTCTGCGTCAATACACCTAAACCCCTCTCCAATGCTAAATCCCCTGTCGCTTTCTTTTGATAGGGTCAATATGTGCTAATGAGAGGTTAGCCAAACTAATCTACTTGACCAGAGAAAAACCTCAGAAAATACCATATGGCTCTATTTGGAGTACTGAGAAGAAGAAGATGACCAGGAGTCCAAGGATCACTCTAGAGAAGCGGAGTGAACGCTCTAGCTTCTCACGGTATGTGATTGGCTCAAAGCAATTCCACTATCAAGTGCAGGAGTTTAAATGGAGCTCAGCTGAGACAGAGGAAGAGAGCTGTCCTCCCAGGAGGAATCCGGTGATCTGTGAACCGGCCGAGCAGACCAGAGCCAGCAGAGAGGAAGCCGTGAGCGGAGGACAACCCAAACGTAGTCCAGGAAGGGAAGGACTGCTTTGGGCACTGCTGAGTAAAACCTCCAGGCATCCCAGGCACTGGCAAAGCATCCGAGAGGGAGGACGCACCGCTGGAGAGAAGCAGATGTCTGCAGAGCTGCTACAGACTGCGATAGAGCCCAGAACGCTATCGAAGCTGCGAGAGACGTAACCGCTGCTTGGGAAAAGCTGGTCCTGCAAAGAAAAAGCAAACCGGTACACGGTTTAACCGAGAGGTGTCTGGGGAAGCAAGGGATGAAGGCTGAAGCCGGAATAAGAGGGTCTGGGACCCTGGGAATTAAGTGTGAGTCTGGGATCCGCACCCATATGAGAAACCGAAACCAAACCAGACCCTCACCCAAAGACTGCACGAGAGGACAATTGCTTGGCAGGAGAGTAGACCAGGTAGTGCTGAATGTCACGAGTCTGGGAATCCTACCTAAACGGAAACAAGGCTATTACGAATATTGTAAGTGTGGGACCTGCACCCAAAGAGAGACAGTCCATGAGAGGACAAGTGCTTGGCAGGAGAATAAACCAAGTCCTTTTTGAACATTGCGAGTCTGAGACATGCACCCAAATGAGAAGGTCATGAAAGGATAATTGCTTGGCAAGAGAGTAAACCAAGAAGTTCTGAATATTGCGAGTTGGGGAATCGCACCCAAAAAGGGACAGTCCATGAGAGGACATAGGTTTGGCAGGAGAGTGGGCCAAACCATTCTGCGTGCTGTGAGTCTGGGACCCGCACCCAAAATGAGAGAAGAAGAATTAGTGAAAAGTAACTCTAGGCTTGGTGGAAAGAGTTTGCCAAGTTTTTGGGATAGAACAGTAGAAATCTAAAAAGCATATTCATGTGAACTACCTATTGACATTTACTTGGGAAAATACAGGCCAGAGAGGCCAACAAGGAGAGAAACTTGTACAAGAAGGAATCTAGGGGAAAGGATCATGACCCTAGCCCGGCAGCCCTTCATTTGTGAATATTTATTTATTTTCTGGGGGTATTCTCACTCCACTCCTATTTGTGGAACTGTCTTGAACATGGGAAAAGTAATCGCAAGACTTTTTGTGGAACTTTCTTGAACTTGGGGAAAGGGAGCTGAAAAGCAAGCAAGGAGCAGGAAGAAGCTCAGAACTTTATTTCAATCACAATTTCTTTTATTACTGACATCCCTACACATTGTTTAGCTTTACATGTGAGGGCAAGAATAGGTTTTGGACACAGGCAGACACATGTACTTTCTGGCTCAGGCTTTCCTTAGTTTCGTTCAGGTAGGGAAATCTCACCTTAGTAAAGAGCAAGTTAAGCCTTCATCCACCCTGACATTTGTGTTAATAAAACAATTTGGTTTGACCTTTGAATTTGTTGTCTGTGTCTTACTTCATGCTGCCTTTACATTACTCGACAGACTGGAAACTTTTCCGGTGGTTGGATCTACAAAGAATACTTTACTTTGGGAAGAGATTGCCCTTGCACAGTTGGTTTACGTTATTTGTGTTTGGTACAGAGCTAGGCATTTTGAGACACAACAGTGACAGACTTTATAGTTTTGGACATTCTGACCATGTCCCTAGTTTTCTTTAAGGCAGCGCAAACCCTGCTAGTTTTAGGGATAGTGCAGCGTTTGTCCAACCCTCTTCTTAAATAATAAATGTTTCTGCTCAAAAGCATGCCACCATTGTGTCTGAGCCTTACTTCTGCATCCTCACAGCTCACAGACATCTTGTCAGCACTCCCCACTTCTACAGACCAGGCACTCTGGGAATGACTGTGATAAAATGGCTATCTGGTGAAGGCAGGATATCCCATGCTTTTTAGATTTGTATTAACATAATTAGGATTCGGGTAATTCTGTTTCTGAAAGGGAGGTCTTCTAATCAGACTCCCCTTTCATAAATTCTCCATGTCAAAATGGTAGTGCCATTATGTGCTTTAGCTGAGATAGTCTACCAGCACCACCAGCCCAGCCCTGCAGTGAGACAGAGCAGGTTCAAAAGTCACATGTGCATTCCTGACATACACTGGAACACAGTGTGACAGAAGGTAGAGGTGGCATTTTAAACTTCTGCACCTCAGTTTCTAAGCCTAATACGTCTGGTGGCACATACATCTTTAAATTGAAGCCATGCCTGGCTGTGGCATTGTGACTACTAAAGGCACACAATTATACAGTCATAGCAATTTGATATACAGTAGTGTCAGCTCTGTAAGCAGGGCACAGCTTTGACAGGATTGATGTATATTAGTGTGTGGTCTGACTGTTTCCACAACTACCATGCAGTGCAATGGCCAGGATGAATCCTTTTTGATCCCCCAGATGAAGGCCAACAGCTTCATCCCAGAGCATAGGAACATCCCTTTGGAGGTCTCCGGGTAACTGGTGCTTCAAAGACAGCACTGGCATAGCAAAGCCACTCTCACATCGGGGTACTGGCCACTGGCGTCCCTTTGATGTGAGCAGGCAAGAGAAAGGGCTACAAGTTGAGTAGTCAGGGGAGAGAGATGGGCTAAGAGAAAGGTACCACCTTCTTGGTTCCTGTTAGGGTTCTCTCCCTCTTCGTGTCTCTCGATACCTTAAACATCACACCCAGATGGTCTTGTCTGCAGGAAATGAACAGTAAAACAGACACAAGTGTCCACACTTGAAGGTTGTTTATTGAACTTCAAAAGGGTGCGATAAATGCCTATCTAATCCTCCTTTATCGACAGATGTGAGCAAGCTACCACCATCAAACAATAATAATGCAGTCCTAGTGGAGTCTTGTCAAAATAAAAGGGCATATACTAAAATAAACTATTGCCAATCCTTGCCTTTAAATACAAATAGAGTGGGGTAGTGTTTAGGAAAAAGAAAGTCGTGTTCACAAAAATGATATGTTAGGATTTCAGGGTGTTGGCCTCCCTTCCCCACGTTTTCAGCACGGGACAAGGCGGTTCACTCGAGCATAGGACACTCTCGGGTTTCCTCAGCACTAGGATACAGTTTCATTTACAGCATCGGGACCTTCTGTGCCCAAGTCTCTTCTCTTGATTCAGTGGGCCTGATGTACCAAAACAAACAAATTCCTTTCATTTTACAAGTACTCAATTCCAGCCTGGATACCCCTCAGTCGGGCCCAGATCCCTTTTATACGACGATTGTTACTTTGGATCCCTCTCTCCCGAGCTCAGATCCCCTTTTTAATGTTCAGAGAATATTCTTTCTCTGGTGACATGCGGTTCACCACGGATCCCCCTCAGCCGGGCTCAGATCCTTCCTCTTACACAATTAGTCTCCCTCAGCCAGCCGCGGACCAATTTTAGTTTGTATTAACTGTTAAAGACTTTCGAATGTGCACAGGATTTAGCTTGACCCGTTGCAGGACCACATTGATTTCACAATTCCTTTTTACATTTGCCACCTCTCAGTTAGATACCTAACAGAGACCTTCGAATGAGCACCCACATGACGTCGGAGCACTCTGTATACGGTATCTATCTTGGCTTCAAAAGTTCAGTCAATACTTTGCATTGCAATTATATTTACGTCGCTCGTCACATACGCTTCACACACTGTTCTCCTTGGATTTCCCCATACAATGTTGCCGCTTGCAACCTTGGTTCTAACACAGACCGGTCTGCTATCAGTCTCCCCGACTCACCGGGTGTGCTGACTTTACTAGCGCTGATTTGTTGTAGGAGCCAAGAACAGTACCACAGTGGCAAGTGGTCCTCCCCGCCTTGGCTATCGACACGGGAGAGCCCCGGGTCCCTCCCAAACACACTGCAGGTTTCTTCAGCTTTAATTCCCAGTCTTATGTTTCTTATTCTCGAAGGCTCATGAAAGTAAAGTTTTTTTCTCTGAAAAGGTAAAGGGCACTTCTCTCCTTGCCACCCTCTCTGGTCTTGCCGTCTTTCTCCTCGGATTAAACTGCCATCTTGGAACTGCTGCTTTCTCGTGTGCTCTGCCTTGCTCAGTGTTTGCTTTCATGCTCCGCCTTTTATCAGTGTGGGGAAGTGTGATGGAAGTCCGGTGTGTGTAATAATTAGTAATTGCCTGACTCTGCCTGTCCCTTGTGTTGAGACATGTCATGTATATGGCTCAGGTGTTAGTCCCTTTTCTCTCACAGTAAGCTGTTTGTGAGAAAGTGTTCATGTCGGGTAAGGGAGGGGTTGAGTTCCTAAGTATCCTACCTGGTAGGATGGGGAAAATGTGTTACAAGGAAGGGGATACTGTGCCTTACTGTCCAGTGTCCCATTCCCTCTCCCCGAAGACCCCTCGTCCAGGTGATCCTCCCGCACTGGTCCACCCCCAGGAACTGGTTACCAAAGCGATGGCTGTGTGTTGGCCAACTGGATGACAGATCCCCCGGAGACTAGCGGGTGAGACGCCTTCAGAGTTCTCACATATGTCAGAAAGCAAATGGCATGGGATATAACGGCCTGGATTTAACCCCTTAAAAAAGTCTTGCTTTGGACCAATCCCCTGTGCCACTTTGACTTTATTAGGAGAGCAAATCCTCTCTTTCCTTGATTTATCTTTGGACTCTGAAAGAAGCATGATTCATCTGGAACTCTGTTGGGGATACAGTCTATTCCAAAGTCATCTACCACAGAGGTGAAGACTGAAGCTACCAAGGAAGAGCAGAGCTCTGCCCTTAAACATTCCCAGGAAACAGTGGTGGTGACACTACAGTTGGACCAAGACCTCTATGCTGGCAGTACACTGGAACCAGGATCCTGCTCACTGGAGGTGAAGTTCCTACTTGGGTGCCAAACTACTTCCTGGATTTGAAATGCAGAACTAAGGACTTGCCTTATCCTTAGAGAAGCTGGCGGGGGCGGGTTGGCGCATTCGCTACCCCTCATCTCTGTACTCCTGTAGAGCAGGACTCATTTCCTCACAATAGCTCATCCTGTATATGTTCTCTTTGCATTCTGGTAGTTGTAGTTTTGTTTTTGCCATTATGATGTGTGGATCGCTCAAGTGATAAGTACTTTTGTGTTTTATTAATTTATTACGCGCCAGAGCCCGCAGGCATCAGGGTGCACACCAGGACAACAAAAGGAAGACAGGACAGAGTCAAGAAGCAGGGACAAGTCACTTAAACAGGGTTGTCTTCAAACGTTTACAAAAGGTAAGGAGGTTCCTTTCCTTCCGCAAGTCAGCAGGTAGACTAATCTATCCAATTGTTGCTTGCACAGGAAAGGAGCATTCATTCCCCCATTTCTCTTCTAGCTTTTGGGCATATGAGCCGTAAGGTATCATTCGATCTATTAGATTTACCAAATGGTTGTTGGGTCAGACTTTCTTTAAGAGAGGAGGGTGCAGATCCAAACAAACACTTGTGTGTCAAGGTGTTTATTTTAAAGGGGATCCTGGGTGCCACCGGCAGTCAGTGGAGTTCTTTTCTGGAGGTGGTGATTTGTTCTCTCCTAGGTGCGGACAGGATCATTTTGTAGCATTTGGAGTTTACAAACACATTTCTTATTAGCACCACGTAAGAGCACATTGCAATAGTCTAAGCATTATGGTTGCCCTCACCAAGGTTTCGCAGTTCTTTGTTTTATAGGGTTTTATCAGCCTCCGCAGTCTGAGATGGCACTCTGACTTTTTTACTATGTTATCTGCTTGAACATCAGCACTGAGAGAAGAATCAAAGAATACACCCAGTGTCTTGACTTTATTGTGTACGTCGATGCAATAATTGTAAAGTTGAAAATTTAAAAAGCATGGGTCAAGTTTTGCCCTTGCGTCTGGCGACCCAAAAATTAAAAGCTCTGTTTTAGCACTGTTAAGGTACAGCCAATTGGCTGTCATACAATCCTTGACTACTTTCTAAATGCCTTGAATATTTTTAGTGTCCTCCATGTAATCACTGCTCAGTTTAATCAATAACTATTGTCAGCTTTATTTGTAAATCTAGCCCCTGTTCCATCCAGGTTATCACACAAGGGGCATATGTAGACATTGAAGAGAGCCAATGATAGGCATGCACCCCGGGGTACACCACGCGTAGTTTCTGTAAGAGTGGAAGTAGCCTGGCCCCAACATACTCTTGGTTTCGTGTTCGTAAGGAAGGTCTTAATCCAGTCGGTAGCCCCCTCCAAGCAAGATCCTGTAGTAGTCTTCAATGATCAAGAAGATCAAAGGCTGCTGATAGATTGAGCAGCATCAGGTTGGCGATCTAGTAATGCACTCTCTGTCTCATGGTTAGATCGACATCCAGTCTGCCTAGGATATAAGATGCTCCTGGAATTGTATAGTGGCTACCTTATCCACATTGTTTAATAAAAAGGGAACGCTCGTGATAGGCCTCAAATTATTGCCATTTTTAGGATCAGAGATCCAGACTGCAGTGCGCAAGCTCAAATTCCTAGTGCGCTCACTCGGCCCTTCATCCTGCCCAGATCAATAAAATGAGTGCTGTTCGGCAGCTTTTATGACAGCACCTTGAAGCTGGAGCAATACAGCACGGCTGGTTTGAAAACCTGGTTAATTGTTGATCTAATAATCATGATAATCATGACCACACTGCAGATACCAAAATGAAAGATTTTATGAGTTACTCACAGCTGACATTTGCAAACCTGAGTGTTTTGTAGTAAATACACGGGGCTGGATGTGCTTATGGTCCGTGGAGAAGAGCTTGGTGTGCACAGCTGGTGTGCACAGCTGCTGTGTTATGTTAAGAGGACAGGTAGTCCCTAGAATACATATTGTGCATTTAACCATAACAGAATTGCAATGACATGAGTTTGATGATCTAATACCACCTCTTCAGATGTGTGTCAGTAATCTTCATAACTTCTGTGACTCTGGAGTTGGAGGAGGGTGCCGTTCCCTGAGGCCCACCCCTCCTAGTCTTTCTCTGTGACTGTTTTGGCTGCCAGTGCTGCGAGCAGGAAGTGTCCATGGTTGAGTGGGTATTTTGAGATTTGCTAATTACAGCAGCCGGGACATCGGAGCCGGATGTTCGAGTGATAGCGGGGGCTCGTGCCGCTTCCTGCTCGGCGCCTGCATATACCTGTGTCTAGGCCTCCTCACACCTGCGCTAGACCCTCACTCCCCCCCCCCGGTGGCAGCAGCTGAGTACATCTGCCTGGCGTGGAGTACACATGCACTCACTTAACCTCCTTATTTCTGCTTGACGATCTACAAGTTTGACCCGGGCAGGGGCTGTGGTGGGCTTTGCGTTTGCATTGCCAGGCTCCTAATATGACTAGTAAATTGCTTTATGACACGCATCTCTGCCCTTGGAACATGGAATAAGCGGTATGTCAATGTAATCCACGTGATTCACATGTAATCATGCACACGTCACCCTTTGTTTTTAATTGTGCTAAATACGAAAGGTCGCCGCCTGGGTTTAAGCTTTAGGCAGCACACGTGAAGAGCGCGTGCATTCAGGTGTCCTCTTCAACTATACTCGCATCATCAATATTCCCGCGTTTTCATGCAGAAGCGGAAAAACACCAGTATGCAAATGAACCGAGATTTTTTTTATTGCTCAGACTTGGTATTTAAGTGAAACTTATTTCAAGAGCTAAGTTTTCACTTAGACTGTGTATTTTGAGACTTTGAATAAAAGGTTAAACGTGGGGTGGGGGGGGCATACCTGGCCAATAACAGCCGCCCTCTCAGATATGCCTTGTTTTGGCGCATCTGAGCTGATTTTCTTAAAAAATATATATATATATGCAATATATATATATATATATGTTATAGCGCTCTATATATCATATATTAGCAGCTTAGCCGCAGCCCTGTGGTGCTAATATCGATAACCACCTTAGTGGGTTGGCGGGGGGGGGGGGGTGGCTGCATACATGGCTGGTAATGACCCTGTGCCCTCCCCAAAGTCCTTGCCTCACCCAGGCTTGCTTTAGGCTTGAGGTGGTCGAAGCCGGACGTTGAGGCGCAGCTTCCATTCAGCCGTGCCCTGATGTCCACAGCCAACAATGCGCAGGGTGGTCTGCGCCGGGATGGCAATACTAACAGTGATATCCCGGCGCAGCGACCCATCATCACCGGGATATTACTGTTTGCTTAAATATAGTGTCATGCAAAGCACTAATGAATGCAGTATATTTAAACCAAACACCATGCACTCATCAGTACATGGAACCTTACAGTAACATGTAATGGACATGTAGCATTTAAAAAAAAAAAAGAAAATCAGATCCGCCCGTGCAGCGCAAAGCCCCATTTCTCATTTTAAAAATAGACTACAAAAAAATATGGCTGCCACATAAAAAGTAAAAGGAACAAGGCTATTTACTACTTTCATGGCGGCCATTTTGGGAGAAGACAAATGGTGGTGCGGGACAAAAGATGGTGCCCAAAGATAAGTGGAGCTTATGGGTATTGAAACCAGGCAAGGGGTGTGGGCATTAGGCCCACAAGAGGAGTGGGGGTGCGCTTTGACGAGGGCAGAGCACAACATGCAGAATCTGGGAGGGGTTTTGGTGGCCCGCAGGGAGTGTGGGTGCTTACTGGTGAATTCTGCTTGCTTTCCTGGCAAACTAATTGGCCAGGACCTTCCCACAGGGTGCTCACAAACTTTTATTTGAAAGCCTTTTTTGATTGCAGAAAAAATATACCCCGAGTAATCATCTTAGGCAGAGGCTTCAAAAGGGTAAGGCCTGAACGGGCAAGGCCCACCCAAACTCAGCAGCGCTATGTGGACATTTACAGATGTTAATGTCACTGCATTGGGCCCAACTACCTTAGCTTCAAGCCCCACTTGTTAGACAATCCTGGCTACGCCTCTGATCTTGGGCGAATATAACTCCTTTCTTCCATAAAACTACGACTTTCCCCGGATATTTGGTGTTCTAGAGGAAAGGCAAGCCCCTCCCTCGTTTGGCCAGAGAGAAAATCTATACACATGTATTGTGTCTAAGAATACCACAGCAAAGACTAGTGTGGGTGCGTTGTGATAGCAAACTAGCTCACGGGTCAAAGGTGGCAACAGCCCCTCCTAGCGGGGAGGGTTACTTTTGTTAAGCCTTGCATGCAGCCATGGGGAAATGGTGTCTGGGAGTTTGCCTGCAGTGGAGTGTTGCTCTGGTTGTAAGACTAATAAGGTGGTTGGGTGGCTCCGTTGGAATCGGTCCAATTAGAGACTTCCAATGTATCTGAAGGAAAATAAGTGGACATTGCCCCATTCAAAGCTCAGCGTTGTGCCACTGACCGTGAACAGTATTTGGTGTCTAAGCCACCTTGCAGCATTAAGAGATTACATCTGGCGGGTCCTTGCTGTGCCAGAAGGTTGCATCTAGAGCAAGCCCTCGCCAGATTACATCTGGCGGGTTCTTGCTGTGCCAGAAGGTTGCATGTAGAAAAAGCCCTCGCAAGATTACACCTGGCGGGTCCTTGCTGTGCAGGAAGGTTGTATGTAGAGCAAGCCCTTGCAAGATTACACGTGGCGGGTCCTTGATGTGCCGGAAGGTTACATGTAGAGCAAGCCCTCTCCAGATTACACCTGGCGGGTCCTTGCTGTGCAGGAAGGTTGCATGTAGAGCAAGCCCTCTTTATCCCTCACTCTGTCCCCATGACCTGAAGGACATGCTTCGTGTGGGCATTGTTGGACTAACCTATTTGCTTTTATTTCTTTTGCTCTAATATTGACCCTCGACATTTTAGCCACATTTAATTAATGCCGTTTTATTATTTTCATATAGACCTTTGTCTGAACCATGGTCCCAAACTACTTTCTGGGTTGAACTCCTTTCTTCAAGCATGTCTTCCTTGAGGAACCCATTATTTGATTCTGGCTCTGAGGGACAGTTGCTTTGAGAAACATTTTTCTACATTAATGCATTGTTGCAAATCTGCATTTATCATTCGAATTGGGAGTCTTCAGAGGTGAATGCTGGGTGCTGGATCCGCGGTAGGCTTTTTTTTTTTCTTATTTCAGTTTGCAGCAGGAGTTGACTACTTCTGGGTGTCGGTCGGGCATGCAGGTTGCTTTCTTGCTTTTATTTTGAGTCACTGTATATGTTTTTAGAGGTGGGGGAGGGGAGGAGGAGAGGGGTGAGAGGAATGGGTGCTCATACTTTTTTGGTAGTGGCAGTCCCCCCAACTGAATGAATAGAACCAGTTAATTTCAAAGGGTCGTTGAAATGGCGCATGCATGGCTTTTTTAAAGCATGGGTGTTTCTGAAGAGCCCATTGGTTGCTTTAGGTTGTGCTTCCGGGGTGAACCTTCCATGCACTCGGATTCATATTTCCTTTACTCTGCAAATTGCTCAATCAGAAAATCAGTCGAGGAAATTAACTCAAGCGCTTCTTTTAATGTATGCAAACCCTCTCAAAATGCTGTCATAGAAATGCGCGCCAAGACATTAAAGCTGGCACTCGATAAAGGAACATATATTGATATATGATGATCATTCATTTATAACGCGCCTGTACACAAGTGTTTCTTGCATGGTGCTGGCTTTTTCCTGCTTTGCTCAGTACTCAACATTACAAAAAGGACTCCTGCCATTCACACAATACACCACACAATCAACTATCTCTTCCTAGCAGAGAAATGGTTAATGTATAAATCCCCAAGGAACATGCATTCATGTTCATCCTACACTTATACAAAAGTTGACATTGAGTTCTTGACATGTGTCATGGATGTGATATATGTATACACTGTTTCCCAAGTGGTCATTCATCAGATCTTATTGGTTGGAAGCAGCGTATTGGAGGTAACAATGGCAGGTTTGTATCAGTACTCCTAGCATGGATTAGCATTTGGTTTGGCCAAGCTACCAAAGGGGCAGCCTCTGGTCCATCCATAATTGGCTTACCTCGGCCCACGTGGTTATCAACGGGCCACAGTTTTGTGGGTAGTCAGGTGGAGCACATTAAAACTTTATCGTCTGTCCTACCCAATGACTGGACCAGGAAAAACAGAAATCATGATCATATCCAAAGACCAAGAGAAGGAAACCACCATCCCATGGCCAACGGAAATGGGAACCGCACCATCACCGTCTAAGGTAGTAAAAAATCTGGGAGTCCTGATGGACAACACCCTAACCTTAGAACCGCAAATAAACGCAACAGTTAAGAAATGCTTCTTCCTCCTCCACACGGCAATAAAAATTCTACCTTTCCTCTCCTTCACCCACAAAACACTCACTATCGTCACCTCATCATGTCAAGAATCGACTATGCAAACAGCCTCTACCTCAGAATACCGGAATACCTGCTGAAGAAGCTACAACGGATCCAAAACACAGCAGCCAGACTACTCCTAAAACTATCCCGAAGAGACCACATCACCCGTGCCCTAAAAACACTACACCGGCTCCCAGTAAAACACTGTATCACCTACAAAACAATGTGCATAACGCACAGGGCAATCTGCGGACAAGGAGCAGAATTCCTACAAAAGAAAATAACAATCTACAAGCCAACTAGACCCCTCAGGTCAACCACCTGAAACTAAAACCTTACATCAAGAAAAAACTTGGAGGAACTGCTTTCTACCACTTAGCCGCAAAAACCTGGAACAACATCGCAAAAGAAATAAGGAAAACCAAAGATCACCTTAAAGTCAGAAAATTACTAAAAAACCTGGCTCTTCAATACCAGAGACTAAAACCGAAACAACAGTAAGACAAAATGACTAAACGGCAAAGGACATTGACAAGCTCCCAGAACCGACTGAGAAGCACTCAGGGCATCGGGAGGGGTGACGCCGGACAGAGTGGTTCACATGCGAGACCCGTGGAGACAGATGCAACAACCCCAGCCAATCCTTACCATCCCCAACCGCCTGTTTAGCTGCAACTAGGTAACACTGGGTTGTGGAACTGGCGAGATACCACCAATCACCACACTAACTGAGGTATGGACACTGGCAGGTGCACTAGCCATGTGGGTGGGGGTGAGGAACATGCAAGGTTGTTGACGGAGCGGGCAGAGGAGGCAGCAAGATGTTCAAGGGGCCTTGAATGCAAAACGGGCACGGACCTTCAGAGGCACAGGGTGCCCAAGCACCCAGATCGGGTGAGATTACGCGAGCCCAACTGGTCAATTCAGGATAGAGATGCCAACTAACCAATACCACTAACAATTTCCTCCTCTGCATACACCTCTCAAACTCCAAACCTCCAGCACAACAAACCGCAGAAACTTCACTACACTGCAACAACAAAACAATAAACACACACAGACTCGCACATCAGTACACAACGACTACCGGCCGCATACACCCAGGCCCAGCCGACGGACCCACCGGGCTGAGGCTGTCAACAACACATCCCTGCACTCTTGCACTTTTCCAGCCTCCTCCCACTAACTCACCTTCCCTCCCTCTTTCAGAGCTGCCAGAGCGCCAGGGGACCACTCCGGTGGTGATAGTGCGCGGTAAAAATGTCCTTGAACATTAACATAACATTAACTGTCACACACTGCTATTTGTATCATCTCATGACTGACCCAGTGGAAACTGGAGTGAAATGGCTGGAAATCCACTTTGGTGGTGGAGCAAATCTAGAATTGGGGTCCATGATATGATATGATAAGTCATTTATAACGCGCCTGTAGACAACTGTTTCTAGGTGCGATGAGACAAGGAGGGGGAAACAGAAGGAGGACAAACAATGATCTAACTAGACCTTGTGTCATTCAGATCGCACAAGTGCAGGGAAGAGGGGAGGGGAGAAGTGCCAAGGGAGGGTGGAGGGTGAGAAGTGCAGTCGACTCAATAAGTGCTGTCAAAGGGTGGCTCATAAGTGCAAAGAGAAGGTACTGTATTGTTACAGAGACTGACCCTTAAGTGCTGAGGGAACCTGGAGGCAGTGCAAGGGAAACTGGACATGGGGGCGCCTGGGCCCGAGTTCAGGGCTGGCCAGGTGACCAGTGTGCGTAGCTATCAGGGACATTAGCAAGAGAGAGAGAGGGAGAGAGAGAGCGAGAGCGCGACCGACCCGATGAGGAGGATCTCGGTCTTACTGGCATTAAGGCAGAGATCATTGGCAGCACACCATTCCTGAATTGCAGCCAGACAGTCTAGTATGAGAGGAGGAGCCTGAAGGAGAGCTGGATGTCATCCGCATAACACTGAAAGTTGGAACGGAATGTAGCGATGTGGTGGGCCAAAGGTGCCAGGGAGAAAGGTTAGACCCCTGGGGAACACCACCAGTAGAGAAAGAGATAGAAGAGAAGAAAGACCCCAGTTGGACCGGGGAGAGTCGGTCAGTGGAAAGGAGGTCGACCAGGAGGCGATTGAGCAGAATGCATGGTTGACCGTGTTAAAAGCAGAGGATAGATCGAAGAGAATGAGGACAGAAGGAAGATTAGAGTCAAGGTTAGAGAGCAGGTCTTCACGAGTGTTCAGGAGAGCAGTTTCTGTGCTTCTGGCAGCTCTGAAGCCAGAATGGTGGTCATGGAGGCAACCAACAGATTCAGTATGCAGATTAAGCTGGGAGATGGCCAGCTTTTCCAGGAGTTTGCCCAGGAAAGGCGTGATGGAGATCGGGCTAGCGTTAGCCATAGAGGAAGGATCGGAAGAGGGCTTCTTAAGAAGGGGGTGCACAAGGGAATGCCTAAGGGAGAGGGGGGAAGGTTCTAGTGGCAAAGGAGTGATTGCAGCGATTGGCCAAGGCTGGAGCCAGGGTGTCGATGTGGTCCTTGAAGGTTCTGGATGAGCAGGGGAGAACCTGCTTTGATGAGACTTTCATAGATCGGACGTGTCTAGAAACATTGTTCAGGGTTAACAGGCAAAAGGAGGGGAAAGGAGGAGGGGAAGCGGCCAAAGGTAGGCTAGGGGTGGCAGAGGAGGAGTAATAATAGGCAGAGGAAGAAAGAGTGGACAGGATGTCCTGTATTTTAGTGGTGAAATGAGAAGCCAGGGCCGTGCAGAGGGTCTGGGAGGGAACAGGAGAGGTAGAGACTGCAGCAGGATTGGCCCGCTCCTTGCAGATTTTGAAAAGTTCGGCCGAGTTGTTAGATGCCGCTGAGACGCGGACTTGGATGTAGGCTCTCTTCTTAGAGAGGACAAAGAATTTGTACTGCCTTTGGAGCAAACATAAGACCAGTTTGTCAGAGGGGCGCCTGATGCCCTCCACTTCCTTTCAGCCGCCCTACACTTGCGTTTAACCATGGCGAGGTCGGAATTGTACCAAGAGTTGCAATTGGAAGTGGGCTTCAAGTGGATCCTCATGATGGGAGCAAAGATGTCAAGAGTTTTGGAGATAGAGAGATGAAGGTCAGAGAGGGCTGTGTCTGTGTGAGTCAGCCAAAGGTGTAGGAGGAGGAGAGAAAGTAGCGATGAAAGCTTCTAATGACACACGCTTTGTGGATCTGATGACGGAGAAGGTAGGTGGCAGTGCTGGGGACGGCTTGACCTGAAGGGTAGTGAGAGAGAGGAGGAGGAACTGGTCACTCGAAGAGAGAGGAGTGGTGAGAGGGTTAGAGAGGTGGAGGTCTGAGGAGATCAGAACATCCAGGGTGTGCCTTGCAGAAGGAGGAGAAAGAGGAGGACGAGGAGGAGGGAGATATTGATGGCATCCAGATGTCAAGAGTGTTGGAGATAGAGAGATGAAGGTCAGAGAGGGCTGTGTCTGTGTGAGTCAGCCAAAGGTGTAGGAGGAGGAGAGAAAGTAGCGATGAAAGCTTCTAATGACACACGCTTTGTGGATCTGATGACGGAGAAGGTAGGTGGCAGTGCTGGGGACGGCTTGACCTGAAGGGTATGATATGATATGATATGGTATTTGTAACGCGCCTATACACAAGTGTTTCAAGGCGCGACGAGGCAGGGAGGGAGGGAAACAAGGGGAAAACAGACAAACGATCCTACTAGGCCAGGTGTCATTCAGATCGCGCAAGTGCAGAGGTAAGGGGAAAAGGAGGAAGTGCAGGGGGGAGGAGGTGGGGGGGGAAGTGCAGTACAAGGTAAGTAGCGTAAAAAAAAAAAAAAAAATAATAATAAATAATAAATAGAAAGGGCCAGCTGGTGGCAAGTGCGAGGTAAGTGCAGAGCAAGTGCTGGGAAAGGGGCTGTAGGGATACAGTGACAGTCCCACAGTGCAGGGGGAGCCGGGGAGGCAGTGCAGGTGGAGAGTGGCTGGGCCCTGGACCGAGGTTGCTGAGAGTGGCCCAGATGCAGGTTTGAGCTGAGTTCAGTGGGGAGTTAAGCAGGATTAGCAGGGGAGAGGGAGAGAGAAGGCAGAAGCGAAGAGGAAGGTTTTGAGGTGCTTCCGGAACCGGAGATGGTTCTCCTCAAGTTTCAGGGAGGCAGGAAGGCTGTTCCAGAGGGAGGCCCCTGCTGCGGAGAGAGATCTACCCCCAGCTCGTTGCTTCGAGAAACGGCTGACCATGAGGGAGTTGGAGACGGATGAGCGAAGGGCTCGTGAAGGAAGATATTTAGGAAGAGAGAGTTGGAGGTATTTTGGTCCCAGGCCCCAGAAGGCCTTGTGGACAATGCAGAGGGTTTTGAACTTGATCCTCGCGGCCACTGGGAGCCAGTGAAGAGATTTCAGTCCTGGAGAGATACGGTCCCTGGGCTTGAGGCCAAGGACAAGTCTCGCAGTTCTGTTCTGGATAAGTTGCAGAGGGCGGAGAGTGGAGGCAGGCAGATTAAGATAGAGGCTGTTACAGTAGTCCAGCCTTGAGAGAACCAGGGCTCGAGAGACAGTGAGCTTCTGGGGGAAGGAGAGGAAGGGAAGAATACCTCTGAGGAGGTGCAGCTGGTAGTGTGACTTCTTAGAGACGTCAGATATATGAGGAGAGAAGGAGAGTGTGGAGTCGAAGATGACCCCGAGGTTTTTAGCCTTGCAGGTAGGGGCAGGAAGGGGGCCAAGGGAGGCCGGCCAGAGAGCTGCAGGGAAGGAGGGAGTGGGTGTGCCGATGAGTAGAATCTCAGTCTTACTGGCGTTGAGGCAGAGGTCATTGGCGGCGCACCATTCATGGATAGCAGACAGACAGTCGGAGATGAGGGAAGGAGAGGAGGAGGCTGAGGGTAGCCTGAAGATGAGCTGGGTATCGTCTGCATAGCACAGGGTAGTGAGAGAGAGGAGGAGGAACTGGTCACTCGAAGAGAGAGGAGTGGTGAGAGGGTTAGAGAGGTGGAGGTCTGAGGAGATCAGAACATCCAGGGTGTGCCCTGTAGAGTGAGGAGAAGGAGGAGGTAGATGCAAGGAGGAAGGAGGAAAGGTCAGCCCCCTCAGAGAGGAAGAGGGCGACGTGGCCAGGCGGCCTGTTGATAGTGGCCACATTGAGAGAGGCCAGGAGAGAGAGCGAGAGGGAGCCTGCAGACCAGGCATTCAAAGGAGGAGCAGTCCTGCATAGGAATGACAGAAGCAGGGATCCACTGCAGGAAAATCAAGGCTACACCCCTGCTGGGATGGTTCTTTCTGGGTTCTGAGAGGATCTTGTAGCCATCAGGAAGTAGAGTGTCAAAACTCAGGACAGAGCTGGCTGTGAACCAAGTCTCTGTGAGACCGAGTACATCCAAATCAAGCTCTTTCGGGAGACGGCAGATGTCAGGAGTGTTTGAGAGCAGAGCAAGAGTTGAGAGTAGCGATGTGGAACAGGTTGCCACCTTTGAAGGACTTCAAATGTCAATATATTAGAGAAGAAAGCAATGCATTGTCAAAGTACAAAGCAGAATCGCAACCCACCAGGCACAGTAAACGACTAAAGAACCTAGAAGTAAGGAATGCAGGCCAAGGCAAAGCTACAGTAATGAAACAAACAGTGGAATTGGTGGGGAACAGTAAGCAAGGGGGGTGACAACAATAGGTCAGAGCGCAGCTCACTGTGCCACAGAGCACCTGTCCTCACCCCAGCACCTGAGAAGTTGGCGTTGCCTGATGATGGTTGGGGTGGCCACTGGGGACAGAGGGAGAAAACACATGTCGATGCATGCTTACCTGTTGTCTACGCAGGGGTTCAGGTCCTGTGTCCATCTGGTCCGAACAGGCCCAAACAGGAATTGCCCTGGTCTTCCTCTGCCCTTCGCTCCAGATCTCTGGGCGAGAGACACCCTTGATCTAAGAGTTCAAAGAAGAAAGGAAGAGGGCCGGCTAAGAAGGTGGCCGGGGCTTAGGCCAGGTGACCTAGATCCAGTTGCACCTGCTCACCAATTCAAACATAAAATGTGTCAACATGAATCGGTCAAGAACAAAACAGACGAGAAAAGCTTGAGAATTAAAATATAACCGATCAAGTGTTGTACATCGGTGAGGTTCTGCAGCCATGATATTTGTAAAGTCTCAATGCAGAAGGATTCGTGTTGTGGGAGGATTGTTCGCCAACGCTCCCTGCATGTACATTCAGTAATATCTGGAACTAGAGTTCTGGAATAGAGCGCCTCTTCCAAAGGAATGTCCTTCCAGAGGCAATCCAAGGGGCTGCAGTACAGATGTCCTGGTGGCGTTCATTCCACAGTGTTGCCTTTCCCGCTGGTCAGGTCAATACAGCAAAGGCCGACTGGACCTTTCATTGCATAGAAAACATTATTGCTCTCTACAGGTGCAGGTATAGGTCTACTTAATCAATGTAATCAACAAGTCAATCGCGGATCGCCCACTATTGCTCCATGCCCCGAAATGCACAGAAGGGCAGAGTATTGAGCGCTCTGTGCATTGCATTTCAGAGGGGCTGACAAAGGTGACCTTTAGGGAGCCCAGGTTTTCTCCCCTCCACGGACCATCCCCCCTCCCCATCACAAATGACCATAATCTGGAATTGCTTTTCCAATGTGTGCCTCCACCTTTTGAGTGGAGCTCCGAGTTGTCTGATATTGAGATCCAATTTGACCGCATAATCCTGCAGTATTCACTGCATGAGATATGCCCAAGGAATCGCACGTGCGTGGAATGCCTCTGGGCCACACCCAGGCATACCCTGGCATAACCAGCAACATGGTAAAAGAAATGCAGCCTGTTTTAGCATTGCCATCACCCCTTCTCCCTCCTAAGTGGGCACTGTTAGGCTTTATTTACTCCCACTTTCTCCCACCGCCCCTACCACCCCGTTTTATGTTCCCACCACTGGGAAATAAATGTGTATTGGCTAAATTGGGGGCACAGAAAACTGTATACCTGCGTCTAATCAAGGCGTCGAATTGTGTGTTTATGGACAAATCGCAGTCGCTCTCTCTGACCCGGAACCTAAAAATATGGAACATAATGGAACACTGTGAACAGCGGTGCAGCCTGAAATCTAGTACTTTCCAAATACCCCCACCCTTCCACCAACACACGGCGTCTCCTGTGATCCAGTTTAAACCGGCTCCGACCTACCCGCTCTTCTCTATGGAGCTGCCCCTGCTGCAATGAATGGGGCCTGTAACGCACGCCCCTGCTCCTTGCAGCAAGCACCTCACCTGTGTGAAAGACGTTCAAACGGCACGCCCTTGTAAACTGTGCCCTGTGACCTTTGCACAGCATTCCCTTTCCTTTGCAAATGCGTTGGACAGATGGAAACGTGTTGCTGGTTACAGACCTCAGGCCAGCCCTGTTTAGAACTCCAGTCTCACTTAAGTTTGGGACGGGGAGGGGTCTGCCAGCTGGGCCTGTGCCCGTTTCCACCACCAAGTTGCCTCGGAAGTCAGTTCACTCATAAGCAAAAACGTTGACGCACGAAGTAACCTGGACACAGACGCTAGAATGGCGATATCCCTTGTCACGAGCTAACATTTGGATTCAGTGAACGTTCTATTAAATATTACACATTAGTAGCAGATCAAAATTGGCGGGGAAAAGCCCCCTGATATTCAGTTCTCCTTTATGCAATAAGGGTTCAGGGTGTGTGGAGTTGTCCACAGGGCCCTGCTCGCGCATCCACTGCGGTCATACGGTCAATGCCACCCCCACCCCACACTGGTTTGACCCGCAAGTATGTTCCCGCTTGCACCTCCCTGCTAATGTTTCCCATTGGATTGGAGGTGCCGCAGTGTCCCACGTCTCAAAGACGGCAGACTAGGTTCCACCTATGTTGGCCGTGCCAGGTCACCCCAATTGGTGCCCTCCACATCCTCGTCCTGGTTGCAAGAAAGAAGTAGTCCATGCTTAAGGAGCTGGTTTTCAGGGAAGTTGGTAGGGAAAAATAGTCCTTCCCATGCTGCCCGCCTCCAAAGAATCTGCATGTTGGGAGGAGAACCTCCGCCGAAATAAAGAGTGTGCCCATTGTGAGGAAGGCCTTCTCCACCAAAGGCTGTGCATTGTGAAGAGGACCTCTGCCACCAAAGAGTCTGCGCATTGTGAGGAGGGCCTCTGCTTCCAAAGATTCTGACCATTGTGAAGAAGACCTCTGCCACCAAAGAGTCTGTGCATTGTGAGGAGGGCCTCCGCCAGCAAAGAGTCTGTGCATTGTGAGGAATACCTCTGCCACCAAAGAGTCTGTGCATTGTGAGGCGGGCCTCTGCCAGCAAAGAGTCTGCGCATTGTGAGGAGGGCCTCTGCTTCCAAAGATTCTGACCATTGTGAAGAAGACCTCTGCCACCAAAGAGTCTGTGCATTGTGAGGAGGGCCTCCGCCAGCAAAGAGTCTGTGCATTGTGAGGAATACCTCTGCCACCAAAGAGTCTGTGCATTGTGAGGAGGGCCTCCGCCACCAAAGAGTCTGTGCATTGTGAGGAGGGCCTCCGCCAGCAAAGAGTCTGTGCATTGTGAGGAGTACCTCTGCCAGCAAAGAGTCTGTGCATTGTGAGGAGGGCCTCCGCCAGCAAAGAGTCTGCGCATTGTGAGGAGGGGGCCTCTGCTTCCAAAGATTCTGACCATTGTGAAGAAGACCTCCGCCACCAAAGAGTCTGTGCATTGTGAGGAGGGCCTCCGCCAGCAAAGAGTCTGTGCATTGTGAGGAATACCTCCGCCACCAAAGAGTCTGTGCATTGTGAGGAGGGCCTCCGCCACCAAAGAGTCTGTGCATTGTGAGGAGGGCCTCCGCCACCAAAGAGTCTGTGCATTGTGAGGAGTGCCTCCGCCAGCAAAGAGTCTGCGCATTGTGAGTACCACCACCGCCATCAAAGAGTCTGTGCATTGTGAGGAGGGTCTCCGCCAGCAAAGAGTCTGTGCATTGTGAGGAGTATCTCCGCCAGTAAAGAGTCTGCGCATTCTGAGGAGGGTCTCCGCCAGCAAAGAGTCTGTGCATTGTGAGGAGTATCTCCGCCAGCAAAGAGTCTGTGCATTGTGAGGAGGGTCTCCGCCAGCAAAGAGTCTGTGCATTGTGAGGAGTACCTCCGCCAGCAAAGAGTCTGTGCATCGTGAGGATAACCTGTAAATATCGCTTTGAAACACTTTAAGGATTTCACACCTAGTTCTGTGTTCCCCGGGAGGGGGCGAGCCAGCTCGTCTCTGAGCACCATCACCCCTCCCGCACAAAGATTCCCTGATCTATGTGGCCGCTCTCGGGGTGTCGTGAGGATCAGACTACTTCCATAGATGGCCGGTGGATCGCCCTCCGCATGGGCACATTACAACTTCTTTGGTTTTCTGAATGATTTGAGACCCTGCTTTGGTGCTGTCACCCCGAACGCTGGCAGGGACCTGGACTTTGTGTGCATTTCCAATAGGCTCGGACCGGATGCCTTTTGAGGCACCATGGGAGGTCCGATTTCATCTTTCCCTGACAGCTTAAATTGTCAGCTGTTCCAGTAACAAGAAGCTTATTTTGGTGGCAGCCACTTCGACGAATATGAATCATAAGAAAGTGAGCAGCTAACTTTAGGAAATCCAAAAAACACGTGTCTTCTATGCAGAAGCCCTCCCAGTCCAATGTAAGCAGCTTATTCCAATTGGCCGGCATGTGTCATAAGGGAAGCCCGTGTGAAGGGTCCCTGACGCCTGAGCAATAGGGGCAGCCAAGTTAAGGGGCAGACCTGCATAGGGTCCTTTCCTCGTACAGAGATGGTTGAAGGTCTTTCCCTTGAATGTCTGGGGAAACCCCGCAAAGATGTCCAGTCCATGCTGAGATTGGTCTAACGAAGGCAACTTTGTAATACACAGCGTGTGAACATGCAGGAGGGGGCCACCTGCTAGAACAGGTGTCTGCAGGCTGTAGCGCTCCAGATATTTTGGACTACGACTTCCAGGACCCCCCACTATTGATAATACTGACTTGGGCTGAAGGGTGTTGTAGTCCTAAAATAACTGAAGGGCCAAAGGTTGAAGACCCCCTGTCCTAGTTGATGACCTTCTTCTGCCACCTAAAGTCTGGATTCCAGAACTGCATTGTGGGAAGGCTCCAGATTGGTCCTGTAAGCCTCAATAATGGCCTTGCATGGCAACCGGGTACTTCAGCCCTCCCTGAGAGCAGATGAAGACCTTTCCAGGATATCTGAGTGTCGATCCGTAGGCCAGAGGATGGTGGGGTGCACCTCTTCACCCATACACTACTCTGCTAGTTTCCCGACCTCGGATACCGCAGCATTTGGCGAGCCAGAGGAGCCTCCCAACCCTCTTATGAATTGCTGCAAGAGCTTTCTCCACCATCATCTGTCCCGCCTCAAGTCTCCACTGACGAAATATGTGATATGGCATTTATAACTCGCCTATACACTAGTGTTTCAAGGCGCGACGAGGCAAGGGAGGGGAAACGGAGGGAAGACGGAGACAACGCTCCCACTAGGCCAGGTGACATTAAGATCGCGCAAGTGCAGGGGAGGGGGAAGGTGAAGGGGAAAAGTGTGGGAGGAAAGGGGAGGGGTCAGTGCAGTACATAGGATAACAGTAAAATAAATAAAAGTGCAATCAGCTGGTTGCAGTGCAAGGGTAAGTGCAGACATCAAGTGTCGGGTGCTAGTAGGGGCTGTAGAGATACCGAAACAGTCCCTGAGTGCAAGGGTTGCCAGGGGGAGCAGTGCAGGTGTACAACTGGCGGGGTGGGGACCTGGGCCCGAGATCAGAGGGTAGCCAGGTAACCTGTGCAGTTTCAGATTCAGCCAGGATATCAGCAGGCGAGGGGGAGAGGAAGCAGAAGCAAAGAGGAAGGTCTTGAGGTGCTTCCGGAACCGGAGATGGTTCTCCTCAAGTTTCAGAGAGGCAGGTAGGCTGTTCCAGAGGGAGGGCCCCGCAGAAGAAAGAGATCTACCACCAACTCACTGCTTGGAGAAGCGACTAACTCTGAGGGAGTTGGAGGCGGATGAGTGAAGAGCTCGAGAAGGAAGATATTTAGGAAAAGAGAGTTGGAGGTATTGAGGTCCCAGGCCCCAGAAGGCCTTGTGGACAATACAGAGAGATTTGAACTTAATCCTCGCCTCCACTGAGAGATTTCAGTCCTGGAAAGATACGATCCCTGGGTTTGAG